>NC_140584.1:1207241900-1209641900 GCF_964204655.1 Triturus cristatus | reverse complement strand
AGTCAGGAGGCTAGTTCTCTTTCTAGCCCTTGGGTGATTGCAGGTTCAAGATTAAAAAGTTCTCTTACAGCTCCTTTTCCCTCTCCTTTCCAGTCCAATGACAACTACTGCAGGCCAATCCAGGGAACAGCACACAACACAAGGACAGTCCTCTCCTGCAGTTTCCTTCAGTTCCATGGACAGAGGTTGGTCTTGAGATCCAGGGGCAATACCATTTGTAGGGGTTTGGGCAGAAATATTTATACCCCAAAAAGTCTTTGTTCTTCCAAGCTACCAGGCAGTGAACCCAGTCAGAACCAGTTCTGCATCTTTTCTTTCAGAAAAGGGGGCCTGCTATCAGACACACAGTAGGAGGTGGAGCCAGCCTTCACCTTGCCAGGCACAGCCCTATTCAGGTCAAGCAGCTGCCCCTCCCCTCACTCAGGAAGGAGACCTCTCTATTCAACTCAGGTCTGACTCAGCCCGCCCTGCCCCTCCAAAACCAGACAGTCAATACACAAGACAGCAGAGCACACTGGAAGGCTTAGGCAAGAAAATACTCACTTTCTAAAAGTAGTATTTTCAAACACAGAATACAATTCCACTAAAAGATGTATTTTAATATTCTGAGCTCAGGCATACTAAATTCGTCTTTCTACCATGTTCCTGGGCTCAGTTAGGACTATAGGGTGTAATAGTCAAACCGCCCATTCTGGCCTACGGAAAACAGGTAGCCTTACAGAAGTGAAAAACGAAATTGGGTGTAATTCACTACCAGGACATGCTACATTCACCAGGGCATGTCCTACCTTACACATACAATGCACCCTACCATAAGGGGGGACTTACATGATGCCAAGGGAAGGTTCAGGGGCTGGGAAGTGGGTGCACTTCACAGCCAAGATGGCAGTTATGGACTGCACACAGACTCTGCAGTGGCAGGTCTGAGACACAATTTACAAGCTGCTTCTGTGGGTGGCACAACCCAGTGCTGCAGGCCCACCAGCAGCACTTTGGTTCACTAGCCCTGGGCACACACAGGCCACATTACTAGGGACTAACAGGTAAACCAAATAAGCCAATCATGGATACATCAATTCATATGTCATCTTTATACAGGGAGCATCTGCGCTGCGGCACTGAATGGCAATGGCGCAGCGCCCAGAGCATCTATCACCAGAAAAAACAGAGGAGGCACAGCGAAAAAATGGAAGGGAGACTCACGCCAATGGTGCCAGGTCTAACACAGGCCAACATAGAGTGGTGCTTCAATCTATTATTAAACCCGTTCATATGTCTTTGAAGGACGCTTGCCTGGCTGGCACAGCAGTACCACACTTGTTCCGTGTCTTTTAAAGAAGCATGCCTGGTTGGCCCTTCAGTGCCACTATTGTTCCATGTCTTTAAATGTCAAATGTCAAATGTCCAGGTACTTATAGAGCGCACTGTCACCAGACGGCCACCTTGCGGTGTCGCCTTTTGCGGTTTCCTGGCGCTGATACTCATACCGCTGTGGAACTGTCAAGAATTCCTGTCATGCGAGGGGAGGAAAACGGTAACCAGCGAAAACGGACTACATCTCCCAGGATGCTTAGCGGTTGAGAGGTTATGTAAACAGGAGAGCTGTTACATAACTTTTTTGAAGGAAGCTTACAGTGGCCCAGCAGTACCACACGTCTTCTACATCTTTAAAGGAAGCTTACACTGGCTGGCACTTCAGTAGCTCACTTGTTCCATGTCTGAAGAAAGCTTGTGCTGGCCTTACAGTGCCACACTTGTTCTATGTCTTTGGAGGAAGCTTGCACTGACCCTACAGTACCACACCTTTTCCATGACTTTGAAAGAAGCTTGCACTGGTTGCCACTGCAGTACCACGCTTGTTCCATGTCTTTGAAGGACGCTTGCCTGGCTGGCACTGCAGTAGCTCACTTGTTCTATTTCTTTAAAGGAAGCATGTACTGGCTGGCACTGCAATGCTACACTTGTTCCATGTCTTTGAAGGCAGCTGGCACTGGCCCTCCATGTACACACTTGCTCCAGGGCTTTGACAAACTTGCACTGGCCCTCCAGTGCCCCATTTGTTCCAGGCCTTTTAAGTTTGCACTGGCCCTACGGTATGACGTTTGTTCCAGTGCTTTGAAGGAAGCTTGCCCTGGTCCTGCAGTAGCACACTTGGTCCATGTCTTTGAAGTAAACTTGCTCTTGCTGGCACTGCAGTAGCGAGCTTGATCCATGTCTTTGAAGGAAGCTTGCACTGGCTGACACTGCAGTATCACACCTGTTCATGTCTTTGTAAGACGCTTGCCTGGCTGGCACTGCAGTAGCTCACTTGTTCTATGTCATTATATGAAGCTTCTGCTGGCTGGCACTGTAGTACCACACTTGTTCCATGTCTTTTAAGGACACTTGCCGGGCTAGCCCTGCAGTGCCACAATTGTTCCGTGTCTGGAAGGAAGCTTGCGGTAGCCCTGCAGTGCTACACTTGTTCCATATCTTTGAAGGAGGCTTGCATAGACTGCGCCTGTAGTATAACACTTGTTCCATGTCCTTTAATAAAGCTTGCACTGATCCTACAGTACCACAGTTGTTCCATGTCTTTGGAGGAAGCTTGCAGTGGCCCTGTAATGCCACACTTGTTCCATCTCTTTGAAGGAAGCTTGCAGTGGCCCTGTAATGCCACACTTGTTCCATGTCTTTGAAGGAAGCTTGCAGTGGCCCTGTAGTGCCAAACGGCTCCATGTCTTTGAAGGAGGCTTCCACAAACTGACCCTGCAGTGCCACACTTATTCCATGTCTTTGAAGGAAGCTTGCACTGGCTCTGCAGTGCCGCAGCAGTTCCATGTTTTTGAAGGAGGCTTGCGGTGGCCCTGTAGTGCTGCACTTGTTCCATATCTTCAAAGGCTGCTTGCATAGACTGGGCCTGCAGTATCACACTTGTTCCATGTCTTTGAAGGAGGCTTGCCGCGGCCCTGCAGTGCCGCACTTGTTCCATGTCTTTAAAGGAAGCTTGCACTGGTCCTGTAGTACTACTCTTGTTCCAGGAATTTGTGTTTTTTTCAGGGAAGACTACGAAACTCTTGACCAGTGCTTTATGTCCTATGTGTGTGGGTGAAGGAACTCCTGCGCTCCTGCTCCCTGTGCTCTGTCTATTTCTGTGTGTTTTAGCTCTGACCGAAAGACTGGTTTAGCTGTCTCTCCAGCCTCGTGATACATAATTGTGCTTAGAGAAAAGTGGCTTTAGGTAATCCCACTCGAGTTATTCATCAGACAGAGTGTTCCGTGTCTGGAAGGAAGCTTGCGGTAGCCCTGCAGTGCTACACTTGTTCCATATCTTTGAAGGAGGCTTGCATAGACTGGGCCTGTAGTATAACACTTGTTCCATGTCCTTTAATGAAGCTTGCACTGGTCCTACAGTACCACAGTTGTTCCATGTCTTTGGAGGAAGCTTGCAGTGGCCCTGTAATGCCACACTTGTTCCATCTCTTTGAAGGAAGCTTGCAGTGGCCCTGTAATGCCACACTTTTTCCATGTCTTTGAAGGAAGCTTGCAGTGGCCCTGTAGTGCCACACGGCTCCATGTCTTTGAAGGAGGCTTCCACAGACTGACCCTGCAGTGCCACACTTATTCCATGTCTTTGAAGGAAGCTTGCACTGGCTCTGCAGTGCCGCAGCAGTTCCATGTTTTGAAGGAGGCTTGCAGTGGCCCTGTAGTGCTGCACTTGTTCCATATCTTCAAAGGCTGCTTGCATTGACTGGGCCTGCAGTATCACACTTGTTCCATGTCTTTGAAGGAGGCTTGCAGCGGCCCTGCAGTGCTGCACTTGTTCCATGTCTATAAAGGAAGCTTGCACTGGTCCTGTAGTACTACTCTTGTTCCAGGAATTTGTGGTTTTTTCAGGGAAGACTACGAAACTCTTGACCAGTGCTTTATGTCCTATGTGTGTGGGTGAAGGAACCCCTGCGCTCCAGCTCCCTGTGCTCTGTCTATTTCTGTGTGTTTTAGCTCTGACCGAAAGACTGGTTTAGCTGGCTCTCCAGCCTCGTGATACATAATTGTGCTTAGAGAAAAGTGGCTTTAGGTAATCCCACTCGAGTTATTCATCAGACAGAGTGTTATATATACATATTGGTTCAGGCCTTCAGAAAAGCATTTATACTCCGCGGCAGTGGATCAGCCCTCTTCAGCCATTGGTTTTGTTGCCAATGTCTGGCTCTACCCAGTAGACAACTCCTGTTCTTTAGGATGTCATGTAATGTAAGTGACAGCGTTTTGCCTTCGTACTTTGAGTAACTATGTGTTACTTTGCATCTAGAAGAATTCAACCACAGGAAATATTTCCTCTAGTTTATCCCCCAGCAGCTCATCTGCGACTGCAGAGTAGTCCTATTTGACTAATAAGAGTACTAGCGCGTCGTGTGCCATAGCTACTGGACCGCAACATTCTTATGTGCCAGACAACTCTGCTGCAAGTTTCAAAACCGTGGCACCATCTTGTAATGGTATTCTTCATAGGTGTAGGAAAGTGCAACGTTTTGCATGGTTAGCCCCCACTTTTTGCCTGATGTGATTTTGAAATGTAAGTGCACTGGGTCCCTGCTAATCAGGATTCCAGTGCCAGGTCTCTTTCTCAAATCACTCTACCACGATTGGCACCACTTCAGCTACCCTTGTAAGTCCCTAATAAGCGGTGCCCCTGGTACCCAGGGCATATGTACTGAAAAGTGTCCTCTGGCCCTGCAGCACTGGCTGTGCACTCTGGCATTGAAATCTGCGTGTCTTGGTGCAGGAAAATCTGAAGAGTCGACATAGCACACCCCTACAATGCATAAGATATAGGTAAGTCACTCCTACTGCAGGCCTTTAGCCCTAAGGCAGGGTGCACTATATTCTATGTGTGGGTATATCAGCATGAGCAGATATGCCCCTAGAATGCCCAGTCCATTCTGCGATGTTGTAAGTGCACAGGGAAGCCATGAAGAGTATATGCGATGGATACTCGTCAGCACAAGTCTCCTAGCTCCATGATGGCTTCACTGATTTCTAAGATGTTTGGTACCAAACATCTTGTCTTAATAAATTCTTACTGATACCAGTGTTCGATTTATTAATAAATTCACACAGGAGACCCTTTTAGAGGGTCCCCTGAAACTTAATCAAACACTAGTGGGGTCTATGGCAGGTTTTCACCATCCTGCCACCACCAGACATGATTCTGACCTCACGGGGTGAGAGCCAGGGCTCTCAGAGGACAGAAACAATTCCTGTTCTGGGCGGAGGTGCTTCACACCTCCTCCAGGACAGGATGGCCTTCCCGGGCGGGAAGCTTCAAAGGCAATGATGCCTTTGAAATCCAACCCAGCAATCCCCAGATAGTGGGGGGAGGCCAAGCCCCCTTTCCTGCTCCACTTTTGGCAGGAGGAAAGGCAGGACAATTAGTTAGAAGAGGAGGAGGATCCCCCTCAGCCTGCAGCACCCCTAGGGCATCTTGAGATGGTGAGAAAACCTCCAATCAGGGCTAGGATAGCACCTCTTCCCACAGGAAGTTGTAACTAGAGGGTGTAGATACCCTAAAGGTAGACAGCCCTTGGCTATTACCTGTCTCCCCTTGTAACACCCCTAAATTCAGTATTTTAGGTATCCACTTGAGACCTGAACCTCAGATTCATCTGGACAAAGAAGACCAGGACAAAAGAAGACCTCCTATGCAAGAACAGAAGCCCTGAGGCGGAAAGAAAAGGCGCCAAACACTGACTGCCTCAAGCAGGACTCGACAGACGCTGCTGCTGTACTGTCCTGAAACCTGAAAGGACTCCAAGAAGCCCGGAGCACCTCCAGCCTTCAAGAAATCGCCAATAAGCTCCCTTGGAGTGAAGGTATCACTCCCCTACATACCAAAGGCACAGATCCTGTGAAGTCTGGTTTGTCAACTTGCTGCACCCCACAACCTTGATGCAGCTCCAAAGCAAGAAGAGGTACAACAGCTCCAGAGGGTCAAATCTGCTCTCCCCCAAGTTTGGAGGCACCAAGACCTACAGTAGCCGTGGCGTACCAATAGCCTGGGTACCGGACCCCCAATGGTGAAAACCAAGAAGAAGAGTCCTATAGCATGAGAATAGAGCACCTGTCGAGGGGCCTTCAGACACCCGAGACCTACTTCCTGAGTGGCCCAGCTGTTCCCACATCGCCTATCCAAGTTGCTTGCTCCTGCCTGCGAGGACCCTGAAGACACACGATGCCCGGCTGGCCTGTTCGCTTTGCACCCAGCCCCACCAGCCCTAGCACTGACTAACCAACCCTGCTACCGTGGTCCCTAAGCCCTTGCCACCTCCTCTCTCTAAGGAGACCTCCTGGACTTACCTGTAAGTCCACCTGTGCTGTGCATTTTCAAGCGCCTCCTTTCGTCTTGTGCACAAGTTTCTAAGATCCTCAGCCCTCTGCTCCCGCCCGTTCCGGGACATTCCCAAACCTCTCCTGCTGGAACTTTGGACCTGGTCCTGCCATCGACCTAAACGACAAAGTGACTTTGTGAAAGCATTGCCTGGTTTTCAATGGAATGTTCTATTTCCTCCCATTGATTCTTATGGTGCGTTATTGCGCACAAATGTGATAAATTTTCCGAACTCTTTAAAAATCGTAACTCAAAAAGTACTTACTTTAGAATTGTGTTCATAGTCTCTAAAAATACATAAAGATTTATTCTTGAGTATGTGTCTCATTTATTGCCTCTGTGTGTGATAACAAATGCTTAGCACTACTCTCTGATAAGCCTAACTGCTCTCCCACACTACCACAAAAAGAGCATTAGTATTATCTGCTTTTACCTGTAGGTACCTGTGACAAATATGGACCCTTGCGTCTAGTCAGGGTAAGGGGCTACACTCCCAAAATAACCCCCGCTCACCCCCTTAGTAGGCTTATCTCGGCGGCAGTGTGTGAAGCATTTGTGAACACATACAGTAATACAGTGACAACACTACAAATGGACACCACACAGGTTGTCTTATAAAAAGAAGTATTTTTATAAAGACTTAACTCAAGACCAAACGACAAAAACCCATAATACTGTACTCAAAAATAGTCTCTCAAATGTTATAAAATAGCTCAGTTCTCTTAGGTTGTAAATGCGACACTTCACTCTCAATGTACCCTAGATACGTAGCGCAAAGAAGAAAAAAAAGGGTTGCAGGGAAGGTGATGCGTCGGTTCCTTACACGCAGGGGAGTTGATGCTCGCTTCCTTACTGTGTGGTGAGTTGATGCGTTGGTTTCTTACTGCTCTCCGGTGCGATGCGACACGCTGGCACCTCGATGCGATACTCTTCTCCGGTGCGATGCGACAAAAATGGCGTCTTGGTTGCGATGCGAAAACGTTGGTGTGATGCGACACGCCCAATGGCCGTGCGGTGACTCGATTATCTTTGGAGCCGAGACAGGCCCTGCGACGTGCTTCTCCGGTGATGCGACGATGACCTCTGTGGCAGCGTCCCGCTTCTCCGGCGTTGCGCCGTGCTTCAGCGATGCGATGATGGCAGTGGCGGCTCGCTTCCTCGGCGATGCGATGACAGCGGCTGCGGTGGCGACACGCTTCTCATTGTTGCGTCGCGCTTCCAGCTCCCAGCGACACGCAGTCTCTCAGAAGGCCCAGCAGAGCAGCAGGCACTTAAATTCCCAGCGAGGGAATTCAGGGGGGTGCTGGTGTTCCAGATCAGGGCATATAAATTCTCTCTACTTCCACGGATAGAGTAATTTCACAGATACACGCACATACACTCACCATACGCTTGGGCTCATTTCACTAACATACACTCAGATTACTCTATCAGTACCAACCATGGGAGAGAAAACCTCCTAAACACCCTGCATCTACAGTGAGGTCAATGAGACCAAATTGACACTGTCTTGAGTCATGATTTAAACAACAATAATCACAATAGAGTACTCAATAAAGAACAAGAAATAACCACCAACACTGTATTTAAAATAATGGTACTTTATCTTAAATTAGTTCAAATGAAAAGGCAATCAAAATAAAATCATTATTCTCATAGTTACCTATTCTAGCTAAATGTCATAAATGGGTCAGGACAGGTCTCTCAGTAGAAGTCTCCTAAGTCGTCCTCACAGCATCGATCCTCACCAACGCAAGTTTGGGAAGAAGTGGCCCTAGACCCTCTCTAGTCTAATAATACTTATAGGAAATCTTTCAAAATAACGCAACATAAAATGTTCTGAATTTCCGTTGAGCCGCTGAGCAGAGCGAGCAGGAAAGGATGTAGCATCGCTACATTTGGAAAATCTCCGCTCAGAAAAATCACAAAAATAAAAAAGACGGAAGAAGGAAACTCGAGTTTGCAAATGTAACTTTTACAAATGTTCTTCCTCGGAACCATCGCGAAACCACTACTGTAATCACAAAGTTCATTGTGGCTCTCTTTTCCTCCAAGGTTACTTGGACGATTGCCTGGAGTCGCTGTCATCACGGAAACTTTCAAAACTCCAGCAGAAGCCATAGTCAGATGACTTTCAACAAGGCCTCTCGTCATCCATTTCACTCGAGCACAGGCTGTAAACGACAGCCATTTTCTCTTAGGCCAAAACGAACCATCTTAATCGAAAGAAATACAAACAACGTTACTACATCATCGCAATGATTAAACAGTGTTAATTCCCACTAATACCCTTATGAGTATGTAATTAACTAGCCATCTGCAACATATTTAAGCATTAATACACGTTATTTCAAAAGCGTTTTGTGCTTTAAAACAAACAGCACTTAGCAACATTCATTTAATAAAACCTGCACATTATTATTAAGCAACATATATGCATTCCCACGTGTAATTTCTCTTGTTAATCATGTTGGTTAATCAGAATTTTCACACAAAACAAATAATTACTGATTACAAATTAGTATTTTAATTCTCGACATATAGACAAAACCGGAGCTTAAAACCCGATAAATTTTCAACAGAAAACTCTGCTCCAGCAATCCCCCCTTTGGTGATATTATCACCAAATAAACAACCCAAAAAAAAAAATTTAGTCCCATTTTAGGAGAAATTGAAAATGTATTTTTTCTTTTTCACAACACTACACACCAGACTCCCTTTCATCATCCCTCTTCGTTTCCAAGTAAACACTCTCCCTCAATTCTTCTAATTCTATTTCTTGTGGATCTCTTTTTGACCTTTTATTTCTCTTTTCAAGATTTCTTTTGATTAATTTCTTTTTCCCTACCCTGTTTTTACAACACAAACACCCCAATCTTAGTATTAATAAAGCAACAATTACACAGGTCAAAGGAAACAATATCTTATCTATAATAGTACTACCTATTTTTGCAATAAAACTCTTAACAGCAACTATTTTATTAGCTATTTTAGTCCAGATACTTTCAGCTTCCAGTGGTACTAATTCTTCATGCAAATCAGTAATATTTTTGATATAGACCTTCAGGTCCTTGCTTTCGTCAGGAATGTAAGTACAACAATGTTGAACTTTCAGCATTCCACAAACCCCACCCTCCTTGGCCAATAAAATATCAAGGGCAAGTCGATTTTGCATAGACATGGCACGTACGGCAATCATCTCCGTATTCACCAAAAGAAACCCTCCAGCGGTATTTGCCGATAAGCGATCCACCACTGTTGACAGTTTCCGAATCCCATATGCATTTAAAGAAATTCCCACTGCTGGAATTAAAGCTCCAAAAATATCACCTACAATTTCAGACCAAGTTTCTCTCTTAAAACGTGTTAGTAAATTAATATGTTCTACATCTTCTATTCTATCTATATGAAAGATCTTTGGAAAGACCAGGCCCACGTAACACGTGCCATACCAATGGTCAGGCAACCTGTAATAAGCCTTGTTCCCACAAACATAATACACTCCTGGGAAAACTGGATCCTCTCCTCCTTTGAAACCCCATCCTGTTGCAATGAAGTATGTATCATGACACTCACCAGTCCCAACAAAATATGTATCATATTGGGATTTCCTCCTTGTAATGCATAGTTTACCCTTCTGTGGTGCATCTAGAGCTAAAGTTGGACTAGCCCCATTTCTCAATTCTTTCTCCATCTCAATGTCCCAAATTGTCTCACTCACTTTGTATTTCCCTACCTTTTCATACATACTCATTCTCCTTTCCTCTACCATGTTTAGGAAAGCCTTCTCCTCTTCTTTCAAGCTGCAAGTTAAATTGTTCTTAAAAATGTAATCTAATGTTAATTCTTCTTTTTCAATAAAAATCTCACCAAAAATGTTAGCTTCTTTAGCTGGATTCAGCCTTTTGTTCATAGACAACTGCCCAAAAATATTATCTTTGTTAGACATCACATAATCTATTTTCCCTAACAAATAGAAAACACTACTCAACACACTACATGAAATTCCATACGTAGCTGGTAAATGGTGATAAGTAACACCCTCTGAAACGGATGCAGGTAATTGCATACATACGTAACAATCCCTTACTTCCATTGTCTTCACATATTCATATAACAATTTTGAAAAAACATTACTAGAAAAATCATTAATAGACCTATCTTTATGCATGTAAGTATTACTAATTCTAGTTGGAACCACTTTCTGTGAATTCTTCTCTACATTAGTCTCATTCTCAGTATGTATCTCAAATGTACCTATTGTAACTCTAAATGTAACTAATAAAGCTAAAACTCCCCATAATAGCATTAATAATCCAATACAGCAACAGCACATTCTACACCATCTTTTCAAGAAGACACATCTACTTTGATTATTTTCTATGTGAGCCATTTTACTACTTTGACCGTGTCTTTTGACTTAGCCTCTACCACTCCACTACTGCAGTTTCTATTTTTCTCTGGATTACTTCAGACAGCTAAATTTCAGACTTTCTTCTTTCACTTTTCTGCAAGTGATTTCTTCAGTTCACTCAATTTGGATACTCATCACTCTTCACTTCATCTTTTTCAACATCAAATTGTATTAGATCTCCAACATCATCTTCAATATCCGACTTTTCTCCAATGTCAGTCAAGATTACTTTCAGGATTTCACCTGTATCTTCCTCAACCACTTCTCTTAAGGTCTCCTCTGGATTTCCCTGACTTTCTGCCTCTTCTCCTTCAGACAGTGCCACGTACGTCCATTCCGGCGACCTATACTTCTGGTTAGGTTTTCTTATTCTTTTGATCTCCTCTGATTCTTTCAATTCTTTTCGCTTTTCACCTTTTGCTGGATTTTGACTCGACACCTCATTCACTTGCTCAGATTTCGAGGTATTTGCTCTTATCAGTCTGTATCTCAGCCTCTTTACTCTGTTGTTAGGCCAAAGATCTCCTCTTACAACCTTTTTTGGTCTTGTTTCTTTATTATTTCTTTCTCCAATCCAAGTTCTTTTCCTCAGAACTCGACCCTCTGATTTTTCATTCTCACTTTCATCCGATTCTGTTTCATATGCCTCTTGTTCTTCAGCAGTTTTCTTTCGCTCCACAGTCTTTTTCACCACTGTTTGAGACTTCCCTATTTCTGTCCCTCCTCGGGTCTCCAACACGCAATCTTCTTGCTGTCTACTTGTCCCTTCACCTAGCTTATCAGGAATATTCCCTACACCTCCTCGGGGATTTTCCGCAATCTGTCCCTCTCTATCTTCTTCTGACCCTACTTCTTCAGATGTAATCTCAAGTGGATTTTCAACCTCCTCATCTGATTCAGGAGTAGTCTCTGTGGAACTGCTCTTTTCTCTTCTTTCTTCTCCACTGCTTGTTGGAACTTCAGGCTCTCTCACAGAATCTGATCTCCCTTTTGAAACTCTCAATGTTTCTCTTGAAGCTTCTCCTGGAAAGAAAGAATCACCTGACTCTCTTTCTCCTTCAGCTCTTTCAAAATTCCAATTCCTTCTCACTGGTTCTGTGTCTTCATCATCACTGGAATCTGACTCTTCAAAATACTCCTTACCAGTCCCATCTTTTGGGTTTGGAACTCTCAGAGTATGACTTGCATGTACCCAGTTTTTCACACCAGCACACTTCACTGCAGTTGTCGTAGTCAGAATGACTTGTCTTGGCCTTCCCCACCTTGGAACCAAGCAATTTCTTCTTCTGTGCACTTTAATCCTCACCCAGTCCCCTGGACTCAGATCATGAGCTTGCTTCTTCTCAAGTGTAGTAGCGTCTTCTCCAACCTGGTGAAACACAGAATGAACTGCGTCAGCCAGGCCTTTACAGTAATCCAAAATCATGTCATCAGTTATTGTCATCAACTTATTGACAGGCACAAATGCATGTCGCATTGCACGTCCCATCAAGATCTCATGTGGACTCAAACCAGTAGTTCTATCTGGAGTAGATCTAATAGTCATTAGCACTAGAGGCAAGACATCAGGCCATATCATTCCAGTGGCTAAACACATCTTACCAATCCTGTTCTTGATTGTGCCATTTATCTGCTCCACAACACCAGAAGCCTCTGGTCTGTAAGCACAATGTAGCTTCTGCTGTATGCTCAATGCTTCACAAATCAAACTCATGAGCTCATTATAGAAGTGTCCACCTCTATCAGACTCAATCGTTACTGGAAACCCGTACCTAGGAATCAACTCTCTTAACAGTAACTTTGCCACTGTTATTCCATCATTTCTCCTAGTCGGATAGGCCTCCACCCACCTCGAGAACAAACAGACTACCACTAGAACATACCTCAATCTGTTCACTTGTGGCATTTCAATGAAATCAATCTGCATTCTCGTAAAAGGACCTCCTTCTCTGCCTATTGTTCCTAGACTCACCACTGTCTTTTTCCCAGTGTTAAATTGCTGGCAAATCAAACATCTTTGACAAATGCTTTCTGCAATCATCCTGAACTTTGCATTATACCAAGTCTGTTTAAAAGACCTGATCATCGCATCCCTTCCCAAATGTCCCTGGCCATGATACATCCTTGCCATTGTCGACAACATAGAGTTTGGCATGACTGGTCTACCTTCTCTATAGATCCAGACATGATCTGTTTCTCTTGGGGCACAACCTGCCTTGATCCAGTCTTTCTTTTCTTCCTTTCCTGCCTCATCCTGCAACTGTTTCACTTCATCCCACGTCTCTAGGACATTAGTAAACATCACAGAACAAAAAGACATTTCCCCTTCTCGTTCTCTATTAATCGAGTGATTATTTTTAGCACAATACTGTGCTATATCGTTTGCGAAACGATTTCCAATTGTTACAAAATCATCTCCTTGTCCATGAGCAGCACATTTTACAACTGCTAATTCTTTAGGCAGCTGTATCGCCTCAAGTAATTTTCCAATCACTTCAGCATACTTTATTGGAGTCCCACTCGACGTCAAGAAACCTCTCTGTAGCCAAAGCTGGCCAAAATCATGCACAACTCCAAATCCATACTGACTATCAGTCATTACAGTCACTCTCAGATCTTTCCCAATTTCGCAAGCTTTCGTCAATGCCACCAATTCAGCAACTTGTGCAGATTTCACTCCTTTCAATGGTGAAGCTTCCATAACTCCCGAAACTTTGCACACTGCATATGCTGCACTCAGCACACCATCATCATTTCTCAGACATGATCCATCCACAAACAGCACATGATCACTCTCAGGCAATGGAAGATCTCTTATGTCTGGTCTCGGTTTTGTACAGTAATCCAGCACATCCAAACAATTGTGATCATCTTCTGTCTTTATACCCACACCTTCATTATCTGGCAATAATGTTGCTGGATTCACATTCACACATCTCTCGAGAGTCACATTTGATGCTCCCAGAATGACTTTCTCATATTTAGTCAGCCGACTATGTGACATATACTGCGTTCTGCTTCTTGTCAAAAGAATTGCCACATTATGAGGTACGAATACCCTTACATGATATCCCATTATGATTCCCTCACTTTGTTCCAGACTTCTGCATGTTGCAGCTACAGATTTCAGACAACCTGGTAAACCCACAGCTACAGGGTCAAGTGTCGATGAGAAGTACGCAATAGGCCTTCTCAGTAGTCCATGCTTCTGGATTAACACTGAAAATGCACATCCATTTCTCTCACTGCAGTACAACTCAAACTCTTTTTCATAGTCTGGCATTCCTAAAGCAGGGGCTTCACACATTCTGCTTTTCAATTCCTCAAATGCTGCCATTTGTTCTCCATCTAGTTCCAATGGGTCTTTCATCTCACTCTTTGTCAGCTTAATCAGTGGCTTTGCTATCAGGGAGAAATTAATTATCCACTGACGACAATAACCCACCATCCCCAGAAACATCCTCACTTCTCTCTGGGTCTTTGGGGCTCTCATTCCCCTGATAATTTTGATCCTGTCATCAGTCACCTTTCTCAGACCCTTTTCAATATTGTGTCCAAGATAATGCACCTCTTTCTTGCAAAATTGCAATTTGGCTGGAGATACCTTTAACCCTCCATCTGCCAGATGATTCAGTAAAGCTATGGTATCTACTTCACAAGCTTCACGTGTCTTTGATGCCACAAGTAGGTCATCAATATACTGCACTAGTACTGAGTTTTCAGGCATGATCAAACTCTCCAATGACTTTTTCAATAACTGATTGAATATCGAAGGACTCTCCGTGTACCCCTGTGGGATTCGACACCATGCTAAAATATGCTGGCCAAACCTAAATGCAAAAATCGGCTGGCTGTCATGATGCAATGGAATTGAAAAGAAAGCATGACACAAATCAATCACTGTGTACCACTCAGCATCATGTGGAATCTGATACAAAATCACTGACGGATTTGGCACAATGGGACAACATGCCACCACAATTTTGTTAACTTTTCTCAAATCCTGCACAATCCTGAACTTCCCATTAGGTTTCTTTAGCCCCATTATCGGTGAATTACACGGACTACTCAGTAGTTCTCTCAAAACTCCTTGCTGAATCATTTTCTCAATTATTGGAGTTATTCCTTCAATTATTTCTGGTGTCATTTTGTACTGGGGAATGTTAGGATAAATAATTCCCTCTTTCACTGAAATTTTCACAGGATCTACATTATTCATCAATCCCACATCCTCTCCAGTAAAATCCCAAACTGTCTTTTTCACTGTGTCTCTCAGCTCTTGAGGCAAATCCTCTGGATTAAACACAGCATATGTACCAACCATCTCACTTTCTCTATTATCTAGAGTCATTCGGTACAAAACATCTTCATCTTGTGTTTCAAAAGCTATTCCATCCGGAGTACAAAAAATTGTACAATTCATCTTGCATAGCAGGTCCCTGCCCAACAAGTTCACTGGACTAGTGTCACAGACCACAAATCTGTGCATGTCCGAAAATTTCCCTATTTGTACCCTTACTGGTTCAGTAAGACGTGTCTTGATTTGTGTATTGGCTACACCAACTACTTGGATTGCTTCATCCGAGAGAGGAAGATTTCTAATATCTGC
The DNA here is from genome assembly GCF_964204655.1 of Triturus cristatus. Taxonomy (NCBI): domain Eukaryota; kingdom Metazoa; phylum Chordata; class Amphibia; order Caudata; family Salamandridae; genus Triturus; species Triturus cristatus. The sequence continues at coordinate 1,209,626,510 of NC_140584.1, read as the reverse complement.
TGACCTGACAGTTGATCTTGTCGCACCTGTGTCTACTAAAAAAGTAACACTTTCTTCATTTATTTTCCCATCTACAAATGGTCCTGCCTGGTCTATTTCTAGAGTTGCACCAAGTATGCACTCTTCCTCCTCTCTTCGGCACCGTCAATAATCACCTTCAGACTCACTCCCTTCATTCTTTAACAAATACTGTTGTACCTGGTTAGAACGCCTTGGTTTGTTTACCTGCTCCTCATTGTAGAATCCCGAATCCTGATTGTACTTTTGTGACCCTCTACTCTGCGGCATGGGCGGTTTGAGCTCTTGGCTCTGCTGTCTCACAACCTTCTGTTGTTGCTGCTGTTGATTATTCCCCTCATTCTGCACCTGTTGATTTAAGGTTTTACTCTCATTATTCGCTAATGGTGGATTGGTACATTCAGATCTCCAATGTCCCAGTTGGCCACAGTTGTGACAAGGGAACTTTTTCTTCGCTTCCTCAAGATTCCCCTTTCCTTTCCCTGCATATCTGGGCCTATTCCCTGAATTATTTGCCTGTTCCACCAACTGTGCTTCTTGTCTCTCCGCAACCTTCACTTGTGCCCACATTGCCTTTTCTTTCAGCTTTCTCTGTTTTGCTTCAATTTCATCACTGAAGTACTTTGCATGTCTCAGAATCTCATCTATTTTCTTACTCTGCCAGTCCACTGTATGCTCACGAATTCTCTCAATAATCTCAGGTCTCAGGCCATATACAAATCTGTATACAAAATGACTCAAATCCTTGTCACCCAGGTGTTCATCCCCACTGAATTGTTTAAAAGTCAGTATCAGCCTCTCATAAAAAGCATGAACTGATTATTTTGCTTCCTGATGTGTTCGATCTATCTTAACCCAGTCTGTCTCTTTTGGAGGTACTTTACTTTTCAGGTATACAATCACCTGATCATACTTCCTCATTACCTCTGGATCTGGTGCTCCTGTTCTCTGATCTCTTGGATATTCTTCAGTAGGCCAACTCACAACTATTTTACACTCAGTCCACAAGTCTTCTGGAACAATTATATCAAACAGACTATTCAGGTCAATCCACAGCACCTTTGACAATTTCACAAACCTGTCTACCTGCCTGTACCACTCGACGGGCTTTTCTCTCAGTCGAGGGAAATCATTCGTAAATGATAAAATATCCTGTCTGGTCCATGGAACATGTACATATCCTCCTCCAGGTATTTCTCTCATAGGATAAGCATCCACTGTTTTCTCTTTTTCTCTCACAGGAAATGCTGAATAAGTCCTGTCCACTGAATCTTCCCTTTTCTTGTACCACCTATCCTTCCATTTTTCTACATCACCCCATTTTCGCAATAATGCAATCATTTCCTTAATCTGTCCTGTTCTACCAGCACCATTCAGATTTTCAATATCTTTGTCCGTAAAATCCATCCTGTAAGACCTCTGCAATGCTTTCACCTTATCAATGTCAACTCCTTGCTCACTCGCTATTGCTCTTAACCTGTCATGCGTATTTTTAGCTCTCCAGGTAATGTTTTTGCACATGAATAACAATTCTCCATCATGATGATTTTTTAGAATGTCTGTAGGAATTGTCCCTACAACAAGCTCCTCTAATTCTATGCGTAACCTGGCCACATCAATTGCCTGGGAATCTTTATCCCTCTTTTGAAGGACTCTCATCCAATCATTCAAATCTTCAGCTGTTATTTCAGTAGTTCTTTTTACTGGAACCACCTTTTCTGGCATCCTCTGTGGTTCTAAAATTGGCATCCCTGAACAACTAGCATCACTAGTATCCAATCTCGAATTAGACTGTACCTCTAATCCTCCACTGCATGTGTCACGTCTGGATTGTCTCACATCATCATTACTTTCTGTCCTTTTTCCTGAGTCTCCTGAGGGACCAGCCAAACTTGTTATCTTATTCCCAACATATGGAACTACCAAACCATTTTCACCCGTCCTCTGTTTATCAAAAACAGGCATAACCGGACCTATGGTTACAGGCACCGTAACAGCTTCTAGATTCTTCGTCAGTTCTCTAATCTTTTCAGTCAGTTCTGATGTAGTTCTAGCTAATTCTCTCGTATTCTCATCACCACATCTTTTCTCTCTCTCTTTTTCTCTGAAAGGGTTACCACTTCTTAATTCAGGTGTCACAACTTCTGTCTCAATGATACGCAATGTATCTCTTATCGGAGAAGCAACTGGTGTGCTCTCTTCTGGTTCTGGTCTATATGGAGGTGGTCTCTTGTAAATCATGTCATTCAAGACCTCATCCTCATAATCGCTAACTCCATATCTTCTCACTTCTGCCTCAGGAACCCTCTCCGTACCCTTCCTTTCTTCCTTCTCGTCAACTTTTCTCATAGGATATAATCCCTCTGACATACTAGCATCTCGCCATCTCCTCATTCGGTCATGATGAGTTTCACGATCATGTTTCCTCCCAAACATGTATCTATAGTTGCCTCCAGACCTCTGTTTTTCTCGCTCATGTACTTCCTCTTCCCATTCCACCAAAGCCTCAAACTGTGTCGGCCTTGGTCTAGGCTCTAGACCCATAATTTTCTCCCGCAAATTTCTCAACACGGCCAAATTAAATGAACCATGTTCTGGGAATGCTAAGACACCATCTTCCTTAGTATACCTAGCCCAATTCTCCAACCATATACAGGTATGATACCCATATCTCGCAACCATAAAGGATGCAGGCGTTTTTGTTGGAGGTAACAATTCACCTTCTCTTGTTTTAACATCTTTATCCTTGTCAAACCATCCTTTAATTTTTCCGAACAAGGATTTCTTCTTTTTCTCTTCTTGGTAATACATTTCTGCGTTTACCAAAACTTTCTAATCCCTTCCGTAATACAACTGTACAGTACGATATTTTATCCAATAACAGCGCGACTCACACCAACGCACCAATCCTGGAGCGTCTACGTCACCTTGTACCCCTTCCAATCCTTGCGCGGCTCACACCAACGCACCAATCCCGGCGCGAGCACTGTTCTGATCTACTACCCAATCAGAGCGCGGTCTGTATGACGTCAGCAGTCGCTGCAGTCGCTCCTGCTCCTGTCTCCTGTCACTCGTCTACCCCTCCTTTACAAAATCTTCTCAGTAGACTTTGTGTCAAATTTTACAAAATCTATTAGTTACAACATATAAACATCTCCATTGTCTGCTTCGCTAACCATAGAATAGTAAAGAAAATCTATTTCACAAGAATCCCGTCTTTTCCCTGAAACAGCACTCACTTCTGTTCCACTACGGAATTAATACTCTCGTTGACACAGTAGTACATCCCTCTACTCTGCCCTTCTAACATGCATCCATTAACTGTTTCCTCTAGGACTGCTCCAAAGAGTCTTACAATCAACTAAATGCTCATACATTCACGCACTAACCAAGCAGTGTTTTCCTTTGCCCAGTCCTTCAGACAAGCTCAGAGAATACCTATTACTTCTCCCGCGATAAGCTTTAACGGCGAACCTTACGGATCCCTGGGACTTAAGACCAGAGTTTCACAGATAACCTTCGCTATCATACACACTCCTTTTATACTAGAAATATATCCCTAATAGTAACACACGACGATGTCACTGATTCCGAACCCAGACAATGTGACGCGCAACTTCAATTGTCACACGTTTTTCCTGCATACGTACAGGACCAACAATCCCGTCTTTCCCGAGAGCAGTATATACTTCCCTCTGCCCTACTACGGAACTGCTACCAGCTCCCAAATTCCAGAAGCACTACATAAAACTCAACACGACGACTCCAACATATAGTATTAGTACATATACCAACATCAATCAATAATCAATAAATCAAAAGCCAATGTACAAGCAATCTAATCAGATCAAGACAATAATCAAAACCATCAAATTCTGCTACCAGGAAATTGTTCCAGGTCAGGGCATATAAATTCTCTCTACTTCCACGGATAGAGTAATTTCACAGATACACGCACATACACTCACCATACGCTTGGGCCCATTTCACTAACATACACTCAGATTACTCTATCAGTACCAACCATGGGAGAGAAAACCTCCTAAACACCCTGCATCTACAGTGAGGTCAATGAGACCAAATTGACACTGTCTTGAGTCATGATTTAAACAACAATAATCACAATAGAGTACTCAATAAAGAACAAGAAATAACCACCAACACTGTATTTAAAATAATGGTACTTTATCTTAAATTAGTTCAAATGAAAAGGCAATCAAAATAAAATCATTATTCTCATAGTTACCTATTCTAGCTAAATGTCATAAATGGGTCAGGACAGGTCTCTCAGTAGAAGTCTCCTAAGTCGCCGTCCTCACAGCATCGATCCTCACCAACGCAAGTTTGGGAAGAAGTGGCCCTAGACCCTCTCTAGTCTAATAATACTTATAGGAAATCTTTCAAAATAACGCAACATAAAATGTTCTGAATTTCCGTTGAGCCGCTGAGCAGAGCAAGCAGGAAAGGATGTAGCATCGCTACATTTGGAAAATCTCCGCTCAGAAAAATCACAAAAATAAAAAAGAAGGAAACTCGAGTTTGCAAATGTAACTTTTACAAATGTTCTTCTTCGGAACCATCGCGAAACCACTACTGTAATCACAAAGTTCATTGTGGCTTTCTTTTCCTCCAAGGTTACTTGGACGAATGCCTGGAGTCGCTGTCATCACGGAAACTTTCAAAACTCCAGCAGAAGCCATAGTCAGATGACTTTCAACAAGGCCTCTCGTCATCCATTTCACTCGAGCACAGGCTGTAAACGACAGCCATTTTCTCTTAGGCCAAAACGAACCATCTTAATCGAAAGAAATACAAACAACGTTACTACATCATCGCAATGATTAAACAGTGTTAATTCCCACTAATCCCCTTATGTGTATGTAATTAACTAGCCATCTGCAACATATTTAAGCATTAATACACGTTATTTCAAAAGCGTTTTGTGCTTTAAAACAAACAGCACTTAGCAACATTCATTTAATAAAACCTGCACATTATTATTAAGCAACATATATGCATTCCCACGTGTAATTTATCTTGTTAATCATGTTGGTTAATCAGAATTTTCACACAAAACAAATAATTACTGATTACAAATTAGTATTTTAATGCTCGACATATAGACAAAACCGGAGCTTAAAACCCGATAAATTTTCAACAGAAAACTCTGCTCCAGCACTGGTTGGTGAAGTCTTGTATCCCTGAGACTTCAGGCAGGAGGCAAGCTCTAGTTCAAGCTCTTAGAGATTCTTCTTCAAGTTGATAGAAAGCACACTCAGTCCTTTTCTCCTCTCTTTGGCAATGAAGCAACCACTGCAGGCCAACCCCCAAACACACAGAACAGGGGTAGTCTCCTTCTTCAGCTTCCTGGTTCTCCTCCTCAGCAAAGGTTCATCTTGATTCCCAGAAGTGATCTAAAGTTCTTGGGTCTGGGTCCCAATATTTATACTCCTTTTCCCTTTGTTCTCTGAAGGCAGAGAGGCCTTTGCCAAGTCCAAACTAGTTCTGGTCAGTCCTGGAGCACTTTGTTGACATGTCTCCTACTTTCCTTTCACAGTGCAGGGCAGGGACATCAGACACACCATAGGAGGTGGAGCCAGCATTGTGGAGGAAAGGCCCAGCCCTATTCAGGTCCCAGGTGCAACCCCTCCCACCCATCTAGATGCAGATCTCTCTATTCAGCTTTGTGCTGACTCACCCTGTCTCCTGGAATCCCCCAGCCCCTGTCACTCAATCGCCAGACAAGGAATACACAACCTAGCAGAGGCAGGTTTGGATGGTTAGACAAGAAAATGCCTACTTTCTAAAAGTGGCATTTTCAAACACAGAATGTTAAAACCAACTTCACTAAAAGATGTATTTTATCATTCTGAGTTGAGGCATACTAAACTCAAATTTCTACCATGTTCCCTGAGTCAGTTAGGATTATAAAATGTAATAATCAAACTGCCCATTCTGGCCTATGGAGAACAGGTAGCCTTGCAATAGTGAGAAACGAAAATGGCTGTGATTCACTATCAGGACATGCCACACACATCAGGGCATGTCCTACCTTTTACCTACAATGCACCCTGTCCTTGGGCCTACCATAGGGGTGACTAATATGTATAAAAGGGACTGGCAAGTAGGTGCACTTGCCCAGTCAACATGTCAGTACCAGACTGCACACAGGCTCTGCAATGGCAGACCTCAGACACACTTTACAAGCTGCTCCGGTGGGTGGCACAATCAGTGCTGCAAGCCCACCAGCACCATTGGTTACAAGCCCTGGGCACACGCAGTGCACTGTACTAGGGTCTGACAAGTAAACCAATCAAGCCAATCATGGAGTCACTAATCCACACATCAATTTACCATAGGGAGCACTTGCACTGTGGCACTGAACAGCAGTGGCACAGTGCCCAAAGCATCTATAACCAGCAAAAACACCTGAGGCAACAGCAAAAAATAGAAGGGAGACCCACGACAATGGTGCTAGGTCTAACAACCTCCAAAAGGTCCTTGAGGCTCTGGGAAATGGAGGCCTCACTATCAAGTCAAGCAAACATAGGGCAAGGTTGTATACTTGTGTCACATTGTGGGTGGACGCCAAGTTCAGGCCCTACAGCCCAAAATCCAGACCATTCTGGATTGGGAAGCTCCAACTACCCATATCCAAGTCAGGGCATTCCTTGGCTTGAATGGGTACTACAGGAGGTTTGTGCAGGGATATGTGCCCATGGTGGCCTCCCATAACTTCTGACTTCTGTGGTCGATCTGCGGGTCTCTGGTAGCCTGACCCGGCCTGAGGACTCACTCATGCCATGTCTGACAGCACGGCTTCCTTCCTCAAGTTCCAACTTTATGTACAGGTCTTTGGCAGCTTGCCTCGGCCTGTGCACTCACTCATGCCATGTCTGAAAGCATGACTGCCCCCCACAACCTCTGACTCCTGTGGACCATGTGCGGATATGTGGCGGCCTCCCCCCGGCCTGTGCTCTCACTCATGCCATGTCTAACAGCATGGATGCCCCCCACAACCTCTGACTCTACTGTGTGGATCTATGGCAGCCTGCCCTGGACTGAGCACTTACTCATGCCATGTCAGACAGCACATCTGCCTACAACAAGCTCTGACTCCTGTGGTTTATATGTTGGTTCTGTGGCACCCTACCCTGTCCTGTGGACTCACTCGCACTATGTCTGGCAGCATGGCTGCCTCCCACAAACTCTGACTCCCTGTATGGATCTGTGGCAGCCTGCCCTGGCCTGTGCACTCAATCATGCCATGTCTGACAGCATGGCTGCACCCCACAATCTCTGACTCCCTGTGTGGATCTGTGGTAGCCTGCCCTGGTCTGTGCACTCACTCACTCCATGTCTGACTGCTGTGTCATAAACTCCTTTTTGGAGATATTTATGTGACCGGGCAATTTGTGGTGGTGCTAAAAATAGCCTGGCTTGGAAGGAACAGCTGCCAAAGCTGAGAGGCTCTGTGTGGTCATGGACTGCTATGAGTGGAGATTAGGGGAGCAGGGTCCCGGTGTGGGCCTCACATCACAGCGGCAATCCCGACATTACACACAGATTCCACGTAGACGAGGCCTGGGGTGACCTGCACAGGGCCTAGCCCTAAGGTCCCTTGTCACAACAGAACAGGCCTTACCTGTCCAAGCTGGCCACACATATCGCTTCATTGTCGCCCTGTGTAGTACTAGTCATCAGAGATATCTCTTCAACAAGCATTGGCAAAACAGATAGGTCTGTGCCTCTTTTGTCTTGTTATGGGTTCTGTAAAACGTCACCGTTGAGGAAGCTGCCGGACCCTCACTGATAAAGTCAAATAAAGGTAATGGCTGAAACTGAGATGTTTTTTTGGTCTCAAAGACCACACACTGAAGGGAGCTGCTTTCAGTGTGCATGTGCTCCTTGTGAAAGGGCTGAATGCTGTCACTCACAGTGAAGTTAGCCAATGGCTGAAGAGGGCTGCTTTCAGTGTGCATGTGCTCCTTGTGAAAGGGCTGAATGCTGTCACTCACAGTGAAGTTAGCCAATGGCTGAAGAGGGCTGCTGAAAGCTCCTAGAATAGTGTGTGTTCGTTATGTGAGACTTCTGCGATCATGTAACACTTTAAACCAAAAAACTGAAATTCACCATTTAGAGTTATCTCAAGTAACTATAGATCGCGCCCGCCATGCAAAGTGTTGGCGTCAATAATGTCATTCGTTGCAAATTTTGCAGTCATGCTTTCAATGATGTCATAGAACTTGTCATAAGTGATGTAATATGTTAGGTAATTAGCTGCGCCTGGCGAGGGCTCAAGTTATTTTAGGGATCGCGAGGAAAAACAAACAATGTTCCCTGCCTCCTTATATCTTTTTATTTCAATATTTTTATAACTGAGGAGTAAGTTATTGTCTGCTGCAACATTTTCTTTCGTGTTGCAGCTAGCCAATCAGAGTTCTTGCTGCCACAGAAGATCCCTTCCACAGGAGTGAGGAGGCCCAAGGAAAAAAGGCCCCCAGGGCTAATCAGAATGCCCTATTTTTTTTAGTTGAGTTGTAGGACTCTCACAAGAGTCCTCTGAACCCAACGATCCAGTTATACAAATATTTTTGTACATTCATTTCTCAAAAACTACCGAACGGATTTACAGCGAGTCACAAAAAGCCCGCTTTCTGGACAAAGACCTAGCTTCCTGTCAAATTTAATGTGTAATACCATTTCATAAAAGTCTATGAAAATGTAAGGGGATTTTTGCATTTTATGATCCCCTCTTTTTATCGCCTTGCCTGACGATTACCCCAAAACCTTTAATGCACAAACTAGGCAAAAGAGGACATTTTGGCGAAGTTTCATGAAGATTCGTCAAAGGGCGCCAACGTTATTAGCAAAGTAAAAGGGCACTTCCTATGGAAATGCAGACCTAACTATAACTACCCAGTGGCTGCTGCCGCTGGGTAATAAATTAAGTTATTTTAAGGGCCTGATTTCGATCTCGGTGGACGGGTTACTCTGTCAGAATGGCGACGGGCATCCCATCCGCTGAAATATAAATCTATGGGATTTATATTTTTCGCCGATAGTATATCCGTTACCGTTGTGTTGGAGTAACCCATCCGCCAAATAAGGCCGTAAATTATTTGTAAAACTCTATTGTGGGGAAAGCTGCGGTGGCCATCGATAATCTAACTAACCAAATACATTGGTTAATGGCTAAATATGTTTTTTTGTCTCAAAAAACACATATTACAGTAGTAGTCCTTGGCACTGAAGGGAACTACTTTGTGAGTGGAAGTTCCTTGTGAAAAGGACGAATGCCGTCATAGACAGTGAAGTCAGCCAATGGCTGAAGCAAACAACAACAGTTGATGGACAGAATGCAGAACAATGTCATACATTCACTCCAGTACAGAGATCTGGGCCTAAATCCATCATTTTTTTGCTCACCATGCCGTTGAAGAGGGCTGACCCAATGCCCCAAGCTGTAGCTATAGTGGGCTGAAGAAAAATGTGAATGGCACGGCAACCGACTAATGGATGAAGGGAGCTGGCTGAAAGCCCCTATAAGTAAGTATAATATACCTATAATATTTGTAAAATCACACCGTGTTGGCTAATGCCAGACCTAAAAAGGCGTGCTTAAATAAGAAACCTGAGGAGACCATTGATGTATGGGGCTTCACAGCTCCTCTCTGCTGTTCCAGATACTGTAAGAACAAGGACTGACAAAAGCTAAGGTCTGAATTTCTATTTCCCGTGCCTGTCAAGGAGAGGAGACTACATGATGTCACACATCTTCCAAACTTAAAGTAACCCCCTAACTCCCCAAGTTTCCTTGATAAGCTTCCATTGTAGGGCTATAACTCCTCATCTTAAGTAGGAAAACCAGGCACATGTGCTCAGCAACGGTCCCAAGTGTTCCTTACTGTAGTATCTGGGAGTCGGCAGGGGTACACCAATCACTACCACAGACAACGAAGCGCTAGACAGGGCTAACGGCAAAGAACAAACAGAGGGCCACTCTAAGAGTGGGGCTGCTATGCACTTTGAGTGAAATCCCATAACAAAACCCAGAAATTACAACAGGTTACAAACCTCTAAGTATTCAAGCAGCTCTAGGATCGACACATCAGCCAGTACAGAACTAAAACACCACACTTCAAGAGAACAACGAAATGGACCCACAACAAGAAACTCAAAGATCCAAAATTAGAGAACTATCCAACCTGTCAGTTACCACTTGTTCTACCAGAGGATCATACAAGGCCAAAGACATCACTATCCAAGGACAGTCATTGGCTGTCTCCCAACAGGAGTGTCATCTTGGCCAACAATGGCTCCACCTACAAGTCCTACTTATACCATCACTGTACGTTCACCCTCTATCCAGTCCTCCCTTTATTGCTAAAGCCTTCCTCACTCCACCCTTCTTTGCCTGCATAGTGCCTCTTTCCCCCCGTCCCGTAATCTAGCTGGTGTACTTGGTTCCATCACCCTTCTTCCCTCGAAGCTCAAGCGCTCCATGTGCCCTCCAGATTACTTTCACTCTCTCGCTCCAAAACCCTTTCATCAGATGTAATCTCTGCTTACTATTGAAGCACCAGCACTCTCATTCTTTGACTGCAAATGCAAACAACCACCCTACCTCACCCCATCTTTCACTCTGTACCCCAAGACATCCAAGAACTCCACACAGAACCCCTTATTGTGCTCACACCTGTTCTTCTGGTAGACTCTTCTTCCTCAGTCATCACCTCAAGACTCACGCTTCAATGCCCATCATAAAAGTTGCCTGACTTAGAAAGGTTTTCTACCACTAAACACCATCCCCACTTCTTGACCCCTGTCTTATCATTACCTTTCTTCTTTAACTCCCCAATCATCAGGGCAGCTTTCTACACAGGCTATTGTAAGTAAAGGCCTCTTTTTGCATGACCACCCTGTAGGACAGTGCCTCTTTTTTCATGGTAAGCCCCCACTTGTTTGCCTGCGAGTGCACTAGGCTCCGGCTAACCAGGTTCCCCGTGCCAGATCTCTTTCTTTCTCAAAACACTGTACCACAATTGGTAAAATTACAGCTACCCCTGTAAGTCCCCAGTAGGTGGAACCCCTGGTCCCTAGAGCATGGGTACTGGAGATGGTCCTCTGGGGCTGGAACACTGGTTGGGCACCCGGGGGCCCCGTCACCAAGGCTATGCACGCTGCCATTGCAGGCTACATGTCTTGGTACAGGGAAATCCAGAGTCGACATGGCATAGAGCCCTGTGTGCCATGCTCGCCAGGCTCTGCATAAGATCTAGGTAAGTCACACCTACTGCCCACAGGAAGTGTTGGAGCCTGAAACGATGGACCAACCTTCCTAGAGAAAGGCCAGGAAGTCTAGAAAACCAGCTTCAAAACAGATACCAGACCAAGTCCCCTCCCCTCAGGGAGAAGACTAGTCAGCCCCAGAGGGAACTGAGCCCCAGGAGCTTGGGCCTTACACGGCAGAGCACTTAGGACCACGGGGACCATCTAGGGAGGATCTGTGCCAGGGGCAGAGAGCCTGTCCCACTCTTGGAAGCCTGAGGCAGCAAGATGCTGATCAGGAAAAGGGAAGTGTCAGTGGTTCCCATATGACCTATTGGGAGGAGAGATTCCTATACACTGAGGCCAGAGACCCCAACATGGTGCCAATAGGAGAGTGATCGTGCCTCAGCAGTTTAGAGAGTTTCTCCTAACATTGGCCCATGGCATTCTCCTTGCTGGGCATCTCGGCCAGACAAAAACCTACAGTACATTAGTCAATCACTTCTACTGGCCAGAAATGTCCCAGATGATGAAGTGTAATTTTATTTAGACAAGATGTTTGGTACCAAACTTCCCTGGGTACAGTAAAGCCATCATGGTGCTGGAGAACTCGTAATGACGGGTGTCTGCCCATGGACTCTCTATGGCTTCCCTGCACACTTACAGTATCCAAGAATGGACTCAATATTGCAGGGTCATATCTGTTCACGTGGATATGTCCACACATGGGACATAGTGCACTGTGCCTCAGGGATTTAAGGCCTGCAGTAGGGGTGACTTACCTATACCTCATGCAGTGTCTGAAAACACATCTTAGCCCTAACAACTGAAGAGGTGCCGCACAACCAGTGAAGTGCTGACCCTTTTTTTGCTATTTGGGGCACTTCAGGCTTAGACCTTTTACACATAAGGTATCCATACCGAGTTTGTGTCTTTTTTTCTAATATCCTAGGGATCCTGAAGGTGCCCGGAGTTTGTGGGTTCCCCTGGCAGAGACTGAGAGAATAGCCAAAATATAGCTATCTTTTAGGTTTTTGGGGAAAAATAGGAAATAAGTCCCCCGCAAAATATGTTAGTTTTTTCCCTCATAATGACAACTACAAAAGGATTACTGTGCTAAAATCACCCTCTACCCAGCTTTCGTGAATAAGCAGAGCTGAATCAAAAAAAACAATTTGTTTACCCATAGTTTGGTAATTTTTCTAAGTGGTAGCACATTTTTCCATATTTTTGTGCTTTCAACCTACTTGTAGTTTGTCGGGGAAACAGGTGTGAAACCCATGGGTAAACTTGGAAAGCTATACATTTCTGAAAAGTATATAAATCTTTAAATTCAGGAAGGGGTCCTTTGTGTAGGTCCCTCAAGGTTTACCCAAACAAACTAACTGTTGAAATAAAAAAAAACATTAAAAATTAGTAGGAAAAAAATGCCATTTGTGACAACAGTTTCATCTGCAACTTCTTGTCCTGATGACTGATTTACAAAAGCAATTTACCATTACGGCTGCTAGACCTACAAGCATGTAATTCAGAAGGTGTTTTTCAATATGTCTCCTTTCCTACACACTCGTGTGGGTAGGCCTAGTGCCTGGGACAGGAAAGGGCCCAAAACGCAACGTCGACACACCACATTTTTTCCCTGAAAACTGACACTTTATTGCAATATGAGTTGTTCTGGATTTTGGGCACTAGCTTAGCCGGCACCTAGGGAAATCTAGCACACCAGCACATTTTTGATAACAAGACACCCGGGGGATTCCAGGCTGCTGTGATTTGCGTGGCTCTCACTAGGTTTTGTTACGTAGAACACTTGCAATCCTCAAACTTTGACTAAAAACACACATTTTAATCACATATCTGTGTGGAAATGTTACAGAATCTGTGGGGATCCAAACGTTTTGTTCCATCCAGAGTTTCCACATACTTCCGGCTAACATGGGGACCCCACTTGTGTGGGAAGGCCAAGTGACACGAAAGACCCAAGAGCGCTACAAAGAGAGATCAGCAATGGGGGTAGCTGCTGTATTTGGAGGAGTGCTTGGCTGCCGATGATGGAAACCTACAACCACAGTTGTTTTTGAAAACTAGGACCCAGGGGATTCCAGGTAGACGTGCCCCATGTGGATTCCACAAGGTTTTCAAACCCACAATATTCTGCAAACCTCAAACTTTGCCTACAGTCAGACATTTTCATTACATTTCTGTGATGGAAAGTTCTGGAATCAGCAGGAATCCATAAAATTCACACCAGTTATCCTGATAAAAACTCTGCCCCACTTGTGACGCTGGGCCGAGTGCCCTCGACAGAAACGGATCAAACCACTGTGGTAAATATTTCGTTACCGGTACTATTTTTTATGCGGTAAAGTCTATTAAGAATAACTCAGTAAATATAAGAGGCAGAATCCGTGGTATTAGAGGTTTTAAAGGGCTTTATTCCTATACAAAGGAATACAATTCGAATTGTGGGCATTCTATTCCATCACCACGAAAGTTCAGGAAGGAAGGGCATATTTTATTGACAGATAAGCAGTTTTATAGAAAAATGCATTACAGTGAAACAGATGCAAGAGGCGTAACAGCTGATAGTATAGATAAAAGGTACATACGTAGCTAATAGAGGCGTATACATGGGTGTCACTAAAATACGTCATTAAACATGATGTCAAAAGTGGGTGGATCCATAGAAGAATCCTGCAATGTCAGCAGAAATATTTGGCAGAGATGCGCGCGCAGCCGCATGACGTGTGATTGACGTGCAACTAGAGGGTGAAGGGGACTTGACATTTAGCTCTACATGTGGAGACAGAAGTCTGGGGGTCATGTCAACCTAATCCCAAATCATATCTAATATCCTATGTTTAAAGAACTGTGTTATCCAAAAGGAAAGGTCTCTAGGATAGAATCTATTCTATACTGACTGTTAGTGCGTGTACAAGCGTCTAAGTGTCTACATGAGATGCGAGGGGGTAGGAATATTCCATGGTAACGGGGCTATGAATTACTTGCATGAGGACAGCGAGGCCTGGCCCCTTTGCACGGTAGCTGGAGGAATGTTTACCTAAACTACTAGACAGGAATGCATCGGATGAGGAGCGGGGGAGATAATCTCGAAGGTGAAATACAGTTTTTGGCAGGCGACAGGCTGGATCAGGCACCGTTAGCCGCGCAAGGAGTAGGACAAAGTTCATGGACACAGATGCAGGCTCAGACTGGAGCTTTCAGAGGCAGAAGGCAGGAAAAGGCTTGATGACAGAATTCGGGCCTACTCGCCTGAATCTGTAAAATGTGGAAAGTGAACCACATAAAGTCGGTGGCCTTTCATACTTAGGAATGGAATATCTGACCCATTCATGGCGGATCTGAAAGAGGACATTTTGACGGTGGACACACATATATTTGCGTCTTCAAAACTGGAACAGGAGGGAACATACATGTACTTATAGCATGCACATGGAGCCGTTGGGGTCTACGATAGGGGACATAACTGATCACAAAATTCACATTTCCTCATTCCCTCCTTGTCCCCTACGGACCCTCAGGAGATATCGATCTTCATCGATCTGTTCATATAGCATCATTTGTTCTTCTTTCTTCTTCCGGGATCGTGAATGAGAACTTGGATGTGGGATACACGAGGTAGCACACAGACCACAAATCGCTGGCCCACATTGTAGACATAAGCAGCAACTGAATAGTATGAGAAAGCCAATACCTAGGAATGATAGTATTCTCCATCCCCAGGCTGACAACACGCCCCAGAACCAACCGGACCAAGTCCAGGTGCCTGGACTCTGGTGTATCTGGCTTACAATCTTATGAAGGCGAGTTATGGCTTTATATACTGACGGCGAATTTTCTGGTATGAAAATGCAGCAACTTGATCCGATGACCCTACAAGCTCCGCCCCTATCGGCCAGGATGACGTCAAGGACAAGACGATTTTGAAGCACAACAATCCGCATAGCAGACTGCTCTTCTGTTAAATTGCCTAAGGCGGAAATAGTCTCGTTCACTACTGCTTCAAGGGTTCTGGTTAATCTACGTATCAGCTTACTATTAGTGACTGTACCTATATAGGGAAAGAATCCTTTATTGAAATCTGTGTATTTTTCCCATGCTGTTTCAGTGTAATCGACAATTGGGAGATCTCTCTGCTGTCTATTGTGTACTAAATGGGTATTTCTATGATAATCAGGAGGAGCTAGGAAAACAGGTGGCAGAAGAAATGCTATGTAACAGGTACCATCCCAATCTAGGGGTAGACATATATATGCGGTCTGGCCACATATGAAGTAGGAATGATGGGAAGCTCTAAATGTAGACTTGCCTTGATCACTGAATTTTATTACAGTGGTGCATTTACTGTGGCCCATGTGTATGGAACCATTCTTTCTTATACATAATTCCCCTTTTACTGGCAATACTGACATGGCGGGCAAGATTGGTGTAGCTTCAGATTCAACGTTCAGGATCATGAGGTTAAGTGTAAAATTACCTAATCCATATACTTCATTTTCTAGATCAGTTCCTGTTCTTTTAGGAAGTCCCTCCTTGTTAGGGTAGCAGACTTTAAGCAAAACTAGGTTCAGGTTTCCCCAAACCCAGTTGTCTTGATAAACTGCGGAATTTGAATCTACGGAATTAATCAAACTAAACCATGCTCCACAGGAGCCATTGTGTGTGAACGGATATGGAAAGAGGGGCAAAACTCCCTTATAGTTCTGATAGGGAGGGAGTCGGCCACATATCCAACAATTTGTGGCATTGCTGGTTTGATGGGAATGATGTAACATACTAATGAATGTGTTGTTACGCAGCGCAAATCTATAGGACAACTCATGCGGAGGAAATTCGCTAAAAGAATGTTCTGCAGTTATATTGTAAACATGTTTAAGAATAGGGTAATACATATGCAATAGTATGCTGAAAATAATGATCAGAAGACTTAGAAAAAACAAAATTAATAATGTTACTGTGCAGTGACTACGAAGTGATTTACAATACGCATGCTTTTTCAGCTGCATTCGCTTATTTCTTTCTCTATTCCGGTCTAGAGGATACATGTCAGAGACAAATTCAACCGATTCACCTTGGAGAGGACTTAAATAATCAAATTGTCTGACTTGCTAGACCTCAATTTTAGTTTATAAAGTTCTGGTTTTGTTAATTCAACCAAGGGGAGCTTTGAGTCTGTCTTTGAGGGAATACAGGGTTGAGTATTTATACTGGATGGTAGTCCATAAAATTTCTTGATATGACTCGAGTGCAACCACCCTTTGCGACCCTCAATCTTCACGGCAGTCCTTGTAGTCAGTAGAACCAACTTAGGCGACTTCCACCTAGGATCCAGTTGGGTCTTCCGGTCGAAATTCCTGACCAAAACCAGGTCACCAGGAACCACGTCATGGGGCTTCACCTCAGTATTATCGGGAAAAGCTGCGGTTACCTGTGAACGACAAGATTGTAGTGCAGACATCAAGGAAGCCAGGTAATCTGTCAGCATATTACAGTCAACATCAGTTATTTTGCGAGGTATAGGCGTCCCCCACATATTTAGTGGTCTACCGAAGATCACCTCGTACGGGGATAGCCCAGTTCGAGAATGTGCTACCATTCTCATGTAAAAGAGCGCAACTGGTAAGGCTACTATCCAATCGACTCCTTTTTCTCTACATATTTTGGACAATCTGATTTTCAGAGTTTGATTATGGCGTTCCACGAGACCTGCTGCCTCGGGATGTCGGACACAGTGGAATTTCCATTGGTAGCCTAATAGAAGGGAAACGTGTTTCATTAGTTCGGATGAGAACGGCTGGCCGTTATCTGAGTAGACAACACGTGGTAAACCGTACCGTGGGAAGAATTCTCGAACTAACTGTTTGGCAGTAGTCGGAGCAGTGTAATCTGAAACCGGGTATGCTTCTGTCCAACGGGAAAGAGCACAGACAACTACGAGAACATATTTGAATCCTCGACATCGTTCCATCTGGATATAATCCATCTGGAGGACTTCAAAAGCATGATCGGGAGTTTGAAATCCACCCTGTTCTACGGGGATGCTTTTACCTGGATTAAACTGACAACATATCATACAGGTACGAACTTTTTGTTTAGCTGCTGCTCGCAAGTGTTTGTTGAACCAAATGTGTTGAATGCTGTCTAGCATAGCTTTCTCTCCTAGGTGCGCTGGACTATGTATTGTGTTAATGATGACTTGAACCATAGAGTCGGGAAGAAACCATATAGATTTTTCCTTCGTCATCCATCCTTGATCCGTTTGGATCCCTCCTAATTCAGTCCATTTCTTTATTTCTTCTGGTGTAGCATGTGTCTGTATGTCAATTACATCAAGGGCGGGATCCTTAACTGTCATGCAATGTGTTAGTGTCGGAACTATTGTCTTTGTCATGTCAGTTGTGAGAGTCTGATTCTGAGCAGTCTGTTTAGCTGTTCTGTCAGCTAGGTCATTACCCTGAGAAATGATATCGGTAACTTTTGTATGGGCTTTGCATTTCATAATCGATATTGCAGTGGGTAGATGAATCGCGTCTAATAGGGTTTGAATGAGGGGTCCGTGCTGGATGTGGGCACCGTGAGAAGTTAAATAACCTCTCTCTCGCCACAGTACGCCGAAGTCATGGACGACTCCGAATGCATAACGTGAATCTGTGTATATGTTGACTTTCTTATTTTTGGCTTGAATACAGGCTTGTGTCAGAGCGATGAGCTCTGCTGCTTGAGCTGACAAAGTGTTAATACGATTTGTTTCAATGACTTCAGTGTCTGTTGTGACTGCGTAAGCAGCCACTAACTCTCCTGTACTTGTTCTCATACATGACCCATCTACGTACAATGTCAAGTCTGGATCTGACAAAGGGATATCTGTCAAGTCTTGTCTGGGTTTCGTCGTGATAGTAATAATTTCGACACAATCATGTGCCAATGGATCTGTTCCGCCCACTGGTAACAGTGTGGCAGGGTTTAACGTATTGCAACGTCTGATTTCTATGTGTGGCTGAAACAATGTCAGTTCGTAACCGGTGAGTCTCGCTATAGTCAAGTGTTGTGTTTGTGTGCGGTTCAAGAGAACCTCTACTGCATGTGGTACTTGTACTGTCAATTGATGTCCTAACACTATGGCATCGCTTTGTCTGATTGCTAAAGCTGTTGCTGCCACCGATTTCAGGCACGCAGGAAGAGCCTGAGCTACTGGATCTAATGTACTAGAGAAATAAGCACATGGTTTGTGTGATCCTGCTTCTTCCTGAGTGAGTACTGACAAAGCAGTACCTTCGCGTTCTGTAATAAAGAGTGTAAACTGTTTACTGTAACATGGTGTTGCTAAAACAGGTGCTTGGCATAAAGCTTTCTTTAAACTTTCAAAGGCGTGTGTATGTTCTTGAGTCCAAGGGAGGACAGTCGATGTGGCTGCCTCCTGTGTTGTCAACTGGATGAGTGGTTTTGCTAGAAATGCATATTGAGGGATCCACTGCCTACAGTATGAAGTGAGGCCTATAAAAGCCCGCACCTCCTTTTGTGTCTTGGGTGGTGGCATGTTAGCGATTAACTGGATGCGGTCGGGTGTAAGCTGCCTTCCCTCCTTGGACAGCGAGTGCCCAAGGTAAACAACTCGCTGGACACAGAATTGCAGCTTAGAAGGGGACACCTTGTGCCCCTTGTCGGCCAGAAATTTCAGAACCGTCAGTGACGCTGTTTCACATTCAGGTTCGCTTCGGGCGGTGATCAGCAGATCATCGACATATTGAAGCAAGGCAGTGTTAACTGGCATGTGGATACTGTCAAGTTCTCGTTTCAGTGCTTGGCTATAGATGCTGGGGCTTTCTGTAAATCCTTGAGGTGCGCGTGTGAATTTAAAACTTCGTCCATTTAAACTGAATCCGAACAAATATTGACTTTCCGGATCGATTGGGACACTAAAGAAAGCATTCTTGAGATCAATTACAGTGAAGAACGTTGCTTCTGAGTCAATAGCTGTTAGTAAGGAAGAGATATCTGGGACCACAGGGTATTGTGGTACAATACATTTATTTAATTCGCGCAGATCAATAACTAATCGATATACTGGTGGTGCTTTTGGATCCGTTCTTTTAAGAATCGGAATTATCGGGGAATTACATACATTGGAGTCAGTTTCGACAACCACTCCTTGTGCAATGAGCTCGTCAATGATTTGCAGTAAAGCCACAACAGCATCGGGTGGTAACTTATATTGTCGCATTCGTGGTAGTATTACTCCTGTTTTTAGTGTGACACGATATGGTGTAATATTCATGCAACCAACATCAGTGGGGCCTTGTGCCCATAAATGTGTAGGTAAATTCTGCAGTCGGTGATCCATGTCTCTGGACACATAGTGACCTTTAAAGTCACGTAAAAATAGTCGTACTCCTTCCGGGGAACAACATATTATAGCTCCTAGAGCTTTCAATGTTTTTATTCCTAACAAGTTTTCTGGACATGATTTAGTAAGCAATAAATCTGTAGTACGTGTCAATGGACCAATCGTAAGTGGAAGAGGTTGCGTTACGTCATTTATTATAGGTTTTCCTGAGAATCCAAGAGAAATATTTTGTGAGCCTGAGAGGGGTGCCCCTGGAACTTCACTGCGTCTTATAGTTGTTCTGCTTGCCCCCGTATCAAGTAAAAACTTTCTGTCTTCCCCTAATAGTTCACTATGTACATAAGGTCCCTTTTGGTCTACAGGAACCTCTATAAGGGGTAAGCCAACTTCCCTCTCTAGGCTATTTCATGAGTATCGCTGATAATCGGGATAGTCTGCTTGTGCATACTGATACATCTGTTGTGTTGTTGCTTGTGTTGCAGCAATAGGCTGCGCTTGTGGTGGTGCTACGGTCTGTTGTGGAGCTCCCTTTTGCGGAGCTAATTGTTGCGGAGCTAACCTAGGTTGTGCATGCTGAGGAATTTGTTGTTGATTCTGATCCTGTCTAGGTGGACGTGGTCTCTCCTGAGTTCTACCTGTAGCAATATTATGTTTCAGGACGGGACAATCGTGTATATAATGACCTTGTTGTTTACAATAGTTACATGTCCCTTTCGTAGGACCTGCGGAATCACCCTTTTGATGACCATCGGCTGGAACTGACTGCGCAACAAGCATTTTCATTTTTGTATCTTTCATACGTCTTTGTTCGTGTTCTTGTTCTTCTCTAATTCTATTGTGATGATATTGTAACATCTGTAACATCTGTGATGGGGTATTACCTTGCCAGGTACTTTCGAATTTCAATACTCTATTCTTAACTTGTAGCAGAGAATTTTCAACTAATTTTGTCACAAACAGATGTGGATATGACTCGCTACTGGCTTTTATACCACTATTTATACCAAAACATTTTTCAAATCGGGAATAGAAATCACTAGTGTCTTCGTCTGGTTTTTGTTTACAGGCTGAGATTGCACCCCAGTCTTCCTTTTTCGTAGTTAATAAACGTGGCAGTACCTGCACTAGTAGTCCTGCTAGTGCTGTAGTCTTTTCCCCAAGTCCTGATCCTGCAGCTCGGGCCTTCTCTTCGTTTTCTAATGCTGTCCAATCTATCTTTTGGTCTCCCACCTCCCATTCCTTTTCTTTGAGTTTCTCATAAACACCGGCGGGTAATAGGACTTTTAATATTTTCATAATATCGGGGTAGGTATACTCTCCCATGAGTAACATGTCTTTTATCTCGCGGTGGAAACCTGCTGGGTCCTTGTCATGGCTGGGTACTACTTTCTTCATTTCCAATAATTCTAGTTTAGTTATAGGCGTGTACACAAACACGCGTGTAAAGTTATTACCGTCACCTCTGATTGGGTGTACTTCGCGTAACGGATTCTGTCTATCTATGTGATACATTTTTCTTCCCATGATGGGAACTGGAACGTGTTCTGGGCATACGAAATTTAAATATTGGTTTCGGAATTCTAGAATTTCCTTGATCAAATCAGTACTTGACCCTCTCCATGTGTTCGTTAGTAGTTCTGTCAATATGTCAGGTAAGGGTCCTGGATCGGAGTGTTGGCTTTTATATAATATAAGGAGGTGTTGAATCATGTATATACTAGCTAAACGCTGTTCGTATGGGTCAAGATTCAGAAACGTGTGTGCAAGTACATCATCATTGTATTCGCTGGGACTGTCAGCCCATTGTACTGCTGACCTAGCTAATTCTTGTTCGTCCATGGAATCGAGCATATGGTACCCTCTTCGATCTCGGAGTAATTTATCAACGGCTTGGAATAGGTTTTCGGGGGATTTTGTATTTAACATAGGATTTGGAAAATGTCTATTATATTCTGGACGTATTGGACGTATCGGGTCGTTAAAGCCTCTAGTATTATTATGGGGTCTTCCTCTACCTACATAAGCTATTGTTTCGACTTGTTCTGATTCTTGCTCCTCCTCCTCTTCTGATTCTACTCTGTCTGTTTCTCGTCTTTCTTTATGTATTCGTTCTACTTCCTTGCGGATCTTTCGACTCATGGCGATTATACACGCCTGTCTATCATGTTTCTCTTCTGATATGTTCTGACCCCATTTGACAAGTCTTTGCATGGTATCGTGATCTGCCCCGGGCCTGTCTTGATTCCTAATTACACAATTTATGAAAAAACGTAGTAGTTGCCTTTGGACATCCACTTTCTGATATTCCATAGCTTCGTTAATACTTTCTGGACCTCGCCCTATTTGGACAAAGCGATATATTTCGTCTAGGTGTTCACCCATTCCTGGTATTGTCATTAAATATAATGTAGCTCGTCTTATACGTAGTGATGATATGAGCAATTTATCCTGTCTACCTGGTACTGGGTCGTATCTACAATCCACAAGCTGTTCTTTAAACATGTCGGAGGTCGCTAATTGGGGTGTACGTTGGAGTGCTAAATCTCTAAGGGTCTGTTTATTTCGCGGCGGGGTGGCAAACATATCTGTCGTACCTCCTGTAGCACCGTCTGAGGTGCTAGGCACGAAAGGATTCGTTGGACGTAGGATAGAGATTGTAGATGCAGGAAAAACTGTAGAAACGGACGGACCTGTGGGAACTTGTGTAGGAATTTGTAGTTGCGGGGATACAGACGAATGCTCTTGGTGTTGAACACCATCGGCAAGCGGTATGTGTGGTATGGCATTAGCATACTCGGGAGCTACGTCATCTAAGTAGGAGGAAAGGAAAACGTCCTTTGCTGTTTTGGGATGTGTTTTGGGATGTGCTTTTATCGGGAGCAATGGAGGAGTTAAATCTTTTGGTATTTCCGGGGTAGCCTTAGGTAACCCTTCGGCCAGAAGAGGATACATACCATTCATAAGAGTGTTTCTTTGTCTATCTACTTGTTCTGAGTTTACTCGGGTACCTTCCTCAAGTAATAGGTTTTCTCGGGTTTTATTTGAACTCTCTCTACCTTTCTCTTCCTGTCTGAGTGCTTTTCCTGTACGTCTGTATGATTCTTTACGCCATAATTCAATGGCATCTTTCTGTGACTGTCTGGCTTTCTTTTTCCATAATTCTTCTTCTACTCTCATGATGCAATCTGCATCCCAGGTCCCTGCTGCGGGCCATCTCTGACTCTCTGGTAATTCTTTGGTGTAGTCCACCCATAAATCAAGAAATAATACGGCATCTAGACCATGCTTATGATACATAAAGTATCCTGGAGTGTCCCTAGGTGGAATGGGAACAGCTTCTTCGAGTACACCTTTTCTAGTTTTGATCTGTCTTAGTTTCGAAAAGAGCGGCATTTTTAGATCTGGTTACTTAATCTTAAACACACTTTATACAAATAAACGTAAATAATGAACAGTCATTCACACCACAATATATAGAACGTATTAAAACATTTAACATTTAACAGTTTTAACGAACAATGATAACTAATAGAAAACTAGTTACTGACATAATACTGACACTAGATAATACTTAATTATATGCAAGACATACTATATATACTGCTAAACAGTACAGATACACTGCTGAAACAGTGCAGACCGGATTTGTGTACCCAAACCCGTCTTGACCGGCACAGACTATGTGCACGTTAAGTGCCTCCCCGGTAATGGTACTCACCGGGTAGCTCGGAACGGAAGGCCTCGGAACGGAACTGAAACTGGACCGGACTGGACTCGACTCGACTGGACTCGGAACTTCGGAACCTGGTGGGCCTCTGTATACCTCGGATCTTGCTCTCTCAGCTAGGCTCTGGTCGGGATACTTCGCACTTCTCACCGCCTCGTCTGGGTGTTGATCGCAGCCTCAGTCGCTCCCGCTTGGCCGGAGGGAGATACAGGAAATCCTGCAGGTACGCGTTTTTGTCCGTTCAGCTGTGGCAGGAGACCGGGCCTGCAACGCACCGCCGGCGCGTGAGATGAGAAAGTGTCCCTATTCGGGCGCCAATTTATGTGGTAAATATTTCGTTACCGGTACTATTTTTTATGCGGTAAAGTCTATTAAGAATAACTCAGTAAATATAAGAGGCAGAATCCGTGGTATTAGAGGTTTTAAAGGGCTTTATTCCTATACAAAGGAATACAATTCGAATTGTGGGCATTCTATTCCATCACCACGAAAGTTCAGGAAGGAAGGGCATATTTTATTGACAGATAAGCAGTTTTATAGAAAAATGCATTACAGTGAAACAGATGCAAGAGGCGTAACAGCTGATAGTATAGATAAAAGGTACATACGTAGCTAATAGAGGCGTATACATGGGTGTCACTAAAATACGTCATTAAACATGATGTCAAAAGTGGGTGGATCCATAGAAGAATCCTGCAATGTCAGCAGAAATATTTGGCAGAGATGCGCGCGCAGCCGCATGACGTGTGATTGACGTGCAACTAGAGGGTGAAGGGGACTTGACATTTAGCTCTACATGTGGAGACAGAAGTCTGGGGGTCATGTCAACCTAATCCCAAATCATATCTAATATCCTATGTTTAAAGAACTGTGTTATCCAAAAGGAAAGGTCTCTAGGATAGAATCTATTCTATACTGACTGTTAGTGCGTGTACAAGCGTCTAAGTGTCTACATGAGATGCGAGGGGGTAGGAATATTCCATGGTAACGGGGCTATGAATTACTTGCATGAGGACAGCGAGGCCTGGCCCCTTTGCACGGTAGCTGGAGGAATGTTTACCTAAACTACTAGACAGGAATGCATCGGATGAGGAGCGGGGGAGATAATCTCGAAGGTGAAATACAGTTTTTGGCAGGCGACAGGCTGGATCAGGCACCGTTAGCCGCGCAAGGAGTAGGACAAAGTTCATGGACACAGATGCAGGCTCAGACTGGAGCTTTCAGAGGCAGAAGGCAGGAAAAGGCTTGATGACAGAATTCGGGCCTACTCGCCTGAATCTGTAAAATGTGGAAAGTGAACCACATAAAGTCGGTGGCCTTTCATACTTAGGAATGGAATATCTGACCCATTCATGGCGGATCTGAAAGAGGACATGTTGACGGTGGACGCACATATATTTGCGTCTTCAAAACTGGAACAGGAGGGAACATACATGTACTTATAGCATGCACATGGAGCTGTTGGGGTCTACGATAGGGGACATAACTGATCACAAAATTCACATTTCCTCACCACGGTCAATAGGAGTCTTCTGCAAGGACTACCTTTGACCTCAATTTGATCCATTCTTCTCGCAGGCACTAGGCCCAGCCACACAAGGATAAGTGGGGGAACACTGGGTGGTAGGAATTTTCTAGCCCCCATGATTCCAGAAGCATACGTGTTGCAAAGTCATCCTGTTCCCTGGGCACCCCCATTTTATGCTTACTGGTACTGGTGGTAACTCACTCTGACTATCCCTGGGCTCTGCCTAACCAGGCCCAGAGACAGTGCTAAGCTGAAAACACACTTAGAATACAGTGAAAACATACACTATGTGTTAGGGTACCCGTATGATTGGCATGACCTCCCCTACAAGGCCCTAGTACATAATAGGGCAGGGGGATCAAAACTACCTTTAAGTCCCACTATAAATAAGAAGGCATGGCAGATTAGAGGCCGGCAGCCCTTTCTGCACTTGCATGTGTGCACTGCTGGAGCCTGAGGTCAGTTTAAAAGCCACCCTGTGTTGCAGGACTACTTTTAACAAGTAAATTGTGGCCAAACTTGACTTTGGTGGAGTACTTAAAAATCAATAAATTACAATATTTTAGCATATTAGGGACCCATAGGGTCTCCCCGAGGTATCCCAGAGAGGGGGGCGGAGGGGTTCAGGTACTTATGAGGAGGACCCTTATATGTGCCTTGGCTTTAGTGACATTTGACTTCCCACATTGTAGTAAAGTGCTTCCCAAAATCGACTTTTGTGCTAGGAGCACCGTGAAGTGAGGATCTGCAATATTTTTGCATAGTCTGAACCCCTACCGTCTCCCCTAGGTGTTCCAGGGGTGGGGTGGCAGGGGGTCCTGTAGATATGGGCAAGGGCCTTACAAAAGATGTTTTATGAGCCCTGGTGTTAGAGAAATTGCCCAGTTCATTTTCTCCATTGCAGATCCCCAGCCACATAGGTTAACATGGCAAGAAGTTAATAATTAATAATTCCCGCAAGGAAACACAGAAACCATCATTCAAGAACTTGGTAGAATGATATTGATAAATCCAACAATATGCCATTGTTTAATTTAATCTAAAATGTACAGACAAAAATTTATGGTTTAAATCTTTTTATTTGAGATTTGTAAACATAACAACAGCCGCCACCTACATCCACTGGCCGGTGGGGAGATGATATCGAGAGGTCAATTATTCATAGGTGATGTGAAAGAAGATAGAACTAAAGGGAGGAAGGAGATAGAGGAGGGGGAGATTGTGGTACCAATAGTAGTCCTTGTTCCAGTGATGGGGATCTATGCTCTTGGGAGAGTCGAGTTATCTCGGGTGAGTAGGGTCTTCCGCGGTAGGGCGTGCTTTGGCGAGTCGGAGGACCCGAAGGTATTTTGGGCATGCAAGTTCTGTGAACTCTCTGGACAAAAATTGTATGGGGGTGTCCCAGGTTTTATCAAAGCGAGGTAGTGTGCGTGAGAGACCTGCCATGATTTTCTCCATGCCTACCACCTCCCACACCCTATGTAGCCACTCCACTCTGGGACTCCATCCATTCCCCATTTAGAAAGCAACACTTGTTAGAATGATCGCTCTCCCCCGATACGATTTAAGGGGGTAGGTCAATGCGTTGGGGAGACCCAGTATAATGTAGCTAGGGAATCTGGGAATACCTGTGTGATGGATGGCATCAATGTCCAGTAGTATTGAATCCCGAAAGGCTTGTATCTTCGCGCATTGCCATAACATGTATGAGAGGGCGCCTATCTGTCCACAGCAATGCCAGCAAAGTTTGTCCCCTCCCGGCTTCCACTGTGCTACTCTGGACAGAGTATAATATGAAAAATGCTCTATTTTGAGGAACATTTCCTTCCCGGCTGTACTACAGGAGGAGGCTCTGGCCCTGTGGATTATGTCTTGCCATTCTTTGAGAGAGAATTTGTGCTCTAATTTGGTTTCCCAGCGGCACTGCGCAGGGGATTTAGTGAAACATTGAGGTGTGATCAGGAAGGTGTAAATATCTGAGAGTAGGCGTTTGTCGGAGCTACGGGTTATGTACCATTTTTTCAAATTTGGTGTGTGGGCAGCTGGCATGGGGGCAAACATGTGCCTGAGTTACCCAGTGTTGCAAGGCAAGGTCCTGCCAATGTGCATCACTGGGAACTCCGAAGTCGGAGACAAGTTGGGAGAATTCCATAATTCCCTTCTTGTCAAAGAGATTGCCTATTCTCTTCGAATTGGATTCCTGCCACTTGATGTAGCTGCTCCTGTCTGTGGCCGGGCCGAACTCCGGGTGCCCTATTAAAAGACTTAGCAGTGACGTGGGGGTTGATAGGCCATAGAGTTCCTGCACCCTGTCCTAGACGTTGAGTGTGGCCCTTAAAATTTGGGAGATGTAGAGCGCGGGTGGTGCTGTTTAGGGAACCAAGGTACCTTCCAGATATGTATGCCCGCGATTGCACGATTAATAAAGCACCAGTGTTTCTCTGACATATGCCTATACCATTCAATCGCATAATGTAGGTGGGCAGCTTGAAAATAGCGCACCAAGTGTGGAACACCCAGCCCTCCATCCTCTTGTTTCAGATATGTTTGGCGGCATGCCATTTGCACTTTTTTCCCTCACCAGATAAAGCCCCCAATGAGGTGCTGCAGTTTGGACAGCATCAGTGGCAGGGGCTGCAGGAGAAGGATCTGCATCACATATAGGATGCAAGGTAGTAGGGTAATTTTAATGGCAGCTAGTCTACCCAGCCATGACATCATGTGTCTCTTTCAGGTCAGAAGATTTTCCCGAGTTTCGGACAGAAGAGTCGCATAATTCATCTGGGCTGTCCTTTCAACCCTACGGAATATCTGCAACCCTAGACAGAAACTCCTCTCAAGTCTCATATAAATGGGAACTTTTCTACTAGCCGTGTTTGGTCAGCTTTGGGGATGCTTATGCTAAGGGCTCGCGTTTTTTTGATTATTAATTTTGAAAATGGACACCTGGCCAAAATCCTCTATCTCTTGTAGCAGAGGCTGTGTGAGGATGAGCATCACATCGTCCGCATAGAGAGAGACTTTGTGTTCCCTGTCTCCCATCCGGATCCCAGTTATTGTGGAATGTTGGCGAATTTGGTCTGCGAAGGGCTCCATGTTGACAGCAGATAATAAAGGCGATAATTCGGCATCCTTGACCGGTACCCTTTGTGATCCGGAAGGGTTGAGAGGCAACCCCATTCACTCTGATGCTTGCTTCTGGGCTGCTGCATATACAGTCCACCCATCTCAAGAACCGCTCGCCGACTCCAAATCTTTTTAATACTGTTAGAAATGAGGGGGCTCTGGTTGGCGCAGGTAAGTACCAGCAACAAGCAGGGACCCTTCACTTCTAGTCAGCGTGAAGGATGACTCTTTAGAATAACCCCTGCTCACCCTCAAGGTGCGTGGCGTGAGCAATCAAGGATAAACTTCAGGGCGTACACGGTTAAGCATTTGCAATCATACACACAGCAAATACATTGCATGCACCACAAACCAACACTAGGCAGGTTTTATATAAAAATAAGGCTTTTATATATATATCTTTTATGCAGACTTATTACACGACCCTGTAATGTTTGAAAGGTTGGACCACAATATCTAATACTGCGGAAAGTTCTTTAGTGCGGGGCAACAAGATGAACTGTGGGACTTGGCGCGCTTCGCGCTGGTGAGGCGACATGGTGGAACGTGTAGGACGACAGGGAAAACAAACGTTGCGGACCCTGGATCCGATGCGAGCTCGTGGTCGAGTTTGTGTGTCACAGTACCTTGTTTCTTTGTAAAGGCGGGTGCGGGGCGTCCAGCGGCTCTTCAGAAGGGCGAAGCGGCGTCCGGGGCTCCCACGCTTTACGGGGAGATCTGGTCCTTCAGGCTTACAGGGGGAGTGGTGTGTCCAGGTGGGCAGGTGAGCAGAGCGGGGCAGCCGGGTACGTTTTCCACATCCGGGCCGTCCGAGGCTTTTGGAGTGCTCAAAGCGCAGATTCCGACGGGAGGGGTGAACGTGCACAGCGGGCCTCCAGCAGGCGAGGTGACGAGGGCAGCCCAGCACGGCGTAGAGAGAGCGGCTCAGGTCGAGCGAGGCTCTTCTCAAGGCAGGGTCGGCCAAGCAGCCCGGTCACGGCCCAAGGAGGGGCTGAACAGCACCAGAGTCAAGGCTCCGGCGAGGGAAGAAACACCACAGTCCAGCAGTAGGCGGGCGAAGGTCAGGATGAGCCCAATGGTCCTAGGGCTCAGTTCAGGGGGAAAGCTCGCTTCCAGGACCTTGCAGATGGTTTTGAAAGTACAAGGTTTTTTAAATAAAAAAATGGAGCAAGTCTTAGTAAAGGGTTCTTCTTCTCTCCTTTGGAAGCAAGGTCACCACTGCAGGCCAGTCCCCCAGGATAGGGACAGTCTTCCTCCTTGCAGCTTTCCTGGTGCCTCCTCCTCAGGCAGAGATTCTTCTTGGTTCAAAGCAGATCTGATTTCTTAGGAGCAGGGCTCCTTCTTTTATACACCATTTCTTTTGTTCTTCCAGGCCATGGGGCCTGCGCCTGGTTAAGTCCGGATCTGGAGCACTTTGTTGACAGGACTCTGGCTTCTCCGTTCAGGGTGCAGGGCAGAGACATCAGCCGCTCCGCAGGGGGTGGAGCCAGCATTGTGGTGGCACAGCACTGCCCTATTCAGAGTCAAGGTGTACTCCTCCCACCCATCCTGGTGTAATCTCTCTATTCACCACCTGGCAGCCAGCCTGTCTCCTGGAATTCCCCAGCCCTGCCCCTCACTGAAACCAGACAGCACATACACACTCAAGCAGAGGCGGACTGAAATAGTTAGGCAAGTAAATACTAACTTTCTAAAAGTAGCATTTACAAACTCAGGATATTAAAATAAACTTTACTGAAAGAAGTATTTTATAAAATGAGTTCAGGCATACTAAACTTGACTTTCTACCATGCTCACTGAGTCTGTTGGGATTATAGAGTGTAATAATTCCAGCAGCCCATTCTGGCCTATGAGAGCAGGTAGCCTTACAATAGTGAAAAACGAAAATGGGTGTAATTCACTATTAGGACATGCCACACACATCAGGGCTTGTCCTGCCTTATGCTTACAATGCACCCTGCCCTTGGACCTACCATAGGGGTGACTCATATGAAGTAAAGGGAAGGTTTAGGGACTGGCAAGTGGGTGCACTTGCCCAGTCAGCATGACAGTACCAGACTGCACGCAGGTTCTGCGATGGCAGACCCTAGACACATTTTACGAGGCCGCTTCTGTGGGTGGCACAACCAGTGCTGCGAGCCCACCAGCGGCATTTGTATTTACACGCCCTGGCACTCCTGGTGCACTTTACTTGGGTCTGACAGTAAACCAAATAAGCCAATCATGGAATCCAACCAACATATACATTTTACAATGGGGAGAGCATATGCACTTTAGCACTGAACAGCAGTGGTAAAGTGCCCAGAGTCATAAAACAGCCAACAACAGGTCAGAAAAAATGCAGGAGGAAGGCAAAACGTTTAGGGATGACCCTGCAAAAAGGGCCAAGTCCAACACTAAACCCTTCCAGCCAAAACGCAGGGCAGACCAATCACCACCGTGATGGTCTTCCCTGCTTGGGGCGATAGAACGAGGACCGGGCCCGCAACTGCAGGGGCAGACACCAGTTCTATGCCAATCTGAACCTATTGGAATCCCTCTGTCCATACTCTCAGGGCCCACCAAGCCAATCCATGGGGAACCCTTCTCCTCACCTGTGGACGCCACCTGTGCAGCACCTAATCTTAACTGGCTCACAGGTGTGTCCCAACAGACAGACAGCAAAATGCCACAGTGGCCACTGACAGTAGTCAGTGATGAAACCCAGGCCTTATGCCTCTCAGGGCTCTCAAACCTATGTGGCGCCAGGGAGCGGGGGGCAGGAGCCCCAGGTGCTTGGCAACCTTTGTCCATTCTCCCTCCTGTCAGGTCAGGTATGACATCCTGGCACCGACCCACCAGCCCCAGGCCTGTACACGGCGGCTGGACCAAAGACTGGGGTGGCCTCTCCCACACCCGGTCCTCCTCCTTGGGGCTCTGTACCCTCCCACTTGGAGTGGTACCCCCTTCAAGAATTGCCAGGGCACCTGTGGCAGGTGTCCTGTGCAATTCGCCCACCAGTTCAGGGGTTCTATCCTGCAACTGGGCTTCCAGGTCAGGGGGGACACCCTGAACCTGGCCCTCTAACCTAGGGTCTAAACCCTTCAGTTGAGCCGGGGTCAGAGGCGAGGACACCCTCCCTCTGCACCCCCTTCCAGATGGCTGTACCCTCCCAACTGCAGTGGTACCCCTAGAAGCAACATGGGTCAGGACACAGATTACAGTTGTCCCACCCTCCAGGTCAGATAACACCTGAACCTGGCTTCCCAACCCTGGGACCAACCCATGCGGTTGAACGCTCGTCTGGCGCACCAGGACTTCCCGGGGAGCACGCATGCCCCCCCTGAGGGTGACACATAACTCATGTGTCGTGTGACAGTCTGCCTGGCGCAGATCTCCCGACCCCTGTCCATCTGACAGTGCACGAAGATCCCCCAGGACAGAAGTGGTGTCACCATGGTCATTCACTGGTGCTGCAGCCCATCTGGCTGACCCCTGACCCACTGGTTCTTCCACTGGGGACTCTTTCCCACTCTCACCCCTCAATCTGGACTTCTGCACCCTCCCAACTGGAGCGGTACTGCCAGACACCAGAACTGAGGGAGGCCTG
Source organism: Triturus cristatus (assembly GCF_964204655.1). NCBI lineage: Eukaryota > Metazoa > Chordata > Amphibia > Caudata > Salamandridae > Triturus > Triturus cristatus. Next base: position 1,209,594,886 of record NC_140584.1, on the reverse strand, counting down.
CTTACAGACACTCCCCGTTCACCAGACACTAGGGGATCCCGCACAACGGGCAGACCCTCAGAACAGACTAGGCTCCCCACCTGGTGTTCCCTTAAAGAACCATCCAAGTTCTGAGACTGGGGTTGGGCACTACCGGGACATAACCCATTCTCACTCCTTCCCCTTACAGACAGGACTTGAGGCCCTACACCCCTCTAACTACTACAGGACCTAGTTGGGCTACTCTGAGCCACTTCCACCACACTGGGTTTGAAGATACCTGAACCACTCCTCTGGGGATCACTCCCCAATGCCTTTCCAGACCCTCTGGACTCCACCAAAAGGTCTGCCTCCAATGTGAGCTCCATGCGGTCAGAGAACTCACTCTCCCACAGGTGTTGGCATAGCTCTGGAAAACAGGGACTTACAATATGCTCTCCCACAATTGGATCCCACAGCCTCCTAGCAAGGTTAACCAAACTATCCTTCACCTCACCATCCAGTGCCTCGCACACGTACTCCACACCACTCTCCTGAGACTGGCAAGACAGTATCTGACTGTCTCTGTCACACAACCCACACTCTTCTGGGCGGTCTTCACACTCACATACCAGGACTTCAATTTTGGGGGAACCCCTCTCCCTGCACCTCTCATCTAGAGTCAGGAGAGTGTCCCTCCCACCACTAGGACCATGAACCCCTGCGCCAGTTACCCTATTCCTCTCAGGGACACTGCACACTACTGGAGCTACCTCATGTCCTTGAACCTCCTGGTGTATGTTAACCTCCTCCTTCAAGTCAGGTGCCAAGTCTCTGGGTGTGTGTACTACTCTCTCAGCACTAAAAAATTCAATATTGCTGCCACCATCTGAGCTGGATTCCTCCTCCCACTCAGCAAAGCTCAATCTCTGAGCTACACACATTTCTTGCTGCTGGGCTGAGACACTCATGGCCTCAAGCCTCTCGAGCTCCATATCAAACTTCCTCATTATCAAGTCATGCTCCATTTGCATTTTCTTTTCTTCCAGAGCCAGCTTTTTGCTTTCCAGCTCCCGTTGTCCATTTAGTTTCGCCATCTCTATCTCATGAGCTCTGGTTTCCTTCCTGTCCGCCAACTCCTCTGGCGGCAGGCCTCTGCCCAAGCGAGCGATGCTCTCTGCCCGCTCAATTTCCTCCACCTCATCAGAGTCTTTTCTTGACTCCATCCAGGCCCTCAGCGCCTTGCAAAGATTTACATGAAGACACTGGTAGCCATGTTGTAAGTTTCTAAGTCTTCTTTATTGGTTCCAGTTCCAAACAGTATCAGTCATAGTTCAGCCATGTACCAGCTCCTACACCAGCCCCACCAGGAGCAGCCTGCCTAGCTGCTCAGCCCATCTCCAACTGTCATCACTCATCCACATAGGCACCCAGGCATTCCATGCATCACAGTCACACCAACACTCCGTTACCATCTCTCACTCTGGCTGAGCAGCTAGGAAGACCTAGGCTAATTACAATTAAATGTAATACTCAGGATATAACATTATCCCTTTCCTTTTAAAAAGAAAACAAAGATTACAATACTGAAGCAGATAACTACACACAAGATAAGCCGTGATGTTCATAACTCAAGGATGCAACTAAAAATAAAACATCACAAAAGAGAGAACAATGCAAATAAAGAAAAGATGGGCAAAATACGACATATATAAAAAACATGCATCTAAATTCCCCATCCTCCCTCAAGAAGATTATTAATTCAAATAGTTATTAAATCACAATCCAAGTTAACGCAGAGAAACAGACTAACACTGCATAGCAGAGAAACAGACTAACACTGCGTACCTTTGGGAAGGAGTATAGATTGTCAAACAACTAAAATTACATACTAACAGTAACCCCATCCTTCCCCCTGAACATTTGAAAACCATGTAGTGAAAGGTGAACAACACACCCCACGACAAACACCCGAGGCCAGAAACAGACAACAAAGGTGAACCGACACTACAAATACACGTGTACCACAATATGGACCACATAGAGGGTACACACAGTGAGGCGCAGGGCGACTTACACACGACCACAACTGAAGCGCGGGGCGACTTACACAGGACAGCACGTGATGCACAAGGCGGATTACACACAACAACATCTGAAGCGCAGGGCGACTTACACAGGACAACACGTGAAGCGCAGGATGACTTACACACATACAACATCTGAAGCGCAGGACGACTTACACAGACGAACACGTGCAGCACAAAGCGACTTACACACATTGAACACAACATATAACCACAATTGTAATGTCACCACAATACATAGAGGCGGGAAACCACCCACCAAGACCAGAACAACAATCATGTAAGACAAAAGCTGTGACATACAAACCCTATGTACCCTTGTACATAAATCGGGAATTACACCCACTGGTATAAGGGAGTTAATCCATATACCTACCCCCATGTAGGGGTCACTAACTGGGACTAAAACCCAACCTCACCCCTCACCTAAGGGATAAACTGTGATAACCACCCACTCGGAGACTAGGTCGTCCCAACACATAACAGCGTAAAACAACTGTGGCATCACGACATAAATTGAACACTGTAGAACACCAGATGACTGTGCCCTACGCCGGTGAGCGACCTCTCACCCGAGTACTAATCAAGACACATTAATAATGTATATGTTCCACAGCAACGAGATTTTCACAAATGCAAAACAGCTGCAACTTAAATTTTTTAAATAACATGTTGAAGATCCAAATAAGGCCAAAATATGCACTGACACAGAAATTGTAACCTTGCTGTTTTGACTCTCCTTAAACCAATGTCAAACAGGCCAGTGTAATACAATAGCGGCTGGGCTCCTTATAATGCGCATCAATAAACAACGTATAATCACGTTTCCTCTTCGTCAACGTTATATGGCTTTGAAATGAGTCTTCTGCTTTGGAAGCTTACCGGCAAAAACAAAGTTCCGTGAGACTGTCAGACCTCCTTGAAGAGTCGACGTGAGTTTGACAGTCCTTCTTCAAACACCGATGCATCCATCACGTATATATCACGTTGTCCCCAGACTGCAAGGCGTCATGAGGGAACTTTATTAAGTGTGTTTGACAGCCACGAAGAAAATGCACCCTCAAGGTGGAGCGCGAGGTGGAGCGCGTCAAACCCCAAGATGGCAGCACGCTTTTGCCGTCATGCCGGATGGCTCACGGCACGCTGGAGCTCCCCAAAGGTCCCAAAGTTGCACCAGATCGCCGCGTAGCATTAGTGGCAAAGAGAGCACGCGACCAGAGATGCCGGTAAGATTGAGCGCGATAGCATGCGCCGGTTTTCAAACCGCAATGGCGGTTAAACTGCCAAAATCATCTTGAAGCCCAAAATTAAATACAATTTGAAGCCAAAATTAAATAAAACTTCTGAAAATAAAAACCCAAACAAAGTACACAGAATTGCGTTTGCGTTGACTCCAAGTGTGTACACATCAAGTACACGATCCACGGAAACCTGCAGTTTCCCACAACGTAAAGACAGGTGACAGGTGTGAACATTTCACGTTACCAGACATTAAGCGAAACCATTTTGCCTCAGACATCAACTCGATGCAGAGTAACAGCAAACAACGCATCAAATATGTTTTTCCCGTCTTGTGTGTAAAGACAACCTGTATAAGTATGCCCAGGTACGAAGATGCTACTCCTTGTAAATTTCACTCGAGGTTGTAACAAGCAAGACCCTAAGCTCATAAGATTGCACAGCACAAACCTCAGACGTGTTGATCCATTTGGTCGTGGCATAGTACAACTCAACGAAGTGAAAACCTCACAGTCCAGGGCAAACACAGTACTTGTACACCTCCTTACTGCAGCAGACAAGAAAACCTTGATCGTGCTTCCCATGTGACACCTGACACCAATCTTGGCAGAACCACACCACTCCAATGTGGTGCATGTAAATTTACTTCACTGAGTTGGACCACAACTCACATCTTGAACAGCCACAATTCCTTTGCGCAGTGGATACATCCATACGGCAGATACAAAAGGAAGTGGTAGGGTGAAAGACAGTCAATTCATACCCTAACATAGACCATACCTGTGGTCAAGTCCATGGAGCAAGATCAGGCAGTACACAGGTTGGGGCCGTCCGATGACAGGACACTGGTGGGGCCGGCTTGCCTTTTACTCCATTCTGTTTCATGTATTTTCCTTTCTTTTTTCTTTGTAGTTGCGCTGGTTACAATGGTTTCTTTGTAGTCTCTGGGTTTCTGTACAATCCTTAAGTATGCTTGGGTCCAGGTCCGCTCGTCGCCAAAATTATGTTGTGCTCTGTACATGAAGCCACTGCTAGCCATGTTGTAAGTTTCTAAGTCTTCTTTATTGGTTCCAGTTCCAAACAGTATCAGTCTTAGTTCAGCCATGTACCAGCTCCTACACCAGCCCCACCAGGAGCAGCCTGCCTAGCTGCTCAGCCCATCTCCAACTGTCATCACTCATCCACACAGGCACCCAGGCATTCCACGCATCGCAGGCACACCAACATTCCGTTGCCATCTCTCACTCTGGCTGAGCAGCTAGGAAGACCTAGGCTAATTACAAATAAATGTAATACTCAGGATATAACACTCTCTGCCCGCTCAATTTCCTCCACCTGATCAGAGTCTTTTCTTGACTCCATCCAGGCCCTCAGCGCCTTGCAAAGATCTACTTTGAGCTTACATCCAACAGTGGGGACTTTGAACTTCCTGCAGAAGCCCAGCAGCTGGGCCTTGGTGTAGCTCTCTAGTCTCTCTCCTTCCCATTCCACGCCTTCAGTTTTAGAGATGAGGGATGCTGCCCTTTCCACAACAACTGAACCAGGCATGATTTCTTTAACAACTGGCGATTTCCAGAAAAACGAAAATTAAAAAGTATGTGGCTACGTTATTGGTCTGAACTCACTATGTGGCTGTGGCGACTGGCCAGGGATAGACGAGACTCGAATTGTTTGTAAGCGGGGTTTTATTGACAGATATGTTTTTCTCTTGGTAACTTCCAGTGTCTTTGTGTCCCTGTATGTGTCTTCTCCGGGTTTTCGCCCTGGTTCACTCCCTCTCTCAGGACTTCTTGCCGTGTCGTGGTTCTTCGCCGCCAGGTATCTCCTCTCGGGAAGGTTGTGGCCCCAAGAAGCAAGGAGATAAACAAAAGGGAGGTGTCAGGCGAGTGTTGACAGGATCGTATCCTAAGACCAGGACCGGGTGTGAGGGACTGCCCTAATTGGGTGAGGGCATGCACCGCACTCGTAATAATAACAAGGGTGTGAAGGGGGTAAAGGGTGTAAGCACGGGGAAGGTAGGGGCGGGAGCAAGGTTCACACAGGGGGGTTAGTCGGCTTCTCCCCTCGACCCATCCATCCCGCCACACGATCCCGTACCTGTTCTAGCCACACTCCTCCCCTGGGAGTGTGGCGGGGCGCTTCGCAGTATCCCAAGCCTCCTGGCCTTCTGCTGCCGGCTTCTCTGCTCTCACGTCCGCCTTCCTCCTGATCGTTTCTATCCTCCCGTCCGCGGCTCGCCTCTCCGCTTCCTCTCCGCTCGTCACCAATGCTCCTCCGGGGATCGCTGTCCGTCCATTGCTGGGATTCCCTTCCTTTTGACGTCACTCGCGTCGTGACGTCATTCCGGGGCGTGTCCTTGATGTCGTCAGGAGTCCAGTTAAAGGGCTCCTCATCGTTTGGGTTGAGTCGTCTCTCCCGGTCCAGTGACGGGAGCCATTCTTCCTGCTGGGGGGGGGACAAGAGGGGGTAAAAACGGTACGTGTACCCACCATTCCCCAGCGTTTCTGGTATCCGCGGCCCCCGCTCCGTCACACACCTCCCCCCCTGGATTCTCCCGTTTGGGGAGAGGGTAAGAACGGGATAGGAAGTCCGCATTGTCATTGTCCCTCCCCTTACGGTGTCGTACTTCAAAGGCAAATGGCTGTAATGACAAAAACCATCGAAGGACCCGCTGATTCTGGCTTTTAGTTCTGTACATCCATTTCAGCGGAGCGTGGTCGGTGTACAGAATGAATGGTTTACCTTCTAGGTAGTACTGCAGTTTTTCTATAGCCCACTTAATGGCCAGGCATTCACGCTCAATTGTGGGGTACTTGACTTCCCGGGGAAACAGCTTTCTGCTCACGTATAGCAATGGGTGTTCCAGCCCATCCACCCCGATCTGGGATAAAACCGCCCCAATCCCTGTGTTGGAGGCGTCAGTGGCAACAATAAAAGGTTTGTTGAAGTCTGGGGAAATTAGTACGGGAGTGGTAGTGATGGCTTTTTTTAGGTCCTGAAAGGCCCGCAGAGCACTCTCACTAGGGTGTGTTAACCTGCTGTTTGGGCTGTTTTTTTGGAGGAGATCGGTCAGGGGTGATGCTACCTCGGCGAACTGGGGAATGAACCGACGGTAGTATCCTATTAGACCCAAGAACCCTCTGAGCTGTTTTTTTGTGGTTGGAAAGGGGGTCTCGGTGATGGCTTTCACCTTTTCGGCCTGTGGTGCTATAACACCGTCTCCTAGTACATACCCCAGGCATGTGACCCTCTGGAAGGCTGCTTTTGACTTTTTGGCATTAACATGAAGACCGGCCTGTCTTAGGGCGTTTAGGATGACCGTCAAATGGTGGAGATGCTGATCCCAGGTTGTGCTGTACACCACAATGTCGTCGAGGTTTGCAGAACTAAAGGAGAGATAGGGCTGGAGGAGGGTGTTCATCAACCGTTGAAACGTGGCCGGGGCCCCATGAAGGCCGAACGGTAGCACCGTAAACTCAAATAAACCTTGATCCGTAGCGAAGGCTGTTTTCTTTCGGTCCTCTTCTTTCAAAGGCACTTGCCAGTAGCCTTTAGTTAGGTCGAAGGTAGTGATGTAGCTGGCATCCACTATTCTCTCTATGAGTTCGTCTACCCTGGGTGTCGGGTACGCGTCGAAGGTGGAAATCTCGTTTAACGCGCGGAAATCCATACAGAAGCGCGTGGACCCATCCGGCTTTGGGATCATCACTATTGGTGACATCCATTCACTGGTAGAGGGCCTGATCACGCCTAGATGTCTGTTACTTCCTTCCGGTTGGCTTCTCACTGGGCCGCCGGTATGCGGTAGGGTTTTTGCCGGACAATTTTTCCGGGGATGGTTTGGATTCCGTGTTCTATCAATTGTGTCCTTCCTGGTTTATTGGAGAACATCCCCTCAAAGGGTTTCAAGACCTCCGCCAGGTCCTGCCTCTGGGACTCTGTGAGTTCGGGATTGACTACCAGTTCCGGGAGCGTCGATTCCCTAGGGTAGTGTGTGGGTACTACAAAATGGGCTATTTTGGGTAGTGGTCCCACCCACTTCTTTAGCAGGTTGATGTGGTAACTCTGGGTTTTGGTGCTCGACATTCTTATCCCATACGTAGTGTCACCTATCACTTTCTCCACTTGAAAGGGGCCCTGCCACTCTTTCGTGAATTTGCTACTGGTAGATGGTAGCAGGACCAGGGCCCAGTCTCCCTTCTGTAAGGTTCGCAATTTGGTTCCCTGGTCGTAGTATTTTTTTTGTTTTTCTTGGCTTCTCTCCAAATTAGCGTAGGCCAGTTGCCGTAACTTGCCGATCTTGGACTTCAACTGGTTCGTGTAGTCGAGTAGGGTGCAGTGATCCTGTCTCTCTTCGGATTCCCAGGCGTCCTTCGTCATTTCCAATAAGGAACGAGGTTGTCGTCCGTACAAGAGCTCGAAAGCAGAGCAGCCTAAACTGCTCTGTACCTGGGATCGCAGAACGTATAAGGCTAAAGGAAGGAGCCTGTCCCATTCTCTTCCCTCCACGGCCAACATTTTCTTTAAGGTGCTCTTGAGGGTACGGTTGTATCTCTCGACTAATCCGTCGGTTTGAGGATGGTACACCGACGTTCTCAACTGGTGGATATCTACGGTATGACATACCTCTCTCATTAACCGGGAAGTAAACGGAGTGCCCTGGTCGGTTATGACTTCTTTAGGAAACCCCACCCGGGAGAATAGCTCTATCAATTTTTCGGCCACGTTTTTGGTGTTCGCCGTCCTGAGGGGGAACGCCTCTACAAACCGGGTGGCGTAATCCACTATCACCAGGGCGTGTAGGTATCCTTTTTGCGTACGGGGAAGGGGCCCTATCAAGTCCATACCTACCCTCTCAAATGGGACTCCTATGATAGGCAACGGGTGTAGGGGTGCTGGGGGAGGTCGATAAGTGTTCTTCTTTTGGCATGTCTCACAGGAGTGGCAGTGTTGTTCAATGTCCCGATAGATACCGGGCCAATAGAAGTGCCGTAAGACGCTTGAGGTGGTTTTCTCCCTACCAGCATGCCCGGCCGTTAAATGAGTGTGGGAAAAAAACAGGACCTGTTCTCTAACCGGCTGAGGGACCAGCAACTGCAGAGGGTCACCCTTCTTCCCTTCCCTATATAACAAGTCGTTCTGAATAATGAAGCGGGGGAATACGTCACTCATGCTAGTTTGGTTCTGATGGGCTTGCTCCCACGCGTTGAACAGGGTTCTATCGTTGGACTGGGAAAAACGAAAACTCCGGTCTATAATCCAGGGGTCTGCTGTTACCAAAGCCGAAGCGGGGGGTTTCCTACCTCCTTCCTGTCCCCTTAACTTGTCCCTAAACAATTACATGAACCCGGGATTGTCCACCCCAAGAATGACGTCCTCTGGCAACGTCTCTACCACCCCGACTTGTACCACCTGAGTAGAATGGTTGAGGGGTGCTATCGGGACCCGGGCCAAAGGGTAGGGCCTAACGTCCCCATGGATGCATTTGATTTGAACTGTTTGGTGGGGCAGGTACTGGTTGAGTAGTACTAGGGCTTTCCTCACTACTGACTGCCTACAGCCTGAATCTAATAGGGCCTTTACCAATGTCTGATTTATGTTAACACGTACATAATAGGAGTGTCCAAACCCGGCGGAATACATCACTGCTTTTGGCAAATATCCAACCTCCATGGGCTCTTCACTCCTCTTCCTAGGACAAAGGCGGGCGATATGTCCCCACTCTCCGCAATCGTAACATTGCGGTCCCCTTGTAACTGAAAAAGTCCAGTTTGCTGGGTCTTGGTCGCCCTATCTCCGGGAGGACTTTGCCTTTCTTTTCGGTGCGGTTTGGCGGACCCGATTTATGGGGTTTCTCATACTCCCCGGGGTTGTTGCGGGGTTGGGCCCTGCTGAACTGGGTAGCCATTTCTATCGTTTGTGCCACCGACAAGTTGGGGTGCTGCCTTAGCCACCTCTGAGTCCCATATGGCAAGGCTTCCAGGAATTGTTCCAAACAAATTCGGGCCATCATCTCTTCTTTTGTACTTGAGTCCGGTTGTAACCACTTTTCCGCGGCCATTTTGAGGCGGAAATACAGGGTTTTAGGGTTCTCCCCCACCATACCTCTCTCTTTTCTAAACCTCACTCTATAGGCCTCGGCGTCCAGTCCGAGGTGCTCAAGGATAACTTCTTTGATCACAGCATAGGGAGTGGCCCCAGTCGGGTTGGCCGCTTGATAAGCCGCTTGGGCTTCTGCCGACAACAGGGGGGTGAGGAAGAAGGGCCACTTGTCTTCGGGCCAGCCACAGGCTCTGGCCGCCCTCTCAAAGTTCGTCAAAAAGGCATCAGGGTCTTCTCCCGTGATATACTTTTGCAGGGCAATGCCTGAAGGGTGTGGACTGTGGGGTCTCGTTGCGGGCATCCCTGGCTCAGCGGGGGCTTTCTGAAGGGCCTCCATGTGTGCCGCCATTGTGTTGTGGAAGGACTCCCGGTCGGCTTGGGCGGAGGTCATCTGACGTTCGACGGCCCAGCGGAGCTTTTCTTGACATTGCACCAGGTGTTGTATAAGGGCCTCTATCTTGTGGCAGATGGATTGAGTTGGTGAATATCCCACTTCTGACACCAGTTGTGGCGACTGGCCAGGGATAGACGAGACTCGAATTGTTTGTAAGCGGGGTTTTATTGACAGATATGTTTTTCTCTTGGTAACTTCCAGTGTCTTTGTGTCCCTGTATGTGTCTTCTCCGGGTTTTCGCCCTGGTTCACTCCCTCTCTCAGGACTTCTTGCCGTGTCGTGGTTCTTCACCGTCAGGTATCTCCTCTCGGGAAGGTTGTGGCCCCAAAAAGCAAGGAGATAAACAAAAGGGAGGTGTCAGGCGAGTGTTGACAGGATCGTATCCTAAGACCAGGACCGGGTGTGAGGGACTCCCCTAATTGGGTGAGGGCATGCACCGCATTTGTGATAATAACAAGGGTGTGAAGGGGGTAAAGGGTGTAAGCACGGGGAAGGTAGGGGCGGGAGCAAGGTTCACACAGGGGGGTTAGTCGGCTTCTCCCCTCGACCCATCCATCCCACCACACGATCCCGTACCTGTTCTAGCCACACTCCTCCCCTGGGAGTGTGTCGGGGCGCTTCGCGGTATCCCAAGCCTCCTGGCCTTCTGCTGCCGGCTTCTCTGCTCTCACATCCGCCTTCCTCCTGATCGTTTCTATCCTCCCGTCCGCCGCTCGCCTCTTCGCTTCCTCTCCGCTCGTCACCAATGCTCCTCCGGGGATCGCCGTCCGTCCATTGCTGGGATTCCCTTCCTTTTGACGTCGCTCGCGTCGTGACGTCATTCCGGGGCGTGTCCTTGATGTCGTCAGGAGTCCAGTTAAAGGGCTCCTCGTCGTTTGGGTTGAGTCGTCTCTCCCGGTCCGGTGACGGGAGCCATTCTTCCTGCTGGGGGGGGACAAGAGGGGGTAAAAACGGTACGTGTACCCACCAGTCCCCAGCGTTTCTGGTATCCGCGGCCCCGTACGACTCCGCCACCCTCATCGCACTCAACACCGGCCGAACCCCGGGATGCCACCAAGCCACCCCGAGACGCACCCACGGACCCTTCAGCTGCCTCACCTGCAAGTTCACCTGCATCCGGACCTGCCCGCCACCAGCACCTGGCAAGCCGAACACCAGCAGCAACCACCTCAAGTGCATCCTCCTCAACACCCGCTCCGTCCACAGACACGCCATCGAACTCTGGAACCTCCTCGACACCACAGCCCCGGACGTTGCCTTCCTCACGGAGACCTGGATGAACGCCTCTTCAGCGCCCGACATCGCCATCGCCATCCCTGAGGGCTACAAGATCACCCGGAGGGACCGCACCGCCAACCAGATGGGAGGAGGCATCGCCATCATCCACAGGAACACCATCCGTATCACGACCAACACCGACAACTCCCTAACCACCGCCGAACACCTGCACTTCCAGATCCACACCGACCCGAAGACCACCCTCAGAGGCACCCTGATCTACCGACCCCCGGGACCACGCACCCAATTCAGCGAGGACATCGCCGACTTCGTCAGCCCGCATGCCCTCCCCTCCGCTGACTACATCCTCCTGGGGGACCTCAACTTCCACCTGGAGAACAACAACGACCGCAACACCAGCACCCTGCTCGAAAACCTCGCCAACCTTGGTCTCAAGCAACTGGTGTCCACCCCCACCCACCTCGCCGGACACACACTCGACGCCGTCTTCTCATCCAGCACAGACATCGCCTTCAGCCACGCCACAGAACTCCACTGGACGGACCACAGCCGTGTCCACTTCACCTTCAAAAGAACGGCGATCCACCACCACCAGCCTCAGGTTGCCCGTAGAAGATGGAACAAGATCACAGCCGACCAGCTCGCCGCCTCCCTGAGCCAGCACCCTCCTGCCAGCTCAGCGAACCCCAGCCAGGCCGCCGAAAACCTCACGAAGTGGATCAGCAACTGCGCGGACGAACTCGCCCCTCTGAGGACCCCGCCCAGCAGACCTGGCAGCAAGAAGGCCGCATGGTTCACCGACGAACTCAAGAGCTCCAAGAAGAACTGCCGAGCCCTCGAGAAAGGCTGGAGAAGGGAACCAACACCGGACAACATGACCACCCTCAAGCTCGCCACCCGGAAGCACCACCAACTGATCCGCGCCGCCAAGAAAACTGCATTCAAAGACCGGCTGGACAACAACGCACACAACTGCAAAGAACTCTTCAACATCGTGCAAGAGCTCTCCAACCCCAATGCAGGAAACAACGACATCACCCCATCGCAAGACCTCTGCAACTCCCTCGCATCCTACTTCCACAACAAGATCGCGGACATACACAACAGCTTCAGCTGTCAACCGACGCACACCACGACCACAGCAACGCCGCCCACCACCACCCTCCGCGCCTGGACTCCGATCAGCACCGAAGACACCGTCCGCATGATGAACTCCGTCCACTCCGGATCCCCGACCGACCCCTGCCCTCACCACGTCTTCAACAAGGCAGACGCTGTCATCGCACCCCACCTGCGGGACATTATCAACACCTCCTTCAACACCGCCACCTTCCCTGAGAGCTGGAAGCACGCCGAACTCAGCGCTCTACTCAAGAAACCTACAGCGGACCCCACCGATCTCAAGAACTACCGCCCCATCTCGCTCCTCCCGTTTCCAGCCAAAGTCATCGAGAAAACCGTCAACAAACAGCTAGCCGCCTTCCTCGAGACGAATGGGTCCCTAGACCCCTCACAGTCTGGCTTTCGAGCCAACCACAGCACAGAGACCGCCCTCATCGCCGCCACCAACGACATCCGAGCCCTGATGGACAACGGAGAAACAGCTGCCCTCATCCTCCTAGACCTCTCCGCGGCTTTCGACACGGTCTGCCACCGCACCCTAGTGCAGCGCCTCAGCAACATCGGAATCCAGGAGAAGGCACTGGATTGGATCATTTCCTTCCTCGACGGAAGAACGCAGAGAGTCCGCCTACCACCGTACAAGTCAGAGGCCACCGAAGTCATCTGCGGCGTCCCTCAAGGATCCTCGCTGAGCCCCACCCTCTTCAACGTCTACATGAGCCCCCTCGCGGCCATCGCACGCCAACACAACCTCAACATAATCTCCTACGCCGATGACACCCAGCTGATCCTCTCCCTGACCAACGACCCCGCCGCCGCCAGAGCCAACCTGCACGATGGGATGAAAGATGTAGCCGAGTGGATGACGACCAGCCGCCTGAAACTGAACTCGGACAAGACGGAGGTCCTCATCCTGGGCCCCTCACCCTCCGCCTGGGACGACTCCTGGTGGCCCCCCGCCCTGGGCACCGCACCCAAACCGACGGACCACGCACGCAACCTGGGCTTCATCCTGGACTCCTCCCTCTCCATGACCAGGCAAGTCAACGCCGTCTCCTCGACATGCTTCAACATCCTACGCATGCTACGGAAGATCTTCTGGTGGATCCCCACCGAGACCAGGAAGACAGTCACCCAGGCCCTCGTCACCAGCTGACTGGACTACGGCAACGCCCTCTACGCCGGTGCCACCGCCAAGCTCCAGAAGAGACTCCAGCGGATCCAGAACGCCTCAGCCAGACTCATCCTCGACATCCCACGCAACTGCCACATCTCCGGACACCTGAGAGACCTGCATTGGCTCCCCGTCAACAAAAGAATCATCTTCCGTCTCCTCACCCACGCACACAAAGCCCTCCACGACCAAGGACCGATCTACCGCAACAACCGAATCAACTTCTACGCTCCCAAACGCCACCTCCGATCAGCCAGCCACGCCCTCGCCGCCGTCCCGCGCATCCGAAGAGCGACAACAGGAGGGAGGTCCTTCTCCTACCTGGCCGCCAAGACCTGGAACTCCCTCCCGACCATCCTACGCCTGACCAAGGACCACCTCTCCTTCAGGAAGAAGCTGAAGACCTGGCTGTTCGAGCAGTAACGGCACCCCCCCCCCAGCGCCTTGAGACCCTACGGGTGAGTAGTGCGCTATACAAATGTTTTGATTGATTGATTGATTACAGGGGGAGTGGTGTGTCCAGGTGGGCAGGTGAGCAGAGCGGGGCAGCCGGGTACATTTTCCACATCCGGGCCGTCCGAGGCTTTTGGAGTGCTCAAAGCGCAGATTCCGGCGGGAGGGGTGAACGTGCACAGCAGGCGAGGTGACGGGGGCAGCCCAGCACGGCGTAGAGAGAGCGGCTCGGGTCGAGCGAGGCTCCTCTCAAGGCAGGGGCGGCCAAGCAGCCCGGTCACGGCCCAAGGAGGGGCTGAAGAGCACCAGAGTCAAGCGAGGGAAGGAACACCACAGTCCAGAAGTAGGCGGGCGAAGGTCAGGATGAGCCCAATGGTCCTGGGGCTCAGTTCAGGGGGCAAGCTCGCTTCCAGGCCCTTGGAGATTGTTTTGAAAGCACAAGGTTTTTGAAATAAAAAAATGGAGCAAGTCTTAGTAAAGGGTTCTTCTTCTCTCCTTTGGCAGCAAGGTCACCACTGCAGGCCAGTCCCCCAGGATAGGGACAGTCTTCCTCCGTACAGCTTTCCTGGTGCCTCCTCCTCAGGCAGAGATTCTTCTTGGTTCAAAGCAAATCTGATTTCTTAGGAGCAGGGCTCCTTCTTTTATACACCATTTCTTTTGTTCTTTTGTTCTTCCAGGCCAGGGGGCCTGCGCCTGGTTCAGTCCGGATCTGGAGCACTTTGTTGACAGGACCCTGGCTTCTCCATTCAGGGTGCAGGGCAGAGACATCAGCCGCTCCGCAGGGGGTGGAGCCAGCATTGTGGTGGCACAGCACTGCCCTATTCAGAGTCAAGGTGTACTCCTCCCGCCCATCCTGGTGTAATCTCTCTATTCACCACCTGGCAGCCAGCCTGTCTCCTGGAATTCCCCAGCCCTGCCCCTCACTGAAACCAGACAGCACATACACACTCAAGCAGAGGCGGACTGAAATAGTTAGGCAAGTAAATACTAACTTTCTAAAAGTAGCATTTACAAACTCAGGATATTAAAATAAACTTTACTGAAAGAAGTATTTTATAAAATGAGTTCAGGCATACTAAACTTGACTTTCTACCATGCTCACTGAGTCTGTTGGGATTATAGAGTGTAATAATTCCAGCAGCCCATTCTGGCCTATGAGAGCAGGTAGCCTTACAATAGTGAAAAACGAAAATGGGTGTAATTCACTATTAGGACATGCCACACACATCAGGGCTTGTCCTACCTTACGCTTACAATGCACCCTGCCCTTGGACCTACCATAGGGGTGACTCATATGAAGTAAAGGGAAGGTTTAGGGACTGGCAAGTGGGTGCACTTGCCCAGTCAGCATGACAGTACCAGACTGCACGCAGGTTCTGCGATGGCAGACCTAGACACATTTTACCAGGCCGCTTCTGTGGGTGGCACAACCAGTGCTGCAAGCCCACCAGCGGCATTTGTATTTACACGCCCTGGCACTCCTGGTGCACTTTACTGGGGTCTGACAGTAAACCAAATAAGCCAATCATGGAATCCAACCAACATATACATTTTACAATGGGGAGAGCATATGCACTTTAGCACTGAACAGCAGTGGTAAAGTGCCCAGAGTCATAAAACAGCCAACAACAGGTCAGAAAAAATGCAGGAGGAAGGCAAAAAGTTTAGGGATGACCCTGCAGGAAGGGCCAAGTCCAACAAATACCTGCTGCAAATATGGGCAGTTAACTTTGTCGAAAGCCTTCTCGGCATCCACTGACAGGAGCAGGGCGGGCTGCTGGGTGCATTGGCTCTTATCTTGAAGGTGACACATTTGCCGTGTCTTGTCACTGCAGCTGCGCTCCGGTATGAAGCCAGATTGGTCTGGGTCTACCAGGCCTTGCATGTCTGGAGCCACGCGAGCTGCGAGGATGCTTGTGAATATTTTCAGATCAACATTCAAAAGCGATATAGGGAGGTAGGTCCTTGCCCGGTTTGGGTATCACTGCTGCCATGTGCATAGTGGGGGCCAGGGACCCTGTGTCTTTAAACACGTTAAAAAGACGGGTAAGCAGTGGAGTAAGGCTAGGGGCAAAAGCTTTGTAGAAATCAGCAGAGAAGCCGTCGTCCCCTGGTGTATTGCCTGAGGTGAGTCCCTGTATCAGACATGACGTTATAAGACTTTCTTGTATGTAACCCACAATTCAGCCTTCCAGTGATCTGTCCTGAATGGTCAGAATTAGGTGGATTAGCCGGGCTGCTTTGATGAGGTGATAAGTAGCCCTGGAGTGAAGAGCAATTCTGGGGGGAGAGGATTCTGCTGCATTTAAATGCCAGAGTAAGGGGGAGGGGTAGTAACCCATGACCTTCAAATGAAGGAGGGGCCAGGCAGAAGAAACACATTTCATTTACAGCCCTACCCTCTGAACCCAGCAAGATGGCAGGTGTAAGGAAAGAATGTGTAGATTCCAGGGGGAGGGTGTCTATGGAGATGAGCCATGCTGGAGGTTGGTTTAGCCAGCTCTTGCCTCTCTGCTGAAACTTCAGCCATATTACATTTTTGAGAAATAGTGCTTTCTGGGAGAACATTGTGCTACACCTTGGACGAAATGGTCGTGCTCTGGGGTATTGCCCTGGGTAACTAGTCATAATATTGAAAAGAAAATATTGACTGGACAGAATATTCAGTTTTTTATATTGAATGGACAGAATATCGAATTGCAAAAATATAGCGGTGCAGAATATTGAAATGCAGGTAAGAAATATCGATTTCCACAATATCGAAGTTAGTAATATCGATTTTTTTTAGTGTTTTAACTGTTAGTATGTGTGTTAAAAGTTTGTATTATTTTTGTAATGTATGTTTGAATTTTGTAAAAGTAATGAATTTTATGTTAATTAATTTTTGTGTAATTTAATTCCGTAGCTGATTGTGGGTTTATAGGGGAATAGGGTGGGAAGTAATTTAATTATAATATATATTTTTAGCATTATTTTAAAATTTGTTAACAATATGTTAAATATTCTTTGCGTAATTTAAGTCTGTAGCGGGTTGTGGGTTCATAGGGGAATAGGGTGAGAAGTAATTTAATTGAAATTAAGTAATCAATTATGTTATTGCTTAATAATGTAATAGTTAATAATTTATATTATTAATTAAGTTAATAAATGTATTACTATTTAATTATAAATTGATTAATAACAAATAATAATTAATTGGTAATTATGTTAATTGTGTATTTGTATTAATTAGTAATTAATTAGATAATAATTATTAACAATTAATTTGTAAATATGTTAATTGTGTACTTTTTTATCAGTGGGTTGAGGGTTGATATGGGAGTAGGGTAGGAAGTGATTTCTATTTAATGTAATTTTTATTATTTGTTATATTATACTTTTGAAAGTTATTTTATAGTGTTAATTGTGTGAATTAATTGAGATTTGATTGTTAATAATTATATTGTTAATTGTAATTAGTTAATTAAATAATTGTTAATTATTTATGTTAATTTATTAATATGTTACAATATTGTAGGTAATGTTTATAGGGGAAAATGGTGGGACGTAAATTAATTTAAAAAAAAATATGAATTGTTTATCAATGTTAATTATATTGCAGGAGTGGGTATATTAAATTATTCCCCTACGCTATCCAACACTTTCCTTACTGTTGCACTCACTGGAGTGGGAATGGTAATTTTTACCCTCCCGCTATCCAACACTTTCCTACTGTTTCACTCACTGGAGTGGGAATAGTAATTTTTACCCACCCGCTATCCAACACTTTCCCTACTGTTGCACTCACTGGAGTGGGATTAGTAATGTTTACCATCCCGCTATCCAATACTTTCCCTACTGTTGCACTCACTGGAGTGGGAATAGTAATTTTTACCCTCCCGCTATCCAACACTTGCCCTACTGTTGCAGTTACTGGAGTGGGAATAGTAATTTTTACCCTCCCGCTATCCGACACTTTCCCCTCTGTTGCACTCACTGAAGTGGGAATAGTAATTTTTACCCTCCCGCTATCCGACACTTTCCCCTCTGTTGCACTCACTGGAGTGGGAATAGTAATTTTTACCCACCAGCTATCCAACCCTTTCCTTATTGTTGCACTCACTGGAGTGGGAATATTCATTTTTACCCACCTGCTATCCAACGCTTTCCCTAGTGTTGCACTCACTAGAGTGGGAATAGTAATTTTTACCCTCCCACTATCCAACATGTTCCCTACTATACCACTTGTTGGAGTGGAAATAGTAATTTTATCTTTTACGCTATCCAATCTTTTCAGTATTGTTATATTTAATATAGTGTAAAATAATATTTAATTAATTTTTTATGTTTTAACTTATATATAATTTGTTTTTATATTTATATTATAGGTTTATTTATATCTATATATATGTAATTACATTTAAAATTCAGTTTTTAACATTTAATTATTAAAAATATTGATTGGTTTTTTAATATTATTAAGTTAATATATATGTATTAAAAAATAAAAATACATTTTTTTTAACTTACATTTATTATTTATTAATTTTAAGGTTATTTAAGTATGTTTTGCTTAATTATATTTATTATTTCATTAATTTTACATCACTTTTAAGACATATTTTAGCAAACTATATTATTTACAACGATATTTAGTATTCGATTTTTTTTTACTTATCTGTTTGGAGATAGGAATTCGATATTCTGGTAGTCAATATTTTGTCACCGGTATTTTTGTAGGTCGATATTTAGCTCCTCGATATTCTGTCAGAGATTCGTTGCCCTGCACCTTCATTGGACAGGAGCATCCCCCTGTGTGAGCCCAGAGAGCACTGAATAAGTATCTGAGAAGGGAAATGCCTCTTAGCTCTGCTGCTTGAAACTGAGAGAAGAAGAATAATTGGTGAGCTGGAAAATTGATTTGCACCATCAGGCCCTGCATTCTGACTGACTGCGCCTGCTGCATTATTTGGAACTACAGCCATTTGGATGCCCCTTGTTTCAAGAGGAATAAAGTGTGGGGTCCCTGCAAGCTTCAGGTCAGCAAAGGTCACCTGCATCACCTCCACCAAGAGTCCCCTGCCTGGAGTGTATGCAGTGGACTTTTAAGGGTATTGTCCAGGTGATTAGTGGGACTTGTGGTCCCAACCTTTCATGGACTATCTTGGAGATTCCAGACCCTTGGATTGTGTTTTGGACACTTTGGACCCTCAAGAGGAAGAAGTTCCAGAAGTTTGGGAATGTTTGGTAAACCTTTGCAAAGAAGATCAAGAGGGTGACCTGACTGTCACAGAAAGGTAATCCGGCGAACCTTCCCTTATTCCAGATTGCTAGAGAAGGCTGCACGACGTCTGGTGAGAAATTCTCCAGAAAAAATTCTAAGTATGAAGGTAAAATCTTGACCTGGGCCTCCCGCTCAGTGTGTCCAACCAGGGCTCAATCGTGGTCGGCCTCAAACTTTGAATTTGTCCCGGTCAGTGGCGAACAAATGTCCAGAAGGAGCACTATTGGTTTCTGAGCACTAGAAAGTGTTTAATCTTGAAAAAAAGCATTTCTCTGGTTCCCTACAGTTGCTCTGTGAGATTTAAAGGATGCTTGCTCTGTAAGATTTAAAGGATGCTTGCCCTCTGTAAGATTTAAAGGATGCTTGCACTGCTACAATTTAAAGGATGCTTGCTCTGCTAAGATTTAAAGGATGCTTGCTCTGCTAAGATTTAAAGGATGCTTGCTCTGTAAGATTTAAAGAATGCTTTCTCTGTAAGATCTAAAGGATGCCTGCTCTGTAAGATTTAAAGGATGCTTGCTCTGTAAGATTTAAAGGATGCTTTCTCTGTAAGATCTAAAGGATGCTTGCTCCTCTGTAAGATTTAAAGGATGATTGCTCTGCTAAGATCTAAAGGATGCTTGATCTGTAAGATTTAAAGGATGCCCGCTCTGTGAGATTTAAAGGATGCTTGCACTGCTAAGATATAAAGGATGCTTGCACTGTAAGATTTAAAGGATGCCTGGTCTGCTAAGATATAAAGGATGCTTGCTCTGTAAGATTTAAAGGATGCTTGCACCGTAAGATGTAAAAGATGGGGGTCTGTAAGATTTAAAGGATGCTTGCTCTGCTAAGATATAAAGGATGCTTGCACTGTAAGATTTAAAGGATGCTTGCTCTGTAAGATGTAAAGGATGGGGGTCTGTAAGATTTAAAGGATGCTTGCTCTGTACGATTTAAAGGATGCTTGCACTGTAAGATTTAAAGGATGCTTGCACTGCTAAGATTTCAAGGATGCTTGTTCTGTAAGATTTAAAGGATGCTTGCTCCTCTGTAAGATTTAAAGGATGCTTGCACTGCTACGATTTAAAGGATGCTTGCTCTGCTAAGATTTAAAGGATGCTTGCTCTGCTAAGATCTAAAGGATGCTTGCTCTGTAAGATTTAAAGGATGCTTGCTCTGTAAGATTTAAAGGATGCTTGCTCTGTGAGATCTAAAGGATGCGTGCTCTGTAAGATTTAAAGGATGCTTGATCTGTAAGATTTAAAAGATGACTGCTCTGTGAGATTTAAAGGATGCTTGCACTGCTAAGATATAAAGGATGCTTGCACTGTAATATTTAAAGGATGCTTGCTCTGTAAGATTTAAAGGATGCTTGCTCTGCTAAGATATAAAGGATGCTTGCTCTGTAAGATTTAAACGATGCCTGGTCTGTAAGATGTAAAGGATGGGGTCTGTAAGATTTGAAGGATGCTTGCTATGTAAGATGTAAAGCATGCTTGCTCTGCTAAGGTTGAAAGCATGCTTGGTCTGTAAGATTTAAAGGGTGCTTGCACTGTAAGATTTAAAGGGTGCTTGCTCTGTAAGATGTAAAGGATGGGGGTCTGTAAGATTTAAAGGATGCTTGCACTGCTAAGATTTAAAGGGTGCTTGCTCTGCTAAGATAAAGGATGCTTGCACTGTAAGATTTAAAGGATGCTTGTTCTGTAAGATGTAAAGGATGGGGGTCTGTAAGATTTAAAGGATGCTTGCACTGCTAAGATTTAAAGGATGCTTGCACTGCTAAGATTTCAAGGATGCTTGCTCTGTAAGATTTAAAGGATGCTTGCTCAGTAAGATTTAAAGGATGCCTGCACTGATAAGATTTAAAGGATGCTTGCACTGTAAGATTTAAAGGATGCTTGCACTGTAAGATTTAAAGGATGCCTGCACTGCTAAGATATAAAGCATGCTTGCTCTATAAGATTTAATGGATGCTTGCTCTGCTAAGATTTCAAGGATGCTTTCTCTGTACGATTTAAAGGATGCTTGCACTGCTAAGAATTAAAGGATGCCTGCACTGCTAAGATTTAAAGGATGCTTGCTCTGTAAGATTTCAAGGATGCTTGCACTGTAAGATTTCAAGGATGCTTGCTCTGTAAGATTTAAAGGATGCTTGTTCTGTAAGATGTAAAGGATGCTTGCACTGTAAGATTTAAAGGATGCTGGCTCTGTAACATTTAAAGGATGGGGATCTGTAAGATTTAAAGGATGCTTGCTCTGTAAGATTTAAAGGATGCTTGCACTGTAAGATTTAAAGGATGCTTGTTCTGCTAGGATTTAAAGGATGCTTGCTCTGTAAAATTTAATGGATGCTTGCTCTGCTTAGATATAAAGGATGCTTGCTCTGTAAGATTTAAAGGATGCTTGCTCTGTAAGATTTAATGGATGCTTGCACAGCTAAGATTCCAAGGAAGCTTGATCTGCTAATATTTAAAGCATGCTTGCACTTCTAAGATTTAAAGGATGCTTGCTCTGTAAGATTTAAAGGATGCTTGCTCTGCAAGATTTAAAGGTGCTTGCACTGCTAAGATTCCAAGGAAGCTTGCTCTGTAAGATTTAAAGGATGCTTGTTCTGCTAAGATTTAAAGGATGTTTGCACTGTAAGATTTAAAGGATAGGGGTCTGTAAGATTTAAAGGATGCTTGCTCCTCTGTAAGATTTAAAGGATGCTTGCTCTGTGAGATATAAAGGATACCTGCTCTGTAAGATCTAAAGGATGCCTGCTCTGTAAGATTTAAAGGATGCTTGCTCTGCTAAGATTTAAAGGATGTTTGCTCCTCTGTAAGATTTAATGGATGCTTGCTCTGCTAAGATATAAAGGATGCTTGCTCTGTAAGATTTAAAGAATGCTTGCTCTGAAAGGTTTAACCCCTTGTGTGCCACGCCCTTTCCCCGCCCTGTGCCGGGCGTTGCATTAGCGGGCGGGGTTCATGACGAGCTGGACTCGTCATGGGCACAGCGCAACCACGGCCCATGACGAGTCCAGCTCGTCATGGGCACACAAGGGGTTAAAGGGTGCTTGCTCTGTAAGATTTCAAGAATGCTTGCTCTGTATCCCGCCACACGATCCCGTACCTGTTCTAGCCACACTCCTCCCCTGGGAGTGTGTCGGGGCGCTTCGCGGTATCCCAAGCCTCCTGGCCTTCTGCTGCCGGCTTCTCTGCTCTCACATCCGCCTTCCTCCTGATCGTTTCTATCCTCCCGTCCGCCGCTCGCCTCTTCGCTTCCTCTCCGCTCATCACCAATGCTCCTCCGGGGATCGCCGTCCGTCCATTGCTGGGATTCCCTTCCTTTTGACGTCGCTCGCGTTGTGACGTCATTCCGGGGCGTGTCCTTGATGTCGTCAGGAGTCCAGTTAAAGGGCTCCTCGTCGTTTGGGTTGAGTCGTCTCTCCCGGTCCGGTGACGGGAGCCATTCTTCCTGCTGGGGGGGGACAAGAGGGGGTAAAAACGGTACGTGTACCCACCAGTCCCCAGCGTTTCTGGTATCCGCGGCCCCGTACGACTCCGCCACCCTCATCGCACTCAACACCGGCCGAACCCCGGGATGCCACCAAGCCACCCCGAGACGCACCCACGGACCCTTTAGCTGCCTCACCTGCAAGTTCACCTGCATCCGGACCTGCCCGCCACCAGCACCTGGCAAGCCGAACACCAGCAGCAACCACCTCAAGTGCATCCTCCTCAACACCCGCTCCGTCCACAGACACGCCATCGAACTCTGGAACCTCCTCGACACCACAGCCCCGGACGTTGCCTTCCTCACGGAGACCTGGATGAACGCCTCTTCAGCGCCCGACATCGCCATCGCCATCCCTGAGGGCTACAAGATCACCCGGAGGGACCGCACCGCCAACCAGATGGGAGGAGGCATCGCCATCATCCACAGGAACACCATCCGTATCACGACCAGCACCGACAACTCCCTAACCACCGCCGAACACCTGCACTTCCAGATCCACACCGACCCGAAGACCACCCTCAGAGGCACCCTGATCTACCGACCCCCGGGACCACGCACCCAATTCAGCGAGGACATCGCCGACTTCGTCAGCCCGCATGCCCTCCCCTCCGCTGACTACATCCTCCTGGGGGACCTCAACTTCCACCTGGAGAACAACAACGACCGCAACACCAGCACCCTGCTCGAAAACCTCGCCAACCTTGGTCTCAAGCAACTGGTGTCCACCCCCACCCACCTCGCCGGACACACACTCGACGCCGTCTTCTCATCCAGCACAGACATCGCCTTCAGCCACGCCACAGAACTCCACTGGACGGACCACAGCCGTGTCCACTTCACCTTCAAAAGAACGGCGATCCACCACCACCAGCCTCAGGTTGCCCGTAGAAGATGGAACAAGATCACAGCCGACCAGCTCGCCGCCTCCCTGAGCCAGCACCCTCCTGCCAGCTCAGCGAACCCCAGCCAGGCCGCCGAAAACCTCACGAAGTGGATCAGCAACTGCGCGGACGAACTCGTCCCTCTGAGGACCCCGCCCAGCAGACCTGGCAGCAAGAAGGCCGCATGGTTCACCGACGAACTCAAGAGCTCCAAGAAGAACTGCCGAGCCCTCGAGAAAGGCTGGAGAAGGGAACCAACACCGGACAACATGACCACCCTCAAGCTCGCCACCCGGAAGCACCACCAACTGATCCGCGCCGCCAAGAAAACTGCATTCAAAGACCGGCTGGACAACAACGCACACAACTGCAAAGAACTCTTCAACATCGTGCAAGAGCTCTCCAACCCCAATGCAGGAAACAACGACATCACCCCATCGCAAGACCTCTGCAACTCCCTCGCATCCTACTTCCACAACAAGATCGCGGACATACACAACAGCTTCAGCTGTCAACCGACGCACACCACGACCACAGCAACGCCGCCCACCACCACCCTCCGCGCCTGGACTCCGATCAGCACCGAAGACACCGTCCGCATGATGAACTCCGTCCACTCCGGATCCCCGACCGACCCCTGCCCTCACCACGTCTTCAACAAGGCAGACGCTGTCATCGCACCCCACCTGCGGGACATTATCAACACCTCCTTCAACACCGCCACCTTCCCTGAGAGCTGGAAGCACGCCGAACTCAGCGCTCTACTCAAGAAACCTACAGCGGACCCCACCGATCTCAAGAACTACCGCCCCATCTCGCTCCTCCCGTTTCCAGCCAAAGTCATCGAGAAAACCGTCAACAAACAGCTAGCCGCCTTCCTCGAGACGAATGGGTCCCTAGACCCCTCACAGTCTGGCTTTCGAGCCAACCACAGCACAGAGACCGCCCTCATCGCCGCCACCAACGACATCCGAGCCCTGATGGACAACGGAGAAACAGCTGCCCTCATCCTCCTAGACCTCTCCGCGGCTTTCGACACGGTCTGCCACCGCACCCTAGTGCAGCGCCTCAGCAACATCGGAATCCAGGAGAAGGCACTGGATTGGATCATTTCCTTCCTCGACGGAAGAACGCAGAGAGTCCGCCTACCACCGTACAAGTCAGAGGCCACCGAAGTCATCTGCGGCGTCCCTCAAGGATCCTCGCTGAGCCCCACCCTCTTCAACGTCTACATGAGCCCCCTCGCGGCCATCGTACGCCAACACAACCTCAACATAATCTCCTACGCCGATGACACCCAGCTGATCCTCTCCCTGACCAACGACCCCGCCGCCGCCAGAGCCAACCTGCACGATGGGATGAAAGATGTAGCCGAGTGGATGACGACCAGCCGCCTGAAACTGAACTCGGACAAGACGGAGGTCCTCATCCTGGGCCCCTCACCCTCCGCCTGGGACGACTCCTGGTGGCCCCCCGCCCTGGGCACCGCACCCAAACCGACGGACCACGCACGCAACCTGGGCTTCATCCTGGACTCCTCCCTCTCCATGACCAGGCAAGTCAACGCCGTCTCCTCGACATGCTTCAACATCCTACGCATGCTACGGAAGATCTTCTGGTGGATCCCCACCGAGACCAGGAAGACAGTCACCCAGGCCCTCGTCACCAGCTGACTGGACTACGGCAACGCCCTCTACGCCGGTGCCACCGCCAAGCTCCAGAAGAGACTCCAGCGGATCCAGAACGCCTCAGCCAGACTCATCCTCGACATCCCACGCAACTGCCACATCTCCGGACACCTGAGAGACCTGCATTGGCTCCCCGTCAACAAAAGAATCATCTTCCGTCTCCTCACCCACGCACACAAAGCCCTCCACGACCAAGGACCGATCTACCTCAACAACCGAATCAACTTCTACGCTCCCAAACGCCACCTCCGATCAGCCAGCCACGCCCTCGCCGCCGTCCCGCGCATCCGAAGAGCGACAACAGGAGGGAGGTCCTTCTCCTACCTGGCCGCCAAGACCTGGAACTCCCTCCCGACCATCCTACGCCTGACCAAGGACCACCTCTCCTTCAGGAAGAAGCTGAAGACCTGGCTGTTCGAGCAGTAACGGCACCCCCCCCCCCAGCGCCTTGAGACCCTACGGGTGAGTAGTGCGCTATACAAATGTTTTGATTGATTGATTGATTACAGGGGGAGTGGTGTGTCCAGGTGGGCAGGTGAGCAGAGCGGGGCAGCCGGGTACATTTTCCACATCCGGGCCGTCCGAGGCTTTTGGAGTGCTCAAAGCGCAGATTCCGGCGGGAGGGGTGAACGTGCACAGCAGGCGAGGTGACGGGGGCAGCCCAGCACGGCGTAGAGAGAGCGGCTCGGGTCGAGCGAGGCTCCTCTCAAGGCAGGGGCGGCCAAGCAGCCCGGTCACGGCCCAAGGAGGGGCTGAAGAGCACCAGAGTCAAGCGAGGGAAGGAACACCACAGTCCAGAAGTAGGCGGGCGAAGGTCAGGATGAGCCCAATGGTCCTGGGGCTCAGTTCAGGGGGCAAGCTCGCTTCCAGGCCCTTGGAGATTGTTTTGAAAGCACAAGGTTTTTGAAATAAAAAAATGGAGCAAGTCTTAGTAAAGGGTTCTTCTTCTCTCCTTTGGCAGCAAGGTCACCACTGCAGGCCAGTCCCCCAGGATAGGGACAGTCTTCCTCCGTACAGCTTTCCTGGTGCCTCCTCCTCAGGCAGAGATTCTTCTTGGTTCAAAGCAAATCTGATTTCTTAGGAGCAGGGCTCCTTCTTTTATACACCATTTCTTTTGTTCTTTTGTTCTTCCAGGCCAGGGGGCCTGCGCCTGGTTCAGTCCGGATCTGGAGCACTTTGTTGACAGGACCCTGGCTTCTCCATTCAGGGTGCAGGGCAGAGACATCAGCCGCTCCGCAGGGGGTGGAGCCAGCATTGTGGTGGCACAGCACTGCCCTATTCAGAGTCAAGGTGTACTCCTCCCGCCCATCCTGGTGTAATCTCTCTATTCACCACCTGGCAGCCAGCCTGTCTCCTGGAATTCCCCAGCCCTGCCCCTCACTGAAACCAGACAGCACATACACACTCAAGCAGAGGCGGACTGAAATAGTTAGGCAAGTAAATACTAACTTTCTAAAAGTAGCATTTACAAACTCAGGATATTAAAATAAACTTTACTGAAAGAAGTATTTTATAAAATGAGTTCAGGCATACTAAACTTGACTTTCTACCATGCTCACTGAGTCTGTTGGGATTATAGAGTGTAATAATTCCAGCAGCCCATTCTGGCCTATGAGAGCAGGTAGCCTTACAATAGTGAAAAACGAAAATGGGTATAATTCACTATTAGGACATGCCACACACATCAGGGCTTGTCCTACCTTACGCTTACAATGCACCCTGCCCTTGGACCTACCATAGGGGTGACTCATATGAAGTAAAGGGAAGGTTTAGGGACTGGCAAGTGGGTGCACTTGCCCAGTCAGCATGACAGTACCAGACTGCACGCAGGTTCTGCAATGGCAGACCTAGACACATTTTACCAGGCCGCTTCTGTGGGTGGCACAACCAGTGCTGCAAGCCCACCAGCGGCATTTGTATTTACACGCCCTGGCACTCCTGGTGCACTTTACTGGGGTCTGACAGTAAACCAAATAAGCCAATCATGGAATCCAACCAACATATACATTTTACAATGGGGAGAGCATATGCACTTTAGCACTGAACAGCAGTGGTAAAGTGCCCAGAGTCATAAAACAGCCAACAACAGGTCAGAAAAAATGCAGGAGGAAGGCAAAAAGTTTAGGGATGACCCTGCAGGAAGGGCCAAGTCCAACAAATACCTGCTGCAAATATGGGCAGTTAACTTTGTCGAAAGCCTTCTCGGCATCCACTGACAGGAGCAGGGCGGGCTGCTGGGTGCATTGGCTCTTATCTTGAAGGTGACACATTTGCCGTGTCTTGTCACTGCAGCTGCGCTCCGGTATGAAGCCAGATTGGTCTGGGTCTACCAGGCCTTGCATGTCTGGAGCCACGCGAGCTGCGAGGATGCTTGTGAATATTTTCAGATCAACATTCAAAAGCGATATAGGGAGGTAGGTCCTTGCCCGGTTTGGGTATCACTGCTGCCATGTGCATAGTGGGGGCCAGGGACCCTGTGTCTTTAAACACGTTAAAAAGACGGGTAAGCAGTGGAGTAAGGCTAGGGGCAAAAGCTTTGTAGAAATCAGCAGAGAAGCCGTCGTCCCCTGGTGTATTGCCTGAGGTGAGTCCCTGTATCAGACATGACGTTATAAGACTTTCTTGTATGTAACCCACAATTCAGCCTTCCAGTGATCTGTCCTGAATGGTCAGAATTAGGTGGATTAGCCGGGCTGCTTTGATGAGGTGATAAGTAGCCCTGGAGTGAAGAGCAATTCTGGGGGGAGAGGATTCTGCTGCATTTAAATGCCAGAGTAAGGGGGAGGGGTAGTAACCCATGACCTTCAAATGAAGGAGGGGCCAGGCAGAAGAAACACATTTCATTTACAGCCCTACCCTCTGAACCCAGCAAGATGGCAGGTGTAAGGAAAGAATGTGTAGATTCCAGGGGGAGGGTGTCTATGGAGATGAGCCATGCTGGAGGTTGGTTTAGCCAGCTCTTGCCTCTCTGCTGAAACTTCAGCCATATTACATTTTTGAGAAATAGTGCTTTCTGGGAGAACATTGTGCTACACCTTGGACGAAATGGTCGTGCTCTGGGGTATTGCCCTGGGTAACTAGTCATAATATTGAAAAGAAAATATTGACTGGACAGAATATTCAGTTTTTTATATTGAATGGACAGAATATCGAATTGCAAAAATATAGCGGTGCAGAATATTGAAATGCAGGTAAGAAATATCGATTTCCACAATATCGAAGTTAGTAATATCGATTTTTTTTTAGTGTTTTAACTGTTAGTATGTGTGTTAAAAGTTTGTATTATTTTTGTAATGTATGTTTGAATTTTGTAAAAGTAATGAATTTTATGTTAATTAATTTTTGTGTAATTTAATTCCGTAGCTGATTGTGGGTTTATAGGGGAATAGGGTGGGAAGTAATTTAATTATAATATATATTTTTAGCATTATTTTAAAATTTGTTAACAATATGTTAAATATTCTTTGCGTAATTTAAGTCTGTAGCGGGTTGTGGGTTCATAGGGGAATAGGGTGAGAAGTAATTTAATTGAAATTAAGTAATCAATTATGTTATTGCTTAATAATGTAATAGTTAATAATTTATATTATTAATTAAGTTAATAAATGTATTACTATTTAATTATAAATTGATTAATAACAAATAATAATTAATTGGTAATTATGTTAATTGTGTATTTGTATTAATTAGTAATTAATTAGATAATAATTATTAACAATTAATTTGTAAATATGTTAATTGTGTACTTTTTTATCAGTGGGTTGAGGGTTGATATGGGAGTAGGGTAGGAAGTGATTTCTATTTAATGTAATTTTTATTATTTGTTATATTATACTTTTGAAAGTTATTTTATAGTGTTAATTGTGTGAATTAATTGAGATTTGATTGTTAATAATTATATTGTTAATTGTAATTAGTTAATTAAATAATTGTTAATTATTTATGTTAATTTATTAATATGTTACAATATTGTAGGTAATGTTTATAGGGGAAAATGGTGGGACGTAAATTAATTTAAAAAAAAATATGAATTGTTTATCAATGTTAATTATATTGCAGGAGTGGGTATATTAAATTATTCCCCTACGCTATCCAACACTTTCCTTACTGTTGCACTCACTGGAGTGGGAATGGTAATTTTTACCCTCCCGCTATCCAACACTTTCCTACTGTTTCACTCACTGGAGTGGGAATAGTAATTTTTACCCACCCGCTATCCAACACTTTCCCTACTGTTGCACTCACTGGAGTGGGATTAGTAATGTTTACCATCCCGCTATCCAATACTTTCCCTACTGTTGCACTCACTGGAGTGGGAATAGTAATTTTTACCCTCCCGCTATCCAACACTTGCCCTACTGTTGCAGTTACTGGAGTGGGAATAGTAATTTTTACCCTCCCGCTATCCGACACTTTCCCCTCTGTTGCACTCACTGAAGTGGGAATAGTAATTTTTACCCTCCCGCTATCCGACACTTTCCCCTCTGTTGCACTCACTGGAGTGGGAATAGTAATTTTTACCCACCAGCTATCCAACCCTTTCCTTATTGTTGCACTCACTGGAGTGGGAATATTCATTTTTACCCACCTGCTATCCAACGCTTTCCCTAGTGTTGCACTCACTAGAGTGGGAATAGTAATTTTTACCCTCCCACTATCCAACATGTTCCCTACTATACCACTTGTTGGAGTGGAAATAGTAATTTTATCTTTTACGCTATCCAATCTTTTCAGTATTGTTATATTTAATATAGTGTAAAATAATATTTAATTAATTTTTTATGTTTTAACTTATATATAATTTGTTTTTATATTTATATTATAGGTTTATTTATATCTATATATATGTAATTACATTTAAAATTCAGTTTTTAACATTTAATTATTAAAAATATTGATTGGTTTTTTAATATTATTAAGTTAATATATATGTATTAAAAAATAAAAATACATTTTTTTTAACTTACATTTATTATTTATTAATTTTAAGGTTATTTAAGTATGTTTTGCTTAATTATATTTATTATTTCATTAATTTTACATCACTTTTAAGACATATTTTAGCAAACTATATTATTTACAACGATATTTAGTATTCGATTTTTTTTTACTTATCTGTTTGGAGATAGGAATTCGATATTCTGGTAGTCAATATTTTGTCACCGGTATTTTTGTAGGTCGATATTTAGCTCCTCGATATTCTGTCAGAGATTCGTTGCCCTGCACCTTCATTGGACAGGAGCATCCCCCTGTGTGAGCCCAGAGAGCACTGAATAAGTATCTGAGAAGGGAAATGCCTCTTAGCTCTGCTGCTTGAAACTGAGAGAAGAAGAATAATTGGTGAGCTGGAAAATTGATTTGCACCATCAGGCCCTGCATTCTGACTGACTGCGCCTGCTGCATTATTTGGAACTACAGCCATTTGGATGCCCCTTGTTTCAAGAGGAATAAAGTGTGGGGTCCCTGCAAGCTTCAGGTCAGCAAAGGTCACCTGCATCACCTCCACCAAGAGTCCCCTGCCTGGAGTGTATGCAGTGGACTTTTAAGGGTATTGTCCAGGTGATTAGTGGGACTTGTGGTCCCAACCTTTCATGGACTATCTTGGAGATTCCAGACCCTTGGATTGTGTTTTGGACACTTTGGACCCTCAAGAGGAAGAAGTTCCAGAAGTTTGGGAATGTTTGGTAAACCTTTGCAAAGAAGATCAAGAGGGTGACCTGACTGTCACAGAAAGGTAATCCGGCGAACCTTCCCTTATTCCAGATTGCTAGAGAAGGCTGCACGACGTCTGGTGAGAAATTCTCCAGAAAAAATTCTAAGTATGAAGGTAAAATCTTGACCTGGGCCTCCCGCTCAGTGTGTCCAACCAGGGCTCAATCGTGGTCGGCCTCAAACTTTGAATTTGTCCCGGTCAGTGGCGAACAAATGTCCAGAAGGAGCACTATTGGTTTCTGAGCACTAGAAAGTGTTTAATCTTGAAAAAAAGCATTTCTCTGGTTCCCTACAGTTGCTCTGTGAGATTTAAAGGATGCTTGCTCTGTAAGATTTAAAGGATGCTTGCTCCTCTGTAAGATTTAAAGGATGCTTGCACTGCTACAATTTAAAGGATGCTTGCTCTGCTAAGATTTAAAGGATGCTTGCTCTGCTAAGATTTAAAGGATGCTTGCTCTGTAAGATTTAAAGAATGCTTTCTCTGTAAGATCTAAAGGATGCCTGCTCTGTAAGATTTAAAGGATGCTTGCTCTGTAAGATTTAAAGGATGCTTTCTCTGTAAGATCTAAAGGATGCTTGCTCCTCTGTAAGATTTAAAGGATGATTGCTCTGCTAAGATCTAAAGGATGCTTGATCTGTAAGATTTAAAGGATGCCCGCTCTGTGAGATTTAAAGGATGCTTGCACTGCTAAGATATAAAGGATGCTTGCACTGTAAGATTTAAAGGATGCCTGGTCTGCTAAGATATAAAGGATGCTTGCTCTGTAAGATTTAAAGGATGCTTGCACCGTAAGATGTAAAAGATGGGGGTCTGTAAGATTTAAAGGATGCTTGCTCTGCTAAGATATAAAGGATGCTTGCACTGTAAGATTTAAAGGATGCTTGCTCTGTAAGATGTAAAGGATGGGGGTCTGTAAGATTTAAAGGATGCTTGCTCTGTAAGATTTAAAGGATGCTTGCACTGTAAGATTTAAAGGATGCTTGCACTGCTAAGATTTCAAGGATGCTTGTTCTGTAAGATTTAAAGGATGCTTGCTCCTCTGTAAGATTTAAAGGATGCTTGCACTGCTACGATTTAAAGGATGCTTGCTCTGCTAAGATTTAAAGGATGCTTGCTCTGCTAAGATCTAAAGGATGCTTGCTCTGTAAGATTTAAAGGATGCTTGCTCTGTAAGATTTAAAGGATGCTTGCTCTGTGAGATCTAAAGGATGCGTGCTCTGTAAGATTTAAAGGATGCTTGATCTGTAAGATTTAAAAGATGACTGCTCTGTGAGATTTAAAGGATGCTTGCACTGCTAAGATATAAAGGATGCTTGCACTGTAATATTTAAAGGATGCTTGCTCTGTAAGATTTAAAGGATGCTTGCTCTGCTAAGATATAAAGGATGCTTGCTCTGTAAGATTTAAACGATGCCTGGTCTGTAAGATGTAAAGGATGGGGTCTGTAAGATTTGAAGGATGCTTGCTATGTAAGATGTAAAGCATGCTTGCTCTGCTAAGGTTGAAAGCATGCTTGGTCTGTAAGATTTAAAGGGTGCTTGCACTGTAAGATTTAAAGGGTGCTTGCTCTGTAAGATGTAAAGGATGGGGGTCTGTAAGATTTAAAGGATGCTTGCACTGCTAAGATTTAAAGGGTGCTTGCTCTGCTAAGATAAAGGATGCTTGCACTGTAAGATTTAAAGGATGCTTGTTCTGTAAGATGTAAAGGATGGGGTCTGTAAGATTTGAAGGATGCTTGCTATGTAAGATGTAAAGCATGCTTGCTCTGCTAAGGTTGAAAGCATGCTTGGTCTGTAAGATTTAAAGGGTGCTTGCACTGTAAGATTTAAAGGGTGCTTGCTCTGTAAGATGTAAAGGATGGGGGTCTGTAAGATTTAAAGGATGCTTGCACTGCTAAGATTTAAAGGGTGCTTGCTCTGCTAAGATAAAGGATGCTTGCACTGTAAGATTTAAAGGATGCTTGTTCTGTAAGATGTAAAGGATGGGGGTCTGTAAGATTTAAAGGATGCTTGCACTGCTAAGATTTAAAGGATGCTTGCACTGCTAAGATTTCAAGGATGCTTGCTCTGTAAGATTTAAAGGATGCTTGCTCAGTAAGATTTAAAGGATGCCTGCACTGATAAGATTTAAAGGATGCTTGCACTGTAAGATTTAAAGGATGCTTGCACTGTAAGATTTAAAGGATGCCTGCACTGCTAAGATATAAAGCATGCTTGCTCTATAAGATTTAATGGATGCTTGCTCTGCTAAGATTTCAAGGATGCTTTCTCTGTACGATTTAAAGGATGCTTGCACTGCTACGAATTAAAGGATGCCTGCACTGCTAAGATTTAAAGGATGCTTGCTCTGTAAGATTTCAAGGATGCTTGCACTGTAAGATTTCAAGGATGCTTGCTCTGTAAGATTTAAAGGATGCTTGTTCTGTAAGATGTAAAGGATGCTTGCACTGTAAGATTTAAAGGATGCTGGCTCTGTAACATTTAAAGGATGGGGATCTGTAAGATTTAAAGGATGCTTGCTCTGTAAGATTTAAAGGATGCTTGCACTGTAAGATTTAAAGGATGCTTGTTCTGCTAGGATTTAAAGGATGCTTGCTCTGTAAAATTTAATGGATGCTTGCTCTGCTTAGATATAAAGGATGCTTGCTCTGTAAGATTTAAAGGATGCTTGCTCTGTAAGATTTAATGGATGCTTGCACAGCTAAGATTCCAAGGAAGCTTGCTCTGCTAATATTTAAAGCATGCTTGCACTTCTAAGATTTAAAGGATGCTTGCTCTGTAAGATTTAAAGGATGCTTGCTCTGCAAGATTTAAAGGTGCTTGCACTGCTAAGATTCCAAGGAAGCTTGCTCTGTAAGATTTAAAGGATGCTTGTTCTGCTAAGATTTAAAGGATGTTTGCACTGTAAGATTTAAAGGATAGGGGTCTGTAAGATTTAAAGGATGCTTGCTCCTCTGTAAGATTTAAAGGATGCTTGCTCTGTGAGATATAAAGGATACCTGCTCTGTAAGATCTAAAGGATGCCTGCTCTGTAAGATTTAAAGGATGCTTGCTCTGCTAAGATTTAAAGGATGTTTGCTCCTCTGTAAGATTTAATGGATGCTTGCTCTGCTAAGATATAAAGGATGCTTGCTCTGTAAGATTTAAAGAATGCTTGCTCTGAAAGGTTTAACCCCTTGTGTGCCACGCCCTTTCCCCGCCCTGTGCCGGGCGTTGCATTAGTGGGCGGGGTTCATGACGAGCTGGACTCGTCATGGGCACAGCGCAACCACGGCCCATGACGAGTCCAGCTCGTCATGGGCACACAAGGGGTTAAAGGGTGCTTGCTCTGTAAGATTTCAAGAATGCTTGCTCTGTATCCCGCCACACGATCCCGTACCTGTTCTAGCCACACTCCTCCCCTGGGAGTGTGTCGGGGCGCTTCGCGGTATCCCAAGCCTCCTGGCCTTCTGCTGCCGGCTTCTCTGCTCTCACATCCGCCTTCCTCCTGATCGTTTCTATCCTCCCGTCCGCCGCTCGCCTCTTCGCTTCCTCTCCGCTCGTCACCAATGCTCCTCCGGGGATCGCCGTCCGTCCATTGCTGGGATTCCCTTCCTTTTGACGTCGCTCGCGTCGTGACGTCATTCCGGGGCGTGTCCTTGATGTCGTCAGGAGTCCAGTTAAAGGGCTCCTCGTCGTTTGGGTTGAGTCGTCTCTCCCGGTCCGGTGACGGGAGCCATTCTTCCTGCTGGGGGGGGACAAGAGGGGGTAAAAACGGTACGTGTACCCACCAGTCCCCAGCGTTTCTGGTATCCGCGGCCCCGTACGACTCCGCCACCCTCATCGCACTCAACACCGGCCGAACCCCGGGATGCCACCAAGCCACCCCGAGACGCACCCACGGACCCTTCAGCTGCCTCACCTGCAAGTTCACCTGCATCCGGACCTGCCCGCCACCAGCACCTGGCAAGCCGAACACCAGCAGCAACCACCTCAAGTGCATCCTCCTCAACACCCGCTCCGTCCACAGACACGCCATCGAACTCTGGAACCTCCTCGACACCACAGCCCCGGACGTTGCCTTCCTCACGGAGACCTGGATGAACGCCTCTTCAGCGCCCGACATCGCCATCGCCATCCCTGAGGGCTACAAGATCACCCGGAGGGACCGCACCGCCAACCAGATGGGAGGAGGCATCGCCATCATCCACAGGAACACCATCCGTATCACGACCAGCACCGACAACTCCCTAACCACCGCCGAACACCTGCACTTCCAGATCCACACCGACCCGAAGACCACCCTCAGAGGCACCCTGATCTACCGACCCCCGGGACCACGCACCCAATTCAGCGAGGACATCGCCGACTTCGTCAGCCCGCATGCCCTCCCCTCCGCTGACTACATCCTCCTGGGGGACCTCAACTTCCACCTGGAGAACAACAACGACCGCAACACCAGCACCCTGCTCGACAACCTCGCCAACCTTGGTCTCAAGCAACTGGTGTCCACCCCCACCCACCTCGCCGGACACACACTCGACGCCGTCTTCTCATCCAGCACAGACATCGCCTTCAGCCACGCCACAGAACTCCACTGGACGGACCACAGCCGTGTCCACTTCACCTTCAAAAGAACGGCGATCCACCACCACCAGCCTCAGGTTGCCCGTAGAAGATGGAACAAGATCACAGCCGACCAGCTCGCCGCCTCCCTGAGCCAGCACCCTCCTGCCAGCTCAGCGAACCCCAGCCAGGCCGCCGAAAACCTCACGAAGTGGATCAGCAACTGCGCGGACGAACTCGCCCCTCTGAGGACCCCGCCCAGCAGACCTGGCAGCAAGAAGGCCGCATGGTTCACCGACGAACTCAAGAGCTCCAAGAAGAACTGCCGAGCCCTCGAGAAAGGCTGGAGAAGGGAACCAACACCGGACAACATGACCACCCTCAAGCTCGCCACCGGGAAGCACCACCAACTGATCCGCGCCGCCAAGAAAACTGCATTCAAAGACCGGCTGGACAACAACGCACACAACTGCAAAGAACTCTTCAACATCGTGCAAGAGCTCTCCAACCCCAATGCAGGAAACAACGACATCACCCCATCGCAAGACCTCTGCAACTCCCTCGCATCCTACTTCCACAACAAGATCGCGGACATACACAACAGCTTCAGCTGTCAACCGACGCACACCACGACCACAGCAACGCCGCCCACCACCACCCTCCGCGCCTGGACTCCGATCAGCACCGAAGACACCGTCCGCATGATGAACTCCGTCCACTCCGGATCCCCGACTGACCCCTGCCCTCACCACGTCTTCAACAAGGCAGACGCTGTCATCGCACCCCACCAGCGGGACATTATCAACACCTCCTTCAACACCGCCACCTTCCCTGAGAGCTGGAAGCACGCCGAACTCAGCGCTCTACTCAAGAAACCTACAGCGGACCCCACCGATCTCAAGAACTACCGCCCCATCTCGCTCCTCCCGTTTCCAGCCAAAGTCATCGAGAAAACCGTCAACAAACAGCTAGCCGCCTTCCTCGAGACGAATGGGTCCCTAGACCCCTCACAGTCTGGCTTTCGAGCCAACCACAGCACAGAGACCGCCCTCATCGCCGCCACCAACGACATCCGAGCCCTGATGGACAACGGAGAAACAGCTGCCCTCATCCTCCTAGACCTCTCCGCGGCTTTCGACACGGTCTGCCACCGCACCCTAGTGCAGCGCCTCAGCAACATCGGAATCCAGGAGAAGGCACTGGATTGGATCATTTCCTTCCTCGACGGAAGAACGCAGAGAGTCCGCCTACCACCGTACAAGTCAGAGGCCACCGAAGTCATCTGCGGCGTCCCTCAAGGATCCTCGCTGAGCCCCACCCTCTTCAACGTCTACATGAGCCCCCTCGCGGCCATCGCACGCCAACACAACCTCAACATAATCTCCTACGCCGATGACACCCAGCTGATCCTCTCCCTGACCAACGACCCCGCCGCCGCCAGAGCCAACCTGCACGATGGGATGAAAGATGTAGCCGAGTGGATGACGACCAGCCGCCTGAAACTGAACTCGGACAAGACGGAGGTCCTCATCCTGGGCCCCTCACCCTCCGCCTGGGACGACTCCTGGTGGCCCCCCGCCCTGGGCACCGCACCCAAACCGACGGACCACGCACGCAACCTGGGCTTCATCCTGGACTCCTCCCTCTCCATGACCAGGCAAGTCAACGCCGTCTCCTCGACATGCTTCAACATCCTACGCATGCTACGGAAGATCTTCTGGTGGATCCCCACCGAGACCAGGAAGACAGTCACCCAGGCCCTCGTCACCAGCTGACTGGACTACGGCAACGCCCTCTACGCCGGTGCCACCGCCAAGCTCCAGAAGAGACTCCAGCGGATCCAGAACGCCTCAGCCAGACTCATCCTCGACATCCCACGCAACTGCCACATCTCCGGACACCTGAGAGACCTGCATTGGCTCCCCGTCAACAAAAGAATCATCTTCCGTCTCCTCACCCACGCACACAAAGCCCTCCACGACCAAGGACCGATCTACCTCAACAACCGAATCAACTTCTACGCTCCCAAACGCCACCTCCGATCAGCCAGCCACGCCCTCGCCGCCGTCCCGCGCATCCGAAGAGCGACAACAGGAGGGAGGTCCTTCTCCTACCTGGCCGCCAAGACCTGGAACTCCCTCCCGACCATCCTACGCCTGACCAAGGACCACCTCTCCTTCAGGAAGAAGCTGAAGACCTGGCTGTTCGAGCAGTAACGGCACCCCCCCCCCCAGCGCCTTGAGACCCTACGGGTGAGTAGTGCGCTATACAAATGTTTTGATTGATTGATTGATTACAGGGGGAGTGGTGTGTCCAGGTGGGCAGGTGAGCAGAGCGGGGCAGCCGGGTACATTTTCCACATCCGGGCCGTCCGAGGCTTTTGGAGTGCTCAAAGCGCAGATTCCGGCGGGAGGGGTGAACGTGCACAGCAGGCGAGGTGACGGGGGCAGCCCAGCACGGCGTAGAGAGAGCGGCTCGGGTCGAGCGAGGCTCCTCTCAAGGCAGGGGCGGCCAAGCAGCCCGGTCACGGCCCAAGGAGGGGCTGAAGAGCACCAGAGTCAAGCGAGGGAAGGAACACCACAGTCCAGAAGTAGGCGGGCGAAGGTCAGGATGAGCCCAATGGTCCTGGGGCTCAGTTCAGGGGGCAAGCTCGCTTCCAGGCCCTTGGAGATTGTTTTGAAAGCACAAGGTTTTTGAAATAAAAAAATGGAGCAAGTCTTAGTAAAGGGTTCTTCTTCTCTCCTTTGGCAGCAAGGTCACCACTGCAGGCCAGTCCCCCAGGATAGGGACAGTCTTCCTCCGTACAGCTTTCCTGGTGCCTCCTCCTCAGGCAGAGATTCTTCTTGGTTCAAAGCAAATCTGATTTCTTAGGAGCAGGGCTCCTTCTTTTATACACCATTTCTTTTGTTCTTTTGTTCTTCCAGGCCAGGGGGCCTGCGCCTGGTTCAGTCCGGATCTGGAGCACTTTGTTGACAGGACCCTGGCTTCTTCATTCAGGGTGCAGGGCAGAGACATCAGCCGCTCCGCAGGGGGTGGAGCCAGCATTGTGGTGGCACAGCACTGCCCTATTCAGAGTCAAGGTGTACTCCTCCCGCCCATCCTGGTGTAATCTCTCTATTCACCACCTGGCAGCCAGCCTGTCTCCTGGAATTCCCCAGCCCTGCCCCTCACTGAAACCAGACAGCACATACACACTCAAGCAGAGGCGGACTGAAATAGTTAGGCAAGTAAATACTAACTTTCTAAAAGTAGCATTTACAAACTCAGGATATTAAAATAAACTTTACTGAAAGAAGTATTTTATAAAATGAGTTCAGGCATACTAAACTTGACTTTCTACCATGCTCACTGAGTCTGTTGGGATTATAGAGTGTAATAATTCCAGCAGCCCATTCTGGCCTATGAGAGCAGGTAGCCTTACAATAGTGAACAACGAAAATGGGTGTAATTCACTATTAGGACATGCCACACACATCAGGGCTTGTCCTACCTTACGCTTACAATGCACCCTGCCCTTGGACCTACCATAGGGGTGACTCATATGAAGTAAAGGGAAGGTTTAGGGACTGGCAAGTGGGTGCACTTGCCCAGTCAGCATGACAGTACCAGACTGCACGCAGGTTCTGCAATGGCAGACCTAGACACATTTTACCAGGCCGCTTCTGTGGGTGGCACAACC
The DNA here is from genome assembly GCF_964204655.1 of Triturus cristatus. Classification (NCBI taxonomy): domain Eukaryota; kingdom Metazoa; phylum Chordata; class Amphibia; order Caudata; family Salamandridae; genus Triturus; species Triturus cristatus. Next base: position 1,209,555,867 of record NC_140584.1, on the reverse strand, counting down.
AGTGCTGCAAGCCCACCAGCGGCATTTGTATTTACACGCCCTGGCACTCCTGGTGCACTTTACTGGGGTCTGACAGTAAACCAAATAAGCCAATCATGGAATCCAACCAACATATACATTTTACAATGGGGAGAGCATATGCACTTTAGCACTGAACAGCAGTGGTAAAGTGCCCAGAGTCATAAAACAGCCAACAACAGGTCAGAAAAAATGCAGGAGGAAGGCAAAAAGTTTAGGGATGACCCTGCAGGAAGGGCCAAGTCCAACAAATACCTGCTGCAAATATGGGCAGTTAACTTTGTCGAAAGCCTTCTCGGCATCCACTGACAGGAGCAGGGCGGGCTGCTGGGTGCATTGGCTCTTATCTTGAAGGTGACACATTTGCCGTGTCTTGTCACTGCAGCTGCGCTCCGGTATGAAGCCAGATTGGTCTGGGTCTACCAGGCCTTGCATGTCTGGAGCCACGCGAGCTGCGAGGATGCTTGTGAATATTTTCAGATCAACATTCAAAAGCGATATAGGGAGGTAGGTCCTTGCCCGGTTTGGGTATCACTGCTGCCATGTGCATAGTGGGGGCCAGGGACCCTGTGTCTTTAAACACGTTAAAAAGACGGGTAAGCAGTGGAGTAAGGCTAGGGGCAAAAGCTTTGTAGAAATCAGCAGAGAAGCCGTCGTCCCCTGGTGTATTGCCTGAGGTGAGTCCCTGTATCAGACATGACGTTATAAGACTTTCTTGTATGTAACCCACAATTCAGCCTTCCAGTGATCTGTCCTGAATGGTCAGAATTAGGTGGATTAGCCGGGCTGCTTTGATGAGGTGATAAGTAGCCCTGGAGTGAAGAGCAATTCTGGGGGGAGAGGATTCTGCTGCATTTAAATGCCAGAGTAAGGGGGAGGGGTAGTAACCCATGACCTTCAAATGAAGGAGGGGCCAGGCAGAAGAAACACATTTCATTTACAGCCCTACCCTCTGAACCCAGCAAGATGGCAGGTGTAAGGAAAGAATGTGTAGATTCCAGGGGGAGGGTGTCTATGGAGATGAGCCATGCTGGAGGTTGGTTTAGCCAGCTCTTGCCTCTCTGCTGAAACTTCAGCCATATTACATTTTTGAGAAATAGTGCTTTCTGGGAGAACATTGTGCTACACCTTGGACGAAATGGTCGTGCTCTGGGGTATTGCCCTGGGTAACTAGTCATAATATTGAAAAGAAAATATTGACCGGACAAAATATTCAGTTTTTTATTTTGAATGGACAGAATATCGAATTGCAAAAATATAGCGGTGCAGAATATTGAAATGCAGGTAAGAAATATCGATTTCCACAATATCGAAGTTAGTAATATCGATTTTTTTTTAGTGTTTTAACTGTTAGTATGTGTGTTAAAAGTTTGTATTATTTTTGTAATGTATGTTTGAATTTTGTAAAAGTAATGAATTTTATGTTAATTAATTTTTGTGTAATTTAATTCCGTAGCTGATTGTGGGTTTATAGGGGAATAGGGTGGGAAGTAATTTAATTATAATATATATTTTTAGCATTATTTTAAAATTTGTTAACAATATGTTAAATATTCTTTGCGTAATTTAAGTCTGTAGCGGGTTGTGGGTTCATAGGGGAATAGGGTGAGAAGTAATTTAATTGAAATTAAGTAATCAATTATGTTATTGCTTAATAATGTAATAGTTAATAATTTATATTATTAATTAAGTTAATAAATGTATTACTATTTAATTATAAATTGATTAATAACAAATAATAATTAATTGGTAATTATGTTAATTGTGTATTTGTATTAATTAGTAATTAATTAGATAATAATTATTAACAATTAATTTGTAAATATGTTAATTGTGTACTTTTTTATCAGTGGGTTGAGGGTTGATATGGGAGTAGGGTAGGAAGTGATTTCTATTTAATGTAATTTTTATTATTTGTTATATTATACTTTTGAAAGTTATTTTATAGTGTTAATTGTGTGAATTAATTGAGATTTGATTGTTAATAATTATATTGTTAATTGTAATTAGTTAATTAAATAATTGTTAATTATTTATGTTAATTTATTAATATGTTACAATATTGTAGGTAATGTTTATAGGGGAAAATGGTGGGACGTAAATTAATTTAAAAAAAAATATGAATTGTTTATCAATGTTAATTATATTGCAGGAGTGGGTATATTAAATTATTCCCCTACGCTATCCAACACTTTCCTTACTGTTGCACTCACTGGAGTGGGAATGGTAATTTTTACCCTCCCGCTATCCAACACTTTCCTACTGTTTCACTCACTGGAGTGGGAATAGTAATTTTTACCCACCCGCTATCCAACACTTTCCCTACTGTTGCACTCACTGGAGTGGGATTAGTAATGTTTACCATCCCGCTATCCAATACTTTCCCTACTGTTGCACTCACTGGAGTGGGAATAGTAATTTTTACCCTCCCGCTATCCAACACTTGCCCTACTGTTGCAGTTACTGGAGTGGGAATAGTAATTTTTACCCTCCCGCTATCCGACACTTTCCCCTCTGTTGCACTCACTGAAGTGGGAATAGTAATTTTTACCCTCCCGCTATCCGACACTTTCCCCTCTGTTGCACTCACTGGAGTGGGAATAGTAATTTTTACCCACCAGCTATCCAACCCTTTCCTTATTGTTGCACTCACTGGAGTGGGAATATTCATTTTTACCCACCTGCTATCCAACGCTTTCCCTAGTGTTGCACTCACTAGAGTGGGAATAGTAATTTTTACCCTCCCACTATCCAACATGTTCCCTACTATACCACTTGTTGGAGTGGAAATAGTAATTTTATCTTTTACGCTATCCAATCTTTTCAGTATTGTTATATTTAATATAGTGTAAAATAATATTTAATTAATTTTTTATGTTTTAACTTATATATAATTTGTTTTTATATTTATATTATAGGTTTATTTATATCTATATATATGTAATTACATTTAAAATTCAGTTTTTAACATTTAATTATTAAAAATATTGATTGGTTTTTTAATATTATTAAGTTAATATATATGTATTAAAAAATAAAAATACATTTTTTTTAACTTACATTTATTAATTTTAAGGTTATTTAAGTATGTTTTGCTTAATTATATTTATTATTTCATTAATTTTACATCACTTTTAAGACATATTTTAGCAAACTATATTATTTACAACGATATTTAGTATTCGATTTTTTTTTACTTATCTGTTTGGAGATAGGAATTCGATATTCTGGTAGTCAATATTTTGTCACCGGTATTTTTGTAGGTCGATATTTAGCTCCTCGATATTCTGTCAGAGATTCGTTGCCCTGCACCTTCATTGGACAGGAGCATCCTCCTGTGTGAGCCCAGAGAGCACTGAATAAGTATCTGAGAAGGGAAATGCCTCTTAGCTCTGCTGCTTGAAACTGAGAGAAGAAGAATAATTGGTGAGCTGGAAAATTGATTTGCACCATCAGGCCCTGCATTCTGACTGACTGCGCCTGCTGCATTATTTGGAACTACAGCCATTTGGATGCCCCTTGTTTCAAGAGGAATAAAGTGTGGGGTCCCTGCAAGCTTCAGGTCAGCAAAGGTCACCTGCATCACCTCCACCAAGAGTCCCCTGCCTGGAGTGTATGCAGTGGACTTTTAAGGGTATTGTCCAGGTGATTAGTGGGACTTGTGGTCCCAACCTTTCATGGACTATCTTGGAGATTCCAGACCCTTGGATTGTGTTTTGGACACTTTGGACCCTCAAGAGGAAGAAGTTCCAGAAGTTTGGGAATGTTTGGTAAACCTTTGCAAAGAAGATCAAGAGGGTGACCTGACTGTCACAGAAAGGTAATCCGGCGAACCTTCCCTTATTCCAGATTGCTAGAGAAGGCTGCACGACGTCTGGTGAGAAATTCTCCGGAAAAAATTCTAAGTATGAAGGTAAAATCTTGACCTGGGCCTCCCGCTCAGTGTGTCCAACCAGGGCTCAATCGTGGTCGGCCTCAAACTTTGAATTTGTCCCGGTCACTGGCGAACAAATGTCCAGAAGGAGCACTATTGGTTTCTGAGCACTAGAAAGTGTTTAATCTTGAAAAAAAGCATTTCTCTGGTTCCCTACAGTTGCTCTGTGAGATTTAAAGGATGCTTGCTCTGTAAGATTTAAAGGATGCTTGCTCCTCTGTAAGATTTAAAGGATGCTTGCACTGCTACAATTTAAAGGATGCTTGCTCTGCTAAGATTTAAAGGATGCTTGCTCTGCTAAGATTTAAAGGATGCTTGCTCTGTAAGATTTAAAGAATGCTTTCTCTGTAAGATCTAAAGGATGCCTGCTCTGTAAGATTTAAAGGATGCTTGCTCTGTAAGATTTAAAGGATGCTTTCTCTGTAAGATCTAAAGGATGCTTGCTCCTCTGTAAGATTTAAAGGATGATTGCTCTGCTAAGATCTAAAGGATGCTTGATCTGTAAGATTTAAAGGATGCCCGCTCTGTGAGATTTAAAGGATGCTTGCACTGCTAAGATATAAAGGATGCTTGCACTGTAAGATTTAAAGGATGCCTGGTCTGCTAAGATATAAAGGATGCTTGCTCTGTAAGATTTAAAGGATGCTTGCACCGTAAGATGTAAAAGATGGGGGTCTGTAAGATTTAAAGGATGCTTGCTCTGCTAAGATATAAAGGATGCTTGCACTGTAAGATTTAAAGGATGCTTGCTCTGTAAGATGTAAAGGATGGGGGTCTGTAAGATTTAAAGGATGCTTGCTCTGTAAGATTTAAAGGATGCTTGCACTGTAAGATTTAAAGGATGCTTGCACTGCTAAGATTTCAAGGATGCTTGTTCTGTAAGATTTAAAGGATGCTTGCTCCTCTGTAAGATTTAAAGGATGCTTGCACTGCTACGATTTAAAGGATGCTTGCTCTGCTAAGATTTAAAGGATGCTTGCTCTGCTAAGATCTAAAGGATGCTTGCTCTGTAAGATTTAAAGGATGCTTGCTCTGTAAGATTTAAAGGATGCTTGCTCTGTGAGATCTAAAGGATGCGTGCTCTGTAAGATTTAAAGGATGCTTGATCTGTAAGATTTAAAAGATGACTGCTCTGTGAGATTTAAAGGATGCTTGCACTGCTAAGATATAAAGGATGCTTGCACTGTAATATTTAAAGGATGCTTGCTCTGTAAGATTTAAAGGATGCTTGCTCTGCTAAGATATAACGGATGCTTGCTCTGTAAGATTTAAACGATGCCTGGTCTGTAAGATGTAAAGGATGGGGTCTGTAAGATTTGAAGGATGCTTGCTATGTAAGATGTAAAGCATGCTTGCTCTGCTAAGGTTGAAAGCATGCTTGGTCTGTAAGATTTAAAGGGTGCTTGCACTGTAAGATTTAAAGGGTGCTTGCTCTGTAAGATGTAAAGGATGGGGGTCTGTAAGATTTAAAGGATGCTTGCACTGCTAAGATTTAAAGGGTGCTTGCTCTGCTAAGATAAAGGATGCTTGCACTGTAAGATTTAAAGGATGCTTGTTCTGTAAGATGTAAAGGATGGGGGTCTGTAAGATTTAAAGGATGCTTGCACTGCTAAGATTTAAAGGATGCTTGCACTGCTAAGATTTCAAGGATGCTTGCTCTGTAAGATTTAAAGGATGCTTGCTCAGTAAGATTTAAAGGATGCCTGCACTGATAAGATTTAAAGGATGCTTGCACTGTAAGATTTAAAGGATGCTTGCACTGTAAGATTTAAAGGATGCCTGCACTGCTAAGATATAAAGCATGCTTGCTCTATAAGATTTAATGGATGCTTGCTCTGCTAAGATTTCAAGGATGCTTTCTCTGTACGATTTAAAGGATGCTTGCACTGCTAAGAATTAAAGGATGCCTGCACTGCTAAGATTTAAAGGATGCTTGCTCTGTAAGATTTCAAGGATGCTTGCACTGTAAGATTTCAAGGATGCTTGCTCTGTAAGATTTAAAGGATGCTTGTTCTGTAAGATGTAAAGGATGCTTGCACTGTAAGATTTAAAGGATGCTGGCTCTGTAACATTTAAAGGATGGGGATCTGTAAGATTTAAAGGATGCTTGCTCTGTAAGATTTAAAGGATGCTTGCACTGTAAGATTTAAAGGATGCTTGTTCTGCTAGGATTTAAAGGATGCTTGCTCTGTAAAATTTAATGGATGCTTGCTCTGCTTAGATATAAAGGATGCTTGCTCTGTAAGATTTAAAGGATGCTTGCTCTGTAAGATTTAATGGATGCTTGCACAGCTAAGATTCCAAGGAAGCTTGCTCTGCTAATATTTAAAGCATGCTTGCACTTCTAAGATTTAAAGGATGCTTGCTCTGTAAGATTTAAAGGATGCTTGCTCTGCAAGATTTAAAGGTGCTTGCACTGCTAAGATTCCAAGGAAGCTTGCTCTGTAAGATTTAAAGGATGCTTGTTCTGCTAAGATTTAAAGGATGTTTGCACTGTAAGATTTAAAGGATAGGGGTCTGTAAGATTTAAAGGATGCTTGCTCCTCTGTAAGATTTAAAGGATGCTTGCTCTGTGAGATATAAAGGATACCTGCTCTGTAAGATCTAAAGGATGCCTGCTCTGTAAGATTTAAAGGATGCTTGCTCTGCTAAGATTTAAAGGATGTTTGCTCCTCTGTAAGATTTAATGGATGCTTGCTCTGCTAAGATATAAAGGATGCTTGCTCTGTAAGATTTAAAGAATGCTTGCTCTGAAAGGTTTAACCCCTTGTGTGCCACGCCCTTTCCCCGCCCTGTGCCGGGCGTTGCATTAGCGGGCGGGGTTCATGACGAGCTGGACTCGTCATGGGCACAGCGCAACCACGGCCCATGACGAGTCCAGCTCGTCATGGGCACACAAGGGGTTAAAGGGTGCTTGCTCTGTAAGATTTCAAGAATGCTTGCTCTGTAAGATTTAAAGCATGCTTGCTCTGTAAGATTTAAAGGATGCTTGCTCTGTAAGAATTAAAGAATGCTTGCTCCTCTGTAAGATTTCAAGGATGCTTGCTCTGTAAGATTTAAAGGATGCTTGCTCCTCTGTAAGATTTCAAGGATGCTTGCTCTGTAAGATTTAAAGGATGCTTGCTGCTCTATAAGATTTATAAGATGCTTGCTCCTCTGTAAGATTTCAAGGATGCTTGCTCTGTAAGATTTAAAGGATGCTTGCTGCTCTATAAGATTTATAGGATGCTTGCGCTGTAAGATTTAAAGGATGCTTGCTCTGTAAGATTTAAAGCATGCTTGCACTGTAAGATTTAAAGGATGCTTGCACTGTAAGATTTAAAGGATGCTTGCTCTGCTAAGATTTAAAGCATGCTTGCACTTCTAAGATTTAAAGGATGCTTTCTCTGTAAGATTTAAAGGATGCTTTCTCTGCAAGATTTAAAGGATGCTTGCACTGTAAGATTTAAAGGATGCTTGCTCGGTAAGATTTAAAGGATGCCTGCTCTGTAAGATCTAAAGGATGCCTGCTCTGTAAGATTTAAAGGATGCTTGCACTGTAAGATTTAAAGGATGCTTGCTTTGTAAGATATAAAGGATGCCTGCTCTGTAAGATTTAAAGGATGCTTGCTCTGTAAGATATAAAGGATGTCTGCTCTGTAAGATTTAAAGGATGCTTGCACTGTAAGATTTAAAGGATGCTTGCACTGCCAAGATTTAAAGCATGCTTGCTCTGTAAGATTTCAAGGATGCTTGCTCTGTAAGATTTAAAGGATGCCTGTTCTGCTAAGATTTAAAGCATGCTTGCACTGTAAGATTTAAAGGATGCCTGCTCCTCTGTAAGATTTCAAGGATGCTTGCTCTGTAAGATTTAAAGGATGCTTGCTCCTCTATAAGATTTAAAGGATGTTTGCTCTGTAAGATTTATAGGATGCTTGCTCCTCGGTAAGATTTAAAGGATGCTTGCTCCTCTGTAAGATTTAAAGGATGCTTGCTCTGTCAGGTATAAAGGATTCCTGCTCTGTAAGATCTAAAGGATGCGTGCTCTGTAAGATATAAAGGATGCTTGCTTTGTAAGATTTCAAGAATGCTTGCACTGCCAAGATTTAAAGGATGCTTGCTCTGTAAGATTTAAAGGATGCCTGCTCTGTGAGATTTGAAGGATGCTTGCTATGTAAGATGTAAAGGATGCTTGCTCTGCTAAGGTTGAAAGCATGCTTGGTCTGTAAGATTTAAAGGGTGCTTGCACTGTAAGATTTAAAGGGTGCTTGCTCTGTAAGATGTAAATGATGGGGGTCTGTAAGATTTAAAGGATGCTTGCACTGCTAAGATTTAAAGGGTGCTTGCTCTGCTAAGATATAAAGGATGCTTGCACTGTAAGATTTAAAGGATGCTTGCTCTGTAAGATGTAAAGGATGGGGGTCTGTAAGATTTAAAGGATGCTTGCACTGCTAAGATTTAAAGGATGCTTGCACTGCTAAGATTTCAAGGATGCTTGCTCTGTAAGATTTAAAGGATGCTTGCTCAGTAAGATTTAAAGGATGCCTGCACTGATAAGATTTAAAGGATGCTTGCACTGTAAGATTTAAAGGATGCTTGCACTGTAAGATTTAAAGGATGCCTGCACTGCTAAGATATAAAGCATGCTTGCTCTATAAGATTTAATGGATGCTTGCTCTGCTAAGATTTCAAGGATGCTTTCTCTGTACGATTTAAAGGATGCTTGCACTGCTAAGATTTAAAGGATGCCTGCACTGCTAAGATTTAAAGGATGCTTGCTCTGTAAGATTTCAAGGATGCTTGCACTGTAAGATTTCAAGGATGCTTGCTCTGTAAGATTTAAAGGATGCTTGTTCTGTAAGATGTAAAGGATGCTTGCAATGTAAGATTTAAAGGATGCTGGCTCTGTAACATTTAAAGGATGGGGATCTGTAAGATTTAAAGGATGCTTGCACTGTAAGATTTAAAGGATGCTTGTTCTGCTAGGATTTAAAGGATGCTTGCTCTGTAAAATTTAATGGATGCTTGCTCTGCTTAGATATAAAGGATGCTTGTTCTGTAAGATTTAAAGGATGCTTGCTCTGTAAGATTTAATGGATGCTTGCACAGCTAAGATTCCAAGGAAGCTTGCTCTGCTAATATTTAAAGCATGCTTGCACTTGTAAGATTTAAAGGATGCTTGCTCTGTAAGATTTAAAGGATGCTTGCTCTGCAAGATTTAAAGGTGCTTGCACTGCTAAGATTCCAAGGAAGCTTGCTCTGTAAGATTTAAAGGATGCTTGTTCTGCTAAGATTTAAAGGATGCTTGCGCTGTAAGATTTAAAGGATGCTTGCTCTGCTAAGATTTAAAGCATGCTTGCACTTCTAAGATTTAAAGGATGCTTTCTCTGTAAGATTTAAAGGATGCTTTCTCTGCAAGATTTAAAGGATGCTTGCACTGTAAGATTTAAAGGATGCTTGCTCGGTAAGATTTAAAGGATGCCTGCTCTGTAAGATCTAAAGGATGCCTGCTCTGTAAGAATTAAAGGATGCTTGCACTGTAAGATTTAAAGGATGCTTGCTTTGTAAGATATAAAGGATGCCTGCTCTGTAAGATTTAAAGGATGCTTGCTCTGTAAGATATAAAGGATGTCTGCTCTGTAAGATTTAAAGGATGCTTGCACTGTAAGATTTAAAGGATGCCTGCACTGATAAGATTTAAAGGATGCTTGCACTGCCAAGATTTAAAGCATGCTTGCTCTGTAAGATTTCAAGCATGCTTGCACTGTAAGATTTAAAGGATGCCTGCTCCTCTGTAAGATTTCAAGGATGCTTGCTCTGTAAGATTTAAAGGACGCTTGCTCCTCTATAAGATTTACAGGATGTTTGCTCTGTAAGATTTATAGGATGCTTGCTCCTCGGTAAGATTTAAAGGATGCTTACTCTGTCAGATATAAAGGATTCCTGCTCTGTAAGATCTAAAGGATGCTTGCTCTGTAAGATATAAAGGATGCTTGCTTTGTAAGATTTCAAGAATGCTTGCACTGCCAAGATTTAAAGGATGCTTGCTCTGTAAGATTTAAAGGATGCTTGCACTGCTAAGATTTGAAGGATGCCTGCTCTGTACGATTTAAAGGATGCTTGCTCTGTAAGATTTAAAGGATGCTTGTTCTGCTAAGATTTAAAGGATGCTTGCACTGTAAGATTTAAAGGATGGGGGTCTGTAAGATTTAAAGGATGCTTGCTCCTCTGTAAGATTTAAAGGATGCTTGCTCTGTGAGATATAAAGGATACCTGCTCTATAAGATCTAAAGGATGCCTGCTCTGTAAGATTTAAAGGATGCTTGCTCTGCTAAGATTTAAAGGATGTTTGCTCGTCTGTAAGATTTAATGGATGCTTGCTCTGCTAAGATATAAAGGATGCTTGCTCTGTAAGATTTAAAGAATGCTTGCTCTGAAAGGTTTAAAGGGTGCTTGCTCTGTAAGATTTCAAGAATGCTTGCTCTGTAAGATTTAAAGCATGCTTGCTCTGTAAGATTTAAACGATGCTTGCTCTGTAAGAATTAAAGGATGCTTGCTCCTCTGTAAGATTTCAAGGATGCTTGCTCTGTAAGATTTAAAGGATGCTTGCTCCTCTGTAAGATGTCAAGGATGCTTGCTCTGTAAGATTTAAAGGATGCTTGCTGCTCTATAAGATTTATAGGATGCTTGCTCCTCTGTAAGATTTCAAGGATGCTTGCTCTGTAAGATTTAAAGGATGCTTGCTGCTCTATAAGATTTATAGGATGCTTGCGCTGTAAGATTTAAAGGATGCTTGCTCTGTAAGATTTAAAGCATGCTTGCACTGTAAGATTTAAAGGATGCTTGCGCTGTAAGATTTAAAGGATGCTTGCTCTGCTAAGATTTAAAGCATGCTTGCACTTCTAAGATTTAAAGGATGCTTTCTCTGTAAGATTTAAAGGATGCTTTCTCTGCAAGATTTAAAGGATGCTTGCACTGTAAGATTTAAAGGATGCTTGCTCGGTAAGATTTAAAGGATGCCTGCTCTGTAAGATCTAAAGGATGCCTGCTCTGTAAGAGTTAAAGGATGCTTGCACTGTAAGATTTAAAGGATGCTTGCTTTGTAAGATATAAATGATGCCTGCTCTGTAAGATTTAAAGGATGCTTGCTCTGTAAGATATAAAGGATGCTTGCTCTGTAAGATTTAAAGGGTGCTTGCACTGCTAAGATTTGAAGGATGCCTGCACTGTGAGATTTAAAGGATGCTTGCTCTGTACGATTTAAAGGATGCTTGCTCTGTAGGATTTTAAGGATGCTTGCTCTGTAAGATTTAAAGGATGCTTGCTCTGTAAGATCTAAAGGATGCTTGCTTTGTAAGATTTAAAGGATGCTTGCTCTGTAAGATCTAAAGGATGCTTGCTCTGTAAGATCTAAAGGATGTCTGCTCTGCTAAGATTTAAAGGATGCTTGCTCTGTAAGATTTAAAGGGTGCTTGCTCTGTAAGATTTAAAGGATGCTTGCTCCTCTGTAAGATTTAATGGATGCTTGCACTGCTAAGATTTAAAGGATGCTTGCTCTGTAAGATTTAAAGGATGCTTGCTCAGTAAGATTTAAAGGGTGCTTGCTCTGTAAGATTTAAAGGATGCTTGCTCCTCTGTAAGATTTAATGGATGCTTGCACTGCTAAGATTTAAAGGATGCTTGCTCCTCTGTAAGATTTCAAGGATGCTTGCACTGCTAAGATTTCAAGGATGCTTGCACTGCTAAGATATAAAGGATGCTTGCTCTGTAAGATTTAAATGATGCTTACACTGCTAAGATTTAAAGGATGCTTGCTCTGTAAGATTTAAAGGATGCTTGCTCAGTAAGATTTAAAGGGTGCTTGCACTGTAAGAGTTAAAGGATGCTTGCACTGCTAAGATTCAAAGGATGCTTGCTCTGTAAGATTTAAAGGATGCTTGCACTGCTAAGATTAAAAGGATGCTTGCTCTGTAAGATTTAAATGATGATTGCACTGCTAAGATTTAAAGGATGCTTGCTCTGCTAAGATTTAAAGGATGCTTGCTCTGTAAGAAGGATGCTTGCTCTGTAAGATTTAAAGGATGCTTTTGCTCTGCTAAGATTTAAAGGATGCCTGCACTGCTAAGATTTAATGGATGCTTGCTCTGTAAGATTTAAAGGATGCTTGCACTGTAAGATTTAAAGGATGCTTGCTCTGTAAGATTTAAATGATGCTTGCACTGCTAAGATTTATAGGATACTTGCTCTGTAAGATTTATAGGATGCTTGCTCCTCTGTAAGATTTAAAGGATGCTTGCTCTGTAAGATTTAAAGGATGCTTGCTCTGTAAGATTTCAAGGATGCTTGCTCTGTAGGATTTAAAGGATGCTTGCTCCTTTGTAAGATTTAAAGGATGCTTGCTCTGTAAGATTTCAAGGATGCTTGGACTACTATGATTTAAATGAAGCTGGTTCTGCTAAAGACTCCCCCAGATTCTGGTTGTTGGTTTCTAGAGGTGATAATGTTGCAGTTCCTGAACCCACTAACCGTGCAACACCAACGGAATAGTCGAAGCAGTATAGGTCCCTATAACAGGATGGTGCCCTGGTTCCCTCTGAGGGATCACATTTTGCAGTGAGTCTTCTCAGTGATTCTTCTCTATTGTTCGACCTTTCTGATGCCGCAGCCGCCCTGACTACCGGTGCTAGTAGCAGAGCTCCTGGAACAGAAAGTGCCCCAGTTGATGTTTTTATGCACAATCCAGATGCTTTGGTCTAAATATATTCTTACTGTTGCCAACCCCATTGCACAGAGAGTTCCAATCCCAGACTATTGGAGGCGTGCTGAAGAGGTACACATCATAAAAAGGGCGACAGAAGCTCTCTGGCCAACTATTGGCCTATCAACCTAGTTGACTACATTCAAAATGCCTTCAGCTGCCTCGTAAACATGCACGATTGAATTGCTGAGAACGATATACTAAGCCTCTTCCAAGCTGGCTTCAGAGAAACAGCGTCTACCATTGGGCGAGTATTTCATTTCATTCTGGTTACTGGAAGACAGTTTTTATCAGCAGAGGAGATCTCTATGTTGCCTTTGTCGACCTAAAATCTGCATTCGATCTGGTGCCCAGATTCAGGCTTTGGTACATCCTTCGTAACATGGGGTACCGCCTGACATTTGACCCTAGTGATACATTTACATGAAAACAAGTATACACAGATACCTTGGGGAGCACAGGGCCAGCTCTCTGAGAGGATCCCCGTTTCCAAAGGGGACCCCGAGGGCTGTGCCGTGGCCCCCACTCTGTTTACATTGTATTTAAATGACATTGTGCACTTTCTTTCCTAGACTTCTGCCGACTCTCCTCTTGCTCACATGAAATCCCCTGTTCTCCTTTGTGCGGACGACACCATATTGATTGCTAAAACCCCAAGCGGACTTCAAAAGCTCTTACACGGCTCCTCTGAGTTCTGCCATGATAGAGGATTAGAGAATAATGCCGCAAAAACACAATTCATGTCACTTAACCAGCATAAAACATATGAAGGGAAGCTGGTATTCGTCGAAATGCCGCTAGAGGGCGGATTGGTCTGATCCTCTTGGTGTAAAGCTTGTGTCTGACATGAGATGGCGACACTATGCTGATGACGCAGATGGTAGGTGTAATTTTAAAGGATCATTGCGCATCTTTTGGTAAACCCATAGGGGCAGATTTATGAGGCCCTTGCGCCACTTTTGCGTCCTTTTTCCCATGTTAAAAGTGACGCAAAAGTGGCGCAAGGGGCTCATAAATCTGCCCCATAGTGTCCACTCTTCAGATCGATGCAGCCAATGCCCTGGACTCGGCTCTCCATGGAACGGAGTGTAAAGGCGAGAGGCTCCGGGGCGGCGAGTAACATTCCAGTTTATTAGAAGTGCGGCACAGGACATCTGTACACAGCACAGCAGGGGTGATAACTGCCATACACAGGCTCTGGTGCATGGAGCCAAAGTTGTACAACGCAGGTACGTGGTTCCATGTTCCAAGCATGGGACAGTGCGCGAGGGGAAGGGAGAGGAAGACGAGAGGGGAGGGGATGATGGGGATGTAACACGGAGCTCTGGGGGTTTTCTAACATTAATGACATAATACGATCAGAGAACACATTTTTAAGATCTTTGGCCTCTTTCCCTCCTATACCCCTCTTTACCCTTTGTCATCAGTCTTGGGTATCAAACCAATGAATGCGAAGCTCGGCTGCAACCTTTACTGTTTTGAAGGAGAATCTGGTCCACTCCTGAGCCCCCCCCCCCCGCCCCCCCCCCCCGCTGCACAGCTGCCCCGCAGGATGTTATTACGGGCCTGATCACAAGTCTAGGGGTCTACGAACAGCCTGACTCCTGGGGACAAGGCGGTCTTCTGACCGCCCTATTACAACCAGGGTGGTCAGACCGCCATTTCACAACTGCAACAGCCAGGGATCTTTGGCAGTGGCGCCGCGGTCTTGAGGCCGCAAAATGCTTGGTAGGACCGCAGTGGTCTCGCCAAGCATATTACGAGTTTCCTCTCGGCCACGGTTTTCATGGAGGTTCCTCCTCCATGAAAACCGTGGTGGAAAGGAATCAATGAGGGGGGCCCTACAGGGCCCCCGGTTGCCTCCGGACAATGGGTGCATGCAGCGGGGCACATATTATGCCCCCCCTGTGTACATGCACCCAAGTACCTGCACGTCATGGACTGCCTTGCATGTACTGCCTTTGACGTTCCCATTGCGATGCCTATTTCATAGAACTACCCGCCAGGGCCTAAAAAAGTCATTATATGGCAGGCGGTGCGTACAGAGTTTTGTCAGTGCGGTGGCAGGGCGGTCCCACTCCTGCATCATCAAACTCGTAAGCAGGCCTCAAGGCAGACAGATCTAATACAATCGCTTGGCTTTCTACCATCAAGAAGCTTTTGCTTTCTTTGGGTCTCTCTCACCTTCGGCAGCCTCTGTCTAGTAACCACATTCCCTCTGACGAGCTCCTAAAGAAACAGCATTGGTCCCAAACAATGCAGCAGACTGAGGCCCAAAAAGCCGCCAGTGCCACTTTGTCTGAGCAATTCCTGGATTTCAAGACCACTCATGTTTAGGAGCAATTCTGGGAACTTATCATTGTCCCGTTGGACAGGAAGTTGCATATTTAGTTTAGGGTTGGTTAATTCTCTCTGAAATCCTTCACTTGCACATGGGCGGCGCTGGAGTCTCCTTCCTGCCCATGTTGTTTGAAGGGAACTCCTGCACATGTTTTATGTGTCTGCCCTGATGATATCCAAGCACGATAATTGGATGGCACCTCTTTGCAGTCAGTCGGGAACACACAGTCACTGTACTGTCCGGATATTAAGATCTGATCATCACTCTTGTTAGTAATAGTGATTTTAATAGGTTATTTGTCAATTGCTGTATTACCTTGCTGCTACCAGGGTTGTCTTCCATATTTTATCATTTTATCTTCTTTTAGACATCATGTATTACCTCACTTCAATCTGGTGATTGCATGGATGGAGCAGGTAAAGCAAAATTTTGTATACCTCCTCTATTTTGCATGAAATTAATTTCTTAACCATATTAAGCATTAACTCGTACTAACCAGTGTGGAGTGGAACGACTAATCAACATTTGCACCTTGATAAACACGAGATACACATGGGACTAAAATGTTAATTGCATGGCAAAACAATTAAAATTATTAACTGTGGTACGCGAATTAACTTTAGAACGTGGTGAAATAGAAAACTACGTGATTTATGTTGCTTTTGTGATGGTTTGTGCTTCCAGTGCTGCAGAATGGGGAGTATTATTGCTTTAAATGTTGCTACAAGCTAGAAAATACTAATATATACTGGAATAAATGTGGGATTAAACATTAGGGGGCATATGTATGAACATCCCGTTTAGCGAATCTCAAATTGCGATATTTTGCGATTTTCAGTTTGAGATTCGCAAATCGGGATGTATTTAAAAAATCGCTAATGTTTAGCGATTACCTAAATTCGCAAAAAAATTCTCAGAAACATGGTTTGCGATTACTTAATAGCGAAATTCACAAATTAAGAAATCGCAGAAGCGGGAATCTGCTATACAGGTGCAGCCTGATGACATCACAACCAGGAAGTGGGAGTGATTTGCTGCACCTGATTGCCTGAGTCACAGTCAGAGGCTGTTTGGAGAGTGTGAGGAGTCATCACAGCAAAGAAAAAACCCCAATGGAGTCCCAGAAGCAACATGAGGGCAAGGAGGGTGAAAAGAGGAAGAGAAAACACAAATTCTCTGACAAGGAGCAGGAGGTCCTCATAGAGGAGATGGTTTGCAGTCATGAGCTCCTCTTTGGTAAAAAGGCACTGAGAGTCCCAGAATCAAGGAAAAGAAAGATTTGGCTGGACATTCAAGAGAAAGTCAATGCTGTGGGTGTTACTCATCGCACTGTCGAAGAATTGCGCAAGCGATGGTACGACATGCGGCAAAGATCTAAGGAGAGGGTGGCAGCCAGACTCAAGGAGGCCAACAAGACCGGGGGAGGGTCATCCACATCAGCAGAGCCAACACCCGACGAGGAGCTTGTGGAGTCCACCCTCCTGCCTGAGAGCATCAGTGGTGTGGCTGACATTGACAGCTCCGGCCCTGCATCCAGCAGCCAAGGTAAGATGCATGCCAAATATATCTGCCCTGATCCCCATCCCATGCACACTTTCACAAATGCGCAAAATATACACAACACATGTCACTCCGGTCCAATTCTTACAGCACACCCAACAATGCATCATGGGAGTTGTAGTAAGATGTATGACAGTGTGTCCATGACACATAGGAAATCAAATGCAACATGTGGTTCAGTGATAAGGGAATAAGACACTAAGTGTCAGAAGTTACCCAAGACAAACTGTAGAAACTTTATTGAGTGAAAAATGCAGGCAATGACACAAACTCATGTACTCCCTTTTACATCCACAGCACAATCCAGGGCACTTGATGACAGTGCAGAGGGAGATGACCTTGCAAATCCTGAGGACCAGCTGGATGATGGGGACTCAAGTGAGGACACAGAGCACACAACAATCATACGCAGGAAGCGCACACATGTGCCCCCACTGCCTCCATTGGAGGATGACATAGAGCCCACAGGGGAGGAGAGTGATCAAAGAGAGGCAAGGCAGGGTGTGTCACACATGCGGAGGCAGGAAACCCCACGAATGAGTGTGGCAGCAATGGAAACACGCAGGTCAAGGCCCAGGAGCAGCACTGCCACAGATGAGGAGCACACAGTATTTGCAGGTCTTGAAAACAGCATGCTGCAGGTACAGCGCCTGCCACATAAATCATTGCGCTCCATTAATAGGCAGCTCAGCACACTCAACAGGAATCAGCGCTACATGGGGGAGGACATCATGGCCATGGCAGGTGCCATACGTGACCTCTGTGACACCCTGAAGCAAAACCAAGACGCCAGTGACAGGGCTGCCCAACGTGCTAACGCACGGCTGCATAACTACACAAAGGCGGTGAACCGCCTCTGCACCACCACCAGCAATTTGACATGTTGCAGCATTACCATGCAGTTGGAAATGTCACACTGCTGTCAGGACACAGCAAGAGGGCTGGAACAGGTCACCAGTGCAGTTGAGCAAATGCAGACGGCCAACTCAGGTGGCACCGCTCTCATGGTCTCTGGCGAGAGTGAGGAGACCTCAAGTAGGAGTAGCATCACACCTACATTGCCTGGAGCAAGAAGGCGCTGTGCCAGACAGGGTGCAGTACCTAGGAACCCCACGGAGGGCACTCCCAAACAGCACCAA
The DNA here is from genome assembly GCF_964204655.1 of Triturus cristatus. Lineage (NCBI taxonomy): Eukaryota > Metazoa > Chordata > Amphibia > Caudata > Salamandridae > Triturus > Triturus cristatus. Next base: position 1,209,538,138 of record NC_140584.1, on the reverse strand, counting down.
TCCGTCACCGGAGGAGGTGAACTGTACAGTGAAACATTTGCGTCAATGGGTGATGCAACCCAGAAATGCATATTGAACACTTTCTTGTGAACTACCTGCACTGTGTGCATAACATGTACTGGGTACAGCAACAGTGAATGCTTTTGAAGTGTGAATAAACACAGCACAGATTACAATAATTTTTTTGGCTCATGTCATCATTACTCACCTAGATGTAGTTTTGTGTGATCTCAGTCCGTCTCTGGCGTCCAGCAGCTGCCCCGACTCCTGACGCTGGTCTGCCAGGGGGAGCAGGGCAATCGTCATCCGATGTGTCTGTATCGGTCACATCAGTTGTGGTGCCTCTCCTCATAGCCATGTTATGGAGCATTGCATAGCTTGCCACGATTTTACAGCAGGTCTCCGGGCTGTATTGCAGTGCGCCTCCACTTTTATGCAGGCACCGGAACCGGCTCTTTAGGATTCCAAACGTACGCTCAATGACGCAGCGTGTAGATCTGTGTGTCCTGTTGTAGCTCCTCTCACTTGCATTGGCTGGATCCAGGTACGGGGTCAGGACGAAGTCCCGCACTGCATAGGCACTGTCACCTGCAGGGATAGACACAATAGGTAAGTCAATGTCCCCACCCTCCAGTGATGTAGTGGATGTATGGATGTGTGCCATGTATTTACCTAGTAGGTATCCCTCGCCAAACTCTCCAGCACTCAGACGTCTGTGTATCCCCTATGTCTAAAGATGAAAGAGTCATGTGTACTGCCAGGGTATTTGGGTACAATGTCATTGATGATATACGTAGCATTGCACACAATCTGTATATTCAGGGAATGGTAGCATTTCCGGTTTCTGTAGACATATTCAGTTGCTGATGGGGGTGTGATGGCCACATGGGTCCCATCGATGCAGTCAATGATGTGGGGGAAACGTACAATCTGGTAGAAGTCAAGTTTTGTTTGCTGTAATGCCTGTTGGGTGCTTGGGACGTATATGTGATGTGATAGCCTCTGTAGCATTACATCTAGAAAGGCATGGAAAAAGCGCGACAGGGCAGTCTGTGACACCCCGCCAACCTCTGCTATGACCCCTTGAAAGCTCCCTGAGGCCAGGAGGTGCAGGGAGCACAGGACCTGCACATGTGTGGGAATTGTTTGTGTCCTGCGTGTAGGGTGTTCCAAGTAGGGTTTCAGCTCCTCAATCAGGTCCAGTATGGTCAGTGGGTGCAGCCTGTACTTGTCATGGATGTCCTCTTCAGTGTGCTGGAACAGAGTGATGCGCAGCCTGAAGATACGTTCCTGTCTCATTCTCCTCTGTGCAAGAGCCCGAATACGCAGCCTCCTGGCTATCACAAACAGTGCTGCCATTGTGGAAGGTTTTGTTGCATTTTGGGGTTGTTTAAGTACCTTGCACCTGTTTACCACCTGCATGCACTTGGTGTTAATTGCGATTTCTTAATTTGCGAATTTATCAATTACGCAATTTGCTAATTTTTCATACATGGATTTGCGATTTCTTAGATTGCAATACCCTGTTTGCGAATTTCGCAAACTGAGAAAATCGCTATTTAGGAATTTGCAAGGATATTCGCAGAATTTTGGTTCCGCAGATTTAGAAATCGCAATTTTTGCGATTTCTTAGTCTGCACTGCGAATGTGTCTCATACATCTCAAATAGCGATTTTTTATTCGCAAACGCTGTTTTTTGCGATTCGCAACGTTTGCGAATAAAAAATTAGTTTCATACATATGCCCCTAGAATCTTTATTTTTTATATTCTAATTACTGTTATGTCTGTTTTTGCTTAAGTTGGCATTCGGGCCTGCTAGGCCGCAATACTTAAGATGGAGCTCCTGTGGTGCCGCCGTCATGTGAGCACGATAGCTACTGCGCAGAATCGGATGGCTCTGGAGATCTCCAAGTGACCTCAGCCCAGAACCAGTGTGTTCCTTGTCAAGGATAGGAGCATGGAAGACTGCCACATGACGAACAGTGTGAACTACCAAGGGGACAATGAGGGACCTGTACGAGGAGGCTTGCTTATTGATACTTCGGAACTTTCGCCTGTGACCCGCATTAAAGGATATACAGTTGTTCTCTGCCATGCCCGGTCTCATGGGAAAACAGGCAAACATGAGAAGACTCCAAGAACTTACCAATTGAATTGAATTAGCCAATCAGAACACTGGCTACCCCAAACATTGTTGCACATGGACCTAAAGTAGGGGGTAAAAGGGTATAAAAACCCTCATCCGCGAAAGGGGGTTGGTTCGTTGGGCTGATCGTCTATGGCGTTGGGCCCGCGTTGAACTGACGAAGATTTCCCTGGTTCACCTTGGGTTATTTTGAAATTCGGGAAAGCTCTTCCATTTGATGCTTGATTTTTGCCGTGGGTTGGACAGTCAGTGCGGGAGAGTGCAGTCGTGATTTTGGATATTGTATCCCTGTGATCTGAGGGTCACCAACTTGAGATTTTGATAAATATAATGAAAGGTCAAATCGATGATTATGCTCTAAAGATTTGATGTCACTGTGAAATAAATTGAATCATGTTTTATTCTATATTTCCTGAATGCTAAAGTAATATTAGATAAACAAGATTTGGATTGATAAGAAATGAGTTTGTTGTTCTTTAATTAGGTACTGAGGATTAATCAAGGGTTTCCTAGGCTTTAATTGTGTTTAGCGGGTTCTAAATCACCATCAATCAGTCCAACTAATTGGTCCGTCAACCAAGTGGTGGAGTGCCTTAATATTAAAGTCAGGTTTCTATAGGCGCAAATGTATATAATGTAAAGAAATGTAATCCTGATAGGTAATAAGGTACCCACAAGTCCAGCTCTTTTTCTCTTGTGCACAGATTCGAGTGAGACGTATGAGTGTTGGTGTTATGGGCCCCACCAATGAATAAATGTATGAATGCGTTAGTGTGATGACGAGTCTGTGACACACGGAGAATATGTAAATTTGTCTTTTCCGCTGGAGCAGTTTTCTTGATAGCAGAGTTATGGTTTTATTGCATTGGTTTGGTGATTATTGATTTATGCTTAACACTTTATGTTGAGTTGTGTTGCGTTTTATGGTGTCAATGGTTTTAAAGACTTCTGGGAAGTAGGAAGTTGGTTGCCCTGTATGCAGGCAGGGAAATGTGTGGCAAGTGAAGTCGCACAGTGCACTGTCTGGTTTCAAAGTGGTAACATCGTTGTGTGTTATCTTTAGGGACATTCTCTGTATGAATGTGTGTGAGTGAAATAGCAATAGGTTTTCTTGTGAAACTCTGGCCTTAATTCTCAGGAGCATTGTAGTCTCCACATGTGTTTTATCCCCAGAGAAACAGTTTGCCTTTTGCTCGTTAGAAGGGTAAGGTAGAGGGAAGTGCTACTTTATCGGCGAAACAGGAATAATTCTGTGGTAGGGTAGAGGTAAGTGCTGCCTACTGGAAATACAGAATTCTTGTGTGAATGGACAAAACTATCTCTTTGGTTTAGCGAAACAGGCAGTGGAGATGTTTTATGTTGTTACTAACAGATTTTGAGTAAGGAAAACGTTTGACGATAACATTTTGTAAACGAGGGGTCAGCAGAAGCAGGAGTAGCGAGAAAGGCTGACGTCAGAAAGACCGCGCAGGGATTGGTCAGCTGTAGATAGGCGAAGCTTTCACTGATTGGTGTGTTAGTGTGAGTCGCGCTGGGATTGGAGAATTGCCGGTGTGACGGAGATGCCCAGCATTGGTGTATTAGTGTGAGTCGCGCTAGGATTGGAGAGCTTCAGGAGTGACGTAGACGCCCAGGATTGGTGCGTTAGTGTGAGTCGCGCTGGGATTGGGCAGAATACGGAGAAGTTGAGAAAAGAAGTGATTTACAAAGCCTAGTGATTAAGAACGTTGAAAAGTTGAAAATGATGTACTACGATCCACCTGAAAAAGAGAAGAAATCATGGTTTGGGAACATTTAAAATTTATTTAAGAAGGATAAGCTGATTGTGACTAGGAAAGGTCAGACACTTCCTCCACCGAAATCGCCTGCATCTTTTATGGTAGCGAAATATGGGTACCATACATGTATCTGGTTGGGGAATTGGGCAAAGTATACCAAAGATGATGGAGTACTAGCGTTTCCAGAAAGTGGTTCGTTTAGTTTGGCGGTATTACGATATTTGAGAGAAAGAATGATGAGGTTAGAACCGAAACCCAGACCTACCCAATTCGAGGCTTTGACGGAGTGGGAAGAAGAGATGTATGAAAGGGAACGGCATCGGAGTGGAAGAAGGTACAATTACATGTTTGGTAGACATTGTGGTCAGGAAAGTCAGGATGACAGAATGAGGAGATGGCGGAATGCGAATATGACTGATGGTTTGTTTCCACTGAGAAATGCTGAAGAGACGAGTGGCAGGAAATGTACAGAAAAAAGAAATAACACAGGGTCAGAAGGTTACAGATATGGAGTGAGTGAATCAGAAGATGAAGTGCTGGAGGACATGTTTTATAAAAATCCACCCCCAGATCAACCAAATTCCACTTTACTGACGCCGAGTGCGCTGGTTAAAGAAGCTATGAGGAATGAAGAATTTGAGCCAACGCCACCTAATTTGGGAAAAATGAATCCATTTAAAGAGTCTGAGATGCCACTACTCGTTAGAACTGGAAAATGAGCATTCAGCCGCGTTAGCTAGAAGTACCCTGGAATTGACTGAGAAAATTAGAGAATTAACTAAGAATATGGAAGCAGTGACCGCACCTGTAACTATAGGACCGGTAATGCCTGTCTTTGATTAACAGAAAGATGGTGAGCATTGTTTAACAGTTCCCTACAATTGTGGTAGGCAAAAGGAGACAGAAAGAAGCGGTTCTGGAGGAAATGAATGGAACATTGTGGCAGGAACATCAGGTTTGAGTACTCCTAAAAATGTGACTGTAAATCAAAGCCCAGCAAGTAAGACCCTTATGACAACGGAATCTGCAACAGAAACCCCGGAGAGAAATACAGATGAAATAAGAAGCGAGACAACCCCTGTAGGACCCACTTCTGAAGAATTAAGTGATTGGTTAAGAAGTGTACAGAGAAAAGATACAGAACCACAACCTTTAGATGTAGCAAAATTAAAGATAACGTTAGAAGAATTAATCGTAGGAACCATTCCAACTGAAAAGTTAAAAGCATATCAGGATGAGGAGCTAATGTTCCTCTGCAAAAGTATAATTTGGGGAGCGAGAACTTTACATGGAAAATTAGAAGAGACAGCGAGTGAAATGGGGATTGATTTTGAGAAAATAAGATCATTACAGAAACTGTATAGGGTAGATTTTTCCGAAAAGGATATTGAAAATTTGAATACTACAGGGAGAGTGACCCAAATTAAAGAGCTAATTGCCTTGCTAAGAAAATGGGGTGATGTAGATCGGTGGAAGAGTAGATGGTTCCGAAAGAGAGAGGAAACTACGGATGAGGCTTTTTCAGCATTTCCGGTGAGAGAAAAAGAGCCAGTGGTAACCGAATGTCCTATGAGGGAAATCCCAGGAGGGGGTTATGTACATGTTCCTTGGACTAGACAGGATATTTTGTCATTTACCAATGATTTCCCGAGGTTAAGAGAAAAACCAGTTGAATGGTATCGGCAGGTGGAAAGGTTTGTCAAACTGTCGAAAGTGTTGTGGATAGATCTGAATGGTCTTTTTGATATAATTGTACCTGCAGATTTATGGGCGGAATGTAAAATTACAATAGATTGGCCAATGCAAGAGTATCCTAGGGACCCTAAGACGGGAGCCCCTGATCCAGAAGTAATGAAAAAATATGATCAGGTACTTACTTTTTTGAAAAATAAAGTACCTCCAAACGAAACTGACTGGGTACAAAATTGAAAGGACTCACCAAGAGGCTAAAGAATCTGTTCATGCTTACTATGAAAGGTTGTTGTTAGCATTTAAGCAATACAATGGAGATGAGAAATTAAGCGAAAAGGATCTGAGTCATTTTGTGTACAGATTTGTTTATGGTTTAGAGCCTGAGGTTAGTGAAATGATCAAACAACATACTGTAGATTGGCAGAATAAAAAGATAGATGAGGTGTTACGACATGCAAAATATTTTAGTGATGAAATTGAAGCAAAACAACGTAAACTGAAAGAAAAGGCGATGTGGGCACAGGTTAAAATAGCGGAGCAGCAAGAAGCCCAGTTGATCGAACAGGCTAATGGCATGGGCCAAGTTAAACTAAAACCTAATATTGGAAAGGGAAAAGGACAGGTCAGCATAGAAGAAGCTAAAAAGAAGTGGCCATGTCATAATTGCGAAAAACTAGGGCATTGGAAATCTGCCACCGAGGGCTAATGGTGATAATGCATCATTGAATCCACAGGTGCAGAATGAGGTGAGTTGCCAACCGCCGCAACAGCAGCAGGTTGTTACCCAACAGTGTCAGGTGCCAAAGCCACCTTTTCCACAGCACGTAAATACTCAGAGATACAGTAATGAGACAGGTTTCTACACCGAGAAACAGGTAACAAAGCTACTGCGCGCTAGTGCTGTTTCGCAACGCGATGAGAGTGAGTCTGAAGAGAGTTATTGACGGTGCCTTGGAGAGGAAGCGGAGTGCATACTTGGCGCAACTCTAGAGGTAGACCAGACAGGACCTTTTGTGGATGGAAAGGTGAATGAAGAGAACATCACTTTCCTAGTAGATACTGGTGCTACTCGTTCAACTGTTAGATCAGCTGACGTTAAAAAATCTTCCTCTCTCGGGTGAAACAATCCAAGTAGTCGGAGTCTCGAACAGACAGATAAAAACGTATCTTACGGATCCTGTTAAGGTTAAAATAGGGAAGTTCACCGACATGCATCGATTTGTCGTGTGTGACAATAGCCCCGTAAATCTGTTGGGGAGAGATTTGTTGTGCAAAATAAACTGCACTATTTTCTGTACCCCGGATGGCATAGCGTTTGAAACTCCTGATGAGGATGTACTGTATAGAATGACAATGGCAAACTTAGAACCTGAAATCACTGAGGAATTTGTTGTATTTGATCCAGAGGAGTTGCCTCAAGAGTTGAAGAAAACCGTAAAACCCGAAGTATGGGATTTCACAGGAGAAGATATTGGATTGATGAAAAGAGTAGATCCTGTGAAAATAATTGTAAAGGAAGGAGCAAATTACCCGAATATTCCTCAGTATAAACTGACACCAGAAATAATTGCAGGAGTAACGCCTGTAATTGACAGACTGATTGATCATGGAATCCTGAAAGAGAGTGACTATGTGATGTTTGTGGATGGGTCATGTCTGCGTACTGGAGAAGGGATTTTGAGTGCTGCATATGCTGTATGTACTGTAGCGGCTGTATTGGAAGCATCTTGCGTGAGAGGAGCACGATCTGCTCAAGTTGCTGAGTTATTTGCACTGATTAGAGCATGCAAGTTAGGAAAGAATCTGCGAGTCACTGTGGTCACTGACAGTCAGTATGGGTTTGGAGTGGTGCATGACTTTGGGCAGATTTGGTCCCAAAGAGGTTTCTTGACGTCGAGTGGAACTCCAATCAGAAATGCAGAGATGGTTGGAAAATTACTTGAGGCGATACAGCTGCCTAAACATAGCAGTTATAAAATGTGCAGCGCATACCAAGGGGACTGACTATGTGTCAGCGGGAAACGAGTTTGCCAATGACATAGCGCAATATTGTGCGCAAAATCAAAATTCATTAAATCGTAACAGGGAGAAGGAATTGGAGTCATGTCCTTGCTTTTTACTAACACTGTGAGTACATGGGATGAGGTGAGGCAGTTGCAGGAAGAGGCAGGAGAGGAGGAAAAGAAACAATGGATAAAATCAGGATGTGCACCACGAGAGGTAGACAGAGTTTGGGTTTATCCTGATGGAAGACCAGTATTGCCTGATAGCATGATCTCTACTATGGCACGGATGTACCATGGGCAGGCTCACATAGGCAGGGATGCCATGATTAGACTTTTCAAACAGACCTGGTATAATGCAAAGTTTCGGCTTATAGCAGAGAGCCTTTGTCAGAGATGCCTTATATGCCAGCAGTATAATCCAGGAAGGAAAACAGTGGTGAGTTTGGGTACCATAGGACGGGAGGGAGGTCCTTTTACTAGAATGCAGATTGATTTCATTGAGATGCCCCCATGTAAGGCTAAGATATGTACTGGTGAGTGTGTGCCTGTTTTCACGTTGGGTGGAGGCTTACCCGACCAGAAGGAGTGATGGAGTTACTGTAGCGAAACTCCTATTGAGAAAGTTTATTCCTAGGTTTGGTTTCCCAGTAACGATTGAATCAGATAGGGGAAAGCATTTTCAGAATGAGATTATAAAACTGATTTGTGAAGCATTGAATGTACAACAGAAACTGCATTGTGCCTACCGACCAGAAGCTTCTGGAGTGGTGGAACAAATGAATGGCACCATAAAGAACAGATTGGGAAAAATGTGTTTGGCCACAGGTCTCAAATGGACAGATGTCTTGCCACTGGTGCTTATGACTATTAGGTCAATTCCTGATAGGAGCACTGGCCTGAACCCCATGAAATTGTTATGGGTAGGGCAATGAGACATGTTTTCATTCCTGTCAACAAACTACTGCCTATATCTGATGACTTCGTCTTGGATTATTGCAAAGGCCTGGCTGATGCAGTTCATTCTGTGTTTCATCAGGTTGGACCAGATGCGACCACTCTTGAAAAGAAGCCAGCTCATGACTTAAGTCCGAGAGATTGGGTCCGCACAAAAGTACACCGAATAAGAAATTGTCTGATTCCACGCTGGGGGAAACCACGTCAAGTGATTCTGACCACGACGACTGCTGTGAAGTGTGCAAAGGTAAATAACTGGATTCATGCTAGTCACACTCTTCAAGTCCCTGGCCCTGAAAATCGGTCTGAAGAAGAGCATCTGGAAGTGTCAGATACCAGTTCTGAATCAGAATCAGAAGAAACAAGATCAAGACAAACCCCAAGAGCAGGAGAAGCGGATTTGAGCCCAGTAGTGGGGCAGGAGAATATACCGCTAAGAAGACGGCTTGAAATTTCGGATACCAGCTCTGAATCTGAGACAGAACAAGTGGGAATACAAGAAGGAATAAATGAAAGTACTGGAGAAATTGAACAAGAAATCTTTGGTAGAGAAGCACCAAGTACAAGCACAAGAGAAATTCCGCCCGAATTCATAGAAATAGAAGGTGAGGAATTAGATACAGAGAGTGAGGGCAAGATCATTGCGGAAGACCCCCGAGGAGGTGTAGGGACGACACACCCGCCGTATGTCACTTCTCCGGCTCTGCCGCCGTGACCGGTTCCTTCTGCAACGGAGGTGGAGGATGACTGGGAGGGGTCCGAGGACCCTCTTGCCCGTCAATGTGACTCTGAGCAGGACTGGGTGGACAATCTGGAGGACGCCGGTGACCTCGGTGTCTCTTCTGACCCAGGGTTTGCCTCTCCCCCACCTACAATGGAGGAGGGCGCTTCCTACACAATGGTGCTCCGTCGGGCTGCTGTGGTCCTCAACCTTGATCTTCCCATGGTGGCCCTCAAAACTAACCTCCTTACTGAGGTGCTCCAGACGGCGTCGACTTTGTCGGAGCCACTGCTTCCCTTCAACGACGCCCTCACGGACGTCTTGTAGGGCACTTGGTCGCGGCCGGCCACGGGGGCCCCTGTGGATAAGAATGTCGCCAGGCATCACGCCCGGCGCCTGCTGACCCCACGTTTCTGACCACTCATCCCACGCCTGAGAGTCTGGTCATCCAGGCCTCGATGTCGCAGAGTGCCTTTCCCACGGCTCCACTGGATAAGGACTCTCAGAAGCTGGAGCAGTTTGGTAAGCGGTGGTTCTTGTCGGCCAGTTTGGGGCTGCGGTCGGTGAACACCGCCTGCTTGTTGGGCCGCTGTTTCCATGCAGTGTGGGACACGGTTGCTCAGGTGTTACCTCAGTGTCCTGAGGAGGTCCATGCTGTGCCTTTCCAGGCGGTTGCTGAGGGTAAGGATGCGGCTAAGTTCGTCATTCGGTGTGGTTTGGACACCGCTGACTCGTTGGGCAGGGCGATTTCTACGACTGTGGCACTGCGTCGCCACGGCTGGTTGTGATCCACTGGGTTTTGCCTGACTTCCAGAGCTCGCTCATGGACATGCCCTTTAATGGCACTCGCCTGTTTGGCGATAAGGCCGACAGTGCGCTGGATCACTTTAAGGACTCGCGGGCCATGGCCAAGTCCTTGGGTCTTTCCACTAAGAGCCCAGCCACTCCTGGGTTTCGTCCCTTTCGTGGCCAAGGCAGGGGCACCCAGGCACGTTCCTTCAACAAGCCTGTGCAGAACCAGCCTCAGCGCGGCTGCGGCTTCCGCAGGGGCGGCTCTGGGAATCAGCGTGGGGGGCAGTCCACCTCCGCCCCCGCTGCTTCTACCTCTAACCTTCCTAATCCGTGCTTTGTGGAGCACCCCACGCCGGTGGGTGGCAGGATCCGCCACCACCTCCACCACTGGTGCGATATCATATCGGACAAGTGGGTGTTCACAAAAGTGATAGCGGTGGTCGCAGCTCACCTGTGCAGGTCAGGGGTGTCAGTCTTCCCCTACCTCGACGACTGGTTGTTGAAGGCGGGCTCGCCCCAGACAGTCGTCACCCACCTTCAGACTACGGCCGACCTCCTGCATTTGCTGGGGTTCTCCATCAACGTGCTGAAGTCGCACCTGAGTCCCTCTCAGACACTCCCCTTCATCGGAGCAGTTCTGGATTTGACGCTGTTTCGGGTTTATCCTCCCGAGCAGCGAGTCCGGGATATTCAGGCTATGATTCCGATCTTTCAGTCTCTGTCCCGGGTTTCAGTCAGGATGACCCTCCGGCTCCTGGGCCTGATGGCCTCCTGCATCCTGCTAGTGCAACATGCCAGATGGCATATGCAGGCTCTGCAGTGGGACCTGAAGTTCCAGTGGGCGCAGCATCAGGGCAACCTGTCCGATCATGTCCAGATCTCGGAGGACACTGCACGGCAATTGCAGTGGTGGATCATGAATCGCGATTGGGTCAGTGGCAGATCCCTCTCCCTTTCCCAATCGGAGCACACATTGGTGACGGATGCGTCCCTCCTGGGATGGGGGCCACTTGGGAGAGGCAGAGATCAGAAGACTCTGGTCTCCGGCGGAGTCCCGGCTCCATATCAACCTTTTGGAGCTTCGGGCGATCTGGCTTGCACTGAAAGCATTCTTTCCCTCTGTCCGGGGTAGTGTGGTGCAGGAGTTCACGGACAACACCACCGCCATGTGGTACTGCAACAAACAGGGTGGGGGGGGGGGGGGTTCTGGACCCTATGTCAGGAGGCTCTGCGCCTCTGGACATGGCTGGAACATCAAGGCATTACCTTGGTGGTTCAACACCTGGCAGGTTCTCCGAACGCCAGGGCGGATGAACTCAGCCGCTGGTGCTTGATGGATCACGAATGGCGTCTGCACTCGGACGTGGCGCAATGTCTCTTTCTGCAGTGGGGAGAGCCTTGGTTAGATCTATTCACCACCAAATAGAACACGCAATGTCATCAGTTCTGCGCATTGGAATTTCCAAGGCGGCACTCGCTCGGCGACGCTTTTCGTCGCGAGTGGAGCTGCGGTCTGTTGTACACCTTTCCGCCTATACCACTTCTGCCCAGAGTGCTGAAGAAGATTCGGCGCAACCGGGCCCAAGTCATCCATGTGTCTCTGGATTGGGCACGAAGATACTGGTATCCCGAGCTACTCAGCATGGCGATCGATCCCCAGATCTGACTGCCTCTGCGGGAGGATCTTCTGTTGCAGCAGCAGGGGACGGTCCTCCACCCGACCCTGTCCAGCCTCCACCTCCATGCGTGGAGATTGAGCGGCGGCAGTTGACGGCTTTCGATCTTCCTCCCGAAGTCTGTGATGTCATTCTGGCAGCCAGGCGTCCCTCCACTAAAACGGTATACGCCTGCAAGTGGAACAAGTTTGTGGCATGCTGCACAGCAAGGGCTGTGTATTCCCTTTCTGAAGTTCTTCTGTTTCTTCTTTCTTTGGCCCAGCAGGACTCTGCTCTGGGCACTATCAAAGTATATCTTTTGGCCATCTCTGCCTTTTTGAGGCTTCCAGATCAGCCTTCTCTCTTTAAGTCCCCGGTTGTTAACCGTTTCTTTAAAGGCATTACGCACATGTTTCCTCCTGTGCCGTTCATCGTGCCTCAATGGGACTTGAATCTCGTTTTGACCTATCTGATGTGCGCTCCTTTCGAGCCCCTTCATACCTGTCCTCTGCATCTTCTTACTCTTAAGACGGCTTTCCTGGTCGCTATCACCTCTGCCAGAAGAGTGAGTGAGCTCCAGGCTCTTTCTTCCAAACCTCCTTTCCTTTCTGTTCATCCGGACAAGGTGGTGTTAAGGACCCGTCCTTCTTTTTTGCCAAAGGTGGTCACGCCCTTCCACATCGGGCAGACCATCACTTTGCCTACCTTCTTTCCGCATCCTTCGAGGGAGGAAGAGAGGCTCCACCGTCTGGACCCAAAACGTGCGCTCGCATTCTATCTAAAGCATACACAGCAGTTCCGGGTGGATGATCAGCTCTTTGTTGGCTACGTCGGCGCCAAAAAAGGTCGGACTGTGCACAAACGGACCATTTTGCGGTGGGTCGTTCTGTGCATCAAAGCATGTTACTCCTTGGCTAAGAAGGAGCCTCCTGTGGGGCTGCGTGCCCATTTGACCAGGGCAACTGCAGCCACTACTGCCTTGGGAAGCGGCGTCTCCTTGCAGGACATTTGTCAGGCAGCTACGTGGGCTTTGCTGCACACGTTTACTAAGCATTACTGCCTTGACAGTCAGGTCCGGAGAGACGGCTTCTTTGGCCGTTCTGTTCTCCGTGACTTTCTGGTGTAATCTTTTCGCAGACCCACCTCCGGGATTGGTATTGCTGGGGTATCTATTCTAAGGTAAGGAATCTATCACTAACATGTCTCTTTCAGATGCACAAGTTACTACTTGTGTAATGATATATCTGTAAGAGACATTAGTTAGTGATAGATTCCTTACCGCCCCACCCATCCTCCCCGTTCTGCGAACTGATTTCTAGGGTTAAGGGCATCCCTTTCAGGGCCCTAGTTTCTTGGCACCAGCGGTCAGTTTCTTGCATGGCTCTGCGTTCCTGGCGCGGAAAGTCATTTACAGAACTGACGTCAGTGCGCATGGGTGGCACCTATGTAGTCTCCGTGATGTCATCTCGGCGCTTACGACACCAGCGACGGTTGCGGAGCCGCAGGACGCCACCTACTGACGCGCAGGGGTACTGCTAGCAAAACTTTCCGGATCCAGTCTGACGCCTGGGAATATTCTAAGGTAAGGGATCTATCACTAACTAATGTCTCTTACAGATATATTGTTACACAAGCAGTAACTTGTGCTTTAGGCAGCAATCTTAAACGTTTTCTTAGTGTTCTGAGTGGGCTGAAACAGTTTGAGGCCAAATTCTTGTCCTGTACCTCCATGGAGAGCTTGCTGTCGACCCAAAGGCCCAAATTCTTGACCTCAGATTTAGGGTTGGGCCGAGTGGCGAGAAAGTCTGGCAAACTTAACTCCACCCACTAGCTGGATTATTTCCTAGCATTTCAAACAGCTTGCAGACATCGAGACCCAATTCACAAAGGTAAACTTACAAGTTTGTGTAAGTTTACGTTTGTTTTGGAATTCACAAAACTGTATTTTAATACTAAGTTTATGAGTGTGGAGACTGCAGTCGTGTGGAGACCTCCGTACATAAAAAGATAGGCATGTTGCATCTTTTTATGTGCAGAGTTCTTACACCGACAGTTGAGTCTATACACACGTAAACTTAGAATAAAAAAAAACAGTTTTGTGAATTCCAAAACAAACGTAAACTGACACAAACATGTACGTTTATCTTTGTGCACCAGGCCCTTAGTGTACCACCAGCGTCAAGCAGTTGTTGAGTTGATTCAAGGTCTTTTCGGTGTGGGGGGAGAGGGCGATGACAATTTGTGTGTCATCGGCTTAAGATATAGTAGAGAAGCCACACGTCTTCACAATCTCTGCCAATGGCGGAACATATAGGTTAAACAGAGTGGGACTTAGAGATGAGCCCTGGGGTACACCACATTCTAGGAGGTGGATTTTGGACAAAATGGCTTTTTCACGCACTTATAAAGGTTTGTTTTCAAGGAGGGAGGCAAGCTATTTTAGCTCAGTCCCAGCAATGCCTGCTTCTTTCAGCCTTTGAACCAAAACATGATGTGTAACAGTGTCAAATGCGGCAGTGAGATCCAGGCGAATCAGAGCCGCTGATGGAGGGGCAGCTTTACTTTTGACTGGTTTCATCACGCTGCTCGCCAAATTGAACTCTTCTTTATAAGAATTTGAAGCATTATCAAACTCAGGGGCCTATTAACAAGGGCTTTATCTCCGCTTTTTTTAGCTTTAAAAGCCAAAGAAGCGGAGATAAAAATATCGCCCTATCAACAACAGGGTGCTAACATGCAAAATCGCATGTTAGCACCCTTTTTCACTACGCTTCCCTTTGCATCTCTAATGAGATGCAAAGTGGGCGTTCCAGAGCAAAATAATAGGAGAAATGTCGCTAAGCGACATTTCTCCTATCATCAAGCTTCACGCTAACTCTGTTAGAGACAAAAAAAGCAGCGCTAACCACGGTTAACGCTGCTTTTTTACGTTTGCTAATTTTCAGACTTTGCCATGTAATCCAATGGGAGGTGGATTACATGGCTAAATCCACCATGGGCTATCAGCAAGGATATCCCTATCCTTGTAGTTTTAGCGCTGCATTACCAGCGATAACCTCCGAAAATGCCGCTATCACTGGATTTTTTATCGCCTAGGCGGTTAGCGTTGTTAATAACCTGATAACCAGGCGATATTATCCAGCGATAGCGGGCGTTAAAAAAATTAACGCTAAGCGCCCTAGGCGTTAATTTTCCCGGTTCCTTGATAATATGCCCCTTAGTTGCAAAATAGCTAACTCTAGTTTTCCTAATTGCGTAATTATATTTTTTGACTGCTCGCTTGTAGTTATCCTTACAGATTTAATAAAAACATGTTATCCATGCTCTTCTATTTTTTGGTATCCGTTTTTTACTTCTCTAATTTCTGTTGAGAGCCATGGCTCCTGACCTCCGGAACGTTTGGCCTATGGTTGTCTTAAAGAGGCTAGATTGTCCAGAGCGTTGTGCATTCAGGCCTCAAATCTAGTGTACCTTTCGGCAACATCCCCCACCATTTCTAGGTTGGTCAGTATACTCTCCCATGCTGCTTTGCCCAGCAACTTATGGTCAGACCAGTAAATATCTATAGGGTCATCTGTGGTCATTAGAATATAGGCCTGACTTATGATAAGTGGGGAATGTGAGTCGTAGCAGTTGTATCGCCGCCAGGTCTAGTAAAGGTTTGTCAGTCTCGCAGTTTTGATTCTCGATGTTAATTTGTGATGGTTGAGGTTCCATGACGAACAGCAGACATTCACACTCAAGGAGGGAAAGAATGACACATTTCCTTTCAGCTGCTCTTTGTAAGTGATGGCTTCTCCTCCTCTTTCTCTTCGTGGTCACACCCAGCAGTTGCATCGCCCTGCGGGAGGGTCATAGAAACGTCAGGCATGGAGTCCTCTTGGAGCCAGGTTTCCGTGAGGAGCATGGCTATGGGTTCCTTGTACTCCAGGAAAGGAAGCAGCTCGAGGCTCTGTTCAGGTAGTGGCCTACAATGAAGTAGGTACATCTGACACTGTTGGTCATCTAGATTCTTTTCCTCTGGTGTATGCTAAATATGACATGATTGGGAGTTCTCCACAATGGATTTAGAAGCCCCACAGGTCAGGTGAGGGTTGCTTGGCTCAATTGTATGCAGGCAGGCATTGCATGTCGCATGGTTTAAAGAGTGAAGTTCACCTGCAGTATAATTTTAAGCGCCTTAAGTGAGATGTGATTTCTGGTGCATGAGCTCGTTATGAAGCGATCTACTTGAATGTGCAGCTGGAGACTTGCCACTGGATCAACCACCCACTCTAGCGACCACCACCCAAGACTTGCCACTAGATCAACCACCCACTCTAGCAACCACCACCCAGACTTGCCACTGGATCAACCACCCACTCTAGCGACCACCACCCAAGACTTGGACCTACTTCATGGAGGCAGCAGCGCAGATGAGCCACTGGTATGCCAAAGGCAAGCTCGTCAGCACGCGTCCATGCCTGACCCAGGTCCCCCACCAGGAACCCTGGCCACCTCCCTAACCACTGCTGCTCTACCGCACTCCTCTGTGGTCTCAACCCTGGCCGCAGCTGCTACACTGCACCACACAACACAGAGAGGGCATTCGTATGCGCATCCTGCAAGTTCTTAAGCACTCTCCCACACCCTACATCCAGCACTCCCGCTCCAACCGCACACAGCACACCACTCGCTCACAATCAAACAAACCACAGTCACACAGACGAACCATCACCCACACTAACAGCGCCATGAAACCTTCACGGTGTACGTGCGCTCTATAAATTCATTTTAACATAACATAACACATGCATGCTCCTCAACACGTGTTCACTCACCAAATACACCACAGAGATATGGGACCTAATGCACAACCACACGCCAGACCTGCTCTTTCTCAGAGAAACAATGCTGACCCCAGCCTCTGCACCAGACAATGCTACAGCCGTCCCCGCCATCTAGAAGATCACCAAGCAAGGCCTTCAGCACAAGGCCAGAAGCAGAGTCCCCATCATATTCAAAGACAGTATCAGCTGCACCACCTACACGGGCTCCCCCCCAGCAACATGAAACACCTCACGTTCAAGATACATATCACAGTCAACTTCTCCCGGGGCAGAACCCTCGTATACAGACCACCAGGGTTGTGCACACTTTCGCCAGCAACATCACAAACGTTGTTAGAACCCTCATCATCAAAGCCAGCACATTCATCCTTCTCTGAGACATTACCTTTCACTTAGTATACCGCCCGACCCAAACTCTACGACACTTCTAGAAAACCTCGGCCTCACCCTGCAAGTTGCCAAACCCCCAATATCAACACTGCCTGACACCTATTGGACCCGATTTTCTCCTCAATCAACAACATCACAGTTGAAAAGCCAGCAACTATGACCAGACCATGCCCATGTCAATTTCAGCATACTTATCCCACATCACCGCAAACCCACCACCACCGGAATCGTCTGCCACAGCTAGAAAAGCATCACAGAAGAGGGCTGGGCTTCAGCCCTCTACACGCACCGGCGCAAGCACACCAGCAACCTTCCCAAAGCCACCAAGAACCTTGACACCTGGATCACTGACTCCCCTCAAGCACATCCCAATGGCAAGAGCCTGACCTCAGGGCAGCAGGTACACAGAGGAACTCATGCCGACGAAATAGCACGGCAAACAACAGGAGCACAAATGGAGAACAACTCAAGACACCACAGATAAACACATCTTCAAATTCGCCCTAAGACGCTACCAGCAGCAGACACTACACACAAAGCACATAAGATCTTGCAGACACCATAAAAACAGCAGCGAGAAAATCATTGCTATCATCAAAGATTTCACCAACCCTCCTGCAGCCTCCAGCAACATCAGCCCCTCACAAGGCCTTTGCAACAACCTCTCAGAATTCAGAATCCATTGAATCCATAATTACCATGAAGACCATTACTTTCGGCTCTATCTGACCCTGTGCCCCCAGCACAACTTCACCATAGGACTACTACAGATCAGCCGTCCTCGATGCCTCCATTGACTAAGCCACATTCCTGCCCACCTGCCACATCACGCTTCTGCTCTAGAATCAATTCACTGACCCAGCCATTCTCTCCAACTACGGACCCATCCCTCTCATACCCAGCAAAGGTATGAAAGAAACTGATCAACCAATGTATTTTTACTGACCACCTCAGCGACCATCACCTCCTCGATGCCGGTTTCAGGCAATACCATAGTACAGAAAGAGCACTCATCATTTTTATTTATTTATTAAAAGTTTTATATAGTGCGGACATGACCCGAGTGGGTATCAGAGCGCTTCACAGAAGTATAGAAGTACAAACAGTGTTGCAAGTAAAAAAAAAACAATAACAGTGATAGGCAAGTAACGGAGCAGTAAAATATGCCCAGGCAAGAGGAGATAGTATAGCAAATAAATTCACCAGACAAATCGAGGGGTAAAGCACAAACCAGCATCCCAGACATAGTCAAAAGCATCGGCCCCATCCTGACAGTAGGTGATGTCAAACAAGGTCATTCATCCATAGGGCTTTCAGTTCTTTTTTGAATGAAGCCGTAGAGGAAATCAGTCTGATGTGCAGAGGCAAGGTGTTCCAGATTCTCGGGGCAATCCCAGAGAACGCCCAATTGTAGGTTTTCTTTTTCTGGAATTTTTGGGGTTTCAGCAGCAGAGTGCTAGAACTCCTAGAAGATCTGCTCCCACCAGAGAGCTCCAGTTTTCGGGCTAGGTACAGTGGGGTGTCGAAGTGGAGGGCCTTGTGCGTCATGCACAAAATCTTGAGATGAATCCTAGCCTCTAAAGGCAGCCAGTTTAAGGATTTCGGTACTGGCGTGATGTGGCTATTTCTTCTGGAACCTGTGATGAGCCTTGCCGCTGAGTTCAGGGAAGCCCTAAGCGGAGCCAACGTGTATCTGCGTAGCCCACAGAGTGTTGTGCAGCCATAGTCTAGCCTGGATATTACTAGCGCTTGAACCGCAGACTTGAAGTTGTCTGGGGGGAGGAAGGGTTTTATCTTTCTTAGAATACTCAAGTGGAAGTTAGCCCCTTTGGTGGCTGAGCTAATCTGTTCCTGCATGCTCAATGACTTGTCAAGTGTAATTCCCAGAGACCTAGCAGAGTCAATGATTTATGGGGTACAGTTTGAGAGCTGTTTGGTGGTTCAGGTACTCAGCGATGATGGCTGTCTGTTTGGATGGTGCTATCAGGAGGAATTCCGTTTTGGAGGAGTTGAGCTTAAGATGTTGGGAAGTCAGCCAGTGTTGAGATTTGAGAAGGGTAGAGTTGAGTGATATGATGTCGTCAGAGAAGGAGATTTTCAGGCAAGGTCGAGTGTCATCAGCATACATGTGATAGTGAATGTTGGATGAATTGAGTAAATCCGTAAGAGGCTCCATGAACAAGTTGAAAAGCATGGGAGAACGTGTAGATCCCTGAGGGACCCCAAGAGTGGATGGCAAGGAGTTAGAGAGGGAATGATTGACTTTAAATCTTTGCGTTCCGTTGATGAGAAATGAGGCAAACCAGTTTAGTACAGGGTCAGAGGGACCCATTCTCCGTTCCAGTAAGTCCAGGAGGTTATCATGCATGACCGGATCAAACGCTGAAGATAAGTCAAGAAGGATTAGCAGGCATGCTTCATTCATTTTTAGGGCGTCAATGACTATCTGAGTAATAGCTGTTTCAGTACTGTGTCCCTGGCGAAAACCCGATTGGAATTGATCTAAAAGCTGTAATTGGGCAATGTGGTTACAAAGTTGGACAAGAACACATTTCTCAAGAAGCTTTGCAAGAGTTGGAATGCTAGTGATAGGACAAAAGGTATTAAGATCCTCTTGGTCCGCTGTGGGTTTTTTGCGTATGGGCGTGATCTGACCTGCCTTCAGACAGTCAGGAATCACGCCTTGACGAAGGGAGGCATTTACTATTTTGGTCTAGAGGAGGACTAAGGTCCCTATCATGTCATTGAAGAGACTAGCAGGCAGAGGGTCAGTGAAGTGGTTAGAGGGTTTCAGAGAAGAAAACTAGTTGAGAATAGAGATTTCATCATAGAGAGTAAATTGGCTCCAGCAAGCATTATTTTTGGGTAAGAGACCTAAGTCAGGTAGAGGCTGAGGTGGAATGAGTTGGTTCCAGCAGGAGATATTTTTGAGTGGGGGGACAATAGCAGGCAGGGGATGAGGTAGAGGCGGGGAAGTCGGATTAGTCGGGCAGAGGAGAGTTGGGTCCTGTTTGTCTAGTAGAGCTCGTAGCTCATTTTCAATTTTAATAGTCTTTCCCTGGAAGAACGAGGCAAACACTTCACTTCAGTGTAGGTGCCTGAGATGGTGGAAGGGTGGGAAGATAGTTGGATTGGAGTTTGAAAGTTTTTTTGGTCTGTTTCTGGCATTATCTGGTTGGCTTCTGCAGAAGTTCGATTTTGCCCTTCCGATAGGTTTACTGTAGGAGCTTTTCCTAGATCTCCGGAGCAGGAGGTGTTATGGGAATGGGGCTCCTCTCCAGGATCGTTCAGCCAGTCTCAGATTGTGTCTCTCAGAATTGAGGCTCTCGTCGGACCAAGGTTTGGAAATTTTTGAGGAGTTTCTTTGTAGTTGTAAGGGAACGACAGAGTCTTAGAATACTCAGTAAAGAGCTGTTGTAATGTTCCGTGAGGTCCTATACCTCGGACGTGTCAGTAGGAGGTAACCAGGTGTTCTTGCCGAGGGAGATCCGGTCAGTCATGTTTGAGTTTCGGAGGGATCGTTTCCAAAGCCTGGGATTCTTGTCTTGTGATCTTTTCTTGGATCAGGATTCGATGATGTGGAAGGAGATATAATAGTGATCAGGTCAGTCACACGGGGCTATCGATACCAATTGAATAGCAGTGGGTTTAGCTATAATAAGGTCCAGGTTCGAGCCAAGAGTGTGTGTAGGGCTATCACATACTTGAACGAGATTGAGGTCCGCCAGGAAGGTTTTATGAGGGGTGGCTACCAAATCTTTCAATTCATTCCAATGCAGGTTGAAGTCTCCAAGGAAGATTTGGTTGATAATGATGTCGCTAATTGGAAGAAATACTTTCTATGATATCTTCCACGAAGGGGAGGTTGTCACCCGGCGGATGGTAGAGAATGTGCAATTTGCAGAGCGGCCTGCTGTTGCTGGTGATGTCAATGCAGAGGTATTCGCAGAAGGAGACAGCATCTATGTGGTATTGTTTAACAATGATACTATTATGGTATATACAAGCGATCCCACCATCAGGTCTGTCCAATCTGTCCAGCCTGATGATGTCATGGTTCGCGGGGACTAGTATGTCAAGGATCGGACCCGAGGAGTCCTTTAGCCAGATTTCCGTAAGTATGAGTATGTCCAGATCCTGAGCCAAGAAGAGTTCAGCAATGTCTGTGGCATGTTTCACGGCTGATCTACAATTGATAAGTATGCACTTCAGCTGTGGAGTGATGAAAGAGGAAGCGGGATGAGACATGGGAACTGGCATGAGGTTGGAGAAATTTATAGCATTAGTGTTATGATTGGGTTTTCTGAGAGGGTTCGGAGGGATGGCTAGAATGTGTTCATGATTATCTGACTTGTCCTTGAGAGAGGGATTATAGGAGCGCAGGAGGGTGTCGATATCATTCCCTGTGAAGGAGTTCATGGATCTTGAGGGTCTAGAGGGAGCCTTCGGGAATGGTATGGTTCTCCGACGAGCGGATGCATATTGTGGTAAATAATTTAATTACCGGAACTTAATTTGATGCGGAACATTAGTAAGAATAGCTCAATAAAATAAGAGGCAGAATCCGTGGTATTAGAGGTTCGGAACGGGCTTTATTCCAAAATCAATTCGAATTGAGGACTCCATATTCCATCACCACGAAGGTTCAGGAAGTGAAGGACCATACTTTATTGACAGATAATCATATTTATAGAAGAGGCATTATAGTGAAACAGATGCAGGAGGCGTAACAGTTGATAACAGAGATAAAAACATACATGCGTAACTAAAATGGGTGTAACTAGGTGTAACTAAAGAACGTCATTAAGTATGATGTCACAAATGGGTGGTTCCATGAAAGAATTTCGCAATGTCAGCAGAAATACTTGGAAGAGATGCGCGCGCAGCAGCATGACGTGTGATTGACGTGCAACTAGGGGGTGAAGGGGACTTGACATTTAGCTCTACATGTGGAGACAGAAGTCTGGGGTTATGTCAACCTAATCCCAAATCATATCTAACATCCTATGTTTAAAGAACTGTGTTATCCAAAAAGAGAGGTCTCTTAGGATAGAATCTTATTCTATACTGACTATACTGACTGTGAGTGCGTGTACAAGCGTCTAAGTGTCTACACTAGATGCGAGGGCAGAAATCTTCCATAGTAACAGGGCTATGAATTACTTGCATAAAGACAGAGAAGCCGG
Source organism: Triturus cristatus (assembly GCF_964204655.1). Taxonomy (NCBI): domain Eukaryota; kingdom Metazoa; phylum Chordata; class Amphibia; order Caudata; family Salamandridae; genus Triturus; species Triturus cristatus. Next base: position 1,209,515,988 of record NC_140584.1, on the reverse strand, counting down.
GCCCTTTGCTCGGTAGCTGGAAGAATGTTTACTTAAACTACTAGACAGGAATGCATTGGATGAGGAGCGGAGCAGAGCAGATAATCTTGAAGGTGAAATACAGTTTTTGGCAGGCAGACAGGTCGAGTCAGGCACCGTTAGCCGCGCAGGGAGTAGGACAAAGTTCATGGATACAGATGCGAGCTCAGACTGGAGCTTTCAGAGGCAGAAGGCAGGAAAAGGCTTAATGGCAGAATCAGGGCCTACTCGCCTGGACTGTAAAATGGGATAAATGAACCATATAAAGCCGGTGGCCTTTCATACTTAGGAATAGAATATCCGGCCCATTCATGGCGGATCTGAAAGAGGACATGTTGACGGTGGACGCACATGTGTTTGCGTCTTCATAACTGGAACTGGAGGAAACATACATGTACTTGTAATTTATACATGAAACCGTTGGGGTCCAAGATAGGGGACATAACTGATCATAAAAATCCATATTTCCACATTCCCTCCTTGTCCCCTACTTGCCCTTAAGAGATATCAATCTTCATCAATCCGTCGATCTGTTCATATAGCATCATTTGTTCTTCTTTCTTCTTCCGGGATGAATGAAATCTTGGTGGTGGAATACACGATGTGGCACACAGACCACAAATCGCTGGTCCACATTGTAGGCATAAGCAGCAACTGAATAATATGAGAAAGCCAATACCTAGGAAGGATAGGACCCTCCATCCCCAGGCTGACAATACACCCCAAAACCAACCGGACCAAGTCCAGGTGCCTGGATTCTGGTGTATCTGGCTTACAATCTTATGAAGGCGAGTTATGGCTTTATATACAGATGGCGAATTTTCTGGTATGAAAATGCAACAACTTGATCCGATGACCCTACAAGCTCCGCCCCTATCGGCCAGGATGACGTCAAGGACAAGACGATTTTGAAGCACAACAATCCGCATAGCAGACTGCTCTTCTGTTAAATTGCCTAAGGCGGAAATAGTTTCGTTCACTACTGCTTCAAGGGTTCTGGTTAATCTACGTATCAGCTTACTATTGGTAACTGTACCTATATAGGGAAAGAGACCTTTATTGAAATCTGTGTATTTTTCCCATGCTGTTTCAGTGTAATCGACTATTGGGAGATCTCTCCGTTCTCTATTGTGTACTAAATGAGTATTTCTGTGATAATCAGGAGGAGCTAGGAAAACAGGTGGCAAAAGGAATCCGATGTAGCAGGTACCATCCCAATCTAGAGGCAAACGTGTATATGCAGTCTGACCACATACAAAGTAGGAATGGCGAGAAGCTCTAAATGTAGACTTGCCTTGATCACTGAACTCTATTACAGTGGTGCATCTACTATGGCCCATATGTATGGAACCATTCTTTCTTACACACAATTCACCTTTAACTGGAAATACTGACATAGCGGGCAAAATTGGTGCAGCTTCGGATTCAACATTCAGGATCATGAGATTAAGCGTGAAATTCCCTAATCCATATACTTCATTTTCTAGATCAGTTCCTGTTCTTTTGGGAAGTCCCTCCTTGTTAGGGTAGCAGACTTTAAGCAAAACTAAGTTCAGGTTTCCCCATACCCAGTTGTCTTGATAAACTGCGGAATTCGAATCTAGGGAATTAATTAAACTAAACCATGCTCCACAGGAGCCATTGTGTGTGAACGGATATGGAAAGAGAGGCAGAATTCCCTTATAGTTCTGATAGGGAGGGAGTCGGCCACATATCCAACAATTTGTAGCATTGCTAGCCTGATGGGAATGATGTAACATACTAATAAAAGTGTTATTGCGCAGCGCAAATCTATAGGACAACTCATGCGGGGGTAATTCACTAAAAGAATGTTCAGCAGTAACATTGTAAACATGTTTAGAAATAGGATAATATATGTGCAACAATATACTTGCAGCGATTATTAAAAGACTTAAGAAAAACAAAATTAATAACGTCACTGTGCAATGACTACGCAGTGATTTACAGTACGCATGTTGTTTCAACTGCATCCTTCGGTTTCTTTCTCTATTCAGGTCTAGGGGATACATGTCAGAGACAAATTCGACCGATTCACCTTGGAGAGGACTTAAACAATCAAATTGTCTGACTTGTTAGACCGTAGTTTTAGTTTATATAGTTCCTAATCACTCGGTTCAACCAAAGGAAGCTTTGAGTCAATCGGTGAAGACACGCGAGGTGTATCGTTTACATCAGACGGTAGTCCATGAAATTTCTTGATGTGACTTGAATGTATCCAACCTTTGCAACCTTCGATCTTCACGGCTGTCCTCGTGGTGAGCAGTACAAGTTGAGGCGATTTCCACCTAGGATCCAGCTGAGTCTTCCGGTCAAAATTCCTCACTAACACCAGGCCCCCGGGAACTACGTCATGGGGTTTCACCTCGGTGTTGTCGGGAAAGGCTGCAGCTACCTGTGAACGACAAGATTGTAGTGCAGACATCAAGGAAGCCAAGTAATCTGTCAGCATATTACAGTCAACATCAGTTATTTTGCGTGGTATAGGCGTCCCCCACATATTTGGTGGTCTGCCAAAGATCACCTCATAAGGGGATAGCCCTGTTCGAGAGTGTGCTACCATTCTCATGTAAAAGAGTGCGACTGGTAAGGCTACTACCCAATCGACACCTTTCTCCCTACATATTTTGGACAATCTAATTTTCAGAGTTTGATTATGTCGTTCCACGAGACCTGCTGCCTCGGGGTGTCGGACACAGTGAAATCTCCATTGATAGCCTAACAAAAGTGAAACGTGTTTCATTAGTTCGGATGAGAACGGCTGGCCGTTATCTGAGTAGACAACACGTGGTAAACCGTACCGTGGGAAGAATTCTCGAACCAACTGTTTGGCAGTAGTCGGGGCAGTGTAATCTGAGACCGGGTATGCTTCTGTCCAACGGGAAAGAGCACAGACAACTACAAGAACATATTTGAATCCTCGACATCGTTCCATCTGGATATAATCCATCTGGAGGACTTCAAAAGGGTGCTCAGGAGGCTGAAATCCACCCTGTTCTACGGGAATGCTTTTACCTGGGTTAAACTGACAACAGATCATACAGGTACGAACTTTTTGTTTAGCTGCTGCTCGTAAATGTTTGTTAAACCAAATGTGTTGAATGCTGTCTAGCATAGCTTTTTCTCCTAGGTGGACTATGTATAGTGTTAATGATGACTTGGACCATTGAGTCGGGAAGAAACCATACAGATTTTTCCTTCGTCATCCATCCTTGATCCGTTTGGATCCCTCCTAATTCAGTCCATTTCTTTATTTCATCTGGTGTAGCATGTGTCTGTATGTCAATTACGTCAAGAGCGGGATCCTTAACCATCATGCAATGTGTTGGTGTCGGAACTATTGTCTTTGTCATGTCAGATGTGTGAGTTTGAGCAGTCTGTTTAGCTGTTCTGTCAGCTAGATCATTGCCTTGGGAAATAATATCAGTAACTTTCGTATGAGCTTTACATTTCATAATTGATATTGCAGTGGGTAGATGTATTGCATCTAATAAGGCCTGAATGAGGGGTCCGTGCTGAATGTGGGCACCGTGAGAAGTTAAATAACTTCTCTCTCGCCACAGCACGCCGAAGTCATGTACAACTCCGAATGCATAACGTGAATCAGTGTATATGTTGACTTTTTTATTTGTGGCTTGGATACAGGCTTGTGTCAGAGCGATGAGCTCTGCTGCTTGAGCGGACAAGGTATTTATGCAATTTGTTTCAATGACTTCAGTGTCTGTTGTGACTGCGTAAGCGGCCACTAACTCTCCTGTACTTGTTCTCATACATGAACCATCTACATACAATGTCAGGTCTGGATCTGACAATGGGACGTCCGTCAAGTCTTGTCTGGGTTTCGTCGTGATAGTGATAACTTCAATACAATCATGTGCTAGTGGGTCTGTTCCGTTTACTGGTAACAGTGTGGCAGGATTCAATGTACTACAACGTCTGATTTCTATGTGTGGCTGAAACAATGTTAATTCGTAACCGGTGAGTCTTGTTATAGTCAAGTGTTGTGTTTGCGTTCGGTTCAAGAGAACCTCTACTGCATGTGGTACTTGTACTGTCAATGGATGTCCTAACACTATGGCATCGCTTTGTCTGATTGCTAAAGCTGTCGCTGCCACTGATTTCAGGCACGCAGGCAGAGCCTGAGCTACTGGATCTAATGTACTAGAAAAATAAGCACATGGTTTGTGTGATCCTGCTTGTTCCTGAGTGAGTACTGACAAGGCAGTACCTTCGCGTTCTGTAACAAAGAGTGTAAACTGTTTATTGTAACATGGTGTTGCTAAAACAGGTGCTTGACATAAAGCTTTCTTTAGGCTTTCAAAAGCTTGTGTATGTTCCTGAGTCCAAGGGAGAACAGTCGATGTGGCTGCCTCCTGTGTTGTCAACTGAATGAGTGGTTTTGCTAGAAATGCATACTGAGGGATCCACTGCCTACAATATGAAGTGAGGCCTATAAAAGCCCGCACCTCCTTTTGTGTCTTGGGTATTGGCATGTTAGCAATTAACTGGATGCGATCGGGTGTAAGCTGCCTTCCCTCCTTGGACAGCGAGTGCCCAAGGTAAACAACTCGCTGGACACAGAATTGCAGCTTAGAAGGGGACACCTTGTGCCCCTTTTCGGCCAAGAATTGTAAAACCGTCAGTGAGGCTTTTTCACATTCAGGTTCGCTTCTAGCGGTGATCAGCAGATCATCAACATATTGAAGCAGGGCAGTGTTGACTGGCATGTGGATACTGTCAAGTTCTCGTTTCAGTGCTTGGCTATAGATGCTGGGGCTTTCTGTGAATCCTTGAGGTGCGCGTGTGAATTTAAAGCTTCGTCCATTTAAACTAAATCCGAACAAGTATTGGCTTTCCGGATCTATTGGGACGCTGAAAAAGGCATTCTTGAGATCAATTACAGTAAAGAATGTTGCTTCGGAATCAATGGCTGTCAGTAACGAAGAAATGTCTGGGACTACGGGGTATTGTGGTACAATACATTTATTTAATTCGCGCAGATCAATAACCAATCGATATACTGGCGGGGCCTTTGGATCAGTTCGTTTAAGAATCGGAATTATCGGGGAATTACATACATTGGAGTCGGTTTCCACAACCACTCCTTGGGTAATAAGCTCGTCAATGATTTGCAGTAAAGCCACTACAGCATCTGGGGGTAACTTGTATTGTCGCATTCGTGGTAGTACCACTCCTGTCTTTAGTGTGACTCGATATGGTGTAATGTTCATGCAACCAACATCTGTAGGGCCTTGTGCCCATAAATGTGTGGGTAAAGTCTGCAGTCGATGATCCATGTCTCGGGACACATAGTGCCCTTTGAAATCACGTAAAAACAATCTTACTCCTTCCGGAGAACAACATATTATAGCTCCTAGAGCTTTCAATGTTTTTATACCTAACAGGTTTTCTGGACATGATTTAGTAAGCAATAAATCTGTAGTTCGTGTCAAAGGACCAATCGTAAGGGGAAGAGGCTGTGATACTTCGTTAATGATAGGTTTTCCTGAAAAACCAAGGGAAATATTCTGTGAGCCTGAGAGGGGTGCCCCTGGAACTTCACTACGTTTTATGGTTGTTCGGCTTGCCCCTGTATCAAGTAAAAAATTTCTATCTTGGCCTAATAGTTCACTGTGTACATAAGGTCCTTCTTGATCTACAGGGACCTCGATAAGGGGTAAGCCAACTTCCCTCTCTAGGCTGTTTCATGAGTATCGTTGATAATCAGGATAGTCATACTGTGCGGTCTGGTACATCTGTTGTGTCGTTGTTTGTGTGGCAGCAATAGGCTGCGGTGGTGGAGCTGGCATAGACTGTTGCGGAGCTGGCATGGACTGTGCATGCTGCGGGGCTCCTTGTTGGTTCTGATCCTGTCTAAGTGGCCGTGGTCTTTCTTTTGTATTACCTATGGCGATATTATGTTTTAAAACTGGACAATCGTGTACATAATGACCTGGCTGTTTACAATAGTTGCATGTCCCTTTTACAGGACCTGCTGAAACACTGGACTGTGTCATACCCTTTTTATGACCGTCAGCTGGAACTGTCTGGGAAACTAGCATTTTCATTTTCGTGTCTTTCATGCGTCTTTGTTCATGTTCTTGTTCCTCTCTAATTCTATTGTGATGGTACTGTAGCATTTGTAACATTTGTGACGGAGTGTTACCTTGCCAGGTACTCTCGAATTTCAATACTCTATTCTTAACTTGGGGCAAGGAATTTTCAACTAATTTTGTCACAAACAGATGTGGATACGATTCGCTACTTGCTTTTATTCCACTATTTACACCAAAACATTTTTCGAATCGGGCATAGAAATCACTAGTGTCCTCATCTTGCTTTTGTTTACAGGCTGAGATTGCACCCCAGTCTTCCTTTTTCGTAGTTAATAAACGTGGCAGTACCTGTACTAGTAAACCTGGTAGTATTTTGGTCTTGTCCCCAAGCCCTGAACCTGGACCTCGAGCTTTTTCTTCGTTTTCTAATGCTGTCCAATCTATCTTTTGGTCTCCCACCTCCCAATCCTTTTCCTTGAGTTTTTCGTAAATGCCCGCAGGCATTAATACCTTCAATATTTTCATAATGTCGGGATAGGTATACTCTCCCATGAGCAACATGTCTTTAATTTCACGGTGGAAACCCGCTGGGTCTTTGTCATGACTGGCTACCACTTTCTTCATTTCTAATAGTTCTATTTTAGATATGGGTGTGTATACAAACACACGTTTAAACTGATTGTCATCACCTTTTATCGGGTGTACTTCGCGTAAGGGATTCTGTCTATCCATGTAATACGTCGTTCTTTCCTTGATGGGCAGTGAGACATGTTCGGGGCATACAAAAAGAATGTACTGTTTTCTGGATTCCAGTATTTCTCTAATTAACTCAGTACCTGAACCTCTCCATTTATTCGTGAGTAATTCAGTCAATATATCAGGTAAGGGACCAGGATCGGAGTGTTGGCTTTTATATAATATAAGGAGTTGTTGAATCATGTAGATACCAGCTAAACGCTGTTCATCTGGGGTGAGGTTCAAAAACGTATGTGCTAGGGTATCATCACTATATTTTCCGGGACTGTCAACCCAGTGAACGGCTGACCTGGCTAATTCTTGTTCGTCCATAGAATCGAGTATATGATAACCCCTTCGTTCTCTGAGTAATTTGTCAGCGGCTTGGAACGAATGTTCGGGGGACCTTATATTTATTATTGGTGTTTGGAAATTTCTGTTATTATCTGGACGTATCGGGCGTATCGGATCAGTAAAGCATCTAGTATTATTGCAAGATCTTCCTCTACCTACATAGGCCATTGTTTCTAACTGTCCTGTGGGCAGTTCTAATTCTTCCTCCTCTTCGGTTTGTTCAGGCTGGTCTACTGCTAATCTTTCTTCGTGTATTCGTTCTACTTCTTTGCGGATTTTTCGGCACATAGCTATTATACTTAATCGTTTATCATGTCTCCCCTCTGATATATTCCGACTCCATGTGGTAAGAATTTGCATTTCTTCCGGATTTACCCCTGGTCGGTCTTGATTTCTGATCACACAATTTATGAGGAAACGTAACAGTTCCCCCTGTATCTCCACTTTCTGGTATTCCATGGCTCTATTAATACTCTCAGAATCTCGCCCTGACTGGACAAAGTGATATATATTTTCTAAATGTGTAGTCATTCCTGGTAGCCTCCCTAAATATATTGCAGCTCGTCGGATACGTAATGATGCCAGCAGCATTTCGTCCTCCTTGCCGGGCACAGGGTCATATCTACAATCTATTAGAAGTTCCTTAAGCATGTCGGGAGTTACTAGTTTGGGCGTACGTTGGTGGGCTAATTCTTGAAAGGAAAGTTTATTTACTCTGGGTGGCGTGGAAAAAATGTTTGCTGTACCTCCTGTAGCACCGCCTGGGGTGCTGGATGTGAAAGGATTCGTTGAACGTGATATAGCAACCATAGGTGTGGATACAGCTGTAGAAACAGATGTGCTTGCCGGAACTTGTGTCGGAGTCTGTTGTTGCGGAGGTACAGACGGAGGAGGGTCTTGGCGTTGAACCCCCTCGGCAGGCGGTCTATGTGGCGCAGTATTAGCACTCGGGAGCTGCGTCGTCTAAATAAGAAGAAAGGAAAACATCTTCTGCGGTTCTGGGATGCCCTTTGGGATGTGCTTTTATCGGAAACAATGGGGGTGGCAAGTCTTTTGGTATCTCCGGAGTAGCCTTAGGTAACCCTTCGGCCAGAAGAGGATACATACCATTCATAAGGGCATTTCTTTGTCTGTCTACTTGTTCTGATTTTACTCGAGTACCTTCTTCAATTAATAGATTTTCTCGGACTTTATTTGAATTCTCCTTACTTTTCTCTTCCTGTCTGAGTGCTTTTTCTGTACGTCTATATGATTCTTTACGCCATAATTCAATGGCATCTTTCTGTGACTGTCTAGCTTTCTTTTTCCATAATTCTTCCTCTACTTTCATGATGCAATCTGCATCCCAGGTCCCAGCTGCGGGCCACTTCTGACTTTCTGGTAATTCCTTGGTGTAGTCTACCCATAAATCAAGAAATAATATGGCGTCTAGGCCATGTTTATGATACATGAAGTACCCTGGAGTGTCCCTAGGAGGAATGGGAACAGCTTCTTCGAGTACCCCTTTTCTAGTTTTTATCTGTCTTAATTTCGAAAAGAGCGGCATATTGAGAACTGATCTGATACCTAATTTTGAACACGCTTAATACAACAAAACACAATAATGGACAGTCATTCACACCACAATATGCAGAACGTATTTAAAACATTTTAACATTTAATGAACAACAATGATGGCCATTTAGGGAACTAGTCACTAAGCATAATACTCGGCACTAACTAGGTAATTCTGAATTATATATTAGACATACTTGATATACTGCTAAACAGTACAGATACACTGCTGAAACAGTGCAGACCGGATTTGTGTACCCAAACCCGTCTTGACCGGCACAACCTATGTGCACGTCAGAACGCCTCCCCGGCAATGGTACTCACCGGGTATCTCGGAACGGAAGGCCTCGGAACTGAACTGAACTGGACTCGGACCAGACTGGACTCGACTCGAAACTTCGGAACCTCGGAAACTGGTGGGCCTCTGTATACCTCGGATCTTGCTCTCTCAGCTAGGCTCTGGTCGGGATACTTCGCACTTCTCACCGCCTCGTCTGGGTGTTGATCGCAGCCTCAGTTACCCCCGCTCGGCAGGAGGGAGATACAGGAAATCCTGTGGGTACGCGTTGTTGTCCGTCCAGCTGTGACAGGAGACCGGGCCTGCAACGCACCTCCGGCGCGTGAGATGAGAAAGTGTCCCTGTTCGGGCGCCATATATGTGGTAAATAATTTAATTACCGGAACTTAATTTGATGCGGAACATTAATAAGAATAGCTCAATAAAATAAGAGGCAGAATCCGTGGTATTAGAGGTTCGGAACGGGCTTTATTCCAAAATCAATTCGAATTGAGGACTCCATATTCCATCACCACGAAGGTTCAGGAAGTGAAGGACCATACTTTATTGACAGATAATCATATTTATAGAAGAGGCATTATAGTGAAACAGATGCAGGAGGCGTAACAGTTGATAACAGAGATAAAAACATACATGCGTAACTAAAATGGGTGTAACTAGGCGTAATTAAAGAACGTCATTAGGTATGATGTCACAAATGGGTGGTTCCATGAAAGAATTTCGCAATGTCAGCAGAAATACTTGGCAGAGATGCGCGCGCAGCAGCATGACGTGTGATTGACGTGCAACTAGGGGGTGAAGGGGACTTGACATTTAGCTCTACATGTGGAGACAGAAGTCTGGGGTTATGTCAACCTAATCCCAAATCATATCTAACATCCTATGTTTAAAGAACTGTGTTATCCAAAAAGAGAGGTCTCTTAGGATAGAATCTTATTCTATACTGACTATACTGACTGTGAGTGCGTGTACAAGCGTCTAAGTGTCTACACTAGATGCGAGGGCAGAAATCTTCCATAGTAACAGGGCTATGAATTACTTGCATAAAGACAGAGAAGCCGGGCCCTTTGCTCGGTAGCTGGAAGAATGTTTACTTAAACTACTAGACAGGAATGCATTGGATGAGGAGCGGAGCAGAGCAGATAATCTTGAAGGTGAAATACAGGTTTTGGCAGGCAGACAGGTCGAGTCAGGCACCGTTAGCCGCGCAGGGAGTAGGACAAAGTTCATGGATACAGATGCGAGCTCAGACTGGAGCTTTCAGAGGCAGAAGGCAGGAAAAGGCTTAATGGCAGAATCAGGGCCTACTCGCCTGGACTGTAAAATGGGATAAATGAACCATATAAAGCCGGTGGCCTTTCATACTTAGGAATAGAATATCCGGCCCATTCATGGCGGATCTGAAAGAGGACATGTTGACGGTGGACGCACATGTGTTTGCGTCTTCATAACTGGAACTGGAGGAAACATACATGTACTTGTAATTTATACATGAAACCGTTGGGGTCCAAGATAGGGGACATAACTGATCATAAAAATCCATATTTCCACATATTTGAGAACAATCAGTGGTAGAAGGGGGGAAAGGTAGCTTGGAGTAGGGGGGAGTATGAGGAGTAAGATTGTGTCTGTAGCTCCTTGAAGACCTGTCAGTCCATCTATCATTGGCCAGTTTAGTAGTGATGCGTATGAGCTTTTGTAAGTCAGCCTTAAGTTGTTGAGTATCAAGCGAGATAATGTCCAAAGCGGAAGAGGTACATAGAGTAGATGAGACTCCGTAGAGTGTGTCAGGGAACCCGTAGGCTGAGCCGGAATACTGGTGGGGGCAGTCGTGGGTTGAAGGCCCGCGAGCTACAGGTAGGGGTTGGTTAACACGGAAGGGTAATTAAGGTGGCAGGGGGGCTGGGGAGAACTGTAAAGCTGGTCATCTAGATTCTCTAGAGACGCCATGGTGTTGGGGTAGATCATAGGAGAGGAATCTGGATTCAGGAAAGACCTCTCTCTGGCCAAGGGGAAGGGAGGGTAGACCAAAGGGTCAGAAAGGCCAGTGCTAACGCAGGGTGATTGGAGGTACAGTGTGGTGAGGAGGGGAGCAGTGTTCTGTAAGACCTCATTCTGGGTGATACAACTCATAACCCACCGCCGTGAAGGCGAGAGGGGCAAAGGAGGGGGCCTGGAAGCATTAGAGGAGGATAGGGGGAGAGTGACTAGGGGTGAGGTTACTCATCACCACCACAAACTGCATCAGCATGATCCATGACAGAGGAGACACAGCAGCCCTCATTCTCCTGGACCACTCTGCAGCATGTGACACGGTCTCAGATCCCATCCTCATCAGGCGTCTGCATGAAATTCCCATCCAAGGACCCGCTCTCCGCTCGATCTGCTCTTTCTAATTGGATAGAACACAAGCATGCAGCCTGGCACCCTACTCTTTGGAAGTCTGCAAACTCATCTGTGGAGTGCTTCAAAGTTCATTGATCAGTCTCCCTCCCTTCAACATGTACATTGAATTGAATTGAATATGGGACTTAGAGCGCAATCTGTCACTCCGAAAGGAGCATCCTCGCGCTGAACAATTGAGGACTAGCTTAACAGAATGAAACAGGGACCTAAATAAGGGCATGGTAGAATGCATCTGATGCTCCGAAAATCCAGGTTTTTAGGGCCTTCCTAAACTGTGCTTCTGATTTTAGGGTCCTCAATTTGTTTGGCATAAGGTTCCAGGCTTTGGTTCCTAACACCGTTGCAGACTTCCCTCCGAGGGTTTTAAGCCTGAAATCGGGGAGTTTAAGGAGGTTAGCCGATGAGGATCTAAGTGTCCTCGTTGTGGTATAAGAGGGGCCTTCTTCCTTGCAGAGAGTGCTGTGGCCCGCTGTGTTCAGTCTGTAGGCCAGGGCTGGAACAGTGTCCAGGGGTGCCCCATGTCCCCAGGGGTGCAGGGCCTCCTTCCTGGCAGAGGGTGCTGTGGCCCTCTGTGCTCACTGTCTGCAGGCCAGGGCTGTTGCTGGAGCAGTGTCCAGGGGCGCCCCATGTCCTCCGGGGTAGGTTGTCAGCAGGGCCTCCTTCCTGGCAGAGAGTGCTGTGTCCCTCTGTGCTCACTGTCTGCAGGCCAGGGCTGGAGCAGTGTCCAGGGGTGCCCCATGTCCCCAGGGGTGCAGGGCCTCCTTCCTGGCAGAGGGTGCTGTGGCCCTCTGTGCTCACTGTCTGCAGGCCAGGGTTGGTGCTGGGGTATTTTCCAGCGGTGCCCTATGTCCCCCGGGATAGGTTGTCAGCAGGGCCTCCTTCCTGGCAGAGGGTGCTGTGGCCCTCTGTGCTTAGTCTTCATGCCAGGGCTGGTGCTGGAGTAGTGTCCAGGGGTGCCCAATGTCCCCAGGGGTGCAGGGTCTCCTATTCCTGGCAGAGGGTGCTGTGGCCCTCTGTGCTCACTGTCTGCAGGCCAGAGTTGGTGTTGGGGTATTTTCCAGGGGTGCCCCATGTCCTCCGGGGTAGGTTGTCAGCAGGGTCTCCTTCCTGGCAGAGAGTGCTGTGGCCCGCTGTGTTCAGTCTGCAGGCCAGGGCTGAAGCAGTGTCCAGGGGTGCCCCATGTCCCCAGGGGTGCAGGGCCTCCTTCCTGGCAGAGGGTGCTGTGGCCCTCTGTGCTCACTGTCTGCAGGCCAGGGTTGGTGCTGGAGCAGTGTCCAGGGGTGCCCCATGTCCCCAGGGGTGCAGGGCCTCCTTCCTGGCAGAAAGTGCTGTGGCCCTCTGTGCTCACTGTCTGCAGGCCAGGGCTGGAGCAGTGTCCAGGGGTGCCCCATGTCCCCAGGGGTGCAGGGCCTCCTTCCTGGCAGAGGGTGCTTTGGTCCTCTGTGCTCACTGTCTGCAGGCCAGGGTTGGTGCTGGGGTATTTTCCAGGTGTGCCCCATATCCCTCAGGGTAGGCAGTCAGCAGGGCCACTCTTCGTAAGATGGCGGCCTGCAGGCCCGGTGCGCATGCGTTTATTGCGGTCTAGTAGCGCGTGTGCGTCAGCGGATCATAGGTCACCGGTGGCAGCTCAGCCCGGAAGAGCTGCAGCAGTGCCCGCAGCAGGAGGCAGCGCGGGGCAGAGGGAAGAAGAGAAGGAGCCGGCGGAGGGAAGAAGAGAAGGAGCCGGCGGGGGAAAGAGACGGTAAAGAGACCACCCGGGGAAGGGGGGAGTGACAACCCTGGGGAGGGAGCGAGACAACCAGGGAACAACCGAAGGGAAGAGAGAGACTGCGGGGGAGGGGGGGGGGCGGGGGTGACAGCCAGGGAGAGTCGAGTGACTGCCAGGAGATAGAGATAGACAGCGAGAGGATAGAAAGAGACAACCAGAGGGAGGAGACTGACAGCCGGGGGTGGGAGAAGTAGCAGCCAGGGGAAGAAGAGTGACATCCAGGAGGCAACCGAAGGGAAGAAAGAGACAGCCAGGGGCAGGAGAGAGAGGGTGACAACCAGGGGGAGGGGAGTGACTGCGGGGGGGGGGGGGGGGGGAGGGACAACCAGGGAGAGAAGAGTGATAGCTAGGGATTGGAGAGATGCAGTAAGGAGACAGCCGGGTAACACAGCAGACTATGGCGGAACAGGGAGGGGAGGCAGCCAGAATAAAAGAGGTGGGGAGGGGGTACAGAAGAAGAGGAACTGGCAACAGAAAGTGGAAGAGAGAGAAAGACATGCAACATAGACAGACAGAAGAGGAAAGAGACCAATAAAGAAAGAGCTGGATACGGGGACAAAGGCTCACAAACCTCACCCAGCGAGATAGACCAGAGGGTCACAGCTCCTGCTGCCGGGAGGGGTGGCGGACCAGATCTCGGCCTCTCAAAGCTCAGATAGTCCAGAGGGTCACAGCTCCTGCTGCAGGGAGGGGTGGCAGCCCAGATCTCGGCCTCTCAAAGCTCAGATAGTCCAGAGGGTCACAGCTCCTGCTGCAGGGAGGGGTGGCAGCCCAGATCTCGGCCTCTCAAAGCTCAGATAGTCCAGAGGGTCACAGCTCCTGCTGCAGGGAGGGGTGGCAGCCCAGATCTCGGCCTCTCAAAGCTCAGATAGTCCAGAGGGTTACAGCTCCTGCTGCAGAGAGGGTTGGCAGCCCAGATCTCGGCCTCTCAAAGCTCAGATAGTCCAGAGGGTTACAGCTCCTGCTGCAGGGAGGTGTTAGAGACCAGGTCTCAGCCACTGAGATGGGCCTTGGGGAGGGGTTACAGCTTCCTGCGTGGAAGACCTCGTCTGATTTGAGAGGTATCTGAGTGAACACGCGTGAGGCGCAGCTGTGCAGTAGTGAGAGTCCAGTCGGGGAGGCAGCGGTGTCTCTTGATGTAGAGGGACAGAAACCCAATGTCAGAGACGGCGACCAAATAAGGGCACAGCTTGACAGGTGTTGATGTCACTTTATGGTGCTAGGTTGCCGCCTGGTCATTGCCTGAGAGATGGTGGTGTTCCAACGCAGAGGTCTCAGGTGACGGTCCCTGTCTGAGAAGGAGAGGTGGATCTCAAACTAATGGGTCACAGGGCAGAGTGGGACCTACAGACTGACAGTCTCTTAGCTCCCCATGCACATGGCCCCCTTGGGAGTATGAACGGGAGGGCCCCGGGGGGACTCTTCATCTACAGCCACACAGAGGGAAGGAGGGGGCTGACGCATCAGCGGGAAGAAGGTCCCCGAAGGAGCTCCTCTCTAAGCAGGTTGTTCCCAGTTCTTGGAATAGAAATAATTTCCTCTGGGATCCCTCAAAGCAGAGGTCAAGGTGTGGCCGCGGAAAAGGGTGGAGTCGAGAGGGACGAGGAGTGAAAAGAAGACTCTGTCAGTCACATTTCAACTTGTACTTTTATTTTGTTTTAAACTGTGCAGCTAAGAAATTGGCAACGACGACAAATGTGACAGTAACTATGTTGTGGCTTACTTATTTGGTAACAAACAGGCGTCATATTATAGTACGGGGGTAGGGCACCTGCTGTAGAGATCTTTGTGTGCCCAGCAGTTTTCAGAGGGTAATTCTGACAGTAACGTGACTCTGGTGGTTAATGCAGTGTCTGGAAAGATCTGTGTTTTGTCTCCCACAGTTTTGACTCCTCTTAAAGTAGCCTAGGAGTGAATGTGTCTGCTCAAAGCGTGAGTAATATTCACATGACTGATTGGTATTTTATGTAGATAGCTCAGTGTTGTTCCTGCCTTTGTCACAGATTATTTTGTTCTGTGCAGTTAATAAATTCCATTTCTTCTTATGTTGTACAGGGAGCTATGAACCTGGATGCAAGTTGCAAGACTCCGTTTTAGAACCTTGTTGTTTTCCTTCTCACACTTCCATTATTCGAAGGTTTCTGGAGTGTTTGTTTACAATAATAACCTCAACCACTGCCCCACATTTTAAAGCGTGACTGTCCGCCAGACAAAGCGACATATGCTTACCACCAGGAACGATACGTGACTCCTGCAGCTTGTCGCCCTGATGCATCATGTAATATTTCCTTGAAGCTTGAGCTGCACATTGTTTCCAAATAATGTTTGTGATGTAAAGTCCCTGGACCCCCACAGTGGGATGAGTAGCGCTGTAAAACACATTGAGTAACGACTGTCCTTGAGCGAGTTCAGACCCTGGAACAGCCAATAAAATACAGCCAGAATCAAGGGGTCTCCTTAAAATGGGACAAGGTAGACGCAAGACAATTGGAGGTGGAGATTTTTAAGACAAATAAGGCAGGGATAGATGCTTGCTTAACCCCCACCACTGAGCCAGATTTAATAATTAAGAACTTTGAGGCTCTTCTAGGTAATGTGGCATCCCACCTCTTAAAAACCGTGGGGGGGGGAAAGAAATTGGATACAAATGGTTTGATGCTGAATGTTCCGCAGCACAATCAAGATTAACGAAGGCATTGCATCAAGTGCCACGGGATAGGGCGCTTGTTAGAAATTCTAGGAAAATGTACAGAGATTTCATCAATAGGCGAAAATCAGATTTAAGGACAAAGGCATGGGAAGACTTAAGTAAAGCGTCAGAACTAAGGGATAGCAGGCTATTTTGGGAGGTTATAAACCGCCCATTTTTACAGAGTGAAGAAAAGGGCAATATGCTAGTGCATATACCAGGGGATACCTGGGAAGCACATTATAGAAGAATTTTTAATCCGAATGAGGTGACGTTGTCTACTCCTAATGAGGGGGTCGGCGATTTCCACTTGGAGTCAGCCCAAACGCTTAGCCTATCACTTACTCTCTCAGAGGTAGAGGCCGCTTTAAGGAAGGGCACCATACTAAAGGCCCCAGGGCCCGATGCAGTCCCTTTAGACCTTTTTAAACACAATGTTGAGGTGTGGGCACCACTTTTATTAAATGTATTTAGAGCTATTGTGGAAGGGCGTATTCCAACTTCCTGGCAAGAGGCGGTAGTGGTACCGATCTTTAAAAAGGGTGACAAGGGTGATCCGTGGTGCTACAGACCGATATCATTAATAGATGCGTCTTGTAAGTTGATGGGAAGAGTGATACTGGCACGACTGGAAACATGGGCTGAGTCATCAGGTATTATCGTGGATTCCCAGTATGGGTTTAGGAGAGGCAAAGGAACCACAGAGCAATGTCTTAATTTGGCTTTAATTATGGGTAAGTACATGAGGGCCAGGCGCAGTTGTATTCACCTGGCCTATATGGACTTATCCAGTGCCTTTGACACTGTGTGCAGAGGAAAATTGTGGCAAATGATGGAGACCATGGGGTTTGAAGAACCTTTGGTCATCCTGCTTCGCAGGCTGCATGCTGCCACAACAGTGAGGATTCGTTTTGGACCAGGTGGTGAGAAGACAAAATCCATCCCATCCACTGAAGGTGTTCGCCAGGGATGTATTCTGGCTCCTTTTTTATTCTTGGTGTACACCAATGGTCTGGAAAGTTTTCTGTTGGACAGTGGTGCAGATTTCCCCCAGGTAAATGGCAAACGGGTACCGATGTTATCTTATGCAGATGACACGGTGTTAATGACCCTCACTGCCAACAGTATGCAAATTTGTCTGAATGCCTTTGATACTTTCATGGAAGGATTAGATCTTAGGGTCAACTTCACAAAGTCTTTTGCCATGACCTGTGGTCCCAAAGGGGTAAAATCTCGCAGGTTTATGGTGAAAGACTCAATTATTGCGAAAGTGGACAATTTTAATTATCTGGGGAATTTATTTAATAAAACGTTGAGTTGGGACTTTTTAATATCAGCTCGCGCCCAAAAGGCTACACAATCTATAGAGGCTCTTTTTCGTTTTTCTAGTAAATTGGGTCAAAAGCCGATTGCAGAACTAAAAACTTTATATAAAGCAAAATGCCTCCCCGTTGCCACATATGGTGCAGGAGTGTGGGGGATACAAAACTGTGACAAGATCCAAGTTATGGAAAATACATTTATAAAGCGCCTTTTATCTGTCCCATCTGGTACTTCAAATAGTTTCTGCCATACTGAGGTGGGTATTGATTTTGTGAGCGATATTATCCATGTCTCTCCTCTGCTGCTATGGAGCAAGGTTTGGCGGTCTGAAGAATTGAAACTTACAAAGGAAATTTTACAAGACTGCCTTAAGCTTGATTATTCTATGGAGATCCCATGGCTGTTATATGTAAGGGAAACCCTTTATAAGATTGGGTTGGGACATATATTCCAAAATCCCGAAATGGTTGGTAAGGAGTCTAAGTTAATGATTAAAAATGCTTATTGTATCAGGTTAGGCATGTTAAGAAATAGTGAGCATGCACTATATAATAGGGGCAAGCTGCAGCAGCAGTTTTACCTATCGAATATCATGCATACCCAATGGCGTTTTTACTTGACAAGGTTCCGTCTCAGCTCTTTGCACTTTCTTTTTGCTTTCCCAAAACAAGGGGGGTGGTGTGAGAGACTACCCCCTTGCCCTTGCAACGATAAGGCCTCACAAAGCACAGTGCACCTCATTCTTTTTTGTGCTTTGTATAAAGATCTAAGAAACCGATTTATTAAGCCTGTTTTGTTAACCCTTGGATCTCGTTATTATAAAGAGGGTTATGAGTATCTACTGTCCTTGTCATCTTCAGCTATATGTAGTGCTGTGCTTAGTTTTATTAGATTGGCACTCAATATTAGAAATCGATATTGAACAGTATTATTATTGGAAACCTATTGTAATAGACTATTATGTGGATTTGTACTTTAATGGAATGCACAAGCACTTTACAATATGTTTATATATGTGATCCCTTTAGTCTAAATGTATTGCAATTTTAATATGGATATATTACGTGTTTTTTAAAAAAAACAAATTTTATGTAATCTTTTTAAATCTGTGTATACTTTTATGATTCTAGTTATGAATCGAAATAAAGTTTATTGAATCGAGTAACAAATCAGTAAGAGCTTTTTAAAGTCATTATTAGTGTAAATTGCTCGCACAGATACATCTGATATTAGCACAGTGCATGCTTGTCCCTCACATGCAGGGGTAGAACAAAGTGAAAAAATCTGCTTCTAAATCGTATTTCTCTTAAGCATGTGGGAGGAGATAAGCTGAGTGCCTTTGTTTCCCTCTGTGACATTTGTATCTGCGGGTTAGGCTCAATATAGCTCCTACACAAAGGCCTAACCCAAAGGGCCATCAGCCCAAAGGGCCATCAGCCCAAAGGGCTGATGGCCCTTTGGGTTAGGCCTTTGTGTAGGGCTCGGCTGGAAGTGAAAATAAGAAGCCTCTCTTACTCTCTGCAGGTTGCTGCTCCAGTTAGGAAGCGGACAACGTGTGGGTGCTGCTGAATATGTCCCAATGTCAGCCAATTAATCTGAGAAAATTTCAGTATATTTCATAGGGGCCTGCACCCAGCACCCAGCTCAATACCAGCTGCCAGTTCTCTACCCCTTGAGCCAGCCCTGCTTGCTATGTGTAGCCCAGGGAAGCCCCGAGTAATGTAGTAATATTCATATTTCTTATTGATCAGCTTCATTGCTTCAAGGTCTAACCTTTGCCACGGTTCTAACAAATGAAGGTGGGTTCTTCTCCAGGGAGCAGGCAGCCTAACCAGACCCAACAAAAATACCTTTCACATCGTTAATCTTCGTGGATAGTCAATGAGTGTTCGCCACGTCAACCGCATTTAGTATAAGTATATTGAGGCAATCAAGACTGATGGGTACAAGAGGCATGGAATGTAAAGGTTGCGACCAAAGGCGTGTACCACCACTGGCAGATACTACTTGGGCAACAAATGTCAATTCAGTCATTCTATAAATGAGGAATATAAGAAATGTGATGAAGTATCCAAAATAACATCCTAGGGAGCAGCAGACTCTAGAGAGACAACCACAAAGACTCCTTTCTTAGCCATTCAATGACCAGCGTTGTGTGCCTTCAGGGCAGGCGCACTCAGCCTGTTGCACCGATTGCATGCCGAAGGCACACCCAAGGTAAGCCGGTCTCTCCTTGGGAATCTCGACTCCTCCTGCCTCTAACCTCAGGATGGGTGTCATGTACCACCCACAGGAACAAACCGTACATTCGTCGAACAATTAGTGAAATTTATTTTGTCGCAGTGGATAATATGCGATATCACTATCGTCATAGGATATTTTAATCTACTCAGGGGTGAAGATAACAAACCTGTAAAGCTCCTCTCTTTGTTTCTCAGCGACAAGGACCTCCTCCAACACTGCCAAAACCCCACCCATGAAAAACGCTCCATTCTGGACCTTACCACGTCAAAGGACTCGGTGCTGACCACTGATGACCATGCTCTGTGGATTGTTATATCCACTTTCAAAATTCAAACTTTCAAATTCCCTTCTCTCTTTCATTTGTCTACCAGAAAACCTCAGGCCAATTTAGAAAGGGGAAGACTTGTTTCTGTGACCCTAATAATATTGATGTTACTGCCCTAGACAACCAGTCTTGTGATGACCTCCTCGCCCATGCGCCCAACATGACCTTGATACCACAACCGAGAAATGCAACAAATATGTTAAATAGCTGATGAATGAACATGCTCCAGCGAAAAGCAAGGGAAGGAAGCCAAATCCTCTCGTCCCTAGATCGTGAAGGAGCTACAATGGTGAAAAAGAACACTCCGACATCTTGAAAAATTATGGGGACAAGAACCCTCTCAGTTCAATCTAACAAAACTAAGGGATGCTAGAGAAATATATGCACTTAACATCTTTATAGTGAAATCCTCCCACATCCAATTTTTTCTAGGTACTGCTAAAGTCACCCAAAACCTGTGTTTGAGATTATTAAACAGGCAAACAATCCTTCGTCCAGTAACATGACCCTGCTCCAGAAACCAAACGTGACACATTTCTGATCATCTCCTCAGACGGTGAAATGTGTTAAAAATTCACGTTGCTCAAAGTCTGACATCCTGATTGCCTGTACGTTCATTTGCAAAGCCCACCCATCCTGACCACGCTTTGTTGCAGTCTCTGAGTTGGAATTACTTGATACGATAATCGAGGTCCAGTCTTCCATTCACCTCTCCAGACTCACTGCCTGGTCCATTTCATGAACTGCTCGCTGAAGCTAGGTGTTTTTTCCAACATTTTGAAGAAGGGCCAAGTTTCTCCCCTTCTAATGAAATCCGCAGCTGACACAAAGGACTTAAACAACTTCCATCCTGTCTCAAAACTTCCTTTCTCAGGGAAGGTGTTGGAAATTTCCATTGCCTCATAACTGAGGGAAAACAACCTTCTCCACACCTTTAAGTCTAGAATCAGACAGTGTTGTAGCAGAGTAACCATCCTTTTAAACTAATCAACCACTTGTTCCACAAATAACTCTTGCCTTGTTGTTCTGTTGCATCTTTCAACCGCCATTGATACAGTCAACCACCTTGCACCGATTAATGTCTCAGAAGAACGTAGGCATCGATGGTCCAGCCCCGAAGTGTTTCATCTTTCTATTTGTCAAACTGTTATCAGACAGTGAAGACGAGGATTCATTCTGAAGCAAAAATAACCTTCAACTACGAGTTCCACCGGCCAATTCCTGTTTCCAGCTCTTCTATTGATATCTCAAACCCGCAGGAGAGATCCTATGACACATTGGAATTCTGTAAGACCAAAATACTGATAATGCGTAGATTTGTTTTTTCATCCAAAATGAGATCATTCTACTCGCCAACATTGTGGACAGAGTCCAAAAATGGGTAACATGCCCCCATTTAAAGTTTAAACCGCCTAAACCAGAGTTCCATCTCTGAGAAATGGATCTCCTCATCAAAGAATGATGGGAACCCTGTTCTCTCCTGAATAGGAAACTGACGAATCTGGAGAATTCCAAATCCCTGGGATTCCTCCTTGAAGACCATTTCAATCTTCAGAAACAAATCTCGGCAGCCCAACACTCGCTCAGACTACTATGGGGCATCGGGCAGCTCATCAGAGCGAGACCTACAACCTGCCGTCCAAGCACTGATCCTCCCCAGACTGGATGATGGGCCCTCCCTCCCCTCCAGTGCCCTGAGAGCTCATTTGTCACTCTTGAAAGCGGTGCTTCATGCAGCTGCAGCTTTGACGCAGCTAGTGCAACATCGTTGCTCCTTTCTTTATACCCTACAGCAGGTTCCTATTGAAGCAAAGTCTCCATTCAGGATGGAGCGTATTACTCGCAGAGGTCTTCATAATGCTGCATCCTTCTATTAGGCTGAAACAAGTGCTCTCTGGTGCCCAACGACGCTCGAGGAATGCAAACTCCCATCTTCTGGAGCCTCTGGCATCCAAGCCTGAACTCTACATGAAACAGACCGTGTGTGGCAGTGCCACAGGGACTTGGAACACCATCCCACCAAGTCTACCCAGCTAATCGTATTAACTTCAAGAGGGAACTCAAAATCCCTTCCTATCAGACCCGCTTTGGATAAAACACGTCCTCTTTGGATAGGTCTAGCGCTTTTGATTCTGACTGTGCTCTGTCCTATTAGAGTTGTAACTGTGTTTATTATTATTCACTTGTGTGTCTACCAGCCCTCTTAGAAAGCTCGGTAATGCCCTTGGACCAAGTTCACACTACGTAAAACTGCAAAATAAACCTGAAATGGAGCGTAGACGAGGAGGATCCGTTGAGGTATGTTGCACATGGAGCAGGTTCTTCAGATGACGTATAGGAAATGAGGTGCTTTTTTGATTTTACTTGGGATTATGGGATGAAGGCGAGATCGGAGTCAAAGACCACTCCTAGATTATGGTCTCTTGTGATGGGAGCATGCATGAGCTCAAGTTCATATGGAAAAGTGAAAGGGAGCATGCAAGGAGCTTCCATACCAAATGGTAGAATTTCAGTTTTTTCGTTTAAAGGCAGAGCAGATTTTTGTCCATCCAAACATTTGTGCCCAACAAGCACTGGTCAAAAGTTGAGGTTTCGAGACTGTCTTGGTGGAATTCGAGTTTAGGCATGCATGTGGAGTTTTCGACCAAAAGAGATCATGCTAAGGTTGTATGCAAGTGTCAACACGTACAGGGAAACACAGCTGTCCTTGTAGAACTTCTGGGATGACTCTGGTGTGCTTTAAAATGTAATGGTCTAGTATGACGTGTTGTTTTCTGTAAGTGAATACGGATAGTCTCCAAGCCTGGGCATTTCCTTGGATGGTGAAATCATTGTGTAGTCGAACAGGTAATAGTTTGTGATCCTGGAATCTTCCAATTCCGAGGGGAAAAACGAGGCAGGACACATGCTACAGATGCAATAAACTAAAAGGATACCCCCTGGAGGTGGAGTTTGGACCTTTATTTTATTAGGGTTTGTTTTTCTGCCAAGTCCTATATTCCCCCACATACCTCTGAGCCACAAAGTCCTTCTAATCAGTGCGTCATCTGAGAGCATGCCTACTAGCAGCTGGTCTCTTCCTGCCTCTTCCTAATTTAGGTCCATCATTCATACTTCTCCTTCAGTAGTATTTGTGTGGCCCAGGTGGGCAAGTTCACTCGGAATCCTGTGGCTGAGTACAAAGTACAAAGGTATTTTGCAGCCGCAAATCCTGCAGTTGGCAAAGGCATAGGTTTTGCACCTGTAGTATACATGTTTACTATTTACAAAACACTTCTGCAATCGGAAAGGCCTTTTCAACTTTTAAAAAGGCTTTTGTAGTCCTGCCCAAATCGCAAAGAAGAGTGGACGTTAAAGGGTCTTTCTCTCCTGCCTGCAATTCAGAGAGTATGGCAACATAATCTAGCACACTATCCTAGGGCATGACTTGTATATTCATCACTTGCCACCAAATGAGGCAACTTTTATAGGAGCCCCAGGGCAATCTGAGGTGATTGGGGTAAGGTTGAGCCGTTCTGAGCTGTTTTCCACTGGTGTCCTGGGACTTCTACTCAAACCTGAGCACCAAGAACCTGTGTTTATCACTTGACCATCAGGGTTGCAAAATCGAGCCGTCCAGGCTGCACTCGGGGAAGTGGTGTAGGGTTGGAGACTTTGGTAGTTGAAGAGTCTCTAGGAGGGATAATGCTTGGTGTGCGCGTCGTCGTATCACAAGCTTCCTTCCCTGTTGACAGCGGACTCTTCTCTTCTCTCCCCCTTCCTTGGAATTCCTGGATTGTACCGTTTCTGATTTCCCTACCTCGCTTAAGTTTTTTTGGTGGAGCAAGCCTTGCCTGCCATCTTTGGCATAATGTGGCCTGCAGTGACTACGCCAGCGGTGCCGTCTGCTGCAGTGGAAGATCAGTGGCTGCAGCACCAGTCGAGGAGGGTGTGATGGAGTCACATGCTTGCAGCTCGGTGGCATTTGCATTCTGGATTCTTCCTCAGAGCTAGGCACAAAATCCACACTCGGGCAAGCTTGGCGCCCACAGCCCGAGGTCTTTGTGTACCTAGTTGTGGAGGCAAACCTCTCGGTCAATATGGTTCTCTTCCAGTACTCTTGGGTTCTACACCGTCGTCTGACTATGCTGCATGGGTTCTCGGTGCTTTCCTTCTGCAATGGAACTTGTACGTGACTAGTTCACTGTACTCTCCATCCACAGGGTACATGTTTTCACTTCCTCTGGGCCTTGCTCTTGCAAAGCATCAGTCCTTCTTGATGTGGCAATGGGCGCCTTCAGCTTCTCCTTCCTCAGCTCATTCACTTGAGTTCAATCGATCAATCAATCATCATTTGTATTACGCGGCACTGTCACGCCTAGGAGTATCAGGGCTCTGAGGGTGCCATGTCTCCATCAAAAGCCAGGTCTTGTGTTTCTTTCTGATGTCCGCCAGAGAGGGTGCTGTTTTGATGTGGAGGGGCATGTGGTTCCAGGTCTTGGTGGAGATGTAGGAGAAGGGGTGGCCCCAGCTGCGGCAGATACGATGGGTGTGTGCGCGGGCTGCTGATGAGGAGCACAGGTGTCTTGCAGGTTGATAGAAGTTCAGTCGATGGTTGATGTAGACCAGACATTGGTCATGTAGAGCATTGTAGGCGTGCGTGAGAAGCTTGAACTGGCATCTCTTCTGGATGGGGAGCTAGTGAAGGGTTCTGAGGTGGGGGTCGATGTGGGTCTGTTTTGGGAG
Source organism: Triturus cristatus (assembly GCF_964204655.1). Classification (NCBI taxonomy): domain Eukaryota; kingdom Metazoa; phylum Chordata; class Amphibia; order Caudata; family Salamandridae; genus Triturus; species Triturus cristatus. The sequence goes on along the minus strand of NC_140584.1, from coordinate 1,209,491,475 downwards.
GTCCACAATGAGCCTGTCTGCAGTGTTCTATATGGTCTGGAGCCTTCTGAGGAGCTCGGTGGAGATGCTGTCATAGAGGGCGTTGCCATAGTCGAGGCAGCTGGTGACAAGGACCTGATTAATGGTCTTTCTGGTGTTGACTGGGATCCAGCTGAAGTCTCTGCAGGGCATTTGAAATGTGTGGAAGCAGGAGGCGACTGCGTTAATTGGACGTTTCATGGCCCGGTCGCTGTCGAGAATGATGCCTAGGTTGTGTGCGTGGTGAGTTGTTGTGGGTATTAGTCCGAGTTCTGCTGGCCACCAACTGTGATTCCAAATGGAGGTGTTCTTACCTAAGATCAGAACTTCTGTCTTGTTGGAGATGAGTTTGAGGCACTTGTCTCTCATCCATTTAGCTGTGTTGGCCATGGTATTGCGGTAGTTGGTTTTGGTGTTGGAGGGATCCTCGGTGTGCAAGATGTTTAGTTGAGTGTCGTCAACATAGAAGATAATTTTAAGGCCGTGGGATCTGAAGATGTCTGCGAGGGTGGGGGCTCATGTAGGTCTTGAACAGGGTGGGGCTAAGGGATGATCCTTGGGGAACACCGCATATGATTTCCTTGGGTTCGGAGGTGAAGGGAGGCAGCCGGATACTCAGTTTATTGTTCCTTACAATAAACTGGATAAAAACTTAGACACAATATATTGTGCTGCCAGTCCCATGGTTTGGAGCTACAACAGGCCTCTTTTAAAGGGCTTGAGCTGAATACATGAGTGAATGATCCAAACGGCCCCTCTAAAGAGCGATAATCTCACGGAACCGTACAACTGAATGTCTACCTGGAACATGATTGGGTCGCGTCCACCGAGTACCTTCCGCTTGTGACAAGTGAGCTCATGGAAACTTTCTTGAATTTTACTCCAATCTAGAACACTCAATGGCTGGTGGCGATGCTGTCTCAAGAGCAGGATTAGGAAAACTACTGTGGGCACAAAATCAGCACTGTAATGGAAGCAAAGCAAAAGATGTATTGTAAAGTTCCAGGTGCTCGGGGGATCCAACCGAAGATACGACAAATGTCTCAATGTACAAAGAGAGGAGGGCACCTTTCATTTCACTATGCAACCGCTGGAATGTGGGATTCCGTAGAGATGCAGGCTATATTCCAACTGCTATGTTTAAAGGTTTTACACTCGACGCTAGTACCCTTAGAATTGGGGCAAGTAAACAAAGATATTTGGGGCTCACCTGGGCTAAACCATGGAGGGGTTGGGGGACGGCTGCAGTATAGGAGTTGGAGGCGGGCGCTATGGCTCCTATTTTTGCACTGGTTTGCGGTTAGCTGTCTAATCTATGGCCGTGTATCCGTGCTGGGTCCTCGGAGATGCACAAGGCCCTTCCCGTGAAAATAGTCTCCGAGATCAAATAGGGGGACGAATTAGGAATTCATTAATGTTCATAGTTTGTAGGAAGATTAGAGTTTAGTGTTTTGTCTAGAAGCCCTCCTTGCCTGTGCGTTTTTCTGTTTATATTTGGCAAAAAGTCTGTTTTCACCTGTTCTATGGTTGAGATAAACTGATTGAGAACTTGAATCAAAGCATGTTTAAGAACCCCCATTACTCGGGACGTCAGTAGGTGAGAGAGGCCTGCCTGGCCTGGAGGAAGTGTCCCTCTGAAATGAATCTTACTCCTCGTGTGGGATTGATAATCTTGGTAAAACTGCTCACGGATGAGTTGAACAGGCCCTGCCCTTAGAAAGTGCCAGGGTCAAGTACCAGAGAGAGCTGGACGGACACAGTGACGCGTTGGCTGAAAAAAACTCAAGCAAATACAGGCTGCTGTATGTGTAAACGTAGTAATATTTAGGTCTCGCATAGGGCAGCGCATGCGCTGCCTCTCCGAGGCATTAAGTAATTTGTAAATGTGTTGAATCTCCGCCTACTGCAGCTCTTTGTCAGTAATTGGTTCCTGAGCTTGTCTGTTTTAGTGTGTTGGTTTCTGACAGGCTAATGCCCTTTGTCGATCAGCCTTTACTTTTTTAAGAACGCCCACGCAGCACCGCCTAACTACAGTAAACATGCTTTATGTGGCATGAAGTGTTTCAGTTGGAACTCTTTTGTTTCTTTTCGTGGCTATTGCTGAAAGAGTTTAGCTGTGTTTAGTTTGAGGCATTGGAATGAAGTGAATTGGGTCAGTAGCGTGTTTTATTATTATAGCTGTGTTTACTTTGAATTGGGTCCATAGCGTGTTTTATTAGCTGTGTTTTCTTTGAGGCATTGGAATGGAGTGAATTGGTTCCGTACTTTTAGTGTACGATGGTCCGTTTCTGCTATTTATTTTGTTTTCATTTTTTTTTTCAGAACAATTACACTGTTATTTAGCGCGTTTTACTTATGTAACTAGAAGGGTTTAGCTGTGTTATTTTGCTGCATTGGAATGGAGTGATTTGGCTCGTAATTTTAGTGTACGATGTTCCTTTTTCTGCTTTTTTGCTTATGTTTATTTATTTTCCCGGGAGAGTTGCATTGCTATTTAGCGCGTTTTGATTTATTTTCCCGGGAGTTTGGCTGTCTTTACTTTGTGGCATTTGAATGGAAAAGACCTTTCGCATCACTCTGTGTCTTCATTTGCATCTCTTTGAGGCTGGGAACGAAGAGATTACAATCTATACTGCCCATTTTAATGTACTTCATTATCTTGGCCTGGTTTCGGTTCTCAGCTGTCACAAACAAGTTGACGCTTCACACCATACCAGACTTTCTGTCTTCCGATTTTTTTACCCTTTTCACACATTATTCCCAATTGAAGGGCACTGCGAAGTGGCTGTGTGCGCGTAGCGTGGATGCGGGTAGGAAACCCTTGAATAATAGTGTACATGGGCGCAATGCTTCAGGCTCTTTTATAATTGTCCCTTGTGCCTTTATGAATATATAGCAAATGGCACACCATGTACTGACTTCGTAAGGATAGCAGGATGATTTGATGTGTGAATGAAGTCCCGTAAATATACGATCATACTTGATATCAGCAGCGAGCGTGAAGCGTGTTGATGTGTAAAATGGTATACATTTGCCCAAAACAAACGTTTCTTATTTACAACTGTGCTCGTGTTATAAGGAACATCAGTTTAGCCTTTGGTGCTATTTTGTTGTTGTAACCACATGGGCTCACTGTTTTCGGGTGTTTTATACTTGCAAGCTCTAACTTTATTAATCCCTCTCGAATCTCATCCCATGTTCTAAGTATGTAAAGACGGCAGGATGATTTCATGTTACAATTTCGTGCTGTAACTATACTATCGCAGCTGATGTTAGCAGTGAGCGTGAAAATTCATCATTTTGTAGACAAGCACGCCGTCGTGCATAAAACTAAACATTTGTATTTGAAACTATGCTTGTTTTATAGTGTATATGGGCTCAGTGCTGCAGGCATTTTTTTTAGTTGTAACTTCTGCCCTTATTAATTCACAATAAATGTCACATTATATTCCGAGTGTGTAAGGATAGCAGGATGAGCTGAGATAACAATTACGTGCTGACATTATACTATCACACCTGCTGTAATCTGCCAGTTTTGCGAGCATTGGAATGGAGTGATTTGGCTCGTAATTACTATCGCAGCTGATGTTAGCAGCGAGCGTGAAAATTCCTGATTTTGTAGACAAGCACGCCGTTGTGCTTAAAACTCAGCATTTGTATTTGAAAATATGCTCGTCTTATTGTGTATATGTGCTCACTGCTGCAGGCAGTTTTTTTTAGTTGTAACTTGTGCCCTTATTAATTCTCAATAAATGTCACATTATATTCCAAGTGTGTAAGGATAGCAGGATGAGCTGAGATAACAATTACGTGCTGACATTATACTATCACACCTGATGTAATCTGCGAGTTTTGCGAGCATTGGAATGGAGTGATTTGGGTCGTAATTACTATCGCAGCTGATGTTAGCAGCGAGCGTGAAAATTCCTGATTTTGTAGACAAGCACGGCGTCGTGCTTAAAACTCAGCATTTGTATTTGCAAATATGCTCGTCTTATAGTGTATATGGGCTCAGTGCTGCAGGCAGTTTTTTTAGTTGTAACTTCTGCCCTTATTAATTCTCAATAAATGTCACATTATATTCCAAGTGTGTAAGGATAGCAGGATGAGCTGAGATAACAATTACGTGCTGACATTATACTATCACACCTGATGTAATCTGCGAGTTTTGCGTGCATTGGAATGGAGTGATTTGGGTCAGAATTACTATCGCAGCTGATGTTAGCAGCGAGCGTGAAAATTCCTGATTTTGTAGACAAGCACAGCGTCGTGCTTAAAACTCAGCATTTGTATTTGGGAATATGCTCGTCTTATAGTGTATATGGGCTCAGTGCTGCAGGCAGTTTTTTTAGTTGTAACTTCTGCCCGTATTAATTCTGAATAAATGTCACATTATATTCCAAGTGTGTAAGTATAGCAGGATGAGCTAAGATAACAAGTACGTGCTGACATTACACTATCACACCTGATGTAATCTTGGAGTTTTGCGAGCATTGGAATGGAGTGATTTGGGTCCGTAGTTTTAGTGTACGATGGTCCATTTCTGCTATTTATTTTGTTTTAATTTATTTTTCCGGAAGAGTTGTACTGCTATTTAGGTCGTTGTATTTATTTTACTAGAAGGGTTTAGCTGTCTTCATTTTGCGGCATTGGAATGGAGTGATTTGGCTCGTAATTACTATCGCAGCTGATGTTAGCAGCGAGCGTGAAAATTCCTGATTTTGTAGAGAAGCACGCCGTCGTGCTTAAAACTCAGCATTTGTATTTGAAAATATGCTCGTCTTATAGTGTATATGGGCTCACTGCTGCAGGCAGTTTTTTTAGTTGTAACTTGTGCCCTTATTAATTCTCAATAAATGTCACATTATATTCCAAGTGTGTAAGGATAGCAGGATGAGCTGAGATAACAATTACGTGCTGACATTATACTATCACACCTGATGTAATCTGGGAGTTTTGCGAGCATTGGAATGGAGTGATTTGGGTCGTAATTACTATTGCAGCTGATGTTAGCAGCGAGCGTGAAAATTCCTGATTTTGTAGACAAGCACGGCGTCGTGCTTAAAACTCAGCATTTGTATTTGGGAATATGCTCGTCTTATAGTGTATATGGGCTCAGTGCTGCAGGCAGTTTTTTTAGTTGTAACTTCTGCCCGTATTAATTCTGAATAAATGTCACATTATATTCCAAGTGTGTAAGTATAGCAGGATGAGCTAAGATAACAAGTACGTGCTGACATTACACTATCACACCTGATGTAATCTTGGAGTTTTGAGAGCATTGGAATGGAGTGATTTGGGTCCGTAGTTTTAGTGTACGATGGTCCATTTCTGCTATTTATTTTGTTTTAATTTATTTTTCCGGAAGAGTTGTACTGCTATTTAGGTCGTTGTATTTATTTTACTAGAAGGGTTTAGCTGTCTTCATTTTGCGGCATTGGAATGGAGTGATTTGGCTCGTAATTACTATCGCAGCTGATGTTAGCAGCGAGCGTGAAAATTCCTGATTTTGTAGAGAAGCACGCCGTCGTGCTTAAAACTCAGCATTTGTATTTGAAAATATGCTCGTCTTATAGTGTATATGGGCTCACTGCTGCAGGCAGTTTTTTTAGTTGTAACTTGTGCCCTTATTAATTCTCAATAAATGTCACATTATATTCCAAGTGTGTAAGGATAGCAGGATGAGCTGAGATAACAATTACGTGCTGACATTATACTATCACACCTGATGTAATCTGGGAGTTTTGCGAGCATTGGAATGGAGTGATTTGGGTCGTATTTACTATTGCAGCTGATGTTAGCAGCGAGCGTGAAATTTCCTGATTTTGTAGACAAGCACGCCGTCGTGCTTAAAACTCAGCATTTGTATTTGAAAATATGCTTGTCTTATAGTGTATATGGGCTCAGTGCTGCAGGCAGTTTTTTTTAGTTGTAACTTCTGCCCTTATTAATTATCAATAAATGTCACATTATATTCCAAGTGTGTAAGGATGGCAGGATGAGCTGAGATAACAATTACGTGCTGACATTATACTATCACACCTGATGTAATCTGCGAGTTTTGCGAGCATTGGGATGGAGTGATTTGGGTCAGAGTTACTATCGCAGCTGATGTTAGCGGCGAGCGTGAAAATTCCTGATTTTGTAGACAAGCACGGCGTCGTGCTTAAAACTCAGCATTTGTATTTGGGAATATGCTCGTCTTATAGTGTATATGGGCTCAGTGCTGCAGGCAGTTTTTTTAGTTCTAACTTCTGCCCGTATTAATTCTGAATAAATGTCACATTATACTCCAAGTGTGTAAGCATAGCAGGATGAGCTAAGATAACAAATACGTGCTGACATTACACTATCACACCTGATGTAATCTTGGAGTTTTGCGAGCATTGGAATGGAGTGATTTGGGTCCGTAGTTTTAGTGTACGATGGTCCATTTCTGCTATTTATTTTGTTTTAATTTATTTTTTCGGAAGAGTTGTACTGCTATTTAGGTCGTTGTATTTATTTTACTAGAAGGGTTTAGCTGTCTTCATTTTGCGGCATTGGAATGGAGTGATTTGGCTCGTAATTACTATCGCAGCTGATGTTAGCAGCGAGCGTGAAAATTCCTGATTTTGTAGAGAAGCACGCCGTCGTGCTTAAAACTCAGCATTTGTATTTGAAAATATGCTCGTCTTATAGTGTATATGGGCTCACTGCTGCAGGCAGCTTTTTTAGTTGTAACTTGTGCCCTTATTAATTCTCAATAAATGTCACATTATATTCCAAGTGTGTAAGGATAGCAGGATGAGCTGAGATAACAATTACGTGCTGACATTATACTATCACACCTGATGTAATCTGGGAGTTTTGCGAGCATTGGAATGGAGTGATTTGGGTCGTAATTACTATTGCAGCTGATGTTAGCAGCGAGCGTGAAATTTCCTGATTTTGTAGACAAGCACGCCGTCGTGCTTAAAACTCAGCATTTGTATTTGAAAATATGCTCATCTTATAGTGTATATGTGCTCAGTGCTGCAGGCAGTGTTTTTAGTTGTAACTTCTGCCCTTATTAAATGTCACATTATATTCCAAGTGTGTAAGGATAGCAGGATGAGCTAAGATAACAAATACGTGCTGACATTACATTATCACACCTGATGTAATCTTGGAGTCTTGCGAGCATTGGAATGGAGTGATTTGGGTCCGTAGTTTTAGTGTACGATGGTCCATTTCTGCTATTTATTTTGTTTTAATTTATTTTTCCGGAAGAGTTGTACTGCTATTTAGGTCGTTGTATTTATTTTACTAGAAGGGTTTAGCTGTCTTTATTTTGCGGCATTGGATTGGAGTGATTTGGCTCGTAATTACTATCGCAGCTGATGTTAGCAGCGAGCGTGAAAATTCCTGATTTTGTAGACAAGCACGCCGTCGTACTTAAAACTCAGCATTTGTATTTGAAAATATGCTCGTCTTATAGTGTATATGTGCTCACTGCTGCAGGCAGTTTTTTTAGTTGTAACTTCTGCCCTTATTAATTTGAAATAAATGACACATTATATTCCAAGTGTGTAAGGATAGCAGGATGAGCTGAGATAACAATTACGTGCTGACATTATACTATCACATCTGATGTAATCTGCGAGTTTTGCGAGCATTGGAATGGAGTGATTTGGGTAGTAATTACTATCGCAGCTGATGTTAGCAGCGAGCGTGAAAATTCCTGATTTTGTAGACAAGCACGCCGTCGTGCTTAAAACTCAGCATTTGTATTTGAAAATATGCTCGTCTTATAGTGTATATGGGCTCAATGCTGCAGGCAGTTTCTTTAGTTGTAACTTGTGCTCTTATTAATTTGAAATAAATGACACATTATATTCCAAGCGTGTAAGGATAGCAGGATGAGCTGAGATCACAATTACGTGCTGACATTACACTATCACACCTGCTGTAATCTGCGAGTCTTGCGAGCATTGGAATGGAGTCATTTGGGTCCGTAGTTTTAGTGTGCGATGGTCCGTTTCTGCTATTTATTTTGTTTTAATTTATTTTTCCGGAAGAGTTGTACTGCTATTCAGGTCGTTGTATTTATTTTACTGGAAGGGTTTAGCTGTCTTTATTTTGCGGCATTGGAATGGAGTGATTTGGGTCGTAATTTTAGTGTACGATGGTCCGTTTCTGCTTTTGGGCTTATTTTTATTTATTTTCCCGGGAGTTTGGCTGTTTTTACTTTGCGGCATTAGAATGGAAAAGACCTTTCGCATCACTCTGTGTCTTCATTTGCATGTCTTTGAAGCTGGGAACGAAGAGATTATAATCTATACTGCCCATCTCAATGTACTTAATTATCTTGGCCTGGTTTCGGTTCTCAGCTGTCACAAACAAGCTGACACTTCACACCATACCAGACTTTCTGTCTTCCGATTTTTTTACCCTTTTCACACATTATTCCCAATTGAAGGGGACTGCGAAGTGGCTGTGTGCGCGTAGCGTGGATGCGGGTAGGAAACCCTTGAATAATAGTGTACATGGGCGCACTGCTTCAGGCTCTTTTATAGTTGTCCCTTGTGCCTTTATGAATATATAGCAAATGGCACACCATGTACTGACTTCGTAAGGATAGCAGGATGATTTGATGTGTGAATGAAGTCCCGTAAATATACGATCATACTTGATATCAGCAGCGAGCGTGAAGCGTGTTGATGTGTAAAATGGTATACATTTGCCCAAAACAAACGTTTCTTATTTACAACTGTGCTTGTGTTATAAGGAACATCACTTTAGCCTTTGGTGCTGTTTTGTTGTTGTAACCACATGGGCTCACTGTTTTCGGGTGTTTTATACTTGCAAGCTCTAACTTTATCAATCCCTCTCGAATCTCATCCCATGTTCTAAGTATGTAAAGACGGCAGGATGATTTCATGTTACAATTTCGTGCTGTAACTATACTATCGCAGCTGATGTTAGCAGTGAGCGTGAAAATTCATCATTTTGTAGACAAGCACGCCGTCGTGCATAAAACTAAACATTTGTATTTGAAACTATGCTTGTCTTATAGTGTATATGGGCTCAGTGCTGCAGGCATTTTTTTTTAGTTGTAACTTCTGCCCTTATTAATTCTCAATAAATTTCACATTATATTCCAAGTGTGTAAGGATAGCAGGATGAGCTGAGATAACAATTACGTGCTGACATTATACTATCACACCTGATGTAATCTGCGAGTTTTGCGAGCATTGGAATGGAGTGATTTGGGTCGTAATTACCATCGCAGCTGATGTTAGCAGCGAGCGTGAAAATTCGTGATTTTGTAGACAAGCACGCCGTCGTGCTTAAAACTCAGCATTTGTATTTGAAAATATGCTCGTCTTATAGTGTATATGTGCTCAGTGCTGCAGGCAGTTTTTTTAGTTGTAACTTCTGCCCTTATTAATTCTCAATAAATGTCACATTATATTCCAAGTGTGTAAGGATAGCAGGATGAGCTGAGATAACAATTACGTGCTGACATTATACTATCACACCTGATGTAATCTGGGAGTTTTGCGAGCATTGGAATGGAGTGATTTGGGTCGTAATTACTATCGCAGCTGATGTTAGCAGCGAGCGTGAAAATTCCTGATTTTGTAAGCAAGCACGCCGTCGTGCTTAAAACTCAGCATTTGTATTTGAAAATATGCTCGTCTTATAGTGTATATGGGCTCAGTGCTGCAGGCAGTTTTTTTAGTTGTAACTTGTGCTCTTATTAATTTGAAATAAATGTCACATTATATTCCAAGTGTGTAAGGATAGCAGGATGAGCTGAGATCACAATTACGTGCTGACATTACACTATCACACCTGCTGTAATCTGCGAGTCTTGCGAGCATTGGAATGGAGTGATTTGGGTCCGTAGTTTTAGTGTGCGATGGTCCGTTTCTGCTATTTATTTTGTTTTAATTTATTTTTCCGGAAGAGTTGTACTGCTATTCAGGTCGTTGTATTTATTTTACTGGAAGGGTTTAGCTGTCTTTATTTTGCGGCATTGGAATGGAGTGATTTGGGTCGTAATTTTAGTGTACGATGGTCCGTTTCTGCTTTTGGGCTTATTTTTATTTATTTTCCCGGGAGTTTGGCTGTCTTCACTTTGCGGCATTGGAATGGAAAAGACCTTTCACATCACTCTGTGTCTTCATTTGCATGTCTTTGAAGCTGGGAACGAAGAGATTACAATCTATACTGCCCATCTCAATGTACTTAATTATCTTGGCCTGGTTTCTTTCGTTTTTTAGCTGCCACAAACAAGCTGACACTTCACACCATACCAGACTTTCTGTCTTCCGATTTTTTTACCCTTTTCACACATTATTCCCAATTGAAGGGCACTGCGAAGTGGCTGTGTGCGCGTAGCGTGGATGCGGGTAGGAAACCCTTGAATAATAGTGTACATGGGCGCAATGCTTCAGGCTCTTTTATAATTGTCCCTTGTGCCTTTATGAATATATAACAAATGGCACACCATGTACTGACTTCGTAAGGATAGCAGGATGATTTGATGTGTGAATGAAGTCCCGTAAATATACGATCATACTTGATATCAGCAGCGAGCGTGAAGCGTGTTGATGTGTAAAATGGTATACATTTGCCCAAAACAAACGTTTCTTATTTACAACTGTGCTTGTGTTATAAGGAACATCACTTTAGCCTTTGGTGCTGTTTTGTTGTTGTAACCACATGGGCTCACTGTTTTCGGGTGTTTTATACTTGCAAGCTCTAACTTTATTAATCCCTCTCGAATCTCATCCCATGTTCTAAGTATGTAAAGACGGCAGGATGATTTCATGTTACAATTTCGTGCTGTAACTATACTATCGCAGCTGATGTTAGCAGTGAGCGTGAAAATTCATCATTTTGTAGACAAGCACGCCGTCGTGCATAAAACTAAACATTTGTATTTGAAACTATGCTTGTCTTATAGTGTATATGGGCTCAGTGCTGCAGGCATTTTTTTTAGTTGTAACTTCTGCCCTTATTAATTCTCAATAAATGTCACATTATATTCCAAGTGTGTAAGGATAGCAGGATGAGCTGAGATAACAATTACGTGCTGACATTATACTATCACACCTGATGTAATCTGCGAGTTTTGCGAGCATTGGAATGGAGTGATTTGGGTCGTAATTACTATCGCAGCTGATGTTAGCAGCGAGCGTGAAAATTCATGATTTTGTAGGCAAGCACGCCGTCGTGCTTAAAACTCAGCATTTGTATTTGAAAATATGCTCGTCTTATAGTGTATATGGGCTCAGTGCTGCAGGCAGTTTTTTTAGTTGTAACTTCTGCCCTTATTAATTCTCAATAAATGTCACATTATATTCCAAGTGTGTATGGATAGCAGGATGAGCTGAGATAACAATTACGTGCTGACATTATACTATCACACCTGATGTAATCTGCGAGTTTTGCGAGCATTGGAATATAGTTATTTGGGTCCGTAGTTTTAGTGTACGATGGTCCATTTCTGCTATTTATTTTGTTTTAATTTATTTTTCGGGAAGAGTTGTACTGCTATTTAGGTCGTTGTATTTATTTTACTAGAAGGGTTTAGCTGTCTTTATTTTGCGGCATTGGAATGGAGTGATTTGGCTCGTAATTACTATCGCAGCTGATGTTAGCAGCGAGCGTGAAAATTTCTGATTTTGTAGACAAGCACGCCGTCGTGCTTAAAACTCAGCATTTGTATTTGAAAATATGTTTGTCTTATAGTGTATATGGGCTCAGTGCTGCAGGCAGTTTTTTTAGTTGTAACTTGTGCCCTTATTAATTCTCAATAAATGTCACATTATATTCCAAGTGTGTAAGGATAGCAGGATGAGCTGAGATAACAATTACGTGCTGACATTATACTATCACACCTGATGTAATCTGCGAGTTTTGCGAGCATTGGAATGGAGTGATTTGGGTCGTAATTACTATTGCAGCTAATGTTAGCAGCGAGCGTGAAAATTCCTGATTTTGTAGACAAGCACGCCGTCGTGCTTAAAACTCAGCATTTGTATTTGAAAATATGCTCGTCTTATAGTGTATATGGGCTCAGTGCTGCAGGCAGTTTTTTTAGTTGTAACTTCTGCCCTTATTAATTCTGAATAAATGTCATAATATATTCCAAGTGTGTAAGGATAGCAGGATGAGCTAAGATAACAAATACGTGCTAACATTACATTATCACACCTGATGTAATCTTGGAGTCTTGCGAGCATTGGAATGGAGTGATTTGGGTCCGTAGTTTTAGTGTACGATAGCTCTAAAATTTACAAATGCGAGACCTGTTGCATTGTAAATGCTTGTTTTGTATTACCTCCAGTTCTTGCCCTCGGTACTTGAAGCTAGGTGATGTCAGCGTCTGGGCGAGTCACAGAGGGTGAACCCCTCCTCTGAGGCAAACAAGGGGAGCGCAGAGGGCACACGTGTCCTGCGGACCGAGCGGGCAGGACATGAACAGGAAACAGTGCACACACAGGCAGTCTTTCACGGACAGGAGACGGTGCACACACACTGGCAGTCTTTCACGGACAGGAGACGGTGCACACACACAGGCAGCCTTTCACGGACAGGAGATGGTGCACACACACAAGCAGCCTTTCACAGACAAGAGATGGTGCACACACACAGGCAGCCTTTCACGGACAGGAGACGGTGCACACACACGCAGTCTTTCACAGACAGGAGACGGTGCAAAGACGGTGCACACACACAGGCAGCCTTTCACGGACAGGAGACGGTGCACACACACTGGCAGTCTTTCACGGACAGGAGACGGTGCACACACACAGGCAGCCTTTCACGGACAGGAGACGGTGCACACACACTGGCAGTCTTTCACGGACAGGAGACGGTGCACACACACAGGCAGCCTTTCACGGACAGGAGACTGTGCACACACAGGCAGTGTTTCACGGACAGGAGACGGTGCACACACACAGGCAGCCTTTCACGGACAGACACCGCCAGAGAGAAGTGGATTAAACCTCTGAAAACACGGCTATACGATTGTGAAACGGAGGGCACGACCCCGGGTTCACTTGTCTTTTGTTAGCTTTTTTTACCAAGCATGAAAAATAATAATACCAAGAATATTAACCACTTTAAAATTACGTATTAAAATCATGCCAAAGACGGAGACTGAATACAAGATGTATGACAATTCTGCTATATTAGTTTTGAAATAAATTGACAATGGCAAGTTAGTACTTTGCAGAAGCGGTGTGTCACACCAGCGTATATCCTCTGTGTATTTCCTACAGTCTGTGCTGGGCAGGAGCGGTGTGTCACACCAGCGTATATCCTCTGTGTATTTCCTCCAGTGAGTGCTTGGCAGGAGCAGTGTGTCACACCAGTGTGTATCCTTTGTGTATTTCCTACAGTGAGTGTTTTGTAGGAGCGGTGTGTCACACCAGCGTATATCCTCTGTGTATTACCTCCAGTGCGTGCTTGGCAGGAGCAGTGTGTCACACCATTGTGTATCCTCTGTGTATTTCCTACAGTGAGTGTTTCGTAGGAGCGGTGTGTCACACCAGTGTGTATCCTCTGTGTGTATCCTACAGTGAGTGTTTCGTAGGAGCGGTGTGTCACACCAGCGTATATCCTCTGTGTATTCCCTTCAGTGAGTGCTTGGCTGGAGCGGTGTCGCACAGTGTGTATCCTGGGTTTATTTCCTCCAGTGAGTGCTTGGCTGGTGTGGTGTCACACCAGCGTATATCCTCTGTGTATTTACTCCATTGAGTGCTTGGCTGGGGCAGTGTGTCACACCAGTGTGTATCCTCTGTGTATTTCCTACAGTGAGTGTTTCGTAGGAGCAGTGTGTCACACCAGTGTATATCCTCTGTGTATTCCCTTCAGTGAGTGCTTGGCTGGAGCGGTGTCACACAGTGCGTATCCTGGGTTTATTTCCTCCAGTGAGTGCTTGGCTGGAGCGGTGTCACACCAGTGTGTATCCTCTGTGTATTTCCTACAGTCTGTGCTGGGCAGGAGCGGTGTGTCACACCAGTGTGTATCCTCTGTGTATTTCCTCCAGTGAGTGCTTGGCAGGAGCGGTGTGTCACACCAGTGTCTATCCTCTGTGTATTTACTCCATTGAGTGCTTGACTGGGGCAGTGTGTCACACCAGTGTGTATCCTCTGTGTATTTCCTACAGTGAGTGTTTCGTTGGAGCAGTGTGTCACACCAGTGTGTATCCTCTGTGTATTCCCTTCAGTGAGTGCTTGGCTGGAGCGGTGTCACACAGTGTGTATCCTGGGTTTATTTCCTCCAGTGAGTGCTTGGCAAGAGCGGTGTGTCACACCAGTGTCCATCCTCTGTGTATTTCCTCCAGTGAGTGCCAGGCAGGAGCAGTCTGTCACACCAGTGTGTATCCTTTTGTGTATTTCCTTCAGTCTGTGCTGGGCAGGAGCTGTGTGTCACACCTGTGTGTATCCTCAGTGTATTTCCTCCAGTGAGTGCTTGGCAGGAGCGGTGTGTCACACCAGTGTGTATCCTCTGTGTATTTCCTACAGTGAGTGCTTGGCTGGAGCGGTGTCACACCAGTGTGTATCCTCTGTGTATTTCCTCCAGTGAGTGCTTGGCTGGAGTGGTGTCACACCAGTGTGTATCTTCTGTGTATTTCCTACAGTCTGTGCTGGGCAGGAGCGGTGTGTCACACCAGCGTGTGTCCGCTGTGTATTTACTCCAGTGAATGCTGGGCAGGAGCGGTGTGTCACACCAGCGTATATCCTCTGTGTATTACCTCCAGTGCGTGCTTGGCAGGAGCAGTGTGTCACACCATTGTGTATCCTCTGTGTATTTCCTACAGTGAGTGTTTCGTAGGAGCGGTGTGTCACACCAGTGTGTATCCTCTGTGTGTATCCTACAGTGAGTGTTTCGTAGGAGCGGTGTGTCACACCAGCGTATATCCTCTGTGTATTCCCTTCAGTGAGTGCTTGGCTGGAGCGGTGTCGCACAGTGTGTATCCTGGGTTTATTTCCTCCAGTGAGTGCTTGGCTGGTGTGGTGTCACACCAGCGTATATCCTCTGTGTATTTACTCCATTGAGTGCTTGGCTGGGGCAGTGTGTCACACCAGTGTGTATCCTCTGTGTATTTCCTACAGTGAGTGTTTCGTAGGAGCAGTGTGTCACACCAGTGTATATCCTCTGTGTATTCCCTTCAGTGAGTGCTTGGCTGGAGCGGTGTCACACAGTGCGTATCCTGGGTTTATTTCCTCCAGTGAGTGCTTGGCTGGAGCGGTGTCACACCAGTGTGTATCCTCTGTGTATTTCCTACAGTCTGTGCTGGGCAGGAGCGGTGTGTCACACCAGTGTGTATCCTCTGTGTATTTCCTCCAGTGAGTGCTTGGCAGGAGCGGTGTGTCACACCAGTGTCTATCCTCTGTGTATTTACTCCATTGAGTGCTTGACTGGGGCAGTGTGTCACACCAGTGTGTATCCTCTGTGTATTTCCTACAGTGAGTGTTTCGTTGGAGCAGTGTGTCACACCAGTGTGTATCCTCTGTGTATTCCCTTCAGTGAGTGCTTGGCTGGAGCGGTGTCACACAGTGTGTATCCTGGGTTTATTTCCTCCAGTGAGTGCTTGGCAAGAGCGGTGTGTCACACCAGTGTCCATCCTCTGTGTATTTCCTCCAGTGAGTGCCAGGCAGGAGCAGTCTGTCACACCAGTGTGTATCCTTTTGTGTATTTCCTTCAGTCTGTGCTGGGCAGGAGCTGTGTGTCACACCTGTGTGTATCCTCAGTGTATTTCCTCCAGTGAGTGCTTGGCAGGAGCGGTGTGTCACACCAGTGTGTATCCTCTGTGTATTTCCTACAGTGAGTGCTTGGCTGGAGCGGTGTCACACCAGTGTGTATCCTCTGTGTATTTCCTCCAGTGAGTGCTTGGCTGGAGTGGTGTCACACCAGTGTGTATCTTCTGTGTATTTCCTACAGTCTGTGCTGGGCAGGAGCGGTGTGTCACACCAGCGTGTGTCCGCTGTGTATTTACTCCAGTGAATGCTGGGCAGGAGCGGTGTGTCACACCAGTGTATATCCTTGGTGTATATCCTCTAGTAAGTGCTTGGAGAAAGCAGTATGTTACACCAGTGTGTACCCTCTGTATATTTCCCCCAATGAGTTTGTGGTGGAAACAGCGTGCTACACCAGTGCATATCCTCTTTATATTTCCTACAGAGCGTGCTTGATGGAGGCAGTGCATTACACCTGTGCGTTTCCTCTGTATATTTCCTCAGTGAGTGTTTAGCAAAAGCAGTGTATAACACCAGTGGATATCCTCTGTATATTTGCCACAGTGAGTGCGTGGTGGAAGCAGTCTGTTACAGCAGTGTGCATTCTCTGTGTATTTCATGGATGAAGTGCTTGATAGAAGCAATGTTGTAAAACATTTAATTATTATTTCTGGTGGGTGACGACCCAGCTCAAGAAATAATCCCAACTCTTGTCAGGGTGATCCCTTAAAGTCACTGAATTATCTGAGCTCAACTCCCTGAGTATGGTATAATGAACAAATGACACCAAAAGACAAAAATCCAATTAGGGGAACCAGAGATATGAACTTTTAAAGGTTTAAGTAATAACAATACCAACAAGCATTGGTAATGCATCGGTTTTGCCTGTGATGAATAATGGGCTGTTTAATCAATCACCCTCTGGGACTAAGGAAAGAGCTCCGTGACAAGTATCACAGGAGTAGAGAGGATATGGCCCAGCGGCCAGAGTTGCTGACTCGAGAGCTGGGGATCCCCGTTCGAGTATCTGCGGCGCAGCATCCTGTGATTCTGGGCAAATCACTTAATCTCTTCGGGTGATAAGTTGCGCTACATGAATCTGAGCTGTCAAAGACATGAGTCTTACAATGAGGAAATAGACTCGTTTGAAGAGATTTTATTGTCATCTTGTCACTGTTGAGCCAGGATTGTCTGTTTTACACACTCGAAGACTGGCTCAGCTGTGTTTGAACTGTATCGCTTTGCATCAAAATGGGTGTGGAGCGCACACTCTGGCACCTGGAGATGCTCTGCAGTGAGATTATCCTAGTATTTTTTTGTCTTGCTTCGCCTTTCAGATAATACAGAAACTCCCACATAGTGGCTGAAAACATACGGCGAAGCAGGAGACATAAACACAACAATTGTAGAAAAGGGTTTTATTTTACAAAATGCAAAGACACTCTTTTTAGTATAAGGCTTGGGGTTTTATTTTACACAATGCTCTCTAACAGAAAGGCTTTCCCAGATGCCAAGTGCACAATTTTTTTATATATATATATATATATGCGCAATAATAACACACTTGGTAAATGCAACAGGTAAAAACATGAATAATACCATGAATAAACAAGCAGCAAATAATATGAGATCAGACTTAAGCAAACATAATGGGACGTCCTGCAAGAGATCGGAAAGATATTTATGTACACTAAATACATGAAATGATTACTTTGGTTGTGCACCTCGACTCACTCACACATCACAAAGAAAACGCCTCAAATGATCAAAGCCACTGGCCACACATCACAATGTCAATAATCAAAACTCAACACTTCACCTTGTGCAAACACTGCATCTTAGCCCACTCCTGACCAGGGTATTAACAGCCGGGGATAAGAGCTTCAGCAACCAGGGTTCCGCAGTACCGAAGTAGACGCGTCCGTCCCCATTCTTATTTCAAAATCCTGGTTTCTAAGTCAACAACCCTCACGTTTATAATCTCAAAACACACACTAGAAGGTTCAAGAATTGTCCTCCCCGCACAAGAAAACTTACTAGGATTGGCCAGCTTCCAAGCAAGCATTCCATGGCAGGAAGGAGTTCCTACATTCCCTCTACATTCTCGCATTTTCCAGCCTTTATCTTGACGAATTTCACGAAAGCCTTCCAGGGTACATTAAACAATCCTTGAACGTGATTAACCCAAACAACTTGCAAGCGTGGCTGTGCGCGCGGATAAAGCTCAAGCCAGGCAGAGTCTGAATTCAGGATGACATGAGGCCATGTCAAAGCCAATAGTAAGAACTTCATAATACTTATCAATGTACAACACAGTGCACATTTGTGCACCAATGCTCACGGATGGAGACGTTTTGTTTTACGAGCAGTGATTGTGATTTAACGTGGAGCATCTCTGCCCGACTTTTAGAATCTTCCAGAACCGGACATAATACAAGGCCCAGCTGATTCATCTGGCTTAGTTTTTCTATGGATTGATTTTCATGTGCCTTCGCTCTCACCAATTTGGAGCCTATGTGCCCACCCTCTTCCTCCAGCCCTCAGTGAAGGGCTTTTTCATGGAATACCCCCCTTCCCTCCTCACCTGTCC
Source organism: Triturus cristatus (assembly GCF_964204655.1). NCBI lineage: Eukaryota > Metazoa > Chordata > Amphibia > Caudata > Salamandridae > Triturus > Triturus cristatus. Next base: position 1,209,473,142 of record NC_140584.1, on the reverse strand, counting down.
TGATGAAGACCCCGGTGTAAGGGATATAATAACCTACTTGTTTAGGGGTCGAAACGTCGACACCTGTTTTACTAGCCAGCTTGACCAACAGCGATTCATCACTGTGTTATTGTTACAAACCATGGCTATTTACTGTTTTGATACATTGCAAATCTTTTGGCTTAAGATATGAGCCTTTTGTTTTTCTACACAACGTCCCTTTGTGATTTGCACCTCCTACTCACCTCCTTATCCTCACCTAAATCTCCAACACCTTCACTTCTCCTCCCCCCCCTTCTCTTCTCTAGGGGCACTCTGTATAGATTGAATAATAATTCAAACCAATGTATGCTCAGTGTGATTAAATAACACTGTATGCTAACTATATTTTGTGTCTTTTGAATAATTGCCTTTGATATATTTTGTGTGTTGACTTATTGTCTACTGGGACCACTGTTTTAATGTACCACTGCTTATAGCATCAAATACTTTAATTTTGAAAGTCCAACACAGAGCACATGTGTGCACCACTGCTTATAGCATCACATGCTTCATCTCTCAATGTAAAACACAGTGCACATTTGTGCGCCACTGCTCATAGCACTTCACTTTGAAACCAAAAAGTACATCCTCTCTCCTCTCTCCTCTATTCTCCCCCCCTCACCCCACACGTTCTGTTCTTGGCAAAGCTGTTGTACTCTGTGCCAGCTCCCACTGAAAGACTGCAAGATTACAAGAAAGAAACATTTAAGAGAAGCAAGGCATATACAGGACCATCGTACATTCAGGCTAGGATAAAATAACACACCAAAGTCAATTAAAAATAGTGGTAGTCCAAGGTCATCACACGGTGTCAGACCACAAACGTGCCTCTAGCACTACAGTATGGGCGCACCTCAGCATAATCATGGCTTTATTATACAAGCTTGGTGTGGCTTTGGAATAAAGTGAATTCATCTATTACAATTCCTACTCCATCAGAAACCTGTCACAGAAGTGCAAGCACCCCTTCGATGTGGATGTGCTCTTAGTTACTGCACTGCCAGAGGCATGGAATGCAGGGGAAGTGCTGCCTTCTCACACCTGGAGACATCTCTGCATTGGCTCATTTCTGGCCATGCTTGGAGCCCAAATACTACAAGCATAGTGCCCAAAGAGTACTAGTGTGGCTTCCAAAGTACACATATGACGCCATTGTCCGTAACGTATAAGGTAGAGCAGAAAGTTGAGTAAAAAAGAATAAATGACCTCAGCTGCAGACTTACAAACCTGATCTATTTGAGAGAACCTTAGTGGGAGGAAGAAAACACCCTTTGTTTTATCCTTTTAATCAAATGTGTGAAAAATGAAGCCTGTGTGAGCCATTGAGAATCATGCTGCAGCAAATCACATTTGAAGAGCAAATTGAGTCGCGTGCAGCAAAGTTTCTTCTATTTGTAAGAAAAGTAACAAAAAGTGAATAATGCTGAAGCGATCTAATGATGAACGATCTCGGACTTTGAAGCTCCAGTTTCTTGTCTCAGCTTGTCGAAGGGGAATTATACCTGATTAATTTCCAGCTGCTACAGCACCCAAATGGTATGGGTGGGGTTTACTCCTGGAGCAGCTTTCGCAAGCCAGGCTGTGAAGAGATCAGATGAGATGTGACTATCATTGCACATCGAGCGATAGTCTGTAATGCCACCGACAGTCAGGGTATTCGTTGTGAGACTGAATGTGGGGGGGGGGTGTAATGGCCCCATGATTCTGAGAAGACCCTTTTAAAACAGTGTTTTGAAAGTGTTTACTTTGCAAACCAGCTTTGGTAATGCATCGGTGTCTGCTATGTGATGAATAAAAAGCTGTTTTTATAAATCATAGTCTGTGACAAAGGAAAGAGCTCCCTGACAAGTGACACAGGAGTGCAGAGGGTGTAGCGCAGCGGCCATAGCTGCTGACTCGAGTGCTGGGGATCCGGGTTCGGGCTCGGCAGCGCAACATCCTGTGATTCTGGACGAATCACTTAATCTCTCCATAAGTTGCTATATAAATCTGTTGTAAGATGGAAAAGCAAAAAGAGGCAAAACTTTATAAAACAAAATATTTTCACCAAAGAGGATGTTAACAGTATTACGGCTACGGGAAACTGATGAGAAAAGCAGATGAGGCACAAGATTGGTAAATGCTGGAAAATATGCTACGGCCAATAGAAATGGAGGAAAAGTAAGTGGCACGCTCAGGAACCAATGAAAAGCCAGGAAAGAGATGAGGTGTGATGCAAGCCCCTTTTAAGTTTATATTAAAAACAATAGATTTCACAAGCACAGCGCAAATGTTGTGCTGGCGAAACCTAAAAACCACAAAGTGCCAATGATAGTCAATAGTCGCCGCAGACTGGGACCTAGGCAAATTTCAGGCTGACTGTTATAGAGCACAGTTCGGATACACCTACGATGTTCGTCCTGGTCAAATATTTTTATCTTCTAGACTTATCGTCTGATTACGATCTTGGCGGACAGGGTTACTCCATCACAAATGTGACGGATATCCCGTCCACCAAATTACAATTCCATTATATGCTCTGGAACTTGTAATACGGTGGACTGGATATCTGTCACATTTGAGAGTGAGTATCCCATTCACCAAACCTTTAATCAGGCCCGTAGCCATTTAACTTCAATCAACCACAGGAGTACACTTCTAAGGCCACCAGGACATCAGAGGAGGCATTTGGAGTCGCACAGGATGTAAGGCCGAGGCCAGCAGTAGGGTTTAGTCTAGGTCCAGTTGCCACTGGTGAGCTGGATAATTCCAGAAAATGACCTATTTCAGCTTGTTTTCCATCAGCTTGTTTTCACACAGGAGGTCATCCAACTGAATCTTGGAGTTCAATTCTTTGTCCTGGATACAAAAAGGAGCAGCTCCAATCTTTCATGGCTTCTCTCAGTTCACAGACAGCAGGTCCAACCCTCTTCTGAATCCTCAGATCCAGAAAGCATTTTGAAGAAGTTTGAGTGAACGTCCAGCTTTGTAGGGTTCACAAGCCTGTGGGTAGGGGACACCCTAAGACACTCCTACTTCTTCTCTGGCCTACAAAGTAAAGGTTCCCAGGCGGTTACCTACCTACTTTTGCAATAATTCCTGTTTGCCCTACAGCACCTATCACTAAATTCCAGTTTGAAGTAGGCACTGTACCAATAATAAACCCAGAGACCAAAGTCTGATAGGATAAAAAGCAGGGTCCTTCAGCAACCAGACAGGGGATCCACTAAAATTGTCTTGGAGCTCACTTGAAACTGAGAAACCAGGGTGCCGAGTGTTGCATTGTGGCTCATCAGACCTTTCAAGCAGGATTTAATATAGTGCTTCCAAAAGGAGACCACAGCCCCATCCTGAATATTCTGTTGATCTCAGTCGAGCCCTTTATGCCTATTCAGGGCAGCATATTGTTTGCTCCTGGGTGGCATATCACACCTTTTTCACACCTATTCAAGGCTCAGCACAGGCTGGGCAACTCCTAGAGAGCTAATGCAAATTAGCCTCCAGAAACATCAGGCAGGTAAAGGTTAAGAGTCTAAAAGTTACTTTTCTTTAAAATTCATTGAAATCTAAAATCACCATTGAAATTGGATTTTTAATTGATATAAAAAATAGTTGTTTAATTATTTGTCTAGCTGGGTCCTTTAATGTGTTAGCAATATTAGTATTTTATTTTGCGCTCTGGTTTTCTCCATAGGTCAGCTAGGTCTGCCAATGTGAAATTAGCGTTTTGGGCTTGCCATTTTAGGGATATGGTAATATTAATTTTCTACATGTCCCACTTTTAAATGCCATGCATTCTACCTTATGGGCTACAATGTTTACATAGCAGTGACTTACCAATATTCAAATGGGAGGCTTTTACCCGTCAAACGCGGATCCCACTGCAGGTTTACACTGTAGCAGTTGAACTACACAGGTAGGCCTGTAGGCATGTTTGTGCCGCCACTGTACTGGATAACACAATAGGTGCTGCAGTCCACAAGTGGCTTTTTAACTGTCATGACCTAAGAGCTCTTTTTACACCATATACTGGGGACGTAGAGACAAGATAAATGGACCAGTCATGACCAAGCCAATTTAACCATGGTTAAAGGGACAGGAAGGGCGGATGGGATGGGTGAGGTATGTGAAAAAATGGGATGTTGCGGAGGAAGGATGTCTCAAAAGTTGTCTATGTGATGAGTAGGTGGCAGAAGATTTGCAAGCTTGGGGGGGGGGGGTGCTGTTGACCAAGTTCATAGATCTGGGGGGGTTGGGGGGAAATCGCATTTACAGCCTCTGACGACCAGGTGAGCTCTTGTTTTGGCTCAGACGCTTAGTCACCACAGGTGCCTTGAGTGGCGCTTGATTGGGTTTGATGCTTCTGCAATACTGCAGCGCATGAACTGTAATGACCTGCTACTCTGTCAGCCGGTTGAGGATGGCTGATGTTCTTTATTTGGTTTGTGTCATTGTGTCCCTATTAAAACCAATAAAATGTGTAGAATAAAACAACTTGATTAAAGGGTTACCACCGGTACTTTACTACTGGTTAGCAGGGGTAAGGTGCACAGAATTCTAGAGCCAGCTAAAATGTAGGGTCCAGCAAAGGTAAAAAATCCAGGCCGACTACGCAGAAAAGGTGGATTTCCTAAAAGTGTCCTCAGTATATTTCCTACGGCGAATGCTTGGTGGAAGCAGTGTGTTACACCAGTGCATATCCATGATATGTTTCCTCCAGTGAGTGCTTGGTGGAAGCAGTGTGTTACACCAGTGCATATCCATGTTATATTTCCTATGGCGAACGTTCGGTGGAAGCAGTGTGTTACACCAGTGCATATCCATGTTATGTTTCCTCCAGTGAGTGCTTGGTGGAAGCAGTGTGTTACACCAGTGCATATCCATGTTATGTTTCCTCCAGTGAGTGCTTGGTGGAAGCAGTGTGTTACACCAGTGCATATCCATGTTATATTTCCTACGGCGAACGTTCGGTGGAAGCAGTGTGTTACACCAGTGCATATCCATGTTATGTTTCCTCCAGTGAGTGCTTGGTGGAAGCAATGTGTTACACATGTCTTATGAATATTTCTGGCAGAGTGCTCTGCTCAAGACCAGTGCATGTGCAGGAATATAATGGCCTCTCATTTCTCTCTTCAGGCGATGTCTCCGGACAGTCATGTGTCCTTGGTCTCCAGTCTGTCTCAGCTCCTTCAGGACTATGGTGAGTGGTGTTCTCTTGCAGAAACGTCGGCTTGGGTTGCTTAAACATAAATATAGTTCCAAACTGTATGGAACTGGTGTTTGCTTGTGATCTGGGACATGTGTCCTCTACAGAGTGTGGGGTTTGCTCCTTCTCTTTGCTCTGTGTGTGCTTTGTTGTCTGGGCTCCTTTGACTAACATGATCTCTGGGCTTTACCTGAAAGCCTTGTCAATGAATAGGACATCTTCCATGCAGGCCACCATAGAAGTTCTTTCTAGTGAGCACATCATTTTTGCAATCTACAAATCTGTTATTGATACAAAATAGACTTTTTTGGAAGTTTATAAAAAATCAGCTTTTATTGTAAATTCTACATTTATATACGCGCCACAAACTGTCTCTGAATTACGAGCGTAAGTCGGGATTGTGTACTGCTTTATTGTTATATTAGACGTGTAACATAGACCCTGAAGAGCCTGGGGACGGAGCAGATCCCCAAGTGATCCACAAGGGATTGCGTGGTCTGAGAAGACACAGAAGCGATGGGCGCATGGCTTGTGCTGTCCGGCCACTAATGACTTGGAGCACGTGCCGGGCTCGGGAAGTCCTGAGAAGCTGACGGATGTGACTTGTGAGGTGTCGGACGCAGCTGAGATCCGAAGGTACCAAGACACTGAGCCCATGATGGCCACAGCTGTCCTAGGATCACCGAGAACTGTCAAAAAACCCAAATCATGGCTTCTGTGCGGACGGAACCTGCCCACACATCACCTGCAGGGCCGCTGGACTCCAGTGCAATGGAAGGTGTGCGGCTTCTGTTGATCCAATGACGCTGGAGGAGAACAGGTAAGGAAGATACAAGCCTGCAATGAGTAGGCTCCTCCGAAGCCTTTTTGGCAATGGAGAAAACATTATTTGCTTAAATGGCACTGGAACAACTCTTGAAAAGGGAATATTTCAGAAGATGAGGGAGATCGTCCACGATAATCACAGAATTGTGCAAAACTGCAGCGGTCAGCAGGATTTAAGTGAAGAGGTTGAAACGGTCCTTTTGATTGGGTGAAGGAGTGAACGTTTCTTCAGGGTAGGAGTAGATGGATTGTATTTGCAGCCAAGGTGCACAGCACTTGTTGATTGATTACCCCCATTTTTAGTATTGGCAGTTCTACACAAAGTTGGCTTCATAAAAGAAAATGAAGAGCTCTTAAAAGATAATGAGTATCAGGAAATGGGGACAAAGCAAGAGCAACTACAACTTCTAGTCTGTGAGTAGCAGAGGCCCAACCACACCAGTCTTTTAATGTCTAAAATGGCTTTTCCAAATTGCACCCAGTTTATTGATGCACAGCAGAGTATCTAATTACTGTGCTCAATAACAATACATTACTTTGTTGAACTAAAAATTGCAGTGAAACTTTGACTATCTAGACGTGCTTCTATACTGCAGACTGAGGGCCAGATGTTCGACCCTAGTTTGCATGTGCAAACAGGTTTGCAACCCGTTTGCGCATGCAGAAACTAATAGGGCCATGTACAAACCCTATTTACTGAGTCGCAATTTATTTGTGACTCGCTAAATAGGATTTGCGACTCGTAATTAGGAAGGGGCGTTCCAAGGACGCCCCTTCCTAATTGCAACTCGCTACCCTATGTAAGAATGTTTTACGACCGCAATTGTGGTCGCAATACACTTGCAACTTACCGCCCTCTTCAAGAGGGTGGTAATGCACTCGCAAATAGGACGAGGTCCCCTTTGAAAATGCAGGGGAAAATATTTTTTAGGGGTAGGCAGTTTTAAAAAATGCATCCCGTTTTCCTTTGAGTAAAACAGGCTGCATTTTTTAAAAAAAACTTTAAAAAAACACTGCTTTATTTAAAATCAGTCGCAGACAGGAGGTCTGCTGAGCCCAGCAGGACACCATACCTGAGAGGGCCAGTCATTCCCAATGAGGTGTCGAATTGCGCTTGCCTCATGAATATTGATGAGGCAGGCAATTTGCAACCCCATTGGGAATCGCAAACAGTGTCTCTGACACTGTCGTACATGGCATTTAGCGACTCGCAAATTGCTACTCGCAATTGAGGGCAATTTGAGAGTCGCTAAATTCCCCGGCGTACATCTGGCCCTGAGGGTGGTGTGCTGGTCAGCCTTCCCCTCCTTTCCACATGGAGCTACGCTATGCACAACACTGCCGCTACTTCTTGCGCTCACCTCAAGAAACAAATCCTCACAAAATGTTATACTACCACACAAACTAGCACCCCCCTCTTCTGGTTCCCTTCACTAATGCAAAGTGGGGATTGGATCTCCAAACCCCACTTTCAGATACTTACTTTCTCCTACTGCCCCTCCAGGGGTACAGGCCATCAACCAGGACTCTCCAGCCATCTCTGTCCTGGGCTTTTCCTTCAAACCGACACCAGTTGTAACCCGTCTCTTGCAGTCAGCCTCAAGGACTCCGAGCCAGGTGTTTTTTTGGATCTTCTCTTTTCTTTTCCCTTGATGGTTCCAGGTCGGGGCTTGCCTGGTGGTGGTTGATGCAAGCTTGCGGAGGGTGTGACCTATCAAGCCCCAGCGTCTTTTTATGATGCAGGGAGTTGGAAAGTCTGCTGCCATAGGTCATTGTGCTGTTTGACCAGTGGATTTGGGGAATTCTCCTCAGACGGCTGGTGATCAAGCTCTAGACTTTGTTGGTGGGTGTCACTGTTGCCCTCCAAGTTTCTGCTCCATACAGAAGGACCAAACTTACATCGATGTTAAAAACCCTTATCTTGGTTTGCGTGGATAGGCCCTCGGAGCTCCATATCTTCTTTAGTTGAATGAAGGCAGCCCTTGCTTTACCGATTCTTGCCTTGATGTCGGCTTCTGTACCTCCCTGCGTGTCTGTGTTGCCCTGCTTGTCTATGACACTGCCCAGGTAGGTGCAGGCCTCGCCCTCTTCCAGTGCATCGCCTGCAAGTGTGACTGCAGTTTTGCTGGCCATGTTAGCCTTCAGGATCTTGGTGTTTCCCCTGTGGATGTTGAAGCCAAGCTGTGCTGATGTGACTGCTACATTGTCGGTCTTCTCTTGCATCTGTAAATGGACATGGGAGAGTTGGACCATGTCGTCTGCAAAGTCCAGGTCGTCGAGCTGCATCAATGGTGTCCAATGAATCCCATTAGTTCTCCTTGCTCTTATGTCTTCATGATCCAGTCTGTGGCCAGCAGGAAGACCATCACCTTGTCATGGCCAGGCTAGAGTTAAACCTGAAGATAGCATGATGGAACAGACAAACCAATGCCAACGATATAACTCTACCCTTCTCAAAGATGCACAGAAATGTTGTGAGTACTCAGTCACACTCAGCAACACATTTCAAGTCCTGCAAGAACTAGAGGATGACAGAGACCCAGTAGAAAGTCGATGGGAGAAGATCAAAGAAACAGTGACATCAACCTGCTAGGAGGTACTGGGTCCCAAGAAACACCAGCATAAAGAAGGGATCTCCACCGAGATTCTGTGTAAAATGCAAGAGAAAACGGAAAAGAAAGCTTCAGTCAACACCTGCCGAACAAGAGCAGAAAATGCAAAAGCTAAGTGGAACTACACCAAACAGAGAGCAGACAAGTGATGATTCATCAGTGATTTTGCCACAGCAGCCCAGGTAACAGCAAGCCATGGAAACTAGAGAGAACTCTACGACCTAACAAGGAAACTCTCCGGCAGATACAGCAAGCCCGAAAGACCTGTAAGACAGCTGGGAAGGAAATCGTGGGTAGCAAAGGCCAACAGCAAAGATGGGTCGAGCACTTGAAGAACTGCTGAACCAGCCTTTTACCACAGTCTGCACCAGACATAAAGCCACCTGACCAGGACTTGCCAATCGGCTGCAGCAGACCAACCTAGGAAGAAATATGGCAAGCCATCATACATCTGAGAAATGGAAAGGCAGCAGGACCCGATACACATTGAAATATCAGTAGACATGCTCTACCCTTTGTTTGGAAGGGTCTGGGAAGAGGGAAATGTGCCATCAGACTGGAAAGAAGGATATGTCACAAATCTCCTCAGGAAAGATGACCTGAGTAACTGCAAACTACAGAGGGATAACTCGTCTACCAATCCCAGGCAAAGTGTTCAACAAAGTCTTACTGAAAAGAATGAAGTAACAGGTCAACACAAGCCAAGCACGCTGGCTTCTGCAAAGATAGATCCTGCACAGACCAAGTTGCAAAACATCGCACCATCATTGAGCAGTCGATGGAATAGAACTCCCTTCTCTGTCAACTTCATCAACCATGTGAAGGCATGCAACAGTGTGGACAGAGAGTCCCTTCCTCCGCCGCTACGATGTGTAGAAAGCTGGCTCTGCATATACTTTACCAAAATGAGGTATACTGTACACAGAGTCCAGTGGATCCCAAAGCCTTCACAGAGGTTAAAGTAGATGACATGTAACTCTTTTTGTTTTAGCGTGTGCTAGCAGTTAGGCTTATCGGAGGGTTGTGTTAAGCATGTGTTGTACACACACAATCAAGAAATGAGGCACACACTCCACCTCTAACTCCAAGTCCAATGTTTTTATAAAAATATTACTTTATTACTTTTAGTTTAGTACCAAAAAGTTTGAATATATATTTTTTTTAAATCTGTTTATTATTTTAAAGCATGGTACATCTCGCCGAAAAAGTTTGAATATATAATTTTACCATAACCATTCAATTTAAAAAGGTAGTGTAGAACTTCGGTTACAAGTAAAAATACTTTTGCAATGCAGTCCAATTTCAAAGGTAATGTTAACCAAGAATGCGCAATGGCACACAATGCATTTCCTAAGGAGAAATTTGCTACTGCAGAAAAACATACAACGCACAGCATTTGGTGATTCACCTTTGATGAGCAGACACGTAGAGGGTTTAGGTCCAAGATCCAAGGTTCCAAGGTAAGTCTTGTGGGAAGCTCCCATGTTTTGGGGCGGGAGAAACTGGGCAAAGGAACAGGACTTGTCAGGTGTACTACCAAAAGGGGCCACTTGGATGAAGGCTGTAAAAAGGGACTTCCAAAGAAGTCCGAGGTCTCTCCAAACAGGGAGAAGGTTGCAAGGGTCGTGCAACCTCTGGGCCATAGCAGGTTTTCAGAGATCCTGGCCAGACGGACAGGGAGCAGCACAAACAGGACAGCTTTGCACTGTGCACAAAAATGCGCCTTGCGGTCAGAGCTGGCATGCTTCTCGTCAGATTTCCTAGTCTTCTGGGCCACTTAGAAAGTTGGTCTCTGGAAGCTGGACATCCCTTGAGGTATGCTGGCAAGTTGGAAGCAGCTAGGTCTCGTTTCAACTGTTTTTTGGTTACTGTGGCCCGGTAACACGGGTATTGGTACCTAGCGAGCTAGGAAGGTACTGGGACCCTCAAATCTGGTATGGTGATCGTTCTGACCCTCCCTCCCTCCCTCCTTCTCTTCCTCCCTCCCTCCCTCCTGAGCGATGGTATCAAAGCTCAGCCCTCAGTGGTTTTGGATGGATACCGTACTTAGTGGATTTTTGCACCTGCAGCAGCAGAGGGACAGTACCCGTGTCACCGACTCTCATTACTCATCCTGGCTGGGAGGGGTGTGGAGCCCTCCACCCAGCACAGGCTTTTTTTCTGGGCACAGAGAGTGGTGGCTATCACCTAATGTGTCCAAAACAGTCTCTATGGACAGCAGGCTGTCTCAGACCAATCAACAAACACCCTAGAGCTGTTGGTTTTTCAGAGTTTCATGGGACCCTTCTAAGGGGACCCCCTGAGTGCATTTTATAATAAATCCAACACTGGCATCAGTGTGGGTTTACTATGCTGAGTAGTTTGATACCAAACGTTCTAGCATTCAGTAAAGCCATCATGGAGCTGTGGAGTTCGGAATGACAACCTCCCAGCCCAATATGGCTTCATTGCACTTACAATGACTGAGAATGGACTTCGATTATGTAGGGGCACATTGCTCATGCCGCTATGCCCCCGTCTGTGGAATAGTGCACCCTGCTTTAGGGCGGTAAGGCCTGCTAGTGGGGTGACTTACCTATGCCACAGGCAGTGTTTTATAGGCAAGGCACAGAGGGATGTGTGCCGTGTCGACTCTTTAGTTTCAGCTGCACCAAAACACACAGTCTGCAATGGCAGCGTGCATGTGTTTGGTTAGGCGTCTCGGAGGGTGGTATAATGCATGCTGCAGCCCTTCTCTCTGCTCACAAGACCCTTGGTACCACTGGTACCATTTATAAGGGGCTTTTATGTGTGGTAGAGGTGTGCCAATTGTGGAAATAAAGGTACAATTGTGGGAAAGAACAGAGTCACTGGGAACCCGGTTAGCAGGAACCCAGTGCACATTCAGTCAAAGTTACATCAGAGTCAGGCAAATAGTGTGAGGCGGGTACTGGAACAGAAACCCACTTTCCTACACGGTCTGCCAGATAAACGTGTAAGAATCATCAGGACTCTTACATGGGAATGGCCTGCACGATGGTCCCTGGAGGACAACTCCCGGACGCCTTCCAAGTGAAGACCAGAGTCCGCAGGGATTCTTTGCGCTTTCCGCCACTTTTTTTCCTTGTGCACAGACGGGGCAAACTCCCCCAATAGTAGCCTACAATTGCTTCACTTCAAATTCCTACTCTAGTTCTACAGCACCTCGGTGATCCTTATGAAGAGAGGCTCGATTGATATTTTGGCCTGTCAGAGCTGCCGTGGCCCTGGAGCCAATTTTCCCCTATCTGGCCTGGTCCTGCCCCTGCCCCCAATACATACTTCCTGAATGGAAATAATTAATCACTTATCCATAACGCTCGAGGTACACTTACAGCCATCACCGCAACTGTCGCTATTGGGCTACACCAATCCCCCCCCCCCCACCCCAAAGGAACTCGACGGTTGGCTTCTATAGCATTCTTGCTCGTGAAAAGGAGTGTGTCTGTCTGTCTGTCTGTCTGGTTTAGGAATCTCTCTCCGATGGCAAAATCCTGGCTGCTGGATTTGATTAATTGCAATGAACAATTGAACTTCTACCACTCAAAAGTGCTTCCAGATAGTCGCCCAGGGATATATGGTCTCCCCTTAAACAGTTTCCTAAATGTTACAATGCTCCAGATGGGGTGACAGGTAATTCAGCAGGGTATGTAACTTAAGTCTCATCATCTAACTGCTCTACTGAGATGCTCGAACTTCTCAGGAATTATTTTGAATCTCTGCATTATATGGCGTGTGGATTTACCAGTGTCTCTCTCACAGGGTTTTTTTCCTCTGTCTTTTAGGTTTGTTATATTGTATGACTTTTGGAAACTCAATACATCATTTTCTTTTAAAAAAAGCATACTATCAAAACTGTGTACTTTTCTGATCTTGTAAACAATACATTTCACAAATCCAAAGAAGACCTACCCCTGTCTTTAGTTTCCAAGCATGCTCCGACTTCGCTGGATCTGCAATTGTGTTTTAACTGTAACTGTTCTCCAGGTACAATCTAAGTTCGTGAACAGTCCATGATTTGGTCAGCTGACTTCTCCAGGTGCCTTTCCAGTTTTTAATCTCACTGTAGCCGCAATGCCCCATGTCAGCTTGCAGGAAGAGCAAAGGCTGCGGTCTCTCCTCTAGCTGATGCACACTGCTTCCATATCCAATGTACCAGACGTGGTCGATTGGAAAGGCCTTCAAGCCCAAGCCAGCGGGCGCTCTCTCTGAGATTGCTCTTTGGGACTACATGTAATCCTTTTCATAGACTGCAAACTAGATTCTCTGGGCCAGGGAAGCTGTCTCTGATGCTTCGTTCTGTCTAGCATTGGTGCCTGAAGTCTGTTCACCAAGAGTAGTCTGATGGTTGATACAACTGTGATGCACTCAATGTTTGCAAGAAAGTGTATTTTATTTTTTTTGTAGTAAAGGTTTGTATCGATTTGTTTGAGAGAGTCCACTTCCTTTAACAAAACATGCCTCTTCTGTTGATTAGTGAGCGGCGGTTGACACCTGTGTTTGTGGATGGTTTCTATATTAGTAGGTGTTACACAGTAGAGTTTACTGGGATCTGGGCCATTCCCATGTTCTTCTGCGCCTGGTGAGAAAGCTTTAGGCTTGGAGTCTGGGTGTGCACTGCTTCAAACACATGCTCTTCCTCTCTAAGCTCTCCTCTCCTTGTGATCTTGTACTTCAGGACTCCGCAGTAACATCACCATCCTGTGATTTTGTGTGTTTGTTTCATTCTTGATGCAGCAGGGGTCTTCTTTTTTACTTCTCCTTCTACATGTGGTTTAAACTGGAGTTGAGTTGTGTTGCTGGATTTAAAGTGTTGTTTGTGCTCACTCGGAACGAGGCGGGCGGCTACAGGTTTAAGTCGTGACATGACTTGCAAATCCATATGTGCCTGTAGATCTCTCTCTGGCACCTCAAGCTGAGCACAGCACATGGAGATCTACACAGTCAGGGCTTCTCGGCACTGTTTGAAGTCTTCTCAGAACATGCATCAAGTCCAGACCCTTCTTTCTCAATGCATCAACTCCCCCGCCCCCTCCTCATCCCCTTAATCCGCTTCAAAGGATTTACTGTTTAAAGTTATTCCAAAGAACCATTTTTCTCCTCAGGAATAGATGCAAGTTTAGAGTACTGGGTGATTCTGGAAAGTGATTAGAACAGTTCATGGAAAAAAGCATATTGAAGAGAATGATGCCTTGGGTTTCAAGCCGTGTGGTCTGCCTTGGGTGCCTACATTCTTCTTGCTGCTTGGTTTGTGATTCAATGCGTGACCTGTGGAAGCTTGGTGGATTGCTTCACTCCTTCTCTCTTCTCTACAGGACACTTGGTTGTGGAGGGCACCAGCACCCTGACGCTGCTCACTCCGGTTCTCCAGCACCTGACACAGCTCTTCGAGCAACACCTCCTGCCGCGCACCCAGACCCATGGCTTCATAGCGCTACCTTCGCACCCCGCAGACTCTGCTGCCATTCTACAGGCGCAATTCCTCTTTGATGTGTTGCAGAAAAGCCCTTCATTGAAGGTATGGAGAAAGTCGTGGGGGCTGGGGAGGAAGGGTGGCTTGAATGGGTTTGAAGTGGGAGGAAGTGCGGTATCGACAGAATGGAACTTTAAAACGGGGGGGTGGTCCCAAGAGAGATGTCCTCCCTCACACACAGCAGGAAGACCATGGACAGCAGCAGTGCATGCTTCTCAACATGAAAACAAGGCCTTGCTTGTACCTTCACTACATATCAAGGACTGAGGTGGGAGAATGCTGGCACAAACAGTTTTGCATCCCTACTGAAAATCCTTACCTCCCCCGACTAAGGGATGGTAGCGTACCGCACTGTGCTCTTCATGTATACTTAAAATGCAAACCATAACCAAGGGATACTATTTCGCAGCATCGCCTTTGACAAACGCCACCAGAAAATCTTTCAGGGGAAAGGATTCCAAATATAATATAAGAGTTTGGAAACTATTGTGAAACCACATCTGGAGAGAGCACGGTCAGACTAAATAGGAGGGCGATTCAAGTCTTCTGAAAAGCCCTTGGAGTGACCAAGAGGCCGCACTTTGGCTGCAGTCAGTCCAACAATCGGTAGATTTGAAGTTTCAGCGTAGTCTAATGATTTGTTACCGAGTCTAAGGAATGTTCAGTATCAGATGAGATTTGGCGCAAGCAAGGGTACAAACACAATGTGAAAGTAGGTGAAGTTACAACATAGGGGAAAACATTCAGGTTAAGAGTAGGGGGTATCAACGGTGCCCTGGAACACGAAGAGTAAAACATCATTAAATAAAACGCCCCAAATAAGTGCAATAGAATCAGGGAATTTTAACAAAAATAAGAGCGAGATCACCAGGTATTGCAATTAAGGAGCCATCGAAGACTATATCAAAATAATGTAAAAGCATACAGTGCGTAATGTATACAAAGTGACTGAACGGATTTCGACGATTTAAAAAGGCCAGGAAAACAAATATTTCAGTAGTCTTTTAAACTGGTCCAGGGGATACGACAAATATCCTCTGGACCAGTTTAAAAGACTCTGCGCAAAGACCTATTTATTCAGCCTGCCGATCTACTGAAAAATTTGTTTTCCTGGCCTTTTTAAATCGTCGAAATCCGTTCAGTGACTTTGTATATATTACGCACTATCACTACATCACTGAGCACCACATGTCACCTTGACACAAATTATATTTCACTTTGTGTTTTTGACAGCCTTGCAAAATGTTATTTGGGTATTTATAAATGATATAAATGATGCAATTTATAAAACTCTTGAATACCCTTTATGGTCTTGGTGTGTGTTGTTTATGATTAATTATTCTTTCCATGACTAAACCAAAGATTGGCTCAAAGGTTTAAGAAATAATTTTCACCCGACAGAACCACTGTTACTTTTGTATTCGATTGCCCAGGTTCTGAGGGATACTGGGTTACCCCATTGCTTTTATAATTAGCTTTGGGAAGTCCAGCAAGGGTCACCAGCCCAAATTCCATTCTAGGGATAGTCTGTGATTGAACCGCCAGCCTGAGTTCTTCGGGGGGAGGAAAGGTTTGATTTTCTTAAGTGTTAAGTTGGAAATTGGCACCCGTAGTAGTAGCACTGGTGTGCGCTTGCATGTTTAAGTGTATGTCCAAGGTGATACCTAAAGATTTGTCAGAGTCTACAACATGAGGGGTGCAGCTCAGAGCAGTGAGGTGTTTAATCCAGTCAATGGTAGGAGCCGAGTGATTGGGTGGGGCTATCAAAAGAAATTCAGTTTTGAGAGTATTTAGTAGGAGATGGTTCTGAGCTAACCATTGTTGGGTGTGTGCAAGTGCCGCATTTAATGTTTTTATGGCCTCTTGAGAGGAGATCTTCAGATATAGTTGCGTGTCATCCGCATACATGTGATATTGAATGTTTGCTCGATTCAGAATGACGGTAAGTGGCTCCATAAAAAGGTTGAAGAGAGTGGGCGAGAGCGCGGATCCTTGGGGGACTCAAATCATGACAGGGGTACTGGAAGCGAGGGAATGTTTAACTTTGATCCTTTGCGTGTGGTTGTGCAGGAAGGAGGCAAACGGATTTAGGACCGGGCCAGAGAGACCCATCCTGTGCTGAAGAAGATCAATCAGGTTTTCATGATTGATGGTATCGAAGGCTGAGGACAGGTCCAGAAGGATCAGGAGACCAGGGACATTTTGGTGAAGGGCTCTCACGGCGTCATCAACAATGTGCGTTAGTGACGTTTCAGTGCTGTGCCCCGCTCTGAATCCTGACTGATGGGGGTCGAGGAGTTGATATTTCTCAATATGTTTGCAGAGCTGCAAATGGACGCATTTTTCAAGCAATTCCGCTAGAGTCATGCTGCTGGTTATGGGTCGGAAGTTGTTTGGATCTGATAGGTCCGCGTTGGGCTTCTTAGAATTTGGAGTAACTTGCCCAACCTTCAGGCAGTCCGGAATCTTTCTCTGTAAGAGGGATTCATGAACGATTCTGGACCAAAGAGGGAGAACGGCTGAGTTTATATCTTTATAGAGCTTAGCGGGTAAAGGATCCCTGAAATGGTTGGAGGGTTTAAGGGATGCCATGTTGTGTAGGAGCTCCGTGCAATCTGGTAGGAGAAAACTGTTCCATGAGGCATTGTTCTTGAGCGAGCAGCCCGAAGGTGAGGATATTGTCAAGAACTCTGCCAGCTCCACTGATCCTGCGGCAAGTTTTAGGTAACAAAGTTGAAGTGACAGGTAATGGCTTCAACTCTATTTTCCTTGTTTTTTCAGAGAAGTGAGCTGTGAACACATCACCACTAGGGAGCAGGGATATCGGAGTAGAGATCTGGTTGGAAGACTGTTTAGATTCTTCCCTAAAGATTTCAAAGAGTTTTTTGGGGTCCATTTTTGGCTCCATCCAGCTGAATCTTGAAGTGGTCTGTTTTCGCCAGGCGCATGTGATGTTGTATGAGCTTCTCACTTTTCTAAGTTGAGTGAGATTTGTGGTGGCGGGCGTGTTTTTCCAGAGTCTCTCAGAGAGTCTAAGATTGCGTTCATCATTTAGGGAACCATTGAACCACAGTTTGGAAAGTGTGACTGGAAAGATATCTTACAAGAAGGAAGCACTGAACGTTTGATGTAAAGGTACAAGGGGGTGAAATTGTCTCGTGCCTTATTAGGAACTAGTAATCAGTGAGGGGATTGGAGACCATTATGAAAAGCTTAGGACATCCGCACCCGGAGTGTTCTTTAGATTAAATGCAAGTTAGCAAGCTATTGAGTTTAATATGTGCTTTGAACATTCTCACCAGGATCTACAGTTCTTCAAACCATTCCTTTGTGGGATTCCCAGAAAAGTTCTCTTTTTCGCATCACTGCTGTTACTGTGCAAGGCATCAAAATGTGTAAGTACAGCAGGTCGAGGATGACTTTAGCAGAAGTTAAGGGGGGTAATGTCCTTAATAGAGTTGAAAGCTCCCATGAGAGATGAAGCTCACTAGTAAAGCTCGTCCAGTGTCCAGTTTGACTTTCAAACAACAGATATCCTGGCATTCGACAGTAAATCAGAAGGGTTCTGCTGGAACTTAAAAAAAATAAAAAATTCTGAAATGCCACATTATTATTCAGCTTAAGTGCATGTGAGTTTTAATGGGGGTGCAAGAATCATTGATTAAAAATGGGCCACAGCTTCTGGCCGAAATTAGTTGGTCATGGAGTACAAATATATAATGAAATAGAAATGTGTCCATGGCTGTGACAAGGAAATGATACACACTTAATGCAATTAAGCTGAAAATAGTAATTTTCTTTCTATAGCTTCCTAGAATCTCCCAATAAAGTTCAGTGTACAGGGGTGCTCTGAAGGAAACCATCAAATAAATGATCATGTGTGAGTAGAGGGCCGTGTATATAAGGTGAGCGTGAACAAACCTAAGGTAAATAACTTTAGCAGACAAAGATTGTCCGGAGTGCTACACCTCAAACTCCTTTCCCCAAACAAGGTTTAGAAAGAGTGGAACGTGTACAGGTCCTCCCCTGAATGAAGCCGCTCTGTGGGCGCTTCTTCATAGTACAAAGGAACCCTCTGGCCTTGCGTTTTACAAAAGAGATGGCTGTTGAGGACTTTAGTGATTACAAAGAAGCGATCTTAAAGTCTGAGAGTAGAGGATTGGATTTGGGCTTCTTAAGCGTATGAAAAGGTTATGTACAGCTGAGTGGGTGGCAAGTGATTGCACTTGATTGACAGTGTATGGATTTTATTCGTTTATCACCAGTTTTTTATAGTGTAGACAATACAACAGTGTTTTCTGAGCGCTTTACATTTTTAGAGAAGTTTCGCTATTACAATGATGGAGAATCAACTTACTCATCATAGGCCAGAACCAGAAACAATGTGTGTATGAGCTTTGAGAGGAAGGGCACAGAGGTGCTATGAAATATTGTCATAGTTGCAATAAAATAAAGTAACATTTAAGTGGATTTGTGAGCTGAGCCGATAGGGTTGAACAAACCAACAGGAGCTTGGCGATTCACATATATAATGCCACTGCAACAGGAGGTTCTTCAGGTCTTTAAATATTCATAGACTGGATTTGCCTGGATCCCAGGTGGAATGCAGCTGCAGGTTTTTGCAGCAGACCCTGGGAGGGGTTGGGAGACGGTTTGTTTTTGGAAAATATACTTTGTGCGTGCTTCGAGGGAGGGTGTTCATTTTTCAGCTATGTTTCTGTCAGTGCCCATGAGAAGAGCTTTGTGTATAATGCAGCGCGGCTCAAAATGCTTCTTGCTTCGATGAGTAGCCACGGAATAGTAACAAGTACAGGAGTAATGTGTTCAAAGGGCCTTGTCCATACAACTAGCCTAGGGCAGGAATTGTCATCCATGTCACTGCCGCAAGAGTGTGGGCAGGGATGAGGTAATGTGCTCCACTGTAGGAGCAGGATTAAGGCTGCTTCTAAGGCAGGAGCAAATTCCTTGTTGACGGCTCCCGCTGGCTGCCAGGATTGGTGCTGACTGGGGAACTGCTGGGCCGTGGGTGTCCTTGGGTCTCACTCCTGATGAATAAAAGTTGTGGGTGCACTCGCCTCGCACTGCTCATGACCTCACATATTGCATCAGTCTTGGCATGTTTGATGACATCCTTGATAACTTCAATGCAACATCTGAAATGACATCATTGATGAGAACACTGTGCCTGGCCGGGTGACTGATAGTTGCTTCAGTTAACTGTAATTGGTGAATTTCAGTGTTTTTAATTTAAAATGTTTCGTTTTACTGACATTTAAGTCTAATTATGAAGTCATTTTATCCTTTCATTTTTTTTCCCAGTGAATTCATGTGTATATATTGTATATCATTGTTGCTATTGGGATTTAAGTGGGTTATACAAAGAAAACCCAATTTGCTAACAAAATGTTTAGTCATTTGTGTATTGACTAAATGCTGTTTTTTAGCTGCTTTGATGTTTGACCAAATATTTTATCCAAATAAAAATAAAGGGCAGGCAACAAAATGGAATCCAGAATGTGGGTGGCGGCGACTGAGGTGGCGCTGCTGTGGATAAAAACATTTTAGACGTGTTCATTCAGAACAGAGGAGCTCGGCCTTCTGCTTGAGCTGCCGCTTGTACACCGTTCACTCATTCGGGTGCAGATTTGGTCTCCAGTCGGTTGGATAGGAGGTCCAGGCATGTCATTCTTGGTGATGAGCAGTCGCCATGCTTGGGCATGCGGTTACCTTCTGAAGCGGCTGCAGCTTGGGGGCCTGGTGTTGTCTTGTCAGGAAGACTGCTGTCCTTCTGCATTTCGCGAGCTCCCTCTGAGTGCAAGAGTTCATGTGTGATGGTCCTTGTGTGGTGTTGGTCAGCGGTGCCCTTGGATTAGTGCACACTGAACGCAGACAGAGTGTATTCTCTTTCCTCCTAAAGCCTGCTTGGGGTGTGGTGAGCATCGCTGCTGGGAAAGATTGGTAGGGGTTGTGATTTCATGCTCTGCTGCTCAGGCAGTAATTGTGTCTCTCTCTCTCTCTCTCTCTCTCTCTCTCTCTCTCTCTCTCTCTCTCTCTCTCTCTCTCTGGTCACCGCAGCTTGTTCACCCTCGTAATTGTGTGCCACAATCAGACGTGAAGGTCTTTCCTTTCAAGTCCCTCCGGTGCTTGGAGGTAAGTGGATACTGAAGTGTGTGGATGTGGGAAGATGAGCTTAAGTGATCGTGGCGGTGCAAAGGTTAGTGGGAAGCAATGTATTTCACTCACTCTGATTCTTACCAACTTTTCACACCAACCCTCTTCCTCATACCTCATTTGTTGCGCTTATCTTGTCTTTTCTCTCTTTCTTTTCGATCCCTTCTTTTCTATCCATTTTCATCACATCTCCCAGCTACTGTTTCTATTCTTCTGATCTCACTTGTACTCTTTCTGCTTGTGCTTTGTGTCAGATTCTCTGTCTCGTAGTCTTGCCTTTGTCATTCGTAAGTCGCACTCTCTCCTGTCAGTCTTCCTTGCCATCTCCTCTTTCTCCTTTCTGTGCGCTTCGTTCTACTGTTCCTCTTTTCCCTTATTTTGTCTTTGCTTTTCTTCTTCCTGGGTGTTTTGCTTCTCTCAGTCTCCCTCTGATGTTTGCACTCCTTCCCTGCCCACTCGTTTGGTGTCTCTAACCCTTGCTTATCTTGCAGCTCCGGAACGTGCCCCTGCACTGTCTTCGAGGACTCCAGTCCCTCTACTCCCAGTTGGAAGTTCTCACCTGCTTTAGGTGTGTCACTACTCTTGAGGTGAGCTCTTAACCATACCACCTTTGCGTTCTATGGTAAATTGAATGATTATGATCACACCATCCTTCTGCACTCTCACATAGAGGCGGGTAGTATTTGTACAGCCTGTGTGCACAACATCCTTCTACACTCTCGCATAGAGGCGGGTAGTATTTGTACAGCCTGTGTGCACAACATCCTTCTGCACTCTCGCATAGAGGCGGGTAGTATTTGTACAGCCTGTGTGCACAACATCCTTCTGCACTCTTGCATAGAGGCGGGTAGTATTTGTACAGCCTTTGTGTTTCACCGTGTGAACAGTATCCTTCTGCATTCACATGGAAGCGGGTAGTATTTGTACAGCTTTTGTGTTTCACCGTGTGCACAGTATCCTTCTGCACTCATATGGAAGTGGGTAGTATTGGTACAGCCTTTGTGCTCCACCATGTGCACAGCATCCTTCTGTATGTACTCTCACATGGAAGCGGGTAGTATTTGTACAGCTTTTGTGCTCCACCGTGTGCTCAGCATCCTTCTGCAGTCTCACATAGAGGCGGGTAGTATTTGTACAGCCTGTGTGCACAACATCCTTCTGCTCTTTTGCATAGAGGCGGGTAGTATTTGTACAGCCTTTATGCTCCACCGTGTGCTCAGCATCCTTCTGCAGTCTCACATAGAGGCAGGTACTATTTATACGGCCTTTGTGCTCCACCGTGTGCACAGCATCCTTCTGTACGGTTGCATAGAGGCGGGTAGTATTTGTACAGCCTGTGTGCTCCACCGTGTGCTCAGCATCCTTCTGCAGTCTCACATAGAGGCGGGTACTATTTATACGGCCTTTGTGCTCCACCGTGTGCACAACATCCTTCTGCACTCTTGCATAGAGGCGGGTAGTATTTGTACAGCCTTTGTGCTCCACCGTGGGCTCAGCATCCTTCTGCAGTCTCACATAGAGGCGGGTAGTATTTGTACAGCCTGTGTGCACAACATCCTTCTGCTCTTTTGCATAGAGGCGGGTAGTATTTGTACAGCCTTTGTGCTCCACCGTGTGCTCAGCATCCTTCTGCAGTCTCACATAGAGGCAGGTACTATTTATACGGCCTTTGTGCTCCACCGTGTGCACAGCATCCTTCTGTACTGTTGCATAGAGGCGGGTAGTATTTGTACAGCCTTTGTGTTTCACTGTGTGCACAGTATCCTTCTGCACTCACATGGAAGTGGGTAGTATTTGTACAGCCTTTGAGCTCCACCGTGTGCACAGCATCCTTCTGTATGTACTCTCACATGGAAGCGGGTAGTATTTGTACAGCCTTTGTGCTCCACCGTGTGCTCAGCATCCTTCTGCAGTCTCACATAGAGGCGGGTAGTATTTGTACAGCCTTTGTGCTCCACCGTGTGCACAGTATCCTTCTGCACTCTCGCATAGAGGCGGGTAGTATTTGTACAGCCTTTGTGCTCCACCGTGTGCACAGTATCCTTCTGCACTCACATAGAAGCGGATAGTATTTGTACAGCCTTTGTGTTTCACTGTGTGCTCAGCATCCTTCTGCACTCACATGGAAGCGGGTAGTATTTGTACAGTCTTTGTGCTCCACCGTGTGCACAGTGTCCTTCTGCACTCACATGGAAGCGGGTAGTATTTGTACAGTCTTTGTGCTCCACCATGTGCACAGCATCCTTCTGCACTCTTGCATAGAGGCGGGTCGTATTTGTACAGCCTTTGTGCTCCACCGTGTGCACAGCATCCTTCTGCACTCTCGCATAGAGGCGGGTAGTATAGCCTTTGTGCTCCACCGTGTGCACAGCATCCTTCTGCACTCTCGCATAGAGGCGGGTAGTATTTGTACAGCCTTTGTTCTCCACCGTGTGCACAGCATCCTTCTGCACTCTCGCATAGAGGCGGGTAGTATAGCCTTTGTGCTCCACCGTGTGCACAGCATCCTTCTGCACTCTCGCATAGAGGCGGGTAGTATAGCCTTTGTGCTCCACCGTGTGCACAGCATCCTTCTGCACTCTTGCATAGAGGCGGGTAGTATTTGTACAGCCTTTGTGCTCCACCGTGTGCACAGCATCCTTCTGCACTCTTGCATAGAGGCGGGTAGTATTTGTACAGCCTTTGTGCTCCACCGTGTGCACAGCATCCTTCTGCACTCTCGCATAGAGGCGGGTAGTATAGCCTTTGTGCTCCAGCGTGTGCACAGCATCCTTCTGTACTGTTGCATAGAGGCGGGTAGTATTTGTACAGCCTGTGTGCTCCACCGTGTGAACAGCATCCTTCTGCAGTCTCACATAGAGGCGGGTACTATTTATACAGCCTTTCTGCTCCACCGTGTGCGCAACATCCTTCTGCACTCTTGCATAGAGGCGGGTAGTATTTGTACAGCCTTTGTGCTCCACCGTGGGCTCAGCATCCTTCTGCAGTCTCACATAGAGGCGGGTAGTATTTGTACAGCCTGTGTGCACAACATCCTTCTGCACTCTTGCATTGAGGCGGGTAGTATTTGTACAGCCTTTGTGCTCCACCGTGTGCACAGCATCCTTCTGCACTCTCGCATAGAGGCGGGTAGTATAGCCTTTGTGCTCCAGCGTGTGCACAGCATCCTTCTGTACTGTTGCATAGAGGCGGGTAGTATTTGTACAGCCTGTGTGCTCCACCGTGTGAACAGCATCCTTCTGCAGTCTCACATAGAGGCGGGTACTATTTATACAGCCTTTGTGCTCCACCGTGTGCGCAACATCCTTCTGCACTCTTGCATAGAGGCGGGTAGTATTTGTACAGCCTTTGTGCTCCACCGTGGGCTCAGCATCCTTCTGCAGTCTCACATAGAGGCGGGTAGTATTTGTACAGCCTGTGTGCACAACATCCTTCTGCACTCTTGCATTGAGGCGGGTAGTATTTGTACAGCCTTTGTGCTCCACCATGTGCACAGCATCCTTCTGTATGTACTCTCACATGGAAGCGGGTAGTATTTGTACAGCCTTTGTGCTCCACCATGTGCTCAGCATCCTTCTGCAGTCTCACATAGAGGCGGGTAGTATTTGTACAGCCTTTGTGCTCCACCGTGTGCACAGTATCCTTCTGCACTCTCACATAGAGGCGGGTAGTATTTGTACAGCCTTTGTGCTCCACCGTGTGCACAGTATCCTTCTGCACTCACATAGAAGCGGATAGTATTTGTACAGTCTTTGTGCTCCACCGTGTGCACAGCATCCTTCTGCACTCTTGCATAGAGGCGGGTCGTATTTGTACAGCCTTTGTGCTCCACCGTGTGCACAGCATCCTTCTGCACTCTTGCATAGAGGCGGGTAGTATAGCCTTTGTGCTCCACCGTGTGCACAGCATCCTTCTGCACTCTCGCATAGAGGCGGGTAGTATTTGTACAGCCTTTGTGCTCCACCGTGTGCACAGCATCCTTCTGTATGTACTCTCACATGGAAGCAGGGAGTATTTGTACAGCCTTTGTGCTCCACCGTGTGCACAGCATCCTTCTGCACTCTCGCATAGAGGCGGGTAGTATAGCCTTTGTGCTCCAGCGTGTGCACAGCATCTTTCTGCACTCTCGCATAGAGGCGGGTAGTATTTGTACAGCCTTTGTGCTCCACCGTGTGCACAGCATCCTTCTGTATGTACTCTCACATGGAAGCAGGGAGTATTTGTACAGCCTTTGTGCTCCACCGTGTGCACAGCATCCTTCTGCACTCTCGCATAGAGGCGGGTAGTATAGCCTTTGTGCTCCAGCGTGTGCACAGTATCTTTCTGCACTCTCGCATAGAGGCGGGTAGTATTTGTACAGCCTTTGTGCTCCACCGTGTGCACAGCATCCTTCTGTATGTACTCTCACATGGAAGCAGGGAGTATTTGTACAGCCTTTGTGCTCCACCGTGTGCACAGCATCCTTCTGCACTCTCGCATAGAGGCGGGTAGTATAGCCTTTGTGCTCCACCGTGTGCACAGCATCCTTCTGCACTCTTGCATAGAGGCGGGTAGTATTTGTACAGCCTTTGTGCTCCACAGTGTGCACACCATCCTTCTGTACTCTCACATTCACTGCGATGTGTTCCACATTACCCGTCGTGACCACAGAGCGGATGCATAGTCTTGCAGATCACATCCCTCTAATCTCCAAGACCTAAAGCTCTGCGGGGCGGGCGGGTTATCAGTAGCAGGATCACTGAGGAGTGACCTGGCCAGGTTTGTGGCCGGTTATTGACCATGCAAAGTTGAACCGTCCTGGATTGTGTTGCTAACCAGAAATCAATCCAAGGACTCGCATCTTGCACCAATGAATAGTAGGTGTGTTCTCTAGTTGATGGGTCAATACTGTCCAAGGTTCTACCTGATTAGATAGCTGCATGATATGGATTGCTGCGGTTTTTGCTTTTGAAAGTGGGCTGTGGACCTCAGTTACTCTTTCCAGCTGGGAGGAAACTGTCACATTAAAATTACAACCCACCCCTGCCCCTCGATAGCATTGGCATGTCTGCAAATCTACAACAGTTTAGCATACTTTCATAAAAATTCAGGTGTATCGACACACACCACACGACACCACACAACACACAACTCC
Organism: Triturus cristatus; assembly: GCF_964204655.1. Lineage (NCBI taxonomy): Eukaryota > Metazoa > Chordata > Amphibia > Caudata > Salamandridae > Triturus > Triturus cristatus. The sequence goes on along the minus strand of NC_140584.1, from coordinate 1,209,447,703 downwards.
ACACACCATACACCCACAACACTAGACATGCAACACACACATAAAACACACACACAACACACACACCTGCTTGCCAGTACTTACCGGTATCTATCACTGCGCCTTCTCTCGATCACCCGCCCCTTCCTGCAGGGCGGCGCCGCCACCTCTGTCGTTTGTGGTGTATGAAGAAACCTATCTCTGCATGTCAATGAAGAGCCTATGATGCATCTCATGAAGGAGAGCTACTCCAACTTTGTGACCATCAAGACAAGCAAGCACTTGCATGGATTATTATCCCCATGTATGTTCCGGCTAGCTAGTCTCAGCCTGGCATCGTAACAATCCATCAAACCAGATTTGTTTAGCTTGGCTAATCACCTGTGAGGTATTCAGTCACTGAGTATCCTGCTGCGGAGGCTCAGTGGAACAGCCAGGGCTGGAGTCCTCTCCTGAATTCCAGGAGAGAGGGAGAGGTCCGTAGGTGAAGAGGGAGGTTGTCCCTGGATCTGGTCGCCAGTTAGGAGAAAGAACGACCTCCGCTGTAGCTTCGGCATATCCGAGGCGTGTGAGCGAGATGAAGGGAGGCGGAGAGCAGGTGCCTGGTGGGTTGGTGGAAGTTCAGTCGGTGGTTGATGTAGGCAGGTCCTTGGTTGTACAGGGCCTTGTACGTGTTGATCAGCATCTTGAAGCGGGATCTCTTCAGAATGGGGAGCCAGTGAAAGGTTCTCAGGCGGGTGATGATGCGGGTCCATTTAGGGAGTTCAAGGCTGAGTCTGGCTGTGGATTTCTGTACGGTCTGAAGTCTCTTCAGGAGGTGTAAGGTGATTCCTGCATAGAATGCATTGCCGCGTTTCAGTCCGCTGGTGATTAGGGCTCAGGTGACCCCAGGAAGCTGGCTCTGTGTATATTATTACAATTACAATGTACGGTATAGTGTGCCCAGAGTACGGTGGATCCCCAGAGGCTTGAGTAGATCATATTAAAAGCTCTATTTGTGGTTGTGTGGTCAGGCTCATCAAAGAGCTGTGTTAAGCATTTGTTGTGCACACTCAGGCAAGATATGATCACACACTCAGGCAAGATATGATCACACACTCAGACTGAATCCAAGACCAATTGTTTTGTATCAAAAGTTATTATTTTGTTATTTTATTTTTAGAACCAAGAGGACAGTTTCAAGAGTAGTAATACTTTTCAAAATGCAGTAGGAATTCTTTTGCAAGGCAGTAAAAATGCTTTACAGTAACATAGCTGCCAAGGTTTCAGATTGCTTTTGTGTGACATTTTCATAATTTCACTGTAAATATGAGTGACATTCAATGACTGAGTGACACTGTCTCAGGAGCAAAATCAAGCAATGACGACGAGGGAAACATAAGTATCAGAAATGACACCCATTTGAGCAACAAGAAACTGTAAGAAGATGTTAAAACTGCTCTAAGGGCCAGAAATTGAAGGGCACAAAGTTAGTGAAAAGCAGTTAACTCACCGCTAATCCTCATAAAATACAGTTTTGCCAATATTCGTGATTTATGTTCTTTTGTGAAAACTGTCACTCAACAAAAGCTGATCTTGCCCCAGCACTCCCTTATTCACCAGAGTTATCCTGACATTTGGTATTGTTGCATAAAGACTCCTGGCACACAAAGAATTCAGGTCCACTACCAGCTGGTGGTTACCTCATGTTATTTGAACGGAGCACCTTCCACCACTCGGGTGAGTTCCAGGTGCAGTGTGCGACAGAAGTTTCACAAGTAAACAAAATGGATCACATGATAGATGTGCTTTTCGAGTCACCAGCCAGGCTGAGCATAGCTGTACTGGACTAACTTGGTACTGTGCCATATATGTGCTTCCCGGTTATTGCAGCCAGGCACGTGCTGGGTAGGGTGGCCACGGAGCTGCAGTTACAGTGTGGTGATAGGGGTCTGAAGCGCTGGCCTGGGCATGTGCTGGGTAGGGGGGCCACGGAGCTGCAGTTACAGTGTGGTGATAGGGGTCTGAAGCACCGGCCTGGGCACGTGCTGGGTAGGGGGCCACGGAGCTGCAGTTACAGTGTGGTGATAGGGGTCTGAAGCACCGGCCTGGGCACGTGCTGGGTAGGGGGCCACGGAGCTGCAGTTACAGTGTGGTGATAGGGGTCTGAAGCACCGGCCTGGGCACGTGCTGGGTAGGGGGCCACGGAGCTGCAGTTACAGTGTGGTGATAGGGTTCTGAAGCGCTGGCCTGGGCATGTGCTGGGTAGGGGGGCCACGGAGCTGCAGTTACAGTGTGGTGATAGGGGTCTGAAGCACCGGCCTGGGCACGTGCTGGGTAGGGGGCCACGGAGCTGCAGTTACAGTGTGGTGATAGGGGTCTGAAGCACCGGCCTGGGCACGTGCTGGGTAGGGGCCATGGAGCTGCAGTTTCAGTGTGGTGATGGGAGTCTGAAGCACCGGCCTGGGCACGTGCTGGGTAGGGGGGCCACGGAGCTGCAGTTAGTGTGGTGATAGGGGGATAGGGGTCTGAAGCACCGGCCTGGGCACGTGCTGGGTAGGGGCCACGGAGCTGCAGGGCACGTGCTGGGTAGGGGCCATGGAGCTGCAGTTACAGTGTGGTGATAGGGGTCTGAAGCACCGGCCTGGGCACGTGCTGGGTAGGGGGGCCACGGAGCTGCAGTTACAGTGTGGTGATAGGGGTCTGAAGCACCGGCCTGGGCACGTGCTGGGTAGGGGGGCCACGGAGCTGCAGTTACAGTGTGGTGATAGGGGTCTGAAGCACCGGCCTGGGCACGTGCTGGGTAGGGGGCCACGGAGCTGCAGTTACAGTGTGGTGATAGGGGTCTGAAGCACCGGCCTGGGCACGTGCTGGGTAGGGGGCCACGGAGCTGCAGTTACAGTGTGGTGATAGGGTTCTGAAGCGCTGGCCTGGGCACGTGCTGGGTAGGGGGCCACGGAGCTGCAGTTACAGTGTGGTGATAGGGGTCTGAAGCACCGGCCTGGGCACGTGCTGGGTAGGGGGGCCACGGAGCTGCAGTTACAGTGTGGTGATAGGGGTCTGAAGCACCGGCCTGGGCACGTGCTGGGTAGGGGGGCCACGGAGCTGCAGTTACAGTGTGGTGATAGGGGTCTGAAGCACCGGCCTGGGCACGTGCTGGGTAGGTGGCCACGGAGCTGCAGTTACAGTGTGGTGATAGGGGTCTGAAGCACCGGCCTGGGCACGTGCTGGGTAGGGGGCCACGGAGCTGCAGTTACAGTGTGGTGATAGGGTTCTGAAGCGCTGGCCTGGGCACGTGCTGGGTAGGGGGCCACGGAGCTGCAGTTACAGTGTGGTGATAGGGGTCTGAAGCACCGGCCTGGGCACGTGCTGGGTAGGGGGCCACGGAGCTGCAGTTACAGTGTGGTGATAGGGGTCTGAAGCACCGGCCTGGGCACGTGCTGGGTAGGGGGCCACGGAGCTGCAGTTACAGTGTGGTGATAGGGTTCTGAAGCGCTGGCCTGGGCATGTGCTGGGTAGGGGGGCCACGGAGCTGCAGTTACAGTGTGGTGATAGGGGTCTGAAGCACCGGCCTGGGCACGTGCTGGGTAGGGGGCCACGGAGCTGCAGTTACAGTGTGGTGATAGGGGTCTGAAGCACCGGCCTGGGCACGTGCTGGGTAGGGGGCCACGGAGCTGCAGTTACAGTGTGGTGATAGGGTTCTGAAGCGCTGGCCTGGGCATGTGCTGGGTAGGGGGGCCACGGAGCTGCAGTTACAGTGTGGTGATAGGGGTCTGAAGCACCGGCCTGGGCACGTGCTGGGTAGGGGGCCACGGAGCTGCAGTTACAGTGTGGTGATAGGGGTCTGAAGCACTGTCCTGGGCACGTTGTGGGTAGGGGGCCACGGAGCTGCAGTTAGTGTGGTGATAGGGGGATAGGGGTCTGAAGCACCGGCCTGGGCACGTGCTGGGTAGGGGGCCACGGAGCTGCAGTTACAGTGTGGTGATAGGGTTCTGAAGCGCTGGCCTGGGCATGTGCTGGGTAGGGGGGCCACGGAGCTGCAGTTACAGTGTGGTGATAGGGGTCTGAAGCACCGGCCTGGGCACGTGCTGGGTAGGGGGCCACGGAGCTGCAGTTACAGTGTGGTGATAGGGGTCTGAAGCACCGGCCTGGGCACGTGCTGGGTAGGGGGCCACGGAGCTGCAGTTACAGTGTGGTGATAGGGTTCTGAAGCGCTGGCCTGGGCATGTGCTGGGTAGGGGGGCCACGGAGCTGCAGTTACAGTGTGGTGATAGGGGTCTGAAGCACCGGCCTGGGCACGTGCTGGGTAGGGGGCCACGGAGCTGCAGTTACAGTGTGGTGATAGGGGTCTGAAGCACTGTCCTGGGCACGTTGTGGGTAGGGGGCCACGGAGCTGCAGTTAGTGTGGTGATAGGGGGATAGGGGTCTGAAGCGCCGGCCTGGGCATGTGCTGGGTAGGGGGCCACGGAGCTGCAGTTACAGTGTGGTGATAGGGGTCAGAAGCGCCGGCCTGGGCACGTGCTCGGTAGGGGGCCACGGAGCTGCAGTTAGTGTGGTGATAGGGGTCTGAAGCGCTGGCCTGGGCATCTGCTGGGTAGGGGGCCACAGAGCTGCAGTTACAGTGTGGTGATAGGGGTCTGAAGCACCGGCCTGGGCACGTGCTGGGTAGGGGGCCACGGAGCTGCAGTTACAGTGTGGTGATAGGGGTCTGAAGCACTGTCCTGGGCACGTTGTGGGTAGGGGGCCACGGAGCTGCAGTTAGTGTGGTGATAGGGGGATAGGGGTCTGAAGCGCCGGCCTGGGCATGTGCTGGGTAGGGGGCCACGGAGCTGCAGTTACAGTGTGGTGATAGGGGTCAGAAGCGCCGGCCTGGGCACGTGCTCGGTAGGGGGCCACGGAGCTGCAGTTAGTGTGGTGATAGGGGTCTGAAGCGCTGGCCTGGGCATCTGCTGGGTAGGGGGCCACAGAGCTGCAGTTACAGTGTGTTTATGGGGGTCTGAAGCGCCGGCCTGGGCATGTACTGGGTAGGGAGCCACGGAGCTGCAGTTACAGTGTGGTGATAGGGGTCTGAAGCACCGGCCTGGGCACGTGCTAGGTAGGGGGCCACGGAGCTGCAGTTACAGTGTGGTGATGGGGGTCTGAAGCGCCAGCCTGGGCATGTGCTGGGTAGGGGGGCCACGGAACTGCATTTACAGTGTGGTGATAGGGGTCTGAAGCGCCGGCCTGGGCACGTGCTGGTTAGGGGCCACGGAGCTGCAGTTACAGTTTGGTGATGGGGGTCTGAAGCGTCGTCCTGGGCAGGCCTGCAGGTGATCGCCTTGGACTTGTACCTCCTGCTCACACAGAGGCTTTTAATTTCTGCACTGGTTGCTTCCTGCCCACTTGCATATTCACCTTTACTCCCTTGTGTGTCCCGGTTGATTGTCACTTGGACCCCATTAATGAGTGGAGACTAATGCTACTAATCTGGTAAAGGTGCAGCCCACCTAAGCTCAGGGCCTGTAGCACGCAGCCAGCGTCCATCGCAGTCAATGAGCATGCTGAACTGTAGCTAACAGGCCCAGCATCCAGTGTCCCGATGCTTCGAATTAAAAATATTATCTTAGAAGGATGGTAAATACCTTTCAATGAGTGACAGTCACGCAGAGCGAACCACGGCATGTATATGCCAGCCGCGGCAACTTCTCCAGCAGCGGACCTGTCCAGGGACTAGTGCAGCTGACATGAAGGCCAGCTGCAGCACAGGCACGTGGTCCGTCCGGTCAGCCGGGTGAGGTCCGCATTCACGCGGCAGGAAGCGTCACTCTAAGACTCCAACGAATCGGCGCAGTACAACACTAACGGTGTGAGCTCTGCAGCTTCAAAACTAGAAAACATAATTGCCCCCCGCAAACGCGTGACGTGGGCGTCAGGCCTATAAGTCCGGTCTCTCAGCGACCATTGGGCAGAAAGCACTCATTGTGCCAGCCTCTCCATGACGCCATGTCACATGTTGAGCTGAGTCATACCGGTGCAGTATAGGTGAATGGAGCGCTGTTGAGGCAGCCCCTTAGGCTGCGAGCAGCACTGACTGCGAGACAACTGCTTTTGCTAATTGCTGAATGCTAAGTATACATTGCTCTGGCCAGACAGCTGAGGTGGCCTGTAATGCGTGACTTCGCATTTCAGTGCGGTGATGCGTACCACCACACTGAAATGCGTTAGTCTAACGCCTGATGCCTGGTACTTGGCAAGGCTGCAGTAATAGAAATACTTTTGTGTTGTTAATCAGAAACAGTAGAACTTAGCAGTTGTCAAAGAAAGACCGTTTCAATGCAATAGGAGAAATGCAAAGCAATCCTGTGGAAGGGAAACAGTTATATGCATTAACAGGTAAGTACACAACTTACTCTTCTAGTCTTCAGGGGTTTAGACCAAAACTGGGCAAGGTTCAGTTTAACATAGGTACAGCACCACCACCAGTGGCGCTTGGGCTTCTGGGTGCAGAGATCACTGAACCCAATGTAAGTTAATGGAGACTGGGGGCACCCACAAGAGGTGTGGTTCGCAGGTAGATACCAGTGATTTCAGGGCACAGGCCCTGGGGGTTTAAGCATGCCCGGGTGGGGGGCAACAAGGCATCACAAAAGCTACACCACCAGCAATGCAGGGCCAGCCAGCTTCGGGTAGCACATGAGCATCTGGCCCCCATTGCAAACAAATAGGGGTTCTCGGTCACACAAAGAGGCTGTAGGCTCGGACCATGAGGCTGGATGAAGGTGACCACCAGCAAGGCAGGGAAGTTGAGATGTCGAAGGATGGCTGGGCACCGTCAGCTGGGCTTCCCAAAGTCGGAGGCTGGGGATGCAGGGGTGCCCTTTGGACTCGGATTTTCCTTTATCGGAGCCGGTTGCGGTCATGAGTTCCCTTCGTGTAGAAGCTGCAGGCAACTTCACGGGGTCCCGGAGAGGTCAGCCACTGATTGAGTCGAGGTCTGGATCGCAGGGGACACGTCACTGGACAGGTAAGCCACTCACTCAGGCCGTGTGTGTCGAGTGCAGAGTAGCGGGGATCGCAGATCTGCCTTGATTCAGAGTCGTTGGAGTTTTCTGGACAAGGCCATTGTCATTGGGAGGTCTGGTCTTCGTTAAAGGGTGGCAGTCTTCCTGGGGTTCTTGTAAGTCACTGACCACAGGACAGGCGGCATCATCTTCTTAATAGGGTCTTTGAGCAGGAGATATGCCGGTAGGACGGGGGCCAAATCAGTAGTCATCTTCCAGGCTCGGCTGCACAGCGTCTTATTAATCCTTTTCTTCTTAGGTCGCAGGAATCTGAGGATCAAGTTTCAGGGGTATTCCTAACTACTGAATTTAGGGGCATTACAGGTACTGGCAGGTAGTAGCCAAAGGGATATGTTGCCTTTAGGGTGACTACAGCCTTTGTATGTCCTAACCTTCCATTTAAGATTGAGGATTTCCTAGGTAGGGGGTTACTTCAGCTCTGGATACCTTAGGGGTGGTCCAGGCTGAGAGTTGACACACTTCTCCTGGCTATTAATTTTCCTACCGACCTTGCAACCAAATGTGGGGTTCGTCAGGGGGCAGGCATCTCCACTGGCTGGAGAGGCTCTGGCTGGCATTACAAAGGGCAGGAAGCCTTAGAGGCTCACCACCCTGAATGTTGTTCCTGCTCGGGGGTAGGTGTGAAGCACCTCCACCCAAGCAGCCTCGGTCTCTGACCCACAAGAGCACAATGGCTCTTTGCTCAGGGGGTCAGAAACAAGTCTGTGCATGGCAGGCTTTTTCAGACCAGTCAGCTGTGCACTAGTGTGTTGGTCGTTTCTTGGGGGCATCTCTAAGATGCCCTCTGAGTGCGTTTTACAGTAAGTCCAACACTGGCATCCGTGTGGGTTTATTGTGCTGAGAAGTTTGGTACCAAACGTCTTAAATTTGAGTACAGCCATCATGGAGCTGTGGAGTTTGTAATGACAACCTCCTAGCCCATGTACTCATTATGGCTTCACTGCACTTACAATGCCGAAGAATGGACTTGGACACAGTAGGGACATATTACTCATAGTGCTTTGCCCTCACCTGTGGTATAGTGCACCCTGCCTTAGGATTGTGAGGCCTGCTAGAGGGGTGCCTTACTATACCACACAGTTGTGTCTCCTCTGCTAAAGCAGAGGGGCGTCGCCCCCCTGCTTTAAAGCAGTGCAATGGGAAATTGTATTCCAGTTGCCCCCAGGTTAGGCTAGGGTGGGGCTGGGCTTCCCACGTCTCAGGGAGAAGGAGTGGCTGATGCTGCACCTAAAGTGTGCATGATTGTTTGGCCAGCCGTCTCGGCCGGCCAAACAGTCATGCACACTTTGCATGTTCTCCATCCAGGCTGTATTACTCAGCAAAGGTGTGATTTATTATATAAACAACATCACTCCTTTGCTTAGTAAGAGGAGCAGTTTGCTGACTGTCAAGGTCGCCCCATGCCGGATTTCCAGCCCAGCTGGATCCTGTTTGCCTCCTGAGAAGGATGGTGCCCAGCTCCACACCAAGTAGGGCTCCCAGATGAAACATACCCACAGATAACTGTGGAGTTAGATCACCCTAAAGGGATTCTGGCAGATTCACTCAGCCTAGGCACACTAGGATAGGGAGCACTGCGTGGGAACACAAAAATAATTGTACTTGTATGCAAGCATATATTCCAATGGTTAAATTGTTCATTTTCTTTACCATTCTTATGATGCTGATTACTCTGTTTTGTTTCCTTCTATTGATTATTACAGCGCGCATATTTTACACAAGAATCTTATTGCATCAAAAAATATTGAAATGCCAATTTGGTGTATTACTCTTGTCTCTCTTTGGGCATACATAAGTTCTTTGTTTGCACATACCATCTGTTACCTGCATAGGTTTGGGGTATAGTATTTTACACAAGAATCTTATTGCATCAAAAAATAATGAAATGCCAATTTGGTGTATTACTCTTGTCTCTTTGGGCATATACGGGTTCTGTGTTTGCACATGCCATCTGTTACCTGCATGGGATAGGGGTATAGATGGTGCATTGTGAGCTAGTCAAAACTCAGGCCAACATATTCTGATGGTGTGTGTGCACTCATTCTTTCACAGTTGTGACGTTTATGTTGTCCAACTCATGGACAGTTTTACTGAGAAAGTTTGAACTGTAGGACAGGCGGACAGTTTCTTGAGAAGGGGTTTGACTTCGGCGGGTTTCCATTCATCGGGGCAGGAGTCCGTGGCAATGGAAGCACTGAGGATGGTGGGGAGTTTGTTGCTGATCGATTTGTTTCCCAGTTTGAAAATGTAGTGGGGACAGGGGTCCGTAGGTGCTCCAGAGGGGACAGAGTCCTTGATAGCTGTGGTGTTTTGAGTGGTGAGCTGCTCCTAGGTGGTTAGCAGGGGGTTGGGGCTTTCATCTGAAGTAGCGACGAGGTTGAGGATGTTCGGTTGCGGTGGGTTGGAGCTCAGTTTTTGTAGATCTCCTGATCTTGTTCTGAAAGAAGTCCGCCAGGGTGTCACAGATTTCCTGGAAGGAGGTGATTTTGTTTTTGAAGGCTGAGGGCTTTAAGAACTCCCTGACTGTGTTGAATAGCTCTTTGCTGCTGATGGAGCTTGTCTCAATGTGGGTGTCAAGTGCGTTCCTTTTAGTCCTCTTCAGAAGTTGGTGGTATTGGTTGAGCGAACTTTAGAAAGAGGTTCGGTCAGCGGTTTCCTTGGTGGTGCGCCGTCTTCTTTCGATTTGCTTGCTGTTGCGTTTTGTATCTCTTAGTTCCGTGATTCACCAGCTGGCCTGATTGGAGGGTCTCTTAGGTTTTGGAGGCTTGATGAGCGCGACTCTGCCGGCACATTCGGTGATCCAGGCGCAGAAGTCTTTGACAGCCTGTTCTAGGTTGCTGGAGGTGTTTAGTTGGGAGGAGTTGAGGATATTGGTCCCTTGGCTTTCTGATACTTTGTTCCAGCTTCAGTGACTGGTCCTGGTATGTGTGGCGGTAGTGCCGGGGGGCCAGTAATGGTGAATTGGGCGATGGCATGGTCTGTCGAGGTGAGTTGAGTGATGTGGCTTTACTTGACTCTGTCGCTGGCCATGAAGATAGTGTTGAGTGTGTGTCCTGTGATGTGCACAGTGTTGTTGACTAGTTGAGTGAGTCCAAGGGTGTTCATTCCTTCGAGGAGGTTGGCAGATCTGGTGTTGTGCAGGGCATCATGGTGGAATTTGAGGTCTCCGAGGAAGATGTAGTGCTTGGAGTCAATAGCGAGCAGGGCGATGTAATCGGGAATGACGTTGCAGAAGGTGGGGCGGGGGCCTGGATGTCTGTACGTGAGTGTGCCTCTGATGGTGGTTTTCGGTCAGTGTGGAGTTGCAAGTTCAGATGTTCCATGATCTGGGTGGCATTGTCTACAGTGCTGGTGCATTGGATGGTTTCCTTGTGGATGCTTGTGATTCCAAATGCATGTTTGTTGGTGCGTTCTCGGTGCGTTATCCTGTAGCTGTTTGCTGTTGCTGAGGCAATGTCGAGCACAGATGCAGGGTTGAGCCAGGTCTCGGTGAGGATGAGTATGTCGGGGGTGAGGTAGGTGATGGTGTCCCAGATTTCGATGGCATGTTTGCAGAGTGACTGTGCATTGAGCAGGAGGCGTAGCTGGTGTGGCAAGGGTTGCTGTACAAGAGGGTGCTCCGGTATGGAGGCGAAGCAGTAGTGCAGGCAGATGAAAGATCCCACTGTGGTGAGGTGCGGCAGCAGATGTTGCGGCTTCAAGGGCTCGGAGCTCAGTGGCAATGCCGCGATGGGAGGCGGGGGAGCCAAAGTTCCTGGCGCAGGGCGCGATCCAGGCACGAACAGGCGCAGACTGACTCCATTAAGTAGATCCTGGCCTGTCATTTAGATTTTTGGGAGTTACGCTTACAGCAGAAAACGCTGTTGTAGTGGCTGGACAAAGTTCAAATACAGCATATACACTGTTGCAGTAAAGAAAAGGCTAAAGTAAGCGGTAACCGATGCAATGTATAAATAGTAATGAAAGGAACCAAGCAGCTGGGAGCGAGGCATGCAGCAGGGAGGGGGAGCTGGTACTGGGACCTGCTCATCACTTGGTTCATGGTTCTCCATGAACTGGACATATGTGAGACAGGCATGTACACACTCAGGGCCCGATTCACAGAACTAACTTAAGACAAAATCCTAAACTTACTACTTTTGGTATTCACAGAAGTTAGGTTTTGTCTTAAGACAGACTTAAGACAGACTTAAGACAAACTTAATACAGACTTAAGACAAACTTAAGACAGACTTAAGACAGACTTAAGTTAGGATTTTGTCTTAAGTCTGTCTTAAGTCTGTCTTAAGACAAAGTCCTAACTTCTGTGAATACCAAAAGTAGTAAGTTTAGGATTTTGTCTTAAGTTAGTTCTGTGAATCGGCCCCTCACAGCCTAACTTGCATTTAAATGTTTTTCAGTGTCATTTAGGGATGAAGTGAAACATATTTTAGAAACCTACAACACCTCATCTTCCTCTCTCTCCACCCACGGCACTCCCAAATGTTAGCGAATAACCCTCCACAACTCAAGGAAGGGAATTAAACCTTACACCAGCCCTCATCATGACCACGCGTGCTCCGCATGCGAGGGTTCCAAGCAGCGCGCATCCGGCCCAGGGCTGAGCCTATTGCCCATCACAGTAATGAACATATGCCTGCCAGGCCCACCAGCCAATAGGTGTCCTCAGTCATAAACATATCCATAGACAACACCACAAATCCATGCAGATACTCCGTGTGCTTGAACATGGCTCATCCAGTACTGTTGGCAGCTTGTTGCCTGTAGTGATAGCCCACAGACACTGTATATAATGAGAAACAAAGCGACACCTTGATGTTATGAAATGATTGTAGTGAAGCAACAGTGGAACACAGTCCACTGCTAGTCACTGAGGCCTTCAGTGCCGGACCCGCCTCTCGTGATGGGAGCCTGGACTGCCAGAGCCGGACCATGTTTCCAGTTGAGTGAAGAGATGCACCTTTCCATTATGCTCAACTCTCAGTTTGGCTGGCTACATCACAGATTATCTAATATATTTCTTGTGCAGTCGTTTCTTGATTTTTTTTTTTTAGGAATGAGCATCCACCTGCCTGAACTAAAGCAGTAAAGTCGGGGTTCGAATGCAACGGGGGATCCCTATACGGGAGCTCTGGATTCTCTCCATTCAGATGCAGCACAGTATCCCAAGCCATAATTATAAGAAGGCTCACTATTTCCGGTCTCGGATTCTGGCCTGGCCAGGGCTTGTGGGCCACAGGGCCTGTGTGCGCAAGAAAGAAAGATTCATGTCCAAACCGAGACACCGGCATTTCTTCCGCACATTTCTCCATGTGGGGCCCCCCCATCAGCCTTAGTCAGTCACATGATGTGGACTTTATTAAGCACAGTAGCCTTCTAAATCTTTGTTTTTGAATGCCACTACCTTGATTTCCTGCACCAGTTTATGCTGATTCAGTGCTGATCTCAGGGTAGGTCGCTCCCCTGTCCCCGCAGCGCCACCAGCTCTTGTGTGTTGCCTTCTCCTCCTTCTGCTTGCTGATCCGCCTGTTACCCCCTCTGCCTGCTGTATCCTGTGTGCTTGTGACCCCCTGTTTGCATTCTGTACCCCAGTGTGATCACGCCCCCCCTTTTGCTTCCTGTATCCTTGCGTGCTTGTGCTCCCCTCTCCCCCCTTCTTGCATTTTGTATCCCCGTGTGATTGCGCCCCCCCGTTTATTGCCTTCTGTACCCCTGTAAGACTGTGCCTTCTGTCCCACTCGCCGTTCCCCCCCCCCCCCTCGCCGTCCGTTTTTCCCGCTTTTTTGAGGCCGCCTCGTCCTTTAGGCCTCTCTGCGCCGCTTCTTCCGCCTTCGCCTTTTGCCGCTTTTCCCGCCTACCCGCCCTCCTCCCAGCTCACCCCGCCCCCCCGCTACCCCCTTATATGGCGGCTGCTGCGAGGCCGCGCAGCGGACGCGCACAGCGGGCGCGCCGCTGGCGCGCCTAAGGCAAGCCCGTCTGCGCCCGTCCGCGCCTGGTCCACGCCCGGTCCACGCCCAGCGCCTAAACCCCTGGTCCCCACCCCCTCCGCCTGACCTACGACTCCGCCATCCTCACCAGCCTCAACCCCGGCCGCACGCCCGGCTGCTACCGCGCCACCCCGAAACGGACCCACGGACCCTTCACCTGCAACAACTGCCGCTTCTCCTGCCATCGGACCCACTGCGCTCCCGCCGAGAACAACGCCCCCGGAAACAACCTCCACTGCATCCTGGTCAACACCCGATCCGTCCACAGGCACGCCATCGAACTGTGGAACCTCATCAACTCTACGAACCCGGACATCGCCTTCCTCACCGAGACCTGGATGAACCCCTCCTCGGCACCCGACATCGCCATAGCCATCCCCGACGGCTATAAAATCATCCGGAGAGACCGCACCAACCGCATCGGAGGAGGCATCGCCATCGCGCACAAAAACTCCATCCGAGTCACAACCGACACCGACAACTCATTCCCCGACGCCGAACATCTCCACTTCATGATCCACAGCGACCCCAAGACCACCCTCCGAGGCACCCTCATGTACAGACCACCAGGACCTCGCTCCAAGTTCACCGAAGACATCGCAGACTTCGTCAACTCTCACGCACTCTCCTCCACCGACTACATCCTCCTAGGAGACCTCAACTTCCACCTAGAGAACCCCACCGACAACAACACCACCGCCCTCCTGGACAACCTCGCCAACCTGGGACTGAACCAGCTTGTCAACACCCCCACCCACTACGCCGGACATACACTCGACCCCATCTTCTCCTCCAGCAGACACGTCACCTTCAACCACACCACCGAACTCACCTGGTCGGACCACAGCTGCGTCCACTTCAGCTTCAAGAAGACCACCGTGCATCACCACACTCAGCAACCACCAAGAAGACACTCGAACCGTATCACCACAGAACAGATCGCAGCAACCCTCTCCCAGAACCAACCCACCGGCACCACTGACCCAAACGAAGCCGCCAACAACCTCACCAACTGGCTCTCCGACTGTGCAAACCTCCTGGCCCCCCTGAAGACTCAAGCCAGCACCAACAACCACAAGAAAAACTCATGGTTCACCCCCGACCTCAAAGACTCCAAGAAAGAATGCCGCACCCGAGAGAAGACGTGGCGCCTCAACCAGACCGAAGAGAACCTTTCAGCTCTCAAGGACGCCACCCGCCAACATCACCAACACCTCCGCGCCGCACGAAAAACCGCCTACCGGAATAGACTGGACAACAACGCCCACAACAGCAAGGAACTTTTTTGCATCATCAAAGAGCTCTCCAACCCGGACGCAGAAAACAACTCCATCCCTCCATCACAGGACCTCTACGACTCCCTCGCGACCTTCTTCCACCAGAAAATCACCAACATATACAACAGCTTCCCGACCACCGACGCGAACCCCCCCCAGAACCCGCCAACGAGATCACCACCATCCTCAACTGGAGCCCAACCACCACCGAGGAGACCACCCGCGCCATGATTTCGATCCACTCCGGCTCCCCATCGGATCCCTGCCCGCACCACATCTACAACAGGGCCGACGACATCATAGCACCACACCTTCGAGACGTCATCAACGCCTCCCTCACCACCGCCACCTTCCCGGAGAGCTGGAAGCACGCAGAGCTCAACGCCCTCCTGAAGAAGCCCACAGCAGACCCCACCGATCTCAAAAACTTCAGACCCATCTCTCTCCTGCCGTTCCCCGCCAAAGTGATTGAGAAAATTGTCAACTCTCAACTCACCAACGCCCTGGAAACCCACGACTCCCTCGACCCCACACAGTTCGGGTTCAGAGCCAACCACAGCACCGAAACCGCCCTCATCGCAGCCACGGACGACATCAGAGCCCTGACCGACAAGGGTGAGACCGTGGCCCTCATACTACTGGACCTCTCTGCAGCCTTCGACACGGTCTGCCACCGCACCCTAATACGACGCCTCAGCAACGCCGGCATCAGAGGCAAGGCCCTCGAATGGATCATCTCCTTCCTCTCCGGCAGGACCCAGAGAGTCCGCCTCCCCCCCTTCAGATCGACAGCCACGGAAATCATCTGCGGCGTACCCCAAGGATCTTCCCTCAGCCCCACTCTCTTCAACGTCTACATGACCCCCCTGGCAAACATCGCACGCAACCACGGACTCGACCTAATATCATACGCCGACGACACCCAGCTCATCCTTTCCCTCACTAACAATCCCACCGCAGCCCGAACCAAACTTCACGAAGGAATGAAGGAAGTGGCGAACTGGATGACAGACAGCCGTCTGAAACTGAACGCAGACAAGACGGAGGTCCTCATCCTCGACCCCACTCCCACCGCATGGGACGACTCCTGGTGGCCCCCCGCCCTAGGCAGCACTCCCAACCCACCGACCACGCACGCAACCTCGGCTTCATCTTGGACTCATCACTCTCCATGACCAGGCAGGTGAACGCGGTGACCTCGGCATGCTTCAACACCCTCCGCATGCTCCGCAAGATCTTCCGCTGGATCCCCACCGACACCAGGAAGACCGTCACCCACGCCCTCGTAACCAGTCGCCTGGACTACGGGAACACCCTGTACGCCGGCATCACCAACAAGCTGATGAGAAAACTCCAACGAATCCAGAACGCCGCCGCGAGACTCATCCTGGACATCCCTCGCCACCACCACATCTCCGGACACCTGAGAAAACTCCACTGGCTCCCCATCAACAAGAGGATCACCTTCCGACTCCTCACCCACGCACACAAAGCCCTCCACAACCTCGGACCCAAACTGATCAACAGCCGCGTCTCCTTCTACACCCCTCCGTGCACTCTACGTTCCGCCGGTCAGGCCCTGGCAGCTGTACCCCGCATCCGCAAAGCCACCGCCGGAGGAAGATCCTTCTCCTTCTTGGCAGCGAAGACCTGGAACTCGCTGCCCAGCCACCTCCGCGCCATACCTGACCACCTCTCCTTCAGAAGGCAGCTCAAGACCTGGCTCTTCGAGCACTGACCCCCCCCCCCCCCCCCCAGCGCCTTGAGACCCTTTATGGGTGAGTAGCGCGCTTTATAAATGCGAATGATTGATTGATTGATCTGGGAGCCTTGTTCTGTAGGATACCCTCGCCTTTACTGCTGATAATTGATAGTCGTGTTTATCAATGAAATCTTTCTAGAGGTTGTCTATCTTTCCATTAGGGAATTGTAAACTATCTTCCATTTCCTTTGTGCAAGGCAGCTGCATCGTGTCTGCTGGTGATGTTCTTGGTGTCCAGGGCTCTACCTCTTGTCTCTGCTCAGTTTTACCCATTAGGTTAGGACTGCCAAGGCTCTACTTGGAGCATTTCTACAGTTAGCCTAGACTGGAAGTGAACACATATTGTATGTGAAAAGTTAAATGAATGCACTTTTCACAGGCCTTCTCGGAGTCGAACATTTTGTAATTGATTACCAACATGGTAATGGGCAGGGGGCATCCATAGGGTTAGGTTATTGCAGGGGGGTCTACACTTTACTCTGGTAGCATTTTGTGGGATCTGCAGCAAACAACTATATTTCCCTGGTAGGATCTGTTCGCCCAGGTGGCTCAAGATCTTAGGCAGAATCGAATAACCATCTGATGACGATGTCACTGAGCTATTTCAGCTGCTTTTTCTATTAGGTTGCCAGAGCTCACTTCTCATGTGGCCCAAGTCCTCTCCCGACTCACTGGTGCCTCAACGAGGCACAAGGTTTAAGCAACTGCTGTGTGAGAGTTGGGAAAATAGCTGACGGGTATGTGTTTTGAGGAGTTGTTTGGTGTGAGTTGCTGAAGGATGCGCCCATGAAATTTGAAGAGGTGCTGAATGCAAATTGTAGTGGAAGGTACGTTTTCAAATGTTGGGTTGTGTGAATTGTCGCAAGAGCAGGCAGGTGTTGGGTTTCAAAATCTGCTGTGTCTGAGTTTTGCGGACTGGAACGAGTTTTGAGGCGCTGAGGAGTGTGACCTTCGGAAATATCCTGTAGGCCCCAGGTTTGAGCAGCTATTGGGAGTGAGTTGTGGAAGCCAAGGTATGTTAAACCACGGTTGGAGAATGGCCTTGGGGACATTTCTGATGTCATTGCATCTTACTCTTGTTGCAGGAGGTCCTTTCGCTATGTGGAGGGGATCTCAGCTCGGCACTCCCTTGGCTTGAACTGCACACACTAAACTTCAGCTACAACTGCATCAGCAACTTGGACGACTCCCTGGTAAGAGGTTGATGACTTGTAGATAAGGCAGGTGATGGGTGGCAGAATGGGCCATGGGCTCACATTGATACGTAGACTTCTATTCAACTAAAGCACAATGTGGGATTGCATGTGAAGATCTTCGTCTCTGCGGTCCACAAAAGTATGTGTGTGTATATTCATGGGATGTGAGAGGCGAGTGTGTATGGCAGACTATGACAACAGTGATGTGTCTCCATACTGATGGTAAGTGCCTATACTCTAACCGTGAGTCAGGTCTAGAAAGCCAAAGAGCACAACACTTTTAAGTGTGTTATTGTAATTGGACACAGTGTTGAAAGGCCTTTTGATGTAAATGCAGAGCCCATGAGCACACACAGGCCTGTACAGTGCTGGAGGGCGACTGGCAGCTGCACTCACTTGGCTTCAGTATGAGGCTGGGGATGTACTAAGCAGTCCTGAAAAGGGGACGTCTCGTGTCCCGGAGGCCCATACATCTGCTGCTGGTCAGTTCTAGAGGACCAAGGGACTGAGCACTTTCTCCAGTTCGGAGCCACTTAGGCCTTCACAATGATTTTTCTTTGAATTCTGACACTTCATTATTCTTTTTAAACCTGGTCAGAATTTAAAACAATACTTAACAAATGGGCATTGGCAAAGCTAATATCTTGCCACTTGCACTAGATCGAGGTGAGACCTATTGGCAATTCTCGTTTTGCTCCTGTGGTCCCCTGCTAGTTTGCCTAAACCCAGATACTAGGGGAGCTTCTGCGCACCCCTCTCTCAGATATTTTTCTTTGAGTCTTTCTTTCATCTAGATTCATACTGGTTGATTGCACGATAGATGCACTGTTGTTCTCGGGACACTTCAGTTGTACTTGTACAATATTTTAAGATCGCAAAGTCCCAGGTATAAGGAACGTCTTAAGAGTGTTCTAGTCCTAGAGTGAAAAATGGACTTTCTGAGGCAGGAAACGCAAACAAGTGACAGCGCTTCTGACCTTTTCTGCGAGTCTTCTGAGACCCGCTCCTTAACATGGCAAAGGGACATCAGACACTTAGGGTCCAGTCTTCTGAGACCCGCTCCTTAACATTGCAAAGGGACATCAGACACTTAGGGTCCAAAGCAAGCTGAGGTCAGAGCTCAGTACAAGCTGTTGGTTTCAAATTCGCTGCAGTATATATTGTTAAATATATTTAGTCACACATTAATCAGTATGTGAAGGTCTCTCTTAAAAAGACGGTGTAATACAGTATGTGGGCTCTGACTTTCTAGTGCCATTATATCATTTGGTGATGTCACAGGTTCATCACGTGAATGGGACATAAATGGGGACATAAAAGAGGTAGAGATGAGGGAAGACCTACCCTGGTCAGGTCAGGCATTCACAGGTAAGAAGTACTCCGAAGGTCTGATTACGATGGTAGTATGTTAACCATCTGAGTAGAACCTCCTACAAAGGACTCGCGGACCCCAAAGCGTTAGTCCCTAGACCTTGATGAGCTGCAGAGGGAGTTGATTCTGTGGCAGCACCTCTTTGGGACAGGAGGGAGGCTCGATCGACTGGACGCCGCTGGCTCTAGGTGACCACTGTTAGACCATTCCTACTAATCTAGTAGAACTGTGTATTCAGACAACAAAATTTAATAATACAGAGACCGGGGCTCCTTATATAACCAGTAAACGTTGGTCTGTTTGGTTAGCTCACAATACCACATCTAAACTCCAAAACCTACAGAGTTATAGATGCTGTCGGTAACCTAGAACATGACTCTCCGATTCCAAAGGATATCAGGGAAACCGATCGAACCCTTTAGTTTGTTACTCTTGGATGCCCAAAGTGTTCACAAAGAAAAGATATAATATTGCATTTTCAAATGTTTATAGAAAAGCTCTAATCATGGCAAATATAACATGGACTGCTATTATACGAAAGTTGAGAAATATTGGAATACGTATTATTAGAATAGTGAAAAATACAAACCATTCAATCATGGTAATTGTTCCTAACGTTCCTAATTTTACTCCTATCTATTGCTATCCTCTATGCTAAATAGGGCATATCGGGGGTACCCATTTCCCAGGCCTGTTAGAATGACCTAACCCAATACCTTGGTGCTGTTTGTCTGGAAGCCGGGCTAAGTGCTTCCACAAATGCAACTCCGACTGAGTGTACAGCTATCTTCCTTCTCAGGATGAACGTCGGGAAAGCAGGATTGCTTTTCATTTTCACCTTCGGCATATCAACACGCGGATCGGCGTCTCCATTCATTTTTGTTCGGTGACATTTTACCATATTTATACCGTGGAACATTGAAGGAAATGAAATTGATTAATACAAGAAGCCTGATAATGGCATTGTTTTGACGGATTGTGTCTCCATGTGAGAGTTTTCTGAAGGGTATACCAGTACCTACCTATGAGTCATTTCACAAAGCTTATCACGTTTCAAAGAACTGGGCCACTACCCCTATATGATATGCAGTTGTATATTTAAAGGCCTTGAGAAAGTCTTAGAACAAGACGAAACACCTGTTGGCTATAATGTGCTGGGAATATTTTATGAAAGAAATGAAATATCTTCACGGACAAGAATAATAAAAAAATACAGATCTTTACCAAAATCGGATCGTGTTGAATTAATGTTTTGAATTCCTGTTATTGTATGTGGTCTAATGTGAAAAAGAAAAAGGGAAAATTATCCTTTACAGTTTCTATACATTTGATCTAAAATATATATAGATCTATTACATATACGAAGGTGTGCCATAGGAACCCTAAATTTGTTAAGTTGATGCACGGAAAGTCCTTCTTTTCATGCTATTAGAGCCCCTTGGTGGTGGGCTCTTTTAGGGTAGAGCACCCAATGATATCACTTATACACGCTTTATAAAAACAATAATTTTAATGTCATATTGAATGTGCGGATATTTTCCTCCGGGAACACCACCACCTGTGCTTCAATTCAATTCTACATTTTAGGCTTGTTACAGAGTGGACTGCCAGGGAGATGGGTAAGAAATGGGTCCCAATGAGCCAGGCGATCGCCGGCAGACCGTGGTGGGACATAGCTCGACTATCACAATTGTAAGACCTAAAAACACATATCTGTCCACTTCCACTAAATACTGAATATATGGGAAGAACAGAAGCGTGGGGTTTGCTTACATCGCTTCCCTCTCTGTGTTCAACAATACAGACTGCATACCCGATGTGTAAAAAGAAGCTTTTAGTAGATGGCGGTAGGGTGATTGTAGAGTCCTGTCAAATCTTTGCCAGAGGTACCAGATTGAGACGTTACAGAGAGTTCAAGCTTCAAGAGATGGATGGGATCCAGTATCTGTGGCTGCTCATTGGTCCGTATACCCTATCAATAAAATGGCCGCCTTGAGGGGCTTACACCTCTGGAGAAATGTATGTATTCAGCTCGGCACTGAAGGTGTGATATCTGGTTTATATTTACAGACTACTAAGTGGGGTGCAGACTCGTCCACAGTAGCGTTATAACATATCAGTCCCAGTGGGAGGGGCCATTACAGAGGGAGGCACCAGCCCTAACACCTTAGAGTGGCCCTCAATAGGGAAAGACCTCAAAAGTCATGTTTCGTTGCTATGTGACCCCTGATAGATCATGAAGTGGACTAGACAACAGATGCCAAAGATGTGGTTGGAGACAGGGATGATGTTGCACATCTGGAGGAGCTTTTCTACAATTTAGACTTCCTGGAAAGCAGTCCCGAGCAGTGCATAGGAACCTGTGGGGTTTGAGGAACCTGAGGAGTTGGCATGGTACTCAAGCGTCTGAGCGAAGAGCTTGCAGAACAAGCCACAGAACTGTTTAATGGCAAATAACAGGGCAGCCAAGGCATTGATAACATTGTGCTGGAAGAAAAGGATGCCCC
Source organism: Triturus cristatus (assembly GCF_964204655.1). Taxonomy (NCBI): domain Eukaryota; kingdom Metazoa; phylum Chordata; class Amphibia; order Caudata; family Salamandridae; genus Triturus; species Triturus cristatus. Next base: position 1,209,426,583 of record NC_140584.1, on the reverse strand, counting down.
CTAGTGCTCTACAGTGGTTCTACAGGTCTAGCCAGACTATTTCCTTGGAAAAAACTGACGTTACAGCTACAACAAGATGGCGAACGCTTTGAAAAAAACTGACCGTCGCTGGTCAGATGCCTGCTACAACTTACAAACACCCCCACGGATCCAGTTCGGCTGTGAGCACTGAAATGTTTTGATCTCTGAAAATTTAGTGGGAAACTGCAGCAGGAGGAGGGAGCGCACAAACTAATAAGTCAGGTCGGCCCAAACTGGATTGGAGGGGCATAGGGACTCGGCGCTTGCTTTTCTTTTTCTGAGCAAAGTATTGAGGGGCCCCAGCAGAAGAGGTGCTGCGAGGGACTGGTCGCATGGGAAGTACTTGAAGGGATGGTTATACCATTTGTATTTCTTCTCTCCCATATTGGGAGTGTTTGTAAGGCCATATTTCATATTTGATAAACACCAATAAAAAGTCCTTGGTTAAAAAGAAAATAGTTCTCATGAGTTAGACCACTTCAGATGTTATAAAGAAAACATAACCACAGATCAGAACACAAACAACGAAGCTAAATGATGTCCCTTTTTAACTTCTTTCCATAACTGCGTACACTCTTCCCCGACTGTGTATATGGATATTCAAGTTATTTCTATTCTTAACGTTGAACAGTGATCTCCATTGACTTCTCTATGAAGAACAGCCGCCTGGCCATACAGCACCGCGCCGACTTCACCAACTGCACTTTGTAAAGTAGTGTCACAGGAGTGCCGCTAATTTCCTTCAAAATGTAATTCAAAAACCCACAAGTGGGGGGTCTCCGCCTCCGTCTCCACACAGGTAAGCTTACTATGTATGGAGTAAATGTCGGCGGGACCAGAGGGAGTGAAGTGAAAATGGCAGTGTCTGCTAGTAAATGGGAGGGTTTAGGGAACGGCGGTACACTACAAACACCCACTGCGATAGAATAAGCACATTACTGTTCAAAACTAGATTTAAAAAAGGAGACCGAATACAAGCTAGATTTGGTCTAATCCCTCTTAGGGATTGTTATGGTAAGCAATAGCGCGAATCACATCGTGCATGCCCATCATTGGAATCCGCGGCAGAGTCTCTCCTGAACTCCTAAAAAAATACTCCCATTGAGAAAACGTTTCCTATGACAACTCTTTTACAGATTTAAAAGTATGTAAATGCAATCGAGGAGTGCATAAATGGCATGGACCCACAATTAATTGGATGCTTCCGGAAATGTATTTTTCTTGCTGCCAAAAGATTGACTGCGGGAAGCCCCGACACCGGGCTAGGAACATTCACTTCTTATTGCTTAGCAAATCCCCACCAGTGCGCTACGTCCTCACACATCACGGTAACAGGAAATGTTGACTTAATTAAAGCCACTTCATGGCTTTTTGTAAAGAATCTATTTAATATGATAACAAATCTTGCACTATTATTCATGTAGCTGATTTTTTATAATGTTAAAGGGGTAATCATCATGCAATGTGCTGCAACGTTTCTTTGAATAAAAGAAGACCTCATCTGATTGTAAGGATTTTAAATAATCATATTTTAACATTAATCTATATGCCTCCACCTCTAAAGTTACAACAGTCCTAGAGCACCACACGCCCATAGAAAGCGATGACGGTAGGGACTTAAAACACCCTAAAAGCAATAATGGTAAATCAATAAAATTCATTTGATTTTTTTAACACAGACATGTTAAAAATATGCAGATAATTTTCAATTTGTTTTATTGAATAATAAAATTCTGCAAAATAATTAAATAACCCAGTGAAATTTTGGTTAAAAAATGTTTTTAAACAGATTATTTCAACCCAATTTGTAACACTTTATACACTAAGTAAAAAACTTTACTGTGGGTTGAAATTGTTTTGTAAATTCTTTACGATATATCAAAAAGTTAAATAGATATATATTTTAATTTACTACACTTAATGTAAATAGTAATATTGCTGTAACAACTATTTTATTACTTTATTTCAGTGGCATAGGAAATGATTTTACATTTGTATTTTATATTTAAAAAAATTGTGTTTGTTTTTAAAGGATAATAACCTTTTGTTATTTTCTCTATACTTTCCATGGAGAGATCTCCACCACAGTATGTATGTATACAGTATTTCTATGGTGCAAACCTAGTCAAACGGCTGCAGAGCACTGTACACGGTGGTGGAGCTCTCCACCTACGTGTGAACAGTTACTTGTATAAATTGAGGCTTCAGTGTTTCCATCCACTGAATCGAGGCGGTGAAGTACTGGGTATTTTAGACCCAGCGGTGCAGGGGCACACACCCTATGACTTCTGGGTTCACCCTGTTCCAGACCTACAGAAACACAGAGTCTTCTGGGTGAAGTCAAAGATTTGTTTATTGGCTGCAGACCAATGACAGGTATCCTAGAAGTACAACAGCGTGTATGTTCTCAGGAGACTGCTGAAAATCATGGAGACGGACTTCACTTTAAATAGGCCTTTTCTGGCCTCAAGCATACATTCCTAGGTTTTATGATACGGCCATATATGAGTGTACATTACAAAGAAAAGGCAGAGTCATGATGACCATCCCACATTCCAGTTCGGCCAGCCCACAATGATTTACACAGTAAGGTTCAGATCCCACATCAGATGTAAACAGACCCCCCAATAAACATGAGCATCTCCTGTTTTGGGAAACAAGTCATAAAGCAGGAACAAGCAGGTGTGGAAGAGATTAGCCGGGGGATTGTATAGAATGAAAGGGTTTTATGACGGGTCAAGCCCTGATGCTAATCACAGGTGGACGGAGGAAGGGGAGCTCGTGAGACCGGTTTGACCTGGGGCAGCAGAGCCAGCTGCCCAGGTCACAGAGAAGTCAGAGGAGAAGCCCATGTACTGTGAGGCCCGTATTTACTCCATTATAGCCTATGTGAGGGCAATGACAAGATGGCCACTGCTTCCAAAATGGAACCCGCGTAGTGAAGCAGAATAACGTGTACACAGTGCATTCATAGCTAAAACGATATATAAAGCACTCGTACATGCCGCATTTACCATTTGCGGTTTGCTAATACCAAGATAGACAGGGGTAGGGCCCTGTCCCCTACGCGGTCCCGAATATTAAAGTACGACAGACCCTCCTTTTGCCCTTACATAGGCAATCACTATACTCATCTTAATCCGAGTCCAGGTCAATGTTCACAAAGTCATGGAGATGTTGCTGTAGCATCATCCTATTACTTAGTTCGTCCCTCGATACGGGTTTCCTTACACATAAGGTAGCACAGAGGCCACATATCGCGGGAGCACACTGTATGCACAGACAGAACAGGAAAAGAATGGCTAAGATCATTCCAATGACCATCAGAACTTTCCAACCCCAGGCAGATATCAATTCCCAGAACCACCCCACCAGTGACCAATCTCCCTTATCCACGTGTATGGCTTCAGATATTTTATGGAGTTTGGAGATGGCTTGATACACTGTTGGAGCATTATCTGGTATGAAAATGCAGCAACTGGATTGGATGACCTTGCATACCCCACCGCGGTCTGCAAGAATAACGTCTAGAACCATGCGGTTCTGCAAAGTCATAAGGCGATCCGCTTGGAGCTCAGCTGTCAGATTACTAAGGGCACCAGCCGTTACATTGACAGTGGATTCAACCACACGAGTCAGCTGTCTCAGGTTCCTACTATTGACCATAGGTCCCCAAAACGGCAGGAAACACAAGAAGAAGTCTCCCGCTTCCTGACCGGCAGTATCCTCCTTACTAATCACACCTCTCACCACTCTGGTCTTGTGATAGTCAGAGGCAGCAGTAAATGTCGGCGATAGCAAGTTCGCAATATAACATGTGCCCGAGAAATCAGGGGGCAGCCATGTATATGCTCGGTCATTACAGATGAAATATGTGCCCTTGGCAGCCAAAAACGCAGGGGAAAACTGTGACGGGAAAGTGTACGTTTCAGTACAGTCACTTCTTCCCAGTTGAGCTCTAGGATTCTGACCATTACCCTGTAAGCAGAACCGACCCATGTGGGGTACGACCCAGATTGGAGACGAGATTTTTCGCTGTCTTTCACCCAGACTAATACTATACCCTGTCGCGTTCCATCCTACATAAGGTCTCAACTCTTCTTTGGGAATGGATGAGTAGGCATCGATATCCCTACTCATATCGGCAACTCCTTTCATCAAAGCCTTATTATTGGTGATAGGTCTGATGGAACGCGGTTGGCGAGGGGAGTATGTATCTAGAGCATAGAGAAACATGGTCTGGAATGCCCATGACGATCCATTGTAACTATACGGCAGCACCAGGTAGGGAATACCCTTGTTAATGGTATGTGGCATTAACCCACACACCCAGCAATTGGTCGTATTCATTACCAGTTGGTGCTGGTGCAAGAGCTGGATAAACGAGTTATTTACGAACTCTGATCGTCTGGTCTGTTCGTGCTCAGGCAAAGGGTGGAAAGAGTGAGAGGAGGCAGTAGAAAGAGGTATAGGCTGTTCAGTGGGTTCAATGGGCTTTTGAGCGGAGAAAAACACAAATCCTACAATAAACATTATGATACTACATAGTGTAAAAAGGCACAAAAAGACAAAACATTTACTTTTTACAATTCTACACATCCTTGCGTTAAAGTTCATTTCCTCAATTGGTCTCTCCATCTTAAAAAACTCCATCCTCTACTCGGGCCGCTCGCGGCGGATGAGTGTCTTCTGCTAAGGAGTACGCCTGTCAGTCCAGGGAAACGCCCTAGACCAACCAGAACCGTTGACCTAGCGTCTTCGGCCTGTACCCCAAAGTCTTGGCACCGCGACCCTGCGGCAGAACCCGGATGGTGGTTCGAAAAACAAAAATCAAGAAAGTCCTTCAGATGGGAGAGCAAAAATGTCAAAAAGGAAATAGTGAGGAAATCTTTATTTGTCCATGGGCCTAGGTCTCAAATTATAGCGGAGGCGGCCAGGTGCTGTTTGGTCTTGAAACAAAAGTTCAGGCTCAGTGGTGTCCAGTCGATTTGATGGTGGCACAGCTTCCTGCAGAATATTGTCACTCTCTTGGTCTGAAACTGTGTCTCTTATGCGTGCGTCACTGAATGGTACAAAACGAGGTACAGTGTCTGTCTCAGAGTCGGCGATACCCTCCTTGACCCACTGGTCATATGGCAGAGGCAAAGGGACTACTTTACAGTGGGTACCATGGATCCAGTGTTTCTTTCCTTTCACTCGCACTGCTGATCTTGTCGAAAGAAGAACAAGATGAGGGCCGATCCAGCGAGGCTCGTCGTTGCTCTTGCGCTGGAAATTTCGGACTAGCACCCACGTACCAGGGTTGATAGGGTGTCCAGGAGGTTCAGAAGCTTGGGGAAGAGTATCATGTACCTGTTGGTGCAAAACACGCAGTTTAACAGTCAAATCATACAGGTAATCGAGCAGTACTGGATGCTCTATCTCACTGAACTTCATGGGCCTCGGTACACCCCATACATTGGCCGGACGGCCAAAGACAACCTCGTAAGGGCTAAGCCCCACTCGTGAGTGTATGGTCATTCTGGTGGACAGGAGTGCTAGAGGCAGAGCGTCAGGCCATTTAAGACCGGTGCTCGCCTGGATTTTGGCCAGCTTGAGCTTTAAGGCTCCATTGTAGCGTTCTACTAATCCAGCTGATTGGGGGTGATTTGCAGCGTGGAACTTCTGCTTTATCCCTAGCCCTTCACATACATTCTTCATCACTTTACCCACAAACTCACTTCCATTATCACACCACACCATTCTTGGCATCCCAAACCTAGGGAAAAATTCCTTCACAAGGGCTTTGGCTGTGGATAGGGCAGTGTTATCTTTCAGAGGATAAGCCTCTATCCATTTTGAGAAAGCACAAACAACCACCAGTACATATTTCAGGTTGTTGCACCTTTCCATGTGAATAAAGTCCAGCTGCAAAACTTCGAATGGACATGATGGGGGTGCAAAGTGACCAGCTGGAGTTGGGGTTCCCCTACCAGGGTTGTACTTCAAGCATACTATGCAATTCTTGACCACATTCTCTGCACACTTGGGAATCCCAGCATTCTGCCATACTGGAGCCAACAACTTGCATATACCTTTCGTACTGATATGTGCCATTCCATGTGCCATAGTAACCACTGGAAGCACATATGCATCAGGCAACAACCATCGCCTATGTTCTGTCAGATCAATCCAACAACCATTCTCATCCAACTTACCCATACTTTCTCTCCACTTGCTTAACTCTTCCTCTGTGGCTTCAGCTTGAAGCGACTTCACACTCTCTATTGTGTTCTCACACATTCCCACATCGTCAACCCATCTCGCGGGGCCTGCAACATACATTCTAGTCTTCACATTCTGTGCTGTTTCTTTCGCGGTCTCATCAGCAAACGCATTCCCACGTCCAACATCATCTGTGACTTTCCTGTGCGCACTGCATTTCATGATCGCAACTTGCAACGGTAGGGTCAGTGACTCAAGGAGATCATTCACCAACTTGCCATTCTGAATTTTAGCTCCATGCGACGTCAGGAACCCACGCTCCTTCCACAGTCGCCCAAAATTATGAGCCACGCCAAAGGCGTACTGGCTATCTGTGTATATATTCACTCTCATTCCTTCAGACAACACACATGCTCTCGTGAGGGCGATTAATTCCGCTGCTTGGGCCGAATTATGTGGCACTCGTGCAGTTTCCACGACCGTGTGCAAAGTCGTGATAGTATATGCAGCAGTCGTGTCACCATTAGGGAGCTTAAAACATGAACCATCTACCCATAAAGTGCCATCACACTCAGTCAGGGGAGTATCTTTTAGATCTACTCTCCCTTTCGTCTCTTCTTCTGTTCTGAACAGACAGTCCTGTTGCTCAATCTCATCTGAGTCTGCTGGAATTGGCAACAATGTAGCTGGATTCAGCGTATTGCATCTTTTTATGTGTATGTGATTTGCTAACAGTGTAAGTTCATAACCTGATAATCGCGCACTAGTCAAGTGTTGTGTCTTGGTCCTATTTAATAATGTGTCTACAGCGTGTGGAACCATAACAATCAATGTATTGTCCATTACCAAACCAGCAGATTGTCGGATAGACATCGCTGCAGCAGCTGTCGCTCTCAGACAGCTTGGCAATGCCCTTGCTACAGGGTCCAAGGTTGATGAAAAATACGCGCATGGGCGCGGTCTGTCGCCAAAAGGCTGTGTTAACACTGACAACGCACATCCATCTTTCTCGTGAACATACAATGTAAAAGGCTTACTGTAGTCAGGGGTACCCAACACAGGTGCTGAACATAATGCATTACGCAATTCCACAAAACTTTTCTGGCACTCTTCAGACCATGGGATAGGATTCGGTGTGTCTTTGCATGTTAAGGCTACTAAAGGTTTTGCCAATAAAGAAAAACTAGGAATCCAATGCCTACAGTATGAAGTAATGCCCAAGAAAGCACGCACTTCTCTCTGTGTTTTTGGCACACTCAACTGTGCAATGGCTTGAATTCTTTCTGGGGTCAGTTTCCTTCCCTCCTTCGATAAGAGATGACCTAAGTAGGTCACTTCTTGTCGACAATATTGCAGCTTGGAGAGAGACACCTTGTGATGGAAAGCGGATAAATGGCGCAACAGTGACAATGTGGCTTCTTTACAGATCTTCTCAGTATCCGCGGCAATTAGTAAATCATCCACGTACTGAATCAGGATAGCGCCACTAGGTAAAACAAGTGCATCAAGCTGCGCCTTCAAAGCCTGACTGTATATGGATGGACTCTCACAGTAGCCCTGGGGAGCGCGTTTGAAACGGAAGCTTCGGCCTCCCAGACTAAAACCAAAAATATCTCTGCTCTCTTCTGCAATTGGGATACTAAAGAAAGCATTCTTTAAATCAATCACTGAAAACCATGCAGCAGAGGCTGGAATCATTGTTAACAAGGCTGTTATATCAGGGACAACCGGAAACTGTGGCACAACAATCTTATTAACCTCTCTAAGATCAATCACAAATCTGTAAACAGGTGGCTGTGAAGGATCCGTTCGTTTTAAGACAGGTAAAATCGGACTATTGCAAACGTTGCCTCTTGTCTCTTCAATCACACCCTTATTAATCAAGTCGCTGACAATGTCTAACAATGCTTTCTGGCCTTCGTTAGAGATCTTGTACTGGGGAATACGTGGCAGTCTGACATTAGCCTTTAAAGTCACCACATATGGCGGTATCTCCAAGAGGCCCACATCATTGGGACCAGTAGCCCAAAGGGAATCCGGAAGGGATGACAATTCAGGCGGCATTGTATTTTTAGACAAGTACATTGGGGAAATCACTTTCCTACCTAATGTGAGTTGTACTCCTGAAGGAGAACAATACAGTGTAGCATGCAATCTTTTCAACAAATCTAATCCCAGCAAATTCTCACCACAACCTGTTGTTAGGATCAGGGGTGCTTTCAGCTCGCAAGGTCCAACAGAAAGTGACATGGGACTAGAAATCGGGTTCCTAACAGGGGCGCCAGAAAAACCTACCGAAACATTTATATCGCCAGACAAAGGTGCGCCAGGGAGTTTTGAATGCATGATTGAACTCTTTGCAGCACCAGTGTCTAGCAGAAAAGGCTCCGTTACATTTGCTGTAGTCACCTCAACATACGGTCCACTCTGATCCACTGGCACTGAAACAACTCCCTCTCTCTGTCTACGGCTGTCCTAGTAATCATTATTTTCTGCATCACCGTCCTCTGCATAATAATCATTATTATAATGCTGAGCCGTATTACTAATCGCGTTAGCTTGCTGATCAAAGCTATTGATGGTACTCTGAGGCGGCAGAGGACGCGCGTTCTGGGGAACACTTCCACGCCCTCTGCCTCTAGGAGCTTGCTGACCACCCCTTCCTCTGGCGCCATACATATTACCGTTCCGCTGCATTAATTTAGGGCAACTGTATTTAAAATGACCTTCCTCTTTACAGTATGAACATTGGTTGGGACCTACAGGGACACGTGGTTGGTAATACCCATTCATTTGCTGAAACTGTTGGGGTTGGTGATAGACACCTTGGGGTTGCCTATAATTCTGACCTCCACGTGGCGGATAGGCCTGCTGTAAAAGGACCTTTGTCTTTAGTTCCTTCGTTTTCTTTTCTGTTCTATCTTTCTCGTCCTTATCTCTATTTTCATAATACTGTGCAGTAGCCAGTATTTGCGCTGAAGAAGAAACAGCCCAAGAACTTTCCGAATCCTTTAACTTTTTACACAGGTCAGGAAGTAAATTCTGCACAAACTTATCCACAAACAACCGTTGGCCACCCTCAGTACTCATATCCTGCCCACTGTGATCAATAAACGTTTCTTCAAACCTAGTAAAGAAGTCTGACACTGTCTCATCTTTCTTCTGCTTGCATGCAGATAACTTGTCCCAATTTACGCGCATCGCAGGCATTATTGTCTTCATATACGTGATGATTCTACCAGGCAGTTCAGCTACTAAAGGTTCTGGTTTCGCACCACCAGTTTGTCTAGCATCAGCAGCAACAATGTTAGCCCATGTATCCCCTAGTTCTGCATTGTGATCTACATTACGAATTGACCCCCATAGAGGCTGTGGAACAACATTACCAAACAACATGTCTATGTCGGCCAGATTCATAATGCATGACCCTGCCGTCTGTGATAACTCTTTATAATAACCTGCTGGGTTTTTACGGGGATCAGGCAAGGACTGCTTAAGCGCTAACACCTCAGAGCGCTTCCATGGAACATGCACCCAAACACGCTGGAAATGCGCTGCCACAGCGGGGTTACCACCGGCAGCTGCAACCGCTTCCTTCCATACCGGGGGAACTTCTCTCATAGGGTATTGTCGCGCTTTTACCTTTTTCCCCACAAGGACATCTTGTTCAAACAATGATTGTTGGCAATCATCATTCCTAAAGGACAATACAACCGCAACTGCTTTATCTACTCCGCGGTCCACAATTATACCAGTTCCAAAATCGAACCTCACTCTACACAATTCCTGCGGGTTCGGATTTTTACCACTATCCTCCAATTCTTCACAGAGAATTTCGCACATTTTCTCGAACACATATCTCTGTTTTGGGGCATCCCACTGATGGAAAACGTTGACAACTGATTCCACATTATACAGTGAAGGGAAAACAATCCATCTACGCGCCATGTTATCTATTACCTTTTTCTCGTCAGGGTTAGGTAATTGGCTACGCAATTGCTTACGCTGTAAACCAGGAGTCGCACCAGATGACTCAAAGAGAGGAGACATTAATGTAGTAACCACATTAGCTAAGCGCTGTCGCGCTGAAGGAGAAGCTGAGGCGAGAACAGGGGGAAAAACAGAGGGAAGGAAAGAGGATGTAGAGACAGGTACTGGAGTGGTGGAAGGAAGAGTGTCAGGGGAGGCAGCTGCTGTATTGGGCAAAGTCGCAGGAAGTGCGGGGGCAGTTGGAAGCACAACTGGCGGTCCTTGAGAGGGCTGCGCTACAGGGATAGGAACCGGCTGCAAAGCAACTGGCGGTTGCGGCAAGGCTTGCAGTATATTCACTGGAGGTGGCATATTTACAAGCTGGGGAGGCGCCGTGGCATTTTGAGCATACGGGGGTGGCGAACTCAACAAATGTGACATCAGGGGATCTTTCTCCTTTTCTTCGGACTCATTCTGCTTCGAATATGGTAAAGCTGGGTAACATTTGTCAATCCCTAACTTGCGCTGCCTATGCAATTGCTCACTCATTTGCTCCTCTTCATTGTCTTTAAATTGTACAGCTGCTTGCATCACTGTCATACCTTTCTCTCTCTTATTCTTTTTCGCTAACTTAATTTCCTTTTGTTTGGCTTCCTTTCGCCATAAGCGGAAAGAGTCAAACATCGCCGACCGGGCTTTCTTCTTAAACAATTTAATTTCCAAATTATCTAAAATATCGGTATCAAAACTACCATTTTGGGGCCATTTTAAAACACCATCTTTCCTGGTGTAGTGGATCCACACTTCGTTATATGCAATGGGGCCTACGCCATGTTTTACATAGAGCTCATAAGTTGGAGTTCCAACCGGAGGAACCGGACATGATTCCTCTAGCTGGAAATCTTTTCCACAACCCAAACAGAATAATCTACCAAATAGTCCAGAACCAGGCATCTTTGCTCACTAGTCTAGATCCAAACGTCAAAGGATTATCGATTACGATATTCTCGTGAATACACGAGTCCTCTGGTTTTGGCGTTTGCAAACTCCAAATTACCAAATCAAAATGATCCCGAGGGATACCAAACAAATGGGAGACGCTCCACTTATACTTAACTGAATATTGCTGATCGATGGCGTCACCAGAAGACTCTCTCGATTGTTTCGCTCTCTCAAATTCGTCAAGGGTCCAAAACAGGTCGATTAATCAGGGCAGCAGTCCTTCGTAGCCGTCGGGACGCGGAGAACCTCGCAGAAAAGACTTTCGGACCACGTCGACATGCAGGGGTCGATGAAGTGGCGGCCTTCCTCCGGAATTTCCACACGAAGCTCCTCACGAACCTCTGGCTTGGACTGGTACCGCTGAAATCGTCCCGAGTTGGGCGCCAAACTGAAGTACTGGGTATTTTAGACCCAGCGGTGCAGGGGCACACACCCTATGACTTCTGGGTTCACCCTGTTCCAGACCTACAGAAACACAGAGTCTTCTGGGTGAAGTCAAAGATTCGTTTATTGGCTGCAGACCAATGACAGGTATCCTAGAAGTACAACAGCGTGTATGTTCTCAGGAGACTGCTGAAAATCATGGAGACGGACTTCACTTTAAATAGGCCTTTTCTGGCCTCAAGCATACATTCCTAGGTTTTATGATACGGCCATATATGAGTGTACATTACAAAGAAAAGGCAGAGTCATGATGACCATCCCACATTCCAGTTCGGCCAGCCCACAATGATTTACACAGTAAGGTTCAGATCCCACATCAGATGTAAACAGACCCCCCAATAAACATGAGCATCTCCTGTTTTGGGAAACAAGTCATAAAGCAGGAACAAGCAGGTGTGGAAGAGATTAGCCGGGGGATTGTATAGAATGAAAGGGTTTTATGACGGGTCAAGCCCTGATGCTAATCACAGGTGGACGGAGGAAGGGGAGCTCGTGAGACCGGTTTGACCTGGGGCAGCAGAGCCAGCTGCCCAGGTCACAGAGAAGTCAGAGGAGAAGCCCATGTACTGTGAGGCCCGTATTTACTCCATTATAGGCTATGTGAGGGCAATGACAAGATGGCCACTGCTTCCAAAATGGAACCCGCGTAGTGAAGCAGAATAACGTGTACACAGTGCATTCATAGCTAAAACGATATATAAAGCACTCGTACATGCCGCATTTACCATTTGCGGTTTGCTAATACCAAGATAGACAGGGGTAGGGCCCTGTCCCCTACGCGGTCCCGAATATTAAAGTACGACAGCGGTAGAGGCGTGCACATCTGCACGTGGGTGTAAATCCACACTCTGAAATGGTAAATGGCACACATGTGTAGATGTACGCCTACATGTAGTAGTAGATTTACTTGTGTAACTTTACCTTTGTGACGAGGCCCCATAAACTTTGCTTGATTACTGTTGTTCCCAGCTTCCTGGGCGCTCTAAAACCATGTACTGGTGAAGGCACTGGATGGAAGCACTCCTTCCAGATGCTCCTGGCTTTCATCCCAGTCTTCACTGCGGTTTACGCCGTGCCCTCCACCGTCGCCACCTTTGGTTCCATTTAAAGTCTCCACTGTTGCAAGCTTAAAGACTGCGGTTTATGCCCATGTTGGAGGCCCCTTCCTTTGCTATGAAGGCAGCCCGGATGCTCTCGTGGGCGATGGTGCACTTTACAAATACACATAACATAACATTCTTGTGCTTTGTCTCCTGATCTATCTCTATGGATGCACTCTGTAGATCTCCACTTCTTCTCAGTGAAGTTCACCATTTCCTGAAACCCTTCAATAACCTCCCATGTTTTATCTCCCTAAGTGTGATACCACTAATATAATGTGGTCTGTCTTTCTACTCTGTTCTCTTACACAGCGAGTGCACCCATTGGCTGAAAAGGGCTCTGTCGTCCCCTTTGCCATCTGCATCACCTAGGCGTGCTGAGGTGCCGTAGGTTACCTCTTGCGTCCTCTATGCATCATGCGATCTGTACCTCGTGGCATCCGATATGTTCATTAACAGTTTGAAATTGCAGCTCACTCGTCTTACTTGGCCGCTCACAGTGGTGAATAAAATGTAATGTTTGAACTGCATTGGTTACTGCTTCGGGTTCGCAAGAGGTATCCTCTCCATTTTAAGAGCCCACTTTATGTACTTGGCAGTTACACAGGTTCTGTTTAGCTTCCAGGCACTCTGTTTCTCCACATGTCTTACTTTGGAATTGACTGCTTCTTTCTCTGCTCTCACAATGTCAAACCCTCAGGATTTTTCTTTTTCTTCCAGCAATTGTTGAATGTTCTGAAGGTCCTGGATCTGAGTCACAACCAAATCGAGGACTGTGGCTCGTATTTTTTGGTAAGTGTTACTTATGGGTGTGAATACATGCTATGTAAACCATAAAATATTGGTCTTGTAACAGGTGTACCTCAGTGACGGGGCTAATGATGATTGTTATTGCTCTCTGCTTGCAGAAGATGTCCATTTTGAGACACTTCCAGCTTGTACGGCTGGACTGGGCGTAGCGGGCACCGGGCGTTTTCCCAGTAGGCCGGAAGGATGGGGGTCGTTTTTGTTTCTGGGGTGCGGCTTTGCAGCAGGGCTGCAATATCGGCCCCCTGTAACAAAAGCACAGCAGCACTGTTTCCCACCAGCACCTCTTAATCCCTCCATCTCCCCTCCCCTTCAGGGCCAGCCCGACATAATTGCCAGGGCTGGTTTGCGTTCCCAGTCCCACCCTGCAAGCCTGTGGGTGATTAGACTGGGTCAATAACCTCTACACCGCCACTTGGGGAAACATCCGCTTTGCACACACATATTTAGCAGCCCTCCCATTCAAGCTCTTTTCCTACATTTCATTTTGCCTCCTAGCAGACCTGATCCTTATTTTCTGCTATGATCATGCCTTTGTAAGCTTCTCCGTCTTACACAAGCCCCTCACTATGGTTGAGTGCAGAAGCTTTCGTGAAGTCTGGATGACTTTCAGTCTTCCCTGCATAGCGAAAGTACGTGCAACAGTGTCAAACACGTACCTCTCACACCCTCTGGATGTGAATGGCCTCCTTAATAACTGAAGAACTGCTCCCCTTTCTGAGCCTTGCCTGACCTTCCCTGAAGCATTTGTTCTTCTCGTTCTCCTCGCATCGACCTGTGGTGTTGAAGGACTGTTCTTGGGATTCTTCACTGCCACTGATCTGCAGATATCACCAGCTCGAAGGTCATACTCCCTTTAAGCTGCTTATATTTTTAACTCCGTTCTACAGAGTTTGGCCTTGTCGCATCTGCTTTGCAATGTTGTGTGGACCTCCTTGCGAGCACATTTGAAGAAGAGAGGCTTTGCGTGTATGCTGCTGATATCCAGACACAGAGGATCCAATTCAGTGATCTGGGGATTGGTTGCAAAAGATAGACTGCCTAATGTGGATCAATAACTAGATCAATTTATTTATTATTATTTATTTAGAAGTTTTATATAGCCCTGGCCTGACCCGAGGGTATCGGAGCGCTTTACATCAGAAGCAGTGCAGCTAGACACGTAAACAATAATAGTGAGGGTCGGAGGCGGAGAGTTCTGGTTCGAAGCAGTGCGGGGGGGGCCTGCTTCCGGGCTACGTCTGCTCCTATCGGTTCCCTAGGGAGCGGTCGAGGAACAAGGTTTTGAGTTGACTCTTGAATTTTACAAAGGAGGGGATAGTTCTGATGTGAGGGGGAATAGAGTTCCAGATTTTAGGTGCTGTCCTGGTGAAGGATCGAGTAGCATTTTTTTGTTTTCGCGTTTTCAGCGGGATGAGTAGAAGAGAATTTGAGCTTCTGAGGTTCTGTCCTGGCTGGCTTTTTTGAGTTTAGCTGCCAGATATTCGGGTTTGCCGGTGTGCAGAGCTTTGTGTGCGAGGCCGGCTGTTCTGAAGCTCGCCCTCATTTCCACCGGGAGCCACTTGAGTTCTCTGAGTGCAGGTGAGATGTGATTGAATTTCTTGATTCCGGTGACCATTCTGGCTGCCGCGTTAAGCGTTGTTTTGAGGGGAGCAAGATGTGATTTTGCTATTCCTGAGAGGACTGCATTCCCAAAGTCCAGTCTTGACAGTACCAATGCTTGGGTGGCCTGTTTGAGATCATTGGGCGGGATGAAGGTTTTATTTTGTTCAGTAGCTTTCGGTTAAGGAATGCGCTCTTAGCTGAGTGCTTTATATGAGTGTTCATGTTCAGTTTTAGGTCTAGCGTGATGCCTAGTGACTTGACAGTCGGCCAGGGTGAGGTTCCAGTTGAGCGCATCGATAGCTTTGAGCCATTCATCAATATGGGGGATCTGATCTTTGTTCGAGATGAGGATTATTTAGTTTGAGGTGGTTGCTTGACAGCCATTGTTGAACATCTCTCAGTACGTCATTGAGTCGTTGAATGTCTCTGATGGAGGCGGTTTCCAGGTAGATCCGAGTATCGTCTGCATAAAGATGGAACCGGATGTTGGCTTTTTTGAGTAGTCTGGGGAGAGGTTCCATGTAAATGTTGTAAAGTTGCGGGTAGAGCACTGAACCTTGAGGGACTCTCTTGTTGACTGGATGAATGTCGGACATCAAGTTTTTGATTTTGATTTTTTTTGGGTGCAATTGTGTAGGAAAGAAGAGAACCATTGACGACCACCTCGCCAAGACTGGCTCTTTCTTGGAGAGCCCTAATGAGGAGATTGTGGTCTACCGTTTCGAATGCTGCCGATAGGTCAAGGAGAATGAGGAGGCAGCATTGGTCGGAGTCGAGTGATTTGTGGATATCGTCGATGATGTTGAGGATCGCGGTTTCTGTGCTGGAGGCTTTTCTGAAGCAAGACTGATGGAGGTCAAGGAGGTTGATGTTGTCCAGGTGTTGGGTTAGTTGTTGTAGTACGCATTTTCTATGATTTTGGACAGAAGAGGAAGGTTAGAGACCGGTCTGAAGTTATTTAAATCCTCTATGTCAAGGCTGGGTTTTTTCAGCAAAGGCGTGACTTGTCCTACTTTAAGGCAACCTAAACAACTCTGTTTTTCAAGGAGCTGTTTATGATCGTGCACCAGAGCGGTGCAAGGGAGAGCTTCAGCTTTTTAGTCAGTTGGGGAGGAATAGGGTCTCGGACATGAGATGAGGGTTTGGAAGAAGAGATGAGATTGATTATCTCAGTTTCCTGAATGGGGCGGAAGAGGAGCCAGGGTATGGTGGAGGAAACCGGGGAGATGACATCCACCCCAGATGTGCTGCTCTTTGTGGGTGGGGGTGTTGTTGGTGTCTGGTGATCTTGTCATCAAAGAAGTTGGTGAAATTGTCGCAAAGTTCTTTGGATGTCTGTATTAAGGAAGAAGCTGGCTTGGAGGTTTGTTGTCTGATGATGTTGTCTAGCTCTTTGGGTCTGTGTTTTGTGCTGTCCAGAGCGGAGCGGAAGAACGAGGATTTTTTGTTCTTGATGTGATTGTTGTACTTCCTGCAAACTTTTTGGAGTTGTTCGCGGAGGATGGTAGTAGGATTATTCCTCCAGCGTCTTTCTGTGGCTCTTAGTTGTCTCCTTTCCGGAGTTGATGTCAGTGTTGAACCATGATCTGGACGGAGTGGCTCGGCTTTTTTTTTTAGCTTCAGGGCGGCTAGTTAGTCAAGCATGGCCACCAAATTTTAGTTAGAGTGAGGTGAGTTCGGTTGTGGTGAGGTGGTCGTTGGCACTGGGAAGGAGCGAGCTTATCCTTTCTTCTAGGGCGGCCATGGGAATCCGGTTGAAGTTCTAGCCCTTTTTGAGGGGGCTTGCGCGGGTGGCAGAGGAAGCATTTTTTGGTTAATGTGGAATAGGATCATGTGATGGTCTGACCAGTCCACCGGAAGTATTTGGTCGATCATAATTGCGTCTCGTTGAGCGATAATGGCATCCATGGCTGCTCCTTTGTCGTGCGTTGCCTCCGAGCAGTGTTGTGCTAAGTTGTTGTCGCGGAGGAGATGGGATAGCGTTTGAATTAACGGGTTGTTCGCTTCATTCCAACAGAGGTTTAGGTCACCAAGAATTAGGTTGTTAGCGTCCCCGAGTGCGCAGTGAGCAATCAGGTCGGCCAAATGTTCCCCAAGTGTTGCCTGGTGGGTGATAGAAAAGGTGGCAGAGTAATGATCCATTATCCTTGGTCTTGATCTTGGTGGTAAGACATTCAAAGGTGCTGTACTTACAAGAATCAATTTCCATGATGGCGATGTTGTCCTTATAAATGATAGCTACACCTCCCCCTCGTTGATCGTTTCTGTCTTTGTTAATAATGGAAAAACTTGGCGGCATGAGCATATCTAAGCAGGGTGAGGAGAGTTTGTTGAGCCAAGTCTCTGTGATGAACGCAATGTCAAGATCACAGCTGACCAACTCGCCGCTTCCCTGAGCCAGCACCCTCCCGCCAGCTCAGCAAACCCCAGCCAGGCCGCCGACAACCTCACGAAGTGGATCAGCAACTGCGCGGACGAACTCGCCCCTCTGAGGACACCGCCTAGCAGACCCGGCAGCAAGAAGGCCCCTTGGTTCACCGACGAACTCAAGAGCTCCAAGAAGAACTGCCGAGCCCTCGAGAAAGCCTGGAGAGGGGAACCAACACCAGACAACATTACCGCCCTCAAGCTTGCCACCCGGAAGCACCACCAACTGATCCGCGCCACTAAGAAAACAGCATTCAAGGACCGGCTGGACAACAACGCACACAACTGCAAGGAACTCTTCAACATCGTCAAAGAGCTCTCCAACCCCAACGCCGGAAACAACGACATCACCCCATCGCAAGACCTCTGCAACTCCCTCGCCTCCTACTTCCACAACAAGATCGCGGACATACACAACAGCTTTAGCACACAACCGACGCCCGCCACGACCGAACCACCGCCCCCCACCACCACCCTCCGCGCCTGGACTCCGATCAGCACGGAAGACACCGTCCGCATGATGAACTCCATCCACTCCGGATCTCCAACCGACCCCTGCCCTCACCACGTCTTCAACAAGGCCGACGCTGTCATCGCTCCCCACCTGCGGAACATCATCAACACCTCCTTCGACACCGCCACCTTCCCGGAGAGCTGGAAGCACGCCGAACTCAGCGCTCTACTCAAGAAACCTACAGCGGACCCCACCGAACTCAAGAATTACCGCCCCATCTCGCTCCTCCCGTTCCCAGCCAAAGTCATCGAGAAGACCGTCAACAAGCAGCTGGCCGCCTTCCTCGAGACAAATGGATCCCTCGACCCCTCACAGTCGGGCTTCCGAGCCAACCACAGCACCGAGACCGCACTCATCGCTGCTACCGATGACATCCGAGCCCTGATGGACAACGGAGAAACAGCGGCCCTCATCCTCCTAGACCTCTCCGCGGCATTCGACACTGTCTGCCACCGCACCCTTGTGCAACGCCTCAACAACGTCGGAATCCAGGAGAAGGCACTGGATTGGATCAGCTCCTTCCTCAACGGAAGAACACAGAGAGTCCGCCTACCACCGTACAAGTCAGAGGCCACCGAAGTCATCTGCGGCGTCCCTCAAGGATCCTCGCTGAGCCCCACCCTCTTCAACGTCTACATGAGCCCCCTTGCGGCCATCGCACGCCAACACAACCTGAACATCATCTCCTACGCTGACGACACCCAGCTGATCCTCTCCCTGACCAACGACCCCGCCGCAGCCAGAGCCAACCTTCACGAAGGAATGAAAGACGTAGCCGAGTGGATGATGACCAGCCACCTGAAACTGAACTCAGACAAGACGGAGGTCCTCATCCTGGGCTCCTCACCCTCCGCCTGGGACGACTCCTGGTGGCTCCACGCCCTGGGCTACGCACCCAAACCGACAGACCACGCACGCAACCTGGGCTTCATCTTGGACTCCTCCCTCACCATGACCAGACAAGTCAACGCCGTCTCCTCGTCATGCTTCAACATCCTGCGCATGCTACGGAAGATCTTCTGGTGGATCCCCACCGAGACCAGGAAGACGGTCACCCAGGCCCTCGTCACCAGCCGACTGGACTACGGGAACGCCCTCTACGCCGGAACCACCGCCAAGCTCCAGAAGAGACTCCAGCAGATCCAGAACGCCTCAGCCAGACTCGTCCTCGACATCCCACGACATAGCCACATCTCCGGACATCTGAGAGACCTACATTGGCTTCCCGTCAACAAAAGAATCACCTTCCGCCTCCTCACCCACGCACACAAAGCCCTACACGATCAAGGCCCCAGCTACCTCAACAACCTATCAACTTCTACGCTCCCAAGTGACATCTCCGATCAGCCAGCCACGCCCTCGCCGCCATCCCCCGCATCCGAAGAACGACAACGGGAGGAAGATCCTTCTCCTACCTGGCTGCCAAGACCTGGAACTCCCTACCGACCGACTTGCGCCTGACCCAAGACCACCTCTCCTTCAGGAAGAAGCTCAAGACCTGGCTATTCGAGCAGTAGCAGCACTCCCCCCCCCCCCCCCCCCCCCCCGCCCCCCCGAGCGCCTTGAGACCCTCCGGGTAAGTAGTGCGCTATATAAATGCCTATGATTGATTGATTGATTGAATGTCCTGCGAGAGGATGGCTTCTGCTAGTTCAGTTGCATGCATAGAGGGAGATCTGCAGTTGATGAGCATGCAATTGGTGAAAAGCTCATTTTTTTGCTATGATTCTTTCTAGGGGGGGGGGGCCCTAGGTAAGGTGGTGAGGAAGGGCGGGGGTCTAGGGGGTTTCGTGAGGGGCAGGTCTCTTCTGAAACCCACTTGGATTTGGGATTTAGGGGAGTCCGTAGCAGGGGAGTTGTATGATGAGGCTAGATCAGCTGCTTCTACGAGGGACATTGTGGTAGGAGGGGGGTCGTATGATGAGGCTAGATCGGCCGCTTCTTCGAAGGACATTGCGGCTTTGCTTCTTGTGGGTCTTGATGTCAGGATCTCAGTGTCAGTTTTTGTGAGACTCTGTAACCTGGTTGCTGGGGCTTTGGTTCCTGCGGGTTTCTGTGGTGGGATCTCAGCGTCCGATCTTGAGGGTCTCTGAATCCGTATCACAGGGGTCACTAAGGGCCTGGTGGGGCGTTTAGGGTGGTTGGAGCTGGACGGAGTGGGCACCCTGGGAGGGGATTGCTGGGGCTTTCGTGTCGTGTCGATGTTGGTGAGGATTTCGATCAGGCTCCAGAATATAATTTCTAGCTGGCTTTCTAGAGTTAGACGCAGCGCCATGTTAACATGGTTGGGGGGTGAGGGAATCCTTGATAGGGTCACCCTGTGAGGTTGAAGTTGTGGCTAAGTAATGTTGCCTATTGCTCCTTGTGACACCATGTTGCCTGTGTTTGGGACCCTGGGTACGGGATGCATTGGGTCGTGTCGTGTCTTCGTCCTCCAGAGGTCTGCGGGAGTGGTAGTGTGGTCAGTAGTGGTGGGGCAGGATCATGCTGTTGAAGAGGGTGGATCATTAGAGAAGCTTGTGTTTGGCGTGCCTCTGGGAGTTGGAGATCACGATTCATGGAGGCGAAGGAGTGGAAGGTGACTCTGCGGGGGAGGGAGGTGGTGGCGTTGGGCAAGATGATACTTGATTGCTTATCCTGTTGGGGCATAATATCTGGGGGTGAGAGATGGGT
Organism: Triturus cristatus; assembly: GCF_964204655.1. NCBI lineage: Eukaryota > Metazoa > Chordata > Amphibia > Caudata > Salamandridae > Triturus > Triturus cristatus. The sequence goes on along the minus strand of NC_140584.1, from coordinate 1,209,405,817 downwards.
CGAGGAAGGACGAAGCGAGTGAAGGAGAGCGGTTCGAAGTGTGGGGAAGAGCGAGTCGAAGGCCTCTAGGTTCTCATTGTTTGCCTGTATCAGGACTGTGCCGTTAGTGTAGATGGTCACAGATGTGTTCCCGCCCCTTGACGAGCGGTTAGGGAGAGAGATCGTTAGTTTTCAGCTGTGCGGAGTAGTCGTGGTTTTAGAGATGTAAAGTTGCGTTCTGAAAGTGGCAATCCAGTTATCGTGTCTTTCAGTGTGGAAGATTAAATCCATTTTGATCTGCCCTTTGGAGGAGCAGTGGTATGTGTCCGCAAATAGTGTTTCTGGATGCTGTCTAATCAGTTTGTTTGAATTTTTTTTCTCGCTTTAAGAGAGAGGTTGGGGGGGTAAGCTAATAACGAAGGAGTTCGCGCCGTGGGTTTTCACGTAAGTCAATGTGTGGTGGTTGGAGGGAATTGGCGTGCCCGGTGACATTGTTGGGGTTCTAAGAGGGGGGACCGTGAGTCTGATAGGGTGTCTTGGACGTTTGAAGAGTTTAGATGGTTCATCTGGGGTGAGTTAAAAAATAAAATAAAAATTGTCTCCTTGAGATGAGTCGCGGAGGTAGGGTTTAACAGCTGTGCGTCCCCTTAGCTTCCTGAAAATGCTGATCAGGTGGTATTGCCTTCACGAAGCAGCAATTTTGGGGTCAGGCATCCGAGTCTGTTATCGACTGGTCTGTGCCTCCTTGGTGGTTGTTGCCTGGGACGCTCATTGTGCGTCTTTATTTTCAGGTTGAAGGTGCACAACGGCGGGGAGGCGTCAGCCGTGTGTAGTCCCGGACAGGGCCAGGTTTATAGTGGGCTTTCGGATCCTGTTGGGTTTAAGCTTAGGTCCTGGGTCCCGGACTGGAGGGATTTTCATGGGTTCTGGACAGAACCTTGGCGTATTTATCTTCGGATTATCACTTGGCGGCCATCTTGGGGTCAGGCCATGGTGTTATACAACTAGGGTGAGCAGTGTGTGGTAGCGCTTGTGGTAAATCCGTTCTCTCCAAGACAGTTGATTATTTAATTCAGTTGTGAGCCTTTAATAGAAGGGTCTCTCAAGTCTCCAGAGGGAATCCCTGGTGCCATATACCAAGGGTTAGTTATTTGCAGCCATCTTGGGGTCAGGCCTTATGGACACAAAGCATGGGGAGGCGGTAATCACTGTTACAGGGCCCTCGTCGCTTCTTAGTTGTGGCCAACGAATCGGAATGCTAGTGTTGCGGCAGCGTAGGCACTTCTTGTACCGTGCTGATGGGACACCTGCACAATTGGAACGCCTTGCAGATTTAGAGCCGGGTTTGTACTTTGCGGCCATCTTGGGGTCAGGCCCAGTGGGCACAAGGTCTGTGGAGGCGGTAAACGGAGTGATACTGAGCCCTTATCTTTTCATTAGCTGAGACCGACTTGTCGGAATGGGAGTATTGCAGCAGCGATATAGCCAAGGTTCTGTCAAAACACAGATCCTGCTGATAATCCTCCTTCCTGACCGGACTCCATCGAAAAGAATATGCAAACTGGGGTTTGTTCTTGATGCATTACGGTCTCTGGAGGTATGTGCACCAAGCACTGTTACGGGTGGAGCTTCTCTTCTGCTTCTCCTGTGCAATGGATCGCCTACTTAAGTCTTCTTGTGGATATCGCCAAGTCAGTGACTTGGTTCCAAAAGCAGATGGCTCACGCTTCTTCATTTTCAATCACACGTGCTAGATCTCCACCGCTTTCACTGAATCCCTACTAAGCAAAGAGTAGAATTTAAAGCTTCGACCTGGAGAGCCGGGCCCTGCACAGTCAGGGGCCCTTCCACCTATCCAAACTGCCAGAAACGTAGTAACTAATCTCAAAAGCCATCTGCTCATCGATATATTTGAGTTTTATATGTTTAAGTACTAGGCCCGCTTCCTTTAGTCTAGAATACAGATGGAATGACCTACTGAGAACATGAAGACTCTGCTGTTCAAACAGAGTTGTGGTTTGCATTCAACCTAGTGGAGCGGGATTCACCCAGATGTGCATCTCTTGCCTGTTGTGCCCAGATGTGCATCTCTTGCCTGTTGTGCTCAGATGTGCTTCTCCTGCCTGTTGTGCCCCAGGGTCCAAGCTGTGTGGTAATGGAACTCTAGCTTCATAGGTTTAAAGAACAGTAGAGCTCTGAGTTTGTTGTTGCTTCGTAACAGGTGTATGTTCTGGGGAGCTGGTTACACCTGCTGGCCTGCAGATTACCACTGCTTCCAGAGTTTCAAGTACTTGTAGCTAACTTGCCATGAATTGCAGCTTTGGTGGCATTATGGCTGAACTCATTCATTGTGCAGTGCCACAGAAAGAAAATGGCAGAGACTATGGCGGCAAGTAATACACTCAAAGAAGCTATCCCCATAGTCAGAGCGGTGGAAGAGTCCAACTTATGTGTGAAGGAGACCGAGCACTTGTGGAGAAGAAAGAACCTGGATGGAGCTGTGACAGAGAATACTGCTAAGAGGAAGGGGAGCAACTCCTAGGGGAGGGATTTAAAGGTTTGCCAGAGGTGGACCTGCATTTTATGTGGGTCAGATTCTAAAAATTGTTTTGCGGTGGGAAAGGAGTGCGGACAATGTGGTGAGGAGGGACATTTTGCCCCTAGACAATGGTAGGAGCAGGGTAGACTTGGTGGATGATCAAGATGACGTGTCTTAGAAGGTGTTGTGTGGGATCAGATGGAGAATCTGAGAAGGAAGGCTAGACCAAAGCAGGGTTTGGAATCCGAGGTCAAGATGTTACCTTGATGAGGGACTCTGAATCCCTGTACACCATCATTCTGGAGACTGTGTTTGTGGAGAGGAGGCCAGAGATTTAACTAGAACCCAAAGCCGCAGACCCCAAGCAATATCAGGGTGGTAATATCGATATGTTAGAATGTACGTGGGCTAATATTATCTTTAGAAGAAGGGCCATTGAGGTTAAGGTATATGTCGCTTGAATTGAGCCTATCATTTGGGGAAGGGACTATTGGTACAACCTGCATACATTTATCAATCCCAAGCTCAGGTTTTGGTATTAGAAGACACAAATCGGAAGGAGATTTTAGGGAATGCCAAGACTATGTTTAAACAAAGTTTGAGCATGCTCACAGGATAGATACGTAAAATAATCTTGAGGGAGAGGACATAACCAGTTAAGCATAAATCAAGTTGAGTGCCCTTTGTAGCAAGGGAAGAGGTAATGTGTAGGCTGAAGGAAATCAAACAAGAAAGCACGATTGAGCCCTTGGAATCCTCAGGAGGGTTCTCTCCAGAGGTCATCACAAAACAAACTGATGTCAAACTAAATTTCCGAGTTAGATCAAAGCTTCCTCTTTCAGAGTGTGATCGAAAATAGCGTTGGTATTGAAAGGGGACAGATGCTACTAAAAGCTAGAATTAAGAAGTGCCTCCCACCAGATCCATGGCTAGAGATACTTGGATATGAGACGGAATGCAGGAATGGCACTTGAACTGGACACTGCAGAGGGAAGAAAACGCACATTATCTAAAAAAATTACATAACGTTAGTCTGTTTTTTAACTTTCAGATTCCAACAAAATCATGCACCTGCTTCTGTCAAGTGCTTGTCACTCAGGTGTGCTCTGCAGTTCAAACGTTCTGGTTTGGCTGTAGAGAGAGTCTCGCCGGTAGCGTTGCTGAAGATCCTGAAGCCTGGAATCCTGAAGTGTTTGGATGCACTTGCGCTTCCACGCTCCTAGAAAAGTCTAAAGTTCTTGTCAGTACATGGGTGTGGAGGTTAGTCACCAAGAGTTCAAGACTAGTCTCCCATTCAAAAGCGATGTTTTAGCTCTCTGTTAGTGCAAAGCTTAGTTTCCAAAAGTCTGAGTTTAGCCTCTATTTCTCCTGGCCCAGGAAAGGACAAAGTGTCCTGAACAAGACTCTGCATTAACCACTCTGACCTGAGTGGGAGCTCTGATTAAGTCACTGGATTTATAGGTGACAACAAGTAACTGCAAGTCCACACAAAAACGTCCTACTGCAGGTAGGAATCCTCAACTGGCTGCGAGAATCAGGCAGGGCTCCAAGGGTAATCCTTTGCAAAAATTGCCACTGCCACCCGACGCCTCCGAAATCTCACTCAATTGTGTGAGACTGTGCGTGGTCTCAGGAAGATGGAAGAAGGTGGCCGCAGTGGAGGGCAAGGCTTGACATCCCTTTTCGGCGAAGAAATGTGGAGTGCTTTGATGCCTATGTGAAAGACGAGCTCTAATACAATTAGACAAATGTGTCACAAAGGCTTGGTGGGAGAGCTATCCTGAGATTAGAGATGCAGCTGTGAATTTAGTCTGGCATTGAGCATGGCTTTGTAGGTGGTGTGCGAGGATTACACCAGTGGGAAAAGGGCTGAGAGTCCTCTATTGCTTGAAGAAGCCCTTGGAAGAGAGCAGTTCTGCCAGTAGAGCAGTGTGAGGGAATGCCACTTGGCAGAGCAGTAATTTAAAGGACAGTGTTGTAGAGGGTTGGGGTGGATGGGTTTACCTTTAAAGTGGAGGGATGTATCACATTATGGGGACAAACTTATTTGCATGTTTTGGAATAAATATGACACCCTACCTGGCCTGTTTATATATTTTTCCCATAGTGAACTCTATTATCTGAAAGCCCACTGAGGTACTTCTTGGATGATGTGTGGCCTAAAATCAACACATTAGGAGTGCACCACACCTATACCTCACACCATAACATATGCAGATTATCTATTGTTACCTCATACCACATTGTTGGATGACTGGCTGTTGGTGTCAAATGATTTTCAACAAAGCATTTTCTTTTTTTGTCAAACTTGTTTTTATTAAGTTTTCCAACGTCAAGAAATAAACATGGCAATACATCAATTATATTGTACTCTTTTGCATTTATTGTCACTCTAGTTCCGGGATTAGATTCTATCGAAATGTTCGAGACAATATCTTCCTTAAAGTCACTACTTGTATTGCCAGAAAGAAATTTATTGTAATTAGATTGACCATGAACAGTAAAATATCATAACATGTTCCCCTAAAAGACCTTCCTCCCATCACTCCAACACCCTTCTCCCACAACAAGCCTTATTCCGTCAGTCTGGCGTGTATTGTTGCTTTCAATAGCCTGTAGGGAAGAGAGAATGCCAGAATTACCTCTTAAGAGTAAACCTAGTCTTGCAATCTACAAATATCAAGGAGAACAAATCTATGTTAGCGATTAGTACAAAAAAGAAAACCAAAAAAAGGTGAAAGAGGAAAAACCGGAGTGATGAGAAATGGAAGACACAAGGACACAGAGAGAAAGGCCTACCTAGCTAATACCTTAGGGGGCCTGGGTGTCCTGGTAGCTGCTGGGTAATTTATGGAGTGCGTTCTGTTGGCGTGTAGTGCTTCGGGTTAAAATTGGAACAGGTGTAGAGCTCTGATTCTCGTGGGGCAGGTTGTCAGCGGGAGGCCCTTCGAGAGAAATTTACCCAGTGGGCCCCATGAGTATACAACAGTTTTGAACTCGTCACTGTAAATGTCGCTCGTCTGCTCCATGGTGAGCGCTTGCCATAAACGAGCATGCCATTGCGTGAGAGGCGGTGCTTCTGTTTTTTCCCACGCGGCAGCCCCGAGACATAGCAACACTATGGCCTGGTCGGCTTTAGTTTGAAATTGCAGTTCTGCGTCTCGAAGGCCAAGAAGAGCAAAGCTTGGGCCGGTGGGGGTTGGGTATCCTAGTAGCTCTTTAATTTGTGCCAGGATTTCAGACCAGAAGGGACGGATAGTCGGGCAATCCCACCATGTGTGCCGAAAGTTTCCCCAACAGGCCGCATCCTCTCCAACACAACTCTGACGTGTTAGGAAATATCTTGTAAAGTTTTGTGGGGTAAAGGAACCAGTCGTATAGAATCTTGTAGTGCGCCTCACGCTGACCCAGGGAGAAATTGTGCCCTTTTATGTCCTTCCAGAGGGATTTCCATTGTGTGTCCGAGATTTCCTGTCCTAGTGTATGCTCCCAAAAATCAAGATGTCTCGGTGGTCTGGAAGGTAATGTGTGTAGTAGAAGAGAGTAAAGGAAAGAAATGACCCCCTTTACTGTGCTCGCCCCCTTCACAAAGCGTTCTAGCGCCGTGAGTTCTCTTCTCGCCCCTTCTCTTATCCCAGTCCGCAGAGCCCAATGCCGTATTTGCATATAGTGATAACATTCTGAGTCGGGTAGGTGGAATTCCATTTGGCAGTTCTCAAACGTTAAGATATCCCTATTATGGAAAACATCAGTCCGGGGGAGACCGCCGCCCCTCCCGCCATGCGTCGAACGGGCCCGGTTCTAATGCAGGTGGGAATGCTAGGTTGTAGTGAATGGGGGTGAACTGGTAGGGGAAAGAAGCCCACTCAGTCTGCTTGAGAACATGATCACATGTTTTTAGAGTCATGTTGGTGAAGGTGCTTATGTAAGCATTTGGCGGACGGTCCGATTTTGGTTTCCATATTAAATCCCAGATCACCCTGCCCGCTATTGCACGGTCCATATGTAGCCAATGTTTGTCCGATTCACGTTGGCACCATTCCACTATGACGTGGAGTTGCGCCGCTTTATAAAATAGGGTTAAATCAGGGAGTGCCAGTCCCCCCTCATCATTGGGCTTTCTGAGGAGAGTAAATGGTACTCTTGGCCGTTTATTTTGCCATATAAATCTCTTTAACATTGATTGAGCTTCTTGTAAGAAGTCTCTTTCGAGCTCAATAGGGAGACTCTGAAATAAATGTAGGAATTTGGGAAGGTTCACCATCTTAACAGCATGAATTCTGCCCATCCAGGAGAGATAGAGAGGCACCCATCTCTTAAGATAAGTGCGAAGCTGTTGCAAGAGAGGGGATGGGTAGCGGCAAACAATCCTGAGATATTGGGGGTCAGTTTTATCCCTAAGTAAATTGTCTTGCTTAGCCCACTGGAAGGGTGTAGATGCCACCGAGCCCTCCATTGCCTCGTCTGTTAGTCAAATTGAGTAGGAAGGATTTTGTCAGGTTAATACGCAAACCCGCTACTCCTTCAAAACATTACAACTCCCTTAACAGTGTTGTTAGGGAATGTTGTGGGCCTGATAGTGTCATGAGTATATCATCCGCTAACAATGTGATTTTGTGTTCGTCTTGGCCAAATTTTATCCCCTTAATCTCTTGGGGCCAGATGTATGACGGCCACAATAGCGCCTCACAAATTGCGAGTCTTCTGCGACTCGCAATTTGCGAGGCGCTATTTTGGATGTACAACAGTGTGAAAAACACTGTTAGCGATTCCCAATAGGGTCGCAAATAGAGAGGCTTCTGAATAATAATGAGACTCTCGCAATTTGTGACCCCATTGGGAATGACAGGCCCTCCCAGGTATGGTGGTGGCCTGCTGGGCTCAGCAGACAACCATGTCTGGGACTGCTTTTAAATAAAGCATTTTTTTTTTTTTAATGCAGCCTGCTTTCCTTACATTTTTAGAGACAGTCACAAGGGACCCCTTCCAAATTACGACTGCATTACCTCCCTCTTGAAGAGGGTGGTAATTTGCGAGTGTTTTGTGACCACAATTGCGGTCACAAAACATTTGTACATAGATTTGCAGACGCAATTAGCAAGGGAACGTCCCTTTCCTAATTGCGACTTGCAATTCCTAAATAGAGAGTCTCAAATGAATTGCGACTCGCTATTTAGGAATTTTACATGGCCCAGACTGAAATTGCATGTGCAAACGGGTCGCAAACCCGTTTGTGCATGCAATTCTAGGTCATACATCTGGCCCTTGGTTTTCTCTGAGTTTTGAGGCGAACGGTTCAATGCTTAACGCAAAAAGAAGTGGGAATAATGGATAGGGCGTTTGATTCCCTCAGCTGGATATATCTGTTTGCACTGTTGCGTCGGTTGAATCTCGGACAGCGGTTCTTGTTCTATTTGACCCTGTTATATACCGACCTTACGGCCTCGGTACGGGTAGCAGGTGCGAGTTCCTCCGTGTTTGCTATAGGTCGGGAAACGAGACAGGGATGCCCTCTGTCTCCATAACTATTTGCACTCGCGATGGAGCCACTGGCAGCATGGGTGCGTATGGACGCGCAGGTTCACGGTTTTGAATGGGCCCAGGGGTTGTCGGATAGGATCGCCCTATACGCGGATGACGTCCTCTTTTTTTTCTCACGGAGGTGGATAGAACGGGACCTTGGCTCTTGCGTATTATGCAGATATTTGGCGAAACCTCTGGTTTATATATGATTCCCCGTAAATCTACGCTGTGGTTAATTGGAGGCTGGTGTGACCTGGGTGGCTGGGCATAGTCGATTCAGTTGGCGACGGGGCGACTGAAATACTTAGGTGTATTTAGAACACATATACCTGCAGGTGCATGGGAGCGTAATTTAGTTCCGGTTTGGGAGCGAGGTCGCAATGACATTAAGACCTGGTCCCGTATGCCATTGACCATCTATGGCAGATCAGCCATATTTAAGATGGTGGCCCTCCCTCGTCTCCTACATCAGTTGCAGAACCAACCATATCTGATTTTCCACACCCACCCCCAGTTGGTTCCGGCAGGTAAACGCAGCTCTCGGGCAATTCTTATAGAAGGGGGGCAAAGTGCATGTGGCCATGCGGACGTGTTTTCTATCTACATATAGTGGAGGGCTCGCGTCACCCGATATCCTGTCCTATTATCAAGCTTCTCACCTACTCGTATTGAAAGAATGGTGGTACGGCAATCGTGAGGATCCGGCATATGTGGTGGAGAGGCGCCTCATGGGCAACCATTCTCTACATGCGGTATTGTACTCTGCACCACTGCGGGGGCCATTGCCCTTGGCAACAAAGGTGGTGTTCCGGGATTGGAGGCAGGCTCGGCGCAGAATGGGGTGGTGGAATAAACTGACGCAGGAGACCCCCCTTTGGGATAATGGACGCTCGCCGCAATTAGCCGCCCTGCAAGGTTTCAGAGGGTGGGATCTCATAGGGATCTCGGTCTTGGGGGATGTTATGAAGGGTTCGACATTGAAATCGTTCCGGGACCTTCAGATGGAGTTCCACATGCCGCAGTCCCAATTCTTTAAATACCTTCAGTTTCGGCACGCCCTATTGCCCAGCCTGGTGGGGTTAGAATCAGTGCCCGAGTTTAGCCCCTTGGAGGCAAAGGTCTTTATGGGGGATATACAAGACCGCAAGATATCTAGGATATATCGAACCCTGGTTATCCACTGCTCCTCCACACTGCAGAAACTCTGGGAGGGTGACCTGGGACCCTTGGAGGAGGACGACTGGGTGGAGGCCCTAGCTGCCCCGCGTGGGGCGGCCATTGCGGTGCGTCTACACTAGGTCCAGTTTAAATATTTGCATAGGGTCTATTACACGCGAACGCGGTTGTGAAGGGCGGTGCTGGTTGCATCCGCGCAGTGTCTCAGATGCCACAGGGAGGAGGGTACGCTGATGCATACGGTTTGACAGTGTCTGTCTCTGGATCGGTTTTGGAGGGGAGTTTTCTCTTGCCTGTTGGAGGTTTTGGGCTGGGATCTTTCCCGCTTCCCGAAACTGGCACTATTACATGTCCTGGAGGGGATAGGAGGCAATATCTATAAACGTCACTTGTTATTGTTAGGTCTCACGTTGGCAAAGAGGGATACAGCGAGGGCATGGAAGGCTCCGAGGCCCCCTGCAGTGACCGCATGGAAGAGCGGTCTGGACTTTTGTATGGGCCTTGAGAAACCGATCTTCCTTGCTAGAGGATGCCCCCTAAAACATTTTAAAATATGGAAACGGTGGGCAGACTACCGGGGATTGCTCCTAGACCCAGTTTCTGTAGAATGTGATTAGTGATTATAAAATCTGGGCTGCTTGGCTGGAACTCTGGGAGTGGGGTGGGGGTGGGTCCCAGGTGGGCAACTTGACTTTCAATATCTATGTGGATCCAGTTGGGGTGGATGGGTAGTGCACTTGGGGGGGAGAGGGGGCGTTAGATTTATGTTGTATTACCTTTAAGGTCTTATTGGGTATAGTAGTGGAAAAATGTCAAAGTCAATTCTATATGTCATAATTGTGCAGATGTCACTGGGTTACAGGACTCTGCTGTACATGTGCCGCTTGACCAATAAAATTTGTTAAAAAAAAAAAAAAGAAGTGGGGATAGAGGGCACCCCTGTCGTGTTCCCCTACCCAGAGTAAAAGGTTCAGATGATACTCCATTGACCAATACCTAACCTTCTGGACTGCAAAGTTAGCCGCAATCATATTGATGAGAGTATCGCAAAAGCCAAAATGTTTAAGGGTCCGAAAGAAAAAACTCCAGTCCACTCGATCGAAGGCCTTCTCGGCGTCTCAGTCTACTAGAACTGCGGGGGGGGATTTTTTTTTTGGAGGCTTTTTCTATAAGGTGAATCATTCCACGCACATTGTTATGTGTTTGGCTATTCTTTTTATTTTTTAATTCTTTTTATTGAAGAAAAAGCGAGACAATAGCATAGCATTAGAGAAATACAGAGCTTCTAGCACTTGCAAAAGTACATACATTGAAATTAGCACTATTAATTAAACAGTTACATAATATGGACTCAAGGGGATAATACATCGTCATCTATTGGTATCATAGGTGCTGCAAAAAATATCTCCTCTATAAGCGTTCCATTTACCCCAGATTGAAGACCATTTTTTGGGACATCCTCGTGCAATATATGCAGTTATTTCCCTAAACATACACCAATCTAGGGTATTTTTCCAGTTTAACAATGTAAGTGGTATGTCTGATCCCGATTTTTGTGCAATGTCCCTTTTTGCCGCAGCAAGCCCCAGTGTCACCCATGTTCTCTCAGTAGGCTCCCATATATTAAGGAGGCAGCGTTTTGCTTCAGGGTGTATGTCTTTGGACAGAACTGCCCTAAAAGTTCAGTGTGCAGCTTGCCAGAACCGCTGAATGTGGTCAAACTCCCAGATAATGTGCATGAAAGTGCCTTCCTGCCCACATCGTCTACGACATTCACCCTCCCCTCCCCATGCGTACCATTTGTGGCCCTCTAACATAGATCCTGTGAAGGATTTTGAGCCGGACCAGTCTCATTCGGGCGGAGATGCTCCCTTCTCGGGGGGATGCCACTGCTTCCTGCCACTCTTCCTGGTCCATCTCAAGGCCGTCTGTTACCCAGTTGTCGGGGGTATTATAAAGCAGTTTCTTATATGTGAGGGAGATCGCCTTTTTCGATAAGTAGCCATTGAGGAGTCTGTCTTCTGCCTATTCTTGATAAAGCCCAGTTGGTCCGGGAGTATAAGATCCAGTATCATATGCTGCAATCTAGTGGCCAAAATCTTAGAATATAGCTTAGCGTCTAGGTTAAGCAATGCTATGGGTCGATAGGAACCGCAGAGTTGCGGATCCTTCCCTGCTTTGGGTATCACTGTAATAAGGGCCTCACTCATGGAATGCGTTGTCTGACTAGTGTTCGCTATGTGGTTAAATAGTGAAGTCAGCTGAGGGATTGACTCTGCGCTAAGAGTTTTGTAGAATTGAGCGCTCAGACCATCTGGTCCTGGTGACTTACGTAATTTCAGACTCCCTAATGCTTGTCGAACTTCGTCTTCTGTTATGGGTTCCTTTAAACATTCGTTCTGGGTTGTTGTTACTTGTGGGAGTTCCACTATGTTGAAATAGTCCGATCTTGCTTGCTTGCTGGTTGGGTGGGTTAGCTGTGTATAAGGACTTGTAGAATTCTCTAAAGATTTTTGCCTTCCCAGTCTCGTCCAGCGTCGGCACAGCCCTAGAGTCCTTTATGTTCCCAATATGTTCCATTTCTCTTTTCAACCAAAGTTGTTGCGCTAAATGTGCCCCTACTTTTAACGAACTATTTTTAACTACCTTTCCCCATGTAAAATCTAAACATTCTTCCTTACATGGGAACCTTGCCTTCCATGGAATATGTCTAGTGTGTTTAGTAAGACTTCTTTCCAGACCAGTAGACAGTGTTCAGGATTACTAATGTCCATAGCAGACACTATATCAGTGTTAAGGATTTCTAATCTCCATAGCAGACACTGTGCATCTGTCTGCACTGGATGGTGCTTTCCATGCAAGTTGCCTTTATCTTCTATTGATATGATAAGCTTGTTTTCATTTCTTCTCCCAAATGCCCCTGCCCTAATACTGTAGCTGATTGGTGAGCTAGAGACGATGGAATCCCCTTCCTCAACTAGCGTTTTCTTCCACTGCATTGAAAGTCACTTAGCTTCCTCCATGTGCTGTGTCATTTAGCCTAAAAGGCAGGAAACTACCATATGCTGTTGGGCCAAATTATAAAAAGTGTCCTGTTACCCGGCTTAGCCTTTGCCTCCTTGAAAGTCTCGGAGAGAAATAGCCCTGGACTAATGTGCTTCCACCAGCTGGAAGAAATGTTTAAGAGCTGCTTGCTCTGATTGTGTTTAACTTCCCCAACCAGAGTAAGAAGCTTCCGTTTGCTTAACCAGTTTTACCCCTGTAAACCTCATCCATCAAAATGAAAATTATTAATAATTAAATGCACGTACTGTGCGGTGTATGTTCAAGCCCAAAAAAATCTAAGATTTTTTATAATATACATACATTTATTTTGTTAAGTCTTAAAAAAAAAAAAAGTAAACACCTCCTTTTTAAAAATATTTTTTGTATGCATCAGAAATTCATACCTTTACGCATACCTCTTACCAAGACTCACTCACACTCGTACTAATGTATCTTCTAAACAAATTAATTGAAATTTGATTATAGTCTCCTTTTACAAACATCAGTGCATAATTGGTGATATCCCAACAGCATCAGCTTTAAATGCAAAGTACTAACAGTAGTTCTTCTAAAAGATCGACTTAGTTTTGGGGGCTCAAGACTTTATCTGACCTTCCTCAGGACTTGACCAACACGCCCACTAAATCATATAAACAATGCTGATAAAAACTTTACACATTGAAGTTGATACCTGCAAATGTTTCACAAGCTTCTACAGTTGCACCCACCGTCCTTGTCGGTTTGTTATTTTATTTTGAAGTCATCATGTTTACAGCCTCACTAACTCCTTATGAAACAAATGATGTCCCGCTCTTCTGAAGGACCTGGGCATTCCCCAGCTCTTACAGTGTGGGAATCGAAATATCCGTTCTCCAAGGCCAATTTATTTGTGGCGTCTTCAAGCGATTCCATTATTTTGTTTGGTGGTTCGTTCTCAACAAAGTATCTGTTTTGCATGAATTATTGAGGGAATCGTCTTCCTACCAGTGCCCCTGGTATGACACAAGTTGCCTCAGCGAACTACTTCCGATTCACTTGGACTTCTGCAAGGGGCCAGCACAGCGAGATATTGCGCAGAGCTAGGGCTCTATGTTGCATCTACTGTCTCCAGGCCATGTAACAAGGCCTAGACCCTGATCCCGGAAGAAGACTGGCTTCTCCAACCCACTTGCAAGAAAGCCTAAGTTGAATTGTCTTCTGAAAGGAGCAGAGCGGACCACAGATCTAGAGGCCAAAGAGTAGGGTCCAGCTGGAATCCTGTGTGGAGGCTGCCGGAGGTTCTGTACCATCCGGAGGCCATGACACCAGTTCAGCCCAGCTGGAATCCTGTGTGGAGGCTGCCGGAGGTGACACCAGTTCAGCCCAGCTGGAAACCTGTGTGGAGGCTGCCAGAGGCGCTGTAACATCCAGAGGCCATGACACCAGTTGAGCCCAGCTGGAATCCTGTGTGGAGGCTGCCAGAGGCCCTATACTATCCGGAGGCCATGACATCAGTTCAGCCCAGCTGGAATCCTGTGTGGAGGCTGCAGGAGGTGTTCTGTACCATCCGGAGGCCATGACATCAGTTCAGCCCAGCAGGAATCCTTTGTGGAGGCTGCCAGAGGCGCTGTAGCATCCAGAGGCCATGACATCAGTTCAGCCCAGCTAGAATCCTATGTGGAGGCTGCCGCAGGTGCTGTACCATCGGAGGCTATGACACCAGTTCAGCCCAGCTGGAATCCTGTGTGTAGAATCCCAGAAGGGCTGTACCATCCGGAGGCCAGGACATTAGTTCAGCCCAGCTGGAATCCTGTGTGGAGGCTGCAAGAGGCGCTGTACCATCCGGAGGCCATAACATCAGTTCAGCCCAGCTGGAATCCTGTGTGGAGGCTGCCAGAGGCGCTGTCCTATCTGGAGACCATGACATCAGTTCAGCCCAGCTGGAATCCTGTGTGGAGGCTGCAAGAGGCGCTGTACCATCCGGAGGCCATAACATCAGTTCAGCCCAGCTGGAATCCTGTGTGGAGGCTGCCTGAGTCGCTGCAACATCCAGAGGCCATGACATCCGTTCAGCCCAGCTGGAATCCTGTGTGGAGGCTGCCAGAGGCGCTGTACCAAACGGAGGCCATGACATCCGTTCAGCCCAGCTGGAATCCTGTGTGGAGGCTGCCAGAGGCACTGTACCATCCGGAGGCCAGGACACCTGTTCAGTGAAGCTGGAGTCCTGTGTGTAGAATCCCAGAGGTGCTGTACCATTGGGAGGCTGTGACACCAGTTCAGCCCAGCAGGCTAGAATCACCCAAAGAAGTGAACTAGGACCCCTGAAGTTGAAGAGCTGCAGAAACAATTATTAGGGTTTTGAAGTGCTGGTTTACTCCATCGGAGACAAGCGGAGTGCTCTTCCTTACCATTGGCCTTGGGTGGGATACTTACTCCTTTCTGGTTGTGGGTTTTGTGCTAAGAAGTTTTAGTTCTGTTTTAGCTGGGAGCAGATTTTAACTTGCTGGGTTGTATAGTGTAGCGATCACAGTAAAAAATACAACACTAGCACTTAGGCTAACATATACAAACCTTTGAGCCCCTTTCTGAGCCTTGGCTTGTATGCTTCACTGAATTAAACTTGTATTCGCCTGTTCCCCAATTGATAATTTTAGATATAGGGCCCCAGTCATAACTTTTGGATTCTAACTCTGGTCAGAGGGGGTTGGTTTACTAAGTGGCTGTTAGACTTGGGGGTCTCTAGTTGGCACAGGTATGCACTTGTGACAAATAGGGACCCTCGTCTCTAGTCAGGGAAAGGGGGTCAACTCCTAAAATAACCCCTGCTCAACCCCTTCGTAGCTTGGCACGAGCAGACAGGCTTATCTCAGAGGCAGCGTGTAAAGCATTTGTGAACACATACTGTAATCAAGGGACAACACTACAGATGGACACCACACAGGTTTTATATAAAAAATAAGTATTCTTTATATAGATTTACCACAAGACCATTAAACGACAAAAACACACAATACTGTTACTCTAGATGGTAGAATTTTGCTTAGTTCTCTATAGTTCTTAAATGCGACACTTCAAGTCAATGTACCTTTTAGATGCGACACGCAGGGCAACGAAAGTGTTGCAACGAAGTTGATGCATTGAAGATTTTGGTGCAAAGAAATAAAGACGTGAAGATCTTCCAGATGCGGCACGCTTCTCCGATGTTGCGAGAAGACTCGACTCGATGCGGCAGCTACAGCGGCGACATCCCTTTACGCGATGCGACGACAGCGGCTTTGGCTGTGACACTCTTCTCCGACGTTGCGAGACGCTTCCGCTCGATGCGATGCTGCAGCAGCGACATCGACGCGATGACAACCGCTCCGACGGCGGCACGCTTCTCCGTGGATGCGAGTCGCTTTTCTTGATGTGGTGCAATGCGACAACTACGATGGCTGCGATGGCGACACGCTTCTTCGGCGTTGCGAGACACTCCCTGGATGATGCGAGACGCTTCCGCTCGATGTGACAGCTGCAGCGGCGACACACTTTATGCGATGCGACGACAACAGCTCCGACGGCGGCAAGCTTCTCCTTCTTGAGTCGCTCTTCCAGCTCCTTGCAGTCCCTCAGAAGGCCCAACAACAGCAGCAGGCACTTCCAAAGAACTCTAGGGAGCTGGGGGGTGAAGTCTGTTCCTGAAACTTCAGCAGGAGGCAAGCTCTTTTCCAAGCTCTTGGAGATCTTTCACACGTTGAGCAAAAGTACACACTAAGTTCCTTTCTCCCCTCTTTGGCAGTAGGCAACCCCTGCAGGCCAATCCCCCAGTTTCAGAGATAGTCTCTCCTCAGTTTCTTCTTGGTTCCTCTCCTCAGAGTTTCTTCTTGTTTCCCAAAGTGATCTAAATTCTTGGGATCAGGGTCCCAATACTTATACCCCAAAATCCTTTGTCCTCTGAGGGCAGAGAGGCCTTTGCCTTGTTCAAACCGGTCTGGTCAGTCCTGGAGCACTTTGTTTACCTGACTCCTTCCTTCCTTTCAGAGTGCAGGGCAGAGACATCTGACGTACCACAGGAGGTGGAGCCAGCATTGTGGAGGGAAGGCACAGCCTTATTCAGGTCCCAGGTGCAACTCCTCCCACCCATCTAGATGCAAATCTCTCTCTTCACCACTGGGACACCTCACCCTGTCTCCTGGAATTCCCCAGCCCTGTCACTCAAACTCCAGACATGGAATACACAGCCTAGCAGAGGCAGGTTTGAACGGTTAGACAAGAAAATGCCTACTTTCTAAAAGTGTTACAGCAAACAATTGATGGACGGAATGCTGACAATGCAAACATTCTCCCCCAGTCAAGAGATCTGGGTTAAATCCATCGTTCTTTTGCCCACTACACCACCCCAGTTTAGACATGGCCATACGATGGATTTAACCCAGATCTCTTGACTGGGGGAGAATGTATGCATTGTCAGCATTCCGTCCATCATTTGTTTGTTGTAACGCTTTTCGCCCTAAGTGGGATGGGTATTCCCAGACGTGGGACCCGTGCTCACTACGCCACTGGAGTCAAGCTATCCTGGCTGATGACGGCTGATAGCCAGAAACCGGTCCTAGGATGCTTGATTCCGGTCCAGGGAAGACATGGCTTGGCAGTTCGGGCTGGACTGTTCCCATGAGGCACAGGGTCAAGACTGATTTGCATATGGCCATGTCTAAACTGGGGTGGTGTAGTGGGCAAAAGAACGATGGATTTAACCCAGATCTCTTGACTGGGGGAGAATGTATGCATTGTCAGCATTCCGTCCATCATTTGTTTGTTGTAACGCTTTTCGCCCTAAGTGGGATGGGTATTCCCAGACGTGGGACCCGTGCTCACTACGCCACTGGAGTCAAGCTATCCTGGCTGATGACGGCTGATAGCCAGAAACCGGTCCTAGGATGCTTGATTCCGGTCCAGGGAAGACATGGCTTGGCAGTTCGGGCTGGACTGTTCCCATGAAGCACAGGGTCAAGACTGATTTGCATATGGCCATGTCTAAACTGGGGTGGTGTAGTGGGCAAAAGAACGATGGATTTAACCTAGATCTCTTGACTGGGGGAGAATGTATGCATTGTCAGCATTCCGTCCATCATTTGTTTGTTGTAATACTTTCTAAAAGTGGCATTTTCAACCACAGAATGTTAAAAACAACTTCACTAAAA
Organism: Triturus cristatus; assembly: GCF_964204655.1. NCBI lineage: Eukaryota > Metazoa > Chordata > Amphibia > Caudata > Salamandridae > Triturus > Triturus cristatus. Next base: position 1,209,388,396 of record NC_140584.1, on the reverse strand, counting down.
GATGTATTTTATCATTCTGAGTTCAGGCATACTAAATTCGAATTTCCACCATGTTCCCTGAGTCAGTTAGGATTATAAGATGTAATAATCAAACTGCCCATTCTGGCCTATGGAGAACAGGTAGCCTTGCAATAGTGAAAAACGAAAATAGCTGTAATTCACTATTAGAACATGCCACACACACCAGGGCATGTCCTACCTTATCCTTACAATGCACCCTGCCCTTGGGCCTACCATAGGGGTGCCTGATATGAAGAAAAGGGAAGGTTTAGGGACTGGCAAATGGGTGCACTTGCACAGTCAGCATGACAGTACCAGACTGCACACAGGCTCTGCAATGGCAGACCTTAGACATACTTTTACAGGCTGCTTCTGTGGGTGGCACAACCAGTGCTGCAAGCCCACCAGCAGTATTTGGATTAACAAGCCCTGGGCACTCCTGGCGCACTGTACTAAGGTCTGACAAGTAAACCAAACCAACCAATCATGGGCTCACAAATTATACATCAATTTACTATAGGGAGCACTTGCACTGTGGCACTGCACATCAGTGGCACAGTGCCCTGAGCAACTAACACCAGCAAAAAGATATGAGGCAACAGCAATAAAATGGAAGGGAGACCCACACCAAGGTGCCAGGTCTAACCCACGTCCCCTCCAGCTGAAATGTGGGGAGAACTACCCTACCTCCTGGGAGTTCTCATCACTAAGGCAGAAAAATCTGGACAGACCATCAGCATTGACGTGTTCTGTACCGGGATGATGTTCCACCGTGAAATCCATCCCCTGTACGGAAATGGACCACCTCAACAGCTTTGGATTTTCACCCCTCATCTGCATCAACCATCTGAGGGGCCTGTGGTCTGTCTGAACCCGGAAGTGAGTCCCAAACCGGTATGGACTCAGCTTCTTCAGCGCCCAGACCACAGCAAAAGCCTCATGCTCAATAGCACTCCACCTCTGTTCCCGTGGAAGTAACCTCCTACTGATGAAGGCTGCAGGTTGATCTAGGCCCTCCTCATTCATCTGTGATAGAATGCCCCCACATCATGCTCTGAAGCATCTGTTTGCACTATGAACTCTTTGGAGAAGTTGGGTGCCAAGAGCACCGGCGCTGTGCACATAGCAGTTTTTAAGGCCTCAAAAGCTTTCTGACAGGTGTCAGTCCAAATCATTTTCTTGGGCTGCTTCCTGGAAGTCAGCGCTGTCAAGGGTGCAACAATGTTGCCATACCCCTCGACAAACCTCCTGTAGTAACCCGTGAGTCCTAAGAAGGCTCTCACCTCTGTCTGGGTTTTGGGCGGCTCCGAAGCCAGGATGGTTTCAATCTTGGGCTGCAGGGCGCCACCTGGTTGCTCCCTACCTGGTGTCCCAAATACACCATGGAACCCTGCTCGATCTGGCACTTACTCGCCTTGATCGCGAGGCCTACTCTCTGCAGCGCCATCAACACTTCCCAGAGGTGGCGCAGATGTTCTTCCCAACTGGCGCTGAACACTGCGATTTCATCCAGGTAGGCGGCACTGAACGAGTCCAGTCCAGCCAACACCTGGTTGACCAACCTCTGAAAGGTAGCAGGGGCATTCTTCATCCCAAAGGGCATCACCCAGAACTGGTAGTACCCATCTGGTGTGGAGAATGCTGACCTCTCCTTTGCCCCATCGGTCAAGGCGATCTGCCAGTACCTAGGCATTAAGTCAAACGTGCTGAGGTACCATGCAGCCCCTAGCCGATCTATGAGCTCATCAGCTCTGGGGATGGGGTGTGCATCAGTCCTGGTGACTGCATTGAGCCCTCGGTAGTCCACACAGAACCGGAGCTCGGGTGTGGCACCCGGCACGGCAGCCTTTGGGATCAAGACCACTGGGCTGGCCCAAGGACTGCTAGATGACTCATTTACCCCTAGCGCAAGCATCTTGGAGACCTCCTCCTTGATGCAAGCCCTTACCCTGTCAGTCACTCTGTAGGCCTTGTGCCTTACAGGTGTGCTATCCCCAGTGTCCACCTCATGGATGCACCAATCCGTGACACCAGGAACCAGGGAGAACAGATCAGAAAACTGTCCCAGCAACTGGTGACAGTCATTCTGTTGCTCAGGGGTCAGGGTGGAAGAGAGGTTGACACCATCCACTGACCCATCTTGCTCTCTGGCTGACAGGAGGTCAGGAAGAGGCTCGGTCTCCTCCTCCATCCCAGCATCTGTTGCCAAGAGCATGCCCACTTGGGACCTCTCCAAGTGGGGCTTCAAGCGGTTGACATGCAGGACCCTCGAGGGGTTCCTGGGAGACCGCAAGTCCACCAAGTAGGTAACCGGACTCTTGCGCTCCACAACCTCAAAGGGTCCGGTCCACTTATCCTGGAGCGCACAGGGCTCCACTGGGGCCATGACCCACACCTTCTGTCCAGGCTGAAGCTCAAGCAGAGTGGCATTCCGGTCGTACCACCGCTTCATCTCCTCCTGGCTGGCTTCCAGATTCACCTCAGCAAGTTGCCTGAAACGCCTAGTTTGGTTCCTAAAGGTCAGCATGTAGCTATATACATCCTGGGGAGGTTTTCTGGGGGATTGCTCCCAGCCTTCTTTAACCAAACTTAGAGGTCCTCTCACTGGGTGTCCATAGAGAAGCTCAAAGGGGCTGAACCCTAGAAATTTCTGTGGCACCTCCCGGTAAGCAAAGAGTAGGCATGGTAAGAGGACGTCTCACGTACGCCTCATGGGTCCCTCAAGACCCATTATCATGCCTTTAAGGGTTCGGTTGAATCTCTCAACCAACCCGTTTCCTTGGGGGTGGTAAGGAGTGGTGAACTTATAGGTTACACCACACTCCTGCCACAGGGTCTTCATATACTTGGAAATGAAGTTGGTCCCCCTGTCAGACACTACCTCGCGAGGGAATCCCACTTCCCATCAGTACTCGTCCCACCACGGGGGCCGTCACTGTCCTCAAAGGTATGGCCTCCTGGTACCGGGTGGCATGGTCCACCAAGACAAGGATGAACCTGTTGCCCATGGCTGTCTTGGGGTCCAGTGGCCCCACAATGTCAATACTCACCCGTTCAAAAGGGGGCTGACTACAGGGAAGGGCTGGAGAGGAGCCTTGTGCATCCTCCCACTCTTTCCACTTGCCTGGCAAGTCTGACATGTCCTGCAGTGAGTATCTGAACTCCTGCACACTTGGGGCCAATAAAAATGGGTGACAAGCCTTTCAAAGGTCTTGTCTTGCCCTAAATGTCCTGCCAGTGGAACATTATGAGCCAGCCCCAGTAGGAAGGCTCTGAAGTGCTGGGGTACCACCAGCACACGGGCTGACACAATCTCAGCAACCTTAGGCTCTGTATACAGGAGATCATTCTCCCAGTGGATCCAGTGTGACCCAGACTGATCACCTGCTGCCTGATCTGCAGCCTGTTGCCGCAGATCCACAAGAGAATGGCTTTCTTTCTGCTCCTTGCAGATTTCCTCCCTGGAGGGGCCTCCTTCTTGCTGCCAATGGATCAGCTCAGGCAGGTCCCCCAGTTCAGCTACCTGTTCCCCTGTAGGCTCCAGGGCATCCCCCTCAGGGTCTGCTCCCTCCTGGACCGTGGGAACTTCTGGGGCTGGTTTCCCGCACTCCCTGCCTCTTCTCTTGACGGCAGGTACCTGGGCCTCCCTTTCAGGCTCCAAGGCCTCTTGAGCACCTTTACTTGCTGCCATGGACCGGGTGGTCACCCACGCCCAGTCGGGCAAACCCAACATTTCTAAATGTGCACTCCGCTCCACCTTCGCCCATGGGGAGCTCTCCAGATCGTTCCCTAACAAACAGTTAACAGGCATGGCGGGCCTCTCGGCTACCTGAATAGTACCAGAGACCCCCCCCCCCCCACTCAAAGGGAACCTGAGCCACCTCGCAGTGACTCTGTGTTGTCAGCGGCAACAACTGGGTAGAATGCTCCAGGGACAACCTGCTCTTGAGACACCAGGTGACACTTGACAGCTGTCACACTGGCTCCTGTATCTCTAAGAGCCTCCACTCTATGGCCATTGATGGTCACCCACTGCCGGTATTTTTTAGTGTTATCAGGCAGCTGGGTCCTCTGGACCACCTCACAGTCTCCTAACGAGACAAGGGACATCTCTGCGGGACCCCACCCACCTTGGGCACCCATCTCCTCACCCAGGGCTACACTAGGCATCTGCCAGGGGGCTGCACCAGTGGGTGCTGGTTTTCCAAACAGGCGACACTTGGGATCATTGGCACAATGACCCAGTTCTCCGCATTTGTAGCATTTGGGGGGCCCTCTTAGAACAGGTGGACCTGTCTGGGCCCCTGACGGTTTCTCGGGGGGGGGAGGCTGAGAACCTTTCCCTTGGGGATTGCTTTGGGGCCTCATATGGAACTCCCTCTGTTTAGCCTTGTCCCCCCCACTCTTCTGCTGGGGACACTGCCCACTCTTGGCTGAGTCTCACACGTGACCCTTGTGGACCCTGGTACAGACCCAGCGGCCTGCCTCCTCAGCAAGCTTCCTAGGAATAGTCAGCCTACTATCAATTAGGTGCTGGCGTTGCTCAGGAAAACAGTTACTTGACAAGTGCTCCCATGCAATTAAATCAAGAAGTCCCTGAAAATCATCAACTTTGCTACCCTTCACTCAACCATCCAATGCTCTGCAGAAAAAAGTGACATATTCAACATAGATACTGTTGGCTATCTTTGTGCAACCCCTGAACCTCTGTCTGTACATCTCGGGGGTCAAACCATATCTAGACATCAATGCCTCTTTCATGTGGGAATAGGAATTATAGACATCAGAAGGCAAGTCTAGCAGTGCGTCCTGCCCTTCACTAAGGAACTGCCCCCACAACCCCGCTCCCCAATCCTTCTCAGGGACCCGGTGGGAAGACACGGCTACCTCATAGGCCTTGAACCACTGCCCAAACTCATCATTTAAAAAAAATTCCTTCACCACATCCTTTGGGATGTGCACTCTCGTTTCCACAGGCATTGACGGTGTGCTGCCACCAGAGGGAGCAATATCTAAACTTTTGGCTTTCAACCCCAACTCCCTCAAAACGTTTTCATGTTCAAACTGTAGCTTCTTCTCTTCTAAGGCTAACTTTCTACTTTGCATTTCAAATTCTAACTGCCCACTTAACTTGAGCTTGGTCAGCTCCATTTCGTGCATCCTACACTCTTTTCTATCTGCCAACTCCTCTGGAGATATACTTTTACCAGAAACACTGCTACCGGCAGGGGAAGGGGTTCTCCTTCCTCTTGGACCCACTGGCCCTTCCAGCTGCTCCTCTGCATTATCATCATCAGTGGCATTCCTTGCTTCTACCCAGGTCCTCAGCGCCTTGTAGAACTCTGGCTTATTTTTGCATCCAGTAGTGCAAACATTAAATTTCTTGCAGAAGAATTTTAGCTGTTTTACTGGGTAGCTTTCCGGTTTCTCTTTTTCCCCACTCCCACTCATTCTCAACAGATACTATGGATGCTGCTTTCTCCACCATGGTTAAGCTTGGCAGTACTCAAAAATAGAAAGTCTCAAAAAGAAATCTACCAACAAGTATTGGTTGCGTTATGGTCTGCACTCACTAAGTAGTGTTCACCAATCACTGTACATGAGTCACAAATGCAAGTCCAGAATCCTCATCGCTGACCACCAGTATTGGACTTGGGGGGTCTCTAGTTGGCACAGGTATGCACTTGTGACAAATAGGGACCCTCGCCTCTAGTCAGGGTAAAGGGGTACACTCCTAAAATAACTCCTGCTCACGCCATTGGTAGCTTGGCACGAGCAGGCAGGCTTATCTCAGTGGCAGTGTGTAAAGCATTTGTGAACACATACAGTAATCAAGGGACAACACTACAGATGGACACCACACAGGTTTTACCTCAAAAAACAGTATTGTTTATATAGATTTACCACAAGACCATTAAACGACAAAAATACACAATACTGTTACTTTAGGTGGTAGAATATTGCTTCGTTCTCTTTAGTTCTTAAATGCGACACTTTAAGTCAATGTACCGTTTAGATGCGACACGCAGGGCAACGAAAGTGTTGCAACGATGTTAATGCGTTGAAGATTTTGGTGCAAAGAAATAAAGACGGGAAGATCTTCCAGATGCGGCACGCTTCTCCGATGTTGCGAGAAGACTCGACTCGATGCGTCAGCTACAGCGGCGACATCCCTTTACGCGATGCGTCGACAGCGGCTTTGGCGGCGACACTCTAATCCGATGTTGCGGGACGCTTCCACTCGATGCGATGCTGCAGCGGCGACACCCCTTTACGCGATGCGACGACAACAACTCTGGCGGCACGCTTCTCCGTGGATGCGAGGCACTTTTCTTGATGTGGTGCAATGCGACAACTACGATGGCTGCGATGGCGACACGCTTCTTCCTCGATGCGAGACTCTTCTCTTGATGCGGTGCAATGCGTCCGCTACGATGGCTGCGATGGCGACACGCTTCTTCGGCGTTGCGAGACACTTCCTGGATGATGCAAGACGCTTCCGCTCGATGCGACAGCTGCGACATACTTTACGCGATGCGACAACAACAGCTCCGACGGCGGCACGCTTCTCCATCTTGAGTCGCGCTTCCAGCTCCTTGCGACACGCAGTCCCTCAGAAGGCCCAACAACAGCAGCAGGCACTTCCAAAGAACTCTAGGGTGCTGGGGGGGGGGGGTGAAGTCTGTTGTTCTGAGACTTCAGCAGGAGGCAAGCTCTTGGAGATCCTTCACAAGTTGAGCAAAAGTACACACAAAGTTCCTTTCTCCTCTCTTTGGCAGTAGGCAACCCCTGCAGGCCAATCCCCTAGTTTCAGGGATAGTCTCCTCAGTTTCTTCTTGTTTCCCAAAGTGATCTAAATTCTTGGGATCAGGGTCCCAATACTTATACCCCAAAATCCTTTGTCCTCTAAGGGCAGAGAGGCCTTTGCCTTGTTCAAACCGTTTCTGGTCAGTCCTGGAGCACTTTGTTTACCTGACTCCTTCCTTCCTTTCAGAGAGAAGGGCAGAGACATCCGACGCACCACAGGAGGTGGAGCCAGCATTGTGGAGGGAAGGCACAGCCCTATTGAGGTCCCAGGTGCAACTCCTCCCACCCATCTAGATGCAGATCTCTCTATTCACCACTGGGACACCTCACCCTGTCTCCTGGAATTCCCCAGCCTGGTCACTCAAACTCCAGACAGGGAATACACAGCCTAGCAGAAGCAGGTTTGAATGGTTAGACAAGAAAATGCCTACTTTCTAAAAGTGGCATTTTCAAACACAGAATGTTAAAACCAACTTCACTAAAAGATGTATTTTATCATTCTGAGTTCAGGCATACTAAATTCGAATTTCCACCATGTTCCCTGAGTCAGTTGGGATTATAAAATGTAATAATCAAACTGCCCATTCTGGCCTATGGAGAAAGGTAGCCTTGCAATAGTGAAAAACGAAAATGGCTGTAATTCACTATTAGAACATGCCACACACACCAGAGCATGTCCTACCTTATCCTTTCAATGCACCCTGCCCTTGGGCCTACCATAGGGGTGTCTGATATGAAGAAAAGGGAAGGTTTAGGGACTGGCAAGTGGGTGCACTTGCCCAGTCAGCATGACAGTACCAGACTGCATGCAGGCTCTGCAATGGCAGACCTTAGACATACCTTTACAGGCTGTTTCTGTGGTTGGCACAACCAGTGCTGCAAGCCCACCAGCAGTATTTGGATTTACAAGCCCTGGGCACACCTGGTGCACTGTACTAGGGTCTGACAAGTAAACCAAACCAACCAATCATAGGATCACAAATTATACATCAATTTACAATATGGAGCACTTGCACTGTGGCACTGGACAGCAGTGGCACAGTGCCCTGAGCAGCTAACACCAGCAAAAACATATGAGGCAACAGCAAAAAAATGGAAAGGAGACCCACGCCAAGGTGCCAGGTCTAACAGTGGCCTAATTTAGGTTGCTGGAAATGAAGGGAAAAAACCTCTTGGTTTCAGGGGTGTTGATTCTGAGTGGAGATTCGGGAGGGGTGTTGGTTCTGAGTGGAGATTCGGGAGGGGTGTTGGTTCTGATTGGAGATTCGGGCGGGGTGTTGGTTCTGAGTGGGCATTTGGGAGGTCTGTTGGTTCTGAGTGGACATTCGGAAAGGGTGTTGGTTCTGAGTGGACATTCGGGAGGGGTGTTGGTTCTGAGTGGACATTCGGGAGGGGTGTTGGTTCTGAGTGGAGATTCAGGAAGGGTGTTGGTTCTGAGTGGAGATACAGGATGGGTGTTGGTTCTGAGTGGAGATACAGGATGGGTGTTGGTTCTGAGTGGAGATTCAGGAGGGTGTTGGTTCTGAGTGGAGATTCGGGAGGGGTGTTGGTTCTGAGTTGAGATTCGGGAGGGGTGTTGGTTCTGACCCCTCAAAAGAAGGTAGAAGTTAAAAGAAGGCAGTAGCCAAAATGCAGGGTGCACAGTACGTCTCAGATATGCTGCTAGAGAAAGGAGGAGGGGGTGGCAAAGGCTAGACCAGATGAAACATATGTTACCAAACCATGTCCCCCATTTTAAAAAAACATCTCTTGTACAAATCCATACCCATTTACTCCCTCGCTGTCACGGGATTCACTCCGCACAGTGTGGCTGGTGAGGGCTGGGATGGCAGCGTTTGCTCTGTTTGGTTCCCAACCTGACCATGCTGCTCTCCATTGCTCTCCCTCTCTGCATGCCTGTATCTTTGTGATCTCTTTGTCTCCCTTCTTGTCTTCCCTGGTCTCCCTCCTCTGCCACCTCCCTCAATGCCCACCCACACCAGATCAACACTCTCTTCTCCTCCCCTCTCAGCCGCTGTCGGACCTGGTCTATCTGAATCTCTCCTACAACTTCCTGCTGAAGGTGCCGCCCCTCAGCCTGGGCTCCAGGACACAACTGGCCTCTCTGGTCCTCCGTTGCAATGATCTGGAATCTATTAATGGTGAGTACTGTCTGGGGTGTGGGCTGGTGGAACAGTTGCTGGAGGTGGAAGGTCTGATATGGTGAGTACTGTCTGGGGTGCAGGCTGGTGGAACAGGTGCTGGAGGTGGAAGGTCTGATGTGGTGAGTACTGTCTGGAGTGCGGGCTGGTGGAACAGGTGCTGGAGGTGGAAGGTCTGATGAGGTGAGTACTGTCTGGCGTGCGGGCTGGTGGAACAGGTGTTGGAGGTGGAAGGTCTGGTATGGTGAGTACTGTCTGGGGTGTGGGTTGGTGGAACAGGTGCTGTAGGTGGAAGGTCTGATGAGGTGAGTACTGTCTGGGGTGCGGGCTGGTGGAACAGATACTGGAGGTGGAAGGTCTGATGAGGTGAGTACTGCTTGGGTTGTGGGCTGGTGGAACACTGGCTGGAGGTGGAAGGTCTGATGAGGTGAGTACTGCTTGGGGTGCGGGCTGGTGGAACACTGGCTGGAGGTGGAAGGTCTGATGAGGTGAGTACTGCTTGAGGTGCGGGCTGGTGGAACAGGTGCTGGAGGTGGAAGGTCTGATCAGGTGAGTACTGTCTGGGATGCGGGCTGGTATAACAGGTGCTGGAGGTGGAAGGTCTGATGAGGTGAGTACTGTCTGGGATGCGGGTTGGTGGAACACTGGCTGGAGGTGGAAGGTCTGATGAGGTTAGTTCTGCCTGGGGTGCGGGTTGGTGGAACAGGTGCTGGAGGTGGAAGGTCTGATGTGGTGAGTACTGTCTGTGGTGCGGGCTGGTGGAACAGGTGCTGGAGGTGGAATGTCTGGTATGGTGAGTACTGTCTGGGGTGCGGGCTGGTGGAGCAGGTGCTCGAGGTGGAAGGTCTGGTGAGGTGAGTGCAGTCTGGGGTGCGGGCTGGTGGAACAGGTGCTGGAGGTGGAAAGTCTGATGAGGTGAGTACTGCTTGGGGTGCGGGCTGGTGAAATTTGTGCTGGAGGTGGAAGGTCTGATGAGGTGAGTACTGTCTGGGTGCGGGCTGATGGAACAGGTGCTGGAGGTGGAAGGTCTGATGAGGTGAGTACTGCTTGGGGTGCGGGCTGGTAGAACTTGTACTGGAGGTGGAAGGTCTGGTATGGTGAGTACTGTCTGGGGTGCGGGCTGGGTACTGTCTGGGGTGCGGGCTGGTGGAACAGGTGCTGGAGGTGGAAGGTCTGATGAGGTGAGTACTGTCTGGGGTGCGGGCTGGTGGATCAGGTGCTCGAGGTGGAAGGTCTGATGAGGTGAGTACTGCCTGGGGTGCGGGCTGGTGGAACAGGTGCTCGAGGTGGGAGGTCTGGTAAGGTGAGTACTGCCTGGGGGTGCGGGCTGGGTACTGTCTGGGGTGCGGACGGTGGAACAGGTGCTTGAGGTGGAAGGTCTGATATGGTGAGTACTGTCTGGGGTGCGGGCTGGTGGAACAGGTGCTTGAGGTGGAAGGTCTGGTAAGGTGAGTATAGGTTTGTGTCTGTGGAGCACACTGCATTGTTGTGGGGAGGGAAGACCATGTCTTTATGCAGCTCTTGAAGTGCTTTTTATTTGCTAACATTTCATGTTTGTCCCCTGCAGAATCATAGTTTAAATCAGTGGGGGGAATGTTTAGGCAAATGTAATGCCAGATGCAAATTTATTTTTACATATTGAAGAAAGTAGACAGAGGGGCAGCTGCTGAGAAGATGTTCTGCTTAATGAAACTTTAGAAACTTGTTTATTTTTAATGATACCAGTAAGGAGGAATGCGATCACATGAAGTGCGAGGGTCTGAAGCCGGCAGGCACCAGCCCTAAAGCCTTTATTGAAACCAGCTGGGTTTAATAACCAACCAACCCTTGACATTGTCAGAGAATGCAGAAAACGTTTAGCCAAAAAAGCACAACTGGCAAAAAGTGTCAGTCACATAGGGCCCATCACTTGGCGGCTGTTTCATGTGATTTTGAGAACACCACACGGGCTATGCATGATAAAAAAGGATTCACACTGGGTGATTTTTCCAGTCCTCTACCTAAAATAGTTTTAAATATACATTTTTTTCAATTTAGTTCAATTAACAAACATCTTGACCTTAAAAACAATGAATCTCACCCCTCCTGTAAAATGAGTTTTTTATTCTTAGCATCATCTAACCACAATGTTAGGTGTGACTCGCATTTATTGTGAGCATTTGAAACTCTGCTGTTGTCTGCGTTAAGGCTGGTCAGCCGTAATGCTGCATAGCTTACAAAAGTAGCAGGATCACTTTTGACCTTTTTGGCCAGTCGTGACTTTACTTTCCCAACATCATGTTGCATTCTGGGTCGTGAACTTTTTCATTGCTGTCTTGACTAAAACCCATAGCTCCTTGAAGATGTCACACATGACCTCTTAGCAATGCTAAATTAATATTCATGTTCTTTAGTTCATGGGCAAGCGGCAATTTGAGTTTGGGTGGACAGAGGAGGAACAGCATGTATTGTGTTTAATATGTTTAAAAGGAATACGTTTAAGATACTAATGCCATCTTCTTTGGCCAAAGAAAACCAAAAATACTTGGAATTTATTCTCTTATTGGTACTTGTTGTTCCTCATTTTTTGACTCTCAGCAGATCCCATTTCTACATTTCTCTGACACGCCTTTTGCAGGCTAGAATACTCCTTGAAGGCTTGCATACAGTTTCAGGGGTACGACAGTCCTTGATCTGCAGTCCACTGTGGGTTGGGGCATCCTCCACCCTTTCAGGGCCACGTGCATACAGCATCCCTGCTACTGTCTCTGCTGGGACCATCATGCCATCGTCCACTGGAGAATCTCCATTGAATTAAAAAGGCGCAGAGGCAGTAAGCTGGGTGTGGAAATATGCCTTGCTGTCAGTTTACAATAAAATAAACAACAGTCTAGAGTTCTAATGCCTGCTCAACCAGAGACAAACATTGATAAATATTTGAGAAGGTGTGGGTTAATTTCCCGCCACCTCTGAAGGGAGATATTGTAAGGGTACGTAAGTTGTAAACAAAGTGTTTGTCTCTGGAGCATTCATCTGAAAGACTGGACTGAGAGGAGCAAATGGGTTCATGTGAAGACAGCGCTGTTGATCGTCATTGAAGGAGTTTGCAGAAAAGGAGGCTCGTGGACAATAGGGAGTCAAAGAGCGAACTTATCGGAGTTGCAGTGTTTCAGATTAAGACTGGTTGAGCAGCCGCTGGGGGTATTGAAAGAACTAGTTCTACGGAGCGGAGTTGTAGTCAGCAGTAAAGTTGGTACCTTTAAGTCAAGGTAATCGCGTTACAGACACAACCAGCAAAAAAAGACAAAAAAACTGAATCTGCCATAAATCTCCTCTTATCCAGTCATATACCTTATGTTCAGACCGGGTGAGTGAAGAGTTCTGATTGTTGAAGGATAGGTGTCTCCCTCAAGAGCTGTCAAGAATTCCTGTCATGCGAGGGGAGGAAAACGGTAACCAGCGAAAACGGACTACATCTCCCAGGATGCTTAGCGGTTGAGAGGTTATGTAAACAGGAGAGCTGTTACATAACTCAAGGAAAACACGCCCTTATGTAAACAGGAGAGCTGTTACATAACTCAAGGAAAACACGCCCTTATGTAAACAGGAGAGCTGTTACATAACTCAAGGAAAACAACGCCCTATAAAGGGAGGAACCGGGAGGTACAACGCTGTCGGATATTGTGTTTACAACCGACGTACCTGCTTAGTGAAGAGCAGTGTTCCGGAGTGGTGCTCCAGTAAGGCAAGAACGGAGGTAGGTCGAGTCGTTACTCCCTGGGCCGTGTCTTGCCCCATCGTCAACTGTGAAGGACCCGGAAGCTCTACCGGATAACCATTGAGCTTCGCTTTTTGACTCGGCTGAGTCAAAGCGCCGTGGCGCTTTTGCTGGTTGGAGTCGTAACTCCCAGCCCGACCAGAGATACAGGGACTGCCAGCTGTAACGCACACCAGGAGGTGTTTGCCGCGTTACAGACTCGGAAGTCCACAGGATCGATCGAGCGGCTGCTCTCGGTTCAGTCTTCTTTGCTTGTGATTGGGGTATCGGTGACGCATCACCAGGAGGTGACTCCGCGTCCCGGTGCAGTCTGAGGAAGAGGTTGAGCGGCTGCTCCCTTCAGGTAGAGACCCCGGCTGGGTGTTTCCCTGACTCCTCGATTCTCCCCAACACTCTTCGTGCCCCTCACAGCCTACCGATTGGCATTGTCGGCCATTTCATTTCTGCCCTCTGTTGGCATACGCCGGGATCGGCGTATATGCAGAGGACGGTTAGGACCATCCGTGCTGTGGGTTGGTAACGTACTTAGCCTGGAGGATTCCAGTGACTATAACCTTTGTTTATTCCTTGTATTATTTTTGCCTTCATTAAAATAACTAAACCTTCACAAGTGGTTGCGTTCTCATTATCGTGTCTGTTAAACGATCCTGAGACGTTCAGGGCGTTACAAGAGCAATGAGTAAGGGTGACTGTTGTGTCTAGGGCTCCTGACGTCCGAAAGACCAATGTTACCTTGGTCGCATGGCCTCCTGAAGTCCAAAAGACCAATGCTAACTTGGTCGCATGGCCTCTTCAAGTCCAGAAGACCAATGTTGACTTGGTCGCATGGTCTCCTGAAGTCCAGAAGACCAATGTTGACTTGGTCGCATGGTCTCCTGAAGTCCAGAAGACCAATGTTGACTTGGTCGCATGGTCTCCTGAAGTCCAGAAGACCAATGTTGACTTGGTCGCATGGCCTCCTGAAGTCCAGAAGACCAATGTTAACTTGGTCGCATGGTCTCCTGAAGTCCAGAAGACCAATGTTGACTTGGTCGCATGGCCTCCTGAAGTCCAGAAGACCAATGTTAACTTGGTCGCATGATCTCCTGAAGTCCAGAAGACCAATGTTACCTTGGTCGCATGGTCTCCTGAAGTCCAGAAGACCAATGTTAACTTGGTCGCATGGCCTCTTGAAGTCCGGAAGACCAATGTTAACTTGGTTGCATGGCCTCTTGAAGTCCGGAAGACCAATGTTAACTTGGTCGCATGGCCTCCTGAATTCCAGAAGACCAATGTTAACTTGGTCGCATGGTCTCCTGAAGTCCAGAAGACCAATGTTAACTTGGTCGCATGGCCTCTTGAAGTCCGGAAGACCAATGTTAACTTGGTCGGATTACATCTTGAAGTCCAGAGGACCAATGTTGACTTGGTCGCATGGGCTTTGTGTGATAATCTGCTACATGCAGATGTCGTGATTTGGAATCTTGAAGGTATGAAATATAGGCGTATGTTTAACCAATTAGTGGAGGGCCTTAAACTGACTGTCAGACATTAAACTGACTTGCTACAACTTACTTCTTCAAGGGGCCAGTTTTTCAGGCTCACGCACAGAGAGAAGAATGCTGTATATTCTTCTCCCTGTGGGTTCCTCATATTGTGCCGAAGCTACCCTGGATCAGGGCATCTTTGCTTGGTAGGAGACTGAAGCTTCAGAGCATTGGCCTCAACATGGCTATCCCTTGGAATGGAGAACCCTTGCATAGACCCAGACATTTACTGGAAATGTTCTTAGTAGGGCAGAGCAGGCTGCCCCAGTACCTTCAGCCTCCGTGTGGCATTCCTAGCTCATGAAAAACCTGCAGGGAAACCGAGGTCTGTGGGAGTCTTGCACAGCCTACAACTGTCCCAAACCAGAGAAGGAAATGAGGCCACTAGATTTAGTCAGTTATCCTGCAGCTTACAGGCCCTGCTTTGGTGATGTTTGGGTGCAGAATCCCTTCTCTGCAGTTGAACAAGCAGAGCTGGCATCTCATTGCCTCTGAATTAAGGCCCGTAACCATAGAACACACATACAGGCTAAACATTGTTCCTTGCATGCTGCACTGCAACCCCAATCCTGCTCTTCTGTCTTCATGGTTGTAATTTAAAGACCTCTAGCAGCGTGAGTCACAGCTCCATATGATAACCTACTCAGCTCTCCACATTCCCGGGGAGCAGCTTAGTTCTAGCCAAGGGCAAGCACAGGATTCATTTACTCCGTGAGGGAGCTGGAGCCATCCTGAATCAACTATCGACTATCTTGAGCAATCATCCTGTGCTCAGATGAAGGAAAATTACCATATCCAACCCCTGATGAGTGACACTTGGTAGGGCTGATTCTCCATGACCCTTCACCTGTGCGGTCCTCTTCTTCCAGTTCCCGTCTCCTGATGCCTCTTCCTTGAATACTTCACTTTCCTTTGGATGCCCATCTCTTTCCCTTCGAGGTCGGGACATCTCATTCCTCTGCTTCCTTTATCTCCTCTCATTTTTGGCCTCCTTCTTGCCTCTTCCTCTCAAACCTCTATTTGCCTTGACTTGTTGTTTTCTTTCCTCCCTAGGGGTGGAGCAGCTCTCGAACCTGCAACATTTGGACTTGGCTTTCAATCTGCTCATGGAGCATTCCCAGCTTGCTCCCCTGTCCCAGCTGCACCGGCTAAAAAAAGTGAGTGATTTGTGAGGCAAGTGATTTAGGCAGAAGGCCGAGAACGTTTTTACTTACTTTTCTTCACTATCATCTTAGTAGTTGACCAAGAGTAGGTGGTCTTAATTATTCCCACATATTTCACATATAATTTAGGATTGAAAAGTCTACTGAAATCCTGAGTTCCCTGGCTCTTACATTTCTGTCACTGAAGGACCGTTTAATTCTTAATTTGTGTCTCTTAACAACGTATTTGATGTTGTGCAGAGGTTGCAGTTTTGTAGTCTTGAATTTGGGATTTGTGGACTGCTTGGCTTGTCAGAACTGTTAAGGAATTCTGTTGATACTGTGTTTAGTGGTCACTCGGTATTGCAGCAGCGACTCGTCGACCATCCTTTTCGAACACTCGGGAGTCAACATTCAGATCTCTACAGCCACGTTTTCACCTACCTGTACTTTCATCTTCATGTACGATTTCCTAACGACTTTGTGCTTGGTATCTTGGAGACAGTCTTCATAACGGGTTATTAACACAGAGAGCAGGCGGACACTGATGTGTGCACACGATCAGATATGTTTAGGGGCCTAGGGATCCACCAATGCTTTTCTGGTTGATCTCCGTGGTCCACTTGCTGTACCCGGGGCCAGGAGGTGAAAACTTTCTTTCTGTTGGCTCAAAAGAGTTACAGCTGCACTAACCAAATCCATTCTGCTATTCGTGGACTTACTTGGAATAGTTTGAGAAGTCAGGTCTTGTATGAGATCTTTTCTAAAGGATGGCTGTTGTTGAGGTAATTATCCAAAGTAAATTCTAATATTAGACATTTTGCTTAATACCCATAGACAACAGACTAAATACAACTTGTATCATACAAGTCTGTGGCGTTGCTGGCTCTGCCTTTTGTAGTTCTTAAGGGATGATATTCTGATTGTTATAAGATACTCTGGCTTCCTTGGATGGAGCGAGCGCCAATGGAATACTTCTACATTTTATGGACTCTTGTAGAGCTCTGTGAAATTAGGGTTCCTTATGCATACCTTTGGTTAGGTTGTGTGATTCCTTTGCCAAATCTGGGAGGGAGAGAAAGTGTGTTTCTCTGTATTTCTGTTTATTTTAGTGTGTGTGCATGTCAGTGTATGTATATGCGCATGTCATGTCCGTTTGTATGTCAGTGCACGTGTGTATGTGCATGAGCGTATATGCGCCAGGTTTTTACTGCTCCATTGTAGCCCTCCTGCCATCTTCTAATACCTGCTTAATAGGAAATGGCAAGATGTGCCCACCCTCGAGGCCACTAGAGTTGCATACTGCATTAGTGTGAGATCACGTGGTGGTAGGGTATTTCTACTGCTTTATACAGTGCCCATTACACCACCATGCATGCTTCCCATTCAATGTTCATATCAGTTGCTTTCCCATGCTTTGTATTGTCTCCTCTAGTGATTGTTTTAAAATGGGATCCTCCAACATATCGCCCGGGAGACGCCGAGGAGGGGATTATGATCAGAGATCATCCTCCTTAAGCATTCAGCACTTTGAACCAGTGTTGAGATCAAGTGAGAGCCCAGAAACCTATCAGGGGTTAGATGCAGGAGTGCACTGTGGAATGCAAGGAGTTTTATCTGTTTGTGTGAATCTCCACAAATACTTCATCCCTCAGTCTCCTAACCATTTTGCAAATCCCACCCCCACCTTGGCCATTTGGGTGTTTGCCAGTGGGGGAGGCTATCTGTCTAATTGGGGGCCGACTGTGCAATTGGACAATCTCCTCCAAAACTCCCACCCCCTCTAATATGATGGTAGGAGTTTCTGACTAGCATGCCAGTTTGGGTCAAATGGTGTCAAAGCAATGTAGCTGGTCTGAATTGGGGACATACAATCACCAGAGCGCACCTCCCTCCAATTCAGTCTTCCGTGTACCATTAAAAAAATAGTGATCCTGTTTGTGTGTCAACCTGGTCAGGTTCGAACCACACCTCGGGTCACATTTGTATCAGAGTGCCTATAGAGAATGTGGAGTAGCCCAAAGGAAATACCCTCCAGTGTAACCTTTATCAGCCATGTTTAAAAAAATGACAGCACGTCCATGCCTTTGGGTAAACCAATCACACAGATGATGTGGCGGTGGTTGCGACATCCCTGGCCCTTTTCCCTGTACTGCAAAAATGAACTCTTCCCATGTGGTCCAAATGCTGCATGTACAGATCTACGACGGCTTCAGAACCCAAGACCCACCCACTCCACTCGCAACCACTGCACCTAATGGCTCCAGGCCCCAGCAGACCCTGCTCAACTGGACAACCCTCACCTCTGACGACATCCTCAGGATCATGAAGAGCATTCACTCCGGAGCCCTCTTGGATCCCTGCCCTCGCCACATCTTCAACAGAGCCGGCACCTCCATCGCACCCAAACTCTGCCGCGCCATCAACTGCTCCATCGAGACCACCACCTTCCCTGAATACTGGAAACACTCCAAGATCAACCCCTGCTGTAGAAACCCCCTGCCAACCCGATGGAACTCAAAAACTACAGACCCATCTCTCTGCTCCCCTTCCCAGCCAAAGTCATTGAGAAGGCCATGAACGCCCAACTCTCGGAGTCCATTGAAATTAACCACAACCTGGACCTCTCCGAGATTAGTGTTTCTAGCTTATACTCTGAGTATTTTGTGTATTAGCTGTAAACTGGGTTAATTTTAAAGCATTGTGTTAGCCACCGTGCAGTTTGTCACAGAAGGCCTAGATGTTCTCTTCAATGACCTAATGTCCCATGACCATTTGAGGCTGCTAGAACCACTGTGGCTACACTTTAAGGTTCCTGTTTTAAATAGGTTCATTTCTGGAGGAAGACTTTTACTGTGTCTGTTCTCGAACTCTGAAACCATCTACCTTTATATTTATTGTAATCAGGATCTTCTTCTGATCCTCAAAACTCTCCAAACGTTCCTCTTATTTTAGCAGCTTCTTCTTCTGTTGGGTGGCCCTCCTGTAATCTCTCTTCTTTCCCCAGTTAGAGAGTTCTAGCACAAGGTGACTAAGGGTAATCCCTCTTGTTGGAAATAAAAAAAATGAATGGATTAAGAAATAAAAAAGCAATGGGGTCCGCCTTATGGGCCTTCATCAGAAAGTAGCCCATGGTAAACCATAACCAGGTAGTCCCACTTTACGTCACGTCTGTGCTTTACTCACCAGAGAGATTCACATTTATTATATAGAATTATAGATGGGTAACAGTGAATTAATGGGATGTTTTCTCAACGAGGGGTTCTGAGTTGCATCAAATGTAAATGATAAGCTCGAGTTGTCTATGATTTCACTCAGAACCTCAAGGTCAAAAGATCCTTGTAATTCACTGTTACCCATCTACCATTGTAAGTTATGTGCCTCCACTTTCAGCTGTTACACAGTGCAGAGTAGTAATGGGAGGCCAAATATAACACGACATCTGTAATGTATCACTGTCCCAAACGTAAAGAAAAGACCTTACCTGCCATCCTTGACCAACCCCCACCACCTGCCCCGCATTCCTTCCCCCTCCTGCAGCTGTGCCTTCTGATTTCAGTCAAAGCAGACCAGCAGAGCTGCATGGACAGGCTCTCCGAAGCCCTGTCGGCCTGGCCTGGAAGGCCTTTGAAGCAGCCTCAATGGGTAACCAGTTTTGGTAAGGACTGTTGGTATATGATAGGAGTGAGTTGCCAGCTTTAGAAACTGAAATAAACAGTATAGGCTTTCATGAGCGATGCATAACCTTGTAATTGTGAATGAGGAGGTCATTGTTGAAGATCGCCTGTGTTTACATAAAAGTCAAGAGGTCCATGAAGTGCAGAGGTAGGACTGATAAAGTGATGCCACGCTTAGGGAGTTCTCTTCTACTTCGAAACGGTCTTTGCATGAGTAATGGGGCATCCACGTGTGTGTCTTGTTTCTAAATCATCTCTCTGCAACTGAATAATTTGGGATCCTTGATCTTCATGTCATGGATGGCTTTGCTGAGATTTCATTTGTGTCTTTCTTGGCGCTCGTAAGTTGGTCATTCTTTGGGGGACCCAGTGGGCTGCTGTCAGCCTGTTTTAAAAATAACAACACACTTAATGGTTCCATCAGCTATCCATCAATAATCTGAGAAACATACATCACGGTTTGGGCTGTGAGTGATGGTGGCAAGGAGGGGATATCACTGGATGGCGCTGAGGAGTCAGAGTGATGAGTAGGAGATACGCAGAATGGGGCTGAGGAGTAATTGTGGCAAGGAGGGAATATCCCAGAATGTGAATTGAGGGGCAGCAGTCGCGAGAAGGGGCTATCTTGGGCGTTGAGGTGTGTTTTAGGTGAGGCAATATCACAGAATGGGACTGAGGAGCGTTGTGTGTGAGGAGGGGATATCACTTGATGGGGGGAAAGGAACGGGGCGAGGAAAGGATGTCACAGGATGAGCCAGAGAATGGTGTTGGTGTGGAGGGGGTATATCAGAGGATGGGGGTAGGTCAAAGAGGGGCTATCCTGAGCGGGCAGAGGAGCACTGGAGATAAGGTGATATCACTGAATGTGGCTGGGGAACCTCCTGGGGGGTGGGGCAAGAAGGGAATATCAAAGCATGGGGCTCGGGGAGCAGCAGTGACCAGGAAGGGATATCCTAGATTTGGGCTGGGGAGCGATGTTAGCTAAGAGGGGAAATCTCTGGATGATGTGAAAAGCGGCAGTGGTAAGGAACGAGTATCACAGGATGGGGCTGGGTGGAGGTATTATTGGAAAGGGTGTATCACAGGATGGAGCATTGAGGGCAAGGAGCGCGTATCACAGGATGGGGCTGGGTGGAGGTATTATTGGAAAGGGTATATCACAGGATGGAGCATTGAGGGCAAGGAGCGCGTATCACAGGATGGGGCTGGGTGGAGGTATTATTGAAAAGGGTATATCACAGGATGGAGCATTGAGGGCAAGGAGCGCGTATCACAGGATGAGGCTGGGTGGAGGTATTATTGAAAAGGGTATATCACAGGATGGAGCATTGAGGGCAAGGAGCGCGTATCACAGGATGGGGCTGGGTGGAGGTATTATTGGAAAGGGTATATCGCAGGATGGAGCATTGAGGGCAAGGAGCGCGTATCACAGGATGGGGCTGGGTGGAGGTATTATTGGAAAGGGTATATCACAGGATGGAGCATTGAGGGCAAGGAGCGCGTATCACAGGATGGGGCTGGGTGGAGGTATTATTGAAAAGGGTATATCACAGGATGGAGCATTGAGGGCAAGGAGCACGTATCACAGGATGGGGCTGGGTGGAGGTGTTATTGAAAAGGGTATATCACAGGATGGAGCATTGAGGGCAAGGAGCGCGTATCACAGGATGGGGCTGGGTGGAGGTGTTATTGAAAAGGGTATATCACAGGATGGAGCTTGGGAGGGGTGGTAGAGGAGGGGGTTTCATTTGGGAGCATTGAGGGCAAGGAGCGCGTATCACAGGATGTGGTTTGGAGAGCGACTGTGATAATGAGTGGGATATCACGCTGTGGGGGGTGATGCGAGGGTAGGACATCACACTCTGGTTCGGACGAAGGAGGAAGGCCGGGTAGCGAGGACATCATTGACTCAGACGATATGAGAAGCCTCAACAAGAGAGTTATCTCTAGATGCTATTGCTTGGGGACAGAGTAGTGAATTTTCATATATGGTATGTGTGGGATAAATGAAGAGCTTGTCTTAGGATCAGGCACCATTTTGTTTTACCAGTTGTCTTCTCTTTTAGATCTACCTGGAAGGGAACCCACTGTCGTTCCATGCAGACCATCGCCCGGCCACTGTTCAGCATCTTTCCCCAAGGGCTGTCTCTGAGGCAGTGAGTATAAGAGGAGGTGGCAAGAGTTGGGATGTGATTAGAGCAATGTGGGAATTTGTTCCTCAGGCCTTCAGGGAAGATCTGGATTCTGATGCCCCTTGTAGAATTTTGAGGTTTGAACTGAACGTGCGTATAATGTGTAACTGTTCACTATTGGTATGTGATTAATTTGTAATCTTTGTGGCTCAAAAAGTTGAGTCTTGCAGATATGAATAAAATCTGGACTGGATTTGATTAGGGACAGGCGTGACTGGCTTTGCAGATTACTTAAACCGGGTGGTTCAGTACTTGTGAAGTTTCAAGGTCTTTATTGGCGCTTTGGGAATTGCAAGTGAAGGCAGTGGATTGTAAGATTTTTGGCTGCCTGTGGGATGTTTAAGGGTTTGGAAGTGGGCTGGCTGGGTGGTAAAGCAAGGAAAAAGAGGGTTTGGCAGTACAGGAATAGGTTGGATCAGTTCTGTGTGTTCAGTTGTGCAGGGGAGTGGGTTACGGTTTCTGGGACAAGAATCTGGGAATGGTGAGGTTTAGTGTGTTGAAGCGGAGAGATTACATTTAAAGTTCCTTCAGTTAGTTGGTCGGATTAGCCAGATTTGGGGTGTGCAGAAGTGCTGCGGTGAATGTTTATCGGTGCAGGGCTTGAGTGGTTACCTTTTTGAATGAATGTCTGTTTGAGAGAGTTTGGTGCTTGCTCACAAGCATGTCCATTATGACACATTCTCCATTGAACATTTAGAATAATAAATACAATAAAATAATTTGATGTCAAGTTGTAAGTAGAACAAGTTATTTCATCAAGAGAAACTGCTACAGAATTACAGTAAAGCTCTTCAGCCTGAGATCCGAGGACATATTTACTCCAACTCTGAAGTGTGTGTACGTGTGTGATATCTGTTTAGCACAAACCTAGCCAATCGCTTAGAGTTCTCTTTCACAAACTGGCACAAGAATATAACTGCATCCAAGTAATGCAGTTACCCCGGCAAAGGCTGCACTTCTAAGGGAGTCGGGCACTGTATTTACAAAAAAATAATGTGAAGTGTAATAATTTAAAAAAACATTTTTAACAACATTTCTAAGATAGAAAAAACAAAATAGACACGGTTCAATCATCAATACATACAACAACAGTACTCCATCATAGACCATCACTGTCGTAGCAAGAGTAATAGTAAAGGTGGTAGGGCAAAGAATGAGGGATTTAGAAAGACGGGGGTAGGTTTGTAGTAAGGAGGCTCAACACATGTACAGAACCAACATGGTCAAGAGGTCAGCACATGTGGTGTAAGCAAATGCAAAGAAAATCAGTTGGTACAACAGCAACACTGTCTGGCAAGAAACATAGACAGTGACTTCCATAATGTTCACTTACATAGGGATAGGAGGACTAAGTGTTGGAGAGCATTCTCTTACTTGGGAGAAGAGGTGTTCGACCCTTGTTCTGGTCTCGCAGAAAAGGATTTCCAAACATTGGCGAATACGGTCAGCTGGTCTCTTATTTTCTGTAATAATCGTTCTCAGTGGGCAGCTCTGTGAGCCGTTCATTATGGGCTGCAATAGAGGCTGTGCACCAGTGGTGGTGTATACACAATGTAGCTGCTCCTTAGGGCTGCCCTCAGCAATCTGAGAGTCTGAGCCCAATAATGCGGCAGCTACAGAAGCTTTTGGGATAGAATGTGTTGGACTTGGCCCTTTTTGCAGGGTCATCCCTGAACTTTTTGCCTTCCTCCTATATTTTTTCTGACCTGTTGTTGGCTATTTTTTTACTCTGGGCACTTTACCACTGGTGATCAGTGCTAAAGTGCATATGCTCTCCCTATTATAAATTGATGTATGGATTAGTGATTCCATGATTGGGTATATTTGATTCACTGTAAAACCCTAGTACAGTGCACAAGAGGTGCCCGGGGCTTGTGAGTCAAATGCTGCTGGTGGGCTTGCAGCACTGGTTGTGCCACCCACAGAAGCAGCCTGTAAACGTGTGTCTCAAGTCTGCCATTGCAGAGCCTGCGTGCAGTCTCGCACTGCCATGTCGACTGGGTAAGTGCACCCACTTACCAGTCCCTAAACCTTCCCTTTGCTTCATATCAGTCACCCCTATGGTAGGCCCAAGGGCAGGGTGCATTGTAAGTATAAGGTAGGAAAAGCCCTGATGTGTGTGGCATGTCCTAATAGTGAATTACAGCCATTTTCGTTTTTAACTATTACCTGTTCTCCATAGGGCAGAATGAGCAGTTTGATTATTACATCTTATAATCCTAACTGACTCAGGGAACATGGTAGAAATTCGAGTTTAGTATACCTGAACTCAGAATGATAAAATTAATCTTTTAGTGAAGTTGGTTTTAACGTTCTGTGTTTGAAAATACCACTTTTAGAAAGTAGGTATTTTCTTGTCTAACCATCCAAACCTGCCTCTGCTAGGCTGTGTATTCCTTGTCTGGAGTTTGAGTGACAGGGGCTAGGGAATTCCAGGGGGTTGGGGAATTCCCAGAGACCGGGTGAGTCAGCACAGGGCTGAATAGACAGATCTCCATATAGATGGGTGTGAGGAGTTGCACCTGGGACCTGAATAGGGCTGTGCCTTCCCTCCACAATGCTGGCTCCACCTCCTGTGGTGCGTCTGATGTCTCTGCCCTGCACTGTGAAAGGAAAGGAGGAGTCATGTAAACAAAGTGCTCCAGGACTG
Source organism: Triturus cristatus (assembly GCF_964204655.1). Taxonomy (NCBI): domain Eukaryota; kingdom Metazoa; phylum Chordata; class Amphibia; order Caudata; family Salamandridae; genus Triturus; species Triturus cristatus. The sequence continues at coordinate 1,209,364,504 of NC_140584.1, read as the reverse complement.
ACCAGAACTAGTTTGGATTAGGCAAAGGCCCCTCTGCCCTCGGAGGACAAAGGATTTTGGGGTATAAATATTGGGACCCTGATCCCAAGAAATTAGATCACTTTTGGGAAGACAAGAAGAAACCTCTGCTGAGGAAGGAACCCGCGAAGACTAAAGGAGAGGCTATCCCCACCTGGTTGCTGTTTTGCGGAATTGGCCTGCAGTGGTTGCCTTACTGCCTAAGAGAGGGAGGAGAACTGTGTGTGTACCCTCATCAACTTGTGCAAAGATCTCCATGGGCTTGGAAGAGAGCTTGCCCCCTGATCTAAGTCTCAGGACCAGTAGACTTCACCAGCCTTTGTGGATTGCTGCTGGAAACGCTGTTTCAGTGGCTACAGAGTCAGGGAGCTGTGACCGACTCTCATGACCGACCCGGTGTCCTATAGGCACCGCATCAAACAACGCAAGCTCTGAGCTCACCGACTCCGTCCTGATGCCGTCACCGAGCCGTTGCCTGCACCGCGACTTGTGGACACTGCGACGTGCAACGCCTCGCTACACCAAATTGAACTGGTCTGACCGACACGATCACTGTTGCTGACTTCGAGTCCTGTGAACGCATCGGAGTTGGGCACCGCTCGCACACTTCGTGGCGCACCGCCCGGCTTGTACCGCTGTCCGGACTGATCGACGCCAGCTCCCGCAATCCGGCTCTGTTGCCGCACCACAAGCTGCAAGCACCTCAAGGAAGCACCGTCTCGCCCTGCAACGTACGCCTCGGACCCACCGACTCCGTCAACGGGCCGTTGCCTGCACCGCATCGAGGGATAACGCGTCCTGCAACGCTTTCTTTTCTGCACCGCGACGAACGCCTCAAGTAGAGGTACTGTGACTGAGTCTGTAAATGCTTTACACACTGCCTCTGAGATAAGCCTGTCTGTTCGTGCCAAGCTACCAAGGGGGTGAGCAGGGGTTATTTTAGGAGTGTACCCCCTTACCCTGACTAGAGGAGAGGGCCCCTATTTGTCACAGGTACCTACCTGTGCCAACTAGAGTCCCCCAATTCTAACAGAATGTGATTGCTGATACCTGACAGCTGCCAGTTTCGGCCAGCTGACCCTCCAGTATGCCTACAAGGAAGGGCTGTCTCATTAGGTATGTAGATTATATGTGCCTTCGCTGCACCTCCAGAAGTCTGAGTGGGTCAGTATGCCAGCTTTAAGCAGACTAAGTGGCAACCAGTACCAGTTGTTTAAAATATGGAAGTAAAGAAATTTCAACTTGGATTTTCTCAGAACCCTCTCCGGCATCCTAAGTGATTTCTCACTGCAGATCCTCATGCCAGTATGGCCTGGAGCCGTGAGGGGTGCGCTTAGGGTAGAGCTGGAAAGAAGAGCTCTTTATGGACACGAGACAATCCTGTGTTGGTGTCCCATGGAGTGAAGTATGTCTTTACTGGGGAATCTGGGAGAACAGACCTTCTCTGTCCTTAACTGCAGTTTAGACTGTGGATCAGTTTGACACTTCCACAGATCCGAGCCGCATATATTGAATTCTTCTGCAAGATTCCCCAGCGGTTGGAGCACCCCGTCCTGAAGTAATTGTTCCACGGTAATTATACCTCTAATGGACTTGTCTGTCCAGTTCACCCTCTTACCCCTCAATTAGAATTCTGTCATTATGCTAGCTGGGCGCACATGCCTACATAGCAAATAGTTGATCTTGAGCAGTTTGCTTACCACATGCCATGCGGCAAACGTATCCCCAATAATCTGATTGCTAAGTGATTAGGGTGTAGATTTGTGTGCATGTCCTGGAGTCCAGGAGGAACAGGTGTCGGGCAGTGCAATAGTGCTTTTTCTGTGACTGCCCATGAGGGTCGCTTCTGTAGATGGGCTAAGGAGGAAGAGATCTGGGAGAAGTAGTATACCAGGTCCTGTATGGCCATGCAGGGAAGCCTTCGTCCTCCTGAAGTATTGTGTGTCTGTATCTTCTGCATCTTTGTACTGGTTTGCACCAAGACCGTTTTCAGGATTGATAGAGGAAACATTCCAGAACCTATTTCTATCTTGTTGTTAAAGTTACTCTGACCATTTGGATTCAACCCTAAAAGGACAAATTCAGATGTGGCTAAGTAGAGAAATTCTCCTTCGTCTTGACAGTTAGTGGCAAGCGGTTGCCCTCTACTGTTTTCTTCAGCCCACTAGTGATCTGAATGCCGAGGCAGGTGAGTCCCTTAGGCATCCACCCCATGTATGTGTTCAGTGGTGGCAGACATTAATGAAAGCAATTTGCAATTCCTCCAATGAACATCTGAGAAAGTGTGGACCAGTGACATGGCTGTGGGGTAGGGAGGTCTCTGGAGACATCTGGGTGAGCAAAGGATCATTCGCGTAGAGAACCACTTTGATGTGACCCTCTGTAGTGTCCCCTCCCTTAATAGATGCATTTTATTAAACGCCGGCTACCTGGGGCTTTAGTGCTAGTAGAACAAAAAGTGAAACACAAGGAAACCCTGTTGTGTTCCTATATAAATATGCATGGATAGGAAGCCATTGTAATGAACGGAAGCCACGTGGGAATTGTACAACTAGAATGGCTTTTAGATAAAGTTGACAAAACAGAAGACCTGCAGCACACCCTTTTTTTGATAAAGTTCTTTTTGCATTTTCTTCAAGTTTAGCGTGCAGCACTCGAAATGCGTTCCGTTCCTTGCGCGCAAATATAACTTCAATGGAGGGTGGTGGCCCATTCAGTTTGGGTCACCGTCGAGTTGCACAGCCTTAATTCACACAGGTATTCAAGTAATACTCTTTCACCATAGTATTTCACAATTTGTTTCCATTTTTATTTCAAGATTTATCCAGTTTATCCTGCACGTCAAAGGCACGAAATTCAATAGTCTTATGCATTTAAATAGATTCAGAATTGCCCATCCAGGCCTATTCTTGAACAGTGACACATTTCGTGTTCTCCAAATCATCCCAATAACATCACCAAATGCATTTCGGTGTTTTTCAACCTTCGTCAGGGGTCTCTGTAGTTAAAGAGAATATACATCAGCCTCAACATTTACAGCCAAATCAAGTGAAAAGTATAATCAAAAGTAATGATACAAGTGTTCTCCCAAGACCATACCAACACATCAAAAGTAATTTAAACCCATGTCAAACCAAATTATAAATTATGCTTCCCCTTATGTGCACCTCATTTCATCAAAAGAAAACCCCAATTTTATCCCACTCCTCTACAATTTTTAGATAAAGTTAGCACCGAGGCCCACCCTCGCCAACGTCTGGAAAAAGTACCCCAATTCAACCCGATCGAAGGCCGCCTCTATATCTAAAGCAATGTTCAGCACCTGGTCCGGCAGGAAGTGGTATGTCGCAGGATGTGTTAAAGTGTCCAGGACGAATCTCCCCTGTAGGAAACTGGCTCTATATATACTACACCAAAATTAGGTATAGTGTGTGTATAGAGTCCAGGTGACCCCAGAGGTAGGCAGAGGTTAAAGTTAGATAGAACCTTACTCTCTATTTGTGGTAGAGTGGTCGAGCAGTAAGGCAGTATCAGAGGACAGTGTAAAGCATTTGATGTACACACTCAGCAAATTAATTCACACACAAGAACTGAAAAAATATACTGTTTTATTTTTAGAACCAAGCAAGCCTGGCACAGGTAAGCATTAAATACTTTACAGTAATAAGTTGCTGATTGTAGAACAGTTTGAAAATGCCATAGGAATTGTACTTTGTTTGATTTACAGAAGATGCAGTACGTTGCAATACTTAGCAAATACAGTACATTGAAACGAATAGGCTTTTCAGTAAATTATAGGTAAGTTACTTTTTACATTACTTTTCTAACTCAGTGCTGGATACATAGATTCAGCTCTGGTACATTTCCTGCAAACAGATAAGTAAATACGTTTTGGTTATGCGAGCGATTTTTAAAGAATATTTTTAGATTTCAAAACTCCACACGTGGAAACTTTTTGGAAGAAAATTGTCAATGTTATCCAATGGAGCAAAAACAGGTTATCGGTTCACAGGTAAATTATCGACTGTGGCAGTTAAGGTTCTGGGGTTAGACTCAGGGGTCCCCCAGAGTCAGTGATGCACTCTTGTTACATCCTCAGCGGCCTAGGGTGGCTGGGTGCAGAGTGTTGAGGCCCAATGTTCTCCCATGTGGGATAGGGGACCTCCTGTTGGTAGCTGCTGGCAGGCAGGCCACTGGGTTGTGTGAAAAAAGCTCCTGGACTTTAGCTCAGGGCAAATAGGGAAACAAAGTAGCACCAAAGGTGCACCCTCAGAGGCACTAGGGCGGCCGGGTGCAGAGTGCTGTTTCGAGGTGGGGTGCCCTGTTGTTTTCAGTGGAGTGACTCCGGTCGAAAGAAACACTGCAGGCTCGGGGACGAAGACCTTCTGGGTGCGACCACCATTTCGTTCGGTAAGTTGGGATGTCTTAGGTTGTCTAGGCACCGATGGTTGTGGCACACAAGGCCGTGGGACGTCGGGTGTAGGGGTGCCTTTTGGTGTCGAGAGCAGCAGGCTCTCGACCGAGGGGTCCAGAAACATGTCTGTTGGTGGCAGCCTAAGCAGCCACTCAGTCGCGACACTAGAAGTTGGTCGAGTTTCAGGAGGCATCTCTAAGATGCCCTCTGTTGTGCATTTTACAATAAATCCCACACTGGCATCACTGTGGGTTTAATGTGCTGAGAAGTTTGATACCAAACATCCCAGTTTTCAGTGTAGCCACAACTCCCAGCACCATATATTCTTAATGGCAGCACTGCATTTACAATGCCCAGGAATGGACTTGGCCACTGTAGGTGTACAGGGCTCATGCACCTGTACCCTCACCACTGGCATAGTGCACCCAGCTAGAGGGGTGATTAATCTATGCCAGGGCATTGGTTTGTAGGCATGGCACACAGGGATGTGTGCCATGTCGACTCTTCACTTTGTTCTGCACCTAGACACACAGCCGGGAAAGGCAGTGTGTGAGTGAAAAGGTGCAGGGCCCATTAGGGTGGCTCAATAAGTGCTGCTGCCCTTGGGGGCCTTCCCTGGTCACAGGGCCCTGGGTACCTGTGGTGCTATTTACCAGGGGCTGACAAGTGGCCAGAGATGCCAATTGGGTTTAGGCTTCAATGCAATTTTAGGGAAGGAACATAGGCCCTGGGTAACTGATTAGCAGGAGCCCAGGCGCACTCAGTCAAAGAATCAGCAAAAAGTTTGGGCATACCATGCAAGAAAGAGGGCACTTTTTCACATCCCCTGCATTTCATGGATCAGCAAAGGGATACGTTTTGGCTGTCTTTTCACTAGAATTTCAGATAGTATTTGACACAAACATTTATTAAGGAAATTCCTCAGTAGCTAGGGCTGTTTATTCTTTGGAAAGTAGTAAAAATGCCTCATTAGAAATAGATCCTTACAAGTCTGTAGCTATACAGCAAAGAGACAATCATAGCCTTGCACACTTTATAAAATAAGTCTGGAAAGCCGTCCAACCCTCGGTGACTTAGTGGAGGTAAGGTCGGAGACGGTTCAATTCCTCCCTGTCTCATTTACCCTTCAATAAGATACTTCTTCCTCAGATAATGTGGTTATGTCTAAAGAGCATGTGAAGGTCTTTTCCCTACTAAGCGAGTCCAGGACCTGGGCTGTATATAGCAAACTCCTCCATAATGTCAAGGGAATGAGAGTAGAGTTCCAGTCTCTTTTCAGGCTGCTGCTATTGAAACCGAGATTCCCGCGGTCACAACTGTTCTACAAGCAGACCACCTATATTTTTTCTAATGCTCATTGTGCCTCACAGGTTCCTTTTCAACATGTTGTGTGAAAATATGAAAACAGAGTAAAGATAGAATTTGTCTGTTTTTCCGGTTTCCAACTCATGCCCGCATTTGTCACTAATATCATTCTTATATTGTATCCTTCACATCCTAATTAGTTGTTCCATCGATGACTATTCTGCAGTCAGCTTTCATTTAGGCCCTCACCCCCCTTCTGATTGCCTTTTAACGCTGCCCACGGCATCTGAGTCGACCTTACGGAGGGTCCATTGAATGCAACATATATAGACCTAAGTGTCTTTTTGTCAGAAGGAAATCTATTTACCATCACTCTCATATGCCAGTGCTCAAGGAGAAGAGTTGTACAAACCAAATCAAGACCCAATGAAATTGAGGGTTGTCCAGATATTCCTCCCTGTATGATACAATGGATGGCCACCTTGGGTAGAAGATACCCCTGAAGAAGAAAGTAATCCATCCAGGGCATCGTACTGTGTGGACATGACAGAAAAGTGTATCCCTGTCGGTCAGAGGCAAAGGATGTTAAATGTCCAATAAGGCATGGTCTGCCATTAATTAGTCTGTCAGCATGGCCTGCCATCAGTCTGTCAGCATGGCCTGCCATCAGTCTGTCGGCATGGCCTGCCGTCAGTCTGTCGGCATGGCTCTGCCGTCAGTCTGTCGGCATGGCTCTGCCATCAGTCTGTCGGCATGGCTCTGCCGTCAGTCTGTCGGCAATGGTCTGGCGTCAGTCTGTCGGCAATGGTCTGGCGTCAGTCTGTCGGCAATGGTCTGCCGTGAGTCTGTCGGCATGGTCTGCCGTGAGTCTGTCGGCATGGTCTGCCGTGAGTCTGTCGGCATGGTCTGCCGTGAGTCTGTTGGTATGGTCTGCCATGAGTCTGCCGGCATGGTCTGCCATGAGTCTGCCAGCATGGTGTGAGAAAGTGGCTTCCTATTGCCGTAACCCCTCCTTTTTTTTTGCCAGACTACTGATGGTCTTTGACTTGATGTGCTCTGGGGCCCTGCCAATCAGGCCCCAGGGCCTGTGTTCTTTCCTCAAATAAAACCCAATTGGCTACTCTGGTCACAGGTAGGTTCCTGGTAAATGGTACCCCATGTACCCAGGGCACTGTGACCAGAGAAGGCTCCTGAGGGCTGCAGCACCAATTGTGCCACCCTTAGGGGCCCTGTACCTTTTCACAAACACACTGCCTTGCAGGCTGCGTGTCTTGGTGCAGATCAAAAGTGAAGAGTCGACATGGCACACATCCCTGTGTGCCATACCTACCAACCACTGCCTTGGCCTAGGTCAGTCACCCCTCTAGCTGGGTGCACTATGCCAGTGGTGAGGGCATAGAGGCATGAGCCCTGTGCCCCTACAGTGTCTAGGGCCATTCTCGGACATTGTAAGTGCAGTGAACCATTAAAGAGTATATGGTGCTGGGAGGTTGTCACTATGAACTCCACAGTACCATGATGGATACACTGAAGTCCTGGAAGTTTGGTATCAAACTTCTCAGCACATTGTACCCACACTGATGCCAGTGTGGGTTTCAATGTAAAACGCACGACAGAGGGCATTTTAGAAATGCCCACTGAACTCAACCCACAACCAGTGTCCCGACTGAGTGGCTGCTTAGGCTGCCACCCACCAGACATGTTGCTGGACCCCTGGGTCGAGAGCCATCTGCTCTCGAGGGCCTGCAACAATGCACATCCTGGGACGAGGTGCTAGGTCCCCTCCCTCAGTATGGGCAGGGGAAGCTTCAAAGGCCTGCCGCCTTTGTGAGCTTCTCCAGACCACTTGCTGTACTCAGAAACTGGTCCCCACTGGTTCTACCCCCCACTTTGGGTGGGAGAACCAGCAGAAAAAACAAGTGAGGGAGAGAGGTGTGCCCACCTCTGCCAACTCCACCCCTAAGGTGGGGTAGGCGAGGTGAAGCACAACCTCGAGTCCCCGCCATCTTGAGGATGGGGGGACCCAGCCAACCAGGGACAGGCTCCTGCCCCACTCCCACTGGAGAGTGGCAGAATAGGGGTGTACCCACCCAGGGAAGGGACCCATTGGTCCCTGCCCTTTACCTAATGGTAACGCCCCTAAATTATGTATTTAGGGTCAACCCTGAACCTTCCTTCCTCAGATCCAGCAACCACAAGAAAAGAAGAAGCACGAGAAGCCGTGCAGAGCTAACAAGAGGATGACACCTACTGATTTGGTCCCAGCCCTACAGGCCGGTCTACCCTCGAACCTGCTCCTGCAAATCCCCGGCGTGTCCAGCGGCCAGCAACCTCAAAAACCCCGGAGGACCTGCCTGCATTCACTTTTCAAGCTGTTTCTCCCGTGCACACTGGACGTGTTTGAACTGCAGCTTCTGGTGCCAGCCAGGACCTGCAAATCCAGCACACTCTGCACCCGCTGAGCCCGGCCCGTGTTTGAGTGAACAAACACCACGAGGAGGTCCCCCTTGTGATCCTGACCCGAGATCCGGCGACCCCTGACCTACCTGAAGCCTCCAGATGACTCCTGCAGTCTCAATCCAGGAGACCCCCCCCCCCCCCCACCCCCCATCGCGACCAGAGCGGGTAAGAAAATCCGATGTCCAAAGGCACCCCGGCACCCGTCGCCCCACGACCTTGTGTGCCCAACCCAGTGGTGCCTAACCATCCCTCTACATCCCAACTTACCCCTCGAAGTGGTGGTCACTCCTGGAAGATCTTCGTCCCCGAGCCTGCAGGTTTTCTTGATCCCGGAGAATCTCCATTGAATTCAACAGGGCACCCAACCTCAAAACTGCACCTGGCTGCCGTAGCGCCGCTGAGGGTGCCCCTTTGATGCTAACTTGGTCCCCACCGTGCCCTGAGCTTAACCCTAGGAGCTTTGCTCCCACAACCCTGTGGCCTGCTTGCCAGCAGCCACCAACCGGAGTCCCCCTATCCGCCGTCCGAGTGACGCTGAAGGTGCAACAACAGTGCATCACTGACCCTGGGAGACCCCTGAGTCTAACCCCAGAACCCTAACTCAAAAGACCGATTACTTACCTCGAAACCGATAACTCATTTTTCCTCATAGGATAACATTGACACTTATTTCTCTCAAAAAGTTTCTAAGTGTCGACTTTCGAAAACTGCAAATATTCCTTAAAAATCAGCCGATTAACCAAAACGTATTTTCTCAACTGTTTTCAGGAAATGTCCCAGTGCAGAATCCAGGATCCATCACTGAGTAAGAAAAAGTAACGATAACCTAACTTACCTGCTAAGTGAATTTCCTCCCATAGGATAACATTGGGATTCTATGTGAAAAAGTTTCTAAGTGTCAACTTTTGAAATTCAATAATATTCCTTACAAATCATACCTTTAACCAAAATACATTTACTCACCTGTTTTCAGGAAATGTCCCAGGGCAGAATCTAGGATCCAGTCCTGTGGTTAGAAAAGTAATCTGAAAAGTAATTAACTGTATTTTACTTAAAAAGCCCATTCAATTGTATGTATTATACCTGAAATGTGTTGCAATCTGCTTTCTTAAACCTGTAATCAAAACCAGTACCTGTTATTCTACAATTCTGAACTGTGGTCAAACAAGACAATTACTACTGCAAAGTATTTATATGCTTACCTGTACCAGGCTTGCTTGGTTCTAGAAATAAAACAGTATATTTTTTTTATACAAAACAATTGGCCTAGAGTTCAGTTCTTGAGTGAGTGAGACCATTTGCTGACTGAGTGTGTACATCAATGCTTTACACTGTCCTCTGATACTGCCTTACTGCTCGACCAAGCTACCACTTTAGAGAGTAAGGTTCTATCTAACTTTAACCTCTGCCAAACCTCTGGAGACTCTTGGACTCTATACACACTGTACCTCACTTTGGTGCAGTATATATAGAGCCAGTTTCTTACACATGGTCTGCCATCGGTCTGTCGGCATGGTCTGCCATCGGTCTGTCGGCATGGTCTGCCATCGGTCTGTCGGCATGGTCTGCCATCGGTCTGTCGGCATGGTCTTCCATCGGTCTGCCGGCATGGTCTGCCATCGGTCTGCCGGCATGGTCTGCCATCGGTCTGCCGGCATGGTCTGCCATCGGTCTGCCGGCATGGTCTGCTATCGGTCTGCCGGCATGGTCTGCCATCGGTCTGCCGGCATGGTCTGCCATGGGTCTGCCGGCATGGTCTGCCATGGGTCTGTCGGCATGGTCTGCCATGGGTCTGTCGGCATGGTCTGCCATGGGTCTGTCGGCATGGTCTGCCATGGGTCTGTCGGCATGGTCTGGCATGAGTCTGTCGGCATGGTCTGCCATGAGTCTGTCGGCATGGTCTGCCATGAGTCTGTCGGCATGGTCTGCCATGAGTCTGTCGGCATGGTCTGCCATGAGTCTGTCGGCATGGTCTGCCATGAGTCTGTCGGCATGGTCTGCCATGAGTCTGTCGGCATGGTCTGCCATGAGTCTGTCGGCATGGTCTGCCATGAGTCTGTCGGCATGGTCTGCCATGAGTCTGTCGGCATGGTCTGCCATGAGTCTGTCGGCATGGTCTGCCATGAGTCTGTCGGCATGGTCTGCCATGAGTCTGTCGGCATGGTCTGCCATGAGTCTGTCGGCATGGTCTGCCATGAGTCTGTCGGCATGGTCTGCTGTTAGTCTGTCGGGATGGTCTGCTGTTAGTCTGTCGGGATGGTCTGCCGTTAGTCTGTCGGGATGGTCTGCCGTTAGTCTGTCGGGATGGTCTGCCGTTAGTCTGTCGGGATGGTCTGCCGTTAGTCTGTCGGGATGGTCTGCCGTTAGTCTGTCGGGATGGTCTGCCGTTAGTCTGTCGGGATGGTCTGCCGTTAGTCTGTCGGGATGGTCTGCCGTTAGTCTGTCGGGATGGTCTGCCGTTAGTCTGTCGGGATGGTCTGCCGTTAGTCTGTCGGGATGGTCTGCCGTTAGTCTGTCGGGATGGTCTGCCGTTAGTCTGTCGGGATGGTCTGCCGTGAGTCTGTCGGGAGGGTCTGCCGTGAGTCTGTCGGGAGGGTCTGCCGTGAGTCTGTCTGCATGGTCTGCCGTGAGTCTGTCTGCATGGTCTGCCATGAGTCTGTCTGCATGGTCTGCCATGAGTCTGTCTGCATGGTCTGCCATGAGTCTGTCTGCATGGTCTGCCATGAGTCTGTCTGCATGGTCTGCCATGAGTCTGTCGGCATGGTCTGCCATGAGTCTGTCGGCATGGTCTGCCATGAGTCTGTCATCACGGCCTGTCAGCATGGCTCTGCCATGAGTCTGTCTGCATGGTCTGCCGTGAGTCTGTCTGCATGGTCTGCCGTGAGTCTGTCGGCATGGTCTGCCATGAGTCTGTCATCACGGCCTGTCAGCATGGCTCTGCCATGAGTCTGCACCATGGTCTGCCATCAATCAATCAATCAAGAAATTTGTATAGCGCGCTACTCACCCAGAGGGTCTCAAGGCGCTAGGGGGAGGGGGGTCCGCTACTGCTCGAACAGCCAGGTCTTGAGTTGCTTCCTGAAGGAGAGGTGGTCTTGGGTCAGACGGAGGTGGATGGGGAGGGAGTTCCAAGTCTTGGCTGCCAGGTAGGAGAAGGATCTTCCTCCCATGGTGGCTCTTCGGATGCGTGGAACGACAGCGAGGGCGTGGCTGGTTGATCGTAGCTGGCGAGTGGGAGTGTAGAAGGTCAGGCGGTCGTTGAGGTACCTGGGGCCCAGGTTTTTGAGGGCCTTGTGTGCGTGGGTGAGGAGTCGGAACGTGATTCTCTTGCTGACGGGGAGCCAGTGCAGGTCTCTCAGGTGTCCGGAGATGTGGCTGTGTCGGGGGATGTCCAGGATGAGTCGTGCGGAGGCGTTCTGGATGCGTTGGAGTCTTTTCTGTAGTTTGGCTGTGGTTCCGGTGTAGAGGGTGTTTCCGTAGTCCAGTCGGCTGGTGACGAGGGCCTGGGTGACCGTCTTCCTGGTTTCGGTGGGGATCCATCGGAAGCTCTTTCGGAGCATGCGTAGGATGTTGAAACATGATGATGATACGGCGTTGACTTGTCTGGTCATCGAGGGGGAGGAGTCCAGGATGAAGCCCAGGTTACGTGCGTGGTCCGTTGGTTTGGGCGCGCTGCCCAGGGCAGGGGGCCACCAGGAGTCGTCCCAGGCAGAGGGTGATGAGCCAAGGATGAGGACTTCCATAATGTGTGCAACGCTGATAATATCATTTATATGTTTAATGTTCAACTACTCATTTATCTGGACCAGTGTCTATCTTAGATGTATTTTGTATTTTGTATGTTATAAATAATCAGTATCATCTCATAGAATTGTTCAGAATTAACAGTTTTGTGTTCACTAATTTTTATTTATCACTTGATAGGTGCCATGGAACTCATGTCTGAATAATTTCTTGCCCTGAAGAAGGTGTTGCCCCGGTTACAAGGGGGCGTCACACCGAAACGCGCGTCGGCATATTGAACTGGATGGTTCACTACACAGATTTATTAATATACTACAAGAACATTTTTCTTGTTACTTTATTCTGTCTACCATATGCCATTCTTCTTTTGCACCTTTTGGTTTATGCTCAATACTTAAGAAGACTCGCTTACCATTATCTTGGGCCTGCATTTTGTTCTAATTTTAGTAGTTAGGGTCATGTGCCTTGAGTTATAATGTATGAATGCGTCTGAGTATGAATGAGTATGTGTGATTAATTTTATTCCACAGATTGTCCATGGGCACCTATGCTTTGTAGGACAAATAGGTCCTGGGTTTTTGTTGGTACATAAATGGTGTTATAATGTCTGAATTTCACGTATCCATTGAATGAGTATTTTTCTAACAAGGTTAAAAATTTAAAAATAATTAAAATATGGATTAATACCTCATCTTTATGTGTTCTGTAATCCTTACACAGTCCAGTAAGAGTGGTTCTTCTTTGCTTCAAGTAACGACTTAGATGCGTCTATAAAATAACTATAGGTACAGCAGATTTGTATTGTATTTACTTGAGGACTTCCGTCTTGTCTGAGTTCAGTTTCAGGCGGCTGTTCATCATCAATTCTGCTACGTCTCTCATCCCTTCGTGTAGGTTGGTTCTGGCGGTGGCTGGGTCGTTGGTGAGGGAGAGGATCAGCTGGGTGTCGTCGGCGTAGGAGATGATGTTGAGGTTGTGTTGGCGTGCGATGGCTGCGAGGGGGCTCATGTAGACGTTGAAGAGGGTGGGGCTGAGTGACGATCCCTGAGGGACGCCGCAGATGACTTTGGTGGCCTCTGACTTGTACGGAGGGAGGCGGACTCTCTGGGTTCTTCCGGCGAGGAACGAGGTGATCCACTCTAGTGCCTTCTCTTGGATTCCAATGTTGCTGAGGCGCTGCACTAGGGTGCGGTGGCAGACAGTATCGAATGCTGCGGAGAGGTCTAGGAGGATGAGGGCCGCTGTTTCCCCGTTGTCGAGCAGGGCTCGGATGTCGTCAGTGGCTGCGATGAGGGCGGTCTCGGTGCTGTGGTTGGCTCTGAAGCCGGACTGTGAGTGGTCGAGGGATCCATTCGTCTCGAGGAAGGCGGCCAGCTGTCTGTTGACGGTCTTCTCGATGACTTTGGCAGGAAAATGGAGGAGCGAGATGGGGCGGTAGTTCTTGAGGTCGGTAGGGTCTGCTGAAGGTTTCTTCAGGAGGGCGCTGAGTTCGGCATGCTTCCAGCTCTCCGGGAAGGTGTCGGTGTTGAAGGAGCAGTTGATGATGTCCCGGAGTTGGGGTGCAATGACGGAGTCGGCCTTGTTGAAGATGTGGTGGGGGCAAGGGTCGGATGGTGATCCGGAGTGGATGGTGTTCATCGTGTAGATGGTGTCTTCGGTGCTGACCGGGGTCCAGGCGCGGAGGGTGGTGGTGGGGGGCGTCGGTTCGGTGGTTGGGTGCGTGGTCTGTGCGTCGAAGCTGTTGTGTATGTTGGCGATCTTGCTGTGGAAGAACGTGGCGAGTGAGTCGCAGAGGTCTTGTGAGGGAGTGATGTCGTTGTTTCCGGCTCTGGGGTTGGAGAGCTCTTTGACCATGCTGAAGAGTTCCTTGCTGTTGTGTGCGTTGTTGTTAAGTCGTTCCTTGAATGCTGTCTTCTTGGTGGTGTGTATCAGCTGGTGGTGCTGGCGGGAGGCGTGCTTGAGGGCGGTCATGTTGTCCGTAGTTGGGTCTTTGCGCCAGGCTTTCTCGAGGGTGCGGCAGTTCTTCTTGGAGTTCTTGAGATCGTCGTCGAACCAGGGGGCTTTCTTGCTGCCGGGCCTGCTGGGATGGTTTTCAGAGGTGCGAGGTTGTCAGCGCAGTTGGTGAGCCACTGTGTGAGGTTGATGGCTGCTTGGTTGGGGTCCGTTGAGCTGGCGGGAGGGTTCTGGTTCAGGGATGTGGTGAGCTGGTCGGGGGTGATCTTGTTCCAGCTCCTGCGGGGTGCCTGTTGCAGATGGTGGTGAGTCGTGGTCTTTCTGAAGCTGAAGTGGACGCAGCTGTGGTCTGTCCAGTGGAGTCCGGTGGAGTGGCTGAAGGAGATGTACTTGCTGGAGGAGAAGACTGGGTCAAGCGTGTGTCTGGCGTAGTGGGTGGGGGTGTTCACCAGTTGCCTGAGTCCGAGGTTGGCGAGGTTGTCCAGCAGGGTGGTGGTGTTGCCGTCATTGTTGTTCTCCAGGTGGAAGTTGAGGTCCCCTAGGAGGATGTAGTCAGTGGAGGGGAGGGCGTGTGGGCTGATGAAGTCTGCGATGTCTTCGCTGAATTGTGTGCGAGGTCCTGGGGGTCTGTAGATGAGGGTGCCTCTGAGAGTCGTTTTGGGATCGGTGTGAATCTGGAAGTGAAGATGTTCAGCGGCTGCGAGGGTGTCGTCGGAGTTGCCGTGATGCGGATGGTGTTCTTGTGGACGATGGCGATGCCTCCTCCTGTCTGGTTGATGCGGTCCCTCCGGGTGATCTTGTATCCGTCCGGGATGGCGATGGCGATGTCTGGCGCTGAGGAGGCGTTCATCCATGTTTCGGTGAGGAAGGCGACGTCTGGAGATGTGGTGTCGAGCAGGTTCCAGAGTACCACGGCGTGTTTGTGGACGGAGCGGGTGTTGAGCAGGATGCACTTCAGGTGGTTGCTGCTGGTGCTCGGCTTGGCGGGTGTGTTACAGGTCCGGATGCAGGAGAATTTGCAGGATTGGCAGGTGAAGGGTCCGTGGGTGCGTCTTGGGGTGGCTCGGTAGCAGCCGGGGATCAGGTCGGTGTTGAGTGCGTTGAGTGTGGCGGTGTCGTAGGTCCGGCGGGTGGGCTGGCATCTGTGGGGGCCAGGGGTTCTGGCGCTGGGCGCGGTCCGGGCGTAGACGGGCTTGCCTTTGGCGCGCCTTCGGCGCACAATCGGCGCGTCCGCTGCGCGTGTCCGCTGCGCGTCCGCGCGGTCTCCATTTAAGGCGAAGTGGGAGGGAGGAGCAGCTGGGAGGCGGGAGCGGGGAGTACACGGAAGAAAAGGGGGCAGGGCCGCGATATCACGGCGGCGGGAAGCTGGGAGCGGGGGTTACACCAGGGGAGGCACAGAACCTAAACACAGAGGTACAAAAAATGACAAACAGCAGGGAACAGCAACAGCAGCAAGGCAATTAACAGGGAGAAAAAACGGCAGAATCGGCACAAAGAGCAGCAGCGAGGGGTCACACACACAGCTGGAGGGCCGTGCGGCGCGGGGGTGTCCTGAAGACAGGTCATGAGTCTGCACCATGGTCTGCCATGAGTCTGCACCATGGTCTGCCATGAGTCTGTCAGCATGGCTCTGCCACTCTTATTGCAAACATCGGGGGGGCCCTGATTTATCTAGGAGAGGCTCCAGATAAATTATGTACCACCAAATTCTCCCACTAATCAAGGCAGTTTAGAGAAGATGCTAACCTTGGGTGTTTTCTGGGTGTGTACCACCCCATGGGATAAGGTCCCGCCAAACACCATTGTCAGACATGGCTTGATGTCTCTGAGTAGTTCGTGTACATCTACTGCTGATAACCCTGTGTAGAAACATGACACTTGTCTTCATTTAAAACAAATCTTTCTTCATTGTCCATCAAATAACCCCAGCTTCAGTACAGCTTTCTTCTCTCGGCCAGGGGCCTTTGCATTTCACATTCCATGGCTCTATACTTAATGTTACATCATCATATTCCACAAACTCTGCACCCGCCCGCCCAGCCCCTCTTTAGTTGCAATGATTCTCCTGAACGTACTGCAGGATCTTCTTGTGTTTAGAAAAGTGCGACAAGCTGTTCACACTCTAGGTGACTAGTGTCAACGGGGCAAGTGCCAGTGGCTCATGGCGTAGGGGGCATGTGGCTGATGTGGGGGGGTCTACTAAAAGTTCTAGAGGGTGCAAAAGATGTTTTTCTAGCACTCAAAATTGCTAGATATCTGCCCATATTGGTGGGATGTACCATGAGCTCTTTGGATTACAGGCAGTGACAGTGGGCCTGTGGGTGTGTAGGGAGTAGGATCGGAAGGGCTGGATTACAGTAGAAGGAATATGAATAAACATTTTAAGTTGGTGACCTTTCTAGGGCAGTAGGGGATGTGGTGGTAAAGATGCTTGGGGGATCTCTGTTGCTTAGTTTTGGATCACAGCTGTGTTTACTTAGGCTAGAGTGCTAAACTCTGCTGGGATAGCAGGTGCTGGTGGAATGGCGCCAAAGATGTGGAGTCTAAGACCGGGGACAGGGACCCTGAGGTGAGTGGTCTGGGAACTCCGTGTGGGTGGCAGGCGCGGGGATGCCAGTTGCAGTCCACAGACTGGATCCTGCCAGGAAGCCTCTGTAGTTTTAATGAAAGTGATGGACATTTCCCAGCGATTAGCTCCAGATGGCACTCGGAGCTCCTATGCATAACAGACTGTGACTGGCAGCATACCATGGAATGGGATTCTTCTTAAAACGAGGTTGTACATCTTCAACACTGAACAGTTCAGCCACTCAAAGCCCTCCAAACATATGTGAATTCAATGGGATGTTTCACGCTAGACTTCAGCATACTTCGGAACATTGTTAGAAGAGAGGGGTAGCCAGAAGTCTCATATAATGGTAGAGTAGAGAGGATAACCTGGGCAGGAAGGGATCAAACTTGCGAGGCCAAGGGTGGGCTTGGATGGAGCTCCTTGTCTCCCTTGAGAAGAGACCTGGGCTTGTCCCTCTCCCTGGTCAGAGTTCCCAATCTGATGGAGCCCGGTCCTGTCTGACCTGTGGGATGGACCCAGTGGAGATGAACTGTGGTGTATGCCGGGACGTGGCCCTCGTGGTGCATCAGACAATATAACGTGTACATCACCTGCGGGCTCGGTGATGTACACGTAAGGAACATACAGTAGACCAAGAACATTTTCCGTGGCTTGGAATGTTTATTCCTTCGTCTTCCTCTTTGTATGTGATGACCATTGGTGCCACACTGGTGTACAACATTGCTAAAAACACATTGCCAAGTCTATAGCTCTAACAAAGGGGAGACCTATTGGCTTTGTCAGTGCTTTTTTTCTGGACTTCAGGCCATGATGTTCCGCAGCCTGCACTGCTGTAAAACATGGCTAAAAAACACATTGACAACGCCAATAGATATTGCACAGGCGAGAACTATTGGCTTTGTCATAGCTTGTTGTAGTTGAGCACTGGCGGTGTAGACGGAGAGGGCTATAGAGAAGTAAATGGGAGAAGAACCAGGAGAAGAGTTGAAGGGAAATGTAGGCAAGAAAGGGGAAGAATCTCGGCGAACTCGGAAAGCTGAGGGGCCATGGAGACGGGGTAGTGGAGGTAGAGGAGAGTAGGGATGCAAGTTTGAAGATGCTTCTCCAATCCAAAGTATTTATTAGTTTCCTTGTATTTCCATTTTTTTCAGTTACAAAGACAGATCTACAAGTACCAGAAGCAGTGCAAATAAGCATTGGCAAAGCCAATAGTTCTGGGATTGGCCTTCAGCTTTTTGACTTTGACAGTTATTATTTTGTCTGTCAGGGATTTTGCAAAACTTTGTCATTGTAAGCTGCTGTGTACTCATCGGTTAACAAGCATTGGTAAATGCATGAAGTTTTGCCTTGGTGACTAATAGGCTGTTTTTTGTTGTAAGTTCTAGCTTGCTGAGTAGTTGTACAATATGTTACAGAAAGGCTGTTAAAGTGTTATGACTTGTATATGTATAAAAAGGCAATCTATTGTGATGTTACTAGTGGTACAGTGTGGGTAAGTAATAGCAAAATTTAAAAAAATGAAAGATTTAAATGATAGAATGAATTGATGAGCAATATTGGTGCTTAGAGGAATTCTTTACAACTTTTGGCCCCGGTGCCGCTGCACCTGGTGCACCATTGAAATCAGGATCTATTGCCTGTAAGGCAAGTGCACTTGTGACTGCCTGTTTTTAGTAGTACAATATTGCAATATTTGGTGTTTAGCAAGGTTTCTAGAGCTTTGAGCCCGGTGTCACTGCACCTGGTGCACCATTAAAATCATGACTCTAGTGCCTGCAAGGTAACTAACTACACTTGTGACTGCTTATTTAGTAGTAAAATATGCATGCATCCAGGAGAAGTTAACAAAAAATAACAATTACACACAAAAGCGAATTAACCCAGTAATCCAGGGATCTGAGCAGATAAGAGCCCCTTTTAAGATATGTGAAATACAATAGATTTCACAAGCACAGCGCAAGTGGCTAAGGTTGTTAGTTGAAGGCTGTATATTGTTGATTTGTCAGTGTTTGCTTGATTTTTTTCTAACATGATTTCTCCTGTGCATGTGTGCGATTGTCACCTTTTGTTTTTCTCTTTCTGTAAGTCTTCTTGACCTTTCTTTCAGTGAGCCTGCTTACTTTTCTTTGTATTGAACAAATTGTGGTGTCTTTTCATTTATGAGGAATTGCTTATATTGTTTCTCTGTTTTACTTTTTCACAATCTTGTAATGTCAGTGTCTGATGTTAGTGTTTCGTTCTTTCTGTAGAATATATTGCATTGCTCCCTCTTTTATTTACTTTGTGTCTTCTCACTCTGTACCCTTTTAAAACATTTTAAGGTCTCCTGATTGTAGTGGTTTATCAGACCATAAATACCACCTCACCACCAACCCCGGCATTGGGGAGGCCAATTTGCCTAGCTTTAATGTGTTATTGCATGGGCCATCATTTCTGCCTGCCTTTGTTTGCAAATGTTATCTCATTAAACTCGTAACTATTGGCTTTGCCAGTGCTTGTGCTCCTCAGTCTCCCACTAACTCTGCCATGCACCTTGTCATGTTCTCTCCTTCACCACTTTTCACCTTTTTTGGTTTATTAGGTAGAGCCTATCGCAGCACGCATGCGCTGCTCTATGGGGAGGCTTCTTGTAAGCACTCCAAACATCCCAGAGACTTCTCCGTGTGAGTCGGGCAACTCCCACACATTCCATTGGCCTTTGTGTGTAGCTTTCAATAATGAAAGCACGCAAATGGCCAAAGATGGGTGCATGTTCTGCCATTTCTCTAAACGTTCACTCCCACGGCGTTTGGGTATTGGGAGCGAGCAGCGGCGCGCAGGGTGCTAGCTGCATTCCTGGATCATGTTACTAATTAACACAGTGCGGTTGCGCTTGTTTTTGTTTGTTCCTTGGCACCCACGAGCCTGACCGGTCATGTTCATCGACTCGATGGTGGCCCTCGCGGCATTAATGACGTTCTAGCCCCAACGCATATCTTAAATATGAGGGAAACAAACACGAAACAAAACAACTGGCAGCAAAACGAGTAATGCATTACTGCCCAAAAGTGTCGAGGATCACGCCTACACTCCAAACAAAAATGATTTCACAAATATTTTAGAAAGGTTTAAAGGCTATGGTCTACCAATGTTTGAATCAAATGTTCAAAATAAGAGTGTGCAATAGGTTTACTAACTAAACAACTTATGCATACGTGGCTTAATTACAATAAAGATACGTTCTGCGACTATACAAGACTTCATATGTTAGCACAGACTTAGCGGTTTTGCCAATACGTCAACAAGTATTCTACCCATCCAACTACACACCACAGGCCTCAGTTCTCCGGTTACAGGAAGGCCGTACAGTCTCATACATTTTTTTTTATTGGAATACTGAAAACGACACGTGCACTCCCTCCAAAAAACGCACCCCTCGCCTATCAAATCAGCTGATATGATAGTCTACAATAGGTTCACTTAATAACGTAAATTCAGCTCAGCAAATGTCTCAACGTATTTTATCTTTACACATGTTTGCTTAATTAGGAGAGAAGAGCTGGCCTAAGGGCTACGGTGGTCGACCTTGAATCTGGGGAACTGGGTTCGAGTCTCGGGAAGGACGCTGAACATCCTGTGATTCTGGGCAAATCACTTAATCTCCCCGTGCCTAACAAAAATGAATGTGTGTCCTCATGTAACGTAACTGGTGCTATGTTAAGCACTCTGATACCCGATTCGTGTCAAGCACGCGCTATATAAAACTCTGCAAAAAAGAAGACCAACTTTCCTGGAAGTAAAGAAAGCCCTGCGGGCGAAAAAGATGCAATATTCCATGCTTTTCCCATCAACGTTTCAGGTGACGACAGAGGTAAGTTGATGAAATTCACTACCCCTTAGGAGAACTGGAATTGTCTTGACGGATGGCGAACTATGTGAAAGCCATGACGTTCATGGAGAGGCAAAGGTGGAGAGACACAATGTGTAGACAGCATCAGTGGATGCTGGTCGAGAGTATCCTCAACTTGAAAACCCCACAACCATCCCAGAAGTCTGCAAAGGTGCGGGAGGCGGCGTTCGGTGAGATCAGTTGCGAAAGAACTCAATTTAGTATCGCAATTAATTGACTGACAGCGACCTCTTTGGCTGCATATATTAAGATATGGGGAAAAGGAAATCTATGTGTCAAAAGAACACCCATAAGGAGGGTGGGGGGGGGGCACCAGACTCTTCTGAAATATCTGACTGGAGCCATGGGGGCCATAGAGCAGCAGATTTCATCTGTAGAGGAGGCTATAAATACCTAAAGATCTGGGCCAGCAGAAGAGGGTGATATGGGGGTGGGGGGGACTCCTATCCCTCCATTAGATATTCCTGAAATCCTTGAACCCAGTGTTAGCATCAACGTGTGCATTGCAAACCCCTCTGAGCACATCACTATTTGCGAGCCAGAACTATATGGTGATCCCCAACCACCGACCAAACGAATGCGGAATTCTACCAATCCAAAAATTAACTTAATTAACACTCCCTACAATCAGTCAGAAGGCAGAGCTGTTACTAATAACATTGTACCTGGCATTGTACCCGGCAGTGTGCGGGACAAAATTCCCAAAAAGATCAAACCAGTGATGGAATCGCGAAACCGCAGGAACAACACTAATAAAGGTCCGCTGTATAACACTCCAAAGGATCTGGCGGCATTAAACAACAAGTTTGACATTCTGGACTCTTATTTGCGTGAAACATAATCCGATCTCGTCAAAACAGTGGGTACCATGGAAGCCACACTTTCAAGTCACCTAGAAATTTGCCAGTCGGTTACTGTAAGACCTAAAGTACCGTACTATGGGGTCCCTGTATTGGAAGGACAAGCAAATAACTTATCTGTAAAGGCAGTTACTATTCCCAGTATTAGCACGATTCCAACAAGTCCAAATCAGACACTTGCTAATACCGATGTAGGCACTAAATTAACGGCCCCATCCGCAGATCCCGTACAGGGGTCATTAATTCCCATGTTAAATCTACCAAATATTGAACTCCCCTCTGTCCTGATGTTGCCCCCAGGCCAGCAACAGAAATATCATTCAGGAATCTACAATCGTCCTGTTTCAAATGTCCCAGCATTTGATTACAACCTAATTGTGGAATCTAAGATGGTTTTGGACCTCCCTCCTGCTGTGTCCCCATATACTGTGATCCTGTCCAACGTCCCGCGACTACGTCCCGGGGCCATAGGACATTGGAATACATTAAGGAATAAATCACTGTTTTGGCTATGCTCCAAAACTGGCCCTACGGATAATCTCTTCCATAATTTCAAAATGGCCAGAACAGTTAGCTGGTTAGGGAAGGGCAAGAAGTCTATGCCAGGGGACTGTGTGATACTGACTTAAGACAATAGAATTGGTTCACCACATCTTGTCAAGGGCGGGATCGTCTTCTATTTCCTTGCATGATATCAATGTGGTCCCGCTGGGCTTCTTTTACCAACCTTCTAACTCCATATATTCACACCCACATGATAGGGAATACCCTATGAGGCACACACTTTATAATGTTCCAGTGCAGAATCGTTATGACCTCTTCTCTCATTTGGAGCAGGTGGACTGACGCCCTAAGAACAGAGAGGGGCAGAACCTGCTGAATAGAGTCGTCACCATAGATATGAGACCAATAGCACAGGGACTAAATGTTTTGGATCCCATAAATGATATGGTAAATTCATTTATAACCTCAGAGATGGCTATACAGGAGGATGCTAGGGAAGCTCTTCTCCCGGCCTTAACCAGCACAGTCCTTGAAACAGTAGGTAAAAATTCAAGCACAGTGGTCAACCCTGCCTTTAGCTTGGATAATGGTTCAATAGTGTCCCCCAAAGTGGGCTTTGTCACAGCAGCAGAACCAAGCACAAGTTTGGCGAAGGAGAAGTTCACAGATTATACTTGTAATACACTGTTTTGGAATATTGCGGGCCTAAAGTCTAAGATTGTGAATCCACGGTGGACAGAGTTTGTATTCAGGTTCGACATTCTATGTCTGCAGGAAACATGGGCTGAAGATGCGATCCACCTCAATGGGTTTAAGACATTTCATTCGCCTGCAGTAGCATCAACGCATGGGAGAGCAATGGGTGGACTTTCCACCTACATAGCATATCATACAAACCTGTTGAATATAGTAACATTGGTCACTGATTGCCACTTTCAAATAATAGGGGCCGAATTGGATAGATCTACTGGTCTATTGATTGTGAATTTTTACAACAATGCTCCGCGTAAAGATCAGGCTGAAATGTTGAGGGCCATATCCCTACATGTTATCAAGTTCCAGGAGGCCTCTCGTAAAGATCTTTTATTAATTTGGGACGGACATTTTAATATCCGTCCCTGTCAGCATTGGGATACTGGAGCTTGTGGCCTTGGATATAATTGTGAGACTAGCCTCCCTCATTTTAATCACTCTGGTCCAGGGGAGATTCTAAATGATATTATGCTAACTGTTGATTTGGGCTTTGCAAACATCTTATGTAGGTCTCCGGCCCCATTTAGTCCAACCTTCAACGGACGTGGACTTTATTCCATCATTGATTTTATTTTCATTTCAGCAAGACATGCTTCCAGACTTATACATTTCCAAACTCATGACATCGCCCTTAGCGATCATTTCCCGCAAAGCATTGGAGTTCAGTTGAATCATAGACCAGTCAAAGGGAAGGACACCTCCACTTATTGCGTAAATGATGTCACTCTGACAAGACAAAATGGCTATACGTTGAGCTGGAAAAAAATAGACCCAGACTCACTCATGAATATGGTTATATCTAATTGCAGTGAATCTATTAATAAATGCATAGGGGAAGGCCATACAGCATCTGAAATAGTGGAGGGGTTTTCCATTATATCTAAATTTATAGGTAATTTTCTACACGTAAATTCTAATAGGAAATCTACTCAAAAGAAAGGGTGGTTAGATCATAGTTGTACTAAAGCTCATTCCAATCTCCAATCTGCTCTTCATAGTAAGCCTCCAAATAATAATAGACTAAAAGAAGCGAGAAGGGCATATCAAAACGCCCTGTAAACAAGGAAAAATAGGGTAAGGGAGGAGGCACGGAACAATCTTCGAACTGCATCTGAATTGAAAGACTCCTCAGCGTTTTGGAAAGCGGTAAATGCCCTGTTTTTAGCCGCCGCAGGGAGGGCAAGTTTAGAGATAGCGGTAACTGGAAAGGAATAGGTGGACCACTATTCTAAACTATATTCTACTCCTTCCCCCGAATCAAGTATTAGCGACTTGGAGGGGGACAGGATAGAACCCCAGATTGTTAATTATCACTCGCAACTTCAACTGGTCCCCAAAGAGATTGAGGAGGTGATTAGATCGAGTAAGAGTGGCAAAGCTCTAGGGCCAGATGGCATTCCTGTGGACCTTTTTAAATACAATGTAGCCTTCTGGGGACCTATTTTAACCCCACGTTGTCAATGCCTGCATATCGACTACTCTTATTGCTACTTGGAGCGAATCGATTTTGGTTCCGATTTTTAAAAAGGGGGAGAGGTATAATCCTGCATGTTAACGCCCCATTTCGCTCCTAGATTCCACGGTTAAGATAATTGGAAGAGTAATTTTATCTAGAATACAGACTTGGGCAGATGAGCACTCCATCATCATCAATATTCAATAGGGCTTCCGAAAGGGCCTGGGAACGATAGACCAGTGCCTAAACTTAGAATTAATTACCACCAAATAAAGTAAGGCTAAAAGGGGCCCTCTTTATTTAGCCTTTGTGGATTTATCCGCGGCTTTTGACTGCGTTATCCACAATAAACTATGGCCGATTTTAGAGAAGCTAGGAGTAGAATTACCTCTAATTTCCTTAATGCGTGAATTTTATATTGAGCCGAGAGCCATGGTGCGCTTTGGGACAGGGGGTGAGTGCACCAACCGTTTTACTGTAGATAGAGGAGTAAGGCAAGGCTGTGTCCTGACACCCCTCCTTTTTACCCTGTATACAACTTAGATCTGACTATGCGAAAGGAGTGCCAGGACCTGCCAGGGGCAGGGAATTGCCCCCTCCCTGTGCTAGTGTATGCTGACGATGCGGTGCATATGGCCCGCACCCCAAATAGTCTCCAGACGGTTTTAAATAGCTTTGTAAATTTTATGTCCAATTTGGGACTCACAGTCAATTCATCTAAAACATTTATACTAAAATGTGGTCAGGGGAGTAATAGGAGCTGCACTTTCTTCCTTGAGGAAAATACTTTAACCTGTGCTAATACTTTTTCATATCTGGGGGTTCTTTTCGACCGCACTGGTTCATGGTCAAAGGCAGTAAATTTACGAAGAATGTTGTTTCATAAGGCCCTGACAGCTCTGAGCAATTTTAGTAAAAAATTATGCAGACATCCCCCCCATTGAACTACTCCACATTTTACAAAGCTAAATGTGTATCGGTAGCGACCTATGGAGCGGGTATCTGGGGATATGTAGACGTGACTTCTATACACAAGACTGAAAACAGATTTCTTAGACACCTGCTTGCTCTTCCAGCAAGCGTTTCTACTTTTAACTGTCACATGGAGTTGGGCCTATCGCATACAGAAGATGTCATTGGTATTCAACCATTTCTCCTCTGGCATCATATCTGGACCACAGAGCAGACCAGCTTAAACCGCCAAGTGATCAGAGATTGCTGCTCGTTAGACGGGGCCTCTCATATAGGATGGCTTATGCATATTAAAGATTTTTCGCGCAAATTGGGCCATCCAGAATATTTTGATAACCCCAGTAGCTTTACTAAACTAAACAGGAAAGCTCTGAAACTTAGTTGTCTGCATTATCTCGAAAATATAAGACTAAACAGAGAGATCCACAAAATCTCAGTCCTGGCACCCCAAAATATCCTCATTACTTTCAAGATACAGCCGTATTTAACATATGTACCCCTTGATTTTGATAGATTCCTATTAACATGCTTTAGGATGTCTATTGTGCATAGGCTATTCAGCTTTCCCACAATTAACCCCTTGAGTTCCCATGACGAGATGGTCTCGTCATGGGCCGCGGTTGCGCTGTGCCCATGACGAGACTATCTCGTCATGAACCCCGCCCGCTAATTCAACGCCCGGCACAGGGCGTGGAAAGGGCGGGGCACACAAGGGGTTAATGACTGGTCCAGGCAATTGTCTAATTGCCCTTGCGATGGTGTGTCCGCACAATCTACCGTGCACGTCTTGTTTTTCTGTAAATTTTATATAACGGTGTTCAGAACACTAGGGCTGAAACAAGGTCGTCCAGCCTTTCTAGTCATGCAGTCCCTGGGGGAAGAGCTCATAACCTTATCAGTCACATCGTTTCTAAAGTCTGTTTTTAAATGTAGGAAGACCATTTTTATGTAAGAAACTGTACTGTAAAAATGTATTTATAACTTCTAGGTCAGTCCTCTTTTACCTATTAGATATGTTTTTTTGCCCTTGACTGTACTGAATTTTGAATGTGCTTTTATGATTATCCTTTTAATCGAATAAAGCTTGACTTGACTTGACTCAATACATTCAGCGACGTACCCCAGACATAGTTATGTTTCAAGAAATGCACCTGATGGGCAACACTTGTAAAGCCCTAGACAGATTTGCGTATCAACTGGCAGCACACGCCGGGTTTACCACTGGATGCCAGGGAGTGGGAATACTACTTAAACCGACGCTACCCTTCATACCCCGTAAGACAAGGCAGGATCGATTAGGCAGATATGTGGCCCTCTCAGGAGTATGAGAGGATCGAGTCCTAAACCTGGGTTCAGTATATGTACCACCTAGAATGCAAGCAGGAACCTTGCCGGTATTCAGCACGCTACTCCTGGAACTCCCATGTGGAGCATTGGTGCTAGGTGGAGACCTGAATGATGCGATGGGCCCCTCCATAGATAGACTATCGAGCACGGGGAGAGAGATGGGAACGGAGGTACTGAAGGTATTTGTTGAAGCTTTCAGACTAGTAGAACTGTGGCAGGAACATAAGGCTTTATCTAAAAAAAAATACCTTCTTCTCTGCACCACATGGGGGACATTCTCAACTAGACTATATAATGACCCACTCTAGAGGGGCTGGCAGCTTCCGGGGTGCAATGCACAGGGCAAGGGGTATATCGGATCACTCACCGGTTGAGGTGCAAATGCTAGGACCTGTTAAAATGAATACTTTACCACCCCATATAGACCCATGGCTACTCAGAGATAAAGCTATGCAAGACAAAATTCGAGAACGGACTAAACACTACGTTCAGGATAACTTGGGGACAGTAGATTTACCCTGTAAATTGTAGGACGCCTACAAGACTATAATAAGGGGACACATGCAGGCCCTGGTAGGGGGAGCAGAAGAAAGAAAGGAAGCTCCAATACGAAACACTAGAGCAGGAACTAGCCTGGCTAGAGGTCACTGTGGGTGATTGGAGAATCTAACCCCCAGACTAGGCATCTAATCAAGCAGCAAGAGATGCAAGATATTGTGGAAGAGAAAGCTAAAGAGTATGCTACAGCAACACAGAGGAAACTGTACGATGTAGGAGAGAAGGCCACCAACTTGATGGCATGGCTGTAAAAAGGGACAAGGTGAGAAATCGGGTACTTGAGCTTAGAACCCCTGATGGTGACACATGTGAAGAATGAGACCATAGCAGCAGCATTCACGAATTACTATGAGCAGACATATCCGTTTTCTTCAACCAGAACTAAAATAAACTGTATACAAATCCTAAAAGATGCAAATCTCCCCACAATAACACAGGAGGAACGTGGAGACCTGGACAAAGACATTACCGCAGAGAAAATCTGTGGTGCGATCAGGGCACTGCAGTTAGTTAAGGCTCCTGGCCCCAACTGACTGCTGATAGAACTATACGAAGGACTGGCGACGTTGATGCCCCCACACATGCTGGACATGTCCAATGACTCGCTAGAGCAGGGCAAACTATCAGAAGACCAAAGATTAGCCACAATAGTGGTTATCCCGAAGCAGGGCAAACCCTGGAAGAATGCTCCTCTTATTGACCAATTTCATCATTGAACGCAGAGGTTAAGATATTGGCCAAGGTTTTTAAATAGTCACCGGGCCTTCTGGGGGTCTTGAGGATGCCGGTTTCTCTAATGTATAATCATTGAAGTGATGAATGACCAGCGAAAAGTGGGGATGTAAAAAAAAACTTGCGTCTTTTAGAGCACAATAGTGCTATTCTGGTTGGAGCAGTGAAGTTTTGTGATTTGCCTAGTTTCTGGTGAAGTAGTTGAGTGGAGCAGGTTGTCTAGTTTGGGGTGCTGACATCCGGGGATGCCGTCCTAGTGTGGAGATATTAGCATGTGCAGACAAATGGTGCCTCATTGTTACAGGGGTGTGTTTTGTGGTTGTTGTGGTTCAGCGGTAGGGTTGGTTTCTCTGGTTTGATGTCCGGTATTGAGGCAAGGTCTGGGGGCTGCAATAGATCTAGTTTTGTGCTTGCTTTTGAGAATGGTTATGGGTTGGTGATAAAAGCTAAAGTGGCTGAGGTAGTTTTAAATTGTGGGTTGCGGGGTGCTGGTTGGAGTGCAGCAGTGTGTGGAGTGATTTGTCCAGTTTGTGATGCAGTAATGGTTTAGTGTTGTGTAGTGAACTCTGACTGGCTTTTCTTTTGATTACAGCTGTTCCTGGACGGGTATGCGCTGTCAACTGCAGATTTAGAGGTACGTTTTGGACCCATCCCATTATCAAACTAGAATTTCAGCCGATTTTTGAGAAACACCTTAAAGGCGTCTCCGACTGGCAAATCTTATGTTGTGTTCCAGCTATCCGTTTTCCAGCCTCCAAATATAGGCCATGAGTGCGTGTTTTTGTGTGCAGCAGTCTGTGTGATTTGGGGCATGCCATGGTCGCCACTGTGCATGGTGTCAATATGCACTTATATGAAACAAAGAGAAGTACTTGCAATACAGGATTGGACACTCAAGGGAATCCTTCACAACTTGGACCTGTGTTGTGAGGAGTGGTAGTCTTACTTCATGTAGGACATTCTCTGGGGTCGGAGGCTGCAAGCGGAAGGAACATTGAGAGAGGACCCAGGACATATTCATGCAGAGAGCATTGATTGCAGATGTCAAGGAGACCACTGGTGCCTTCAAGAACATGTAAGTGGGTTGAGATAATCTCTCAAGCTGCCAGAGGGGACCTAGCTGACTGTGGCAACCAGACAGTTTCTCATCCTTGATTAAACAGTTTAGAAATGGGCACCCATGAGCACGGTTAAATTAGAGGAAATAGTGCTTACTGTGTAAAATAGCAACATAGGAGTAAGGTTTGAGATGAGGAAGGTAAGTACTGAAAAGTGAACAGACTTCGGGCCTGATTTAACTTGTGGTGGACGGGTTACTCCGTCACAACGGTGACAGATATCCCATCTGCTGAGATACAAATCCCATTATAACCCTTGGGATTTCTGTTTTGGTGGACAGGATATCCATCCTTGTTTTGACAGAGAAACCCGTCTGCCAAGATCTACATCGGGCCCAGAATTCTAAATAACTGGAAGTAACATCAGCAACAAAAGGCAGACTCTCCTGCGGATCGACGGGTGGGCTCCAGGCTTAACTTTTAGCAAAAGACAAAGTGGTTCCCAAGCATGTATTTTATGCACGATAACAGTGTTTATGGAGTCACACATATCAAATAAGGAGAAATTAAAAACTAAACTGAACGCAAAGTTGGGTATTAAGAAACGGCAGAACTAAGCTCCGACTTATACTCTTGCTTTAATTTGTATTCTTCTTACCTTCATTTTGAAGACTGTGACTCACTGCCCCACACTGCTCTTAACACATTTTAACCTCACTGTGCCACTTATATCCCTCCAGTTGGTTCTCCCTTATAACCACATCTTCCCTAATGCTCTGCACTCTCTTCTTGTCCCCTTTCCTCCTTTTTTTCCTCTTCCACTTTCCATTCGACCCCGCGCTCTCATCCACCCGCGCTCTCATCCACCCGCGCTCTCATCCACCCGCGCTCTCATCCACCCTCGCACTCATACCGCCCCTTCTGTAAAAGT
Organism: Triturus cristatus; assembly: GCF_964204655.1. NCBI lineage: Eukaryota > Metazoa > Chordata > Amphibia > Caudata > Salamandridae > Triturus > Triturus cristatus. Next base: position 1,209,334,978 of record NC_140584.1, on the reverse strand, counting down.
AAAATAAAAAATTTGATACATCTATATTCTGCCAAAGCACCCTTTCGCTGTCAACTTTTTGATTTACTTATATGCATTTTCGGCTTGCTTACAGAATCAGTACTTTGTGATTATTTTTCTTGTTTATTCACATTTAAAATCTATTCAACTCAGTAAAGTCAGTGTCTACTTGTGACAAAAACTACCAATATGTAGTGAAGTTGATCCCACCTACACAAAGGTGGAAACAGAAGCCCAGATGTTCAAGTTGATTTATTCTTGAAGAAAGCATCTCATCCCCCTGCCAGTAGGGAAGTTCTCCACTCCCCAGCAAGAATCATCATGTCCATATCAAAACTTGCTGAAAAGGAACTTGCAGGGTTCCAGGATAAAATACTAGACAGATGACCTTTATGCAGACAAACATCCCAGTTAACAACCCCAGATGTACAGCATCTGGGGTTGTTAGCCTCACTTTGCCACTGGATTCAAGCTAGCCTAGCTGATGAGGGGTGTTACCCCGAAACCGGTCCCAGGATGCTTGTTTCCAGTCAAGGGAGGACCTGTCTTGGCAGTTTGGGCTGGACTGTTCCCATGAGGCACAGGATCAAGACTGATTTTCATATAGCTTGGTCTGAACTGAGCTGGCGAAGTGAGCTAAAGAGCGATGATGGATTCAACCCCCATCTGTGACTTAGAGTGAGTTTCTAAAAAGTTTCAGCACTTCGTCCATCATCTCCTTGTATTTGCTTTGTTCGCCCTAGGTTTGCTGGGTATTCCCAGACGTGGGCCTCTTGCTCACTTTGCCACTGAATTCAAGCTAGCCTGGTAGATGAAGGGTGTTACCCCGAAACCTGTCTCCGGATGCTTGTTTCCGGTTCAGGGAAGACCTGGCTTGGCAGTTCGGACTGGCCTGTTCCCAAGAGGCACAAGGTCAAGACTGATTTGCATATGGCCAGGTCTGAACTGGGGTGGCAAAGTGATCTAAAGAACGATGATGGATTAAACCCAGATCTGTGACTGGGGGTGAGTGTCTGAAAAGTTTCAGCACTCCGTCCATCATCTCCTTGTGTTTGCAATCCTTTTTACCAACTAACAATCTCAGCTGTACAGCACAATCCTTTATACCAAGTAACAACACCAGCTGTACCGCACGTTCCTTTATACCAAGTAACAACCCTAGCTGTACAGCACAATCCTTTATACCAACTAACAACGCCAGCTGTACCACACCTTCCTTTATACCAACTAACAACGCCAGCTGTACAGCACAATCCTTTTTGCCAACTAACAACTCCAGCTGTACCGCGCAATCTTTTTTGCCAACTAAGAACCCCAGCTGTACAGCACAATCCTTTATGGCAACTAGTGCTTCAAGCTGCCCCCTTGACTGCTTCAGGGCATTATGAAAGACATGCTGAAGACACTTTACAGTCCAGTAATATTTTGATGTACTAATAGAAGATCAAAACGAAAGACAGACCTGTAAAAACATCTTGAAGGGACGATAGCTGGGTCAAGCGTGGTTTGATATCTAGATCTGTTTCCAATGGAACAGAGTCTCTGTTTATCCTTGTTGCCTTTCATTCTCTCTTCAGAATACTTGTTTTAAGTTTCTTCAATGTCAGTTTTTAGGGAGAAAGGCAACAGCCGATGTTTGAATGCCGGACATGTTAATATTTTATTATTTTGAAGACAAAAGAACCGGTAAGAATCTCTAGCATGTTGACCTGCAAAGGCCTTTGGAGCCGGGTCTACTGGCCACCGCTGGCCACAGAGCTAAAGCACAGAGTCCTTCAGGCTAGCATCCTTCTAGAGGACAACACTGGCTGAGAACCTAACATCACCTACCGCTCCAGGCATGAGTGTGCCATAACCAACAAAAAATCTCCTCCGCAGCATCCTGGTCGAGGATCTGTCACCCGACTAGAAGAAACCTTGAAATAGATAGGATCCCTTGTTGTCCTACAGAGCCCTGTAGAGCTGAGGGCCCAGAAGATAAGGTAGATGCTGAGATGTTCCCAGCAATAGAGGAGTCGGCCCGACGCATCAGCAGAATTCATGACGCAGATGGGATCCCTTGTTGTCCTACAGAGCCCTGTAGAGCTGAGGGCCCAGAAGATAAGGTAGATGCTGAGATGTTTCCAGAAAGAGAGGAGTCGGCCCGATGCATCAGCAGAAACCATGACGCAGATGGGATCCCTTGTTGTGCTACAGAGCCCTGAAGAGCCGAGGGCCCAGAAGATCAGGTAGATGCTGAGATTTTCCCAGCAATAGAGGAGTCGGCCCGACGCATCAGCAGAAACCATGATGCAGATGGGATCCCTTGTTGTGCTACAGAGCCCTGTAGAGCCGAGGGCCCAGAAGATCAGGTAGATGCTGAGATGTTCCCAGCAATAGAGGAGTCGACCCGACGCATCAGCAGAAACCATGACGCAGATGGGATCCCTTGTTGTGCTACAGAGCCCTGTAGAGCCGAGGGCCCAGAAGATCAGGTAGATGCTGAGATGTTTCCAGCAAGAGAGGTGTCAGCCCGATGCATCAGCAGAAACCATGATGCAGATGGGATCCCTTGTTGTGCTACAGAGCCCTGTAGAGCAGAGGGCCCAGAAGATCAGGTAGATGCTGAGATGTTCCCAGCAATAGAGGAGTCGGCCCGACGCATCAGCAGAAACCATGACGCAGATGGGATCCCTTGTTGTGCTACAGAGCCCTGTAGAGCCGAGGGCCCAGAAGATCAGGTAGATGCTGAGATGTTCCCAGCAATAGAGGAGTCGGCCCGATGCATCAGCAGAAACCATGACGCAGATGGGATCCCTTGTTGTGCTACAGAGCCCTGTAGAGCCGAGGGCCCAGAAGATCAGGTAGATGCTGAGATGTTTCCAGCAATAGAGTAGTCGGCCCGATGCATCAGCAGAAACCATGACGCAGATGGGATCCCTAGTTGTGCTACAGAGCCCTGTAGAGCCGAGGGCCCAGAAGATCAGGTAGATGCTGAGATGTTCCCAGCAATAGAGGAGTCGGCCCAATGCATCAGCAGAAACCATGACGCAGATGGGATCCCTTGTTGAGCTACAGAGCCCTGTAGAGCCGAGGGCCTAGAAGATGAGCTAGATGCTGAGATGTTCCCAGCAATAGAGGAGTCGGCCCGATGCATCAGAAGAAACCATGACACAGATGGGATCCCTTGTTGTGCTACGGAGCCCTGTAGAGCCGAGGGCCCAGAAGATCAGGTAGATGCTGAGATGTTTCCAGCAAGAGAGGAGTCGGCCCGACGCATCAGCAGAAACCATGACGCAGATGGGATCCCTTGTTGTGCTACAGAGCCCTGTAGAGCCGAGGGCCCTGAAGATCAGGTAGATGCTGAGATGTTCCCAGCAATAGAGGAGTCGGCCCGACGCATCAGCAGAAACCATGACGCAGATGGGATCCCTTGTTGTGCTACAGAGCCCTGTAGAGCCGAGGGCCCAGAAGATCAGGTAGATGCTGAGATGTTTCCAGCAATAGAGTAGTCGGCCCGATGCATCAGCAGAAACCATGACGCAGATGGGATCCCTAGTTGTGCTACAGAGCCCTGTAGAGCCGAGGGCCCAGAAGATCAGGTAGATGCTGAGATGTTCCCAGCAATAGAGGAGTCGGCCCGATGCATCAGCAGAAACCATGACGCAGATGGGATCCCTAGTTGTGCTACAGAGCCCTGTAGAGCCGAGGGCCCAGAAGATCCGGTAGATGCTGAGATGTTCCCAGCAATAGAGGAGTCGGCCCGATGCATCAGCAGAAACCATGACGCAGATGGGATCCCTTGTTGTGCTACAGAGCCCTGTAGAGCCGAGGGCCTAGAAGATGAGCTAGATGCTGAGATGTTCCCAGCAATAGAGGAGTCGGCCCGATGCATCAGCAGAAACCATGACACAGATGGGATCCCTTGTTGTGCTACGGAGCCCTGTAGAGCCGAGGGCCCAGAAGATCAGGTAGATGCTGAGATGTTTCCAGCAAGAGAGGAGTCGGCCCGACGCATCAGCAGAAACCATGACGCAGATGGGATCCCTTGTTGTGCTACAGAGCCCTGTAGAGCCGAGGGCCCAGAAGATAAGCTAGATGCTGAGATGTTTCCAGCAATAGAGGAGTCGGCCCGATGCATCAGCAGAAACCATGACGCAGATGGGATCCCTTGTTGTCCTACCGAGCCCTGTAGAGCCGAGGGCCCAGAAGATAAGCTAGATGCTGAGATGTTCCCAGCAATAGAGGAGTCGGCCCGATGCATCAGCAGAAACCATGACGCAGATGGGATCCCTTGTTGTGCTACAGAGCCCTGTAGAGCAGAGGGCCCAGAAGATAAGCTAGATGCTGAGATGTTCCCAGCAAGAGAGGAGTTGGCCCGACGCATCAGCAGAAACCATGACGCAGATGGGATCCCTTGTTGTGCTACAGAGCCCTGTAGAGCCGAGGGCCCAGAAGATAAGCTAGATGCTGAGATGTTCCCAGCAATAGAGGAGTCGACCCGATGCATCAGCAGAAACCATGACGCAGATGCGATCCCTAGTTGTGCTACAGAGCCCTGTAGAGCCGAGGGCCCAGAAGATCAGGTAGATGATGAGATGTTCCCAGCAATAGAGGAGTCGGCCCGATGCATCAGCAGAAACCATGACGCAGATGGGATCCCTTGTTGTGCTACAGAGCCCTGTAGAGCCGAGGGCCTAGAAGATAAGCTAGATGCTGAGATGTTCCCAGCAATAGAGGAGTCGGCCCGATGCATCAGCAGAAACCATGACGCAGATGGGATCCCTTGTTGTGCTACAGAGCCCTGTAGAGCCGAGGGCCCAGAAGATCAGGTAGATGCTGAGATGTTTCCAGCAAGAGAGGAGTCGGCCCGACGCATCAGCAGAAACCATGACGCAGATGGGATCCCTTGTTGTGCTACAGAGCCCTGTAGAGCCAAGGGCCCAGAAGATATGCTAGATGCTGAGATGTTCCCAGCAATAGAGGAGTCTGCCCGATGCATCAGCAGAAACCATGACGCAGATGGGATCCCTTGTTGTGCTACAGAGCCCTGTAGAGCCGAGGGCCCAGAAGATCAGGTAGATGCTGAGATGTTCCCAGCAATAGAGGAGTCGACCCGACGCATCAGCAGAAACCATGACGCAGATGGGATCCCTTGTTGTGCTACAGAGCCCTGTAGAGTGGAGGGCCCAGAAGATCAGGTAGATGCTGAGATATTTCCAGCAAGAGAGGTGTCGGCCCGATGCATCAGCAGAAACCATGACGCAGATGGGATCCCTTGTTGTGCTACAGAGCCCTGTAGAGCCGAGGGCCCAGAAGATCAGGTAGATGCTGAGATGTTCCCAGCAATAGAGGAGTCGGCCCGACGCATCAGCAGAAACCATGACGCAGATGGGATCCCTTGTTGTGCTACAGAGCCCTGTAGAGCCGAGGGCCCAGAAGATCAGGTAGATGCTGAGATGTTTCCAGCAATAGAGTAGTCGGCCCGATGCATCAGCAGAAACCATGACGCAGATGGGATCCCTAGTTGTGCTACAGAGCCCTGTAGAGCCGAGGGCCCAGAAGATCAGGTAGATGCTGAGATGTTCCCAGCAATAGAGGAGTCGGCCCAATGCATCAGCAGAAACCATGACGCAGATGGGATCCCTAGTTGTGCTACAGAGCCCTGTAGAGCCGAGGGCCCAGAAGATCAGGTAGATGCTGAGATGTTCCCAGCAATAGAGGAGTCGGCCCGATGCATCAGCAGAAACCATGACGCAGATGGGATACCTTGTTGTGCTACAGAGCCCTGTAGAGCCGAGGGCCTAGAAGATGAGCTAGATGCTGAGATGTTCCCAGCAATAGAGGAGTCGGCCCGATGCATCAGCAGAAAACATAACACAGATGGGATCCCTTGTTGTGCTACGGAGCCCTGTAGAGCCGAGGGCCCAGAAGATCAGGTAGATGCTGAGATGTTTCCAGCAAGAGAGGAGTCGGCCCGACGCATCAGCAGAAACCATGACGCAGATGGGATCCCTTGTTGTGCTACAGAGCCCTGTAGAGCCGAGGGCCCAGAAGATCAGGTAGATGCTGAGATGTTCCCAGCAATAGAGGAGTCGGCCTGACGCATCAGCAGAAACCATGACGCAGATGGGATCCCTTGTTGTGCTACAGAGCCCTGTAGAGCCGAGGGCCCAGAACATCAGGTAGATGCTGAGATGTTTCCAGCAATAGAGTAGTCGGCCCGATGCATCAGCAGAAACCATGACGCAGATGGGATCCCTAGTTGTGCTACAGAGCCCTGTAGAGCCGAGGGCCCAGAAGATCAGGTAGATGCTGAGATGTTCCCAGCAATAGAGGAGTCGGCCCGATGCATCAGCAGAAACCATGACACAGATGGGATCCCTTGTTGTGCTACGGAGCCCTGTAGAGCCGAGGGCCCAGAAGATCAGGTAGATGCTGAGATGTTTCCAGCAAGAGAGGAGTCGGCCCGACGCATCAGCAGAAACCATGACACAGATGGGATCCCTTGTTGTGCTACAGAGCCCTGTAGAGCCGAGGGCCCCGAAGATAAGCTAGATGCTGAGATGTTTCCAGCAATAGAGGAGTCGGCCCGATGCATCAGCAGAAACCATGACGCAGATGGGATCCCTTGTTGTCCTACCGAGCCCTGTAGAGCCGAGGGCCCAGAAGATAAGCTAGATGCTGAGATGTTCCCAGCAATAGAGGAGTCGGCCCGATGCATCCGCAGAAACCATGACGCAGATGGGATCCCTTGTTGTGCTACAGAGCCCTGTAGAGCAGAGGGCCCAGAAGATAAGCTAGATGCTGAGATGTTCCCAGCAAGAGAGGAGTCGGCCCGACGCATCAGCAGAAACCATGACGCAGATGGGATCCCTTGTTGTGCTACAGAGCCCTGTAGAGCCGAGGGCCCAGAAGATAAGCTAGATGCTGAGATGTTTCCAGCAAGAGAGAAGTCGGCCCGACGCATCAGCAGAAACCATGATGCAGATGGGATCCCTTGTTGTGCTACAGAGCCCTGTAGAGCCGAGGGCCCAGAAGATATGCTAGATGCTGAGATGTTCCCAGCAATAGAGGAGTCTGCCCGATGCATCAGCAGAAACCATGACGCAGATGGGATCCCTTGTTGTGCTACAGAGCCCTGTAGAGCCGAGGGCCCAGAAGATCAGGTAGATGCTGAGATGTTCCCAGCAATAGAGGAGTCGACCCGACGCATCAGCAGAAACCATGACGCAGATGGGATCCCTTGTTGTGCTACAGAGCCCTGTAGAGCCGAGGGCCCAGAAGATCAGGTAGATGCTGAGATGTTTCCAGCAAGAGAGGTGTCGGCCCGATGCATCAACAGAAACCATGACGCAGATGGGATCCCTTGTTGTGCTACAGAGCCCTGTAGAGCCGAGGGCCCAGAAGATTAGGTAGATGCTGAGATGTTCCCAGCAATAGAGGAGTCGGCCCGACGCATCAGCAGAAACCATGACGGAGATGCGATCCCTTGTTGTGCTACAGAGCTCTGTAGAGCCGAGGGCCCAGAAGATCAGGTAGATGCTGAGATGTTCCCAGCAATAGAGGAGTCGGCCCGACGCATCAGCAGAAACCATGACGCAGATGGGATCCCTTGTTGTGCTACAGAGCCCTGTAGAGCCGAGGGCCCAGAAGATCAGGTAGATGCTGGGATGTTTCCAGCAATAGAGTAATCGGCCCGATGCATCAGCAGAAACCATGACGCAGATGGGATCCCTAGTTGTGCTACAGAGCCCTGTAGAGCCGAGGGCCCAGAAGATCAGGTAGATGCTGAGATGTTCCCAGCAATAGAGGAGTCGGCCCAATGCATCAGCAGAAACCATGACGCAGATGGGATCCCTAGTTGTGCTACAGAGCCCTGTAGAGCCGAGGGCCCAGAAGATCAGGTAGATGCTGAGATGTTCCCAGCAATAGAGGAGTCGGCCCGATGCATCAGCAGAAACCATGACGCAGATGGGATCCCTTGTTGTGCTACAGAGCCCTGTAGAGCCGAGGGCCTAGAAGATGAGCTAGATGCTGAGATGTTCCCAGCAATAGAGGAGTTGGCCCGATGCATCAGCAGAAACCATGACACAGATGGGATCCCTTCTTGTGCTACGGAGCCCTGTAGAGCCGAGGGCCCAGAAGATCAGGTAGATGCTGAGATGTTTCCAGCAAGAGAGGAGTCGGCCCGACGCATCAGCAGAAACCATGACGCAGATGGGATCCCTTGTTGTGCTACAGAGCCCTGTAGAGCCGAGGGCCCAGAAGATCAGGTAGATGCTGAGATGTTCCCAGCAATAGAGGAGTCGGCCCGATGCATCAGCAGAAACCATGACGCAGATGGGATCCCTAGTTGTGCTACAGAGCCCTGTAGAGCCGAGGGCCCAGAAGATCCGGTAGATGCTGAGATGTTCCCAGCAATAGAGGAGTCGGCCCGATGCATCAGCAGAAACCATGACGCAGATGGGATCCCTTGTTGTGCTACAGAGCCCTGTAGAGCCGAGGGCCTAGAAGATGAGCTAGATGCTGAGATGTTCCCAGCAATAGAGTCGTCGCCCCGATGCATCAGCAGAAACCATGACACAGATGGGATCCCTTGTTGTGCTACGGAGCCCTGTAGAGCCGAGGGCCCAGAAGATCAGGTAGATGCTGAGATGTTTCCAGCAAGAGAGGAGTCGGCCCGACGCATCAGCAGAAACCATGACGCAGATGGGATCCCTTGTTGTGCTACAGAGCCCTGTAGAGCCGAGGGCCCAGAAGATAAGCTAGATGCTGAGATGTTTCCAGCAATAGAGGAGTCGGCCCGATGCATCAGCAGAAACCATGACGCAGATGGGATCCCTTGTTGTCCTACCGAGCCCTGTAGAGCCGAGGGCCCAGAAGATAAGCTAGATGCTGAGATGTTCCCAGCAATAGAGGAGTCGGCCCGATGCATCAGCAGAAAGCATGACGCAGATGGGATCCCTTGTTGTGCTACAGAGCCCCGTAGAGCAGAGGGCCCAGAAGATAAGCTAGATGCTGAGATGTTCCCAGCAAGAGAGGAGTCGGCCCGACGCATCAGCAGAAACCATGACGCAGATGGGATCCCTTGTTGTGCTACAGAGCCCTGTAGAGCCGAGGGCCCAGAAGATAAGCTAGATGCTGAGATGTTCCCAGCAATAGAGGAGTCTGCCCGACGCATCAGCAGAAACCATGACGCAGATGGGATCCCTTGTTGTGCTACAGAGCCCTGTAGAGCCGAGGGCCCAGAAGTTCAGGTAGATGCTGAGATGTTTCCAGCAATAGAGGAGTCGGCCCGACGCATCAGCAGAAACCATGACGCAGATGGGATCCCTTGTTGTGCTACAGAGCCCTTTAGAGCCGAGGGCCCAGAAGATAAGCTAGATGCTGAGATGTTTCCAGCAAGAGAGGAGTCGGCCCGATGCATCAGCTTGGTGCAGCACCAAGGGACTAAGGCGAGAGAAAGAGGAAGGAAGATACTTTTTTTCATGATCTCCATTAACCCAATTCTAAGAGAGTCCTAAAATGCTGTAATGATTGCAGGACTTAATATGAAAAAACTCTTGTGGCACTTAAGATTATGACTAGGTCAGAAGGATGAAATGACTCAAGAAGCCTCGTCTTTCTGGTGGCTGGTGTGGGGGAGCAGGTTCCATGCTCTAGACACCACCGTTCAGAAGGTTTGCCTGCCCCAGCCCCTCTGCGAGTAGTGTTGAATCATAAAAACAGCGAGTGGTCGCTAATGTAAACATGGCATGGTGTGTGATTTTTCGTTCCGAGTCCATTGCCGGGGGTTTTACTGGCACTGGAAGCCAGGACGCACTGCCTGGTAGGAGAGATGTAGGCAAGCACACATCTCTGTATTTGAGCAGCTATGTTCTGCCCCAGATGGATCTTCCATGTACGGCGGCTCTCTACATTCAGACGTGAGATCTTTACTTGAGCACGGTGAACCTAGAGAAATGGGTTTTGTAGCTTGGTGGACGAATGCATCCACTCTAGGAACCTGTCAGACCTCTTGGTCACAGGCGTCCATCCTTTCTGGTTGTTGAAGTCTCATGTAAATAAAATGAGTATTATGGAGTTGAGTTAAATAACAATAAACATCTCTTATTCAGCTTTATAAATGGACGTTATGTTTATGTTCGATAAAGTGTGGTTTTACTGTATTATGTATGACAACAACTTGTAAGTCTGCCTTCAAACTCTGGTGAGCCTGAAGTTTGGGAAACCATAAGATCCCTCTTCTTCCTTTCACTCCTTCCTCCTTCTCATGGGTTCTCCTTATTCAGTTTTCTCTGACTTTCTGCCATTTCAAATGGTTTACCTCTGTCATCTGCTATTTCTTTCTCTTTACGCTTATCAATGTCTTTTAATTTGCACCACTTTGTTTCGCCATCTCATGTTTGCACCTCTTGCTAATGGTCTGTCTTTGCCTAATGGTTTCTCCTTGTTTCTCTGCACCTCATGATTTCGGTCTTCCCTTCACCTAGTGTTTTTAATATAGCTCTGGTCTTTTTCTCATTGTCCCTCTTCAAATATCATTTATGCAACTCTTGGTTCACCATCTTTCATGAGAGCACTTTATGGTTTTGCATCTTGTCTTCACCTTGTGGTTTCTCCATCACTTGTCCAAACCTTGTGTGTTTTCGTTGCGTCTACACCTTATGATTCACCCATCTCTTTTTTGCACCTCATGATTTCGCCATCTCTTTTTTGTACTTGAAGGATACTCCAGCGCTTGTCCGGACCTTGTGGTTTATCCATCTCTTATCAAGAACTAAGTATTTTCCCATTTAATTTCTGAAACTTGTAGTTTCTTGCTTAGTCCCTTCACTTGACCATTTTCCATGAGTGCCTCATGGTCGTAACGTCTTGTGTTTACACATCATACTTCCTATGTGCACATCACAATTTATCCTCCTCTTGGCCCTCATAGTTTCTTTCTCTTATCTACCTTTCAAAACTTCTCAGCATCTTTTGGTTTTTCCATATGTTGTTTTTGTATTGTGATTTTGCACTCTTGTATTTTACCTTCAGTTTCATTCTTTACAGTTCATACCTTATGATTTCTCCATTTCTTGTCCACATCTTGTGGTTTCTCCATCTTTTTATAGCAAATCAGGGTCCCAACATCTCTTAAAGGTCCCTTACGTTTCTCCATCTTTTGCGTGAAGTTCTAGTGTTTCCACCTCTTCTCTGGACCTCCTCATTTCTTTAAATCTTCTCTATACCTTGTGGTTTTTCCATCTCTTGTCAACAACTCATGCTTTCTCCTTCTCTATATACATTATTGTTTTTCCATCTCATGTTTTTCAATATCTTGTCAACACCTAATTCATTCTTCATCTCATGCCCACCTATCATAGTTTTTCTATCTCTAGTCTGCACCTCATTTGTTTTTCAATCTCTTGTCTGCGTGTCCTGGTCTTTCCACTTCTTGTATTCTGTTTTTCCTCCATGTGATATCCTCATTCAAACCCCATAGTGCTTCAGTCTTTTGTCCCCACTGTATATGGTTTGTATCTCCTATTCACACCTCATGGTTCATCCTTCTCCTCTAGGCACTTCATGGTTTCTCTGTCTGTTGTTCATATCATGGTTTTTCCATCTCATTTTCACACCTCATAATTTTACTTTCTCATATCTACATCTCATAATTTTAGTATCTCATGACCACACCTCATGGATGTTCTCTCATGACCACACCTCATGGATGTTCTGTCCCATGACCACACCTCATGGCATTTTTGTCCCATGGCCACGCCTCATGGCATTTTTGTCCCATGGCCACGCCTCATGGCATTTTTGCCCCATGACCATGCCTCATGGCATTTCTGTTCCATGACCACACCTCATGGTATTTCTGTCCCATGACCATGCCTTCTGGCAATTCTGCCCCATGACCACACCTACTAGCATTTCTGTCCCCATGACCACACCTCCTGGCTGTTATGTCTCATGACCATTCCTCCTGGCTGTTCTGTCTCATGACCACACCTCATGGATGGCATTTCTGTCCCATGACCATACCTCATGGATGGCATTTCTTTCTCATGACCACACCTCATGGCATTTCTGACTCATGAACACACCTCATGGCTGTTCTGTCTTCTGATCACACCTCATGGCTTTTGCTGTCTCGTGACCACACCTCCTGGCTGTTCTGTCTCATGACCACACCTCCTGGCAGCTCTGTCTCATGACCACACCTCCTGGCAGTTCTGTCTCATGCCAATACCTCATGGATGGCTTTTCTGTCTCATGACCATACCTCATGGCATTTCTGTCTCATGACCACACCTCATGGCTTTTCTGTCTCATGATCACACCTCATGGCTTTTCTGTCTCATGATCACACCTCATAGCTTTTCTGTCTCATGACCACACCTCATGGCCTTTCTGTGTCATGACCACGCCTCATGGCCTTTCTGTCTCATGACCACACCCATGGCCTTTCTGTCTCATGACCACGCCTCATGGCCTTTCTGTCTCATGACCACACCTCATGGCCTTTCTCTCTCATGACCACGCCTCATGTCCTTTCTGTCTCATGACTACACCTCATGCTTTTATCTGTCTCTTGTCTACACCTGATCGTTCCTTCATCCTTGTCTGCACCTCCTGGTATTTCCACTGCTTGTACAGATTTCTTGGTTTACCTTTCTCTTGTGTGCTGCTCATGATTTCCCATCTCTTTGTTGCAGCTAATGATGTTTCCATTGCTTGTCCACACTTAATTCTTTCTCCTCCTCTTTTTCTGCTCCTCCTGGTTTCTCCATCTCATGCCCTTCCCTCTTGTTTTCCCGATCTCTTTAATTCATCTGGTAGTTGATTAATCTCTTGTGTGCAAATCAAGGTTGCTTTATATCCGTATTGTTGATTCCTCTGTCACGCCTTTATGTTGCTGCCCTCCTTTTAATTCAGTGTTTCTCCTTGTGCAGGCCCTCCCTCAGGTTGCTCATCCGGTGATGCTTCCACAGCGCTTGTATACTCCAGAGACAAACAGCACCGAGCCCACCCCGCTGGAGAGCTCCTATGCGGGAGATGCCAGTGACAGCCAATCTGGTGGGGACAGCAGTGCAGCCAAGCTCCCCCGCAAGAAATCCAGGGTGAGTTAACCTGCCATGACTCGTGGTCAAGTCTATGATGCACTGAAGACCTCAGTCCCCACTGACCTACTTCTGCCCTCCATTTGGTTTATGTAAGGATTGTCGTGGGGCCGTTTGTCAACCGTAACTGAAATACCATCACGCATGCTATTAAGAGTCTTTAATGTTGTAAATCTCATGTTCGAAGAATCGTAAGCTTTGGCTACGCTCGTAGAGTTCACTTTGGTGTTGTGCATACACACAGGCAGATACACATCATCAACACATGTTGACATAGATGAACATAAATGCAAGTATGCAGACGGAAACAAATCTACAGACCTATCCTCTTTCATATACCAGCAGACTAACTGGCAACCATCTACACAGACCTGAAGGTACCCATGCATCTGGACCACTTGACGTGTAGTCACTCTTCCGCAGTGACTGAGAGACATTCGTTATACTAGGAGGATGCATTTTAGCACTGCACGTCCATCTCAAAGTGCAGGATGTGACAGGAGTGTGGAAAGGAGAGAGTAAGAAGGAATTATGATGGTGCAATGTGACAGATCTATTTGAGTACTGAGTAGAGGGTAGAGGCGTTAGTTTGGAGTAAGTAGGAAACAATTGCTGCAGGATAGAGAAGGCTGGAATAGCTGAGGGTAGGACCTAAATCAGGGGTAAACAATGTGAAGAATTGAGGCATGGCACAGAGGTAGGAACTGTAGGCTGTTAGAGATGCCAAGGTAAGCCTGTAAAATAAGGGTCTCGTCCTCAAAAGAATGCACAAAGACAACAAACGTACTAGTGCACTTAAAAGGCACACAACACAGCTGCGCTCAGGGAGCAAACTCGCAGCCACAGATGGGAGAGGGTTTCAGGCTGCCTAAATATTTAGCTCCATTGCTGATGAAATTTAATTTGAAGTGAAGGAAAGACCGTTGTCCATGCTTAATCAAACCTTAACTTTTCTGGAAAGGAATCAGTTGTACTGTTGGATGGAGTACTTCGCTCTCCATACTCTTTGGAACACTGAAGCGACTAACAAAGTGTCTCTCTCTGCATCTCCACTCCACTCTTTGCCTCACTGGCATGATTATACATGCGCGGCACCACAATTTAAAACCTTCATTTGTAGAGTTGATCATCCACATGGTGACTTTATTCATCTATGCCCCCTCTGCCCAGGAAGTGTAGATGCATTCTGCCTACCTAATCCGATAGACTGCATCCAGTTGTAGTGTGTGAAGGTGGCACCTGGTACATTATTGTCCCTGCCTTGGCACAAGACTAACCACACCAGCTGGGCATGGAGTCCATAGACGTGTCTACATCTGACTGACCCTCTATTGTCAGTCTATTTAATGCCTTCCAGGCCTCTGTATTGAGGAGGGCACAGACCTGCTCTTTTGAAAGGCTTCAGTATCAGCTCGGATTCGCCTCTTCATTCAGGTGCTATTGATTCTGCCCACCATCATGGGTCCATACCTGCACACATGATAGTCATGCTGTTGACTCCTCCTTTTGTGTTTTTCATTAGGTGAAAGTCCGTAAAGCCAGTATCTGTGAGCCCAGCGACACAGAGCACGTCAGCAGTTCGAAGGCCACAGGTGAGTGATTGCTCCCCTTTTACTTCGGTGTCCTCCCTGCCATTCTGCCCTTTTGCACATCTCACCCTTACTGGTGTCTGTTGGGCAGCACCCGTCACTTATAGGCATCTGCCCTCTGAAGCCCTACCATCTGGTATGGTTACAAAATATTATGAAACATTCATAACAAGCAATGTCAATAGGTCTGGCTTTAATGTGCTGCCCCCTTCACTCCCACAGGCATACATCTCACCCTACGCTTACAGAGGTACACTGCTCAGCCTGCACTCACACATGCACACTGCACAGCCTGCGCTCGCTCAGTCACGCTGCTGAGCCTGCGCTCGCTCAGTCACGCTGCTGAGCCTGCGCTCGCTCAGTCACGCTGCTGAGCCTGCGCTCGCTCAGTCACGCTGCTGAGCCTGCGCTCGCTCAGTCACGCTGCTGAGCCTGCGCTCGCTCAGTCACGCTGCTGAGCCTGCGCTCGCTCAGTCACGCTGCTGAGCCTGCGCTCGCTCAGTCACGCTGCTGAGCCTGCGCTCGCTCAGTCACGCTGCTGAGCCTGCGCTCGCACAGGCACGCTGCTGAGCCTGCGCTCGCACAGGCACGCTGCTGAGCCTGCGCTCGCACAGGCACGCTGCCGAGCCTGCGCTCGCACAGGCACGCTGCCGAGCCTGCGCTCGCACAGGCACGCTGCCGAGCCTGCACTCTCTCAAGGAACACTGCTCAGCCTGCACTCTCTCAAGGAACACTGCTCAGCCTGCACTCTCTCAAGTAACACTGCTCAGCCTGCACTCTCTCAAGGAACACTGCTCAGCCTGCACTCTCTCAAGGAACACTGCTCAGCCTGCACTCTCTCAAGGAACACTGCTCAGCCTGCACTCTCTCAAGGAACACTGCTCAGCCTGCACTCTCTCAAGGAACACTGCTCAGCCTGCACTCTCTCTGCACTCTCTCAAGGAACACTGCTCAGCCTGCACTCTCTCTGCACTCTCTCAAGGAACACTGCTCAGCCTGCACTCTCTCTGCACTCTCTCAAGGAACACTGCTCAGCCTGCACTCTCTCAAGGAACACTGCTCAGCCTGCACTCTCTCAAGGAACACTGCTCAGCCTGCACTCTCTCAAGGAACACTGCTCAGCCTGCACTCTCTCAAGGAACACTGCTCAGCCTGCACTCTCTCAAGGAACACTGCTCAGCCTGCACTCTCTCAAGGAACACTGCTCAGCCTGCACTCTCTCAAGGAACACTGCTCAGCCTGCACTCTCTCTGCACTCTCTCAAGGAACACTGCTCAGCCTGCACTCTCTCTGCACTCTCTCAAGGAACACTGCTCAGCCTGCACTCTCTCTGCACTCTCTCAAGGAACACTGCTCAGCCTGCACTCTCTCTGCACTCTCTCAAGGAACACTGCTCAGCCTGCACTCTCTCTGCACTCTCTCAAGGAACACTGCTCAGCCTGCACTCTCTCAAGGAACACTGCTCAGCCTGCACTCTCTCAAGTAACACTGCTCAGCCTGCACTCTCTCAAGGAACACTGCTCAGCCTGCACTCTCTCAAGGAACACTGCTCAGCCTGCACTCTCTCTGCACTCTCTCAAGGAACACTGCTCAGCCTGCACTCTCTCTGCACTCTCTCAAGGAACACTGCTCAGCCTGCACTCTCTCAAGGAACACTGCTCAGCCTGCACTCTCTCAAGGAACACTGCTCAGCCTGCACTCTCTCAAGGAACACTGCTCAGCCTGCACTCTCTCAAGTAACACTGCTCAGCCTGCACTCTCTCAAGGAACACTGCTCAGCCTGCACTCTCTCAAGGAACACTGCTCAGCCTGCACTCTCTCAAGGAACACTGCTCAGCCTGCACTCTCTCAAGGAACACTGCTCAGCCTGCACTCTCTCAAGGAACACTGCTCAGCCTGCACTCTCTCAAGGAACACTGCTCAGCCTGCACTCTCTCAAGGAACACTGCTCAGCCTGCACTCTCTCTGCACTCTCTCAAGGAACACTGCTCAGCCTGCACTCTCTCTGCACTCTCTCAAGGAACACTGCTCAGCCTGCACTCTCTCAAGGAACACTGCTCAGCCTGCACTCTCTCAAGGAACACTGCTCAGCCTGCACTCTCTCAAGGAACACTGCTCAGCCTGCACTCTCTCTGCACTCTCTCAAGGAACACTGCTCAGCCTGCACTCTCTCAAGGAACACTGCTCAGCCTGCACTCTCTCTGCACTCTCTCAAGGAACACTGCTCAGCCTGCACTCTCTCTGCACTCTCTCAAGGAACACTGCTCAGCCTGCACTCTCTCAAGGAACACTGCTCAGCCTGCACTCTCTCAAGGAACACTGCTCAGCCTGCACTCTCTCAAGGAACACTGCTCAGCCTGCACTCTCTCAAGGAACACTGCTCAGCCTGCACTCTCCCAAGGAACACTGCTCAGCCTGCACTCTCTCAAGGAACACTGCTCAGCCTGCACTCTCTCAAGGAACACTGCTCAGCCTGCACTCTCTCAAGGAACACTGCTCAGCCTGCACTCTCTCAAGGAACACTGCTCAGCCTGCACACTCTCAAGGAACACTGCTCAGCCTGCACACTCTCAAGGAACACTGCTCAGCCTGCACTCTCCCAAGGAACACTGCTCAGCCTGCACTCTCCCAAGGAACACTGCTCAGCCTGCACTCTCCCAAGGAACACTGCTCAGCCTGCACTCTCCCAAGGAACACTGCTCAGCCTGCACTCTCCCAAGGAACACTGCTCAGCCTGCACTCTCTCAAGGAACACTGCTCAGCCTGCACTCTCTCAAGGAACACTGCTCAGCCTGCACTCTCTCAAGGAACACTGCTCAGCCTGCACGCTCTCAAGGAACACTGCTCAGCCTGCACTCTCTCAAGGAACACTGCTCAGCCTGCACTCTCTCAAGGAACACTGCTCAGCCTGCACTCTCTCTGCACTCTCTCAAGGAACACTGCTCAGCCTGCACTCTCTCTGCACTCTCTCAAGGAACACTGCTCAGCCTGCACTCTCTCTGCACTCTCTCAAGGAACACTGCTCAGCCTGCACTCTCTCAAGGAACACTGCTCAGCCTGCACTCTCTCAAGGAACACTGCTCAGCCTGCACTCTCTCAAGGAACACTGCTCAGCCTGCACTCTCCCAAGGAACACTGCTCAGCCTGCACTCTCTCAAGGAACACTGCTCAGCCTGCACTCTCTCAAGGAACACTGCTCAGCCTGCACTCTCCCAAGGAACACTGCTCAGCCTGCACTCTCTCAAGGAACACTGCTCAGCCTGCACTCTCTCAAGGAACACTGCTCAGCCTGCACTCTCTCAAGGAACACTGCTCAGCCTGCACTCTCTCTGCACTCTCTCAAGGAACACTGCTCAGCCTGCACTCTCTCAAGGAACACTGCTCGGCCTGCACTCTCTCAAGGAACACTGCTCGGCCTGCACTCTCTCAAGGAACACTGCTCAGCCTGCACTCTCCCAAGGAACACTGCTCAGCCTGCACTCTCCCAAGGAACACTGCTCAGCCTGCACTCTCCCAAGGAACACTGCTCAGCCTGCACTCTCTCAAGTAACACTGCTCAGCCTGCACTCTCTCAAGTAACACTGCTCAGCCTGCACTCTCTCAAGTAACACTGCTCAGCCTGCACTCTCTCAAGGAACACTGCTCAGCCTGCACTCTCTCAAGGAACACTGCTCAGCCTGCACTCTCCCAAGGAACACTGCTCAGCCTGCACTCTCTCAAGGAACACTGCTCAGCCTGCACTTTCTCAAGGAACACTGCTCAGCCTGCACTCTCTCAAGGAACACTGCTCAGCCTGCACTCTCTCAAGTAACACTGCTCAGCCTGCACTCTCTCAAGTAACACTGCTCAGCCTGCACTCTCTCAAGGAACACTGCTCAGCCTGCACTCTCTCAAGGAACACTGCTCAGCCTGCACTCTCTCAAGGAACACTGCTCAGCCTGCACTCTCTCAAGGAACACTGCTCAGCCTGCACTCTCTCTGCACTCTCTCAAGGAACACTGCTCAGCCTGCACTCTCTCTGCACTCTCTCAAGGAACACTGCTCAGCCTGCACTCTCTCTGCACTCTCTCAAGGAACACTGCTCAGCCTGCACTCTCTCAAGGAACACTGCTCAGCCTGCACTCTCTCAAGGAACACTGCTCAGCCTGCACTCTCTCAAGGAACACTGCTCAGCCTGCACTCTCTCAAGGAACACTGCTCAGCCTGCACTCTCTCAAGGAACACTGCTCAGCCTGCACTCTCTCAAGGAACACTGCTCAGCCTGCACTCTCTCAAGGAACACTGCTCAGCCTGCACTCTCTCTGCACTCTCTCAAGGAACACTGCTCAGCCTGCACTCTCTCTGCACTCTCTCAAGGAACACTGCTCAGCCTGCACTCTCTCAAGGAACACTGCTCAGCCTGCACTCTCTCAAGGAACACTGCTCAGCCTGCACTCTCTCAAGGAACACTGCTCAGCCTGCACTCTCTCTGCACTCTCTCAAGGAACACTGCTCAGCCTGCACTCTCTCAAGGAACACTGCTCAGCCTGCACTCTCTCTGCACTCTCTCAAGGAACACTGCTCAGCCTGCACTCTCTCTGCACTCTCTCAAGGAACACTGCTCAGCCTGCACTCTCTCTGCACTCTCTCAAGGAACACTGCTCAGCCTGCACTCTCTCAAGGAACACTGCTCAGCCTGCACTCTCTCAAGGAACACTGCTCAGCCTGTACTCTCTCAAGGAACACTGCTCAGCCTGCACTCTCTCAAGGAACACTGCTCAGCCTGCACTCTCTCAAGGAACACTGCTCAGCCTGCACTCTCTCAAGGAACACTGCTCAGCCTGCACTCTCTCAAGGAACACTGCTCAGCCTGCACTCTCTCAAGGAACACTGCTCAGCCTGCACACTCTCAAGGAACACTGCTCAGCCTGCACTCTCCCAAGGAACACTGCTCAGCCTGCACTCTCCCAAGGAACACTGCTCAGCCTGCACTCTCCCAAGGAACACTGCTCAGCCTGCACTCTCCCAAGGAACACTGCTCAGCCTGCACTCTCCCAAGGAACACTGCTCAGCCTGCACTCTCTCAAGGAACACTGCTCAGCCTGCACTCTCTCAAGGAACACTGCTCAGCCTGCACTCTCTCAAGGAACACTGCTCAGCCTGCACGCTCTCAAGGAACACTGCTCAGCCTGCACTCTCTCAAGGAACACTGCTCAGCCTGCACTCTCTCTGCACTCTCTCAAGGAACACTGCTCAGCCTGCACTCTCTCTGCACTCTCTCAAGGAACACTGCTCAGCCTGCACTCTCTCAAGGAACACTGCTCAGCCTGCACTCTCTCAAGGAACACTGCTCAGCCTGCACTCTCTCAAGGAACACTGCTCAGCCTGCACTCTCCCAAGGAACACTGCTCAGCCTGCACTCTCTCAAGGAACACTGCTCAGCCTGCACTCTCTCAAGGAACACTGCTCAGCCTGCACTCTCCCAAGGAACACTGCTCAGCCTGCACTCTCCCAAGGAACACTGCTCAGCCTGCACTCTCTCAAGGAACACTGCTCAGCCTGCACTCTCTCAAGGAACACTGCTCAGCCTGCACTCTCTCAAGGAACACTGCTCAGCCTGCACTCTCTCAAGGAACACTGCTCAGCCTGCACTCTCTCTGCACTCTCTCAAGGAACACTGCTCAGCCTGCACTCTCTCAAGGAACACTGCTCGGCCTGCACTCTCTCAAGGAACACTGCTCAGCCTGCACTCTCTCAAGGAACACTGCTCAGCCTGCACTCTCCCAAGGAACACTGCTCAGCCTGCACTCTCCCAAGGAACACTGCTCAGCCTGCACTCTCCCAAGGAACACTGCTCAGCCTGCACTCTCTCAAGTAACACTGCTCAGCCTGCACTCTCTCAAGGAACACTGCTCAGCCTGCACTCTCTCAAGGAACACTGCTCAGCCTGCACTCTCCCAAGGAACACTGCTCAGCCTGCACTCTCTCAAGGAACACTGCTCAGCCTGCACTCTCTCAAGGAACACTGCTCAGCCTGCACTTTCTCAAGGAACACTGCTCAGCCTGCACTCTCTCAAGGAACACTGCTCAGCCTGCACTCTCTCAAGGAACACTGCTCAGCCTGCACTCTCCCAAGGAACACTGCTCAGCCTGCACTCTCCCAAGGAACACTGCTCAGCCTGCACTCTCTCAAGTAACACTGCTCAGCCTGCACTCTCTCAAGTAACACTGCTCAGCCTGCACTCTCTCAAGGAACACTGCTCAGCCTGCACTCTCTCAAGGAACACTGCTCAGCCTGCACTCTCTCAAGGAACACTGCTCAGCCTGCACTCTCTCAAGGAACACTGCTCAGCCTGCACTCTCTCAAGGAACACTGCTCAGCCTGCACTCTCTCTGCACTCTCTCAAGGAACACTGCTCAGCCTGCACTCACACAGGCACATATCTCACCCTTGACTCGGAAGCACAACTCGCTGTATACTCATACAGGTTAACCTCGCTCTCTGCCCTCATACAACTCATCCGTTTCTCACTGCACTCACACAGGCACACTGCTCAACCTGCAGGCATACTGCTCTGCCTGAGATCATTTCCTCACTGTGTACTCACACAGGCACACTGCTCAGCCTGTACTCACACAGGCACACTGCTCAACCTGCACCAGAAGGGACAGCTCACTGTATACTCATACAGCATAACCTCACTCCCTGCACTCACACAACTCCCCCTTCACTCATACAGATACTTCCCTCACTGCACTCACATGGCACACTACTCAGTCTTCGCTCACACAGGCACGCTGCTCAACTTCCACTCACACAGACACAACTCACTGTATACTCCTACAGCATAACCTCACTCCCTGCACTCTCACAACTCACCCTTCACTCGTACAGAAACTTCTCTCACTCTTCACTCACACAAGCACACTGCTTAATCATCACTCACGCAGGCACACTTCTCGACCTATAATGGCAAAGGCACACAGCACACCCTGCAGCGCTGGCCATAGGGCAGTGTGACTGGTGCCGCTTCACAGCGCGCCAAGCTCGGGGTGCTGCATTATAAATTATTATGAGGTTAAGGCATCTCCTACAGAATGTTTGTGTACTCAAATGATTCAGAATGCGGCTGTGAGACTGGTGCGACGAATACCTTTCAAACATCATGTCTCTCCGTATTTACAGAAGCTCCATTGGTTGAAGGTGGAGAAGCGAATCCAATTTAAGGCCATGATTCTGGCGTATCGGGCCTTAAAAGGAAACTGTCCTAACTACCTTAAGCAAAGATTGAGCATATATAAACAAAATCGGGTGCTACGATCTAATTCTCAGACTCTGCTGCAGGCCCCTCGCTTTGTGAGGGCCCGTTTGGGAGGGAGGACTTTAACAGTGGGTGCAGCATCACTGTGGAACACCCTTCCAGAACCCCTGCGGAAGGTAAACACTGAATCCAGTTTTAGAACAACTTTGAAAACATGGCTTTTTTAGGTCCTTAGTCCCTTAGTCCCGTTGGTTGCAACTCAGCTGCCTCTAGCGCCGGGACACCCCTATTTGGGGTAGCCGTGCGCTCTATAAATCGTATTAATAATAATACCCAGTAGTTTTCAGGGGATTAATAATGCCATGCTAACTCTGATTATCTTCGTGCTGTTTTGTTTTGTCACAATTGTGACTCATCACATACTACTACAGAGGTGTCATACTCCTGCTGCAAAACACAACATGTATCCTGCATATCTCATATATGTGTTGTATGTAAAAGCTCAGTAGGTTACTATAGAGATCATTTTGTAACCATGGTCTCAAGGCACTGGGGGGTTGGGGTGGGGGGAGGTTTTGAAGGCAGCTCAGTTCAGTCGAAGAGCCAGGTCTTGAGGGTCTTCCTGAAGGTGTGCAGGGTGGGGGCGCGCCTGATGTCGTTCTGCAGCTCGTTCTAGGTCTTGGCCGCAATGTAGGAGAAGGTTCTTCCACCCGTTCTTGGTTTGCAGATGCGTGGGGGTTCGGTGAGGGCGAGGTCGGTTGATCGGAGGTTCCTCTTGGGTACGTAGAAGGCAAATCTGTTGCTGAGGTATTGGGGTCTGGTGTTGTGGAGGCACTTGTAGGCATGGGTTAGTATCTTGAAGGTTGCTCTTTTCTCGATGGGGAGCCGGTGGAGGCTGTGCAGGTGCTGGATGATGTGTTCGTGTCGAGGGGATGTGGAGGACGAGTCTGGCTGCAGTGTTCTGTAGGGTCTGGAGTTTGCAGAGCAGAGACTTGTTGATCCTGGCATAGAGGGTGTTTCCGTAGTCCAGTCTGCTGGTTATCAGTGGGTGAGTGACTGTCTTCCTTGATTCGGGAGGGATACATTTGAAGGTCTTTCGGAGGATGCGGAGAGTGTTGAAGCAGGTGGAGGTGACGGCGTTGACCTGTCAAGTTATGGAGAGGGAGGAGTTGAGTACGATGCCGAGGTTTCAGGCGTGGTCCGTAGGGGTGCAGGGGTCTGTCAGGGTGGTGGGCCACTAGGAGTTGTCCCATGTAGAGGGGGAAGGCCCGAGGACGAGGATCTGTCTTCTCCGAGTTGAGCTTCAGGCAGCTGCTGCTCATCCAGGATGCAACATCCCTCATTCCTTCCTGGAAGTTGAGTCTGGTGGTGATGGGGTCCTTGGTGAGAGAGAGGATGAGTTTGGTGTCGTCTGCGTCAGATACTAGGCAAAGTCCGTGCTTTCTGACGATGGTGGCGAGGGGGGCCATGTAGATATTGAAGAGCGTGGGGCTGAGTGACAATCCTTGGGGTACTCTGCAGTTGGTTTGGAGAGGAAGGGTGGGAGTCTGCTTCTTTGGGTTCTGCCGGCGAGGAACGAGTGGAGCCAGTCGATGGCGGTTCCCTGTATGCTGGCTTCGTGGAGTCTAGCAGTGAGTGTGCTGTGGGAGACTGTGTCGAAGGCTGCAAAGAGGTCGAGTGATATCAAGGCTGTGGTGTGGCCTTGGTCGAGGAGGGTGGGGATGTCATCTGTGGCAGCGAGAAGAACGGTCTCGGTGCTATGGTTGCTGCGGAATCCGGATTGGGAGGGGTCGAGAATGGAGTGTTCTTCTATGAATTTCGTTAGTCTGACTTCTGCGTGTTTCCAGTTGTCACAAAAGATGCTGGTTTCGAAGGTGGTGTTGATGGTGCGTCTTAGTTCCGGGGTGATGGCGATGGTGGCTCTGTGGAAGATGTACAGGGGACAGGGGTCTGTGGGGGCTCCTGAGTGGATGCTTTTCATGGTCGATGCGGTGTCTTCGGTGGTGATTGGGGTCCAGTAGGAGAGGGTAGGCTGTTTTGGAGTCTGGTGTCTGGTCGTTGAAGTTGTCGTAGAGGCCCTTGATTTTCAGATGGAAGTAGGAGCCAAGCGTGTTGCAGAGGTCCTGGGAAGGGAGTGTTATCTGTGGTTTTGCTGGGGGTGGTTTCGATGACTCGTGCCGCTCTGTCAATTATATTTTAGCTGCTATGATTTTTTGGGGACCTTTTAAGCACAATTTGACACCATAATTCATTGGTTTCATTTGGCCAGGCTTGTGGAACATACAGTTATAAGATTCTGCCCTTCCATGGTTCATAGATGTTCTTGCTGATAGAACATTTCACCTTGTGTGAGTCTCTTTGTGACTCCATTAACTCACCTGATTCAATCATTTG
Source organism: Triturus cristatus (assembly GCF_964204655.1). Classification (NCBI taxonomy): domain Eukaryota; kingdom Metazoa; phylum Chordata; class Amphibia; order Caudata; family Salamandridae; genus Triturus; species Triturus cristatus. The sequence continues at coordinate 1,209,310,660 of NC_140584.1, read as the reverse complement.
GTTTCTCTATGTGAATGATACCCAATTATGGTGAAGCTAGCTGGTGAGCTTCATTCAGTCGCATGCCTAGTACAGGACCGCCTCTCCACAGTCCATCTATGGATGAGAGCTAACATCTAAAACTAAACGGTGGTAAGGCAGAGATTTTGTGCCATACCCGGCCATCACTCTTCTGGGAACTCCCTTTTTGGTCTTCACTGAGCTCTATAACTACTCGTGTGACTGTGTAAGAAGCGTGTTTATCAGAACAGGTTTAGTCTGTGGTGGAAACATGCTTTTACCAATGTCACAGACTGAGCAGACTGCACCTTATTCCCGTTTATCATAGGGAGCAGATCCATTAAATGTGTTTGTGTACGCATGCTTGGGCCACTGTAACTCAGCATATCTCAGTCTTCTGGAGTCTGTATCCAGACGTTACAGTTAGTCCAGAGGTACAATGCAAGACTGACCCTTGGCGTACTGCGAAGTAATCCCATCTCTCCTGCTCTTGTCTGACTGCATTGGTTGCCAGGGAAGGGAAGGATCCTTTTCAGAGTTATGCGTCAGGTCTGGTGCCTTTGTTTTGGTTCGGGGGCTTGAGCTGGGCTAGCGCCTACCCGAGTCAAAAAGGAAGATCATCCTGGAGTCATTCTGAAGTCATCCGATGACTTCAGCCAGACCCAAGTCAAAAAGGAAGATCATCCTGGAGTCATTCTGAAGTCATCCGATGACTTCAGCCAGGCCCAAGTCAAAAAGGAAGATCATCCTGGAGTCATTCTGAAGTCATCCGATGACTTCAGCCAGACCCAAGTCAAAAAGGAAGATCATCCTGGAGCCATTCTGAAGTCATTCGATGACTTCAGCCAGGCTATTCCTGCAATTATCTGGGGAAGTCGTCCAAAGCCATCCTGAAGTATGCCTATAGGGTGGAATATTTAAATGAGATGACTCTAGAGTCATCAGAGAAACGACTCCAGGATTAGCTCCTGATTACTTCACTGGAAAGCATGTGATGATCTTGTACTACTGCAGGATGATCCCACGATGATTTCAGGATTAGGCTGGGTTACTCCAGGATGATCCTATGAGTATTTCAGCATGGGGCTGTATATTACAGAATCCTCTTGTGATTACTTCAGAATGAGGCTGCATTACTCATGGATGATCCACGGATAACTTTAGAATGGGACTGGGGCCGCACTAGTCGATGAATTCATGATGGGGATGCATTACCGTAGGATGGGTTCTGGCTGTGATACTGCATGGCGGGTTCAATATGCAGATTTATTACTTTATAGTGACCTTGAGTAGTAATGCTTGATTGACATACACAGGATGTTAGGAAATACAGTTTTATTAGTTTGTTAGCAGACCAAATTATTGCTACAAAAACAAGCCTTGGCAAAGCCAATAGGTCTTGCCTTTTTGACCATGTGGCTTGCCAATGTCTTCTGCCGATGGTCTGCAGTATCTGTTAAAATAAACAAGCATTGGGAAAGCCAAAATGTCTGGCCTTTGCAAAAGCTAATGGCTTTGCCAATATGTTTTAGCGATATTGTATACGAGCGTGGCTGGTGTTTAGCATGGCTAAAGGTTAGTGGGGTACAGGAGAGTTGCATGTCAAAGTGCAATGTGATGAAGTGGCGTAGATTATAGCGGCAGAGTGTCATGGGGTAGTGTACAACAGGGTGGCGTTGAGTGTTGCGTAGAGTGGTGTACAGTAGATTGCTGTGGAGAGGCATAAAGTGGAGTAGTGTAGAAGAGTGGAATGGCAGAGTGGAGTAAAGAGTAGTAGAATCGAGTGTCAGAGTGGAGTGGCTTACAGCGGGGTAGTGTGTTGTAGAATAGAGTGGAGTAAAGTGGCATGGAGGGGGTTATGTAGAGCGTTGTTGAGTAGTGCTGTAGGGTGGCATAGCATTGAGTAGTGTTGTAGAGTGGAGAGGCATAGATTGGAGTAGAGTTTAATGGAATAGTGCATCACAGAGTGGAGTATCATAGCTTATAGTGTCTTAAAGTGCAGTAGCCTAGATTGAAGCTTGTAAAACACAGAGGCGCAGAGTAGACTGGCTTAGAGTGCACTGGTTGAGTAAAGTGGTGTCGAACCGTTCAAGCACAAGAGGGTGTCCGTGATGAGTATGGTGCTCCCCCCCCCCAATAAAAGTTTTAGCAAAAATAGGACTCAATTTAAAAATGGCTAAAAGCTTTAAGTTTTACAGCTAATCTAACAAGACACTTAAGAACTGTTGTAATATTTCATATTTTGCTGTGTAACCTCAACTCTACCCTGGGTCGTTTGGGAACTGGCAATGTTCTAGGGGCGATTTCATGTGTGTTCTGGGCAGTTCAGATCAACAAGATGCGTGATTTCACAAGTCCTGTTATTTTTCAACATTTCTAAAGTGCCGTTGTGCAGTTCTACCTTCCCGCGCCCTTCATTTCTCTCAACTGCCCATTGCAAGACAGGCTGGGACCATGAATAGATGCAGCGCGTTCCCCATCTAGGATCCTGTACAGCAGGGACCTCTTTGAAGTCTCCAGTAGGCAGTTCTAAACATAGCGGTAAATAGGTCATAAAGAAATATGAGTAAAGATCATGAAATAGCCGCACTTAAACCATGAAATAAACCTCCAAGTATTAGTGTGTGTCCTCCGAAGCAGAGGAAATCGAACCAAAAATTAGACAATAGCTGTACAAGCAATTAATCGACTAAATCCAACCCCAAACACCAGTCTGTAATTTTGAGCAACATTGTCATATTTCTATAAATGGAAGCTTAAGATATTCTAGTTTACACCAGGGGCACCTTATTACCAGATGAGGAGCTGGGTCATGGTCTGTGAAGGCAGCACGCGTGTGCATACTCAGGAGTTTGTGCCTGTGCTGGGGAGAGGGCAGCAGGGAAGGATGGGGGGCAGTGTCAGATCCCTGCTCCATCTCTCACTGCTGGCATACAAGCATGGGCTTGAAGGGCTGCATGAGCTCCTGCCTGGGGTGGGGAGAGGGCAGCAGGGAAGGATTGGGGGCAGTGTCGGATCCCTGCTCCATCTCTCACTGTTGGCATACAAGCATCGCTTGAAGGGCTGCATGAGCTCCTGCCTGGGGTGGGGAGAGGGCAGCAGGGAAGGATGAGGGGCAGTGTCAGATCCCTGCTCCATCTCTCACTGCTGGCATACAAGCATGGGCTTGAAGGGCTGCATGAGCTCCTGCCTGGGGTGGGGAGAGGTCAGCAGGGAAGGATGGGGGGCAGTGTCAGATCCCTGCTCCATCTCTCACTGCCGGCATACAAGCATCGCTTGAAGGGCTGCATGAGCTCCTGCCTGGGGTGGGGAGAGGGCAGCAGGGAAGGATGGGGGGCAGTGTCAGATCCCTGCTCCATCTCTCACTGCCGGCATACAAGCATCGCTTGAAGGGCTGCATGAGGTCCTGCCCGGGTGGGGAGAGGTCAGCAGGGAAGGATGGGGGGCATTGTCAGATCCCTGCTCCATCTCTCACTGCTGGCATACAAGCATTGCTTGAAGGGCTGCATGAGCTCCTGCCCGGGTGGGGAGAGGTCAGCAGGGAAGGATGGGGGGCAGTGTCAGATCCCTGCTCCATCTCTCACTGCTGGCATACAAGCATGGGCTTGAAGGGCTGCATGAGCTCCTGCCTGGGGTGGGGAGAGGGCAGCAGGGAAGGATGGGGGGCAGTGTCAGATCCCTGCTCCATCTCTCACTGCTGGCATACAAGCATTGCTTGAAGGGCTGCATGAGGTCCTGCCCGGGTGGGGAGAGGTCAGCAGGGAAGGATGGGGGGCATTGTCAGATCCCTGCTCAATCTCTCACTGCCGGCATACAAGCATTGCTTGAAGGGCTGCATGAGCTCCTGCCCGGGTGGGGAGAGGTCAGCAGGGAAGGATGGGGGGCAGTGTCAGATCCCTGCTCCATCTCTCACTGCCGGCATACAAGCATTGCTTGAAGGGCTGCATGAGCTCCTGCCCGGGCGGGGAGAGGTCAGCAGGGAAGGATGGGGGGCAGTGTCAGATCCCTGCTCCATCTCTCACTGCCGGCATACAAGCATCGCTTGAAGGGCTGCATGAGCTCCTGCCTGTGCTAGGGAGAGGACAGCAGGGAAGGATGGGGGGCAGTGTCAGATCCCTGCTCCATCTCTCACTGCTGGCATACAAGCATCGCTTGAAGGGCTGCATGAGCTCCTGCCTGTGCTAGGGAGAGGACAGCAGGGAAGGATGGGGGGCAGTGTCAGATCCCTGCTCCATCTCTCACTGCTGGCATACAAGCATCGCTTGAAGGGCTGCATGAGCTCCTGCCTGGAGTGGGGAGTGGGCAGCAGGGAAGGATCGGGGGCAGTGTCAGATCCCTGCTCCATCTCTCACTGCTGGCATCCAAGCATCGCTTGAAGGGCTGCCTGGGGTGGGGAGAGGGCAGCAGGGAAGGATGGGGGGCAGTGTCAGATCCCTGCTCCATCTCTCACTGCTGGCATACAAGCATCGCTTGAAGGGCTGCATGAGCTCCTGCCTGGGGTGGGGAGAAGCCAGCAGGGAAGGATGGGGGGCAGTGTCAGATCCCTGCTCCATCTCTCACTGCTGGCATACAAGCATCGCTTGAAGGGCTGCATGAGCTCCTGCCTGGGGTGGGGAGAGGGCAGCAGGGAAGGATGGGGGCAGTGTCAGATCCCTGCTCCATCTCTCACTGCTGGCATACAAGCATCGCTTGAAGGGCTGCATGAGCTCCTGCCTGGGGTGGGGAGAGGGCAGCAGGGAAGGATGGGGGCAGTGTCAGATACCTGCTCCATCTCTCACTGCTGGCATACAAGCATCGCTTGAAGGGCTGCATGAGCTCCTGCCTGGGGTGGGTGGACAGTTATTGACAGCCCCCAGGACAAGGGATGCCTGGTCTGTCTCCTCACAAAAGCCTCCATGGGAGGGGTAATTTAGCCTCTTTCTAGGTGGCACTTATTGCACCTCCCAAAGCCCCTGTATCTCCACCCCAGCATGAGTATTGATGCAGACCAAAGGCTTTGCTTACATGCAAAACACCTTTCAAATTAGTGTCACTGCATATGTTTTCCCTCTTGTGGAAAATCCCTTTCCCTATACACCCAACCTTGTGGAGTGCCTTCTCAGTGCTGTCCTAAAAGCTGGTTTACGCCAGTTGTCAGGAGTAAATATCTGACTGCTTTGTAGTGTGAATGGGCCATAGAAAGGTTTTTGCCGACCCATAAACTGATGAGTTTGAGGGTGTTCCCAACCTTTCAAGAACATCTTTCCCTGTAGGTCCCACCCCTGCCAGCAGATGCACTGATGTATAACGTTAAACCCTGTGCCCGCCCCTTCTCGATTCCTTCCTGTATGGCCTCTGCCTCACGTTACTTTGCTTCTTACTTTTTGCAGATATCGTTCTCCATCACCAGCAGGACATCGCGCGCATTGACAGTTTCCGAGATCAGTTCGGGGCAGACTGGCTTCAATACAGACACCATCTGGAAAACGAGCTCAGTGGGTCCCAGCAAGAGGAACCCACATGCATTGTACAGAAGACTGATGTCACTGACACGGAGGTCCCACCCGCCACCTCGACTGACAGCAAGGTCCAGGAGGAGGATAGAACCCTGGACCTGCGAACAGGAATCTCCCCTCCCAAGGACACCAGTGAACAATCCCAGAAGCCCTCCGTGAGGGAAGCTGCCTGTGAGAGCGAGCAGGACAAGAAACCTGCTGAAAGCATGAAACGAGAAGAACACCGGAGCGAGGAAAAGAGGAATGTGGATCCAAAGGATGTAGAGGGTAAAGCTTGCTTCCAGGAATGACTTGCATTAAGGCCCTTCTGTAAGGATCACTCTGTCTTCGTCTCTCAATGCTTCCTCTTACGTGTGCATGCAGTACCCTGTGCCTGCTTTGTGCTCTCTTCCTCTTACGTGTGCATGCAGTACTCTGTGCCTGCTTTGTGCTCTCTTCCTCTTCCGTGTGCATGCAGTACCCTGTGCCTGCTTTGTGCTCTCTTCCTCTTACGTGTGCATGCAGTACTCTGTGCATGCTTTGTGCTCTCTTCCTCTTACGTGTGCATGCAGTACTCTGTGCCTGCTTTGTGCTCTCTTCCTCTTACGTGTGCATGCAGTACTCTGTGCCTGCTTTGTGCTCTCTTCCTCTTCCGTGTGCATGCAGTACTCTGTGCCTGCTTTGTGCTTTCTTCCTCTTACGTGTGCATGCAGTACTCTGTGCCTGCTTTGTGCTCTCTTCCTCTTCCGTGTGCATGCAGTACTCTGTGCCTGCTTTGTGCTCTCTTCCTCTTTCGTGTGCATGCAGTACTCTGTGCCTGCTTTCTGCTCTCTTCCTCTTATGTGTGTATGCAGTACTCTGTGCCTGCTTTGTACTCTCTTCCTCTTGCGTGTGCATGCAGTACTCTGTGCCTGCTTTGTACTCTCTTCCTCTTGCTTGTGCATTCAGTACTCTGTGCCTGCTTTGTGATCTCTTACGTGTGCATGCAGTACTCTGTGCCTGCTTTGTGCTCTCTTCCTCTTACGTGTGCATGCAGTACTCTGTGCCTGCTTTCTGCTCTCTTCCTCTTTCGTGTGCATGCAGTACTCTGTGCCTGCTTTCTGCTCTCTTCCTCTTGTGTGTGCATGCAGTACTCTGTGCCTGCTTTGTACTCTCTTCCTCTTATGTGTGCATGCAGTACTCTGTGCCTGCTTTGTACTCTCTTCCTCTTGCGTGTGCATTCAGCGCTGTGCCTGCTTTGTGCTCTCTTCCTCTTACGTGTGCATGCAGTACCCTTGGCCTGTTTTGTACTCTCTTCCTCTTACGTGTGCATGCAGTACTCTGTGCCTGCTTTGTGCTCTCTTCCTCTTACGTGTGCATGCAGTACTCTGTGCCTCCTTTGTGCTCTCTTCCTCTTTCGTGTGCATGCAGTACTCTGTGCCTGCTTTGTTCTCTCTTCCTCTTTCGTGTGCGTGCAGTACTCTGTACCTGCTTTGTGCTCTCTTCCTCTTACGTGTGCATGCAGTACTCTGTGCCTGCTTTCTGCTCTCTCCCTCTTACGTGTGCATGCAGTACTCTGTGCCTGCTTTGTGCTCTCTTCCTCTTTCGTGTACATGCAGTACCCTGTGCCTGCTTTGTGCTCTCCTACTGTGCATACAAGCTCCTTCATGTTTGCCTCTCCTCCTCTTCATGCTATGTGTGGATCTTCCTCTGCAGTGCTTTGTGAGTCTGCCCCCATCTGTCCTCTCCAGTGTTTGGAGCCTCCCCACTGCTGCATGCCTTCCAAGACATATGGTTCCCCAATGCCATGCTCCTACCCTCTAGTTTATGCATTTCATTTTTTACAAGCATCCCTTTGCTCTTATTCCTGTGACATGCTAGTTCTATTTATTGTCGGTGTCCACGACTTCCTTGGGATGTTTTCTTGTCTCCCTTATACCGTGTGCTTTATGCTTTACTTTTCTTTGTCTGTACCGGTCTTAACAATCGCTCCACTCTGCTATGGCTGCTATGTATACTGTCTGTTCTAGAGACTGCCTCTGTTTGCTACTTGAATACCTCCCTCTGAAGGCCCTGTCTACATTCTCAGTCCTCTTTTTTTCTGTTTTTTTCTTTCCATTGCCGACTTTTTTGTAGGTGTTGTATTCCATGTTGGTGTTCTTGGTATGGTTCTCGCTCAAACACATAGTTTACAGACTTTCCCGTTTGCTTAGTCCTCATGTCGCATGCACAACTTTTTCTGAATGTTAAGGTTTATATCAGGGGCACTATCTGATCATTCCCCTCTTCCCTGTTCGCATATCAAGTGGACCTTTGTGATCCCATCGTGGTCTGTCCCTTTTTGGGAAAGGATCCAGCTGAGACAGAGGATGACTGGATCTTCCTGCGTGTGACCCGCCGGCATCTTATCGAGGTGGATCTGTCGAACGCCCAAGACCTGCAGAAGATGGAGCTGCTCAGCTTATTGAACATTGAGACATCTGACGTTCCCTGGAAGTGGAAGGTGAGTGTTTATTCATATTGGAGTGTAGTCACATGTATGTGCATCCTGGCAGCGTGAATGGTGAGCTGCAGAATGTTGGTTGAGGAAGGTCCCTCTCGGGTGTATATAGGCAGACCCATCACCTCTTAGACTTGGTCAATATCTAAGGTTTCTTCTCTGTCTGTAAGTGTCTTAATCCAAAGTTTGATGCAGAGCTCTAAATGTTCCATTTGTTGAGGGATCAAGACATGGACAGAATCACTTATGAAGAACAACTTGGAGATATGCAGTGCTTGAGCCGGTAGCCTTCTCGAAGCTGTGGCAACTGGTTTGTGGCAGATGGTTTCTGGCAGTTACCGATACCGGTTATCCATCACTTTGTGGCAGTTGCTGGAGGCTGATCCTTGTGGAAATGCTGACACTCCCACGATCTGCCACATAGCCACTGGCTGTATCACTAAAATTATAATATTGGAAATCATACCTTGACTTCCAGTGTTTCTGAGGACTGTGGCAGTGATATATGTTTTATCCAGTATTGGATCTTTCATAGATTCACATGCTTGAATCATTTTTCTCGTCTAAGTGGGAGTCCCACAGTATAATAATAAAGGAGCATGTAGTTGTATAATAGGCTATGATGCCAATAGAAATTTAATTTAGCAGCCTATCCATGTCCTTTTTTAAAGAAGAACCAAACATGAACTATGAGCAATCATGCGACAACACACCCTAGAACCTTCCCAACAGAGACAGTTTTCCTCAGATTTTCTGCCACACGGCGTGGAAGGTAGTCTCCCAGAGCTCTGCTCAGTTTTTTCTTCACCTCCCTGTTCAAAACTTCTGATTCTGCAAATCTCGTGGGAAGAAGAGAATATATTTTGATGACCCACATAAAGAATGCCTCTATTGCTTTCATCCTCATCATTCTGTGAAGGACTGCAGAATAAGTTACACTTTTTCTTCCAAAACGCTGCGAGACAGAGAGACAAGGCTCCCTTTGTGCCTCCAGAGGTCAAAAACTGCCTCATCAGGTGAGGACAGTGACTCTTCTACTAAGCCCCAGAAGAGGGATAGGTCCCATGGCCAGGTAACCTCTGAAGACAGCAGAAAATTTCATAAGACTTCACATCATGGCTCTTACAAAACAATTGAGAAAAAGGAGAACATTTTGAAAATCTCCTCAAAAAGCACACGCATACCTCTTCAGAGACATTGACGTCGAAAATCAGAATCCATAAGGTACCGTCAACTAAAATTTCCTCGGCGACGTCTGTTGTCGACTAGCACTACATCGACGATCATCACTGTTTCAGCCTCTGCGCTGTTGGTGACGCCGACAAAGGCTATTTCAATGGTTATTGCACCCATACCATTGACTAACATCTCCTCGTCGACGACTGTAAAGTTAGCTCCAATGTCTGCGATTCTCCTGTCGATGTTGCCATTGCCGTCGAAGAGACCCACCGTCGACAAATCTCTCATAGTCTGTGTTGGACCTGGCCTCGTGGCGTGGTCCTTAACCCCCTGGATTGTGGCCGTTCCCCGCCCCGGCCGTCACGGGCCACCCGTCTGGACTGCACCAAGGCTCTTCACCCGGAGCTGCACGTGGTCGCATACTCCTCGTGGCTCCGCCATCTTGTTGGCATCCACGTCACACCGTGCCCCAGCCGGCGCGACCCCGCTCAACCCAGCCTCGACCCCAGCGAAGCCCCGACATCGAGGCACCACGAACTGGCCAGGGGGTGCCGCAGGAACCATTCATCGCCCCGGCGGCGGACAGTATCGATGGGACCCCCAACTGTCCTCCCCTCTCGAGGTGTGATCACCCTGCAAACTCCCATGGGCCTGGCGCCTCTCCTGCTGGGCGTCTGGCCCCCTCCACCCGGCCACTTCGCCCCCTCGGGCGCATAGGTCCGGACATCAAAGGGCTCCAGACCTATATCTGGGGCGACCCCACCACAGCTCGGCAGTTGTATCCCGGAGTCGAGAGCCCTGCTGATTGAATCGCGGCTGACCCTACGGAGAAGAACTCTTGTCGGAACCATCACGAGCCCTGCTGACTGCGTCGCGGCTCCTTCTTGTGAACCCTTTCTGAACCACCTGGAACATCGGAGCCCTGCTGACGCTGTCGCGGCCCAATCTCGCTGAAACCTTCCTCGGAGCCCTGCTGACGACGTCGCGGCTCGAGCTGAGCAGAAACCATCTTGAGAGCCCTGCTGATTGAATCGCGGCTCTCCACGAACTGTACGCCAGAGCCCTGCTGACGCCGTCGCGGCTCGACCCCTCCGAGATCGGAGGTCCTCCAGCTTGAGGATAAGAACTGGGCCCCAGGTACCCTCGTACCGCACTCCTGCCAAAGACTGACCCGCTACCCCTACCCTTCCAAAGAGACATTGAGACTTTTGGTGGATCCCTCGATCCCTTCGTGTAAATATTGAACTCGTAACCTTTTTATTGATGATAAAGAATTGCTTGTCTTGAGACAACCTCCTTGAGTCCGGTGTGGTGGTGTTACTGTGCTAGTACGGGATAGGAGAAGGATCTCTCAGGAGACTTCTCGGCAGCGCTCGGCTACTTCGTGCAGTGAGAGGGCCCCCCCTTGGTGGTCTCACCGACTCCTCGGGGTCCGCCTTCCAACATTTGGTGGCCAGCGACGGGATCCGAGCCGAACGCAGTACGTACCAGCCAGTACCCACTAGCTACCCATCCAAACGAATAGCATCATGAGCAGCCAGGAAAACAACGCGACAATGGAGTTCCAGCCCGAACGGCTGGAAGAATATACGCACAAAGAATTAAAACAGTTCTGCAGAGACAAAGGCATTGCAACCACCAGCCTCGGTACCAAGGAAGAGATGCAGAAAGCTCTGAGGGCATGGTTGGAGGCTGGGGCAGGCCCCTCCCAGGAAGAAGGGCCCTTGCCCCTGACGGAGACCACAGCAACCGCACTGACCCCGGCAACCGGAGGAAGAAAGAGCCTAGAAACCGGCCTCTCCGAGGAAGAAATACGAGAGCGGGAAAAGGTCCGGAGCCACGAGCTAGAGCTCGCCCGACTGCGACTGGACGGCGAACTCCAGCTGGCAGAAAAGAAACTGGCCCTCGAGCAGCTACGCCTTCAAGAAGAAATAGAAGAGAAGAGACGACACCGGGAGTTGGAGGAAAAGAAACTAACTCTTGAGCACGAGCGCAGTCTCAAGGAGCTCGAGATCAAGGCCAAGAACGGAGGGACCAACACCCCCAGTACTAGAGACACTCTACCGCCCCCCGAGGCCAAGGTGCATATCCCGAAGGAGGTCGTCAAGGAGTATTACAAGAATGACGATATCCAACAATGGTTCAAGGCCTACGAGGTGGCCATGACCTCCCATCGAGTGCCCCGAAAAGACTGGGGCGCAGGCCTTTGGGGGCGATTCCTGAGTGAAGGGCGGGACACGCTACTCCAGCTACCGGAGGAGGTGATGACCTCCTACGATCACATGAAGGAGGCCCTGCTCACCCGCTACGGGCTAACAGCGGAGAGGTACCGCCAGCGGTTCCGAGACTGCAAGAAAATCCCGGGTACCACATGGGTGGAATATGTGGACTTTTTCAGTCGGGCCCTAGAAGGGTGGATCAAAGGCAGCAAAGTAACCACCTACGGGCAACTGGTCGACCTCATCGTCTGGGAACATCTTTCCAACAATTGCTTCGTGGAACTGAGACAGCACCTCCTCGACAGCAAAATGACCGACCCGCGAAAACTTGCCGTCGAGGCCGATCGATGGGTCAACTCCCGGGTCCCCCGGAGCTCAATGGGGGAGTACCAGAGGAACCCCAACGGACCCCCACGCCAGCGCGGTGGGGGGGGAGGGCCGAACAGGAACCGAGACCCTCCCGCTGGGGCCCCCAGGAGCCCCCCTCGAGGGCCACCGCAGCCACATCTCTCCCCGAGCCTAGCGCGAAGGGTGGGCCCGGCCCGACCCGGACCACGGCCACCAGTGACCTGCTATGGCTGCCAACAAACCGGACACTTTGCCAGCGACCCGGCCTGCCCCCTGAACCGAAGAAACTGGGCCGGCGGGCCCCCGCCCCGGCAGCTGACAGCCGCCGCCTTGGGGGGAGAGGAGGAAGAAGAGGCCCTCGACCGAGAAAACACTGAGTGGGAGCCGGCAGCCATGTCCCTGGTCTGCCTGGGTAGCCGAGAGATGGTACCCTGCACCCCCATCCCAACCAACACCCAGAAGTACCGGCAGCAGGTCACGGTCAACGGACAACGGGCCGAAGCCCTTCGCGACACCGGCGCCAGTATCACCGCTGTCCGCTGCCACCTGGTGACCCCTGAACAGATTCTACCGAATGTGCTGTGCCCTGTGCGGCGGCCGACAACAGTGAAAGCCTATGCCAGATGGCCCTGGTCCCCTTCGAGTGGGGAGGGGTGACGGGCCTGCTGAAGGTGACAGTGCGCGACGACGCCCCGGTCGACTGCCTCCTGGGGAACGACTTGGAGAGTTCCCCCTGGGCTCAAGTAGAACGACGAGAGCACCTCCGAATGTTGGGACTGGCTGATTGGGCCTGCGCCATCACCCGGTCCATGACCGCCCAGGCCCCCCGCTCATCCTCGACCTCCGGGACTGCCCGACCCGAGGGGCTCACACCCCCTCCCGCCAGCAGCGAGGAGGAGGCGGACACCGACCCCGGGCCCAGCGAATCCTCCCCCGAAGAGATGGCTTCTCCGAACGCCCTACCAGAACTGACGCAATGGCAACATGAAGGGGGCCCCACCCGAGAGCAGTTCCAGCAAGAGCAACAGTCCTGTCCCTCTCTCGAAGGGGTCCGACAGCAGGCGACCGCGCAAGCCAACGGTGACCAGACCGGCACCCACTGGATCTACTGGGCCGAGGGCCTGTTGTACAGTGAACAGAAAGTGGCAGAACTCGGGGCCGGCCGCGTGTTGGTGGTCCCCCTCCGCTTCCGGGAGTTCCTTCTCAACCTGGCCCATGATGTGCCCCTCGCCGGACACTTGGGGCAAGACAAAACGTACAGTCGTCTGGTGACCCACTTCTACTGGCCCCGGATGCGGAGAGATGTGGACAACCACTGCCGGTCCTGCCAGACCTGCCAAGCCAGCGGAAAGACGGGGGGTCGGGTCAAGGCCCCCCTCCAGCCCTTTCCCGCCGTCAGCACCCCGTTTGAACGAGTCGGAATCGACATTGTGGGACCCCTGGACCCCCAAACCGCCCTGGGCCACCGCTTCATCCTGGTCCTCGTGGACCACGCCACCAGGTACCCGGAGGCGGTCCCGCTCAGAACTATAACGGCCCCTGTGGTAGGCCGGGCCTTGATGGGAATCTTCTCCCGAGTGGGATTCCCCAGCGAAGTGGTGAGCGACCGTGGCACGAACTTTATCTCCAGGTACATGCGGTCCCTGTGGCAACAATGCGGGGTCACATACAAGTTCACGACCCCATATCACCCTCAGGGGAACGGACTGGTTGAGCGGTTCAACCGAACATTGAAAGGGATGATCCAGGGCCTGGAAGAACCCCTCAGGCGGAAATGGGATGTCCTGCTGCCCTGCCTCCTGTTTGCCTATCGGGAGGTCCCGCAGAAGTCCCTGGGGTTCAGCCCGTTTGAACTATTGTATGGACACCCGGTCCGCGGACCACTCAGCCTGGTCAAGGAGGGCTGGGAGATGAAGCCCCGAGGCGGCCCTCCTGACGTCTACCGATACCTCCTGACCCTCCGAAACCAGACCCGCAAGTTCCGAGCCATAGCCGAAGCCAACCTCGAGGCCAGCCAGGAGGACATGAAGCGGTGGTACGATCGCAACACTTTTACTGTAGAATTCGAGCCAGGTCAGAAAGTATGGGTCATGGCCCCGGTCGAACCCGGCGCCCTCCAGGACAAATGGACCGGGCCCTTCAAGGTGGTGGAGAAGAAAAGTCCCGTCACCTACCTGGTCGATCTGGAGTCCCCCCGGAACCCCCTCCGGGTCCTACATGCGAACAGGCTAAAACCCCACTTCGCCCGGACCGAACTGAGCCTGCTGCTGGCGACCGACGAGGGGGGCGAGGACGACTCCGAGCCCTTGCCCGACCTCTTGCAATCCGACATTCACGATGGATCGATCGAAGGGGTCCAACTCGCCTCGTCCCTGACCCCGGAGCAGCGCAACGACTGCCAGCGATTACTGCGGGACTACGCAGCCCTCTTCTCTCTCACCCCGGGGGTGACCCACTGGTGCGTCCACGACGTCGACACCGGGGAGAACCCCCCCATACGACACAGAGCCTACCGGGTGCCTGACCGAGTGCGGGCCTGCATCCAGGCCGAAGTAGCAAAGATGCTGGCCCTGGGGGTCATCGAGCCTTCCGACAGCCCGTGGGCCAGCCCTGTCGTCCTGGTGCCCAAAGCCGCAGCTCCCGGTCACCCCCCGGAGTTGCGATTCTGCGTGGACTACCGAGCCCTGAATGTAGTAACCAAGACGGACGCACACCCGATACCCCGGGCCGACGAACTGATCGACCGCCTAGGGGCCGCTCGCTACTTGAGCACGCTGGACCTCACCGCCGGGTACTGGCAAATCCAGCTCACCCCCGGCGCCCAAGAAAGATCCGCCTTTTCGACTCCGGATGGGCATTACCACTTTCGGGTGATGCCCTTCGGAATGAAGAACGCCCCGGCCACCTTCCAAAGACTGGTGAACAAGGTTTTGGCCGGGCTTGAGGCCTTCAGCGCGGCCTACTTAGATGACATTGCCGTGTACAGCAACCACTGGGCCGAGCACCTCCTCCACCTGGAGGCCGTCCTGGCCGCCCTCCAGCGGGCCGGGCTCACAATCAAGGCCAGCAAATGCCAAATCGGCCACGGATCCGTGACCTACCTGGGCCATCAAGTGGGGAGCGGGCAGGTGGCCCCCCTCCAAGCGAAGATAGATGCCATCCAGACCTGGGAACCCCCCACTACCCAGACCGCTGTCCGGGCCTTCCTGGGCCTCACCGGATACTACCGGCGGTTTATCCGGGACTATGGGAGCATTGTTGGCCCCCTCACAGAGTTAACGTCCAAAAAACAGCCCAAGAAGGTACACTGGACACCCCGCTGCCAAACAGCCTTCGACACCCTCAAAACGGCCATGTGTACTGCTCCGGTGCTGCAAGCCCCGGACTACCAGAAGGAGTTCGTGGTACAGACGGACGCCTCCGAGTATGGGATCGGGGCCGTCCTCTCCCAAACTGACGAAAGGGGGCTCGACAGACCAGTGGCCTTCATCAGCCGGCGACTACTGCCCCGGGAGCAACGCTGGAGCACTATTGAGCGCGAGGCCTTCGCTGTGGTGTGGGCCCTCAAGAAGCTCCGGCCCTACCTCTTTGGCGCCCACTTCCGGGTCCAGACCGACCACCGGCCCTTGCAATGGTTAATGCGAATGCGGGGCGAGAACCCCAAGCTGCTGCGATGGTCCATCTCGCTACAAGGGATGGACTTTGACGTCGAACACCGGCCCGGCAATGACCACGCCAACGCCGACGGCCTGTCCCGCTTCTTCCGCCTTGACGAGGAGAATCCCCAAGGAGATGGGTGACTCTCCATGCCTTCGGCTGGGGGGGACGCCTGTTGGACCTGGCCTCGTGGCGTGGTCCTTAACCCCCTGGATTGTGGCCGTTCCCCGCCCCGGCCGTCACGGGCCACCCGTCTGGACTGCACCAAGGCCCTTCACCCGGAGCTGCACGTGGTCGCATACTCCTCGTGGCTCCGCCATCTTGTTGGCATCCACGTCACACCGTGCCCCAGCCGGCGCGACCCCGCTCAACCCAGCCTCGACCCCAGCGAAGCCCCGACATCGAGGCACCATGAACTGGCCAGGGGGTGCCGCAGGAACCATTCATCGCCCCGGCGGCGGACAGTATCGATGGGACCCCCAACTGTCCTCCCCTCTCGAGGTGTGATCACCCTGCAAACTCCCATGGGCCTGGCGCCTCTCCTGCTGGGCGTCTGGCCCCCTCCACCCGGCCACTCCGCCCCCTCGGGCGCATAGGTCCGGACATCAAAGGGCTCCAGACCTATATCTGGGGCGACCCCACCACAGCTCGGCAGTTGTATCCCGGAGTCGAGAGCCCTGCTGATTGAATCGCGGCTGACCCTACGGAGAAGAACTCTTGTCGGAACCATCACGAGCCCTGCTGACTGCGTCGCGGCTCCTTCTTGTGAACCCTTTCTGAACCACCTGGAACATCGGAGCCCTGCTGACGCTGTCGCGGCCCAACCCCGCTGAAACCTTCCTCGGAGCCCTGCTGACGACGTCGCGGCTCGAGCTGAGCAGAAACCATCTTGAGAGCCCTGCTGATTGAATCGCGGCTCTCCACGAACTGTACGCCAGAGCCCTGCTGACGCCGTCGCGGCTCGACCCCTCCGAGATCGGAGGTCCTCCAGCTTGAAGATAAGAACTGGGCCCCAGGTACCCTCGTACCGCACTCCTGCCAAAGACTGACCCGCTACCCCTACCCTTCCAAAGAGACATTGAGACTTTTGGTGGATCCCTCGATCCCTTCGTGTAAATATTGAACTCGTAACCTTTTTATTGATGATAAAGAATTGCTTGTCTTGAGACAACCTCCTTGAGTCCGGTGTGGTGGTGTTACTGTGCTAGTACGGGATAGGAGAAGGATCTCTCAGGAGACTTCTCGGCAGCGCTCGGCTACTTCGTGCAGTGAGAGGGCCCCCCCTTGGTGGTCTCACCGACTCCTCGGGGTCCGCCTTCCAACAGTCTGACTCATCGTCTTTGAAGCCATCACCTACGAAGCTGTCCACCAAACTGTCGTCACTGGATGCCTCATCGACAAAGCCGTCTACGCCACAACCTTCACTAATTCCTTCATCGATGATGTCGTCGACAACACAGTCAACAGGAATACAAGCTTCAAAAAGTATTCTGAAGCCTCATGACACTTCCACCAGCAAAGTGTCGACCTTTTGTTCACGCCATCTACTCATTGAATTGGATATTTCAAAAGATGATTTTTGGACCGCGCATAGCCCATCTGAATTGCACGTCAAATATTAAGAAGATGACAGAGGATTCTTATTATGGACATTATCATCATCGTAGGATCACTAGTCCTACTTGCCAAGGCATCCACCTCCTCCATTTTAAGTACAGGTACCCTTTGCTTTAGATTCATGATGCCTCATCCAACTCCCTATGAGTGGGATGATTATGTGAAACCTACTCTGTCACCATCCGCATCGCCCCCCTCGGTTTTCCTTTCGGAAGACACTGGGGCTTTTTGCAATTTGATGGAAAGGGCTGCTGCATGCTTTGAACTGCCCCTGTCTGTGAAGCAGTCCGATTGCTTCTTGTATGATTTTTAAGGATTTTTAAGGAGAAAGTGCTCAAATCAGTAAGAGCTGTCCCTATAGTGGTGCATATTTGAGCAGAGAACCTTAAATTAAGGAAAACTCAGGCTTCCAGTGCGGCTGTGGTGCCCTGTATCCATATAAAATACAAAACCCCTGATGACTCTCCTGCCTACGTTATAGGTCTCGCCAGGGCTGATCCCGTGGTCTTTCAAGCGCCACAGCGCCGTTCCAAAAATCCTACCACTCCAATCTCAGCACCTCCCGATAAGTTCGGCAGGCGATTGGCTAACATCGGGAAGCATTTCTCCCCAATGTCTGTCTTGTCTTGTCTTTTCGTGCAGCTAATTCTTTAGATATTTTAGCCTGCTATGACAGACAAATGTGGTCTGATATAGGTGCTTTGTTAAAATCAGAGGCAAGAAAGATATTGCAAGAAGGGGAGCGCACATCCTCTGAAATAATTGATTGTGCAGTGGACATTGCTTCCACTGGTTTCCGGCAGATGGCAGGAGCGGCTGTTTTGCGCCCACAGGGTTGGTCAAAGTCAACCTTATTCAGACCAGAGGTCCAAACAAAGATATTGCATACATGATGGTGATACATTATTTAAGAAGGATTTCGATAACACCTTGCTTGCCATCAAAACTGACACGGAAACTGCTAAATTCCTTGGCACATTGCAGTTTCAGAAATGTCCCTTTCGAGGAGCCGGAGGCAGGGTTTTTTCTTAATATGGAGGAGCATCTCTGTGCTACCAGCAGTATCGGCCCTATCAGTCCCAATATTGACTTCCATATCAGCAGCAGCAGTACCGCCATCCACCATATGCCGCCTACTCAAGACGAACGCCGTGGCGCAAGCAGCCTGCGCAGTTCAAAGGCGTTTTGTGCAAGCAGTGACCTTGACTCCAGCTACTAACACTTCTCCCGTCCCTGTGGATGTGAACATCTCAAATCATCTGCCCCAGTGGAGGCAACTTATGTAGGACAAGTGGGTATTAGATCGCCTTACCTATGGTCATCCTCTGGAGCTCAGTCTGACACCTCTGAACAACCCTCAAAGGGGTTTGCACCCCCTATCTTCACTTATTAGAACAATCTCCAAGGGCGCAATCAAGCGGCTACCCTTCAATCAGAAGAACACCGTTTTCTACTCTTGTTTTTTCCTAGTCAAGAAAAAACCAGGGCAGTGGAGACTCATTCTAGACCTAAGAGCATTCAACAAATTTGTAAAAAAGCAATCCTTCCGTATGGTCACTCTATCAGGCATCCTGCATCTCTCGAACCATGGCGATTACATGACCATCCTCGATTTGCAGGGCACGTATTTTCACATTCCTTTTCACCCCAAGCATCAGAAGTACCTTTGCTTCACAGTAGCTGGCATCCACTACCAGTTCAAGGTCCTGCCATTTAACCTCATATACGCTCCTCGAATTTTCACAAAATGCCTGACACCAGCTGCAGCTTTCCTCCGGAAACGTGGTCAACAAGTCTTGCCCTACATGGACTACTGGCTCCTAAAAGCATTAACAACGCACACTGCCAATGCCACCCAAGACTGCATTACCCTTTTTGCAAAGTAGGCCTCACATTGAATCTTCAAAAGTCATCCCCTACCCCAAGTCAACGGATCGCCTTTCTAGAGTTTACTCTGGATACCACACAAGACAAGGCCTTTTTGTCCCTAGAAAGACCACACAAACTAGAACAATTAGCTCCAAAGCTATGCAAAAAAAGGTCCACTTAGGTGCGGCAGTACAAATCATTGCTAGGGATGATGTCATCCGCGATCAATCCCGTGCCCCTATCACACCTCAAAATGAGACCTTTTGCAGAAAGTTACATCTTCAGTGGATTCAAACAGAGGGGTTGTTCAATGACCATATAAAAAAAACACCTCAAATGGTTCAAGCTCTTACCTGGTGGACCCACATGTCACATATCTCCAAAGGCATGACCCCAGATTTCGTCATAACTATTGATGCCTCCCTCGAAATTTGGGGGTCTTCTTCAGGATCTCCAAGTCCAAGGAAAATGGTCTGCATCCCAAAGGTCCATCCATATAAATCGCCTAGAGCTCATTGCCATCTAAATCACTCTCCAAGCTTACCTGCCTCGCATACAAGGATCATCCGGGCTAGTTCATGCCGGCAACATGACCAATATGCACTACGTGAACAAACAAGGAGAAACAAGATCCCTTACTCTTTGATTGGAAGCTCCGAGTCTTTGGAGTGGCTCACACTTCACATCACCCTCAAAGCAGAGCATGATGCGGGAACAAAAAACACCCTAGTGGATACACTCAGCAGATCTTTGGAACGTTGCCAGAAATGGAAGTTAGACTAACAGGAGTTGGACAAAATCTTTCACCTTTGGGGCAAACCGCATCAAGATCTCTTCACCATCAACTACAATAGCTAATACAGATTTTACGCCAGTCGGCACCTGCTCCCCGGACTGTGGGGGGATGGCTTTTTGATAAGATGATCCGGGATTTATGCGTACGCTCCCCCCTCTCCCCCCGCCACATGATCCTGAAAGTTCTCACCAAGAAGAAAATAGAGAGATGCCGTCTGATCCTAATTGCTCCCCGTTGGCCAAGGCAGTTCTGGTGCACCAAACTGCTCCTGATGTTGGAGTCCATGCCAATTTGACTGCGGATCAAAGCAACACTCCTGACAATGAACCAGGACCAATTATGCGCATGGCTCCTGAATTTCATCAATTTAGGGACTTAAACATTTCCCAGGAATATAAGGACATTTTGGCAAGTGCTAGAGCACAATCAACCAACAAGTGATGCAGAAAAAAGTGGAAAAGATTCTGCTTATGATGCCAACAGCGCAATTTCCACCCTTTGGAGGAACCACCGGAACAGATCTTGCCAGATCTTCTCTCTCCTGCTCGTTCAGGTCTGGTGCATATATCTGTTAGGTTACATCTTGCAGCGATCTCCAGATATAGATGTTCTTTTCTGCTTTCATCACTGTGATCCACCAGGATAATGAAACAGTTTATGAAGTGCCTTTTCCGAGTGTTTCCTCTGAAATGACCTCTCCCACTGGAGTGGCATCTTAATCTTGTCCTTTCTCAACTCATCAAACCACCGTTTTAACCCATTCATAAGGCAGAACTCAAACTTCTTACCTGGAAAGTAGCTACCCTTCTCCATCTCACACCCGCAAGACGTGACTGAAATTCAGGCTTTCGTAATCCAAGAGCCCTTTCTCTGATTTACCGACGACCTGGTCATCCTTTGTACTAACCCAAAAGTTCATACCAAAGGTGCCCACACACTTTCATCTTAATTAACCCGTTAATCTTTGTACCTTTCATGCCAATCCGACTACTCCAGCGGAAGCGCTTTGATACTTCGGGTTGTCATAAAACAAAAAAAAAAGTAAAAAATAAAGATAAAAAGTTGATGCACACTTTGGAAATCAAGAAATGTTTAAAGTTTTATTTGCACCGCACCAAACAATTTCGTAGATCACAGCAGCTTTTCATATCCTATGGTCCAGCTCAGTGGGCAGGTCTGTGACCAAAGCGACCATTGCTAATTGGATCTCTACAACGAATCAATTTTGCAATTTCAAAGCGGACAAGCCGCTTCCTTCTCATCCGAAAGCGCGCTCTACAAGAGCAGTTTCCACAACAGCCATCCTGTTCGCAGGAGAAGATCTGCTGTGCTGCAACGTGGAGGAGCGGACGTCCTTTCACACAACATTATTGCCTCGATTCTGCACCTCGCAGTGATGCAGCGGTCGGACAGGCAGTGCTACGGCATCTCTTTGAATGAGGGAAGCCTCTGTTATTCCCAGATCTTTTTCTCTTCTGGTTACACATTATATGTACATCTTCTGGTGTTTTATGCATTTAACCATTATTATTATCATCTACATTATTATTGCTATATTATTACTGTTATAACTGCAATTCCAGCTATATATATATTGCCCCCCATCCACGAAAGGAACAGGATAACATACACACTGCTTGCTATTCAGATTCAAGCTGATTCTGGATCAATCTATGAAAGATCCAATACTAGATAAGAAAACAAGTTACTTACCTGTAACTTCAGACTTCAGTTCTCCCGTATTGGTATAGGTTCACATGCAACCCACCCTCCTCCTCTTTGAGGCTCTCCTCTATATCGAGTTAAACCCGTTCACTAGTGCTCGAAAATCTAAGGAAAACAGTCTACAGTGGTTTCAAACTGGGGGGCGGCACCTGCAGGGGTGCCACAAGTGAACCTGGGGGGTTGCCAGGCTCTGCCAAGAAGAAGCATTGTGCTGATAAGTGCTTTGTTTTAAGCTGACAAAAATGAGCGGCATAAAGCAGCTCTTTAATGGCCCATCACGAACATGGCTGGGAGAAGGTGTCAAAAGGGAAGCGACTGTGAGAAGTTGGCCTGGTATATGATGTTCACTAATTAAAGTGACCACCTTGTACCATGCCAAGCAACCCTTATGGTGTGGTTGTAAGTCAACCTTTTCGGACCAGCTGCCCTAGTGGTAGCGTAGGCTAAGCAGTCTTTGAGGCTAAACTCGTTTTGGCATGTTAAGCAGCTGTTTCACCATATGTAACCCCCCTTTATACCAATGAAAGGACACCACACAGATATATATTCAAAATATATATGTATTTATTACTCAAAGTATCCCCTAGACTCTTTATGAGCACAGCAGCACAAATCGTTAAACAAGAAAGTATCACAATATACGAAAGTTGCACTTTATATGGATAGGCCCTGGTGGCCGCTCAAACCGTATACTAAAATAGTGGTATAAGTACCACGAACAGGAAAGGGAGAAGGCCTAGGGCCTTTAGAATCGCTGGGCCTACAAGGAGATAGTTAGTGACCAGGAGGTCCACGGGTCGCGTGTGCAGTAAGGAAAGTTGCACGCGGGCGCCCATAGGTTTTAAATGGGTGCGTAAAAGTTCAAAAGTTACTGCTAGAAGGGTCTTCTGGATGGACTACGAACTTAAGACTTAAAACACAGACACTAGAGATGTTTCTCTACACTTGGGCACCGGAGTGCCAGCTTTACCTCACCCACAGGAAGCGGGTGCATAGGTCTCGAAGTGCGTCGGGTTTCGTCTATCTGTTCAATGGAGCCTGACGACAAAGATGCTGCAGGCGGTCGGTCCAGAAGAGATGCGGTGGATCCAAGGATGGATCGGAAGTGTAGAAGACCTGAAAGCAGAGGGGACAATGTTCACAGTCACTAGCCAGTGACCGGCGTGGCACCAGGTAGGTACCAGGCGATGTCGGTTGCAAACAGGTGGAGAGGTGAAGCTTGTCTCCGCAGCCACGTGGTCCCTGAAGGTCGACGACGTCCAGGAGTCTGTTCACGAGCTGTCCCACGCAGGCTCTCGCTGTCGGCGGTGTCGGAGACTCAGAAAAAGCAAACAAGCCTTGGCAAAAGCAGGAGTCGCAGGAAGTGAAGAAAGCTTTTAGCTCTGACCAACAAAGTCAGAGGGGCTGCTCCTTTGTAGGGCAGCAGGGGCCAGTCTGGAGCAACCAGACCAGTGTCGTAGTTTTTAAAGATGGTCGTCAAGATGGCCACTGGCTAACGGACCAGTGACCGGTTAGGCGGTTCGAGTCGCGAAGTGCAGAGGGGCCCCACGCAGATCGTGGAGATGCTGGAGGGCTCACCTTTGTTGCAGATGCTGCTCGGATGTTGGGCTTCTCAGGACCCAAAGCACAACTCGGAGGGAGCCTCTGTGGTCGCGCTTTCAGCTAGTCGAGTCTCTTCCAAGGTGGCTGGCTCCACGTGTCTCGGTGCCTCCACGGGTTCCTTCTTTGCAGGGACTGTGGATCGGGCGGTGAGAGGTCTGGAGGTCCAGTTCTTGTCGGTCTCTGGGCTCGGGCTCCGGCGGGAGGCGGCGGCAAAGCAGACGTCGATTCGCTGGGTGGTGCTTGCGTTAGCAAGATGGTCACTCCCTGACCATAGGGGAGATTTTCTTCAGTCTTCTGTGCAGCAGAACGTCGAAGTTCCCGTCTTCTTCTTAGTTGCAAGTTGATTTCAGGATGTCTGAAGTCTTAGGACACAGCTCCTCCCTTTAAGCGGATTCTAGTGGCCGGACTACCTGCTAGGTCCCTCCCTAAGAGTGGGACCAGGAAGGGGGGTGGTTACACCCCCATTCTTTTGTCCAGCTCGCCCCAGGTCTGGGGCTGGTGTGCCCCAGGACCGGATTGAACTGGCATATGCGCCGAGGCTCCTTGTGAGCCTCAGGCATGTCTGTTTCCTTTCAAGCCCTACCTGACCAATACACAAAATCCTGTCTGGGGTGGTGCTCGCACCTCCCCTGGCAGGAAACCCTTTGTCCACGTCTCCCAAGCTGGAAGGACTCACAGCAACAGGAGGGCAGACTTGTGTCTGTGGTGGCAGCGTCCATTTTGTGGAGCTGAGGCTATGTCTGATTTTACCCGGGTTTCAGGTTCTGTACATGTCGTGTCCCTCTAGGAGGGTGGAATGGTAACCCCGTCGCCAGAATTGGCGAGGGGTTAGTATTCCAATTCATATGACACCTTACTCGACATGTTTTGATAAAGCCAAACCAAAGATAGCATTTAACCGCGAGGTTCATAATGCACTTAAGAGTATATGGTATGGCGATATCTGGAAACGGTATAAGGAAGTTGTTCCGACCACTGCAGACAGGCTCAGCTCATGCCAGAGCACCATCTCACATAAAACCAAGCACTCTGCCTTCAGGGTGGTTAAGGCCTGCCACAGGAGTGACTTATAGGTTAACATGTGTCCCATTTAAGGTTAGGTATAGGCATACTACACCTAAGTAAGAGATGGATACACCAACTTACCCCATCTGAGTGATCAGCCAGTTGTGTCAAATTGCTAGGCCAGGCCAGGGGTGGCACAATACATGCTTCAGCCCCTGGTAGGCCTCAGATACACCAATGCCCTGGGTACCTAGGGTACACTAGTACAGGGGCTCACAGGGTGATCCAGTTCCAATGGGTCATGCACCTAAAGTGCATAGTGTCAATTTAGTAGAGAGAACAGCAGGCTGGGGGTCTGATTAGCAGACCCACAGCCTCAATACGTCGAAAACCAGTGAAGCAAAAAGCAAAAATTTGGGGTGACCATAGGATAGCAGACCCTACTCTCCTACAGCGACTCCAAATATTCTTCAAACCCCCACTTCTAATAGTCACACTGCGGTTACTTGTACATGTTAGTAAGGCTTGCCTGCCCAGAATAGTATCTTTAGCAATCATGTATTTGATTGCATTTATAAAATGGTAACAGAACTTAACTGCAATGTTTAAATATGTATAGACATATTTAAACATTGCCAATTTAACAAAATAATTTTGAAAAATTCTGAGGGGGGCCTGATAATTTTTTCCTCCCATTTTGAGGGGCGCAACATAAAAAAGTTTGAAGATCACTGTTCTAAGGGGTGCTGTCTCCTATTTGGTCATAGTTCAAGTTTGGTTCTTTTTTTTTTTTTTAAAAGGGCATAGATGAGCTGTTAAACTAACCTATTGCCATAATAGCCTATTATACAACTACTTAATGCTTTATTATTATACTGTGGGACTCCCACTTCGTCGACAGAGAATGATACAAGGTGTCAGCGCTGTTACACTCTTATGACCCAGTCCTATTAGCATGGATGCCTTATGCCTTACGAGTGCTGGTGTACTGCTTTGACCAGTTTATGGACATTTCTTGGGCTCCTGGCAACCTCGACTCACCAGCTCATGGCTGAAACTCAGCAGGTCTGCTGGAGCCATTTTTAACATATCTAAATCGAGGGGGAAGGGGACTATTTTGCCAGTTTTAATAATGTATAATGCAGGAATATGAAGCTCTCCCCTTCAGATAGAGGAAAATTGTATATGCAGAAGATTTTTACAACTTCCCCTATGCACCTCATGCTGAGTTAAACCAGTGTTACATTGATGACACTGTGCTACTAGCCCCTTTGCTTCTTTGGGTGAGCATATGGACGAACCCCCAAGCAAAGTTCTGTAGAGATGTTATTCTAGACTGTATTAGTTTGGACGATTGGTGTTCCATCACTTGCCTGAAATATATTTCTACATCTTTACGGGCATGTCTGGGCAAAGAG
Organism: Triturus cristatus; assembly: GCF_964204655.1. Taxonomy (NCBI): domain Eukaryota; kingdom Metazoa; phylum Chordata; class Amphibia; order Caudata; family Salamandridae; genus Triturus; species Triturus cristatus. The sequence continues at coordinate 1,209,285,272 of NC_140584.1, read as the reverse complement.
CCTCTTTTTGGAAAAATGTGTAGAAAACAGGTTGCCAGCAAAGCTGGGGAAACACTGTGACTTATCGGATTCTCGCCAGTGTAGAGCCTGTTTTTACCTTGAGCTAGATCTAAAGCAAAGGGAAAGGTCCCTCATTTTCCGTTTTAAGTCTGATTCCGTTTGCTGGCTTATGAGTATTGGAATATCCATTGATGCCTGGGAGGTATCACTCTGGCCTGTTCCTGCATCAGGGTCTCTTCGCAATCGCTATTGGACTATGTGTTTTTTTGTACTTACTTTAGTTACCTGCAAAAACTCTTCCTTAAACCCCTATCAAAATCTTAAGGGCACCGAAGATGCGTAGAGGCCCGGCATCATCTGCAACTATTGTATACACCATTATCTGTGATAGGGTGAGCTCTTTTCTTACTGCTGCAGTTCAAGTGAGGAATACTATGGATGGATAATCAGATCTGTTTTATCTTGGTGGTAATTTTACTTTTATAACCATATTGTACTCTTTTAGATACACCACTGTAGCTGATCGTGTTGTATTTTTATTTTATTATGCACTTTGCACTTTATATTAGTGCTGCTAAATGGATTGGCGTACAAGCTGCTGCTAACATCTGTATGACTAGGTTAATGTGTTACATTTCTCAGTGCAGTAGATTATGCTGTTTTTAATTCTTGTTTTATTGTTTTTCTTGACTGTACTGTATTGGTATATTTCTTTTATGGCCTGGATTGGCCGAATAAACACTTTTTGAATGATGAGTTGCATAGGGCCTCATTACGATGGCGGTCGGATGAGTGTCCGACCGTCATCTTATCGGGCTGGTGCCCGATAAGTACATGTTGGCGGTTACACCTGCCCAATTGCAATGCGACCGCCATACAGGCGGTCGAAAAGCTGCCGTTCTGCATTGCAGCTTGTGCTGCGGCCCTAGAAAAGGGCAGCAGCCCCAGCCACAATATAAAAGAGCAGTTTTCGAACATCCATGCACTGTGTGCCAGGCACCATGTGGTGCCTGGCACACGGTGCATGGATGTTTTGGGGGCACCCCATGTGCCCCCCTAGGTCCATACCGGAGGCCCACGGGGGCGGTGGCTCTACTAGGGCTAGGGGCCCCCAAAGTCCAATTCCGTCTCCTTTACATGGCCATCGTAGCCTCCATCTAAAGGCAGAGGGAAGACGGCCATTAGAATCCTTACGGCGGGGCCTGCGGCCCCCCCATTGTAGGGATTATGGTTGGACGGATGCTCCAACGAGCTCCTTGACTCGGAGGCGTCGGTCGGTCCCTCTGTCCACTGCGGTCTGCCTAACCATATCGTTATGCAGCAGTCAGACCACTATGCTGGATGTCGGTGAGCCCGCCACCGACGGTCTGTCGGTGGCGGGCCCACCGACATTATAATTCGGCCCATAGTTATCAGCTTTCCATGAAACTTTGGTCGCCGCTCATTTACAGCTATTTGTGACAGACCAGTCAGCTCAAATACTGTGAAAATATTCAAGGTTTGATTATTACATTACAAAGCAAAATTTGCAGATTCATATAGTGCAGCTTATCACCCATGAGGGTATCCAGGCACAAATGTGCAATCACACATAATCACTTCTGGTCGATTAACGTGTGTAACCAAAAAGGGGGATACCTAGAAAGGAAAAAACAATCATAGCAGCAGATATTCTGTGACAGGGAGTCTGTCTCTACAGGAGAGAGCAGGCCTGCCATTGACCCTTTCTGTGAGCGCGCTATTTGCATTCGGTAGAACCTTTATTGGAGAGGGAGCCTTCGCAGTCATCCTTTTGGCACAAAAGGTCCTTTAAGTTTAAGGCCACAGTCACCTGCCATAGAAATGGAATGGCACATTCAGCTGTTTCTGATAGAGACTTCTAGCTGCGGATTCCTCACCTTTTGAATATTCCTCAGGCATCAGACTGGATCTTAAAACTTCTTCAGCAGTAATTCCGCATGCCAGAAGGAGGAGTGACACCTTTCCGCTCAGGAAATGAGGTGTGAAGCAATTATAGGCACTACTCATGCTCACTTCATTTAGTTCTGCGCCACCAGATGCAAATCCGAAGCTTCCTCTTGTCTCTGAGACCACTAAAAAAAAAATGTCTCCAAATTAACTCAGTGTGCAAGAGATGTCACCCCCTAAAGTGACCGGTTTCAAGCCCTGGAGTGACTGCCGCAAACAGATGTCTGTGACGGATCCCCACCAGGTGTGCCTGTGGTTTCTGGGGTTGAGCCACGACTCCAAGACCTACGGAGACTGTGGTTCAATGAACCTGTTAGACCTGACATCTTATGGTGTGGTTTCTACTGACTTTTTGCTTTCTGACCTCCTGTTTTGACTGTGTGCTGAACTTTGTTTTGGCTGGCTTTAGGACTCTGCATTTTTTCACTGCTAACCAGAGCTTAAGTGAATGTGCTCTCTGTCTAAAATGTAATGTAATTTGGTTGTTCCATGATTGGCAGATTTGATTTACTGATAAGTCCCTAGTACAGTGCACTTTGTGTGCCAGGGCCTGTAAATGAAATGCTGCTAGTGTGCCGTCAGCACTGATTGTGCCACCCACATGATTAGCCCTTCGAACATGTTTCAGACCTGCCACTGCAGAGCCTGTGTGTGCAATTTAAACTGCCATCTCGACCTGACAGCCTCCTTGTCAGGCTTAAACCTTCCTTTTTATTACACAGAAGTCACCCCTAGAGTAGGCTCTAGACAGCCCATTACCACGGTGCAGTTTACTTATAAGGTAGGACATGTACTTTTCAGTTTTACATGTCCTGGTAGTGAAATACTCTTTAAATTTGCATTTCACTGCTGCAAGGCCTATCTCTCCCATAGGTGAACATTGGAGCTGCCTTGTAACATTTTAGAAGTGTAACTTCCAAATGGGAAAAGATAGGAAGAGTACGTTTGGGGTCTCTGGACTCACAATTTAAAAACAAAACTTTTAGTGGTTTGTTTTTTAATTGCAGGTCTGAAAGTGGCACTTTTAGAAAATGTTAGCATTTTTTGACTTTACCCATTTTGTGCCTTCTCTGCTTGTCTCTAAAATACACGTCTGAGTTGGGTGACAGCTGGGCTTTGTGCATTCCCTCTAGCCAGTCACACACAAGGGGAACTGAGGTGTGCCACTCATATCCTGATAACCCATCGCCAGGCTGATGGGCCTTCCTGAACTAGAGCGAGAGGGAGGAGCTAACACTTGCACCTGAATAGGGCTGGGCCTGTTCACACACAGAGGGATGCATATCCCCCTGTAGTGAGTCTGGAGCCAAGGCGGGGAAGGGCAGGGTCTTGTGCACTAAAAGTCTCCCTACTTCAAAGGCTAAAGTGGGTATAGGTACTGGACCTCTGACACTATATACTCAGAACACTTCTGGAACTGAGGACATTCTACCAGGAAGAAGAGCTGTTCTGCTGCCAAGAGTGACTGCCACTTTGCTGCTTGCTTTGCTGTGCTGGCCTGCTGCTTGCTTCTTTTTGTCTGAGAATGAGAGGATTGGGATTGGACTTATCCCTCTACATCCTGTATCTCTAATGGTTTGCCAGGGCCTTGTTGGGCTTGTCTTCTGTTTCTGAAGTCTCAGGGATCTCAAAGAATTCACCTGCATCTTGCTACAAGCACCTGGGCTTCTCTGCTGTGAGTGCTGCTCTGCCAAGTTGTGCCAAATCCAATCCTGGGCTCTTGGAAGTAAGAGTTTGTTGCTGCATCCTAAGTAGCCAATGCATCGACCCTGAAGCATCGATTGGAATCCACATATTTCCCTGCGATCCCAATACATTGCAGCTGCCTGCATCGGAGCCGCGGACACTGCTCACTGACTGAGACGCTACGACTGCAACTTGAAATGCAGTCCGACTTTGCCTCCGCATTAAAGCTGCCACCAGAGCCCCGGACACCGCATTGCCGACGTCTACAATGCACCGGGGGGTGGGGATGTTTGGGCGGGGTCTGTGCGCACAAATATTTTACATATTGCCTCTTTAGTTTAACCTGACTGCTTTGTGCCTGAAGATAAACTTGTACTACACTTACCCTGACTAGGATTGTAGTTCCTTCTTGGACAGGGTGCATACCTCTACCAACCAGAAACCCAATTTCTAACAGAACCCTAGTCCCATCAGGGAATGCAAGGTGAATCTTTGTCACCACGCATAAGAAAACTCAGCGCCAGGACAGCTCCAACTCCCGATCATGCCAAAGGTCCATTCCTGGTCCCTTTCCCATAGTCGACAGTACCAGAGTGTGATGAAGACCAGTCCAGAGGCCTGTTTTCATCACACTCCAAGTCTTTAGGTAAGCACAAATAAGCATAAGAAATCGAAGCGGCGCGCCACTTTTTCACGTTGCTCGTACTCCTTTGAGCAAGTGCGTGGGTGGCCCTAGCTATCTCGATCATGCTCTCAAAGTTGGCCGATTTTGGAGCTGATTCCGCAGCTGGTTCCAGCACACCCCAAATTTATGGGGCATTCTGCCATGCTGCACCTGATCAAAGAGTTCTGCGCAGCCATGCTCAGGCTCTGGTTCATTACCCACTCCTTCTGGTGCACCTTTCGTCCCCAAGAACCAAGATGCTTTCCACCTGGATTACCACCAGCAGGTTCGCCCTCTGCACCAGCTGGTCCCCCTGAGCCAATCTGCCTGTGGCTCCTGTTCCGACTCCACTTCCAGCTCCCAAAACCAGACTGGGCCCGGTAACCTCAACGCCGACCTCACCACCCAAAGAGGTGGCCCTGATTGTGATCTCCGATACCAAGTTCGACTGACGTCTCATCTGAATATCTGATTGAGGCACCCATTTCTGCACTGGAAGTACCACAAGGTCCTCAGACAACTCTTTTCTCTCCTCCCAGAACTGCCGCAGAAGAATCTGCATCCTATGCCATGGTCATGTGTAACGCTCCCCACCCTGGAGGTGAAAACGAATGTTCTTACTGAGATCCTGCAACCGTGCCAGACTTCTTCTGAACCACTCTTTACTTTCAATGATGCTTTGACAGACGCCTTTTGGAAACTTAGGCCAAGCGTAGCTCTGGTAAATCGCCAGGTGCCATCGCTTAGATTCAGACGACCCAGCTTTCTTGTCCCAGCATCCCTCTCTAGAAAGTCTTATGGTGCAGGCCTGTTCCAATCGAAACACTTTTCCTACCACTCCCCCCTAATATGGAACATAAGTGAGTGGACACATTCGGAAAGCACCTCTTTTAGTCCACTAGACTGGCTGTGCGGTCTATTAATGCCTGTTTGTTGGCCTGTTACAGTCACACCCTCTGGGACTCGGAGGAACAAGTCCTCCCTCGGAGCCCAAAGAACTTCACTGCATACTGTATCAGCGATTCACGATGGTTGTGATATGGCCATGTTCACAGTTTGTTGTGGCTTGGATACCACCAACTCCATCGGGCGTGCAACAGGCTGCGCTCGACTGGGTTCTCTGTCGGTATCTAGTCCTCCCTGGTGGACATGCCCTTTGATGGGACTTACCTGTTTGGGAAAAAGGCTGACTCCGCCTTCGAATGTAAAGGCATCCCCTTGCTCTCTGGTCCTTTCCCCCCCACCCCTCTTTGCCACCCGCACCGGTTCCAACACTCCTTTTGTGCCTTTGGCAGAGGTGTCTCTTACCGCCAATCTGTCCAGACCCCTCGATGGACCCAGCAGCTTCCACTGTCGCAGCAGGGTCAGTGTGGTGCTCTGTCCACAGTCCCCGTACCCATGTAGCCCCACTTGCCAAACCTCTTTAGTGTACCCTTACAGGGTCACAGCTACCTGGTGGGAGGCAAAATCTACTGATTCTGTCCGGGTTGGCAAGAAATCACATCACACAGCTGGGTCTTACAACATGTTTGCAAAGGCTACCCCTTGCCCTTTCTTTCTATCCTATTGCACCTTCCACCGTCCATCCAAGGACGGAGGACCATCTCTGTATTTTGATGCAGGAAGTGCAAGCTTTCTTGACCATAGGGTCTGTTGAGAGGCTGCCAGTGCCTGAAGTAGGGCATGGTTGTTATTCCTGCTACAATCCGGTGCCCAAGAACATAGTCTTCGACCTATTCTAGACTTGCACCCTCTCAACACCTTCCTCCAGAAGGAGAAATTCAAAATGCTCACCCTGACCTAGGTTGAAAGCCTTCCTTTCGTCCATCAAGTGGAGGTTTATAAAGTTGTTCACAGACGAAACCACAGCCAGGTGATATTGGAACAAACAGGGCTGGGTGGAGTCATAGACCCTCTGCCGGGAGGCCTTGTTCTGCTGGAAGTGGCTGGACTGCCATGGAATTTTCCTGGTGTTGAACCACCTGGCAGGATCCTCGAAAGCCAAGACGGACAATCTCAGTCATCTCCGCCAAGTGAATCACGAGCGGCAGTTACATCCGGAGGTGGCACAAGGTCTCTTTTGCAATTGGGGAGAACCTTGGCTCGATTTATTTGCCACTGCCCAGAATGTGCATTGCCTGCTCTTCTGCACACTAGACTTTACACCGCGTCTCTCGCTCAAAGGCGTGCTCTGCCTCGAGAGGAGCTCAGGACTCCTGTAAGCATTTTCGCTGATACCACTTCTGCCACGATTTCTCAAGATGATCAAAATAAACTGGGCATGAATCATCCTAGTGGCTCTGTATTGGGCACAGAGTGTATGGTATCCAGAACTACTGGGCTTGAGCACATGCCCTGTCACCAGGCTGCCGCTCTGGGAGGACCTGCTGCTGCAGCAACAAAGCAGGGTTCTTCACCTGGGCCTTCGCAACCTCCTCTTTCCTCTGTGGAGATTGAGTGGCGACAGCTGAACACCTTCAACCTTCTGCTGTAGGTGGTTGATGTCATTTTGGTAGCCACGCGTCCCTCGATGAATACTGTATACAGATGTTGTTGGGACTGTTTTGTAGCTTGGTGCGGCACTTGCCAGAATGACCCTCTCCAGGCCACACTGTCGGATGTTTCGTTATTTGTTCTGTCTCTTCCAGCAGGGCTTTGCTTTTTGCACAGTTAAGCATTATCTTTCGGCCCTCTTGGCCTTCTTACGTTTGCCAGGTCAGCACTCTTTGTTTAAATATCCAGTTCGTATGCGATTTTTGAAAGGAGTGCTACACATGCTCCCTCCTTCTCCTTTTTTCATGTCTCAATGGGACTTTAATCTGGTCGTGACTTATCTGATGTGCACTCTGTTCGAGCTGCTTTACAGCTGTCCCTTACATCTCTGTGCCATCACCTCGGCTCGGTGTCTGAGTGAGCTTCACAATTTTGTGTCAAGCCACCTTACACTTTTTTTCCCCCCAGATGAACTGGTTCTGCGGAAACAGGTATCCTTCCTGCGGAAAATTGTGAGACTGTTCCTTGTCGGTCAAGCCATCACCCTGCTAGCGTTCAGTGCTGCACCTCACCCTTTAAGGAGGAGGAGAGACCCCAAGAGAGAGCTGAGCTTTAACATAGATTGCACTAAAGACTAGTGGGTGGAGGATCAGCCTTTTGTGGAGTTCTCTGGAGTAAGAAATGCAAGGCAGTGCAGAAGAGAACCCTCTTCTGATGGATTGTGCTCTGCATTAACATTTACTCTAGCTGCAGATTCCTCATCAACCTTCCCATCCTCCCCGTTCTCTGATTGGACTATATCCATTAATAAGAACCCATGTGTAGGAATCTGCACACTGTCTACTAATTTACTTTCGGAGCTCTGTGTCTGAGGGCAAGGACAGTCTTGAAAGCAACTGACGTCAGTGCTTGGGAGTGGCGCTTGTATATGCCTGCATGTCAATTCTGGAGCGAAACGGCGTCAGTGTAGAGCTACAAAGCGCCACCTTTGGGCGGGCGAAAGTACTGCTGAAAAAGGTTCTGTATCCAGCCTGACACCTAGGGAATATTCAAAAGATGAGGAAACTGCAGGTAGATAGTCTCTCTATCGAAAAGAGCATTACCGAAGTAAGTATCTTGTTCTTTGGGTTCAAATGATGGACAGTTAAGGGTTGTAGGTATTAGACCTTTATTCACTGGAACTAGACTTACCTGTTTGCACTTCTAGCTGACATTACTTTGAGGTGGGAAGTTTGCAATCTCTCATATGGACTTACAATGTGGTTTGCTCCCTCTCCAGGGCGAGGATAAAACCCTTCCACTGCTTCAGCTGCAGTTTGATTATATCCGCACAGACAGGAAGCAGCTCCAGTATGTGGTCCTGGACGACAGCCCTGAGATATCTGTCAAGGTAAGGCTCCCTCATTGGTTCTGAATGCCCCTTCCTTTCCACCCACATCTCTCCATTCTTCTGGCATATTCACACTCTCCTCCGTGGTTTCTTTATTATTGCTCATAAGCACTGAATTATTCTGGCATGCTCAGTGGGCGTCCAGCGCATTTAATAAAAAAATTCTGTATATATGTGTGTGTGTATATGCTTATGTTCATATCTTCTTAGCATGTGTGGCTGTAGATACACATGCTCTGCATACGCCACCTAGTGTTGGACCCAGATGTGTGCAACTTGATTTTCTTTCTCGGATTGTTTTTCTATTTTCCTCATACAGTAGGGAATTCTTGGAGAATTTACCAATCCATCTCGCTTTAAGCAAGAGATCTTACCATCACAGATATTATGTGACAATCTATCGGAATATTTTGACAGTGAGATTAAAACAATTTTGGATGGGATTGACAAATCTATCTCAGCTAAACACACTATCGCACATTCTCATAGCTCCGCTCAATCTGGACTGCCTCCCCCTTCAGACCTCTCCCCGGTGACACTGACTAGGTTGGATCCTATCTCTGGCCAGGTTTTTAACACCTTGTACAGGGCCATGAAATCAGGGTCGCCGTTGGACCCTATGCCACTAAAGCAATGACTAATATATGGGAGGAAGAGCTTGCGGGCCCTCTCCTACAACTCTGCAACCATTCTCTTGAAACGGAGAAGGCGCCTGACTGCTGGAAGAAAGCTATAGTTCAGCCATTGCTAAATAAAACTCTGTGTGACCCCGCCAATCTAGCCAATTTTAGTCCTATTTCCCTCCTCCCGTTTCCAATAAAAGTTTTAAAGCGCCACATAAGTTCATTACTGTCACACTATCTAGAGCACTATGCCTGGCTTGAGGAAATGCAATTTGGATTCGCCCAGGCCATGGAACTGAGACCGCCCTTATTTGCGCTACCGATGAAATGCAGAGGACTACTGACAATGGACAACCTGTTGTACTTGTCCTCCTAGATTTATCGGCTGCATTTGACACGGTGGACCACCGCACTCTTCTGTCCAAACTTATGGCAGTGGGTGTGGGGGTCCCGATGTTAGACTGGCTAAAATCCTATCTGTCTGGGTGCTGTCGGGCCATATTTCCCCTCCCTTTTCTATCCAAATTTAGAAACACAACAAATGGTGTCCCCAGGGCTCTTCCCTCAGCCCTATTTTATTCAATATTTATATCAAACCTCTCATCTCACTTATTAAAACCAACAATATTAAGTTAATTAACTATGCAGACACTCAGTTAATTCTGTCGTTGAACAATGACCAGGAGGATACCATAGGTAACCTCCAGACATGCATTCTTGACATCTTTGACTGGACGAATGCAAATTCCCTCGAGATGAATGGAAACAAAACTGAACTCCTCTAATAAAATTCCGGTATCTCTATCCTCTAACTTCTGGCCGTTACCCACGGAAATACCACTGGGCAACCCAGTGGCTGTACAAAATGTAGGTGTGATCATTGACCAAGGTTTGTTCATGGAAAATCAAGTAAATGGACTTACTGGGACTTGTTTCGCACCGATCCAGGCCCTTAGGAAGCAACATCCCCTGTTTGACCTTCCAGCTAGATCACTGATCTCCAGAGGTGTAATACTAAGTAGACTGGACCATTGCAATGCCCTGATACTAGGAGCCCCAGCTATTTGGTAAAGAAGCTAGAGCGCGTCCAGATAATCACAGCTCAGCTGATCCTGAACAGATCTCGATATTCATCTGCCACCGAGGCCTTGATGGCACTCCACTGGCTGCCCACCAAGCAGAGAATCATCTTTACATCTCTCGGTATTGTCCATAAAGCACTACACAATAAAGGACCAAAACCCCTACAAAACAAACTAAAAAAATATACTCCTGGCAGAAACCTTTGATCAACCACAGGCAACTATGTCCAACAAGGAGACAAGGAGGACGTGCCTTTACCGTCGATGCAGCTCGGATATGGAATAAATGACCAGCTTCCCCACGATCTAATTCTGACCTAGTACAATTCAGGAAATCACTGAAAACCTGGCTGTTCCCTCACTAGCGACCCGCCCTTCAGTTTCTTCATCAGCTGGTTTTTCTTACATAGTGGTTATAGCACCAGGATATCATTTTTGGTCACAGTCCGCTTTATAAATAACCTTTCCAATTACAGTGCAGTTCTAAAGCCAACACATTTAAACCCTTCTTGCCTCACAATTTTGGGTCCACTTTGGACAGCTCCCTTCTTCAGCCCTGTGTTGGAAAGCGTTTGTTTTGCAGCCACAGAAGCGTCTGTTCACAACTATGGGTCTTTGGAACAGACAGGCAGCACCTGGGACATCTCTGGCAAACTCTACAGAGGGATACTTCGAGAATGCACACACAAGTTAATGGAACACACTGCATTCCACTTATGTACCTGGTGTAACACTAAATCGTCCTGGGAAGATTCCCACTAGGTCTGCAGCCTCTTCCTAGAGCACATTGAGAAATCCTGTGCCACCTACTTTGCCTCCCACTGGCATTGAAGGGAGAGAAGGCGGAAGCATAACGATGTGCAGTGCGAACAAAATATTATCAGAGACACCCAACATTTTTCATGCCATGACATGTACGGCACCCAGGAAAAAGACTTGTCTCTCTGGCCTTCCCACATGCCTATCGTCAGAAGATCCCGACGCAGGCTTCTCTGACCGCTCCGACATAGCGGTGATTGAAGTCCAGCACACACCAGACCCTTGGCCGAAGAAAGATTCATTCCGTGTACATGCAAGTCCCTTTTTAAGGCCAGCCACGATCCCCTAAACCTCCAATGTCTGAGTTGGAGCACCGCTCCTGATGGAGTTGGGCATTGAGCCCAGAGCCAAGTCGAAAACGGTATAAACTGCTTGGTCCTGCACCTCTAGCCAATACACCTCAGACTAGAGTGGGCTGCATCACCCCCCAGGAAGGCCCCACCTAAGTGTGCCGAAGCTCACCACAATGCACTGTCCCTCTTCACCAAGACATCAGAAAGACTCATTCTATTTAGTAATTATCCCAACACAGGCAACTAGCTGCTGAAGAACCTCATTCGAAGCTGACGCCAAAGTCCACTCTGCAGCCTGTATAGATGTCGAAGCCACCCTCGACTCCAAGGTTGGACATCTAGGAGGACTCTTTCTTTGGCTTTTCACCCAGCACATCTACCAGCTTCTCGAAGGCAATCTTCATCCACTTACACAAGATTATTACCAAACCAGCAGCTCCTAGACTCGTCCGCATACCCAAGAAGAGGTGCCTCGCCTTCGAGGTGGAACAAGAGCGTTCACCTTCTATGACCTTAAGCTCAAAAAGGGTTTGAATCTCTGCCACCAGCCCTATGCATTTCCCATCACTAACACTCACACCCCCTCTCCCAGGGCCACACTCTCCTCCGTACTTACCTCCATGCTCACCTCCACACTCGCCTCCACACTCGGGCCCACCTGAAGCACAGGTCTCTCTCTGGCTATAAGAGAAGCTTTCCTTTTGGCCAAGGAGTCCAAGAAAATCGACGCACCAGGCAAGCGGGTAGCACTTGGGACAGCTTCACATTGGCGGTTTGCCAACTCGTGGCCATCGTCTCCAGGTATGACTGACACAACTGGGAGGAGATGGGGGAGTTGGTGAAACACCTGCTAGAGGTCGACTGGAAGTGGAAACCAGGGTTGGTTGCCGAAGGGAAAATTATTAGCATTGCTAATATTAGGTGTCTCTTTGATGCAGCGGACTCTACGAGGGGTATCAACACCAGCGCCATCCTTTGCACGTACACCTGGCTTAGCGTGTCGGGGCTTAGTCTTGAGGTGCAACAGCACCTTATAAACGAACCCTTTGGTGCAAGCATCTGTTCAGCCTCCAAAAGAACCAGATGCTTGAGAAAATAAAGGATACAGATGTGCTGAAGTCCATGGGTGCCGTACAGTCCCCCAGTCCTAAGTCCCATTTTGTTTTTTTCTTTTAATGTTTTCTTTTAATGTTTTTACTGTAATGCAATGGTTTTAATTAACTTATGCAAATAAATTCATTCATCATCAGTCCTAAGTCACATTTCAGGAAGCAGCAAACCAGGCGAGATGCCAAACCAGGGGGCTCAAATCCGAAAACTCCTTATTAGCCATGCCAGAAGTACTTTCAGGACCCCCTACAGCCTAAGTCCTTCCATAGAGGGGCCAATAGAGGGAGTGGGTGTGGCAAGGCAGAGGTAGTGCTACAAGGGGCTATTCTTTTAATAATAAGTGAGTCCCTTTTATTCCCCCAACCAAGGCTGAACTACTTCCTACCTCAGTGGGAGAGCATCACCTCCGATCATTGGGTACTTTCCATAGTGCTGTAAGGATTCTGCCTCAAGCTTCACCCCCTCACACCCAACTTTCCACCCTGCCGCCATTTACCGACTTCAGGCCACATTTGCCTTTTTAGAGGAAGATTTTTCAGGCGCGCTTACAAAAAGCGCAATAGAATCATTACCTGCACACAACCGCTGCACTGGAGTGTGTTCCATGTGCTTTTTAATCCCCAAAAAGGATAGCTCAGCCCGGCTTACCCTTGACCTTCGGCCATTGAACAGGCTCATCCTCTCTGAACACTTTGATATGGTCACTCTACAAGATGCCATCCTTGTGCCGTGCCAAGGCTACTTCATTTTCGCACTCGATGGGAAAGATGCTTTTATATCTGAATTCACCCTTTGCGTTGTGGTAAGTGGATAGCACTACCAGTTCAAAGTGTTCATATTTGGAGTCACTACTGCTCCAAGGGTGTACGCTAAGTGCTTAGTGGTGGAAGCAGCACTCCTAGACAGAAATGCCTTTTCATACTTAGAAGCTGGGTCTGGTGACTAATGCGTCCACTGCAGGGCCTGTGTTCGACCTCATGGTCACATGTTCAAATCCCGGCAGGTCTACTCAGCCTTTCATCCTTCTGAGATCGATCAAATGAGTACCAATGAGTTGGGTAACAATAAACATCGAGTTATTCAGTGCCAAGATACCCTTTGCTGTGAACGTGCGTTTTACAAATACACCTTAGGTTATATTAGATGACTGGCTGAACAAGAGCATTAGCAAATGGAAATACTTGGCACACATTCAAAAAACAATCTCTCTGCTTCATAATCTAGTTCTCACCATCAGTGCTAAAGATTTTGCATCTTTAGCCACAGGAAAATCTAGCCTTCCTCTGGTTAGTCCTAAAACGCAGTGACGGGCAAAACATACTCCAGTGGGCGGTGGCATTCCAAGAACGACTGGAATGCCTTGCGATGCAGTGGGCACAAGCATAAGGGCATTTGCAGGATCTAGAGCTGGTAACGTCCAGTGCTCTACATTCTCTGGGTTGGTGAACAGCAGCCACCTGTTCTTCAGCACACTCTTTCTAGACACGTATCCACTGGTGACCATCACCACTTATGTTTTTTATGGGTTGGGGAGCTCACTTCCATGAGTTGGTTGACCCCTTAGCACCAGGGTTCCTCATAAACTTCATGGGGCCATATTACAAGCAGGACCCCAGGGGCTCAACAGGCATTTGCACCCGTTTTCTGCACCCCAAGGCCGTGTAGTATTCCAGGAAGTAATGCAGCAGCCCAGAGGCCCTCTTCTAGAATACAGATAGCGAGGGTCAGACAGAGACAGAAAATAGGCCCCGGCACCAAAATAAAAGTGGCTCCCCTTAGGGAATTAGATTGCTTAAAAAGTGGCTCATGTTTGCAGATTAGGACGGTTTTTAACACTCTGTGTATGTGTTTTGCAAGAATTGGCACTGTTTTTTTTAATATCTGGAAAATCAACAGTAAAAAGCTGCTCAGGCCATAAAACAGCCCCACAAACATCCAAAAATTAGCACACACACTGACCTGCCACACCAGCTCATCGGGCACTGACGGATTCCCCACCAGGCCAGTCGATCCTGCAGATTGCGTTGGTGCACACTGTGTGTCATCGCTATCATCAGGGGGGTTCCCTCATTAGCATAGGAGTGTAGCCTTGTGCTAATGAGTAAACACTTTGTCTCTATGCTGCATTGGGGATGGGAGTGCAGAGGCAAAGAGGCCGTCACCTCAGAAAGGAAGCACACAATCAGTGCGCCCTCTGAAGGCGACCCCTGCAAGGGTAAAGGGGTTTGATAGACCTGCAGGCAGGTGCAGACACTCACTTCTCCTGCCTGCAGTGGGACCTCTGTCCCCTCTTTGAAGTGCGGGTGGGTGTTGTCTGCACACAGGAAGACAGACCGAATTCCAACATCCTACACTTCTACAAGGCAGGTCTTGCCTACACTCCTAAATGCCTGCACTTAACAGCAGTTGCAGTACACCTCCAAAATAGACAATACTCTTCCATGTTCAGAATACAAGTCATTAAAGACATCATAAGGTTGTACCTCCAAAGACGCCTCTGACACCTGCCTGGATCCTCTATTTAGTACTCAAATGGCTCATGGGTCCCTTCTTGGAACCCTAAACTCTTGCCAATTATATTTCATGTTTTAGATGGTCACTTTATTAATCGTAATCACCTCCCTTAGATGTGTTACGAAGCTGCAACCTCTTATAGTTCGATTAACCCATTTTTCATATCTATAAGGTAGTTCTTTGTACCAACTCCAACTTTCTGCCTAAGGTTGTCTCCTTTGCACATACATAAAACCAATGAGCTGCCTGTATTTTTCCCCACAACCATAGTTTGTGGCACAAGGGGGCCCTCCACACTGAGGATGTTAAGAGAGAGCTTATAAACTACATTGATGGGACTAAGCCCATTAGAAAATCTACTCAAATGTTTGTGTCCTTCACAAGCCTTGCAGGGGCTCTTCCATCTCTAAATCTGCCATTCCCAGGTGGATAGTTAAGTGTATTCAGACTTGCCAAGGCCAAGAGAACACTTCCTGGAACTCACTCTGCATGCATAAAGAGTGCAACATGAGCCTTAATGGGAATGCTCCTTTAACTGGTGTTTTACATGTTGCCACTTAGTCAATGCCACATAATTCACAAAGCATTATTCTTTTCATGTCCTTCAACATCAGCAGTTTATGGTTGGCCAAACATACTTCAGAACACTTTTTCAAACATCTGCATCATCAGCTTGCTAGCCACCACTTTGGAGAGGAACTGCTTTATAGTTTATTAATTGCATGTGTATCTACAGCGCCACATGCTATGACTACTGTCCAGAAGTTCGGTCTGTAGTTGTGTAACACTCTTTTTGTAGGATGTGGTGCTGTGGATTTATAATGACCATCACTCCTTCCCAGAAGCAAGCGATGATTACAGATTTTCTCCTCTTATGTTATGTTACCTTCCTGTACTATGCACCCCACACTTTGTCTTCAACACTGCTCCTCACTCACTCTACTCGCCCATTGAGCGAAAATGCAATCTGGTGGAGCCAGTGTGCTGTTGCATGTTGCACAAAGGATGTAGTCACAATAGGTCTTGTGACTCAAACTTAATAAAATAAAAAAAGAGTGGCAAACACTTGATGGCAGGAGTATGGCGAGCATGTGAATCTACAGCACTACACGTGAGAAATCGATGGTTACAGGGATATATATATTTATATATATATATATATCTCCTACTGGCAGTCGCCAGTAGGTAGTTATAGTTAGAACCTAGTTTCCATAGGAAAACCATTTTTTGATTTGCTAATAACTTTGGCGTCGTTTGACGAATAATCGCGAAATTCTAAAAAAAAAAAAAAAAAGGTCTATCCAGGTCAGCTCCTATCCTGAAAAGTCGGGGGTGATTCGTCAAGCGGGGGCTGAGAAAAAAGGGGGGTCCCAAAAAGTGCTGGATTCAGAAAGCGTCTTTTTGTTTTTAATTAAATGGTGTAAATCCATTAGGTAGTTGCTGCGAAATTCAAAAAATAAAAGTTTCGATATCTGGGGCAGCGGTGGGTTCGCGCACCCTCCCGACCACGCGCTTTACTGTGATTGGCTACCACGAGCTTCACTGTGATTGGCTGCCAACACTCCAAACCAGGCAGTGTTGGCAGCCATCTTGTGACTCGGTAGAACCGAGTCGCAAGAAAACAGTGAAACAAAGGTTAAAAAAAAGAAAAGGGGGCAGGGTAGAAACAGCCTGACCCCCTAGGCCAGCTCAGGGGGTCCCACAAGGACCCCCAGGGCCAAAAAAAGCATTTTAGCCCACCAGGTACCTCTAGTTAGCACCAGGGAGCTGTATTGCAGAGAGGTGGTCCGAGGCCTCTCCCCTTTTTACACCTCTCTGCAGCGTGGCTCTGTAGCGCTTACCGGAGGTACCTGGTGGGCTAGTTGGCCCCTAGGGACCCTCAGGATTCAAAGGTACTTAATCCTCCAACTTACAACGCGCCAGGGGGCACGTTTGCACAGTGGTGCAGGGAGGGGGTGGGGCCTGATATGACCTGTGTGTAAACACACCCCCTGGTGCGTTGTAAATTGGGGGATTAAGTCCCCTTGAATCCTGAGGGTCTCTGGGGGCCACCAGGTACCTCCAGTAAGCGCCACAGAGCTGCATTGCAGAGAGGTGGTCCGAGGCCACGCCCCTTTTAACACCACTCTGCAAACGTGGCTTCTGGTGCACTGCTGGTGGGGCGATGAGGTCCTCTTGTGTCCTGAGGACCTCAGGACACAAGTGGACTTCATCGTCCGAGCAACACTGCGCCAGAAGCCACGTTTGCAGCGTAGTGTAAAAAGGGGTGTGGCCTAGGAAAACCTCTGCAACGCAGCTCTGCGGTGCTTACTGGAGATACCTGGTGGGCTACTTGGCCACCAGGTACCTTCAGGATTCAAGGATTATACCATAAACATTGTTTAGGTATAAGTTTAGGGATTTGTATGAAGTGGTCTGTAAGTGGTACTGTTTAGGAGTAGTTTTTAAAAAAGGATGCACCGCAAGGTCATACGGGTGCCGAGCGCTGTGGATTTGCGGATCTCACCTGAAGCTCCTACAGAATTGGGCTTTCCTTAGAGAAGTTAAAAAAAGGTTTAAGAAATGTCACCCTTCAGAAGAGCTGTGTAATTAGTAAGAAAATGAAAGCAGTGTTTCTATTTGTTTGCAGCCTCTGTAACCTTGAAAGCAAAGTTGAAAAGGGTTGCCATTAGTGGTTGCCTTGTACGAGAATGGTCTGCCATTCTCCTTCTCAGTTTTTGTGTGCCTTCTTGAGACAAGTTTGACCAAATGATACAGAGAAAAAAATACACACCAACAATCACATTTAACAGGTATGTGAATTAAGTTGTAGTATAAAAAATAGTTGATAGAGAATGATTGAGTGTGAGTAAGGTGGATAAAAATGAGCAGGCCGTTTGAGAAAACTAAAAGGAAATGTTGAAAGAGAGTAGAAGATGAAAATAAAGTGTACTGATCAGGAACTATGAGGAAAAAGAAAACACAGGCATACGCCACTGTAGGGAGTGACACAAGGAGTGAAATGCTAATGTATGCAGTGAGATATTGATGTATTGTATCATGTATACAGTTATGCAATGACATACACAGATATATAGATTAAAATGAGCTGGTTCACACTGATGGTTTTGCTAAGGCATCAAGGTATACTTAAATATATCTGAAAAGTAAATATGATAAAGCTATGCATACAGTAACAGGGAAAAGGATGCAGTGATGCATGCA
Organism: Triturus cristatus; assembly: GCF_964204655.1. NCBI lineage: Eukaryota > Metazoa > Chordata > Amphibia > Caudata > Salamandridae > Triturus > Triturus cristatus. The sequence continues at coordinate 1,209,267,426 of NC_140584.1, read as the reverse complement.
TTTCATAGTCAAAAGGAAGCTGATGTGTGCACTAAGTCACCCAGAGAGATATTGACGTATGCAGTTAGATAACCAGCTAAATAGTCAAATGTAATCTGAGGTACCCGGAGGGAAATTGAAGTAGATAGCAGGACATGTAGAGATTCTAGAATATATAGTGAGGAATTAAAGTACATGATTATATTAACAGTATCACACTTGTAGACAGAGGTATAAAGTAATGGGGCAGTAAGACAGGCATGGCATTGTGAGAAAGTGCCATCTTTCTTGCATGGTATGCCCCCACTTTTTGCTGAATTGCTGATGTTCTTTGACTGAGTGTGCCCTGGGCTCCTGCCAATCAGGTACCCAGGGCCTGTGTTCCTTCCCTAAAACTGCATGAAGCCTAAACCCAATTGGCATCTCTGGCCACATGTCAGCCCCTGGTAAATGGTACCCTAGGTACCCAGGGCCTTGTGTCCAGAGAAGGCCCCTACGGGCTGCAGCACTTATTGTGCCACCCTTAGATTCCCTGTACCCTGACACACACACACTGCCTTTGCAGACTGAGTGTCTTGGTGCAGAACAAAACAGAGAGTCGACATGGCACACATCCCTGTGTGCCATGCCCACAAACACACTGCCCTGACATACCTCAGTCACCCCTCTAGCTGGGTACACTATGCCAGTGGTGTGGGTACAGGTGCATGAGCCCTGTATCCCTACAGTGCCCAGGTCCATTCCTGGGCATTGTAAGTGCAGTGCTGCCATTAAGAGTATATGGTGCTGGGAGGTCGTCAACACGAACTCCACAGCACCATGATGGCTACACTGAAGACTGAGAAGTTTGGTATCCAACTTCTCAGCACATTAAACCCACACTGATGCCAGTGTTGGATTTAATGTAAGATGCATGACAGAGGGCAACTTAGAGTTGCCCCCTGAACCTAACCCACAATCCACGTCCTCTCTGAGAGGCTGCCTAGGCTGCCACACAGCAGACATGTTGCTGGACCCCTGAGTAGAGAGCCATCCGCTCTCCTGCAACAATGCACATCCTGGGCAAGGTGCTAGGTCTCCTCCCCCCCAGGAAGGGCAGGTGAAGCTTCAAAGGCCTTTGTGAACTTCTTCAGGCCACTTGGTGTACTCAGCAACTGGCCCTCACCGGTTCTGGCCCCCACTCTGGCGGGAAGACTGGCGGGAAAGCCCAAGTGAGGAAAGGCGATGTGCCAGCCTCTGCCAACCCCACCCCTCAGGTGGGGGAGGCGAGGTGAAGCACAACTCCGGGCTCTCGCCATCATGAGGATGGGGAGCCCTGCCCAATCAGGATTAGGCTCCTGCCCCCTCCCACTGGAGAGTGGCAAGATAGGGGGTGTACCCACCCCAGGGAAGGGACCCATTGGTCCCTGACCTATACCTACCTGTAATGCGCCTAAATCTAGTATTTGGGGGCACCCTGAACCTTCCTTCCTCAGATCCCGAATCCAAAACAAGCAAGAAGAACAAGAAGAAAGAAGACCTGCCGTGCAGCTGCTAACAAGAGGAAGACACTGTCTTTGCCCCAGCCCTACAGGCCTGTCGACCCTCGAACCTGCTCTTGCTAAAACTCGACGTCTCTAGTGGTCAGCAACCTCAAAAAACCCCGAGGACCGGACTGCCTTGTGACTCTAAAAAGACTGGGACTCCCACGAGCAGTGGTTCTGCTCAAAGCAAGTAACAAGCCCCTGGTGCCAACCAGGAACCGCGACTCCTACACACTCTGCACCCGCCAAGCCTGGCCTGTACCGGAGTGAACAAAGACCATGAGGACGTCCCCCCGGTGACTGTGATCAAGAATCCAGCACCCAAGGACCCACCTCGACGCTCCTGACGACGCCTGCAGCCTCAGAACCAGGGACCTCTCAAACCGTGACCAGCTGAGGTTAAGATTTCCCGACGCAAAAAGACACCCCTGCACCCGGCGCCCTGTGGCCCCCTGTGCCCAGCTCCTGGGTGCCTACCTAACCTACAGCTTCCCAACTTACCTCTCAAAGTGGTGGTCGCACCTGAAGAATCTTCGGCCCCGAGCTTGCAGCCTTTGTTCGTCTTAGAGCTTCTCCATTGAAATCTATTGAGCGCCTGATGGCTCAAAAGCACCCTACACCCAGCCGCCCGAGTGCCCCTGGGAGTGCAACCTCTGTCTTATTTTTCTTCCCCACTTGCCCTGAGTGAGTGACCAGGAGCCCAGCTCCCACAGCCGCGTGGCCTGCCTGCAAGCGGCCACCAACCAAAGGCCCCCTGCCCGCCTTAGGCTAACATTGGGCCTAACTCTCTCTGCACCCGGCTGCCTCTGTGCCGCTGAGGGTGTAACAACTGTACCTACCTGACCCCGGGAGACCTCTGAGTCTATGCCCAGAACCTTAACTCTGCCAGTCGAGTACTTACCCAAAAGCCAATAACTCACTTTTCCTCCATAGGGTAACATTGACTGGTTTCACTTGGAAATTCTTCTAAGTGTCGAGTTTTGAAACTTTAAAATATTCACAAAAAATCAGCGGAGCAACGAAAACAAAATTACTCACCTGCTATCAGGAGAGATCCCAGTGCTGGATCTTGGTGCCCAGCAATGACCATGAAAAGTAATTACAACCATACTTACCGATAACTTGATTTTCCTCCATAGGATAACATTGCCTTGTTTTTGAAACTTACAAATATCCACTAAAAATCGCCTGTGTAACAAAAACGATTTCTTTCAACTGTTTACAGGAAATACACCAGGGTTGATTCCAGGATCCAACCCGGAGTAACAAAATCATACATAAAGTAACTGAAATTGCATTTACTTAAAAAGTCCCATTGAGCTCAATGTTATAATTGTATTTGAATTGTGTTGCCTATTGCAACAACTGTAACCATTGCATTTGAAAGTCTATTGCCTATTGAAGGTATTTAACTAAAGCATCTCATTCTGAGAAAGTATATTTTGATACCTATTGTTGGTTCTAAAATAAAACATCTATATATTTTTATATACAAACCATTGGCCTAGAGTTCAGTCCTTGAGTGTGTGAGACCATTTGCTGACTGAGTGTGTACAACAAATGCTTTACACTGTCCTCTGATACTTGCTCACTGCTCGACCAAGCTACCACTTTAGAGAGTAAGGTTATATCTAACTTTAGCCTCTGCCAAACCTCTGGGGACTGAGGACCCTGTACACACTGTACCTATTTGGGGACAGTATATACAGAGCCACTTTCTTACAGACATACAGATAGGTTCTGAGAGAACCTTAGCAGACACTGTAATGCAGGGACAAGTACTATAACGTAGATAGTAACAGTCCTAGAAAGATAGCCAGCAAAAGAATAATATTGGTATTCACAGGACCAGATGTACAGTGAGGCACACAATAATAGACTAGGTGAAACAGAAATGTATGTAGTTCTACACATGTGCACACATGAATACCTAGAACAATACATTCACTGTATCTGTAATACCTATGCATAAGAGAGGTAGATGGGTAGACCGTTCTATGTGTGTACTGTACTAAGCAGCGCAAAGAATAAAAGAACAGTTTTTTTTGCATAAGTATTTAGAAACTGTAGAGTAAAACTATAGAGATTCTATGGACACACTTATGCATACAGTTAGACTCCCTGGGGAACAGTGATGCATACAGGTACACACTCAGTAACTGACTCAGATACTTACTTATATAGACACTCAAATACCCTGGGACACATTAATAGAGACACTGAGGCATCCATACACACAATAATGCACTCACTGACTAACGCATACATACAATTACACACTCTGGGACATATTGATCCATACACTGACAACAGCCAAGCACACAGCGATGCACTCCCTGATACACTCACACAGTCACTCATACACACAGTTAAATACCCTGAGTATTTTGATGTATACACTAAGACACACATACATACCCTGATGCACTCCCTGGGTTACTCATGTATTCACTGATACATACACTCAGACACTATTGTAGACACTAATAAATACACTGATACCCTCATAAACAGAGTGATGCATTGAGTGATATAGTGACTCACTCACTTATCACACACTCCGTTACCATGAGAGAGTGATAGATACAGTGAAACACCGACACACACACACACACTGATACATACATTGAGGTATCTGTGGATACAGTGATGCGGTCATTGACGTAGTCGCATACACTCAGATAAATAAAGTGAAACATTCTGGGACAGACTAATACATACAGTGACGCACCCAAGGACACATTAATGCAGTCACTGACACACTCCTTTATTCTTAGCGTATCTATACTACATATATTCAAGAGAGGTAGATGAATAGAGAGTTATATCTGTGTACTGTTGAAAGAAGAACAAAAAATAGAAGGAAAATATGTCTTGTATAACGGATTATAAACGCTAGACGAAAGAATAACCAGATAGTCAGTAAATTAGTAATAAAGTTATTTATTGTAGATGTTAATTTATTGTTTATTTTTTTACGGACATCTGATTTAATTTGAGAAACTGGACTTACAATGCCTGACGAGAGAGAAAGATGAAAGAAAAAGAGAAAATAGTAAAATGCAAAATGTGACTTCAATCTTATGTAAAATTGTAATTTACTCATCCAGTGGGAAAAAAGGAAGGAATACGTATTTCTGAAAGTAGGAAATACACTAAGAAATCAGGGCCTTTGTTATGGAGACAGAAACAGTTTAAGGAGTTCAGAGCTAAAATGTTTCAAACTAGAGTAAAATAAAATTTGGTGAAAAGGATGATGAATAAGTATAAGAGGAGAAGTGCTGCATTTAAGAAAAAGGAACATATTGAGAGTGTTGTTGAGAAAGCATTCACTCTGAAGAGGAAAGTATTTATGTTAATATTAAATAGAATGAGGACATTAAACAAAACTGTGTGTACTAAGAAAAGAACTGTTAGAATAAAGCTTATTAATAGAAGTAATTTTTGCAACTTTTTTTTAAGGTCAATGGAAGCTACCTCTCTTACTGAGGCTTATTTTAATGAAGAAAGCTATTTGCAAGACAACCACTAGTGCATGCTGTTGACTTAACTGGTCATCATTATGGTAAAAGAGGGTACTCCTGTTGCCAAATAGGGGATGGTTACTAGGAATGTTGGGGGAGTGGTAGCTGAAGAAGTGCAAGGAAGGCGTACACAGGCCCCTGTATACAAATGGAACTGTTGTGCTATTTGCAGTATTCACCAGCAGTCTATTTATTTATGAAAATGATTTATATGTGACTTTATGTCCAGAAGCACCTTTCATCATTTCAGGATGTTAGTCATTCGCCACTCAAATACAAACTTTGGTTAGAAGCATTTACTATGTAAAAATTCCTGCCTTATGTTTAGGAGAGATCAATAGAATTTTATTGTATTATACACTAGGAGAGGTAGGAGAAATTTGTGAAGATATACACTTTCAGTTTTTTGGTCCGGAAGAGGAGTCTAGGGAAAATTTAGAGTTGGTTACTGGGGGTGAAGGAGTACAGGATACAGAAATTAGTGCTCTACACTTTTCACAGCAGATTGCAAAGTTTAATACAGTTTGCTTTGAGAAACCAAACTGTGTTTGTATTTGCTGATGATGCATTTACTACAGAATGCAAATTCGCAATGTAGTTGTGTACTCTAAAGCTGAAAAAGAGAACTCTGATAAGTGGCAAGAATTTGGTGCATATTTACTTGTTGAGGAAAGATTTGATATTTCCGCACAGCAGATTATATGTAAGTACTGCTTAGATAAGGGAGAGAAAAATAAAATGCAAGCTAGAGCCATATATAATAAGTTATAATTGGTGTCTGTTAGAGAAGAGCTAAAATATTAAATGTTTAGGAATCAATTTCAATACAGTGTATAAATCCATTCCAAGCCATAGTTTGTATGGAGCCAAAGACAGGAAAATTACCTTCAGCTGAGCTCTAGAAAGAACTAAAAGGAAGAGTTGTGTATTTACTTTTAGGTTTTAAACAGAATATTCAAACTATAGGGGTAGATAAAGATATTGAAGAACCACTTATAGTTTTAGTAAACGGTGTTCCAACAAAGAGTAGAAAAATATGACAAGAGTTAGTAGATGTTAATAAGGTCAAAAAAGCAACATAATACCTAGCACAAAATAATATTTACTATACAAATTTTTATGTTGCTGAAAATGTAACTTGTATAGAGGATGAGACATTAGCATCAAGCGGACAGATTGAAAAAGTGGATCGATCCAGATCAGAACAAATTTATGAACACTACAGCATCCTTCCCCCGCATTCTAAAGAAATCATTGGTGATGCTATTGAGCGGTTTCAAATTAAACGGGCAAAAGGAGCTCCCTTGAGTGTATGGGGAAAAATGTTTAGAGGCTCGCTGTTTTCCCCAACTGTTTCCCACTGGATCAGGAGGCCGCTATGATGACCGTCCTGTACAGATACCAGCATTTGAATGCCGCTTAACACAGCAATATTCAGAGGATCCAAGATTTCATCAGTGCATTCCATACATATTTAATCTTCTGTTTGAGAGCAACTTGTCTGGACTTTCATATGTTGTGAATCATAGACTAAAGACGGGTGTTAATCCTCAAAATCTCTTGCAAGGGAATTTGTTGATAAAGTTCAAGAAAAGATGAAAACTATTTAATTAATTTGGTGTGCCAACATGGCACCAATGAGTATTGGTTTTTTCGTCATGGAGAAGTCAAATGCATGGTCAGAAACTTAGGTGCGCCAACTTGGTTTATTACACTTAGTTGTGCTGAATATGCATGGGATGACCTTCTTGAATTTTTAAGAGAAGCAAACTGAAACATTGAGGACATCAACATAAAGATAGCAGAAGAACTTTGCTCTTTAGATCCTGCTAATGTTTGCAGAAATGTTATCCCCAGGTTCCAAGCCATGCTATTTTTCTATCTGCAACAAAAGTAATCCTCCTCTTGCTAAATTAGCTGATTTTCATTTGGCGTAAATAGTACCAAGCAAGAGGTGCTCCTCATATTCACATGCTGTTATGGATAAAAGATCCTCCAACATTTGGAAGACAGTAATGGCTGTGTGCTGTCTATCATAGAACAGTATGTGACATGTGCCATTCCAATAGGTACTACTGACAAAAACTTGAGAGAACAAATACTTTGTTTCCAAACACACAGATGTGTAAAGTACAGTCGTCGAAAATACAGAAGCAGAGGGAGATTTTACACTAGATGTTGTTTTGGCTTTCCACAACATGGTATTTCACAAGGAAGAGTCGACAGCTTTTTGTCTGCAATGAGACATAGAGTAACACGGAAATCACTGAAAAATACATGCAAGCTAAGAAGAACAAAGACTTCAAGTTCTTTAATCAATATAATGTAATTCTGAAAATGTGGATTGCAAATATGGACATTGTTTGTTGCAGACAACTCCATTGCTGTTGCTCGTTGTGTGTCTTTGCACATTTAAAAATCAGAGAAAACGTAAAATGAAAGATGTGGCAGGGGGTTTCTGCAGAAAAGAGTTTAACACAAAGGTTGTACAGCTTTAGTTTAAAAATGCTATCCTATACGGAGATGGGTTTTTACAAATGTTGTGAGAGGTTGAGTTCGGCCAGTTCATTCTCGTATTCTTGGGGAATTGTTTCGGTAAGTCTAGGTCTGGAAAGTATGTGAAATAGAGTGTTAAAGTTATTATTATTTATTATCTAATTGTTTACCCCTAGCGGTCAATGTTTTAAAGCTCTGTACGCACTAGCTTACTAATTCTGATCTTTTCTCAACTGTCCCTACGCTCAACTTACAGTGGTCCCCCGCTGTAAGCCCACCCAATATTAAACACATATACAATGCAAGGAGCGTATAAATCAAATTTCACATTTATCAATCAATTATTATACATTATAGCAATTAATCCAATCTACAGGCCAATGATTTCCAAATTCCTTTCGATGTTGAAAAGTTTTTTTGTTCTTTAAAGTTCATTAAATCTTTTCCATATTCTTCAAAATTTTGTAGATCAATCCATCGATTCTTTATAATCATAAGTTCGTTAACAATCAGAGCCAACGTGTTTTGTCCTAACACAGGACTTCATCAAGGCTTTTATTATTTATTTTTGTTGAAAATTACACATCTGATGCTCATGACCTCTTATTAGATTTTGGTTCACCTTCTTATATTATCGTCCTTACTCCGATATTTTTCGATCAAAATATAGATTGAATGTCAGATTATTTGGCCGCCGGAATCGTTCTTTTATCACTTAATTTTATGCCCAATTAGATATTTTGAATTTGTGGTCTGTGAATCTCCCGTCTTCATTCTACGAGTATTGTTCTTAAACCCGGAAGAGGTGGCGAAATCGCGCGATAATATTCGTGCGACTGCCATCTTGTCCCAAAAGGGGTTGCCTGACTATGACAAGAAAGACTATACGGAGGTATCGGCCATGTGGATGCCGACGGAAAAAACCACCACACGGCGTTAAGGTGTGACTGGGAGAGTACACAACTTAGAAAGAGGCCAAATAACATGGAAGCAAGGAAGGATGAATAAAACCCATATAGCATGTATAAAGGTAGTGTAACTTTATACAGTGCGATACCGTAGTGATAATAAATAGGCATCGTACGGGTTTAAAAAGACCAATAATAATAGTTTCTGATGGTGAATATGTAAGGTCCGTAATAGAGTGAGACACTGAATAAAGGGGCTCACAGAATAGTAGTGAGATCAGGAGGGACAGAGAAATAGTTCGGCCACTCTAGTATCCCTTAATTACATGGAGGAAAGTTCAGGATGATGCATGGTGTGTGTCTCAAATCAGAATGTTAGCCGAGCCAGAATATGTGCTCAGTATATATGTATGTTCTTGGTTAGGTAATGTTCAGTTCAGTTGAGAGCAGGCCACGCTTCAACTCGAATAGTAGTACATCGAGTAACGAGAGCCGATCTAGCCTTAAGAAGAACTGGGGCCCACCACTGCCACCCATGTATGGCTACCCAATGAACCCTTTCTACGGCCAACAACCACCTTGGAATCCTATGTACCACGTGCCTCCACCTATGTACCATTTTAACCAGAACCAACAGCCTTTTTTAGGAAGAGGCCGGGGCAGGGGAAGAGGCAGAAGACGAGACGGTCAACCCAAACAGGTCCGGTGGCAAGATCCACCGGCCACCCAACAGCAAGAACGAATGGAACTGAGGAGCAGGAAGAACAACAGGACCTAGTGGTATGAAGTTATACTATCTTTTTACATGCTATTTGGGTTTTATTCATCCTTCCTTGCTTCCAGGTTATTTGGCCTCTTTCTAAGTTTTGTACTCTCCCAGTCACACCTTAAAGCCGTGTGGTGGTTTTTTCCGTTGGCATCCACATTGCCGATTCCTCCGTATAGTCTTTCTTGTCATAGTCAGGCAACCCCTTTTGGGACAAGATGGTGGTCGCACGAGTATTATCGCGCGATTTCGCCACCTCTTCCGGGTTTAAGAACAGGAGTCTCTACAGTGGCGGTAATATCCAGGTGAGAAGAAGACGTGTTTTCAGAAGTGGCATGCCCACTACATCCTTTGGGTAAGTCCACGCAGCATGATACTAGCACAGCCTCACGATCCGTTTGATATTCACTGTACATCCCCCCGGTGTACGTTAGGCATCTTTTAGTTAGTGTGTGTGTAACCACGATCCCCCTCTTTGGGACAGTCTTTTGTGCTTCTGGACGGTTTATTATTACAGACTCTTCTACCTCCGCACAACCGCCATGGTTCCTTACTCCACCTATCACGATATCTCGGATGTGGCACTATTCCCGGTTGGGGCCGGTGTGAATAGGTTTGTTTTTAAACTGTTAGAAATGGTATCACTACCGTTACCCTTACTCAGGCATTCACTCCGTGTGCCTCTACCGAGTGACTATTTCGTACACACGTCTTAACTTCGGACCACGCTTAACCAGTGGGATCCGCTGCCTCCTTCATGTTACCTGGGACCCTGCTTAGTTTAGCCGGGTGCACTTCCTCACTTGTTACGCCCTGACAGCACGGCCTCACTTGCCAGTCATCTTTCACGCGCCTAGATGTAAGGGGGCGTACACTGTTTCCCCTTGCACTTAAGAGTCAGGTGCAGCACTCTTCACGCTCTGAATGTATTTCGTGCGGTTTGTTGTATCTGCTTGGTATCCCTTGACTGGCACGTCTGAGTGATGGTGGTGTTGATATCTGTATTATTCCACAACTCCTTCATTACAGTGGGACCGTTCCAGTGGTCCGGTTGCTCCTCCTTCACCTATGAAGCCTTCGACCCCTCTCAATTGAGGTAAGAACCTGCAAGACACCCTCTCTAGTGGCCACCACGCCCACATGAGTTTACCGTGATACCACTATTCCGAAAGTAATTCCTTACATACTTTCTCTCTCTTTTTTCTCTATGTATTAGTTCGTTATTTTTAATTAGTCTCTTTTTTAAACTAGTTGACAATTGAGATTAGGGACCTTTTGGTCCTTATGTGGGGCCTTTCTGCCCCCTACATGTTACACTTGGATAATGTTACCTTCAATAAGCTGTTAACGGTACATTTGTTGTTTGTCCTCTTTATTTTTGTCTCCATCTATTTAGGCGGAGACTTTATACCAAGACCCTGAATTAGGGTTTTCTTTCTTTTGTGTGGTAGATCCTATTTACCCGTTTATAATAACCGAGGTACACTCATATATTGGTCTACCCACGGTCCTGAAGAAGTGTCGCTCAACCTTGAGCAGAGAAGACACGAAACATGTTGACCTTCGTCAACTAAAGGCTACCCTGATACCTAGAATCACCACAGTAGCCTCCCTGGTTTTACTTAGTCCCAGCCCCACACAACCCAATTAAAGTAACTTAGGGACCAGGGCCTATTTTATTCTTTCTAGTTCCCACACTAATTAGGAGTCGCTCGCTGCACTGTTGCGATTGCTGAGACACAGGAAGCCAAATCCGCCCAAATTACACTTCTACGCACCGGAGGACTATTCGCTGCTGAATCCATCTGGCGGCGGGACTGCGAGGACCAGCCTGCACAGCGTTCCCATCACTGCTGCACCTGGGGCCTCTTCCCGCACACTCCTCCTCCTGGCCTCTTTCCTATTTATAAACGCCCCGCCTACATGCGCTAGCGGAACGCGCGTGGGACAAAGCACGGTGCGAAGACCGGGCAAAGAGCGGGCCGTTTGAGGCCGTTCGAGAACGGGTGAGCTAGGGCTAGGGCCACCGTTCTGGGCACTGGAACTCTCAATGATTCGTGATTCCGAGGCTGGGAAGATGACCTCAAGAGAAACGAGGAGCAAAACATCGATGGCTACTGGGTTGCCAAAAGGTACTTTGGACACGTATTTTGCTAATGCGGGATCTCTCCTCATTGATGAAATCACTACACTAGAAAGGCGCATCTCGCAAGAAATCGATTGGGTTAGGAGGTCCTCTTTGGGACCCCTTATACATGCCACTACCCCAGAACCTATGCTTGGTTGCACAACAATAGAGGTTGGGGGAACAAATGTTATGCCTGATCATTCTGTCCAATGCGATCTCAACACTCCCACTACTGATTGTGACATTTCTGCCCCTGTAGATTTTAGTATTCTACCCCTCCCACCATCTTAGTCATCTTTACCTGCTATTATTGCTAAACCCAGTGCGCCTAATAGGGATGCAACCACCACAAGGGCCCGCCACACTGTTCAGTCACCACAGTGTGAGCGGAAAGGAGCTATCCCGAAAAGGAAAAGAAGGGCCCAAATCACAGGAGGGCGAATGCCCAAGATTGTAAAATATAATTCCACGTGTGAGGGCAAATGATACGGCTCGGCTAAAAAGGGGCCAAGTGGATCCCCTAAACAAGGGGCACTATCTTCCAACACCCCGCCCCAGACAATCCCTAGCCCAAATGATATAGCGAGGGAGGAGGGCTCTACCCTCCTGGACATTGGTACTCTTCTGAGGGAAATGCTTAACCCCCTAGAAAATCGATTAGCAAAGATGGAAACTTGTCTAGTGCACCTTCACAAGGGAATTGCACAATTAGTCGAAGTTTCAAATAAAGCTAGCCAACTCTCAAGTGGTAGAATGACCCATAGCGGCGAGACCCCTCCATCCGCGCTTCTAGCGGAGGAAGGCTGCCCGCCATCCAAATCTACACAAACACAACAGCCTACACCATCAATCCCAGAGGCTATAAATTCCCTACCTCCAACGAGTGCATTAAGCACAAGTTTGCAAGAGAAGCTGGCTTCACCCGTATTGGGGGCCCGTGGCAATGTTGCAAATCACAGATCAATTAATTTGCCACCGGAGGCCATTCCATACACAGTCATCACAGAACAGGTATCCCTGAATTAAATCCTTCTACTCGAGAACCAGTGGAGGCCCTGAAGAACAAGGTAATCCACTGGCTCTCTGTCCATAGGCCCCTCCCGGCGGGAATCCATAGTGAGGTGCTCATGGTGAGGAGAGTCCCATGGATAGGTAACACTAGGAAATCAATCCATGGTGACTGCGTCCTGATCAATTTTAGAGACCCACTTACTGTTTCTCATATATGCAGTTGGTCACATCATGCACAGGGGACCTCCATTCAATCACTTCCCCTATCCTTTTTCTATCCACTTCCTAGATCTGAGCAGGTAGAGGAGGGGTGGGAAACAGTACCCGGAAGGGGAGGCAATAGGGCCCTAACTGACAGAAGTGCCCACCCTCACCCCAGATTACCACGTCATGATTATCTTCCCACCTACAACAGGTTCAGCAGCCTTGATATGGTGGATTGACCAAATAAGATGGCGGGTGGGGAGGACACGGCCCAAAATAGGAATTCCATAACCAAAGCACGACAAGTAATTGACGCAGAGAAGGATAAACCTGACCAGGAATATCCAAATGGAGAGACAGGTGCTAGGACCTTTTCCTCCCGGCTCATTACAAATGAGGCAACTGCTGCCCAAACGGACAGATTAGCTAACATCCTACCTGCAGGGAAGGAGCTTGGAATGGCTGCGCTCCCAAATCTAGTAACAGAGAGTACTAACTGTTCTTCTCTCAAGATTTTATCTTGGAACGTGGCGGGTTTGACCAACAAAGTGAACTGCCCGGACTGGAATTCTTTCATCCAGGACCAAGACATATGCCTGTTCCAAGAAACTTGGGCGCGGGAAGAACTCTCCCACATAGGTTTCGCCACATTTTCCGCACAAGCGAAATGCCGCAATCTGGGTGGCTAATGACCTGGGATGTAGGGCTGCCTTCCTCCCACTAGAAACGGAGGACATTCTAGCTGTACTGTTGGAGTGGCCAAACACAAACAGCCTTCTGTTGATTAATGTATATTCCAGGCCAATTAACATTTCACAGGAGTCACGAACGATCGAGGAACTGGCACATGCCCTAGACGAAATTCCCCAGGGGATCCCCCTCTTAATCGGGGGAGATTTAAACTGTCATTTTGAGCCCCTCCCGGGTTTACTGGAGGGCTTGGCCCAGGAGGAGGGCCTGATGTGGTCCGTGCCTCCCTCACAAGCCCCGGTCCCAAGAGCCTGGACACCTCTGGCTCTGCAAATTACATCCCTAACCCTGAAATATCGTCTCCGGGCCTGTAATGGAAGGATAAAATCGGACAGCCCCCCAAGATGCACCTACAACAGAGAGGGTAGGGAGTCAAGACTTGACTACATTCTTGTCCCATTAGCCTTGTGGCCGCATATTAAAGACTTCCGGGTGATATCTAGGGAAGATAGCGACCATAACTCATTGGAACTGGAATACGACCTTCCTGGTCTTGACCCCAAGGCAAAACAGAGGGTGACATCTGAAGCGGGCCTAGGCCTCACGAATAACAGACGCAGAGTGAAATGGGAGAAATTAGTTTCTCACCCAGAGAAGATACCCAAGCTGTATGCTCGGGTAATTCCCACATTCGAAAAGGTACAGGCACTCATGGTGCATGGCATAACCCAGAGTGTACATAAACCACTTGGGCAGCTCCACAAAGATCTTACCAAATCGGCGTCCGAAATCCTCACTAGTATACCAAAAAGGGCAAACGGGCGAGCCGCCGGTCCCACCTGGTACAATACAGCATGCCGTAAGGCAAAAACAGATTTACTGACATCCATCAAGGTGGGCAAGGGAAGTGTGGAAATTAGGGCTATGAGAACTGCTTATAAGCCCCTAATCACTAATGCCAAAAGCGAATGGGAACATCAAAAATGGGAAACACTCACCATCTCACTTGCACGGGGGGACTCACGCAAATGTTGGCGTTGCATGAATACAGGCTCCGAGGAGCTGGCTCCAGCAATGGAGCCTAATATCTCAGCTAGGGTATGGTCAGACCATTTCCAGTCTTTATATAAATCACCAGAGGGGGAAACATCTATTCCTACTCAGATGCCCAATAATATTTTAGAAGCGGCCCGATTTACAACAAAGGAGTTTCGAGCAGCTATTGTCGGGCTGGCATCAGGCAAGGCACCAGGCCTCGATGGCCTGCCGGGTGATCTTTTCAAGCCGGAACCGGACGTTTGGGCACCCTATTTAACACTTTTATTCAATTCCGTTCTGGGGGGTATGGAGGTGCCTGATACTTGGCTGGGCGCAGAGATCGTCCCTATATACAAAAAGGGTTCGCCCCTGCTCCCGGCCAACTATAGACCCATCAGTCTTATCGACGTTTCACAAAAAATATTCGGTAGACTAATGCTTAATCGCCTCCAGGACTGGATTGACGAATGCGAAATCATGAGTCCCTACCAAGCAGGATTTAGGAAAGGTGTCTCAACTACCGACCAGATTTTTCATCTGAATCTCCTATACTGGAAGTCTGTCTTAATCGAGGGCGGCAGTTTGTACACGATGTTCGTGGACCTGCGAGCGGCCTTCGATTTAGTGCCCAGGGACAAATTATGGGCCGTCCTGACGGACTTAGGGGCTCCCGCTGACATTATGACGATTCTGAAGAAATTACATCAGGGAAATTTTGCAAGGGTAAGGTGTGGCAGAGGACGAAATCTCTCGGATGGCTTCCCAGTTGACAGGGGGGTTAGACAGGGATGTGTGCTCGCCCTTTTCTGCCTCTTTGTCAATGGGGTTATTAGCCATCTCAGTGGGCTAAGTAACATCGACGCCCCCAGGTTGGCTGGTTGCAGGGTCCCAGCCATCATGTTTGCAGATGACACCCTGCTGCTTTCCAAATCCCCCATGGGCATACAAAGGGTGCTGGACGGATTCACGGATTTCTGCATGACCCGCGGGTTGGAGATCAATGCCTCAAAAACCAAGTATATGATCTTCAACCCGCCCTCTCTAACTCGTCCGAGCCCCTTGATAGGGGCCTCTAGACTAGAGAGGGTATATACGTTCGAGTACCTGGGGGTTACAATCAACAAGTTTATGACTTGGGACTCGCACCAAACAAAGGTAAATTTGAAATTGACCCAAATGACGGGTGGTATCTGTAGGATGACAAAAGGACTGACCTATAAACCACTTGGTCCACGCCTACATATCTACAAAACCCAGGCTAGGGCGGCTGTGTTATATGGGGGTGAAATTTGGGGGCACACAGCTACCCAGAAACTACAGGTCACGGAGAATAACTTCCTAAGGCACTTGACAGCCTTACCATCTAGCACTCCATTACTACCATTAAGACTAGATCTGGGCTTAAGACCTATTACAGAGGAGCTTGGACTTAAACCTATAACTTTCTGGCGCAAAATCTGGAGTACACCAGAGCTTCTTAATTACAGAACGGAGCTCCAAGAGATTCTGCGCCTTGTAAAAGTCACCCAAGTTCCATGGTTAAGATATGTGAAACAAACTTGTGAGGCACTAGGAAGACCAGATCTGTGGTTAGATCCAAAAAATGCATGTTGTAGGACCTCACGCAAATCTATCTCCAAGGCCTACTATGAGCACAACCTACGCGCCTCAATTAAGAACGTTCGGGCTGGGTCCTTATCTGATCATTTCCTGGGCTTTAAAGACTCATACCATCTGGAGCTTGCCTTTGATGATATTGGCCCAACATCAACAAGGAAACTTTATATGCAATGGCGCTACAGCACTCTCCCCCTCCGGGCATATATGGACCGTTGGTCACACTCCCAGCCCGCAGTACAATGCCCAGCCTGTGCCCATTTGTGTGAGACCGATTTGCATGTTATATTCTTTAGCCCTGCATACCAAAGAGCTAGGAAATACTGGCTCGTCCCACTGCTTAATAATCTGGGCTTTAGACAGCACCTTCCATCATTTAGAATTTTAAAAACAGATTTATCGGCTCCCATAGTATTTGCAGTTGCAACATTTTTAACAGCAATGTAGTTCAGTCGTAATCGCTGCATAAAATCAAATATTGGTCACTGAACATTTGTTTTTGTTTGTATTATATTTCCTTCTGTACATTTGTTCTATTCTTTTATGGTCCCAGTGACCGAAATAAAGCTGATAAATGAAATCAATTAGGAGTCACTGACTTCCACATTCCTACTCACATTCTTCACAAAACGGCGTTCTCAGATCAGAAGATCTCCGCTAAAGATGCCACCAGGCCCGTTGGACATTGCAGCGCCGGTCCGACGAGGAGCGCCCAATGATGAAGCATGACACCCTAACAGGTGTGTGAGGGCAACAGGATCTGAAATTCAGATCTCCCCCTTGACCAACTAACAGCAGGCTGATAGTGAACTCAACCACCATGGCCTCTAAGAGGAACTGTTCCCCTCTGTTTTTCCTAAGTTTTGGTTTAGGCATGGCCTCAATATAGGGGCATATTTGATTGTTAGTCCACCTATTTATCAAGAACCGGGAGGACGATTTACTCCTCAAATAACCCAAATCTTCCTCTCGGGCCTTCGTATTAATAATAGCGCGCAACACCGACTTGGGAATCTGCTGCCCCAGCCTCCATTGGTCTGGTTCTAGGGATAGATTGACACACAACTTTTCTAGCCTAGTTCTAGCTTGGGATGCCCAATTTAGATCGCTAGTCTCTATTTCTTTTTTACAGAGTTTTGCTATTTTAGCGGGCCCCTCTCCATTCATTCTCTGCCAAAAATTCAATACTGCTTGCATAAACTGAAGATTCCAGGCTGTAAGATGACATTTACTCCTACAGCCTGTATCATTGTTGAGAGGAGTGCTAGGAGCTGTTTAATGCATTTACCCTCTTCTAAGTTCCAATCCGATTTACCTCCCATATATAGTACCTCTACACCGTATTGGAACTGTGGGCGTACCAATGCATTAAAAGCCGATAGAATTGGCCACAGAGAGGGGCCTCCATACTTTTGCTTAAAATGTTTGAGAGCGCCTTTGATTTACGTGACTGTCTGTATGTGATCCCTCCAATTTAACTTATTGTCGAACCACATACCCAAATATTTGTATCTATCCACTTCTTCCACTCTAACCTCTCCCAATTTCCAGTACAGGGAGCTCTTCTTTTTTTCCAATACCATTATTTTGTTTTTTTCTAGGTTGACCGTGAGGCATTTTTTTAGGCAATATTCGTAAAAAATATCCAGGTTTTTTTAAAGTCCAACTCTGTCATATTCGTTATCACTAAGTCATCTGCATATAACAGACAAGATATTTGGGTCCCTCCGATTTTAGGGCTTACCCCACCTGCCCTACTCAATATATTGGGCAAATCGGATAAAGATAAGGAGATTACCAATGGGGCAAGAACACAACCATGCCGCAAACCATTCATTATCTGGATTTTGTTAGATAGGGCTCCCTGGGTGTCCAAGATTACCCTGGCCCAATTACTTGAGTGCATTTCCTGGATTAAAGCGAGTACTGCCTTGTTGATTCCGAGCTCTGCCAGCATACTCCACAGTAGACTACGATCTACTGATTTGAAAGCAGCTCGGACGTCCACAAAGCAGCAAAACAGGTTACCTCGCACTTCGATTGCCTTTTTTGCCATTGCCCATAGACTGAGACAATGGTCAATGGTGGAATGACCCGCCTGAAACCCACCTTGCTCTATTGGTATTAGGTTATACCGCTCTGCCCAGGATTTCACTACGCCTAGTAGTATTTTAGAGAAAACTTTCTCCTCTACATCCAGCAAACTTATTAGGCGGTAATTCTGAGGTAGTGTAGCATCCTCTTTTTTATAAATTGGCCTCACAATGGCCCCCTTCCAACTTTCTGGGAATACTCCCGAAGTTATAATATGTTGAAAGGTCGCATTTAGGAACCTTGCCCACCAATCTGTACTATTTTTTAATATGATTGCAGGCAGATTATCTGGCCCTGCTGCTTTGGTTAGCTTTAGGGATTGAATAGTTTCTTTTATGTTTTGAATGGAGAAGTGAAGCCCTTGTAGTTCTGACTCCTCGTACCTTATTTCCAGGGTCTTTTCCCTATTTGTACCATTGTACAGTTTACTCAAATGGCTAGCCCAGTCATCTTCACCCACTAAACACCGCATTTCCTCCTGTACGTTTCCTTCTTTTACCAGGCACCAGAATGATCTTATATTATTTGTGTTTATCACGTCTAACATTGTATCCCAATTTTTGGCCATATATTCTAATTTACTGTCTCAACTTATTTTTATATTCCTGTTTTGCCACTTGGAGGCTCTCCAGAGTTCCTTTCTCTGGCCTTTTTCTTAACTGTCTTCCCCATTTTCGTACCCTCAATTATAACTTCCTACACTCATTATTAAACCACCCATTTGTTCTCGCTTTTTTCTTAAAGGCGGGCCCTGCTTTTATGTGGATCCTTAGACAATTTACAACCTGCTCTATTGTATGCTCATACCGGGTTAAAATTGTATCACCTTGCACCACTTCATCCACAGCCCTATAATCCATTATTAAATTATTAACCAATTTCAGACTGTCCTCTGTTATGCGTGTAGTTATACGTCTAGGGTATTCAATCTGTAAGGGAACCACTTTTTCTCTTTCCGACTCTTGTTCCATCTTTATTAGTAATTGTAAGGGCCAGTGGTCACTACCTTCACACTGCAGTATTTCAAATCGTTCTACTTCCTTGAAATACCATGCGTTTATAAAGGCGTAATCAATTGGGCAATTCTGATTCCCTATGCGGAAAGTATTGGCATTGTAAAATCCAGCATCTTGGATACATACTAACCAAAAAGTAGTGTACATCTAGAAAATGTGTTCATATGATGTTCTTCAACACTACAGGAACAAAAGCAATGTAACGGGAAACATATAGGAAGGCAAATTTTCAGTACTTGGATTGTTTAGTGAGACATGCAAAAGGAAACTTAATAAACCACAGAAAACCTAGTTGCCAAACTTCAAAGCGAAGAGAATTGTTCTATTTGGCACTTCAACAGTTTAGGCCCTGGTGGGCTGAATCAGAATTACTTGAAGGCTATTACTGCTATGAAGATTCATTTAAGGTTGTGAAACAAAGTATTGAGTGTTTAGCCTTCCAAAATTATATGGGAATGTTAACTGATGAGATTCATCAAGAAGAAATAATTACTGCAGAGGTAGCTAAGGACAGCTCACAAAGCAGTCACAGTTCTGCACCACTTAGTCAAGAGCCTCTTGAACCACCTATTATTGAAAATGAAGCTGCAATAGCAATAAATGAGATGGAAATTGCAATGGAACAAGCTTGACAAGAAACTACACATCTTTAGCCGTTAGTTGTACAACTCAACAATGGCCAGTAGGACATTTATATGGAAGTAAAAGAGAAAATAGAACATGGATTTCTCCACGGGAAGAAAGAATGCAACTGTTCATCCTTTAAACCAATTCTAATATATATCAGAGGTCAAGCTGGCATGGGGAAAAGTTTTTAATAAAAATTCTCACCACCTACCTATAGAGGACAATACAATCAAATAAATGTGTTGTGTGTAGTAACAGCACCAACTGGATTAGCTGTACACAATATTAAAGGAATTACTCCTCATCGACTATTAATGTTACCTGAGGTAGCAAGAATTTTGAATAAAATGAAACTTTTAATCATCGATGAGGTAAGCATGGTTTTAAATATAATGCTCGTCTTTGTTTACTTAAGAATGTAGTAGATTTTAAGTACAGAATACGATGTTCTCTTTGCAGGATAGCATTTAAGTTTATTTTGTGACTTTCTGCAACTAACCCCCTTGAAAAGAGTCTATTTTCTAAACACTTCTGCAACAACAAACTTGTAACTCATTAGGGAGAATTGGAAAGTAAACGTTTGGCTGAATTCCAGTACAAGAAACTACTTAAGAATACGTGTCAAACGTCTGATGAGATGTATGGTAATATTCTGAAGGATATTAGAGTTGGAGCTCTGACAAAGGAAGGTAAGAGTTCCTTGAAACTCGACTTTTCAAAAAACTATTTACATCTAAGAAAAGAGCAGCAGAGATAATGTTCAATTTGATTGAAGAAGGAAAATCAATAGTTAGTTTAATGCCTACACTTCAAGAATGCGTCAATTTCAATGACGAGTTGTTGAAACTAAGAAGAAAGAAATACGGGAAGTTACAGCTATTGACAAAATTGAACACCAGGAAGTAGCAATAGTACTATGTAAATGATAAACTTTAAGGAAAACTGGATTCATTAAAGATATCGGTGTCTAAGCCTGCTGGATTAGAGAAGTGTTTACATGCGTGTAAAAACTGTAGAGTAATTGTGCGGCATAATTTAAACATTGAGGAAAGATTAGTAAATTAGTAAATGGTGTTAATGGTAAAGTTGTATATTTCAATAATTTTCAAAATAGGAATGAGGTTGAATTGATCACATTGATGCCATCAAACAGATTGGTTGATGCATTGTACCTTTTTTGCTAGCAAACGATTAATATGTGAAGCGGCACTACTTCCCACTCTAGCATGTGCTGTAACTAATCACAAGGGTTAAGTGTTAATGCACCATTTATTAATATTGGAAGTACTGTATTTAAAGAAGGTATGTCACATGTAGCAATGTTGTGAGTTAGAACATTGTGCAGTTTGTTTTTGGTTGATTTTTATGAAAAGAAAGTTAGTGCTGATAATAGTTGCATTAGAGAATACAATTGATTAAGAAGTGTATATGCTCCTCACTTAGGACAGTATCCTAATAAGTAAGAAGGTGTTAAGATGACATTTTGAAAATTGAGGGCGAAATTGTAGGTTTTCAGCCGAAAAACAGTAATTGTGTCAACTGCTATGCAAATGTGGTAATCAATGTTTTCTTCCATTTTATAAGTGAAACTCAACATAAAGGAGACAACAGAATCTGCTCTCATCTGTGTACTTTGTTGGAACGTTTATGTAGTGATAGGACTGTAGTACATTCTGCTTAAGGCATTCGAGATGTGGTAGACATGGATAGTTGATCTGTAGCCTTTTCTCTCAACAGTCGACAGGATGCTCAGGAATTTATTATGGTGATGTTTGGAAGAAGAAGTTAATACTGATTTAATTATTTGGACTGAGTTGCACATGGAACAACGATTGTGGAGATTGCTCCTTTGCAACTACTAGTCAAATCAATTTGGAAAGATTCATCTACTTAACATTACCAGGTTGCAAAAATGTACAAAGAAGTGAAAAATACATTATATTGATGCTACAATGATGTAGAGCTGATTGATCAAAAGTAGAAACTGAAATTACAAGCTTCAAAGCAGGACAAATTTCAATTTCTGGAAGAACGTACACAACACTGGCTATCATCTTTCATGAAGGACTTTGTATAACTTTAGGACCCTTCAAGGTGTATTTAAAAAATGCAACTGGATGGATAGAATGCAACAACAGCAAGCTCACTTAAAAAAAACCTACCTTTCAAACTTCTAGATGAATATCTCTTCTTTTTTTAAATTAAAGTTTTAAGGAAGAATAGCATTTAAAGAGTGGTATACAGTGTTTATTTTTAATGGATGATCAGTGTTTAAGACCTAATTCGACCTAACAGTGGTGATATCTTCAAAATGGAGTCTGAAATTTGAACACTTGTTACATCTATTTTGAGTAATGGACTATTTCATTATCATATCACTTTTTTGATACATTTGTTTCTATTAGTTGAGTACCTTTAGCTAGAATAATTTATTAAGTGTTTTTAGTGAGCGCGATGAATGTTATGACACATTTGTTGTGCAAAACTGTGCAGTTCAGTTTTTTTCTACAATCTATATGATTGGGTTTTTCTCCACTGTTGAATGATTATTATTTATACAGTACATTGTTTACAATGTAGAAGTATAAAAGCTGAGAACAGTAAAAAAAATAAAACGGAAAATGATGTTTAAAGAAATGTTTTACAGTGTTAGTTTTGTACTGCTTTTATATTCTAAATAGTTATTTTTCAGAAATTTTAACTTTACTGTGAAACTTTTCAATATGTCATAATAGAATGTATTTCTGTTTTCTCTCTTTTATAACAGATCCATGGATTCAATCTTTGGAGATATTTCGCTAATTAATTCAGTGTATGATTGTTATAAAATATATAAATAGAGTAATAGACACCCTAGGACTCACTAATGCATACCGTGACATACCCTTAGAAACACTAATGTGTTCACTCACTTTTACACACACTGACAAACTCTGGAATTCACTAAGACATACACTGACACACCCGTCGACACACTGATACATTCTCTGACAAAATCACTGACTCACTCATATACACACAGACACTCTGGGACTAACTGATCCATACACTGACACACCCATGGATTCACTAATGCATTCACTAACACACTCTCACACTTCTACACACACTGAGACAACCTAGGACACCCTAAATCATTCACTGATATCCCCATGAACACACTGGTGCATTAACTGACACACTCACTTAGTCATACACACAGTGATGCACTCTACAACTCACTAATTCATACACTGACACATCCAATGGCATACTGATATATTAACTGACATACGCTCTTACTCAGTCCTACATACTCTGCCACACCCTAGGTGTCACTAATACATACACTAACATACCCATGGATACACTGATACATTCTCTGACAAAATCACTGACTCACTCATATACCCACTGAGATGCTATGGAACTGACTGATACATACACTTACACACCCATGCACATACCAATCTGTCCACTAACAGTTTCCTACAGTTACTCATACACACCGTATAACTAACTGATACATACACTGACATACTCATGGATTCACTAATGCATTCACTAACACATTCACATACTTACTTCTACACACATCGAGACAGCCTAGCACTCCCTAATACATACACTGATACACCCATGAACACACTAATATGTTATCTCACATACTCACTCGCTCATACACACTCTGACACATCCTTGTACAAACTGATACATGAACCAACACACTCATGGATTCACTCATGCATTCACTAACACAC
Organism: Triturus cristatus; assembly: GCF_964204655.1. Lineage (NCBI taxonomy): Eukaryota > Metazoa > Chordata > Amphibia > Caudata > Salamandridae > Triturus > Triturus cristatus. The sequence continues at coordinate 1,209,244,065 of NC_140584.1, read as the reverse complement.
TCATGCTTACTTCTACATACCCTGATATACCTTAGGCGTCATTAACATATACACTTTCACTCCCTCTGACACACTAATATACTCACTGAGTTACTGAGACACTCCTACTCACAGAAACATACCCCAACAGTGATAAATATACTAATACACACACACACTTACACACCATATATACAATAAATCAATAAAACTAAAAACACAGCTCTTTTTTGATTAATTGGTTAGGTTCTAAAAGAACCTTTTTTCAAAATAAATGGTGATATGGTGATCTATATATTTTCACTCAAAAAAGTTACAAATTAGCATTTAAAAAACCTTAGAAATTCACTGAAAAAAACATAGGTTTCAGGGACGTTGTAGTTAGTTGGACATTTCACTCGTACAAAACCAGAGAAATTCCACCGTTATAGTTAGTTTAGCTAACTATAATTCGCACCCCTGCAATGCACTGCTGATGACGTCACATATTACTTCGTTCATCACACGGTCAGTGACTGATGACATCATCCAGTGACTTTGTGTTTGTTTAAAGTTTAAATATGTTTTATATAAATGCCAAGGTGTATTGAAGAATGAGTGGGTGTATAAGTGTCTGGATGAAGGATTTAGTAGGTGTGTGACTGACTGTTTAAGTAAGTGATTAAATGTGTCTGTATCAGTCTGTCTGTTGTTGTATAAGCTCCTACATGGGTTGGTCAGTAGCTAAATGAGTGTCTATATGAGTTATCGATTGGTTGCCTGAGTATTTGTATGTGTGCCTGAGTGTGTGCATGTGGGTGGGTGGGAGGTGTTTGACTCTGTGCATAGATGTTTGAGTGGTTGATTCACAGGTTGTATGGGTCAAAAGTGCATGTGGAAACAGCTGTATGGGTGGCTGAGTGTGTGTATGGGTGTGTTGGTGAGTGAATGGATGTCTCAGTGGTATATGTCCAAGTAACTACATATGTAAAAGGCAGTGTATCTGAGACTTGGAGTATATAAATGACTATATGTGAGAGTCAGTGATTGTGAGAGTGGCTGTATGGATGAGTGTGTACTTGTATCAGTGATTGTATAAGAGAGTAAGTATGCGTTTGTTTCTGTATGAATAAGTGATGTGGTGTGTGTATAACTGTATAGGTGAGTAAATGGAAGTTTGATTGATTCTTAGCATGATTGACTAGGTGTATGAGTAACTATGGATGAGTGGCGATTTGTGTGAGTGTCTGTATGGGTGTATGACTGCATGTGGTAGTGGCTGTATTGATGAATGACTGCATGTATGAGTGATTGTATGGGTGAATGAATGGATGTGTTTGTAGACCTAGAAATCAGAACGTGTATGTAGTAACTGGTATTGGTATGTCAATGGTTTCCAAAATGGTAGTCTGTATTATACACATATTTGCACACTTGTTTTGTTAGGCCCTACCCCCTCCCTGCACCACTGTGCAAACGCGCCCCTGGCACGTTGTAAATTGGGGGATTAATTCCCCTTGAGTCCTGAGGGTTCCTGGGGGCCAACTAGCCCACCAGGTACCTCCAGTAAGCCCCACAGAGCTGAGTTACAGAGGTGTAAAAAGGGGCGTGGCCTCGGACCACGTCTCTGCAACGCAGCTCTCTGGCGCATACTGGGGGTACCCGGTGGGCTAGTTGGCCCACAGGGACCCTCAGTATTCAAGGGGACTTAATCCCCCAATTTACAATGCGCCAGGGGGCATATTTGCCACTTGGTTTGTTAGGTCCCCCCTCCCTGCATCACTGTGCAAACGTGCCCCCTGGCACATTGTAAATTGGGGGATTAATTCCCATTGAGTCATGAGGGTCCCTGGGGGCCAACTAGCCCAGGTACCTCTAGTAAGTGCCACAGAGCTGCATTGCACAGAGGTATAAATAGGGGCGTGGCCTCGGAATACCTCTCTGCAACGCAGCTCTATGGCGCATACTGGAGGTACCTGGTGGGCTTGTTGGCCCCCAGGGGCCCTCCGTATTAAAGGGGAATCAATTCCCAAACTTTCAAAGCACCAGGGGGCACGTTTGCTGAGTGCTGCAGGGAGGGGACGGGGCCTCCGGCGCGATGCCGGCTTTTTTAAAATTTATTTTTTGTAGAATGGGGGGCTGTGTGGCCCCTCTTCTTTTACAATATTTGGGGCCCTGGGGACCCAATCCCCCAGGGCCTGACCCGCGTTTTAGTTTTTTTTTTAAACGGGAAGGGGACCGAGCGGCCCCCCTCCCAAAGCCAATTTCAGCCCCGGGGACCCCATCCTCCGGGGCATGGCCACAAATTTTCTTTTTAATTTTTTTAATATTTTTTAAGGAGAGGGCTGCGTGGCCCCCCTCCTAAGGCCTCTATTGGCCCCGGGGACCCCATTCTCCGGGGCTGTGCCTCTTATTATTATTTTTATTATTTATTTATTGATGGAGGGGGCCGTGTGGCCCCCCCTCCTGGGCCACTTCTTGCCCCAGGGACCCCATCCCCTGGGGCCGGCCTTTTGTGTTGGGGACTGTTGGGGAGCCCCAATGCCCCCGCGGTCCCGCCGGCACCCCGCCTCGTGCAGGATCCGGCATTGCTTTTGAGCAAGGGGAGCTGCTGACATGCAGCTCCCCTTGATCAAAAGCAATACTGCTTTGCTTACTTGAAGCGAGAGCAGGTTTCCCTCAAGGAAGCAAAGCAGCGTTTGCTATGGCAGGGTGGGAGCGTGCTCCCGCCCTGCCATAGCAAACAGCAGTATCTCGGAGGTGGGCACCCAGGGACACTGCAGGACCCGGCCCTGGGGGGTGGCGGTCCCCAGTGCCATCAAGCGCTCCAGGAGGGGTGCCGCGCGGCCCCCTCCCAACGTTTAAAGCCCCAGGGAGGTGGCGGTCCCCGGGGCTGCGTGGAGAGCCGTGTGCCCCCACCCCGCAGTTCATTTACAAAGCCCCAGGGTGGTGGTGGTCCCTGAAACAGTGTGGGGAGGATTAGGACCCCCCCACGCATTTTTTCCAAGCCCCAGTTAGGTGGCTGTCCCCAGGGCTGCGGGCCCCTGCAAAATATTTGGTGAATGCCCCCGGGAACTGGCCCACCAGGGGCTTAACAAGAAGGAACGAACGTGTGAGCCCGCGCTTCGTGTTTCTTTTATTATTATTTTCATGGCCGGATTTGCGACCTCAGCGCAAATTCTGCAATTTTCTTTTAAAAAATATGCTTTTTTTTAGCCTGGGGGTCCTTGTGGGACCCCCTGAGCAGGCCTAGGGGGGCAGGGTGTTTCTATCCTGCCCCCTTTTCTTAATTTTTCCTCTTTGTTTCACCCTTTTTCGTGTGACTCGGTTACCGAGTCACAAGATGGCTGTCAACACTTCCTAGTTTGGAGTATTGGCAGCCAATCAGAGTGGAGCTCCTGCCTGGGAGGGTTCGCGAACCCTCCTTCGTGCTCAGATATCAATATTTTTTCTTTTTTAAATTTCTCAGGAACTACTGAACTGATTTACACCATTTAACAACAAGCATTTACAATGCAACGGTCTCGGCATTGTTAAAGTTAGAGCTATTGGCATTGCTCATGACAATGCAGTTTTAAAAACAAAAACATACAAAAATAATATCATGAGCAATGGCAATAGCTCTAACTTTACCAATGCCGAGACCATTGCATTGTAAATGCTTGTTACACCTTTCCCTCGTAGGAGCAAGTGTGAAAAGGGGTGCAAATGTTATTAGCATATGGTGTAGCTCTTGTTCGTGTGCCTAAGAGACCTTGTTAGTGTGTTCTCAGAACCTGTCCTATAGGAAACACCCCCTCCCCCACACCCAAGCACTGCTCTCCGTGGCTTATTTATTTTGGATTTTATATAGCGCGGGCCACGTGGCCAGAGCGGTTTACGCTGGCGAAGGCAGAGCGCAGAGAGCCATGTGCAAGCACACTGTGTGTAGTACAAAACACCGAAACAACGAGGGTGTAAATGCAAATGCAGATCATAAAATTATACCAGCACCGTCAGCCGCAAACAGGACAAAATGTGTCTTTGATTGCCGAACATCCATGAGAGATACAGGTCTTCAGAAGACAGTCTTTTTTCACTCACACCATTGAAGGTGACAGGTGGCATCCGAACATTAAAAATAAGAGTCCTCCACTTTGTTTTTAAACTAATTATTTTGTTCCCAAAATATGATGACTAAAAAAAACATGGCACAGCGGTAAGGCAATAATGCCACGCTCCTATTTACCAGAGAGGCGCTATTTAAAGAAAACAAATTAAGTATTGTTGTTTGGGGGGGATCTCGGCAAGCGACGCGCAGGAGGAAGGTGATGCATGGTGAGGTGACAGTCCCGTCGTTACATATAGAACAAACTGCCAGTTTCAAAAACAACTGGAAATGTTTCCATAGTAGTTCGTACCTCATATGCCTTCACGTATATAAAGTGGTGATATATCCGGTGAAATGTTCGCCAGGGAGTGTGGCACATACTGCTTTGATGCGAAAACGTTTGCATCCCTTCTATCCACTAACAATCCCCTCTCCCCCAAACAACACAACAAACGAACACCACGGCATATATTTTCGTTGCAGGTTCGGCTCTTCAACCCTTTTTCCTTCCTACAGTGCAGATATGAAGGGTTAATGCCTTCTAACAAATAATATGGCGGAAGTGGGCAGCGAAGGCAACGATTCCCAGTCGTTTTCGTTTGGTTTTTATTGAAGAAAACAAACCATGCAGTTTTGGGTTCCCAGTTAAAAGAAAACAAACATTAAAGAAAGAGTGCCGGCAAAAGAGTGGCTTTACTTCTCTAGCGCTTCGGGCTGAACAAACCGCCTCTGTGCGCTACGAGCTGATATACTCTGGTCGGTCCAGTGTTTCTCGGGCTGGGTGTGGACAGCAACCCCTCCCGTCTTGAAGTGCGGGGACAGACTTTACACATACGACAATGCGCTCACTTCTCATCCGGGCATTGTGTAAACCTCACCATACCTACAAAAATATAAACCGAGCAGGGGACTTCAGTACCTCATTTTAACGCCCCTTTGCTATACCCACCCACCCCCACACGCACCTTATCTCTGATCGTGGCAACCTCCCGGGTAGTTGAAATAAACACTTGCGCGCTCTGGGCTCCATGCGGCGAGAAACCGCCAGCGCGTTTGGCCCATTTGGTAGCTTCGCGGCGCTGTGAAAACAAGCACACCACTGCCTTTCTCCGAGGCGAAGCAGAAATGCCTCGGAGAAAGGCAGCGGAGCTTTCGGATTCGGGGGCGTGTTCTCCTCCTGCCATTGGCTGGAGGAGATAATTAGACTTCTTGAAAAAAACACGCCCCCGAATCCGAAAAGGACGGGGCCTGTTGGGAGTGACGGACCTCTTCTCCAATGGCTGGCCAGCATTCAAGAGGCCAGCCAATGGAGAACAGGGGAGAAGAGGGGCGGGTTCAAGCCCCTCTTCTCCAAGTCATTAAATCTCCGACTTCCGGTTCTGCCTTCGGCAGACCGGCGGTCCTCGACCTAAAAAGGGCGCAGTCTAAACCAAGACCTAACTTTTTGCCAAATTTGGTGTAATTCCGTTCAGCAGTTCGGGCTGTAGCCTGTAATAAAGTTCCTTTTTTTTTATTTTCACCCTTCTCCCCCGCCCCTCCTCCCCCCTCCCCCCACCGGTCAGACAAGTATGCATACATTTACATTTATTAACTCACAACATTCGAAGCCTTGTTATTCCTAGCTTCAGCTTAAACTAAGAATACATATAATTACTGCCTTGTGACTAGCACCATTCTAATGAGGGAGTCCAAATTTTTAACCCTCTTTTACGTCGCTTCCTGCCCTTCTGTTTATAAATGGCGATTTCAATATTTGAATTGGCAAAAAATCTGGCTAACCATTGTTGGAGTGACGGAGCAGTGGCGTCCAGCCATGCTGAGACGATACATAGCCTAAAGACAGCCATAGCTATGAAGATGAGTTCATGCCCTACTCTGGCATTGCTAGGATCTGCTGCTCCAAGTAAGATAACATCGCTAGATAAAACTATTGGGCTTTGCAAAACTGTGGATAGAAATCTCCCAATCTCTTGTTTGATAGATATTAATCCATCACAAGTAGAGAAGATATGCACAGAGTCAGCACTATAGAGGCTGCATCTAGGACAACACGTACTCTTGCCACTTCCCCATTTGGCTATTTTATCTGGTGTATAGTATAAAAAAAAATAGGTTTTAAAAAATTGTGCTTGCAATTTGGTTGACAAGAGTATCGTTTGTGACATTAGAAAAGCGTAATTAAACTTGTTATTTGACATTCCAACTTTCTCTTGCCATTTCTGCGAGGTTTTTACCATACCATCTGGAAACAGTGCATTAATAAGAGAATAAATCCCCCCAATAGTATTTTTTTGCTTTGCGTTAGTGTTTCAACTAAATTGTCTTTTTCAAACCTCCCCTTTCAAGATACTTGAAAAAGTCCCGCCAGGCCGAAATTATTTTTCAGTTCTTCAAAAGACTGAATCCCGCCCGTGGAGAGACAGCCTATTTGAACAATTTCCACGTCCAGCCATTTGTGCATATAGCTATCATTAAAAATTTCTGGAAGAAGTGGATTCTTTTCTAAGGGGGTGTAGAAGGACAATCACCCTATACCAAGCATTTTTCTGACTGCCTTCCATACCTTGAATTCGCTGAATGTTTTAAATTTAACTTTTTTGTGGTAGCTATCGTTTAGATGTCGCCAAAGATACCCTCTGCTCTCACCGCCTAAATGTAATTGAAATATAGAAGGCGTATGGTCCTCTCTCTCTTCCACTCCCCTGGTGTTCTGTAATAGCTCTTTGCTATGTAATACCACTGTTGCCCTATAATATGTTTTTAGATGCATGTAATAAAGTTCCTATGGAAATTGACATAGGGAAAACGTGCTTTGGGACCCCCTTTTTTCTCGACCCCCTCTTGACGAATCCCCCCGAAACACATCATTTTCATCTAGTATACCAGGTATAATACCCACTGGGTACTATACCTGGTATACTAGATGAAAATGATGTGTTCCTAGTTATGTTGCTTGAAGCAATGGAAAGCACTGATGCTATACTACTGTCTTGTCATGGGGGTTAAAACGTATAAAATCTAGACTGCATCTGTAGCAATGATTTAGGTACTATACCTAGTAATTATGTGTCCATAAGGGTAGAATGGCTGAAGTGCACTAAGTGAACGTAATTGGCAAGAACAGGCTTAAATATGTTTGCAAGGTGAGAAACATAAAATATGTGAAATCAATTTAATACTAATAACAATTGTAAATCGCTGACATGATGCGAAATGTCTTTCTTGTACATATGTATAAAGTTTTTTGATAATGTCAAAAATACACTACAACTCCCATAATGTCACTCTAAGGCAGAGATAGGCAGTATATAAGTGTAAGTGAGGAAAGACTCCCTAACCGTGAGAAAAGCCGAATTAGGATGAAACGCGTTGGTGGAGTGTGAGACGGAAATAAATTAAATTAAACAAAATTCTGCTCACATCTTTTGTTGAAAAAAAATATGTATATATGTCGGAGATTTCGCCTGAAAGAATCCTGCAAACCAGCAATCTTGTAGAACACAGGAACAGACGAAGACTGACCCAAGGTGCGAGTGAGTAATACGATTTTTTATTTAGCTCACAGCAATGCCTGGATGACGCGTTTCAGCCTTCCAGAGGCCTTGATCACATATATAATTTTTATTTTTTTTGATGGTTTAACGTACCCAAAAGAAACTTGGTACTGAACCATTTCATGATATCAAGGTCAAAAATAGAGGCATCAAATGAGGATGGGTATAAGAAAGAAAAAAGCTAGTAAGGATAAGTATTAATAGCGTTTAAATACTCAGCAACAGACATTGTATTTAGTCCAACAGGCATATGACACCGTAAACAATGGGTTGTCATGTATGCCAAATTAGGGACCCCAGCAGCCACCATTTTGATAGGTGCTGCAACAGTCGCCAATGAAACAGAAGGACGGAAAGCATCTTACTTGTCAGGCAGCATCCGGTTGTACGTTTTCTCATGGATTGTCTTAGTATGCTTCTACATGGAAGAGGTGCCGTGACTGTACTTTTTCGCTGTTCCTCGAGAATTTCTTTACCACTCAGGTGAAACTTTCTTTTCCACGGTTGTGGCACCATGGTTCCATTACGATAACGTGATCGGACTAGAAAACCATAGACTTCTGGCTGACCAGCATCTCTACCGGGAACCGCGGAAATTTCACGAGCTAAAAACAATTTTAAAAAAATGAGTGACTTATTTTCAATAACAAAAAAAAATTACTAATACTTTGAATTTGAAAAAACGGTTTAGAAATGTATTATAAAATATGAAAAAAAATCTTTCAATGAAAAAAATACACAAACAAAATCAAATAAAAAAAAGTCGTTTACATTTATTTAAAAAAACCCTATTGAATTATAATATGAATTTTTTCAAACAAACAATAGAAGTATTCGAAAAAAGACAGTTGTAAAAAAAAAAACCCTTTACAAACATTGAATGAAAATCACAAATTATCTTTAAAAAAATAAACAAAATGTTATGCTGAGAAAATTAAAAAATAAACCTTAAGAATTCACACAAAAAAAAGATAGACAGGGACGTTATAGTTGGGAAATAGATTTTTTTATATATATCTGTAGGTCCGAACTTTCCAAACTCTGTGTCGCGACACGGTACTGTGTTGCCTGACGTGTGAGTTTGTCGCGCAGTGGTGCCCTCTAATCAAGCATGCACGTCTGTTTTAAAATTTTAACATGTAAATTCTTGTGCAATTTTTTGTATCAGGACACCTGCACATGTCAGTGACGCAGTACGGTACGCGGAGGCAGGAGAGGTGTTAGTGGAGCGTGTGCGCGCGGCCTCGTTCCCTTTGCCGTGCGCGTTAATCGTTGAATGCGCAGTCCAAGGAGCCGCCTCTGCTCCTCATCCCAGACGCTCGGTACGGTGCACTTTTAATAGTAGAGGCAGCCCGGAGACGAGGAGCATTGCCCGGAGGCTGCTGAGGGGAGCCGGGCTATGGCGCTGTCTGTCTGTGCCGCGGAGCGCGGAGACGCCCGGGCGCTCCCGCCACAATGAGATCCAGGCCTGTCTGCCTGACCGACCAGCTGTAGGTGGGTAATTACTTTGTATGTTTCCTTAATTTTGTAATTTTTAATTCATAGCTTTGACAATGCCAACAGTAAACATTCTCTTTGTGGTCCACCTTTTGCGAGCAGGCCACTACCTCTTATAAATGAGTGGGGAAGGTGCTCGGGTCAGGCGTCTGTGGAGCGTTTCACAGACAAGGGCCTGAGACTGGGAGCTGGGTAGCAGTGCTGACGGCCCCTTCAGTGGCTCCGAGAGCCCCTGGGGGAGCTGGCCCGCCATCTATCTTTGCGCCCTGATAAAAGCCCCCTCTTCTTGCCAGGCTGCACTTAGGCCCATAAATACCTCAGCGGGCCTGGGCTTGTTAGAGGACTGGAGACAGGGGCGATAGGGGAACTAATGACCCTCAAGGGAGCTTGGCAAGTGGCTTCATTAGCAGCATCGACTGCTGCCAGATAAAGTCTCAGTCCATAATTCCTCCCATGCGCTCTGAGCCAGGGTGGGCAGAGCCAGCCCTGCACGCTTATTCATTAACCCATCGGCCCTGGGGGTGCCTCCTGCCTGCAGCTGCCAAGGCGCATTAGGGCATTCTTACACCTTGCAGATAAGGAGGCTGCCAGTCAAGTGCCCCAGCCAGACAGCCAACAACCACCGTGCCTGAAAACAAAATAAGAAGCTAAGGGGCCTTCTAAAAAAAGGAAACTTCAGCAATCTAGTGTAGATTGTGGCTGGGAAAGAATCTTCCACTACAAGGGAAATTAAATTTTGCCACTCGCTCTGTTAGCAATTTCCAATTTGTAGACTCCCCCACTCCCTCCCCCTCCCCCCCCTCCACTTCTCCAAATGGTGTTTAACTTGAGCACATCTCTGTTATCACTTTCTCCCAGTGCCTCAGTTCCCATACATGGCAAGAGTGAGAGTTATTGGAAACGCACTGACTTCAGGTATGAACATTACATCCTTAACTGGACAGAGCCAGCGACCGGTGGAAGGGCAGCTGCACACCGCTTCGGACATGCACATTAGCCATTCCACCGCTGGGCCCCCTTGAGGTTGGCAGTGCGTGCACCCGCCCTTTTTTTGCCATAAATCACTGGGGCATGTGTCCGTGTGTGCATGATTATATTCTTGTTTCAGGCACAAACCTAACCTTACACCCAGTTTTGCCAGTCACTGTCTTTGTTAGAACAGATTCACAATTGCTTTATTAACCTTCCTGCTTTGTCACATTTGCTTGAAAATGCACCATTTGCCCACTTTTTTTTCAAAACTGTTCTCCGAGGGAGAACCCCCACGAACCTCCCTTAGGTGGTTCGGCACGCTCGCTACGCTCATCTGCTACACTGCCTTATCATGTCGCAAATATGATGCATCTCCAAAAACTGTCTCACCAATATGAAAAGTTTGGAAAGCTGTGCTGTAGGTATTCACTGGAAAAAACAAAGGTTACAGGGGTGTTATAGTTAGGAAATAGAATTGAAAAAAAACACCTTAGAAATTCACTGAAAATCTAAAAGTTACAGGGACAGTATGGTTAGGCTTACATTTCACTCATACAAAACCATAGAAATTCAGCAGTTATTGTTACCTGGGCCAACTATAACTTATGCCCCCCCACTGCTCTGGTTATGGTCTCACATATTACATCACTTGTTACATGGTCCGTGACATTACTGATGACATCACTGATTACCTCTCAAATTACATCACTGATGACATCATCCACCGAACCACTCACACAGTATACAACCTCTCATACACCCACTCCCACATGACTCACAAACTCATACACAGACCTACAAGTATTCATACACCTTCTCACGTATTCATAAAGCCACTTACACATCCAGTCACTCACACAACCACTAACTCACCCATACAGCCACTCATGCACCCACCCACTCACTCACCAAAGCAGCCACTCAAGCATCCAGTCATACAGACATTTACACACCCGCTCATAGCCCCATACAGCCATTCACACACTGAGTCAGTCTCCCATACAACTCCTCGCACACCTACTCACTCACCCTTACATCAATCATACACCCATACAGTTACTCACTTATCCACTCACTCATACCAATTCTAACACATGTAGTCAGTCACCTATACAGTCACTGACTCAAACACACGCTCACCCATACAGCTACTCTCACATGCACTCACCCACCCATATAATCACTCTCACACCCACACACTCACCATGAACCACTCACTAACCCATAAACCACTCACACACCCCATCACTTGCCTATACAGCCTCTCGTATACCCTCTCACTCAACCATACACCACTGACACACCCACTCACCCACATCGCCACACAGTCACTTACTCACCCCTACAGCTACGCGCACAGCCCTTCATTCAGCCACTCACTCACCCATAGAGCCACTCAAACACCTGCCCACAAATGGATACACACAGCCACTCCCATTTGTTACAAATAATATCACTCTTTAGTAGTACACAAACTATAGTTATTTAACTTTTGTACTATCTTAGTATTTATTTTTAACACTCAAACTTTTAGGAAATGCTCACACTTCCTGAAGAATGTAATCGGTGATGTCCTGACCATGGTTTGAGTGCTATACTATGTGAGGTAATAATCACTGCATTGCAGGGGTGTCATTTATAGTTGGATCTGGTAACTATAACTGCTGGGTTTTTTCTGGTTTAGTTCGAGTGAAATGTGAGCCTAACTTGAAACGTCCCTGTAACCTTTTCTGTTTCTTTCAGTGAATATATATATATATATATATATATATATATATATATGGTAGTCAATTCAATAGGGTAGTCATGTATATATTCAATAAAAAAGCAATAGTTTAAAGGGACTTAATAGTTAGGTGAATATATCAGTGACAACATTAATGTTGTGAACTAAAAAAAAAACACAGAAATTCACCAGTAATGGTTAGTAGAACTAACAATAACTTGCGCTTTCACCATGCACTGCTTATTACCGCACATATTACATCACTCCTGACATGTTCTATGACATCATTTATGACATCACTGATGACATCCCAAATGACACCATTGATGAGATGACTTTTCTACCTACGTTTTTACCGAACTATAACGTCACTTTAACCTTTGGTTATTTTAGTGAATTTCAAAGTTTTTTTGTGTGTTCTTTTTAAACAAAAACAGATATTTTTATCACACCTAGCTATAACGTTACTTTAACTTCAATGTGTTTCTATGATTTTATTTTATTACCATATGTAAAGCCAACCCCCAACCTTCAGCCGTGTGCAGCGGGGGGTTGGCTGCAGGGCCTGGCCTGTGGCAAACCCCCCACAGGCAGCCAACTCCACGCTGTGCACTGCTTTTGGCTATGCACATTGGTGAGGTCGGCCACAGAGCATAGCCTGCCACCAGGCTCTGTGGCCAAACTCTCAGCAGGCTGCCGCCCCACGCCTAGCACAGCCTTTGGCATACACGGCGTAGGGTTGTCCTTCAGGTCCCGGAGACCCCATCCCCATATACATTAAGGGGGGGGGAAGCTTGCGTCCCCACTCCCTATCCTTCTTGGGCCCCAGGAATGCCAACCCCTGTGGCCAAAGTCTAAGGGGAGGGAGGGGGGCATGCAACCCACCTCACAGAGCTCTAATTGGCCCCGGGGACCTCATCTCCTGGGTCCTAATACAATAAAAAGGGGTGGTGGCCGCATTGCCCCACTCCCCGATCCCTAATAGGCCCTGGGGCCAAATATAATAAAGGAGAAGGAGGCTGCGTTACCCCCCCCCCCCCTTCCCCAAACGGGGTGGCATGGCATTATAAAGGGGAGGGGGGGCACCTCGTGGCTTAACTCTCCGAGCCTTATTAGGCCCCTGGGGCAGTGTGTTTTTATTTGTGGGGGGTGGGGGTTTAGTCTTGAGTGAGAGCTTAGCTAATGTGCTCATTCCTCATTCTGTGCGTCTGGTAGCTCAGGTCACCACGCTTGCTCTCCATCACTGATATTTGTATATTCGTATTTATCCTGCATCTTTGTCCCATGCACACTGTTGTATCTGTCGCCCCTTCTAATTGCACTCTCACGTTGCTCTTTTAGACCATCCTGCAGATTCTGAAGCCAGTTCTGGAGGCCAATCTCAGCAGGGTTTGTTTGCAGAGCGAGGAGACCGTAAAGCTGCAGTGCTTGAAGTGCAGGATAGAGTTCAAGCAGCCGCCCGTCCCTGCAGTCTACTGCAATGAAGAGGAACTGTGTGCTCCAAAGGAGGTGCTTTCAGGAATGGAAGGTAATCGGCCCTGTGCTCTCCTTGAGAGGGACTCTGGAAGAGTGAGAAAGCATACATTTGGTATGTACTGCATTCTTGGTGCTAGGGCTGTGCCGTCTTGCGTAGGTTGTCGCTTCATCTCAATGGGAGATGTTGCAGTGGCTACAAGTGGGCAGTCAGGGAATCTATTCCTTAATTGAGGTCCGTATTCATCTAGGTGTTTTATAAAGCAGTGCATGTCACCTGGCCCCTTCAGAGTGCGGAAGGGAAAAGGCAGAGATGAGTGCATGCGAGGAATGTCAAGCTTCGGTGCTGGAGTCCAGTCAAGTGAGTAGGATAAGCCTAATTCTAAAGTCTTCAGCCGCTTCTAGGAAGGAGTCCATTAGCTGAAAACTTGTTTGAACGGTTGAAGCATTGCCTGTAAAACTGAGAGTCTAGAGGGACAGTCTTTTTTGTAAATAAAGATTTCTCAAGGCCCTTATGTTGCTGTGCGAACCCCAAACTCCAGGCTAACCGGAGCATACAGAAGGCCTCTTGGTTAAGGCTGTCCCAACAGAGATATGAGTGTGAGGGTCCGCTCACAGCAAAGCAGATTATAGAACCTAAAGCAGACCGGGAGCGTTTAAGAACAATATACTGCATCTACTTCTGTTTTTCCTTATTCTTTGTTTGCTTTTTCCTGTATCTGTAGCAGGAAATGAGCTGTACTCCTCTTACCAGCTACCAACTCGGGCGTGGACCCTGCATAACCTGTACAGGCCCTCCCCCTCAGTGCCCGCAGACATATTTTATGGGGCGCTTTCCTCAGAGTAGAAAGCTGAGACGGATTTAAATCTAAGGGTTCTCAACCCAGATATGCAGAAGGGCAAGTTTGAACTAGTGCCCTTGGCACTGATGATCAGGCCAGACATGAGGAAGCTGAAGAGTGTTCCTGGATTTAAATAGCTTCTGTATTCTTCTCAGTCGTTGAGTGGTGTCCTTCCTCAGACCCAGGTCTGTGGATATCCATCGCGCTTACAGCATTGCACTGAGGAAACAACAAGGTGATGTGTGGAATGATTTAGTCTCAGCCACTGGAGTTACTCACAACCATGTTCCAGTCCTTGACATTCTTGCCCACCCTGCCACTGTACGCAGAAACCCCAGACCGGTTTCAGCCTACTTTGCCATAACCTTTGAAGTACACCTTGATCCCTAAGACACAGGAAACGCATCCGGGCATGCCGGTTACACCCAGGGCATTGCACTCAAAGTGTTGGGTTCGTGAGGACATCTTAGTGACATTCCATGGGGACAGGAAGCAGAAAGATATCTTGAGCTGAGAGAAGTTTGTGGTTGGACCAGCAGAAGATGGAACAGGCCATCACAGAGTACTGGGCTTTAGAGGGGCTGTGGAGTTACCACGGTCCATCTGCGACCTGTATTTGTTGAGGCTGTTCAATAATTATCCAGGTGGGGGGGCGGTATTACTAGAAGAATACAGTCTGGATAGGGTTGGCTTCCATTGCATGAAGTGATTTCAGTATTCTTGTGTTGTGGTTTCAGACGTTGTCTGTTGTGGTTTCATTCCTGCAGAATGCCCAGCCTGCGGCAGCGATCACGTTGTCATACTGCCCTCCTACTGCGAGCGAGTAGAGGTGCGATCCAGCAGCCCACTGTTGCCAACACAACTGTCCAGCAATAACCTCACAAAAGATACAGCCTTGCTGGTAAGTGGTTAGCCTTTCAAGTACAGTCCTCTCTTTCCTCAATTCCTTTGCCCTTTATCGCAGTAATGTCTGTCTGGTATTTTCTCAGAGAAACTCGTATGGCTCCTCATTCCGGAATCAATCCTGGATTCTCTCTGATATCCCTAAATGTACACCATCTTTTCACACTTGTGGGTTCCCCCGTATACTTTTTGAAAAATGCATTAAAATTATGAAAACGCGTCAGCAAGATTCCATTTTTTAACTTAAAGCACAAAGAGGATAATGTAGGTTGAAACTAAGACTGTCACAAAGTAGATCACTGCTTAAAGCACCTTCAGGAATTTCTGGCGTTGCAGCTGCCTCTCCCGCTGTACTGAGATTTCAGGTAGTTTTTGTTTTTGGTAAAGGACTAGTGGATCTATGGTCTATCAGACAATAGCTCTACAATTGCTCCTGCTCATCGGCAGGCGGTGCCATTGTTCTCCACTAACACTCTGTACCACCTCCAGACATGATGAGATAGAGCCTCATATAAGCGATACCTCTGTTGGCTGATGTCAGTTCCTCATTTTCCACACCCTACGATGTGAATCCAGACATTTATCAGTGCCTTTAAAGACGTTTTTTAAAACCTTTTTTTTTACAGTTGGCATCTTTTGCAGTGAAAGTACGCAGTGGTTCCAATGTTAGACCTACTGACTTGATCCCATCTTATAGAGATATCCAGCCACAGATTCCTTACCTTTGAACTTTCAGGTGTCAGGCTGGATCTGGAAGATTTTTGATAGCAGTACCCCTGCATGGTGATAGGTGGCGTCGGTTCCCTCCGCGTGACGTTGTAGCCGTCCAGTTTGTTGTCCTGACATCCGCGTCTATATAGGCGCCACCTCGACGCTCTGATGTCAGTTTTTTTCTTTGCGCGCCAGCCAGCGCATCAAATAGAGAGCTACCCCCTGTCACTTCTTGACATACTTTTTTGCCCCATCCATAGTGTAACGAGACGGAGGAGTCTCGACGTTTAAGGCACCGCTCCGCGGAGTGGGATCCTGGGTCGGCTCCAAGTTTTCCTCACTTTCCGTGTGCGTGGCTGACTTTTATGATGCCATGTGTGCCATTTTTGTGCTACGAATGGATGATGTTGATTGGGAGGGAAAGCACGATCCCTTAGAAATCCTGTAACCAAACCAAGAACTTGACTGGTATGAGGTCCTGGGTGGACACCTCCCCGGATTCTGACGTTCTGTCTCCTTCTAACCTGACTATGGAGGAGGGGGCTTCTTTTACAATGGTGGTGTGTAGGGCTGCAGAGGTCTTAGACCTGCAGCTTCCTACGGTGGCAATCCTGACAGAGGTCTTGCATCCTGGTCTCTCTACTTCGGAACCTTTGCTGGCCTTCAGCAAGGCCTTGACCAACATTCTATTGGGCACCTTGTCCAAGCCCAGCACAGAGGCTCCTGTGAATAGAACTATTGCCCGCTGCCACCGCCCTGCACTCAGCGTTCCTCTCCACCATCCCACCCCACAGAGCTTGGTGGTCCAAGCCTCCACTTCCCATGGCACGTTCTCTTTCGCACCCCTAAACAGGGAATCCAAAAGACTTGACAGCTTTGGTAAAAATCCTTTTTACATGAGACAGTTTGTCATCTTGCCCACCTTCTATGCACCTCCTCATCCTTCTAAAGAAGAAGAGCGTCTTCTTCACCATCTGGACCCAAAAAGAGCGTTGTTGTTCTATATTGACCGCACTTAAACGTTCCTGGGTGGATGATCAGCGTTTTGTGAGGTACGCTGGAGCAAAGAAGGGACGTGCTGTTTAGAAGAGGACCATTTCATGCTGGGTCATCCTCTGCATTAAATATGTTTTGCCTTGGCAAAGAAACAGCCTCCTGAAGTCCTTAGGACCCATTCTGCCAAGGAAAAGGCAGCCACCACGGCTCTTCAGCGTGGTGTTCCGATTCATGACATTTGCCAGGTGGCCACGTTGGCATCTCTGCACACGTTCTTCAAGCATTATTGCCTACATAACCAGGTATGCAGAGAGGGCGTTTTTGGACGTTCTACAGGACTTTTTGGTGTGAAGCTTCTCCGCAGTCTCTCCTGGATGGTATTGCTTGCATATCTGTTCAAAGGCATGGAATCTCCGGCTATGGGTCTCTATGAGATGGACAATTTACTTACCTTTGGTAATGCCTTATCTAGTAGAGACATGATCTAACTGCAGATTCCTTACCGACTCACCCATCCTCCCCGGACTGCGGATTAGTTTTAGTGTCAAGGCTGTTTCCCTTCAGGCCTCTAGTTATTTTTTAACACACCATGGTCACTTCATGGCTCTGCGCTTCTGGCGTGGAAAGTCATGAAAAGTACTGATGTCAGCGCGCTGGGGTGGCACCTATATAGATGATGCAGACAACACAACAATGAACCCGATGCCTATGACGTCACGTGGAGTCGACCGATGCCACCTATCGGCTGCAGGGGTACTGCTATCAAAAATGTTCCAGAACCAGCCTGAAGCCTGCAAGTTCAAAGGTTCGGAATCTGCTGCTAGATCATGTCTCTCCCAGATAAGGCGTTACCGAAGGTAAGTAACTTGTCCTTCTTACCCCACTGAAATTCTGCTCTTCTTCATAGACGCTGGTCCCGATGTCACCAGTGCCAGAGGTCAAGCCCCTGCCAGCTTCAGTTTCTGACCCAGACCAAGGTCACTCTATGGCTCTACTCCAGTCACTCTGTCCCTTTACGTTCTAACTAAGAAACTCTCCCTCTACCACAGAGCCTCACTCAGAGGCTGCATCATCTTTTGGCTCAAATTCTGACCAAAGTTTGCCACCACCTGATGATGATGGGGGGCGATTTTGTCCACATTACAATGACTGCAGTGTATACATGGATTTGGAGGAGACCAGTGGGCTTAATACTCCCCATAATACTGGGCTGATTTCACTCTTTGCGTTCTCAATGAAGGACAGTGCTTCATTTGCCCTTGTGATTAGCCACTCGGGTGAAGTCTTAGCCCTATAGCTGCTCTCTGTTGGAGTCAAGGTAAATGGTTTTTAGTGAGATTTTGCACCCTGGGCCAGCCTCATTTGAGACTTACTTCCATTTAATTTAACTGTAACCTAACACCTTTATGGACACTTGGTCTAATCCTTGCTGTTGTCCACCAGGGCCAGATGCCACAGACTAGCACCTGGCGACCTGGGTTTACTTATGCAGCATACGGAGAGTTTGGTGGTCCAGGCCTGTACCTGCAAAGTAAATCCTAATTTGTTTCTTAGTCCCCATCCAGACAGAGTCGAAAAGGATTGAGGCATTTGTGAAGCAAATGTTCTCTTCAACCAGCTTCACATTGAGGTTTGTCAGTGGGGCCTGCCTGTAAGGTTGGTATACACACACCCTCTGGGACATGACCAGCGAGATCCTCCTGGCGACCTCAGAGGTGTTTAGGGCCTCTTTAGCTGAAAACCAATGCGGACGGCCAAATGCCGCCAAGTATGTACTATGGGCTGGCCTTAACACTGATGATTGTTTGGAGTAAGTTATGGACACTTTCAAGGTGGTTCGCTGCCACGTGTTGATGTGATCCTCTGACTCTTCTGGAGATGTGCAGGCATCACTTATGGACATGCCTATTGATGGGTCTTGCCTGTTTGGTGAGAAGCCTGGATCTGTCGCCGAATGCTTTAAAGAAAGCATAGCCACAGCTTGCTCCTTGGGCCTTTCTTCCCCTGCTCATCAGTTTACCCACCAGTCTTGATCTTTGTCAGGTTACTTCAAAGGGCGGCGTATAGACCGCATCAGGACCCTCCACTCCTGCAACAGCCACCATAGCGATCAAACAAATATTGTGCTGATCACCATGAACAACACTTCTCAGTCCCTGCTGCATCATCCTCACAACCTCCCTCTGATCAGAATCAGACATTTTCTCCAAAGGTCGCAGTCCGTCATGTCTG
Source organism: Triturus cristatus (assembly GCF_964204655.1). Lineage (NCBI taxonomy): Eukaryota > Metazoa > Chordata > Amphibia > Caudata > Salamandridae > Triturus > Triturus cristatus. The sequence goes on along the minus strand of NC_140584.1, from coordinate 1,209,225,111 downwards.
ACAGATGGGTCCTCCATATCATCCACCTGCGTTATGGCCTTCCGTTTCCCTCTGACACATCACACCTTCCTCCCACATCAAAGCGACCTTCATAGGAGCATTTGTTCATCTTGCTACAAGAAGTACAGTCCTCACTGGCTAAAGGGGTAATCAAAAGGTCCATTATTGGAAGTGGGGCCGGGTTGTTACTCTTAGCTCTTAACGCCCGTCTTGCAGTGCCACAGACGTTATCTATGTTTCAAGGTAGGCCAGGAGGATTTTCAGTTTGCCAGGTTCCCCTTTGGCGTTACCAGTGCCCCTCTGGTGTTCACGAAAGTAATGGTGGTGAACGCCACTCATTATTAAAGGTAGGCAATACCAGTTTTCCCCTGCCTCAAAGAATGGCTGTTAAAGGCAGGCTTGTAACATGTAAGTAGTAGAACACCTCCAGATGACTGCAAACATTTTGACATCTTTGGGGTTCTTGATTAGTAAGCCAAAGTCACACCTGTCTCCTTCACTAGGGCTTCCTTTTATCAGAAATCTTCTGGACAGTGCACTGGGCCTTTCTTCGCTTGCAGCGAGTCTAGGACATTCAGGCTATAATCCTGATGTTTCTGTCTTGGTTCTGGATCTAGGGGAGAGAGGCTGTGAGGCTTCTTGGCCCAATGGCCTCATGCATCCTGCTTGTCACCTTTCCAGGGGGCATATGCAGGGTCTGCAGTGGGATCTGAAGTCTCAGTGGGCTCTGGACCAGGATACCAACTCCAGGTATCGGAGGAGACTTCACAAGATCTGAAGCAGTGCCTATTCGACTGCAACCTGTCCAGAGGCAGACCCCTCTCCTTTCCCCACCCAGTGCAGACAGTGGTCACTGTGTCACTGCTGGGTTGGGGAGGCCATCTGGGAGAGGTGTATATCAGAGGGCTGTGGTCTGTGGTGGAAACCAGCTCCACATAAATCTTTTGAAGCTGCAGCCATTCACTTGGAGTTGAAGGTTTTCTGCAGTCTAGTAAGGGAAGGCCGATGCAGTTTCTCACAAGGACAACACCACCATCCTCTACACCTGGCTGTATTTTTGAATGCCAGGGTGAACAAGCTCATTTGGCGATGCCTGATGGATCACGAATAGCAATTGCATGCGAGGTGGTGTAGGACATCTTCTGACAGTGGGAAAAGCCCTGGCTGGATCTGTTCTCCACCGTCAACAATGCGCAATATTGAAACTTCTGTACATTGGAGTTTACAAGAACATTCTCTTTAGGCGATGCATTCAAGCTAGAGTGGAGCACAAGACTGCTGTCCGCCTTTCCGCCTCAGTCTCTTCTGCTCTGATTTCTGAAGAAGATTCAGAACAACCAGGACAAAGCCATCCTAGTGGCTCTGGATCGGGCCAGGAGAGTGCGGTACCTGGAGTGTCCAGGCATGAGCATCTGTCCTCCGATCAGTCAGCGCTTTGGAAGGATCATCTATTGCAACAGTGTGGTAGTGTCCTGCAGCCAAACCTGTGCAATCCACACCTCCATGCGTGGAGATTGAGCAAAGGCAGTTGACTGAGTTTGATCTGCCTCCTGAAGTTGTGGATGTCATCTATGCAGCCAGGGGTCCCGCCACAAAGTTTGCACTGTGGGCTGCAACAGATTCATGGCCTGGTGTGGCGTCCGCAACACAGACCCCTTACAAGCCAAACGCGGATGTTTTGTTGTTTGTTTTATCTCTGCTTGGTCTTGCAGTGTGCACCATTAAAAGTTTCTCCGCCCTTTCAACCTTTATTTGCATTTGCTGGACCAGCCATTTAGTTTAAATTGTCTGTTGTGATGCAGTTTATTAAAGATTTGACACTCATGCTCCCTCCCAAACAGGATGCCACAGTGGGATTCGGTCCTGACATTTCCTTGTGTACCCCCTTCGAGCTAATGCACAGCTGTTTGTTATGTCTATTGACTCTCAAAACCATCTGCCTTATTGAGATCATTTCAGCTCGTCAAGCTCCATGTTCTCTCTGTACAACGCCCCTACACCACGTTTTTTCCAGACAAACTGGTGTTAAGGACCAGGGCAGCTTTTTTGCCTAAGGTTGTGACCCCCTTTTATTTTGGTCAGTCTCTCTCGCACAATGTTCCTTGCCCTGCCTCACTCCCTGAAAGAGGAGAGACTATGTCGACTCATTCCCAAAAGAGCATTTATTGCATCAAGGACCATTTAATGGGGCGATCAGCATTTTGTGGGGTTCCCCTGGGCTACGAAAGCTAGGGTGGTGTAGAAACATGACTGTCCAGATGGTGAGTCCTGGGTATTCAGATCTGATGCCCGTTGGCCAAGAAGCAGCCTCCAGAAGGACTGAGGTCTCATTCCACCAGAGCCAAGGCTGTTACCACTGTGTTGGCATATCGGGTGCCTTTTCTTGACATCAGGCATGCCACGATGTGGGGGTCAATGCATGCGTTTATGAAGCACTACTGCCTTGACATTCAGGTCTGACGGTAAGAGCTTTCGCTCTTTCGATCTTGCAGGACTTTTGGTCAGAGCCCACTCCACGGATCCTGCACCTTGGAAGATCCTGCTTTGGGATCTATTCTAAAGGGGAGGGATCTGTGGTTCGAAGTATCAATTAGAGGAAGAAGTTTCCTTTGGTAACTCTTTCTGGTGGATAGTCTCACTGCACTTCTGCCTCCTTGTCCTGTGAGTCATCCCTTTTTACAGTCTAAAAAGGTCTCAAATTGGAGATCTGCTCATGCGTACCTCCTATTGTTTTGTGCTCCACGTCGGAGGGAGCAGAAAGAACCAATCAAGCAATGGACATTGGTGCAGAGGAGCAGCGCCTGCATGCAGCCCCGTCACTTCCAGGGCTGAATGAGACCAATGCAGAGACGCGCATCACCACCAGCAGTGCGTGGGAGCACCGGTGTGAAACCGTCTAGATTCAATTTGATATCTGGTGAATATTCTAAAGGTCAGGATTCTGAGGTTAGAGTATCCGCCAGAAAGAGCATTGCTCTGATGTGCGCCGCCAGGTTTTCAGGGAACGTTCAGGCTTCACTATTGGACACTCCCTTTGGTGAGGACTGGCAGTTTGGCAAGAGGACATATTCAGTGCTAGAATTCTTTGATGACAGCAGAACAACTACTCGCTCTCTACAGCTCATTTCTATGCCAATTCACCAGCAGTATCAGAGGTACCTATCACAGACTGTCCAGGAGGCATTCCAGCTTTTTCAGGAGCCAGGGAGGTGGTAGTAGGGGAAATGTCGCCAGCAGATGCAGCAGTCCCTGGAGTTGCTGTAATAAGTCCTTAGGCCAGTAGGAAGCAACATTATTCACTGTCTGGGATGCAATTCCTTCAGGCCAAAGGATCCTTCAGATTGTTCACTTTCGTTCCTTCCTCCCTTTCTTGGTTATTCCTTCTACTGGTTTTGCCCAGACGTTTGCAGTTCATGCTTATATTCTCTCCCGAGAAGTGCGGATGTTGGCCTAGAGCTCGATTGAGGTGGTGACAGTGGTGGAGAGATGTATGGCATGCTGCTCCTGTTACTCCTGGTCCCCAAGAAAGTGGACTAAGGCCGTTCTTGGTATTTCCTCCCAAAAAAGAAGTTCAAAATGACAGCATTTGCCCAGGTCCTGTTAGCCTTGGATGTTGAGGATTGTATGGTGCCCTTATACTTGCAGAATGTGTACTTCCATCTGCCAGTCTTGAACACTACAAACCCCACACATTAGTAATCGTATCATAGCTCAGTATGATATTAAAAAGTACAATTCCTACACCTCGAAAGAGCCTCACGTAATGATGCACTGTTTTTTGCTGTGTTTCCCTTTTTCTATTTCACTCATAGTGCATCACGCTTCACCTCAAGTACCCGCTCATCTCCTCGAAAGGGGTGCCCCCAGATGTCAAAAGGCATGTTGCTTTAGAAGTTTGTGATTAGGCGCCACTTCCTCATAGATCCTGCCAGAACGCGGTTGACTGAAGACTGTTTAGAGAAATATTTCTGGTAAATGACTGAGAGCCCTTTTATTCCATTCTGTAAGTGATTCTCTGGCACAACCCAATCGGAAGTCTCTAATTCTAAATAATTCAACTGTGACAGTTGCTGCGCCATATTACACATTTTAATCTTTGGATAGGACAAACCACTATTCATGGATGCATGTAGTTTTGCTCCAGCCAATCTCGACGAAGCTCTCTGACATATTTTTAATTTGTTGATCAATGCTTCAAAGTTGTAGGTAGGAGCACTGGTATTGGCAGCATGCTAGAGCAGGCCCAGACCTTCAGGGCTCCTCTCAGGTGACAGACAGCAGGTCCAGGACTCTATGTTCCTCTCAGGTCACAGACAGCAGGTCCAGTCCTTCAGGGCTCCTCAGGTCACAGGCAGCAGGTCCAGTCCTTCATGGCTCCTCTCAGGTCACAGATGGCAGGTCCAGTCCTTCAGGGCTCCTCTCAGGTCACAGACGGCAGGTCCAGTTCTTAGGGCTCCTCTCAGGTCACAGACAGTAGGTCCAGTCATTCAAGGCTCCTCTCAGGTCACAGACGGCAGGTCCAGTCCTTCAGGGCTCCTCTCAGGTCACACCCAGCTGTTCCAGTCCTTCAGGGCTCCTCTCAGGTCACACCCAGCAGGTCCAGTCCTTCAGGGCTCCTCTCAGGTCACAGACAGCAGGGCCGGTCATTCAAGGCTCCACTCAGATCACAGACGGCAGGTCCAGTCCTTCCGGTCTCCTCTCAGGTCACAGACAGCAGGTCCAGTCCTTCATGCGCCTCTCAGGTCACAGGCAGCAGGTCCAGTCCCTCAGGGCTCCTCTCAGGTCACAGACAGCAGGTCCGGTCATTCAAGGCTCCTGTCAGGTCACAGACGGCAGGTCCAGTCCTCCATGTTCCTCTCAGGTCACAGACAGCAGGTCCAGTCCTTCAGGGCTCCACTCAGCTCACAGACAGCAGGTCCAGTCCTTCAGGGCTCCTCTCAGCTCACAGACAGCAGGTCCAGTCCTTCAGGGCTCCTCTCAGCTCACAGACAGCAGGTCCAGTCATTCAAGGCTCCTCTGGTCACAGACGACAGGTCCAGTCCTTCAGGGCTCCTCACGTCAGACGGCAGGTCCAGTCCCTTAGGGCTCCTCTCAGGTCACAGAGAGACGGTCCAGTCCATCAGGGCTCCTCTCAGGTCACAGGAAGCAGGTCCAGTCCCTCAGGGCTCCTCTCCGGTCAGAGACTGCAGGTCCAGTCCTTTAAGGCTCTTCTCAGGTCATGGACAGCAGGTCCAGTCCTTTAAGGCTCTTCTCAGGTCATGGACAGCAGGTCCAGTCCTTCAGGGCTCCTCTCAGGTCACACCCAGCAGGTCCAGTCATTCAAGGCTCCTCGGGTAACAGACGACTGGTCCAGTCCTTCAGGGCTCCTCACGTCACAGACGGCAGGTCCAGTCCCTCAGGGCTCCTCTCAGGATACAGACAGCAAGTCCAGTCCTTCGGGGCTCCTCTCAGGTCACAGAGAGCAGGTCCAGTCCTTCAGGGCTCTTTTCAGGTCACAGAGGGCAGGACCAGTCCTTCAGGGCTCCTCTCAGGTCACAGGAAAAACAGAACAAATAGTCCAAGCTAAGACTGACTAGACCTTATACATTTATAGCTCCTAAAATGAAATGAAACATGAGAGGAGGGTTTTATGGATTTCCTTATTAATCACAGGAAATGATTTTGATTTATTTCACATTTCTAAACAATTTTGCGCTGCAACATTACTTCATTGCGCATTTATCTTTTGTACAAAACAATATCTTACATTACATTTAATACATCAACATGATACTCATGATCCCCTAAATGAGTAAAACAAACACACATACACTCTTCAGACATTCATGGCCAATATACTCCTACATACACAAAACTACACACGCACTGTAAACCCGGTCCTAGTAGCGCCCTTTCTTTTCTGGTAGATTGACTCCAAATCAGTTTGTACAACAAAAGTGTTCTGTCTTTTTTGTTGAAACAATAAAGTTCCAGTGTTATTTTGAATCAAAAAAAATCTCAGGAAGGTGCAAAACAAGGACCAAACTGGTTGACGCGTTTCGAACCACTATCTTTTGGGTTCTCTTCAGGACCAACCAATTTCTGCAATAAAAAAATAATAACAGATCTGTTTTAGGTATTGTACTACAACTCAGAATTTCCACAAGAACCGCCAAAAACTGACCTCACCCACCTTCAAAAAGTGCCTCCACAATGGAGTTCTAGCTGCCTGAAATATGTCCGACTCGTCCCAAGCGATGTGGAACCTAAACAGAAAGCCGTTTGCATTATCGTTTCTTGCTCGTCATATAAAGGCTAAACACACAACACTGGACAAACACAAGACTGTTGCACAGATGGGGTACTGGCTACACTTACCGGATTAGGGGATGGTGCCCTCAGGGCTCGAGTCGGGGTACCACGCGGGTGGACGGCGTCCCCCCACTTATTTTACCAGGTTTTTCCGGGTGGACGCCGTCCCCCCTGCCCAAAAGCTGGACAGCATTGTGTGAGCAGAGAGCCCGGGTGGGAGGGAAGTTTCCCGTAAATTACCAAAGTTATGCTAATATTTGTAATTGGAGACTTTAAGAGGCACCGGTGGTGTGTGCAGGCTGGAGTGATTGGGAGGCGGAGCGAGCAGGCGTTGGCGGTTAACGCTTGGAATGTGTGTCCTTCTGTATCTTGTGCACTTTTGAGCACTTCGTTGTGCAACTGGGGCACCCCCTCGGGGGAGTGGGGGGGAGGGGGGGTTGCAAAGGACATCGAGGAACAGTCCAGGGGTAGCAGTGCTGTGAAATGCCCCGTCATCTAAAGGCATATGAATACTCACGAGATTCCTGTTGTGACGTCACTTCCGGTGACAGCGTCCCCCCACTTTTCATGAGATTCCTGTTGTGACGTCACTTCCGGTGACAGCGTCCCCCCACTTCTTTTCATGAGATCCCTGTTGTGACGTCACTTCCGGTGACAGCGTCCCCCCACTTCTTTTTTTAGGACTTGTGCCCTGGGTGCCCTCTTTACCGGCTGACAAACGTGTTTACTGTTTCTTTGCTAGAACCAAAAGTAAACATTGGATTACTTGAGAAAGTGCTTTCCCGTGGATAGGCTGAATCACGATATATCCTTGGGAAAAAGAAGGCTTACCTAGGTGAGTTCGCTCGTTCGTCTCACGTAGGGTACCCGCGCCGGATTCTGAAAACAAAAAGGCGGTACAAGTCGTCACCAAAAACTGCTCCGCCCGCTGTGCTAAAGTTCTCTAAGTTGTCGCAGCCAGGGACATCTTAAGGATTTGGGGGGCCCTGGGCCCAACATATTTTGGGGGCCCCTGTTCAGGACACCTTTGAATTTATGATCTAATTTGAGCTCCTGTTTCCCACGCAGTTTCCGCTTCCTCAGCTGCGCTAGCGATCCAGTTTGCATCATAGGCATTAGCCTATATATTCCCGATGTAAATGGACATGTGCAGCTTACAGGTGTAGGATTCAGGGTTTCCTGCCCTGCTACTACGTTTTTAATACTTTTTAAATTGTATATGTGTAGCTGAATTACTCTGTGCTTTTTAACAATTTCTCCTACCTATGCGCCCTTGCACTTTACTTGATTATGCTTGCCAACACCTCCTTAGCTGTTCCGATTCGCATTTCGGTTTTCCTCCAGTTCTGGTCCGCTGCTGCTGATACGCCGATTGTGTGGAGGGCTGGGGCTACTATCGGGCTACTCACTTCCGCCCACGCAGTTTCCACTTCCTCAGCTGTGCAAGCGATCCAGTTTGTATCATAGGCATCAGCCTATATATTCCCGATACAAACGGATGCGCACAGCTGATAGCTGTAGGATTTAGTGTTTCCTGCCCTGCTACTAGGTTTTTATTACTTTTTAAATTGTATATGTCTGGCTGAATTACTCTGTTTTTTAATAATTTCTCCTACCCATGCGCACTTGCACTTTACTTGATTCTGCTTGCCTACACCTCCTTAGCTGCTTCGATTCGCATCTCGCTTTTCCTCCAGTCCTGGTCCGCCGCGGCTGATACGCCGATTGTGCGTAGGGCTGGGGCTACTATCGGGCTCCTCACTTATGCCTATGCAGTTTCCGCTTCCTCAGCTGTGTTGGCGATCCAGTTTGCATCATAGGCATCAGCCTATATATTCCCGATGCAAACGGACGCGCCAAGTGGACGTGCTCAGCGGGCGCGCCGCTGGCACCGAAGGTAAGCCTGTCTGCGCCCGGAGGCGTTCGGCGCCGGCCATGCTGCCCAGTTCCCCTCCGGTGAGTTTCTTCCACTATATCGCAATAGGGAAAAACTGCTTAGCCTTAGGCGGCTACCATTATGTCACTGTACAGCCGCTGATCCAAGGTTGGAGGTAGACTTTCGATGCAATAAGTGCAACTGGACTCTTCTCCAGCCCAGGAAACTCACACCCAATATCCTCCCACGCAACAATAAGTGTAAAAACAATAAGAAAACAGAGGACTTAAAGGCCACCCTTTTAAATTGTCGCTCTATACAAAAGCATGAACCATACATTTATGGCCTACTTTTAGACTAACAGTCTGATCTTTTATTTCTCACTGAGACCTGGCTGTCTGAAGCCTCCAACCCTACTATCACCTCGGCCATCCCTACGGGTTATAACATTCTTAGGAGGGACCGATCGAATGGGAAGGAGGGAGGTGTTGCCATAATTTACAATAAAAAACTAGACTGCTTAGGCTTCTGCTGTACCTTATCCCCCCCCCCCATCATAGCATAGCTGGATTTCTGATTTACAGACCTCCCAGTGCTATTGGAAATGTTATTACTACGCTCAATATAGCCACCACCGCCCTGGCCTTAAAATACAACAACTGCCTCATTCTGGGATATTTCGATATACATATGGACAATGGAAAAAACCCTCAAACAATTTCCTAGTTGAAGGCGCTGCAGGCCTGCAACATGTTTCCATCTGTTTCTTTGGCCACCCATGAGAAGGGCCATACCCTAGACCAAATCGTTCACAACTTTGACATATCAGTAAGCCTACCTCTTCCCATTACCTGGTCTGACCACCTCCTATTAAAATTCGTCATTCCCAACTCTGCCACAGCCCCTTGATCTAACACAGGGCAGAGGGTCTCTAATTATAGGACGTTCCATAAAATATCCATCCTGATGTTAGCCGACGCCCTCGGTCGTTCCTCACCAGAGCTGTCTGGCTGCCCCGACTTGGACGCCCTCTCAATAGATTCATGGCTCCGAACCAACATTGATGCAGTGGTACTGGTTGTTTGCTGCTCCTCAAAGAGGTCAGCCCCACCAGCTCCATGGTTTAACGATTCCCTTAGATCTCGCAACTGAAATTGTGGAACAATTGAACGGAAATGGCGTAAATCATATCTACCTGAGGACAGGAAGGTGTATAAAGACACCTTAAAAGCTCATTACATTCTCGTGAAGGCAGCCAAGAAAAACCTCTTTCAAACCAAGATAGAAAATGCCCAAAATAAGAGTAAGGAAATCTTTAGCATAGTTAAATCCTTTACTGCCTTGAGAGCCGGCACAAAGGAAGGGCCATGCACTGAAGAATGGTCTAAGTAAATAGTTGAATTCTTCCACAAAAAGATCTCCATGATCCAACAAGCCTTCCCTAACATCTCAAAGGAAGAACTGACCTTCTACCTTAGTTCTAATAGCAAATTTCACCTCTTGGATCCTCCATCTTTACTAGCTTTCCCCGAGTTTCAGCTTGAAGAGTCACTGACCCCTCTCCAAAGCATTAAGTCTGGCTCTCCTACTGACCCATGTCCAGGGAATATCTTGAACCTATTAGCTCCCACCATAAACCCCACAGTAAACTAGCTCTTTAATGCTTCTCTCTCCTCAGGCAACATGCAGAAATTATGGAAGAATGCTAAGATTCTTCAACTGATAAAAAAGGCTAACGCCAAACCGACGGACCCTGCCAACTACAGGCCAATCTCCCTTCTTCCGACCCTCTCCAGAGTACTAGAGAAGCATGTAAACAAGGCCCTCCAAAAACACATTGAAGATGGGAAGCTCCTTCATGAGTCCCAATCCGGTTTTAGGACTAACTACAGTATGGAGTCCGCTCTGCTGGAAGTGACTGAATTTCTCAAGGGTAAGCTGGACCAAGACTGTTCTGATACTGCTCAATACGTCGGCGGCCTTCGATATGGTCCCACATGAGATGCTCACGGAGAGACTTGCTAACATCGGTCTGGGGGGGGACCGCCTTTACAATGGATCTCATCCTTCTTGTCACATAGATCTCAGGACATCTGGCTCCCCCCTTTCTCATCCCCAGTTCCGGCCATGAATGTAGGTGTCCCTCAGGGCTCCATTCTCAGTCCTACCCTTTTTAATAGATATCTATCCCCCTTGCATTTCTGGTAGAGGAAGAGGGCGCCAAAATTGTTTCCTATGCTGATGACACTCAGCTGATTTTTACGTGTGAAAAAGGAACCGACTTTGACGGGGCAATGATTAGGTCCTGCCTCACAAAGGTTTTTAACTGGCTTAAGATCAATCAGCTGAAGTGCAATCCTGACAAAACTGAAGTTGTTTTCTTTGGTAATCCATAAACGCCTGACTGGAGCGCTTGCTGGCCAAAAGATCTGCCGCCCCGCCCGCTGAAAAGGAGAAAGTCAAAAACTTAGGAATTGTCATAGACAAGACACTCTCCATGTGCTTTCAAATTCAAAATCTAAATGGCACTTGCTTTGGCATACTCTGGATGCTAAAAAACTCCTGCCACTGTTACTGCTTGAGAGCAGAAAGATCGTGGTGCAGACTCTGGTGACATCAAAGCTTGACTATGTCAACAGCTTGTTCCTCTGTCTTTCCAGATCCCTTATCCAGCGCCTACAAGTGGTACAATACGCGGCGGCCAGAGCCATCCTGAGACCTAAACCCAGATCTAGTATGACCCCTATTCTTAAGTCTCTCCGCATAAAAGAACGGATCGGCTTCAAAGTGATGACCATCTTCTTTAAAGCTTTCCATAGCTTAGGAGCCGGCTACATAAATAAGCATGTTAATCGCTACATAACAGCTACACCCCGAAATTCTTCCAATGCCAACCTGGCCATCATGCCTAAAATATGCAGTGCCCGCATTGGAGGCAGATCCCACGGCTTTCTAGGCCCAAAATTGTGGGATAGCCTCCCTGAGTCTCTGAGACTAACCACAGACCTACTCTCTTTCATGAAAGAACTTAAAAACCTGGCTTTTTGATAACTGATGGGTCTTTTACGCATGTTTTCCTCCCACTGTCATGCGCCAGGACTCTCTCTAGTCTGAGTAGCTGTGCGCTTTATTAAATACACAATTTCATTTCATTAGGTCCCTGACAGTGCAAAGGAACACTCGTCCAAATTCTAAGCGCCTTATTTATGAGGCTTTACTTCACTTTTATGCCGCTGGTGCGTCACTTTTTGTAACGCACCGGCAGCATAAAATATGTGCAATGTTACGCCCTATTTACAAAGTGACGCATCTAGGCAGATGCTTCACTTTGTAAACCCCTGCACCGCATTATACCTGCGCCAGGCATAATGTATGCAGGGTGGGTGTTGCCCCGCAAAATGCCTCGTAGAAGTGGCGCATTGAAATCTATGAGAACTCAGTGCGCCACTTCTAGGACGCCATTGCGTCAATATCTTACACCTGCCACACAGCAGGCATAAGACTGATGCAGGCACTTTCACATGGGGCTTGCCCCATGTGAAAGGACACATTGCTGGAGTTGCATCTATTTTCAGACACACCCCAGCAATGCATCACTTTTGCGCATACAGATTTGTCAGAAATACTGACATATCTGTAACTCCTTGCGACATGATGCGTCATACAGTAAATATGACACATCCATCATGTCGCAACGAGGGCGCACTAAGAAGTGATGCATCCCTGTTTTCACACAGCGATGCATCACTTCTCATAAATAAGGCCCTGAATGTGTTTACATCTAATATTCAGGGATAGTTATGTGTGTTTTCAATATTGTAACACAGCAGCAGCTCACCAATATTACTGCAAATAATCTCTGTGACGCCCTCCCATTTCTTATATGTTAGGCCTTGTTTTGATCTAAAATAAACGTTTTTTATGTATATTGCATGAAACATAAACACAAAATTTCTCTGCAAAATGGCTGTACTAGCCTCTCACACATCAGGTACATGAGAAATAAAGGAAAGGAAAACAGAATTTAAAACAAACTGTTTAGGAAATATTCAAGGTCATTAGGGCAAAACTCTGGAGAATGGAGCTGACTGTCAGGGGGCCCCCTGAAAGGCTGGGGCCCTGGGCCAGAGCCCACTTTGCCCATGCATTAAAACGTCTCTGGTCGCAGCCCTTAATGTCCTTTCCTTAGCCGTCAGAACACTTACCGGGATTCTCCTCTGGTAGCTCGTTGTCCGTGTCAGTCCATTGGTAAAGCTTGTTTGGCATTGTGGGAAATGGTGACGGTTAAACGATCCCAAGTGCCGGAAACCAGATGATTGCTGGGGGATGTAGTTTTACGTGGCAACTAAAAAATTAGGTATATTTAAGAAAGGTACTGGTGCAACAGTTAGAAATGTACCAAAGTTTTCTTGGCAAATACTTATTAATGTTTTAGAATTTAGTATGTTTAGAAAAGATGCTAGTGCAACAGCTAGCGATGTTACGGGGCTTTCTCTGCACGGTATTGAAATCGCGTGTTTCACAACGGAAACCAGATGACTAGCGATGTTATGGGGCTTTCTCTGCACGGTATTGCAATCGCGTGTTTCACAACGGAAGGAATTCCATGAGGACCAGAGATTAGGTGGCTGCTGTGGGATATAATTTATGATGTTCGTCACTCGACAGGTGGTAAGGGATGCACGACAACAGCTGGCACTGTCACTAAACTTTTGTCAGCAAACTCAATATACAGGAAAAAGGCATTCCGTACATTGCCTATTAAATTTGGTGAAAACAGATCAGATAGGAACGGCAGTGTGTAACTCTATATAATGTTACTCGCCGTCTAGACCAATGGTCTGAATATCTCCGCTACTTCATTCAGGCCGTTAATCGCCGTATTGAATTTCATGATGAGTAGTGCTTCGCGTTGGCTTAACTGGCCTTCCAAGTCGCCCCCACGAGGGTCTCTCTCAATCTTGGACAACACTGTCCATTTCAAGTCTACCTCACTGTGTGTCATTGTAGCCCAGTGGCTGACTAATGGGGCATTTTCCACTCGTCGTCTAATCCTTGACTTGTGCTGGGTGATACGTTGTCGGACCTCCTGGGTTGTCTTCCCAATGTACAGCTTTGGGCAAGGGCAAGTTACTGCATAGACAACATTCTTCGTTTTACAATTGGTAAACGTGTTGTGTTTCCAGTGGATAGTATTAAATGTGAAGACCTCACCCTCTATGGTTTGCTCACAGCATGTGCACGTTCCACATTTGTGGTGTCCCACAATTGGTGGCAAATCCAACATGCTTCTTAAAGTCCAATGTTCTTGTTTTGGTAAAGCCGCCCGGACTATATAGTTGGCTACACTTTTCTCCTTTTTATATGCAAACAGAGGAGGGGTGGAGAATTCTTCATGGAGGTCCTTAATCAAATGCCAGTTGGCTAGGATAAGTTTACGGAGTTGGTGGGTATTAGGGCAGAATGTCGTTACACATACTGGTCTACTGCCCTTATTCCTAGTTCTTTGCTCCAGCAATGTTTCTCTTGGTGTCCACCAAGCTCTCTTCAAAGAGTGTTTGAGTAGTTTCTTGGGGTATCCCCTTTCCAGGAGGCGATCTCTTAGTTTATTCGCGTGCATGAAGTATTCCTCTTTTTTTGTGCAGTTCCTACGAATCCGCAGGAACTGACCATAAGGTAAATTTTGTCTCAGACTGCGAGGGTGGTTGCTGGTATAATGTAATGCCTTATTCCTGTCTGTCTGTTTCCTAAAAAGTGTGGTTTCTAGCTGTCCATCTAAGGCCACCACTTTAACGTCCAAAAATGTGATCCATTCGTTTGATGATACACAACTGAATTTAATATCATTAGATCTTTCGTTGAGCCAACCAACAAACTCATCCAGTGTTCCCTGTGTGCCAGTCCAAATTAGGAAAATATCGTCGATGTATCGCATGTAGCTGGAAATGTTTGCAAAAAATGGGTTGTTATATATAAAATTGTTTTCATATAGCCCCATATATAACACCGCTACCTCCGGGGCAAAAGGACATCCCATGGCCACGCCTCTTGTTTGGAAAAAGAACTGTGAATCAAATGAAAAGTAATTTTTAGATAATGCAAACTTCGCTAATGTCAAAAGAAATTCCGTAGGTACTTGGACTGGTCGCTCTCTTTGACCTAAGAACCACTCTAAAGCCTCCAATGCTTGATCCTGAGGAATCTGGGTATAGAGTGAAACCACATCCAATGAAACCATCAGTTGCTTAGTTTTGTCAAACTGCACGGATGCTATTCTATTCAGAAAGGCAGTAGTATCTTTCAAATGGGCCGGGATTTCCTTGATGAATGGTTTGAGGAAAAAATCTATATATTGGGCCACTGGCTCAATAAGTGACTCACACCCGGACACTATGGGCCGTCCTGGGGGGTCAAGTTCATTTTTATGCAGTTTGGGCAAGGCATAAAAGACCGGTATCCTCGGATTCATGTTCTTTAGAAAGAGGCGTTCTTTAGGGCCAACAAAACCTTGTGTAAAGCCTTCTTCAATGATATGGAATAGTTGATCTTGTAATTCCTTTGTTGGATCTTTTGTAATTTTACGATAGCATGTCGCATCCTCTAACTGGCGTAGTACTTCCTTCTTGTATTTGTTCACGTCCCATAGGACAATTGCCCCACCTTTGTCCGCCTGTTTCACCACTATTGATCTATCATTCTGCAGGTCAATCAGGGCATCTTTCTCCTGTTTAGCTACGTTATACTTGACAAAGCTTCTTTTACTTTCCATTGCCTGGATTCCAGATAAGATGGTTCTCTCGAAGGTAGTAATTTCTTTAGGGACCTTGGGGCCTATTGGACAGAAAGATGATTTTCTCTTTAGTCCAGTTATTTCAGACGTAACTGCTTCAGTTGTGTCCGAAAAGAACGTTTTCAAACGGATTTTGCGACAAAACTCCATGGTTTCGAGCTTCATTTTTACAAAGTCTGTTGATCTAGAAGGAACAAAACTAAGTCCTTTCTGCAAAATTGAAATTTCCGCCTCTGTTAGGATTTTATCAGACAGGTTAAAAATCGGCGATGAAACTAGCTCCTGTAATACTGACGGCGTGTCCTCATTTCCCATGGTTGGGAGTATCGCAACCGTCCTCTGCCTTGTCGTTGGCCTCGGCCTAAAAAACGTGCCTCCTGGTTAGATGATTGCGGGTCCTGATTTTGTTGATTTACCCTTGGATTCTGATTAGCCCTAGTGTTAGTATCTGTAGCCTCACTCGAGGATGATGATGATTCCGAAAAATTGATGAATCTTTTCCGTGATCGTCCTCGATAGTTTTGAAGGTAATTTCTTGAATCGTTAGTGATATAAAAATCTTTGTTCAAGTAAGGGTAAGTGGACTCCAACGAAAAATTCTTTTTGTCCAGCTCAAATTTGTTACTTTTTTGGATTACCGTGTAGTCTTTAAACTCCAAAATTTCCTTTTCAACCTTTTCTAATAGGGCTTTTGCGTCAGTTAGATTAGGGTTGTTTTTGATTTCAGTTTCCAAGTCTGCGATCTCTTGTAGTTGTATCAACGACAGTCTATGTGCTGTCTCCACCGTTAGGACCATGAGGTCCCGGCTGCATTTGGTCTCTATGCAGCTATATCCTTTCTTGTAGATTGGATCATCAATAAACACCACCGGAATATTACGTATCTGGAGTCCCGATGGAATTGTACCTTCCTTTAGGTGTTGTAATAAAAAATGCCCGTGAAGGTCCGTGCGTATTTGTTTTTTTCGTAATCTCGTTAATTTGTCCGACTCATTCTGTGTTTTTGCTGTGACACTCAAGGTGGCCGATGCAAAGACTGGCGGTGCTCGTATTAAATTTTGAATGTGTTCTTCGCTATAGGCGAAGGCATCTTTTTCTGCCATCACAAACTAAGATGGGGAATGACAAAGACTCAGACAAACAAACACCAACTAGACATTAAACAACATATTCACAATACTAACCAGTGCAACACCAACTACACATAAGTTTCACTACTAAGATCTCTGAAGGATCGTGGCTTTTTTTGCCACTCAAACAACCTCGCGGGCGTCTGCCCGCTCCTCAAGCAAAAAATCAACACCGGGTTTTGGCTCAAAAAACTCAGTTGGACTCCTCTGTTTGCATATAAAAAGGAGAAAAGTGTAGCCAACTATATAGTCCGGGCGGCTTTACCAAAACAAGAACATTGGACTTTAAGAAGCATGTTGGATTTGCCACCAATTGTGGGACACCACAAATGTGGAACGTGCACATGCTGTGAGCAAACCATAGAGGGTGAGGTCTTCACATTTAATACTATCCACTGGAAGCACAACACGTTTACTAATTGTAAAACGAAGAATGTTGTCTATGCAGTAACTTGCCCTTGCCCAAAGCTGTACATTGGGAAGACAACCCAGGAGGTCCGACAACGTATCACCCAGCACAAGTCAAGGATTAGACGACGAGTGGAAAATGCCCCATTAGTCAGCCACTGGGCTACAATGACACACAGTGAGGTAGACTTGAAATGGACAGTGTTGTCCAAGATTGAGAGAGACCCTCGTGGGGGCGACTTGGAAGGCCAGTTAAGCCAACGCGAAGCACTACTCATCATGAAATTCAATACGGCGATTAACGGCCTGAATGAAGTAGCGGAGATATTCAGACCATTGGTCTAGACGGCGAGTAACATTATATAGAGTTACACACTGCCGTTCCTATCTGATCTGTTTTCACCAAATTTAATAGGCAATGTACGGAATGCCTTTTTCCTGTATATTGAGTTTGCTGACAAAAGTTTAGTGACAGTGCCAGCTGTTGTCGTGCATCCCTTACCACCTGTCGAGTGACGAACATCATAAATTATATCCCACAGCAGCCACCTAATCTCTGGTCCTCATGGAATTCCTTCCGTTGTGAAACACGCGATTGCAATACCGTGCAGAGAAAGCCCCATAACATCGCTAGTCATCTGGTTTCCGTTGTGAAACACGCGATTTCAATACCGTGCAGAGAAAGCCCCGTAACATCGCTAGCTGTTGCACTAGCATCTTTTCTAAACATACTAAATTCTAAAACATTAATAAGTATTTGCCAAGAAAACTTTGGTACATTTCTAACTGTTGCACCAGTACCTTTCTTAAATATACCTAATTTTTTAGTTGCCACGTAAAACTACATCCCCCAGCAATCATCTGGTTTCCGGCACTTGGGATCGTTTAACCGTCACCATTTCCCACAATGCCAAACAAGCTTTACCAATGGACTGACACGGACAACGAGCTACCAGAGGAGAATCCCGGTAAGTGTTCTGACGGCTAAGGAAAGGACATTAAGGGCTGCGACAACTTAGAGAACTTTAGCACAGCGGGCGGAGCAGTTTTTGGTGACGACTTGTACCGCCTTTTTGTTTTCAGAATCCGGCGCGGGTACCCTACGTGAGACGAACGAGCGAACTCACCTAGGTAAGCCTTCTTTTTCCCAAGGATATATCGTGATTCAGCCTATCCACGGGAAAGCACTTTCTCAAGTAATCGACCAATGTTTACTTTTGGTTCTAGCAAAGAAACAGTAAACACGTTTGTCAGCCGGTAAAGAGGGCACCATCCCCTAATCCGGTAAGTGTAGCCAGTACCCCATCTGTGCAACAGTCTTGTGTTTGTCCAGTGTTGTGTGTTTAGCCTTTATATGACGAGCAAGAAACGATAATGCAAACGGCTTTCTGTTTAGGTTCCACATCGCTTGGGACGAGTCGGACATATTTCAGGCAGCTAGAACTCCATTGTGGAGGCACTTTTTGAAGGTGGGTGAGGTCAGTTTTTGGCGGTTCTTGTGGAAATTCTGAGTTGTAGTACAATACCTAAAACAGATCTGTTATTATTTTTTTATTGCAGAAATTGGTTGGTCCTGAAGAGAACCCAAAAGATAGTGGTTCGAAACGCGTCGACCAGTTTGGTCCTTGTTTTGCACCTTCCTGAGATTTTTTTTGATTCAAAATAACACTGGAACTTTATTGTTTCAACAAAAAAGACAGAACACTTTTGTTGTACAAACTGATTTGGAGTCAATCTACCAGAAAAGAAAGGGCGCTACTAGGACCGGGTTTACAGTGCGTGTGTAGTTTTGTGTATGTAGGAGTATATTGGCCATGAATGTCTGAAGAGTGTATGTGTGTTTGTTTTACTCATTTAGGGGATCATGAGTATCATGTTGATGTATTAAATGTAATGTAAGATATTGTTTTGTACAAAAGATAAATGCGCAATGAAGTAATGTTGCAGCGCAAAATTGTTTAGAAATGTGAAATAAATCAAAATCATTTCCTGTGATTAATAAGGAAATCCATAAAACCCTCCTCTCATGTTTCATTTCATTTTAGGAGCTATAAATGTATAAGGTCTAGTCAGTCTTAGCTTGGACTATTTGTTCTGTTTTTCCAGTTAATTGGGCTCAGTCCAACTGAGTTTTTTGAGCCAAAACCCGGTGTTGATTTTTTCCTCTCAGGTCACAGGCAGCAGGTCCAGTCCATCGGTGCTTCTCTCCTGTCGGAGACGGCAGGTCCAGTCTTCAGGGCTCCTCTCAGGTCACAGGCAGCAGGTCCAGTCCATCGGTGCTTCTCTCCTGTCGGAGACGGCAGGTCCAGTCTTCAGGGCTACTCTCAGGTCACAGACAGCAGTTCCATTCCTTCAGGGCTCCTCTCAGGTCACAGACAGCAGGACCGGTCCGTAAAGGCTCCTCTCAGGTCACAGACGGCAGGTCCAGTCCTTCCGGGCTCCTCTCAGGTCACAGACGGCAGGTCCAGTCCGTCAAGGCTCCTCTCAGATTACAGACAGCAGGTCCTGTCCACTTCTCATCTTCTGCAGGTCCAGAAAGTGTTCTGAGGAGGTGATTTCATGTGCCACGTTTATGCCAAGCACAGGCTGGTTGGTGGGGTTGACACCTGGGCACTCCTAACCTATCCATTTTTTCATCACTTCTTGTTTTCTCTACTGCAAGCATTCTCATAGTGCCGCACACTCCCAAAATCACGGATGGGGCAACTCTTCTACCCTTTTGCAGAGCCTGCCTGCCCACTCAAAGGTGTGGGGAGGATAATGAGTATATTTATAGCCCCCCCACTCTGCCCCAGAAACCACCACCTCCCTGGGAACACTTTATTTAAATGCGGGGGTCTGTTGCGGACCCCCGGGGACCACCACCTCCCCGGAGCATCACAACAGTTGAGAGGGGGGCCCGAGGCCCCCCTCCTGGAGCCTTCAATGGCCCTGGGGACCGCCACCCCCCAGGGCTGGCTCCTGCAATGTCCCGGGGTGCCCACCCCCAGGACAGTGCCGTTTGCTATGGCAGGGCGGGAGCACGGCTCCCACCCTGCCATAGCAAAAACTGCTTTGCTTCTTGGAAGCGAGAGCAGGAAACCTTCTCTCACTTCCAAGAAGCAAAGCAGAATTACTTTTGGGCGAGGGGAGCTGCATGTTAGCAGTTCCCTTTAACCAAAAGCAATGCCGGCTCCCGCAGGAGGCGGGGAGCCGGCTTGGACTGTGTTGGCATTGGGGCTTCCTCCACGGTCCCCAATGTAATTGGCCTCAGGAGGGGCCCCCCCTTCCAAAAAAAAGGGGCTGGCCAGGCCCCTGGGGTTGGGGTCCCCGGGGCTAATAGTGGGCCAGGAAGGGGGGCTCTGTTCATTGCTGTCCTGTGGGGCCACGCCGCTACAACTGCTTTCCTCACCTGCTGCCAGCCTCCCCTGCCGCCGACGCCGTCTTGCATCCAGGCGCGGCCGCAGTGAGGGGAGGACTATATCCCCCAACGCGGTACAAAAGGGGGTGGTGATGGACGGAGCATCAGAACCAATCAAACACTCACACCCAGTCAACAGATCTGGGTTTGATCCATCACCGTTCTTTAGCCCACTCTGCCACCCCAGTTCAGACATGGCCTTATGCAAATCAGTCTGACCCTGTGCCTCGTGGGAACAGTCCAGCCCGAACTGCCAAGCCATGCCTTCCCTGGATGACATTGTTCTGCATTCTGTCCATCCACTGTTGTTTTTGCATATATCCCCCAACAGCACTAGCGGCAGGAAGCCGCACACGCCCCCTCGGCGCCCGGAGGACTACTTTAACCGAGGAGAGCCCCGGTGGAGTGGGGGCTCTGTTCATTGCTGTCCTGTGGGGCCACGCCGCTACAACTGCTTTCCTCACCCGCTGCCAGCCTCCCCTGCCGCCGACGCCGTCTTGCATCCAGGCGCGGCCGCAGTGAGGGGAGGACTACATCCCCCAACATCACTAGCGGCAGGAAGCCGCACACGCCCCCTCGGTGCCCGGAGGACTACTTAAACCGAGGAGAGCCCCCGCGTCCCGGGACGCGCGCGGGTGGTGCCGGGCGAAGCCCAGGCAAAGGGCGGGCCCTCTGAGGCCCTCAGAGGTCAACAGAGGTCGGGCGGGCCATCCCTCTAAGCTGCTACTTAAGGTGAGGTCAGTGATATGTCAAACATGGGGAAACGTAATGCCAATGTAACCACAAAGTCATCTGTGGTCCACTCTGCACTCCCGCTATCCTTAGAAAGCATGCTGGACAACGCTTTCAATATGGTTACAAATGAAATAGCCAACACCGAGAGGAGAATGTCTATGGAGCATACACGCTTACATCCTGAGTCGCAGGAAATAAGCCCAAAATATAACTTACCGCTGTCCCCCGTGGTCACAGTTGCCAAACCTAATGCGGCCAACCTAGTACCTACACCATCAGGAGGTAACTGTGGTACAATTGTAATCGATTCACAGTCTGATCCCATTACGCATGCTTTCATCCCTCCTCTGTCCCCGAATAACAAAACTGCAGGGGAAAAACGAAAAAGAGGCTCTTTGAAACTATCAGCCAACAAAAGGAAACAACCCTCACGCAACAAGAGCCAACCAACCCCGCAGAGTATGTGGACTAGAGGGAAGCAAAAAATGCCAGGGGGTAGCAGCGTCATGACTGAACCATTGCAACCCGCTGAAGGGCTCTTGGACACTGTTCCCTCCAAAGAAGGACATAATTGCGCATGCACACAGACTGATCCTGTAATTGAAAGCGCCACCTTAAAAAAGTCAAATGAGAATTTTATGCGAAAAGGAAAGGGGTTATTAGCCTTGATTTAATAAGGGGAGATCGCCTTTTGAAAGAGCTGGAAGTTGCTAGTAACGGCTTCCTGGGCGGAGGGCCCAATACTATAAGTAGTACAGCCACATCCAACACTGCATCAAAAGGTGTCAATGGAGAGAGTAATCATACTGTAATAACTCCTCAGCATACCCCGGTTGGAGCAATGGAATTAGTTTGTCCTATTGGCATGGCCTCCAACACGCTAAAGGACGCTTCTACCTTGCCTTCTATAAGGCTGGAGGTACCCACTAATATTGGGCCAGATAAGGGCCAAATCATTGCTACTAGGCCGACTAAACACCTGGGGCCAGCCCTTCATCTGCCTCCCGATGCCTGCCCCTATGTTTTAATTTTGGCAGGCGTACCACAGCTAAGGGATGGTCAGAGTGATTCATGGGTTCAGCTAAACAACAAGTGCTTAGACTGGCTGTCCAAACACAAAGGGGTAGGCCCTAACATATCGAGAGAAATGTTGTCCGTCCGACGGGTGTGCTGGGTTGGTCCATCACCTAAGAATATAGCAGGAGACTGTATCGTAATTAATTTCAGAAATCCTATTACAGTCAAATCCATCCTCGGCAGTTCTAACAATTATTTCTTCCCTCCTACTGTTATAACCTCTTTGCCACTGGGCTACTTCTATAGACCCCATCAAAGATTACCCAGCCCTGCCCCACCACCTTTCCCACTGCATAATAGGTTCAGCGCATTGTCTGAGCTGGGTACCCTGGACTGACCATCAGTTACCATCCCAGACTCAGTAACCAGGAATCATACTAACACACCGGGCACAGTGGGTGAATCGTCAACTTACCCCACTACAAAGGGCACTAATGGCATTAAAGCGCCCACATTGTCATTTCACCTTAAAACCATTAGCCATTCCATCGCCTCGCCATCCTTGAATTATAATTTGACAATTTTGAGTTGGAATATAGCAGGTCTTAATGCGAAAGTAAAAGTTGGGGACTGGGTGGACTGGGTTTTTAACTTTGACATCCTAATGTTTCAAGAAACTTGGTGTACCAGTCCCCTACTTTTTGAGGGTTATAGCTGTTATAATCAAATTGTACCAATCCCGGCCATGGGCAGACCTAGCGGGGGACTATCCATTTGGGTTAAAATTAGGGCAGAAGTTAAAATAGAACTATTGGAAACAAATGATACGAGTTTTCAGGCCATGCTTTACATCAGTAGAATAAGACTATGTTTAATTAATTTTTATAATAACGACTTCACAACACATCCTAATATGAATTTTATAAAATTGTTTGATTTTATAGATGAAATCATAGATGGTCAAAAGTTTGGTAAACTTGACGGCATATGTTTAGGAGGAGACTTTAATGCACATATTTACCGTAAAACTCCTCCTTGTAAAAGAGGTGAAGAATTGTCTAACCATCTTGCCACACGGGACCTAGTAAATGTTATGGAAAAGGCAAATATTGCCGCAAATAAAGGCCCTGTGGCCACCTACGTCGGGCGTGGGAGTGCATCTACAATCGATTACGTATTTACAACCTCCCTGCTCGCGGATCTTTTACTAGAGGCCACAGTCGTCAGTACCATATACAGTGACCATCACCCGATTTTATCCTGTTTTAAATCTATTAAAAAAACGGTGAATCGGAGAGAAATCGGGGCTAAAATCTTAGCCGTGTCGACAGACAAACTTAGGGTGGTCTGGAAGGGGATTGACAGCAAGGGGGTGCTAGCTCGCATTATAAAATCGCAGCCCTCACTAGAATCCACCTGCCTATCCATAGACAGCCCCGGACATGCCATTGTTGAAGCATTTTCTGGGCTGTGTAAGGCAATAAAAAAGGAGATTTCCAAACCAGCCCCAGTCAACACTAACAAAAATCCAAGATGGTTCGACAACCTATGCTCCAAGGCTAATAGGGAACTAAGGACTGCCCTCACAGCTGATCCACCAGATCAGTTACTGGTGAGGACTCTGAGGTCAAGATACAAGCGTACCCTAAAAACAAGATCTGAAGAGCTTCTAAAAACCCATTGGGAATCCCTTGTACGCACAGCAGCAACGAAGGACGTTGCTGGGTTTTGGAGCGAGGTCAAGAACTTAAGATCGATTGGATCTAATATCACCCCCATAAATTGTAGCATATTAGGGGATGTGTGGGTGGAGCATTTTTCAAATATGTATATGGCACCGACTCCCCTTATGGTAAATTTACAGCCCCCCAAGTTACCGAACATTTCCATAATGGAGGTGGAGGATGCCATTCTACAAAGCGCAGGGAACAAAGCTCCTGGCCCTGATGGACTATCCATCGACTTAATTAAATCAGAGCCTGACTTTTGGTCACCCTTATTGTGCAATGTTTTTAATAATTTATCTAATACCCTACTGCCTGATTCTTGGTCTAATAGTACTATCGTACCAATTTTTAAAAAAGGTAACAGACTTGACCCTGGCAGTTATCGCCCAATATCGTTAATCGATATGACTTTGAAAATCTTGGGCATGGTCATTTTTAATAAAATCAGTAATTGGGCCGAAGTGAACACGATTTTACACCCATGCCAGCTAGGCTTCAGAAGTAATGTAGGGACCGTGGAGCAATGCCTAAATCTAATCTTAGCCAAATACACTATAGCTAATAAATCCCCAATTTATTTAGGTTTTATGGATTTAAGTTCTGCTTTTGATTTTGTTAATCGCTCCCGTTTATGGTCAGTTTTGTTGAGTTATGGTTTAGATGAATCTTTGGTCCACTTTCTGGCCCACCTATACAGTGATTTAAAAGCCTGTGTTCGAATAAACAATGACGGTGAGGTCTCGGGCGAGATTTTAATAGGCAGGGGGGTAAGACAAGGCTGCGTCTTGGCCCCCCTGCTTTTTATTTTATACATAAATGAACTAAGCACATCTCTGGCCAAACTAACTAGCGATGTCCCGCTCATCAATGGTAATCCACTTCCTGCACTTCTTTATGCGGATGATGCGGTCCTTATGGGCCGCACACCCAATGCACTGCGCACTTTAATTTCAGGATTTGTCTCTTACATGGACGATCTTGGCTTATGCACCAATTTTAAAAAATCCTATATAATGTCTTGCGGCCCAAAGAAACACAAAATTCAACATATCATGTCAGGGAACAACGTTTTAAAATGCACTTGCACTTTCCCCTATTTAGGTCTGTTGTTTTCTGACTTCGGATCCTGGCAACCCCACGTTGCCAGAGGGAGGAACAAATTGGGTAAAGCCATTAACTCTATAATCACCCTCCGTCAACCAAAACATGCTGAGGTCATTTCGCCACTTTTACAAATTTATAGAACCCAGTGCCTACCCACAGGAACCTATGGCGCTGAGGTGTGGGGATATTCGAATTGTACCAATATACAGACGGAAGAGAACAAATTCTGTAGGAAGGCCCTGGGGGGGTCATTTAAGGGGGGTCATGGAAGAAGACATGGGTAAATAGGTGTCTAAATACAGTGATGTAATATCTGACGTCATCAGCAGAGGATTGCGGTCGCGTGAGTTATAGTTGCCTGCGCTAACTATAACGGGGGAATTTCAATGGTTTTTACGAGGGAAATGTCCAGCTAACTATAACATGTGTGAAACCTATGGTTTTTTAAGTGAATATATATATATATATATATATATATATATTCACTTAAAAAACCATAGGTTTCACACATGTTATAGTTAGGAATTAGCATTTAAAAAAACCTTGCAAATTCACTTAAAAAACCATATGTTTCACACATGTTATAGTTAGCTGGACATTTCCCTCATAAAAAACCATTGAAATTCCCCCGTTATAGTTAGTGCAGGCAACTATAACTCACGCGACCGCTATCCTCTGCTGATGACGTCAGATATTACATCACTGTATTTAGACACCTATTTACCCATGTCTTCCTCTATTAATCTTTAGCTATACATATATTACAAATATTTATTTTTCAGAAAGACACATATGTAATCAGTGATGTAATATCTGACGTCATCAGCAGAGGATTGCGGTCGCGTGAGTTATAGTTGCCTGCACTAACTATAACGGGGGAATTTCAATGGTGTTTTACGAGGGAAATGTCCAGCTAACTATAACATGTGTGAAACCTATGGTTTTTTAAGTGAATTTGCAAGGTTTTTTAAATGCTAATTCCCAACTATAACGTGTGTGAAACCTATGGTTTTTTAAGTGAATTTGTACGTTTTTTAAAATGCTAAGTTATGTATTTATTAATATTTTTTTTTTTCAGGTTTTTCACCGTGCGCTCACCGTGCATGCACGGTGCGCTTTACCTCACATATCAACAAAGAAAGCATTGAGTTCCTAGATGTAAGAGAATATATCAGGGAAGGCAGTATAGCCACCACTCGTCATAGAAAAGTGACAGCAGGAAACTCTGTGCTTCATGCTGATAGCGCACATCCAAAACATCTGGTACAGAGCATCCCATATGGGGAACTCCTCGGACTTAAAAGAATATGTAGTACCCAACAAGATTTAGATGTGTGCACACAATAGGCTGTTACGAGATTCAGAAACAGAGGATACATCAACTCCATCCTCCGGGAAGCTGTAGCCAAAGTTGCACTCAATTCTAGGGAATCCTTGTTGGAACCTAAGAGTAAGAATAATGATGATCCACAAGGAAATAGTACACCCAGACTAATAACGACATATAACCGGCAGGAGAGAAAAATAAGGTCAATTATCAAACACAACTGGCAGATCATACGCACAGATGCAGTTTTGGCACAAAATCTTTCAGTAGACCCTATAATTACTTTCAGGAAAGGGCTGTCTATAAGGTCCCAAATAGTTCAGAGCAGTCCTGAAGTTCACTCCAAAATGTGGCTACAGCCCAGACAGGGTTTTTTTTAAATGCTCGACATGCAGAATGTGTAAATTTGCAGAGAACACTACAAAATACTCCACCCCTTTCAACCAGACTGAAATCCCTATCAAAGGCAGCTACAACTGCAGAACGGAGTACGCTGTCTATGTTCTAACTTGCACTTGTGGCCTACGATACGTGGGGAGCACGAAGCTACAGGTGCATGTTAGAATTTTGCAACATTTACGAGCAATAGTAAATAACGACACAGCGTACCCAGTTACAAGACACTTCAAGACTGAACATAACTTGGGGTGTTTAAAATATTTTGTGATTGCTGCGGTTCCCACTCCACGTAAAGGAGCTAACGGGGAAAGATCTTTGCGCCAATTGATTCTTGAGCACGTTAGGAAAGCTCCTAATGGGCTCAACAATGCGGAAGACCTAAACAATTTTCTGTAAATCTGTAAAAATGCATTGTCACAGAGTTGCCATTTTGGATGTTGGGCACAGCGATCTGCCAATATCTATTCCCCTACCTCTAGTTCCACGTTCAGGGACACAGATAAAAGAGAAATAACATGAGAAAAATTATTCTGTAAAAAATGGGCATGTCTCTTGTTATAATTAATGGTTTATCTGCTGCTAATTCATCAATTTTAACCCCACATTAAATAATTTTTAGACACATAGATTTTAGGTTTGCGCTAGCACTTTATTACATGGATGGGCAGCTGTATTTTATCTGCACTTATTTTGCACTTATGCACTTATAGCAATCAGCGTTTGCCGCAAAATATAAGACGTTACTATAGCTATATTTGATATCCTAAGCACTTTTGGGCTTAACGACAACAGAGTAACCGAGGGGCTAGGCTAGTCAAGCATTCATGCAGACATAGTATTATTAGTCGAAAGAGGTGGAATCTCCCTTTCGTGTGCCCTCACTGGGATATTCTGGTGTTAAGGCTTTATTAAAGACGATAATTGCACAGGTCGGACTATCGGACCAAAAACCAGTATCTGATGTGATAACCATGAAATGTTGGTGCATTTAAGCAGTGATACATGTTTTAAAGTTTTTAAATATGAAAGTATTTATTTATTTATCTATTTTGGCACACATGGTTTTAGTATTTAAATGCTGAGAAATTATATCAGTTATTTATTTGTTCATTCATATTTATATATTTATGCATTGACTTAGTGTTTGTCACATAAATATGTCTGACGAGTTTCAATATCGCTTGTTTAACTACACATAAAAACATAAAGGTAATGTGCTATTTGCTCATATTGGCAAACACCTGGGAATGAAAACAGACTATTTTAGGCGCTATAACACAATATGTTGTCTATGTTCATTTATGTGACACGGGGGGAGGAGATTCAGAGCAATACAAAAAATGGAGGTGGACTGCGATTCCGCATGTGATCAAGGACACCGTGTTGTCCGAAACGCGTCATAAACGGCTTTGTGTAAATAAAGACCTTTTTTGCCACTCATCACCGGAGTATATATATATATATATATATATATATATATATATATATATATATATATATATATATATATTCAATGAAAAAACCATAGGTTTCACACATGTTCTAGTTAGCTGGACATTTTACTCATAAAAAACCAATGAAATTCCCCCGTTATAGTTAGTGCAGGCAACTATAACTCACGCGACCGCAATCCTCTGCTGATGCTAATACTGTATTTAGACACTTATTTGCCCATGTCTTCTTCCATTAAAGTTTAGCTATACATATATTACAAATATTTTTTTTTCATAAAGACACATATGTCATCAGCAGAGGATTGCGGTCGCGTGAGTTATAGTTGCCTGCACTAACTATAACGGGGGAATTTCATTGGTTTTTTATGAGTAAAATGTCCAGCTAACTAGAACATGTGTGAAACCTATGGTTTTTTCATTGAATTTGCAAGGTTTTTTAAATGCTAATTCCTAACTATAACGTGTGTGAAACCTATGGTTTTTTCAGTGAATTTGTACGGTTTTTTAAATGCTAAGTTACTTTACGCCGTTCGTGGCGTGCGCGCCCACTTAACGCAGTTCGTTCCGTGCGCGCACGGTGCGCTTCGCGCACCGTGCGCGCACAGTGAGCACGCGGTGCGCTTCGCGCACCGTGCGCTTACTTTACGCAGTTAGTGCCGTGCACGCACGAAGGGCACGCGGTGCGCTACGCGCACCGCGTGCCCACGTTACGCTGGATGGGCCATGTACGCACGATGCACTTCGCGCACCGTCCGCACACGGAGGACATATTATGCGCTTCGTTGTGAAATGTTAAATATTAAATGTTTTTTACCTTGGTGGTTATTTTGGGACACCTTAATTAAGGCTAGGTGGTTAGAAGCTGTCTAACCAGCCGCTTTATAGGTTTTCCACCTTTGATTTTCCTCCCCCCCTAAGAGTGCGAGACAGAAAATGGCGGCCGCCGCTTCCTCGTTTCGACCGATTCGAATGTTTACTAAGATCTAACAGCCAATCAGAATCGCGCTCGCGCACGGCACCGTACGCGTACGGTAAGCTTACCGTAAGCGCACCGTAAGCTGCCACAGATATATATATTGATTTAAATGCTATTTTCTCAGGAACTACTGAACAGATTTACACCAGGCCTACAAAAGGCACTTCCTTGACCTGTAGACTACCTCTCTGCCAAATTTCAAGTAACTCTGTTCAGCCGTTCGGGCTGTAGCTGTGTCTAAAGGTCCTATGGAAAAATGCATGGGAAAAACGCGTTTTGGGACCCCCCTTTTTTCTCAGCCCCCGCTTGACGAATCCCCCCGAGACTTTCAGGGTAGGAGCGGAGCGGAGCGCCCCATTAGTTTTGAAAATTTCGCGAGGATTAGTCGACCGGCGCCAAAGTTATTCCAAA
Source organism: Triturus cristatus (assembly GCF_964204655.1). Taxonomy (NCBI): domain Eukaryota; kingdom Metazoa; phylum Chordata; class Amphibia; order Caudata; family Salamandridae; genus Triturus; species Triturus cristatus. The sequence goes on along the minus strand of NC_140584.1, from coordinate 1,209,196,066 downwards.
TAGAATGTTGCGGTTTTCCTATGGAAACAGGGTCCTAACTATAACTACCTACTGGCGACTGCCAGTAGGTAATATATATATTTATATTATCTACTGGCGGTCGCCAGTAGATAGATATAGTTAGGACCGTGGTTCCATAGGAAATCCGCAACATTCTATTTGGAATAACTTTGGCGCCGGTTGACGAATCCTCGTGCAATTTTCAAAATAGGTGGGGCGCTCCGCTCCCACCCTGAAAGTCTCGGGGGGGGGGGGGGGATTCGTCAAGCGGGGGCTGAGAAAAAAGGGGGGTCCCAAAACGCGTTTTCCCCATGCAATTTTCCATAGGGACCTTTAGTCCAAGGTACAGCCCGAACGGCTGAACAGAATTGCTTGAAATTTGGCAGAGAGGTAGTCCTCAGCTCAGGGAAGTGCCTTTTGCAGATCTGGTGTCAATCTGTTCAGTAGTTCCTGAGAAAATCAAAAGTAAAATCATATATATATGTGGGCGGAGCCTAACCACACATCTCATCCTGAGATCTGATTGGCTGTCAGCACTTCATCCAAGAAGTGTTGGCAGCCATCTTGGGACCAATATACATGATAGCACCTCATTAAAAAGCATTGCAGTTAATAGAAGGTTTTAAGACTTTAGTTACATTATAAATCATTTGTTGATGGTACCATACTCATTTTAGGAATTGTGGTATGTTCTAAGGTGATTTCACCATGTGAAAAAGCCTTCTGCTGGGATATCGGGATTGAGAGAAAAATATTTTCTCATGTTTTTCCCACAGAGGTTTGGAAGGTGATCTTTAAGCTAAACTGAGAGCTTATTTTCTGTAAATTCACATTATCTTTCTCAGTCATGTGAGAATGAAGTCTGACATTCTCAGTAAAACATGTACATCCAACAAGGGCAGAGACTGTCAGTTGATTCCTTTGTGTTCTACTGCAGCTTCCCAGAGTGTTCCAAAGAACAACTAGAGCGCTAACAGTCCTACTTATGATAAACGTATGGTACACCTGAAGCCATCTTGCTTGGATTAAAGTGGTAACTCTTAAAACATTTAATTTAAAAAGGAACAAAATGAGGGGGTTCATTTTTCCATAACAAGTATGATTAGTGCTGCAGAAAGAAAAACTAGGGCACATTTTGACTTCTGAAATCCTCTTTTATTTCATTAAAAAATTCTGACATGCAGACTGAAACATGCACTTTATATACCAGCAGCAGTTTTCCCTGGTGAGCAGTAGCTTTACTACAGTGATCTAATGAGCAAAAAGAGTGCTAACATTCTGAATTTATGGCAAATGTGTGACACATCTGAATGCCTTCTTGATGGAATCAAAGTAAAAAACTGAAAGTATTTCCTACTGAGGAGACTGCAGTAAATGAGGAAATTAGGAAACTTCATAACAAATAAGTCTCCCAAGATGGCCACCAGAGACAAAAGAGCCCAAATGTAGCCCAAATATCACCCAGATGTAGCCCAAGTATAGCCCAATGACAGAATGTCCCAGAGTGTTCTTAAAAACAACTAGAGCGCTTACTGTCTTCATTATGACAAAAGTATGGCACACCTGAAGCCATCTTGATTGGAATAAACTGGTAACACTTAAAACATTTAATTTAAAAAGGAACACAATGAGGGGGTTCATTTTGCCATAGAAATTATGATTAATGCTGAAGAAAGAAAATGAGGGCACATTTTGAGTGACTTCTCAAATCCTCTTCTATTTCATTAAAAAATTCTGACATGCAGACTGAAACATGCACTTTTAATACCAGGAGCAGACTTCCATGGTGAACAGTAGTTTTACTACAGTGATCTAATGAGCAACTAGAGTGCTAACTTTCAGAATTTATGGCAAATGTGTGACATATCTGAATACCTTCATGATGGAATCAAAGTAAAAAACTGAAAGCATTTCCTACTGACGAGACTGCAGTACATGAGGAAATTAGGAAACTTCATAACAAATAAATCTCCCAAGATGGCCACCGGAGACAAAAGAGCCCAAATGTAGCCCGAAATCACCCAGATGTAGCCCAAATATAGCCCAATGACAGAAGTGTGCAAAACACTTATTATTTTGTGTTTTTGCAGTGTTATATAGTGCAGACTTGTCAGGTATTGGAGTGCTTTACATGAGCATTGGTTACATCACACAAGAACAAATTCATTTTGGTTGTAGACATGGGGAGACAAGTGATTTGACCAGAATCACAGAATGTCGAGCTGAAGCAGAAACTCCAACCTGGTTTCCCAGTTGCAAAGTCTGCAGTTCTGGAAGTAACACCACATCCTCTCCCCTAAGTGCAACATTTAATCAAGTGGTCAACTGGATAAAAAAACATAAAGATAACAAATAATTTAAAAGTGCTTTGTCGCTATTTGAAAACTCAGAAAATATGTCCTTATTTTCGTCTTTTAGAGCACTAACCATCATTTTGATGCCAATAAGACCCTCTCATATATGTAATTTCTAAAGGAAATGCTCTAGGTATTACAGTTTTGATTACATCAAGATGACGTCAGGCGTTCCACACTTTTGTAATAAATATAGAATGTTAGCAATCTAGTTGTTCATTAGGATACTGTTGAGAGGCAGAGGCCAGGGGCACGGACTCTGAAAATTGAAGGCAGGTAGGAGGGTGCAAAGGCAACAATTTAACCACACGGAGCAGGCAGGAAGGGCCGTGGCAGCACAACAGACTATGGAGGGCAGTGGAAAGGGGGGCAGGGGCAACAAACCAACAATACAGGACTTGCAAGAGAGGCTGTGGCAATGTAATAGACCATTGTGGGCAGAAGGAAGAGGCAATGCTAGTACAACCATACATGCCAACAGACCCGATTCAGCCAGGAAACGTCCAATATTTTTAAGCTCAAATGGGCTTTATTTGATCTGTCTCCTGTCTACAATCTCCTCTTTTTCAATGTAACTCAAAGGGGAAAATCAATACCCCAGTTTTTTTTCAAAATCTCCCTCTTACCAAGTTCAAAATGTTCGCAAGTATGGTACATTGGATCATGGGAGGAAATGGGGTAGGGACATGGACTTGGATAACAGAGGACAGGAGGGACATGGAGAGGTGCACCAAACTGACCCTGCAGGTTTGCAGCAGCACAATACACCACACAGGGCATGCGGGACGGGAGTGCAGCACAACAATCCATAGAAAGCAAGAGGGAGGGGACAGGACCATGCACATGGACAACAGAGAACAGAGGGGCAAGAGGCAATGGTAGCTAGCTGACCATAATGGACAGACAGGAGAGAAAGCTGCAGCATAACGGACCATAAAGGGCAGGAGGGAAGGATCAGGGGCATTACAATGGAACAGACAAGCCAGGAGGGAGGGAGTAGGGGTCTGCACATGTAAACAGAGGGCTGGGGGCAAGGGGGCAGGGCAGGAGCAGCAAGATAGCCATGGAGGTCAGGCAGGATGGGCACTAGAAGCAAGACACACCATGAAGAGCAACAGTGAGACTGTGATGGCATACACACAGACCATGGAGGGAAGGTGGGAGGGGGTCAGGGGCAGCTAACTGACCACACAGGGAAGGTGGGAGGGGCCATGGCAGCACAGAAGACCATGCATGGCAAGTGAGAGGGTTAGTGGCAGTACAATGGCTATGATAGGCAAGAAGGAGGGTGCAGGGGCATGCACAAAGGACGATGGAGGATAGAAGGGAGGGTCAGGACCTGTGCACAGACAAGAAAGTTCAGGGGAAGGGGCCTCACAACAGACCGCACGGGGCAGGCAGGAGGAGCAGTTGCAGCACAACAGACCAGGGAGGGCAGAAGGGTGTGGCAGTACAATGGACCATGTAGGACAGGAGGAAGAGGATAGGGGCATGGCATGTGGACAGGCAGGGTGGAGGTGGCAGGGACAGGTTACAGCCATCTGACAATGCTAGGCAGGTGGGAGGGGAGTGGCAGCTCAACAGAACACTCAGAGTAGATAGGAGTGGCAGGTCCATGGAACATGGTCGGCAAAAAGGATGGAGCAGGGGCATGCACAAAGACATCGGAGGGCAGGGGGAAGGAGAATAGGGGCAGCAAGCTAAGCACAGAGTTTAAGCAGGAGGTCAATGATGGGGCATAGAATTGGGCAATGGAGGGCAGGAGGAGGGGACTGGTACATCATACTAAATTGAGGGCAGTGGCAGCACATCAGACCATGCATGGCAGGAGGGAGGAGGCTAGTCCATGGATTCACACAACAGAGGATAGGGAGGAGGGGGATGGGGCAGCAAGCTAACTGTTCAGAGAAGGCGGGTATTAGGAACTTTATTTTTTTTTTTAACGTGTGTCTGTGCGAACTACTTAAAATATGAACAAGTATGCAGCATAATCTCACTTTTATTCAGGAAGAAGAGGACGTTTGTGACTGTGACTCCGGGCTCACTTGGCAGAAACAACCCCTGACCCTCCACCCCCTATCGCAAAATGTAATGCCCGTGAAAAGGGTAGGTGAACACAGTGTTATATACAACATAGTCCTGAGAGCACGATTGAAAATGAAAACTAGATATAGTGTATGGTATAAACTATGCACCAAAATGTGTGATATAAGATGAACCGGGCGTGAAATATAATATGCAATACATTGTGCGCAATGACAGATTCATTGGAGAGCGCGAGATAGCACAGGCACTAGCGCGTGCTATGCGATGTGCGCCTTGGAGTGTAATATGCACAGGGCAGTGTTGTGTAACCTAACTAGTCTCTAAAGTTGTAAAATAAAATATGTGCTGGGGGGTGTAACGTTGCATATGCACTGTGACAAAGATATGGATCCCAGATTGTAATATGTATGGCATAGCACTGTGCGTTATAACATAGGCATCGAGGAAGGCACGTTAGATGGGGCAATATAACCCGTGCGAAGACAAGTCTGGCATGACATATTCACGGGGTGGTGTTACAGTGCACATGGGATAGAGAGTGTCATAGCATACGCACTAGCTGGTGGAATACAACACAGAGGTGTGTGGCACTCGGCAGGCAATGGTGGGTGTAACACAGCATTGGGCTCTGCCAGGAGCGCGCTGTGACTCTCAAGTGATGTTCGTCCCCTTTCCAGAGAGTAAAATAAAAAGTATTACACATCCGGCACTGGATGTGTGTTTTATTAACCGTGAGGGGGGTTTCTTACATAGTTTTGGTCGAATTTTTGTCGAATCCCCTTTGAATGGCTTGGTGTGCATGTGTATTAAATGTGCCCGTCAATAGCTACCCATGTTTGTATAAATAAACGACAAGGGTGTCTACCGGGATTAGGCACGGTAGGGCATCAGACATGTCAGAGCTTCACTAGTGGTGTAAATACATTCTACGTGGATTCATTGTATGCATAGTCGCCTTTTAATGAATATCACTCAAATCGTCATGGTGATAGGTACGTACGGTTTGTCCAGCATGTCCTAGGTGTGTCTATAAATATATATTTTTTAAAAATAATAAAAAACAGTGGCCGGCCCTGGGGATTGGGGTCAAAAAAATATAATTAGGAGACAGGCCCTGGGGGATGGGGTCATCAGGGCCAATAAATTAGAATGAGAAGGGGAACCACACAGCCCCCCTTCTTAAAAAATTAAAATAAATAAAAGACTGGCATCGTGCCGGAGGCCACGCCCCCTCCTTGCAGCACTCTGCAAACGCGCCCCCTGGCGAGATGTAAGTTGGGGAATTAATTCCTCTTCAATACTGAGGGTCCCTGAGGGCCAACTAGCCCAACAGGCATCTCCAGTATGCGCCAGGGAGCTGCGCTGCAGACAGGTGTTCTGAGGCCAAGCCCCTTTTTACACCTCTCTGCAACTCAGCTCTGTGGCGCTTACTGGAGGTACCTAGTGGTCTAGTTTGACCCTAGGAACTCTTAGGATTCAAGGGGACTTAATCTCTCAACTTAGAACAGCCACAGGGCGCGTTTACACAGTGGTGAAGGGAGGGGACGGGGCCTGAGGTGACGTGTGCAAACACGCACTATGGCACGTTTTAAATTGGGGATATAATTTCCCTTCAATACTGAGGGCCCCTGGGGGCTAACTAGCCCACCAAGTGCTTCCAGTAAGCGCCACTGAGCTGCATTGCAAAGAGGTGGTCCAGGCTGTGTCACTTTTTACACCTCTCTGCAACGCAGCTCTGTGGCACTTACTGGAGGTACCTAGTGGGCTAGTTGGACCCTAGGGACCCTCAGGATTCAAATGAACTTAATCTCCCAACTAAAAACGGACACAGGGCGTGTTTACACAGTGGTGAAGGGAGGGGACGGGGCCTGAGTTAACGTGTGCAAAAACGCCCTGTGGCCTATTTTAAGAGGTAGTTTTAATCCCCCTGCCCTATTATATACTAGGGGCTTACAGAGGACGTCATGCTAATCACAGGGGGACCCCAACGCATAATGTTCCCTAGTGTATGTAGGTGTTTTCACTGTATTCTAAGTGTCTTTTAACATAGCACTGGCTCTAGGACTGGTTAGTCAGACTCAGTTACCACCAGTATCCGTCTGAAAAAGTTGAGGGTACAGGATGATTTTGCAACAAGGATTCTTTCTGCTCTTCTTTTTGTTCTTTCTGCACGTTATCCTTCTTCCTGCACTTTTCTTCGTCTTTGAGGACTTCTGTTGCTTCTTTCTGCACTTCTTTTTTTTCTTTCTGTGCATTTTTTCTTCTTTCTTCACATGTCCTATCTCTGTAGGCATAGTTAGAAATTAGCATTTAAAAAACCTTTGAAATTCACAGAAAAAACCATAGGTTTCAGGCACGTTATAGTTAGGAATTAGCATTTAAAAAACCTCAGAAATTCACTGAAAAAACCATAGGTTTCAGGGGTGTTATAGTTAGCTGGACTTTTCACTTGTACAAAACCATTAAAATTCCCCCGTTATAGTTAGTTCAGCTAACTATAACTCGCGCGCCCGCAATGCACTACTGATGACGTCACATATTACATCACTCATGACATGGTCAGTGACATCACTCATGACATCACTGATGACATCTCAAATGACATCTCAAATGACATCACTGATGACATCACTGATGACATCATCCTTGTGATAGAGTGGCAGACCTCCTCTCACCCTAATATAACCTTTGATACACACATTCAAAAATACAGACTAAAATTTTGAAAACAATGGACATACCAATACCAGTTACAACAACCTCTTCAGTAATTCTAAGATCCACATACACATCCACTCATTCACCAACAGTCCTATACAGTCACTCATACATGTACTCACTCATCATATGTACTCATACACCTATACATCCTGTTACACAATGCCACTCATCCATAGAGTTACTCACACACATAGTCACTCATGCTAATAAAGAATCAAACATACATTTACTTGCATATACAGTTATACACACACCACCACACTTACTTCTACGGAAACTTACACATACTTAGTCTTTTAAACAATCACTTATAGAAACACATACTTATTCATACAGGAACTCTTTCAATCTCTCACTCTCACATATACTCACTTATATACACCAATAGTCACATATACTAGTTTAAAACATATGTAGTTACTCATAAAGACACTATTGAGACAGTCATTCACTCACTAACACACCCATACACACACTCCTCCACCCATACAGTCATGCACACATGCTGTCTTCAACACATACAAACAGTGAGTCACTCATTCATGCACCTATGCACTACGTAATACCCCCCACTAACCATGCAGACACTCAGACTGATACTCAAAAAACCAACTAATAACCTATATAGACACCCATGTAGCTACTCACCAACCCATGCAGCCACTTATACACAAAGTGAGAGACTGATACAGATATTTACATATTTAAACATTACTCACTAAGCCATGTATTCACTATGATACACTTAATCAGTCAGTTACACAATCAATTTTTCAAAAACAAATCATCCATTTAGACACTTATTTACCCATTTATTCTTCCATCGACCTTGAGATATACATATGTAGAACATATTTAATTTTTAGAAAAACAGACATTCACTGGATGATGTCATCAGTGATGTCATCAGTGATGTCATTTGAGATGTCATCAGTGATGTTATGAGTGATGTCACTGACCATGTCATGAGTGATGTAATATGTGACGTCATCAGCAGTGCATTGCGGGCGCACGAGTTATAGTTGGCTGAACTAACTATAACGGGGGAATTTCAATGGTTTTGTACAAGTGAAAAGTCCAGCTAACTATAACACCCCGGAAACCTATGGTTTTTTCAGTGAATATATATATATATATATCACCTCCAACTCGTGACACTTTCCCTCTGCTTTATGCAGAAATGACGAGTGCAGACCATCAGTGGTGCAATGTTCTTTATTTCAGCAGTTTGTCTCGATGCGTTTCGGCCGTTCAGGCGGCCTTGATCACATGACTGCGCTTAGCAACTACCCCAGAATTTAAAGTGCCAGTGCATGTACAAATCCATGAACATACAAGAAATATGCTTGTAAAATACTAATACGAGAAAGTATTTTTACCAACTGTAAATATTTTCACTTTTTAAAGGTTTAAAATTTCAAGACAATCACCGATAATGAAAGCATAAATGCATTCCTAACCTTATTTCTACTGTTCATAGGTAGTACATATAATCATTCAAAGTGTCTACAACTTAACGTGCTCCCTCGAAGTAAATATAAATATACAAGTAAAAACTTATCTTCCCATATAGTCCTGATAAATCGTTCCAGGGACGATAGTTTTCCCAAAAAATATATCTATATATATATATATATATATATATATATAATATGTTTTTAGGCTGACCGGGTGATAGGGTCCCCAGGGCCATAATTGGCCTCAGGATGCGGCCCCCCTTCAAAAAATAAAAGGCTGGCCAGGCCCCAGGAGATGAGGTCCACGGGGCCATAATTTGCCTCAGGATGCGGCCCCCCTTCAAAAAATAAAAGGCTGGCCTGGCCCCGGGAGATGAGGTCCACGGGGCCATAATTTGCCTCAGGATGCGTCCCCCCCTCCAAAATACAAAAAATAAAAGGCTGGCCAGGCCCCAGGAGATGGGGTCCACGGGGCCATAATTTGCCTCAGGAGGCGCGGCCCCCTTCCTGTTAAATGTTTTTTGTTTCTTTAAAATGGGTCAGGCCCTGGGGTATGGGGTCTCCAGGGCCCAAAAAATACTAAAAGAAGGGGGGCCACTCAGCCCCGCTTTTAAAAAGACAAAAAAAGAAAGGAAAAACTAGCATCTCGCCAGAGCCCCACCCCCTCCCTGCACCCCTCTGCAAACGCGCCTCCTGGCGCGTTCTGGGTTGGGGCTGCCGCTGTATTTTTCTCGCTAGTTTCCTCTTTGTTCCTGGTGCCCACTCTCTGTTTTTTTCCCACCGCCGACGACCCGTGACTCCTCCCCCTACCGCCCCGCTCCTGGCTCCCAGCTGCACGTCCCCCCCCCCCTCCCCTTCCTAATGGTGGCCGCTGCATGGTCGCGCCACTGGCGTGCCTAAGGCAAGCCCGTCTGCGCCTGTCCCCGACTGTGACCAGCGCCAGGACACCTGGTCCTCCCGGACCCCACCGCCACGACCCAACCACCCTCCACGCACTCAACCCTGGAAGACACGCAGACTGCGCAAGATCCTCACCCATCACCACCCACGGGCAGTTCTCGTGCAGACCCTGCCGCAGATCCTTCACCATCGACAAAGCTCCCATGACCGCCGAAGGCACACCCGATGCACGCACCACCCATACCCTGACTTGCATCCTTCTCTACGTGCGCTCCCTGCACCGACATGCCGTAGAGATCAGGGACCTGATAGACACCCTCTCACCTGACGTCGCATTCTTCACAGAAACCTGGACAAACACCACCTCCGGCCCCCACATAGTCACTGCCATCCCAGTGGGCTACAAGATCCAGAGAAAAGACCGACCACACTGCCCAGGAGGTGGACTCGCCATCGCACACAAGACCCCCTCCGACTCTCCACATCCAGCGAGGGCGACCCCCCCTCCAACACAGAACACCTCCACTTCCAGATCCAGACTAGCCCCAGGACCACGCTACCCGGTACCCTCATCTACTGACCGCCTGGACCCCGCACTCACCACGCAACCACCATCGCTGAACTTACCGCACCCCACACTATCACCTCTACGTAGTACATTCTACTCGGAGACCTGAATTTCCGCAACGGCAATGACCCCGACTCGACCACTCTCCTCGACAACCTCGCCAAACTTGGACTAAAGCTGCTCGCAAACACTCCCCCCCCCCCCCACAGAGCGGGCCACACGCTCGACCCCATCTTCGCAGAAGGTACTAACATCCACTTCAGTGTCACTACCCAACCCCCCTGGACCGACCACCACTGCGTCCATTTCACGTTCAACACCACCACCTCACCCAAGTCTGCCCCACGCCCACCAAGAAGGAACTGGAGCAAGGTCACAAAGGAACTCTTCAACAGCACCCTCCTCCAAGAACCCCCCCAGCGCCACGACCGATACCAACTCCGCAGCCAAAGAAGTTCACCGCTGGATCTCCCGCTGCGCCGACAAGCTTGCACTCCTCTGTCCCGCTGCTAAACAACGCCCTCTAAAAGCCGCCTGGTTCACCGCTGACCTTCCAGAATCCAGACGTTCCTGCAGACGCCTGGAGAAAACCTGGTAAAACCTGAGAACCACAGAATTGCATAACAACCACAAGAGCGCCCTGAAGGATTACCACCAGCGCATAAGTCACCAAACGGACCTTCATAAGAGACAAAGTCCAGACCAACGTATCCAACACCAAGGAACTGTTCAACATCATACAGCAGTTCACCAAACCCAACTGCGAATCCACAGATGTCACACCCACCCAGGAAATCACCGACAAGCTCAGCTCCTACTTCTATCTGAAGATCAAGGCCCTCTACGACAACTTCAGTGAACCTACGACGAACACCACCCACCGCCACCGACAAACCAACCATCACATCCTGGGACCCCGCGACCATCGAACTCATCACCACGACCATGAAGAAAACCCACTCAGGCGCCTCAATGGACCCCTGCCCACCACACATACTCCACAGAGCCGCCACCGCACACGAACTAGGTCGAACCATCAACGCCTCCCTCAGGTCAGGCATCGGCCCAGATGAATGGAAACGGGCAGAAGTAAAACCCCTCCTCAAGAAACTAATGGGCGACCCTACGAACCTGAAAAACTACCGGCCCATCTCTCTCCTCCCCTTTGCGGCCAAAGTCACCGAGAGAATCGTAAACAACCAGCTGACTGCCTTCAGAGAAGAGAACTCCATCCTGGACGCCTCTCAGTCTGGATTCTGCAGCAACCACAGCACAAGACCACCCTACTCGCAGCCACCGACAACATCCGCATGCTACTGGACCAGGGACATATCGCAGCCCTCATCCTTCTTGATCTCTCCGCAGCTTTCAACACCGTCTGACATTGCACGCTCGCTGCCAGACTGCACGACGTGGGAATGCAAGGAGCCGCCCTCGACTGGATCCGATCCTTCCTCTCCGACAGGACCCAGAGGATCTGACTCCCGCCCTTCCTCTCCAAACCCACGAACATCCGTTGCGGAGTACCCCAGGGATCATCTCTCAGCCCCACGCTCTTCAATATCTACATTGCCCCCCTCGCCGCCATCGTCAGACAACATGGACTCAACATCGTATCCTAAGCCGACGACACCCAACTCATCCTCTCGCTCACGAAGAATCCGGAAGACATCAGACTCTGCTTCCAGTAAGGAATGAAGAACGTGTCAGCCTGGATGAAGGTCAGCTGCCTGAAGCTAAACTCAGAGAAAACGGAGATCCTCATCCTCGGACCTCTCACCACCGCCTGGGACAACACCTGGTGGCCACCCACCCTTGGGAGCCCACCCACCCCTACAGACCACACTCGGAACCTCGGCATCATCCTGGAGTCCTCCCTCTCCATGAACCACCAGATCAACTCTGTCGCCTCCACCAGCTTCAACTGCCTCTGCATCCTCCGCAACATCTTCAAATGGATCCCCCCGACTGCAGAAGAACCGTCACCCACGCACTCATCACCAGCATACTGGACTACGGAAACTCCCTCTATGCCGGAATCAACAAAACTCTTCTATGCAGACTCCAAACCATCCAGAACGCCGCTGCCGGACTCGTCCTCGGGACTCCGCTCCATGAGCACATAACCCAACACATACGAGGCCTCCACTGGCTCCCTGTCGAAAAGAGGGTCACCTTCAAACTCCTCACGCACGCCTACAAATCCCTCAACAACATCGGACCCAAGTACCTCAATGACAGACTGTCCTTCCACATACCCAAGAGGAACCTCCGCTCCACCGACCACGCCCTGGCATAGGTTCCCCGCATCCGCAAAAAGAGAAACGGCGGGAGAGCTTTTTCTTACATCGTAGCAAAAACCTAAACATCAGATGCTCCCCCACCCTGCACACGTTCAGGAAGGACCTCAAGACCTGGCTCTCCGACTGACCTGGAGCCGCCACTCCCACCCCCCCCGCCAGTGCCTTGAGACCCTCACGGGTGAATAGCGCGCTATATAAACCCCTGATTGATTGATTGATTGATTGAAGGTGACTTAATTCCCCGACCCAAAGCGCACCAGGAGGCGCGTTTGTAGAGTGGTGGAGAAAGGGGGCGTGGCCTGTGTCCACATGTCCGATATCCCACTATCTGGGGCATACTGGAGGTATCGGGTAGGGTAGTTGACCTCCAAGGACCCCCAGCAGCAAAGGGGACTTTAATCCCCATCCTAGAGCGCGCCAGGAAGTGTGTTTGCAGAGTGGTGGGGAAAAGGGGCGTGGCCTGCTATGAGAATTTAGCAATGCTGCTGTGTGGTACTTACTCGAGGTAATAGGAGGGGTAGTTGGCCCCCAAGGTTGACCTTAGGGGGTAACTACCCCTCCTGTTACCTCCAGTAAATCCCACACTGTGGGATAGCTAAGAGGTCTTCGGAGGCCACTCTCACCTTTCTCCACCACTCTGCAAGAGCGCCTCCTGGCACAGTACTGGCTGAGGGATGAAGTCCACTTTACTCCTGAGGGACTTTGGCGGCCAAGTGGGTGGGTGTTAAATTGGTACTAATGGTGTGTAAGAAAGTGGCTCTGTATATACTGTCCCCAAATAGGTACAGGGTGTACAGAGTCCACAGTCCCCAGAGGTTTGGCAGAGGTTAAAGTTAGATATAACCTTACTCTCTAAAGTGGTAGCTTGGTCGAGCAGTAAGGCAGTATCGGAGGACAATGTAAAGCATTTGTTGTACACACTCAGTCAGCAAATGGTCTCACACACTCAAGAACTGAACTCTAGGCCAATTGTTTTGTATATAAAAATATATAGTTGTTTTATTTTAGAACCAACAAAAGGTATCAAAATACTTTCTCAGAATAAGATGCTCTAGTTGAATACTTTCAAATAGCAATAGACTTTTAAATGCAATAGTTACAGTTTCTTGCAATAGGCAACACAATTCAAACACCATTATAACCATGAGCTCAATGGGAGTTTTTAAGTAAATGCAGTTTACTTTGTGTATGATTTTCTTACTCAGGGTTGGATCCTGGATTCAGCCCTGGTGCATTTCCTGTAAACAGTTGAAAGAAATCGTTTTTGGTACACAGGCGATTTTTAAGGAATATTTGTAAGTTTCAAAAATCGACAGAAGAATTTCTGGCAAAAACCAGGCAATGTTATCCTATGGAGGAAAATCAAGTTATCGGTAAGTACAGTTGTGATTACTTTTCAGGGTCAATGCTGGGCATCAAGATCCAGCACTGGGATATCTCCTGATAACAGGTGAGTAATTTTGTTTTTGTTATTCGGCTGATGTTTAGTGAATATTTTAATGTTTCGAAACTTAGAAGAATTTCCAAGTGAAACCAGTCAATGTTACCCTATGGAGAAAATGTAGGTTATCGGCTTTCAGGTAAGTACTCGACTGGCAGAGTTAAGGTTCTGAGCATAGACTCAGGGGTCTCCTCGGGTCAGGTAGGTACAGTTGTTACACCCTCAGCGGCACAGGGGCAGCCGGGTGCAGAGAGAGTTAGGCCCAATGTTAGCCTATGGCGGGCAGGGGGCCTTTGGTTGGTGGCTGCTAGCAAGCAGGCCACGCGGCTGTGGGAGCTGGGCTCCTGGTCACTTACACAGGGCAAGTGGGGAAGTAGAATAGGATAGGTGTTGTACTCCCAGGGGCACTCGGGCGGCTGGGTGCAGGGTGCTTTTGAGCCATCGGGCTCTCAATGGATTTCAATGGAGAAGTTACCAGAGGAACAAAGGCTGCAAGCTCGGGGACGGAGATTCTTCAGGTGCCGCCGGGTGCAGGGGTGTCTTTTCGCATCAGGAAATCTTACCCTCTGCTGGTCGCGGTTGGAGGGGTCCCTGGTTCTGAGGCTGCAGGCGTCATCGGGAGGGTCTAGGAGGGTCCTTGGGTGCTGGATTCTTGGTCCCAGTCGCCGGGAGGGGATGTCCTCGTGGTCTTTGTCCACTCAGGCACAGGCCAGGCTCGGTGGGTGCAGAGTGTGCAGGAGTCGCGGGTCCTGGCTGGCACCAGGGGTTTGTTACTTGCTTTGAGCAGAACCACTGCTCTTGGGAATCCCAGTCTTTTAGAGTCACAAGGCAGTCAGGTCTTCCGGGGTTTTAGAGGTTGCTGACCACTGGAGACGCCGGGGTTTAGCAGGAGCAGTTTTGAGGGTCGACAGGCCTGTAGGGCTGGGGCCAAGTCAGATGGTGTTGTCCTCTTGTTAGCAGCTGCTCAGCAGGTCTTCTTTCTTCTTGTTCTTCTTTCTTGTTTCGGATTCAGGATCTGAGGAAGGAAGGTTCAGGGTGCCCCTAAATACTAAATTTAGGGGTGTTACGGTAAGTAGAGGTCAGGGACCAATGGGTCCCTTCCCTGGGGTGGGTACACCCCTTAACCTGCCACTCTGCAGTGGGAGGGGGGCAGGAGCCTAGTCCTGATTGGGTAGGGCTCCCCATCCTCAAGATGGTGAGACCCCGGAGTTGTGCTTTACCTCGCCTCCCCCACCTGAGGGGTGGGGTTGGCAGAGGCTGACACACCCCCTTTCCTCACTTGGGTTTTCCCGCCAATCTTCCCGCCAGGGTGGGGGTCAGAACCGGTGGGGCCAGTTGCTGAGTACAGCAAGTGGCCTGGAGAAGCTCATAAAGGCGGCATGCCTTTGAAGCTTCCCCTGCCCATCCTGGGGGAGGGGACCTAGCACCTTGCCCAGGATGTGCATTGTTGCAGGCCTACGAGAGCGGATGGCTCTCTACCCAGGGGTCCAGCAACATGTCTGCTGGGTGGTTAGGTTCAGGGAGCATCTCTAAGATGCCCTCTGTCTTGCATTTTACATTAAATCCCACACTGGCATCAGTGTGGGTTTAATGTGCTGAGAAGTTTGATACCAAACTTCTCAGTCTTCAGTGTAGCCATCATGGTGCTGTGGAGTTCATAATGTCGGTCTCCCAGCACCACATATTCTTAATGGCAACACTGCACTTACAGGGCCCAGGAATGGACCTGGGCACTGTAGGGGTACAGGGATCATGCACCTGTACCCTCACCACTGGCATAGGGCACCCAGCTTGTGGGGTGACTGATGTATGCCAGGGGAGTGGTTTGTGGGCATGGCACACAGGGATGTGTACCATGTCGTCTTGGTGTTTTGTTCTGTACCCAGACACTCAGCCTGCAAAGACAGTGTGTGTGTGTGTCAGGGTACAGGCCTCTAATGGTGGTACAATAAGTGCTGTAGCCCTTAGGGGTCTTCTCTGGTCACAGTGCCCTGGGTACCAATATTACCATTTACCAGGGGCTGACTGGTGGCCAAAGATGCCAATTGGGTTTAGGCTTCAATACAGTTTTTAGGGAAGGAACACAGGCCCTGGGGTCCTGATTGGCAGGCACCCAGAACACATCAAGTCAAAGAGCATCAGTAGTCTGGCATAGAAAAAAAAGTAAGGGGGGGTTTACTGCAACAGAAACCCACTTTCTCACATGGTGTGCAAGCCACTTTTGCTTTTTTCTGCACTTCTCTTGCCTCTTTCTGCACATCTCTTCTACTTTCTGCACCTCACTTGCTTCTTTCTGCACCCCTCTTGCTGCTTTCTGCACCCCTCTTGCCTCTTTCTGCACCCCTCCTACCTCTTTCTCCACCTCTGTTACTTCTTTCTGCATGTTTGTTGCTTCTTTCTGCACTTCTCATGCATCTTTCTGCACCCCTGTTACTTCATTCTGCACTTCCCATGCTTCTCTCTGTACCTGTGCTTCTCTCTGCACCTGTCTTGCTTCTTTCTGCATCCCTGTTGTCTCTTTCTGCACTGGTCTTCCCTCTTTCTGCACCTCTTTTGCCTCTTTCTGCATCTTAATTGCCTCCTTTTTCACTTTTCTTGCTTCTTTCTACACCTCTGTTGCTTCTTTCAGCAATTCTCTTGCCTTTTTCTGCACCTCTCTTGCCTTTTTCTGCACCTCTCTTGCCTCTTTCTGCACTTCTCTACCTTATTTCTGCACCTCTCTTCCTTCTTTCTGCACCCCTTGTGCCTCTTTCTCCACCTCTGTTCCTTCTTTCTGCACTTCTTTTGTTTCTTTCTGCACCTCTTGTTTCTTTCTGTATCCCTCTTGCCTCTTTCTTCACCCCACTTCCTCTTTTCTGCACCCCTCTTTACTCTTTCAGCACCCCACTTCCTGCACCCCTCTATCCTCTTTCTGTACCCCTCTTGCCTCTTTGAGCACCTCTTTTGTTTCTTTCTGCACCTCTCTTGTTTCTTTCTGTATCCCTCTTGCCTCTTTCTTCAGCCCACTTCCTCTTTTCTGCACCCCTCTTTACTCTTTCAGCACCCCACTTCCTGCACCCCTCTATCCTCTTTCTGTACCCCTCTTGCCTCTTTCTGCACCTCTGTGGCTTCTTTCTGCACCTCTGTGGCTTCTTTCAGCACTCCTCTTGCCTCTTTCAGCACCCTTCTTCCCTCTTTCTGTACCTCTCTTGTCTCTTTCTGCACCCCTGTTCCCTTTTTCTGCACCTCTCTTGCCTGTTTCTGCACCTCTCTTGGCTGTTTCTACAGTTCTCTTGCCTCCTTCTGCACCCCTGTTCCTTCGTTCTGCGTCCCTTTTGCCAGTTTCTGCTACTCTCTTGCCTCTTTCTGCAGTTATTTTGCCTCCTGCACCTCACTTGCCTCTTTCTGCACTTCACTTGATTCTTTCTGTACCTTTCTTCCCCTTTTCTGCACTGTTCTTGCCTCTTTCTACTACCCTCTTGCCCCTTTGAGCACCTCTTTTGCCTCTTTCTGCACTTCTCGCTCCTCATTCTGCACCCCTCTTGCCTCCTTCTGCACCTCTGTTGCTTCTTTCTGCACCTCTGTTGCTTCTCTCTGCACTTCTATTGCCTATTTCTGCACCTCTCGTCCTTCTTTCTGCACCGCTGTTCTCTTTCTGCACTTCTCTTGTTTCTTTCTGCACATCTCTTGCTTCTTTCTGCACCCTTCTTCCCTTTTTTGCATCCCTCTTGACTTTTATCTGCTGTTCTCCTGCCATTTTCTACACCTCTCTTGCCTCTTTCTACACCTCACTTGCCTCTTTCTGCACGTCTCTTGCTTCTTTCAACACCTCTGTTGCTTCTTTCAGCAATTCTCTTGCCTCTTTTTGAACTTCTCTTGCTTGTTTCTGCACATCTCTTGCGTCTTTCTGCACCTCTGTTGCGTCTTTCTGCACCCCTGTTCCCTCTTTCTGCACCTTTCCTGACTGTTTCTGTACCTCTCTTGCCTCTTTGTGCACCTCTCCTACCTCTTTCTGCGCCCCCTTTGCCCCTTTTTGCACCTCTGTTGGTTCTTTCTGCACTTATCTTGCTCTTTCTGAACCATTTGCACCTCTCCTACCTTTTTCTGCACCCCTCTTTCTTCTTTTTGCACCTCTGTTAGTTCTCTCTGCACTGCTCTTCCTTCTTTCTGCACCCCTCCTGCCTCTTTCTGTACCTCTCTTGCCTCTTTGTGCACCTCTCCTACCTCTGTCTGCACCCCTCTTGCTTCTTTTTGCACCTCTGTTGGTTCATTCTGCACTGCTCTTGTTACTTTATGCACCTCACTTTCCTCTTTCTGCACTGCTCTTGCTTCTTTTTACACCTCAGTTACTTCTTTCAGCAATTCTCTTGCCTCTTTCAGCACCTCTGACATAGAGGTAGTTTTAATACCCTTGCCCTATTAGGTACTAGGGCCTTACGGGAAGATCATGCCAATCACAGGGATACCCCAATCCATATTGTACCCTAGTGTATGTAGGTGTTTTCACTGTATTCTAAGTGTCTTTCAGCATAGCACTGGCTCTGGGCCTGGCAGTCCAAGTCAGTTACCACCAGTACCAGTCAGCAAAAAGTTGGGGGCACAGGATGACTTTGCAACAAGGTCTCTTTCTGCACCTCTGTTGCCTCTTTCTGCATTTCTCTTGCTTCTTTCTGCGTTTTTCTTCCTCTTTCTGCACATGTCCTACCTCTGTAGGCATAGTTAGAAATTAGCATTTGAAAAACCTTGAGAATTCACTGAGTAAAACATAGGTTTCAGGGACCATTCTATTTAGAAATAAGCATGAAAAAAACCTTTGAAATTTACTGAAAGAAACATAGGTTTTAGGGACGTTATAGTTAGAAATTAGCACTTAAAAAAACCTTAGAAATTCACTGAAAACACCACAGGTTTCAGGGATGTTATAGTTAGTTGGACATTTCACTCATACAAAACCAGAGAAATTCGGCCGTTATAGTTAGTATCAGTTGCTCTCGCCTCCAGATAAGGATGGAGTGCCTCCCGCACTATGATAATTTACGCTGCGCTGTCGAGGAGTGTCACTGCTCATCTCCAATCGAGGAGCAGGGTTCTCATCATCTGAGGCATACTTTGCTGTCAAAGCGGCAACTTTCTTCTTTTGAAACGTCAAAGTGGCATGGTGGATCACGTCTTTAAATAGGGGTCTCGCCTTGTCTGCGATCCTGTCACTCTCCACCACTGAACTGTGAATCTGACGACTCCTGTAATGAACGAGGAGATCGAGGATCAGAAGCTTGAAACCTTTCTGGTGTCTTAATTTTGGAGCGGTCACGCAAATCATATCTACGCTCAGAAGTCTCAGGTGTCAGTGAACCAGTACGCAAACCTTGCTTCTGCTATTGCTGCTGCTGATTCTTATTCCAAGAATTTTTGGGAAAGACTGGACGCCTATCCTTCTCAGGTTGGGTCTTTTGTTGTGTTTATGTAAATGTTTAATACCTAGGTTAATGCGTTCTAAGGATTTATATATTTTAGCAATAATTTTAGGCAATTCGCATTGTTTATCCACGTCAGCAACCGCCTCTAGGTGCAGACTCCCTTGTAAGCTAACTGCTTCCCCCTTGACGTTAGCAAGGATCATATCGGAAACAATAGGGAACACCCCCACCAATCTCATCCCTAACTCCAGGGCAGCCTCAGCCCGTGTTCATCTTGAACCTTTTTAAGTACAGACGGAAGAACGCTCATGGAGGGGGTGCCAAAGCACAGCGAATATACCGCCGCAAACACTTCCCCCATGTGGTGCAATCAGCCAAATTGGGAATGAGCTCTTTAGGTAAACTCATGGTAAGAATCCTGTGTTTCTACATAGGCGTAGTATGTGGAAAAACAGCTTCGAGTTGCTCAAATTTTTCTGCAAGCCAGTAAGGGAAATCATCCCTATTCTGAGGACATTTACCCTTCACTGAATTAATCATGATGGGACTAATAACAAGACCACCACCATGTTCCGGTGGTTGTGCAGCATCTCCAGGCGGAGCCACCTGAATATTACGTGACATAAACTGTATTAAAGCCCTATGTATATGTATCAACAATGTATGTAATTGTCGTAGCTCTAAGATAAGTACAAGAGGGTAATTTGGATGTGGTGTAAACCCAGCCAAAACGGGCCACGTGGCCCCATCCACTGATAAGGGGCCTAAATGCACCACAGGAACGGGGTGAGGAAGGGCGCCATTAAACCATATAGTGTGCTGCCAAGCTGTCAACGGAACTTCAAGTAATCGAAAGGGCGATAATTCCGCAATACCGCTGAGGCAGTCTATTCGTGAAACAAATTATTGTTCCCATCCACTGCCGGAAATGTAACCCAAGAACAGAAAACCTCGAAGCGGAGTGGTGCATCCGCCTCAACAACAAAACCAAATTCAGCCCCTCCATTAGGGACTCCATGTGGAGACAAATAAGCTGTAACTGCAGCACGGTTGGGCGCCGCAATAGCGACCGCCATAAGAAGAGCGGTACAAGTAACAAAAGAACGGTAGCGCAAAGGCGGGCCAATATAGAAAGAAGAACCTTTTACAATTCAAGCTTGAAAAACCTATAAACATAAAAAATATAGGAGGCTAAGCCCTCACACCACGTACATCTCCGGAAAATGGTCAGAAGGTATTGTGTACAAGCACAAGCACTACTCAGGGGACATGCGAATAAGTACCAGACTAAACGTTGGAGGCGCCATGTTTCAGGGATTCTGCACATACACAGGAATATGGGACCTCGGTATATAGGGGCTAAGCCTTCCCATCACCTTAGTGCCCACGAACCCAGGACCAACTGTCTATAGTGTCTCACTCGCTCTCCTACACACTCATGAAGAAACAAATGATTAGACACCCCAGAACACAACACTCCCGGATCGCTCAGGACTCGCGGTAACAAGACACACCTTTTCGCACACTCTCTCGTACATGTCCACAATAAGAACTGACCGAAACACAAATATAGTTTAAAATGTTTATTTTAACTATTGTGCTCTAAAACACAGTTTTTGAGCCACAACCAGCTGAAAAATGCACAAACCTAACACAGTTAGCATTGCAGCAAGGACATATATCATAAAGGGAGCTGTCATCATATAAAGACAGTGGATAAAGAACTATACTGCATAACCACCCTTCCCTTGCTAAGCATAAGCTTTATTATATAATGGAAGATCTCTGGGCTTTGCATGTTTTGTCTAGGTGCTAGGGACTGTCCAGAACAGAATAACAAGAGGCATTGTTTATAGACCTTGCTAAACTCCAGGAACAGGCAAAGAACGAATCAAGCAGATGGTTCTCATGTGAAAGACATAAACAAAATCTTGCAAAAACAAAGCTGTGTAGTAACGTGCGCAAAAGCAGGATCATGGCTGCTGAGCTCATGCTAACTTAGCGATCTTGACATTGGCCACGTGACTGTCTCATGCACTGCATCAAAAAGAAAAAAGTATTCTCTTACCTCCAGTCAAAAAGGGCAGACGCGGCTCTGCTACTAGAAGCCCTGGAGTCTGGCAAATTAGGCTGGGGCTGGGTAAGTAGGGTGATACACAGCAGTGTAGCAACAAAGCCACCCTCTGATGGCAGGCCCTCTTGCAAATATGGAGTCACGATCCTTATCCGTAAATTGTTGCCCGTCACCATAACAAAGACATGGTCTGACCCTGACTGCAGATACGCATTTGCCAAACTACCCCTTGTAGACAGCTCCATATGCATGGGCTCTGTCTACACACTGACTGGGCTACTCCCCCATCCTGTTCCACCCCTCTTCCTCTTCCTGGACACCCCAACCCTCACCCCCACTATCCTCCCCCACCCCCTTCTGATTTACATACCTCTCCCTCCAGCCTCTCCTACATCCTTTTCTTCCCCATCCCATCACTTTACCCGTCGTCCCCTTATCTTCCCCACCCCCTCCTTTAATCATTCTCTCCCCCTCTCTTCCTCCGGACATGCAGATCCATAAGGTGACAGGACTCCCTCCTTCCCTAAGAGTAACTGACGCTGCCTCCAGTTTCGCTCACCCTATCCTTCGCCAAGAATCCACCCAACCTCCTAACAATATATGCGTGACCCAATCACACCAGCAGCGGAGGGCCTTCTACCCCCCGTCCTACCTCGTTATGATCCGGTCTCCGCCAAGCCCTGCCTTGCTGTCTGCAACACCTGACCCCTGGAAACACACCCTGTCACCCCTCCTCATAGGAGAGTTCCCCCCCCCCCCCCAGTACTTCTATCCCTGTATTCCCCCACCCAAGGGCCCGAACCCACCAGACTGTATATGACCTCTAAAGGACTGACAAATACTGGGGAGGTGGGTCGTGTCCCCCCCCCCCCCCCCCCTCCCGGCTTATCAATATTGGTTGACAGTCTCTCTCGGATATTAACTTTTTTCTTCCTTTTTTCAAATGTTCATATATCTCTCCCCTTCCCTCTTCCTTACATTGTACTGCATCACCCTGCCTATTATTGTTCAGAATTATGATATCTAGATGCCAGATGGTGTTCTTGCTGTATAAACCGTTCTGAGGGTAACATGCCCCTCATTGGGTTTGATGTCAGTTTGACTATACACACAAAAGCTTTGGCTTTCCAAGCGTCACATGACATTTGCTTGTGACAGGGAAGGACCCTGGAAGTTAATTAAGTTCCTGGACCCACCTCTAAGGGTCTTCCTGCCGGAGGACCAAAAACACGTTCACACTCCCAGGCCATTGTCTTTGCTTTGAGGGCAGGTCAGGCTAGGCAGTTGCTGGAGAGGGGATACAAACTAGCCTCCAGCAGGTTCAGGCAGGGTTAAGTTAACTTTCTAAAAGTTATGTTTCCTGTATATATAATAAAAGTCAGATTTGACCATTAAGAAATATAAAAATAAGTCTTTGAATGGAACTTGTACCTGGTATAGGTATAGGTCAAAAGTTATAAAGTGTACTGCCTATACTTTCACTTTTCTTGTGTGCCAGCTACCTCCTGACCAGTAAGTTATTGTGGACCTTGACCCTGAGAAGTATGCTATTTCTAATGTTGCATATGCTCCACTCTAAAAAAAAAAAAAAAAAAAAGTATGCTCCCTACCTTAGTTAAAATCAGTTTTTTGTACCCGCAAAAAGGATAATTTTGATGGGTCTGTGCAGCAGGGTCCACGTTGCTACTGTCATGATACCCCATGTGGGCCGAAAGCCGTGTTTTCACTGCCACTGTAGAGAATGTTACAATAGGTGCTGTAGGCCACAAGTGGCATTTAAATTTCCCTGCCAGCAGTGTACTAACGCACCATATACCATGGCCGTATTGGAAAGTTAAGTGTGCAAACCACGTTTTAAGCCAATTTCGATATGTTTTAGAAGTCTGAGATCATACACTGGGCCCTGTAAAGCAGTGACCCAGTGTTAGAGTTCAAGATTACCAGCAGGTAAGTCCCCCCCCCCCCACCCCCCCCAAATAAAAACGAATGAGGGTCATTTTGCAACACTGTACATGCTCGCTTTGGGGCTTCTCCGTCTGTTTTTCAGTCTGGGGCGTACAGGCCGTGATCGATGATATGAGCACAAATGGTTTTGTTCTGGCCTTGGTGGTTTTGAGGCTTCTTGGGCTCCAGGGTTTGGGCTCCTTTTAGAGCCTCAAACCCGGTGGCACAGGTGGGCCCGTCAGTCAAGCCTTTGACTTCAAATAGTCTCTGGGTGCCTTTTTCATATCTATTCTATTTTTCGACATTTTTAGAGCGCATGGCTGCCCAATGGGCCTCCTAGTGCTGGTAACAATCAGAAGCCATCAATAATGCTCGCATGCCCAATGAGGAGTTTAGAATAGGAACGTGTTCAGGTGTTTTCTCAAACTGTGTTCTGATTGGTCTAGTCTGATATGTGTTTGGAGAGCATTCCATAGCTTGGGACCAAATATGCTAAGAAATTCCTCTGCATCTTGCTCTCTTGACACTTGGTACCTGCAGTAGTTTGAGGCCCTTGGAGCGCAATGATCTGTTCGGCTGTAAGGAGTCCCCAAGCATTCAATAAGCCGGGAACCTTTGTTGTGGATGGTGTGATGGACCAGAGATTGTTTTGAACTGGATTCTCTTCTGAACCGGTCGCTAATGCAAGGGCACTAATGTTGGGGTAGCTGACAAGTGTTTGGGGAGTTTGTAGAGTCCTCTCGGTGGCAGTCTGGACTATCTGCAATTGCCTTGTCACTTTTTTGGGGCTCTCTATGTATAGGGAGTTTTCGTAGTGCAGACATCAATTGATTAGTCCCACATCAACTGTTCTTCGGAGTGGGGCAGGGAGCCAGTTTAGCAGCTTTCTCAAGGTTATTAGAAGTCCAAACAGCAGGCAGACAGTTTCTTCGCCTTTATCTCCATGGTGAGCCTATCATTGGCTCAGAATCCAAGACTCTTGACGTAGGGGTAGGGGTAGGGGGAGGGGTAGGGGGAGGTGAGTAGACTGAGGTCATTGGTCCAGTTAAGCGCCATCCAGCAGGAGGGATTTTTCCTACAACTAGAACCTCCGTTGTTTCCCCGTTCAGTTTTAAACCGCTGCGGACTACCAGTTTGTTACCTGTTTGAGCCAGGAGTTTGGTTGATTGGAAGGTTTGTTTGTATCCGAGGTGAGTGAGATGACTTTCTGTGTGTCATCTGTGTAGGAGACCAGTGCAAGGCCGTGTGTTTGCACTATGGCCACTAGTGGGAGTACATGTGGGTTGAAGAGAGTGGTGCTAATGAGCAGCCCTGTGGCCCTCCAGACTTTAGGGAGTAGGTTGCTGAGAGCAACAAATCCTTCTGAACTTGAAAACTAGAAATGCTTCAAGTCATTTAAGAGCGTTCTCAACAATGACTGCCCCTTCTAGCCTTTCAGTCAACACAGGGTGTGACTGTGTCGAAGGCCGCACTCCAGTCCAGCAGGATCTTAGCTGCTGGGTGTAGGATGTCATGTGTCTTCAGAAAGGCAGACAGGTGCTTGTTGACATACTTAAGCGTTTTACTGACCCCCAGAAGAAGTGAGATGGGCTGATGGTTCTCTGGTTGGAGAGTGTCTGCTGAGGGCTTTTTCGATAGGGGGTCTGACCACGGCGTGTTTCCAAGCAGTGGGAACCATACCGCTTTGTAAAGAGTGGTTCCATATTTCCGTCAATATAGCCAGAATTGTGTGCCTTCCAGTGTATCAGAGGGGCTGGGTCGAGAGGTGACACTGACTTAATGGTTTTGAGGATCTCCTCCGTGGTCTCTGCTGATTGGCGGAAAGGCCGACAGAATCTAGCCGAGATTCCTGTGACTCGTGTTGTATTTAGGGTAGGTTGTGTCTTTGAGTAGGGACAGGAGAATGTTGTTTACTTTTCCTAGAAAAATGTTAGTGAGCATATTACAACGTTCCTCTGACTGGGTGGGACCTATTTCACTCTAAGCTGGTTTCATTGGCTGTTTACCAGTTTGATTAGTTATTTTGATGCGTTGCGGGCGTTTTCTATTTTGGCACTGAAATAAGAGACTCTTGCATCTCCTCTCGTGTATTGGTATTTCTTCATAGCGGTCTTGCATGATGACATGCTGGGTGCATCTTACTTTTCCCTCCTTCTAGCTTTTTTGCTTCTCTTTTTTTGCTCGCTAAGGTTTGTTGAAAACCAAGGGGCTCATCCTTGCGGATGCTTGGGCCCTCAGTGTTTCATGAGTGCCAGGGCATCCAAGGAACCTCTGAGCCAGTCCTCAAATTTGTTATGTCTTTCTCCAGTTTCCCCTCCCATTGTGGGGATGGATTCCGCTGGGGAGCTTCCCCACCTTGCGGTGTCTAGTTTAGACCAGCATCAACTTAGCTTGGTGGAAAGGGGACATCTGCATATGAGATGAAGCAACACTGGACCTTCAGTGGTGTATGGCTGAAGCCAACCTGCAGTGTGGCAGACCGTTGTCCTTACCCCATCCAGAGCTCACATTGATGTCAGACTTGTTATCTCTGGGCTGGGTGGTCGAATGGATTATGTAGAGATCAGAGGCCTCTGGTCTCTTATGGAGAAGCTCTCTCACATCAATCCATGGAACTGCGCTTGATCTGTCTGACTCTAAAACCTTATTGTCTTCCATCAATGACAGGTCTATCCAAGTTCTGATGGACAACGTGACCGGCATGTAGTGCTGCAAGAAGCAGGACAGGGTAAAGTCCTGTGCCCTCTGTTTAGAGGCTGTGGCGGTGTCTGGAACTTCAGTGTATATCCTTGATGGTCAAACACCTAGTGGATTCCCTCATGGTCAAGGTAGACCAAGTCAGCCCTTGGAGGTGGCTCAGGCATTTTCATCTGGTATCCGGTTTCCTTCGTAGACTTTACCTCTGAAATGTTTGTCCAGTATACTGCCCACTGAAGTTTCTATTTCAATGATCCTTGGAAGTCTCATTCCTCCTTTGGTGGGACTCTGGCCTCTTCCAGGTGTGTCTGCCTTTGATGCAGATCCTGCATGTCCTGTAGAAAGGCAGGAGGATCGAGTTCTGTTCATTCGGATAGCTTCGAACAGGGCTCTGAAGATTTAGCACACCACCTAGACTGCCTCTTTGGGAGGATCTGCCGTCTCAACAACAGGACCGTGTGTTTACCCAAACCTCTCCTTTGTGCACCTCCATGCATGGAGATTTAGCAGAACCAACTGAGAGCGTTTGTTCTTCTGATGGAAGTGGTGGACAACATTCTGGCTGCTTGCTGTCCTGCAACCAGATCTGGGTTGTTGGGTTGTTGGGTAAATGTTGTGCCTCGTGTGAGGCAAAGCAAGGTGACCCTCTCCAGGCAAACCTATCTGATGCTCTCTTGTTTGTATTGGCTTTAGCCCGGCAAGACCTTGTAGTGTGCACGGTTAATGGATACTTACCAGCCCTTCTGGCCTTCCTGCATTGGCCTGGTCCTCCCTCTTTATCCAAGTCACCAGTTGTGCAGCATTTTTAAAAGGGCTTTGAATATATTTCCCTCCTTATTGTACCCCAGTTGGACCTTACTTTGGTTTTGACCTTCTTAATATGTGCCGTCTTCAAGCCTCTTCACTGTTGTACTCTGATTGTCTTGACCCTGAAAAGTTTTTTTTTCTTGTTGCTGTCACTTCTGATTGCAAGCATTTCAAGCAATCATGTCCGCAACCGGCAGGCGTTGCCAGTGCAGCTTCTGTACTCCACCTTCACTCTGACAAATTCGTGCTCAGAACCTGTGCATCCTTTTTCCAGAAAGTGGTGTCTCATTTCTGTGTCAACCCCCGGTTCCTGTGTATGGCTTCGTTGGACGGTGGGAACGACGCAAAGAAATCGTTACCAGCCTCTGTTGGTAGAAGCATTTACAGCCCGACCACGAAAAAATCAAAGGGAACATATGCCCGCCATACTCGTTGATCAGCCAAAATCGCAGGCTCCAGGCACCAGCTGACTGAAACATTTTTTGGATTTAAAGCAGGCTGAGACCATATTTTTCCGATTACATTGGTCCTGATGAGAACCTCATAATGTCAGAGGTTTGAAACGCGTAGACCAGTTGACCAGTCGGTCCTTTACACACTCCATATAAAAAGTCCTGCCCTTGATGTTCTCTTTGGGTCTAAAGTGTCTATTAAGAAATTAACTGTCTTAAAAAGTCCAACACGGATAAACTATCTGTGTTCAATAAGGAGTAGTTGTTTAAGGACCTTTCAGTTTAGTCAAGTATGAGTCAGTTGTTTTGGGTATGAATGGATTGGCCAAGTATGGTAGAAGATTGAATGTTTAAATTGTCTAGGGTGCGGTTAATGTATTGGATTGTTATTTATATTGTGTATATATATGTTTGCACTAGGAATGTTTGTCTTTATCACACAATTAAATGATGCTTAAAACAAACAAATAAAAAACTTTTTGAAGAATAGGCAATTCCTAAAGCCCCATCTTTTGTGTTTCAATTCATGAAAGTTTTTCTAAAATAGTGTGTTATCCTAATCAAATCCAGATAGGACTATGTGTTTTGTTCTTTATCATTTCTGTGTGGGGCAGTGTAGGAAGGTAGGATCCTTCTGCATGGTTACCCCCACTTTTTGCCTGGTGCTGTGTTGGTTTCTGACTAGTCTGACTTGGATCCTGCTAATCAGGGCCCCAGTCTCTGTTTTCTCCCTTAAATTGTTATGTTCAGTACTTGGGTACATCCCAGATTGGAGACTGGGGTACCCTTATCAGTCCCTAGTATATGGTACTAAGGTACCCAGGGCATAGGTACCCCAGAAGTCTCCCATGGGCTGAAGCATGTATTATGCCACCCGTGGGAGACCATTCTAAGTGGAACTACAGGCCTGCCATTGCAGCCTGTGTAAGCTGGTGCTTGCACCACTCACTAAACATATAGGATTCCTATATCTAGGGTCACTGCACTTAAAACCTATGTCACCCTTATAGCAGGCCTTTACAATCCTGAACGCAGGGTGCTTGGTCCTAAGTGAGAGAGTGCCTCTGCATGAGCAGGACACC
This sequence comes from Triturus cristatus, assembly GCF_964204655.1. Taxonomy (NCBI): domain Eukaryota; kingdom Metazoa; phylum Chordata; class Amphibia; order Caudata; family Salamandridae; genus Triturus; species Triturus cristatus. Next base: position 1,209,167,824 of record NC_140584.1, on the reverse strand, counting down.
CCTATGACCTACAGAGTCCATTCTTCCGGGTTGTAAGTGAAGCAGCCGTATACCATAGAGAGGGACACCTCCTAATCACGCAACGACATCTCGAAACTGGCTGCAACGAATCCTACCATGCTTGGTATCAAACATGTTGCCATCATATCTCCACACTGTAAACGGTGTGGGAGGTATGATTCCAAGCACTAGAAGAGCCCTCCGTTAGGCTCTCCATGTTCCCGGTACCAGCCTTCTAGACCCAGACAGCACAAAATGGTTGCTGCCGACCAGAGACACGATTCTGCCCTCCTGCTTCTGAGCCAAGCTGAAGCAGGGAAAGGTAGAACAATAGGCATCCAGTCACAGGGAGGTGTGACCACCTCCCAGACAGGATTTAGTGTATTCGGGCAGGGTGGGTGCGCTTGCCAGCGGATGTATGATTAAACAACTACCCTTTAAACAGTGAGTGCCTAAACCACGAAGGCTAAACAGCGACCACAGCCCAACCACTACATATTGTACAACGACTTACTAAACCACGAAAATTAATGTATTCCCATATAACCCGCATCTACCACTACGTTCAAAACAACGCAAGATTGAAACAAGAAAAAAAGTATTTAAATTAATCAACACCTCTATTGAAAACTATTTATAGTAAGGAAACTTTAAATTTACTATCAAAGAATCATTTTTAATAAATACAGACGAATGAACAAAGAGTTATGCACGTGAAAAAAACTATTTAATATAAGTTCCTCATTTTTTTCTCACAGACATTAGAATTTTTTTTAAACGAATTCTATAACCTATTTTCATTCTTTTTTTTTAAAGAATTGACTCAAATAAAACATAAAAAACGTCCAACCACCCTTTTCTGACCACTTCAACTGTGAAATGAACAATGAATTTTAATTAAATGAAATTTGAACCGTGGACAGATGCATCGACCACAGTTCAGAATCGCATCATTGAAAAACAAACCTACAGTGCCATCTACTGGCCTAACAAGGTTAATTTATACAAAGTCTTTTATAACGACTCTTAGCGGGAGTTCCTTACTTAATATAAGAGGGATGCAGATACCTAAAATTACTTCTAGGTAGACCCTAAGATCATGCCTTCTATTGCGCGTACCAAAGGTAAGATTACCTTATAAGAGTGCGGATGCGTAGAGAGTCTTCAGACTCCAATATCCTTGCGAGTGGCGACATGTTTCAGCCGACGTGGATGGCCCAGACGGCACCGGCTTTAGTCAGGGCCGTGAAGGGTCCCTAGCTGGATAGTGTGTACATACAACCATGCACTCGGACATAAAACGTGTATTAAAAAATATCTCCTATCGTATTTAAGGATGGGAAACTAGAACCTATTAGGATGTGGTGAGCAGGTATTAGGGGATCTATGTATCTGCAGTATAAACATGCACTATGGTGTGTTGCTACGCGCAGGAGTTGTTGTGCAATACTTGTTGTGACAACTTACAGGAGCTACTAACCTTTGTGCCAGTGGTGGACTGGAGTCTGTGCCCGAGGGGCATCCAACGAAGCCAGACCCCTCGCGAGCAGCCGCACCTCGCGCGGCCTCTCCAGGCCTGGCACTTGTGCCACGGGCACTCGTTTCATCGGAGTGTGCGCTCCAGGGCAGACCGCAGGGATTTCGGCTGGGCTGGGACAGAGTCAAATGTCCTAGTTTGTGACAGAGTCAAATGTCCTAGTTTGTGACAGAGTCAAATGTCCTAGTTTGGGACAGAGTCAAGATGGCTGAGCTGGGACAGAGTCAAATGTCCTAGTTTGTGACAGAGTCAAATGTCCTAGTTTGGGACAGTGTCAAATGTCCTGGTCTGGGACAGAGTCAAATGTCCTGGTCTGGGACAGTGTCAAATGTCCTGGTCTGGGACAGAGCCAAGGTGCTCATTGGTCAGTGGGCTGTGAGGTTGCACCATCCAGAGTGGCATCGTCTGCATCACCGCGAGTCACACGTGAGTGCAGTACAGAGAGGGGTGGGGGAGGGGGCATCAATAAGTATCCTTGAGAAGGGGGGGGGGGCACGCCCACAGGACCCCACGAGCGCTACCCACAGCATCCCACAGGAGAAGGGCGTATGTCCACCCTGCACTAGACAAGCACTGGACACCAGCATTACAGGAGCCGCCCAGACCACCCCCCAAGACAGCACGGTGATCAGATGAGCTGTCGGGTGCAGTTGTAGGTGGCCTCTGGTGATTATGCACAGCACGGTAAAGTACCTTTTCCTGAGTAAGACGCGCTCTGCTGAACATCGCTGTACTGGTCGCCCCTGGGTGTTACATTGAGTGTCCAGCCCCGCACCGCCTCCCCGAGTAGCCGCTCCCGCCCCGAGGGTCCAGTGTTAATGCAGTGCCGGTGCGGCTCAGTTTTGTGGAGTCATGGGTTTGGTGAAGGCGCCTCAGGTCTCCGGTGGGAGAGGCTCTCGTTGTAACCGTCCGAGCGCATTAACCTTTCCTGATCGCCCTTGCATAACAAGGCCCATCACCTCCCAACAAGCCCCCTTGCTCAGCTGTGAACCCACCTGGAAATGAAACTATCCGAGAGGCTGCAGCAGCGCAGACCCCGAGGGGGGGAGGCAGCCGGGAGCAGTCTGGCCTGCCCTGCTGTATCTGGGACGGTGGCCCATGATTGCTAAGAACCGTCCCCAGCGGCCTCCTTTGAGACCCCTCTGGACTATAAGCTCCTTCTTCCTGCCGTGTGCCTGCCATCCTCACATGCTCTTCCACTGACTACTGGTCACATGCCTCGATCCTACTACCCACAATACACGGGGCCAGCACTGAGGCAGCTACTTGTGTGTTTTGGGAAGACCCCGGTATCCGGAAGCATCCTTCCTCACTCCCTGTCTTGACCAGTCATTTCTTCTCTACTTCTTATTCTTTTCCTATCTCTCTTCTCTGTCTTTAAAGTGCCCTAACGCATTTGCATGAACAGAACATATCTCCCCATCTCCACTAAACCATTCACCATCACTAACATACACCATCTCACCAGCACCACCATGTAGGAAGGTGGATATCTGACTATGGTTACCCCCAACTTTTTGCCTAGTGTCTAGCTGGTTTTTCGACTTAGTTGGCCTGAGATCCTGCCATTCAGGGTCTCAGGCTGTCTGCTCTCTCTTTAAAGTGGACTCCTTGTACCCTAGGTACATACCCAATTGGTAAGGATCACCTTATTGGACCCTGTACAGTGTACCCCAGGTACCCAGGGCATAGGTGTACCCTAGGCCACCCAGGGGCTGCAGCATGTATTATGCCACCCCTGGTCTGGACTTCCAAACAGACACAACTGGCTGATCACTCAGCTGGGGCAAGGTCGAGTAATCACCCCTTGCTTAGGTGTAGTATTCCTATACCTACCTTACATATAGACACATGTGTACCTATCAGCCACTCCTATGGCAGGCCTTAACAATCCTGGAGGCAGAGTGCTTGGTAACATGTGAGATGGTGCTCTAGCATGAGCTGAGCCTGTCTGCAGCTTTTGGAACCATGTCCTTATAGCTGTTCTATGATATAGCCTACCATATACTCTTAAAGTGCCTTAAACGGTTATGGTAACTATGGTTTGGCTTTATCGAAACATGTCGTGTAAGGTGTCTAACACTTTGGAATAATACCCCCATACCATTTCTGGTGATGAGGATATTATTCCCTCCTTCTAGAGGGAGAGACATGTTAAAATCCTACTTTGCTGTTTAACTCTAACCAAAGCCTCAGCATCACAACATGGATGCTGCTGCCACAGACACAAGTCTGACCTCCTGCTGCTGGGAGTGATCCCGGCCAGGGAGGCTTGGACAATAGGTTTCCTTCTTGGGGAGGTGCTAGCACCTCCCCAGACAGACTTTAGTGTATTGGGGCAGGGAGGGCTGAAAGGAATGAGACATGCCTGGGGCACACAAGGTGTCCCATGCATAGTCCAGTTCAAACCGGTGCTGGGGCACTCCAGCCCCAGTCCTGGTGCGAAACTGGACAAAGGGAAGGGGGTGTAACTACCCCCCTCCCAGGTCCCACCCATAAGGCGTGACCTAGCAGGCAACCCAGCCCCCAGATTAGTATAAGAGTGGTAGCTGGGCCCCAGGAGATTAGATTATCCTGAACCTGCAACTTGAACAGAAACTCTGGACCTTCGACATTCGACGAAAGAAGAAGACTGAAGAATCTCCCTTGTGGCCAAGGAGTGGCTACCCTGTGCAAACAGGCACCATCAAGAGACTACCCTTTGCTTTGCTGAAGTTCTATGAGGGACCGACTGCAGAGCCCGACCAGAGCCTTGACTTCCAGACTTCTCCGACCCTGATCCACATCCACAGCCGAGCTGAGATCCGTGGAGGCGACGAGAGACGTGGGACCGGCTACCTGGGAAAAGTGGCGAGTATCTTCCAGCGCAGCTTCTGAGGCACCCTCGAAGTTGTGCACCGGGGATTGAGAAGCCCCAACCCCAAGCACCATCTGCACCGAAGATCAGCCCCCCACACTCCACGAGTCCTGCGTGGGGCCCTTCTGCATTTTCCTGCTTGCCGCGTCTGTCCGGTTGCTTGCCTGTTGGCTAGCGGCCTTTGTGACGACACACCTTGAAATCTTCATCGCTGGTTTGGCTCCTCCAGACTGGCTCCCGCTTCCTTACAAAAGAGAAGCACCCCAGACCTTCCTGGTCTGCACCAGAAGCAAGTCCTCCGTTCTTCGTGGGTTCTGCTTGCCTAGGCTTGGTGAGTCCTAGTTCGACTTCGAGGCCGCCGACAGCAAAGAGCCTTCGTGGGACAGCTCGCCTCCTGGTCCTGGTCCTGGTCGTCCTCGACGTCTCCTGGTACCCGTGGCTGCAGCGACAAGCTTCACCCTTCACCTGCAATCTTCACGACATCGCCTGGTTCCTTCCTGGTTCCACGTGGTCACTGGCTAGTGACCTTGACTCTGTCCCTTCTGCTTGCAGGTACCCTTCCTTCTTGATCCCGGCCTTGGGATCCACCGGACACTCTGCACTGACTGCCTGTCAGCAACTTTCCTTCAGGCATCCATAGAAGTCCACGACGAAACCCGACGCAAGTTCACACCTATGCACCCGCAGCCCGTGGGCTACGTAACTTGGGTACTTCGGTGCTCACAAGGGTAGTGACTATCATAGGGTCTAGTTTCTGAGTCTCGACTCTCTAGCTGCTTCAGAAGTGTCCTTAAACTGCATCATTCCAAACTGTACTATTTCTATCGACTATATGCATTACGCGTGAGTGTTTCCACTCTGCACCTGAATCCCGTGGGCCTCCCACTTCCTAACTGTTGCTAGTGTAGTGTAGCCCCAGCGATTCCCTAGGCCTAGGCCTATTCTATTTCCGTGACAGTGGTCCTTATACCACTTCTTTAGTATATGGCTTGCGTGGCCCCTAGGGCCTAACTGTATTACTTACCTGTGTGACTTAATGTATGCTTGAATAAGACTGTGTTGTACTTGCCTCTAATCTCATAAAGAGTGCTGAGGGTTTGACTAGAATAAATACACTTTATTTTATATATATATCTGTTGTGGTGTCCTTTCATTTGGTATTGAAGGGATTATATATAGTATCACAGCTGGCTTCACATGCCATTCAGAGTTTAGCCTAAGACTGCTCTTGTCCATGCTACCACTAGGATAGCTGGTCTATAAGGTTGACTTAACAACTAATCACCATAAGGGTTGTTTGGACTGATATAAGGTGTACATCAGGCCAACTTCTCACACACTACACCGTTGTCAGTCGCACTCCTGATCTCAAGTGCTTACCTCCCTCACACCATGGTGGTCCTGATGAGCCCTGCGGAAGGGGAGACTGGAGAAAGAGAAAGGCCCTGCAGAGGACAAGAAGGGGTGTCGGCCCCTATTGGGATGAAAGGAAGGAGCTTGGCCCCTGTACTTGGGAAACGTGGGAGACGGGCATCATCTCCTGAAGGACTGTGGGCCAGAAGAGGACAGGTTGATTGTGTCATTCTTGGGGTGAAAAGGTTATCATATTCCTACCTGAGAGGATGACCGCTGGGTCCTAATTCTGCGGATCGGCCATCCTTGAACGACCACTACTTGTTTGATGGGGTTGAGTAAGAATTATCAGAAATTGCTTCCTGATGGAAATAAATGTCAACTCGCAGCTCTTGAGGTTCTCTTCTCAACTGAATGATGGCATATATATCCTGTACAGGCGCGGGGTGCTTGGCTGTGATGCCCGCTGTGAATAGCAGTGGTTGTTGTGTTTAGTCAGCTGCTAGCAGTGCGCTGCATGCGATCCTCCAGGGAGTTTTCTCCCTTACAGAGCGGTGTGCATGGCCCTTCCAGTCGCTGGTTGGTTTTATGTGATCACGGGTGGTGGTGGTGGTGGGGGGCAGGGGAGTTGTCGTTTAAAGGGTCGAACACATGCACCTCAAGCCGTTTGTATGTTTCATGAGCTCTTTCAGGAGTGCTTCTTTTTTACAAGGTTGAGGACACAGGAAGGTCTTGGTGGCCTTGCTGTTGTCAAGGCAGACGGTATCTCTCTTATAAAGCTGTTGCTCTTCTTGTGAATTCACATAGTGCTCGTCTTCTACAGATCTGTATGTACCTCGCATTCTTATTCTGCGATATGTGACCTCACAAGGAGTCCTCTTTTTCAGAGCGTGGACCCCCGATCTTCTCAAACCGCTGTCGCAGGTGGCTTTGGCAGTGATCGAGCGGACATGGTCTCCTACTCTGCAGCAGGGGTGCAGTCTGGAGATGGCAGGGGAGGATTCTTCATCGGTGGAGAGGAGGAGACCTCTGAGGGGAACACCAGCACCAGCAGCAAGATGCAGGAGCAGAGCACAGAAGACGATCTAGATGGCACCTTTCAGTCCAGCTCCCGGAGCTCAGAGACCGATGGGGCCAAGAGCCGGGAGCCCAGGGCACATGTGGCCTCTGTCAGCCGGAAGGACTCCAGCTGCTGCAGTCTCACTGGCAGCTACCGGTACGGAACACCTAGAGGGCCTACCCCTCCCTGTGCTCCCCCCGAGGCCAGAGAAGAGGACGAAACCTGGCATCTAAGCCCACGTGAGTAAGTGGGAATGACGAGTGGGGAGAAGGTATAACTGACTGCCGGCCTTGGGCTGAGATGTGAATGGGGGAACCACCTGGCGTTAGGTTCATGTAAGTGGGTATACCAATCACGGGGGCAGTGTTGACCCATCAGTCTCACTCCGTGCTAGAGCAGAGATTGTAGCTGACATCCGAGACGTTGTCTATACAAAAAGAGCTGCATATTTAAAAGAGCAGCGACACCATGAGGACTCGTGTAAGCATTTGAGCTCCCACATAAAGATATGCTGCCATGAGCCTCCCATTTTCTGATGGACACTTCAGACTGCAGATTTCTCACCTTTAGAATATTCCCCAGGCAACAGACTGCATCTTTACTTTTTCACAGCTGTGCACCTGCATGCCACGAGGTGGTGCCATGCGGCTCTGCGTTGGTCTTGTTCTGCCTCAGAAGTGATGGAACGGAGCTGCATATAAGCTCCACACCTGTGCATCGATGTCCGTTCCTTTCTTTCTGCCCCATTGAACACAGATCAGGAGATCCCCCTTCTTTTTTTGTATTGATTGACCCAATGGATGTTTGGAGTTTAAGCCTATACTGTACATACAGCATGCTTGCAGACAGCGCATGCGGGCTGCCTAGGCTTGACATAAAAAGACAGTCAGTGTTAGCCGAAAACAATACCAACTGCACATAACAGTATTGAATGCCACACTTCAGATAGAAAGGCCAAATCAGAAAGTAATTACCCCAGAGTATCAATTAATAACAGTTCCCAAAAAAAGATATTTGACTAGCTGCTCAGCTGCAGAGAAAGAGGAAGTGCTGTTTTCTTGAGGACTGTTGTATTGATGTTACTAGGTTATTATTGGATATTTTGTGTTGACTATTTTGACTAATGCATAATCCTCACCTCTGATCCTGACAGAATTGTTAAGGCATTAAACGCCACCAAAGACTCAAGTAAGTTCTCCGAGGCTGCTGGTATGACACCCACATCCTCTCGTCCCAGCTACCACGAGTCCATCTGGATCTATTGGCCACTTGGCATCCTACCAGAATCCTTGTGCCACAAGCATTTTTGTTCATTAGAATCCATTGACACTTTAATTTGAGTCCTTTATAATGTTCTTCAGTGTTCTTGAAAGACGTGGGGTTACTCTTGAAGTCAAAAACGTCTGTGTCTGGCCGGGCTGCAATAATCGCCTTACTTTTAAATGTACCCGTATGGTGTCTAATTTTAAAACAGAGATAGATATGCTCATTGTATTGTAATTCCGCATGCATATAGCACTAACTACCCTGTTTTGGGGTGCTGAAGCGCTTGCCTACAGGAGTAGCTCGCTAAACTGTGTAGAGTGTATGTTGGATAGGATGTTGTCTTTGCTTTGACCCTATGTAGGAAGCGTTTCCATGCATGATGACCATCAAGGTGCCGTGATCATGTTATGGGAGGCAGTGCTTTGCGGTGTGTTGGATGATACAATTTTATGGTTTTCAGTATGCTGATTTTATGGTTTTGTATTTATTGTGGGCCATAACTGTTACATATGCAAGAATATAACTATATAATACCATGGCGAGCCGCAGCACAGCCCTTCTTGCTTAACTACAAATCGAAAACAGTTTGCTGGTTGGATTGCTTGTACTTCATGAGTTGTAAGCTGAGGCTGGCCCTTAAGGTTGACTGTTTTCTGGGCTCTGTTGCTGGAATGTGGGTGGTGTACTTTTCTAGGAAATAGCCATGTTCTGACCGAGACTTCTAGCCACTGATTCTCACCTTTTGAATATTCTTCAGGTGTCAGTCTTTCCCCACCTCAATGACTGGCTGTTGAAGGCGGGCCTGTCCCTTTGAAGTTGTCAACCAACTCCATACTATAGCGAACATCTAGTCAACTTTGGGTACACTATCATGTGCCGAAGTCACACCTGACTCCTTCTCAGACGCTCCCCTTCATTGGAGCCATTCTGGACATGGTTCGATTTTGTGCCTTTCCTTGGAGATCGAGAATCCAAGACATTCAGGCTATGATCCTTCTCATGGGGAGAACAATGGCTTGATCTGTTTACCACAGCCAGTTATGTGCAATGTCAGCACTTCTGCGTGTTGAAGCTTTCTAGTCATCTCTCCCTCAGAGAAGTGTTCGGCCGCGAGTGGAACATGGGCCCATGTATGCCTCTCCGCCAATACCACTCCTGCACTGAGTTCTCAAGATCAGGACAGCTAAGGCCCAAGCCATCCTCGTGGCTCCAGATTGGCCACGAAGATTATGGTATCCAGGACTCATGGGCTTGAGCATATGTCCTTCAATCAGGCTGCCCCTCTGGAAGGACCTGCTGTCACAACAACAGGGCAGGGTTCTGCACCTGGGCCTTCACAATCGCCTCCTTTCTTGGGATTGAGCGGCGACAGCTGAACACCTTTGCCCTTCCTCCGAAGGTGATTGTTGTCATCTTGGCAGCCAGTCACCCCTCGATGAAAACTGTGTACGCCTGTCGTTGAGACAAATTTGTGGTTTGACGCAGCACAGGCCAGATTGACCTCCACCATTCCAAGTTATCTGATGGTCTGCTGTTTGTTCTTTCTCGTACCCGACAAGGCTTTACTTTGTGCACAGTCAGTGATTATCTTTCAGCTTGGCTATGGGCACAGTTAAGGGTTATGTTTCAGCCCTTTCGACCTACTTATAATTACCACATCAGCCTTCATTGTTTAAATCACCAGTTGTGATGTTTTTTTTTTTTTTAAAGGACATTCATATATGTTCCTGCATCCCCCTTTTTTGATGCCCCAATGAAACCTTAATCTGCTACTCGCGCATCTGATGTCAACTGCGTTCGTGGCACTTCACAGCTGCTCCATACGGCTCCTCACAAACAATGCTGTGTTCCTCGTTACCATCACCTCAGCATGGCTAATGAGTGAGCTCCAGTCGCTTTGTGTCAATCCACCTTACAAGACTTCCTTTCCATATAAACCGGTTCTGTGGACTCTTGTATCAATACTGCCGAAGGTTGTAACGCCTTTCCAAGTTGGTCAAACCATCACTGCCGGAAAGAGGAGGAGAGAGTCCATCGCTTGGATCCCTGGAGAGCACTGAGCTTCTACAACGATAGTACCACGGAACACCGGGTGGACAATCAAATCTTTTTGTGGTTCGCTAGGTGTGAAAAAAGACAAGGTGCTGCAAAAGAGAACCGTCTCCCGCTGGACTGTGTTCTGCATAAAGATCTGCCACGCACTGGCTAAACAGCAGCCACCAGAAGGACTGCGTGCTCATTCTACTAGAGCCAAAGCTACTACCACTGTGTTAGAACATGGAGTCCCTGTCCTAGACATCTGCCAGGTAGCGACTTGAGCTTCCTTCCACACGGTCATAAAGCACTATTTTCTGGACAGTCTGGTTCAGGGAGGAGGATTTTGCCTGTTCTATCCTGCAGGACTTTCTGGTTTGAGTCCACTCACAGACCCACCTCCAAATGGTTACTGCTTTGGTGTCTATTCAAAGGGAAAGGAATCTAAAGCTATAAGTCTCTATAAGAACAACAAGATACTTCACTTTGGTAACGCTCTTTCTGATAGAGACGCTATCTAGCTGCATATTCCTCAATCTGTACACTGTCTACCGATTTGCTTTTGATGCTGTGTGTCTAAGGGCGCAAACAGTCTCAAAGCAACTGTTGTCCGCACACAGGAGTAGCACCTATATAGGCCCCACACATCATTTCCAGAGCAGGACACCGCCCGTACTACTGAAAACGTTTCAGATCCAATCTGATGTTTGGGGAATATTTAAAGGGAAGAAATCTGCGGCTACGTAGTCTCTACAAGAAGGAGCGTTACCAAAGGTAAGTAACTTGTTCTTTCCTGCTCCTGGATACTTCTAATGCTGGCTAGCGGTGAGTTCCAGAGCTGGACAGCTTTTAATGAGAAAACAGTGCCTGCTGCGAGTTTCTTATGGTGAGGTGGTATGAAGGGGTTCAAGCCAGGAGCACAGTGTTCTGCTTTGTTTGTTTTGCTTGAAGTTAGCTTGTAGGTATAGCGGGCCTTTCCCTTGGGAGTCTTTGTGGACACTGCAGAGTGCCTTGAGCATTACTCCTCTAGCTATTGGTAGCCAGTGGAGCGATTGCAGAGCTGGAGTCTTGCGTTCTCGTGGGTGAATGCGGAAAAGAAGCCTTGTGGCAGCATTTTGACGAGTTGTGTTGTGCTTGTGTTGAATGGGAGTTTGCCAAGGAATAGGCTGTTGGCGTAGTCCAGCTTGGAGATTACGAGTGTGAGGGTGGCTTACCGTTTGTTGGTATGCAACGTATGGTAAGATGTGACGTAGTGTTTTCATTGTATAGAACACCCTATTTGTGACGTTGTTAAAACAAGGTATCTGATAGAGATTACTAGCCACAGATTCCTTAACGTAGAAATATCCCCAGGCGTGAGACTGGATCCAGAAAATCTTTTGCCACAGCATCTCTGCACGCCGGGGGCGGTACCACGCGACCCAGCCCTGACGTCGTCCGCGGACATGATGTCAGCGAGGTCACATAAGTCCCACCCCGGCGCGCTGATGTCAGTTTCCTTCTTTTCCGCGTGCAACGCGGATCCAGAGTGTGTTCCCTTGACCTGTTTTCAGGCCTCTTTTAACGCCTTTGAGTTGGAGAACAGTGTGCAATGCCTACGGGTTTCAAGACGTGTGCTTCTTGTACGCGTCGGATGTCGGCGATGGACCCTCACCTCATTTGTATGTGGTGTTTGGGCGAGCACCATGATTCTACGGACTGCAAAGCTTGTCAGCATCTCAAGCCATAGTCCTGGCGAGAGCGCCGGATGAAATTGCTTTTGGCCCGCTTGTCCAGATCGGTCTCGTCGCAGCATCCGTCTCCTACCTCGGAAGGGTTCAGACGCCGCCGATATTGGCTGTGGCATCATCCTTCACCGAGGTCCCATGGGCTTTGTTCGCCTGCTGGTAAGTCCTTCAGCTGGTAAGTCCTTCAGCTTGCCACAGAGGCCCTGTCCTCCTTCTGCAGAGTGCGCGGGTTACTCTCGGGACGTGCGCCCTCGCCCGTCGCCACTCTATCTGCTGTTTCCTGGCATTGGGGCGACAAGGGCCCAGATGAAGGCCTACGCTATGGCTCTGCAGGCTTCTTTGGGGCCCCTCCTCTTCCTGAGACATCCGTGGATCCCTCACAATGTGTGGGGCCTTCTGCGGACTCGCCGTCTGACAAGTTCGGCTTCAGGTTTTGGAGGTGCAGTGTCGTCGAGGTGCGGCCCTATAGGGTTCCCTTCAACGACCCACGGTGTCTCTGCCTCGCCGCAAAGCCCTGCGGGGTTCCCTGTGGTGTCACAGGAGGTCGCAGGGACTCACAGCTCGTCCCAGAGTCCCCCTCCGTCCTCTGGGCAGGCAGCTGTCTTACCGGTGGCCGAGCCGACGCCTTTCCGGCGCCGACATCTTTCCTCCCCAGCCCTTGTGGTGCCGCGGGTGGAGGCCGGGACCCAGGGCGCCTCCCCGAGTCCCTCTCGGTCCTCTGCGCAGGCGGCTGCCTCGTCATAGGTCGAGCCGGCACCGTTTCGGCACCGTTGATTGGCCCCTTCGACTCCGACCCTGCCCCCTTCTCCGATGAGGCACGTGGTGGTGAAGGTCGACTCGGCACCCCTGGTGGACGCTTTGGTGCCAATCGAGGACATACCGGTTCCTGTGGTGGACTCCCCGGCGCCGTCCCATTGTCGGATCGTCGACTCTTCTCCGGATGTCCCTTCCTCTCCGGAGGATTGTCCTCTCCTTGTCTCTTCTTCACCGGAGACTGGACGCCGTATCGTTGCTTTTTCCCCGGCGGCTTCCAGGGAAGGTTCTACGCCGTCTCCGCATCCACAGACCCCGGACCCGCTGTTCCGCTCCCTGCAGTTGACTGCCCCGCAAGCTTCTCCGCCTTCTCCAGAGACCCCTCAGGCCCCTCACTCGTCCATGGGTCTTCCATCCTACAGAGTTGGCCTTTTCTTCCTCCAGCAGGGCACGGGGACGGGCGGCTTAGTTTGCAGCCTTCGCCCACGGAGGAGTTGCTTTCCCACTCCCAACGGACCACTTGTTGGAGGTTCTCCACCAGGGCTCTGGTGGAGGGGAGCCGCTTCTCCCATTTGAAGCTTCGCTCCACAACTCTCTTCTGGGAGCCTCGGTGCGTCCTGCTACGGGGGATCCGGTGCCTCAGCCGCTCCTTCACTGCCTGCCCTGCACGATCCAGTCTGCCTTTTTTCCCACCCATCTGCCCAGGGCCCTGACCTGCGGGCTGCTTTTCCTTCCTTGCCTTCGGTGCTGCTCCCTCTGTCACGGGATGCCTGGTGGTTGGACTCCTGGGGGCGTAACATTTTCGCCTCCACTAGTGCTGCTCTGCGCGTGCTCAACACACTTTGTGTGTTGGCCAGGGCTACTTCCGACCTGTGGGATTTCGCGGAGTCCCTTCTGTCTCGCACCTCCCACGAGGGTGCCCGCGCTGATCTGCGGCACCATGTGCGGTATGGTCGGAACTTAGCTACATTTATTCTCCGTTCAGCCTTGGACGTCTCTGATTCTCTCGCCCGAGCTATGGCGAGTTCTGTGGCCCTCCGCCGCCATGCTTGGTTGCGGGATGGCGTCTTTCCGGAGAATGTTCGGGAGCGTCTTGTTGACCTGCCTTTTGATGGGACTCTGTTATTTCACACCCACGTGGACTCCGCTATTCAGCGACTCCTTGCGGGGCTCTGTCCCCCTCCCCCTCCGTAAGCTTCGGCTTGTCGGTCCTCAGGTGTCTTATGGGAGGCGTTTATCCCACCTTTCTCTTTGGGGCCTTGTGTTTCGTTGGCCCATCTGAGTGTTGTGTGCAGCTTGGAATGTCTTCAGGGTCCTTAAGTTGGCCCCTCTGTTCTTTTGGCTGCTGGTTCAGCCCTTCAGCTTTGTGGTGAGTGATTTTTGGCTGTTAGTGAAGCTGTATAAGTCCTCAGATTGGACCCTCTGTGTATTGTTTGGCTGGTTGGTAAGCCGCCTGTGGTGTTTTCCACAGGTATTTTATGTTCTTGACCTTTGCTGCGGGTTTCCCTGTTTTGTTTTGGGGCGAGTCATACCCTAGGTGGGGTACTTGTTGGCTATTGTATAGCTCTGTCTTAAGCTGGGCGGGTGTGAATACCTTCTCGGGTTTCTCGCGTTTTCCTGGCGTCACTGTATACCGCTTGGTGCGGTCTCTCTTTTTCTTCCGCCTTAGCGCAGCTTGCGCTGCTCCAGGTTCTGTCCCGCTCAGTATTCGATGGTGTTTCTATCCTTCTTCTACAGGGTTTGCCTGTTGTCCATTTTACCCTTGTTCCTGCGGGATATCTGATCCTGGGTGTTTTGCCTTCCCTCTTCAGCCTCTGGGTCGCCAGACCGACTTTTGTCATGTCGTTTACGGCGTCGTGTCTTGGTGTTGACACCTTGTTATCCGCCGTTTCGGCCTGGGCCTCTGCCTTGTGTTCCAAGGGGGATAGGTTATTCCTGGTGCTCTCCTGTGTTCTGGTTGTCGGCTTTCGGTCTGTACTACATGCGTCTCTTTATCTTCTGGCCGGTCCCACTTCTCTTCGTGGGCCGGGTGGTGCTACTGGGACAGCCCTTCTCTAGGGCTTGTTCTGGGGTTCCCTTGCCTCTGTCTTCGTCTTGCGCTCAGCTTGTTCTGGGCACGCTACTTCGTAGTATTTGCCACCTGTCTGCTGCTCACACCTGGTAGTTCTGGTCCACTTCCGAGGGCCTCGGCGTGTAAGCGTGCGGTCCTGTCCCTTGCTTTGCTGGAGCTTGCGCGTCTGTGTCTTTCTTCTCACGTCTGCGCTTATTGGCTGTGGAGCCTTACCTGCCTTGTTCACTACCTCGGGACGGACACCCGTTCAGCTGTCTCCTTCACTGTGTGTGTTCTCCTGGGTCGGGCTCTGCCTCCGTTCCTCATCTTCTCCTTGGATTTGCGGGTGGTTCTTTTCTTCCTTTGGTACTCGCTGGGTGCTGTCTGTCCCTCCGGGTTTTCTGGCGGACGCCCTTTGCTCCTCGGTTAGGCTTCTGGTATACTGGCCTTCCCTTCTCCTTGTTTACTTATGCTTGGAGGGGGCTGGGCCGTCCTTCCTGTCCTCATAACACATCCCCTGTGTTCTTCCAAGCTGGTGAGGTTCTCTCGCACCCCTCCTCCCCTCTGGGTATGGCTAGGGTATCTATTCTACGTTAAGGAATCTGCAGCTAGTAGTCTCTATCAGATGTACAAGTTACTTCGCTTCGGTAACGATGTATCTGGTAGAGACGTTTCTAGCCACAGAATCCTTCACGGCCCTCCCTTCCTCCCTGTTCTGTGAGGACCCTTCAGCGTGGTCTTCTGCACTCACCTCCCTCCGGGTGGCATTTGTCTTCTGAGGGTGCTCTCTCTCTCTTCCTCCCTAGCGGGATGCTTCGTTCTGTTTATTTGATCCACTCCTTCCTTTCTGGTAATTGGTCGGTAGGTTCATATGTACTGTTGCATCCCTGCACCCTGGTTCTTCCAGTGTGGGGCCTACCCATATCTTCTCCCCTTTTGTTTCGTTGCTTGGGGTTTCTGACTCCTCTGCACTCCTCTGGGTTGGGGTCTCTTGGCTTTGCCTCAGCCCTTAGCTTTTTACAGGGGATACTGCACTCCTTGCTGGTGTTGTCTTGGGGGTGATTTGTAGTTCCTCATCTGTTCTGGACTTGTTGCCCTTCACTGTTATGGATTGTGGTTGCAGACTTTCTGTTGTCTGCCCCGACATTTTTCACATGTTTTTCTGTCTCTAGGGGGGATATCGCCTTTGCTTTGCTGGGTTGCTTCTCAGAGCGGTGTTCTGCTCCTTCCTTTCCATGACTTTGTGACGCAGTGCTTGGCACTGTGCCTAATGGTGCAGTTCCTGACCATTCGCTTCTTCCCTTTTTGTTTCACTGATTTTTCGTACACTGTTCCCATACTCTCACAGTTTTGTTTGTGATGGCTCCGTGTTGTGGCGCGGAAAAGTTCTCTGAAGAAAACTGACGTCAGCACGCCGGGGTGGGACTTATGTGACCTCGCTGACGTCATGTCCGCGGACGATGTCAGGGCGGAGTCACGTGGTACTGCCCCCGGCGAGCAGAGATGCTGTGGCAAAAGATTTGCCGGATCCAGTCTCACACCTGGGGATAATTCTACGTTAAGGAATCTGCAGCTAGAATTGTCTCTACCAGATACATCGTTACCGAAGGTAAGTAACTTGTACATCGCGGATAAGTCTGAATCCATGGGTTAATCCTAGGTTTCTAACTTCTCTTGATGTTCTTGGGCAGGGTTGAAGTTCCTCGGGCCATATAGTGATAGGCTGATACTTTTGCCACTGTCCACGGGTCATCATCTGTCTCTGCAGTATTGAGTTTTAGATGGTTCTTTGTCATCTATGTGTTTATGGCACGCAGGCAGTCATTGAGTTGTGAATTGTAGGGGTGTTCAGAGCTATCCTATTTTAGAATGCTTCAAGTGTCATCTGCATAGTTCTAGCAGGTGAGATTGTAGGATGTATTCCGATTTGGCAGGGTGCTTTAGGTAGATGTTGAGTAATAGATGAGATATGATGGACACCTGAGGAACTCCAGTGTTGTGTGTGAGGAGGTGATATGAAGGGGGTCGGTACACTACTCTTTGTCTGTTTGTGAGATCAGAAGTAATCCATTTTAGAGCATTTTCACCAATTTCAAGATCAAGGAGTCTTTGCAGTACCACGTGGTGGTGGACGGAGCCAATTGCAGTGGATAAATCCAGAAGTAGCACGGCAGCTTGATCCATAATGTTAGGTAAAGTTAGAGAGGTTAGAAAACACTGCTCTTTAACAACTTTTTACTAAGACTGGTCCATTTGATGTGAGCCTGTAGTTTGCTGGGTCACATGGTTCGAGGTTTTTCTTTTTGAGGCGAGGTGTGATTTAGGAAGTTGTCAGCTCAGCTGAGAATGAACCTAGTTCCAGGGACTTGAGTAGGTATCTGGCTGCCTCCCCTGCACAGGTTGAGAGAAGGATATCGGTGCTGGGTCTGATGGAGGCCCTGATGGTCTGGCTGCGTAGATAATATTGAGCAACTCTTTTTGTACAGGTTTTTGAAGGTATGTATTGAAGGATGATTAATGTAGTCTCTTCCTGAGGTGGGTAAGTCATCCATTGTAGTGGTGTTCTCCGCATTCTCCTTAAGGTAATTTTTAATCTTTTTAATTTTTGAGATCTGTGCATTAGACATTTTGTCACAGAAGTCTTGTGATTGTGGTTCTTGGTGTTTAGACACTCTAGATCGGGGAACTCTGTTAGAATGTCATGGAGTAACTGAGAAGCGTGCTCTGCTTCAGCTATGAGTGTGGAGTGGTGGTGTCTTTGTGGGTCTGATGTCTCTTTCGTGGGGTCTTTTATTGTTGTATAGCGTGCTTTTTTCAGTTTCATCTCCTGATTCCCTCCATTTGCATTGTAGTATGTGGAGTTGGTCTCATTCTAGAGCAGGGGAGGTCTAGTTGTAAAATATGTGCATGTCTTTCAGCCACATGTTCATTGTTTTTTTTCCAAGATGCGTGTTGAGTTGATAGATGGCTAGTTTTTCCCATTGCTTATCGGAGACTTTTTTGTGAGTTTCAGTTGTCTTCGAAGTGTTGCTATTGACAAGTGTGTAGATCCTGAAAGTGATGATGTTCTGTTCGCTCTAGCTTCAAGTAAAGTCTCACTTTGCTCCCCTGAGAACCACTCTAAACGCAGCAGCAAGGATGGTCACCGGAGCCAAAAGGCACAATCACATCCCCCTCCTCCTTCTCCCAGAAAGATCTAAAGTGTCTCCCAATTGAAGTTCCCTGACCCTTCAAAACTGCTTGTCTCACTCACAAAGTCCTTCACACTGGTAATCCAGCCCACCTGGCGGCCAGACTCACTAAGGTAGGCCAGTCGAGAAACCTAAGAAGCACCAACACCCTACTTCTCACCCCCCTCCCAAAGAAGCATAAACAACAAACCCTGTCTCGCTCCTTGTCAGGTAAGGCCCCCAAAATCTGGAAGATCAGTAGATCTCAGGACCAACCCCTCCTACATGACCTTCAAGAGAAAACTAAAGGATCTCCTCCTCGCTCGGCACCTACACCCTCTGGACTGTAAAGTCTAGCGCATATTGGAAATCTCTACACCGCTCTATGTATAGATTGTTGTGCTTCTCTCAACACAAATCCAGATGCAACGCCTGACTACGTTATTTACTTTTACTTATTGCGGTCTGATATTATTGCCTGTGCCAATGTTGTAAAGCGCTCTGATACCCTTGGGTCTTGCCAACACTATATAAAACTCTTTAAATAAATAAATGGGGAATTTGTCTATAACTCTTGTTTGTCCTAGGGCTGCAAATAGGACATCTATTTAGTGTGTCCTGTGCAGTGATTAGGGTCAGAAATGATTTGTTGTGGGTTGAAGGCTTCATGGTTGGCTGTAATAGCTGTGGTTGTGCTTAGATTCTTCTTTTCACACCATATGTTGAGGTCGCCTAGAATGCGTAGGTCTGGGTGGCCCAGATGGGTGTTGGTTACTCTACTGTATTGCCTTGCCTGAGTTTCCTCATCCTGCAGCATGTTCTAGCTGACATCAGAACCTTCATGCCAGCGTGGCAATAATAGTAAATTGAAATAACCGCATAAATAGTATGTGATGGGATATGGGATGGATTGTCTCCAAGTACATTGATATTCAGGGAGAGTTAGAAATTTACAAGGCAGACTCATTGCCTGCACATTGTTTCCCCCCAGCCATGAACTTCATGCTGCGGATGAATGATTTCCGCACTGTGGATCACCGTCTGAAGCTCTACTTAGATGTTGAGGTATTTGAGGATAACATGGAGGAATTCCAGTGCTTCCTGCAGGTAAACAAACAGAGCATCTATGTGTATACTCCCTGCACCCTGTTTCTGCGGTTATATTCCTTTCACAGTTTGTCTTCTTACAATTTGCTATATCCCCAGTGCATAGTGTTGTTTCTCTCCAGTGGATCCGTCTCCCCTGTGAAAACTGTCCCGTATTTCTATTGTGTTTGGCTCCCTTGTGCAAACTGTTCCTTTGCTTTGTGTTTGTGTCCCCTGTCACAGTTCCCTTCTCTACATAGTGAACATCTGTCATTTGAGTCTCCCCAATCGGTCCCCTGGTGCCAACGTACTCTTTCAGTTCCAGCACTGAGGGATATTTCTCTACCCTTCCACTGCTATAGTTGCATCTGTCTTTCCTGCCATCCTCCTATACTGAACTCCTTTTTCATCTCAAGGTGCCTGTGGTGCAGTTTGGGAAAGAAGGAGAATTTTCTGCTCTTGTTGTCATCTCAGAACATCGACTTTACATGATGGAAATCACTGCAGAAGTACGGTAAGTGAATCTCCTGTGCTACCAGTTTATGGTCCAGTTCATAGGTCCAGGTGTGGCTGGTGTCCAGTCTGCAGCGCCGCCTCCCGCTACTGTCAGATATGAGGTTATTGGTTTGGGAGGGAGGCATCCTTACCGACTTTATAAACCCACTCCGGTTAGGTCAAAACACAAGTCTAAGACAATCTCTGCTCAACCCCTAGTAGTAATTGTTCAAACAAGAGCTGTCCCTAGAGAAGTGTGTGCTATGTTTGAGTAGTGCCAACAGTCTTAAGGTAAGAACACAACACAATAAAATTCTCAAACCAATTTTGATGAATAGGTAATAATTTAATGAGAAAAAAGACGACAAGATCATCAAAATCCAAGGGGAACCAGAGATATAATTTTTTACGTTTTAAGACAGAAAATTTCTAGAATTGTAAAGCACTGCGGAAAATCGACAGTTTGTGGTAGGTCAGAATCTAGGCAATTTCAGCCAACTGCGATGGAGCCTAGGTCGCCTACACCAGGTGTGTGTCCCTGGTTTTAGTTTTTACCTTAAGACTATTCCCCAACTATTAGAACAGCTTCTTTTGGTTATTCTGGAAGCCCCCAACAACTCATGGAAGGCTTCTGGGCACCACGTCTCCCTCCAGCCAGGTCTCGTGAATGGTCTAGTCCTCTTCAATTATTTGCGCCCTCCTGGAGTCAGAAGTCTTCCTGCTTTTAGCATCCCTTAAGCACATAAACAGGAGACTAACCACCTGACCCATGGAGACCAGTTCCGGTCCCTGGGAGTACTTGTGTAAGTCCTCTTGTTCTAGCAGGAGTCAGAAGGCAGGATACTTCTTCCAACATGGCTGCCACTTCCAGCTGGAGTCTTCCCAGGTCTAGGAATGTTCCCAGGAGGCCGAGGTTGAGGTGCCCGATTTACCCTACGCACTAGCTAGTAACTGGAGAAAATCTGCAGCCCAATCATAACTATATCCTTCCCGTCTCCCCAACCTCCTTTTACAGCAATTCCGTTCCAGTAAAATGAACCAGTATCCCCTGTCTTAACATGTCAGGATCCAGCTGCCACCAAGCGAGGGTTTGTTCAGCTCTGGCCCCTTCCCTACCTGACCGGGTCAAACTGGGTTTCTCTCTTCTGTGGGTGGAGCCCGACTGCCAAGGGACGGCCTGGGGGATGAATGGAAGAATCCATTCCTAGCATCTCCAAGTCAAAAGAGGTAGTACTCAAGCTGCCCTTTGTCTTTCCAACTGTTCCTGTCTGCTCCTGGATAGCTAATCCTTGCTAAGGGATCAGTGGTGAAACCCCTCTGGCCTTTCCTGGGCCCAGCAGCAAACCATTGTCCTCTCAGCCAGAGTTGTTAATTCTACCAAACAAGGGTGTGTATTCCAGCTCTGGAGATGTGATGAGTGGCAGACCTGCCTTTTCCTCCTACAGTGACAAGCGACTAGCTTTCTTGGAGGCTCCTGGGAATGGTTAGTAGACGCCTTCTCTGCATTTTCTAGTCCAGAGGTAGGGCTCAAGCTGCCCTTTGGCCTTCCAACTGTTCCTGTCTGCTCCTGGATAGCTAATCCTTGCTAAGGGATCAGTGGTGAACACCCTCTGGCCTTTCCTGGGCCCAGCAGGCAACCATTGTCCTCTCAGCCAGAGTTGTTAATTCTACCAAACAAGGGTGTGTATTCCAGCTCTGGAGATGTGATGAGTGGCAGACCTGCCTTTTCCTCCTACAGTGACAAGCGACTAGCTTTCTTGGAGGCTCCTGGGAATGGTTAGTAGACGCCTTCTCTGCATTTTCTAGTCCAGAGGTAGTGCTCAAGCTGCCCTTTGTCCTTCCAACTGTTCCTGTCTACTCCCGGATAGCTAATCCTTGCTAAGGGATCAGTGGTGAACACCCTCTGATCTTTCCTCGACTTAGAGGCAAAGCTCAGTAATTCTCCCAGCCAAGTTATGTTATTCCAGCTCTGGAGACGTAATGGGCGACAGAACTGTCCTTCCCTCCTGCTGTGACTGGCGACTGGCTTTCTGAGAGTACTGGGAATTAATAGGAGAAACTCTCTGGCGTCCCAAAGTCAAGAGGTAATGCTAAAAGCTTACCCTTCTGAAAACTTGTCTGGTCCACTCCCAGATTCACTAAGTGGTCAGCAGTTAGCATCCATTTCCTGCACCTAGAGGCAGGCGATCGTTGTCTGAACCAGGGTCTCCCAGGCAAGGATGTGTATTCCAGCACGGGGTGTGATGAGCAGCAACACTGGCTTTAAGCTAGTTCTTGCTCAGGCAGCCTGAAGTACCATTTTACAAAGTTACTTTTAGGTTATCAAAAATCTGATTTCACAATTAAGTTCGTTTTCGTAAACTAAGCAGGAAATAACTTTATAGCATTGTCTAGACCATTTCTAAGGGCATGTTTAAAATAAAGATTCTAATCCTACATGGGTTTATTAGGGAAACGTCTAGCCAGGAATACGTAGTGAAATATCTTTGGGGTTTTATTTCAGTGTGAGGGCACACTCACACCAATATGACTGTTCTCCTTTTTTAAATATACATATAAATACATAAGCAATCTGCCTTGGGGGCGTACAATGCACACTTAGAATGAATATATAAAAATGGGCTTTTCCTACATAGCAAAGGCATGTGCCATGCAGTCGCTCAGTACATTGAATCCATAGCCCAGACAGAGCACTGTGGTGCCCCTGGCAGATGTATATTTTTATCATGTCTCTGGGTGGTGTAAATACACACTGCAGTGCACATATGACATTGTAATGTCCAGGCCAAAGGCACACAGTAGGCGCCATTTACAATGGACTTCTAGAGAAATTAAATAGGCTAGATAGGGAGTTCCAATGTACAGCACATGCTTCAGAAGAGACACACAGGCGGTTTATTACTGTTTAGTAGTGGTAAAGTTCATAAAGGCAGCAAAAATAGCGCCCAAAAAAGGAGGAATATTCTGGGAAGACCTTGCAGAAAATGCAGATTTGCTACAGCTGCCCTCTGCTGGTCAACTCGCGTCGCAACCTCCACTCCTCCCTCTGCTGGTCAACTCACATCGCTTCCTCCCCTTCTCCCTCTGCTGGTCATCTCACATCGCTTCCTCCCCTTCTCCCTCTGCTGGTCATCTCACATCGCTTCCTCCCCTTCTCCCTCTGCTGGTCATCTCACATCGCTTCCTCCCCTTCTCCCTCTGCTGGTCATCTCACATCGCTTCCTCCCCTTCTCCCTCTGCTGGTCATCTCACATCGCTTCCTGCCCTTCTCACTCTGCTGGTCATCTCACATCGCTTCCTCCCCTTCTCCCTCTGCTGGTCATCTCACATCGCTTCCTCCCCTTCTCCCTCTGCTGGTCATCTCACATCGCTTCCTCCCCTTCTCCCTCTGCTGGTCATCTCACATCGCTTCCTCCCCTTCTCACTCTGCTGGTCATCTCACATCGCTTCCTCCCCTTCTCCCTCTGCTGTCCAACTCCGAGTGCATATTCTGCTGCTGTTTGTTGTCCAATCCTAGTCTCTGCTGCTGTACCTTTCTTCCCACTCTCTACTGACCAACCTGCATGCCAGTCTCTGCTGGTCCTTACGAGCCCTCTTCTCCTGTCCTTTCCTGTCATGGCTCACGGTTCAGCTTCAATAGCTGCCATCAAACATTTACAGATGTGTGGCAAACAAACAGAGAGCAAAGGGCATGCAGGTGATGAAGGCAGCTTAGAGGAGGACCGCCATCTTGGGCAGACCAGTCAACCAGTGAAAATCTATGGATTAATAGAGTCGAACTGGGGTGAATGGCTCTACGTTTGTAAATTCAGAATTCCGTCACGGGAAGGGCTGCTGGCAGAGTTATATTAGGGTAGGCACACTCTCTTGTGGGGTTTGTTGAAGATGGTATAGGGAAGGCATAAGAGCTGCGGCTGCGGAGCAGTGCGGACTGTGATGTGCTGTGGAACAGTGTAAGGTGGTGTAGGGGTGCTTTGGTGTGTGCACGGTGCAGGAGCACTCGGTTGGGGGGGGGGGTAAATTGCATACTTGCTATAAACGACGATATAGAGAGGTTCATCACTATGTTGTAGGAAGGATTGAGTAGGGGCTCAGGATGTGGAGGGTGAATTGCATCCTAGATATACAGGGGATGTAGAGGAGCTGGGTAATATGGTGTTCGAGCACTGAATGTGGGGGATGAACTCCATGCTAGAAACAGCGGATGATGGAGAGCAGCTGGTGACTACAGTGTAGCAGCACTGGCAGTGAAGATGGGGTAGGAGTGCTTGATCATCTTCATGGTGTAGGATTACTGGTCATAGTGTAGGAGTACTTGAGTGTGGGAATAGTGTAGGCGCTCAGGATGTAGAAATGTTTGGAATGGAAGAATGAGTGGATGGTGTAGAGGAGCTGGTTACTGTAGTGTTGGAGCTTAGACATTAAACATTGTGTATGAGTTCTTGTGTGCGTAAGTGGTGTAGGCGTCTGGATATGGGGATGACTGGAATGCAGGATGCAGTGGATGGTGTACGGGAGGTGGTTACTATGACATAGGAGCTCTGGCTGCAATGGATTGTGTTGGAACGTTGACTCTACTGAGATGTGCAAGATGGAGACGGCGACTTTAGGTCATGGCCTAGCAATGCAGGCTGAGGGTTGTCCTATAAGTCCATATGCTGTGATCATATGTTTCTACATTCTATGATAGGTTGTACCAGTTGCCAAGAGGGCTCCTCCTGAGTAACAGGTTGACTGTTATCTAATTTCCAATTGCAGGGGCCCGCCTTCAAACTGGCTTGGGAAGAGGGCCACACATCAGCTGACTTCTTTAATGCACTTGGAGTTTGGTCTTTGGGGCCAGATCCTGCACATGGGATTTGAACATCCCCCGACATCGTACAGCCTCCTGATCCGGAACCAGATCCGCTGTGATAAGTTCTACCAGTGCTTCCGGGGTGAGTACCTAGAATTTGAAGAAGACAAGGAATTGTATTGAAGACTAATAGGTGGAGGGCGGGTGGCACTGAGCAAAACTGGGATGCTAAAGTGCTTTGGGTGGCTTCTAAAAGGGGGCAATGTCTCAAAAATCTTTAAAAGGCAAATGCTTTATGGCAGAATGATCTTTCGATGGTGGGAGGTTTGCCCCACTACAGGGATCATACTGACTGATGCAGAGTGAGGTACATTAAGAGGGACTGAGCACTGTTTGGTGCATGGTGAGTGGCTGTCTCTCCCTCTGCAGTGACCAAGACAGGCAGGGGCTGCCCGGGCTGCTCATGATAACTAAAAGTGTCTTCTCCCCCTCCCCCCACCCGTCACTAGCACAGAGGGTAGCAGCAGTCTCCTGGGTACAGAAGGGGAGGTGCTGGATCCCCCCCCCGGCACTGTAGTCTTGCAACTCCATCAGAGAGTACCTCCTGCCACTCACTGCTTGGTGACGACCATTTCCATGAACGTGAATGGAACACGGCATAGATATTCGAGGAAATAGCCAATGCTGGCACCAAGAATTCCAGCTTGCTCGTTTGGCTCCCATGGCATCTGATGTTCAGCAGGTAGAAACATCTGAGGTGTAGTTAGAAGCACTCATTCAGAAGACCTAGTCTGCGTGTAGCCTGCAGCGCTGCTTCCTCGAAGAGATTCTTGCCATTCACAACTGTCAGTGTAGGACACCAGTGGTTAGTGCCTGTGCTCCGGCGCATTGTGAGCATGGAAGCAATCTCTATCTAGGCCTGACTGAAGCACCAGTGGTTAGCTCCTGTGCTCCGGCGCATTGTGAGCATGGAGGCAATCTCTGTCTAGGCCTGCCTGAAGCACCAGTGCTTAGCGCCGGTGCTCCGGCACATTGGGAGCATGGAGGCAATCTCTGTCTAGGCCCACCTGAAACACCAGTGGCTAGCGCCTGTGCTCCGGCGCATTGGGAGCATGGAAGCAATCTCTATCTAGGCCTGACTGAAGCACCAGTGGTTAGCGCCTGTGCTCCGGCGCATTGGGAGCATGGAAGCAATCTCTATCTAGGCCTGACTGAAGCACCAGTGGTTAGCGCCTGTGCTCTGGCGCATTGTGAGCATGGAGGCGATCTGTATCTAGGCCCGCCTGAAACACTAGTGGTTAGTGCCATTGCTCCAGCGCATTGGGAGCATGGAAGCAATCTCTGTCTAGGCCTGCCTGAAGCACCAGTGCTTAGCGCCGGTGCTCCGGCGCATTGTGAGCATGGAGGCGATCTGTATCTAGGCCCGCCTGAAACACTAGTGGTTAGTGCCATTGCTCCAGCGCATTGGGAGCATGGAAGCAATCTCTGTCTAGGCCCACCTGAAGCACCAGTGGTTAGCGCCTGTGCTCTGGCGCATTGGGAGCATG
Organism: Triturus cristatus; assembly: GCF_964204655.1. Classification (NCBI taxonomy): domain Eukaryota; kingdom Metazoa; phylum Chordata; class Amphibia; order Caudata; family Salamandridae; genus Triturus; species Triturus cristatus. The sequence continues at coordinate 1,209,142,094 of NC_140584.1, read as the reverse complement.
GAGGCAATCTCTATCTAGGCCTGACTGAAACACCAGTGGTTAGTGCCTGTGCTCTGGCGCATTGGGAGCATGGAGGCGATCTCTATCTAGGCCTGACTGAAACACCAGTGGTTAGCGCCTGTGCTCCGGCGCATTGTGAGCATGGAAGCAATCTCTGTCTAGGCCTGACTGAAACACCAGTGGTTAGCTCCTGTGCTCTGGCGCATTGGGAGCATGGAGGCAATCTCTATCTAGGCCTGACTGAAACACCAGTGGTTAGTGCCTGTGCTCCGGCGCATTGGGAGCATGGAGGCGATCTCTATCTAGGCCTGACCGAAGCACCAGTGGTTAGCGCCTGTGCTCATGCGCATTGTGAGCATGGAGGCGATCTCTGTCTAGGCCTGACTGAAACACCAGTGGTTAGCGCCGGTGCTAAGGGGCGTTGGGAGCATGGAGGGAATCTCTGTCTAGGCCCACCTGAAACACCAGTGGTTAGCGCCTGTGCTCTGGCGCATTGGGAGCATGGAGGCAATCTCTATCTAGGCCTGACTGAAACACCAGTGGTTAGTGCCTGTGCTCCGGCGCATTGGGAGCATGGAGGCGATCTCTATCTAGGCCTGACTGAAACACCAGTGGTTAGCGCCTGTGCTCCGGCGCATTGTGAGCATGGAAGCAATCTCTGTCTAGGCCTGACTGAAACACCAGTGGTTAGCGCCTGTGCTCTGGCGCATAGGGAGCATGGAGGCAATCTCTATCTAGGCGTGACTGAAACACCAGTGGTTAGTGCCTGTGCTCCGGCGCATTGGGAGCATGGAGGCGATCTCTATCTAGGCCTGACCGAAGCACCAGTGGTTAGCGCCTGTGCTCATGCGCATTGTGAGCATGGAGGCGATCTCTGTCTAGGCCTGACTGAAACACCAGTGGTTAGCAACGGTGCTAAGGGGCGTTGGGAGCATGGAGGGAATCTCTGTCTAGGCCTGACTGAAACACCAGTGGTTAGCACCTGTGCTCTGGCGCATTGGGAGCAAGGAGGCAATCTCTGTCTAGGCCTGACAGAAGCACCAGTGGTTAGCGCCGGTGCTAAGGGGCGTTGGGAGCATGGAGGGAATCTCTGTCTAGGCCTGACTGAAACACCAGTGGTTAGCGCCTGTGCTGTGGTGCATTGGGAGCATGGAGGCAATCTCTATCTAGGCCTGACTGAAGCACCAGTGGTTAGCGCCTGTGTCCGGCGCATTGGGAGCATGGAAGCAATCTCTATCTAGGCCTGCCTGAAGCACCAGTGGTTAGCGCCTGTGTCCGGCGCATTGGGAGCATGGAAGCAATCTCTATCTAGGCCTGCCTGAAGCACCAGTGCTTAGCGCCGGTGCTCCGGCACATTGGGAGCATGGAGGCAATCTCTGTCTAGGCCCACCTGAAACACCAGTGGCTAGCGCCTGTGCTCCGGCGCATTGGGAGCATGGAAGCAATCTCTGTCTATGCCTGCCTGAAGCACCAGTGGTTAGCGCCTGTGTCCGGCGCATTGGGAGCATGGAGGCAATCTGTCTAGGCCCGACTGAAACACCAGTGGTTAGCGCCTGTGCTCTGGCGCATTGGGAGCATGGAAGCAATCTATATCTAGGCCTGACTGAAGCACCAGTGGTTAGCGCCTGCTCTCCGGCGCATTGGGAGCATGGAGGCGATCTCTGTCTAGGCCCACCTGGAACACCAGTGGTTAGCGCCTGTGCTCTGGCGCATTGGGAGCATGGAGGCAATCTCTATCTAGGCCTGACTGAAACACCAGTGGTTAGCGCCTGTGCTCCGGCGCATTGGGAGCATGGAAGCAATCTCTGTCTAGGCCTGACTGACACACCAGTGGTTAGCTCCTGTGCTCTGGCGCATTGGGAGCATGGAGGCAATCTCTATCTAGGCCTGACTGAAACACCAGTGGTTAGTGCCTGTGCTCCGGCGCATTGGGAGCATGGAGGCGATCTCTATCTAGGCCTGACCGAAGCACCAGTGGTTAGCGCCTGTGCTCATGCGCATTGTGAGCATGGAGGCGATCTCTGTCTAGGCCTGACTGAAACACCAGTGGTTAGCGCCGGTGCTAAGGGGCGTTGGGAGCATGGAGGGAATCTCTGTCTAGGCCCACCTGAAGCACCAGTGGTTAGTGCCTGTGCTCCGGCGCATTGGGAGCATGGAGGCAAACTCTGTCTAGGCCCACCTGAAGCACCAGTGGTTAGCGCCTGTGCTCCGGCGCATTGGGAGCATGGAGGCGATCTCTGTCTAGGCCCACCTGAAGCACCAGTGGTTAGCGCCTGTGCTCATGCGCATTGGGAGCATGGAGGCAGTCTCTAGCTAGGCCTGACCGAAGCACCAGTGGTTAGCGCCTGTGTCCGGCGCATTGGGAGCATGGAGGCAATCTCTGTCTAGGCCTGACTGAAACACCAGTGGTTAGCGCCTGTGCTCCGGCGCATTGGGAGCATGGAGGGAATCTCTGTCTAGGCCTGACTGAAGCACCAGTGGTTAGCGCCTGTGCTCCGGCGCATTGGGAGCATGGAGGCGATCTGTATCTAGGCCCGCCTGAAGCACCAGTGGTTAGCGCCTGTGTCCGGCGCATTGGGAGCATGGAGGCAATCTCTGTCTAGGCCTGACTGAAACACCAGTGGTTAGTGCCTGTGCTCCGGCGCATTGGGAGCATGGAGGGAATCTCTGTCTAGGCCTGACTGAAACACCAGTGGTTAGCTCCTGTGCTCCGGCGCATTGGGAGCATGGAGGCGATCTCTATCTAGGCCTGACTGAAGCACCAGTGGTTAGCGCCTGTGCTCCGGCGCATTGGGAGCATGGAGGCGATCTCTATCTAGGCCTGACCGAAGCACCAGTGGTTAGCGCCTGTGCTCATGCGCATTGTGAGCATGGAGGCGATCTCTGTCTAGGCCTGACTGAAACACCAGTGGTTAGCGCCGGTGCTAAGGGGCGTTGGGAGCATGGAGGGAATCTCTGTCTAGGCCCACCTGAAGCACCAGTGGTTAGTGCCTGTGCTCCGGCGCATTGGGAGCATGGAGGCAAACTCTGTCTAGGCCCACCTGAAGCACCAGTGGTTAGCGCCTGTGCTCCGGCGCATTGGGAGCATGGAGGCGATCTCTGTCTAGGCCCACCTGAAGCACCAGTGGTTAGCGCCTGTGCTCATGCGCATTGGGAGCATGGAGGCAGTCTCTAGCTAGGCCTGACCGAAGCACCAGTGGTTAGCGCATGTGTCCGGCGCATTGGGAGCATGGAGGCAATCTCTGTCTAGGCCTGACTGAAACACCAGTGGTTAGCGCCTGTGCTCCGGCGCATTGGGAGCATGGAGGGAATCTCTGTCTAGGCCTGACTGAAGCACCAGTGGTTAGCGCCTGTGCTCCGGCGCATTGGGAGCATGGAGGCGATCTGTATCTAGGCCCGCCTGAAGCACCAGTGGTTAGCGCCTGTGTCCGGCGCATTGGGAGCATGGAGGCAATCTCTGTCTAGGCCTGACTGAAACACCAGTGGTTAGCGCCTGTGCTCCGGCGCATTGGGAGCATGGAGGGAATCTCTGTCTAGGCCTGACTGAAACACCAGTGGTTAGCTCCTGTGCTCCGGCGCATTGGGAGCATGGAGGCGATCTCTATCTAGGCCTGACTGAAGCACCAGTGGTTAGCGCCTGTGCTCCGGCGCATTGGGAGCATGGAGGCGATCTGTATCTAGGCCCGCCTGAAGCACAAGTGGTTAGCGCCTGTGTCCGGCGCATTGGGAGCATGGAGGCAATCTCTGTCTAGGCCTGACCGAAACACCAGTGGTTAGTGCCTGTGCTCCAGCGCATTGGGAGCATGGAGGGAATCTCTGTCTAGGCCTGACTGAACCTAATATTCAGTGGCTCCTCCCTGTCCAGGTAAGAGCAGTGGGAGTGGCATGCTGGCTCTGTAGATCTGAATATGTTCTGAGACCAGACTGTCCTCACACTTTCTTCCAGTCAAAGAAGGATTCTGCAGGAAGCTTTCTGCATATTCCGTGGGTTATTACAGCTTGGGCTTACTTTACTCTCCTAAATACCGGCAGTGTGCGCCACTGCCAGGGTAAATGTAAATTAAATGTAAATGTAAATTTTGATCAGACCCCCCTGGCAAAGGAGTCCCGAGGATCAAAGCTGCTCCCTCCATCTTTGGAAGAGCCTCTCGCAGCACCTCAGACTGAGGAACAGCCGCTGCCTATTCTGAGGACGTTTGAAGGCTCTTTTGAGTGTGTTTTATCCTTCTGTGAGTGGACGTTACTTCTTGTGAGTCTATTGCTGCTTCTCCTGTAGTCCTCTGTGTTTTTTACATCCTTCATCTTCTGATTCATGTGTTCAATAAATGAATAGAGGTTGAACTCTTCATTGCGCCACGGAGAACGGGGGAGAAGGGGGAGCTTCTACGGAGGCTTTACAGGCGGCACCTTCACACCCCAGCAGCCTTAAAGAAGAGTGGTGCTGGGTCATTGTTCAATAGACGTGTGAATCTACAGCAGCAGGGATCTGTGCTGGACCTCCTCTTTCATCATCTTACCATAGTAACATATATATATATCTATCTCCACAAACAGTCCTCGGCGGAGTCCGAGCCACTTTAAACGGCGGGGTAGCCAGCCCCAAAAATTCCACAATTCCTGGCGTCGCTCCTCATGCAGCGAGAAAGAACACCAGTGCCATGGCCACAGTTTTGCTAAAGTGTGTTTATTTAGGCAACAATAAACACACAACGCGTTTCGGAGGTACCCGTGAGAAAGGAGTGAGTTTAACTCCGAAACGCGTCGGGTGTTTATCGTTGCCTAAATAAACACACTTTAGCAAAACTGTGGCCATGGCACTGGTGTTCTTTCTTGCCGCATGAGGAGCGTCGCCAGGAATTGTGGAATATATATATATTTTTGTTTTTCACAGAAAAACAGGTGTAATAAAAGATCTGTTTTTAACTTGTGCCCTCGCAATGCACTGCCTATGACTTCACATATTACATTGCTCATGACATGTTCTATGACGTCATTTATGGCATCAATGATGGCCTCTCAAATTACATCACTGATGACATCATCCAAAGAGTGTGTTAGTTTGTGATATAGTTAACATCGTGGAGAATAACTTCCATGTTGCTTCTCTACCAACATTTTACGCCCTGTGTCCTGCTAATGGGTGTAAGTGTTTATAAAACACATGTGGTCCTAATGCATCACATGTTTGTAGAGGTTTTGAACACGTCATACATATTTGTATTGAACAGTAACTCTGTGTAGGTGCGTGTTGGCGACTTGTGTTCAGCATTTTCCACACAAGTTTTTTTAGTTCTGCAGGAAAAGTTTCTAACAGGCAAAGATTGTGCATAGTAGGTACTAGGAATTGTAAGTAGCCGTGAGTTATTAGAGAGAATCGTCTCAGCATGACAAGTTCTACATAACATAGGAGACTGTGTGCACCAGGTCCTAACCTATGTACATGCGCTTCTTTTGCTTAAGAAGATGGGCTGTCCGTGACGTTTTCACCACAGTATGAAGGCTGCTGGTAGTATGATCGTTGGCACCTTCAGACTTTTGTTATTTTAAGTCAATAGTGTCTTTTTTGACAAGTGTTGCATAGAGTGTGCACTGTTCTTAGTAGATACGTTTGACTCTGTGGTGTATTTCTCATGAGTTTCACAGTGTGCTACAGAGTAAACTCTCTCCATAGAGTAAGCACTGTTTACAGTACCCACTTTTCTACTCATATCAATTTCTTTCTCAATGTAGGTTTTTGCGACTGTGAGGGGTTTGATACAGATAAAAGCTGTCCGTAGTTAGGCATTCATTTTGGAACAGACGTTGAGTATCTTGAGAAACTTGGCTTTAACAGTTGTACACAGATTAAACACCGTGTGCTAATGAGGTTTTAGAATATATCTGTGGTTGATTGTTAACACGAACTATGCTGCTTGTGAAGTGTATGGCATAGGGTCAATGTTGCACATACCACATGCTCTCTACACCTAAGGGAGTTGGCATTAATGACACCTTATATTATTCTGAGCTATTTTCTACTTACTTTCAGGTCTCTAATGCCATGCTAGTTTATAGAGTAGTGTGTATAAAAGAAGCTTGGATGATTTCATCATTATGTCATCAGTGATGTCATTTAGCAAGTCATGAGTGATGTCATGTGACGTCATAAGCAGTGCATGGCGGGGACGCAAGTTGTAGTTAGCGCTGCGCTGCTAACTAACTATAACTGGTGAATTTCTGTGTTTTTTTCGAGTTCACAACGTAAATGTTGTTGCTGACATATTCACCTAACTATGAAGTTACTTCAACTTTTCGTTTTTTTCCAGTGATTTTTTTACATTTTTGTAAACCAAAAACATACCTCTTAATCACACCTAACTATGTTACTTTAACCTTTTAGTTTTTTCAGTGAATATCTAGGATTTTTCAAATGTAAAGAAATATTATATTTTCATATGTAAAGCTAATTCCTCACCATGCACGACCCTGTGGCCAACCCCTGCAGCCCCCTCCTATTCCCCCCGCCCTTCCCCCCCCCCCCCTCACAAGCAGCCAACCCCATGCTGCGCACGGCCTTTTGTTGCACACAGCGCGGCATTTTCCACAGGCCCTGTTTCCAACTCCCAACAGGCAGCCACCTGGAAGCAGTCAACACCTTTGGTCATGCATGGCTTGGGTTTAGCCACAGGTCCTGTCTAACAGCCAGGCTCAGCTTCCAACTCTCCGCAGGCAGCCAGCCCCACGCTGCGCACGGCCTTTGGCCATGCGCTGCGGGGTGATGGCCACAGGGCGTAGTCTGCTGCAGAGCCCTGTGGCCAAACGCCAAGCAGCCTACTAACCCCAAACCGCGCACAGCTTTGGCGTGCACAGCGTAGGTTTGGCCCCAGGGACCCCATCCCCTGGGGCAAAATATATATTAAGGGGAGGGAGCATGCAGCCCCCTTCACATTCCTGAATTGGCCCCGAGACCCCATCCCCCAGAATTGGCGCCAGGACCCCATTTGCCAGAATTGGCCCCGGGACCCCATCCCTCAGAATAGGACCCGGGACCCCATCCCCCAGAATTGGCCCTGAAACACCCTCCCCCAGAATTGGTCCTGGGACCGCATTACATTATAAAGGGGGGGGCATTCCCCCTCCCCCAATCCTTATTAGGCTCCGGGGACCCCATCCTCTGAACCGAATGAGTAATTTTCCCTTTTTGTGTTTAAAAATGTCACATTGAAAAGAACGCATTCCGCGTTATGATGGAATTTGAATCCTCATTTAGGTGCTAGCTCTTAGGATTATGGCACTTAAATACTAAAATGCATTCAACAGGTATCAGGTAACAGACTCCTTCGGCCACTTCCGGCAGCCAGTGCATCTCTTCTGCCCTGCCATTGAAAGTACCTCTTCCATGCCTTATCCTCAGATGTCCAAAATGGTGGATTATGTGGCTAGACATGTATACAGCTGCATTCATTATTCCTCATAAATAATCACTTACTCCACACGTGGGTACCTATGATGCCTGTGTACCTATGACGCTTGAGCACTTATGATGCCAAGTACCTATGACGCCTGAACACCTATGGTGCATGAGTACTTATTAGTACCTATGATGCCTGAGTACCTACGAGTTTCTTTGAGTGCCTGAGTACCTATGATGCATGAGTACCTATGACGCCTGACTACCTATGACACCTGAGTACCTATGACACCTAGGCACCTATGACGCCTGAGTACCTATGACACCCGAGCACCTATGACGACTGAGTACCTATGGCTTCCTATGATGCCTGAGCACCTATGACGCCTGAGCACCTATGATGCCTGAGCACCCATGATGCCAAGGCACCCATGAGGCCTGAGCACCTATGAGGTCTGAGCACCTATGATGACTTCACTTCCTGTAACTCAAGCAACAGTACAAATGCAGGTCCAGTTCTTTTGGTATACAAACATGGGTTATGGAAAGGGATGTCCACATTTTATCACTCTATAGTTAATTTTGCTGCCAGAGGGGAAGTAGCAAACCGTTGCTAAACTCCGCTCCACTCTTGACAAGTCGGATACTGCGACCAGAGCCATGGCTGTGGAGCTGCTGTTGCCCAGTCTGTTTTGGGGCTTTTCTGATTTGGCTTCTTAAGACATAAAAAAAGGTACTAGAACTGTCATTTGATGTTAATCTTCTTTCTGGGTTTTCTCACATGTGGGATTTATTTTGCACTAACCTGCCTACAAATGAATGTAACCGTGTACACAGCTGGGTTTACAGCACTGTGCATGTGAAGCATTGGTATGTACCAGGTGCACTCATTGGTGCAGCTATGGGGGTTTGCAAGAGGCAAAGGAGGAGGGACTAGTGTGGGGCTGTCAATGGGTTTATGTTGCAATAGAAACAGGTAAGTAGCGCAAAATACACAGTGGTCACCAGGCGGAGACCGAACCATATACTAGAATAGTGGTATGCGAACCACAACTCAAGTCAAAACTATACCCAGAAGACGTAGAAGTGTCAGGGATGTTAAATGGTAGCGGCAGTTTCAGTCGATAACCTTTCAAGTATTGCCCGGCGGTAATCGCCTCTTATACCATTCGATGATTAACCAACAAAAGAGGCAGGCGCCGGAGACTGGAAGGCAGGAAACAAAGTTTTATTCCGTCGGAGCAGAACACATCAGATCGGACAGCAGGGTATCGTCTCGAGGTGCTCTCTCTGCATCTCTGAGACCTGGTCTCTTATACACACGTTTATGACTTTATTGCAGGTTTATCATACATGGCACATTCTTGAGATCGCTTTGATACATGAAAGAACATCCTCAGAATCCCCGGCTCAGATCCGCTCCCACACATAGCTACAGTAGAAGTCCCCACCCCACCCACAGTAGGAGATGGCTATCACACAGCTGGACATTCCGCCAATTCCCGGGGGTGTGTGCGACTGGTCGGGTCTCAGGGGGTGGGGGGCCTTGATCTACTGTAATCCCTTTGATGTGGGGTGTTTCCCTTACAGTAGGGGCAATAAACTGCATCCGCAGGGCTAGGTGATGGCCTGGGATCGGTTCGGACAATCGGGCGCAGAGGAAGGGGGTTATCAAAGGGATGTATGACCATGTATGGGATGAAAGAAGGTGTCGGTCAGGCGCGGGATGTGGTTCCATGGCAGGGTCGCGAAGAAGGAGAGAGTTTATGGCCCATGTATGAGAGAGCAGGGGTGGTCAGCGCGCGGGGGATGTTCGCAGCGCCAGAGGGACGCGCTGGCGATCGGCAATGAGGTCATGGTGCCTAAAATCGCCGTCGCGCGTTTTCTGCGTGTGGCGCTTGGGGAGAGACAAGATGGCGCAGATAATGTTCAGTTACGAACTAAATTTGCACAGGGACCCAAGGAACCACCTAAGGTGAGTATCTAGGAACCCCACCGAGGCCGTGTGCAGAGTGGTAACACGACAAAGGGCTCAATACAAGTCAACGGGTAAGTGGCGGTTGCAATTTTAAAGGACCCTTCCAAGTGGACCCTGAAAAAACCCCGTGGAAGACAGAAGGTTGGAGAGCCACCCCACCCGTGGATACCCGTGGAACCAGGATACCTACACCAGGGGAGCCGGGTGCATAGGTGCGAAGTGATGTCATAAACCGCTGTGAAAAAGTGTCCGGTGGAACCCAAAGGTGGATTCAAGGTGAGAAGTACCTGCAAGCAAAGGGGACAGAGTCTATGCCACTCAGGAGTGACCAGGAGGTACGGAAGATGCATGCCCACTGAAGTTGGGTGCTGAAGGAAAGATGACGGTGACCTTGGAGCTTCAGCTGTGAGGACCAGGCGATGCTATGGAAGACTAGGAGCTGTTCACGAGCTGTCCCACGTCGGATGTCGAGAATTGAGGGGTCGGTGTCCGCTGGGAGCACCAACAAGCCTTGGCAACTGCAAACAACGTGGAAAGTGAAGAAGGTGCAGTGTCGGGACCAGCAAGGTCTAGGCGACTCACCACAAGTAGGGGAGTCAGGGCAGGCCCCGAGCAATCAGGGGAGTCCAGAAGAAACAAAAGTGACTCTCAACAGGACCCACAGGCCGGTGGCACTGCACTGGAGTCTCAAGAGGACCTTGAGCAGCTCACCAAAGGAAATGGGTGTAGCCAACCCTCTTTCCAAACCCTCCCATAGGTGGGTCCCCTGAGTTAGTCCAATCCCTTTCTTAAGTATAAGTAAGGAACCCCTGGCAACAGGAATTTAGATATCCCTCGACGAAACTCTGCAACTAAATCCTGGAACTTCGATGCTCTAATAACGACTAGAGGACTGAAGAAATCTCCCCTGGGGTCAAGGAGTGACTCCTCTGCTTGGCAGGCACCAACAAAGCGATTGCCGGTCTGCATCTCCGAAGCTCCCGCCGGACTCCGAAGCATCTGCAGCCCAGGAAGAGGATTTCCAGACTTCTCAGAGGCCGACCCGAGTCTCCAGCAAAGTTGAGACCTGCAGCCCTTGTGAGTAACGTGGAACCGGAACTCCTGGTCACTGTGCACATTTGCAAGTGCATTGACTTCTCTGCGTCTCTCGAAGTCGTGCTTTGGGTAAAGTGTAGCCCAAGCCCCGAGCACCTTTTGCACCGAAGATTGTGGGCCTACACTCCACGAATGTTCCGTGAGCCCACTTCTTGCATTTCAGCTCGAGGCTCCTTCGCGATCCCTGGTCCGCCGACTGGTGGGTCCCTGTGAAGGCAACTCTGATTTTCCTTGGGCTTCCCTGGTTGCTCCAGACATGCCCTGACTCCCCACCGCATGGTGAGTCCCTCAGACCTTGCTGGTCTGCACCGGACCATCTTTCTCCTTTCTGCGTGGATTGCTGTTGCCAAGGCTTGTTGTGTCCAATCCAGACACCGACGCTGCAGCACTCGACATCCTTCGTGGGACAGCTCAAATCCAGCTCTTGGTCATCCTCGACACCTCCTGGTCCTCGTGGCTGAAGAGTCCAGCTTCACCTTCTTCACCTGAAAACACCCCACATCGGTGGGCATTTGTCTATCGTGCCCCTGGTCACTGGCTAGTGACCCAGACTCTGTTCTCTCTGCTTTCAGGTTCTTCTCATCTTCGATCCAGGCTTGGGTCTCTTCGGGCACTTCGCATCTTCCCCGCAGCAGCACTTCTTTGCCAGCACCCATTGAAAACGACGACGCGACCCGACACCGTTTCAAACCTATGCACCCGGCTTCCCTGGGTGAGGTAACTCGAGTACTCCGGTGCTCCTGTGGGTGTTTACCCTAGGACTTCCTAAGTCCCAAAGGGTTTCGTCCTAGCTCATCTCTAAGTGTCCCTAATCTTTAAAAATCTAACCGCGACTTTCCCCATAGAAGCTAACGGGAGCTCGCGGCTGTGTTCTCACACTGCACACAGCCCACATGGGTCCCCTGTGTCACTACCTTGGGTGGTTCCTTGGGGTCCCAGTGATTCTAAGGCTCTAGGCCTTGTGTCTAGTTAAGTCGTGGTTCTTATCACTATTTTAGTATATGGTTTGGCTCGCCCCTAGGGCCTGACGTGTATTTGTGCTATTTTACTGTAATATTTGAAGTGTAACTTATGTGTTTTGACCTCTAGTCTCATAAAGAGACTAGGAGGGTGTGTTTAGTAATAAATACATATATTTTATATATATATACCTTGTGTGGTTCTCCTTTCATTTGGTCATTCAAGAGATTATAGACTGGTAAAACAAGCTGCTTTACATTCCTTCAAGACTTAGCCTGAAGGCTGCTCTCCATAGCTACCACTAGGATAGCTTTCGATAAAGGTGGTCTTTAAACCTATCATCAATAAGGGTTGTTTGGACTGGTACCGGGTGCCCACTATAACTAGTGGACAGCATATACCAGGCCAACTTCTCACACTTATGATACCAATTTAGGGGAGAAAGCACAGAGACTGGGGTCCTGATTAGCAGGATCCCAGTCAGACTAGTCAGAAACAGCATTACATCCAGCAAAAAGTGGGGGTGACCATAAAAGCTGATCCTACTTTCCTACAATGTTCATTCCCTATAAGTCAACAATGTTATTATTGCATCATGTGCTATTAGTTCTTTACTGTTTCGGTTCTGGTGTGTTTTTTCATACTCTTTCTTTTCTTCTGCAGATATCTTGGAAGACTTACCGCTCCAGCACCGGCTGCGGTTCAGGCAGGAGATCAAGGAGAGGGTGACGCGCCAGCACAGGCTCTGGTACGGGATCTGGAGAGGGAGGTTGGGGGTGTGGTGTCCTGTAGATTGGGTTAGTGATAAAGGTGGATGTCAGGTCGTGATGCGTCATTGAAGAGCTAAGCAATGTGCACTCAGTGCCACTGTTCCTCCATTGTCTGCTGTTACAGCCACTCACCCAGAGGTAGATGGACCTGGTTCAGAGGGATTAAAACTGTGTGTAAATATCCAGTACCGAACTCCTACTTCCCCTGTCCTTGTGGAGGGTTTGCAGTGATGGGATTGGTCCGCCCACCACATCCAGCATCAGTAGTTGCATGCCTGTTTCTACCTCTGCCCTGGAGTGCTGGTGGTAGCGGCGGCTGTGGTGGTGGCGATGGGTGTGGTGGTGGCGGTGGCAGCAGTGGGTGGGTGGTGATGTGAGTGTTGCGGTTCATTGTGGGTGCAGAGCTATTTCTTGCTCTAAATGGGAGCTGGTGATCGGTAAGCTTCGTGCCCTGCCCAGTAGTAGAAAGGCGTGGCCTTTGTAGACTGAAGGGGGAGGTGGGTGAATGTGTAACATTGGATGGTGCAGCCCTTTCACACTGGAGGTATGTTGGAGGGCTTGGGTATGGGGCCTTGTCTCCAGTATTATGAGGCAGGGTGGTAATTTCCCTTATTCTGGTGATTGGGAAGTGCAGCTGCGGCACACTTTTTGTTATTAGTACGGTCACATTCCTAGCACTGAAACCGGGTTTGGAGAAGCAGGATCAAATTTAGGCCACTAACTATGTATTAAAGAAGTTGCTTCTTCTTGTGGTGCTGCAGCAGAGATGTGGGGGTAGGTTGGGTGGATGCATCCCGTGCCCGGGAGGGGGAGTGTGTATCGTGTTCCTGGGTCTGTTGCTAAGGGCAAGTGTATCCTTTGTGCTGCTCCCTGGTTTTACGGGGAGTCCATCTAGGTGAGTTTGTGCAGTTTCTGAAGTGAGAAGTAACCACACCTCTTGTCCACAGGCCAGTGCTGGGAGAGCTGCTGGTCACCGATGAACCACCCAACCTCAGAGTGTCTCCACACTACTACTACCTGCTGGTGCACATTGCTCAAGGTAAGACCTGCCACATCACCCAGAGTAGGACCTGCCACATTACGGAGAGTAGGATCTGCCACGTCACCCATAGTAGGACCTGCCCTGCCATGACACAGAGAGTAGGACCTGTCATCTCACCCACAGTAGGACCTACCTCTCACCCACATTAGGACCTGCCCCCTCACCCACAGTAGGACCTGCCCCCTCACCCACAGTAGGACCTGCCCCCTCACCCACAGTAGGACCTGCCCCCTCACCCACAGTAGGACCTGCCCCCTCACCCACAGTAGGACCTGCCCCCTCACCCACAGTAGGACCTTCCACGTCACCCAGAGTAGGACCTGCCACGTCTCCCAGAGTAGGAGGACCTGCCACGACAGTAGGACCTGCCCCCTCACCCACAGTAGGACCTGCCCCCTCACCCACAGTAGGACCTGCCCCCTCACCCACAGTAGGACCTGCCCCCTCACCCACAGTAGGACCTGCCCCCTCACCCACAGTAGGACCTGCCCCCTCACCCACAGTAGGACCTGCCCCCTCACCCACAGTAGGACCTTCCACGTCACCCAGAGTAGGACCTGCCACGTCTCCCATAGTAGGAGGACCTGCCACGACAGTAGGACCTGCCACATCACCCAAACTAGGACCTGCCACGTCACCCAGAGTTGACCCGCCAAAACACCCCGAGTAGGACCTGCCACGTCACCCAGAGTAGGACCTGCCACATCACCCACGGTAAGACTTACCACATCACCCAGAGTAGGACCTGCCACGTCACCCAGAGTAGGACCTGCCACGTCACCCAGAGTAGGACCTGCCACGTCACCCAGAGTAGGACCTGCCACGTCACCCAGAGTAGGACCTGCCACGTCACCCAGAGTAGGACCTGCCACGTCACCCAGAGTAGGACCTGCCACGTCACCCAGAGTAGGACCTGCCACGTCACCCAGAGTAGGACCTGCCACGTCACCCAGAGTAGGACCTGCCACGTCACCCAGAGTAGGACCTGCCACGTCACCCAGAGTAGGACCTGCCACGTCACCCAGAGTAGGACCTGCCACGTCACCCAGAGTAGGACCTGCCACGTCACCCAGAGTAGGACCTGCCACGTCACCCAGAGTAGGACCTGCCACGTCACCCAGAGTAGGACCTGCCACGTCACCCAGAGTAGGACCTGCCACGTCACCCAGAGTACGACCGGCCACGTCACCCACTGTAAGACCTACCACATCACCCAGAGTAGGAACTGCCACATCACCCACCGTAAGACCTACCATGTCACCCAGAGTAGGACCTGCCACGTCACCCAGAGTAGGACCTGCCACGTCACCCAGAGTAGGACCTGCCACGTCACCCAGAGTAGGACCTGCCACGTCACCCAGAGTAGGACCTGCCACGTCACCCAGAGTAGGACTGGCCACGTCACCCAGAGTAGGACCGGCCACGACACCCAGAGTAGGACCGGCCACGACACCCAGAGTAGGACCGGCCACGACACCCAGAGTAGGACCGGCCACGACACCCAGAGTAGGACCGGCCACGACACCCAGAGTAGGACCGGCCACGACACCCAGAGTAGGACCGGCCACGTCACCCAGAGTAGGACCTGCCACGTCACCCATAGTAGGACCTGCCCTGCCATCTCACCCATAGTAGGACCTGCCCCTCACCCACAGTAGGACCTGCCCCTCAACCACAGTAGGACCTGCCCCCTCAACCACAGTAGGACCTGCCCCCTCAACCACAGTAGGACCTGCCCCCTCAACCACAGTAGGACCTGCCACGTCACCCACAGTAGGACCTGCCACGTCACCCAGTGTAGGACCTGCCACGTCACCCAGAGTAGGAGGACCAGCCACGTCACTCAGAGTAGGACCTGCCACGTCACCCAGAGTCTGACCTGCCACGTCAACTAGTCTGACCTGCCACGTCACCCAGAGTCTGACCTGCCACGTCACCCAGAGTCTGACCTGCCAAGGTCACCCAGAGTCTGACCTGCCAAGTCACCCAGAGTCTGACCTGCCACGTCACCCAGAGTCTGACCTGCCAAGGTCACCCAGAGTCTGACCTGCCAAGGTCACCCAGAGTCTGACCTGCCAAGGTCACCCAGAGTCTGACCTGCCAAGGTCACCCAGAGTCTGACCTGCCAAGGTCACCCAGAGTCTGACCTGCCAAGGTCACCCAGAGTCTGACCTGCCAAGGTCACCCAGAGTCTGACCTGCCAAGGTCACCCAGAGTCTGACCTGCCAAGGTCACCCAGAGTCTGACCTGCCACGTCACCCAGAGTCTGACCTGCCAAGGTCACCCAGAGTCTGACCTGCCAAGGTCACCCAGAGTCTGACCTGCCAAGGTCACCCAGAGTCTGACCTGCCAAGGTCACCCAGAGTCTGACCTGCCAAGGTCACCCAGAGTCTGACCTGCCAAGGTCACCCAGAGTCTGACCTGCCACGGTCACCCAGAGTCTGACCTGCCACGTCACCCAGAGTCTGGCCTGCCGCGTCACCCACCGTAGGACCTGTCCACATAATTCCAAGTAATCCCGGTCAGGTCAACTACAGTACGTTCTACCATTGTCACTTGACCTGCTAACATTACCCAAATTAAACCGCCTTTTGCCATCATCTGTTACAGTTGGACTTAACAGTCCTACCCAGGTGACACTGTCCATCTCTCCTCATCCATGGTAATATTGGCCATTTTCACCAGAGGTCCTTGCCCACATCAACTAAAGTAAGACCAGCTCACGTCACTCGTGCCATGCTCTGCCATCAGCCCCAAACACACACGGTAAACCTGGTATAAATAAGTGCTCCGACCTGGTTTTAGACAGTAAGCTGTACAATTTACAATGTCCCTTTTAATAAGGACCGATTCGGAATCAGTGTACCAGGCTCCTTTGTCTCCTCTTTCAGGGAGTTTGAGTGAGATGTGCGCAGACTGTGCTCACTGGGTGGTGGATCCAGGACGAGATCCCTTTCAGAGCGATGTGGGTCTCCAAATCTTTTAGACCCAGTCTGGCGTCATACAGCCTATACCACTTGTATGGAGTCAAGTCATGGCTGCCCTTCTGGCTCCCATATATACATGGTACAGAAGTTGATAAGGACGACACTTGAGATAACAATGAGTAGTAATCCACACAGAGCCTTCAGTCGTGGACCAGTTTTATTGTTTGAACAAATTAACAAACGGGTGGCCTCCAGCTAAGATGCAGAACACAACTGACTCTTACTCCTCTAGAACTCTCACGCATCGCTTGCCATGAACATTATGCAAATACTCCATAATCATGAGTCTTACAAGATATGTCCACTCCTTGGTATTCCACTGCTGAGGCCGCCATATTGTTCCACTGCTGAGGCCGCCATGTTGTTCCACTGCTGAGGCCGCCATGTTGTTCCACTGCTGAGGCCGCCATGTTGTTCCACTGCTGAGGCCGCCATGTTGTTCCACTGATGAGGCCGCCATGTTGTTCCACTGATGAGGCCGCCATGTTGTTCCACTGATGAGGCCGCCATGTTGTTCCACTGATGAGGCCGCCATGTTGTTCCACTGATGAGGCCGCCATGTTGTTCCACTGCTGAGGCCGCCATATTGTTCCACTGCTGAGGCCGCCATGTTGTTCCACTGCTGAGGTTGCCATGCTGTTCCACTGCTGAGGCCGTCATGCTGTTCCACTGCTGAGGCCGTCATGTTGTTCCACTGCTGAGGCCGCCATGTTGTTCCTCTGCTGAGGCCGCCATGTTGTTCCTCTGCTGAGGCCGCCATGTTGTTCCTCTGCTGAGGCCGCCATGTTGTTCCACTGCTGAGGCCGCCATGTTATTCCACTGCTGAGGCCGCCATGTTATTCCACTGCTGAGGCCGCCATGTTATTCCACTGCTGAGGCCGCCATGTTATTCCACTGCTGAGGCCGCCATGTTATTCCACTGCTGAGGCCGCCATGTTATTCCACTGCTGAGGCCGCCATGTTATTCCACTGCTGAGGCCGCCATGTTATTCCACTGCTGAGGCCGCCATGTTATTCCACTGCTGAGGCCGCCATGTTATTCCACTGCTGAGGCCGCCATGTTATCCCACTGCTGAAGCCGCCATGATATTCCACTGGTAAGCCCAGCATGTGCTTCCACTGCTGAACCCCCATGTTACTCCACTGCTGAGGCCACTACGTTACTCCTCTCCAGAGGCCACCATGTTACTCCGCACCTGAAGCCACCATGTTACTCCGCACCTGAGGCCACCATGTTACTCCGCACCTGAGGCCACCATGTTACTCCGCTCCTGAGGCCACCACGTTATTCCGTTGCTGATCCCTCCTGGGCTGGTCAGGGCACTAACCAAGGACCCTGGAAACATGCTTCCCAGCGGCCCCAGGCCCACCAATTGGAGTGGTAGGCTTGTGGCCTGCAACACTTCATTCTCTACCAGTACTGTGCACATGCACTGCTTTACAAGTGCTCCTCTTCCCTGAGCTGCAACACCTCCAAACATGGACACACCCCTTCACCAAGGAACCTCTCTTAGTGCCTGCCACGCCACATTCTATTCCACCACAGTATCACAAACACACACCAACATGCAGAGACACTACTGTAAGAGTTCACCTTACTCCTGAGCTGTAATGCCCCACGCTATCATGTATACGCAGCTGAACTTGTGCATTTGACCCCAAAGCTTCTGTATCCTGTTCTATTCCAGAATTGAGAACACCCTCTTCCCTTCCCAGCACCCTCTGCTCAGTCTCCACTGAAGCAAAGGCACCTATCTTCTAACAAAGTGTTTCTTTCTTCTACAGAAAGCATCGGCTCGCCTGCAGTCCCTGAAAGCTGTACATCCGCCGAGTCTGAAGGTGTAGACTGTACCTGTGTCGGCGCTGCCTCTCTCCGGGCACCGGGCATGGCACTCGCCAATGCCATGATCCAGGGCGTGCTCACAGGCTCACCCATTACTCTAATAGTCACGGGCACCACCTTGTACCTGCTGGAGGAGACTCACCAATGGATGCATTCTCCGCCACACCCTTCTGATGCTGGCAGCCAGTACGTTGATCCCTGTGGAGGCGAAGCCTTCTTAAAGGACAAGCAGCCAATCAGCTGCATCAGTTCTCTGCATGTCTTTCGGACTGCTGATTGCCACCTGCAGATCAGGCTGTACAATGAGGTCAGTATTGCTGAGAGGAGTCTTGCTTTTCTATACAGAGCTTTCGATGGCTTAGGTTGCTGCAGCGCACAGGCTTGGTTATGAATCCAGGCTCCTGCTTCACAGAATGTTTGTTTCTACTCGTACAACAAAAGCTTGGGACGTTTGGGCTTAAGTGCTGGAGCACATTCATTCACTAAAATCTTCATTTCGATGGAGGCCTTGGTAAGCGCACCATCACTCGAGGCCTTGGCGTATGTACCAGATTTTAGTCTACGATTTAGAGCAGTGGAGACTTCAATGTGCATCTTAAAGCGAACATCTGTGCCAAGCTTCAATCTAACATTTAGAACCCTAGGGCTTTGGTGTAAATCCTAGGTAACATCTGTGCTGAGTTTGGGTGTAAGCTTTGGAGCATTGGAGGCCCTGGTGTACGTCCTAGAGGTAACATCTGTGCTGAGATTGGATGTAAACTATAGAGCATTGGAGGCCTTGGTATACGTCCTAGAGGTAACATCTGTGCTGAGCTTGGGTGTAAGCTATGGAGCACTGAGACCTTGGTGTACGTCCTAGAGGTAACGTCTGTGCTGAGCTTGGGTGTAAGCTTTAGAGCACTGAGACCTTGGTGTACGTCCTAGAGGTAACATCTGTGCTGAGCTTGGGTGTAAGCTTAGGAGCAAAGGATGCCTTGGTGTACGTCCTAGAGGTAACGCCTGTGCTGAGCTTGGGTGTAAGCTCTAGAGCACTGGAGGCAAAGTGTACGTCTTAGTGGTAACGTCTGTGCTGAGCTTGGGTGTAAGCTATGGAGCACTGGAGGCCTTGGTGTACGTCCTAGAGGTAACGTCTGTGCTGAGCGTGGGTGTAAGCTTTAGAGCACTGAGGCCTTGGTGTAAGTCCTAGAGGTAACTCCTGTGCTGAGCTTGGGTGTAAGCTATGGAGCACGGGAGGCCTTGGTGTGCGTCCTAGAGGTAACGTCTGCGCTGAGCTTGGGTGTAAGCTTTAGAGCACTGGAGGCCTTGGTGTACCTCCTAGAGGTAACGTCTGTGCTGAGCTTGGGTGTAAGCTTTAGAGCACTGAGACCTTGGTGTACGTCCTAGAGGTAACGTCTGTGCTGAGCGTGGGTGTAAGCTTTAGAGCACTGAGACCTTGGTGTACGTCCTAGAGGTAACGTCTGTGCTGAGATTGAGTGTAAGCTTTGGAGCACTGGAGGAAAAGTGTACGTCCTAGAGGTAACATCTGTGCTGAGCTTGAGTGTTGGCTTTGGAGCCCTGGAGGCCTTGGTGTACGTCCTAGAGGTAATGTCTGTGCTGAGCTTGGGTGTAAGCTTAGGAGCACTGGAAGCCTTGGTGTACGTCCTAGAGGTAACGTCTGTGCTGAGCTTGGGTGTAAGTTTTAGAGCACGGGAGGCCTTGGTGTACGTCCTACAGGTAACGTCTGTGCTGAGCTTGAGTGTAAGCTTTGGAGCACTGGAGGCCTTGGTTTAAGTCCTAGAGGTAACGTCTGTGCTGAGCGTGGGTGTAAGCTTTAGAGCACTGGAGGCCTTGGTGTACGTCCTAGAGGTAACATCTGTGCTGAGATTGGGTGTAAGCTATGGAGCACTGGAGGCAAAGTGTACGTCCTAGAGGTAACATCTGTGCTGAGCTTGAGTGTTGGCTTTGGAGCCCTGGAGGCCTTGGTGTACGTCCTAGAGGTAACTCCTCTGCTGAGCTTGGGTGTAAGCTATGGAGCACTGGAGGCCTTGGTGTGCGTCCTAGAGGTAACGTCTGTGCTGAGCTTGGGTGTAAGCTTTAGAGCACTGAGACCTTGGTGTACGTCCTAGAGGTAACGTCTGTGCTGAGCGTGGGTGTAAGCTTTAGAGCACTGAGACCTTGGTGTACGTCCTAGAGGTAACGTCTGTGCTGAGATTGGGTGTAAGCTATGGAGCACTGGAGGCAAAGTGTACGTCCTAGAGGTAACGTCTGTGCTGAGCGTGGGTGTAAGTTTTAGAGCACTGGAGGCCTTGGTGTACGTCCTACAGGTAACGTCTGTGCTGAGCGTGGGTGTAAGCTTTAGAGCACTGAGGCCTTGGTGTGCGTCCTAAAGGTAACTCTTGTGCTGAGCTTGGGTGTAAGCTATGGAGCACGGGAGGCCTTGGTGTGCGTCCTAGAGGTAACATCTGCGCTGAGCTTGGGTGTAAGCTTTAGAGCACTGGAGGCCTTGGTGTACCTCCTAGAGGTAACGTCTGTGCTGAGCTTGGGTGTAAGCTTTAGAGCACTGAGACCTTGGTGTACGTCCTAGAGGTAACGTCTGTGCTGAGCTTGGGTGTAAGCTTTAGAGCACTGAGACCTTGGTGTACGTCCTAGAGGTAACGTCTGTGCTGAGCGTGGGTGTAAGCTTTAGAGCACTGAGACCTTGGTGTACGTCCTAGAGGTAACGTCTGTGCTGAGCTTGGGTGTAAGCTTTAGAGCACTGAGACCTTGGTGTACGTCCTAGAGGTAACGTCTGTGCTGAGCGTGGGTGTAAGCTTTAGAGCACTGAGACCTTGGTGTACGTCCTAGAGGTAACGTCTGTGCTGAGATTGGGTGTAAGCTTTGGAGCACTGGAGGAAAAGTGTACGTCCTAGAGGTAACATCTGTGCTGAGCTTGAGTGTTGGCTTTGGAGCCCTGGAGGCCTTGGTGTACGTCCTAGAGGTAATGTCTGTGCTGAGCTTGGGTGTAAGCTATGGAGCACTGGAGGCCTTGGTGTACGTCCTAGAGGTAACGTCTGTGCTGAGCTTGGGTGTAAGCTTTAGAGCACTGAGACCTTGGTGTACGTCCTAGAGGTAACGTCTGTGCTGAGCGTGGGTGTAAGCTTTAGAGCACTGAGACCTTGGTGTACGTCCTAGAGGTAACGTCTGTGCTGAGATTGGGTGTAAGCTTTGGAGCACTGGAGGAAAAGTGTACGTCCTAGAGGTAACATCTGTGCTGAGCTTGAGTGTTGGCTTTGGAGCCCTGGAGGCCTTGGTGTACGTCCTAGAGGTAACGTCTGTGCTGAGCTTGGGTGTAAGTTTTAGAGCACTGGAGGCCTTGGTGTACGTCCTAGAGGTAACGTCTGTGCTGAGCTTGAGTGTAAGCTTTAGAGCACTGAGGCCTTGGTGTACCTCCTAGAGGTAACGTCTGTGCTGAGCTTGAGTGTAAGCTTTGGAGCACTGGAGGCCTTGGTGTAAGTCCTAGAGGTAACGTCTGTGCTGAGCTTGAGTGTAAGCTTTGGAGCACTGGAGGCCTTGGTGTAAGTCCTAGAGGTAACGTCTGTGCTGAGCGTGGGTGTAAGCTTTAGAGCACTGAGGCCTTGGTGTACCTCCTAGAGGTAACGTCTGTGCTGAGCTTGGGTGTAAGCTTTAGAGCACTGAGGCCTTGGTGTACGTCCTAGAGGTAACTCCTGTGCTGAGCTTGGGTGTAAGTTTTAGAGCACTGAGGCCTTGGTGTACCTCCTAGAGGTAACGTATGTGCAGTGAAAATGGAATTGTTTTCTTTGTAGTCACATCTTTGTGCAGACTAAGTCAATGCAAGCTTACAGATATTCAAGGATAGGGAAGTTATGAGAACTAAAACATGCATCATCCCAAAGGCAGGATCACACTTTCATGTATGTCAATCAAAACAACTACCAACCTTTTCACCAAACATAACACAGACAGAAAGGGCACTACATACATTTGATGTAATGAGAGCTGTAATCTACTACCTGCCAGAAACAAACCTGTTAAGGAAATGTAAATAGTTTTTTGTTTCGAATGCACTGGCAAACCGAGTCTTACTGGCATTAAAAGGTGCAATTTCAAGAAGGATGACAAACCATCCAGACCTACTACACCTTAGTAGAGGAAAGTCTGAAATACGCATCCGGGGCACACCACACTCCGAAAAAAGGAGCCACGCACTCGCCTTCATTGCAAATGTCTCCTTTATTGCCATCTACATGGCTGTTACATAGTCATCAGCCCGCACCTTCACAAAACATTACGACCTGAACATCCACATGTTGAGGGAGGCCAAGTAGGACAGTAAATTTTGAGGCTCTTTTTTGCAACCACGCACTAACCCTTCCACCTGCCCTTCCACAGGGGTCAGTACTCCAACATCATCTGTGCACAGCGAGTGACACCAGAAAGGACTCATGCTGTACCCACCAGTAACAATCGGTTCCAGCTTGACTATGTTTCTGGATTCACAAACAGCCCATGCATCTCTCCAACGAAGGTATGGTTAGACGAGAAGGAATTAGAACAGCAGATCACCCACACAGAATAATCCGTAAGAGACCAAACACACTGGGCATCGTGGGCCGAGGGGGACTGGCACTGCCTGCCTACTTGTTGATGCCCAAGAGAAAAAACACACAAAAGACAATGTGGACAATTCTGGATCCAACCAGTAGACGGTGGAATCTGCGAGTAAAGTCTTCAAGTTGCAAAACTATTGTTACAGGATAAGTCACCTCTTTTTAACTGTCTAGAACTTTTGACTGCGGGGACTAATTTGCTTGAACTTTGGCAGTGGAGTGGCATAATCCGCAACGGTGGAGGGGAATCTTTACTCAGCCCAAACATTTGAACGGATTTAACTCCGAGTGCTTTTGTTGTTTCAGTGGAAATGTATTCAGCAGTTTTTGAGCTAGAAGTATTTTTAAAACGTGCAGTGCAGGCCGGAAGTGGTTAACAATGGTGTACATTTCTGTTTTGGATTTGGGATCCTAGGAGAGTCCAGAAATTCAAAAAAGAAAGGAATCCGATTAGCAAGGGAGACTTCTCTCCTCAAATATCTTTCAGAACTGAGTGTTCTGATAGGCTGGTGCAAGAGAAACATTTCTCTTGTGGCTGCCACTTCAGTCTCTGTATCTTGAAAAACAAGTTAGACAACTTGTTTTACAAAATGGCTGCTTGAATCCACAGTGCCCGTCTCAGTAATCGTGGGCCCAGGCAGTCGTTTTAGGTGTTGGGAATCTTCAGTTCCCCAAAGGGTACCTCTGATCCGGTGCAAGCTTCCAGCCCAGGTTCCGTGAGCCCATGGCAAACTTCCTCGACCTATATATTCTTTTCTCAGGGATTCACAGCTCCAGTACTGGAGCCGAGAACTTCCCAAAGGGTGGCATCAGCCAAAAGCCAAGCTTTACGAACCAACCCTATCTGCAGTGGGATGGCCATAGGGGTTGGCTGCCTGCAGCACATTGAGGGCAAGTCCTTTGTCCGGAAGCTCCAGTGGTTCCCTGCCTATATCAGGTTGGGTGCTAGGCTTGGCCAAATGCCTGGATTCGTGGCCAGATTTGTGGCCAAATTTGTGCTGCGAATGGCCAAAGGCCCGCTGTCCGTGGCTGAAGCAATAGCTCTACCGTGTCAGTCAGAGTTTTCCACACAAAATTCCATCCTTCTTGCAGTGCTAAGGAAATTTCACTTCCTAAATATTCAGGGTTTAAGCCCTTCAGCTTCCTGTCATGGGCAGATACCCATTTCTGACCACTGGGGTCTGCTCAAGGTGCTTAGGGCCGAAGCAAGACTTCATGTAGAGTTGTATTTTGCACAAAAATACCATTAAGGAGCAAGACGTAACAGTTGCTCTCCAGATCTAGGTGAAAGTCATTTTCTGATCCTCTACGAAGACAAGAAGAAGAAACATAAAAAGAGCCATAGGTGAGATAGTCCCCCGAGTAGTTGTCATTCTTGCTCCAGAAGTAGCTCTCCATCAATAGAATCCTCCTCCGAGCTGGAGTTGGCAGACATCCCTCTGGACATCCCTCTGGCTGTGGAATCGCCCATGGCTTTGACAGCTGTTCCTGCCCTCGTACTGGTTCTCCTCTCAGGATAGCTGGAGTTTCCGGAACCTATCGCTGAACCCTGTGCAGTTACTTGTCTTCTTGCAGGTAGTGATGCTGCTGTTTTAAAGCACATCTCTTCCCTCTGTTGCAGTTGTGGCCCAATGGATTATACCGGACCTCTAGTTGAAACACCACTCATTGGTACTTCCCAAATGGTCCCGGACATCCACCACTCAACAAGTCCCCTCACACCAGCCGGAACAACGCTGGCACTCATGGCTCAGACTGGATCCCGTCTATCAAGGTCCGCTCTGACATCACCACCGACATCGGCGCCTGCCCCACTTCATGGATCTATGCCTCAGGCTAAGGCAATCCAGATGCTTTCAAGAAATCAAGCACAAAGGCTGGGGGAGGAGGCCTGTTACGTGAATGGCACCTAGACCCTTGTCCATGGAGGACTTCTGGCAGCGGCGTCTTCGGTTTGGATACTACCACATTCGGATGTCACAGATAATCCTGCATCACAACAATGACAGCAGTGAGCAGCCCAAGTTTTATCCCTCTTGCAGATTTCAAGATATCAACCTATTGGGCCCTTCAAAATGCCAGCGGCCTCAATACCTCACTGGAGGAAGACATGGAATCCAGAGTCGCCACATCCTGAGGTGGCTTCTTTTACTTCAATCACTAGGAATGTAGAGTTTTCAGAATTGCCACTTCCAACATTAGAAGCCAGGTCAAGGACCTCCAACCAGCATTGGCATCATCAGAACTATTCTTTTCAGCGAAGCCCTTCTAGAACCCACGAGGTGGTGCAGACCCATGATCATTCCCTCTGGCGCTTTCTAACAAGGGAGTTCAAGGTGCTTGAAGCATTGGGGAAGAAAGTCTGTCTCTTAGGGAGTATGGTGCTTTGGTCCATTAATGCCACCTGCTTACTGGCCAGATAGATCCACTCACAGTGGAAAATGCTGCATATGGTGGTGCCGAGCCTGCTGGACCACTTGAAATATAACTTTGCCAAGGATGTCAGAGATTGATAAAATGCTGCCAAGCAGATTCTTAGATCAGGTATGGAGTCTGTGGATTTGGTAGCCAGCCCCATAGGATCCTCTGTGGCACTGAGGAGACATGCCTGGCTCAATTCAACAAACTTCTCTGGGGATGTCCAGTCAAGTCTAAGGGGCTTGCCCTGCAATACGTCTTGCATCTTTGGTACCGAGGTTGACTAGGACTTTAATACATTTAAAGCAGAGGTCACCACAGCTCGCTTGTTAGGCCTGGCCTCTCAAGCTCAAGACTTCCACCACCATTACCATAAAGTTTGAGGCTATTCTAAAAGGCAATCCTTCTAGCAGCACCAACCCTCCCAGCCCGTCCGGGACCCAAACCAGTTTCATGCGTTACAGATGCCACAAAGTCTAAGGACAAGCAGGTGCAGCAGCCCTCCACTTCCTTCTCCTCTGCAGCACCATTTGGGAAGTTGTTTTAAGTTTCCTGCGAAGAAACCTGTATGACTGGTGGAGCAAAGGATGTCATTCCATCTACTTGCCTGGAAGGCCATTATGACTAACCCTGGGCGGAGTTCGCCGAGTTCCGCTATGTGGAACTCCGCGAAGTGGAATAAAAAACTCTGCTGCGCTACCAGGAGCTCCGCAAGCAGCAGAGTGCAATAAAAAAATGCAGTTTGCGGTGATTTGTGGTACCGGATGCTTATCCGCTCTGTGCAATCATCACGAATGACACCATGCACAGCACAAGCGGGCGCTGCTTTCCTTTCTGCCGCTCGAGTAGATTTTTATTCAAGCTACAGCTTTCTCAATGCGAATGGACAGTTTCTCAACGTGAGCAGTCGTGAGCATACGCGACCACTCGCAATGAGAAATCAAACCTCACCTCCCCCCTTCCCCCCTCCCCCTCCATCCCCCGCACTGAGAAATCTCGCCGGGAGGTTGATTTTCCACGCTCGCGCAGGCCAACTTAATGTTGACGATCGTGAACGAGGGAAAATCTCGCCGGGAGGTGGATTTTCCTCACTCGCGCTCGCCAACATGACTGTGACGAACGCGAAGGAGGAAAAAAACTCTGCTCCACAGCGCAAAGCAGAGTTTTTTGTAACTCCATGTAACGCGGAGTGCGTAAAACTCCGCAAACTCCGCGAGAGGAGCGAAGTTTACGACCAGGGTTAATTATGACATATTAGTGGATCTTGCGGATATTGCAAAGGGGCTATGCCCATCAGAAGCCCCCAACCACCCTGTCATTCTCACAATTCAGTCCCATTCTCCAGCAGAAGATACCACACTTACGCAGAAAGGGTCACAGAGCAGAAGCTTCGGCAAGGAGGTTACGTCTGGTACTTTCTTGTTCCCAAGAAGGACAGTGGCTGGCATCAGATCCTGGACCTTAGGGTTTAAAATTTTTTGCTTTGCGGGGAGAAATTAAAGATCCCCCCCGGCTCAGGTGCTTTTGATGCTGGTATTAGAAGACTGAATAGTGTCCTGCGGCTGGCAGTATCCATGGTACAGCTACTGGTTTCACATAGAAGGTACCTGCATTTCATGGCAGGTTCCACCCATTACTAGTTTGTGGTCTTTCCATTGGGATTAACATCTGCACCCAAGATCTTCACCAAAGTGATAGCGATGGTTGTGACATATTTGTGCAGGTCGAGGTCTCTATCTTACCATACCGGGACAATTAACTCTTCCGGCTTTCCGCGGCTGGTGTCAGCCCACCAGAGTGCCAAAGCATCCCTGGTTAACTTTTGCTCCTTCATCAAACGCCCCAAGTTGCACCTGGTGCCGTCACAGATCCTCTGTTCATAGTGGAAGTACTGAAGACGTCATCTCTTAGAACCTTCCCTCCTCCAGAGGGGTTCAGGGCCTTGAGGGTATGAGTCCAATGTTTCTGGAAGATGCTGGACTTCCAGTCCTGAAGGCTCTCCACTCGCTACGTCTGCTGGATTCCTGTATTCTGATGCTGTCTCCTGCGCAATGGCCTCTGAGGGCTCTCCAGTGATGCCTCCGTGTGCCATGGCTCCTGCATTCTGATGGTGTCTCCTGCACAATGGGCACTGAGGGCTCTCGAGTGATGCCTCCGCGTGCCATGGTTCCTGCATTCTGATGGTGTCTCCTGCACAATGGGATCTGCGGGCTCTCCAGTGAGGCCTCCGCGTGCCATGGTTCCTGAATTCTGATGGTGTCTCCTGCACAATGGCCTCTAAAGGCTCTCCAGTGAGGCCTCCGCGTGCCATGGTTCCTGCATTCTGATGGTGTCTCCTGCACAATGGCCTCTGAGGGCTCTCCAGTGATGCCTCCGTGTGCCATGGTTCCAGCATTCTGATGGTGTCTCATGCACAATGGCCTCGGAGGGCTCACCAGTGGTGCCTCCGCGTGCCATGGTTCCTGCATTCTGATGGTGTCTCATGCACAATGGCCTCTGAGGGCTCTCCAGTGATGCTTTCGTGTGTCATGGTTCCTGCATTCTGATGGTTTCTCCTGCACAATGGCCTCTGTGGGGTCTCCAGTGAGGCCTCCGCGTGCCATGGTTCCTGCATTCTGATGGTGTCTCCTGCACAATGGCCTCTGAGGGCTCTCTAGTGAGGCCTCTGCGTGCCATGGTTCCAGCATTCTAATGGTGTCTCATGCACAATGGCCTCTGTGGGGTCTCCAGTGAGGCCTCCGCGTGCCATGGTTATTGGATTCTGTTATTGTCTTATGCACAATGGCCTCTGAGGGCTCTTCAGTGAGGCCTCCGCGTGCCATGGTTCCAGCCTCCGCGTGCCATGGTTCCTGCAGTCTGATGGCATCTCATGCACAGTGGCCTTTGTGGGGTCTCCAGTGATGTCTCCGCGTACCATGGTTCCTGCATTCTGATGGTGTCTCGTGCACAATGGCCTCTGAGGGCTCCCCAGTGATGCCTTCGGGTGCCATGGTTCCTGCATTCTGATGGTGTCTCCTACACAATGGCCTCTGAGGGTTCTCCAGTGAAGCCGCCGGGTGCCATGGTTCCTGCATTCCGATGGTGTCTCCTGCACATTGGCCTCTGTGGGGTCTCCAGTGAGGCCTCCACGTGCTATGGTGCCTGCATTCTGATAGTGTCTCCTGCACAATGGCCTCTGAGGGCTCTCCAGTGAGGCCTCCGCGTGCCATGGTTCCAGCATTGTGGTGATTTCAAGGACATAGTCAGGGTCCCCTTGGACACTGAGGCAGATATCATTTTGTGGTCTGGAGAAGGAACCTGTCATGCAGGAAATCTTTTGCCCAGCAGTAGCCGCAGTGAAGACAGATAACTCTACTTTAGGGTGGGATGCACATCTGGAAATCAGAGGCCCCTGGTCTCATAACAAGCATAAGCTTCACATCAATTTGCATTAGTGGCTGGCGATTTGCCTGCGTCTGAAGGTCTTCCTGTCCTCTCCTCAGAGTCGATCAGTCCAGAATCTGACAGACAACGTGAGTGTGATGTGGTATGTGAACTAATAGGGAATCGTGGGTTCTAATCTTCTCAGCCAAGAAGCTCTAAGACTCTGGGCCTGGGCTCACTGGTTTGTCGCCAGCTATCTGGCAGGTTCCCTGAACAAGAGTGCGGAGAGTCTAAGTCAGCGCTGTCCTACTGATCATTTCGGTTGACATGGAATTTTCTGCTTTATTACACATTTCCCCCTTGTACTAGATTCTTTTTTTTGCGTTAACATTTTTTATTGCGTTTTATAATATAATACAAGTTAAGAACAATACAATAATACAGTTGTTAATAAATACTATAAGAATAAAAGATATTAATGGAGGCATAACATTTTGCTGTTGAATAGAAACAGATTAATATGGAATGTATAAATATATAATACATGAAAAAATAAGCAATTAAGCAATAACAATCAATTTAGATAATGAATTTATGAAGCATTCAACATCAATTGATAAATATAAATAGATTCAATGTAAATATAAAACAATGACTATACATAAGAGCATCATAGAAATAATATAGAAATATATTATGATATAAAAAAGACTCATTTAGTAAAAGTTTAGAATACAAAAGGAAGGGAAGGATAAGAAAGGAAAAATAAAATACGATAAAGAATGTGGAAAGGTGGAGCCAGAGTACAGAGAGAAAGGGAGAAGAAGTATGATTAATATAATGTGAATAGAACCAAATGAGAAAAATATAGGAAATAATAATGTTAAAAGCTTGGAGGTCAAGGGATAAAAGCGATGAATTAGTCAGCATGACTGAGAGTATTAAGAGGGACAAGAGAGGTGTCAGTATCTTCATCTTTGACTTTAAGGAAGGGTGACCAGGTCTGTAAAAATATATCAACTTGATCCTGTGGGTTATAAATCAATCGTTCATGTGAAGCAGTCCGAATCACTGCCACTGACCATTCTTCTTGAGTGGGTGGAGATGATGATTCACAATTGCGTAAAATACAAATTTTAGCAGTAGCCAATGCAGTGTGGAAGAGACGATGTTGTGATTTAGAAAGCTTAGGAGAATGACGCAGGTCATGCAAAAGAATGGTGGCAGATGTAAACGTAAATTTAAGGGCATTGTAGCTTGTAATGTTTTACCAACATAAATCCAAAAAGGTCTAATTCTTGGACCCTCATAAATAATGTGAGTTATGTCACAGCCAGAAGCGGAACATCTCCAACAATCAGCATTTGAAAGTAGACCAGCTTTATGTAGTTGGACCGGTTACCAATGCCATTCATGGAGAATTTTGAACAGACAAAATTTAAGCCGTGCTTCCCAAACTCCTTTATTTAGGACTTCTAACATGGGATCCCATTCTATAGCTGTAAAAGGAGTTGATAAACGAGTTTGCCACTAAGTCGGAGATTATGAGAGAGGGTTTCTGAAAAGAGATGAAGCGTAAAAGTTTTATAAAGACCAGAAGTCATGGCTCTGTTTCCCCCACACATTTAAATAAGATAATATTGGAGGTGTTTGAAGCAACCAAGGGTGAGACCCCAAATGTCTCTTCAAACATTGTTGAAGTTATTTAAGAGAATTTTGGATAGGAAGATTAAATTCTTCCCTCAATTGCGAGAAGGATTTAAATTCTACATTATGAAGAAGCTGATCTGGAGAATGGATGCTTGCTGCTTGCCACAATGGCCAAGATAGCATACGACCATTGATGCGTATACCACAATTATTCCACAAAGAGGCCTTAACGTGAATACATGCTTTTGTACCCAAGAGACGATGTCCTCTTTGCCAAGATTTATGCATTGCTGATAAAACCGGGTTTTTAGGCTCAGAGCGGCTAGTACCGCTGCCATACAAAAGAGAGAGACCTGAATCCATAGCTAAAAGATGACGCTCTATATGGACCCATTGCGGAGTGTCTTTTGAACCTGGCAGGAAGTAAGAAAGCTGAGAGATGTGCAAAGCAAGGGAATAGTGTTCTATGGATGGGAGACCCATTCCTCCATACATTTGATGGGCTTTTAATTTCGCCATTGCAAGGCGAGGTCTAGCAGAGCCCCATACAAAGGACTTAATTTTAGAACCAATCGATCTGAGCATAGGTAGAGGGATTTGAAGGGGGAGCATGCCTAAAATATAAATAAAACGCGGGAGAGTGACCATTTTGATGGCTCGGACTCTACCCCAGAGAGATAATCCTAAAATTTTCCATTTATCAAAATCTTGTTACATTTGAGAAAGCATTGAAGCTAAATTATAAGTGACTATGTTTTCCAATCCTTTATTAACTAAGACTGCTAGGTATTTAAGGCATGAGGTCTGCCAAAGAAAAGCCGTATATAAATGCCTTTGTAGTTCCATCAGAAATGGGTAGAGCCTCACTCTTATCCCAGTTGATTTTATAGCCTGAGAAAGAAGAGAAGTCAACAATGATTGTAAGAAGACGGGAGAGATTTGTGAGGGTGAGTAGTATATCCTCTGCGTATAGGTACATTGTAGAGTGTCCAATTGGGAGGGGAACGCCAGTGATTTCAGCAGATTGGCGAATTGTTGCAGCTAATGGCTCCATGGCCAAAAGGAAAAGAAGGGAGGATAGTGGGCATCCCTGGCGCATACCCCTCCGAATCTGAAATGTATCAGACAAGAAACCCCCGCAATTCACCTGAGCAGAAGGATTATCACACAGCAAGCGGACTTTGGTTATAAATTGATTGCCTAACCCAAATCGTTGTAGTGTTGCAAAAAGATAATCCCATTCGATGCGATCGAACGCTTTTTCAGCATCAAGTGAAAGAGCTAATGCATCCTTTGTGAGATGTTTAGTAGACCACAATGTATGGGCTAACGTGCGTAAATGATTCTGAGAGGAGCGCCCAGGGACAAAGCCCACTTGTGTGTGATGTATTAGGGAGGGTAAGACTTTGCGGAGGCGGGACGCTAGAATGCTGGCTAGAATTTTGATATCACAATTTAATAACGAGCTGGGACGGTAACTACTGAATAATAGGGGGTCTTTACCGGGTTTGGGTAATACTGCAATAACTGCCTTGTTAGAAAGAGATTCTAATGAAGATTCCCTATCTGCATCCCGAAATGCAGAATGCAATGTGTCAATAACATTATGTCCTGCCCATCGGTAAAATTCAGCACGGAATCCATTTTCCCCAGGGGCTTTATGGTAAGGCAGGGCAGTAATGGCTTTAGAAATTTCCTCCCTAGTGATTTCTCCTTCCAGTAGGGCTCTACCGTCATCAGAGAGACAAGGAAGATCCACTCCTGTAAGAAAGGAAGACATTTTATCCAGATCTGAGTGATCGCTTGGAGTATAAAGGGATTGGCAAAAGGAAGCGAATTCATTGACAATCTCTTGAGGTCTGGTAAGTATATCGCCCTGCGTCGATCGAATAGCTGGAATGGCCATGGCTGCCTCTCTTTGACGCAACTGTGCAGCTAGCAATCTCCCTGCCTTCTCCCCCTGCTCATAATGTCTTCCCTTCATTTTCTGTAGAGCATTCTCAGCTTTGGAGGTAAACAGATTGTTTAAAGCCATACGAGCTTGCTCAAGTGATTTACGATTCTGTAAAGATGGCCTAGATGCATATAGACGAGAGAAAGATTGAATGTTGTGTTCCAACTTTATTTGCCGCGCATCATTTTGCTTATTAGCGAGCGCTGCATCACGCATTAACTGACCCCTAAGAGTAGCCTTAGCCGCAGCCCAGACAGTCCTACTGGAAATTACAGAGTTCTTGTTAATAGAGAGATAATCTTGAAGATGGGATTGCAATTGAAGTTTACCCCTGGGGGTCCTGTGCCGTTGAATGCTCATGCGCCATGGTTTACGTCCTGGCCGGGTGAATCCGAGATCAAGGGACAGAAAAACAGGGGAATGATCGGATAGAGCTGCTTCAAGAATGCGAGACTCCAGTACCAATAGGACCGCTCTATGCGACATAAAAAAATTATCTAAACGAGAGAATGTGCCATGAGTGGGGGAAAAGAATGTGTATTGTGTGTCTGTTGTATGGCTAAGACGCCAGTGATCCACCAATCCGTTGTCTGAAATTATATCATCCAAAATGGCTCTATCTGCTGGATTCCCTTTATCTAATAAGCCCGTTTTGTCTAGAATTGGATCACGTACAATATTCCAATCTCCACCAATAAGATATTGTGAGGCATCAATCTTCGTTAGTATACGGTTTACTTGGAGGAATAATGATTTCTTATTGCCTGTCGGAGCGGAAACTGATCCCAGGCATATAGAAGAGTTCCCAATGCATAGTTTAGCAAACACATAGTGGCCATCAGGATCTGAACAAATTTTGGAAACGGTAACAGGGAGTGATTTGCGAATGAGTATCGCCACACCACATTTGCGAATAGGAGCAGTATCTGTAGGTTCACTTTGTCGAACGCTGCTGTGGATAACCTTTCCCACCCAATCCCATGTAAAATGTATCAGATTCTAGTGCATCTAGGTGGGTTTCTTGCAATAAAGCCACATCAACGTGCTTGGATTGTAGATAAAGTATTTTGTTCCTCTTTATGTAGTGTGTGAGTCCATTAACATTCCAGGTAATAGTACATAGGGGACGGGTACTTGTCCTATTAGGGCAATGTGAAAATGAATTAATAATTAAAGAGTGAATATGTTTATCAGAATGAAGAAGTGATAGATTAGAGAGGATAGAATAGAAAAAGAAAGAGAACAGTATAGGAAAAGAGTACTCTGGCCTACCACAGAAACACCAGGAGAAAAGAATAGGGCTGAAATAAAAGAAAGAGTAAATAAAATCAATAGAAAGAATAGGGGAAAAAGGTAAGGTGGGGGAATACTAGTAAGAGAATTGTTGAGTGAGAAAATGTAATGGAAAAGAATGACCAAATAAAGAAAGAATGTAAAGTAAAATAAGAAATCTTAAAACTTTAACCGCGTGTCTGGGCTACCTAGAGCATCAACAATGGGTAGGAACCCCGTCCAGAGGGTTGAGACTGGAGACTCTATGAGGACTATGGAAGGAAATAAAGCTAAAAACTGAAGAGCAAGATGTGTGTGGAAACGAAAAATAGAGATCGAACAGATAGAGCATGATTGTTGAAAGAGAGCAAAATTCATAAAAATAGATGTGACTTCATTATTACCTAGATATGAGTAAAACATGGAACAAAATAACACATATTGCAACTGTGAATGAAATATATTTAACAATAAATGTGATTATAAATCGGATCAAATAGAGTGGAGAGAAATATCTATAAAAGGGAAGGGAACTAATTCTAGAAGAATATATAAGTATACATGTAAAAATATGTATAGATACCTTTAATATATAATTGTAGATATAAGATTCATAACATCTAGCTAATAGTTTTACAACTATAAATGGAACATATTCAGCAATTAATGCATGTAAAGTTAACATAATAATATAAGTTGAAAAAGAAATAAAGAAAAATGAAGGGAAAAGAATAGCTGGAAGGAGAAAGAAAGTTAAATAGTAAGATATCAAATATGTGGATATACAATAACATATAGGCAAAGACAGAATAGGGAAATGTGATTAGTAAAGTACAAGTCTGAGTAAGGTACAAAAATAGCTTTAGGTAGGAGGAAAGATAGAGACATTATTACATAAGTAGGAAAAGGAATATAAATAAATTAATAAATATATTTTAAGAAACCACGATTTACGTAAAGGGTGAAAGTGAGAATTGAAAAGACTAAAAGGGGGGTACAGTAAAATCTCTATATAACTGGGGATAAAATACAGTAGACATTAAATAAATAATATATTAAGATAGGAGGTATAAACTAAATTACAAGAGATATTATTATTAAATAAGTAATGAAAAGGACAAAATGCATTGATAAATGGAGATATCATCTAATGTACGTATAATAATATCTGCAATATTAACTTATTAAATTAGTAAAAAAGAGGGGAGCAAGGCTAATAAAGCGTGAGAGGCTGCAGTAAAATCACCATAACTCCAAAATGTAGGTGGAAGTAAATACAATTCATGCTGACATTAAACAATAAATCAGGGTAACTTATTATGAAATGCAGTAATAAATAATCCTAGAACCATTCTAAGTTGAAAAATAATTACAAGTATAAAACAGTGTCACCCCTGCAAAAGGTAAACTCCAATATGTAAAACTAGAAAAAAGATAGCCAGAGGATATGAACCATCAAACATGTCTAGATCAAGATTTAAATATTGTAAAAGTTATTCGTAACCCGAAGCAGATTTCAAGGAAATTATGTATGACCAAAATTAATAGCATATTACAATAAATGACGTATAGTGAGAACTCCTATAACCAAGCAGGAGGCAATCTCTGTTGCGAGGAGCAAGAAGAGAAGCATAAAGGGGGTATGAATTATAAATCATGTCAGCAGTAGAATACTAACCTTATGGAACTCACTCTCCGTCTGAAGCAGGTTTTAAGGGAGAATGGGATTTGTCTCTATGCAAGTCTTGCGTAAAGGCAGATACTGATTGAAGGGCAGAAATTTTGTCCTCATGACTATGAATTGATCATTCAATATCTCTACCTCTATGACGACCTTCACTAGGATTAAGTCTCCGAGCATCTGAGAGCTGAGGAGGATGTTGAGGGTTGTGAGAAGTCTGTTTATTAGTGACGTATTGAACGTCCATGTCTTGAAGGCGTTGTGCATCTATGAATTGTTTTAGGTCTTCAGGATTGTAGAAGTCTTTAGAGTCGCCATTTTTAGTTATGCGAAACCGAGCAGGATCAAACAAGCCATATTTAATATCCATTTTCCGTAGTTGTGGCCTCATAGAAAGGAAAGCCTTTCTCCTTTCATTAGTTTCTCATGAAAAGTCAGCTGCAATGCGGATTTTATGACCATCGTAGGTGTATGAACCTTGTGTGCGTCCCGCTATTAATATTTGTCGCACTTACTTGTGCCTCAAGAAGCAAGCAATGAGGGGTCGTGTGTGAGAAACTGAAGCAGTACGTAGAGCGCCCAATCGATGAGCACGTTGGATTTCCAGCGGTGGACTGAAGGAAATACCCAGAAGCTTAGGAAGGACATTACATAGAAAAAGTCTAGCATTCTGATCCTCAATCTTTTCAGGAAAACCAAAAAAACTGATATTGTCTCGTCGACTACGATCTTCTAAATCAGTTGGCTTACTGTGAAGAAGCAAGAGATCCTGATCCTTATGTTGTGTGGAGATAAGCGTGGATTCCACCGCTGACAGGCGCTGATCTAGTTCAACCGTTTTAGCATTGAATTGTATAATCTCTGCTCGTATGGATTTAGACTCTGCCACGAGAGAAGAGATATTAATATCCATGTCTGTTAAACGACGACTGATAGCTGATACTTCCTGTAACATACGTTCCATAGTGGCTTCAGGCATTGCAGAAGAGGTGGCCAAAGATGGTTTAGACATTGGTGAGGTTAAACTTTTCGCTGTAATATATTGTGATTTTTTTTTAAGAGTGTCTGCAAATAAAGGTAGCTTGGGAGCTTTGCTCTAGTTCTTATTATTAGGCATCTGAAGAATTTCCGTAATATGCCAATAAAATAGTAATATTATTGTCACAAAACCTGACAAACAAAATGCGTGCAATTTGAGAGATGTCAGGAAAATATGCTCTTGATACCGGTTAGTGCACTCATAGAGCCGCTTATTCTTCAGAACATTTTGACCAGCGTGCTCCAGTATAGGTGTAACAAGATGACAGTATTAAATCCCTGCAATCAATTGCAACAGAATTCTTCACATGGAGGAAAATTATCCTGCCAGCAATGTACTCAGAAAAGAAGAAACTCAAGGTAGAAATTGTTCCACATAAAGCTCTCTATATACGGCATTGCGCCCGTTGCAAAAGTAAATTCACCCCCAGTTATAAGGCAAAATGAGTATAAAAAGGATAGCCTCATGAGGGAACATGTGTGACGACGAAAACCCACAGCGCCAAATGGTGCAGACTACAGGGAGCAAGCACATTGTACCTTTGTTACGTTGAATCCAACATCATATAGGGTCATTTAAAGAGTCAGTGTGAGGCTGATAGCATGCTCAAACCACTTGGCAGTTGGCACGAAATGCGTAATTAAAATTTCTCCTCGCATTCAGGACGCATAACGAGCTTAGCAGGTGCCTCAGAACAAAAGTCAGTAACATTTGGAATTAATAGAATATTGTAGGAGGCCCCATGAGCAGTACAATTGATAAATAATGTGGGCGTAACGTTTATTTAATATGGGACATTGAAGCTCCATGAAGACAGACACGCCAAGGGAGACGCTCCATGCGCTTTAACTACTGACAAAAAGCAATGAAATATTCATAGGCGTTGTTCGCTTTTACATTTCTGAAAACACAACTTTCACTTGTGGCAGATAAGATGGATAACGAATGAAAGAGATTTTAAAGTGCCCTAGAGTTATCCTTTATCCTTCCAGGTAAAGCAAGCTGCCTTTCATTTCCTTGCAATAAGGCGAAGTCGTTAGTAGTCTGCAGCTACTGGGGCTATAAATACATCCTCCAGAGGGAAAGCACGAGGCACAATGTTCCAGGCTAAAAACTGAAAAATGGTAGAAGCTCTCACCATTTACAATTGTCCTGAGGCGAAGAACGTCCTCTCCACGTGCCCAGTGCACGCGTCACTAGGAGTCCTTTCCGTGAGGCGACAGTGCGCACCAGTCACGCGAGGTCCGGTGATTGTGATTGCGCAACAGGGCCCAGCGCGCGTCCATCAAACAGTTATCTTCGGCAGGGAAAATAACCTCGGGAAGAGTTCACATCTTTGTGCAAACCACCAATCGGCGCCGCTGCACTGGGCACTGCAAATATGTTCATTTCAGCAGTTTGTCACACCGAAGAAGAGACACCTCCGTCAGGGGTTCCATCCAAAGCGGAGCTCCTCTCCTAGGCGGCCATCTTCCTGGGTGGCCAGACCACGCCCCTGTACTAGATTCTTCAAGTGTTGAGGATGCTGTGCCAAGACGGGGCACAATGAATTCCAGATTGGGGGTGCAGTGTGCAGACCCTTAGATACTCTGTTTTTCTCCTCCGCTTCTGTTCATAGCAGACCTCCTCTTCCAGTTGAAGCAGCAGGTTCTTTATCGCAACCTCTACAGCCTCAGCCTGCGTGTTCAGATTGAGCGAAGAGCGCGGACTTCTTTTCATCTGCTGCCGGAGGTGGTTGGCGTCATCCTCTCAGATTGTCACCCCTCCATAAAGTCGGTTAATGCTGGGCTGTGGAGTTGGTGCGTTTCTTGGTGTGTGTGTATGAGTGTCAACCTTCTCATGCGCCTATCTCTTATGCGCTGGGCTTTCATTGGCCAGCAAGATTGTGCTGTGGGTACCGATAAGGACTATGCCGCAGCCTTATCACGGTTTATCTTTTTGCTAAACAAATCCTCTTTGTTCAAGACCCTAATGGTACTGTGGTTTTTGAAGGGGCTAGGCTAGATATTTTCTTAGTCTCCTTCCATTGTGCTGGAATGACTCCTTCATTTAGTTCTTTCATTCTTGAAGAGAGCGACTTTAAGAACTTTTGTGTAGGTTTGCATAGCTGCTGGTTGCTCATTCAAAGCAGTGTTTTTTGGACGCCATCACTTCAGCCCAGCACTTAACTGAACAGTAGGCAAATGTTGTGATTCTGACTTCCTCTTACTTGTTTTAAACCAGACAAATTGGTTGTCAGAGCAAAAGTGGCTTTCCTGTCAAAGATGATCACTCTGTTTCACCCTTCCCACTTTTTTCCTGTGTCAATCAATTAGTCAGGGGGTTTATAGAGCGTGCCACTCACCCGTGAGGGTCTCAAGGTGGCCTGACGCTCCACAGAGGAAAGGCTACATAGACTGGACCCTCGTAGAACGGTCAGCTGCCACATTGACAGGACCAATGATTTCTGATTTGAGGACCAGCCTTTTGTTTGATATGTGGGTAATAAAATGAGCTATGCAGTTAAGAAGAGGATTATATTGTGGTGGATAATTTTTTATAATATCTGTTCTTGTCCTCGGACCCTCCCCCACGGCATGGGACAACACCTGGTGGCCTAACGCCCTCGGCAGCCCCCCCACACACAAGAACCATGCCCGAAACCTCGGCATCGTGCTAGACTCCTCCCTCTCCATGACCCAACAGATCAACGCCGTCGCCTCCAGCTGCTTCAACACCCTCAGAATCCCCCAAAAGACCTTCAAGTGGATCCCCCACGAATCAAGGAAGGCCGGCACCCAAGTGCTCATCACCAGCAGACTGGACTATGGAAACGCCCTCTATGCCGGGATTAACAAGTCTCTGATCCGCAAGCTCCAGACCATACAGAACGCCGCAGCCAGACTCATCCTAAACATTCCTCGACACAAGCACACCACCCAACACCTTCGGAACCCCCACTGGCTCCCCATAGAGAAGAGAGTCACTTTCAAGATACTCACCCATGCCTACAAATGCATCCACAACACCGGACCCCAATACCTCAACGAGAGAATCTCCCTCCATGTACCCAAGAGAAACCTCCAATCCGCCGACCTCGCCAAAATCCCGCACATCTGCAAAGCCAGAACTGGTGGAAGAACCTTCACCTACATCGCAGCCAAGACCTGGAACGAGCTCCCGCTCAACATCAGACACGCCCCCTCCCTCAACATCTTCAGGAAGACGCTCAAGATCTGGCTCTTCGATTGTACGGAGCTGCTTCAGACCCTCACAGGTGAGTAGCACGCTTACAATTCCCGATTGATTGATTGTTATGCGATTGCGAAATGAACCAACAGATGCAATCAGAGCTCACTCTACAACAACGAAAGCATTTACTCAAGTGCTGGCCAGGGTTGTACCCATTGTAAAAATATGCCGTGTGACGACATAGGCTTCTCTTTATACGTTCGCCAAGCATTATTGCTCGAATACGAGAAGGGATAGCCATTTAACTAATTTCATCCTAAAGGATCTTCTGCTGTTTCTAAACTTTCAAAATCCAATCTGGCACCCTAGGATACTTTAAAGCGGAGGAATCTGCAGGTGGGTTGCACATCCACCAGATACTCAAGCTAAGTTACTTAAGTTAAATAATTTATCCATCACATGCTACCGGACAGAACACCCACTGCATCCATGGAGAAAGGATAGCAATGCCACTGCATCCTAAGATGTAGCACTGAAGCGTCATCTTTTAAATACTTGCCAGCCATGGTACCTTTTGTACATATAATTTGCTTCCTGATCTTCTATATCAAAGGCCTCTGGATCAATTGGAAGGTGTTTGAAATGGCAGGAATTGTTCAGAGGGTGAAGATGACCTCCTTTTGTACTCAGTCATGTACCTACTAACTGTGCAATTTATTACAACATCAGTTACTCTGACTTCCAAGTAGAGTGCGACACCTGCTCCCCCCAGCCCTAACTCCACCTGCTCCCCCCAGCCCTAACTCCACCTGCTCCCCCCAGCCCTAACTCCACCTGCTCCCCCCCAGCCCTAACTCCACCTGCTCCCCCCAGCCCCGACTCCACCTGCTCCCCCAGCCCCGACTCCACCCGCTCCCCCAGCCCTGACTCCACCCGCTCCCCCAGCCCTGACTCCACCCGCTCCCCCAGCTCTACCTCCTCCCGCTCCCCCTGCCCTACCTCCACTTGTTCCCCCCAGCCCTACCTCCACTTGTTCCCCCCAGCCCTACCTCCACTTGTTCCCCCAGCCCTACCTCCACCTTCTACCCCAGCCCTAACCCCAGCTGCTCCCCCAGCCCTAACTCCAGCTACTCCCCCAGCCAGCCCTAACTCCACCTACTCCCCCAGCCCCAACTCCACCTGCTCCTAACTCCAGCTGCTCACCCAGCCCTAACTCCTGCTGCTCCCCCAGCCAGCCGTAACTCCACCTGTTCCCTCAGCCCTAACTCCACATGCTTCCCATCCCTCCACCTGCTCCCCCAGCCCTAACTCCACCTGCTCCCCTAGCCCTAACTCCACCTGCTCCCCTAGCCCTAACTCCACCTGCTCCTCCAGCCCCAACTCCACCTGCTCCCCCAGCCCCAACTCCACCTACTCCCCCAGCCCCAACTCCACCTGCTCCCCCAGCCCCAACTCCACCTGCTCCCCCAGCCCCAACTTCACCTGCTCGCCCAGCCCTAACTTCACCTGCTCTCCCTAGCCCTAACTCCACCTGCTCTCCCCAGCCCTAACTCCACCTGCTCTCCCCAGCCCTAACTCCACCTGCTCTCCCCAGCCCTAACTCCACCTGCTCTCCCCAGCCCTAACTCCACCTGCTCTCCCCAGCCTTAACTCCACCTGCTCTCCCCAGCCCTAACTCCACCTGCTCTCCCCAGCCCTAACTCCACCTGCTCTCCCCAGCCCTAACTCCACCTGCTCTCCCCAGCCCTAACTCCACCTGCTCTCCCCAGCCCTAACTCCACCTGCTCTCCCGAGCCCTAACTCCACCTGCTCTCCCGAGCCCTAACTCCACCTGCTCTCCCCAGCCCGAACTCCACCTGCTCTCCCCAGCCCTAACTCCACCTGCTCTCCCCAGCCCTAACTCCACCTGCTCTCCCCAGCCCTAACTCCACCTGCTCTCCCCAGCCCTAACTCCACCTGCTCTCCCCAGCCCTAACTCCACCTGCTCCCCCAGCCCTAGCTCCACCTGCTCCAGCTGCTCCTAACTCCACCTGCTTCCCCAGCCCTACGACCAAACTCCACCTCTTGCAAAACCCAAGCGATAAATCCACCTGCCTCTCCAACCCTGAGGTCTAACTTTACCTCTCCCTGACCATTAAACCCAACAACCACTTCTCCTTCAAGCCCTATGTCAAAAATCTCCCCTCTTCAACCCTAAGCTCGAACTCCATCCGCTCCCAGTGATTTAAGCCCTAACTCCTTCTGTCCCCAAGCCCTAAATCTACCTCTCCCCCAGCCCTAAGCCCGAACTCCACCGCTCTGCTAAACCCTAAATCCAACCACGCCTTGGTGTTGATGATGCTGGTGAGAGGGGGGCATATCAACCTTGAAATGGGTAGTGCACAGGGGGAAGTCTTGCGGGGGGGGGGGGGGAACCTGCGGATCAGCATCCCCCCCAAGGCTTCTCCGGATTGGTAGGGGGCTAGCCTGACTGATAGGGCATGTCCACAGAGGACGGAGCTGATCCATAGTAGCTCAGAGCCCCGAATTCCAACCTTGTTGAGGTGTTTGATTAGGATGGGATGGAAGACGATGTTGAACGCTGCCGAGAGGGTGCTCCTCCGTGACCTTTGTGCATAATGAGGTGGATGCCATTGGTGGCTGCTATGAGGGCTGTCTTCTTGCTGTGGTTGGGTCTGAAGCCAGATTGTGAGAGGGGTCTAGGCGCGGTGGTTTGTATTGATGTGGTTGGGTAGGTTGGTGTTAATTAGCTCCTTCAGTGCCTTGGCTGGGTTAAGGAGGAGGGGGATGGGCCTGTAGTTGGCCATGTTCAAACGTTTAGGGTTTTTTGATGGGTAGTAGGAAGGTGGCGTGTTTCCAGGGGTCTGGGTAGGTGGTGGTAGTGATAGGTTGAGTATTAGAGTGTGAAATGTGCATAAGAGGTCGAGGATTTAGTGTGGACATGGATCCGAGAGGGCCCCTGAGTGGATGGAGCGCATGATGCTGGAGGTTTCTGTGGAGGTGATGGCTGGCCAGTAGTTTAGGATGGTCTTCTGGGAGTTGCTGTCTGCAGAGTAGAGGTTGTCAAGAGTGGAGAGGGCATGTTGGGGCGGGGGTTAAAGTTAATGTTTATGGTTTTCATTTTTCTTGAGAAGTAATTGCATACTTGGGTCCAAAACCTATAGGGGGTGGGTGTAGCTGTGGTTCTGTCTGGCTTGGGGAAGCTGAATTCTTTTCATGATAGAGAAGATGTTTTGGTGGAGTTGAAGCTGTTGTGAGTCCACTCTGTAAGAGCTATGCGCTTGGTAGTCTTGAGGGCCTGGTGGTAGATCCGGAGGGCCGCTTTGTTGGGAATCTTTATCTGCGTTGTCATGGGAGTGGGGCCATAGTCACTCCAGCTGCTTGCAAGGGCACTTTCGGAGTTAGAGGTCCTCCGTTTACCAGCTGGCCCGTGGCTTGGAGGGAGGAGTGGTAAATAATTTTAGAGGGTCCCTGGTCTCTGCGAAGAAGGTAATCCACGAGTTGATGTTTGTGATGTGTACTTGAGGCATAGTGAGAAGAAATATGAGATTCAAGTATAAACATCCAAATATCCTTGGAAATTTTGTTCCAGTGGTATTCTGAAGTCTGTATGTTAACGGTTCTGGGTAGATGCAAACTGAAGCAGACGAGGGAGTGAGAGGTCCTTCCAAGTGAGAGGTGGGTTTGTCTATCGTGATGTTGGTGAAGACTGGGTTGAGGAGGTGTCCAGCCATGTTGGTGGGGTCGTACACCCACTGGGTGAGTCCCAAGATGCAGAAGTCTTCCAGTGATGGATTTGGGGCCAGTCAGGTCCTCTAGGAGCAGGTTGAGGTCACTAACCAGGATTTAGGAGTGTGAGGGCCAGAGGGGAAGTGAAGTCTGCGAGTGTGGAGCTAAAATTGGGTCTGGGCCAGGGCTGCAGCTGAGTAGTGCTACTCCTAGGTTTGGGGCATGTGAAGTGTTAAAATCCATGTATTCCACTATGACTAAGAGTACTGTTGGAAGACACCTACTGCAGAAACTGAAATGTGATAATGAGGTAAATCTAGAAGGGGCCTTCCCTTTTCAGGATGGTGACTCCCACTCACTCTAAGGTGGCATGCTTCATCACAGGGTATCTCACAATGGTGGCCACCAGTGTGGACTAAAACCCTGTAACTCAGGGCAGCTCTTATGGATGATTTTTTTAGGTGTTAAAGGTGTGGTGTGGTCAGACCAGCAGGGGGATGGTAGAGGCAGAAGACTCGATGTACTGCAGCCAGCTGCGTAAGTCGGCTGAGGTGAGGAAGCAGTTGAATTCCTCATGATAGCTGTTGGCAAATC
The DNA here is from genome assembly GCF_964204655.1 of Triturus cristatus. Classification (NCBI taxonomy): domain Eukaryota; kingdom Metazoa; phylum Chordata; class Amphibia; order Caudata; family Salamandridae; genus Triturus; species Triturus cristatus. The sequence continues at coordinate 1,209,098,572 of NC_140584.1, read as the reverse complement.
TACCTCTGGGTTTCTTGGTTCTCTTTTATCTTGTGGTCTTTGCCAGGGTGGGCTCGCCAATGGGTTGTCTTGGGCAGATGCTGGGTTAAACAATGTTATGTAAGAAACAGTGGTCAGGAGAGAGTTCGTGCAGGAGGTCCCATTAGGTTAGTGCTCATGAGGAGTGTTGCAAGGGTGGAAAGGGCGGAAGAGCAGAACGGCGCCTGTAAGGGGAGTGACAAAGAAGAAATTTAACAAAAGAATGAACAGAGTAAAAGAGAAAAGAGAGCCAAAGATGGCAAAGATCAGAAGACCAAAAGAGGCAGAGTAAGAGGCCAAAACTGAAGAGAAATAGGGAAAGAGAACACAAAATGTGGCAGAGAAAGAAGGGCAGAGGCACAAAGAGAAGATAAAAATAGGTCAAAAGAGGCTTACAAAGGGGACACAAGGCAAAATAGGCACTTATAAGACGAGGCTCTGCTAAAAGACAGCTGGGGGAGCCGAGAAAAGCTGCAAGTCCACAAGGGCCCAGACGTCTACAGTACAGGGGCTTGAACGTCGCCATGCATCTAGCACTTGTCAGTGTACTGACAACAGACAGCTTGAAAGACACTTTGTGTTTCATAGTGCAGGGGGCATGCCACCTGCACTTTGAAGAGGGGAGAGAAATCCCCTTGCAGGCGAGTGCAGTGAGTGACTGCACCCACCTGCATGGGGATGTGTGGTGTTTCCATAGAACCCCCTTTTTCCCTCCAGGCGACTGCCTTTAGGAGGCACATTGAAAGTCCACGACCTTTCAGTGGCGCTCTTTCGGTGCACCTCTTATGGGTATGTTTGTCTCTGCGCATGTGACCCTAAAACGGTGTGGGCGCAGAGGCAAAATGATTCCCTTGTTTGCATGGAGCCATACCCCCATGCAGATGAGGGTACCCCCTCACGATTGCACTGGCGCTACATGTGTGCCAGCGCTATCACTATTGCAGAAGGGCCGCACAGGTGGCTGGGCCCCTTCTGTAATGGTAATGTGTCCCGGGGGCACACACAGCTGGCACAGCCAGCCGTTTCGCCCCCAGGGCACAGTGTATAATACGGCCCCTGGTGTGCAACATAAACAGGCACTGGAAACCTTGGGCAACAAAAGTGGCAGCTTCTAAAGTTGCACTGGGCCCACCAGTGACCTTAAACTCAATTTAACCATTAACTCTGATTTAATGCACGGATTCTTTTTGGGAGTCCCTCTCTGTACTTGCCAATGGGGCTGCTAGCCCTTCCACAGTAAAATCGACAATGCAGGGTTTTTACTGTTAAAAATGTAACAGTACATGTTCTACTTTTTAACATACAGCACCCTTAGGGCTCGTTAAGTCTACCTCTTGGGTGACCTATATGTATTAAAAAGGGAGATTTTGGCTTTGCCATTACGTCAAATGGCAAAGCTGAGTTAGCAGCTTTAAGCTGCGCTTCCAGTCCGCGGTGGTGGACTCGGAGCCAGGGTTTACCTTGTGGTGGCAGAACGAGTGCTGCAGTGCACAAGAGACACTTCAACTTACAGGCCCTGGGTACCCCTTGTACCGTATACTAGGGACTTAGAAGTAAGTTGAATTATGCCAATTGAGGACAAGCCAATTAAAGATGTACGATTCTATGGGTCAGAGCACATGCACTGAGTCCTAAAAAACAGGACTCAGAGCATCTCAGAGCCATTACACCAGTGTCTAGAATAAAATTGGGGCAAAAGGTGGGAGTGAAACCCACAAAAAACCTGTTTCCTTACAGAAGCTGCCTTATCGTTTCTGCCTCCTGATGCCGCACTGGCATCATGTTGATACATCCATGAAAAAAAAAACACACACACACTCTCTCTCTCTCATCCTCTATCTCTCTCACACTTCCTCTCGCTCCCACTCTTATATCGGTCCTGCCCTTTGCCTGAAAGAACAGTTTCCTGCAAGGTAACCAGACTGTTTTGTCTAATTTAATTACAATGATTTGACTGTTTGAATTTAAATACATTCTCGTTAAGTGATGCTGAGGTTTTGTGCATCTTTTGGTGCGTCGCCTCTCAGCAGTTGAGTAAGTGTTTGTTACTTTCTTCTCTCCTCAGACCACACAAAGTGAAACCATCTGGCATCTACGGTCCGAGTGCCCAGACCTGCTCCGTGAGCTGGTGCAATGGGTGAAAGTTCCGTGGGAAGAGATGTTCCACATCAAATTCAACTGTGTGATGCACGAGACGTTGGACTGAGAGCTGGGACGACAAGTCCTAGCAGGATGTAGGCCTTGCTTACTGCGAGACGCACTGAAAACTGTGAATATATCTGCTTTTCTATTGGCAGACACCTCATACAGAAGCACCTTAATGAGAATCAGAAACACTTCTCTCCTTCAACTGAGACCGATCCCTCTTCGGTCATCACCAGGAGCCATGGAAATGTTTCTGGAGTTGAGAAGATCTCTTCCCTTTTAAATTATGGAAAGCCTTTGAGTTTTTCTCTTACACTCTAGGAAAAACAATCCGTTCTGTTCAAGCTCTCCCTGTGACGCTGAAGATATTTTGCCTTCTAAGTCTCACATGAGCAATGCTGAGAACCTAGGATAATGTGTCCTTTCGAGGTGAGGCACTCGCTTGTTAAATTATAACAGAAAATTAACACAAATGTATGCAAATGCGCAAGCATCCATATGTGTCTTCACACAGATGGTGTTTTTCTCAGTATATTTGACCAACCAGCACCTGTTGCAGATATCTCTCTGATAAACACAGATCAGGCCAAAAGGGAACAGCTAGTCCACGTTAGAGCCAATGAGCTCCTCTTGTTAACCCACTTGTGAGCCAATGAGCTCCTCTTGTTAACCCACTTGTTAAACTTATTTATTGTGTCTGTAAAGTCCCAGGAAGAATCTGCCTCTCTGACTTCCAACAGTAGCTTCCGTTTTACAGGAGACCTCTCTTCTTGAAGCACTTGTGAAACCTATGTATGGCTCCTATTGAATCCTGAAAAACCTGTCTCAGCACTCCTCAAAGGGTAGCATCGGTAGCACAAGAGACGTCTCTCCCTGAAGCATTGTGAGACCCCTGGTATCCCTCCTGTTCAGTTTTCAGAAGTCTCTCCTTTAGGTTGCTACAGTGTCTCCCCCAGCTTACCAAGGGCAGCGCTGGTATCCAGAAGGCCTTTACCCCGTGGAGTAAAGGAGCCTCATCCTATATATAAAATAGATGGATGGATGAAGAAAGGGGCAGGCACCTTGTTCCTCACACTTGGTGTGTGCAGTGTGAGTTTTGTTTCTACCATGTACTTGTCGGATAAGTTGACCTGTTTGTCCCTGGACTTAAGAAAATAGTGTTTGACCAGGACTGAGACCCCCAGTTCTATTCCTTCATCTCTTCTACTTGGGCATCAATGCTGTGAAATCGAAGGAATATAGCACGGCCAGGGATCTGTCGATCCATCTTCTCCAGGGTTTATCTTAGAGTCGTCTTGCTTTTCCCCATCCTTGAATCCATTGTTACTGTTGCACATCCTTCTACCCCTCCGCACTCCCAGTGCTGCTCACAGATCCACTTTCCATTGGTTGATCTCCTCTCCCACTGCTGTGCTCCTGACCCTCTTCCCATTTCCATTCCTGGAATCTACTAGTCTTTCCTTGTACTTCGATCCTTCAGCCCCAGTGCTCTCAATGCAGCCTCCTTTCCCAATGCTCTTAATGAATCCTGCTTTCCAGCCCCATCAGTGGATCCAGATATCCCAGCTCTCTCAATGGATCCTGCTTTCCAGTCCCATCAGTGGATCTAGCTATCCTAGCTCTCTCAATGGATCCTGCTTTCCAGCCCATCAGTGGATCCAGGTATCCTAGCTCTCATTGGATCCAGCTGTACCAGCCCCATCAATGGATCCAGCTATCCTAGCTCTCTCTCAATGGATCCTGCTTTCCAGCCCATCAGTGGATCCAGGTATCCTAGCTCTCTCAATGGATCCAGCTGTACCAGCACCAACAGTGGATCCAGATATCCAAGTCTTTCAGTGGATCCTGCTTTACAGCCCCATCAGTGGATCCAGCTATCCTAGCTCTCTCAGTGGATCCAGCTGTACCAGCCCCATCAGTGGATCCAGATATCCTAGCTCTCTCAATGGATCCATCTGTACCAGTACCATCAGTGGATCCAGATATTCTAGCTCTCTCTCAATGGATCCTGCATTCCAGTCCATCAGTGGATCCAGCTATCCTAGCTCTCTCAGTGGATCCAGGTGTACCAGCCCGATCAGTGGATCCAGCTATCCTAGCTCTCTCAATTGATCCTGCTTTTCAGCCCCATCAGTGGATCCAGCTATCCTAGCTCTCTCAATTGATCCTGCTTTTCAGCCCCATCAGTGGATCCAGCTATCCTAGCTCTCTCAATTGATCCTGCTTTTCAGCCCCATCAGTGGATCCAGCTATCCTAGCTCTCCCAATGTATCCAGATTTCACAGCCCTCTCAATGTATCCATCTTTCTCATCCTATCAATGTATCCATCTGTCTCAGCCGCATCAATGGATCCATCTGTCTCAGCCGCATCAATGGATCCATCTGTCTCAGCTGCATCAATGGATCCATCTGTCTCAGCCCTATCAATGGATCCATCTGTCTCAGCCCTATCAATGGATCCATCTGTCTCAGCCCTATCAATGGATCCATCTGTCTCAGCTCTATCATTGGATCCATCTGTCTCAGCTCTATCATTGGATCCATCTGTCTCAGCCCTATCAATAGATCCAGTTTACACAGCCCTATCAATAGATTCATATTTCTTAACGGATCCAGATTTTTTAGCTCTCTCAATGGATCCAGCTTTAGCAACCCTATCAATGGATCCATCTGTCTCAGCCCTATCAATGGATCCATCTGTCTCAGCCCTATCAATGCATCCATCTTTCAGTCTTTTCAATGGATCTAGCTATTCTAGCTCTCTGTGGATCCAGCTGTCTCAGCCCTATCAATGGATCCATCTGTCTCAGCCCCATCAATGGATCCATCTGTCTCAGCCCCATCAATGGATCCATCTGCCTCAGCCCTATCAATGGATCCATCTGTCTCAGCCCTATCAATGGATCCATCTGTCTCAGCCCTATCAATGGATCCATCTGTCTCAGCCATATCATTGGATCCATCTGTCTCAGCCCTATCAATAGATCCAGTTGACACAGCCCTATCAATAGATTAATCTTTCTTAACAGATCCAGATTTTTTAGCTCTCTCAATGGATCCAGCTTTAGCAACCCTATCAATGGATCCATCTGTCTCAGCCCTATCAATGGATCCATCTGTCTCAGCCCTATCAATGGATCCATCTATCTCAGCCCTATCAATGCATCCATCTTTCAGTCTTTTCAATGGATCTAGCTATTCTAGCTCTCTGTGGATCCAGCTGTCTCAGCCCCATCAATGGATCCATCTGTCTCAGCCCCATCAATGGATCCATCTGTCTCAGCCCCATCAATGGATCCATCTGTCTCAGCCCCATCAATGGATCCATCTGTCTCAGCCCTATCAATGGATCCATCTGTCTCAGCCCTATCAATGGATCCATCTGTCTCAGCCCTATCATTGGATCCATCTGTCTCAGCCCTATCAATAGATCCAGTTTACACAGCCCTATCAATAGATTAATCTTGCTCACCCTACCATTGAATCCAGCTTTCACTCTTGTATTGCTTATCGTCACTCTTTTATTGCTTATCCTGTTATCCCTCTCTGTCTGCTGTGTTTAGATCTTGTAATTCTAGTCTGTAACTGTGGGATTTCTTTCCCGCTGTCTAGTTTTTGATCAATCTTCCAGTACCTGTGCATTAATTAATTTCCTTCTGTCCTGGGACTTGCAGCTTTCTCTTCCAGAGCCTAACCTAGGATGCCAACCTTTTAGTTTCCCATTCAAGGGTTTTTGTCCCAGTTCTTGTCCTGGAACTGTGCCTTTCTCGCAGCCAATTTTGACAACCCTGCGATCCTAGGATCCCTGTTTGCTGTGCCATCCCATTCTGAAAGGCCTCCTTTTGGCACATTTGTAGAGCTCCCGCTTCAGTTGCTCATTCCTCTAGCCCTCCCCTGCTGTCCATCCTTGCTGGCCTTCACGATAGCGCACATCTGAGGCACTGCCATAGGAGTCCACCTGCTTATCTGAGGCACCACCACAGGAGTCCACCCGAGGGCTTTTTCTCACTGTGCAAGTCCTGAGATCACCCTCAATCCTGGGCCCCTTTGTATGGCCGCGTCCACAGAGGCAATAATAAGTTGGAGGTGCTATGGATCTGCATCTTTCTTTAATTTTTTTAATTTCCTCTATTTTTCAAAGATTGTCTTACTCTGCTTATGAATAATATAAATAAAAGTTGATACGATTTTTTTATATATGTATTTTGAGAATTTCTTTAGTCCTTCAGTTAAGTGTGGGAGTGGATTGTGCAAAATAAGCAGCTGATGCATGGTACTTGCAAGAGTACGGCTGGTGGCGCTGCCCTTCATCTGCAGAACCTGACACTCTGGCTCAGCAGCATGACTGCCCTTCTCCCCTTGTGTTCCTCTCTCTGTCGCTGAAAGACAGCCAAAGAAATCAAGTGTTCAGTGACCAAAGAGATGTCTGCGCTCTTGTTTCTGTGCTTGTCGAGCTGTGAAGGCGGGGGGCGGCGGGACCGAGCACTGCAGGCCACCAAGAGTCCTCCCAGGTGGAGGGGCCCTGGATGAGGACTTTGGTCTTGTCTGAAATAAGCTTGAAGCAGCTGTCCTGTATCCAGGTAGTGACTGCCTTCATCCCATTATGGAAGTTGCACTTGGCGGCTGTGGGTTCATCTGTGAGAGAGAGAATCAGCTGGGTGTCATCGGTATATGAGACTATGCTTAGCCCGTGGCTTCTGACAATGGCTGCAAGCAGGGCATATAGATGTTGAAGAAGGTGGGGCACTCCACAGCTGATGTCTGTAGGTTCTGAGTTGAACGATTGAAGTCTGATTTTCTGCGTTCGGCTGGTGAGGAAGGAGCGGATTCATTCTAGGGCTTTGTCGCAGGTGCCAGTGTCATAGAGTCTTGCGCAGAGGGTGTGGTGGGAGATTGTGTCGAAGGTGGTTTAGAGGTCCTGGAGGAAGAGGGCAGCAGTCCCGCCTTGGACAAGGATTGTGTGGATGTTGTCTGTCACAGTGAGGAGAGCAGTCTTGGTGCTGCTATCCTCACGACGTTAATGGCTCGATGAGTTTGGCTGGGAAAGGGAGCAGAGAGATGGGTCTGTAGTTCTTGAGTTCCGTCGGATCCGCAGAGGGTTTCTTCAGCAGGAGGTTGATCTCTGTGTGCTTCCAGTCTTCCGGGAAGTTTGCAGACTGGATGGAGCAGTTGATGGTGCGGCAGAGTTCAGGTGTGATGGAGGTGCCCGCTCTTTTGAAGATGTGGTGAGGGCAGGGGTCTGAGAGGGTTCTGGAGTGGATACTCTTCATCATCTTGAGGGTGTTGTCAGAGGTGTGGGTGGTCCAGCTGGTCAAGGTCTGCTGGGGCTTGGAGCCATTGGTTGTGGTGGTTGCGGGTCGTATGGGTTGGTCTTAGGTTCCGAAGCTGTTGTAGATCTCCTTGACCTTGCGATGGAAGAAGGTGGCGAGATCGTCGCAGAGATCTTGAGATGTGGGAATGTCTGCTTTCTCTGTGCTGGGTTCAGAAAATTCTTTGACCACGGCGAAGAGTTATTTGCTGTTGTGTGCGTAGACGTTGATGCGTTCCTGGATGGCTGCTTTCTTTGTTGTCCTGATGAGTCGTGGTTTGTGGTGATGGCGGATTTGAAGGCTGCGTTGTCTGCTGTGATCTTGCTGCTCTTCCATCCTTTCTTGAGCCGAGTGCAGGTGTGCCTGGACTCTTGGGGGGCAGGGAAGAACCAGCTGGCTTTCTTGGAGGGCTGTATGCCTGAGGGTTTCCTGATCGGGGCCAATGTGTTGGCGCAGTCGGACATCCAGTGGAGGAGGTTGCGTGCTGAGGTGTTGGTGTATGTGGATGTGAGTGTGGGGTCTTGCTGAGAGAGGTGGTAAACTGGTCTTCAGTGACCTTGTTCCAGGTTCTGTGATGATTGCAATGGGCATGGTGGTGGTCCGGTGTGGTTGATGGAGACGTAAGACGTTGTTGCTTGCGGAGAAGATGTGGTCGAGCGCGTGTCCTGCTGAGTGGGTTGGAGAGCTGAGGAGTTGTTTGAGTCTGATGGTGGTGAGGTTCTCCATTAGGGATGAGGTGTTGTGGTCTTCAAGGTTGTCCAGGTGGAAATTGAGGTCCCCGTGGAGGATGTCGTCTGTTGAGGCGAGAGCATGGTGAGCGATGACGTCAGTTATGGCTTCGCTGAAGGGGAGGCAGGGTCCGAGATATCTGTAGACAAGGGTGCCACAGAGGGTGATGTTCAGGTTGGTCTGGATCTGGAAGTGGCGGTGCTCCATGTTGCGTGAGTGTTCATCGGAGCTGGTTTGGAGATAGAGGGTGTCTTTGTGTATGATGGTGATTCCTCCTCCCGGTCGGTTGACGGGGTCCTTGTGGATTATTTTGTAGCCGTTGGAAATGGAGGTTGCGATGTCTGGGAATGAGCTGGGGTACATCCAAGCTTCTGTAAAGAATGTGACGTCGGGGTGATGGAGTCGAGCAGGTCCCAGATCTCCACGGCGTGTCTTTTGAGGGAGCAGTTGTTGACTAGGATGCATCGGAGGTGGTCGGGTCCGGTTATAGAGGGTCATGCGGTCTGTGGGTCTGGTGTGCGGAGGCTGGCGAAGGTGCAGTTTCAGGTGAATGGGCCTTGGGTGTTCTTCGGTGACGCGAGGCAGCAGGCGGTGGAATGTCCGTTCTACAGGGCACTGGAGTCATAGTGGTGGATGGTCTAGGGACCAGGGTCCATGGAGCTGGGTGCGGACCAGGAGCGGACGGGCACAGACAGGCTTGCCTTTGATGCTCCAGCGGTGCAGCCGCACAGCGGCTGCCTTTAAATAGTTTGTGGAGAGCTGGACAGCTGGGAGGCGGGAAGCGGGGAAACAGCGCTGGGGGAGAGGGGGCCCAGTGGACGAGCAGCGAGAAGGGAAAGCGAAAATAGGTGCATTAATGAGAAAAGAGAGAAAGTGACAAGAAAGCATAAAATAGAAAAAAAGAAAGTGAAAAAATGAGCAGAGCAGCAGGAAAGACAGAGGAAAGAGCAGCGGCAGAAATGCTCCCCACTGGACCACCAGGGATGAGGCGCAGGCGGGTGCCTTCCGGGTGGAAGAGAGCTTTAAACTGCAGACCTGGAAGGGTCATGGGGCAACAGCTACCGGGTAGAGTTGTGCGGTAAGGGAAGCATCTTACTGACAAGGTCCATGAGGGTTGCACTGAACCTAGGAGTATTTGATATCAAACTACTCCTAATAATAAACCGACCTGTCATGAATGGATTTTTCCCATTAAAATCCACCAGCTCTAGTGCATTTCTTGACTGGTCTGGGCCCGCCTGTGAAGTACTGGGTTTTTCAGAACCCAGCGGTGCCAGGGAACACACCCTAAGACTTCGAGTCCTTCCTGTTTCAGACTACAGAAACCCAGAGTCTTCTTGGTGAAGTCAAAGATCGTATTTATTGGCTGCAACCAGTAACAGGTATCCTAGAAGTACAACACGGTGTGTATTCTCAGGAGACTGCTCAACCTTACAAGCCAGCCTTCTCCTTTTATACAAAATATTATGCTTTAGGCAAACATTCCTTATTGTACAGTTGACCATTCACATATTTTCACTACAAAGAAAAAGCAAAGTCATGATGACAAGCCCATATTTCAGTTTGTCCAGCCCTAAATCAATTACCTGGCAAGGCTCAGTACTTTCATCAGATATCGACAGACCCCCAATAAAAACGGGCACCTCCTCCTCGTAAAGCAAGTCATAGAAGGAAGAAACAGGGACAGGTGTGTGTAAGATTAGGCATGGTTTGTGTGTGATGAAAGGTTTTATGATATGTTGTGCTTGATACTAATCTCATTCGGCCACTGGGAAAGGAACTGGCCGAACAGGTTTGGCTTCAGGCAGTGGAGTCCGCTTGCACAGGTCACAGAGGAGTCAGCAAAAGGTGCACGAGTCCTTCAGACTCGTTTTTGGCCTTAGTCATTGGCCTATGTGAGGGCAATCACAAAATGGCTGCCGTTCAAATGGAACCTGAGGGTTCAGGACGGAAACTCTGATTTCAGGGTGATTTCGTCACCCGAATATGACCAAAATACTTGTGCATAGTATTCTAATCATTCTCGGTCTGCTGATACCAAAATCGTCATGATACGACGATATTTATAACACGGGTCCAGAATTTTCAGTACCACAGACCCTCCTTTTGCCCTTACATAGGCAATAACCTATACTCACGCTAATCTGGGTCCAGGTCTATATTCATAAAGTCGTTGAGATGTTGCTGTAGCATCATCCTATTACTTAGCTCGTCTCTTGATACAGGTTTCCTTACACACGATGTAGCACAGAGGCCACATATTGCAGGAGCACACTGTACACACAGACAGGACAGGAAAAGAATGGCTAAGATCATCCCAATGACTATCGGGATCTTCCATCCCCAGGCGGATATCAGTTCCCAGAACCACCCCATCAATGACCAATCTCCTTTATCCACGTGAATAGATTCGGAGACCTTATGCAGTTTGGAAATGGCCTGGTAAACTGTCGGAGCGTTATCTGGAATGAAAACACAGCAACTTTATTGGATCACTTTACATACCCCACCTCGGTCTGCAAGTATGACGTCTAATGCGACCCTGTTCTGAAGAGTCATAAGGAGATCCGACTGGAGCTCAGCAGTCAAATTACTAAGGGCACCGGCAGTTTCATCTACCGTGGATTCAACCACCCTTGTCAATTGCCTTATGTTCCTGCTGTTAACCATAGGCCCCCAAAACGGCAGAAAACCCTTTACAAAATCTCCAAGTTCTTGTCCTGTAGTGTCTTCTTTACTGATGACACCTCTAACTATCCTTGTCTTATAGTAATCTGCCACGGCCGTGTAGGTGGGAGGCAACAGGAACGAAACAAAACATGTGCCTGAGAAGTCAGGGGGCAACCATGTATAGGCTCTATTATAGCAGATGAAATAGGTACCCCTAGCTGCTAAGAATGAAGGGGAAGTCTGAGACGCAAAAACATATGTTTCTGTGCAGATACTTTTCCCTAACTGAGCTCTGGGATTCTTGCCATTACCTTGCAGACATAGGTGACCCTGATGGGGTACAATCCAGATCGGGGAGGATCTCTTTGCTCGCTGGTTCTCACTCAGAGTAACTCCATATCCTGTTATGTTCCATCCAATATATGCTAGTGTCTCATCTCTCGGGATAGTCTCATAGGAAATATCTTCCCTAATCATATCTACTATACCCTTAACTAGAGCACTATTCTTAGGATTATCTTTCACAGAACGTAGGGGGTTGGCTTCATGAGCGTATATGAATATCGTTCTATATGCCCACGCAGAACCATTATGGCTGAAAGGCAGGACCAGATAAGGGATACCTTTATCAGTAGTATGAGGCATAAGACCACACACCCAACAGTTAGTTGTGTTCACTACTAATTGGAGTTGGTGTAGAAGCTGAACGAATGAATTATTGACAAATTCTAATCTTCTAGCGGACTTGTGTTCAGGCAGAGGGTGAAAAGAATGCGAGGAAACAGTAGAAGGAGGTATGAGCTGTGTAGTGGGTGCAAATGTCACTTGAAAAGAGAATAAAACATAGCCTATTAAAAACGTCATTACACTAAGCAACATGAAAATACATAATATCAAAAATCGTTTCTTTGTCATCATTATACACATTCTGGCTTTAAAGTCCATCTGTTTGGCAGGTCTCTCATTCTCCAAAAACTCCTTCCTCTCTAATTGCTGCTCGCGGTGGTAGGGTGTTCTATGCTAAGGAATGCTTCTGTCAGTCCAGGGCAACTCCCTTAGACCGACCAGAACTGTCGACCTAACGTCTTCAGCTGCACTCCAAAGACTTGGGCAACCACGACCCTACAGCTGAACCCGGATGGCGGTTCGAAAAACAAAAATAAGAAAGTTTCTCAGATGAGAGAGCTGCACTTTCAAAAATAGCAAAGAAAAATAATTTTTTATTTGTCCATAGTTCTCGGCCTCAAATTATAACGGCTTTTTCCAGGTACTGTCTGGTTCTGGAACAAGAGTTCAGGCTCTGTAGTGTTCAATCGAATTGACGGTGGCACAGCTTCTTGCAAAGTATTGTCACTTTCCTGTTCAGGAATTGTTCCTTTTACACGTGCATCGCTAAAAGGCAGAAAACGAGGCACGGTCTCAGTCTCAGATTCAGCGATCCCCTCCTGGACCCACCGGTCGAACGGTAGAGGCAAAGGGACCCTCTTGCAGTGTACGCCGTGGATCCAGTTCTTTTTCCCTTCCACTCGAACAGCTGATCATGTTGAGAGAAGGACGAGGTGGGGGCCGGTCCAACGGGGCTGGTCATTCTTTGTCCGCTGGAAGTTCTTGACCAGCACCCATGATCCAGGATCGATAAGATGTCCTAGAGCTTCAGAGACCTGAGGCAGAGTATCGTGAACCTGTTGGTGTAAAACACGCAATTTAGCCGTCAATTCATACAAATAATCAAGCAGTACAGGGTGTTCGATCTCACTGAATTTTGTCGGCCTTGGCACTTCCCATATGTTGGCCGGGCGGCTGAACACAATTTCATAGGGACTAAGTCCCACTCGCGAATGCACAGTCATTCTTGTTGATAGGAGTGCTAAAGGCAGAGCGTCAGGCCATTTAAGACCAGAGCTCGCTTGTATCTTTGCCAATTTCAATTTTAGCGTGCCATTATAGCACTCTACTAGTTCAGCTGATTGGGGGTGATTTGCAGCATGGAATTTTTGCTGGATACCTAGCCCCTCACATACTTTTTTCATCACTCGACCCACAAATTCACTCCCATTATCACTCCAGACCATTCTCGGCATTCCAAACCTAGGGAAGAATTCTTTGGCAAGGGCTTTAGCTGTGGATAAGGCAGTGTTGTCTTTTAAGGGATATGCTTCTACCCATCTTGAAAAGGCACAAACAACAACGAGTACGTATTTCAAATTGTTGCACCTTTCCATGTGGATGAAATCTAGCTGCAAAACCTCAAACGGATACGTTGGAGGCGCAAAATGACCAGCTGGAGTTGGGGTTCCCCTACCAGGATTGTATTTCAGACACACCATGCAATTCTTGACCACATTCTCTGCACATTTAGGAATTCCAGCATTTTGCCATACTGGAGCCAACAACTTACAAATCCCTTTCACACTGATATGGGCCATTCCATGAGCCATTGTCACCACTGCAAGCACATACGCATCGGGTAACAACCATCGCTGATGTTCTGACAAGTCAACCCAACAACCATTTTCATCCAATTTACCCGTACTTTCTCTCCACACACTCAACTCTTTCTCTGAAGCTTCAGCTTGAAGAGACTTCACACTCTCTATCGTATCTTCACACATTCCAACGTCACCAACCCATCTTGCAGGGCCTGCAACATACATTCGATTCATCACATCTTTTGCTGTTTCTTTTGCGATTTCGTCAGCAAATGCATTGCCACGACCAACATCATCAGTCACCTTCTTGTGTGCACTGCATTTCACAATCGCAACTTGTAATGGCAAGGTCAGTGACTCAAGAAGCTCATTCACCAACTGACCATGCTGAATCTTAGCTCCATGAGAAGTCAGGAACCCACGTTCTTTCCACAATCGTCCAAAACTATGAGCTACACCAAACGCATACTGGCTGTCAGTATATATATACGGTCACCTTCATTCCTTTCGATAACACACACGCTCTCGTAAGTGCAATCAACTCTGCTGCTTGAGCTGAATTATGTGGTATACGTGCAGCTTCAACAATCGTATGCAAAGTCGTGACAGCATATGCTGCAGACGTATCACCATTCTGAAGCTTGAAGCATGAACCATCCACCCATAAGGTACAATCACACTTTACAAGAGGAGTATCTTTAAGATCTACTCTCCCTTTCGTTTCTTCTTCTGTCCTAAGAAAACAATCATGCTGTTCAACATCATCTGTCTCTACTGAAATCAGCAATAACGTGGCTGGATTCAACGTATTGCACCTCTTTATGTGCACATGACTCGCTAACAGTGTCAACTCGTAACCTGACAATCGAGCACTAGTTAAGTGCTGTGTCTTGGTCCTGTTTAACAACGTGTCCACTGCATGTGGAACCATCACAATCAACTTATTATTCATCACTAACCCAGCAGACTGTCGAATAGAAACAGCTGCTGCTGCTGTGGCTCTCAAGCAACTCGGCAATGCTTTAGCTACCGGATCCAAAGTCGATGAAAAATACGCGCATGGACGCTGCTTGTCTCCAAAAGACAGTGTTAGCACTGACAATGCACAACCCTCTTTCTCATGGACATACAGTGTAAAGGGCTTACTGTAGTCGGGGGTACCCAACACAGAAGCCGAGCACAATGCATTACGCAATTCGGAAAAACTTTTCTGACAATCTTCAGGCCACGGAACGGGATTCGGTGTATCTTTACAGGTCAATGCTACCAAAGGTTTGGCCAGCAAAGAAAAATTCGGTATCTATTGTCTGCAGTATGATGTAATGCCCAAGAAAGCACGTACTTCTCTCTGTGTCCTTGGCACACTCAATTTTGCAATTGCCTGAATTCTTTCTGGGGTCAGTTTCCTCCCCTCGTTCGATAAGAGATGACCTAAGTAGGTCACTTCTTGTCGACAATATTGCAGTTTTGAAAGAGACACTTTGTGATGTAAATCAGACAAATGACGCAACAACGACAAGGTGGCTTTTTTACAAATCTCTTCAGTATCTGCAGCGATTAGCAAATCATCAACGTACTGAATAAGGGTAGCGCCATCAGGTAAAACAATTGCATCAAGCTGTGTTTTTAAAGCCTGACTATATATTGATGGACTTTCACAGTAGCCTTGAGGAGCGCGTTTGAAGCGGAAGCTTCGGCCTCCTAAACTGAAGCCAAAAATATCCCTGCTCTCCTCGGCAATCGGGATGCTGAAGAAAGCATTCTTCAAGTCAATCACCGAGAACCAGGTGGCGGAAGCTGGAATCCTAGTCAATAGGGCAGTGATATCAGGAACAACTGGGAACTGTGGCACAACTATTTTATCGACCTCTCTAAGATCAATCACGAACCTGTAAACAGGTGGCTGAGACGGGTCAGTACGTTTCAAAACAGGCAGAACAGGACTATTACAAACGTTGCCTCTTGTCTCTTCAATTACATCTTTTTCAATCAAATCATAAATGATCGCTAGCAATGCCTTTTCACCTTCACTAGAGATCTTGTATTGGGGAATGCGTGGCAATTTAACATTGGCTTTCAATGTCACAACATATGGTGGTATTTCCAAAAGACCCACATCATTAGGACCAGTAGCCCAAAGAATATCAGGAAGAAACGACAATTCTGTCGGAAGTTTATCCTTCGACAAATACATTGGAGAGATCACTTTCCTACCCAGTGTAAGTTGTACTCCCGAAGGAGAACAATATAATGTCGCATACAATCTTTTCAACAAATCCAATCCTAACAAGTTTTCACCACAACCTGTCGTCAGAATAAGGGGTGCTTCCAATTCACAAGGTCCAACAGAAAGAGGCATAGGACTAGAAATCGGGTTCCTAACCGGGGCGCCAGAAAAACCTACTGAAACATTCATCTCGCCAGACAAAGGTGCGCCAGGGAGTTTTGAGTGCATAATAGAACTCTTTGTAGCACCAGTATCCAACAGAAAAAGCTCTGACACACCTGATGTAATCACCTTAACATATGGTCCACTCTGATCTACTGGAACTGAAACAACTCCCTCTCTTTGTCTATGGCTGTCCTAGCAATCATTAGCTTCGATATTCCCATCTTCTGCATAGTAGTCGTCAGTATAGTACTGAGCCGTCCTACCAGACGCGTTATTTTGCTGGTCAAAACTATTCATTGAATTCTGAGACGGAAGGGAACGCGCGTTCTGGGGTAAACTTCCACGTCCTCTACCTCTAGGAGCTTGTTGAACACCTCGACCTTTTGCGCCAGAAGCCCCATTCGTACGCTGTAACAAAATAGGCCAACTATACTTGAAATGACCCTCTTCTTTACAATATGAACACTGATTAGGACCTACAGGAACACGTGGTTGAGAAAACCCGAACCTTTGCGAGTTTCTCTGAAACTGTTGAGGTTGCTGATAGTTACTCTGACCACCACGTGGCGGATACGCCTGTTGTAAAAGAACCTTCGTCTTTAATTCTTTAGTTTTCTTGTCTGCTCTATCCTTCTCATCTTTATCCCTATTTTCGTAGTACTGTGCAGTAGCCAATATTTGTGCTGAAGAGGAAACGGCCCAAGAACTCTCTGAATCTTTCAGTTTCTTACACAGCTCGGGAAGCAAATTGTGCACAAACTTGTCAACAAACAACCGTTGACCACCTTCTGAACTCATATCTTGACCGCTGTGGTCGATAAACGTTTCCTCAAACCTGGTGAAGAAATCAGACACTGTTTCGTCTTTCTTCTGCTTACACGCAGACAATTTATCCCAATTCACACGCATCGCAGGCATTAAAGTCTTCATGTAAGTAATGATCCTAGCAGGAAGTTCTGCTACCAAAGGCTCAGGCTTGGCACCACCAACTTGTCTATCATTTGCAGTACTAATATTAGCCCATGAGTCACCTAACTCTTGCGCATGATCTGTATGGCGAATCAATCCCCACAAAGGCTGTGGAACAACATTCCCAAATAACATGTCTATGTCAGCTAAATTCATAATGCATGAGTCTGCAGTCTGTGATAATTCCTTATAATACCCTGCTGGGTTTTTACGGGGGTCAGGCAAAGTCTGCTTAAGGGCAAAAACTTCAGCTCGCTTCCAAGGAACATGTACACAAACACGCTGAAAATGAGCTGGAACAGCATCAATTTGATTAGCGGCATCAGCTGCAACGGCGTCCTTCCATACCGGAGGGACTTCTCTCATTGGGTACTGTCGCACTTTTTTTCTAACTGAGGAGTCATGTTCAAACAGTGACTGGGAAGGATCCTTATTCCTAAAGGACAACAACGTCGCAACTGCTTTCTCAACATCGGAACCCACAATCGTGCCCTTTGAAAACTCAAACCGTACACAGCACAAATCAGGCGGATTTGTTTCCAAATCATTATCCTCCAATTCCTCACAAAGGAATGCACACATTTTCTCAAAAACGTATCTTTGTTTCGGTGCTTCCCATTGACGGAAGACATCCATAACAGACTCCACATCATATCTAAAAGGGTAAGTAACCCATTTACGCGCCATATGGTCAAACGCTTCTCTCTCTCGAGAATCAGGCAGTTGACTACGCGACTGCTTACGCTCCGAATCAGGGGTCACACCAGATGACCCAAAGAGAGGAAATATAAGGCTAGCAACAGTATCAGTCATTCTCTGTCGGACAGAAGGAGAAGTTGACGAAAGAACAGGAGGAAAAACAGAGGGAGGCAAGGCAGACGCAGATGCAGACGCAGAGGCAGTTTCAGGAAGAACACCAGAAGAGGCAGTCGATGTAGTAGACAATGCCGTAGAAAGTACAGATGGAGCAGGTAGCAAAGTTGGCGGCCCTTGAGGGGGCTGCGCCATATGAGTAGGAGCCAACTGAAGAGGAGCTGGCGGCTGTGGAAGAACCTGAGGCACAATATTTGGAGGTTGCACAACTAAAGGTTGCGGTGGTGCTGTAGCACTCTGCGCATAAGGGGGTGGCGAACTAAACAAGTGTGACATTAAAGGATCTTTCTCAAGTTCTTTTGCTGCATCTTGCTGAAGAAGCGGCAAAACTGGATAACATTTATCGATCACCATTTTACGTTGCCTGTGCAACTGCTCACTCATCTGTTCTTCTTCATGATCTTTAAACTGAATAGCAGCTTGCATTATCGAGATACCCTTTTCTCTCTTATTTCTCTTTGCTAATTTAATTTCCTTCTGTTTGGCTTCCTTACGCCATAGGCGGAAAGAGTCAAACATTGCCGGCCGGGCTTTCTTCTTAAAAAGTTTAACCTCCAGGTTATCCAGAATCTCTGTGTCAAAACTACCATATTGGGGCCATTTTAAAGCACCATCTTTCCTGGTGTATCGGATCCATACTTCATTATATGTGATGGGGCCTACGCCATGTTTCACATATAGTTCATAGGTTGGAGTTCCAATCGGAGGAACCGGACACGAGTCCTCCAATCGGGAATCCCTATTACAACCAAGACAAAACAAATTTCCAAGTCTGCTAAGACCAGGCATCTTCGCTCTCTAGTCTAGCTTCAAACTTCAAAGGATTATCGAATACGATAGTCTCGTGAATACACGAGTCCCTCGGCTTTGGTACTTGCAAGTTCCAAATCAAAGATCCCAAGGGGATACCAAACTAAGGACTGGGAGACGCTCCACTTATACTTAACTGAGGTATCGATGACGTCACCAGAAGACTCGTCTATCGTTTCGCTCTACCAATCATCAAGGGTCCAAAACAGGGCGATAGTCAGGGCAGCAGTCCTTCGTAGCCGTCGGGAAGCGGGGAACCTCGCAGCAAAGACTTTCGGACCACGTCGACATACAGGGGTCGATGAAGTGGCGGCCTTCCTCCAGAATTTTCACACGAAGCTCCTCACGAACCTCTGGCTTGGACCGGTACCGCTGAAATCGCCCCACGTTGGGCGCCAACTGAAGTACTGGGTTTTTCAGAACCCAGCGGTGACAGGGAACACACCCTAAGACTTCGAGTCCTTCCTGTTTCAGACTACAGAAACCCAGAGTCTTCTTGGTGAAGTCAAAGATCGTATTTATTGGCTGCAACCAGTAACAGGTATCCTAGAAGTACAACACGGTGTATATTCTCAGGAGACTGCTCAACCTTACAAAGCCAGCCTTCTCTTTTTATACAAAATATTATGCTTTAGGCAAACATTCCTTATTTTACAGTTGACCATTCACATATTTTCACTACAAAGAAAAAGCAAAGTCATGATGACAAGCCCATATTTCAGTTTGTCCAGCCCTCAATCAATTACCCGGCAAGGCTCAGTACTTTCATCAGATATCGACGGACCCCCAATAAAAACGGGCACCTCCTCCTCGTAAAGCAAGTCATAGAAGGAAGAAACAGGGACAGGTGTGTGTAAGATTAGGCATGGTTTGTGTGTGATGAAAGGTTTTATGATATGTTGTGCCTTGATACTAATCTCATTCGGCCACTGGGAAAGGAACTGGCCGAACAGGTTTGGCTTCAGGCAGTGGAGTCAGCTTGCCCAGGTCACAGAGGAGTCAGCAAAAGGTGTACGAGTCCTTCAGATTCGTTTTTGGCCTTAGTCATTGGCCTATGTGAGGGCAATCACAAAATGGCTGCCGCTCAAATGGAACCCGAGGGTTCAGGATGGAAACTCTGATTTCAGGGTGATTTCGTCACCCGAATATGACGAAAACACTTGTGCATAGTATTCTAATCATTCTCGGTCTGCTGATACCAAAATCGTCATGATACGACGATATTTATAACACGGTCCATAATTTTCAGTACCACACCTGCTGCCTTGAGACACTGTTCTTGACACATGAGGTGAGAGCCAGCGCTCTCAGCACCCAGAACAAAGCCTGTGCTGGGTGGAGGGCCTCACATCCCCACCCAGCCGGGATGGGTAATCCTGACGGTGAGCTTCAAAGGGCTCAACACCCTTTGGTTACCTACCCCAGCCTCTCCTGTAGCTGGAGAAGGCCCCCCTTTCTATCCCAGCCCCTTTTGGTGGGAAGTAAGATAGGAAACCCACAATCGTTGGGTCTGCCCAACTCTGCCAACCCCCAGCCCTCTGTTCGGGGAAGTGAGGTGAAGCACAAAATCCAATTTCCACCATCTTAATGATGGGGAAAAATAGCCTATAGGATTTAGGGACATGCCCCCTTTCACTGGAGGCTGGAATTTATGGGGTGTACCCACCTCAAGGTCAGGAGCCCATTGGCCTCTGCCCTTTCCTCCCCTGAAAAACCCCTAAAGGTAGTATTTAGGGGCCTTTCTGAACCAGTAAACCAGATTACAATTACCTACAAATAAGGATGAAGAGTGGTTCAGCAGTGGCGAAGATGACAACTGACTCGGCTTAAGCCCTACCGGCCTGTCTCCTTTTCCAGTGACTCTGCTCGAAGAAATCAGAGTGTCCTGCAGCCAGCACCTCTCCAGAGTGCTGAGCTGACTTCAACAAAGACTCTTTTCTCTCATGGACATGGATTGTCCAACAAAGAAACTTCAAGGACTCCGGATCCAGGCAGATCTGCACACTCTGCACATGACCCAAGTTCAAGTGTTCAAGGGAGGAGTCGAGTACGATGCCGAGGTTTCAGGCATGGTCCGTTGGGGTGGAGGGCTGCTGAGGGCAGTGGGCCACCAGGTGTTGTCCCATGCAGAGGGGGAGGGGACCAGGACCTCTGTCTTCTCTGAGTTGAGCTTCAGGCAGTTGCTGCTCTCACAGGATGCAACATCCTTCATTCTTTCCTGGAAGGGAAGTTGAGTCTAGTGGTGAGGGAGTCCTTATTGAGGGAGAGGATGAGCTGGATGTCGTCTGCATAGGATACTCTGCTGAGTCCATGCTGTCTGACGATGGCGGCGAGGGGGGCCACGTACATGTTGAAGAGCTTGTGGCTGAACGATGATCCTTGGGGTACTCCGCAGTTGATCTCTGTGGGTTCGGAGAGGAAGGGCAGAAGTCCGACTCTTTGGGTTCTGCCGGTGAGGAAGGAGCGGAGCCAGTCGAGGGCAGCCCTTTATGCCGGCGTTGAGGAGTCTGGCAGTGAGTGTGCGGTGGGAGACGGTGTCGAAGGCTGCAGAGAGGTCGAGAAGGATCAGGGCTGTGGTGTGTACTTGGTCGAGGAGGGTGCGGATGTCATCTGTGGCGGCAAGTACAGCGGTCCCAGTGCTGTGGTTGCTGCGGAATCCAGGTTGGGAGGGGATGAGGATGGAGTTTTCTATGATTAATTTACTTAGTTGGACGTTGACTGTCTTTGTGACTTTAGCCACGAAGGCGAGGGGGGATATGGGTCGGTATTTCTTGAGGTCTGTGGGATCTGATGAGGGCTTCTTTAGTAGGAGGATGACTTCTGCTGGTTTCCAGTCGTTGGGAAATATGCCGGTTTTGAAGGTGGTGTTGATGGTGTGTTGTAGTTCTGGTGCGATGGTGGTGGCGGCTCTGTGGAAGATGTGCGGGGTCTGTGGGGGCTCCTGAGTGGATGCCTTTCATGGTCGATGTGGTGTCTTCGGTGGTGACTGGGGTCCAGGAGGAGATGGGGGGCTGGCTGGAGTTTCTGGAGGAAGGAGTGGTTTCGGAGTCAGGTGTCTGGTCGTTGAAGTTGTCGTAGAGGCCCTTGATTTTCAGATGGAAGTAGGATTCGAGCTTGTGGCAGAGGTCCTGGGAAGGGGTGATGTCTGGTTTCGCTGGGGGGGTTTGGTGAATTCCTGGATGATGCTGAAAAGTTCCTTAGAGTTGCTGAAGTTGGCGAGGATCTTGTTGTGGATGAATGTCTTTTTGGTGGATCTGATGCTTTGGTGGTATTCTGTCATGGTGTTCTTGTAGACGGTGCGGTCTTTCAAGGATTTGCTGTTTCTCCAGTTTTTCTCGAGACGTCTGCAGGTGCATCTGGATTCTTGGGGGTCGGCGGTGAGCCAGGTGGCCTTTTTGGGGCGCTGTCTGTCTGGGTTACGTAGGGGTGCAAGCTCGTCTGCCCAGTTGGTGATCCATCTGTGGAGTTCTTTGGCTGTGAGGTTGGCGTTGGTCTCGGTGGAGGGGCAGCGCAGTTGAGGGTGGAGTTGAGCTGCTCCTCGTTGACCTTGTTCCAGTCTTAGTACCCCAGCACTGTTTGGACATACAGGCTCAGTCCTGGTGGCACCCCATGTCTCTCTAGAATGGGCCCGGTCTTTGCTCCCCACCTCTGGCCTAGCATATAGGTCCAGTCCTGGCGGTAACCCATGTCTGTCGACCTCAGGCTCCGGTCTTTGCATTCCAGCACTAGCCAGATATACAGGTCCATTCCTGGCGGTACCCCTGACCTCTGCACCCCAGCAGGGGCTGATCTTACAGATTCAATCCTGACAGTACCTACAGGTCCATTCCTGGCAGTACCCCTGGTCTTTGCACCCCAGCACTGGCTGGTCATACAGATCCAATCCTGATGGTACCCAGTGTCTGTCCTGCGCCCGCTCTGGTCTTTGCACCCCAGACGAACAAGTCCAGTCTTGGGGGTGCTTCATGTCTGTCCATCTCAGGCCCCTGCCTTTGCATCCGAGCACTCGCTGGACATACAGGTCCAATCCTGGTGGCACCCCATGTCTGCTCAGGCTCTGGTCTTTGCATGTGTTCAAGTCAGTGGTAGCTCTCAGTTTTAGCTCTTCTTAGGGCTGGTTTTCATAGTCCAAGGTTACTGTTCTTCCACCATCCTACTCTTCCTGTCACTATCTCAAGGCTGTCTGGTCTTGAATCCACCTCATGCCTTTTTTTTTTCACCCTTTACCCTTCCTGTGTTTTCATCTCATGCATACGAAAGCTGTCTGGTCTTGATTCCACCTCATACCTCTTTCTCCCACCACCCTACACTTCTATTGTTATCTCATCAAAACTGAGGCGCCCTAGTCTAGATCCAATCTCATGCTACTTTCTTCCACCACCCTACGCTTTTTTCAGTCTTCTTTGTCACCATCTCATGAATACCAAGGCAGCCTGGCCTTCATTCCCACCTCATGCCTCCTTTCTCCTAACCCCTACACTTCCTGTCATTGTATCTCACTGTTGCAAGCAGGAGACAGACACACAGGTGTTGGCATTTCCTCTTTTGCTCGCCCAGCGGGACAGCTCTGGTGCTTCCTTCCACTCTTGTTCCAGCCATGCCGGGGTCTGAGACACCTCTTCTCATTGGCTTGGTCCCTCGGGTCCTTAAACAACTGATTGAAAAGACTGTAACCTCCATTTTCAGCATGCATTCCCCTCCTGCAGGACCTTCTCCTAGGTTCCTGATCCTTCTCAGTCTTTTAAGTAAGAATAACTGCTCTGAGGCAGACGTGGACTGCAACCTACTTGAAGCTCCGAAGGGTAAGCTTGTGAAGCATGAGGTTTTTGAGGAGGTAATTGTCCTCCTGTGTGTAGTAATGTTGCTTCGGAATCCTGCTTCCCGTCTCCTTGTGAAACGTGATTTTCTTGAGGAGGTAACAGCCTCCTGTGCATAGTAATAGTGCTTCAGTATCCTGCCTCCTGTCAGCTTCTGAAGAGTCTGTACAGGCTCCCCTCCTGCTGACTGTGCTTCCTCTTCACCAGGGACTCTGCAAGGTTTCTATCCAGTAATGTCCTATTGCCGGTAACCTTCATTACCCCAAACCGGAGTCGTCCTCGTCCCAGTCCTGACTCGTTTCTGCCTCCGACAGAGATTTTACGTGCCAGGAATCATAGTTTCCTTTAGCCTAAAGCTGTCTATTATCTCTATGATAGAAGCATAAAGCCCCACTCTTCTTTCCCATCCTCCTGTACAATACCAAGTTCTAGAAATGTGTACTGGGACGAGGAGGACTCCAGCTCGGGGTAATGAAGATTACCGGTGGGTAATAGGACATTACCCCCTAACCTCCACCTTCCTCGTCCAGGTCCTGACTTGTGAGGACATACCAAGCAAGAAGCACACAGACACCAAAATCGGATACCGCAAATCTTATTGCAAAACATATGTCCCAAAGGAACATTCAGCCCCCAACAAATCCGGCCAATAATGACGGGCAAAAGTCAACTGCGAAGACCAAGTAGCAGCACGACAAGTCTCCTGATTAAATGAGCCCCCAGCGTCAGCCCAGGAAGCAGCCGCTGCGCGAGTAGAATGCCCCTGAGCACTAGAAAAAGGAGACACATCAGCAGGAGCCTGAAGGATAGCTCGCTTCACCCATCTGCCAATAGATTGGGAAGAAGCCTTGTTACCCAGAGTACCGGAACCAAAAGAAACAAACTCAAGGACTCCTTAACCTCACTGGGTCTAGACAAATAAATTGAGAGGGCGTGACCCACATCCAAGGAGGACGGAACCTCCTCCACATCCAAGGGAAAAAACAGCAAAACAAGCTCTTGATTCAGATGGAAATAAGAGGAGAATTTAGGAAGAAAAGTAGGATCCAGGCGAAGCACCACCCTGTCTGGAAAGAAGCCCAAGAAGTGGAAAGAGTAGAGAAGAGCCCTCATCTCACCCAAACACCGTGCAGATGTGATGGCATCCAGAAAAGTAGTCTTAGCAGACATCCAAGACGGGACAGGAATCCAAAGGTTCAAACGGGGCCAGCTGGAGACCCTGAAGGACCATAGACAAATCCCAAGAAGGAACAGATTTCAGAAGGACTGGCCGCTTAAACCTGAAACTCTTCAGAAGACAAGACACCAAAGGAGTAACCTTTGTAGAAATCCCCTTGCTCATTAAAAAACCGCCCGGACAGGAACTCACTGGGCACAAAAAGTGGACGGAGCCAAGCCCTTCAGAAACCCATTCTGCAAGAAGTCCAGAATAGAAAAACTATCCACAGTCAGTGGATCCAAATTCTTAGAAACGCACCATTTCTGAAAAGAACCCCCGTGTTTCTTGTAAGCCTCAAGGTTGAGGGTTTGGGCGATTCCTGAATCTCAAGAGCTACAACACTAGAACCCCCCAGACACATCAAACCGGCCCTTTTACAAACCAGGCTGCCAGCCGAAGATGCAGAAGGTGTTGCACAGGCAGGTAGAGAAACTGGTGTGGAGACGGTCGGAGGGACAAAGGAAGAAACATCCCCCGAGTTAAAGACAACAGCAGAGGGAACCAAGCCTTGTGAGACCAAAACACAGCAATCAGAATAACCAATGTGATCTCCTCCTGAATCTTCCGCAGCACCCTCGGGAGAAGGGGAATGGAAGGGAAAGCATAGAGAGTACCCTTGGGCCATGGGACTGAATGGTCATCGACCGCCCAAACCCCGGGAACAGGAATCTCTAACAGAAAAGAGGAAGCATTGCATTGTGTGGCGACACAACCGATCCAGCTAGGGATCTCCAAACGCCGCACACACACAACTGAACTCCTGATCTGAGATGTGATACATCGCTGAAGATGGCTTGTTCCTGCTCAGACAGTCAGCCTGAACATTGAGCGACCCCTGAACATACACAGCAGAAAGAGCTAGAAGATGGGCCTCCGCCCAAGCAAAGACCTGAGCCGTAATGACATTCAGACTCCGACATCGGCCCCTGTTTGTCTGTACAAACCACCACATGATGACCCACCAACAGAGTGGAAAACACTCCCAGGGCCTGCCAGACCGCTGACACCTCCCTCCAATTGGAGGACTGACGTGCCTCCCAAACTGCCCAGGCCCCCTGTCTCTCCTGATCCCCCAAAACAGCCACCCAGCCCCACATGCTGGCCTCTGTTGTGAGACATAAAGGAGGGGGAGAGCAGAACGGTATACCTCGCAACAGATTGCCTGGCAGGTGTCACCAGGATCAGATGGTCGTAGTTGCGTGAGCTGGGACTCCAAAAGCAAAGGGCATGATTCACCAGGGGCTTGATATGGAATAGAGCCCATGGGAACCCCGCTGTGGGGGCCACCATCAGGCCCTGAACCCTAAGCCAAGCCCTAGATGACATGGAGGACTGTCCCAGAAGATGATCCACAGAGGCACAAACTGTCGATATCCTCTGTGCAGAAAGGCAAGTCAACCCATGCACCGTGTCGAACAGAACCCCAAAGAACAGCTTGGTCTGAGTCTGTTCCGGCTGGGATTACGGAAAGTTGACAAGAAAACCCAAGTCCCCCAGGGTCCGAAGCACCAGTTGAAGGTCTTCCTGAGCCTCAAAAAAAGGTGGAACAGATAAAAGCCAGTCATCAAGGTATGGAAACCCAGAAATATGTTGTAAAGTGAAAAAGCGCCACCACTGGGGCCAATACCTTAGTACAGACCCTCAGAAAGGTAGCTAGACCAAAGGGCAAGACCTGGTACTGAAAGCAGCTGTCACCAAAAGCAAAACGAAGATACTTCTGGCTTGACTGATTAACGTGGACATGAAGGTATGAGTCCTGGGGTCTAAAGCCACCAGGAAGTCACCTTGCGCTAGCAATGGAAGAATAGACTGGACCAAAACCATCTTGGTGTTCCACCACCTGAACTTTGTTCAGCAATTGAGGTCCAGAACAGGCCGGAGGTGAACATCGTGTTTCGGGCCAAATATAGCAGTGAATAAAAACCCTTTCTCTTGTGCAAAGGAGGCACAGGGTTTACTGACCCCTTCCCTAGCAGAGACTTAACCCCCTGGAGCATGGCCAGTTTTTTTTACTTTGACCTTTGGCAATGGGGTAGCAAGGAATCGAGCCTGGGGAGGGGATGCCCGGAAGGGAATCTTATAGCCCGGACAACCTGTAGGACCCATACGTCAGAAATCGAGGCACGCCACTGATGATAAAAGAGACGGAGGCGAGCCCCTACCCCGTGATAGCCATTTGGGTGGTTGGACACCAACAGCCTGGAAGTTCAGTCGGGATTTTCCAGCAAACGCAGCCCTCAACCACGGGCCCGGCCACAAAAGGAACGTTTGTTCAGAGGCTCAGGAGCAGGCTTCTGCGGAACAAAAAAGGAACTGCCCACATGCAATTGGAAAGGTGTCAAAACTTTCTTCTCAGCAGCCTTCTACACAAGATCATCCTGCTCTGGTCAAACAGTTTCTGACCAGTGAAAGGAAGCTTCATAACCAAGGCATGCTGGCTAGCTTCCAGTTTCTATGACTTCAGCCATAACAACTTCCGACCTGTAATAGAAGCCACATCCGTTAAGGAAGCCACCCAAAGGCTATCAAAAGATTATATCCAACAAGAACTGGGAGAGCAAGCCCATAGTAGCCAGGACAGGGGTGCAAACCTCGCCAGGCAGCATCATATCATGTAAAGTCTGAAAATCCTTGAGCAGGGCTTGAGATGCATAAGCTGCATACATACTGGCCCGTATGGAGAAATTAGCAGCTGCGTATGACCTCTTAAGGGAAGCCTCAACCTTTTTGTCAACCACATCGGACAATGTGGAACCCTCCGGAGCCAAACTAGAAGACGCCATGGTAGACAATATAGTGTTCACCATAGGAGTCTGTGGAAAAAACTCATCAAAGTCCTGCAACACAACGTTTTCCAAATTAACGTGGAATAGACTGTCAGGGTCCTTCCACTCCTTAGACAGCAGATCCTGAAGCACATCATGACAGGGCCAATATTCATGATCAGCCGCACTATACTGAGCATAAAACCCATCTTCCATCGGGGGGTTCTCTCCAAATCCCAGCACATCCCTGATGTGGGACAGGAGCTCCCTCGATTAAGTGCCCTGAACGTATTTTCAACGAGGCTCAGCGTCAGTGTCATCCTCAGTTGAGTCCACTGCCTCTCTGATCAGCGCCTGCAGCTCCGAGTGTGACATTTGGAGCACCTCCTCCACCCAGGGCCGCTTCTAGGTGTTTTGCCACCCTAGGCGGGAATTGAAAAATGACACCCACTCCCCTCTACAACCATCACTCTCTCCTCCTGTCATCCAGGCTAGAAAAATTAATGCATTAGATATAAAAGAGCTTGCATTCAACATAAAACAATAAAACACATCAAACATTAAATAACTAAATAAGCACTGTTCATGATATTTTATTTCGTTTTTAGATTTCTCTCTTCTAACTTCAATGGTGTTTTGGGTTCTTTCTCTTAATCCAATGGTACCTTCCGTGCCTTTATTTTAGCAAAGTCTTTAAGAAGGTTCTCTAATGTCATGCTGGTAAGCCACGGGTGAGGTAATATCTGTGATCATAATAGGTAATGGTTGAAAATCGGTAAAAATACATTCAGCATCAACATTAGGAACACATTTAACCACTACCTTTTTCACCATTTGCTGCAGATAAGTACAGGGTTTGCCCCTAGCAGAATGTGAAGTAGATGGAAATTCTAACGAACACGAAGGAGCCAGTTATGGCTCCATCGGGCTGCACAGCCACTACCAATCTATGAATCCAATGAATCAAATTAATCTTCAACTCATCCTTTAATCCGTTTTTTTCTTCTCCATTGTTTCTCTGTTTCACCTTTCAGTATTCTTCAATTCATTTTACTCATTCACTTGTTCATTCCCACTTTTCCTCATCAACACAGGAGAACCAAATGTCTCCATGTCACAATTTATTTAAGAAAACCCAATGCATTTTGGGACCATCCTTCGTCAGGGGTATCTAAGAAAACAAGTCATTTGAAAATAGATCACCAACTATTCAATGTAAAACTTTTGATACAATACGTGGATTAAAAACGTCATTTTGATATACACAAAAAATTAACTTCAGAACACATCCTTTTAACAGCACTTATTTCTATAACTTCAATCGTCTATTAAACCACCCGCCAAACTTCCCCTTATGGCAAAATATGGGACCACGCACGCACTTTAAAGTATAGACATTTAGTTATAAGAGGCAATGTTTCACTGACAAGCATGCATTTGAATTGCAGCGATCGCTGGGCTTTACTTCTACGTGCAATGTGGGAAGAATAAGGGGAAGTTTGGCGGGTGGTTTAATAGACGATTGAAGTTATAGAAATAAGTGCTGTTCAAAGGATAAGTGTTCTGGAAGCTAATTTTTTGTGTATATCAAAATGACGTTTTTAATCCACGTATTGTATCAAAAGTTTTACATTGAATAGTTGGTGATCTATTTTCAAATGACTTGTTTTCTTAGATACCCCTGACGAAGGGTGGTCCCGAAATGCATTGGGTTCTCTTAAATAAATCGTGACATGGAAACATTTGGTTCTCCTGTGTTGATGAGGAAAAGTGGGAATGAACAAGTGAATGAGTAAAATGAATTGAAGAATATTTAAAGGTGAAACAGAGAAACGATAGAGAAGAAAAAACGGATTAAAGGATGAGTTGAAGATTAATTTGATTCATTAGATTCAAAGATTGGTAGTGGCTGTGCAGCCCGATGGAGCCATAACTGGGTCCTTCGTGTTCGTTAGTATGATTGCAGCGCAATTGGGCGGAGTGCAGAGCAGGCGTGCATGCCAAAAAAACGAAAAATGAGCAAACCAGGAGTATTAATGGTTGTAATGATGGATAAAATAGGTGTGCATGTCACCACCACTGTCCTATTTGCGTAGATGGAAATTCATCATTCTACAGAGGCGTTGGTATGAATGTGTGTTAGACCTGGCACCTTGGTGTGGGTCTCCCTTCCATTTTTTGCTTTTGCCTCGTGTTTTTGCTGGTGTTAGAGGCTTTGGGCACTGTGCCACTGCTATCCAGTGCCACAGTGCAAGTGCTCCCTATTGTAAATTGATGTATGAATTAGTGATTCCATGATTGGCTGGTTTGGTTTACCTGTCAGACCCTAGTACAGTGCACCAGGAGTGCCCAGGGCTGGTAATCCAAATGCTGCTGGTGGGCTTACAGCACTGGTTGTGCCACCCACAGAAGCAGCCTGTAAATTCTGTCTAAGGCTTGCCATTGCAGAGCCTGAGTGCAGTCAGGTACTTCCATGCTGACTGGGCAAGTGCACCCACTTGCCAGTCCCTAAACCTTCCCTCTTCTTCATATCAGACACCCCTATGGTAGGCCCAAGGGCTGGGTCCAATGTAAGTATAAGATATGACATGCCCTGGTATGTGTGGCATGTCCTAATAGTGAATTACAGCCATTTTTGTTTTTCACTATTGCAAGGCTACCTGTTCCCCATAGGCCAGAATGGGCAGTTTGATTATTACATCTTATAATCCTAACTGACTCAGGGAACATGGTAGAAATTTGAGTTTAGTATGCCTGAACTCAGGATGATAAAATACATCTTTTAGTGAAGTTGGTTTTAACATTCTGTGTTTGAAAATACCACTTTTAGAAAGTAGATATTTTCTTGTCTAACCATCCAAGCCTGCCTCTGCTAGGTTGTGTATTCCTTGTCTGGAGTTTGAGTGACAGGGTCTGGGGGATTCCAGGAGACAGGGTGAGTCAGCACAGGGCTGAATAGAAAGATCTGCATGTAGATGGGTGGAAGCAGTTGCACCTGGGACCTGAATAGGGCTGTGCCGTCCCTCCACAATGCTGGCTCCATCGCCTGTGGTGCGTCTGATGTCTCTGCCCTGCACTGTGAAAGGAAAGAAGAAGTCATGTAAACAGAGTGCTCCAGGACTGACCAGAACTTGTTTGGACTAGGCAAAGGCCTCTCTGCCTTCAGAGAACAAAGAGAAACTGAGTATAAATATTGGGACCCAAACCCAAGAACTTTAGATCACTCTTTGGGAAACAAGAAGAAACCTTTGCTGAGGAGAGGAACCAGAGAGACTGAGGCGAGACTATCCCTAAGCTTGATGGATTGACCTGCAGTGGTTGTCTGACTGCCAAAGAGAGGAGAAAGGAACTTTGTGTGTACTTTATTCAACTTGTGAAGGATCTCCAAGGGCTTGAGAAAGAGCTTACCTCCTGCTGAAGTCTCAGGGACAACATACTTCAACGACCAGCTCCCCAAGAGTTCTTTGGAAGTGCCTGCAGTTGTGTTGGGCTTTTCTGAGGGACTGCGTGTCGCAAGGCACTGGAAGCGCGACTCACGAAGGAGAAGCGTGGCGCCGCTGCAGCCGCTGTCGTTGCATCACTGAACAAGGGTGTCGCCGCTGTAGCTGTCGCATCGCAGAAGCGTCTCGCATCTCTGGAGAAGAGTGTCGCCGCCGCTGTCGTCACATCGCTGAACAAGGATGTCGCCGCTGCAGTTGTCGCATCGCCTCGCTGAAGCGTCTCGCATCACCGGAGAAGCGTGTGGCAGGGCATGTCCTGGCTCAAAAGAATCGTTGAGTCACCGCACGGCCGTTGGGCATTCACGCATCATGTCGCAACAGGAAGACGATGCCATCTTTGTCTCATTGCACCGGATCTTCATTGCATCGCGGTGTTGCGGGCCGCATCGCCATGGAAGTGCAGTAATAAACAGACGCATCACTTTTCCTGCGTGTAATGAACTGACGCATCACCTGCCCTGCAACACTTTCGTTGTATAGCGTTACGCATCCAAAGGTACATTGAACTCAAAGTGTTGCATTTTAACATCTAAAGAGAGCTAAGCTAATTCTACCATTTTAAGTACAGTATTGTGGATTTTTGTCGTTTGTGGTCTTGTGATAAGTCTATATAAAGAATACTTGTTTTTTATATAAAACGTGTGTGGTGTCCATCTGTAGTGTTGTCACTTGATTACTGTATGTGTTCACAAATACTTTACACACTGCCTCTGAGATAAGCGGGACCGGCCGGGCTAAGCCCGGGCAAAGGGCGGGCCGTCTGTGGCTGTCCGAGGCCGGTCAAGGCTGGGCTGGGCCACCCCCCTTGGCTCGACTTACTCAGAACACCTATGTAAGATTATAGAACAATTGTATATCCTATGCCCTCTTATTAAGGTATTTGTCAATTGTGTCTGCATACTGAGCTGTATTTTCCCCGGCACAATGAATACTCGACTAAAAACTGGTAGGACATCTTTGGTGGGTGGGTCAGTTAGAGGTACTCTAGACCAGTTCATGATCAGGGCTGCCTCAGTCTTGGAATGCGAAATCGCGCTTACTCAGCGGCGCCTGTCCTCTGAACTGTTAAACAAACGTTCCTCCCTGGGATCCATACAGCTAGCTACTACTCCGTCTAACCAAGCTACAGATAGAGATTTAAAAAGTGACATTGGTTTTCCCCCACAATTACAAGATCTCAGAGTCACAAGATAGGAGTAGGGACTTTGATACTATAGATATTAGCATAGGATCTCAATCTGATACTTCTATGGAGGAGCAAGTAGTAGTGACTGTGAGCAATCCTCTAATTGAGAAAGTTACTGGGAAAACACCATGCTCAGCTCCCCCAATAAAACGAAAATGGGGAGGTAATAAGCAAAAAGGAAATAAGCAAAAAGGAAATCGAGCAAAAAACTCTAAAATGGTCATTAGCCCCATAAAAACCAAAGGCACCTTAGATAGTACATTTGCCCAAGATCATTTAATCGCACATTCTCATCAAGCTCTAATGGGAAACATAGAGAAGTTGGTTAAATCACTAATGTTACCACTCATTGAGAGGGTAAAGAAAATGGCATAGCAATTGGGTTGTATTCAAGAAACTGGTATTGCCAACACAAACTTATTGAAGGAAATGTCAGCAAATAGACTTGATCTAATTCCCACTGTTCCGAGGATAGTGCCGAACTCAACTAATTCTGCAAATAGCACAGATCCCTTACCTCATATACATGATAACATCTCGGCTAAAAAGGTTACGAACTTGACCCCTGAGTTCACAAACCCTAGGGAAGAGAGATTAAGAGTCCAAGGTAAAAAGCAGGAACACGAACAGGGATACACTGATAAGAGATCCCTTCTAGACAAAAAAACTCAAAGGACCTGTTCATTATATAGATCTCCCACCGGAGGCAGAACCTTACGTTATTGTACTTACAGGGGTTCCAGAGCTGACTAAGGGGAAATTTGAAGCCCATCAGAATCTTAAGAACAAGGTAGTACATTGGCTAAGTGTGACTAGGCCACTACCCCCTAATATAGATGGCGAAATCCTACATGTTAGAAGATTGGAATGGGTAGGTCGAAGACCAAAGGACCTTCATGGGGATATCATTATTATTAATTTCAAGGATCGTAGGGCCACAAACTATCTGAGGGATTGGTATTCAGAGAGTTTTGAGGATGGTATTTCCACCCGAGACCTGAGTTATTTCTACCCAAGGGCCCTAGTAGGAAATATACTGAGATTAAGACATCATAATATCAGGCCTACGGCGAGACCAATGTCACACTTTGCCACTGTTAATCGCTTTTCCCCTCTTTCAGGTCTTGAGGGAGTGGACTGACTTACAACCTGGACCGATGAGAACGTGAGGGAAGATGACACACCTCTATGGCCTCCTGACATTAAAACAGCCAGAAATGAATATTTAATAGATAGTGGGCAGAGGGAGGGTCTGGCTGATACCAAGACTTTCCAAGATGGCCAGTTGATAGTTTCCTGGAATTTAGCGGGTCTAAAGGACAAAGTGGATCGTCTAGACTGGCTTGAGATTATAAATAAACACAATATTTTGTGTTTCCAGGAAACCTGGACAGTCCATGAGACTCACTTATTGGGATACCAAACCTTTAATACTCCTGCCAATGTCAGCACCCATGGTAGAAACAAAGTGGGCTTATGCACCTATATTTCCAATACATCAGGAATTGCAGCCACTAAGTTTATCTCGGCAGATTGCTATCAGATTTTACTAGTTAGCTGGCCGGGCATAAAAAACATGGCCATTATAAATTTTTATAATAATGCCCATGCTTCCCAATGGGAAGAGATAATAGTCACTCTGAGAAAATCACTGAAAGAGTTGGAAAAAAAGGGTGATGTAGATTTGGCTCTCTTATGGGTTGGTGACTTTAATTGCTCCCTATGCACTAGTTATGCTACCGGTACTTGTCACCTTGCCGAGGATAAGAAAGATATACCTACTCATTTTTGTCATTCTAGGCTGGGGGATCTATTAAATTCCTTGACATACGAGTTTGATCTCGGCTATATTAATGAAAGCTGTTCGCCAATGGCGAAATTTAAACCAACATTTAATGGGAGAGGGGCAAATTCAATAATTGACTTTACCCTTCTATCCTCTAGATACCGATCCCTAGTTTTGTCGTGGGAGACATTGAATGCCTCCCACAGTGATCATTATCCTATTTCCTTTTGTCTAGGGCAAAAGGGTCCAGTACCAAATTCCGAGGTTATTCATGATATACCAATAAATTTGGCCAGTACCAATGGCTATTACATTAACTGGGCAAAAGTTGATCCAAAACTCTTTATGCATAAATTGGTTATCAAAGTTTATGATCAACTACAAACCTGCCTCTCTTTGTCTGAAAGTAACCAGCAAGTTCTTGATGCCTTTGGTGCAATAATCTTTGAGATCAAAAAAATGTTGTCAAAAGAATATAAAACCCGCACGTGTAAAACAAAGAGTTGGTTTGATAAAAATTGCTCAAAGGCGCACCAAAATCTGAAAATGGCCTTATATGAAACTCCGAGATCATTGGAACTGGTAAGACAGACTAGAAAACTGTATAGGGTTGCATTAGCCAAAAGAAAAACTGAGTTAAAAACTGAAATTTGGCAGAACCTCCACGAGGCTTGTTTAAGAAATGCTAATGTAGCCTTCTGGAGAGCTGTAAATGCCCCTTTTCTGTCAGGTAGAGAGACAGATATTATTGATATAGCCATATCAGGGGCTGTCTGGGTTACGCATTTTAGCAATTTATACAAGAACCCTGACACCCCTGTCCATAATAATGGCATGGATAACCAGGAACTCTTAAACCCATTCCCACTGGGGGTTGTTTTTGAACATGCGGAGGTTATTAAGGCCATAAAGGACAGTGCCTCGGGAAAAGCTCCGGGACCGGATGGAGTCCCGATCGATTTATTTAAATCTGAGATATCTCTATGGTCACCTCTATTAACAAACGTACTAAATTGTGCTAACGCCTCTGGCTTTATTTCAACTTGGTCAGAGGCAGTGGTTATACCCATTTTCAAAAAAGGGGAAAGGAACAACCCCGTATATTACAGACCTGTATCCCTTTTGGATGCCTTAATGAAGGTTGCAGGCAGGATTATTCTTAATAGGCTCCAGGTTTGGGCAGAGGATCAAGATATCATATCAAATTTACAATATGGTTTTTGCAGTGGCAAGGGCACAATTGAACAGGGCTTAAATCTTGCGTTGCTGACTGCAAAGTATACTCAAGCCAAGAAGGAAAGCCTATTTATTACATTCGTGGATTTAAGCTCCGCGTTTGACTGTGTAGATCATTCTATGTTATGGAAGACGCTTAGTGACATGGGTGTAGACCAACAGATCCTTCTATTTATCAGAGAACTATATAGGGATGCGGGGGCCAGGGTACGTTACGGGAGAGGGGGGGCTTGTTAAGATAAATTTAACATCAAGAGAGGAGTTAGACAAGGGTGCATTTTAGCACCCTTCCTCTTCACCCTATATATTAATAGCGTGGGACAACATCTTAGGGACTTTCTGTTCGATTACCCCGCTGTTGGCAGAACATCCATCCCCATTCTTCTGTATGCGGACGACGCAGTAATAATGTCACGTACCTTTATTGGCCTACAAAGGGCGGTGGTCGAATTTTCAGACTATATGAACACTCGTGGACTAGTAATTAACGTCTCTAAAACATATTCTATGACATGTAGCACCTCTAGAAAACATAGTAAGGCAATTTTGCTGAAAAGAGATAAGATTAAAAATACCGACAGCTTCTGCTATCTAGGAGTTAATTTTGATAGCAGAGGGAATTGGAAAGGGGCAGTGTTTGCCAGAAAATTGGCCTTCAGTAGGGCCAACGGTGCTCTGTTAAATTTCTCCAGGAATTAGGTGGCCAACCAGTCAAAGAGCTTGTACAAATTTATAAAGCAAAATGTATTCCGACTGGCACCTATGGGGCAGGACTTTGGGGGATTGTCAAAGCAGACCAGATACAACGAATTGAAAATGATTTTATTCGTTATTTGTTGGCAGACCCCAAATCCATGTCTACTTATTTTAGCCATAGTGAACTTGGGATACCTTTTATTGATGATACGATTAAATCTTCCCCATTGCTCTTATGGCATAAAATTTGGGTAACACCAGAAACATCCTTAAATAGAGATGTAGTTTCTGACTGCTTAGCTTTAGACGGAGCTGCAAATATTAAGTGGTTACATTACATCAAAACCATGGCATCGGATATAGGGCATAAAGAATATTTTGAAAACCCAACTTGCTTAGAAACGGTCCCAAAACGCACACTCAAAAAAATGATCTTGGAATTTTTACAGAATAAAGGGAGGCTTGCTGAAAAGGGTAAATGCACAACCCTGGAAAACCATTTATTGATTTTTCATGTAGGTATTCAACCGTATTTATTGTCAGAACCTAGTCCTTTTTTGAGGTTGTTGTTGGCCAGGTTTCGGGTTGGCACTTTTTTTAGACTGTTAACATTTCCCAATTGTAATGATTGGTCCAAATCACTAGTGAAGTGCCCCTGTGATGATTTAGCCGATCAGTCTAACATTCACAGCATTCTTTTTTGTAAATTCTATGAGATTGCGAGGAAAAGGTTTTTGAAGCCGATCCTTATAAAATGGGGTATTAGGAGTTGTAGAGCAGCATATTGTAAATTGAAGCAATTAGAAACAGCTCTTGTGGTAAAAGCGGTCTCCTCCTATTTGAGATTATCAATAGGAGTGAGGAATACCATGGGGGCAGGGGCAACCTAGGCTGCAGCGTTTGAAATTTGACTTTTTATTTTATCTTTTTTAACGGATTACCCCTTTCTAATTTTAGCATTGACAATGCATAGTGATAGGGATGTGTATTTCGATTTTTGTTGAATATGTTGTATATGTAAACATGTGATGATGCTATATTTTATTATATAAAACTTTTTAATGTTTTTATCTATTGTACTATGAAATATGTGCTTTTATGATTTTACAACAAAATCGAATAAAGCTAATTTTTGACTTTGAGATAAGCCTGTCTGCTCATGCTAAGCTACCAAGGGGGGGAGCAAGGGTTATTTTAGGAGTGTACCCCCTTACCCGGACTTGACGCAAGGGTCCCTATTTGTCAAAGGTACCTACCTCTGCCAACTAGAGACCCCCAAATCTAACAATGTGGTATTACACCTTAGTATGGTATTTGAAGATTGTTCATATTGCAGACATATTCTACAGACTCGAATACAACAAGGGTCCGGTTCAGAGTTTGAGCAGCAGAAGTATCATCCTTCCGCTGCAGATTTCGCAACTCTGCATGCCGGCAGAGGGAATATTGCCATATTTTGACCTGCCCCCTAGGAAGGCGTAAATCACCCGGATGGATTCCTGCTAAAATGAGCAAACCTACCTGCCTGCAGAATTTCTAGCAATGGCTGAAAGTCTGTGGCAGAATTTCCACCATTGTGTGTAGTCGCTTAACTGCACCCCTAATGATAAATTACATTATGTACACCCATATTCCCCATACCATGGTCTCGCTATGAGGCTCCCATGAGATGAGTGCTTACGCAAACTTTATCTTCCCGTTCCTGCCAGGTATACATGGTGGATAATATGGAAGAGAGGACAACAGGGCGTACTTACTGTTGGGGCCTGGAGCGAGCTAGTGAAGAGGGCGCTGCCGGTCCAGGGGAACAGGGTAGACAGGACTGTGGAAGTTTTAACTGAGGTGTAGATGCTTAGAGTCTGGGGCAGTGAGGCAGGAAGGTTACCATACGTAGGTGCCACAACACTTGCTTTGGAACAAGCAGCCACGGAGGAGTTTGGTATGGTAGTGTTTCCCTGTGTTGCTGTGATGCCAAATACATGTATCGAGGATTTACTGTCGGATCAGCGCAAGCAGTGTAGTTCTTCTACTTGCTGATCTTTCGGATGAAGGCATAGACACTGAGTCGTAGATAGCCAGTCCTGTCAAGCCCCTGCCCTCCCCACCCGCCCCTTAAAAGGCAGCGGCTAAATGAAACCTGTGACACGCAGTGGGACCAGTTCGACTCCTACCGGTACCTGAGGAGCACCATAGTGTCATGGTCAGTTCTTGACATACACGGGTCTTCATATATCGTTTCAGCAATAAGAACTCAAGGATTCAAAAACTATATGCTAATTACCTTAATAAAGACCATTAAGGATGGAAAACTCCTATTTTAAGACGGATACCAATCATTCACCAATAGTGACATGCTTCATCATCTGGGTCTCCTCGTTGTGTCACTAATGACACTCGGGCTGCCACCTCTTCAGAGGGAACAGGGAGCAGAGGATGTTTCAAGAAGGGGTTATGAATATAACAGATGTCAGTTCTACTCCAATAGGCAACCAGATGTGAATAGATCATGTAACTCCTAGTTGTTAAAGATGAAATGATGGATTATGATATCAGTAGGGGACCATAACGAGTATGGTATTTTCCCACTTCTTCTCATAGAGCGGTGCCTCCCCTTTATCCTGAGCCGCAGCCAGGTGAGGTGAGGTCTTTTTCCCAAGCATTTCGGTAAGAATGCTATGTTTAAACTCATTATTTGGAGTCAATAGATGATAAAGAGGTTGTCACGATGATGATGATGAAAAGGTTTTTGCAATCTGAGAACTCTATTACTTCGAAATAATAGCATTCACTCATTTAATTTCATTACAGATGCTATTTGCATCACATGATGTGCAGAGGAAGTAATGCACTTCCCTGATGACAGGTGAACTGGTTGTATCTGTTCCAACCGTTTTTATGCACTATTTTTGTTTTTTCACATAATTGCAGTAGCATAACATTTGTGGTCCTGAAGAAGGCATGGAATATTTTTTTTCCGTGAATGCTGAAACATGTAGACCCTCTATACACACTAGACAGTTAATAGTTTTTACATACTGTCGTTTGCACTGTTTTTAGGTTGGATTTTGAGGGATATTAATAAAGGTTGTTTCTCTCATAGTTCATTTTGAACCCACTCTTATCACATTACATTGCACTGCACTTAATTCCCACACTTAAAGCATCTATTCACATCTGGTTGCCTGTTGGAGTAGAACTGACATCAATTGTTATATTCATAACCCCTTCTTAAAACATCCTCGGGCTCCCTGTTCCCTCTGAAGGGGCTGCAGCCCTGAGTGTCATTAGTGACACAAAGAGGAGACCCAGATGATGAAGCATGTCACCATCGGTGAGTGATGGGTATCTGTCTTAAAATGGTCTTTATTAAGGTAATTAGCATATAGTTTTTGAATCCTTGAGTTCTTATTGCTGAAACAATATATGTAGACCCGTGGATATATTTGTTATACAATTGTGAGTTTTTGGGGTAGAGTATCCATGCAAGGTCTTTAAAAATTACCTCAGACCCTATCTAGACTGGAGTGCTCGCAGTTCTTGACATAGCCAAGGAATCTTAAAGTGTAGGTACTCGGTATCTCAGAGTACCGGTTTGCTTCTGAGAAGTGCAGGTACTCTCATGCTAAAAGCATTGCATCACTGCTAAGAAGTGCAGGTGCACTCCCCTTCGAATTAATGAAGTGCCGGTACTCTTTACCTGTAAGTGTCTGCCCATTTGAAATATTGGATTGTGAACAGTGTTCTACGCCCAGCCAGTGTCTTGCGAATGTAAACATCTTTCACTTCGCTCCCGGAGAAACACACAAATAGATCTGATTTCATATAAGGTGGTCATTTTACTTCTCAGAAGAACGGACGCGCCTAGAAGCTGGCAGGCACCTTGCGGCCAGCACAGGGTGCGAACGTGCGAGAACCGAGGTCCAACTCCGATTAGGTCAAGAGCGAATCGGAAGTCGGAAATCAGCACGCACTGCCCCCGCCCGTGGCGCAGAATGTGACGTCACATCGAATTGTAGAAGGCGCTACCCAATGCGCTTTCGAGGTCTAAGGCCATTCAAGGGGATTCCCCAACTCATGTTTTTTGCCGCCTCCCCCTTTTGCCACCCTAGGCGGCCGCCTAGTCTTAATTAATGGTAGAAAAGGCCCTGCCTCCACCTCATCCTCAGGTGGGGCCTCCACATGGGGTTCTTTGCCTGAGCGCTTGATGTTGACAGCAGGGAAATCGAACGTGCTCTAGACACGTACTCCCTGATAACGTACAGGTGCCCAGTAAAAAATCACGCTTCTGGGAGATTCTAACCAGGACAAAAAATGTGCGGCCTTCCGGAACTGCGTGTCACCCGACACTGACCCCGGGTTCAGACACCGGCACAGCGGCCCGACACCGGCCCCGGGTTCAGACACAGGCACAGCCGCTCGTCAACGGCCTGAGGACAGACGCTGTCGCGAGACCCCAAGCTTCCCATCCCAGGCCCAGCACATAGACGGGGAGCGCGTCTACCGCAGTGCACTCAATCCGCCGTGCCCAGCGATGACGGAACAAAGTAAACCAACAACACCTAGTAAAACTGGGACACAAGTAAGTATACTACTGATAAATACAGCAAAACAAAAAACGAATAGCGTGACTCACCTTTGATTCAAAGGACTGAAGAACAAGCATTGGCATAGCCAATAGGTCTCACCATTGGGACCTTATAAGTATTTAGTTATGCAGCACAATATCCTTACTGCAACAGCATTAACTGTTGCATGGCTAAACACTTATAAGGTCCCAAAGGCGAGACCTATTGGCTATGCCAATGCTTATTAGGTGTAATTATGTAGTATATAATTATGTGGCATTATATGGAGTGTATTTATGTTGCATTGAGTAGAGTGTAATTATGTGGCACTGACTGGTATTATGGGAAGTGTATGTTGTATTCAGTAGAGTCTAATTATGTGGCGTGTAATTATATGGCACTGAGTTGTATTATTTGGAGTGTATGTTGCATTGAGTGCAGTGTAATTATGTAGCAAATAATTATGTGGCACTGAGTGGTATTGTATGGAGTGTATGTTGCATTCCAAAAAGTGTAATTACGTGGCGTGTAATTATGTGGCACTGAGTGGTATTTGGAGTGTATGTTGCATTGAGTGCAGTGTAATTATGTAGCATATAATTATCTGGCACTGTGGTATTATGTGGAGTGTATTTATGTTGCATTGAGTAGAGTGTAAGTATGTGGCGTGTAATTATATGGCACTTAGTATTATTATTTGGAGTGTATTTATGTTGCATTGAGTAGAATGTAATTATGTGGTATGTAATTATGTGGCACTGAGTTGTATTTGGAGTGTATGTTGCATTGAGTGCAGTGTACACTTCAAATATACAATTTTAATGGATTTAAAGTACAGAAAAGTGAAAGTCGTAGATGTTTGAAGTGGGGCACTTACCTTTTTAGGTCTCACCTACTAGACATTGCTGTTGCGAGTCTATTGCGAGTGGTGCACGTGCGCTGGAAATCTAACACAAAACTGATTGCACACTGCGCGCCGCTGCTCGTACCCGCAAGCCATAGGCCTTTACACACGCATGAGCATGTGAAAAGTCCAGAGCGAGTCCAAGAGGTCATTTTCCTAGAGCAGCGCATGCGTTGCTCTAGGCTCGACCTAAAAAACAGGAGGATGGGCGGGAGTGGTGCGGCTTTATGCTTCTATCATAGAGATAGAAGAAAGGTTTAAGCTAAAGAAATCTACAATTCCTAGCGTGTAAAATCTCTGTCAGAGGCGGAAAAGCCTCACAAGTCAGGGCTGGGATGAGGAGGGTGGAGGTGAGGGGGTGATGCAAGGATAGCCAGGATGGCTTCAATGGGGCATTACTGGCATATCATCTGCCCCTTCAGGGTTTGCACCAGGGTTTGCCCCATGTATGTGTGGTGGACTTACCTCTCCCCAGCCTAGTGGGACAAGGTACCATTGCCCTAGAAGTGCGTGTCCTGCAGACCCTACAGAGAGCCGGATGCACACCCCTTTGAAAGGGACCTTGCCAGGGCTTCCTGCATGTGCAGAGCTCTGTGACGTACTCCGCCTTACCCTGGGTCGTACTTCGCCTTACCCTTTGTCATACTCCACCTTACTCTAAGTGGTACTCCGCCTTACCCTGTGTCGTACTCCGCCTTACCCAGTGTCGTTCTCCACCTTACCCTGTGTCGTACTCCGCCTTTCCCTGTGTCATACTCCGCCTTACCCTGTGTCATACTCCGCCTTACCCTGTGTCATACTCCGCCTTACCCTGTGTCGTACTCCGCCTTACCCTGTGTCGTACTCCGCCTTACCCTGTGTCGTACTCCGCCTTACCCTGTGTCGTACTCCGCCTTACCCTGTGTCGTACTCCGCCTTACCCTGTGTCGTATTCCGCCTTACCCTGTGTCGTACTCCGCCTTACCCTGTGTCGTACTCCGCCTTACCCTGTGTCGTACTCCGCCTTACCCTGTGTCGTACTCCGCCTTACCCTGTGTCGTACTCCGCCTTACCCTGTGTCGTACTCCGCCTTACCCTGTGTCGTACTCCGCCTTACCCTGTGTTGTACTCTGCCTTACCCTGTGTCGTACTCCGCCTTACCCTGTGTCGTACTCCGCCTTAACCTTGAATGATGACTGGTCCTCAGCCGCTGTCCTTCTAGGGGTTTGGACTGCGCGTCCTTGATAGTACATCATTGACGAAGAGATGTGTCCAGCACTGACCGGGATTCTCCATTAGCTTCTTAAATGGCCTTGTATCTTAGGGGGGAGAAAACAGGGACTTCGTGTTCTAAGCCTGGAAAGGTGATAACACCCACCCTCCTCACCCCAGCCCTACCTCCTGCCGTCCCTCTGGGAGTCAGCGCTTTGATGTGTTTTCTCTTACTTGGTGGGGGGGGCTCAGTCTAAGCAGATAATGACCCACACACAGCTGCCCTCAAACACTGTAGGCGTTTTAATAAACACCTGTTAGTGCTAGGTCTCCCCTGCCCTGTCTCTGGGGTAGAGGGCTCTCTCTGGTAAGGACAGTGACGAGGCAGAGGAGGACAGAGCTTAATGATTACAGGTAAGCAATTGGGGCGCTCCCCCACATTTACTCTAGCTCAGCATTCTGACCAATCAGATGCTATCTCCTGGCCTTGCACATATCTCCTTGAGAAGTACGTATGTGTGTATGTAGATATGTATGCAGGTATGTATGTACACATGTACGTGTGTATGTGATATTTGTCTATCACAAACCTACCCCAAAGGCAGTGGAGTGACCCTTGACCTTCCTGGTAGGTCGCTCCCCCCCCGCTGCAGCTCCGCCATCACCCCCGCTGTCTTCTGCTGCCGCCGGTGATTTCGAGGCCCTCCACCACCCGCAGGCTCCCACCTGCGCCTCATCCCTGGTGGCCAGTGGTAGCCTAAGGTTCGTTTCCGCTGTGCCTGTTGCTTGCGTTGCCTGTCTGCCCGCTCCTTCTTCTGTGCCCCCCTACCCCCGCTCGCCGCCTGCTTCCGTGCCCCCCTCTGATTCCGTACCCCTCGCCAGTGTGCCCTCTCTTATTCTGTACCACTGACTTCGGTGGCCCTCTGTTTTTGTGCTTATTTCGTATTTCTGTGCCCCTCTGATTTTGTGCTTTTTCGTATTCTGTGCCCCCTCCTCGAGTCTGTGCACCGCGCCGGTCTCCTTTCCCCCGCCGCTGCCTCCTCTGCGGCCCCGCCCCCTCAGCGCCCATTCGCTCCACCCGTCCCTCGCCTCCCAGCTGCTCCTCCCACCCCACCTCCCCATATATGGCGGCCGCTGAGCGGCCGCGCGCAGCGGGCGTGCCGAAGGCACGCCCAAGGCAAGTCTGTCTGCGCCCGTCCGCGCCTGGACCGCGCCCAGCGCCAGAACCCCTGGCCCCCGCAGCAGCCACAAGGACCGCCGCCTCTACTACGACGCCAACTCCCTCGTCGCTCTCAACCCAGGAAGGACCCACACCTGCTGCAAGGCCACCCCGAGACGCACTCACGGCCGCTTCACCTGCCGGAACTGCAACTTCTCCTGCCGCGAAAGCACCAAGACGCCTGCCACGACGGAACCCAACCAGCTTAGATGCATCCTGATCAACACCCGCTCCGCACACAAACACGCCGTCGAACTCTGGGACCTACTCGACAACACATCACCGGACGTCGCCTTCCTGACCGAGACCTGGATGAACGAAACCTCCTCCCCAGACATCGCCATAGCCATCCCAGACGGGTACAAGATCACCCGCAGAGACCGCACCAACAGGGCCGGAGGAGGAATCACCATCGTCCACAAAAACACCATCAGGGTCTCAACAAACACCAACGACCCCCTCAACACTGCCGAACACATGCACTTCCAGATCCACATTGACCCCAAGACCACACTAAGAGGTACCCTCGTCTAAAGACAGCCAGGACCCCGGCTTCAATTCTGCGACTCCATCGCCGACCTCATCAGCACGCACGCGCTGACCTCCACCGACTACATCCTCCTCGGAGACCTGAACTATCACCTGGAGAACAACAACGACAGCAACTCCTCCACCCTGATCGACAACCTCGCCAACCTCGGACTGAAACAGCTCGTCACGACGCCGACCCACATCGCCGGACACACGCTAGATGCCATCTTCTCCTCAAGCCCCCACGTCAGATTCAGCCACGCCTCTGAACTAACCTGGACAGACCACCACTGCATCCACTTCTCCTTCTGAAAACCCCTCACACACCACCGCACCCTACAGACCCCCCCGCCGCTGCTGGGGCAAAGTCACTGAACAACAACTACAGACAAGCCTCGCACTCAACCCTCCGACTAACCCCACCAACCCCGATGAGGGTGCACTCGCCCTCGAACGCTGGATGAACGTCTGCACCAACACCGTAGCCACGCTGAAAGATCCCACAAGCAGAGACACCAGCAGAAGAGTCAGCTGGTTCACCCCGGAACTCCTCGACTCCAAACGCACCTGCCGGAAACTGGAAAACATATGGCACAGCAACAAGACGCCAGACAGCCGCACTGCCCACAAAGACGCCATCCGCAACCACCACCACCTCATCAGGACCGCCAAAAAGAACTCCTTCACAGACCGCCTTGACAACAACTGACACAACAGCAAGGAGCTCTTCACCATCGTGAAGGAACTCTCCAACCCCAGCTCCAACGCCAACGACATCCCACCATCGCAAGCCCTGTGCGACTCCCTCGCCACCTTCTTTCACCGGAAAATCACCGACATCCATAACAGTTTCAGACCCCGGACGACCCCTGCCGACCGCGCCGCACCAAACCCACCGCACCCCACCGCCCACGACACCCTGA
Organism: Triturus cristatus; assembly: GCF_964204655.1. Lineage (NCBI taxonomy): Eukaryota > Metazoa > Chordata > Amphibia > Caudata > Salamandridae > Triturus > Triturus cristatus. Next base: position 1,209,053,689 of record NC_140584.1, on the reverse strand, counting down.
CAACCTGGGCCAACGAGAGCATCGAGGACACAATCAAGACCATGGGAACAATCCACTCCGGATCCCCGTCTGACCCTCTCCCACACCACATCTTCAACAAAGCCAGCAATTCCATCGCACCCCACCTGCACAAAATCATCAACCTCTCCTTCAAGACCGTCACCTTCCCTGAGAAGTGGAAGCACGCAGAGATCAACGCCCTACTGAAGAAACCCAAGGCGGATCCGAGCGACCGCAAGAACTTCCGACCCATCTCCTTGCTTCCGTTCCCAGCAAAGGTCATCGAGAAGATAGTTAACACCCAGCTCACCCGTCACCTCGAAGACAACAACATCCTGGACCCGTCCCAATCAGGATTCCGCAGTAACCACAGCACCGAGACCGCCCTCATCGCCACCACAGACGACATCAGGATCCTGCTAGACAACGACGAGATGGTGGCCCTCATCCTCCTGGACCTCTCCGCCGCCTTCGACACCGTCTGCCACCGCACACTACGCGCGCGCCTCCACGACGCAGGGATCCGAGACAAGGCCCTGGACTGGACCACCTCCTTCCTCTCCGGCAGAACTCAACGAGAGTCTGCCTCCCCCCCGTTCCGATCCGATGCCTCCGAGATCATCTGCGGCGTCCCTCAAGGATCTTCCCTCAGCCCGACGCTGTTCAACGTCTACATGGCACCACTGGCACGCATCGCCCGACAGCACGACCTCAACATAATCTCCTACGCTGACGACACTCAGCTGATCCTCTCCCTCACCAAGGACCCCTTCACCGCCAAATCCAACCTCCACCAGGGAATGAAGGCCGTCGCAGACTGGATGGAGGATAGCCGCCTCAAACTGAACACAGACAAGATGGAAATCCTCATCCTTGGGTCCAACCCCTCCGAATGGGACGACTCCTGGTGGCCCAAGTCACTGGGGTCCCCCCCGGCCCCCACCGACCACGCACGCAACCTGGGAGTCATCATCGACTCAAAACTCTCCATGACCAAACAAGTCAACGCAGTCTCCTCCACCTGTTTCAACACCCTCCGCATGCTCCGCAAGACCTACAGATGGATCCCGACAAACATGAGGAAAACAGTCACCCAGGCCCTAGTCAGCAGCAGACTCGACTACGGAAACGCCCTCTACGCCGGAGCCTCGTCCAAGCTCATCAGCAGACTACAGAAAATCCAGAACGCCTCTGCACGCCTGATCCTCGACATCCCACGCCGCGACCACATCACCCCCCACCTGAGGAACCTGCACTGGCTCCCCGTCGACAAAAGAATCTCCTTGAAGCTCCTGATCCACGCACACCAGGCACTCCACAAAACCAGCCCAGCCTATCTCAACAGTCGACTCTCCTTCTACGTACCCAACAGAAAACTCTGCTCCGCTGACCACGCCCTGTCCACGGTCCCACGCATCCGGAGAACAACTTCCGGAGGCAGATCCTTCTCCCATCACGCCGCCAGGACCTGGAACACCCTCCCCCTCTACCTGCGACAAACCGAAGACCTGCTGACCTTCAGGAGACAACTCAAGACCTGGCTGTTCGACCAGTAGTAGCAGCAGCAACCCCCCCCCCCCCCCCCCCCCAGCGCCTTGAAACCCTCCCGGGTATGTAGTGCTCTTTACAAATTATTGATTGATTGATTGATTGAGTGTTGTCGGGGCGCTGTACAGGGTCGCAGGCAGAAGTGCAACCTGCCCCTGAGTCTAGGCGAGGCGAGGTGAGGGTGCTGGATTCCAAGAGGGTTTCTGAACTATTTATTGTGTTGAGATAAAGTGTTCTCAACACTTTTAACAAGTACAATAACTGGGTTCAACTGAAGGACTGGGGCCATGTGAGTCTCAATAGACGGAGACCATCAGCCATTCAAGAAAACCCTCACAGGAAAAAATTCAAAGTCAAAACCCTAAAGGTAGCCCCCCCACCAGGAGTTTGCAGCACGGATAAGCACATTTTGCTGCACAAAAGGTTACATTTTGTGCCAAACACGTGTACATTTTGTGGCATTATCACAGCACTTTGTCACTTGCCCTCGTTCCTTTTCAGCCTTGAATGAATGGAAGCAGCTCCATGGAGACTCCCTCCTTGGCATAGGCATGTTTAAGGCATAAGAGGGTGTTTATCGACATCAGAAGGGTGAAAGCCTGAACTGACACTGCCAGGATCCAGACTCCTAACCTGCTAGTTATCCTCAAAGGTAAGCCACGAGGCCCTAACCCCTGAGGTTACCTGCTGCTAAAACACCTAGGCCTACATCGAAGGTTTTGCATCGGGTTTTTGTTACGTTTTGGGCAGACCCGAAACAAAATCCTAACGACACTCCCTGCAGGGACTCTGCTGCCTGCTCACATCACACGTCACTCTACAGCAGACCACGGCACTCACTCCTCACCTCCCTGCACAAACTCAATGAGCAGCACCCAGAATACTCCGTCAGTGCAGGAGCTCCCATCACCGATCACAGCTCTCACTCACTCCAGGAGCTCCTTGAATCACTCACTGACCTCCCAGAAGGAGCGCTCTGCATCCTTCCTTCTCAACCCTGCAGGAGCTCCCATCACCGATCACAGCACTCACTACAGGGGGGCCTTGCACAATTCACCAACATCCCAGAAGAAGCTCTCTGCGTCTCCCCTTCCCCATCACTGCAGGAGCTTCCATCACCGATCACAGCTCTCACTCACTACAGAGCTCCTTGCACCCCTCCCACGTCTCCCAGAAGGAGCTCTCTCCACCTCTCCTTCTCGACACTGCAGCAGCTCCCTGCACCCATCACAGCACTCACTCACTACAGGAGCTCCTTGAATCACTCACTGACCTCCCAGAAGGAGCGCTCTGCATCCCTCCTTCCCCATCACTGCAAGAGCTCCCTGCACCCATCACAGCTGTCACTCACTGCAGGAGCTCCTTGAATCACTCACTGATCTCTCTGAAGGAGCTCTCTGCATTTCTCCCTTTCTCCCTGCAGGAGCTCCCTGCACATGCCACAGCTCCCAGTCACTACAGGAGCTCCTTGCACCATGCACTGATCTCTCAGAAGGAGCTCTCTGCACATATCTTTCTCCACACTGAAGGAGCTACCTGCACCCGTCACAGCACTCACTCACTAACTACAGAAGCTCCTTGCAACCGTCACAGCTCTCACTCACTACTGGAGCTCCTTGCACCACGCAGTGACCTCCGAGAAGGAGCTCTCTGCACTTGTCCCTCTCTCCTTGCAGAACCTCCCTGCACCAGTCACAGCACTCACTCACAACAGGAGCTCCTTGCACCATGCACTGATCTCTCAGAAGGAGCTCTCTGCACATATCTTTCTCCACACTGAAGGAGCTACCTGCAACCGTCACAGCTCTCACTAAATACCATATCTTTGCTGAGAATGTGGAAATATGGATTTTTATGATCAGTTATGTCCCCTATCTTGGACCCCAACGGTTTCATGTATAAATCACAAGTACATGTATGTTCCCTCCAGTTCCAGTTATGAAGACGCAAATACATGTGCGTCCACCGTTAACATGTCCTCTTTCAGATCCGCCATGAATGGGCCGGATATTCCATTCCTAAGTACGAAAGGCCACCGGCTTTATATGGTTCACTTATGCTATTTTTCAGTCCAGGCGAGTAGGCCCTGATTCTGCCATCAAGCCTTTTCCTGCCTTCTGCCTCTGAAAGCTCCAGTCTGAGCTCGCATCTGTATCCATGAACTTTGTCCTACTCCCTGCGCGGCTAACGGTGCCTGACTCCAGCCTGTTGCCTGCCAAAAACTGTATTTCACCTTCGAGATTATCTGCTCCGCTCCCTATCCAATGCATTCCTGTCTAGTAGTTTAAGTAAACATTCTTCCAGCTACCGAGCAAAAGGCCCGGCTTCTCTGTCCTCATGCAAGTAATTCATAGCCCTGTTACCATGGAATATTCCTACCCCCTCGCATTTAGTGTAGACACTTAGACGCTTGTACACGCACTCACAGTCAGTATAGAATAGATTTTGTTCGAGAGACCTTTATTTTTGGATAACACAGTTCTTTAAACATAGGATATTAGATATGATTTGGGTTAGGTTGACATAACCCCAGACTTTTGTCTCCACATGTAGAGCTAAATGTCAAGTCCCTTTCTCCCTCTAGTTGCACGTCTATCACACGTCATGCGACTGCGCACGCATCTCTGCCAAATATTTCTGCTGACATTGCAGGATTCTCCAGGTATCCACCCACATATGACAAATTACCCATTATCATCAAGTGGACGCCCACATGGACGCCCACCTTCACGCCTACTTACACGCCCACATGCTCTTATCTCATTCTCTCTTGCTCTTTTGCTTACGTACAATTGAGAAATGTATATATACTGTACTCTGTGAATAATGTTTTGAGAATATATTGAGAATACTTTTGAGCCCCTTTCCAGATCCAATTTTGGTGATGGAAATATTCTCCCTTTGACTCGAGTTATTGGAATAAATCCCTTTATGAACCTGATACCACAGACTCAGCCTCTTGCTTTGTGCATGATCTTATTTATATCTTAAAAGTCTGAGAGCGTAATATTTTATTTACCACATAATGGCGCCCGAACAGTTTAATCTCTTTCCCCACACGCCGGAGATGAAGGTCCAGTTTTGCCCCCTTCCACAGCCGTGATGGACTTCAAGCGCGCACGTCGCGGGTCTTCCCGCCAACTCCCTCAGGCCAACGAAGGGGACAGACTGCGACCAGGCATCCATACGAGGCGGTGAGGAACGCAGATTGTCCTACCCAGAGCCCACCTGCGAGAGAGCTGTGTCCGAGGTATACAGAGGCCCACCAGATTCCGAAGTTCCGAAGTATCCAGGTCACGAGTCGAGTCCAGTCCAGTCCAGTCCAGTCCGGTCCGGTCCAGTTCAGTTCCGTTCCGAGGCCTTCCGTTCCGAGCTACCCGGTGAGTACCATTACTGGGGAGGCGTTCTGACGTGCACATAGGTTGTGCCGGTCAAGACGGGTTTGGGTACACAAATCCGGTCTGCACTGTTTCAGCAGTGTATCTGTACTGTTTAGCAGTATATCTAGTATATCAAGTATATAAATTCAGAATAATCCAGATAATGCCGAGTATTATGTTTAGTGATTAAGTTTTCCTTAGATCGTCATCATCATTGTTGCTCAGTTAAATGTTAAATGTTAAATGTTTTAAATACGTTCTGCATATTGTGGTATGAATGACTGTTCATTATTGTGTTTATTTGTATTAAGTTTGTTCAAGATCAAGTATCAGATCAGTTCTCAATATGCCGCTCTTTTCGAAATTAAGACAGATCACAACAAGAAAAGGGGTACTCGAAGAAGCTGTTCCTATTCCTCCTAGGGACACTCCAGGGTACTTCATGTATCATAAACATGGCTTAGACGCTATATTATTTCTTGATTTATGGGTAGACTACACCAAGGAATTACCAGAAAGTCAGAGGTGGCCCGCAGCTGGGACCTGGGATGCAGAGTGCATCATGAAAGTAGAGGAAGAGTTATGGAAAAGGAAAGTCAGACAGTCACAGAAAGACGCCGTTGAGTTATGGCGTAAAGAATCTCATAGACGTACAGAAAAAGCACTCCGACAGGAAGAGAAAAATAAAGAGAATTCAAATAAAGTCCGAGAAAATCTATTAATTGAAGAAGGTATACGAGTAAAAGCAGAACAAGTAGATGGACAACGAAACACTCTTATGAAAGAGAAAATGTAGACCAGCTTGGAAGGATGCCATTGAGTTTTGGCGCAAGGAGTCACATAGTAGGTCAGAGTAAGTGTTTCACGAAGCAGAGAGGAGTAGACTGGAGTCTGGAAAAGCCAAGGAACAGATGTTACAGGAGTAATTGGAGTAGGTAAAATGAGCGCAGGCTGACAGAGAAAGAAATACTGACGTTGCTGGTATTTATCCCGTCCTTTCAGAGGACCTAGCAAGAGTGGCCCCAGTAGAAAGACCAGTTAGAGTGCCACCGCAAGTACCACGATACATATAATAATGATATAGTAGCCCAAAGGTTCTTGAGCCACCCACCAAATGAACAGCGCATAGCTGGTGTTCACATGGTCCAACATTTGACTACGTTGTCAATAGGAAATTGAGAGGGGTGTAGCTAGAGAAGGAGCAACACCTGTGATTTGATGACACCCCTAATGTACAAAGTGTTAATGAAAAATAATTAGTGAAAAGTTTAGCTTGAGAAAAATTGTGGGTATTTCGAATTTACAAAATTGTTCCAGAATCCAGGTTTGTGTTCTTGGTGGTCCAGTGAGCCAATGTGCTGGGTCAAGTCGGTAAGATTATGACCCCCTGAGTGCAAATTGTATGTAAAAATAATTTTTCAATTGAGCGAATTATTGCAGTTTTTATGGAATTGAGTAGTCTTTTTGTCTTTGACAGCTTCAGAGTGAGGAGAAGGTGGGGGCTGTGTAGAGCAGTATGTGATACAGAAATCGGAGACAGATTCTGACCTTGTAGCCAGCGTAGGTGGGGGCCGGTGAGAGGAGCAGAACAGAGGCACTGCTTAGAAAGCTTCTCTGACATCGCATCTGTGTAATGCCTGCAGCCGGAACAACGAAAAAAGTTGGCTGGCAGCCCAGGCTCAGGCCGCGCTGAGGGGCTATTTTTAACTTCTCTGATAAGACAGGGCAGCTGAGAAATGTAAGTCGAGAAAGATTCCCTTGTTCTATTCTGTGCAAAACGAGTGCCCCGAGGAAATGTCTATGGAGAAGATTTGTTTTATTTTTTAGCAAATGTTATATTGCATCTGGCCAGAAAGTAAAATGTTGCTCTTGCTTGGAATTTTAAGGGCTATGTGCCTATATAAAAACGATTTTCAAATTCAGACATTTTTGAATTGTGGCCACAAGCTGCCACCAGTTGCATTGGATAAATGATCCAGTGGTTAAAAGTCTGTGAGGAGAGATGAGAGGTGCGTCTTCGTCTGGGACATTAGGGTACATTGTGTTGACGAAGATGCATAGCTCATTTTTATAAAAGAAAACAAACAGGTTCGTGTGTTCTTCGTTTTTGATTATTATTGCTGATTCTGTGTGTCAGACTTGACACGGTGATTTCAGATGGGGGTGTATAGGGCAGGTAAATGAATTATTGATTATAAGCCTGACAAATTAAGCAGGCCAGAGTGTTCGCCTCTGAGCTGTAGGTACTATAATTGCGCATCGCTGCTCATTTATATATGTTAGTGCAATTGTCTATGCTTTCTGTGCTTGGTATACTGATGGCTTGGCATATGTATTTTATATATGTTTTGTTTTTGTGTTGTATTGACCAGTCTGTTTAGCGTTTAATACCAAGTTCTCCTGTGCAAGTACAGAGATAGTCGTGACGACGGCGATCTTTGCACAGCGCTTGGCTGGAACTTGTTCACAATTACTAAATTTCACAGACGTGATATTACCTTTATCATGCTGTCAAAATAGCAGACAACACGTTATCAGTGTATGTCTACTTGGTGTTGGAGATGAATGAAATAAAAGGAAAAATTATGCAAGACTAAAATATTTTTCACATGACTGCCTTTCTCTTATAGACAGGCAGCCTCGGTCATATGTTTCCAGATTGGACATTGAGGAACCATTATGATCTGTGCACTCGCATCTTACCTCTTGAAAGGCCTGTTTTAAATAAGGACTGCCACCCCAGAGTGACAAATGAGGCTCGGTATTTAGGGTAATGAGAAAATATCTGACAGGATTTCCTTTTTAAAGTTTGCTTTAGTAAGCTCATTCTTGTGAGTGGTGGCCCCAAAAGTTGACTTGTTTTTAAATTAGGCTATTTATTGTATAGGTGGAAATTATTGTAAAATGACTGATTTCTTTAGCAGATAAATTATTAATTATCAACATTAACAACTGTTCTTAAACTTGGTTTTCCGAATATTTAGGTAATTTAGCATTCCTATTAGGGCCTACTAGCATTAATATTGACTTCAGGTTGGTGTAGGTTCATGTAATAGGGACATTTGCATATGAGATGTCATTTGGCTAGCTTATGAGCTAACAAAATGAGGTTTGTACATTAATTTGAAGGATTTCTCGCCGTTTCAAATACGCTGTGTATCTCCGATAATTTTGCTTACGCCCAGTAGCTACACACAGGCATTAATAGTGTTGACAAGACACAGGGTTTGATAGTGTTTGTCAGCAGTGAAATCTGTTTCAGATTTCCTCCTGTCAAAAAGGGGGGGGAAGGAGGAGAATATTGGCTTTCTGCTGGCCCCTGAGGAGGTTCGCTTCCCGCTAGCCCCTTAAGAAATTAAGCCCCTTAGAAATTAGCCCCCTTAGAAATTAAGTCGAGGAAATAGGTATGGTGCTTTCCCCTTTTTCTCATGTTTTATTGTGATCTTTCAGGGGAATTAGTTGTGGGCACCGGAACGTATTCAATTGATTTCTGGTTTTTCCCAGCCCAAGACACAAAAAGACTAAAGTCCTCAAGAACACACTGTGGCATTTGAAGAATTAAAGAGAGCTTTATGTCAAGCACCAGTTTTAGCAAACCCTGATTACAACAAATCGTTTATGCTTTTTGTGACAGAGCGGGATGGAACAGCACTATCTGTCCTAACACAAGATCATGCAGGAAAACACGAGCCCTGTGCTTATTTTTCTAGTACATTAGACCCAGTAGCACAGGCTTTGCCTGCGTGCCTAAAATCAGTTGCAGCAACGGCCTTAGCCATAAGACAAAGTGACTTGATAGTGCTGGGCCACCCTCTGACAGTACAAGTACCACGCGCAGTAGAGGTTCTCTTGAACCGGACACAAACACAACACCTGACTGTAGCTAGACTGACAGGCTATGAGCCAACGTTATTTCAACCACACATAGAGATCAGACGATGCAACATACTGAATCCTGCTACCCTTTTGCCCTCCAGTACAGAAAGCGTTTCACCACACGACTGTGTTGAAGTAATACATACCGTGACTAAACCAAGACAAGACTTGACAGACGTTGCACTCCCAGACCCCGACCTAACACTATAAGTTGACGGCTCATGCATGAGGACAGGGGCGGGAGAATTAGTGGCAGCATATGCAGTGACTACTGATACTGTAATAATAGAGACTAAAAGAATAGACATATTGTCAGCACAAGCAGCAGAGCTCATCGCCCTGACACAAGCGTGCATAAGAGCTAAGCACCTGAGAGTAAACATTTACACCGATTCTCTGGCGAGAAAGAGGTTTCTTGACCTCTCATGGGGCCAAGATACAGCATGGCCCCCATATTCAAGCCCTACTGGAAGCAATACATTTACCAACAGCCATAGCTATCCTAAAATGTAAAGCACATACTAGAGCCACAGATACCATTTCCCAAGGCAATGATCTGGCAGACCGAACTGCTAAACAGACAGCTCAGACCCCACTAGACATGACAAAGTTACAGGTTCAATAAGTGTCCAAAGCCATGACAGTTAGGGATCCTTCCAAGGATGTACAAGACATACAGACACATGCTACTATGGACGAATTAAAGAAATGGTCGGAACAAGGAGGGGTACTGACTGATCAGGGTTGGATGAATAAGGGCAAATCCACATGGTTTCTTCCTGATTCTATGGTACAAGTGATTATAAATACCGCACATAGTCCTGCACACTTAGGAGAGAAAGCAATGATAGATAGCTTACAGAATATATGGTTCAACAAGCACCTGCGTGCAGCAGCGAAACAAAAGGTCAGAACATGTATGATCTGTTGCCAATTCAATCCAGGTAAAGGCATTCCGATGGAACAAGGTGGATTCCATCCACCTGACCACCCTTTTGAAGTGCTCCAAATGGATTATATCCAAATAAACAGATGTAGAGGTTACAAATATGTCCTGGTACTAATGAAGCAGGTGTCCCTTCTGTTAGGGTATACCTGGAAATTCCATTGTGTGCGACATCCTGAAGCAGCAGGCCTTGTAGAAAGACATAATCGGATATTAAAATTTGCGCAGACAAAGGTGTAGATTGGATGGTAGCCCTGCCGGTTGCCCTCTTTTTCATGCGAATGGTAGCTCATTCTAGAACAGGCTTATCTCCCTATGAAGTGGTCTTTGGTAGACCACCAAATATGTGGGGCACTCCAATGCCTAAAAGATTACTGATGTTAATAGTAACATGCTGACAGATTACCTGGCTTCCTTGATGTCTGCACTACTCTCTTGTTGTTCGCAGGTTGCTGCCGCCTTCCCTGACAACACCCAGGTCAAAGAATACTCCATCGCTCCTGGATGAAAGGCGCCAAAGTCAGTGCTCTGGACCACGGGGACGGCCGTTAAAGTCAAAGGGCGGAAAAGATGGTTGCACCTTCACCACTCTTTTACAAAGGAAAAAGACTTTAAACTTGGATTTTGGATTTTGAACACCATTTTCTAGAGGAGACTCCCCAGAAGTTTCCACAAAGCTAAACTTTGATCTAAGAAGTCAGAACCCGTTTGATCAATTAAGTCCACTAGGTGGTGAAGCGGTTGAACATGTATTCTGGCTTGCATAAGATCTTGGACAATAACATTGATATAAAAAAAAAAAAAGAGCAAGATGTGCATCACGATAATATGTATCAGCTTAATACTACATGCTATTTTTCCTCCTATTGCCTCACTTTTACACTCCTCCACTAATGATACCATAAAGCACACATTTAGTGATCTGCCATCCTATGAGCTATCATATCGACTTGCCTTACGCAACAATACCTTTATTCAGATGCTGCACCATTCACATCAGACTAGCAATGCTACAGACTGCTGGGTCTGTGGCCGACTCCCCCCCTATCAGAACTATAAGGGAGTTTTGCCCCTCTTTCTCTATCCGTTCACACACAATGGCTCCTGTGGAGCATGGTTTAGTTTGATTAATTCCCTAGTTTCGAATTCCGCAGTTTATCAAGACAACTGGGTATGGGGAAACCTGAACTTAGTTTTGCTTAAAGTCTGCTACCCTAACAAGGAGGGACTTCCCAAAAGAACAGGAACTGATCTAAGAAATGAAGTATATGGATTAGGTAATTTTACACTTAACCTCATGATCCTGAACGTTGAATCTGAAGCTACACCAATCTTGCCCGCCATGTCCGTATTCCCATTAAAAGGGGAATTATGTATAAGAAAGAATGGCTCCATACACATGGGCCATAGTAAATGCACCACTGTAATAAAATTCAGTGATCAAGGCAAGTCTACATTTAGAGCTTCTCGTCATTCCTACTTTATATGTGGCCAGACCGCATATATACGCCTACCTCTAGATTGGGATGGTACCTGTTACATAGCATTCCTTTTGCCACCTGTTTTCCTAGCTCCTCCTGATTATCATAGAAATACTAATTTAGTACACAATAGACAGCAGAGAGATCTCCCAATTGTCGATTACACTGAAACAGCATGGGAAAAATACACAGATTTCAATAAAGGTTTCTTTCCCTATATAGGTACAGTTACCAATAGTAAGCTGATACGTAGATTAACCAGAACCCTTGAAGCAGTAGTGAACGAAACTATTTCCGCCTTAGGCAATTTAACAGAAGAGCAGTCTGCTATGCGGATTGTTGTGCTTCAAAATAGTCTTGTCCTTGACGTTATCCTGGCCGATAGGGGCGGAGCTTGTAGGGTCATCAAATCAAGCTGTTGCATTTTTCATACCAGAAAATTCGCCATCTGTATATAAAGCCATAACTCGCCTTCATAAGATTGTAAGCCAGATACACCAGAATCCAGGCACCTGGACTTGGTCCGGTTGGTTTTGGAGTGTATTATCTACCTTTGGATGGAGGGTCCTATCCTTCCTAGGTATTGGCTTTCTCATACTATTCAGTTGCTGCTTATGCCTACAATGTGGACCAGCGATTTGTGGTCTGTGTGCCACATCGTGTATTCCACCACCAAGATTTCATTCATCCCGGAAGAAAAAAGAAGAATAAATGATGTTATATGAACAGATCAATGGATTGATGAAGATTGATATCTCTTGACGGGCAAGTAGGGGACAAGGAGGGAATGTGGAAATATGGATTTTTATGATCAGTTATGTCCCCTATCTTGGACCCCAACGGTTTCATGTATAAATCACAAGTACATGTATGTTCCCTCCAGTTCCAGTTATGAAGACGCAAATACATGTGCGTCCACCGTTAACATGTCCTCTTTCAGATCCGCCATGAATGGGCCGGATATTCCATTCCTAAGTACGAAAGGCCACCGGCTTTATATGGTTCACTTATGCTATTTTTCAGTCCAGGCGAGTAGGCCCTGATTCTGCCATCAAGCCTTTTTCTGCCTTCTGCCTCTGAAAGCTCCAGTCTGAGCTCGCATCTGTATCCATGAACTTTGTCCTACTCCCTGCGCGGCTAACGGTGCCTGACTCGACCTGTCTGCTTGCCAAGAACTGTATTTCACCTTGTGATTATCTGCTCCGCTCCCTATCCAATGCATTCCTGTCTAGTAGTTTAAGTAAACATTCTTCCAGCTACCGAGCAAAAGGCCCGGCTTCTCTGTCCTCATGCAAGTAATTCATAGCCCTGTTACCATGGAATATTCCTACCCCCTCGCATTTAGTGTAGACACTTAGACGCTTGTACACGCACTCACAGTCAGTATAGAATAGATTTTGTTCGAGAGACCTTTCTTTTTGGATAACACAGTTCTTTAAACATAGGATATTAGATATGATTTGGGATTAGGTTGACATAACCCCAGACTTTTGTCTCCACATGTAGAGCTAAATGTCAAGTCCCTTTCTCCCTCTAGTTGCACGTCTATCACACGTCATGCGACTGCGCACGCATCTCTGCCAAATATTTCTGCTGACATTGCAGGATTCTCCAGGTATCCACCCACATATGACAAATTACCCATTATCATCAAGTGGACGCCCACATGGACGCCCACCTTCACGCCTACTTACACGCCCACATGCTCTTATCTCATTCTCTCTTGCTCTTTTGCTTACGTACAATTGAGAAATGTATATATACTGTACTCTGTGAATAATGTTTTGAGAATATATTGAGAATACTTTTGAGCCCCTTTCCAGATCCAATTTTGGTGATGGAAATATTCTCCCTTTGACTCGAGTTATTGGAATAAATCCCTTTATGAACCTGATACCACAGACTCAGCCTCTTGCTTTGTGCATGATCTTATTTATATCTTAAAAGTCTGAGAGCGTAATATTTTATTTACCACAAGACAGGCAGGGGAAAAAAGGACTTCCATGGTGACACACTGACGTGAAAGTTCCTGCACGCAGATACTTAAGCACACAATGGTCTGACATCCCTCACGGGTGTCCATCTCGAGACCAAGACGGGTTCCACAGTCTCTCACTTCAGGTAATGGGGTTGACTTTATCCTAGAGGGATTCTTGGCTCCACACCTACAGACATGCTGGGTACACTTGGGTACATCTAGTTAGGGTCGCATCGTAGGAGTATGCATTTTATTGTCATGTATTTTTATACCTGCCTGTATTCATTGTTTTAGCACTATGGGAGGAATCGACCATCCGTTTACTCTATTAGTGCTTATAATAATCTATATCTGTTTCTGTCTCTGGTTGTTTCCTATTTTACACCAGAATGTAGCTGGTTCAATAAATGCTTATTGAAAACGTCCCCAGCGTTTATTCCTGTGTATCTCTCTGAGACAATGTGAGTACGAGTGACTGAGCGAAAAGTATCGCACTGTTTCCACGATCCCTGATGGGACAGAGTTGTCATGTTCGATAGCTGTCGAGAACTATTCTCTCCTTGGTAAGACGGGCTTCTAGTGGCACTGTGAGCTAGCTGGTATACAGGCGAACATACTCGGTGGGGGTGTTTGGAATCAGTCTAAACACCAATCCCACAGTCTATGTTGTCTAAACACAGATCCTATAAAGATTTATAGGAACTACACAACATAGTGCTGCCAACGTTGGTTTGGTACATACTTAACCGTCAAATCTGAGTAGTTCAGTCGTGCTATTCTCAGAGACCCCAACTCACATTTACACAGGGACGTCTGGAGTGGCAAGGGAACTAACCGCCACAGCTGAGTAGGCACAGCCTATGCATTAGCTGTAGGTCTATCAAGCTTGAAGGGCAAACAGTTTTCTGTTGTGCATAAAACCTTATCTCAGTTTCCTTGAAAACCTTTTCAATTATGGCTGACAAAGACGCTGCTGCTCAAGTACGGCGTGCGGATGCAGCAAGAGAGGAAGAGCAGGAAGATGAAATGAACATTTCAGAAACTGTCAGAAATGCCCTTACTTTAAAACTAGCATAATACGGAGTCACAGCTAAGGATGGGACAGTAACTTGCGTGATTGAGGCTCATGAATCATATAGAACAGGGGTTTTCTATTCATGGGTTGAATTCCCACCTGCAGATGAACAATCACATACATTTCATTACAATGAAGATGAGTCACCAGAGGAAAACAGTCCGTATAAGGACATCGAAGTTCCGCTCACCTACCAGGAACACATAAACTGGCTTAAAGGCACCCTCCCCCACACACAAGACAAAGTAAGACTAGGTCCGCTCAGAAGAGACGGAGACACTTGGCCAGTCCTTGCGGCTTACACACCGCATCCAGACATTGACTCAATGCCAGTAGCAGATGTACGTCCTCTTCATAAAGAAACACTAAAGCTTTACAGAAACTTAACACAATAATTTGTGATGAGAACACTCACACTTCAGCCAGCAAGGGCTACACAGGCAGGACCAATTCAAGGGTCCACAACAAAAATTACTCCACAAACTCTACATGCAGTTATAGGTAAAATGCAAATTAGAGATGAGCAGATGCCATTCTTGATAGCTCAGAAAATAACACACCTGGAGGCAGTGTTACGACACACAAGCCCGCAAGAAAAACACAGAATGTTAACAATCTGCTTGCCAATGGGGATAGCTCCCCAGATAGACCATTGTACCTCTTGGGGTACAGTCTTTGCTGCCATATATACCAGATCTCATGGTATTCCTTCATTGGCAGTAATACCAGATGTATTCAGACAAATACCGAATGAGTATGCAGCAGAACCTGCTCTGAATTTAGGGATGAATGTGTTAGGAAATTTTGTTGAAGTATCAACTATTATATTAGAAACTGTTGTACTGCAGCTTTTTTCCTCTGTTATTCTGCAGCTTATCTGTACTCTGATGTTAAGTTCTAAAATGTTTACATGGTTACCTAGGAATGATATGTGATCACATTCAGGCTGGAGCTGTTGGCAGAGTGGGTCCTCCTTCTCTGCTGTCCATGTAGCTAATAAACTGCCAACTTACTACTTCAAGTATTGGCCTCATTGCTACAAAATGATGGCGACAATCTTTTAGCTACATAGAAGAACCCACGCAGCCATTTTGACAACCTTTCAATGAGAAAATTCTTCAATCAAATTCTGCCATCTCTACTTCTGAAGAACTCCTGCTGACTCATTTTCAAAGGTATTTTGTATTTGCGCTGCACTGCTGTCGATTAAGTGAGACAGTCGTCCTCATCACAACAGCATTTAAAAGTAACTCCAGCCGTTCATTGACTGCCTGTCTGTATTGACGATTACATCATCTGTTTTCCGTGCGCTACCTTTACTGACAAAACATCTTTGGAAAATATTTGACCTTTCTATCAAATCCTCCTGTCCACAAGACATCTTCAAAGATTGTTCCTCTGTCTCAGTACTGGTGTTTAATGGAATGATTACTGCCTAGAAAACTGATTGCTGCGTTTTTATTGCTCGCCATGCTGTAAAGTTTGACTGAATTTGGTTTTCAGCATTTTGTTTCAACTGTCATTCACGCTCCCAAACACATAGCATTGTGTTATTTTCAACCAACAGCGCTCTCCTCACTCGCGCTTCCGAATGCAACGCTCCGTATTTACTTTTAACCAACAGCGCGCTCGAGCCTTCGTTTACTTTCAACCAACAGCTCTCCCCTCACACGCGCTCACCTCAAGTCTTCACGTTTCGTGGCAGCGCGCTCATCTTGCTTCTTCTTCTCCACTTGATCAACGTGCCATCACGTCTGACGTCAGGACGAACGTCAATTTTCATTGGCCCAAAAAAATTCTACGCAAGCTCCTTGGTAACGCGTGTTTTTACTCGCCGGTGACACGCACGCCTTGTTTGTATACAGTCTCCTGAACAACGCGTGTTTCTGTTTCCCGGTGATACGCACACCACTGTGTTTGATCTTTTCAACGACGTGTGTCTAATACATCTCGGTGACACGCACACCATGTTAATTGTGCCATGGTAAATTTCTCGTTTTAAAAGAAAGAGAGAAAAGAAGAAGATATTTGCGCGTAGGTCAACACTCGGTGACACGCACACCATTGCATAATTTCTGGCCTCAACAACGTGTGTGTCATTATTACCGGTGACATGCACACCAGAATAACATGGTCATGCTGTGTCAAATGCAGTTATAAAAGTAAATGACAGATACAGTTATATGCTATAAGTGTAATAAGTAAATATTTTTTTCTTGGGTCACAAATGCGTTAATATTTAATCTGATACCTGATTAGATAGCAACTCCTTACATTTTCTCTTGTTTTTGCAACGTTGAGACTATATAAAATAAAAAAATAAATAAAAAAAACACACTTAGATCTGATATTCCATATCACAGTTACATTCTTGGTTTCATTCTATTCTTGACTTAATTGCTATTAGACACCATTTCTCTCCCAGCCGTTCCAACCCTAGCAGAATTGTGCACGATGCAATCTGTCAATCCTCCGCCTTCATTTCTAGAATTGCCTGGTGATCCTCCTGTCAGATGGGAGATCTGGCATGACGCTTTCCAAACATATTTAGCAGCCATTGGTGTGTTACGTTTTAGTGCAGAGAGGAGGACATTTCTTCTCCTGCACTCCTTAGGATTTGAAGGGAGATCAATTCATAAACATTTACCTTCTCTCTCAGAAGAAGAACTAAATGGGGTTGACGAATATCTGAAAGCCGTCAGTAAATTGAGAACAAGGTTTGACAAGCAACCGAGACTTATGGTATTGAGGCACAAGTTTTTTAAGAGAAAGCGAATGGAAGGAGAAGATATTGATGGTTACATTTCAGTTTTGCGCAGGCTGGCAGCTGAGTGCAAGTTTGAAAACTTCACGGATCAATTAATTAGAGATCAGTTTGTATGTCAATGCAAGGACAAAAACATTCGCCAAAAATTGTTAACTCTGGGGGATCCGTCACTTGATGAAATCATAAAAATTGCAAAAAGTATTGAGATTTCTATGGTCTCTCTTAAAGAACTTGATGACAAACCACAAGATGCCATTAATGCTGTTAGTACTAATAGTAATCCCAAGTATCATGGTAAGCCTGTACAGTCTACTCATCAACCCCCCAAGTCTAACTCAGATAGTAATAATGCAGTCAAAGCAGTTTCAAAAAATATGTGCATTAGATGTGGTAATCCTCCACACAACAAAGGATCACGCTGTCCCGCAAACAATGTCATGTGTAACTATTGTAAAAGGATGGAGCACTTTGCGAAAGTGTGTTTTAAAAAAAAGGAATGTAAGCAAACCGTCTGTTTGTACTGTGGAATTTGATGGAATAGTCAGACTTAGAAGTTGTTTCTGTTGTAAGGAGTGAGAATGAGTCAGAATCAGTCAAGTCTAACTTATCCCCAAATGTTGTTACAGGCGATCCATCCATGTGCATTGATCCCATAGTTGATATCAAGATTGGAGAACACACTGTGAAGCTTTTGGTTGACTCTGGGGCAAAGATCACTATGATCACGCAGAAATTGTTCGAGGAAACATGGAATGGTTCCCAATCCTTATTCCCTCCTGATCGTTCTCCAGTCTCTTATGAAGGACGTAGGATAGATTTGCTAGGTTATTTTGAAGATGAGTTGCAATTTAAAGGAAGCAGAATTCAAGGGAAAATTTATGTTGCCGTGAAAGGTCTTAACATATTAGGTTGGTTTCACCAAGGCCTCTTTGGCATGATACTAAAACCTGGTGAAAAAGAACAAGTATTAGTTGTTGGTTGTGAAGATTCCAGTTTGGAATGGAAGAATAAGTACCCTGAGGTGTTCAGTAACGAATTGGGGAAAATTAAGGGGTTCCGACACAAAATAATTGTAAAAGAGGGTGCCCTTCCCATTAAGCACAAACTGAGAGGAGTTCCTTTTAGCGTGAGGGAAGACTTAGAAAAAGAATTAAAGGAGTTGTGTGCCAAAGGAATAATTGAACCTACAGACTCCTCATTATGGCTTTCTCCATTGGTCGTCGCGAGAAAAAGGAGAGGAGATCTTCGCGTTTGTGTGGACTTGAGATCCCTGAACAAGGAGATATGGGTTGATTCCCACCCCTTACCCAAAATCAGTGATTTATTTTCATCAACAAAAGGAGCACGGTATTTCTCCAAATTAGATTTAGCCAGTGCATACCATCAAGTAGAACTTGATCCTGAGTCACGCCATCTAACTGCGTTTGTTTCGCCTCTGGGAACTTTTCGCTACTGTCTCATGCCTTTTGGGCTTGCGTCTGAAGCGTCCGTTTTTCAGAGGATAATGAGCAGCATTCTCAGAGATGTTGATGGTGTCCTTGTATTTCAGGGTGATGTTCTTATCTTTGGAAAAGATGTTACTTCTCATAATCTTGCTTTAGAAAAGGTATTGAGTCTGTTTAAAAAACGTGGTGTGATTTTAAAGGAGGCCAAGTGTAAATTTGTATGCTCTAAAATCGAATATTTGGGACATGTTATATCCCAAGAAGGGGTCAGTCCACGACCGGGTCTTCTTCAAGCTATAGTGGAGTCACCTGACCCGGTAGATAAAGCAGGAGTTAAGTCGCTATTGGGTTTGTGTGAGTACTATTCCCAGTTCATACCAAACTTTGCCACTATTATCCGTCCTATAAGCAACCTGTTAAAAAAGGGAGTTAAGTTTGATTGGTGTCATGAGTGTGCTGTGGCCATTAAGTTTGTTAAGTCTGCTTTGAGTGATGGTCCTGTACTTAAACCGTTTGACTGTTGATGCGAGCCAAGTAGACATAGGTGCAACATTAACTCAAATTGACAACAATATTGAAAACACTATTTGTTTTGCGTCAAGGGTACTGAGAACTCCTGAACTTCAGTATTCGGTCATCGAAAAGGAGGTACTTGCCTGTACATGGGCTATTGAGAAGTTTAGACCTTCTGTTTGGGGAAAAAGGTTCATGCTTTTGACAGATCACAAGCCTTTGGTGAACATGCTGGGTGGAAGTGTAAGTAAATGCTGTTCTCCTAGGATCATGCGTATGGTTACTAAACTTTTACAATACCAGTTCTCAGTACAGCATATTCCTGGTGGGAAGAATGGGAGGGCGGACTTTTTATCCCGTTTTCCCACCAAGCACAGTGAGATTGATGATGTGAGTCTTGAGGAATTTTCAAATGAGGATTGTGATGATTGTTTGGTTGCTGTACTTGATTTACCTGACTTAAGTCTAGGTTCTGAGGATGATTGGATACAAGCAATGGGATCTGATTACGTATTACGTGAAGTGACTAATTTTGTCAGGAACGGGTGGCCAAGAGAAAATTTACTTTCTCCTGCTCTGCAACCTTTCTGGAAGGTTGAGGATGAACTTTCCATTGAGGATGGGTTGCTATTCAGGTGTGAGAAGTTTGTTCCTCCGGCTCTTTTCCGCAAAACTATTATTGAAAGAGCTCACGAGGGTCATCTGGGCTCAACACTTACAAAACGGCGCATCAGGGATGTTTATTGGTGGCCAGGGATGGATTCTGAGATCGATTCTATGGTGTCTGGCTGTTGTGTTTGTGGCTCCTCTGACAAAAGTTTAAAAGTATCTGTTCCTCCATTAATGCCCATTGAGTGCCCAAAAAGCCTGTGGTCCAAATTGGGAATTGATGTGATGGGCCCTTATGAGGTTCTCCCAGGTGGATCTCGTTTTATACTTGTTTTAATGGATTACACATCCAAATGGCCTGAGATCAAATTGTTGAAAGATGCCAACACTATTGCGGTCATAGATTTTCTTAAGGACGTGTGGTTGAGAGAGGGTTTTCCCGAAATATTGATTTCGGATAATGGGGAAACAATTTCTCAGTACTGAATTCGAGTCTTTTCTAAAGGATAGTGGGGTAAGGCACCATAAAAGCTCACTCTATCACCCACAGAGCAACGGTTTGGTTGAGAGAATGAATCGGGTGGTGGGGGAGTGTGTCAAGTGGGCTAGAGCTGGTGGTCATAATGTTTGCAAAGCACTTAATGCCATGATTTGGTTTTACAGAACTACACCCCATTCTGCTACCAAAATTTCACCTTTTGAGTTGTTGAGGGGACGTAAACCTAACACTAGTTTCAGACCTGCATGGATGAGCAGGTGGGTTAGGTCTGAATCAGATGTTGCTCATTTGTTATCCTTGGTGAGTGAGAATATGTCCGCATCTCAATCCAAACAAAAAATGTGGTTTGATTCTCGCAAAGGTGTTAAAGTAACTTCACTCGAAGTGGGAGATACTGTCAAAATTAAAAGTGGTCTTCATGCTAAGAAAGGTGACAGCAAATTTAGTCGTCCTGTCAAGGTCATCAAAATTCTTGGTAATGCGGTTATGGTTGATGGGGGGCATTGGTGGAACCTCAACAGAGTGGTAAAGGTTCGTGACAGTACTATTGTTTCTCTTCCAACAAAGAACTCTTTTCCTGTGTTTGATCAGGTACATATGAGGAAAAGCTCAAGAAAGATTGTTAGGCCTGCTAGGTACAGGTCATGAAGTTTGTATTTTTGTTATAAGTTTTCTTTTGATATTTTTTTAGTTTATTTTGTTATTTTGTTTTATTTTTTTTGTTATTTGGAAGAAGAGAAGATATGTTGTACTGCAGCTTGTTTACTCTGTTATTCTGCAGCTTATCTGTACTCTGATGTTAAGTTCTAGAATGTTTACATGGTTACCTAGGAATGATATGTGATCACATTCAGGCTGGAGCTGTTGGCAGAGTGGGTCCTCCTTCTCTGCTGTTCATGTATCTAATAAACTACCAACTTACTACTTCAAGTATTGGCCTCATTACTACACAAACATAAAAGGATAGGCAGCAGCAGTGGCAATACGCCAACACCTGAGGGACTTCACTCCTTTACAACAGAAACGTGAATTACCTAAAATTATCAAAGACACCTATGCTGAATTAGGTAGAGATAGTTTGCTCGCCTAATGGATTGTACCTAAAGCTGTGCCGCAGCGCTGGTCTGGGGAGCTCTACTATACTATTGTGGCTATGCAGTGCTCGCCTAATGGATGATGCCTGAAGCTGTGCCGTACTGCTGGTCTGCGGAGCTCTACTATACTAGTGTGAATATGCAATGCTCGCCTAATGCCTAAAGCTGTGCTGCAGCGCTGGTCTGGGGAGCTCTACTATACTATTGTAGCTATGCAGTGCTCACTAATGGATGGTACCTAAAGCTGTGCCACAGCGCTGGTCTGGGGATCTCTACTATACTATTGTGGCTATGCAGTGCTCGCCTAATGGATGGTACCTAAAGCTGTGCCGCACGCCTGGGTCTGCGGAGCTCTACTATACTATTGTGGCTATGCAATGCTCGCCTAATGGATGGTACCTAAAGCTGTGCCGCAGCGCTGGTCTGGGGAGCTCTACTATACTATTGTGGCTATGCAGTGCTCACCCAATGGATGGTACCTAAAGCTGTGCCGCAGCGCTGGTCTGGGGAGCTCTACTATACTATTGTGGCTATGCAGTGCTCGCCTAATGGATGATGCCTGAAGCGGTGCCGTACTGCTGGTCTGCGGAGCTCTACTATACTATTGTGGCTATGCAGTGCTCACCGAATGGATGGTGCCTAAAGCTGTGCCGCAGCGCTGGTCTGGGGAGCTCTACTATACTATTGTGGCTATGCAGTGCTCACCTAATGGATGGTACCTAAAGCTGTGCTGCAGCGCTGGTCTGGTGAGCTCTACTATACTATTGTGGCTATGCAGTGCTCACCTAATGGATGGTGCCTAAAGCTGTGCCACAGCGCTGGTCTGGGGAGCTCTACTATACTATTGTGGCTATGCAGTGCTTGCCTAATGGATGGTGCCTGAAGCTGTGCCGTACTGCTGGTCTGGGGGGCTCTACTATACTATTGTGGCTATGCAGTGCCTGCCTAATGGACGGTACCTAAAGCTGTGTCGCAGCGCTGGTCTGGGGATCTGTACTATACTATTATGGCTATGCAGTGCTCACCTAATGGATGGTGCCTAAAGCTGTGCCTCAGCGCTGGTCTGGGGAGCTCTACTATACTATTGTGGCTATGCAGTGCTCGCCTAATGGATGGTACCTAAAGCTGTGCCTCAGCGCTGGTCTGGGGGGCTCTACTATACTATTGTGGCTATGCAGTGCTTGCCTAATGGATGGTGCCTGAAGCTGTGCCATACTGCTGGTCTGGGGGGCTCTACTATACTATTGTGGCTATGCAGTGCTCGCCTAATGGATGGTACCTAAAGCTGTGCCGTACTGCTGGTCTGCGGAGCTCTACTATACCATGCTGACTGTGGTCAGACACCTCATTGTGCATCAAACGCCCCCTCCCTACAAACCCTTTTGACAACACAGCTAACAGAGTGAACACTGCATATTGTCCAGTATTCAAAGCAACGCCACAGCAGGTCTCCTGCCACTGCCCCTTGAATAAACATTAGTAAAGCCAACACTTTTAACTCTCACAAGCCTTTTTCCTATTTTCTGGTTCTCCAGTGCTGCGAGGTCATACGAATGGCAATAGCGCTATGCAAATAACATCACTCCACTGCATACAAAAAAACAGAAGTAAAAACATCGTCATTTTCAATACGAAGAGCTCTAACTTTCTCAAATGCAAGACCGATTGCATCGCAAATGCTTGTTTTCTAAGTTTCCATTAGAAGAGT
The DNA here is from genome assembly GCF_964204655.1 of Triturus cristatus. Taxonomy (NCBI): domain Eukaryota; kingdom Metazoa; phylum Chordata; class Amphibia; order Caudata; family Salamandridae; genus Triturus; species Triturus cristatus. The sequence continues at coordinate 1,209,030,770 of NC_140584.1, read as the reverse complement.
GCACCCCAGCACTGAGCTGGCAACATCCTTACATTACCTCTCCATGATGACGATGTTATGATGATGATAAATATTTGACGCCATGAACCTTTGAGCTACTCAATCAACTAAAGGCTATGCTGGCTCTTTCACTTTCAAGACTTTTGTTACCGAGTTTAGTGAGCAGAGACGTTTCCCGGTTCTGGTTCTTAAAGGTTCTGGTCTATCTGAGATAGGGGTGACCCTTTCCGGTAGCCACGGTGCTGCTGACAGTGTAACACCAGGGCCGACCGTGCCTTCCAGAAGGAGACCCCAAGAGGAAAAACCCAGAAGGGAAAAACCTCTGGCTGAAGTGGAGCCTCCGTATGCGGAATGGAGAATACAAAGGGCCAGGACGCAGAAGAAGACTGTAGACTGAAGACAGAAGGCCAAAACAGAGAGATTGATACAGGAAATCGAGACAATCCAGAAGGACGCAGAACCAGGGAATTCTGAATAGAAATAAAAACACCAGCAGGAGCAAAGACGCACCAGACGGAGTGAAGGCACACCAGCAGGAGCAAAGACGCACCAGACGGAGTGAAGGCACACCAGCAGGAGCAAAGACGCACCAGACGGAGTGAAGGCACACCAGCAGGAGCAAAGACGCACCAGACGGAGTGAAGGCACACCAGCAGGAGCAAGGACACAACAGAACGAGCGAAGACACACCAGCAGGAGCGAAGAGTGTTGCAACGCAAGAAAAAAGAATGATTCATCCTTTGAAATACCATGGGGCAGGAAGTGATGCAACAGGAAATGCACAGGTACCATCTTGGATAAGGAAGCAATAGTGCAAAATGAAAAGAAAGGACGCCATCCTAGAATGGTTCAGGAATCCATCCAAATGCATGCTGGAAACAAGATTTGTCAGATCATGGGAGGAAGACCTTCAGAAAAAATGGTACCCCAGGGCAGGAGAATGGCTGCTAGAAAGTTGTACCCCCAGATGTCAGATGAGTGTTTTAGGGCCCCAGCAGGGAGTCATAGCTGCTAAATTATCATTGTAGTTAACTTAATACGCATGGGAAACAACCACAGGCCACTGCATATATCGGCGGCATGCCCGTCATAAGGTTGGTGCTGTATGCTGAAAAAAGCCGGCATTGGCGAGACATACCCACAACGCCAGGACAGCAACAGCGGGCCACCGTGTGTAACCGCATGACCCCGAGAGGAAGGGGCAGACGCCATGCGCTGCACTGTAGTTCAAGTTCGAAAACACTTTATTCGGATACCTTCATATCCATAAAAGCACTACACATAACACATTTTAAAAAATGCCCGCATAAGAAATCGCTATAAAATCCCTTGGTGATATACATAAATACACATAGTTAGGATATATCAGGTTTGTGCAAAACTCATATATAGATAATATAGGATCTCAGGGATTAGACATCATCTGGCGTGCTCGCACAGCAATTCTCTAGAAAGTGCCTGTGCGGAAAACCAGCTCTCCATCAGCCAGGGTAAGCAACCTCAAATAAGCGTTTTCCAGACTAATGAGCGTGGGTTTCTTAAAAAACGGAGTTAAAAACCACTTAATATACTTTCAGTCATATTTACAGAAAAACAATTTTTTTTAAATAGTTTGGCCACTCTGGCCTTCGCACAGACAAGGTAAGAGATCAAGATTTGCGTGATGGCCAAGGGGAAAGCACAATGCAAATATTACAGTACCTGCCCTAAGGTGAAAGAGGAGACTCCTCTCCCAGTGACTCATAAGCAGGGTAAGATCGCTGACCTAGGGATACACGGTCTGTTCGGTGGCCATGTAACTAAGGACGGAGGATTTCTTAGATTCCCTTTCGATCCTTTCCGTACCTTAAAGTGAATAGAGTGCGTTCCTAAGGTCACTTTTATGCAGGGTCTCAGCAGTGCTAGGATTTAAAAAAGACTTCCTTTGTTAACACTACATAAGTTTCGGTACACTCCTGACAGCCATCGGATATCCTTCCCTTTCTCACACCCAATGCAGTCACCAATGATCTCCTTCGTTAGTGATGCGGACGGATTTTTCCATAGGGATAGCCAGAAAAGGGCAGGGCGAGACCTGATAAAGTCCTCTACTAAATGTAAAATTAAGTTCCTTGTGGCAAATGTATTGAGCCGCGGAAATTGGTACGCCTAATAGCTTCCTGCAGAATCTATTCTCTTCTTGTTGAATACAGTGGCTCTTGGCGATACCCCAGACCTCAGCGCCATACGGGGCTGTTGATACACACTGTGATTGAAAGAAAAAAAAAATAGCTAAGATAGCACCTGTTCTCTTTGGGCGTGGGAGACTAAGGATCGAGTTGGAAGCCTTTGAGAACTTGCTACTGTAGTGAACCATATGTTTAGTCCAGGAGCCGTTCGCAGCAAAGACCAACCCAAGGTAAGGAAAAGTATTAGTACTTATCAATTTCTGGTCTCCCACAGATATAGAATTAAGATAGCGTTTCCCAGGTCCACACGACATTATAAAATATTTATTTTAATTAGTGCTTAGGTCCAGGCTATCCATGTGGTCAACAAAACCCTGCACCAAGATGCGTAAAGAATTGGGAGTGCGGCCCATAAGGACCGCATCGTCCGCATAAAGTAGTACGGGGAGTGTTTTGCCATTTATTTTAGGGACGTCATGGGTCAATGATTTAAGTGTTTTATGCAGTCCATTGATATAGATAATAAAGAGGAGGGGGGCTAGAACACAACCCTGTCTAACCCCCTCAGTACTTTAATTGCTTTGGTGACCTCACCCCTGCTGCTAATCCTGACCCGGGCCTTAAGATCTTTGTGGAGGTGCACAAAAAGTGCACCAAGGGCTCATCCAATCCACAGGCCAAGAGGATAGACCAAAGCTTTGACTTATTAACGAGGTCGAAAGCAGAGGTCAAATCCATAAAGGCCAAGTAGATTGGTGAGGCCCGTGCTAAGATATATTTGCCCATAATTAGATTGAGATTTAGGCATTGTTCGTTGGTGCCTGCTTTACTTCAGAAGCCCGATTGACAAGGCTCTAAAATACCGCTTTCCCCTTCCCACTCTAATATCTTATTGTATAGGACTCTGCCCAAGATTTTTAGAGTGTTATCTATTAAGGAGATAGGCCTATAGCAATTGGGTTGAGAGCGATCCCCCTTTTTAAAAATCGGAACAATGATACTTGAGGATCAAGTACTAGGCAGCGGGGCGAGCGTTAAATTATCAAAAACATTTAATAGAAGGGGGCCCAGAAGTCTGGTTTACACTGTAGTCCGCGGGAGTGTAGATGGAGGCTCCGCAGGTTGAGTTACGGACCATGGCGTAACAACAGATCCCCCCCTCGGAGGCCCCGTGTTTGGCAGGAAGGAGCCCCAAAAAATCGGCTGACCGGGATGGGAGCATAAACAGAGTCAGCAGCCTCCCAAGATCTGTCACTGGGAGGATAACCCTTCCAATGAATCAAAAACTGTAAACAGTTTCTAAAAAAACCATGAGTCGCAGATTTCTTGGACCTTGGGTACATCATTGTCCAGAACTGGAGGAGGTCGAGAAAATACCCTTTTATAGGGGTCAGTGACATAAGGCTTTAGTTGTGAGGTATGAAACACAGGGTGCACCTTCCAGGAACCAGACAACTGCAAGTAAAATGACACTGGGTTTACTAGTCGAGTGTTCTTGAAGGGCCATTAGAAATGTGGACTAAATTGATTGAGGGACAAGCAATGAGGTAAGTATTTTGAAGAGAGTCAAACCTTCTCGTTGATTTGCTACAATGGGCACTTATGTTGAAGGATGTCGGCAGTATTGTTCATTCTTGCTTTTTTTCACTTCCTCCAGGTTGGAATGTATTTTCTGCCGTACTGCTCTGAGATGTCGGGTAAATGAAGCTGCTGCAAGAACAGAAATTGTATTTTGTAAAACAGAGCTCTTGGATGGGAGCCATAGAGACAGAAAAAGGGAGTAGCCTTGGACGCACTGGATAGCATTATTATAGGAAAAGTCTGCTAACGGTAAGCAGGTAGCCCAATCGCTTTGGGTAGAGTTACAGAAACAACGAAGATACTGCTCCAGACCTTGATTAATTTGTTTAGTCTGACCATTGGTCAGAGGATTGAACCCAGAGGAGAGGGCCGCCTCAATGTGAAGGGACTTGCATAAGTGTTTCCAGAACTTGGATACATACTGGGGATCTCGATCGGAAATAATGGTCTGTGGAAGGCCAAGAAGACAAAGTATTTCCTGTATAAAGATCATTCCTAACTCTCTGGAAGTAGGTCATTTCCTCAAGGCTGTAAAATGGGCCATCTTTGAAAAGGAGTCCACTGTCACAGATGCAGGCAGGGAACAGATAAAATCAGTGGACACCGGTAGGAAAGTGAGTTTCTGTTGCAGTAACCTCCTCCTCCCCCCCCCGCCCCCCACACTGTTTGCCAGACTACTGATGCACTTTGACTTGATGTGCCCTGGGTCCCTGCCAATCAGGTTCCCAGGGCCTGTGTTCTTTCCCCAAAACTAACCCAATTGGCATCTCTAGCCACAGGTCAGCCCCTGGTAAATGGTACCACAGGTACCCAGGACACTGTGACCAGGGAAGACCTCCAAGGGCTGCAGCACTTATTGTGCCACCCTTAGAGCCCCTGTACCTTTTCACACACACACTGCCTTGGCAGGCTGCGTGTTTTGGTGCAGAGCAAAGTGAAGAGTCGACATAGCACACATCCCTGTGTGCCATGCCTACAACCCACTGCCCTGGCATAGATCAGTCACCCCTGTAGCTGGGTGCCCTATGCCAGTAGTGAGGGTACAGGTGCATGAGCCCAGTACCCCTACAGAGTCTAAGTCCATTCTTAGACATTGTAAGTGCAGTGCTGCCATTAAGAGTATATGGTGCTGGGAGATTGTCATTACAAACTCCACAGCACCATAATGGCTACACTGAAAACTGAGAAGTTTGGTATCAAACTTCTCAGCACATTAAACCCACACTGATGCCAGTGTGGGATTTAATGAAAAATGCACACAGAGAGCATAGAGATGCCCCCTGAAAGACGACCAGCCTCTGGTGGGTTCCTTGACTGGTACACACTAGCCTGCCACCATGAGACATGTGTCTGGACCCCTAGGGTGGAAGCCATCACTCCCTGAGCCCAGAAACAAAGCCTTTCCTGGGCGGAGGTGTTCACACCTCCCCTAAGCCAGGAAGAGCCATCTGTGGCAGGGGAGCTTCAAAGGCCTGGCAGGCTTTGTAATGCGACCCCCAGCCTCTCCTGCTATCCGGAGCAGGCCCCCTTCCTGTCTCCCCTCCTTTTCAGCTGGAAGACAGGCAGGAAAAACTAGCCAGCCCAAGAGGTGTGCCCACATCTACCAACTCCACTCCTCAGGTGGGGGAGACGAGGTGAAGCCCACTCTCCAGTGCTCGCCATCTTGCAGATGACAGGCACTCCCCAATCAGGACTAGGAATTGTGCTCACTCTCCCACGTGGGGTGAGCACACCAAGGGTGTAGTCACCCTAAGATCAGTTGGTCATTGGTTACCAACCTCAAGACCCCAAAAACGCCCCCTAAATACAGTATTTAGGGGGCAGCCCTGAACCAAGAAGTCAGATGTAGAAATGACAAGAAAGAAGATGGACCGAAGAGCCGCGCAGAGCTAACAAGAGGACGACGCCCACTGACTTAGCCCCAGCCCTACAGGCCTGTCTCCCCTCTAACCTGCTCCTGCGAAATCCCGGTGTGTCCTGCAGCCAGCAACCTCAAAAACCCCGGAGGACCTGCCTGCCTTTACTTCAAAGACTGAATCTCCCGTGAACACCGGACTTTTTCAAACTGCAGCTTCTGGCTCCGGACGGATACCGCAAATACAATCCACTCGGCACCTTCCGTACCCCGGCCCGATCTCGAGTGGAAAAACACCACGAGGAGGTCCCCCCGGCGATCCTGACCCAAGATCCGGCGGCCCTTGACCTGCCTCAAGCCTCCATACGACACCTGCAGCCTCAATCCAGAGGATCCCCTCTACCGCGACCAGAGCGGGTAAGAAAATCCGACCCTAAAAAGCACCCCAGCACCCTATGCCCCACGGCCTTGTGTGCCCAAACCAACAGTGCCTAACCAACCCAAGACATCCCAACCTACCCCTCGAAGTGGTGGTCGCACCCAGAAGATCCTCGTCCCCGAGCCTGCAGTGTTTCTTCAAACCGAAGGTTCTCCATAGAAAACAGGGTGCCCGATGTCGAAACAGCACTCTGCACCCGGCCGTCCCAGTGCCGCTGAGGGTGCACTTTTTGTGCCTACTTGTTTCCCCATTTGCCCTGAGCTAAAGTCCAGGAGCTAACCTGACTCCTCTACTTAAACACATGTGTAGGCGACCGCGCTCTGACACTAGGAGATAGAATCTCAGCGAGAGTACGTGCTTTTAATGTTTTAATCTTCTTTGATTTTAAAGCACATTGTTATTTCTTACTGTGACTGCTTTTAAACTGCTTTTACATCGCTTTTAAACTGCACGGATACACTCTGTCAGTTTCACGAGTTAGCGCGTTTTAAAGTGTTTGTCATCTTACTGTTTATTGCAGATCACCTGCCATACCGCTACTGCTCCGCCCGCCCCGGTCCATCACGGCTTGTGCCGATTGTGTGGAGGGCGTGGCCGAGCTAGCTGACGTATTTCCTGGGTGGGAGGAGGGGAGGAGCTAACCTGACTCCTCTACTTAAACACATGTGTAGGCGACCGCGCAGCGGACGCGCGCAGCGGGCGCGCCGCTGGCGCGCCGAAGGCGCGCCTAAGGCAAGCCCGTCTGCGCCCGTCCGCGCCGGTACGGGCCCAGGGGCCTGGTCCCCTGGTCCCGCAACTCCCAGAGATAGGATTATCTACACCAGGGAAGAGCTACTCATGTTATCCAAACCACTGAACCTTACATGTAAACATAGGCTAAATGTAGACAAAGACACTTTGAAGTGTGGGCACTGCCAAGCCAACTTCAGGCCAGAGACACAGATTAATAATATTCACATGTGGCGTTTGGCCTTGCTCAACTGCAGATCATTGGCCAAACACAAATATGAAATTAAAGATCTCCTTGAGGAACATAAACTAGATGCCCTATTCCTTACTGAAACATGGCTTAACGAGAGTTCCACCCCAGATGTTCTGGATGCTTTTAACGCTGACTACAAGATAGTTAGACAGGACCGCTCGGGTCGGAATGGAGGAGGTATTGCCATAATCCTTAAAGTCAATATGACATGTGACGTGCAACAAGTTGGAATTGATGACTGTGAAGCCCTTTCATACACGCTGTCAACATTAGATGGCACTACACTAAGTGGTGTCTTAATATACAGACCACCGGGCCCAGTCACCAAGTTCATATCAAGTCTAGTGGATACAATAGTGCAACCTGCCCTCAGACACAACAAATTTATGGTGTTAGGCGACTTAAACATACACTTTGACAACAAACAGGACGAGGGTATAAACCTCTTGTGTAAAGACCTACTCACACTAAATCTAGCCCAAAGGGTCACTGCACATACCCACCAAAAAGGACACCTACTAGACCCCATTTTCACTAATTGTGAAGATGTAATGGTGGGACTTCCTTGTCCTATCCCATGGTCAGACCACTACCTAGTGCCTTTCTCCTTACCTACACACAGAAAACTTCCTAAACAACCCCACCAGAAAATAACTACTAGGAACTGGAAAAAATTTAGTCCCACTTCCTTCTCGCAAGCTCTAATAGAAAGGGAACCTAGATGGGACAGGGACACAAATCGCGCTAATGACCAACTAGATTCGTGGATCTCCGAGACACTAAATGAAATAGCGCCATGGAACACCAGAATCCCTAAAAGGAGGGGTACAACTGCACCATGGTTCAATAATGAACTAGCCGTAGTTAAAAAGAAATGTAAAAAGCTAGAACGTATATGGAGGAAGAATTATTGTACCAAAGCGAGAGAGGAATACAAATATGAACTCAAACAATACCACTCACTAATCATGAAAACAAGAGGCACTTACTACACGGAGAAAATTAACGGAGCTAAGAATGCTCCTAAAGAACTATTCACGATATTGAAGTCGCTAAGAACTCAGAAGGAGCCGGATGAAACTCCTACCTCCAAAGAGAACTGCGACAAAATTGCGGAGTTCTTTGCCTCTAAGGTTAAGAACATTTATGATACTTTTCCTACAGAGGCAAGACTTGGTACTAATACTATTCATGCCAACGACAAACACCATGTAGGAGGCATATTGGACGAATTCACCGTACACAGCCTAGACGTACTTAAGGACACAGCCAGAGGAATAAAATCCGGCTCCCCCCTTGATGCCGCCAGACCGAATATAATTATGGAAGGCGCCAACACTATCATGCCCCACATTATGGATATTATATCCCGCTCCTTCCAAGATGGCATAGTTCCCGACAAATGGAAACAGGCTATTGTCAAACCTCTGAAAAAGAATTCTCGCATTGACCGCACTGTATTAGAAAACCTACGTCCAATCTCTCTACTACCTTTTACAGCTAAGATAGCGGAGAAAATATCTAATAAGCAACTTACTGACCATATAAATAAACATGATCTATTACACCTTTCACAATCAGGCTTTAGAAGTGCACATTCAACGGAGTCAGCTCTACTCTATGCCACTGAAGCACTGAGGAAACATGCTGATGAAGGAGATACCGCTGCACTGATCCTTCTCGATCTCAGTGCAGCTTTTGATACTGTATCCCATCAACTGCTCCTACAAAGACTGGAAGCATACGGTATCATGGGTAAAGCTTTGTGCTGGTTAAAGTCTTTCCTCTCTGATCGTAGTTTCAGAGTGGCTCACGAATCTTATGTATCAAAGAGCATGCCTCTCGAGCAGGGAGTACCGCAAGGCTCCATATTAAGCCCGACCCTCTTCAACCTATATGTAAGTCCGTTGGCCGAACAGGTCGAACAACATAATGTGTCTATCGTCTCATATGCGGACGACACACAACTAATTGTCCTACTGTCTCAAACAGATCAACTAGCAGCCACCCGTTTCTCTAACTGCCTATCAGAGGTTGCGAAATGGATGTCAAACCACTGTCTTAAATTAAATGGGAATAAAACGGAGGTAATGATTGTGGGGAAATCACCTACCATTTGGTCATCTGCCTGGTGGCCAGCCTCCTTAGGCCCACTACCCGACCCTAAAATGGAAGTCAAAAATCTAGGTATCTTTTTTGACGCAGAGTTGAATTTCATCAACCAAATACATAGGGTTGTGGGTAAATGTTATGGATCGATCAAGGTTCTGAGGAAAATTCTGAACCTTATGCCCTCCAATGCTAGGAAAACCATTGTCCATGCAACAATAACTTCACAGTTGGACTATGGCAATGTTCTCTATCTTGGAACTACCAAGGGAGGACTTGCCAAACTACAGAGGGCACAGAACGCTGCTGCTCGATTGGTACTTGGCTTACCCAGAAGAGCTAACGCAGAGAATGCACTGAAGAAACTCCACTGGTTGCCAGTAGGAAAGAGGGTCATATTCAAGGCGTTATGCTATGGGCACCGCATCCTCATGAAATCCGGCCCTAAATATCTGCACTCACTCCTTGAGGAATACAAACCTGACAGAACTTTACGATCATCGGACAAGGCATTGGCTAAAATACCCAGGATACACAGAGCCAGGAAGGGAGCACGGTCCTTTAGGTATCTAGCAGCAAAGACCTGGAACACCCTTCCAATAACCTTAAGAACAGAGACGTCTGAAATACGTTTCCGCAAACAACTCAAAACATGGCTCTATGGAAAAAAGAACTATTAGAGTTCTGATTAGCATCTCCTCACTGCTATTTTCTTTCTCCTGTGTCATAGCGCGGGGACACACCGTTTGTGGTGTAACCAGGCGCTCTATAAATGTGTTACACATACATACATACAACCCCGTGGCCTGTTTGCCAGCAGCCACCAACCGGAGACCCCCTATCCTCCATAGGATAACATTGGGCCTCAACACTCTGCACCCGGCCGCACTAGTGCCGCTGAGGGTTGCAACAACAGTGCATCACTGACCCTGGGGGACCCCTGAGTCTACCCCTAGAACCTTAACTCCTTCAGTTGAATACTTACATAAGAACCGATTACCTGTATTTCCTCCATAGGATAACATTGACACTTTTTCCTGAAAAAGTTTTTAAGTGTGGAGTTTTAGAAACTAGAGAAATGCTTTAAAATTGTACCTTTTACTCACCTTTTTATAGGAAATGTTCCAGTGCTGCATCCAGGCATCCAGCACTGAGTATGAAAAGTAATCTAAAAGTAACTTACCTGCTATTTTACTGAAAATCCCATTGAAGTCTATGTACTGTATTTAAGTGATTGCATTTCCCTGAAACAATACATTAAGTCAAACCAAAGTACATTTTCAATTGCAATACAACTGTATAATATTCAGCATTTATTACTGCAAAGTATTATTGCTTACCTGTGCCAGGCTTGCTTGGTTCTAGAAATAAAATACCTAAAAGAATATTTTTTATACAAAAACAATTGGCCTAGAGTTCAGTTCTTGAGTGTGTGAATTCATTTGCTGACTGAGTGTGTACATCAAATGCTTAACACTGTCCTCTGGTACTGCCTTACTGCTCGACCACTACCACAAATAGAGAATAAGGTTCTATCTAACTTTAACCTCTGCCTACCTCTGGGGTCACCTGGACTCTATACACACTACATCTCATTTTGGTGTAGTATATATAAAGCCACTTTCCTACAACACCATATGCCATGGTGCTGGAGTAACCGGTAAAGGTTGAAGCAATCCCGCAGATCTGGTGTGAGGAGTCTTGGCTTGAGCACAAACCAGACAGGAGGATAAGTATGCTTCAGTATCTTCTGGTACTGATGGCCACCAGAAGGGACAAAGTATTATTTCAAGAGTATTCTTGAAGCCACAGTGGCCAGTGATGGGAGAAGCGTGGCAAATCTGTAAAGCCTCCAGTTGCACCTTCTTAGTAGGGAGAAACAGCACCTTTTGCTTGTAATAATGTTTGTTGTTGGCTAAGCTGATTTACATTCTCTCAATCTCCTTGGGTTAAGGATGCCTATCCCGACTGGACTCTGTCAAGAAATGATTGAACAGTGCCAATGATTCGTTGTGGTTCTATGATGTTTTATTGAGGAATAATAAGATTTTCAGGGTATTATCGATGTGATAGACCGTCTGCCAAAGTGTTGTGAGAACATGGTGTATAGGTAATAGTGAAGTCATATTGACTAAAAAAGTAGGCCAAGCAAGCATAGCGGCTATTGTGGCACTTAATACTCCAAAGACATTGTAGATTCCTATGGTCTGTTCTGATTTCAAATGGTTCTTTAGTGCCCATAAAGTACTGTCTCTGTCCCCTAAAGGCTAGTTTCATTGCCAAAGGTTCTCATTCTAGAACAGAATAATTCCTCTTGGAATCCGACAGAACATGTGACAAATAGAAGACTGGGTGTTCCAGTCCATCGTCCTCTTGTTTTTGGAGTAGGACAGCGCCTACTGCTCGGTCTGATGAATCTGTTTCTACTGAAAATTTCTCTGTAGTATCGGGAGGACGCAAGATAGGGGCTAGAGTGAAGGCTTTTTCAGGGCCTGAAAAGCATTTTCAGCATCTGTAGTCCATTTGAATCCCTGCCTAAGATTTTCCTTCTTTTAACGTTTAGGAGATGAAACTTGTTTGGTCAGCAAAGTTGTCACTGAGCTGGCGATAGTAGTTTGTCAATCCTAGGAAGCATTGAGTTTCTTTGATGGTTGAAGGTGATGGCCAGTCTAGAATAGCCTTTGCTTTTTGTGGGCCCATAGCGATGCCTGTCTTGTTGATTGGGTAGCCAAGATACATGACCTCAGGTTGGTCAAACTTGCATTTTTTGGGTTTACAGAAAAGACTATTCTGGCATAATCTTTACAAGACCTGGGTGACATGTGCATGATGCAAGATGGGATTTGAGGATTAAACTAGAATGTCATCCAAATATATTACCACTGTCTGGTTTAAGAAATCAGAAAAAACACTGTCCACGAATCGTTGAACATAGAAGGGGTGGTGGTCAACCTGAAAGGCATAGCTTTATATTCACAGTAGCCCAAGGGTAATCTGAATGCAGTCTTTTATGCATCTACTTCTAGGACTCGAAGGAGATGATAAGCACCCAGAGGTTCGAGTTTAGTAAACATCTGTGCCCCTCTAACTGATTCTATGTTGTCCTTGATGAGAGGCAAGGGATAACGATATTTCATCGTGACCTTGTTCAATCCTCTAAAGTCAATGCACGGCCATAAATCTTTGGTTTTCTTTGATACAAAGAAGAGTGGTGCCCCAGCAGGCGACGGGACCCATACAATAAGACTATTTTGGAGAATTTCTTCAAGGTATTGTCTAAGTGTTTCCTTCTTGGGTTCAGTGAAGGAGTAAACTTTTCCAAACGGTACGGTGGCCCCCGGTTCAAGAAGCAGTTGAACTCTCTATGAGAAGGTAACATCAAAGTCTATGCTTTCTCGAAAACATCTGCATACATCTGGTAGTAACTAGGTACCCCCTGTGCTGCAATGATGGAGTTACATACATCTTCTGTCACTAAGGGCATCTCCTTGGGAAATCAGCAATCCTAAGTAGGATAGCAGTATTGTTGGCAAACATGCAAAGACAAAGAGATAGTCCTGGTTTCACAGTTCAGATAGGGTTTGTGCCTAATAAACCAAGGGATTCCCAAAATCATAAAATGGTTGGGAGAAGCTTAAAGCTCTGCCCTTGATGTCTTCCGAACATTAGTTGTAACAATGGCACCATTGTCCAGAGACAAGTAGGGTGCCATCCACAGTATGCACTTGTTCAGGTTTTTCCTTAGGAACTCTGAGAATTTGTTTTTCCGTGGCCCATCTTTCATCCAAATAAATGCCGCTGGCTCCAAAGTCTAACAAAGCTAACACATGTTCTTATGTACCATTGGGTAACCCCAACAGCATAGGTAAAAGAAAAAGGGAATCAGATGCTTTCTTTGAAGAACAGATGGAAGGTATACTAGGCCATCCCGCTCTCACCCTTCCTAAAGAGGGTGGGATCCTGCATTTCCCGATGGCTTCTGTGGACTAGTAGGGCAGTTGCGGATCATGTGGCCAGGAGAACTACAATATCAATATCATAGTCCTTGTTTGCTTTTATGTTCTCGTTACGCCTGGGACAGGGGTCCTCTAGTCAGACCTATCTGCATAGACTCTTCTCCTGTCGAGAAGGACATTTCAGGAGAGTCAGCGTCCGTTTTGTGAGTATTCAGGCACGCCATTCCTATATCCTGTTGGACACGAGTCATGGCCTATCCAACCTGCGTGCATTGGGACAGATAAGCCACATCCATCAGACCAGCCATAGTATCTGCCCTCGGTGAATGTACACGCTCATCCTTCATTTCTTCACATAGGTCGCATCGAAAGAGGGTAATGAGAGTGCGTTCTACCCAGGTTGTCTCTGCCGCTAGTTGTCAGAAGCAGGTTATATCTTGGGTCCCTTGCTGTGTATTGCACAGGGCTTCCTCTGCTTAGGTTTCCAAGCCGGGTCTTTCAAACATTTGTCTAAAAGCAGTAATAAAGGTCATGTAGTTGGACAATCGTGGGCCTTCTGTGGCTGCCGGAGGTTTCGCCCATGGTAATGCAGGACCAGACAAGGCAGAAATCAAATATCCGACTTTGGTTCTGTCTAGCGAAGACTGGGCTGGACGGAAAGCAAGGAACACCGTTAAGGAATCCAGGAATTCCTTGAGTTTATTTGGATCATCAGAATAAAGAGGAAGAGCTTGCTGTTGAATGGTTTGCACCAGGGCTTGGAGTGCCTGAACTGACCCTTCTGGTAACGCTTGAGGAATATCCATGATGTAAAGAACAAAACAGGCTTTGGGGTGTTGCGATCTGTCACGTTCAGGACTTTTCTTACTGAGTTTAGTGTGCAGCAATGTTTTTGGTCTATTCAAGGTAGGGGTGACCCTTTCTGGTAGCCACAGTGCTGCTGACAATGTAACGCCAGGGCAGACAGTGCCTTCCAGTAGGAGTCCACAAGAGGAAAAAACCTCAAAGGGAAAAACCTCTGGCTCTAGCAGAGACTCAGTGAGTGAAATGGAGAGTTCAAAGGACTAGGACACAGAAGAAGGCTTCAGACAGAACGCCAAAATAGAGAGATTGATACAGGAAATTGGGAAAATCCAGAAGGAATGCGGAACTAGGGAATAGAAGTAAAAACACCAGCAGGAGCGAAAATACACCAGCAGGAGCCAAGATACACCCGCAGGAGCAAAGACATACGAGGAGCAAGAGTGTTGCAACGCAGGGACAAGGAAAGATTCAGCCCTTTAAATACCCAAGGACAGGAAATGATGCAATAGGAAACGCACAGGCATCATCTTGGATAAGGAAGCAATAGTGCAAAAAGATAAGAAAGGTCACCACCTTAGAATGGTTCAGGAATCCACCCAAAGGCATCTTAGGAACAATATTTGTGAGATCATGGGAGGAAGCCCTTCAGGAAAAATGGTCCCCAGGGCAGGAGAATGACTGCTAGAATGTTGTACCCCCAGGCGAGTATTTTAGGGCCCCAGCAGATTCAGAGCTCCCAAATTATTACTACGGCGTTCTCAAGACACCAGGGAAATAACAGCGGGCCGCCGCACAGAGCTGCGGCATGCCCGAAGTAAGGGAGGTGCTGCAGGCTGAAAACAAGCAGGCGTCGTGGGACGCACCCGTGACGCCAAGACAGCAACAGGGAGGAGCAGATGCTGTGGGCTGCAGTGCAGTCCGCGTCAGTTTAGATGGAGGCGCCACATTTTTTGGGTTCACAGAAAAGACTGTTCTGGTGTAATCTTTACAAGACCTGGGTGACGTGTGCATGGTGGAAGTTGGGATTTGAGGAATAAACTAGAATGTCATCCACATATATTACCACTGTCTGGTTTAGAAGATCCCAAAAAACGTTGTCCACAATGTAGGAAGGTGGAATCTGCGTGCATGGTTGCCCCCACTTTTTTCCTGGTGTTTTGATGTTTTTTGACTTAGTTTGGCTGGGAACCTGCTATTCAGGGCCCCAGCCTATCTGCTTTCTCTTATAAATTGATTCCATGCACTTTAGGTACACTCCAGATTGGATTCTGGGGTACCCTTGTGAGTCCCTAGTATATGGTGTACAATGTACCCAGGGCATAGGTACCCCAGAGGCCTACCAGGGGCTGAAGCATGTATTGTGCCACCCCTGGAAAGCCCTCCAAAATGACACCACATGTCTGCTACTGCAGCCTGGGTAAGGTGGTGATGCACCCCTTACTGAAGTATAGGTTTACTATACCTCACCTATCACTGCCCATAGAAACCTATCAGTCACTCCTATGGCGACCTCTGACCCTGCTCGCAGGCAGTTCGCTCCCCACGCTGCTGCACGGCTCTGTCTGCCTTGCCGGTCTCGCCGCCTGGACCCGCATTGGTCCGTGACACTGGTACTCCTGTGCTATTATTGCTCTCTGTGCCTTAACTGCCTCTGTACCATCTTGCTTTTCTGTTTTTGCTTCCCCCTCTGTGACCCATTGCTTCTGTTTTCTTGTTGTTCTTGTTTTTCTTCCTCTGTGCCCATACTGTTGATTTTTGTGCCTCCTGCCGCTACCCACCCGTTTTCCTGCCGCTGCGTCCCTGTGGCATCGCCCCCCCCCCGCACTCCCATTCGCCGCCCCGCTCCCTCCTCCCAGCTGCTCCTCCCTCACACAGCTCCTCATATGGAGGCCACGCAGCAGTGAAAGGAGCGACCTCTGACCCTGCTCGCAGGCAGGTCGCTCCCCACGCTGCTGCACGGCTCTGTCTGCCTTGCCGGTCTCGCCGCCTGGACCCGCATCGGTCGGTGACACTGGTACACCTGTGCTATTATTGCTCTCTGTACCTTAACTGCCTCTGACTCTGTACCATGTTGTTTTCAGCTGCTCCTCCCTCCCACAGCTCCTCATATGGAGGCCGCGCAGCGGCCATGCCGCTGGGGCAGCGAAGGTGCGCCTAAGGCAAGCCCGTCTGCGCCTGGACCACGCCCAGCGCCAGGACCCCTGGCCCTCGCAAGCGACATGACACCGCCTCCGCTACGACTCCAGCACCCTCCAGCACCCTCCACGCACTCAACGCCGGACGATCACGCACCTGCTGCCTGCCCGCCCCAAAGCACACCCAAGGACCCTTCTCCTGCCAGAACTGCAGCTTCACCAGCATCCGGCCCTCCAAACCACCAACCAAAGAGCCCAAATTCCTCAGATGCTTCCTGCTCAACACCCGCTCCGCCCACAAACAAGCCGTCGAACTCTGAGACCTACTCGACACCAACGCCCCAGACGTCGTCTTCCTGACGGAGACCTGGCTGAACCCCTCCTCTGCACCCGACATCGCCATAGCCATCCCAGAAGGCTACAAGATCACCCGCAAGGACCGCACCAACGGAGTAGGAGGAGGAATCTCCATCGTCCACAGAAACACTCTCAAAATCTCGACAGACACCAACGACACCCTCAGAACCGCCGAACACCTGCACTTTCAGGTCCACACCGACCCCAACACCACCCTCAGAGGTACCCTTGTCTACAGACCCCCTGGGCCCCGACCGCAGTTCAGCAACTCCATCGCTGACTTCATCAGCACACACGCCCTCGCCTCGATGGACTACATCCTCCTCGGGGACCTGAACTTCCACCTCGAGAACGACTCCAACTCTTCTACCCTGATCGACAACCTCACCAACCTCGGACTCAGACAACTCGTCACAACACCCACCCACTCCGCCGGCCACACGCTTGACCCCATCTTCTCAGCAAGGTCCCACGTCTTCTTCAACCACACCACCGAACTCCACTGGACCGACCACCGCTGCATCCACTTCACCTTCCAGAAACCCACCACACACCACCGCACCCAGCAGATGCCTCTCCGCTGCTGGAGCAAGGTCACCGAGGACCAGCTAACCACCGCCCTCGCCCAGAGACCACCTGCAGACCCAACCGACCCCGACACCTCAGACAATGGATCCATGACTGCGCCAACACCTTCGCCCCGCTCAAGAAGCCCTCCAACATCCACACCAGCAAGAGAGCCAGCTGGTTCACCGAACACCTACAGGCCTCCAAGCGAACCTGCCGAAAACTCGAAAAAAACTGGATCCGCGAACAAACACCGGAAAGCTACACAGCCCACAAGAACTCCACCCGCAGACACCACCACCAGCTCATCAGATCCGCCAAAAGGACCTCCTTCAAAGACCGCCTAGACAACAAAGCACACAACAGCAAAGAGCTCTTCAGCATCGTGAAGGAACTCTCCAACCCCAGCTCCCACACCAACGACATCCCACCGTCACAAGACCTGTGCGACTCGCTGGCCACCTTCTTCTACCGCAAGATCGCCGACATCCATGACAGCTTCGACGCTGTCACCACCCCTGCAACCGCTGAGACCCCCGCTCCCACGACCACCACCCTCACCAACTGCCTGCTCACCTGGACCAACATCAACGACGATGACACCATCAAGATCATGACCACCATCCACTCCGGATCCCCGGAAGACCCCTGCCCACACCACATCTTCAACAAAGCCAGCAGCACCATCGCACCCCATCTCCGGAAAACCATCAACATCTCCTTCGAGACAGCGAACTTCCCAGAGAGCTGGAAGCACGCAGAGATCAACGCCTTACTCATGAAACCCAAGGCGGACCCCAAGGACCTCAAGAACTTCTGACCCATATCCCTGCTCCCGTTCCCGGTGAAGGTCATCGAAAAGGCCGTCAACAAACAACTGACCAGCTTCCTCGAGGAGAACAGCATCCTGGACCCGTCCCGTCCGGGTTCCACAGCAACCACAGCACTGAAACAGCCCTCATCGCCGCCACCGACGACATCAGGACCCTGCTTGACAACGGAGAAAACGCGGCCCTCATCCTCCTGGACCTGTGAGCCGCCTTCGACACGGTCTGCCACCGCACACTACGAACACGCCTCCATGACGCCGGAATCCAAGAGAAGGCCCTAGACTGGACCACCTCCTTCCTCTACGGCAGAACTCAGAGCGTCCGCCTCTCCCCCTTCTGCTCCGAAGCCACCGAGATCATCTGTGGCGTACCCCAAGGCTCATCCCTCAGCTCTACATTGTTCAACGTCTACATGACACCACTTGCCCACGTCGCACAACGGCCCGACCTCAACATCATCCCCTATGCTGACACCCAGGTGATCCTCTCCCTCACCAAAGATCCCCACACCGCCAAAACCAACCTCCACGAAGGAATGAAGGCCGTCGCCGACTAGATGAGAAACAGCCGACTGAAGCTGAACTCAGACAAGATGGAGGTCCTCATCCTCGGATCCTCCCCCTCGGCCTGGGACGACTCCTGGTGGCCGACGGCACTAGGAGCACCCCCCACACCCACCGACCATGCACGCAACCTAGGGGTCATCCTCGACTCCACCCTCTCCATGACGAAGCAGGTCAATGCCGTCTCCTCCTCCTGCTTCAACACCCTCCGCATGCTTCGCAGGATCTTTAAGTGGATCCCCACCGAAACTAGAATGACGGTCACCCAGGCCCTCGTCACCGGTAGACTGGACTACGGCAACACACTCTACGTAGGAGCCCCGGCCAAACTCCTGAAACGGCTCCAACGCATCCAGAACGCCTCCGCACGCCTGATTCTCGACATCCCTCGCCGCAGCCACATCACACCCCACCTGAGAGACCTGCACTGGCTCCCCATCAACAAGAGGATAACCTTCAAGCTCCTCAACCACGCACACAAGGCACTCCACGACCCAGGACCAGCGTGCCTCAATAGCCGACTCAGCCTCTACACCCTTACCCGCCAGCTCCGCTCCGCAGACCGCACCCTCACCACTGTCCCCCGCATCCAAAAAGTGACCGCCGCCGGCAGATCATTCTCCCACCTCGCTGCCAAGACATGGAACACCCTCCCCATCTGCCTGTGGCAGACCGAAGACCTCCTTACCTTCAGGAGATTCCTCAAGACCTGGCTCTTTGAACAGTAGCAGTGTCCCCCCTCCCCTAGTGCCTTGAGACCCTCATGGGTATGTAGTGCGCTTTATAAATGCTATGATTGATTGATTGATGGCAGGCCTTATCAATCCTGAAGGCAGGGTGCTTGCTTATATGCAAGAGGGTGCCCAAGCATGAGCTGAGCCCCTCTGCAGCCTTCAGAATCCCTTCTCCGTAGTTGTCAGTGGTGCAGCCTGACCATATACTCTTAAGTGCATTATAACTAGGGCTCCCGGTTTTATGGTATTTATTTTTTTGCCATTTCCGTCTGTATTTATCCATATTTATTTTTTGGGCTTTTTTTCTGTATTTATCCATATTTATTTTTGCCACAAGCAAAAGGCGACGCTACAGCTAGTATTTTTCCACATTTATTTACACCATACGGCCCCACTGAGAGAAACTCGCACTGCCTTCAGCACAACTCAATTGTGCTGCGACTAAATTCAAATTATGCACTAGACAACAGTAAAATGCTGTCTGAAAAAAAATGAATAACACCCTGGAAAAAGCAAACACTCATAGGGGATGCAAGAATAAGCAAAGCATGTGAACTGTAATCAGAAAAAAACATGGTTACCTTAACGGTTTTAAACTCATTATTCAGAAATCAGTTAGTGATTTTGCCTGAAAAGTTCAAGACATGGCTACAGGACCAGGAAGGGACCCCTTTCAATGTCCATTGCTTATATCCTTTCAAAATGTATGCAGTTTGGTTTAAAAAAGACCACATCCCCAAACACAGAGCCGCATTTTATAAGCTAAAATAATTAAAAAGTTGAAAACGATCATATTAAACGTTTCCACTCTACCCATCAACCAGGTATTGCAGTCCCTTTAGGAATGGCGCACTTACCCACCCTGGGAAAACATTGTTGTTCAAAGAAAGAAGATAAAAAGAAAGTAGCGCTTTCACTGGCAAACTCTGTAAAGTGGCGCTAATGTGTGTGGGTGTAAATAACAGTCTGACCTGTCTGCTGTCCACTCTGTATTGCTTTATTTATTTAGGTATTTAACTATTTTTTCCTCTCCATTCCGAGGTTTTTCTTTTCAATAGAAAACGGTCAGAAAATGAGGACATTTACAGCCAAAGTGTTCAGCCTTTTTTGGATCAATTTCACAGGGGAACAAATAAAGAAAAGGAGAGGCAAGAGAGAGTTCCTTAAGAGCTGCCTCTTGAAATCAGCACGTAAGCAGGAGCGAGACAGAGACAGAAACAGATGGAGGAATAAAGAGAGGAGGGCAGCCGCCGGAGGCAGATCAGGAGTAGTGGACACCGTCCTTGCCATGAAGGAAAAGAGACAGCGTTTATTTTTTCTCCGTTCTCTGCCCTTCCCAGAACGGCGGAGCCTTCCTGCAGCATAACAAAGGGAAGAGGGCGGGGCCTCTGACTCCAGGCAGGTCAAGTGCAGGGCCATTAGGTAGCGCTTTCGCGTGCTAATGGCCCTGCGATAACAGAAGGGAGAGGGGAAATTCCTTTGTCCCCTCGTCCCCCCCACCCTTGTCCCCCGTGTCCCCCCCACGCCAAAATCTGGGGGGGATATATCCCCCGCGTCCCCCACACTTCCTACGCCCATGCCCAGAAGGAAAGGAGAAGAGCCTATGCAAAGGGGGCGGGAGGGGCAGGACTGGACATTTGAAACGCAAATGCACTTTGTTTTCTTACCTTTCAGAAGCATGGCGCGCAATGGCAGAGAGAGGGTGATGCAAGAGTTGTGCACTGGCTTGGCAGGTTGCTGGCAGTGCGTACCCCCCCCCCCCCACGTTTGTGGCAGCCCGGGCTGAAACAGCTTACACACAGCCGCCCCGAGCACTTCACAGGTCTTTAAAAGACCATTCGCTTGTTAATGGGGCTTTGTTGGTTGTTCACCCCTTCTAGAGCCCCTGCATCGCCACTCCGACTATTGCTGGAAGAATTAGCACGTTACACAATACTGCCCTGTCAGCTGAAACCCAGAGGCATCGGGTTTTTGCTTGCAGGAATCGGGAGGCGGGAGACTAGCGCGGCAACATTTACTCGTATTTTACCGTTTATAAATATAAATACAGACAAAGGAAATATCGATTTCCGTCTGTATTTATATGTATAAATCCGTAAATACGGAAAACCGGGAGCCCTAATTATAACTAAAACGGTTAATGCTAACTTTGGATTGGCTGCACGGAAACATGTCGTGTTTGGTGTCTGGCGTGAAACTAGACAAAGGAAATGGGTGTAGCCACCCCTCTTTCCAACCCCTCCCATAGGTGGGTCCCTAGAGTTAGTCCAACCCCTGGCAACAGGACTTTAGATATCCCTGGATGAAACTCTGTAGCTGAATCCTGGAACTTCAAAGAAATCTCCCTTGGGTCGAGGAGTGACTCCCCTGTTCGGCAGGCACCAATGAAGCATTTTGCCGGTCTACATCTCCGAAGCTCCTGCCGGTCTCTGAAGTATTTGCAGCTCAGGAAGAGGATTTCCAGACATCTTAGAAGCCGAACCGAGTCCCCAGCAAAGCTGAGACCCGCAGCCCTTGTGAGTAGCGTGGAACCGGAACTTCTGGTCACCATGCACATTTGCAGGTGCATTAACTTCCCTAAATCTCTCGAAGTCGTGCTTTGGGTTACTTGTAGCTGAAGCCCCGAGCGCCATCTGCACCGAAGATTGTGGGCCTACACTCCATGAGTGTTCCGCGAGTTTGCTTCTTGCATTTCCGCTCGAGGCCCCCTGTGAAGGTAACTCTGATTTTCCTTGGGCTTCCCTGGTTGCTCCAGATGTGCCCTGACTCCCCACCGTGTGGTGAGTCCCTCAGACCTTGTTGGTCTGCACAGAAGCATCTTTCTCCTTTCTGCGTTGGTTGCTGTTGTCAAGGCTTGTTGTGTCCAATCCGGGCACCGACACTGCAGCACTCGACATCCTTTGTGGCACAGCTCGAATCCAGCTCCTGGTCATCCTCGACGCCTCCTGGTCCTCGTGGCTGAAGAGTCAAGCTTCACCTTCTTCACCTGTAATCACCCGACTTCGGTGGGCATTCGCCTATCGTGCCCCTGGTCACTGGCAAGTGACCCAGACTCTGTCCCCTCTGCTTTTTGGTTCCTCTCGACTTCGATCCAGGCTTGGATCCCTTCGGACACTTCTCATCTTCCTGGCAGCAGCACTTCTTTGCCAGCTCCCATTGAAAACAACGACGCAACCCGACACCATTTGACACCTATGCACCCGGCTTCCCTGGGTGAGGTAACACGAGTACTCAGGTGCTCCCTTGGGTGTTGACCATCAACTTCCACCTGGAGAACAACAACGACCGCAACACCACCACCCTGCTTGACAACCTCGCCAACCTCGGACTCAAGCAGCTGGTGTCCACCCCCACCCACCTCGCCGGACACACACTCAACGCCGTCTTCTCATCCAGCAAAGACATCGCCTTCAGCCACGCCACTGTGTTGAAAATTGAAACAGCGATGTGATTAAGCATTCACTAAAGACATGAATTCCCCTTACTTAGAACTAGTTTCTCTTCTTATGTTGACTAATGTTCGGACTCCATTTTGTATTGTCATGTTTCCACGTGCTCTGCACGAGATGAGTCCTATCTTTGTGTTAGTTGCTCTTGTTATCTGCCTAGTAACAGTCTATAAATAGCTCCTTTGTCCGTCCGGCGCATGCCCAGACTTGACCACATCTGTTATCAGTTAATCCTTGCTTGACCATGTTTTCGCGGGCTCAGGAAATTAGTTACTCCGCCCACATATTGATTCTGTATCGAAAATGTCCATAAAAGGTAATGTTCTTTGCCTCATGTTGTATCCACCCACTTATGAGCCCCACTGTTGTGTATAAAAGGGGACTGTGTACGCAAGTTCTTTGTGCTACTCTATGCAATACTGAAGAGTGTTGTATAGGTTGTAGGACCACCCTTAAGGGTTAATAAACTTTGTCTTTGTACTTTGCAGTTTCCGTGCCAACTTCCTTGTAGCTTCCATTACAGGAGAGCGAACCCTTGTATGCTGCGGGCCTAGCTGGGGCCTGCATTCATCAACTGGACTCCACTGGACGGACCACAGCTGCGTCCACTTCACCTTCAGAAGAACCACGATCCACCACCACCAGCAACAGGATGCTCGAAGAAGCTGGAACAAGATCACAGCCGACCAGCTCACCGCTTCCCTGAGCCAGCACCCTCCAGCCAGCTCAGCGAACCCTAGCCATGCCGCCGACAACCTCACGAAGTGGATCAGCACCTGCGCGGACGAACTCGCCCCACTGAGGACCCCGCCCAGCAGACCCGGCAGCAAGAAGGCCCCATGGTTCACCGACTAACTCAAGAGCTCCAAGAAGAACTGCCGAGCCCTCGAGAAAGCCTGGAGAAGAGAGCCAACACCGGACAACATGACCACCCTCAAGCTCGCCACCCGGAAGCACCATCAACTAATCCACGCCACCAAGAAAACTGCATTCAAGGACCGGCTGGACAACAACGCACACAACTGCAAGGAACTCTTCAACATCGTGAAAGAGCTCTCCAACCCCAACGCCGGAAACAACGACATCACCCCATCGCAAGACCTCTGCAACTCCCTCGCCTCGTACTTCCACAACAAGATCGCTGACATACACAACAGCTTCATCCCACAAACAACGCCCCCCACGACCGCACCAACGCCCCCCACCACCACCCTCAGCGCCTGGACCCCGATCAACACAGAAGACACCATCCGCACGATGAACTCTATCCACTCCGGATCTCCGACCGACCCCTGCCCTCACCACGTATTCAACAAGGCCGACGCTGTCATCGCACCCCACCTGCGGGACATCATCAACACCTCCTTCGACACCGCCACCTTCCCTGAGAGCTGGAAGCACGCCGAACTCAGCGCTCTACTAAAGAAACCAACAGCGGACCCCACCGAACTCAAGAATTACCGCCCCATCTTGCTCCTCCCGTTTCCAGCCAAAGTCATCGAGAAGACCATCAACAAGCAGCTGGCTGCCTTCCTCGAGACGAATGGATCCCTCGACCCCTCACAGTCTGGCTTCCGAGCCAACCACAGCACCGAGACCGCCCTCATCGCTGCCACCGATGACATCCGAGCCCTGCTGGACAACGGAGAAACAGCGGCCCTCATCCTCCTAGACCTCTCCGCGGCATTCAACACTGTCTGCCACCGCACCCTAGTACAGCGCCTCAGCAACGTCGGAATCCAGGAGAAGGCACTGGAATGGATCATCTCCTTCCTCGACGGAAGGACACAGAGAGTCTGCCTACCACCGTACAAGTCAGAGGCCACCGTAGTCATCTGCGGCGTCCCCCAAGGATCCTCACTCAGCCCCACCCTCTTCAACGTCTACATGAGCCCCCTTGCGGCCATCGCACGCCAACACAACCTCAACATCATCTCCTACGCAGACGACACCCAGCTGATCCTCTCCCTGACCAACGACCCCGCCGCCGCCAGAGCCAACCTCCACGAAGGGATGAAAGACGTAGCCGAGTGGATGATGACCAGCCGCCTGAAACTGAACTCAGACAAGACGGAAGTCCTCATCCTGGGCTCCTCGCCCTCCGCCTGGGACGACTCCTGGTGGCCCCCGCCCTGGGCACCGCACCCAAACCGACAGACCACGCACGAAACCTGGGCTTCATCCTGGACTCCTCCCTCTCCATGACCAGACAAGTCAACGCCGTCTCCTCGTCCTGTTTCAACATCCTGCGCATGCTACGGAAGATCTTCCGGTGGATCCCCACCGAGACCAGGAAGACGGTCACCCAGGCCCTTGTCACCAGCCGACTGGACTACGGCAACGCCCTCTACGCCGGAACCACCGCCAAGCTCCAGAAGAGACTCCAGCGGATACAGAACGCCTCAGCCAGACTCATCCTCGACATCCCCCGAAGCAGCCACATCTCCGGACATCTGAGAGACCTGCACTGGCTCCCCGTCAACAAGAGAATCACCTTCCGTCTCCTCACCCACGCACACAAAGCCCTACACGACCAAGGCCCGAGCTACCTCAACAACCGCCTCAACTTCTACGCTCCCAAACGCCATCTCCGATCAACCAGCCACGCCCTCGCCGCCGTCCCCCGCATCCGAAGAGCGACTTCAGGAGGAAGGTCCTTCTCCTACCTGGCCGCCAAGTCCTGGAACTCCCTCCCGACCGACCTGCACCTGACCCAAGACCACCTCTCCTTCAGGAAGAAGCTCAAGACCTGGCTGTTCGAGCAGTAGCCCGCCCCCCCCCCCCCAAGCGCCTTGAGACCCTCCGGGTGAGTAGTGCGCTTTATAAATGACTTTGATTGATTGATTGATAGAACTTACCAAGTCCCAAAGGGTTTGGTCCTGACTCATTTCTAAGTGTCCCTAATCTTTGAAAAATCTAACCATGACTTTCCCCATAGAAGCTAACGGGAGCTCGCTGCTGTGTTCTCACACTGCACACGGCCTCCGTGGGTCCCCTGTGTCACTACCTTGGGTGGTTCCTTGGGGTCCCAGCGATTCTACAGGCTCTAGACCTTGTGTCTAGTTAAGTCGTGGTTCTTATACCACTATTTTAGTATATGGCTCGCCCCTAGGGCCTGACGTGTATTTGTGCTGTTTTACTGTACTATTAGAAGAGTAACTTATGTGTTTTGACCTCTAGCCTCATAAAGAGACTAGGAGGGTGTGTTTAGAAATAAATATATATATATATTATATATATATATTATGTATATATATACCTGGTGTGGTTGCCTTTCATTTAGCTATTCAAGAGATTATAGACTGGTAAAACAAGCTGCTTTACATTCCTTCAAGAGTTAGCCTGAAGGCTGCTCTCCATAGCTACCACTAGGATAGCTTTCAATAAAGGTTGTCTTTAACCTATCATCAATAAGGGGTTGTTTGGATTGGTACAAGGTGCCCACTATAACTAGGGGACAGCATATACCAGGCCAACTTCTTACACACAATAGATCCAACTGTGTGGGAGGGGTGATGAAAATCAGCTAGGATGGAATCTGTTCTGACCCATGCCATCTGTGCTGGTGTTAAAATGTCGTGTGGAAGTGTTCGGTGTGTCTTTAATGGCCAGCGGGTGCAGTTACCTTCCAGTCTGATGTCAGAACCGACTGAGCTGTTTCGGGGCTCATTCATTTTTTTGACTAGGAAACTGTAATTTTTTTTTTTTTTTTTTAAAACATGTTTTTTATTGCAACATTTTCAGCAAAATAACCATCGGGGCAACTGGCACCCCCCTACAATCTCCGAGCACACCCCTCGGTTTAGCAATTCACACAGCCATTTAGCCCACATCCCGGGGGCCGGGCGGCATATATAGACAGTTAAGCAAAGTAACACAACTGTCGCCTCATAGCGGTGCCTGGTCCATGCCCCATGGGAGCCTCTGCTTTTCTGTCCAATCAGATTCATTCCCCATCCAACTCGATATAACACTACCCTCCTACCTCAGGAACTCCCCCCCCCCTCCCACCCCACCCCCCAACTGCTGCTGATGTGGGCCCCTCCAGTGGTCCCTAACTCTAAGTTGTGCCATCCGTCAGAGGTTACATCTATTTTCCTCAGCCTCAAGGAACTCCGCTCTCCTCGCGCTCTCGTTCCGCCCGCTCGAGCCGGCTATCCTGCAGGGCCTGCCCGATCATCTCCCAAGCCCTTACCCACTCTAACCCCTGTTCATTGTCCGCCTTAAACGCCTGCCGCCGTCTAACTTCACTCTCGCATCTAGACCATTTTAGCAACTCGGATATCCACCGCCCGATTGATGGGCCCTCCCGGGACTTCCAGTGCCACGTAATTTCTCTCTGAGCCAACATGAGCCCCAAGTCAATAAATTTACTCGTCACTTTCGTCTTCGCTGTGTGAGGGAACCAGAGCAACAAGCACGCCCCCATATCAAACTCCACCTCCCGGTCCGTTATAGTATTCAAGATCTCTCCCACCTCAGCCCAGTATGACCCAAGCTTCGGGCACCCCCACAGCATATGATCTAGTTCAGCTCCCAGTGTGAAGCAGCGCGGGCAAGCGGCCTCCTGCACCTTAAAGTACCGGCTAATCTTTCCCGGGGTCAAATATGCCCTATGGAGGATGAAGAAATGCACCTGCTGAAAGCGGGCATTCCCGCTACCCTTCCATGTCCTCCGCATAATGTGGCTCCAGATCGTGTCCGGAATGGGTTTGCCTATGCTTTCCTCCCACCGCTCCTTCAATGCCGCAAGCGGCTCCAGCCCCTCCTGCAGCAATCTAGCCTGTAGGCATGTCACCGCCTTAATCGTTCCCGCCGCCATCACCACGTACTGACAGGTCAGTGCCACAGAGGGTTCCCCTCTCTCCAGTGTTTTTGCATCACCGCGCTCACCGCCGCGTGCAGGAGATAACTCTCATCCGGGAGGCCAAACTGCTCCTGCAAAACCCCGAAGGGGGCCAGCACCCCATCTATGTAGAGGTCCCCCACCATCTGCAGCCCCAGCTCTTCCCACTCCGCTAGCGGGGACCAGTCGCCTCCATGCGGCAGTGCCGTCAACATCCCCAGCGGGATCTCCGGTGCATAAGGTCTCACCGTCTTTGCTCTCCTCATGCCCCTCTGCCAGCATAGCCGGAGAGTCCGCTCCTCGATGGATAAATCTCTCAGGTCCAATTTCTGTTGCATGACTATGTAGGACAGGACATGCCTCTGGATGCCAGTCCCTCGTCCCAGCTCCGGGCCTCGGAACACTCTGGCAACATTCTGTGTCAGCACTTGTAGCTGCGCCGCCAGGTAGTATAATTCAAAATTGGGGTCCGCCAGTCCCCCCTCTAGTTTAGGCCGCATCAGAGCTGTCTGGGCTACCCGTCGCCGTCCCGTCCCCCATAGGAAGCCGATGATCTGCGACTTCAATTCTTTGAAGATCCTCTGCGGGATCCATATCGGCAGTTTGCGGAAATAATAGAGCAGTCGGGGCAGAGCCACCATCTTCAGCAACGCGACCCGGCCCAGCACCGAGAGCGGGAGGGCAGCCCAGAAGGCCATGCACCCCCTCAAGGCCCTTATGCAACGCCCTACATTACCGTCCAAGAGATTTTCGACGCCGTGGTATATCCGGACTCCCAGGTAAGTAAAGCACTTAGCTTCCCATACCACATCCCGAGTGGGAGGGCAATATGGGACATCTGCCCGCAGCGGGAAAACACAGGTTTTGGTCCAATTGACCTTGAGGCCCGAGAGCTCGCCGAAGCGCGACAGCATCTCCACAGCCCCCTCCAAGGCGTCACCGGAGTCCTCCAGGTACAGCAGGAGGTCATCCGCGTACAGGGAAATATGATGCTCCTCCTCCCAACATCGAACCCCGCCGTACACCGCTCCTGTCCGTGCTTGTGCCGCCAAAGGCTCCATCGCCAAGGCGAACAACAGGGGAGACAACGAGCAACCCTGCCGTGTGCCCCTGCGCACCGGGTAAGCTGCGGACACGACCGCTCCCAGCCGCACCCTGGCCGTAGCAGAGGAGTAAAGGACCCGTGTCCAACATCCAAACCCCTCCCCCAGGTCGGACTTCTCGAGCACCGCATCGAGGTATCCCCATTCGTGGCTATCGAAAGCCTTCTCGATGTCTACGGAGAGCACTGCCGGCCGCTGTTCTGGGCCCCAGACGCTGTCCATGATACGGACCAGGCGGCGAATATTCCAGGCCGTGCTCCTGGTGGGGATAAAACCGGCCTGGTCCCCGTGAACCAATTTGGTCATGTGCGGTAGTAATCTAGTGGCCAATATGCGACTCAATATTTTGTAGTCGACCGTCAGCATAGACAAAGGTCTATACGATGTCACATCCGAGGCATCCCTGCCGGGCTTCAACAGCGGCACCACCAATGCCTCCCTCATCGACTGGGGGAGTCTCCCCAGCTCCATGGCCTCAGTGTAGACCAGCAAGAGCCTGGGCGCTAAGGCATCCACAAACTGCGCGTAGAATTCGATCGGCAGGCCATCTACCCCCGGCGTTTTATTTCTGGCCATCTGCTTAATAGCCACCCGAATCTCCTGCAGCGTAATGGGTCCGCCCAGCACCGTCGCAGTTTCCGCATCTACCCGGGGGAGGCAAAGAGTCGCCAGATAGTCAGTTATTTCGGAGTTCTCCACCCCCAACTGGCTCTCATAGAGGACCGAATAGTATGACCTGAACCGCTGGAGCACCGTCCCCTGCGAGTAAACCATCTCCCCCGTCTCCGTTCTAATGCTCAGGACCGGGCAGCCCCGGGGTTCTGGGTTCGCTAGTCTAGCCAGTAGCGTTCCTACCTTGTCCCTTTCCGCATGCACTCTGACGAGATACTGCTTGTAGTCAAAGCCCCGCAGCCGCTCAGTTTCCGTCGCTACCACCTCCTTCGCCTCATGCAGCCTGTCCTGTAACTCTGGTCGCTCAGGCCTACGCTGCTCCAGATCCCTCAACACCCCCTCCGCCTTCTCCAGAGCCGTCAGGATGGTAGTCCTCACATTCGCAAATGTACCCATACAAACGCCTCTGGTCACCACCTTCATGGCATCCCATTCCATCGCCCTCGTGGCAGTGGAACCCTCATTCTCCGTAAAGTACTGCTCTACGCCCCGCTGGACCGCATCACTAAACACCGGATCTTCCAATGCCTCCGGCCTTAGGCGCCATGTCGGGACCGCCGATCGCGTCCGCCGCCACTGCAGCGTCAGCAGCAGCGGGTTATGGTCTGAGATAGTTCTAGTGAGGTACTCCGTGTGGGCCATCACGGGCGCCAAGTCCCTGCTGCACAAAATGGCATCTATCCTAACGTGCAGCGCGTGCAACGCGGAGAAGAAGGAATAGTCCCTGTTTCCCGGATGCTGCTCCCTCCACACATCTATCAACCCCCACCTCTCCTGCCAGTCCGCCCTGTGCGCCGCTAATCGGCGCACCGGCGAGTCAGCCAATGGCGGATGCGACCGGTCCAGTGCCACATCAGTGATCGAGTTGAAGTCCCCCCCTATCAATATGGGGCCCGCCAAGAAGTGCGCCAAGGAACCCGTCAAGCTAACAAAAAAGCGGGCCTGGTCTGTGTTGGGGGCATATATACTGCATAAGGCCACTTCCTGACCATAGAGCTTCCCCCCTACCGCCACAAATCTACCCTCCGGATCCACCAGCTGATTCGTGGCCTGAAATGGGATTCCTGCCCGCACCCATATCAACACTCCCCTGGCAAACGCCGAACACGTAGTCCCAAACACCTGGCCACGCCATCTCCTCTGCAGCGCAATGAGTTCCTGTTGAGTTAAGTGAGTTTCCTGCAGGAGTGCGATTTGTATGCCTCGCCTCACCAGGTGGGCATGGACCTTGTATCGTCTAGACATAGTGCGGAGGCCACGAACATTCCACGTGAGGCATTTCAAATTAGGTAATGTCCCCATTGCAACCAGAACCCCCCCAGCACACCAATATCCCCGGCCCACCTACAGCAGCGCAACAGAACCCCGCAACCAAAACAACCCCACAAACTCCCCCCCACCCACTCCCCAGAACAGGACCTAATAACGCACTATCAGCCCCCATCCAAACCTGCAACCCACCAAACCGTCTCTACTCTGTGGTCGTCTCCACAGGAAGCCTTAGGGGCAGCTCGAGGGTGATTCAGAACCGACCCAGGGCAGGCCAAGCCCCCCGCCCCGCACCCACCATCCCCGGAATGTCTCAGCACCATACCTGCAAGTCCCCCGAGAACCGGGACCCCCAGCCAGACCCGGAGTCGCAAATGTGGCCCCACCCTCCGCATCACCCGTTAAATAGTCCATCCGCCGTCTGTGGGGTGACCACCGCCCCCCCGGAGCTGTCAACCTCCGACATCTCTCCGCCGGACTGCCCGGCCTCCTCGCCAGAGTCCGAGCCCACTGAAGTCTGCTCCCCCTGAGAGCCCGTTATGATCGCCATCGCAGCCAGCGCCCTCCGCCTGTCGTCCGCCATCTGTCCATCCCGCTCCGCTCTCTGAAGTTTGTTGCGTTTGCGGATACGTTGAGATTTCCGCACTTGGACCGGTTTCTGTCTCTCCTTGTCCTCCGTCCTTCCCGGGCCGTGCCAGCACGATACGACTCCAGCCATGTCCACGCCTCAGCAGGGGTCTGAAAGAAGTAGGTCGTCCCGCCCAGGATAACCCGCAGTTTCGCCGGGAACAGCAGGGAGTACTGTAGGCCCTCGATCCGCAGTTCCTTTTTCACGGCCAGAAAGGAAGCCCTGTTCTTCTGTACCTCCTGCGTGTAGTCTGGGAACACCGTGACCGAGCTGTTGGCCACCTGAAAGGGGCCATCTGCGCGCGCCTTCTGGATCAGCAGGTTCCTATCCCTATAATGCAAAAGCCTGACCAGCATGGGTCTGGGAGGGCGGCCCTGCGCCGGCGGGCGAGCCGGGACCCTATGCGCCCGCTCCAGGGAGAAGAAGGGGGAGAGGCCCTCCGGGGCCACAGTCTTCCTAAACCAGTCCTCCATGTATGCCACGGCGTCATCCCCTTCAACTTGTTCCGGCAGGCCCACTACCCTCACGTTATTTCTCCGATTGCGACCTTCGGCGTCCTCCGCTCGCTTCTCCAGCGTCGCCAAACGGCCCAGGATATCAGCGAGTTTGCGTTCCGTGGTCGCCGCTGCTGGCCTGAGCTCCCGGATCGCCACCTCATTGTCTTTGACTCTGTCCGCCAGTTTGGCATGATCGGCCCGCAAGAGTCCCAGCCCAGTAGCAACCTGCGCTATGTCCTGATGCAAGGCCTCCTTGGTCGCCGTGATTGCCTCCAGGATCCCATCCAGCCGTTTGTTTAGGCGCCGTTCCTGCGCTGTGTCCCCCGGGTCATCGTGGGGTCCTCCAGCTGCGGCTGATGCCGCCGCCCGGCCGTGCCCAGGGGGCACATGCGGCGCGACACCCTTCGTGGTCATCCCGCCCTGCACCAGCTCCAGTTCAGGGCCCCACCAGCAGGCAGATCAAGTCCACCGTCTGTCCACTCCGGTAGAGAAGATCCAGGGCCCGGCACCCGCTCACCGAGCTCAATGTTCTCCTCGGGGGCAGTCCGCTCCCCCAGGGCCCGGCGGCCCAACAGCCCGGAGTCCCTCCGCCCGCGGCCAACAGGTCGTCCTCCCGCTAAGGCCACCGGCGCAAGGGCCCTCCGCGGCCTCTCCTGGCGATAGCAAACAGCGCGGGCGCACCACCTTCCTGCTCCAGCGCCGGGGACGATCCCGCTCGGTCCACCCCAATGGGCCAGCCTCACCTCCGGGGGGAGGGCGCCTCCACGCAGTCTTCAGGCCCTCCGGTCCACAGCGCTCCCTCAGCCCAGCGCTGCTATCTCCTCAGGCCGCCATCGCCATCCGGCCGCCACCACCACCGGGCGCGAGTCACCCGGCTCCGCCGCCAGCTCCTCCGCTGCTCCCACGCTCGTCCTCTCCGCAGCCCAGCAGCCTCATTCACCAGCGGGCAGGCGCTTTGCCCCGAAGTCTAGCGCCGGCTCCACTGTTCCTCCCGTAGTCTGCGCTGGGTGCCTCGAGGCGCGGCGTCCCGCACCAGGAGCCGGACTCCCTGCACCAGGGCGCTGCACGCTCCGGTGGGGGAGGAGGCGGCGGAATCTGCAGTCACCGCCGCGGCGGAGAGCGCCTCACTCCAACACCGTGGTCCCGGAGCCCCGGGCAGCAGGCGATCAGCCCCGCCCCGCTACACCAGCGGCAAGCTTCCCCGCGGTCACCAGCCTCCGGCCGGAGCTGTTTACTCTTCGCCGCCCGGGACCGCCGCCATCTTGTGCTGCAAACGCCGTTCGTCCCGCTCCGCGACCCGGCTCCAGCACCTCGCCAGGGTCCCCGCCGTCTCGTGCTCGGCGTCCACTGTCGTCCCGGCGCTCAGCGCAGCAGGCTCGCGCCAGCTGCGGCGCGTTTTGGCCGGTTTTCAGGATATTTATCGGGGATTAGGCACTGAGCTGCAGGCTCACGCCGCCATCCCGATCGGCGTCCAAACCACGCCCCTCTTGACTAGGAAACTGTAATGCTCCTTTCGAGCTTGCAATGAATTTTGCTCAACCTCTAAGGAGAAGAAGCTCATGACTTCCATTGATGCCCTGAAGAAGCAGTAATACTGTTGTATATCGCGAAACACGTCTTTGAACGTTCTTGTGGCTGTGTGTTTATCTTATAATTTACAAGATTTCCGGAAATGAATTCTACTATTGAGCAATCGACGTCCTTTATATTTAAATATGGATCGTATATGAACTCATGCTGAAGCTGCTTTTATATCCTAAAAGGTGTTAATGGTTTAAGAAAATAAATGTTTAATGCAATGTCAAGATTATAGCTTGAAAGATTAATTTCTTACAACTTGTAGTCCTCCTGTATTATGGAATCGCTTGTAGGATTCTATGTAACTAATGCATTAAATGTAAACACGGCTGGGATGGAGCCTTTTGGGTGGGTTTTAAGTACCTGCAGGGCCGCTGATCCACACAGTGCGAGTGTAAATCTTTGAATTTCCTAAAAAAACAGCTTTTGGAGTTAGTACTGGAACAAGGTAATTGTAATTCCCAAAGGGATTACCCTTCCTAAAGAAGTGTTAAGGTGGGAAGGTCTAGAAAATGTTGTTAATCTAAATCTGATTTTATGTTTTTTTACTAGGCTGTTAAACAGAATAAACAGTCACCTAATCTACTAGGTATAGTCACCACAACAACAGAGCAATGGAGCATTTTAATTTTTATTCTCAGAAATAGGAGATAGGTGAATGCATCAAAAGGTAACTGGAAGCTAACTGTGAGTCTGAATGCTGGTTTCGATTTAGAAAGAAGTATAGAGCATTAAAATAAATTTGTGTAGGAGAAAAGAGGCTTACATAACGTTGATCTTAGTTACCACTGTTACCATGCAACAGAATAAGAACATATCAGGAAAAATAGAAAATCCATAATACTCAACCAAACAAGCCAACACGTTTCGTTCTATTTAGAACTTCATCAGGGCAATAGTAACGTAACCATCATCGATATTAGTTTAAGAATCTCAAAATTATCAATAAATGGCTTGCTTTTGAAAAAGCACCCCCAAAAAATCGATTTTTAAATAAAACATTCAATAACTTCAACATTAAAATATTTTCAGAACTCATCAGGTTCCTCGGTTTGAAACCCAATATTACTAAATAAGCTAAGATAGTCAGTGATATTCGGCTTCACACTGTGGAAGGACAAGATGTCCGTGGGAAAGGTACCTTTATTCTCTTGGGTTCTTTAAGATTGTTCAATTAATTTATCATGTTACCTGTTGTCGCACTAGCGATGTTTTAGCGTATGTCTATTTGGGTGGATATTCACAAATAGATCACAGCGCGTCATTTGGAGTAAGCTCGAAGGAAGAACATGCGGAGGGTTCATCTGTAACACTTAATGGGAATGGGTTTAAAAGAAGAATGTTTATCTACGGTAATGATATCTGAAAATATTTTATGTTTCAGTTATTAAAGGTTTTATTTAAAAATCGAATGTTTGTGCATGTTCAAAAGCAAACCATTTATTGTTAATTTTGAGAAACTTGAACTAATATGTATGAGACTGTTATTATTGTCACCATATTGAATGCTATTTTTTGTTTTTTAAAACAGCCCTGGTTTCAGGGATGTGTGCCGGGCTCGTTCTGTACCCCAAAATTCTCGACATTAACCCTCATGGATATGTTGACCATCAGTGCAGATACTGAGTCACAGTCAAAGATGGGGTACGTATACGCACCAACAGAATGATTTTCCTACCATTGAAGGGGTTTGCGTGTCCCTTTGAAGGGTGTTTGGTGTCTTGGAGCGCTATAGCCACGTGTGAAGAGTGCGCAATGCTAGCTTAGCGCAGGCGCATTCGGGCGCCTGGAGTCTTGGGGCGCTATAGCCACGTGTGAAGAGTGCGCAATGCTAGCGTAGCGCATGCGCGTTCGGATGCTCACACTGGTGATAAAGGCGCTTTTCTTTGTCACTGTGGAAGGTGACATTCCAGCATCGCATACCAGACGGGGAAACAGTACCCTCTCAATCCTAGATTATATGATCAGTAGTATGGAGTTATTTGAGTCCGCTTCACACCTCCGCATTTACTTCACTGAAGAGAGTGACCATGCAATCCTCCTATTACATACCCAATGGAAGATATGCACCTCCTCTCCTAGTCAAATTATGTATAAACATAGCACAGTGGAGGCAAAAACAAACCAAAGGAGGCTCTACTGGAATTCATCTAAGTTAGATAAAATAACTACTCTAATCGATACAAATCATCTTCTACCTATAGAATTCTCCGCTGATGTAATAACAAACTTTGAATCCATTATCGAGAACTTAAAGCAATTTTTTCGAAACAAATTGCAACAAGTCGTATCAGTAACGAATAAAAACAAAAATAAAACCTCAAATTCTGCAACTACAAAAAGATTAAACAAACTTATCAGAGCACAATATGTGGACCGCTCAATTATAAGACAGGCAGAAATTAACAAACTGAAAAATCAACTCAAGCGAGAAAAGCGTCGCTTAAAAAGAATAACACAGGACAAAAACTGGGTCGATCTACAAATCGCGGCAAAACAGCGCAACCAACGATCATACTGGTCATTAATCGCAAAGGAAACCGGAGCAAAAAAGACCCTGCACCCCATTCCAGTTCCACCTCAAGAATGGGAAATCTACCTGACAGCTTTGTACAGAGCAAACACGAGTAATGAAGAGGCGGTAAACACCGGGAATAACAGCGAAGGAAACAACGCTCTGATCGGAACCGCCTACTCGTTCTCAATAGAAATGCATATCCGAAAGGCGAGACCCACAGGAGCCTCCGGCCCAGACCAAATTCCAATCAAGGTCCTACAGGCAGATCCTAAGGGTTGGAGTAAGATGCTCTCTCCCCTTTTTAATTTCATCTTTAAAACAGGATCAGTGCCAAAATCCTGGAAGGGGAGTATCATAATACCGATCTTCAAAAAAGGGTCAAGACATCAGGCTGGCAACTATCGCCAAATAGCATTACTAGATGCTACGGGGAAAATCTTCGCCGCCGAAGTGTTGGACCAACTAAAAAATTGGGCATTTTCTCAGGATCTAATCCCCTTATATCAGGCCGGCTTCAGGCCTAACCATTCGGTTATCGATAACATCGCGATACTACAAACAATCCTCGACAAATACGTCGTAGGTAAATCCCAACCGGTATACGCAACATTCATCGATTTTTTTACCGCATTTGACCGAGTAGACAGACCATCACTCTGGAAAAAACTGAGGAAGTTAAGAATCCCTGAACAATTATTACAAATTATAATTACACTGCACTCGCACACGTGGTGTCAAGTGCAAATGGGGAGTGAAAAGGGCCTGACCAACATAATTCCAACAGCAAATGGTCTTAAGCAGGGGTGTCTCCTAGCCCCCTTGTTATTCTCACTATATCTTAGTGATTTGCCTCAGCACCTGCAACAAACGCCAAGTCTGCCTCCTAAGATCGCAGCCCAGAATATTCACGACCTCTTATATGCAGACGATATCGTAATGTTAGATCTTACGCCCTTTGGCCTGCAAAGACTTCTAGTCACTCTGAACAAGTATAGTCAGGAAAACTTCTTAATTCCGAATCTCACCAAGACAAAAATAGTCTCCTTCTCAGGAAGAAAAAGAAGCACCAAATTCTGTTGGAGACTCGGCGCTGGAACAATAGAAGAGACAGAGGAATACACATACCTGGGCAGGATTTTCACTAAGACATTAAAAAACAATTTACAGGTTAATAACCTGACTAGGAAATCCGAGGTGCATGCCGGAGCCCTTCAAAGACTATACGCGGCTTCAGGCAACAGACATTTTTCATCCCTTCTCAAAGTATATAGTACAAAGATACCTCCAGTTTTATCATTTGCTTTGGAATATATTCCAATAAAACAGTGGTCATTCCTGGACCAAAAAGAAGGGAAGATACTGAGGAAAATGCTGAAGGTATCACACCCCACCCCGGTGCAAGCTCTTCGCCTCGAATTTTCTATCACGAGCTCCTACTCAAGAGCTATCGCAAACGTCATCAGGTGGGCATATAATCTGCTGCACGCAAAGGCTGGAACTCTCCGTTTACTACTTAAAATCGAGACCTTTGACTGTGACGCTCCGAAACAAGTATTCTTCAGCAACATGTCCACTGCATTTAAACTAGCTGAGATCAATGCTAACCTGTTGCTCACGTGGACTCCGTCACAACTGAAACTTTTTAAAAAATGTTTCACCCCCAGACTCAGTTATGACCTTGATTTTTCACACTGTGCGAAATTGACTCTGTATAAAAGTTTCACGGAAACAATCGCACCTAAGCAAGTGCAACAATACATATACTTCAATCTCTCGCACGGATCAAGGAGATCAATTACCCTGTTAAGGCTCGGCATCTTACCAGTGCTAACCACAACATCAAGATGGCACCCAAATGGATCTTCATTATGTAACTTCTGCCACGGAGGGGAGCAGGATGTAGAACATCTTTTATTCATATGCCCTAACCCAAAAGTAGTGGCAGCTAGGACAAAACATCTGTATCCTATATTCAATAACTGCCGTATCACCACCGTAAAGGATCTGATCACAGTATGCAAATTCCCTCCGAACGAACTAGTCTGTTATAACTTTTATAAATTTTTAAAACCTTTTTTAGCTTTGTATTAATATGAAATTCTAACAGTATATGATACTGAATTGTATCGTATAAAATTTGTGGTCCTCAGTAGAGTACCAAAACAAATAAAATAAACTTGAAACTTTGTCACTGTGTGCACACTGCGCACGCTTGTTCACAGCAGCCAATGTGTGGTATTCTCTCATGCTGTTATGTCAATATGTTGCATTTATGTAATCCTTAAATTTAGTGAGTAGTTCTGGAATTAAGAATGTGTTGGGTGCCTAGCTACAAGGTTCTTCAGTGAGCAGTTGCTGCTGGATTGCCTGTGGTTAGGACGTTTATGCTGTTACTCCTGAAATAAAAGAAGATTACAATTTCTTCATCACTGTCTCATGGTACATCATGACACTGGCGACGACCGGGAGTGGAAAGTTCCCATGAACACATCATTGAAAGCAGCGGAAAATTTTGAAGATTGCCTACAAATTTCAACCCCTACACTTCTACTTGGTGAGACTAATCTGTTCAAGCGTCCTAACACAATCCAGTTGTGGAAAAACAAGGTACTGGTACAGTCTGCTTTTATCTTGAAACGAGAATTTTGCTACCGTATACCTTGCAACTTAAAGGAGGCTTCTCTTGAACCTTCATTTTAATCCAGCATCTTAACAATCGTTCCGCGCTTATTGTATTCTGGTAGCGCTATATTTAATTCATACTATTTATGACTTTAAAGTACTTCAAATGCACGCTCACCTCTTGCGTCTTTTGAAATTCTCACGCGCTGTGCGGCCTTTCGGAATTACTCTGCTTCACGTCGCACCAGCGTTTCAAGCACGCCTACGCGTCACTGAAGCTGGTCTCCTTGCCAACACATCGATGCTCCTTCTTCGATGTCACAGAGGCGTATCAGCGTGTCCCTACGTCTGTGTGGCTTGTCTCCAGGCAACACATCGACACTTCTTCTTTCGAAGAACATTTTCTTAAGCGGCAACGCTGTATGTGTGTCTTCTGAAGTTCTTGTTTGTCATGTCACGCTGACAAACACAGCATTATTGAAGCTTCTATTTACAAAAATTCTTCTTTAGTTGCTTATTGTTTAAAATAAGCTGACAAGCACAGCAGAAGTTCTTGTTTGTCACGTCGCGGTGACAAACACCGCATTGTTGAAGCTCTAATTTACAAAATCTTCATTGGTTGCTTGTTGTTTATCCTACGCTGACAAGCACAGCAGAAGTTCTTGTTTGTCACGTCGCGGTGACAAACACAGCATTGTTGAAGCTCCTATTTACATGATTTTAATTGGTTGCTTGTTGTTTATCCTACGCTGACAAGCACAGCCTCACGCATCATCGTTATATAACAACTCGGTCACATTCTTTTGGAAACCTTGAATTATTTTTACAGATTATTGTTTATTTATTTGCAACATATTTTAATTCATTGTTGTTTTCTCTTGCTTTATATTTCAATCATTTTACTTTTCAGGTTAAAGGAACTACTCATAACTCACTAGTGAATTTAACAGTTTGCTTAATTTTAACACAAATATGCAAAATGTGACATCAGCACCCTTCTTCCTCTCAAACCCTGGTGAACCACCTATACGTTGGTCGAAATGGAAAAAAGTATTTCTCAACTATGCCAGAGTCTGTGGTGTGTCTTTGAGCACAGAAAGAAAATTTGCTCTTTTATTACATTGTCTTGGATCAGAGGGCCAAGATGTATTCGAACACCTCCCAGATTTAAACGATGATGAATCTGACAATCTCAATTAATTTGAAATTGGCCTTAAGAAGTACTATTTTAGAGCGCTATCATTTTGGGAGACGTGTACAACAACCTGATGAGTTGGTCGAGACCTACATCACAGCTTTGCGCAAATTGGGTTCTACTTGCAAGTTTGAAAACTCGTTAGAGGAACGCATTTGAGACCAATTCATGCTTGGTTGTAGTGTGGAAAAAATAAAAGATGAGCTCAGGCAAAAAGATGATCCGAATCTTGATGAGGTAATTATCTTAGCTAAGAGAATTGAACATTTGTTAGCTTGAGTGGAGGTCATAAAAAAAGGAGAATGGGAATTTTCAAGAAAAGCATCAAGAAAAGGTTCACGCCATCTATAAAAATTCTCTGAAGTCTTCTTTGAAGGAAAGTGATCTAACTAAGAAGGGTCGCCCTGCTAATTATTTTTCATCTACTTCCAGATGGAAGGAGGATACTAAGGTCAAACGTTTTCGTTGTGATCTTTATGGTCATCTTGCTAATGACAAATCCTGCACTGCTCTTTCTTCAAAATGTCACAACTGTGGGAAAACTGGTCACATTTCTAAAGCATGTAGAGCCAGGAAGCCTAAATCAAGCAAACGTGTCAAGTTAGTTTTTTTTTTAAACAATGACTCTGTATATGAACAAGAGAACCTACATTGTGGGGAGGTTATTTCATCAGGTGTCTTTAACAAGTGTGAAGGGCCTAAATTGTAGGAGTTAGAAAGAAATGATCCGCACACCCTTATGTTCATAAAAACATTCCAATTCCAGGCCTATGTATTAGCCTTGTATCCAATCTATGAGGTTCACAGTCATAACAATGATTATTGGACAAGAAATCGAACAGTCCAAATCTATAGAGAAAGCAGAGTCCACCGCGCTGTATTTCTTCAAAGATGTAACTTTTATTTCCTTATGGTGGTAGATCCACACAAGCACAAACTGCCTGTTGACTCTGTTCTTGTAAATGATTGTAACATTAGAATGCTCTTTGATTCAGGTGCTAAGATTTCTCTTATACCAAAAGATTTCTTTGATCTAAAATTG
The DNA here is from genome assembly GCF_964204655.1 of Triturus cristatus. NCBI lineage: Eukaryota > Metazoa > Chordata > Amphibia > Caudata > Salamandridae > Triturus > Triturus cristatus. The sequence goes on along the minus strand of NC_140584.1, from coordinate 1,208,990,271 downwards.
CATGGTAAAGTGAAAGTGCATAAGCCCGATATCAAACCTTTGGCATACGGAGGTCAACCCATAAAGTTTTTGGGTTATTTTTTGGTAATATTGAATATAAACAAAGACTAACTGCAGGTAAAATATACATATCATGCAGAGGTGACCGCATTATCAGTTGGTTTCACCAGACTGATCATGGTGTCTCATTGGTTCCAGGAGCTAATCCCTGTATTGTACTAGAAGACATATCACAATCCTCCTCTACTAAAAGCATTGGAAGTGTAGATACTTGTATGGAAGGAGGTTCATGCAAGAATGACTTTAACTTAAAGTTAGAAGCTGAATTCAAAGAAGTTTTAAATGAAAGGCTAGGTTGTCTTTCCGACTATGTTCATTAGATCATTTTGAAACCTGACTCTGTTCCCGTCTGATGCAAAGTACGAAATGTTCCCCTAGCAATGAAAGAATCTATGCATTTGGAACTTGAAAAGTTAAAACATGATGGTATTATTGTCGAGACTGAGGCAAGCCAGTGGTTGGCTCTGGTCGTTCTAGCACGCAAGGCCTCAGGTGAGGTGTGATTATGTGTGGACTTGCGTGCACTTAACCGTGCAGTTGTTGCGGACAAATATCCGCTTCCTAACATCTCTGAAATGCTTACACAATTAAAGAATTCTTGTATTTTCTCAACACTAGATTTACGTGCTGCCTATCATCAGGTAAAAATAGATACAGACTCCATGGCTCTGACTGCCTTTATTACCCCTTTCGGGACTTTCAAATTCACACGCCTTCCTTTGGGCCTAGTCTCCGCGGCCTCTGTTTTTCAGAGAGTCATGGAATATGTGTTGAAGGGAATAAAGGGAGTCAAGATCTACCAGGATGACGTGTTGATTCATGGCACTTGACAAGCCGAGCATGATTCGAGATTGAGAAGTGTCCTAGAGCAATTTCGCAACAGAGGGTTGACTCTTCGTGAAAATAAATGCAAATTTAATCTTACTGAAATAGATTATCTTGGACATCGTTTAACATGTGATGGTGTCAGACCCAAGGAACGTTTAGTAAAGACCATTGATGAATTACCTGTTCCCCAGTCTTGTTAAGAGCTTGTAACATGTTTGGGTATGGCCGAGTATTATAACAAGTTTGTGGCACATTTTGCCAGCCGTACTCATGCCCTCAGGTCTCTTCTTAAAAAAGGGATAACATTTCTTTGGTCACCCCAGTGTCAATTGGAGTTTGAGGAAGTCAAGGAAGCTCTCAAGTCAGCTTCATCCTTGCAGAAATTTGACACCTCTTCAGACTCTATTCTAATCACGGACGCGAGCTCTGGGAGCTGTCCTTAAACAATTCAAAGATGGTAAAGAAAAAACTATTATGTTTCTTTCTAGAGCTCTTGTGGGACCAGAATTACAATATTCCGTGATTGAAAAGGAAGCTCTTTGTATTTATTGGGCTATCAAGAAGCTCAAGACATTTCTATGGGGTTCTTCTGGTACATTCTGATCACAAACCACTTAAGGATTTGTTTGGCAAGAAAGATCTTAATGCAGTTTCTTCCAGGATCTGTAAATGGATTATTGCTCTTCAAGATTTTCATTTTTTTGTCAAATATATCCCAGGGGTTGATAATAAAGTTGCTGATTGTCTGTTGCGATTAATACCTGTAGGTTCTGATGATCTTGACTTTGATGACTCTTGGGAGATAGACAACTTCAAGGTGTGTGAGATTGTTGAGGGCGTTGTGTCAGAAATGGAATGGCGAGAATCCTTAAACAATGAAAAAGTTTTACTCGAAGTGTGCAAGTACGTGTCTGGTGGGTGGACGGGTATTAGGTCCCTTTCTGATGATGCAAAAAAAAATTGGAATGTGAGATATAAACTCTCTTTGTACAAGGATCTGTTGTGGAGAGGATCACGTCTGGTTCCACCACTTTTGCTTCAAGAGAAGATTATTCGTCTTGCACATGACGGTCACCAGGGTATATCAAAAACCAAGGAGAGAGTTTGTGTACACTTCTGGTGTCGATATTTTAGTAGAATGGTTGGTCAGAGACTGCTCTGAATGCAGGATGTCTGACAGTGTGCAAGACTAGGATTCAGCCGATGATTATTCGCAATACTCCTACTAGGTGTTGGCAAAATGTTGCAATTGATCTCTTAGGACCAATTTATTCCAAGGCTGGTCAGTTTTATGTCTTGGTCCTTATTGACATGTAGTCTAGATGGCCAGAGGTCACTCAGAGTATTGAAACCAGAGATGTGGTAAGATTTTTAGAGAATGTTTTCTACACAGAAGGTCTTCCTGAGACTGTTTTAAGTGACAATGGGGTGCAACTGGTCTCAAAGGAGATCGAAGACTTTCTGTATAAAAAAGGAATTATTCATAAAAAATTCCCCCTTTACCATCCCGAATGCAACGGGATGGTTGAGAGATTCAACCGAGTATTAAAAGAATCTATCCAATCAGCCAAGGAACAAGGTTGTGACTGGAGGAATGCAATTCTAGAGAGAGTTATGGCCTATCGTTTGACCCCTCATTCTACAACGGAGAAAGTTCCCTTTGAGTTATTTAGGGGACGTACACCTAATACTCAATTGTTTCAATCCTGGATGAGAGGGTATGGAGCTGACATTAGTATTCCTGAGGATCCTCAGTGGAGGGTTCGTCAGAATACTAAGTCCAAAAAGATGAAAGCAAACCGATGCCAGACATGCCGTTGCTCATACAATGGTTAATGTGGGTGATTGTGTGAGAGTTCGGTCTCCACAAAAAACTGGAGGAAATAAGTTCTCTATTCCACGCAAGGTAGTTAAGTTGTTTCAAAATGCAGTAAAACTGGATGATGGTCGCATTTGGAATCTTAATAGAATTGCTCCTGCGGGTTTCTTTACCTCTTCTATTTCTAATGCTCAACAATCTTCTTCTCCGCAATGCATACCTCCTCTGCATAGGGGTTCTTGTACTTGTTCTATTCCTGCAAAATTTCATGATTATGTCTGTAACTAAGTGTATCAGATATTATTCTTTTGTTTGGGGGTGGGTGTGTGGTATTCTCTCATGCTGTTATGTCAATATGTTGCATTTATGTAATCCTTAGGTTTAGTGAGTGGTTCTGGAATTAAGAATGTGTTGGGTGCCTCGCTACAAGGTTCTTCAGTGAGCAGTTGCTGCGGGATTGCCTGTGGTTAGGACGCTTATGCTGTTACTCCTGAAATAAAAGAAGATTACAATTTCTTCATCACTGTCTCATGGCACATCATGACACAATGCCATGAATGTCTGTCCATCCCCGGCCACCGACACTACTCTCCTAGCTGCAGTGATCGCCTACTCCCCACACGAGGCCTGCGTGGGCTGTATCTTCTGCTAACTGCCCTAGTCAGGCAGGACCCGCCTCTCCCCTCAGAGCTCAGTCACCAGCAGTACTCATCACAAACCTCCCAGCATGCGTCTGCTCCTCCTTTTAACACACTCTTGACTCTGGCCATCCCTACTCAATACACGTCTTCACTTTTCCCACTCCAGTGTCCGCCATCAGAGCCCCGCTCCCACCCTTCCCCCCCACCCTCCCCCTGTGGCTCTTACCTCTGCGCTTCTCACAGACCCAAACTGTGAGAAGTTGGCCTGATGTATGATGTCACTAGTTCTAGTGTACTCCTTATTTCAGTCCAAACAACCCTTCTGGTGATTGGTTGTAAAGTCAACCTTATAGACCAGCTATCCTAGTGGTAGCATGGACAAGAGCAGTCTTAGGCTAAACTCTGAATGGCATGTGAAGCCAGCTGTGATACCATATATAATCCCTTGAATACCAAATGAAAGGACACCACAACAGATATATATATAAAATAAAGTGTATTTATTCTCGTCAAACCCTCAGCACTCTTTATGAGATTAGAGGTAAGTACAACACAGTCTTATTTAAGCATACATTAAGTCACACAGGTAAGTAATACAGTTAGGCCCTAGGGGCCACGCAAACCATATACTAAAGAAGTGGTACAAGGACCACTGTCACGGAAATGGAATAGGCCTAGGGAATCGCTGGGGCTACACTACACTAGCAACAGTTAAGAAGTGGGAGGCCCACGGGATTCAGGTGCAGAGTGGAAACACTCACGCGTAATGCGTAAAAGTCGATAGAATTACTAGCAATTAGAAATTAACAGTTTAAGGACACTTCTGAAGCAGCTAGAGAGTCGAGACTCGGAAACTAGACCCTAGGATAGTCACTACCCTTGTGAGCACCGAAGTACCCAAGTTACCTAGCCCACGGGCTGCGGGTGCATAGGTGTGAACTTGCGTCGGATTTCGTCGTGGACTTCTATGGATGCCTGAAGGAAAGTTGCTGACAGGCAGTCAGTGAAGAGTGTCCGGTGGATCCCAAGGCTGGGAGCAAGAAGAGAGGATACCTGCAAGCAGAAGGGACAGAGTCAAGGTCACTAGCCAGTGACCACGTGGAACCAGGAAGGAACCAGGCGATGTCATGAAGATTGCAGGTGAAAGGTGAAGCTTGTCGCTGCCGCCACGGGTACCAGGAGACGTCGAGGACAACCAGGACCAGGAGGCGAGCTGTCCCACGAAGGCTCTTGCTGTCGGCGGCGTCGAAGTCGAACTAGGACTCACCAAGCCTTGGCAAGCGGAACCCACGAAGAACGGAGGACTTGCTTCTGGTGCAGACCAGGAAGGTCTAGGGTGCTTCTCTTTTACAAGGAAGCGGGAGCCAGTCTGGAGGAGCCAAACCAGCAGTGAAGATTTCAAGGTGTGTCGTCACAAAGGCCGCTAGCCAACGGGCCAGCAACTGGACAGACGCGGCAAGCAGGAAAATGCAGAAGGGCCCCACGCAGGACTCGTGGAGTGTGGGGGGCTGATCTTCGGTGCAGATGGTGCTTGGGGTTGGGGCTTCTCAATCCCCGGTGCACAACTTCGAGGGTGCCTCAGAAGCTGCGCTGAAAGATACTCGCCACTTTTCCCAGGTAGCCGGTCCCACGTCTCTCGTCGCCTCCACGGATCTCAGCTCGGCTGTGGATGTGGATCAGGGTCGGAGAAGTCTGGAAGTCAAGGCTCTGGTCGGGCTCTGCAGTCGGTCCCTCGTAGAACTTCAGCAAAGCAAAGGGTAGTCTCTTGATGGTGCCTGTTTGCACAGGGTAGCCACTCCGTGGCCACAAGGGAGATTCTTCAGTCTTCTTCTTTCATCGAATGTCGAAGGTCCAGAGTTTCTGTTCAAGTGGCAGGTTCAGGATAATCTAATCTCCTGGGGCCCAGCTACCACTCTTATACTAATCTGGGGGGCTGGGTTGCCTGCTAGGTCACGCCTTATGGGTGGGACCTGGGAGGGGGGTGGTTACACCCCCTTCCCTTTGTCCAGTTTCGCACCAGGACTGGGGCTGGAGTGCCCCAGCACCGGTTTGAACTGGACTATGCACGGGACACCTTGTGTGCCCCAGGCATGTCTCATTCTTTTCAGCCCTCCCTGCCCCAATACACTAAAGTCTGTCTGGGGAGGTGCTAGCACCTCCCCAAGCAGGAAACCTATTGTCCAAGCCTCCCTTGCCGGGATCACTCCCAGCAGCAGGAGGTCAGACTCGTGTCTGTGGCAGCAGCATCCATTTTGTGATGCTGGGGCTCTGGTTAACTTTAACCGGGTAAGTAGGTTACAACATGTCTTCTCCCTCTAGAAGGGAGGGATAATATCCTCATCCCCAGAAATGGGATGGGGGTATTATTCCAAAGTGTTAGACACCTTACACGACATGTTTTGATAAAGCCAAACCATAGTTACCATAATCGTTTAAGATTATAAGGCACTTTAAGAGTATATGGTAGGCTATATCATAGAACAGCTATAAGGACATGGTTCCGAAAGCTGCAGACAGGCTCAGCTCATGCTAGAGCACCATCTCACATGTTACCAAGCACTCTGCCTCCAGGGTTGTTAAGGCCTGCCATAGGAGTGCCTGATAGGTACACGGGTGTCTATATGTAAGTTAGGTATAGGAATACTACACCTAAGCAAGGAGTGATTACACGACCTTGCCCCAGCTGAGTGATCAGCCAGTTGTGTCATAATGGAAGGCCAGGCCAGGGGTGGCATAATACATGCTGCAGCCCCTGGTAGGCCTAGGGTACACCTATGCCCTGGGTACCTAAGGTACACTGTACAGGGGCCAATAAGGTGATCCTATCCAAATGGGTTATGCACCTAAAGTACATAGTATCAATTTAGAGAGAGAACAGCAGGGCTGTGGGTCTGATTAGCAGGCCCACAGCCACATCTAAGTCGAAAACCAGTAAAGCAAAAGCAAAAAGTGGGGGTGAACATAGAAAGCAGACCCTACTCTCCTACACAACCCCCCCCCCCCCAAACTTAGGGACATTAAACTAACCTTGACCAGTTGAGTCTTCATGTTCTAAGTGGAAATATCTGGAGAGTCCACCTGCATTGGCATGGTCAGTTCCAGGTCTATGTTCCACTGTGAAGTCCATCCCCTGTAGGGAAATGGACCACCTAAGAAGTTTGTGATTTTCACACTTCATCTGATTTAGCCACAAGAGGGGCTTATGGTCTGTCTGAATCTTGAAGTGAGTGTCAAACAAGTATGGCCTCAGCTTCTTCAGGGCCCAAACCACAGCAAAGGCCTCCCTCTCAATAGCTGACCAACGTTTCTCTCTAGGGGTCAGCCTTCTACTTATAAAAGCAATGGGCTGGTCTTGACCATCTATATTAAGTTGTGAAAGAACAGCTCCCACACCTAACTCAGAAGCATCTGTCTGGACAATGAACTCTTTGGAGTAGTCTGGACTTTTCAGAATAGGTGCACTGCACATGGCCTGCTTCAGGTCATCAAATGCTTTTTGACAGCTTACTGTCCACTGAACTTTCTTTGGCATTTTCTTGGAGGTCAAGTCATTAAGTGGTGTCACAATGGACCCAATGTTCTTAACAAACTTTCTGTAGTACCCAGTCAGGCCCAAGAAAGTTCTGACCTGAGTCTGGGTAGTTGGAGGAGTCCAGTCCTTTATGGCCTGGATCTTGCTCTCCAGTGGTTGAACCTGACCCCCACCAACTAGGTGGCCCAGGTATACAACCTTGCTCTGCCCTATCTGGCACTTAGTGGCCTTGATAGTGAGGCCTGCCTTTTGCAGGGCCTCTAAAACATTCCTCAGGTGGACCAGGTGATCCTCCCAGGTGGAGCTAAAGACAGCAATATCATCAAGATAAGCTGCACAATAATCATCCAACCCAGTAAGGACTTGATTCACCAACCTTTGGAAAGTGGTAGGTGCATTCTTCAAACCAAAGGGCATTACCACAAATTGATAATGTCCTCCTGGGGTCGAGAAAGCAGTTTTGGCCTTTGCATTCTCAGCTAGTCTGATTTGCCAGTAGCCTGCTGTCAGGTCAAATGTGCTCAAAAACTTAGCAGCTGCCAGTCTGTCAATGAGCTCATCTGCCCTAGGTATTGGGTGGGCATCTGGCCTAGTGACAGCATTGAGACCTCTGTAATCCACGCAAAACCTCATCTCTCTCTTACCATCTTGGGTGTGAGGTTTTGGCACAAGGACCACAGGACTAGCCCAAGGGCTCTCTGAAGGTTCAATGACTCCCAGCTCCAACATCTTTTGTACCTCAACTTTTATGCAGTCCCTGACATGGTCAGGTTGCCTGTAGATTTTACTCTTCACAGGCAGACTGTCACCAGTGTCCACCTCATGGGTGCACCAGTTTGTCTGACTTGGGGTCAGAGAGAACATATGTCTGTAGGATTGCAGAACCTGCCTGCAGTCCTGTTGCTGATGGACAGTGAGGCTGTCAGAAAAGACCACACCATCAACTGAGCCATCATCAGGGTTCTGAGTCAACAGGTCTGGGAGAGGGTCACTCTCTTCCTCCTGCCCCTCATCTGTAGGCATGAGTAAGCCCATGTCTGCCCTGTCAACATATGCCTTCAATCTGTTGACATGAAGCACCCTGTGGGGGCTTCTGGGAGTCCCAAGGTCCACCAAGTAGGTGACTTCTCCCTTTTTCTCAACAATAGTGTGGGGTCCAGACCATTTGTCTTGGAGTGCTGCTGGGGCCACTGGCTCCAACACCCACACTTTCTGCCCTGGCTGGCAAACAGTCAGCACAGCCTTTTGGTCATGCCAAGTTTTTTGGAGTTCTTGGCTTGCCTCAAGGTTTTTAGAAGCCTTCTTCATATACTCTGCCATCCTGGAGCGGAGACCAATTACATAATCCACTATATCAAGTTTGGGTTGTCTGAGAGGTCTCTCCCATCCTTCCCTTACTAAACATAGGGGTCCTCTTACAGGATGCCCAAACAAAAGCTCAAAAGGGCTGTAGCCAACCCCCTTTTGTGGGACCTCTCTGTAAGCAAACAGAAGGCAGGGTAAAAGGATGTCCCATCTTCGCCTAAGCTTGTCTGGTAAACCTTTTATCATTCCCTTTAGGGTCTTGTTGAATCTCTCAACAAGCCCATTGCACTGTGGGTGATAGGGTGTGGTGAACTTGTAGTTCACACCACACTCCTTCCACATTGCAGTCAAGTATCCTGACATGAAGTTGGCACCTCTGTCAGAAATGACCTCCTTTGGAAAGCCCACTCTGGAGAATACTCCAAGCAGGGCCCTTGCCACAACAGGAGCTGTTGTGGTCCTCAGGGGAATAGCTTCTGGATACCTGGTGGCATGGTCCACTATCACCAGTATAAATCTGTGCCCAGATGCTGTTTGTGGGTCCATTGGTCCTACAATATCTATGCCCACTCTTTCAAAGGGACCCCCACCACAGGTAGTGGTATAAGGGGGGCCTTTGTGGTGCCACCTGATTTGCCACTGGCTTGGCAGGTGACACAGGAGCGACAAACCTCTTTGGTATCTTCTGACATATGGGGCCAGTGAAAGTGAGGGACAAGCCTGTCCCAAGTCTTGTTCTGGCCTAAGTGTCCTGCAAGGGGAATATCATGGGCCAAGGTAAGAAGGAAGCCTCTGAACTTCAGTGGTATGACCAACCTCCTGGACGCACCAGGCTTGGGGTCTCTAGCCTCTGAATACAGTAGCCCTTCATCCCAATACACTCTATGGGTACCTTGAGCATTCCCTGCAGCCTCAGCCGCAGCCTGCTGTCTGAGGGGTTCAAGAGAGGGGCAGTCTAATTGAGCCTGCCTCAGATCTGCCCTTGAAGGTCCCCCTGTCCCACGAAACTCAACCTGATCAGGTTCAAGTTCTTCTAGGACAGTTCCTTCAGGGCCCTCGGAATCATCCTCCTGGGAGGGCTGATCCACCACCTGAGGCAGGGGGGAAGGCACAGCCTTAACCCTACTGCTCTTTCTCTTGGGTTGTGACTGGTCCATAGTTTCAGGATCCAGCACTTGTTCAGTGGTGCACCTTTTGGCCTGTGACCTGGTCACAGCAAGGACATGTGCATCTATCCCCAGCATTTCTGCATGGGCCCTATACTCCACTTCAGACCAAACTGAAGTTTCAAGATCATTGCCCAGTAAACACTCTACAGGAAGGCCTGAACTAACAACAACTTTCTTGAGGCCAGTTACCCCTCCCCAGGAGAAGTTAACAATAGCCACACTATGGGAGGTAGTGGCATTGCTAGCGTTGGTCACTAGGTAATTCTCACCTAGTATGATCTGTCCAGGGTCCACAAAGGCAGGTGTCACCATTGTGACACTAGTCCCAGTGTCCCTGTAGGCCTGAGCCATTCTTTGGTTGATAAAAGGAGTCTGTCTGTACTTGCCCAGGTTACTGGGGCCTACAGTAGAGGACAAAGCTAAGTCCCCATCACAGATCAGAACAGCCTGAGTAGGTATTCTGACTAGGCCAGAATCCTTCTCAGTTCGCAGGGTTAACCCTACTACACCCTTTTGCTGGGAACCACCACTTACAGCTGGACTAGGGGGTACAGTTGCCTTAGGGGCAATGGTGGCTGGGGACTTATCCTTTTTGGTGCACTCACTAAACCAATGTGAGTTGGACTTAAAATAGTTGCACCATGGTTTCTTTTGGCCATCTTTCTTTGTATCCTTTTTGGGACTACCCTCCCCCTGAGCCTTTTGGGGGCCTGGTGAAGACTTCTGGTCTTTTTGTTTCTGATCATTACCCTTCTGTTCTGCCTTTTTCTGATCACCACCCTGGTTCTGGTTTTTCTGCTTAACTCTAGTCCTGACCCATCTATCTGCCTTCTTTCCCAATTCTTGGGGAGAAGTCAGATCAGAATCAATCAGGTGTTGATGCAGTAGCTGGTTTTGACAGTTGTTAAGGATTTGTTCTCTCATGATCAAATTATACAATCCTGTATAGTCCTTAACCTTACTTCCCACTAGCCAGCCTTCCAGAGCCTTAGTGGCACAATCTACAAAGTCAGTCCAGTCCTGAGTCTGTTTCTTCTGGGTATCCCTGAACAACAACCTGTATTGTTCAGTGGTTAGGCCAAACCCATCAATTAGAGCACTCTTCAGGACAGTGTAATTGTCTGCATCCTCATCACTAACTGTGAGGAGCTTGTCTCTACCTTTCTCAGAAAAGGAGAGCCACGAGATAGCTGCCCACTGACTTTGGGGTACCTGCTGTACTTTGCAAGCTCTCTCCAAAGCAGTTATCCATTTGTGGATGTCATCCCCACACTTGTAGGGAGGGACAATCTTGCTCAGGTTTCTATTATCATAGTGCCTGTCTCTATCCTTAGGGATATTGCTGCCACCAGTGGGTTCTGACCCACTTAACTTTTGCTCTCTAGCCAGAGCAAGCTTCTCTTTGGCAAGGGCAAGTTCTTCCCTCTGAATCCTCAGATTAGCTTCCCTCATTCTGGCTTCAATGTTCGTTTCTCTCAGGGGAAGTCATTCCCCTGTGAGAGGAAGCATTAGAGATGCTAGAGACATGGGAGTGGATGGATTCCCTTGAAGGGGATCTGTCTCTCCTGCTTCTCTGTATAAGCCCACTTGGGGGTCTGTATGGGGGTATCCCGTGCAAACTCCCATGTAAGCTTAGGTTAGCCTGGCTAAGTCTTCCTACTTGGCCCTGGCTGTCTACCTCTTCATCTGAAGTCCCATCTGACTCATCTGTGGTGGGAAGACCCTCCTTTGTACCTAGGGTACTGGTCTGTGAGGCCCTAAAAGTATCATACTCCTCTAGGAGTTATACTAGCTGAAGGAGGGTAGGGTTTGCACCCTGTTTTAACTTTCTGGAGGTACACAATTGTCTCATCTCCTGAAAAGTTAGGGTATCATATCTAGAGGGGGTCTTCTTCAGACCTGCCCCTCCTGAGAGAGCATCTACTTGGTCTCCTCCCAGAGACATGATCTAGTGAGGGTGTGGTGTGTGCACCTACCTACACTAGTTGTTTCTACTAAACCTCTCTGGTAGTTGTAGTCAGGGTGTGTTACTCCCTTCAACCTACAACCACTAAGTCCAGTAGGACTTAAGTATTATAATCTATGTTATATGTACCTAAACAATATCTGTGTGATCTTTCAATTTAGTATCTCAAGATTACAATGGTATTACAACAGCAAGCTCAGATCCCAACCGCTGCTCACCAATGTGAGAAGTTGGCCTGATGTATGATGTCACTAGTTCTAGTGTACACCTTATATCAGTCCAAACAACCCTTATGGTGATTGGTTGTAAAGTCAACCTTATAGACCAGCTATCCTAGTGGTAGAATGGACAAGAGCAGTCTTAGGCTAAACTCTGAATGGCATGTGAAGCCAGCTGTGATACCATATATAATCCCTTGAATACCAAATGAAAGGACACCACAACAGATATATATATAAAATAGTGTATTTATTCTCGTCAAACCCTCAGCACTCTTTATGAGATTAGAGGTAAGTACAACACAGTCTTATTTAAGCATACATTAAGTCACACAGGTAAGTAACACAGTTAGGCCCTAGGGGCCACGCAAACCATATACTAAAGAAGTGGTATAAGGACCACTGTCACGGAAATAGGATAGGCCTAGGCCTAGGGAATCGCTGGGGCTACACTACACTACACTAGCAACAGTTAGGAAGTGGGAGGCCCACGGGATTCAGGTGCAGAGTGGAAACACTCACGCGTAATGCGTAAAAGTTGATAGAATTACTAGCAGTTAGAAATTAACAGTTTAAGGACACTTCTGAAGCAGCTAGAGAGTCGAGACTCGGAAACTAGACCCTAGGATAGTCACTACCCTTGTGAGCACCGAAGTACCCAAGTTACCTAGCCCACGGGCTGCGGGTGCATAGGTGTGAACTTGCGTCGGGTTTCGTTGTGGACTTCTATGGATGCCTGAAGGAAAGTTGCTGACAGGCAGTCAGTGAAGAGTGTCTGATGGATCCCAAGGCTGGGAGCAAGAAGAGAGGATACCTGCAAGCAGAAGGGACAGAGTCAAGGTCACTAGCCAGAGACCACGTGGAACCAGGAAGGAACCAGGCGATGTCGTGAAGATTGCAGGTGAAAGGTGAAGCTTGTCGCTGCAGCCATGGGTACCAGGAGACGTCGAGGACGACCAGGACCAGGAGGCGAGCTGTCCCACAAAGGCTCTTGCTGTCGGCGGCGTCGAAGTCGAACTAGGACTCACCAAGCCTTGGCAAGCGGAACCCACGAAGAACGGAGGACTTGCTTCTGGTGCAGACCAGGAAGGTCTGGGGTGCTTCTCTTTTACAAGGAAGCGGGAGCCAGTCTGGAGGAGCCAAACCAGCAAGGTGTGTTGTCACAAAGGCCGCTAGCCAACGGGCCAGCAACCGGACAGATGCGGCAAGCAGGAAAATGCAGAAGGGCCCCATGCAGGACTCGTGGAGTGTGGGGGGCTGATCTTCGGTGCAGATGGTGCTTGGGGTTGGGGCTTCTCAATCCCCGGTGCACAACTTCGAGGGTGCCTCAGAAGCTGCGCTGGAAGATACTCGCCACTTTTCCCAGGTAGCCGGTCCCACGTCTCTCGTCGCCTCCACGGATCTCAGCTCGGCTGTGGATGTGGATCAGGGTCGGAGAAGTCTGGAAGTCAAGGCTCTGGTCGGGCTCTGCAGTCGGTCCCTCGTAGAACTTCAGCAAAGCAAAGGGTAGTCTCTTGATGGTGCCTGTTTGCACACGGCAGCCACTCCTTGGCCACAAGGGAGATTCTTCAGTCTTCTTCTTTTGTCGAATGTCGAAGGTCCAGAGTTTCTGTTCAAGTTGCAGGTTCAGGATAATCTAATCTCCTGGGGCCCAGCTACCACTCTTATACTTATCTGGGGGGCTGGGTTGCCTGGTAGGTCACGCCTTATGGGTGGGATCTGGGAGGGGGGTGGTTACACCCCCTTCCCTTTGTCCAGTTTCGCGCCAGGACTGGGGCTGGAGTGCCCCAGCACCGGTTTGAACTGGACTATGCACGGGACACCTTGTGTGCCCCAGGCATGTCTCATTCTTTTCAGCCCTCCCTGCCCCAATACACTAAAGTCTGTCTGGGGAGGTGCTAGCACCTCCCCAAGCAGGAAACCTATTGTCCAAGCCTCCCTTGCCTGGATCACTCCCAGCAGCAGGAGGTCAGACTCGTGTCTGTGGCAGCAGCATCCATTTTGTGATGCTGGGGCTCTGGTTAACTTTAACCGGGTAAGTAGGTTACAACATGTCTTCTCCCTCTAGAAGGGAGGGATAATATCCTCATCCCCAGAAATGGGATGGGGGTATTATTCCAAAGTGTTAGACACCTTACACAACATGTTTTGATAAAGCCAAACCATAGTTACCATAACTGTTTAAGATTATAAGGCACTTTAAGAGTATATGGTAGGCTATATCATAGAACAGCTATAAGGACATGGTTCCGAAAGCTGCAGACTGGCTCAGCTCATGCTAGAGCACCATCTCACATGTTACCAAGCACTCTGCCTCCAGGATTGTCAAGGCCTGCCATAGGAGTGTCTGATAGGTACACATGTGTCTATATGTAAGTTAGGTATAGGAATACTACACCTAAGCAAGGGGTGATTACACGACCTTACCCCAGCTGAGTGATCAGCCAGTTGTGTCATAATGGAAGGCCAGGGGTGGCATAATACATGCTGCAGCCCCTGGTAGGCCTAGGGTACACCTATGCCCTGGGTACCTAAGGTACACTGTACAGGGGCCAATAAGGTGATCCTATCCAAATGGGTTATACACCTAAAGTACATAGTATCAATTTAGAGAGAGAACAGCAGGGCTATGGGTCTGATTAGCAGGCCCACAGCCACGTCTAAGTCGAAAACCAAAAAAGCAAAAGCAAAAAGTGGGGGTGAACATAGAAAGCAGACCCTACTCTCCTACATGAACCTTCCTCCTCGAGGAGGCTAGCGGCCACCCTGAGAAGCGATCTTCACCCTGTTTGTAAACCGGGGCCCCCTGAAGATGATGCCCCCTCCCCCAGTGGATTAGCTAGGGGTGGGCGGTGGGGACGGTCCGCCCCAGGCGTCACTATTTGGGGGGCGACAAAGGCATTCAGATAAGGCTTGGCCTGCTTTCGTGGACGTTCGGGGACGGGCAGAGAGGAATAGGACTCGGGCAATGTCCTCTTCTTTTTTGTGCTGGTAGCTGTCCCCCCCTCTCTTCCTATTATTCCCTCTCTTTCTGTCTTGCTCCTCACTTACTGAAAAACGTAACTTGAAGCAACGGTTCACAACCTCTTTCCTTCTTTCATTTAGTTGTTTCCCTGTGAAATGGATTCAAAAAAGAAAAACACTCTGGTGGGAAATGCCCTTTTTCTGACATTTTTCTCTTCCAAAGTGCAGCGGGATGGAGAGAAATAGAAGGTTTTAAATATGAAAAATAAATACATAACTAAATAAAGAAAGACCAAGTGGTTGCAAAGTGGCCAGATTGGTTTTATTCACATCCAAATACATCAGCCTCACTTTACAGACTTTGCAGTGAAGGGCTACTTTTGTTTTCTCGTCTTTCTTTGAACAGCATTGTTGTTCCCAGGTGGGAAAGTGCTCCATTCCTGGAGGGACTGCAATACCTGGTTGATGGGTGGATTGGAAAACATAATGTGTACCATGGCTCTGTGTTTATAGATGTTGTCTTTTTATACCATACTGCTAACATTTTGTAAGGATATAAGCAATGGACATTGAAACGGTTCCCTTCAGGGCCCTCTAGTCATGTCCTTAACTTTTCAGGTAAAACCACTCGCTGATCTCTGAATAGTGAGTGAGAGATCCTTATGGTAACCATGTTGTTTCTGCTTACATTTCACATGCTTTACTTAATCTTGCATTCCCTATGAGTGTTTGCTTTTACTTTTTTTTTTTAGTCTGCATATTACTCTTATCAACTGTATAATTTGAATTGTGCCACATCCAAGTGTTTATAGCCGGCACAATTAGGTTGTAGCTGAAGGCAGTGCGAGTTTCTCTCAGTGGGGCAGTATGGTGTTCAGTGGGGGAGAGGATGTGGCACTATGGCCAGAGCTGTCGAATTTGGAACTGGGGAACTGGGTTCAGCTTTCATGACCAGTCCACCAGACCACTCTACTGAGGGAGCACATTCCCATGCTAGACCGTAGAAGGCCCCACTAGACCTTAGAATGCTTGATGTCTTAGCACAAGCAGGTGTACCCTAGTGGTGTCAATTGTGAGTTAACCTTAAAGGCCTGTCCACCATAATCCATACTGAAGTTCATCTCCAGTCTTGCGGGTAGGCCTACGAAGCAGCACACCCTAGAGCAACAGTGATCCAGTCACTGTGACTCTGTCACTGAGGTCACATGAACCTTGAGCAGGTTAGGGCGATGCGAATGGTGTGACCTCACTCGGTACCTATTTCGGGTGAGTGCGTAGTGTCTGCAAGTATATTATGGTTTTAAAAAAACTGGCTGCCACCTTCCTGGCCTCTAGCAATTTTCAGAAACAATAAAAATGTCATGATAACTTTGGTGATTAATGTTCTTCCTAGAGAGAGATCCCAGTTTTGTCTAGTGGAAGGATTGACTCCTGGAAAGGTAGCACAGAGGGTTAATGTTCCTGTTGCAAAGAACATGTACCATGCAGATCACAAAGTGCACTGCTTTAATGGGGGGACCATGATGAATGGTCATTTAATATCACCTGTAGATGATGGATCCCTGAACAGTGTCATGTATGTGCATGTTTGCATTGTGCTGAGGGGATTACCAGGTAATTGTTCACGCAGCTCTCTGATGGATGTCACATGCGGTTTTTCTGAGTCCCCAGATAGATCATGCAGTCTGTGTGTTCTCTTTTGTACTGCCAGTCACTTCCAGTCACCGGTGTATTCAACTGTGTAGCCTTGGACCGTGTCATGTATGTGCATGTAACTTGCATGATCGACGTAACTATTAGTGGCGACCAGGCGCGCAACACCCATTGGACTCAAAGAGCTTCAGCCCCACCCCCCCCCCCCCTGTCGTGTGTGGCAGCTCCGGGATGAGACACCTTCCCGGGCAAAAAAGCAGCCGCACCCGAGCACTTCACAGGTTTTTAAACGACCATTTGCATGTTAATGAGGCCTCGCTGTTGTTTCACCCCTTGTAAGAGCCCCCTGCAGCTCCACTCTGCCTATTGATTAAAGTTCAGCCCCACCCCCGAAATTTTTGCTCAGCCGCCCCCCCCCCCCCCCCCCCCCCCCCGAAATTTGGCTCTAGTGCGCCTCCGGTGGCGACACTATGTGTCTCTCGGTCCTCTTTCAAGTGCTCGCCGTCCTTTTTCCACAGGAACCCCCCCCCAGGGGCGGCAATCTGAGGGATAGCCCCGGGCGCCACAAGCTCTTGCTACGCCTCTGCCCTTCCCCCAACCTCACCTGCCTCCCGCCTGAGACTCTCGAGTCCTTCTCTTTCACCCTTTCCATGAGATCTCCTGTGCCCGAGGCCTGTGACCCCTTTTCAGAAGTGACCGCCCCCATGAGACCTGCGCCCGCTCGCCTAGACGTCTCTCGGTGGCAGAGTGCGTCTCCTCTGGTGCCTTCAACGCAGGAGGGGCACACAGGCTCCATGATCGGGCTGCGACGGTGCCGTCCCGGCCCTTCCAGGAGCGCACGACGAGCAGGGCACAAGTCCTAAAAAAAGAAGTGGGGGGACGCTGTCACCGGAAGTGACGTCACAACAGGAATCCCATGAAAAGAAGTGGGGGGGACGCTGTCACCGGAAGTGACGTCACAACAGGAATCTCATGAGCATATCTTTGGTAATTTACGGGAAACTTCCCTCCCACCCGGGCTCTCTGCTCACACAATGCTGTCCAGCTTTTGGGCAGGGGGGACGGCGTCCACCCGGAAAAACCTCGTAAAATAAGTGGGGGGACGCCGTCCACCCGCGTGGTACCCCGACTCGAGCCCTGACGACGAGGCAGAACCCTCCTTCAGGTTGTCTTAAAATGCCATGGCGAGATATTCACGCTGGCTCCAACCTCACTTTCAGAAAAGCCTCCTCGCACAGAGCGGTTCCACACATTTCTTCAGAAGCCACCCCAAATGAGACCTCGCTTTTGCAACATCTCTTACAATTTTCGCATAATATTCAGACAGCCCAATCAACGCAAAGCGTCGCGAGGGAGGAGGCACCCTTCTCTTGGGGGTGCATACATGGGCTGGTGCGAACAGCCGTGCCAGGGCAGTTCATGCCCCCAGCCCTCTCCGGGCAGAGCTGAGGGCAGGTCCCCGACTCCCCCCTGCCCATCGGATGCAGCTGGAGTTTGTGCTCCATGACAGGCGGGCTGCAGCTCCACTGTCTCCCCACCGGAGGGCGCGCGCTGCACGCTTACATGGTGACCCTGGCCTCTGTGAGAACGGGGAGTCTACCTGCGGGCTCTGGGTGAATGAAATGCTGCGCAGTGACACTGTTCACCAGCTCTCCTCCCGCCACCCTTGTGTCTTTTTATTGTCTGCAGGCTCTGCCGGGGGAGGGAGCGCCCAGTCCAGGTTTCAGGGCTGCGAGTTTCCGGGCGAACCCAAGTTCAAGGAACGAGTTCTGGTTTGATGTCAATGGCTGGGTTTGAGGACGGTAGCAGACACTGAGGACACGTTTGAGGCGTTGACTCGGTATGAGGGCGGTGTTAGTCTTCAGCACTCAGTCCATGTTTGGTGACCCTGAGTCCCAGTCTTTGAGGACAACGTCCATCCTCGAGTATGTGGCCCAGATATTGGGGGGCACGGCCCGACTTTGAGTACTTAGTTCAGATTTGGGGACTGCGCCCTGGCTTTGAGCCCAGTACAGGATTGTAGGGAATGTCCTGGCTTTGAGCCCAGTACTGGGTTGTGAGGAGGGCCTGGCTTTGAGTTCAGTCCAGGGTCTGGCTTTGAGCCCAGTACAGGTTTGAGGCCGACGGCCTGCTTTGAGTCAAGCCCTCCTTTGAGTCCAGGTCTTGGCTTTGAGTCCAGTACAGGTTTGAGGGATAGGGTCTGGCTTTGAGTCCAGTACAGGTTTGCAGGATAGGGTCTGGCTTTGAGTCCAGTACAGGTTTGCGGGATAGGGTCTGGCTTTGAGTCCAGTACAGGTTTGAGGCCTACGGGCTGCTTTGAGTCCAGTACAGGTTTGCGGGATAGGGTCTGGCTTTGAGTCCAGTACAGGTTTGAGGCCTACGGGCTGCTTTGAGTCAAGCCCTCCTTTGATTCCAGGTCTTGGCTTTGAGTCCAGTACAAGTTTGAGGGAAAGGGTCTTGCTTTGAGTCCAGTACAGGTTTGAAGGATAGAGTCTGTCTTTGAGCCCAGTACAGGTTTGAGGGATAGGGTCAGGCTTTGAGTCCAGTACAGGTTTGCGGGATAGGGTCTGGCTTTGAGTCCAGTATAGGTTTGCGGGATAGGGTCTGGCTTTGAGTCCAGTACAGGTTTGCGGGATAGGGTCTGGCTTTGAGTCCAGTATAGGTTTGCGGGATAGGGTCTGGCTTTGAGTCCAGTACAGGTTTGAGGGATAGGGTTTTGAATGAATGAATGAAGTAGCATTTGTAAAGAGCATGGCTACCCGGAGGCATCCCAGCGCTAGGGTTGAACCGCAGTAGACTTACTCAATCAGTGTGGGAAAAGCCAGGTCTTAAGCCTTTTACGAAAAATGGAGTGATCAGATTCTTTACGCAAGTACAACGGCAAGGTGTTCCAAAGTTTGGGAGCAATATAAGAAAAAAGACGGCCTCCGCTTCTGGACCTCTTGATTCTAGGAACAAATGCCAGATGCAGATCACTGGAGCGTAGCTGTCTTTGAGCTTTGTAGGGTAGAACAAAGGAAGAGATAACGTCATGGCCCTTACCTCGAAGTATCTTGTGTGTGGTGCACAGGGCTTTAAAGTGAACCCTTTCCTGAATAGGAAGCCAATGTAGAGATCTAAGAGCGGGTTTAGCCGATTGGCGGCAAGGAACACCCTCCAGCTATCAGGCGGCACAGTTTTGCATAGTTTGAAGTTTTTTAAAGACTGCCCCAGGAGCACCAAGGTAAAGAGCGTTACCATAATCGAGGTGGGATAAGATCAACGCCTGGACTACGAGCTTCCTTACTGAAAAAGGGAGCAGAGGCAGTACTTTACGAAGGAGTTTTGCTTTGAGTTCAGTCCAGGGTCTGGCTTTGAGCCCAGTACTGGTTTGAGGCCTACTGCCTGCTTTGAGTCAAGCCCACCTTTAAAACCAGGTCTTGGCTTTGAGTACATTACAAGTTTGTGAGTCAGGTTCTGGCTTTGCGTACAGTCCACGTTTGAGGGGCAGGGTCTAGATTCGAGTACAGTCCATATTTGATGGATAGGGTCTGGTTTTGTGTCCAATGCAGGTTTGTGGAACATGGTCTGTCTTTGAGCCCAGTACTGGTTTTGGGGCAGGTTCTGGCTTTGAGTCCAGTACAGATTTGAGGGATAGGGTCTGGCTTTGAGTCATGTACAGGTTTGAGGTAAAGAGTCTAGCTCTGAGTCCAGTACAGGTTTGAGGGAAAGGGTCAGGCTTTGAGTCCAGTACAGGTTTGAAGGATAGGGTCTGTCTTTGAACCCAGTACAGGTTCGAGGGATAGGGTCTGGCTTTGAGTCCAGTACAGGTTTGAGGGATAGGGTCTAGCTCAGAGTCCAGTACAGGTTTGAGGGATAGGGTCTGGCTTTGAGTCCTTTCCAGATTTGAGGGAAAGGGTCAGGCTTTGAGTCCAGTACAGGTTTGAAGGATAGGGTCTGTCTTTGAGCCCAGTACAGGTTTGAGGGATAGGGTCTGGATTTGAGTCCAGTACAGGTTTGAGGGAAAGGGCCTGGCTTTGAGTCCAGTACAGGTTTGAGGGATAGGGTCTAGCTCTGAGTCCAGTACAGGTTTGAGGGATAGGGCCTGGCTTTGAGTCCAGTACAGGTTTTAGGTATAGGGTCTGGCTTTGAGTCCAGTACAGGTTTTAGGGTTAGGGTCTGGCTTTGAGTCCAGTGCATGTTTGTGGGGCAGGGTCTTGCTTTGAGTCCAGTACAGGTTTGAGAGATAGGGTCTGTCTTTGAGCCCAGTACTGGTTTTTGGGCAGGTTCTGGCTTTGAGTCCAGTACAGGTTTGAGGGATAGGGTCTGGCTTTGTGTCCAGTACAGGTTTGATGTAGAGGGTCTGGCTATGAGTTCAGTACAGGTTTGAGGGATAGGGTCTGTTTTTGAGTCAAGTACAGGTTTGAGGAATAGGGTCTAGCTCAGAGTCCAGTACAGGTTTGAGTGATAGGGTCTTGCATCGAGTCTGGTACAGGTTTGAGGGACAGGGTCTGGCTTTGAGTCCAGTACAGGTTTGAGGGATAGGATCTAGCTCTGAGTCCAGTACAGGTTTGAGGGATAGGGTCTGGCTTTGAGCCCAGTACAGGTTTTAGGGATAGGGTCTGGCTTTAAGTCCAGTACAGGTTTGAGGAACAGGGTCTGGCTTTGAATTCAGTACAGGTTTGAAGGACATGGTCAGTCTTTGAGCCCAGTACTGGTTTGAGGCCAGGGCCTGGCTTTGAGTGCAGTCCAGGTTTGAGGGATAGGGTCTGGCTCTGAGTCCAGTACAGGTTTGAGGGACAGGGTCTGGCTTTGAGTCAAGTACAGGTTTGAGGGATAGGGTGCAGCTCTGAATCCAGTACAGGTTTGAGGGATAGGGTCTGGCTTTGAGTCCAGTACAGGTTTGAGGGATAGGGTCTGGCTTTGACCCCAGTACTGATTTGTGGGCAGGTTCTGGCTTTGAGTCCAGTACAGGTTTGAGGGATAGGGTCTTGCTTTGAGTCCTGTACAGGTTTGTGGGACAGGGTCTGTCTTTGAGCCCAGTACTGGTTTGTGGGCAGCCTCCAGCTTTGAGTGCAGTCCAGGTTTGAGGGATAGAGTCTGGCTTTGAGTCCAGTACAGGTGTGAGGAATAGGGTAGAGCTCTGAGTCCAGTACAAGTTTGAGGGATAGGGTCTGGCTTTGAGTCCAGTACAGGTTTAATGGAAGGGGTTGGCTTTGAGTCCAGTACAGGTTTGAGTGATAGGGTCTTGCTTTGAGTCAAGTACAGGTTTGAGGGACAAGGTCAGTCTTTGAGCCCAGTACTAGTTTGTGGGCAGCCTCTGGCTTTGAGTGCAGTCCAGGTTTGAGGAATAGGGACTAGCTCTGAGTCCAGTTCAGGTTTGAGGGATAGGGTCTGGTTTTGAGTCCAGTACTGGTTTGAGGGAAAGGGGCTGGCTTTGAGTCCAGTACAGGTTTGAAGGATAGGGTCTGTCTTTGAGCCCAGTACAGGTTTGAGGGACAAGGTCTGGCTTTGAGTCTAGTGCATGTTTGAGGGACAGGGTGTGGCTTTGAGTACAGTGCAGGTTTGAGGGACAGGGTGTGGCTTTAAGTACAGTTCAGCTTTTGGGACGGGGTCTAGCTCTGAGTCCAGTGCAGGTTTGAGGGCCTGGCTTTGAGTCTAGTACAGGTACTTTTCTGCTGAGTCCAAAACTGTGCATCGTTGACTCAAATTAATGTATTCCGAAGTAGAAGGGGCAGTGGGAATAATAAGGTGCTGAGAGGACAATGAGCTGATAGCCACACTGTGGTCCTGGAAGATGAGAGGCTCGGGGTTAGAAGCCACACTGTGATACCGGAGGATGAGAGCCCACGAGATAGCAGAGGATGAGAGGCCAGGGTTAGTAGCCACACTGTGATACTCGAAGATAATAGGCTCAGAGTTAGTAGCTACTCTGGGCTAGCAGAGGAGGAGAGGCCACGAGTTAGTAGCCACACTGTGATCCTGGAGAACGAGAGGCCTGGAGTTAGTAGCCACACTGTGATGTCGGGGGGATGAGAAGCCAGGAGTTAGTAGTCAAATTGTGATACCTTAGGGTAAGAGGCCAGAAGTAAGTAGCTGCACTGTGATACAGGAGGATAAAATACTCAGGAATTACTAGCCACACTGATACTGGAGGATAAGAGGCCAGCAGTTAGTAGCCACACTGTGACACCAGAGGGTAAGAGAGCACACATTAGTAGCAACACTGTGAGAAAAGGAGGATAAAAGGCTGTGGAGTTACTAGCCACACTTTGATACCAGAGGATGAGAGGTGAGGAGTTTGTAGCTACGCTGTGATAGCAGAGGATGAAATACTCAAGAGTTACTAGCCACACTGTGACACTGGAAGATAAGAGGCCCTGATGTAGTAGCCACACTGTGATAGCAGAGAACAAGAGGCCAGGAGTTAATAGCCACACTGTGAAACTGGATGATGGGCAATCATGCGTTAGTAGCCACACTGTTTTACTGGAGGATCAGAGGCCTGGAGTCAGTAGCCACACTGTGATTATGCATAATTTGCGCAAAGTTTTCAAATGGATTCCGATGGACGCGAGAAAACCCCTAGTCCAGGGACTTATTATTAACCATATGGACTATGGGAATGCCTTGCTTGCAGCCACAAATGAAAACCTTCTTTCAAGGATGCAGGTTCTGCAGAACCCAGCAGCGAGGTTGGTACTCAATCTTCCACCAAGATCTCCATCGGTGCCCAATCTGAAACTCCTACACTGGCTGCCTGTAAGGAAGCGAATACATTTTAAGATTCTTTGCTAAACGCATACGAATATGTATGTAAAAGGTCCGGGCTTTTGGGCCAAAAAGTTAAGCTGGTATCTACCTGGCAGAACTTTGAGATCCAGTAACTCAGCAGTCCTCGCATCTCCTAGAATTCGTACCACCACAAACGGAGGCAGATCTTTCTCCTTCCTTGCCCCCACGTTCTGGAACAAACTGCCCCTTCATTTACGCACTACAATTGATCACAACTGCTTTCGTAAGAAGTTAAAGACATGGCTGTTCGACATCTGACTGCACCAAATCTATTTCATCTCAGAGTTATCCACCAGCACCATGAGACGTTTGTAGTGATGTGTGCGCTTAATAAATATCCCATGATTTGATTTGATACCAGAGATTGAAAGGACTGGAGGTAGTAGCCACACTCTGATAACAGAGAATGAGAGGTCAGGAGTTACTAGCCACACTGTGATACTGGAAGACAAGAGGCCAGTAGTTAGTAGCCACGCAGTGACACAGGAGGATGAAAGGACTGGTATTAGCAACCACACTGTGATACCCGAGGAGGAAATGACTGGAGTTAGTAGCCACACTGCGATAGAGAAGGATGAATGGACTGAAGTTAGTAGCCACACTGTGATACCAGAGGATGAAAGGACTGGAGATAGTAGCAGCACTGTGATAGAGGAGGATGAAATGACTGGATTTAGTAGCCACACAGTGATAGAGGAGAATGAAACGACTGGAGTTAATAGCCACACTGTGATAGAGGAGGACGAAAGGCCTAGAATTAGTAGCCACACAGTGATAGAGGAGGACAAAATGTCTGAATTTAGTAGCCACTTTGTGATACTGTAGGATGAAAGGACTGGCGATATTAGACGCACTGTGATAGATGAGGATGCGAGTCTGGAAATAGTCTCTGTAGGGCCTCCTGGTTGAATGGTTGTGTCCTGGTACTGTTATTCAAGTAGACTCTTCAGGGGCTCCTGCTTGTATGGTTGGGTCCTGGTCCTGTTATTGAAGTAGTCTCTGTAGGGGATCCTGGTTGAATGGTTCGGTTCGGGTCCTGTTATTGAAGTAGTCTCTGTAAGGCTCCTGGTTGAATGGTTTGGTCCTGGTTCTGTTATTCAAGTTGTCTCTTCAGGGGCTCCTGGTTGAATGGATGGGTCCTGGTCCTGTGATTGAAGTAGTCTCTGTAGGGGCTCTTCGTTGCATGGTTGGATACTGATCCTGTTATTGAAGTAGTCTCTGTAGAGGCTCCTGGTTGAATGGTTGGCTCCTGGTCCTGTTATTGAAGTAGTCTCTTTAAGGGCTCCTGTTTGAATGGTTCAGTCCTGATTCCGTTTTTGAAGTAGTCTCTGTAAGGCTCCTGGTTGAATGTTTGGGTCTGGGTCCTGTTATTGAAGTAGTCTCTGTAGGGGCTCCTAGTTGAATAGTTGCGCCCTATCCTGTTATTGAAGTAGTCTCTTTAAGGCTTCTGGTTGAATGGTTCGGTCCTGGTCCTGTTATTGAAGTAGTCTCTGTAGGGCTCTTGGTTGAATGGTTGGATACTGGTCCTGTTCTTGAAGTAGCCTCTGTAGGGGCTCCTGGTTGAATGGTTGTGTCCTAGTCCTGTTATTGAAGTAGTCTCTGTAAGGGCTCCTGGTTGAATGGTTGGGTCCTGGTCCCGTTATTGAAGTAGTGTCTGTAGGGGCTTCTGGTTGAATGGTTGTGTCCTGGTCCTGTTATTGAAGTAGTCTCTGTAGAGGCTCCTGGTTGAATGGTTCGGTCCTGGCCCTCATATTGAAGTAGTCTCTATAGCGGCTCCTGGTTAAATGGTTAGGTCCTGGTCCTGTTATTGAAGTAGTCTTTTTAGGGGCTCCTGGTTGAATGGTTGGGTCCTGGTCCTGTTATTAAAGTAGTCTCTGTAGAGGCTCCTGGTTGAATGGTTGTGTCCTGGTCCTGTTATTGAAGTAGTCTCTTTAAGGGCTCCTGGTTTAATGGTTCAGTCCTGGTCCTGTTATTGAAGTAGTCTCTGTAGGGGCTCTTGGTTGAATGGTTGGATACCGGTCCTGTTATTGAAGTAGTCTCTGTAGGGGCTCCTGGTTGAATGGCTGTGTCCTAGTCCTGTTATTGAAGTAGTCTCTTTAGGGGCTCCTAGTTGAATGGTTGGGTCCTGGTCCTGTTATTGAAGTAGTCTTTTTAGGGGCTCCTGGTTGAATGGTTGGTTCCTGATCCTGTTATTGAAGTAGTGTCTCTAGGGGCTCCTGGTTGAATGGTTGGGCCCTGGTCCTGTTATTGAAGTAGTCTCTTTAAGGGCTCCTGGTTGAATGGTTCGGTCCTGATTCTGTTTTTGAAGTAGTCTATGTAAGGCTCCTGGTTGAATGTTTTGGTCTGGGTCCTGTTATTGAAGTAGTCTCTGTAGAGGCTCCTGGTTGAATGGTTGGGTCCTGGTCCTTTTATTGAAGTAGTCTCTGTAGGGGCTCCTGGTTGAATGGTTGGGTCCTGGTCCTGTTATTGAAGTAGTCTCTGTAGCGGCTCCTAGTTGAATGGTTCGGTCCTGGACCTGTTATTGAATTAGTCTCTTTAGGGGCTCCTTGTTGAATGGTTGGCTCCTGGTCCTGTTATTGAATAAGTCTCTTTAGGGGCTCCTGGTTGAATGGTTGGATACTGGTCCTGTTATTTAAGTAGTCTCTGGAAGGCTCCTGGTTGAATGGATGGATACTGGTCCTGTTATTGAAGTAGTCTATTTAGGGGCTCCTGGGTGAATGGTTGGGTCCTGGTCCTGGGATTGAAATAGTCTCTGTAGGGGCTCCTGGTTGAATTATGAGTCCTGGTCCTGTTATTGAAGTAGTCTCTTTAAGGGCTCCTGGTTGAATGGTTCGGTCCTGATTCTGTTTTTTAAGTAGTCTCTGTGAGGCTCCTGGTTGAATGTTTTGGTCTGGGTCCTGTTATTGAAGTAGTCTCTGTAGAGGCTCCTGGTTGAATGGTTGGGTCCTGGTCCGGTTATTGAAGTAGTCTCTTGAAGTAGTCTCTGTAGTGGCTCCTGGTTGAATGGTTGTGTCCTGGTCCTGTTATTGAAGTAGTCTCTTTAAGGGCTCCTGGTTGAATGGTTCAGTCCTGATTCTGTTTTTGAAGTAGTCTATGTAAGGCTCCTGGTTGAATGTTTTGGTCTGGGTCCCGTTATTGAAGTAGTCTCTGTAGAGGCTCCTGGTTGAATGGTTGGGTCCTGGTCCTTTTATTAAAGTAGTCTCTGTAGGGGCTCCTGGTTGAATGGTTGGGTCCTGGTCCTGTTATTGAAATAGTCTCTGTAGGGGCTCCAGGTTGAATGGATGGATACTGGTCCTGTTATTTAAGTAGTCTCTGTAAGGCTCCTGGTTGAATGGATGGATACTGGTCCTGTTATTGAAGTAGTCTTTTTAGGGGCTCCTGGTTGAATGGTTGGGTCCTGGTCCTGGTATTGAAGTAGTCTCTGTAGGGGCTCCTGGTTGAATTATGAGTCCTGGTCCTGTTATTGAAGTAGTCTCTTTAGGGGCTCCTGGTTGAATGGTTCGGTCCTGATTCTGTTTTTGAAGTAGTCTCTGTAAGGCTCCTGGTTGAATGTTTTGGTCTGGGTCCTGTTATTGAAGTAGTCTCTGTAGTGGCTCCTGGTTGAATGTTTGGGTCCTGGTCCGGTTATTGAAGTAGTCTCTTGAAGTAGGCTCTGTAGTGGCTCCTGGTTTAATGGTTGTGTCCTGGTCCTCTTATTGAAGTAGTCTCTGTAGGTGCTCCTGGTTGAATGGTTACGCCCTATCTTGTTATTGAAGTAGTCTCTGTAGGGGCTCCTGGTTGAATGGTTGGGTCCTGGTCCTGTTATTGAAGTAGTCTCTGTAGGGGCTCCTGGTTGAATGGATGGATACTGGTCCTGTTATTGAAGTAGTCTCTGTAAGGCTCCTGGTTGAATGGTTAGTCTTGGTCTTGTTATTAAAGTAGTCTCTGTAGGGGCTTCTGGTTGAATGGTTGGGTCCTGGTCCTGTTATTGAAGTAGTCTCTGTATGGGCTCTTGGTTGAATGATGTAATGTATCCAGCATTTATAAAGCGCTCTATCACCCCACGGGTATCCTGGCGCTGTAGGACAGAGGTTCCACTACGCACACAGAATTTACCTACCGCAGGTGATACAGCACTACACCCTGGGGAAAAGGTGGGTTTTAACTTTTTTCCTAAACTGTACACACTCCTCTAATTCTCTGATGTTCAAGGGTAGGTTGTTCCACAGCTGTGCCGCTGCACAGCTGAATGCTCTGCCTCCGAATCTGGAAGTTTGTACTCTGGTGGTGCGGGCCAGGTGAGCAGTAGAGGAGTGAAGAGTTCGTGACGGGGAGTACCAAACAATTTTTTTCTGCAGAGGTCCAAGCCCATGAAGATCCTTGAACACAATGTGCCTGTAGCTTTGAACTGGATTCTCTGGGCCAGAGGAAGCCAGTGGAGATCAATAAGAGCCGCAGATGCAGAGCCATCCCGTCTCCTCTTTAAGGCTAACTTGGCAGCTATTGTTTGTATTCTTTGTAGTCTCTTAATAAGAAAATTAGGTGCACTAAGAAGCAGGGTGTTACAGTAGTCCAGTCGGCTCAGGATGACGCTTCTGACTACTATAAAGCCCTGGCTGACAAAGGCAACATGGGAAGGATTTTCCGCAAGGCTTTGATATGGGAGAATCAGGTGCCGACTGTTTTATTTACATGTTTCTCCATACTCAGCTTGTTGTCGAAGACTACCCCCAGATTGCGCACTTCAGCCGCTGGTGTGGGAGGTGTGTCTGTCTGGATAGGCCAGAATTCATCTGGAAGTGGGCGAGGAACTTTTTTCACTGTGCAGTGCAGTATTTCTGTTTTCCCACCATTGAACTGCAGGGAATTATCCATAAGCCAACTAGCAGTCTTCTGCATACATTTGTGGAAGTCACTGAGTGACGTAGACTCCCTACCTTCCAGAGACAGAATGAGCTGCGTGTCGTCAGCATAATTCATCAGCTTAATGTTACAGGATTTAATGATGGGAATCAGAGGTCTTAAATAAATATGGAAAAAGATTGGGCTAATGGAAGATCCTTGAGGGACCCCATGCTCAACCGTTCTAAATTTGGATGAAAAGGGGGGGGGGGGAGTCGTACCGCTTGTTGCCTATTTTCCAGATAGGACTTAAGTCAATTAAAAGCAAGGTCCTCCAGCCCAAGTTCCGCAAGCCGTCTCAATAAAAGTTTGTGGTTGACCGTGTCGAATGAGGCAGACATGTTGAGTAAAATCAACACGGTTGATTGACCTCTGTCTGCCCGCATTCTATGTTCGTCCAAGACCACTACCGATGCTGTCTCTATCCCGTGGCCTGGTCGAAAACCAAATTGCTCGTCTTCAAATCTCAAGTTAGTTTCCCAAATGGTAGATGGAGTTCTGCTGACCAGGCGTTCAAGAATTTTTACAGGGTAAGGGAGAAGTGATATAGGACGGTAATTGTTTGGGCACTGAGGGTCAAGGGTAGGTTTCTTCAGCAGGGGTGTCACTAAAGCCTGTTTCCAGCAGGAAGGATCTATCCCATTGTTCAAGGATTAACTGCACATCCGATGGAGCTGTGGTATTAACTGTCTGCCATACTCCTTCCAGACCTTGGGGGGGGAGAGGGTCCAATGGGGATCCAGATTTAGTGCTCATAGCAAGTTTGTAGAACTCGTCTTCCGTAGGTGGAATAAACTGGTTTAGAGTTGTTGGTCTACACTCGCATGCCCCTTCATTTATTTGACCTGCTGATGGCTGATCGTAAGTCTCAGAGACCGTATCACTAGGATTATCCTGACTTATTAACAACCCAGTTATTATCTTAGAGATTTTCTCCTAAAAAAAATAGCTAAGCTGTCGGAGAGTTCTTGAGTTGCGACAGTCTGATTATTTTAGGCAGTCAGGTTTGGATAATTCTTCAGCTATTTTGAAGACCCTGTGAGTTTTATTAGGGGCCTCCATAATAGAATTGGCAAAAAACTCCGCCTTAGCTTTGGAGATTTCATTTTTATAGTTATTCAAGTTGACCTTCAACGATTCTTTATCAGTGGTAGCATAGCCTTTCCTCCATTTCCTTTCTGCCAATCTGCAGTTGTTTCTGAGAACTCTTAAATGATTGGGTCCTAGTCCTGTTATTGAAGTAGTCTCTTCAGGGGCTCCTGGTTGAATGGTTGGGTCTGAGGTTCCGTGAATCCTGAACCCGTTCAAATAAGATTGTTGTATCGTGACGATTTTGGTATCAGCGCACCGCAAATGACGAGTGCGGTATGCATGAGTGTTTTCATCATGTCACACCGATGGATTCACTATGTATTTAACGATCTAGTCTGAACCCTTGGGTTTCAGACTGTGCATAGCAGCCATTTTGTGGTTGCTCTCACATAGACTGATGACTACAGCATGACCGTGGCCAAACGGGTCTCTAGGGACACATACACCTTAGCGTGAATTCTTGCTGACTTCTGTTTGACCTGAGTGAACTGACCCTGCTGCCCGAGGCTAAACTGTTGAGCCTCCTCCTTGTCAAGCAGGTGGTCAGATAGAGATCAGAGAGCAGGATATTGCTGATTTTATGACACACGCACACACCCCTCTATCTTGCTCCTCATCTGTTTCTGTTTCTTTCTTTATGGCCTAATTATTGATTTGGGTTGAGGTCTTTTATGGTGGGCCCGTCCGGCCTGTTCGAGTAAGAATGCTGGATTTTGCCTTGTCATTTTTGGTGGGCTGGACAACTGAAAGTGGGCTTGTCGTTATGTGATACTCCGGTAATGTCATCCTTTGATTGGTCAATTTGTAAGTAATTGATGCTAGTCAGGAACGTGATTTTTGGCATAAAAGACGATGCTTCGCCCTATGAATTTGAGCAGTCTCCTGAGAACATACACCGTGTTGTACTTCTAGGACCTCTGTTACTGGCTGCAGCTAATAAAATTGATCTTTGGCGTCACCAAGAAGAATCCCGTGTCTCTGTACTCTAAGACAGGTGAACCCGAAGACTTCGGGCGTGCCCCCTGCGCCGCTGGGTTTAAATCCCGGTTCTTCAGTTGGCGCCCACGTGGGGCGACTTCAGTGGTACCGGTCCAAGCCTGAAGATCGTGAGGAGCTTCGTGTGAAAATTCTGGAGGGAGGCCTACCACTTCATTGACCCCTGTATGTCGTTGTGGTCCGAAAGTCTTTGCTGCGAAGTTCCCCGCTTTCCGACGGCTGCGAAGGACTGCTGCCCTGACTGTCGCCCTGTCTTGGAGCCCTTTGATGATTTGTAAAGCGAGACGATAGACGGGTCTTCTGGCGACGTCATCGATATTTCAGTTAAGTGTGCGTGGAGCGTCTCCCAGTCCTTAGTTTGTTTTGGTATCCTTCGGGATCGCTTTGATTTGGTACCTGCAGGCCCCAAAGCCGAGGGACTCGTGTATTCACGAGGCTATCGTTTTGATATTCCCTTGAGGTTTGAAGCTAGACTAGTGAGTGAAGATGCCTGGTCTTAGCAGACTTGGAAAGATATTTTGTTGTGGTTGTAATAGGGATTCCCGATTGGAGGACTCGTGTCCGGTGCCTCCGATTGGAACTCCGACCTATGAGCTCTATTTAAAACATGGCGTGGGCCCCATTACGTATAATGATGTATGGATTAGGTATACTAGGAAGGATGGTGTCCTAAAATAGCCCCAATATGGTAGTTATGACACGGAGATTTTAGATAATTTAGAAGTTAGACTCTTCAAAAAGAAAGGCCGGCCGGCAACGTTTGACTCTTTCCGCCTTTGGCGAAAGGAAGCCAAACAGAAGGAAATTAAGTTATCGAAACGAAATAAGCGTGAACGAGGTATGTCGATGGTGCAAGCTGCTATACAGTTTAGGGATAATGAGGAAGAACAAGAAAGCGAACAGATGCTTAGGCAACGTAAACTAGCGGTAGACAAATGTTATCCAGCTTTGCCGCCTCAACAGCAAGAAAAAATGAAAGCTCTTGTGAAAGATCCTTTAATGTCGCATCTACTAAGTTCGCCACCCCCTTATGTTCAGAGTGCTACCGCACCTTCGCTACTTGTAGTTGCGCAACCTCCGGTTGTTTTACCTCCAGTAGTTCCTCAACAGCCAGCTCTTCTTCCACTGGCTACTACTGCTTTGGCGCAGCCTCCTCAAGGGCCGCCGTCTTTGCTACCTCCTTTGTCTGCTACTCCTATACCTGTGTTGTCTGTTCCTTCTGTTACTGTTCCGATTTCGGTTCCTTCTCATTCCGCTTTGTCTCCTGTTCTTGTGTCACCTTCTCCTTCTGCTCGACGGAGAATGACTGATGCGGTTGCTAGTCTCTTTTCTCCTCTGATGGGTTCATTGGGTATGTCTCCTGTTGTAGAGCGTAAGCAATTGCGTAGTCAATTGCCTGGTCCTGATGAACGGACAGTGCTGGATCACTTGGCGCGTAAATGGGTTACATATCCTTCGTACTATGATCTTGAGGGTGTTATGGATGTTTTCCATCAATGGGAAGCACCGAAACAAAGATATGTATTTGATATGATGTGTTCTTTCCTTCGTGAACAATGAGAAGATAGTGTGGTAGAACAGACTCCGCCTGAGTTGTTCCGTGTGCAGTCCGAGTTTGCGAAAGGAACTATAGTGGGTCTTGATGTCGGAAAAGCAGTCGCGACATTGTTGTCGTTTAGGAGTGAGTCTCCTTCCAGGTCACTATTTCAGCCTGATTCTTCAGTTAGGAGAAAGGCGCGTCAATATCCAATGCGTGAGGTTCCTCCCGTTTGGAGACCTGGTGATTTGCAAGCTAATCCACCTGTTCTGCCACATTTCCAGCGCGTTTGGGTACATGTTCCATGGAAGCGTGCCGAAGTCCTAGCTCTAAAGCAGACGCTGCCTGATCCATATAAAAATCCTGCGGGGTTTTATAAGGAGCTATCTCAAACTACGAGTTCATGTATTATGAATTTGGCTGATGTAGATATGTTATTTGGGAATGTTGTTCCACAGCCTATATGGGGTAAGATTCGTCATACGGATCATGCGCAGGAATTGGGTGATACATGGAATAATCTTAGAACTGCAGATGAAAGACAGGTAGGTGGTGCTAAACCCGAGGCTGTGATTGCTGACCTCCCTGGCAGAATTATTGATTATATGAAGACCCTGATGCCTGCTATGCGCGTCAATTGGGACAAGTTGTCTGCATGCAAGCAGAAGAAAGACGAAACTGTGTCTGACTTTTTAACTAGATTTGAAGAGACATTTGTAGACCACAGTGGTCAAGACATGAGTACAGAAGATGGTCAACGGTTGTTCGTTGACAAGTTTGTGCATAATTTGTTTCCCGAGTTGTGTAATAGGTTGAAGGATTCTGAGAGTGCTTGGGCTGTTTCTTCGTTAGCACAGATATTGGCTACTGCCCAGTACTATGAGAATAGAAATAAGGATGAGATAGAGAAAGCGGATAAAAAGACTAAAGAATTGAAGACTAAGGTTCTTTTGCAGCAAGCATATCCGCCTCGCAATACCCAGCGTGATTATCAGCAACCCCAACAATATCAGAGAAACTCGCAGAGGTTCGAGTCTTCTCAACAGCGTTTTTCTGTAGGCCCTAATCAGTTTGCGTATTGCAAGGAAGAGGGTCACTTCAAGAATAGTTGTCCGATTCTGCTACAATGCACGAATGGTGCTTCTGGTGTGAGAGGTCGAGGTGTTCAACAAGCTCCGCGAGGTAGAGGACGTGGTATGTCCCAGATTGCACGTTCCTTGCCTCCACAGAATTCAATGAATTGTTTTGATCAGCAGAATAGTGCGTCTGGTAGGACGGCTCAGTATTATGCGGACGATTATTACGTTGAAGGTGAGAATATGGAAGGTAATGATTGCTAGGACAGCCACAGACAAAGAGAGGGAGTTGTTTCAGTTCCAGTAGATCAGAGTGGACCTTATGTTAAAGTGATTGCATCAGGTGTGTCAGAGCCTTTTCTGTTGGATACTGGTGCTGCGAAGAGTTCTATCATGCACTCTAAACTCCCTGGCGCACCTTTGTCTGGCTTAACAAATGTTTCAGTAGGTTTTTCTGGCGCCCCGGTTAGTAATCCGATTTCTAGTGCTTTGTCTCTTTCTGTTGGACCTTGTGAATTGAAAGCACCCCTCATTCTGACGACGGGTTGTGGTGAAAACTTGTTGGGATTGGACTTGTTGAAGAGATTGTGTGCGACGCTTTATTGTTCTCCTTCAGGAGTACAGCTTACATTGGGAAAGAGAGTGATCTCCCCGATGTATTTGTCTAAAGATCGACTTCCAGCTGAGTTGTCTTCTCTACCTGATTCTCTTTGGGCTACTGGTCCTAATGATGTGGGTCTTTTGGAGATTCCGCCATATGTTGTGACGTTGAAGGCGAATGCTAGATTGCCACGCATTCCACAGTATCGCATCTCAAGTGATGGCGAAAGAGCACTTTTGGCGATCATCTATGATCTGATTGAGAAAGGTGTGATTGAGGAAACGAGAGGTAATGTGTGCAATAGTCCGGTTTTGCCTGTTCTGAAAAGAACCGATTCTTCACAGCCTCCTGTATATAGGTTTGTGATCGATCTTCGCGAGGTAAATAAGATCGTTGTTCCGCAATTTCCTGTTGTGCCTGATATCACCGCTTTGCTGACTTTGATTCCGGCTACAGCCACGTGGTTTTCGGTGATTGATTTGAAGAATGCTTTCTTCAGCATCCCGATTGCCATGGAGAGTAGAGATATCTTTGGCTTCTCTTTAGGAGGCCGAAGTTTCTGGTTTAAACGCACTCCTCAAGGCTATTGTGAGAGTCCATCGATCTATAGTCAAGCTTTGAAGACGCAACTTGATTTGTTGGTTTTACCTGATGGTGCTGCTCTTATTCAGTATGTTGACGATCTGTTAGTTACTGCTGACAATGAAGAGATTTGTAGAGAGGCTACTCGTCGTTGTTACGTCACTTGTCTGATTTCCATCATAAGGTATCTCTTTCAAAGTTGCAGTGTTGTTGACAAGAAGTTACCAACTAGGTCACCTCTTATCGAAGGAGGGAAGAAGAGTGACCCCAGAAAGAATTCAAGCGATTGCGAAAATGAGTGTGCCTACGACACAG
Source organism: Triturus cristatus (assembly GCF_964204655.1). NCBI lineage: Eukaryota > Metazoa > Chordata > Amphibia > Caudata > Salamandridae > Triturus > Triturus cristatus. Next base: position 1,208,956,262 of record NC_140584.1, on the reverse strand, counting down.
AGAGAAGTGCGTGCGTTTCTGGGTATTACATCATACTGTAGACAGTGGATTCTTAATTTTTCGTTGCTTGCGAAGTCTTTGATAGCTCTTACTGTTAAGGATACTCCGAATCCTATTCCTTGGACTGACGAATGTCAGAAGAGTTTTTCAGAATTGCGTGATGCGCTGTGTTCGGCTCCTGTGTTGGGTACTCCCGATTACAGTAAGCCTTTCACATTATACGTCCACGAGAGAGAGGGATGTGCATTGTCAGTTTTGACTCAACAGTTTAGCGATAAGCAACGTCCATGTGCTTATTTTTCGTCGACTTTGGATCCGGTAGCTAGAGCGTTGCCGAGTTGTTTGAGAGCTACAGCGGCTGTTTCAATCCGACAGTCTGCCGGTTTGGTGATGGACAATACACTGACTGTGATGGTTCCACATGCAGTGGATACCTTGTTGAACCGTACCAAGACACAGCACTTAACTAGTGCTCGGTTGTCAGGTTACGAATTGACCTTGCTAGTAAGTCATGTGCATATAAAGAGATGCAACACGTTGAATCCAGCCACGTTGTTGCCGATTTCAACTGAGACAGATGATACCGAACAGCATGATTGTTTCCTTAGGACTGAGGAAGAAACGAAAGGGAGGATAGACCTTAGGGACACTCCTCTTGCAGAATGTGATGGTACTTTATGGGTTGATGGTTCGTGTTTCAGGCTTCTGAATGGTGATACGACTGCGGCATATGCTGTTACGACTTTGCATACGATTGTTGAAGCTGCACGTATCCCACATAACTCAGCGCAAGCGGCAGAGTTGATTGCATTAACAAGAGCGTGTGTGTTGTCGAAAGGGAAAAGAGTGACTGTATACACTGACAGCCAGTATGCGTTCGGTGTTGCTTATAGCTTTGGACGATTGTGGAGAGAACGTGGGTTTCTGACTTCGCATGGGACCAAGATCCAACATGGTCAATTGGTGAAGGAACTTCTTGAGTCTCTTACTTTGCCGTTGCAAGTTGCAATCGTGAAATGCAGTGCGCATAAGAAAGTCACGGATGATGTTGGTCGTGGTAATGCGTTTGCAGATGAAGTCGCGAAAGAGACTGCAAGAGATGTGATGAGTCGAATGTATGTTGCGGGTCCAGCGAGATGGGTTCCAGATAGAAGTATGTGTGAAGATACGATTGAGAGTGTGAAATTCATCCAAGCTGAAGCTACAGAGAAAGAGTTGAATGAATGGAGAGAAAGCAAGGGTAAATCGGATTCGAATGGTTGTTGGGTTGAGTTGTCAGAGAATCAGCGATGGTTATTGCCTGATGCGTATGTACTTCCAGTGGTTACGATGGCACATGGAATGGCTCATATCAGTATGAAAGGGATTTGTAAGTTGTTGGCTCCAGTATGGCAAAATGCTGGAATTCCTAAGTGTGCAGAAAATTTGGTCAAGAACTGTATGGTTTGTTTAATGTACAATCCCGGTAAGGGAACTCCAACTCCAGCTGGTCATTTTGCTCCTCCAACGTATCCGTTTGAGGCTTTGCAGCTAGATTTCATCCACATGGAGAGGTGCAACAACCTGAAGTATGTCTTAGTGGTTGTTTGCTCTTTTTCTAGATGGGTGGAAGCCTACCCTTTGAAGGACAATACTGCCTTGTCCACAGCTAAAGCCCTTATTAAGGAATTTTTCCCTAGGTATGGCTTGCTGAGAATGGTCTGGAGTGACAATGGGAGTGAATTCGTGGGTCAAGTGATGAAGAGAGTGTGTGATGGGTTAGGAATCCGGCAGAAGTTCCACGCTGCAAATCATCCCCAATCAGCTGGTCTAGTTGAGTGCTACAATGGCACGTTAAAATTTAAACTGGCCAAAATTCAAGCGAGCTCTGGTCTACAATGGCCGGATGCTTTGCCGTTAGCCCTTCTGTCCACAAGAATGACTGTGCATTCGCGAATGGATCTGAGTCCTTATGAGGTTGTGTTTGGTCGCCCGGCAAATATTTGGGGAGTGCCGCGGCCGACAAAATTTAGTGAGATAGAGCACCCTGTATTGCTTGACTACCTGTACAAATTGACGGCTAAATTGCGCGTTCTGAATCAACAGGTTCATGATACCTTGCCACAGGCTTCTCAAGATCCAGGGCACGCCATTGAACCTGGCACGTGGGTGCTCGTGAAGAATTTTCAGCGCACCACGAACGAGCAGCCCCTCTGGACAGGACCTTACCTGGTGTTGTTATCTACCTGTTCTGCAGTACGAGTGCACGGTAAAAAGAACTGGATTCACGGCGTACATTGTAAGAGGGCCCCTTTGCCACTGCCGTACGACCGGTGGGTCCAAAAAGGACTTCCTGATTCTGACGCTGAGACCGTGCCTCGTTTTCTGCCTTTCAGCGATGCCCGTTTGATTGGAACAAACACTGAGCAAGAAAGTGACGATCTTCTTCAAGAAGCTGTGCCTCCATTGAACCATTTGAACACTGTTGAACCTGAGCTACTTTTCCGAGAACAGACATTGCCTGGCAAAAAGCGTTATAATTTGCGGCCGAGAGTCGCGGGACAAATTAAAAATTAAGTTCTTTCTTTGCTATTTTTAAGGTCAGCTCTCCTCCGAGAAACTATTTTGATTTTTGTTTTTTCGAACCGCCATCTGGGTTCAGCTGTAGGGTCGCGGTGCCAAGTCCTTGGAGTGCAAGCCGAAGACGTTAGGTCGACGGTTCTGGTTGGTCTAAGGGCGTTCACTGGACCGACAGGCGCATTCTTTAGCACGGAACACCCATCCGCCGCGAGCAGCACGATTAGAGGATGGAGTTTTTCGAGATGGAGAGACCTGCTAAAAGAATGAGCTTCAAGAGCAAAATGTGTATAGTAATGAGTTGAAAACGTTTTTTAATATTATGTCTGTTTATACTGTTTAGCTTAATGATGTTTTTAATTTTATATGTGACATTCTCTTTTCAAGTGACATTCATGCCCACCACGCAACCTATGCCTCCTCCTACTGTTTCTTCGCATTCTTTTCACCCTCTGCCCGAACATGAGTCCATTAGGAGAATGGAATTCGCTAATAATTCCTTTGTTCAGCTTCTGCACCAACACCAGCTAGTAGTGAACACAACTAATTGTTGGGTGTGTGGCCTTATGCCCCATACTACCGATAAAGGTATTCCATACCTGGTCCTGCCATTTAGCTACAATGGTTCTGTGTGGGCATACAGAACAATGTTCATTTATGCCCGTGAAGTTAACCCCCTACGTTCTGTGAAGGATAATCCGAAGAATAGTGCTCTGGTCAAGGGAATAGTCGACATGATTAGAGGAATAGTTTCCTATGAGGCTATCCCGAGAGATGAGTCGCTAGCGTATATTGGATGGAACGTTACTGGATATGGAGTTAATCTGAGTGGGAACCAGCGAGCGAAAAGATCCTCTCCGATTTGGATAGTACCACATCAGGGTCATTACTGCCTGCAAGGTAATGGCAAGAATCCGAGAGCTCAGTTAGGGAAGAGTGTTTGCACTGAGACGTATGTTTTTGCGTCCCAGACTTCCCCATCGTTTCTAGCAGCTAAGGGTACCTACTTCATTTGCCATGACAGAGCGTATACATGGTTGCCCCCCGATTTCTCGGGCACATGTTTTGTCTCGTTCCTGTTGCCTGCTACCTTTACAGCTGGGGCAGATTACCACAAAATGAGAGTTGTTAGAGGTGTCTTCAGGAAGGAAGATACCGCAGAACAAGAAGTGGGAGATTTCCTGAAGGGTTTTCTGCCGTTTTGGGGACCTATGGTTAACAGCAGGAACATACGGCAATTGACGAGAGTGGTTGAGTCCACCATAGTCGAAACTGCCGGTGCCCTTGGTAACTTGACTGCTGAGCTCCAGTCGGATCGCCTTATGACTCTTCAGAACAGAGTGGCGTTAGATGTCATACTTGCAGATAGAGGAGGGGTATGTAAATTGATTCAATCTAGCGGCTGTGTTTTCATTCCAGACAACGCTCCGACAGTTTTCCAAGCCATTTCCAAGTTACATAAAATTTCTGAGTCTGTACATATGGACGAAGGAGATTGGTCGTTAATGGGATGGCTCTGGGGATTGTTATCCACCTGGGGATGGAAGATTCTGATGGTCATTGGGATGATATTAGCTATCCTTTTCCTGTTCTGTCTTTGTGTACAGTGTGCTCCTCCTATATGTGGCCTTTGTGCTACTTCGTGTTCGAGGAGACCAGTCCAGAGAGAGTTACTAAGTACTAGGATGATGCTACAGCAACATCTTAATGATCTGATGAATATAGACCTGGATTCAGATTGACGTGAGTTTAGGTTATTGCCTATGTAAGGGCAAAAGGAGGGTCTGAGGTTCCGTGAATCCTGAACCCATTCAAATAAGATTGTCGTATCGTGACGATTTTGGTATCAGCGCACCGCAAATGACGAGTGCGGTATGCATGAGTGTTTTCATCATGTCACACCGATGGATTCACTATGTATTTAACGATCTAGTCTGAACCCTTGGGTTTCCGCCTGTGCATAGCAGCCATTTTGTGGTTGCCCTCACATAGGCTGATGACTACAGCATGAAAGTGGCCAAACGGGTCTCTAGGGACACATACACCTTAGCGTGAATTCTTGCTGACTTCTGTTTGACCTGAGTGAACTGACCCTGCTGCCCGAGGCTAAACTGTTGAGCCTCCTCCTTGTCAAGCAGGTGGTCAGATAGAGATCAGAGAGCAGGACATTGCTGATTTTATGACACAGGCACACACCCCTCTATCTTGCTCCTCATCTGTTTCTGTTTCTTTCTTTATGGCCTAATTATTGATTTGGGGTGAGGTCTTTTATGGTGGGCCCGTCCGGCCTGTTTGTGTAAGAATGCTGGATTTTGCCTTGTCATTTTTGGTGGGCTGGACAACTGAAAGTGGGCTTGTCGTTATGTGATACTCCGGTAATGTCATCCTTTGATTGGTCAATTTGTAAGTAATTGATGCTAGTCAGGAACGTGATTTTTGGCATAAAAGACGATGCTCCGCCCTATGAATTTGAGCAGTCTCCTGAGAACATACACCGTGTTGTACTTCTAGGACCTCTGTTACTGGCTGCAGCTAATAAAATTGATCTTTGGCGTCACCAAGAAGAATCCCGTGTCTCTGTACTCTAAGACAGGTGAACCCGAAGACTTCGGGCGTGCCCCCTGCGCCGCTGGGTTTAAATCCCGGTTCTTCAGGTCCCTGTCCTGTTATTGAAGTAGTCTCTCTAGTACCTCCTGGTTGAATGGTTGGGTCCCTGTCCTGTTATTGAAGTAGTCTTTTTATGGGCTCCTGGTTGAATGGTTTGGTCCCTGTCCTGTTATTGAAGTAGTCTCTCTAGTGGCTCCTGGTTGAATGGTTGCGTCCCTGTCCTGTTATTGAAGTAGTCACGTCAGGGGCTCCTGGTTGAATGGTTGGGTCCCTGTTCTGTTATTGAAGTAGTCTTTTTAGGGGCTCCTGGTTGAATGGTTGGATCCTGGTCCTGTTATTGAAGTAGTCTCTGTAGAGGCTCCTGATTGAATTGTTGGGTTCTGGTCCTGTTATTGAAGTAGTCTCTGTAGGTGCTCCTGGTTGAATGGTTGAGCCCTATCCTATTATTTAAGTAGTATCTGTAGTGGCTCCTGGTTGAATGGTTGGGTCCTGGTCCTGTTATTGAAGTAGTCTCTGTAAGGCTCCTGGTTGAATGTTTGCATCCTGGTCCGGTTACTGAAGTAGTCTCTTGAAGTAGTCTCTGTAGTGGCTCCTGGTTGAATGGTTGGATACTGGTCCTGTTATTGAAGTAGTTTCTGTAGTGGCTCCTGGTTGAATGGTTGGATACTGGTCCTGTTATTGAAGTAGTCTCTGTAGTGGCTCCTGATTGAATGGTTGAGCCCTACTCCTGTTATTGAAGTAGTCTCTGTAACGGCTCCTAGTTGAATGGTTGGATCCTGGTACTGTTATTGAATTAGTCTCTGTAAGGCTCCTGGTTGAATGGTTGCGTCCTGGTCCGGTTATTAAAGTTGTCTCTGTAAGGCTCCTGGTTGAATGGTTGGATCCTGGTCCTGTTATTGAAGTAGTCTCTGTAGGGGCTCCTGGTTGAATGGTTGGGTCCTTGTCCTGTTATTGAAGTAGTCTCTGTAGCAGGTCCTAGTAGAATGGTTTGGTCCTGGACCTGTTATTGAATTAGTCTCTTTAGGGGCTCCTTGTTGAATGGTTGGGTCCTGGTCCTGTTATTGAATAAGTCTCTTTAGGGGCTCCTGGTTGAATGGTTGGATACTGGTCCTGTTATTGAAGTAGTCTCTGTAGTGGCTCCTGGTTGAATAGATGGGTCCTACTCCTGTTATTGAAGTAGTCTCTGTAGTGGCTCCTGGTTGAATGGTTGGATACTGGTCCTGTTATTGAAGTAGTCTCTGTAGTGGCTCCTGGTTGAATGGTTGGGTCCTACTCCTGTTACTGAAGTAGTCTCTGTAGCAGCTCCTAGTTGAATGGTTCGGTCCTGGTCCTGTTATTGAATTAGTCTCTTTAGGGGCTACTTGTTGAATGGTTGGATCCTGGTGCTGTTATTGAAGTAGTCTCTGTAAGGCTCCTGGTTGAATGGTTGGGTCATAGCCGTGTTATTGAAGTAGTCTCTGTAGGGGATCCTGGTTAAATGATTTGGTCCGGGTCCTGTTATTGAAGTAGTCTCTGTAGCGGCTCGTGGGAGAATGATTTGATCCGGGTCCTGTTATTGAAGTGGTCTCTGTAGGGGCTCCTGGTTGAATGGTTTGATCCGGGTCCTGGTATTGACGTAGTCTCTGTAGGGGCTCCTGGTTAATTGGTTGGATCCTGGTCCTGTTATTGAAGTAGTCTCTGTAGCGGCTCCTGGTTGAATGGTTCGGTCCTGGTCCTAATATTGAAGTAGTCTTTGCAGGGGCTCCTGGATGAATGGTTGGGTCCTGTTCCTGTTTTTGAAGTAGTCTCTGTAGCAGCTCCTGGTTGATTGGTTTGGTCCGGGTCCTGTTATTGAAGTAGTCTCTATAGGGGCTTCTGGTTGAATGGTTGCGCCCTATCCTTTTATTGAAGTAGTCTCTGTAGCGGCTCCTGGTTCAGTGGTTCGGTCCGGGTCTGTTATTGAAGTAGTCTCTATAGGGGCTCCTGGTTGAATGGTTCGGTCCGGGTCCTGGTATTGAAGTAGTCTCTGTAGGGGTTCCTGGTTGAATGGATGGATACTGGTCCTGTTATTGAAGTAGTCTCTGTAAGGCTCCTGGTTGAATAGTTGCGTCCTGGTCCTGTTATCGAAATAGTCTCTGTAGAGGCTCCTGGTTGAATGGTTGTGTCCTGGTCCTCATATGAAGTAGTGTCTGTAGCAGATCCTGGTTGAATGATTTGTCTTGGTCTTGTTATTAAAGTAGTCTCAGTATGGGCTCTTGGTTGAATGGTTCGGTCCTGGTCCTGTTATTGATGTAGTCTCGAATGCTCCTTGTTGAATGGTTCGGTCCTGGTCCTGTTATTGAAGTAGTCTCTGTAGCGGCTCCTGGTTGAATAGTTGCACCCTATCCTGTTATTGAAGTAGTCTCTGTAGGGGCTCCTGGTTGAATGGTTCGGTCCTGGTCTGTTATGAGGAGATTTCCCATCTGCCCCTTGTTGAATGATAACTAATGATATTATTGTAGAAATCCTTGGATTTCACTTTTTCTTTTTAATTCATCTTCAATTAAAATTAAAAACACACACTCTTCATGTCTGATATCATGTGTACTCTTGTCACGCAGCAAAGAATTACTCTCATAGTGGTCTTAGCCCCGTGCCCCCGCATCATCTGGCTTTACATTAAAAGGGTAGACACTTACTAGGGAACCGAGATGTCTCTAGCCAGACTGCAGAATGCAGACCAGATACTGCGAGAAGTCTAGAGTGAAGCAGAAATACCACAAGCTGCACAGGGTGCAAGACAAGTCCCTGTATGTATGTATGTATGTATGTGTGTATGTATGTATGTATGTATGTATGTATGTGTGTGTGTGCGTATATGTATATAGTACTTCTATAGCATGTACCTAGCTCAAAAGCAGCGTAGCACTATACATGGTGAAAAAAACTGCAAGTGACAGGGAGAGGACGCTGGGCTGTGGACGGTGAATACATGGTGATGCAGTGTTCTATCAAGATGTGCATCTTCAACTCTTTCCTAAACTGGAGCAGAGATGGGCGGACCTGATGGACGCAGGGATGCTGTTTCATATCCTGGGTGCACAGATACTGAGGTTGTCCTGATGGATACGGGATGTTGTTCCAGATCCTGGGTGTACAGATGTTATGGCATTCCTAATATACCAAGTGATGTTGTTCCAGGTCCCGGGTGCACAGATGCTGCTACAGTGCTGATGGATGCAGGGATTCTGTTTCAGATCCTGGGTGCACAAATGCTGTTGTGTTCCTGATGGATACAGGATGTTGTTCCAGATCCTGGGTGCACAGATTCTGCGGCAGTCCTGATGAATACAGAAATATTGTTCTAGATCTTGGGTGCACAGATGCTGCAGTGGCCCTGATGGACACAAGGATGTGGTTCCAGTTCCTGGTTGCATAGATGCTGCAGCTGTCCTGATGGAGGCGAGGATGGTTGCATAGATGCTGCAGCTGTCCTGATGGAGGCGAGGATGTGGTTCCCGTTCCTGGTTGCACGGATGCTGCAGCTGTCCTGATGGAGGCGAGGATGTTGTTCCAGATCCTGGGTGCACAGATGCTGGGGCGGTCCTGATGGACACAGGGATGTTATTCCACGTTCTGGGTGCACAGATGCTGCAGAGGTCCTGATGGAAACAGGGATGTTATTCCACGTCCTGGGTGCACAGATGCTGCGGTGTCCTGATGGAGTATCATGTCCTTTAGGATAGTCCCATCATGTACATACCGTTTAAATACATTTTGTCCCATCCACACAACATAACAGTCCTAAACAAAGGTGACCTTTTACCTAGTACCTTACTTCTGTCTCTTAGACAACCAGGTTCTCGGTATCCTATCTTAAACCCTTTTCCCGAAATACATAAATATGTCCCAGGCACGATAGATTTATTGTGTATAAGGGTCACCGTTTTTTTCTTCGTCCTTTTCCAACAGCCAGCTGTGCATGCGTGTTTTTGTTTAGAAAAGGATTAGCAAAGAATTAGTGAATGTTTTAAAAACATATTGATTCTGGAAGAAACCCTAGAGTGATCACTTTACTATAAAAGACCCTCACTCCCCCTTACAGACATAGGAGACTTCCTTCCAAGCTTGACCGAGACTCTGCAGTTTGATCCTTCGGCAGGCAGAGACCTGACATCCCTTGCGGGGTGCTATCCTCGACTCAGAGACGGGGTCCTTCAATCAGAACCATCAGGTGAAGGGTTAGCACTTCCCCGGGGGATTCTTGGCTCCACTAGGATTTATACTGACATTTACATACACAGGCTTCACCTACATATCTAGGCTGGGTACATTTAGGTGGGCTACGCATCGTAGGAATACGCCAATGCTATTGTTTTATATAATCTGCTTTTATTCATCTTGTTAGCACTGTGGTAGAAATGTATCTACTTTTTACGATATTGGTACTAGCCATTACATTTGTCTGCTCCTGCCTTTCGATTGTCGCATCTAATGTTTCATACAAGACTGACGCTTGACCAATAAATAATTATTGAAACCATTCCAATCGTCATTCTATGTGTATTCTGAGAAAAAACAAGAACGAGTGACTGAGAGAAAGATACTGTATTGTTTCCACGATACCTGATGAATAAGGGTTGTCATTTTCAGTGGTTGCCAGAAACTACATACACCATTGTCGAATACAGGGGGGTGGTAGTAGCACCGAAGAGCTAGCTGGTCTATCCGCTGACTCATCCTGTGGGGGGTGTCCAGAGTCTGTCTGCACACCAAGCCCTCAGTTTTGGTCATCCAAAATGCGCAGGTCCTGGGGGGTCCTAGGAACTACACGACAGGAGGCGAGGATGCTGTTCCAGATCCTGGTGCACAAATACTGCAGCTGTGGTCCTGAAGGATACAGGGATGTTGTTCCAGATCCTGCATGCACAGATGCTGGGGCGGTCCTAATGGACACAGGGATGTTGTTCCAGATCCGGCGTGCACCGATGCTGCTACAGTGCTGAGGGACACAGGGATGTTGTTCCAGATCCTGTGTGCACAAATGCTGCTGTGGTTCTGATGGATACAGGGATGTTCTCCCAGATCCTGGGTGCACTGACACTGAGGTGGTCAGGATGGACATGGGTATGTTGTTCCAGATCATGGGTGCACAGATGCTGGGGCGGTCCTGATGGATACTGGGATGTTGTTCCAGATCCTGGGAGCAACACATGCTGCTGTGGTCCTGATGGATACAGGGATGTTGTTCCAGATGCTGGGTGCACAGATGCTGCAGCAGTCCTGATGGACACAGGGATGTTGTTCCAGATCTGGGGTGCACAGAAGCTGGGGTGGTTCTGATGGATACAGGGATGTTGTCCCAGATCCTGGGTGCACAAAAACTGCTGTGGTCCTGATGGATACAGGGATGTTGTTTCAGATCTTGGGTGCACAGGTGCTGCTGCGGTCCTGATGGATACAGTGATGTAGTTTCAGATCCTGGGTGCACAGATGCTGCTGCGGTCCTGATGGATACAGTGATGTAGTTTCAGATCCTGGGTGCACAAATGCTGCTGTGGTCCTGATGGATACAGGGATGTTGTTTCAGATCTTGGGTGCACAGATGCTGTGGTGGTCCTGATGGACACAGGGATGTTGTTCCAGATCCTGGGTGCACAGGTGCTGCTGCGGTCCTGATGGATACAGTGATGTAATTTCAGATCCTGGGTGCACAGATGCTGCTGTGGTCCTGATGGATACAAGGATGTTATTCCAGATCCTGGCAGCACAGATGCTGGGCGGTCCTGAAGGATATAGGGATGTTGTTCTTGATCCTGGGTGCACGGATGCTGCAGCAGTCCTGATGGATACGGGGATGTTGTTCCAGATCATGGGTGCACAGATGCTGGGCGGTCCTGATGGATACAGGGGTGTTGTTCTAGACCCTGGGTGCACAGATGCTATGGTGGTCCTGATGGATACAGGATGTTATTCCGGATCCTGGGTGCACAGATTCTGCATAGTCCTGATGGATATAGGGATTTTGTTTCGCATCCTGGGTGTACAGATGCTGAGGCGCTTCTGATGGTTATCAACATGTTATTCCAGGTCCTGTGTGCACAAATGCTGCTGTGGTTCTGATGGATACAGGGATGTTCTCCCAGATCCTGGGTGCACTGACACTGAGGTGGTCAGGATGGACATGGGTATGTCGTTCCAGATCATGGGTGCACAGATGCTGGGGTGGTCCTGATGGATACTGGGATGTTGTTCCAGATCCTGGGAGCAACAAATGCTGCTGTGGTCCTGATGGATACAGGGATGTTGTTCCAGATGCTGGGTGCACAGATGCTGCAGCAGTCCTGATGGACACAGGGATGTTGTTCCAGATCCGGGGTGCACAGAAGCTGGGGTGGTTCTGATGGATACAGGGATGCTGTTCCAGATACTGGGTGCACAAATGCTGCTGTGGTCCTGATGGATACAGGGATGCTGTTCCAGATCCTGGGTGCACAAATGCTGCTGTGGTCCTGATGGACACAGGGATGTTGTTCCAGATCCGGGGTGCACAGAAGCTGGGGTGGTTCTGATGGATACAGGGATGTTGTCCCAGATCCTGGGTGCACAGATGCTGTGGAGGTCCTGATGGATACAGGGATGTTGTTCCAGATCCTGGGTGCACAAATACTGCTGTGGTCCTGATGGATACAGGGATGTTGTTCCAGATGCTGGGTGCACAGATGCTGCAGCAGTCCTGATGGACACAGGGATGTTGTTCCAGATCCGGGGTGCACAGAAGCTGGGGGTGGTTCTGATGGATACAGGGATGCTGTTCCAGATCCTGGGAGCACAAATGCTGCTGTGGTCCTGATGGATACAGGGATGTTGTTCCAGATCCTGGGTGCACAGAAGATGGGGTGGTTCTGATGGATACAGGGATGCTGTTCCAGATCCTGGGTGCACAGATGCTGTGGTGGTCCTGATGGACACAGGGATGTTGTTCCAGATGCTGGGTGCACAGGTGCTGCTGCGGTCCTGATGGATACAGTGATGTAGTTTCAGATCCTGGGTGCACAGATGCTGCTGTGGTCCTGATGGATACAAGGATGTTATTCCAGATCCTGGCAGCACAGATGCTGTGTAGTCCTGAAGGATATAGGGATGTTGTTCTTGATCCTGGGTGCACGGATGCTGCAGCAGTCCTGATGGATACGGGGATGTTGTTCCAGATCATGGGTGCACAGATGCTGGGCGGTCCTGATGGATACAGGGGTGTTGTTCTAGATCCTGGGTGCACAGATGCTATGGTGGTCCTGATGGATACAGGATGTTATTCCAGATCCTGGGTGCACAGATTCTGCATAGTCCTGATGGATATAGGGATTTTGTTTCGCATCCTGGGTGTACAGATGCTGAGGCGCTTCTGATGGTTATCAACATGTTATTCCAGGTCCTGTGTGCACAAATGCTGCTGTGGTTCTGATGGATACAGGGATGTTCTCCCAGATCCTGGGTGCACTGACACGGAGGTGGTCAGGATGGACATGGGTATGTTGTTCCAGATCATGGGTGCACAGATGCTGGGGCGGTCCTGATGGATACTGGGATGTTGTTCCAGATCCTGGGAGCAACAAATGCTGCTGTGGTCCTGATGGATACAGGGATGTTGTTCCAGATGCTGGGTGCACAGATGCTGCAGCAGTCCTGATGGACACAGGGATGTTGTTCCAGATCCGGGGTGCACAGAAGCTGGGGTGGTTCTGATGGATACAGGGATGTTGTCCCAGATCCTGGGTGCACAGATGCTGCGGAGGTCCTGATGGATACAGGGATGTTGTTCCAGATCCTGGATGCACAAATACTGCTGTGGTCCTGATGGATACAGGGATGTTATTCCAGATGATGGGTGCACAGATGCTGCAGCAGTCCTGATGAATACAGTGATGTTGTTTCAGATCCCGGGTGCACAGATGCTGGGGCGGTCCTGATAGATACAGGGATGTTGTTCCAGATCCTGGGTGCACAAATGCTGCTGTGGTCCTGATGGATACAGGGATGTTGTTCCAGATCCTGGGTGCACAAATGCTGCTGTGGTCCTGATGGACACAGGGATGTTGTTCCAGATCCTGGGTGCACAGATGCTGCAGCAGTCCTGATGAATACAGTGATGTTGTTTCAGATCCCGGGTGCACAGATGCTGGGGCGGTCCTGATGGATAGAGGGATGTTGTTCCAGATCCTGGGTGCACAAATGCTGCTGTGGTCCTGATGGATACAGGGATGTTGTTCCAGATCCTGGGTGCACAAATGCTGCTGTGGTCCTGATGGACACAGGGATGTTGTTCCAGATCCTGGGTGCACAGATGCTGCAGCAGTCCTGAAGGACACAGGGATGTTGTTCCAGATCCTGGTGCACAAATACTGCAGCTGTGGTCCTGAAGGATACAGGGATGTTGTTCCAGATCCTGCATGCACAGATGCTGCAGCAGTCCTGATGGACACAGGGATGTTGTTCCAGATCCGGCGTGCACAGAAGCTGGGGTGGTTCTGATGGATACAGGGATGTTGTTCCAGATCCTGCATGCACAGATGCTGCAGCAGTCCTGATGGATACACTGACAGGTACTAAAGCAGGCCTGGGGTGGAGTAGGGTACACTGAGAGGTACCAAGGCAGGCAAGGGATGGAGTAGGGTACACAGAGTTGCTATGGCAGGCATGGGATGGAGTAGGGTACACTGAGGGGTACAAAGGCAGGACTGAGATGGAGTAGGGTACACTGAGAGTTACGAAGGCAGGCATGGGATGGAGTAGGGTACAGTGAGAGGTACTAAGGCAGGCGTGGGATGGAGTAGGGTACACTGAGAGGTACTGCGGCACGCAAGGCATGGAGTAGGGTACACTGAGAGGTACTAAGGCAGGCATGGGATGGAGTAGGGTACAGTGAGAGGTACCAAGGCAGGCAAGGGATGGAGTAGGGTACACTGAGAGGCACTAAGGCAGGCAAGGAATGGGGTAGGGTACACTGAAAGGTACTAAGGCAGGCCTGCGGAGTAGGGTACATTGAGAGGTACTAAGGCATGCATGGGATGCAGTAGGGTACGCTGACAGGTACTAAGGCAGGCCTGGGACGGAGTAGGGTACACTGAGAGGTACTAAGGCATGCATGGGATGCAGTAGGGTACACTGACAGGCACTAAGGCAGGGATGGGATGGAGTAAGGTACAGTGAGAGGTACCAAGGCAGGCAAGGGATGGAGTAAGGCAGGAAAAAGATTGAGTAGGGTGCACTGAGAGGTACTAAGGCAGGCAAGGGATGGAGTAGGGTACAGTGAGAGGTACCAAGGCAGGCAAGGGATGGAGTAGGGTACAGTGAGAGGTACCAAGGCAGGCAAGGGATGGAGTAGGGTACACTGAGAGGTACTTAGGCAGGCAAGGGATAGAGTAAGGCAGGAAAATGATTGAGTAGGGTGCACTGAGAGGTACCAAGGCAGGCAAGGGATGAAGTAGGTACACTGAGAGGCACTAAGGCAGGCCTGGGACGGAGTAGGTACACTGAGAGGCACTAAGGCAGGTCTGGGATGGAGTAGGTACACTGAGAGGTACTAAGGCAGGCAAGGGATGGAGTAGGTACACTGAGAGCCACTAAGGCAGGTTTGGGATGGAGTAGGTACACTGAGAGGTACTAAGGCAGGCAAGGGATGGAGTAGGTACACTGAGAGGGACTAAGGCAGGTTTGGGATGGAGTAGGTACACTGAGAGGTACTAAGGCAGGCAAGGGATGCAGTAGGTACACTGAGAGGCACTAAGGCAGGTTTGGGATGCAGTAGGTACACTGAGAGGTACTAAGGCAGGCGTGGGATGGAGTAGGGTACACTGAGAGGCACTAAGGCAGGAAAGGGATGGAGTAGGGTACAGTGAGAGGTACCAAGGCAGGCAAGTGACGGAGTAGGGTGCACTGAAATGTACCAAGGCAGGCCTGGGGTGGAGTAGGGTGCACTTAAAAGTACTAAGGCAGGCATAGGATTGACTAGGGTACAGTGAGAGGTACTAAGGCAGGCCTGGCATGGAGTAAGGTACATTGAGAGGTACTAAGGCGGGCATGGAATGGAGTAAGGCAGGCAAGAGATGGAGTAGGTACACTGAGAGGCACTAAGGCAGGTTTGGGATGGAGTAGGTACACTGAGAGGTACTAAGGCAGGCGTGGGATGGAGTAGGGTACACTGAGAGGCACTAAGGCAGGAAAGGGATGGAGTAGGGTACAGTGAGAGGTACCAAGGCAGGCAAGTGACGGAGTAGAGTACACTGAAAGGTACCAAGGCAGGCCTGGGGTGGAGTAGGATGCATTTAAAGTACTATGGCAGGCATAGGATTGACTAGGGTACAGTGAGAGGTACTAAGGCAGGCCTGGCATGGAGTAAGGTACACTGAGAGGTACTAAGGCGGGCATGGAATGGAGTAAGGCAGGCAAGGGATGGAGTAGGTACACTGAGAGGCACTAAGGCAGGCGTGGGATGGAGTAGGGTACACTGAGAGGTACTAAGGCAGGCATGGAATGGAGTAGGGTACACTGAGAGGTACTAAGGCAGGCGTGGGATGGAGTAGGGTACACTGAGAGGTACTAAGGCAGGCAAGGGATGGAGTAGGTACACTGAGAGGCACTAAGGCAGGTTTGGGATGGAGTAGGTACACTGAGAGGTACTAAGGCAGGCGTGGGATGGAGTAGGGTACAGTGAGTGGTACTAAGGCAGGCAAGGGGTGGAGTAGGGTACACTGAGAGGCACTAAGGCAGGAAAGGGATGGAGTAGAGTACACTTAGAGGTACTAAGGCAGGCGTGGGATGGAGTAGGGTACACTGAGAGGTACTAAGGCAGGCAAGGGATGGAGTAGGTACACTGAGAGGTACTAAGGCAGGCAGGGGATGGAGTAGGTACACTGAGAGGCACTAAGGCAGGTTTGGGATGGAGTAGGGTACAGTGAGAGGTACTAAGGCAGGCAAGGGGTGGAGTAGGGTACACTGAGAGGTACTAAGGCCGGCAAGGGATGGAGTAGGGTACAGTGAGAGGTACTAAGGCAGGCAAGGGATGGAGTAGGGTACACCGAGAGGCACTAAAGCAGGCCTGGGGTGGAGTAGGGTACACTGAGAGGTACCATGGCAGGAATGGGATGGAGTAGGGTACACTGAGAGGTACTAAGGCAGGCAAGGGGTGGAGTAGGGTACACTGAGAGGTACTAAGGCGGGCATGGAATGGAGTAAGGCAGGCAAGGGATGGAGTAAGGTACACCGAGAGGCACTAAGGCAGGTTTGGGATGGAGTAGGGTACACCGAGTGGTACTAAGGCAGGCAAGGCATGGAGTAGGGTACACCGAGTGGTACTAAGGCAGGCAAGGCATGGAGTAGGGTACAGTGAGAGGCACTAAGGTATGCATTGCCGAAGGAGTGAAGGGAGACTATCATTCTAGGAGAAAGGCAGGAGAGAGAATGACCTCTGGCTATAAATCAGATTTACTTTCCTGCAGGGTTTTAGGAATGTTGAGGTCGATGCAATCTGAAGAAGTAGGAAGTGTAGAAAGAAAGGCTGAACGTTGATTTCCTGTGGGTAAGTGATATGATACATGCTGTTCTTCTCAGGCTGGTCTGTTTGGGTGTTGACAGTGTTGATACTGTCTCTCTTTATCTAAATATATATTGAAAATGATTGAAACGGTTTAACTCTGTGCTGTTTGTTAATATGGGGTACTGAGGCATGTGGTATGTTTGGATAGTGGGCTGCTCCGTTTGTCTGTTGCTATATTGAGGAGCGGCCGGTCCGTGGGGTTTGCGTTCAGCGCGCTATTACATGTCTATTTGAGAAAGGTGCACGGGTGTAGCGTTCCTAGGGGGGCGTGGCTCTCCCTCATCCTAGGGGATGTCTGGTAAGAGATCCTGTAGCACTTCTTTGATTTAAAGGGTCGTGCAGGGGATCTGTGGGCACACAATGGGAACGCATGGATTGGGTCTCACCGCGAATAACCTGGTCGTAACTATCCTTCTCGGCTCCGATTTTTGGATGCAGGGAATTCCAGATTGCAGCCGCGTACACAGAGAAGGTAGTGCCGCCAATGGCTTCCTTCCTAAAAGTAGGAATTATTACCTGCAGTGCCAGTCTGCAATGTACATTTGGCCATTTGTAGCTCTGTGTCAGATGCACAGTTGTGTGAAAGAGGACCTTCTGTCTATTGGGAACCAGTGTAGCGCTTTCAAGACAAAAGAATGTGGTTTGTATATTTACACCTAGGAGTAGTTTTGCTCCTGAGTTCTGGATATTGTGCGGCCTCCTGAGAGTGGAGTCCATTGGCAAAGCCAAGTTTGGAGAGGATGAGAGATTCCTCTCCAGTGCACCCAAGATGTGGAAAGATGCATCCAAGTGTTTTCATTGTGCACACACGTCACTGGGTCAGCATCGCCATTGCAGGGGTATTCATGGCAAGTCAAAGACGAGACTTTTCATGCTCGTAGCCTTTTCGTCAGAGGTCCCAGTGAGTGTATCGGGACAGAAGGATATAGGGTCACAGTTTTCCAGTCTCTACAGTTCCTTATTTCAGTTTGTGAAGCCTCGGCCTGGGGTGGTTCGTGTCATCCATTCCTCTACTGCAAAGACGCAGGCGTTAGGTTTTGATATTCCTACGTCCTCAGGGTTTTCCAGTTTGGGAATCATCTGTGTGTGGAGTGCATAGTTGTAGAAGGAGAGTTTGAAACTGATGGTCAGATGTAGTCGTTGTTTTGTGTATATGTTAAAAAGTGGGAGTCACATGATAGGTCCTGGTGGAACCCTGTATTACGCAGTAAGGATTTGAAGAGAAAGGCCTAGAAATCTGGTAGGATGTGTTGTTTAGGTTAGAGGAAATCCATTTGAGGCGATGCCATCTACACCATCTTCGTACAGTCTAAGAAGTAATGTGTCGTGGGAACCGTGTCAAAAGCTGCAGAAAGGTCCAAGAGTAGTGATGCTGCCGCACTATTTTATCTACTATGTTTTCTAGGTCGCCCAAATTGCAGTTAGATCAGATTTGATGCCCCTCTCAGGGCGGATTCCAGTTTGCCCGTCTGAGGGTGCCTCTCTCAGGGCGGATTCCGGTTTCCCCGTCTGTGGGTGCCTCTCTCAGGGCGGATTCCTGTTTGCCCGTCTGAGGGTGCCTCTCTCAGGGCGGATTCCTGTTTGCCCGTCTGTGGGTGCCTCTGTCAGTGCGGATTCTTGTTTGCCCGTCTGAGGGTGCCTCTCTCAGGGCGGATTCCTGTTTGTCCGTCTGAGATTGCCTCACTCAGGGTGGATTCCTGTTTGCTCGTCTGAGGGTGCCTCTCTCAGGACAGCTTTCTGTTTGCCCCTCTGAGGGTGCCTCTCTCAGGGCAGCTTTCTGTTTGCCCGTCTGAGGGTGCCTCTCTCAGGGCGACTTCCTGTTTGCCCGTCTGAGGGTGCCTCTCTCAGGGCGGCTTCCTGTTTGCCCGTCTGAGGGTGCCTCTCTGAGGGCAGCTTCCTGTTTGCCCGTCTGAGGGTGCCTCTCTGAGGGAAGCTTTCTGTTTGCCCATCTGTGGGTGCCTCTCTCAGGGTGGATTCCTGTTTGCTCGTCTGAAGTTGCCTCTCTCAGGGCGGATTCCTGTTTGCCTATCTGAAGGTGCCTCTCTCAGGGCGGATGCCTGTTTGCCCGTCTGAGGGTGCCTCTCTCAGGGCGGATTCCTGTTTGCTCGTCTGAAGTTGCCTCTCTCAGGGCGGATTCCTGTTTGCTCGTCTGAAGTTGCCTCTCTCAGGGCGGATGCCTGTTTGTCCATCTGAGGGTGCCTCTTTCAGGGCGGATTCTTGTTTGCCCGTCTGAAGGTGCCTCTCTCAGGGTGGATTCCTGTTTGCCTGTCTGAGGGTGCCTCTCTCAGGGCGGATTCCTGGTTGCCAGTCTGAAGATGACTCTCTCAGGGCAGATTCCTGTTTTCCCATCTGAAGGTGCCTCTCTCAGGGCGGATTCCTGTTTGCCCGTCTGAGGGTGTCTCTCTCAGGTCGGATTCCTGTTTGCTCATCTGAAGATGCCCCTCTCAGGGCGGATTCCTGTTTGCCCATCTGAGGGTGCCTCTCTCAGGGCTGATTCCTGTTTGCCCGTCTGAAGATGCCTCTCTCAGGGCGGATTCCTGTTTGCCCGTCTGAGGGTGCCTCTCTCAGGGCGGTTTCCTGTTTGCCCGTCTGAGGGTGCCTCTCTCAGGGCAGATTCCTGTTTGCCCGTCTGAAGATGCCTCTCTTAGGGCGGATTCCTGTTTGCCTGTCTGAGGGTGCCTCTCTCAGGGCGGATTCCTGTTTGCCTGTCTGAGGGTGCCTCTCTCAGGGCGGATTCCTGTTTGCCCGTCTGAGGCTGCCTCTCTCAGGGCGGATTCCTGTTTGCCCTTCTGAGAGTAGTTTGTTTTCTTCTATAAATTCGGAGAGCTGTCAACAGCTGTTCTGGCCATGAGTTTGCTGATTAAAGCCTCACAGGGGATGGGTCTGTAGTTGTTGGGGTCTCGAGGGTCTGAAGGTGTTCTTCTTAAGGCATGGATGGGTGCATGACTTCTTTCATATCTCCGGGAACATTCTTGTTTTTATGGAGTCGATGTTTCTGACAGGGCAGGTGCGAACGTTCATTGAAGGATCTTTTTGAAAAGGTGTGGAGGGCAGGGGTCTGGAGGGCAGGGGTCTGAAGGCAGGGGTCTGAAGGCAGGGGTCTGGAGGCAGGGGTCTGAAGCCAGGGGTCTAGAGGCAGGGGTCTGGAGGCAGGGGTCTGGAGGCAGGGGTCTGAAGGCAGGGGTCTGGAGGCAGGGGTCTGAAGCCAGGGGTCTGAAGCCAGGGGTCTGAAGCCAGGGGTCTGGAGGGCAGGGGTCTGGAGGGCAGGGGTCTGGAGGGCAGGGGTCTGGAGGGCAGGGGTCTGGAGGCAGGGGTCTGTAGGCAGGGGTCTGGAGGGCAGGGGTCTGGAGGGCAGGGGTCTGGAGGGCAGGGGTCTGGAGGGCAGGGGTCTGAAGGTAGGGGTCTGAAGGCAGCCAGCTGGTACCAGCTTTTAGCAGGTCTTCTAAGTCAGAGGTTCTAGTTTCTTGGGAGACTGCTGTGACTGGAGGGTGGGTATCTGCTGGGATTATTGCTGGCTGTATAGCACAGGAGTTGCTGGTTGTTTTGCTTCTAAGACAACACTCTAATGTGTCTGCTTTGTTTAGATAATGTGTTGCTAGGGTATTGCACAAGTCTTGTGAAACTGGGGTGGAGGTCTGACAGCTCTCCGGATTTTGATGGAATTTTACTGACGTCCTTGGCTTGGCTCTTGGCATTGATGATCCTGTTGGAAACTTTTAGCCTTCTTTATACATGATTTGTTCATTGTGTTGTGTCTCTAGGGGCGGGGCATGAGGGTCTACGCAGAGTTGAGTCCATCGCCTGTATTCATGCACCTAAAGTCCATTCCTTTAATCCGATATTGCTTCTTCCTCAGAAACAGAAAGAGGCGAACCCTGCTCACTGTTTCCGCTCACTGTTTCCGTTCACTATTTCCGCTCACTGTTTCCGCTCACTGTTTCCGCTCACTGTTTCCACTCACTGTTTCCACTCACTGTTTCCACTCACTGTTTCCACTCACTGTTTCCACTCGCTGTTTCTGCTCACAGTTCCCGCTCACTGTTTCTACTCACTGTTCACTGTTCCTGCTCACTGTTTCCGCTAATTGTTCCCGCTCACTGTTTCTGCTCACTATTAATGTCCACAGATTCTGCTCACTGTTTCTGCTCACTGTTCACTGTTTCTGCTCACTATTAATGCCCACAAATTCTGCTCACTGTTTCTGCTCACTGTTTCTGCTCACTGTTCCCACTCACTGTTCCCGCTCACTGTTTCTGTTCACTGTTTCCGCTCACTGTTCCTGCTCACTGTTCTGGCTCACTGTTCCTGCTCGCTGTTTCTGCTCACTGTTTCTGCTCACTGTTTCTGCTCACTGTTCCAGCTCACTGTTTCTGCTCACTGTTCACTGTTTCCGCTCACTATTAATGCCCACAGTTTCTGCTCACTGTTTCCGCTCACTGTTTCTGCTCACTGTTTCTGCTCACTGTTTCTGCTCACTGTTTCCGCTCACTATTAATGCCCACAGTTTCTGCTCACTGTTTCTGCTCACTATTAATGCCCACAGTTTCTACTCACTGTTTCTGCTCACTATTTGCGCTCACTGTTTCCGCTCACTGTTTCCGCTCACTGTTTCCGCTCCCTTTTCTGCTCACTATTAATGCTCACTGTTCCTGCTTACTGTTTCTTCTCACTGTTCACTGTTTCTGCTCACTGTTTCTGCTCACTATTAATGTCCACTGTTTCTGCTCACTATTTGCGCTCACTATTTGCACTCACTGTTTCCGCTCACTGTTTCTGCTCACTGTTCACTGTTTCTGCTCACTGTCTCCGCTCACTTTTCTGCTCGCTATTAATGCCCACAGTTCCTGCTCACTGTTTCTGCTCACTGCTCACTGTTTCTGCTCACTGTTTCCGAGTTGTGCCTTCTAAAACTGAAGGAAAATGAACGTAAAGAAACATCTGGTGTTAGACCTGGCACCTTGGCGTGAGTCTCCCTTCCTCTTTTTGTCGCTGTGCCTCATGTGTTTTTATGGTGTTGGCCGCTCAGCGCGCTGTGCCACTGCCAACCAGTGTCGCGGTGCAAGTGCTCCCTATGTAAATTGTATATGTTGGTTGGATTCCATGATTGGATTGTTTGATTTACTGTCAGACCCCAGTAAAGTGCGCCAGGAGCGCCAGGGCATGTAAAGGCAAACACCGCTGGTGGGCTTGCAGCACTGGTTGTGCCACCCACAGAAGCGGCCGGGAAAATATGTCTAAGGTCTGCCATCGCAGAACCTGCGTGCAGTCTGGTACTGACATGCTGACTGGCAAGTGCCCACACTTGCCGGTCCCTGAAACCTTCCCTTAGCTGCATGTTAGTCACCCCTCTGGTAGGCTCACGGGAAGGGTGCGTTGTGAGCCTAAGGTAGGACAAGCCTAGATGCGTGGCATGTCCTAGTAGTGAATTACCGCATCTTGTTGTTCACTACTGCAAGGCTACCCTGTTCTCATAGGCCAGTATGGGCGGCCTGGATTGTTACACCCTATGATCCTAACCGACCCAGGGAACATGGTAGGAGATCGAGTTTAGTATGCCTGAACTCGGAATAATAAGGTACATCTTTTTGCAAGGTTTATTTTAATATTCCGGGTTTGCAAATGCCGCTTTTAGAAAGCTGGCTTTTGCTTGCCTAAACATTTCAGCCCGCCTCTGCGTGATGTGTATCTGATGTCTGGCTGGTGTGAGTGACAGGGCTGGGGGAACCCAGATGGGCAGGGCTAGGTAGCCTGGTGGTGAATAGGACGATCGACAGGTAGATGGGTGGGAGGAGTGCTCCTAGGCTCTGAATAGGACAGTGCTCTGCCTCCTCAATGCCGGCTCCGCCCCCTGTGGAGCATCTGATGACTCTGCCCTGCACTCTGAAAGAAGAAGCCTGCATCGCGTAAACAAAGTGCTCAGAAACCGGACTGGAGTAGGCAAGGGCCCCCCTGGCCTGGGAGAACAAAAGATTTGCTGTATAAATGGAGGAGCCCTGCTCCTAAGAAACTAGATCCGCTTTTGACCAAGAAGAATCTCTGCCTGAGGAGGAGGCACCGGGAAAGCTGTAGGAGGAAGACTGTCCCTATCCTGGGGGATTGGCCTACAGTGGTGACCTTTCTGCCAAAGGGGAGAAGGGAAACGGTTGCTGAAGACTTTGCTTTATTTTTACTTTCAAGACTTGTGCTTTCCAAAACGATCTCTAAGGGCTTGGAACTGAGCTTGCCCCCTGAACTGAGCCCCAGGACCATTGGGCTCTACCTGATCTTCACTCGCCCGCCGCTGGACTGTGGTGTCCTTTCCCTCGCCGGAGCTGTGACCCTCGTGCCCCAGTCCCTCCCTGAGCCGTGACCAGGACTGCTTAGCCGCCCCCGCCTTGGGAAGAGCCTCGCTCGATCGGAGCCGCTCCCCCTACGCTGTGCTGGGCTGCCCCTGTCACCTCGCTCGCTGGAGGCTCGCTGTGCACCTTCACCCTCCCGCCGGAATCTGCGTGGTGAGCATCTCCAAGCCTCGGACGGCCCGGACGTACCTGCGTGCCCGGCTGCCCCGCTTTGCTCACCCACCACCTGCAACACCCGCTCTTGTCGTGAGCCTGAAGATCAGACCCCCATCGTGAAGTGTGGGAGCCCCGGACGCCGCCTCGCCCTTCTGTCGAAGAGCCGCTGAAATCCCGCACCCGCCTTTGCGTCAAGAAACAAGGTACTGTACTTGCAAACTCGACCGCGAGCTCACATCGGATCCAGGGTCCGCAACGTTCTGATTTCCCTGTCATCTGCCGCGTGCTTCCCGGGCACCGCCTCAGCACGAAGTGCGCTGAGGCCTACAGTTACCTTGTGCCCGCCTAAAGAACTTTCCGTAACAAAGAGAACTTTACCGTATTCGTAAAAGAATTGTGGCCCCATCAGTTCAACATTACTGGGCCTTGTATTTGAATCTGCTGAATCTACATAAAAGCTTATTTTTATATATTTCCCGATTGGTGTCCGTTTGTGGTGCATGCAGGGGGTTTACTGTATGTGTAATTGCATTTGCTTAACCGTGTACGCCTGAGACTTAGCCTAGACTGCTCGTGCCACGCACCTAGAGGGTGAGCAGGGGTTATTCTGGGGAGTCATCCTTCGCCCTGACAAGAAGTAAAGGGTCCCTGCTTGTTGTGGGTTCACACCTGCGTCAACCAGAGCCCCCTCATTTCTAACATCTGGTTAAAGGGAATGACTTCACGCATGCGCATTCACGAGGCAGAGGAACCCTCCATGAAACAGCCCCTGAGGTTTGACACATTCACCACGGGAGCACCTTGGATTTTCGAAGACGATACGTTGGCAGTGCTGGAGGGGGCGGAGGGTGGCATCTCTAGCAGCTGAAGTGAGTGTGAGTGACCGATGGTACCCAGTGAATTCACTCGGCGTCCACCCAGGAAAGGAGGGGTGTCTAGAGCTACGGAAGCAGCTGTCGCCAAGCAGTCATGCCATGCAGCCTATGCCTGGTGCAGCACACACAGACGGCGCCATGGAAGGTGAAGGCGTACAGAGTGCTACACCAAGTTGTGCCTCTAGGCGCTAAGAGGCTGCCACCGCCTGCAGACAAGAAAGAGAACCTCCGGCGATGGTACGGAGTACGGGTCCAAGAGAACAGGGGCAAAGGGTACTAGAGAGCGGAGGAATCACGACTGTGGGAGCACACCCTCCTCTGACACCCAGGATAGTCAGTGGTTACCGGGCAGAATCCACCAGGCAGTCAGTGGTTACTGGTCAGAATCCATTAAGCAGTCAGTGGTTACAGGGCAGAATCAATCAGGCAGTGAGTGGTTACAGGTTAGAATCCATCAGGCAGTCAGTGGTTACAGGACAGACTCCATCAAGCAATCAATGGTTACAGGTCAGAATCCCTTAAGCAGCCAGTGGTTACAGGGCAGAATCCACGAGGCAGTCAGTGGTTACAGGGCAGAATCCGCCAGGCAGTCAACGGTTACAAGGGACAATCCACCAGACAGGCAGCAATTATAGGGCAGAATCCACCAGGCAGTCAGTAGTTACAGGGCACAGTCCACCAGTCAGCCAGCGGTTACAGGGCAGAATTCACCAGGCAGTCAGTGGTTACAGGGCAGAATCCGCGAGGCAGTCAGTGGTTACAGGGCAGAATCTACGAGGCAGTCAGTGGTTACAGGAAAGACTCCATCAGGCAGTCAGTGGTTACAGAGCAGAATCCATCAAGCAGTCAGTGGTTACAGGGAAGAATCCATTAGGCAGTCAGTGGTTACTGGGCAGAATCCAAGAGGCAGTCAGCAGTTACTGGGCAGAATCCACCAGGCAGTCAGTGGTTGCAGGGCAGAATTCATCAAGCAGTCAGTGGTTACAGGTCAGAATGCATCAAGCAGTCAGTGGTTACCGGGCAGAATCCATGAGGCAGTCAGCAGTTACCGGGCAGAATCCACCAGGCAGACAGCGGTTACAGGGCAGAATTCACCAGGCAGTCAGCGGTTACAGGGCAGAATTCACCAGGCAGTCAGTGGTTACAGGGCAGTATCAATCCATCAGTCAGTCAGTGGCTACAGTCAGAATCCACCAAGCAGTCGGTGGTTACAGGGAAGAATCCATTAGGCAGTCAGTGGTTACCGGGCAGAATCCAAGAGGCAGTCAGCAGTTACCGGGCAGAATCCACCAGGCAGTCAGTGGTTGCAGGGCAGAATCCATCAAGCAGTCAGTGGTTACAGGTCAGAATGCATCAAGCAGTCAGTGGTTACCGGGCATAATCCATGAGGCAGTCAGCAGTTACCGGGCAGAATCCACCAGGCAGTCAGCAGTTACCGGGCAGAATCCACCAGGAAGTCAGCAGTTACCGGGCAGAATCCACCAGGCAGTCAGCGGTTACAGGGCAGAATTCACCAGGCAGTCAGTGGTTACAGGGCAGTATCAATCCATCAGTCAGTGGCTACAGTCAGAATCCACCAAGCAGTCGGTGGTTACAGGGCAGTATCCATCAGATAACCAAAGTTTATAGGGCAGAATTCACCAGGCAGTCAGAGGTTACAGGGCAGTATCCGCCGTACCTGTTCCAGTCCTTAGGCCCTCTCTCACTCCACTTGAATAACCCACTTCTTTTGTTGGGTTGTGTTGAAAGAATTGTTGGGAACTCCCTAAATGCAGGGCACGCCCAGACAGATTTCATCAAAGCATGTTATGGTGCACATTCCTTTTGTACAGGGGCCTAGATCCAAGGGGGGTGATTGGGGTTTTAAGTCACCCTAATAAATGTGTTTTCTGATAAATAATTAGGGTCAGGTGCTTTCAGTCGTGAATAGTGAGATGCAGTCCCATTTCACCAGGAGTGTTTACATGCCCACAGAGACAAAAGCGCACGCACCCTCCCTCTCTGCTTCCAAAGATCTCAAACATATTGGTTATTTTAAAACTAATGTGCTGTCCCTCTGAGTGCTGCCACCGATCCGCACTCCTTTCCCCTCCACTACCTCTGAGGCCCACTCATGTGCCCTCCTTGTCTTATAATGTATCTGAACATGATAAGCCAACATCTGAAGCCCCCCACGTACCCCTAATCTTACTGGCCAAGCCACGCCCCTGCTTCTGCCATTACCCTAAAGCAAAAAACACACAATTGATGGATGGAATGCAGAACAAATCGAAACATTCACCCTCAGTCAAGAGATCTGTGTTAAATCCATCATTCTTTTGCTCACCAGGCCACCCCAGTTTAGACCTGGCCATATGCAAATCAGTCTTGACCCTGTGCCTCATGGGAACAGCCATTCCGAACTGCCTAGCCACGTCCTCCCTGGACCGTTAACAAGCATCCAAGGAACAAAGAGGGGTGAAACCCCAAAACTGGGCCTAGGATGCTTGTTTCCAGTCCAGGAAGGACCTGGCCTGGCAGTTTAGGCTGGAGTGTTCCCATTGGGCGCAGGGTCAAGACTGATTTGCCTATGGCTGGGTTCAACCTGGAATGGCATGGTGAGCAAAGAAACGATGGATTTAGGCCCAGATCTCTGTACTGTGGTGAATGTATGATATTGTTCTGCATTCTGTCCATCAATTGTTCTTTTTGCATTACCCTAAACCCCGCCTGTCTTTGTAGGTCTCCTACTTTCAAACTCCCAGTCATGGTTTTGGCTGAAGTGTCACATCATCTGTCTCTCTGGCATTCTTCCCGCAGTCTCATGTATTTCCCTCCCCAACCCTTCGGTCTCCTGGATTCTCTGTGGGGATAGAAGGGGGGCTGTGTGCAGCTTCTTGCATCTATGTGTCTGCGAGAACAGTGTCTCAGTTGGACGAAGACGATCCGAGAGAGCCCCAGTTGTATCACAAAAGGTTTCCTTCCACGTCAGCTCTCTGCTCGGCCAGACGGTCTCGCGATGTTCCCCAGTGCCCAGGGCTTCCTGAACTGTCTCTCTTTTCTGCATTTTTGTTATCACTACTAACTAGTGTCAGTTGGAGTAGTCTTTGGCACTTGTTCTTTGGGAAGCGCTATGCGCAGTATAAATATGTAAAAAAAAAAAAAAAAAGAAATGTCAGCCTGTCTGTGAAATAACATGGCAATCTTGCTCACTCTGTTATCTATTATTACAAGTCACAGTATTACTTTCCTAGGCCATAAACGTTTCACATGCATGCTCGAAAAGATGAGTGCGCTCATGTTTAACACACAAGTCGTCATCATTTGTATGTAACATGCACAGGTTGTTAGAACGAAGCCCTTTCACTTGCGTCAGGACGAACGTTCAACCCACACAGCTTTCAATCAATCAATCAATCAGTACATTTATAGAGCGCGCTACTCACCCATGAGGGTCTCAAGGCGCTGGAGGGAGGGGGGGGGGGGGTCGCTACTGCTCGAATAGCCAGGTCTTGAGGTGCCTCCTGAAGGGGAGATGGTCCTGGGTCACCAGGAGTCGTCCCAGGCCGATGGGAATTGTCCGAGGATGAGGACCACCGTCTTGTCTGAGTTCAACTTCAGGCGACTGAGCTTCATCCATTCTGCGACATCTTTCATTCCTTCCTCGAGGTTGGTTTTGGCTGTGGCTGGGTCTTTGGTGAGGGAGAGTATCAGTTGAGTGTCATCGGCGTAGGAGATGATGCGGATGTTGTGTTTGCGTGCGATGGCAGCGAGGGGGCTCATGTAGATATTGAAGAGGGTTGGGCTGAGCGAGGAGCCTTGGGGTACGCCGCAGATGATCTCGGTGGCCACTGAGCGGAAGGGTGGGAGGCGGACTCTCTGGGTTCTGTCGGAGAGGAACGAGGTGATCCAGTCCAGAGCCTTTCCTCGGATCCTGGTCTGGAAGAGGCGGGTTATCAGGGTGCTCTTAGTCCTGGAATATTGTTTTGTCTGCAGGACCTCTACACACCGAGTCCTAGAATGTCTTTTCAGTTTTTATTTATTTTTGTAGCTATGCAGTTTTATATTGCACAAACTTGGCCAGAGGGCATCAGAGAGAGCACTTTAAATAAGCACCAGATTACATTCTACAAAGTCAGATTTAAAAAAAAAAATGTTTACATTTTTTTAGACATGAGGCATTTATGTGATTTGAACAAAATCACAAGATGTTGAACCTATACAGGTACACAAACCTAGCACCACCTTTCCAAAGTCAGCAGCTCTGGCCATTAGGCCACATCTTCTCCCCTGCAGGTCCTCTACACTCTCAGTCACGGACTGCCTTCTGCAGGTCCCCTTCACTGTCAGTCTTGGAATGTCTTCTGCATTTCATTAATACACTCAGTGCTGGAATGTGTTCTGCAGGCCCACTACACTCTCAGTCCCGGAGGTCCTCTACACTCTCAGTCCTGGAATGTCTTCTGCAGGTCCTCTCCACTCTCAGTCCCGGCGGCCCTCTACACTCTCAGTCCTGGAATGACTTCTGCAGTTCATTAACACTCTCAGACCTGGAATGTTTTCTGCAGGCTCTCTGCATTCTCAGTCCTGGAGAGTCTCTGCACACTCATTCCTGGAATGTCCTCCTCAGGTCCTCTACACTGACTCCTGCAGGCCTTCTACACTCTCAGTCCTGGAATGTCTTCTGCCCGTCCTGTCCACTCACATTCACGGAGGACCTCAACACTCTCAGTCCTGGACTGTCTTCTACAGGTCCTCTACAGTCTCAGTCCTGGAATGTCTTCTGCAGGTCCACTACGGTCTCAGTCTTGGACTGGTTATCTGCATGTCGTCTGCAATCTCAGTCCTGGAGGTCCTCTTCACTATCAGTCCTGGACTGTCTTCTGGAAGTCATCTACACTCTCAGTCCTGGACTGTCTTCTACAGGTCCTCTACAGTCTCAGTCCTGGAATGTCTTCTGCAGGTCCACTACAGTCTCCGTCTTGGACTAAGCATCTGCATGTCATCTGCACTCTCAGCCTTGGAGGTCCTCTTCACTATCAGTCCTGGACTGTCTTCTGGAAGCCATCTACATTCTCAGTCCTGGAATGTCTTCTTCAGGTCCTCTATATTCTCAGTCCCAGAGGTCCTTTACACTCTCAGTCCTGGAATGTCTTCTGCACGTCCTCCACAGTCTCAGTCCAGAATGTCCCTTTCCGGATTCTTGTCACAGCTCGCCTTGCTTGGCTATCACAATATACAGGCATGACTCGTACCATTCCTCCCAACACATATGAATGTGCAAACGTCTTGTACCCTGACTTGTGACCATATCACATGCTGTTGGTAATAGCAAGCTGCAGCTGGTATTCCCCGGTTTGTTTGGAAAGGCTTAATAGCTTTAACAAATGTTTACCATGCATATGCAAGGTTGGGTTGCAGGCACCACGGAAACATCCAGAAAATCCACCACAATAAGCATCAAGCAACCGGCATAGATAACCTCAACGTAAACCTTCCAGAAGACAGCCCTCATCATCTGCACCTGTTCCTTCCTATAAGCAATTAGAACGCAACGTCTGTGAACATTCTAAAGCACCTTCTAGAAGGCAGCCTCATCAAGTTAATTATCTGAACCTGTTCCTTGTTACAAACAATTAGAATGTGACCTTTATGGACGTTCTAAAGCAGTCTTATTTATAGACCGTCTACACTTCTCCACTTCGCTTAGACTCTTCGCCTGCCAATACCTGTTACCCGGCTTCCAGGACTCTGTCTTGCCAGCTCCCTTAATCCTCCCGCTTCGACTTCACTGCAAAGAACATCCCTCATTAGTCTTAGGCCTGGATGGAAAAAAGAATAAGAAGAAAAGCGCACTGAGCTCAGTCGCTACATCCTGCTGCAAACAAAATAACCAGAGTATTTGTTCAACTTGTACATACTGTTGTCTGGGCTCTGCTAGAAAGTACTTGGGTGAAGCTAAGCCCATCCAAATCTGCTTGCGGGTTTGATACTGAAATCATACTCTTTACAGTTTTGAAAAGTTTGATGAAGGGACCTTTACGGGCAATCTAAATTAAAACAAAACAACAAAAAAACTAAAGGATGGTTGAGATTTGAATAGCTTTCGTGAGGTGATACCTTAAGAGATAGAGTTATATGGGAGGATTCTGGAACAATTTTCGCCGCCCCATTGGAATCAGCTGGGATCCAGATAGGAGACTTGTGACACCCCTCTACACCAGCACTCCACCTCCAACAATGCCAGACCCCAACACCGCGGCAAGCAAGCTCCACCGCTGGATCACTAACTGCACCAACACACTCGCCCCTCCCTTAAGAGAGCTACAGGACGACACAACAAGAAAGCAAGCTTGTTCACCCCTTCACTCCAAGAATCCAAGCGCTCCTGCTGACGACTTGAAAAGACATGGAGAAACAGCAAAACCCCTGAAACACGCACGGCCTACAGAACAGCCACTACAACACACCACCAACTCATCAAATCCACAAAGAAGAACTTCCTCCAAGACAGAATCCATCATCCAGGACTTTGTCAAACCCGGCTGCGAAACAACAGACATCCCACCCTCCCTAGACCTCTGCAACAGACTCAGCTCCTTCTTTCACCTCAAGATTAAGATGCTCTATGATGACTTCAACAACCAAGACCTCTGCACTGCTTGAGCTCCCACACCCAGCAATGCCACCCAAAGACCCTACTCACTTGGGCCCCACTCACAACAGAAGACACCTTAAAGACCATGAAGAGCATCCACTCCGGAGCACCCACAGACCCCTGTCCAACCCACATCTTCTACAGGGCCTCCACAACCATCACACCCGAACTACGACAGATGATCAACTGCTCCCTCAAGACCACCACATTCCCCGACAACTGGAAGCACGCCGTAATCAACCCCTTCCTGAAGAAACCCTCCGCAGACCTGAGTGACCTCAAGAACTTCAGGCCCATCTGCTTCCATTCGCAGCCAAGGTCATCGAAAAGGCTGTCAAGACCCAGCTAGCAAACATCATCGAAGCCAACAACGTCCTGGACATTTCCCAATCCATATTCTGCAGCAACCATAGCACCGAGACCTCCCTTCTTCCCACCACCGATGACATCTGCGCCCTCCTTGACCAGGGCCAAACCGCAGCCCTCATCCTCCTGGACCTCTCAACTGCTATTTACACCATTACACCGCACATTAGCTACCAGACTCCACAACGTCGACATCCGAGGAAAGGCCCTTGACTGGACAAGCACATTTCTCACAGGCAAAACTCGGTGAGTCAGACTCCAGCCCTACCTCTCAGAACCGACAGAGACCAGATGTGGAGTACCTCAGGGTTCCTCCCTCAGCCGCACCCTCTTCAACATCTACATGGCCCCCCTTGCAACCATTGTCAGAAACCACAGGCTCAACATTGTCTCCTATGCTCACGAAACCCAGCTCATCCTCTCCCTCACCAAGGAACCCAACATCACCATGCACAACTTCCAAGAAGAGATGAAAGCTGTCACAACCTGGATGAAGAAGAGCTGCCTGAAACTCAACTCAGAGAAAACAGAAGTCCTCATCCTTGACTCCATCCCCTCAGCATGGGACAACACCTGGTGGCCCCCGCACTCGGAACCGTCCCCTACCCAGAAAGACCATGCATGAAACCTTGGCATCATAGTGGACTCATCACTCACTATGAACCACCAGATCAAAGCCTTATCCTCGGCCTGCTGCAACACCCTCTGCATACAACTAAAATCATTCACATGGATCCCCTCCGAATCCAGAAAAATGGTCATGCATGCCCTCATCACTAGCTGGCTGGGCTATGGCAACGCCCTCTACACTGGAATCAACAAAAAAACTCTTCTGACAGGTCCGGAACATCCAGAACGCCGCAGCCAGACTGATCCTAAACATCTCCCCTCGCAACCACATCACCCAACACCTCCGCGATCTCCACTGGCTCCCCTTCAAAAGATAATTAACCTTCAAGCTCCTCAATTACGCATACAAGACCCTCCACAACATCGGACCAGCATAGTTAAACAACAACCTTTTATTCCACGCCCCCAAGAGAATCTTCTGTTCAGCCGACCTCTTCCTGGCCACCATCCCACGTATCTACAAGACCAGAACGGGTGGAAAGTCCTTCTCCTCCCTCGCAGCCAAGACCTGAATGACCTCCCCCTCCACCTCCAGCAAAGCCCTACACTGATCCAGTTCAAGAAGGACCTCAAGACCTGGCTCTTCAGATGATCCCAGCACCCAAAGGAGCCGCCCCCAAGCGCCTTGAGACCCTTACAGGTGAGTAGCTGCGCTTTACAAAACCCTGGTTGAAAGATTGATTGATTGAATCCATCATTACTGCACCACCCTCTAGAGCTCTGGAGCCATTATTGCTGCTCCACCCCCGCCAGCCAGTGCTCTGAAGCCACCATCACTACATCACCCATCGCAGCCAGACCTCTGAAGTCATCATTATCACACCATCCTCCAGAGCCAAAGGATAAACGAGCCTCCACAGCCTCCAATACAATACCACGCTCCACAGCCAGAGCTCTGAAGTCACTAAAACCGCACCACCCTTCAGAGCTCTAACACCATCATTACCACACCACCCTCCACAGCCAGAGCTCTGAAGCCATCATTACCACACCACCCTCCACAGCCATGGCTCTGAAGCCATCATTACCACACTGCACCACTGGAGCCAGAGCTCTGAAGCCATCATTACCACCCCACCCTCCACAGTCAGAACTCTGAAGCCATCATTACCACACCACCCTCCACAGCCAGAGCTCTGAAGCCATCATTACACCATCCTCCACAGCCAGAACTCCGAAGTCACTAATACCACACCACCCTTCAGAGCTCTAACACTATCCTTACCACACCACCCTCCACAGCCTGAGCCCTGAAGGCATCATTGCCACACCATCCTCCACAGCCAGAGCTCTGAAGTCACTAATACCACACCACCCTTCACAGCCAGAGCTCTGAAGTCACTAATACCACACAACCCTTCAGAGCTCTAACACCATCCTTACTACACCACCCTCCACAGCCTGAGCCCTGAAGGCATCATTGCCACACCACGCTCCACAGCCTGAGCCCTGAAGTCCTCATTACCACACCACCCTCCACAGCCAGAGCTCTGAAGTCACTAATACCACACCACCCTTCAGAGCTCTAACACCATCATTACCACACCACCCTCCACATCCGGTGCTCTGAAGTCATCATTACAACACCACCCTCCAGAGCTCTGAAGTCACTAATACCACACCACCCTTCAGAGCTCTAACACCATTTTTACCACACCACCCTCCACATCCGGGGCTCTGAAGTCATCATTACCACACCACCCTCCACAGCTAGAGCTCTGAAGTCACTAATACCACACCACACTTCAGAGCTCTAACACCATCTTTACCACACCACCCTCCACAGCCAGAGCTCTGAAGTCACTAATACCACACCACCCTTAAGAGCTCTAACACCATCATTACCATACCACCCTCCACAGCCAGACTCCTGAAGTCACTAATACCTCACCACCCTTTGGAGCTCTAACACCATCCTTACCACATCACCCTCCACAGCCAAAGCTCTAAAGCCATCATTACCACACCGCCCGTCACAGCCAGAGCTCTGAAGGCATCTTTGCCACACCATCCTCCACAGCCAGAGCTCTGAAGTCACTAATACCACACCACCATTCAGAGCTCTAACACCATCCTTACCACACCATCCTCCACAGCCAGAGCTCTGAAGTCATCATTACCACACCACCCTCCACAGCCAGAGCTCTGAAGCCATCATTACCACACTGCACCCCCAGGATCAGAGCTCTGAAGCCATCATTACCACACTGCACCCCCAGAGCCAGAGCTCTGAAGCCATCCTTACCACACCACCCTCCACAGCCAGAGCTCTGAAGTCACTAATACCTCACCACCCTTCAGAGCTCTAACACGATCCTTACTACACCATCCTTACCACAGCCAGAGCTCTGAAGTCATCATTACCACACCATCCTCCCCAGCCAGAGCTCTGAAGTCACTAATACCTCAACACCCTTCAGATCTCTAACACCATCGTTATCACACCATCCTCCACAGCCAGAGCTCTGAAGTTACTAATACCACACCACCCTTCAGAGCTCTAACACCATCACTACCACACCATCCTCCACAGCCAGAGCTCTGAAGTCATCATTACCACTGCACCCCTCACAGCCAGAACAACTCTGAAGTCACTAATACCACACCACCCTCCAGACCTCTAACACCATCCTTACCACACCACCCTCCACAGCCTGAGCACTGAAGGCATCAATGCCACACCATCCTCCACAGCCTGAGCCCTGAAGGCATCATTGCCACACCACCCTCCACAGCCAGAGCTTTGAAGTCACTAATACCACACCACCCTCCGCAGCCAGAGCTCTGAAGCCATCCTTACCACATCACCCTCCACAGCCAGAGCTCTGAAGTCATCATTACCACACCACCCTCCACAGCCAGAGCTCTGAAGCCATCCTTACCACACCACCCTCCATAGCCAGAGCTCTGAAGTCACTAATACCACACCACCCTTCTGAGCTCGAACACCATCCTTACCACACCATCCTCCACAGCCAGAGCTCTGAAGTCACTAATACCACACCACCCTTCAGAGCTCTAACACCATCCTTACCACACCACCCTCCACAGCCAGAGCTCTGAAGTCACTAATACCACACCACCCTCCAGAGCTCTAACACCATCCTTACCACACCACCCTCCACAGCCAGAGCTCTGAAGTCACTAATACCACACCACCCTTCAGAGCTCTAACACCATCCTTGCCACACCACCCTCCACAGATAGAGCTCTGAAGTCACTAATACCACACCACCCTTCAGAGCTCTAACACCATCATTACCACACCACCCTCCACATCCGGTGCTCTGAAGTCATCATTACAACACCACCCTCCAGAGCTCTGAAGTCACTAATACCACACCACCCTTCAGAGCTCTAACACCATTTTTACCACACCACCCTCCACATCCGGGGCTCTGAAGTCATCATTACCACACCACCCTCCACAGCTAGAGCTCTGAAGTCACTAATACCACACCACACTTCAGAGCTCTAACACCATCTTTACCACACCACCCTCCACAGCCAGAGCTCTGAAGTCACTAATACCACACCACCCTTAAGAGCTCTAACACCATCATTACCATACCACCCTCCACAGCCAGACTCCTGAAGTCACTAATACCTCACCACCCTTTGGAGCTCTAACACCATCCTTACCACATCACCCTCCACAGCCAAAGCTCTAAAGCCATCATTACCACACCGCCCGTCACAGCCAGAGCTCTGAAGGCATCTTTGCCACACCATCCTCCACAGCCAGAGCTCTGAAGTCACTAATACCACACCACCATTCAGAGCTCTAACACCATCCTTACCACACCATCCTCCACAGCCAGAGCTCTGAAGTCATCATTACCACACCACCCTCCACAGCCAGAGCTCTGAAGCCATCATTACCACACTGCACCCCCAGGATCAGAGCTCTGAAGCCATCATTACCACACTGCACCCCCAGAGCCAGAGCTCTGAAGCCATCCTTACCACACCACCCTCCACAGCCAGAGCTCTGAAGTCACTAATACCTCACCACCCTTCAGAGCTCTAACACGATCCTTACTACACCATCCTTACCACAGCCAGAGCTCTGAAGTCATCATTACCACACCATCCTCCCCAGCCAGAGCTCTGAAGTCACTAATACCTCAACACCCTTCAGATCTCTAACACCATCGTTATCACACCATCCTCCACAGCCAGAGCTCTGAAGTTACTAATACCACACCACCCTTCAGAGCTCTAACACCATCACTACCACACCATCCTCCACAGCCAGAGCTCTGAAGTCATCATTACCACTGCACCCCTCACAGCCAGAACAACTCTGAAGTCACTAATACCACACCACCCTCCAGACCTCTAACACCATCCTTACCACACCACCCTCCACAGCCTGAGCACTGAAGGCATCAATGCCACACCATCCTCCACAGCCTGAGCCCTGAAGGCATCATTGCCACACCACCCTCCACAGCCAGAGCTTTGAAGTCACTAATACCACACCACCCTCCGCAGCCAGAGCTCTGAAGCCATCCTTACCACATCACCCTCCACAGCCAGAGCTCTGAAGTCATCATTACCACACCACCCTCCACAGCCAGAGCTCTGAAGCCATCCTTACCACACCACCCTCCATAGCCAGAGCTCTGAAGTCACTAATACCACACCACCCTTCAGAGCTCGAACACCATCCTTACCACACCATCCTCCACAGCCAGAGCTCTGAAGTCACTAATACCACACCACCCTTCAGAGCTCTAACACCATCCTTACCACACCACCCTCCACAGCCAGAGCTCTGAAGTCACTAATACCACACCACCCTCCAGAGCTCTAACACCATCCTTACCACACCACCCTCCACAGCCAGAGCTCTGAAGTCACTAATACCACACCACCCTTCAGAGCTCTAACACCATCCTTGCCACACCACCCTCCACAGATAGAGCTCTGAAGTCACTAATACCACACCACCCTCCAGAGCTCTAACACCATCCTTACCACACCACCCTCCACAGCCTGAGCCCTGAAGTCATCATTACCACTGCACCCCTCACAGCCATTCTGTTGTAGTGAATCCCCAGAGTGGGGATACGAAGAACCCAGGCACCCACCTACACCATGGCCGACAACAAGTGGCCTGTGCCCCGTAGCTCTTGCATAGTCCCTCACTAACAGCACGTCATCGTGCGCACCTCACAAGTAGCATGTTGTAGTGAACCCCTAAAGTTGTTATACGATGCACCAGGTCGCCTACTCGAAAGATGACCAACATCTCTTGATTCACTTCATCTACTACCGCTCCGCAAAGCTGCTACAAAACCGTTCCCGTCACGGCTCACACTCACAAGCATGACTGGAAGCCAATGCAGTGCCCCCCACTGGCAGTGCCTAGTTCTTCAACCCTCGCAGACAGCATGTGGAACTACACCCCAAGAACTGCCAGAGAACAGTCCCAGCCACGTGTCCCACGCCAAAACGTGGCTGCCAGCCATTTCAGTGCTCCCACCCCACAGGCAGCATCAGGTACTGCAACCCTCACAGGCAACATGTGGAACTGGACCCCAAGAGCTGCCAAAGAACACTTCCAAGCATGGGTGGCAGCCAGGGCAGGCGCCCCCATGGACAGCAACTGGTACTGCAACCCTCACAGGCAGCATGTGGTACTGCACTCCATGAGCTGCCAAAGAACAGTCCCAGACACCTATCCCACACCCAAGCGTGGCTGACAGCCATTTCAGTGCCCCTCGCCCTCCACTGGCAGCGTCTGTTACTGCAATCTCCCACAGGCAGTATGTGGAACTGCAGCCCAAGAGCTGACACAGAGCACTCCCAAGCATGTCTGGCAGCCAGGGCAGTGCCCCCACAGGCAGCACCTGGTACTACAACCCTCACAGAAAGGAAATGGTACAGAAGCTCCAGAGTTGCCCTGAACTTGTGGTGCCACCAGAACCACCCATGCAATGGCAGCTTCAGTGGAGCCGTGTGTAAAATCTAGCATGTGCAGAAAACATACACCTGTTCCAGGCGCGTAGAGGTGTGGAACTATTTACAAAAAGTATTCTGGAGAAGCCATGGATCAGTGCTGAGAGAACTTGAAGCAAAGACAGCAGTGCCCTGATGTTACCTTGGGGGGAGGGCACTGGACCTCACCAGACTTCTTTGTAGGAATGTGAACTCTCCCAATCTGATCTGGTTTTATCAAACCCAGAGGCGCTTGAATACTCTTAGTGGTACCAAGCAGCCGCACTAGAACCGTGAACCTCTTCACTGGCCCTGGAACCCCCAGACTCTTCCCTGGATCTGCCCAGGGCTTCCCTCCCACCCCTTTGAACTCATCCTTACATCTAGGAATCCTCTTCAGCACCCAGTTTAACTCTGACTAAGGCTGTGTTTTTCCACCCTGTGGGATACTTCCAGGGCTGCAAACTCAAGATGGTGTCACCCCTGGCCGTACTGGTGTCTTCTTACACATTGACAGTGGGGTGATCCTGCTAAAACCCTGAGCCAGCTACACAGGGTACAGCACGTCTGCGTGTCTCGCTTTCATCGTGAAGGCTTCCTCTTGCACGGCCAGCCATTGCAGCCATCTTCACCATCTCCAGGGCCGAGCATGCCCTGTCCCCTCTCTAACATGGCCATCTAGGCTCAGCTTCCTGTCATCCCTCCCATGATGGACCCTGCCCCCCAGTAGAACCTTCTATATGCCTTCTACAGCCCATCATTGACTGTCACGAAGTAACCGTTGGCTGCCCCTGCCACGTGACCCAGAAGCTAGCGGATTCCAAACTCTTGGCATTCTCTGAGAGAAAGTGATGGTCAGCACACCACCCAGGGTGAGCACCTCCTTCCAGGTCACTCAGACATTGTTTCAGGGCCTGCACGTTTGTGTGATAGCCTGATGCACTCTGGGTGTTGAAGTCTTGTTTCAGTTACCATGTAACTAATTCGAATAACACACCTGGAATCAATCATTTATAGGTAAAAGGTTCCGGACTAGAGGCAGTGTCCATAAAGACCTTCACCCTAACACCCCCTGTCTTTATTCCTAATGCAGCCAGACTTAAATAGCAACAAGAAAAATAAACTCACTTGCCATTGAGTTTTTTACACCTCATAGGACACAAGATGTTTCCCACTTGGATAATCCCATGAGTTCTGAATTCTGCTAGGTTAAGACATGCCCCCTAACTTCGGTCACCCCCTTTGTCACTTGCTGTGTCCAGAGTGAGTCAAAACAAATGGAACAAGAATATTGTATGGTAAACAGCCACTTCTGTTACTCACTGCGAGAAGCTTCTCAACTCTACAACATGGGTGGAGCTGTGCACCACCTCCTGAAGCTGTCTTGGCCTCTGCTGGATGTTTCCAAATGGATGGAACAGCTGCAACGGCTGGTTTTATTAATCACATGTGCCTTCTTGTGGGGATGCCCACACAGCTTGGAGCGGGGTAGGACTGGGCTGTCATCCCTGATCCCACCCCCTCTCTGTCCCAATTGGGTGTTTGCAAAACAGCCAGATGTATGAGTAAATTACCTTAAAGGTGAATCCAATACTATTGGAGCCGGCCTCGTGGCGTGGTCCTGTTCCCCCTCGCCAAGCCGCACGAGGTCCCCTGCACCTCGGGGCTCCTCCATTTTGGATTGTACGTGACTCTGCGCACCAGCCTACGTGACCCCGCTCAACCCGGCCTCGGCCCCAGCAAGCCCCGACATCAAGGCACCAACAACTGGCCAGGGGGTACCACGTGAACACTTCCCCACTCCCGGCGGAGGGCAGTATCGATGGGACCCCCAACCGTCCTCCCACACCTAGGTGCGATCGCCCCACAACTCTCCTGGGCCTGGCGCCTCTCCTGCTGAGCATCTGGCCGCTCCCGACCCGGCCTCTCCGCCCCCCCCGGGCGCAAGGGTCCGGACATCAAAAGGCTCCAGACCTATATCTGGGGCGACCCTGCAACAGGACAGCAGTTGTATCCCGGAGTCAAGAGCCCTGCTGCCCAGATCGCGGCTGACCCTACGGAGAAAGACTCATCCTGGAACCACGCTCTGAGCCCTGCTGACTACGTCGCGGCTCCACCGTGCTTAAAGACCTTCACGAACCTTTGGGGCCCTGCTGACGCTGTCGCGGCCCGACCTTGTTGAACTTGCCATCAGAGCCCGGCTGACCTCGTCGCGGCTCGACCGAAGCGGACCTACCACCGGAGCCCTGCTGACTGTGTCGCGGCTCGACCCAAGCAGAACTACCTCCCGAGCCCTGCAGACACCGTCGCGGCTCTCCACGTCCGAGCTGCTTTGAGACCAGCACCTGCCGCTCCGATCCCCGGAGCCACCTTCGGCCTAACACAAGGTCTGGCACAGAGCTTCCCCGTACCAGGCTGGTACTAAGACTGTCCCGCTACCCTGTCCCTACAAAGACATTGAGACTCTCTCTGGATCTCTCGATCCCCCTGTAAATATTTCGAATGTGCTACTATTGATAAAGTACCTAGATAAGCAACTGATACGGATGCCTGTGTGGTGGTGTTACTGGGCCTAGTACGATCATAGGAGAAAGACCTCGCCTAGGAGGCTTCTCAGCGGCGCTCGGCTATAACTTTGCGGTAGGAAGGTGCCCCGGAGTGGGCCCCCTGACTCCCCGGTGGTCCTCCCTCCAACAAATACTCGCCCAATTTCCCTGGCGTAAATCCGTATCTAGGAAGGAATGGGGGAAAATATATAGATGAGAGACTCACACAGACATTCAGGCACTCACACAGCTACTGACAGACCCACACAGACAACAAAACAATGTGTTCTTGCTTGGTTAGGGGTCCAAAGATTCCCCTCAATAAGTTATGCATTGACTTGCAGTAACATGCCACTTAACCAAAACAAACTAAATGAAGAAATGCAAGACAAAGAGTGTATCACATATGGGTGTTCCTCAAGGTAAAAACGGCACAGTGCTCATGAAAGTGAAATCACAACAAAACACATGGACACTCTGTATTACAAAAATGGGAGCTTGTAAACTATTCTATACACAATCAATAAGCCAGTCAAATCCTTATTCTGCCCCTTCGCAGTCATTCTACATCAAGCTCATGATTTATTTCAATGTTGACGTTTCGACTTGTGTATATGCACTTAGGATCCAGGTCTTCATCAGGGCAACAGAGTGGGATATACTCTCTAGAACAATTCATGGTGGACAAAGGTACATGTATAGGGCCTTCATACAGCTAGGACGAACAGGATTGCGACCTGTGCTCAAATGCTTTAGACCTATGGAGCAGCGCCCCTGGTGCTGTGTGCAATTAAAGCCCTGAGAGTCGGAGCTACTACAAACCCTGCACCCACCGAGTAGCCCTTCCTCCCATGCAGATCTGCAAACAAGCCCCCGGTCACCACAACAAAAGACTTTAATGCTCTTGAATGTTGACAGAAGCGGTTTAGGAAAACGCAAACATTTGCTCAGATGTGTACAAGGTAAACATTAGGTACAGCAGCGGATCAGAAATGCCTTAAGGGAAGAGCAGCGGCAGTGGAGTGGAGTGTTAGGCAGTGTGCAGTGAGGCTGCCACAGAGGAGTGAGACCCTCCGACCACACAGGGAGACTTCTGGGGGAGCAGGAGAGTGGGAGAGATCGGGTGACCCTCCAACCACTGGGGAGAGGAAGAGTGTGAGGGATCGGGAGACCCTCCAACCACACAGGGAGACTTCGTGGGGAGCAGGAGAGTGGGAGAGATCGGGAGACCCTCCGACCACACAGGGAGACTTCGTGGGGAGCAGGAGAGTGGGAGAGATCGGGAGACCCTCCACCCACACAGGGAGACTTCGGGGGCAACA
Source organism: Triturus cristatus (assembly GCF_964204655.1). Classification (NCBI taxonomy): domain Eukaryota; kingdom Metazoa; phylum Chordata; class Amphibia; order Caudata; family Salamandridae; genus Triturus; species Triturus cristatus. Next base: position 1,208,914,729 of record NC_140584.1, on the reverse strand, counting down.
GGAGAGTGTGAGGGATCGTGTGACCCTCCAATCACTGGGGAGAGGAAGAGTGTGAGGGATCGGGAGACCCTCCAACCACACAGGGAGACTTCGGGGGGAGCAGGAGAGTGGGAGAGATTGGGAGACCCACCAACCACAAAGGGAGACTTCTGGGGAGCAGGAGAGTGTGAGGGATCGAGTGACCCGCCAACCACACAGGGAGACTTCTGGGGAGCAGGAGAGTGTGAGGGATCGGGTGACCTGCCAACCATAAAGGGAGACTTCGGGGGAGCAGGAGAGTGGAAGGGATCCGGGCCCTGTGGGCTGGATCCTTGAAGCAGTGTGTGACTCGCATGCGGGCAGGGGCCCTTTCTAACTTTTTTTTTCTCCATGTGGAAATATCTGCCCTGTGGAAGAATCCTTTCGTCGACGCCCACCACAATGATAGAATTGCTTCCTTTCAAATTAGTTGATATTCTTGCTGAAGAGGTCAGCAAACCTCCTTGAACATTAGTTTTACGTTTCTTTTTCCAGATTTAATTATTTCTAGTTACAGTGTATTTGTTCTATAAATCTCCAGTTCATTCTTTTACCACTCTTATATCATTCTTTTATTCTCTCTCCCCTTCTCTTTCTGTTGTGTACTTCTAATATTTTCTTGAAACTTTATCTCAATCATGTTACGAATTGCTTATTTCGTATTGTTTATACAGATGTAACCCATGCCATTAATGTATTACTATTTACAAATTCAACAATCATGTGTTACCTTGTTACTATTTATGTCTATTATTTCAATAAAACATGCTTACACCACAAATATATATATATATTTGTGGTGTAAGCATGTTTTATTGAAATAATAGACTTTCTGGAAGCAACAGAAGAGGTAAGGACCCTCAGCAGCCAAGTAGACTTTATCGCCAACCGATAGTGCACCGGGAGGCATGTTTAAAGAGTGGTGGAGGAAGGGGGAGTGGTCTCTGATGACCCCCCAGCAATTCCGCTGTGTGGGACTTACTGGAGGTAACAGGAGGGGTAGTTTGCCCCCAAGGACCCTCAGGATTCATGGGGACTTTGTCCCCCAACTAGTAGTGTGCCAGGATGCTCGTTTGCAGAGTGGTGGAGAGTGATGGTGAAAGGGGGTGGCCCCTCTGGCGACTTGTCGGGCTGCTTTTTTTTGTTCTATTTTATTCGCGGAGACGGGCCGCGTGGTTCCCCCTTCCCTGGACTGAAGGCAGCCCTGGAACCTCATCCCCAGAAACTAAGTCTTTTTTTAAATTGATTTTTTATTTAGGGTAGGGGGGCCGTGCAGCCCTTCTCCATGGCCTGATTTTGGCTGTGGGGACCTCATACCCTGGGGCACAGCCTATTAGAAAAAGAGGAGGGGGGACACGCTGCCCCACTCCCTGAGCCAATTTTGGCCCTGGGGACTCCATCAACTGGGGTCCGGCCTTTTTAAAATTCTTGAAATACTTTCATGGTAGCTACGTCACATGGCCCCCCTCCCCAGGCCAATTTTGGCCCTGGTGACCCCATCCCCTTGGGCCTTGCCTTTCTGAAATGGCAGAGGGGGGCCATGTGTGCCCCTTCTTTGGCCGATTTTAGCCACAGTGATCCCTTCCTAGAAGCCGGGCCTCTATTGAGGGTGCCCTAGTCCAACTCACATCTGTGGGGACCGCGGGGGAGCCTCAAGGCCAGCACGGTCCCTGCCAGCTCCCCACCACCTGCAGGAGCCTGCATTGCTTTTAGCGGTAAAGTTCCTGCCAAGCCACAACAAACAGCTATGTTTCTGGGGGTGGACACCCTGAGACATGGCAGGAGCTGGCTTCGGGGATGGCGGTCCCCAGGGCCATGTATTGCTCCAGGCGGGTGGCTGCGCGAACCCCACCTTTCTTGTGTGTAGGGCCTTCCCTGGGAAAGTGGCGGTCCCTGGGGCCAAGAACAGCCTGGGAGGGGGCTGTCTGGCCCCAACTAATCTTTTGAATGTAAACTTGGCCCCAGGAGGTGGTGGTCCCTGGTGCCTGTTGGGTGCCTGAGGCACTCAACACAAATTTATTATGGGCCTGTGGAGGTGGTGGTCCCCAGGGTCAGAGGGGGTCTAAGAGGCCCCCATAACAACTAATTAGCCCAGAGGAGGGGGTGATCCCAGGGAGAAGGGGGTCCCAGAGGCCCCCCATCTTGAAGTAAATTAGTCCCGGGGAGATGGTGATCCTTAGGTCATTAATATGATGCAGGAGGGCGGGCCCTGCAGCCAACACACTCCATAGGCAGTCAACCTGGGAGGGGGGGCAGGGCATTCTGTAAGGCAGAAAGTGCAACACTATATGAACCTTCACAATCCCAAGGGGGCACATTTTCATTTTCATGCTGGTGTGGCAATGCAAATGAGGGAATTCTTTGTCATATTGTTAATAGGACACAGAGGCCAGGAGGCCATCATAAGTGCATCTTAAGTCCCACTCTCAAGACTCACTTTACACATACTGTGGGGGTGCAGAAGGGAGCTCTGCTTTCCAGGGCTATCTCTAGACATTCAGGTCCTCATTTATGAGGCATTGGCATAGGGCAGCACCGCAAACCTTTGCTGTGCTGCTTTATGCCAAAGTGAAAGGGCGGGAAAGCACTGTATTTATTCAATATGTTGCATTTATGTCCTTTCTGCCTACGCTGGTGCACAACTTCATTACATTAAATACTCTGCTTAGAGTCACTCATCCTATGCCACACTCACAGATATTCAATAAATAGCTACACTCCTGCAGGGTCTGACACTGTTCTCTCACGACAGCAAAGTTAAAACTCTTGTTCTTCGACTCCATGCTTTCTTAGGTCTTGCCTGTCGAGACCTTCAGCTTTTTGTTGTCAAAGACCTATTGTAGCATTACCAATACTAGTGGGCTTTGGGCAGGGCCACTGTAATTATGTGATTGTGCGGCCGCAGCGTTTTTTGTATATTTATGGATCTGCCACATTTGCCACATAATCCATCATTTGCTGCATAATCTACCGAATTTAACAAAAAATATGTTTCTAGTTTAAATGGTTCAGAAGTTACTCACATTGCAGCAGCACGAGTTGCAGTGCAGTGGAGGGTCTTTGACGGGTCACCTCTCAGTTGCTTATTGCTATGTTTGGGTGTTAAACTGAGATGCAAAATGACAAAATAATGACGTAATACTATCAGAAAATGTGCCGCATTATGCTGCACATTTTGCCTTTTGTTGGAGGGAGGACCACCGGGGGGTCGGGGAAGCTATCCCGGGGCACCTTCCTACCGCACAAGTATAGCCGAGCGCCGCTGAGAAGCCCCTGCAGGGGGGGGTCCTTCTCCTATGATCGTACTAGGCCCAGTAACACCACCACACAGGACTCAATATCGGTTGCTTGACTTGGTTCTTTATCAAAAAGTAGTACGTTCAATATTTACAGCGGGATCGAGGGATCCAGTAAGAGTCTCAATGTCTTTGAAGGGAATAGGGTAGCGGGACAGTCTCAGTACCAACCAGGTACGGGGAAGGGGGCTCTGTGCCAGACCTTGGATGCGGTCTCAGAGCGGCTTGGTCGAGGAGAGCCGCGACGGCGTCAGCAGGGCTCGGGTGGCAGTTCCGCTTGGGTCGAGCCGCGACACAGTCAGCAGGGCTCCGGTGGTAGGTCCGCTTCGGTCGAGCCGCGACGAGGTCAGCTGGGCTCCGATGGCAAGTTCACAAGGTCGGGCCGCGACGGCGTCAGCAGGGCCCCAAAGGTTCGTAAAGGTCTTGTAAGTACGAGGGAGCCGCGACGTCGTCAGCAGGGCTCAACAGGTAGTTTCGGGCAGAGTCTTCTTCCGTAGGGTCAGCCGCGATCCGATCAGCAGGGCTCTTGACTCCAGGATACAACTGCTGTCCTGCTGTCGGGTCGCCCCAGATATAGGACTGGAGCCCTTTGATGTCCGGACCCTGGCGCCCGGAGGGGGCGGAGAGGCCGGGTAGGGAGCGGCCAGACGCCCAGCAGGAGAGGCGCCAGGCCCCAGAGAGCTGTGGGGCGATCGCACCTAGGTGTGGAAGAACGGATGGGGGTCCCATCGATACTGCCCTCCGCCGGGAGTGGGAAGGGTTCACGTGGTATCCCCCGGGCCAGGGGTTGGCGCCTCGATGTCGGGCCTCGCTGGGATAGAGGCCGGGTGAAGCGGGGTCACACAGGTGGTCACGTAGAGTGACGTATAGTCCAAAATGGAGGAGCCCCGAGGTGCATGGGACCTCGTGCGGCTTAGCGCGGGGAAACAGGACCACGCCACGAGGCCGGCTCCCACATGCGTCCCCCCCAGCTGAAGGCAGGGAGAGTCACCCATCTCCTTGGGGGTTCTCCTCGCCGAGGCGGAAGAATCGGGACAGGCCGTCAGCATTGGCGTGGTCGTTGCCGGGCCGGTGTTCCACAGTGAAGTCCATCCCTTGCAGCGAGATGGACCAGCGCAACAGCTTGGGGTTCTCGCCCCGCATTTGCATGAGCCACCGCAAGGGCCGGTGGTCAGTTTGGACCTTGAAGTGGGTGCTGAACAGGTAGGGCCGGAGCTTCTTGAGAGCCCATACCACGGCGAAGGCCTCCCGCTCGATGGTGCTCCACCTCTGTTCTCGCGGCAGCAGTCGGCGGCTGATGAAGGCCACAGGTTGGTCGAGGCCCTTGGTGTCCACCTGGGAGAGGACCGCCCCGATTCCGTATTCCGAGGCATCGGTCTGGACTACAAATTCCTTGCTGTAGTCAGGGGCCTGTATCACAGGGGCAGCGCACATGGCTGCCTTGAGAGCAACAAAAGCGGTCTGACAGCGGGGCGTCCAGTGCACCGCCTTGGGCTGTTTCTTGGAAGTGAGCTCCGTAAGGGGGCCCACAATGCTGCCATAATCCTTGATGAATCGTCGGTAGTAGCCTGTGAGGCCTAGGAAGGCCCGGACAGCGGTTTGGGTTGCGGGGGGCTCCCACGCCTGGTTGGCGTCGACTTTTAACTGGAGGGGCGCCACCTGGCCACTCCCCACCTGGTGGCCCAGATAGGTCACAGATCCTTGACCGATCTGGCATTTACTGGCCTTAATGGTGAGCCCGGCTCTTTGGAGAGCGGCCAGGACTTCCCCTAGGTGTCCTAAGTGTGCGGCCCAGTGGTCGCTGAAGACGGCAATGTCGTCGAGATAGGCCGCGCTGAAGGCTTCTAGTCCGGCCAGGACCTTGTTTACTAGCCTCTGAAAGGTCGCTGGGGCGTTCTTCATACCGAAGGGCATTACCCGAAAGTGGTAGTGCCCATCGGGGGTGGAAAAGGCGGATCGTTCCTGGGTGCCGGGGGCGAGCTTGATCTGCCAGTACCCAGCGGTGAGATCAAAGGTGCTCAGGTAGCGGGCGGCTCCTAGGCGATCGATCAGCTCGTCTGCTCGTGGCAAGGGGTGGGCATCGGTCTTGGTGACTGCGTTCAGGCCCCGGTAGTCGACACAAAATCTAAGTTCGGGGGCCGTGCCGGGGGCGGCGGCCTTCGGCACCAAGACTACCGGGCTGGCCCACGGGCTGTCGGAAGGCTCGATGACTCCGAGGGCGAGCATCTTGGCGACCTCGGTCTGTATACATGTTCGGACTCGGTCAGGTACTCTGTAAGCGCGGTGTCGTACAGGGGGGCTGTCCCCGGTGTCCACATCGTGGACGCACCAGGGGGTCACTCCGGGCGTGAGCGAGAAGAGGGCAGCGAAGGGTTGCAGCAGCTTCTGGCAGTCATGGCGCTGTTCTGGTGTCAGGGTGGCGGAGAGGCGGACGCCCTCCACGGAGCCGTCTTGGCCCGAGGACCCCAGGAGGTCTGGTAGGGGCTCGGAGTCACTTTCGCCCCCATCGTCGGTAGCCAGCAGTAGGCTTAGTTCAGTTTGGGCAAAGTGGGGCTTGAGCCGGTTGGTGTGCAGGACCCGGAGGGGGTTCCTCGGGGACTCCATGTCGACCAGGTAGGTGACGGGGCTCTTCCTCTCAACTACCTTGAAGGGCCCGGTCCACTTGTCCTGCAGGGCGCAGGGGTCCACGGGCGACATGACCCAGACTTGCTGGCCCGGCTCGAACTCGATGGCTGAGGCATTTTCGTCATACCAGTGCTTCATGTCTTCTTGGCTGGCTTCGAGGTTGGCTTCTGCCAGGGCCCGGAACTTCCGAGTCTGGTTCCGCAGGGTCAGGAGGTACCGGTAGACGTCGGGGGGGCATCTTGGACGGCCGCCTCCCAGCCCTCCTTGACCAGGCTGAGGGGCCCTCGGACGGGGTGCCCATACAACAGTTCGAAGGGGCTGAAGCCCAGGGATTTCTGTGGTACCTCCCGATAGGCGAACAAGAGGCAGGGCAGCAGGACATCCCATCTCCTCCTCAGGGGCTCTTCCAGGCCCTTGATCATCCCCTTCAGGGTTCTGTTGAACCGTTCGACCAGTCCGTTCCCCTGGGGGTGGTAAGGGGTAGTGAATTTATAGGTGACCCCACATTGTTGCCAGAGGGATCTCATGTACTTTGAAATAAAGTTCGTACCCCTGTCGCTCACCACTTCTCGGGGGAACCCCACCCTGGAGAAGATGCCCATTAGGGCCCGGTCCACTACTGGAGCTGTCACGGTGCGGAGCGGGATGGCCTCGGGGTATCGGGTGGCGTGGTCGACCAGTACCAGGATGAAGCGGTGCCCCAGGGCGGTTCGGGGGTCGAGGTGTCCCACGATGTCGATCCCCACTCGTTCGAAAGGGGTGTGGACGGCTGGAAATGGTTGGAGGGGGGCTTTCACTCGCCCCCCAGTCTTCCCGCTAGCTTGGCAGGTCTGGCAGGACCAGCAGTGATGGTCCACGTCTCTTCTCATTCGGGGCCAATAGAAATGGGTCACTAGGCGGCTGTAAGTTTTGTCCCGCCCGAGGTGTCCGGCGAGAGGCACGTCATGTGCCAGGTTCAGGAGGAACTCCCGAAATCGGAGGGGGACCACCAGCCCCCGGCCGGCCCCTAGTTCGGCGACTTTCTGCTCGCTATACAATAAGTCATTGTCCCAATAGACCCAGTGGGTTCCCGTGGGGTCCCCCGCAGCCTGGGCGGCCGCTTGCTGTCGGGCCCCCTCGAGGGACGGGCAGGCCTTCTGCTCTTGCTGGAATTGTTCGCGGGTGGGGCCCCCGTCGTGGCGCCACTGGGCCAGCTCGGGGATCTCGCTGAGGGAGGCGGCCTCGTCGGGAGAAAGTTCGGGTGGCCCAGCCTCCTCATCAGGTTCCTCCGTGCCGGAGGAGGGTGATAGTTTGGGGCCTGTTGGCTTGTCGGGGGCCGTGGCAGCGGCTGGTTGGGCGGTCATGGACCGGGTGGTGGCGCAGGCCCACTCGGGCAGTCCTAGCATCCCCAGATGCTCTCGGCGTTCTACCTGGGCCCAGGGTGAGCTCTCTAGGTCGTTCCCCAGGAGGCAGTCTACTGGGGCGTCGTCGCGGACAGTCACTTTTAGGGTGCCGGACACTCCTGATGAGTATAGGCCCCAGCTAGGCCAGCAGGACACAAGGGTTCGCTCTCCTGCAAATGGAATCTACAAGGAAGTTGGCACGGAAACTGCAAAGTACAAAGACAAAGTTTATTAACCCTTAAGGGTGGTCCTATAACCCATACAACACTCTTCAGTATTGCATAGGGTAGCACAAAGAACTTGCGTACACGGTCCCCTTTTATACACAACAGAGGGGCTCACAAGTGGGTGGATACAACATGAGGCAAAGAGTATTACCTTTTATGGTCATTTTCGATACAGAATCAATATGTGGGCGGAGTAACTAATTTCCTGAGCCCGCGAAAACATGGTCAAGCAAGGACTAACTGATAACAGATGTGGTCAAGTCTGGGCATGCGCCAGACGGACAAAGGGACTATTTATAGACTGTTACTAGGCAGATTACAAGAGCAACTAACACGAAGATAGAACTCTTCTCGTGCTACGCACGTGGAGGCATGACAATACAAAATGGAGTCCAGACTTTGGTCAACATAACGGGAGAAACTCGGTCATATAAGGGGAATTCATGTCTTTAGTGAATGCTTACTCACATCGTTATTTCAATTTTCAACAGACGACCCTTTCAGCATTTACTGAAGACATCCGGTTTATTAGAATAATCATCGTATATATCAATCTTCATCATTTCTTCTATTTCTTTAGTCAGATGTTTCTGGTAAGTGACATTGGCAATAGCTTTCTTATCAGGAATGCAGAGTGACACACATAGGGAACAGAGTAAAGGACCACATTGGATACAAATGCAACAGGAAAACAGAATTGCTACAATGATACAGAGACCGGTTAGAACCTTCCATCCCCATGTGGTAATCAATGCCCAAAACCATCCAGAAAAGGTCCAAGCGCCATTTTCTGTATGGATTTCAACTGCAATTTTATGCAATTTATTGATAGCATTATAAACTGATGGCGTGTGGTCAGGAATAAACACGCAACAACTACTTGCGATAATTTTACAAGCTCCACCTCGGTCAGCTAACATAACATCTAACACCATGCGATTCTGCAATGCAACAATTCTAGTAATTTGTAATTCTTCCGTAAGATTCCCAAGAGCAGCAGCGGTTTGATTTGTCACAGCCTCTGCAACTCTTGTTAACCTTCGAACTTTCCTACTATTTAGGGCAGCTCCAACAAAGAAAAACAATCCTAAATTAAAATCAATATACTGCTGCAGACTAGTGTCAGTCTGATCCACGTCATCAATCGATAGAGTACGTTTATACCTATTTACAGTCACATTATTCAACAACTTCAAATCTTTATGATAAGATGCAGGTGCCAAGAATACAGGGGGTAATAGAAATGCTACATAACATACTCCAGACCAACCGGCTGGCAAACGGTAATAACCCTTATTTCCACACACGAAGTATGTATTATGGGATGCTAAGAAGGTACTATTATTTAACCCGTCGATATTTAAGATAGTGATGCAATCACTAACACCAACAGGAATATAACCCACACTCTGGACACACAGGTCCGCTTGAGCTTGTGCCACTTGAATCACAAATCGGTCTTTCCCCACAGTGTCTCTGGTGTTCGTGAAAATATAGGGAATCGATTCATTGTCCAGTCGATACTCTTCCCATTCCCAAATTGTCCCATTCGCTTGCGGATATCCATCTTTATCTTGATGACATTCCCTATTAAGTCTGAAGAGTAATCGTCCCACTGTAGGTTTCCGGGTGGCAAAAAGTAAAGTGTACCATGCTCTACAGGAGCCATTATGAGAGAAAGGAAGGGGTATAAACGGAGTTCCTCCTTTCTTCTGGTGAGCTGGCATCATGCCACACATCCAACAGTTCGTGGCATTGGTGGCAACGTGGGTATGATGCAACATCTGGATGAAAGTGTTATTCAAATAAGACTGGCGATGCTTCAACTCCTGATACGGAAGTGTATAAAAGTAGTGCTCCTCAGGCACTGGAGTAGTCAAAACAAGTAACTTTCGAGCAGGAGTCACATCCTCCACAAACCATGTGGTTATCCCAACAATAGCTACTGTGAACATAAAACCTGTTGCACAAAGGATTTTCTTTTTACAAAGGATTTTCTTTTTCTCCATGTCAGAATGAAAAATCAATATCTTCCTGAAACTAAAAGGTTGTCAGAACTCTTCCCCTTAGGCAGCGGTTGATTTCTTCACCAGCGGGCCAAGACGGGTGTCGCTACACTAATGCAGGGCTGATCCCCCCCCCTTGCCTCATTGGCTCTCCGTTTCACTAACCCAAGGGCCGTTCTGACAACGTGTCCTGGAACTGAAGAATTCACTTCCTTGGTCTGAGATGATATCGCCTTCCTCCAGGAATCACGTGGTCCGGAAAGAGCTCCTTAGTGTCGTTCGGTTCCACAGCACGGCCTTTCTCTGCAGTCAGAATTTCTCGATGGTCGGTCAATACAGCAGGCTCCACCAATCCGGGCGGCACTTTGCGACAGTGCAGGGAATGGATCCAATTCTTTCGGTTGGAAACCCGCACAGCCGTCCTCGTTGCAAGTAGGACTTGCTCAGGACCAACCCATCTCGGCTCCAAGCTGTTCGTCCTTTCAAAAATCTTCACCATAACATAGTCTCCAGGTCGGAGACTGTGACCTTCGCCGGTGGACCGATCAGGGAGCGCCTCCCGGACCTGTTGATGAATAGAAACCAAGTTATCCGTTAACTGTGCCAGATAATCATTCATCATTACACAAGGTACATCATACACAGCCTTAGGTCGTGGTGGACCCCAAATATTCATTGGGCGTCCAAAAACAATCTCGTACGGTGTAAGACCAGTTCGAGAGTGCGGTATCGATCTAATTGACAATAATGCCAGCGGTAAAGCATCTGGCCAAGTCAAAGAAGTCGAAGCTTGGATCTTAGCGATCTTGAGCTTCAGCGTACCATTATACTTCTCGACCAGTCCTGCAGACTGAGGGTGAAACACTGCGTGGAACTTCTGGGTGATGCCCAGACCCTTCAGAACATACTTTATAACATCCGCTATAAAGTGGGGTCCGTTATCACTCCACAGCAGTCTACAAACACCATATCGGGGGAAGAACTCCTTCAATAGCATCTTGGCGGTAGTCATTGCAGTATTATCTTTCGTAGGGTATGCCTCGACCCATTTACTAAAGGCACATACCACTACTAGAACATACTTCAAATTGTTACAGCGCTCAAGCTGGATGTAATCCATCTGCAAAACCTCAAAGGGTGCAGCAGGTGTCGCAAATCCTCCTGCTGGAGTTCGAGTACCCTTTCCTGGGTTGTACCTTAGGCAAATCATGCAGGTCTGCACTACCCTCTTTGCCGTGCTAGCAATCTCTGGATGCTCCCAGACTTGAGTAAGCAATTTTACAATTGCGGAAGCTCCAACATGTGCTAGCCCATGTGCCATCTGAACCATAGGTTGTACAAAAGCTGTGGGTAGCTTCCATCTATCCATCTGCTTATTTCTCCAACAACCCTCATCATCCAATTCTCCATCATTGGACCATTGCTCCCGTTCTTTGTCAGAAGCGGTCCTCTGTATTTCCAGCACCTCTCTTTTCGCATCGTGCCATCTTTCTACCTGCGACTTTACTACATACATGGCAGTAGCACCGGGCTGCATCGCAGTCTCCCGTGCCACCCGGTCTGCCAAAGCATTCCCTTCTCCGACTTTATCAACCACTTTCTTATGGGCACTACATTTAATGATAGCAATTTTCTTCGGATATGTCAATGCAGTCAAAAGGTTGTGAACTAACTCTCCATGCATTATTTGTACTCCATGCGACGTTAGAAACCCTCTCTCCTTCCAGAGTAGGCCGAAATCGTGCGCTACTCCGAAAGCATAGCGGCTATCTGTATAAACATTCACACACAATCCTGTGCTAAGCTCACATGCTCGTGTTAATGCTATCAGTTCCGCTGCTTGAGCTGATTTCTGTGGTATGCGTGCTGTCTCCACTATTGTCTGCAGTGTGGTAATTGCATACGCTGCTGAAGTCGTACCATCTGGTAGCTTCAGGCATGATCCATCCACCCACAATTCTCCATCTACATCTGGAAAGGGCGTATCTTGGAGATCAAAACGACCCTTTGTCTGTTCCTCAGTCACAAGAATACAATCATGTGCTTTCCGTGCCTCAGACTGAGCTTCCGGGAACGGCAACAATGTAGCCGGGTTTAACGTTACACACCTCTTTAACGTAATATGAGGAGCCAAAAGCGTCAGCTCATATCCCGTTAAACGGGCACTGGTCAAATGCTGCGTCTTTGTCTGATTAAGCAGGGCATCAACAGCATGGGGGACTAATACCAACAGCTTATGAGATAACACAATTCCCTCGCTTTGGCGTATTGACACAGCTGTCGCCGCAACCGAGCGAAAACAACCAGGCAACGCTCGGGCAACAGGATCAAGTACAGCTGAAAAATACGCACAAGGGCGCTGCTTGTCGCCATGCATCTGCACTAAAACTGATAATGCACATCCATCTTTCTCATGCACATACAGCGAAAAGGGTTTTGTATAATCAGGGGTCCCTAACACTGGTGCTGAACAAAGGGCCTGTCGCAATTGCTGGAAGGCAGTGTCACACTCATTTGACCAAGGAAGCGGAATAGGTGTGTCTTTTGTCAAAAGGGCTAACAATGGCTTGGCTATGTGTGAAAACCCTAATATCCATTGCCTACAAAAAGAAACAAGACCCAAAAATGCACGCACGTCCTTCTGCGTGGAAGGCACTGGCGTGTCCAAAATTACTTGAATACGATCTGGTGTGAGTGCACGCCCCTCCTTAGACAAAAGGTGACCCAGATAAGTCACCTTTGGTCTACAGAACTGCAATTTTTTCCTCGACACTTTGTGATTGTGAGATGCCAAAAAGAAAAGCAAGGATAACGTGCTTTTCTCACACAGCTCCGGAGTGTCAGCCGCCAACAAGATGTCATCGACATATTGTATGAGGGCGACTCCCTCGGGCAAAACAAAGGAGTCCAATTGTCTTTTCAAGGCTTGACTGTAAATGCTAGGGCTTTCTGTGTAGCCCTGAGGAACTCTACAAAAGTGATAAGACCTGTTATTCAGAGTGAAACCAAAAAGGTATCGGCTATCGGGATGAATAGGAATCGAAAAGAAAGCATTTTTCAAATCAATAACCGAAAACGTGGTCGCCGTTGGCGGGACCAAAGTGAGCAGCGTCGTGATATCAGAAACCACTGGATACTGAGGTATCACGATCTTGTTCACCTCCCTTAAATCAATTATAAACCAATAAACTTTGGCATCCGTATCCTTCTTCAAGATGGGCAAAATTGGGCTGTTACAGACGTTGTAGGGAACTTCCTCCACTACTCCCACCTTAATCAAATCCTGCACAATCTGTATAAGGGCCTCCTCCCCCTCCTGGGAAATACGATACTGCGGGAGGCGTGGTAACACCGCCCCCTCCTGGACACTAATATGGACAGGCGGAATCACCATCTGTCCCACATCGGTATCCGAAATGGCCCACAAAGTACGAGGGAGAGTTGCTAACACAGTATCCTCTGCAACCACACACATCCGTTCAGACAGAGGGTGATTATCATTTAATATCACACGCACTCCAGCGGGGGAGCAGCGGATCGTAGCTCTGAAGTGCTTGAGCATATCAAGACCCATAATGTTGTCCGGCGTGTTCGGGGCAAGCAGAAACAGACAGGGTGCAGAAAAGGAGTCAACCTGGAATGGGAGGGGTCGAGAAAGAGGGCTTCGGGAGAGCGTACCGTCAAACCCTACCGATGTAACCATTAAGCCAGATGGGGGGAGCCCTCGGAACCAATTGTTTAGACAGCGCGCTACGAGTCGCTCCTGTATCCACTAGGAACTGATCAGTAGAACCCAAAACCTTCGCTGATACATATGGACCCTTCTGATCAACCGGCACCTCAACTGATTCTAACCCCCATCCAACGCATTCCTATGCATGCTGTGAATCATGGTACCCAGAGCGGTCAGTCCCTGACACTTGGTACTGGTTCTGTCGATCAAAGACATTAGGTCTATCTCGTTGCTGCCCGGTAGGTTCAAAACGAGCGTGATCATTAGAATTCCCTCTAAAATTCGAAAAACCCCCTCTACCTCTCGGTCCACCCTGATTATGCCCCTGACGAGATGCATACAACGCCGGGCAATCTCTGGCCCAGTGTCCCGATTGTTTACAATACGCACATTGATTCCTATTCAAATCAGATCGGCCCAAAGGAGGACCATAAGATCCTCCCCTACCTCTATTGACACCCCGACGAGGCGGACCATACACTTGCGCTAACATCACCTTCGTTTTTAAATCTTTCGACTTCTTCTCCTCCTGCCCCTTCGCTTCTTGCTCCTGACGCTCATAATACTGAGCTATAGTCAGGAGGGCTGTCGGAGACGCGGTGGACCAAGAACTTTCACTCGCTTTTAGGCGGGCTGCTATTGCCGGTAGTAAATTCGCCACATATTTATCAACAAAGAGGTGTCGACCCGTATCATCCGTAAGTGACTGACCACTAAAATCATGAAATGTCTCCTCAAAGCGCGTAAAGAAATCTGCAACTGATTCATCAACTTTCTGTTTACACGAAGCTAACATATTCCAGTCAATCATTTTAGGGGGAATGATTGTTTTTAACTTGGTCAAAATAGCAGCGGGTAGATCTAGGATAATCTGAGGTGGTTTCTGCGCGGGCTTCCTCTCCCTATCCTCATCCTCAAGTTCAGACCACCGAGCCTTAAAAGCGGCAACATCGTCCACCTTCCGTACAGATCGCCACATATCCGGTGGTAAAATAAGCCCAAAGAACAGATCTATATCTGCTAAGGTCATAGTACAAGAATTCAAGGCCCCCTCGACTTCTTCGTAAAAGGCCGCTGGATTCTTGCGGGGATCAGGCAACGCATTCTTTAATGCCATAACATCAGCCCTATGCCAGGGAGTATAAACCCAATTGTACACAAAATATCCCTTAGCATCAGCAGAGGTAATATCCGCACTAGTTCCCGCCCCTTTAGGAGGAACATACAAAGGTGCCGCCTCTCGCATTGGTTTAGCATGCACTAGGTCGCTCTTATCTGAGTGGGAGGTAGATGATTGGTCATCACCGACACGTAAATCCGACTGCTTGTCCTCCTCTGCTTTTAGGCGCGCTCTCTCTTTAAGGTCACTCGCCGCGTCCCGCAATGCAAACAGCCGTCGAGCCGCATCAGGCGCCTTAGAGGGAGAAAAAACACCATTACGCAATGCTTTAGCATCTAATACTACATCATCAGGCTCAAAAACTGCCGAATATTTCCGAAAAACAGAAATCACTTCATCAGAAAAGTGTCCCAAAAAATACAACTTCTCTCTATCCTGCCACTTTTCCCAAGAGTCCAACAATTCAGCGAGGGATAACTTACCCTTAAGTGCACGAAAGGAAACTTGCCGAAGCTCACCCATTCGGTCAACCGATAACATGGACCGCGTGTCTACCTTACCCGAAGCCGATCCAGAATCCTGTGACCTCGGGGCAGACACGCCGACATAAGGGGGCGGAGAGCGATCTAGTAAATAAAAATCGTCGTCAAGATTAGTAAGGACAGGATAAAGTGGCTGACGGACAGCATATTGACCCGAGACTTGCAGCCTACGCTCTTTCTCTTGTCTCTCCGTCTGTTCTCTTTCCTCCCGACGCTTCGCTTCCTGTGCTCGCACATGATCATTCTTCCGTTGCTCTTTATCAGACAGCGCTTTCTCACGTTTCTCTCGCTCACGCACTTCCTTCACCCATAATCGCACACATTCAAACATGTCTTCCCGAGCACGCCGTTTACACATACACTGTTCCACATACTCAATCTTACGCATATCAAATGATCCATACAAAGGCCATCGTAACTCAGGATCCTTCTTGGTGTATTTCCTCCATACTGTGCTGTACATTATAGAGGAAAGACCATGCTTCACATACATATCCCTATTAGGAGTCCCCTCTGGGGGAGCTGGAGCAGATTCCTCGAGGTTTAACCAGTTTCCAAAGCAGCAGCACCACTTACGGAGTGCGCTAAAAGCAGGCATGCTCAAAAATAATGCAAAATATGCAGTATTATCAAAAATGGCACTTAAACGTTGTGCCGTTCAAATTTACACAACTTCGGAGAAATATCTCCACATTACCTGCCTATATGTGTTGCAACGCATATATTCTCACAATAATCAATACAAGATATGACCGGTCATCACAAATCAAACTCAAATAGCCAAACCCGGCTTCAAAAACTCGGAGCAAGTATCGTACAGCGGTTCTTACCAATCAAGAGTGTCCAGATTCCAACTGCCACGCTCCAAAATTCGCCCAAACGGCTGTCACGGCAGGACCGACAGAAGAGGTCTCAGTCGAGGACCGGCGCCACCCAGATGGTCAGCTCGGAAGGGGAGGAAGAAAACCTCGGGATGCCAGGACTAAAGTGCCTCTGGCAGTGATCACATCCCCGGCCAAATTCCTCACCTTCGTCATGACCAGTCCTTCGAGCATCCGAGTCGCCGATGAACCCCACGTGACGGGCGCCAATTGATGAGTATAGGCCCCAGCTAGGCCAGCAGGACACAAGGGTTCGCTCTCCTGCAAATGGAATCTACAAGGAAGTTGGCACGGAAACTGCAAAGTACAAAGACAAAGTTTATTAACCCTTAAGGGTGGTCCTACAACCCATACAACACTCTTCAGTATTGCATAGGGTAGCACAAAGAACTTGCGTACACGGTCCCCTTTTATACACAACAGAGGGGCTCACAAGTGGGTGGATACAACATGAGGCAAAGAGTATTACCTTTTATGGTCATTTTCGATACAGAATCAATATGTGGGCGGAGTAACTAATTTCCTGAGCCCGCGAAAACATGATCAAGCAAGGACTAACTGATAACAGATGTGGTCAAGTCTGGGCATGCGCCAGACGGACAAAGGGACTATTTATAGACTGTTACTAGGCAGATTACAAGAGCAACTAACACGAAGATAGGACTCTTCTCGTGCTACGCACGTGGAGGCATGACAATACAAAATGGAGTCCAGACTTTGGTCAACATAACGGGAGAAACTCTGTCATATAAGGGGAATTCATGTCTTTAGTGAATGCTTACTCACATCGTTATTTCAATTTTCAACACTCCTCCCCACTCGAAGGGGATCCTGGCCATCCGGCACATGCTCTCGGTGTTGTCCGTGGTCCGGACAGGGCAGAGGACATGCGGCAGGATTTGTTCGGGGGTCACCAGGTGGCAGCGGACAGCGGTCACACTGGCCCCAGTGTCCCGGAGGGCCTCGGCCCGTCGTCCGTTGATGGTGATCCACTGTTGGTACTTCTGGGTGTTGCTTGGGATGGCGGCTCGGGGCACCATTTCTCGGGAGCCCAGGCATACAAGCGACATGGCAGCTGGTTCCCACTCGGGGGACCCGTCGTCGTGGTTTTCCTCCTCGTCTTTTCTTCCTCCCCCAGGGCTGCGGCGGCTAGTTGTCGGGGAGGGGGCCCCGTGGTCCCGTTCCGTCGGTTCACGGGGCAGGCCGGGTCGCTTGCATAGTGGCCGGTCTGCTGACAGCCGAAGCAGGTCACTGTCGGTCGTGGTCCAGGCCGTGCGATAGGGGTCCCCCTTCGGCCCTGGGTCGGGGAAGGGTGGTTGGTGGCTTGGCCTCGTGGCGGGCTTCTGGGCGGCCCGGCCGGGAATTCTCGATTGCGGTGGGACCCTCCTCCTCCGCCTCGCTGGCGGGAAGGTCCCGTGGTACTCCGTGGATAGTCCCCTACTGGGTTCCGGGGGACCCGGGTGTTGACCCATCGATCTGCTTTGGCGGCGAGCTTCCGGGGCTCGTCAGTTTACTGTCCAGGAGGTGTTGCCTTAGTTCAACAAAGCAGTTGTTGGCGAGGTGCTCCCAGACAATGAGGTCGAACAGTTCATTGTATGAGGTGACCTTGCTTCCTTTTATCCAGCCTTCCAACGCTCAGCTGAAGAAGTCCACGTATTCGACCCATGTGGTACCGGGGAGCTTCTTGCAGTCCCGGAAGCGCTGCCGGTACATCTCGGCTGATAGTCCGTAGCGTGTGAGTAGGGCTTCCTTCATGTGGTCGTATGATGTCATCACCGCATCGGGGAGTTGCAGCAGGGTATCCCGGCCTTCGCTGAGGAACCTCCCCCATAGGCCGGCACCCCAATCCTTCCGGGGTACCCGATGGGAGGTCATGGCTACTTCGTACGCTCGGAACCATTGATGGATGTCGTCATTTTTATAGTACTCTTTGACGACATCCTTGGGGATGTGAACCTTTGGCTCGGTCAGGGGTTGCTGGTCTCCCCCGTTTTCGCTTTGAGTTTGAGTTCCTTAAGGCTCCTCTCGTGCTCGAGGGTTAGCCGTCTCTCCTCTAGTTCCCAACGCCGTTTCTTTTCCTCGATCTCCTCTTGCAGCCGTAGTTGCTCCAAGGCTATCTTCTTCTCTGCCAGTAGGAGCTCACCGTCCAGCCGGAGTCGGGCGAGGTCCATCTCATGTGTCCGGACCCTCTCCCGTTCTCGTATTTCTTCGGGGAAAAGGCTGGTTTCTGGGTCGGCTCGCCCCCCATCTGTCGGGGTTGGGGTCGGCAGGGTTCCGTCCCGGGCCGGGGTCCCTTCGGCTCGGGGTGGAGTGGTCTCGGGTTCTGTCCAGGCTTTCAGGGCTTTCTGCATCTCTTCCTTGGTGCCCAATCCTGTGGTTGCGATCCCTTTGTCTTTGCAGAATTGTTTGAGTTCTTTGTGGGTGTATTCTTCCAGTTTTTCCAGCTGGAAGATTGCGGCCACGGTTGCTTCTTGGCCGTCCATGGTTCCCTTTCTCTTTTTCCGTCCGGTCAGGTAGTGGTTGCGTTACTTGTCTGTACGATTGCGTCTGGCTCGGATCCCGTCGCTGGCCACCAAATGTTGGAGGGGGGACCACCGGGGGGTCGGGGAAGCTATCCCGGGGCACCTTCCTACCGCACAAGTATAGCCGAGCGCCGCTGAGAAGCCCCTGCAGGGGGGGGGTCCTTCTCCTATGATCGTACTAGGCCCAGTAACACCACCACACAGGACTCAATATCGGTTGCTTCACTTGGTTCTTTATCAAAAAGTAGTACGTTCAATATTTACAGTGGGATCGAGGGATCCAGTAAGAGTCTCAATGTCTTTGAAGGGAATAGGGTAGCGGGACAGTCTCAGTACCAACCAGGTACGGGGAAGGGGGCTCTGTGCCAGACCTTGGATGCGGTCTCAGAGCGGCTTGGTTGAGGAGAGCCGCGACGGCGTCAGCAGGGCTCGGGTGGCAGTTCCGCTTGGGTCGAGCCGCGACACAGTCAGCAGGGCTCCGGTGGTAGGTCCGCTTCGGTCGAGCCGCGACGAGGTCAGCTGGGCTCCGATGGCAAGTTCACAAGGTCGGGCCGCGACGGCGTCAGCAGGGCCCCAAAGGTTCGTAAAGGTCTTGTAAGTACGAGGGAGCCGCGACGTCGTCAGCAGGGCTCAACAGGTAGTTTCGGGCAGAGTCTTCTTCCGTAGGGTCAGCCGCGATCCGATCAGCAGGGCTCTTGACTCCAGGATACAACTGCTGTCCTGCTGTCGGGTCGCCCCAGATATAGGACTGGAGCCCTTTGATGTCCGGACCCTTGCGCCCGGAGGGGGCGGAGAGGCCGGGTAGGGAGCGGCCAGACGCCCAGCAGGAGAGGCGCCAGGCCCCAGAGAGCTGTGGGGCGATCGCACCTAGGTGTGGAAGAACGGTTGGGGGTCCCATCGATACTGCCCTCCGCCGGGAGTGGGAAGGGTTCACGTGGTATCCCCAGGGCCAGGGGTTGGCGCCTCGATGTCGGGCCTCGCTGAGATAGATGCCGGGTGAAGCGGGGTCACACAGGTGGTCACGTAGAGTGACGTATAGTCCAAAATGGAGGAGCCCCGAGGTGCATGGGACCTCGTGCGGCTTAGCGCGGGGAAACAGGACCACGCCACGAGGCCGGCTCCCACACCTTTTCTTGCCGCATAATTTAGTCAACGCTGCTTCATATTTTGGCCCTCTCCTGCCGCATAATTCCAGTGGCCCTGGCTTTGCGTCCGTATACTGTTTACCACAGATTGGCTTGTTTACCAATCTCCTTTGCTTAGTTTGTCTTCAGTGGCTTCCCTACTCTTCTTGTGTTTGTCCTGCGCCTTCACCATCCTTTTGAGGAGTTGAAATGTTCCTTCCACTACTTACATTCAGGGAACCACTTTTTTCTTCAGCATTCCAGGACGGTTCATGTGTTTTCTTGCTTTCACCCTCATGTGCTTCTTGCCCTCACCTCGCGCACTCCCACCCCAGCTTGTCCATTGCTTCCTCCAAATCGCCTCACCTCACACAGCTTTTTTTAGGTCTCGCGAGCCAAAGGCTCGAAGAGACATTTTATATGTGGGATTTTCAAAGTGCTACCCACACTTTTGGCTGGCCTAAACCTTGAGTGCACGAGAACACATGCACGTGCACAGCTGCTCCTCTGCTAATTGCATTCCCCCCTCCCTTCTCACCCAGTCCTTTGATGCTCTGCTCAATTACTTTCACTTTCGCGCTTTGACCTTTGCATTCCCCCCTCCCTTCTCACCCAGCCCTTGAAACAAGCAGCAGGCACTTAAATGACCTATGGGGCCCCAATAATGCTAAACACTACGAAAATCAGATAGAAATCTGTACAAACCGAAAATCAGATAGAAATCTGTACAAACCAACACGAGTCACATGCCATGTGTGTAACATAATTCCACTCCTCCCTACATGACTCCACTCCACACAATGGCATTCCACATCACACAATTGCACTCCAAGTTACACATCTGCCCTTCATGCCACACAATTGCTCTCCCTGCTGCACAATTCCATGTCTCACAATTCGACTCCACATCACAGAATCCCACGCAACCAAGTTCCACGCTACGTAGTTCAACTCCACACCACATAATTTCATGCCATATATTACCCCTCCAAGTCACATAATTCCACTCCACCTCTTTTCAATCCACTCCATACCACATCATTTCACCCCATGCAACATAATTTCCATGCAACACAATTCCACATCTCAGAATACCGCTCAGGCCACAAATTTCCACTCACACAATTCCATGCCACATAATTCTACTCCATAACACATAATTCCACTTCAGTGCACAACATATAAATCCACATCATGACACATACTATGCCACATAATTTCACTCCCTACAACATAATTCCACTCTGTGTCACTTAATGCATCTTCCCTTTCGTGCCACATGATTCAGATCAACATATTTCCCCTCAACTCAATTCCTTGCCATGCGACACAATTGCACGTCACGTACAGCCATGCCACATTATTCTACTATATGCCACACACTTTCAGTCCAAACCACATAATTCCACACCACGTCACATAATTCCACTCCACATCAGTTAATTCCACTCCACACAATTGCACACCATATCACTCTGTGGCACTCATCACAATTCCATGTCTCAAAATTACACTCCATGGCACACAATTGCACGCCATACAATTTCAGACCACACAATTCCATGCCAAAGAAAACAGCACCACTTAAAGCCAATCCATGGCATGTAATGCCATGCCACACAATTCAAATCAACATAATTCGGCTCCATGCAACATAATTCCACGGCACGTAATTCCACTCAACACCACACAATTCATTACCATGTCACAGAATTCCACTCCATGCTATGATTACAACTCCACTCAGTGAAACTCGATGTCACCCAATTGCACTCCACATCACACAATTGCATTTCACGCCACACAATTCCACGTTGCACAATTCCACTCCATGCAACACAATTCTGCACCACACAATTCAACTCCATGCCACCTAAGTGCACTACACCCTCATATTTCCTATCCAAGCCACATAATTCCACTCCATGTCGCATAATTCCAATCCTCTCAATGCCGTACAATACCATGCCAAAAAATTCCATGCAACACAATTCTTCTCCACATTATTTCACACCACCTAATTCTACTCTGCACCACATAATTATGCAACAGAATTCTACTATATGCAACACACTTTCACTCAACACCACATAATTCCACACCACGTAACATAATTCCACTCCACAACACTTCATCCCACTCAACACAATTGCACTCCGTGTCACACAGTGGCACTCCTCACAATTCCATGTCTCAAAAATTCACTCCATGGCACACAATTGCACGCCATACAATTTCACACCACACAATTCCATGCAAAAAAAATTTGCGCCACTTAAAGCCAATCCATGGCATGTAATGCCATGCCACACAATTCAAATCGACATGATTTCGGTTCCATGCCACATAATTCCACGGCACGTAATTCCACTCAACACCACACAATTCATTACCATGTCACATAATTCCACTCCAGGCGATATGGTTTCCACTCCACTCAGTGACACTCCATGTCACCCTATTGCACTCCACATCACACAATTGCATTTCACGACACACAATTCCACGGTGCACAATTCCACTCCAGGAAACACAATTTCACTCCATGCAACACAATTCGGCACCACACTATTCAACTCCATGCCACCGAAGGGCACTCCACCCTCATATTTCCAATCCAAGCCACATAATTCCACTCCATGTCGCATAATTCCAATCCTCTCAATGCCGCACAATACCATGCAACACAACTCTTCTCCACATACTTTCACGCCACCTAATTCTACTCTACACCACATAATTCCACTAGTCAACACCCCACAATTCCATGCCACACAATTCAACTCCAGCCCACACAATTTCACTCCATGCAACATCACGACTCCACATCATGCAACATAATTCCACTCCATGAGACATAATTCCACTCCATACCACGTAATTTCACATTGGACCACACTGTACCACCTAAATTTAAGATCCCCAAACCAAACTAATTTCAGACCACACAATTCCACACCAGACAACTCCATGCCACACCATTCCATGTCACATCTCATAATTCTACTCCACAGAGCATAATTCCACTCCTTGCCACCTAATTCTATGCCACACCACTTGATTTCACACCATGTCACATAAATCCACTTCACGGCACTTAATTACTCTCCGCACAATTGCACACCACGTCACATACTTGTAGTTCACGCCACACAGTAACATGTCTATCTCAGTGAATGCAAACAAATTCCACTACACATAATTCCATGCAAAATAAAGTGCTCTCCACTTCTCATAAATCCACACCACATAATTCCATTCCATGGCACAGAATTGCATGCCACATAATTGCATACCACACCCCATAATTCCACATCACATCACATAATTCAACTCCACCCCCATACTTCCTCTCCGCAGAATTGCACTCCATGTCACACAATTGCATACCACGCCACACAATTCCATGTCTCACAATTTCCCTCAACACCCCACAATTGGAGGACACACCAAACAAATCCACACCAATTAATTCCATGCCACAACACATAATTAGACTCCATGGAACGTAATTCCATGCCGCATAATTCCACTCCACTATTAATGAATCCACTCAATTACATAATTCCACTTAGCGGGACATAATTAAAGTCCACCACATAATATCATTCAAGCCCACATATTTACACTCCATTCCATGACACATACTTCCATTCCTCTCAACACAATTCCATGACACACAATTCCATTCCACACAATTACACTCCACACCATATAATCCTACTCCACGCCATGCCAACTAAATCCACACCACATCCCTTAATTCCACACCATGCCACATAATTTAAATCCAGGGAACATAATTCATTTCCATACAATTGCAGTCTATGCCACACCACGCCAAACAATTCCACATCTCACAATTCAGCTCCATGCCACACAGTTCCAAGACACTCAACATACTTTAATGCCACATAATTTCACCCCACACGGCAAAATTTCACTCTGCATATTTCCACTCTACTTGACAACACGTATTTCTACTCTCCAGCTTTCTCTCTATCACTCTCTTAAACCCTCTTTCTCTGCTCACAGTATACCTGTCTCTCTACCCATCGCTCTCTATACTCACACTCTATTCCTCTCTGTACCCCTAGCTCTAAACCTCTCTCTCCAGCTTTCTCTCTATCCCTCTCTTAAACCCTCTTTCTCTACACCTCTTAACCCTGTCATCATGCCAGCTGCAGTTATAGAAAACATCCTGTAAAACATAACACCTCCTCTAGGTCAGCCAAAAGGGTGTCTACATCTCTATGTATCAGCAGGAGTTAATCAATGGAAATACGTTAAAATATTTTATCTAGGGGACGTGTCTCAAAGATTGTTTATTATTTGCCAGGAGGGGTATGTCATGGGGAGAGTGGACACGCAAGAATGTACCCATGTTCTGCCGGGTAACTGGAAAGAGGCTCTTGCCAGGGGTGAGACGGAGAACACAGAGCCTGTTCCTCGGATTGACTCCCCCTCCCTTCTCTCCTGCCAGCTGCAGTTATATAAAACATCCTGTCAAACAGCACCCCTCCTCTAGGTCAGCCAAAAGGGTATCCACATCTATCTGTATTAGCTGGAGTTAATCAATGGAAATACGCTGAAATATTTTAGCTAGGGAACGTGTCTCAAATATTATTTATTATTTGCCAGGAGGGGTATGTCATGGGGTGAGTGGACACGCATGAATGTACCCATGTTCTGCAGGGTAACTGGAAAGAGGCTCTTGACAGGGGTGAAAGACGTGAGTGCTGCAGGGCACACTGGCCACAGCTGACGGACCCCTGTGCTGATAAGAGATCGCATTGAAGCAAGGCCGACATGCAGGCCCTGCTAAGAAACTTTAGCCGTGACCAGTGACATATACACAGCCATAAATAAGTGCCAAGGCAATCGGCAAGCTGACCTTTGCTAATTTTCGCCGCTGCCTCCCTTCCTCCACAACCACCCCCCACCCCCCAAACCCCATTGCTTCTTTACGAAGCCTCTGTCTGGATTGATCTCTCATGGAGTCTGCCATTTACAATAAAAAATTATTTAGTTACAAGAACATTTGGGTAAACTGTCCAAGGAACATAGAGGCGTGTCAAAAGACGCAGAGACAGCAGAGAGAGCCATCCTGCATGCTTAATGCTTTGGCAGGCATCAGTTTCCAACTTGATGCGAACTTCACTCAACTGCACACACACACACGCACTCACACATTCACACACACGCATTCATTTCTACTTTTATTTGTTCTGCAAAGAAAGTTTAGCCGTGAGTAGGTAGATATACACAGACATACATCAGTGCCAAGGCGATCGGCCAGCTGCCCCGTGATACTTTTCTCAGCTGCCTTCCCTCCTCCACAACCATCCCCCCCCACCACCCCCAAAACCCCATTGCTCTCTGCCTCAATGTAAACATGCACGCGCTCTATATATTTACAAAGAACAAGCATGGGAGGTTTTAGTCTGGACGAAACTCTGGGTAACCTGGAGACAAGGCAAACTTTTCAGAATAATTATTCCTCCTCCACAAGCGAAGCCGGATTCTACAGCTCCTTCCTCTCTGCTGGGAACAGACAACAGGCGCCACTGTGCCACACGGCAGACAGAATTACTTTCACTTTCGCGCTTTGACCTTTGCATTCCCCCCTCCCTTCTCACCCAGCCCTTTGATGCTCTGCTCGCATCTCCCTCCTCCCTGGGCCTTAAGGGAGACAGAGACATCCTCCTTAATTGCTGTTTCCCCTCTGAGCCCGAGAACACATCGGGTCCTGTTGATCAACTCTGAACTCCGATACATTGCTCTCAAGTGACCGTATGTCAGAGGAAACATGCAGCAGGCACTTAAATGACCTATGGGGCCCCAATAATGCGAAACGCTACGAAAATCAGATAGAAATCTGTACAAACCAACACGAGTCACATGCCATGTGTGTCACATAATTCCACTCCTCCCTACATGACTCCACTCCACACAATGGCATTCCACATCACACAATTGCACTCCAAGTTACACATCTGCCCTTCATGCCACACAATTGCTCTCCATGCTGCACAATTCCATGTCTCACAATTCGACTCCACATCACAGAATCCCACGCAACCAAGTTCCACGCAACGTAATTCAACTCCACACCACATAATTTCATGCCATATATTACCCCTTCAAGTCACATAATTCCACTCCACCTCTTTTCAATCCACTCCATACCACATCATTTCACCCCATGCCACAAAATTTCCATGCAACACAATTCAACATCTCATCATTCCACTCGTGCCACAAATTGCCACTCACACAATTCCATGCCACATAATTCTAGTCCATACCACATAATTCCACTTCAGTGCACAACATATAAATCCACATCATGCCACATACTATGCCACATTATTTCACTCCCTACAACAAAATTCCACTCTGTGTCACATAATGCCTCTTCCCTTTCGTGCCGCATAATTCAGATCAACATATTTCCACTCAAATCAATTCATTGCCATGCGGCACAATTGCACATCACGTAAATCCATGCCACATATTTGTACTATATGCCACACACTTTCACTCCACACCACATAATTCCACACCACGTCACATAATTCCACTCCACATCACTTAATCCCACTCCACACAATTGCACTCCATGTCACACAGTGGAACTCCTCACAATTCAATGTCTCAAAAGTTCACTCCATGGCACAGAATTGCACGCCATACAATTTCACACCACACAATGGCATTCCACATCACACATTTGCACTCCAAGTTACACATCTGCCCTTCATGCAACACAATTGCTCTCCCTGCTGCACAATTCCATGTCTCACAATTCGACTCCACATCACAGAATCCCACGCAACCAAGTTCCACGCAACGTAGTTCAACTCCACAACACATAATTTCATGCCATATATTACCCCTCCAAGTCACATAATTCCACTCCACCTCTTTTCAATCCACTCCATACCACATCATTTCACCCCATGCAACATAATTTCCATGCAACACAATTACACATCTCAGAATTCCAATCAGGCCACAAATTTCCACTCACACAATTCCATGCCACATTTTTCTACTCCATACCACATAATTCCACTTCAGTGCACAACATATAAATCCAAATCATGCCACATACTATGCCACATAATTTCAGCCCCTACAACATAATGGCTATCTGTGTCACATTATGCCTCTTCCCTTTCGTGCCACATAATTCTGATCAACATATTTCCCCTCAACTCAATTCCTTGCCATGCGAAACAATTGCACATCACGTACATCCATGCCACATTATTCTACTATATGCCACACACTTACAGTCCAAACCACATAATGCCACACCACCACACATAATTCCACTCCACATCAGTTAATCCCACTTCACACAATTGCACTCCATGTCACACTGTGGCACTCATCACAATTCCATGTCTCAAAATTACACTCCATGGCACACAATTGCACGCCATACAATTTCACACCACACAATTCCATGCCAAAAAAAACTGCACCACTTAAAGCCAATCCATGGCATGTAATGCCATGCCACACAATTCAAATCAACATAATTCGGCTCCATGCCACATAATTCCACGGCACGTAATTCCACTCAACACCACACAATTCATTACCATGTCACATAATTCCACTCCATGCTATAATTAGCACTCCACTCAGTGACACTCCATGTCACCCAATTGCACTCCACATCACACAATTGCATTTCACGCCACACAATTCCACGTTGCACAATTCCACTCCATGCAACACAATTCTGCACCACACAATTCAACTCCATGCCACCTAAGTGCACTCCACCCTCATATTTCCAATCCAAGCAACATAATTCCACTCCATGTCGCATAATTCCAATCCTCTCAATGCCGCACAATACCATGTCAAACAATTCCATGCAACACAATTCTTCTCCACAATTTTTCACGCCACCTAATTCTACTCTACACCACATAATTATGCGACAGAATTCTACTATATGCCACACACTTTCACTCAACACCACATAATTCCACACCACGTCACATAATTCCACTCCACAACACTTAATCCCACTCAACACAATTGCACTCCATGTCACGCAGTGGCACTCCTCACAATACCATGTCTCAAAATTTCACTCCATGGCACACAATTGCACGCCATACAATTTCACACCACACAATTCCATGCAAAAAAAATTTGCACCACTTGAAGCCAATCCACTCTGGATTGACTTCATGCTTCCTGACAGCCAGGCCTTTTAAAACCTTTTATGGGGCTCATGTCGTCAATGTAATCCAGAAACCCTTCACAAGTTTATGAGGACACCCAGGGGCTTATTTACAAGCCCCTTGCACCACCCGTAAGTCACCTTTCCCCATTAAAAGTGATGCACCGGTGGTGTGAGGGGCTTGCAAATAAGCCCCCTAGTACCATCTAAGTTTCCCCAGTCTTACCGAACAAATATGCCAAAAGCAGGTTTTTTTTTCGACAAAGCAAAGTAATCTACCTCAGCTCCTTTCTGGAAACTTTTGGGGTGATCTTGATCTGTCAAGTAGGGCCCAAGAAAAAGGGATGGGGTTCCACTGTACTTACCCCCTCATACAATTTCCAGAGGGGAAAATTGGACCGCAACACAGCACAAGCATTTTAAATGCAATAGGTCTTGCCTTCCATTAAGTTAAAGCCATTTGCTTTGCTATATAATACCATTAGCAAAGCAAATGACTTTAACTTAATCAAAGGCAAAACCTATTGCATTTTCAATGCTTGTTTGTTTTTAGATTAATTTAGCGCGAACTCGGCCCTAAGGTATTGTAGCGCTTCTTATAATCACGAGTTACATTATTGCGTTATTACATAATGCGTACAATCATCGTTCACCGGAAAGTTCGGCAGAACAGATATTCTAGCTGCTACTAAATTGATACATTTTCCATAGCGCCAAAAAGCTGGGAAATAGTGAGTTCAAAAAATATCCAATAATCAGAACCACTGGAATTATGTGATTCTGCGGCGGCAGTGTTGTATGCACAATAATACATTTGCCGCATAAACCACACAATCCATCATCTACTGCATAATCTCCAGATTTTAATACAAAAAAATGTGTTTTCTGAAAACGCAGCGACCCATGTTGCCACGCAGGGGAAGGCCCTATGCAAAGGTTGACTGGTCATGTTCCTATTACTCTTTTTTGGTGTTAAGCTGGTACTACTGAGGTGAAACCTTTGACCAGATTGTGTTAACATGAAAGAAATATGAAGCAATACTATCACAAAATGTTCCTCAATAGGTCACATAACTTGCCTTATCTTGCTGCATAATGAGGTCGACCCTGCCACATAATTTGGTCCTCCCCTGCGCACAATTCCATTGGCCCGGCCAATAACCTAACCTGGTACATTAACCTGGCCAGAACTGAAATAACCAAACAACCAAAGTATGCCCCAATGTGACCTAAAATAATCTATACTATTTTAACATTGTCCAATGCACACTGAACTTACTTAAAAATGGCATAAAATAAGAAAAACAAGCACTGGCAAAGCCAATAGGTCTCACTTTTGAACGGAGTTACAGACTTGTTGCAGATGCTAAATAGCATGAGAGAAAACAAATCTGATCAAAGCATGATGATGTACACATACAACACCAAAAATGCACATGCATATGTCATGACGTGGAGGCCATTCTGGCTTAGACTCCAGCATGATGACATATGTTTGTTCCTGCATCACTACACGAGTACGGTGTGCGTCATGAAGCGGCAGATAAATATAAAGTCAACAAATCACAAGTAATATGCTGACCCAAAGCCATCTTTACATATTGGTTTTGTGCACAACAGAACCTTCAACAACAAGAATTTGCAATGCAATCGGTCTCGCATTTGCGAGAGTTTGAGCTATTAGCATTGTAAATGACAGTGCCATTTATTTATGTTTTACAAAAACCAAACTTAAATAAAAAGCATTGTCATTTACAATGCCAATAGCTCAAACTCGTATAAATGCGAGACCTATTGCATTGCAAATGCTTGTTTTAAATGTTAACACCCCTGCCTCTGTTGCTCCCAGTCCCAACCCGTTCTGCTTTTTTTAAATTAATGTTCCTTGTGTCTTCAAATTTATAAGAGCTCCCTGAAGCTGCAGTTTGCTCCAAAGGGTGTCCACTAACTTGAAAATGTAAATTTAGAGAAAAATGAAAATGGCTGTTGAATCATGACGTAGGCTTGCACAAGTATAATCCCTTCATTCTCCTAAACATTCGTTCATATGGGGTAATGCATGTGTGCATACACGTCACATGCTTGATGAGGTATGCCCATTTACATGGGCAGTAACAATTCTTTTATTTCTAGTGATGCTGAACAGAATCAGCAAAAAGCATTGCTAAAGTCAAAAGAGAGCCCTGTTAGCTTCGCCACTGCGTGGGTGGTACAGCGAGCATGCTGTAGCTTTAAGTTGCCAAAGATTCTTCTATGGCTTTCTCCCGATTGGTCAGTTTTGTTTCCACCTTCTGAAGTCATGGCCTCTCGAGTGTTTGGAGGGATGGGACACCTGGTCAGAGTGATCTGACCAACAGCAAGAGGCCATGTGATTGGCAGGTCCAGAATTATAATCCCCAAGAGATGCTGGCGAAGAGTGCCCGAGGATGGACCAACAGGACAGTAGGACACTCCTGGAAGGGACTGACTAAACTGAAGGGCGGGACTGCCCTCTAGTGGCTGAAAGCGAAATGTCAGCTCTAATTCTGAGGTCTCTCAATGTAGAATTTCAATCGTTTACAATTCTAAAGTATAGACTATGAATTGTTCTAAAATGTATGCTTTCGACTAACTTTGATGAGGAACCCACCACCCTTTATGGCCATGCTAGCATGTGTGTGATGCACCTCCCGTTTACTTGTTTATTGTTTAAAAACAACGAAGATACCATTCAAAATATT
Source organism: Triturus cristatus (assembly GCF_964204655.1). Classification (NCBI taxonomy): domain Eukaryota; kingdom Metazoa; phylum Chordata; class Amphibia; order Caudata; family Salamandridae; genus Triturus; species Triturus cristatus. The sequence goes on along the minus strand of NC_140584.1, from coordinate 1,208,884,324 downwards.
CTAGTGTTCTAGCACCACTTGCAAATATGAAAGAGAATTTGAGGTAAGGGGTTCATCATGCGGCTAACGGAGGCGTCTGACGCGTGACTCGCCACGCGCGCCGACCGCAGCACCTCGCACCAACGCATCTTTGACGGTGCCCAACAGCGTTTACTCCTGTTCCCTCCCACACTGTACAGTGCCCAGGATAGCTGCATACTACTCGCGGGGATATCTTGAGCTTCTGGAAGTTAATCTTGAGGGCAAACGAGGTTTCCTTTAGATGGTTGCGTAGATATCCAGGGGCGGTGTCTGAATAGAGGCATAGGGGTGAAACACTGGCCATGTGACTTGTTTTTCCTGGTAATGTGTTTGAGTACCAGCGTGTTTCATTGGAAATGAATGTTCACGGTATTGATGGAGTGGCTGAGTTCCAGTTATTGAAAGAACGAGTGGTAGGGTTTGGAGTCCGCAGCAGGGGAGCCTTTAGACTCATGGTCATTTCTGCTTCACTCCTGTCTCGTTCTCTCTTTTTCCCTTTAAAGTTCTGGTAGGACATGTTGTTTTGGAGAGTCCATCAAACACAAGGTGTTAAGCTCCTCCTAGTAAGAAGATGTTGTCCCAGTGACGATGCAGGTGCTTGGCTTTTCTTAGGGACCCCTTTGCCAAAGGAACACTACCCGTGCGGATGGCATGGGCAGGCGCCCAAGGGAAGCGGTGCGCAGAGGTGTTACGCCATGTGCATGCTACAACAAGTGCACTCTTGCGCACTCAGCACATGACAGTGTTTCACAACACATGCCAGCGAGCAGTCCCTGGTGGTCGATGCTGGTCTGTTTACTCACTTGTGGTATACAGTAAGTGTCATATACTAAACACATTGACAAAGCTTTTTGCTTTTCGAGTCAAATCATCAGTGTTTCACTGACCAACAGCAATGGTTCAACCAGTAAGTAAATATTAACTAAAGACAACCCTCAGAAAAACTGATGCAGGCGAAACACAGATAGCAGGTACAACCTTGTGATTACATATTTTATTATGCGGATTCCAGAGGTGATATTTGCTGCAGCACAAAACCTTCATCATGTGTCAGTTAATTGTTCGTCATCAATGTGGTCGCTCTGTCAATGTGGTTGGGAGAAAGTGTAAAATGTTGAGTATGTGGTGGTGGTTCATCTTCACAGAACTGACCCTCTGCACTATTGATTGATGAACAAGTCCTCTTCTCTGACATTTTAACACCAGCAGTGCTGGAAACACTCTCAGAATTCACAGCTACATGGACAATTATATGGCAAATTATTCACTGTTCTTTTCCTCTAGCACTCTGGTTTCCTAACTAGTTCTGCATTTGTAGTCTGGATTACTTGAAGATGTCTGGTGGGAAAGTAGATCTTCACAGGGCGGCATTGTTAATAACGTAGTAGGACTTTCAGAACAGATCTGCTTGTCCTCACACCTGTTACCTGCTATTGCCCCATGGTTAAGGCATGCTACAATTATTTGATTTGCAGGTGCTTTTGGCCTTGGTTCTTTCAGTATGAGACAAATCAGTGTGTGGGACTGAGGGGTGTCATGAAGACTGAATGGGTCCCTCTCTCTAATTTCTGTATCCACCCTAGCTTCTTTATGTCCTTGTTTAGGGCCTGTTCCTGGCTACCTCCTTAAAGCTGACCTTGTTACTGACATGTTCAAGATTCAGAGAGAGTGAGACTATGGCACGTCCAACGTGATGAAGTACCTGACAGACCCACCCATCTACTCTCCCCCTCGCCTTCACACTGCTATCCGCACTGGTGTAGTGCTCATTTCCTCTACTCACCCATCTACTCTCCCTCTGCCCTGACACTAATATCTGCACTGGTTTAGTTCTCATCTCGCTACTCACACAAACTCTGCATCTCCCTTGACTCTACTATCTGCACTTGTTTAGTGCTCATTTTCTCTACTCGCCTGCTATCCCTCAGCCCTGACACTATAATCTATACTGGGTTAATGCTAATCTTAAAAATGCAAAACTAACAGATGATGGACAGAATGCAGAACAATGTCATACATTCACCCCAGTACAGAGATCTGGGCCTAAATCCATTGTTTTTTTGCTCATCATGCCGTTCCAGTTTGAACCCAGCCATATGCAAATCAGTCTTGACCCTGTGCCCCATGGGAACAGTCCAGCCCGAACTGCCAAGCCAGGTCCTCCCTGGACTGAAAACAAGCATCCTAGGACCGGTTTCGGGCTTTCAGCCCTCGTCAGCCAGGATAGCTTGATTCCAGTGGCATGGAGAGCACGGGACCCACGTCTGGGCATATCCGTCCCACTCGGGGTGACAAATGCAAAAACAACAGTTGATGGACAGAATGCAGAACAATGTCATACATTCACCCCAGTACAGAGATCTGGGCCTACATCCATCGTTTTATAACGATGGATTAAACCCAGATCTGTGACTGGGGGTGAATGTTTTGCCAATGTGCAACATTCCATCCATCATCTTGTGTGTTTTCCTTAATGCTAATCTTCCCTACTCACTCACCTGCTCTGACACTACTATCCACACTGGCTTAGTGCTCATCATCCCAAGCTACCTACTTTCTCTCCCTCTGCTGTGACACTACTACTCACACCTTTGTAATGCATGCCCTCCTGACTCTCTCACCTGCTCTCCCTGTCCCATGGTACTTTCTGCATCAGTTTATCCTGGCCAGTATTATGACCTATGGAGTTGAAGCTCTCCCATGGTAAAACAAGGTCATGTGATCTACACACCTCCTGCCCCTGTCCTGTCACACGATGGCTGACCCTGCCCTGGTACACTGTGTCTTCCTCTGCCCTGTCGCACTGTGGCTGCCCTGCCCTGGAACATGGCAGCTGCCCCTGCCCTATCACACGGTGGCTTTCCCTGCCCTGTAAGACGATGGCAGCCCCTGCCCTGGTATACTGGGGCTGCCCTGTCACACGACTGCTTTCCCTGCCCTGGTACACGGTGGCTGCCCCTGCCCTGTCACACATGGCTTCCCCTGCCCTGGTGGCTGCCTCTACCCTGTCACACAGGGGCTGCCCCTTCCCTGTCACAAAGCGGCTGCCCTTGTCCTGGTACAAGGCGGTTACCCGTGACCTATCACAAAATGCTTGCCCCTGTCCTGTCACACAGTGGCTTGCCCTGCTCTGTCACACAGGGTCCACCCCTGCCCTGTCACATTGCGGCTGCCCCTGCCCTGTCACACAGTGGCTTCCCCTGCCATGTCACATGGGTGCTGCCTCTGCCCTGTCACTTGGCGGCTGCTCCTGCCCTCGTACACAGTAGCTGCCCCATCTCTGTCACTTGGCGGATGCTCCAGCCCTGGTACTCAGTCGCTGCCCCTGCCCTCGTACACGGTGGCTGCCTCAGCCCTGTCGCACGATGGCTGCGTTGCTGCTGCCCATGTTGTGTCTGTGTGTGTTTAAAGGAAGCTCGCACTGCTGCTGTCCATGCTGTATCTGTGTGTGAAGGAAGCATGCACTGATGCTGTCCATGCTGTATCTGTGTGTAAAGGAAGTTTGCACTGCTGCTGTTCATGCTGTATCTGTGTGTGTGAAGGAAGCTCGCACTGCTGCTGTCCATGCTGTGTATGGGTGTGTGAAGGAAGCTCACACTACTGCTGTCCATGCTGTGTCTGTTTGAAGGAAGCTTGCACTGCTGCTGTCCATGCTTTGTGTGTTTGTGTAAAGGATGCTTGCACTGCTACTGTTCATGCTGAATCTGTGCATGTGAAGGAAGTGTGCACTGCTGCGGTCCATCCTGTGTGTGTGTGTGTGTGTGTGTAGGTAGCTTGCACTGCTGCTGCCCATGCTGTGTCTGTGTGCCTGTGAAGGAAGCTCGTACTGCTGCTGTCCATGCTGTATCTGTGTGTGTGAAGGAAGCTTGACCTCCTGCTGTCCATGCTGTGTGTGTGTGTGTGTGTAGAGGAAGCTCGCACTGCTGCTGTCCATGCTGTGTCTGTGTGTGTAAAGGAAGCTCGCACTGCTGCTGTCCATGCTGTATCTAAGTGTGTAGAGGAAGCTCACACTGCTGCAGTCCATGCTGTGTCTGTGTGTGTGTGTGTGTAAAGGAAGCTTGCACTGCTGCCGTCGATGCTGTATCTGTGTGTGTAAAGGAAGCTCGCACTGCTGCTGTCCATGCTGTATCTGTGCATGTGAAGGAAGTGTGTGCTGCTGCTATACATGCTGTATCTGTGTGTGAAGGAAGCTTGCACTGCTGTTGTCCATGCTGTATCTGTGCATGTGAAGGAAGTGTGCACTGCTGCTGTCCATGCTGTAGCTGTGTGTGTGTGAAGAAAGCTTGCACTGCTGCTGTCCATGCGGTGTCATTATGTAAAGGAAGTGTGCACTGCTGCTGTCCATGCTGTAGCTGTGTGTTTGTGAAGAAAGCTTGCACTGCTGCTGTCCATGCGGTGTCATTATATAAAGGAAGCTTGCACTGCTGCTGTCCATGCTGTACCTGTGTGTAAAGGAAGTTTGCACTGCTGCTGTTCATGCTGTATCTGTGTGTGTGAAGGAAGCTCGCACTGCTGCTGTCCATGCTGTGTATGTGTGTGAAGGAAGCTCACACTACTGCTGTCCATGCTGTGTCTGTGTGTGTTTGAAGGAAGCTTGCACTGCTGCTGTCCATGCTTTATTTGTGTGTTTGTGTAAAGGAAGCTTGCACTGCTACTGTTCATGCTGAATCTGTGCATGTGAAGGAAGTGTGCACTGCTGCGGTCCATCCTGTATCTGTGTGTGTGTGTGTGTGTGAAGATAGCTTGCACTGCTGCTGTCCATGCTGTGTCTGTGTGCCTGTGAAGGAAGCTCGCACTGCTGCTGTCCATGCTGTATCTGTGTGTGTGAAGGAAGCTTGCCCTCCTCCTGTCCATGCTATGTCTGTGTGCCTGTTAAGGAAGCTCGCAATGCTGCTGTCCATGCTGTGTCTGTGTGTGTAGAGGAAGCTCACACTGCTGCTGTCCATGCTGTGCCTGTGTGTGTAAAGGAAGCTCACACTGCTGCTGTCCATGCTGTATCTAAGTGTGTAGAGGGAGCTCACACTGCTGCCGTCAATGCTGTATCTGTGTGTGTAAAGGAAGCTCGCACTGCTGCTGTCCATGCTGTATCTGTGCATGTGAAGGAAGTGTGCGCTGCTGCTATCCATGCTGTATCTGTGTGTGTGTGAAGAAAGCTTGCACTGCTGCTGTCCATGCTGTGTCATTGTGTAAAGGAAGCTTGCACTGCTGCTGTCCATGCTGTATCTTTGTGTTTAAAGGAAGCTCGCACTGCTGCTGTCCATGCTGTATCTGTGTGTGTAAAGGAAACTCACGCTGCTGCTGTCCATGCTGTATCTGTGTATGTGAAGGAAGCTAGCACTACTCCATGCTGTATCTGTGTGTGTAAAGAATGCTCACACTGCTGCTGTCCATGCTGTATCTATGTGTGTGTGTGTGTGTGTGTGTGTGTGTGTGTGAAGGAAGCTTGCACTGCTGCTGTCCATGCTCTATCTGTGTGCATGTGAAGAAAGCTCGCACTGCTGCTGTCCATGCTGTATCTGTGTGTGTGAAGGAAGCTCGCACTGCTGCTGTCCATGCTGTGTCTGTTTGTGTGAAGGAAGCTCGCACTGCTGCTGTCCATGCTGTGTCTGTGTGTGTGAAGGATGCTCGCACTGCTGCTTTCCATGCTGTGTCTGTGCATGTGAAGGAATTGTGCGCTGCTGCTGTCCATGCTGTATCTGTGTGTGTGTGTGTGTGTGTGTGTATGTGTGTGTGTGTGTGTGTTTGAGTGTGTAAAGGAAGCTCGCACTGCTGCTGTCCATGCTGTATCTGTGCATGTGAAGGAAGTGTCCGCTGCTGCTGTCCATGGGTGTGAAGGTGGGGTGGCTGGGTGTGTGTGTGTGTGTGTGTGTCTTGCACTGCTGCTGTCCATGCTCTGTGTGTGTGAAGAAAGCTCGCACTGCTGCCGTCCATGCTGTATCTGTATGTGAAGGATGCTTGCGCTGCTGTAGGTTGTTCATCGATGTGTACTGTACTGCTCTGTTCTGTGTCGCATCCCTTTTCATTCATTATGCAAATGCCGGCGAGTTTGCCTTTGCTTGTTGCATCATGAGTAGTTTGGGGTCGTCCAGGTAGGTCACATCTCCTCCTAGTGCCATTGCCATTGACTTCTATACCCATTCTCTTTCCTATTGGACCACTCTGGTCAACCTCTCCCTCAGTCAAGGGTCCCTTCCTGTTTCCTTCAAAACTGGGCAGGTCACCCCTCTGCTTAAAAAACACACCGCTGATGCGAACGACCTCAACAACTACCGTCCCATCACTAACCTACCCTTTCTTGCGAAAATCACAGAAAAATGTGTAGCGAAACAACTCTCTCGCCATATCAAGGACAATGATCTTCTTGACAATTTCCAGTCTGGCTTCATTCAAAACTGCAGCACTGGAACACCCCTGCTGCTAGTGATTGATGACGCTCTGCGGATACTCGATTCAGGGGAGTCTTGTCTTCTAATTCTTCTTGACCTTTCTGCAGCCTTTGACACTGTCAATCACAACACTCTCCTTAACACTCTTCAACAGAGAATGGGCATGGAGGGCACTGTGCTCAAATGGTTTGCCTCCTTCCTCTCTGATAGATCCCAAATGATCAAAATAGCGAACAGTCTTTCATCTCCTTTGGCGGTCGGTCAAGGTGTTCCTCAAGGCTCCATACTTGAACCCACACTGTTCAATCTCTATTTAGAACCGTTGGGAAATCTCCTGAGTAAATCCGGGATCCACTATCATCTATATGTGGACGACACTCAAATCTACCTTAAGGTGGCCTCCACTCACGATCTCTCCTTCCTCAGCTCTACTCTCGACTCCATTCAAAACTGGATGTTAACTCATCAACTGATCCTGAATCCCTCCAAAACTGAATTCCTCCTCCTCTCCTCCTCACTTTCTCCTCCCCCAGTGCAATCATGGATGGATCAGATGAATCTACTGAACAATAAACCCATCATTGTCGAGAGCGTAAAATCCCTTGGTGTCATACTCGACAAAAAACTCAATCTACTCTTCCACATCGATTCCATTGCAAAGTCTGCTCGATACCAACTGCACCTTCTTTGGGGGATTCGTCGCTTCTTCCCGGAGCACGACCTTAAAACCCTGGTCCAATCGCTGGTTCTCTCCAGATTGGACTACTGCAATTCTCTTCTTACTGGCCTCCCCAAATCCCACCTGTCCCCCCTGAAGTCTGTTCTCCATTCAGCAGCTCGTTTCATTTATGGGGCCAAAAGAAGCGACCACATCCCACCCATTTTATCCACCCTCCGTTGGCTTCCCATTGAGGCAAAATCTATCTACAAGACTGCCTGCATCACCCACAAAGCCTTGCACTCATCCTCCCCTCGCTACCTGGCGGATAAACTGAAACTCTCTGGAGGTTCCAGACCATCATGCAATGCAGAAAATCTATTACTTGAACCTCCCACTTTCAAGAAGGAAAGATCGATGGCCCAATCCTTTTCAGGCAACGCGGTGAGAATCTGGAACTCACTTCCGCCTCAGCTCCTCAGCTCCGGACCACCACCTCTTCCCAGGCCTTCAAAACTGACCTCCAAGCTCTCCTCCTTCAAAGACACTTCCAAATTTAATTCACGCCCTCCCTTATCTGAAGGAAGTCCTTCCATTATAGGCAATTCTGTTCTCCATGCCTATAGAAGTGCCTTCCCAGTGTGTTTTTGTGTATTGAGTGTCTGCCATTTAGTGCAGTATTATACTTCTACTTGTACTTTGTACTCTTTTGTAACATGCACACGTCACCTTTCCATTTGTAACGTATCGTTTGCTACCTCTTGTATTTTGTTTGCTTTTGATACATGCACAATGGCCACCAGTGCCTCGTGTAACGTAGCATTTGTTTTAGTGTTTTGAGTGTCTGCCATGTATTGCAACTTTTTACCTCTGTGTACTTTGTATGCTCTTGTAACCTGCACACGTCACTTTTTCCTTTTGTAACGTATCGTTTGCTACCTCTTGTATTGTGTTTGCTCTTGATACTTGCACAAATGTAACTATTGCCTCATGTAACGTACCGTTTGATTTTGTAACATGCTCACTTGTCATTTTTCTCCTTATGTATCACTACTGCTCCTATTGTGAAGCGCTCTGACACCTTCGGGTAAAGTCTGCGCTATAAAAAAACGCATTAAATAAATAAATAAATAAATCCCGCTGCAGCTGTGAGGTTGTGCCAACCGAGGCACACCTGTGGCACGCCTCCTGCCTCTGGGCTGCCTCGGCAGCGGTAGCTGGTGTGGTTTGAGCGCTAGATGCCCTGTGAGTAACGCAGCGCTGCTCAGGGTGGCACCTGCCTCTTGCACTGACATGTTGTGGCAGGGTACTGGGGTTCGGGCTCAAGTCTGTCCTGGGCAGAGAGATGCAAAGCATAACTATACAGGGAATTATTTACAAGGCGCTTGCGCTGCCGGAGCTTCACTTTAAATATGGGAACAAGTGACACAGATCTGTTCTGGGCAGGGAGATGTGAAGCAAAACTATACAGGGGCCTATTTACAAGCCCTGTGCGCCGCAGGAGCGTCACTTTTAATATGAGAACAAGTGACGCACCGACGGCGCAAGGGGCTTGTAAATAAGCCCCCAGTATTCACGAGAACCTCCTGGAAGTGGCAGTGCCACAGCATTGAATTAGCTGTTTTGTGAATCTTTTTTATTGTCGGCGTTATAGTATGCCCAGAGTAACCTACTGCTTGTTACTGTGGGGGGGCTGAAGCTCCTGCCTACATGAGTCGCAGCTGCACTGTTCAGGGCGTGAGGTTGGACGGAGGTTGTTTAGGTCTCGCCTGATCCAGCGCTTGCGCTGATCTGGCCGAGACATTTTGTATACAGGCTTTTCAAAGTGCTGCCGTGGCCTAAAGCTTCAGTGCACGTGAACGTGCACGCGCGCAGCGCCATGTGTCTTTCCTCCGTAGCACGCGATCGTAATCGCGATCACTTTCACTTTCGCGGCCGCGTTGCCAAACCTTGTGTATGTTAATGCTTTTGTTATTTTAATGCTTAACGTTAGTTTTGTGGTTTTTCCGCGTCTTTACAAGACCAACTTTATTCAGCTTTTGCTTTCGTCCACCACCTCGCTTTTTTTAGTAATCTGGACTGTAAACCTTTTTTAATTTCGGTAGTTTATTTGTTCTTGTGCAGTATATGTTGAAGGCGCAGGCTTGGTACACGCAGCAGCACGTCCTGTTTATGTTTACTGTATTTTGCGCTCGTAGTGGGCGATTTTATCTCCACGTTGCGGTAGAAAGAAATCCTAATTATCAAAGTATAGGAAATTCTGTACTTTCAATGGTGAAAGTCGGACAAGGGCCGTCATTTTTTTTTGTTTTGTTAACTGAATAAAGTGTGTGGCTTCTGTTGTGATTTATGCATTTCAATTCACACAGTTCCACCTTCCTGGCGTAAACATTTGATCGACTAGTTATCAGTAAATGAGATTGCTCGGCAACATCGCCTAGATTAGATGTACCATTGTTTGCTCAATATTTTTATTTGCCCGTCAGTTTTTCTCTTTTTTTATATATAAAGATACTACTTGTTTTGGGGTCACTAATTCGGAGGGATTTCTGTCTCGTCAAGTTCGGAGAGATGCGTGAGCGTTTGCCGTTTTAAAGGAGGGGTCAATTAGTTCGGACACTCTTTTGATTGGTGCATGTACCCCTCTTAAACAGACCACCCATGCACCAGCTGTTCATCTGGACGCACAGATTCAAGACTCCGCCTCCATGATCTTTTTTTTTTTTTTTTAATGTTTGGTATTTTTTTTTTAATTCAAATCGTTTTTATTAAGGAAACAGAGACAATACAATAACTCTTCCGTGTACAAAGATCAAAATAGTCATGTCATACGTACAAATACAAAAAATAGAAATGAGAGACAAGACAATAAAATGAAGAATAAAACCCCGTTCCAGCTCGCATCAACAAATACAGGTACATTCCCATTACATTGCTTCATGTGTGGGCGCAGCGCCCCGGGACTCGATGGATCAATCACGCCTCACCAAACAACAACCCCACGCAGAGAGGACAGACATAGTATACCTCTCAAGGTGGTTCGTAATGAAAGGAGGATGCATCCAATGATCTCCAAAGCTTTTTGTTTGAAGGGCTCCAGGTAGAAGCCTGCAGCGCCGGATTACTAGACCCCCTCAGGAAAGATAGCCATTCCTGCCAGATTTTAAAGCTCACTTCAGACGCATTTTTCCATTTGCAAAGAATCACTTTACATGCCATTGTTAACATTAAATCCATCAGTTGGCGATCTTGGTCAGTTGTTATTTGTGGGTCCAGTGCCCCCAGAATGACGTAAACAAATTCCTGTATAGGTTTTATCTTGAAAACATGGGAAATGCAATCGAATATCCTCCCCCAATAATCCCCTAATGAAGAACAGGAAAAGAGCATATGCGCAAGATCTCCAGTACCTGACTGACAATTCCAGCACACAGGGGAATCTCTTAATTTACATCTGAAAAGCCTGTCGGGCGTCCAATAGGCCCTGTTGAGAAGCATATATTTCGTCTGAAATAGAATGGGTGAGACTTTATGTGTAAGGGCTAACTTATGAATCACCTCCCAATCAAAGGATATGCCTGATAGATTTGGCTCCGCCTCCCATACTCCTTCCACTCTTTTGTGTTTTTTCATGGGTAGGGGCAACAACAATTTATATACCTTCGACACAAAGTGCCCATCATGTATTAATCGTGGGATATGCTGTATTAGCCAAGGGACATAAGGAGAGGAGCTGTTCGCTGTCAGAATCGATTTAAGTTTTAGGAAATCATAAAAATCCATCGGGGTAAGATCATGCCTATGCTGTAAGGTCGAGAATGGCAGGGGAACCCCATCCTCATACAAGTCCTTCACCAAGTTAATACCCTTCTTGGACCATGACTCCCAGAATATACTACTACCCTTATGTTTAAGACGGGCATTCCTCCACAGGGACATAAACGAAGATCTGGCAAATGTCAGGTTTGTTTTATGTGTTTGGTCGAGTCTAAGTAAGGCCCTTCTAGTATTAAGCATGATGTACTTGGAGTGAGGAAGGTGTGACAGGTCCATCGTAAGGAGGGCCTCCAAAGGCGCGTGATCCACCAGTGCCTCCTCAATATTAATCCATAGTGGTGTGTATGTAGGGGATTTTAACAGCCACTGAGCACCCTGTTTGCACAGAAACGCTGTCTGATAGCACCTGAAGGAGGGGAGACCGAGACCGCCTTTATCTTTTGCTAATTGTAATTTCTTCAGTGAGACTCTGGCCTTCTTGCCCTGCCACAGAAAATTCCCAAACACCTGATCCACCTTAGTAAGAAACGCATTAGAGAACGTCATAGGGAGCATACTGGCCAGATAGTTGACCAACGGAGTCGACATCATTTTAAGCGTCTCTGCTCTACCCCACCAGGAGAGAAACTTTGGTGACCAACCGTCTAGTAATGTAGAAATCCTTTTCAGAGTCAAGTCTTCATTTACTTTCAGCGTGGAGATCAGATCCTTCTCAAAATCCAGCCCAAGGTATTTAAAGCACCGAGGCTGCCATGTAAGCCCAGAGTCTCCAATAATCCCCTTGTCCCCAACACTGTTCAAAAGTTTGACCTCCGTTTTATCTTTGTTGAGTTTATATCCAGATACTCTGGAAAAATCTTCAATGTCAGTCATGAGGGCCGGAATCGCTTCATCCGCTCTTTCCGACATTATCAGCACATCATCCGCATAAGCCGTTAATTTTATAGTGCAATCACCAAACGGTATACCCGCTATATTAGGGTCATGCCTTATGTGATATAAGAACGGTTCAATCGCCAACAGAAACAGTGAGGGTGACAGGGGGCAACCCTGTCTCGTGCCTTGTTGTAAGCGGAAGGGAGAGGAAAAGGATCCACCAGCCCTAACACGCGCCGAAGGGCAGCAGTAGAGGGACATTACCAGTTTAGTAAATGACTCCCCTAAGTTGAATTTACATAGAACAGCCCGGAGGAAGGACCAATCTACCTTATCAAATGCTTTTTCAGCATCTAGTGTTATTGCTGCAGTCGGTGTGTCTAAAAGTTTCGCCTTTTCTAGTACGTGCGCCAGAATTCTTGTGTTGTCACTGGACAAACGATTCTTAAGGAAACCAGCTTGGGATGGATGGATCAACTTCGGGAGAACCCCCTGCAGGCGGGCGGATAGTATCATGGCCAGGAGTTTGCAATCAATATTAATCAATGAGATCGGCCTATAGTTTTTCGGTAGCGAGGGGTCTTTCCCATCTTTAGGAAGTACAGCAATTATGGCCTCAGCCAAAGTACCTCTAACTTCACCGGATTTATTAATACCTTGGAATAGCTGTAGGAGGGGGTCGACCAAAAGGGAGGGGAAGGTTTTATAAAATTTTGCAGTGAATCCGTCAGGGCCCGGGGCTTTCCCTACTTTTAAACGTTTAATTGCAGCCTCTATTTCTAAAGAGCTAATTGGACCATTAAGGTTGATCCGGTCCTCCTCCGAAAGCTGTGGGAGATCACACTCATCTAAGTATTCCTTAATTCTAGGTTCCTCCACCGCCTCATTTTTTGCATAGAGGTCCTCATAGAAAACTCTAAACACCTCCGGTATTTTGTCAGGGTCTGAGTGCGAGTGCCCAGATGCATCCTTAATGACACTAATAGAGTTCTTCTGAACCTTGAACTTTAAATATGAGGCGAGGGACTTACCTGCCTTATTAGACTCACAAAGCTTAAATCGCCTGCCCTTGTCAAGCCAGACTCCCGCTCTCTCACTAACTATTTTATTATATTCATATTTTTTATTCGCCAACGCAGCAAGAGACATCTCATCCCTATCTTTTAGATGTTTAATCTCTAGATTTCTAATGTCCATCTCCAAAGCCTCCAACTTCTCATTATAAGATTTATTCATCTCTGACCTAATTTTGATACACACTCCCCTAATAGTACTTTTCAGAGCCTCCCACCTAATGAGATCGGACGTGTCCCCTTGTTTATTAATCTGAAGGTAGGAGGATATCGCCTCCTGTACTGTGGGCCGGTGCTTGTCACTAGTTAGGATTTCATCATTTAACCTCCAAGCTGTCTGACGAGAGGATGGTTTAACATTCGTGATTGTTAGTGAAATGCACGAATGATCCGATAATACCCGAGGCTCAATGGTTGTAGAGTCTAATCTAGAAACGCCATTCTGTGTGATAAGGAGGAAGTCAATCCGGGAATATGAGTCGTGTGGTGGAGAATAGAAAGTATAATCCCTCTCCGTGGGATCCTGGAGTCTCCATGTATCCACCAAGTGGAAGCGCTTACACATACTAAGAAATGCTTTATGAGCTTTCGTTGATTTAAAGATGCAGCGTGAATCTCTATCTAAAATTGCATCTATTGGAAGATTGAAATCCCCAGCTACTATGTGCAACACATTATCCGGAATAGTTTCAAGATGTTTATTCAGTTTGTCCCAAAAGACCAGATCGCTAGTGTTGGGTGCGTACACGCTAGTAACATAGAACTCTGTATTATCCTTACTCATCTTGGCCGTGACCCATCTGCCATCTGCACTAACTTCAGACGATAAAACCTCCACCTTAGATTTCTTCGCAACAAGTATCAGGACACCATTCTTTTTATTCACAGCCTCTGCACCCACCACCTCATTATAAAATTTATTCCTCAGGTGGTAAAACTGCTTTGCCTCAAGCTTCGTCTCCTGGAGCAAAACAATATCACCCTTCAGTCTTTTAACATAATCTAATATCTTCTGTCTCTTCACAGGCTGGTTCAGGCCCTTAACATTAAGCGACAGTACCTTCAGCCTGTCCAAATTACATACTCCCACCGGCGAGCCAAGTGAGTTATTTATCATCAGGAGGTTGCAACAACATCACATCAAGCATATACTTCACAGTGTAAGCCCACTTAAAGCCGCAGTAGAGCCCAGTACCACCCATACCCACAAGAAGCAAGAAGATGGAGACCATGCAAGCCGGAACAAACAACAATAAAAGCAAAAAACAAGGAACACATACCCCTACCCAAAAAAACCCCAGCCCCCCACCCTCCCCACCCCAACTGAACGAGTTAGACATGGTGACTGGAAAGAGAATGCGTCAGAAACCCCCCCGTGCATAGCTGTTACTGAGAGATAAGAACCATGGAACAGAGGAACTATCCCCCTTAAACTAAGGCCTGTTACTACCCTTTAGGCATCAACACCCCCCCACCAGCGCAACCTACGGGCACCTCATCAACCATTCTAGACCAGTCGTTTAAACAACAGCCCACCCCCGTCAATCACTACCAACCCACTTAATAAACCTGTGAAACATTATACATGACCATTAGCCATCCTGGCCCAGTAAACTGAAACCCCTCTATTCGAAAGGTAATAATTCTAAAACATCTCATGTGGCCAAGTACCCTGAGCATCTGCAACTGCATACTGCCAATAAAACTTGTTTTAGAGAGAGCCCCGAGGCAGGGAATATGCCCCAGGCAACCTGCCCCTTCAAGAAGCAATAGCTCGTACAGAGCTGTGTTCACTTATAACCTGCGGCTGAAGCCTGCGCTACTGCCCCCATTGAGGCACTTGTATCCATGTCCTGATCGTCCGGACCATCAAGCATGCGTTTCAATTTCAAAGGATCAGAGAAGAAATGAGGAGACCCGTGGACCAACACACGGTACTTTGCAGGGCCAGCAAACCCATACTGGAAGCCCCTTTTCTTTAGCATTGGTCGCAGAGCCAAGAACGCTTTCCTAACCTCCACCGTCTCTTTACTGTAGTCCTGTGAGATGTATACCTTGACCGATTTCCATAAAATATGGTTGTTTTTCCTCATGAAGTCAAGAATCTGTTCCACATGTTGATATCGCAATGGCTTGCACACAATCGCTCTGGGCCCTTTCTGGTTTTTACTTATCTTGCCTGGTACTCTATGAGCCCTATCAAACTCCAGTGGATGGTGAAAGGATAGATTAGTAGCCTGGGAGAACCAAAACTCCAGGAAAGCTCCGCAGCTAGCATGCTGATCCTCCGACCCCTCCGGAAGGCCAAAAATGCGTAGGTTCCCCCGTCTGTTCCTGTCCTCCAACTCCGCCAGTATCCGCATAGTTTGATCCGATGATATGCATAAGCGGTTGATGGCTGCACACGACTTTACTTCTAGATCCTCAAGCCTGCTGATCCTCGACTCTGCCTCCACCAATTTTGCATTGGTTTCACGATTATCCTGCCTGATAGCCGCCACCTCATCTTTGGTAGCCTTAGCTAGCTCCCTAACTTCATCCAGTTTATTAAGTATCAGTTCCATCGGATCGGGATTACCTTTCGCTCCCTTGCTGGGTGAACTAGGATTTGATTGATCAGATTTGAGCCTCTTCGTGCTTTTCATCGATTCCTTACTATCAGCCATGGTAGTCCGTCGTGTAGATGCCTTTGCCAGACAGAAATGTCCCAAAGTGCTTCAGCCTACTCCTGTGGAGTACCTCTTGATCGCCGTTCCCTCTGCCGACTGGTATCAGCCAGGTAACTCTACTGTGACTTAGAACATATCCACGCGTGCAACTAAGGCTTCATCCCCTGGCGCCTTCCCGTCCTCTAGCTATATGATTGGAGGATCTCAGAACATGGCGCTCGTGTACCCATCAAGCGCAGAGGTGCGTGATCACAACATGGAGACCAGTGCAGCCGAACACGGAATGGTCGCGCCTCCACTCACCGGGACCATGGTGCAAGGCAAAAGATTGCAGGCGAGATCACACGGTAGCAGGGAAGCCAGGCAGGCTCAGAGCAACACGATCGCAGACAAGAAGGATCACCCCCTGCGAGACAGCGCCTTAGACAGTTACCGCTCCACATCCCCATGGAAGGTACCTCGAGCTCCAGATAAATAAAGCAGAGCGCGCCGCCGACGGAGCTCCAGATTCACTCTGTAGGCTTAGTTCCACCCTGAGGGGAGCCGTCCACTCCATGCGCCCTGCCACGATACCATAAACACCATCCTCATTATTACACGGGCAGCACCGAAGGGGGCAGAACCGGCCTCACATCTCAACAGTTCACAGCATCAGGGTACACAACAGTAGGCACACATCCCTCGCGGAATGCAGATAGCTCCATATGCTCAAGCACCCCACAGCCTCTGTAGCAGAAGCGTCAGGGCTCTCCTTCTATGTCGCGGTAGCCGCCATTTTGTCTATGCGACCTACATCAACGACTGTCCATCGCACTGCGCAGCTCCTCCGCCTCACCACAGATACGCTCCTGCGTATATACCGGCTGAGTTCCGATAGCCGTCTTGCTTGGCCTCGATCCCCTCCGGCAACCGCCCGGCCGCCGACACCTCTCCCGTCACGTGGTCCCGTAGTCTGCCGAAGTCCTCACCGGCATCGGGCGGATCGCTTAAGGCCGCAGCCAAGCCGCTTCCCAGCAGCAAAAAGTCTCCAAACTTCGCCTCTCAGGCCCCCTCACCTTCCGATCACTATTTCTGCCATCCGATGCTGGATAGGAGCGGTGAGACCCGTTCCTCTGCCCTCATTTGTTTGACGCACGGGCAGAGAGAATCACCGAGCCGCCATCTCTCTCGGCGTCCAAACCACGCCCCAATGTTTGGTATTTTTGATGTGTGTGTGCATTTGGAGTCAAACGCTTCTCTAGATAAATAAGTTCAGCATTTTCTTTTTTTAAAAGACCACTTTACAAGACGGCTAAAGTAATATTATTGCTTTGACAGATAAAATAATGAATAGACCGACAGCCTGTGAAGTAGGCATTTTTCCTGACCGTGAATACCCAACAGAAAAACCTTTGGGCGCATCAGGCATGGTTCAACCCTGAAGGTTGCTTGTTGTGAAGGGAATCTGCGTTTTTCACCGCCCAATCCGTGTTTTCCACCACAATGGTGTATACCGCGTTTTAGATTAAGCATAATTGAGAGTGAAAATATGCGTCCTATATATACCTTAAAGCAGGTAAGCAAGTGACTATTTCACTTACTGCTAGGGCATGTAATTTTGGTACGAAGTTAGGGAAGTTCCCTTCCATTAAAATGTTGAAATTAATTACATAGTTTATTCACACTGATATAATGAAAGTAGCAGAGTTTTTATTTCTTGATCAGCGTTGACTTGCTTTGCCTTTTTATTGGTGTTGGCTTCCATCTGCACCAACAGTTTTGTTAGGATCATGGTGTGCGCTCAAATTGGGGATGGAATGGCTATATGGTTTGCATATGAAAAGCATCTGAGTCTGGCCATGCTCAAAAGCTAATGCATGGAGGAACCCCTCTGCCATGAGTATTAACACATACAGAAGAAGCGTTGTGTGTGCAAATATATAATGCTGTACTTGGAGTATAAATAGGTTATGGAATGCATACAGAGCGAGCGCATACCACTGTCTGCCCATGTGATGCCCCACTGCCCAGAGCTGGACCACCATAGCCTAAGGCGTGCACAACAATGGCCTTGGTGTGTCAGATGGGTGCGGTTGAGGGGGTGGTCTTTTGTTCACAATCCAGTGTTTGGTTGTGTTTGATTTTACAGTGGTGAAGTTTTTGTGATGGGCTACATTAGCGCCATTGGGCGTGCCCCTGTCTGTGAAGTGTAACAGGGCAGTGTTTTTTGGGGGCATTTTAGCGCAAACTGTCCACAAAAAACAAATACAATGTTTGTTGTCTATGCCAGCAATGCGAAGTGGATGCGTTTTTATAGACATTTAAACACATTTCAAGATCCAGAAAAGTATGGTTTACCAGGTCATCTACAACGTGCATCTCTGTGGCAATTTCCATACAGCTGTGTCTGCCCCATCTTCACATGACAGTGCATTTGCGCAACTGAGCGGGAAGCGCCTTGTGCAATGATGGTGAAAGGACCTGTTACTCACCTGTAATTTTTTTTTTTTAATCTACTCGGGGAATCCAATTAGTAATAGAGGCCAGAGACTATAGGGTTATAGTAGAAGTTATGTGTTCAGAGAAAAAGTGGCAAATGCATGGAACTGTGTCTTAGTGGGAGTGGTGGAATACAATGATAACAATGTAAATTATACTGTGACCAGCACGGTCTCCTAATCCTTTTTGTTTATTTTTATAGCACAGGTGCCAAATACATTTGAAATGCAATCGGCCTCACGTTTGAGAGAGTTGGAGCTGTTTGCATTGTAAATGACAAAGCCTTTTATTTATCTGTTTTAAAAACTACACGTAAATAAAAGGCATTGTCATTTACAATGCCAATAGCTCAAACTCTCGTAAATGCGAGACCTATTGCATTGCAAATGCTTGTTTTGTTTTGAAGTCATGTGGGAAGTGTTTCCATGTTGTGCGTAATGACCACGGGGTGGCGCATCGTGTTCTGGGGCGCAGCGCACAGCAGTGCGTGGGGTGAGGTAGGGTGGGAGTCAGTGTGGGAGTCTAAAGCCACGTTTGATGGTTCTCAGTCTGGTCGCAGCTTTGAACAGCCCTGAAGCTCCCGTCATGGGGTTTCATAGGTGATTGTCGGCTCCGCTGGTGACTGCACTGGGCGTCCAGGGTGAGATGTTGGACTACAACCCCGGCGCTCCGTGGCTGGCAATACAGGGGTACGTACGATGTATGTCCCACTTCCACCAATCACAGCCACCATCAACTGTAATATGTCCTTCCCCAGGGACTGTGGGTGGCAGAAGTGGGCCCGGCCCAGAGACAACACAAAACTCAAGGAAGACACAACAGAATCACACGGACTGCCCCGTGTGAACTTTCACCTTCACTACTTCTCACACTCACGGGCGCGAGGTTACATCAGACTGGAAGAGACAGAAGGGATGTTTGAACACTTCCTGGTTCCTCCTCGCTTGTGAAGGTGCTTCCTCAGCCTCCTGCTCGCCGGAGTATCGGGGGGAGGGGGTGGCGAGGCCGGAAGGAACCTAGGAACTCCTCCCCCCTTCGTGATGTCACACAGTGGCAGTGCACTAGACCTCACTATCGAAGTCCTTGTGCCCTCACGATCACACTACGGGCACAGTGGCACTGCATTAGACCTCACTATCAAATGCCTTGTGCCCTCATGATCCCACACTGCGGGTACATGGGCACCGCATTAGACCTCACTACCAAAGCCCTTGTGTCCTCATGATCCCACACAATGGGCACAGTGGCACTGCATTAGACATCACTATTGTAGTCCTTGTGCCCTCATGAGCTCACACTATGGGCACAGTGGCACTGCACTAGACCTCACTATTGAAGTCCTTGTGCCCCCATGATCCCAAACTACAGGCACAGTGGCAGTGCACTAGACCTCACTATCGAAGTCCTTGTGCCCTCACGATCACACTACGGGCACAGTGGTCTGCACTAGACCTCACTATCGGAGACCTTGTGCCCTCGTGATCTCACACTACGGGTACATGGGCACCGCATTAGACCTCACTACCAAAGCCCTTGTGTCCTCATGATCCCACACAATGGGCACAGTGGCACTGCATTAGACATCACTATTGTAGTCCTTGTGCCCTCATGAGCTCACACTATGGGCACAGTGGCACTGCACTAGACCTCACTATTGAAGTCCTTGTGCCCCCATGATCCCAAACTACAGGCACAGTGGCACTGCACTAGACCTCACTATCGAAGACCTTGTGCCCTCATGATCACACTATGGGCACAGTGACCTGCACTACACCTCACTATCGAAGACCTTGTGCCCTCATGGTCCCACAATACGGGCACAGTGGCACTGCACTAGACTTCACTATCGAAGTCCTTGTGTCCTCTTGATCTCATGCTATGGGCACAGTGAACTGCATTAGACTTTACTATCGTAGCCCTTGTGCCCTCTTGATCACACTACGGGCACAGCGGCACTGCACTTGACCTCACTACTAAAGTCCTTGGGTCCTCATGATCTCACACTACGGGCACACTGGCACTGCACAAGACCTCACTACTAAAGTCCTTGCGTCCTCATGATCTCAAACTACGGGCACACTAAACTGCACAAGACCTCACTACTAAAGTCCTTGCGTCCTCATGATCTCACACTACGGGCACAGTGGCACTGCACTAGACCTCATTATCGTAGTCCTTGTGCTTTCATGTGTAGGAAGGTGGAATCTGACTATATGGGTGCCTCCACTTTTTTTCTGGTGTTTTGCTGGTTTATGACTTAGTTGGACTGGGACCCTGCTATTCAGTGCCCCAGTCTATCTGCTTTCTCTGTAAAATGGTTTCCATGTACATTAGGTACATATCTAATTGGATTCTGGAGTGCCTTATAAGCCCCTAGTACATGGTATACTATGTACCTAGGGCATAGGTATCTCAGAGGCCTACCAGGGGCTGAAGCATGTATTATGCCACCCCTGGGAAGCACTCCAAAATGGCACCACAGGTCTGCTTCTGCAGCCTGGGTAAGGGTGTGCTTGCACCCCTTACTGCGGTATAGGCTACCTATATCACTACCTTATACAGACACATATAAACCTATAAGCCACTCCTATGGCAGGCCTTGACAGTCCTGAAGGCAGAGTGCTTGGTTTTATGTGAGAGGGTGCCCAAGCATGAGCTGAGCCCCTCTGCAGCTTTTGGAAATACTTCCTTATGGCTGTTCTGTGATACAGCCATACCATATACTCTTAAGTGCACGGTAAATGCTAACTTTGGGATGGCTGCATCAAAACATGTCGTGTTTGGTGTCAAACGCTTTAGAATACTACCCCCCTGCCAGTCCTGGTGGCGGGGGTAGCATTCCACCCTTCCAGAGGAAGAGACATGTTCACACTGGCTAAACCCGGTAGGACTTTCCTGAGCCCTGGCATCACAAAATGGATGCCTCTGCCACAGAAACGGGTCTGGCCTCCTGCTGCTGACCAAAACTCCGGCAGGGGAGGCCTGGACAATAGGTTTCCTGTCAAGGGGAGGTGTCCCCACCTCCCCAGACAGGCTGATGTGTATTGGGGCTGGGCGCGAGCACTCTCTGGTGCTTTGAAGTCCTGCACTGGGGGCACACTTGGTGTCCCTGTGCATACTCCAGTTCAAAACGGTTGCGGGGGCTACCTGCCCCTGCTCTAGCGCGAAACTGGACAAAGGAAATGGGTGTAACCACCCCGCTTTCCTGGCCCACCCATAGGTGGGGCCTTAGAGTTAGTCCATCCCCTAAACTCACTATAAGTATAGGAATCCAGTCCCTAGGACTTTAGATTACCCTGGACGAAACTCTGCAACATATATCCTGGTCCTTCGACGTTCTATCCTGACTAGAAGACTGAAGAAATCTCCCTTGGGGTCAAGGAGTGACTCCCCTGCTTGACAGGCACCAAAGAAGCAACTGACCGGTCTGCATCGATGAAGCTCCCGCCGGACGCCGAAGTCTTTGCATCCCCAGAGGTGTATTTCCAGACTTCTCCTAGGCTACCTTGAGTCCACAGCAAAGCTGAGGCCCGTGGGTGATGTGGAACCGTGACCCCTGGACACCATGAACTTTTGCAGCAACACTATCTTCATGGTCCTCCTCAAAGTTGTGCTTTGGGCTCTGAGTAGTACCAGCCTTGAGCACCTCCTGCACCGAAGATTGTTGGACTCCACTACACGAGTGACCCATGGGCCAGCTCCAAGTGCAACCTCTTGAGGCACCTTTGCGATCACTAGCCAGTTGGCTAGCAGGTCCCCACGAAGGCAACTCCTTTTCTGATTGGGCTTACCTGGTTGCGCCAGATGTGCCCCGACTTACCCTCACTGGGTGAGTCTCTCAGACGTTGCTGGTCTGCACCGCAGTCCTTTCTCTGAAATCCAGTGACTTGCCATTGCCAAGGCTGGTTGGGTCCATTCTGGTTGCCGACACCGCAGCACTCGACAGACTTCATGGGACAGCTCGAATCCGGCTCGTGGACTTGGTCGAAGCCTCCTGGACCTCGTGGCTGTAGAGTAAAGACACCCCTCAACTCACCTGAAGCACCCAGCATCTGTGGGCATTGGTCCATCCTGCCCTCGGTCACTGGATAGTGACCCAGACTCTGTCCCCTCTGCTTTCAGGTTCCACACATCCTAGATCCAGGCTTGGATCTCTTCGGACACTTCTCCTCTTACCGGCAGCAGCAGTTCTTTGCAGGCTTCCATTGAAATCGACGACGTGACCCGACACCAAAAGACACCTATGCACCCGGCTTCCCTGGGTGAGGTAACTCGAGTACTCCGGTGCTCTCATGGGTGCTAGCCCTAGAACTTCTTAAGTCCAAAAGGGTTTGGTCCAGACTCGATTAGAAGTGTCCCTAATCTTTAAATTTCCAACCGCGACATTGCCCATAGAAGATAATAGGAACCCGCAGTTGTGTTTTCACACTGCATACAGTCCCCGTGGGTCCCCTGTGTCACTACCTTGGGTGGTTCCTTGGGGTCCCAGTGATTCTAGAGGTAATAGGCCTAGTGCCTGTTCCAGTCGTGGTTCTTATACCACTTTTTTGGTATATGGTTTGGTACGCCCCTTGGGCCCAAATATGTATTTGTGCTTTTACTGATGGTTGCTATCTTGTAACTTAAGTACTTCGAACTCCAGTCTCATAAAGAGACTAGAGGGGTGTGTGTTAACCTAAACACATATATTCTAAATATATACCTGGTGTGGTTGTCCTTTCATTTGATCATTCAAGAGATTATAGACTGGGAAAACAAGCTGCTTTACATTCCTTCAAGACTTAAGGCTGCTCAGACTTAAGGCTGCTCTCCATAGCTACTGCTAGGATAGCTTTCTATAAAGGTTGTCTTTAACCATTCACCATAAGGGGTTGTTTGGACTGATACAAGGTGCCCACTAGAACTAGTGGACAGCATAAATCAGGCCAACTTCTCACATCATGATCCCACACTAAGGGCACAGTGGCACTGCACTGGACCTCACTATTGAAGCCCTTATGTCCTCATGATCACACTACGGGCATAGTGGCACTGCACTAGACCTCACTATCGAAGTCCTCGTGCTCTCATGGGCTCACATTACGGGCACAGTGGCACTGCACTAGACCTCACTATCAAAGTCCTTGTGCCCTCATGATCACACTGGCACTGCACTAGACCTCACTACCGAAGTCCTTGTGTCCTCATGATCACACTATGGGCACAGTAGCCTGCATTAGACCTCACTATCAAAGCCCTTGTGCCCTCACGATCTCACACTACGGGCACAGCAGCACTGCACCAGACCTCACTATCAAAGCCCTTGTGCCCTCACGATCTCACACTACGGGCACAGCGACACTGCACTAGACCTCACTATCGAAGTCCTTGTGCTCTCATGATGACACTGTGGGCCCAGTGGCACTGCACTAGAACTCACTATTGAAGTCCTCGTGTCCTCATGATCTCACACTACAGGCACAGTGGAACTGCACTAGACCTCACTATCGAAGTCCTTGTGTCCTCACAGTGTTTTACGGGCACACTGGAATTGCACTAGACCTCACAATCGAAGTCCTTGTGTCCTCACGATCTCTCACTATGGGCACAGTGGCACTGCACTATATCTCACTATCAAAGCCCTTGTGTCCTCATGAGCTCACACTATGGGCTAACTGGCAGTGCATTAGACCTCACTATTGAAGTCCTTGTACCCTCATGATCTCACAACACAGGCACAGTGACACTGCACTAGACCTCACTATTGAAGTCCTTGTGCCCTCATGATCTCACACTATTGGCACAGGTGCACTGCACTAGACCTCACTATCAAAACCTTGTGCCCTCATGATCCCACACTACAGACACAAGTGGTACTGCACTAGACCTTACTATCGAAGTCCTTGTGCCCTCATGATCACACTACAGGCACAGTGACCTGCACCAGACCTCACTATTGTAGTCCTTGTGTCCTCTTGATCACACTACGGGCACACTGGCAATGCACTAGACCTCACTATTGAAGTCCTTGTGTCCTCATGATCACACTACAGGCACACTGGCACTGCACTAGACCTCACTATTGAAGTCCTTGTGCCCTCATGATCACCCTATGGCACTGGACCTCACTATCAACTTCCGTGTGTCCTCATGATCCCACACTACGGGCAGAGTGGCACTGCACTAGACCTCACTATCGAAGTCCTTGTGTCCTCATGATCACACTATGGGAACAGCGGCACTAAACTGGACCTCTCTATCGAAGTCCTTGTGCTCTCATGATGACACTGCGGGCCCAGTGGCACTGCACTAGACCTCACTATCGAAGTCCTTGTGCCCTCATGATGTCACACTGCGGGCCCAGCGGCACTGCACTAGACCTCACTATCGAAGCCCTCGTGCCCTCATGATCTCACACTACGTTCACAGTGGCACTGCACTAGACCTCACTATCAAAGCCCTTGAGCGCTCAACCTCAGACAGAAGGGATGTTCGAACACTTCCTGGTTCCTCCTCGCTTGTGAAGGTGCTTCCTCAGCCTCCTGCTCGCCGGAGTATCGGGGAGAGGGGGTGGCGAGGCCGGAAGGAACCTAGGAACTCCTCCCCCCTTCGTGATGTCACACAGTGGCAGTGCACTAGACCTCACTATTGAAGTCCTTGTGTCCTCATGATCACACTACAGGCACACTGGCACTGCACTAGACCTCACTATTGAAGTCCTTGTGCCCTCATGATCACCCTATGGGCACAGTGGCCTGCACTGGACCTCACTATCAACTTCCGTGTGTCCTCATGATCCCACACTACGGGTACAGTGGCACTGCACTAGACCTCACTATTGAAGTCCTTGTGCTCTCATGATCTCACACTATGGGCACAATGGCACTGCACTAGACCTCACTATCGAAGTCCTTGTGCTCTCATGATGAGACTACGGGCCCAGTGGCACTGCACTAGACCTCACTATTGAAGTCCTTGTGTCCTCATGATCCCACACTACGGGCACACTGGCACTGCACTAGACCCCACTATCGAAGCCCTCGTGCCCTCATGATCTCACACTACGTTCACAGTGGCACTGCACTAGACCTCACTATCGAAGCCCTTGTGCCCTCATAATCTCACACTATGGGCACAGTGGCCTGCACTAGACCTCACTATCGAAGTCCTTTTGCCCTCATGATCTCTCACTATTGGCACAATAGCACTGCACTAGACCTCACTATTGTAGTCCTTATGTCCTCATGATGACACTACGGGCCCAGTGGCACTGCACTAGACCTCACTATCGAAGCCCTTGTGCCCTCATGATCTCACACTACGGGCACAGCAGCACTGCACTAGACCTCATTATCGAAGCCCTCGTGCTCTCATGGTCTCACACCACAGCTGAAATCTACAAACTAAAGACTTCCAGAACTGCTTCAGAAGTTCAGAGGCCGTTACACATTTGGTACCCAATACGTTTTCCGATATTGTGCAAACTATGTTCAATTTGTCTTTGATGGTTGGTGTCGGGCATGTTTTTAGGAACATTGGATCTGGTCTGGTGTCTGGGTTTTAAAGCAGTATTTGGACTGATTCCACCATATTTTTCACTCTGTGTTCTCCCATTTTTTGTTAGGATTCCCAACCATCATACTGCTAATCAGCTGTGGTATCAACGTCTTTTACATGTTTCAACAAAGAAATGAACAACAAGGAGCAAGCACATGTATCCATCTGAACAAAGATGGAGAGAGAGTCTAGCATGCGATGTGGAACGTGCTTGACTCTCTGAACTCGGCGAGCTCTGAATAGGGGTGGGCGGAATTTTCGAAATCCACTTTCGCAAATTATCGCGAAAATGTTAAAAATTATCGCAAACACACGGAAATATCACGAAGATGCGGAAGTTTTTTTCCCGCGTGTTCGCGAGATTTTCTGCAATTTTTGCGGCTCGCCAACTTACCCATGTGGTTGTTCGTGGGCGCGGCCATCTTGTTTTCAGTTGTCTCGCGGTGCATGATCGCGAGAAGAAAGACGTGATCGCGCGACGCATGACGTCACTGCGGGCGCGAACCGTCGCAAGACAGCGCAAATGGCTAAAAACAATACAAAATCTCATGGAGAACGCGACCGGATCAAGAAAACTTGTCGGCGAACGCAGGGATTCAGGTAAGGCGATCGCGCTCGTGCGAGAATGTATTATTTTACAGCGCGAGCAAGAAACAAATTATCGTCAAGCTGCGGAATGCGGAAATTTTGACATTTTCGCGCTCACAGCGGAACGCGAAAATGTCAAATTATCGCAATTTCCGCGAACGGAATGAAATTTTTGCCCAGGCCTAGCTCTGAATGCCCTTGTTCCGCAAGATGGACGGCATACAAGTAAAACCTGTGTTCTGGTGCATACACCGTTCAACTGAAATCATCCCGGACTTGCAGCTGGAGCAGCCTCCCTGGAAGCAGTTGTTCAACTGCTACATGAGCACCAGAGGCAAATCCCCGCAATGTATCCTCGCCTTCTACAGGATCATGCAACCTATGATAAAGCAATCGCACCAGCGGCCCTTCCGACGCAGCTCTTGATGAAGGACTCGATTCACTGTTGTTTTCTGAGCCTCCTAAAGAGGAGATGCAAGGACCACCGAGAGCCTCAGACGAGCGACCAATCGCTGGTCCTTCAAATGTGCAGATTCACGACTATGAGCGCGCATTAGCAGCATCCTGTAGGGATCACACCTGTGTGATGTGCGAACCTGAAGATGTCGACATGTCCTCCAACGAGGACTGAAATCATCATGTGAGTCCAACAACATTTATTCACCATCGATCCCATAGCAATCACGAACTGTAAATTGGAAGAGTCTTTTTGAATAAGATTCTCTTGTCATTTTTGCTATTCTTTTTATGATGCATGTTAATCTGGCTTTTTTATCCCCACTGGCAGGTTTAATCTCCAACATGCAGCTTTGCTTTTGGATCCTTTAAACAGAATGAGTTTTATATATAAAAATAAAAAGAAACAAATGCCGGACTTAAAAGTATTCGTGCCTCTCTCTGCTCATTGTGTGTAATCTTTTTATATATATGTAGATCATATTCACTTTTTTAAGCTGTGACTCATCTTGCAGAGTCACGTCCTGGCACAGATTTCGTCTTACCTTGTCTTTGCAAGAACTGTGAAAGTGTCACGTCATCCCACTAATGACAGATATAACACCTGATGTGACGTCAGCCAAGGACAAGCGTCTGCTTATCACCAGGTCATGGCCAAATAATAACAAAGAGAGGCATATAGCCAAAATAGCGTAGTGTGAATTGGCGTACTTTCACCTTACGTTCATAAGCAGCACCTGCGATGCATACCTTAAGGCACATCATCTACAGCAGACAGTCCTAGATTTTATGTCACCAATTCGGATCTCTGATAAGATTGAATATGAAAGGACTGGCACGTGTCCGGAGAGGCCCTTTGCCCAGATTATTGCACGAGATTCTGCCTGAGGTGGTCTAGCACGCTGCCCGCGCACATCGAAGATTCTGCATCTTGCTTACAACTGAGAAAGCTGAGTTCCGGAGAAAAGCAGCTGCTGCAGCATGTGTTTGACATTCGCAGGGAGCGCCGCCTTCACGCCTACGGCAACAGCGACAGCTCTCGATATCAACAAGGTACGCAGAGCGTCTCTTCTCCCTAGGAAACTCTAGACCGGAAGTGGCACTGCTTTTCATGCTCTCTCTGTGTAGCGCATGGAAGAATGCTCTAGGGTGTGCTTTTCACGCTCTCGGTGCAGCGCATGGAAGAATGCTCTAGGGTGTGCTTTTCATGCTCTCGGTGCAGCGCATGGAAGAATGCTCTAGGGTGTGCTTTTCATGCTCTCGGTGCAGCGCATGGAAGAATGCTCTAGGGTGTGCTTTTCACGCTCTCTGTGTAGCGCATGGAAGAATGCTCTAGGGTGTGCTTTTCACGCTCTCTGTGTAGCGCATGGAAGAATGCTCTAGGGTGTGCTTTTCACGCTCTCGGTGCAGCGCATGGAAGAATGCTCTAGGGTGTGCTTTTCACGCTCTCGGTGCAGCGCATGGAAGAATGCTCTAGGGTGTGCTTTTCACGCTCTCGGTGCAGCGCATGGAAGAATGCTCTAGGGTGTGCTTTTCACGCTCTCGGTGCAGCGCATGGAAGAATGCTCTAGGGTGTGCTTTTCACGCTCTCGGTGCAGCGCATGGAAGAATGCTCTAGGGTGTGCTTTTCATGCTCTCGGTGCAGCGCATGGAAGAATGCTCTAGGGTGTGCTTTTCACGCTCTCTGTGTAGCGCATGGAAGAATGCTCTAGGGTGTGCTTTTCACGCTCTCTGTGTAGCGCATGGAAGAATGCTCTAGGGTGTGCTTTTCACGCTCTCGGTGCAGCGCATGGAAGAATGCTCTAGGGTGTGCTTTTCATGCTCTCGGTGCAGCGCATGGAAGAATGCTCTAGGGTGTGCTTTTCACGCTCTCGGTGCAGCGCATGGAAGAATGCTCTAGGGTGTGCTTTTCATGCTCTCGGTGCAGCGCATGGAAGAATGCTCTAGGGTGTGCTTTTCACGCTCTCGGTGCAGCGCATGGAAGAATGCTCTAGGGTGTGCTTTTCATGCTCTCGGTGCAGCGCATGGAAGAATGCTCTAGGGTGTGCTTTTCATGCTCTCTCAGTGCAGCGCATGGAAGAATGCTCCAGGGTGTGCTTTTCATGCTCTCGGTGCAGCGCATGGAAGAATGCTCCAGGGTGTGCTTTTCATACTCTCGGTGCAGCGCATGGAAGAATGCTCCAGGGTGTGCTTTTCATGCTCTCGGTGCAGCGCATGGAAGAATGCTCCAGGGTGTGCTTTTCATGCTCTCGGTGCAGCGCATGAAAGAATGCTCTAGGGTGTGCTTTTCACGCTCTCTGTGTAGCGCATGGAAGAATGCTCTAGGGTGTGCTTTTCATGCTCTCGGTGCAGCGCATGGAAGAATGCTCTAGGGTGTGCTTTTCATACTCTCGGTGCAGCGCATGGAAGAATGCTCTAGGGTGTGTTTTTCATGCTCTCTGTGCAGCGCATGGAAGAATGCTCCAGGGTGTGCTTTTCATGCTCTCGGTGCAGCGCATGGAAGAATGCTCCAGGGTGTGCTTTTCATACTCTCTGTGCAGCGCATGGAAGAATGCTCCAGGGTGTGCTTTTCATGCTCTCGGTGCAGCGCATGGAAGAATGCTCCAGGGTGTGCTTTTCATGCTCTCGGTGCAGCGCATGGAAGAATGCTCTAGGGTGTGCTTTTCATGCTCTCGGTGCAGCGCATGGAAGAATGCTCTAGGGTGTGCTTTTCATGCTCTCGGTGCAGCGCATGGAAGAATGCTCCAGGGTGTGCTTTTCATGCTCTCGGTGCAGCGCATGGAAGAATGCTCCAGGGTGTGCTTTTCATGCTCTCGGTGCAGCGCATGGAAGAATGCTCTAGGGTGTGCTTTTCATGCTCTCGGTGCAGCGCATGGAAGAATGCTCTAGGGTGTGCTTTTCATACTTTCGGTGCAGCGCATGGAAGAATGCTCTAGGGTGTGCTTTTCATGCTCCCTGTGCAGCGCATGGAAGAATGCTCTAGGGTGTGCTTTTCATGCTCTCTCAGTGCAGCGCATGGAAGAATGCTCCAGGGTGTGCTTTTCATGCTCTCGGTGCAGCGCATGGAAGAATGCTCCAGGGTGTGCTTTTCATACTCTCTGTGCAGCGCATGGAAGAATGCTCCAGGGTGTGCTTTTCATGCTCTCGGTGCAGCGCATGGAAGAATGCTCCAGGGTGTGCTTTTCATGCTCTCGGTGCAGCGCATGGAAGAATGCTCTAGGGTGTGCTTTTCACGCTCTCTGTGTAGCGCATGGAAGAATGCTCTAGGGTGTGCTTTTCATGCTCTCGGTGCAGCGCATGGAAGAATGCTCTAGGGTGTGCTTTTCACGCTCTCTGTGTAGCGCATGGAAGAATGCTCTAGGGTGTGCTTTTCACGCTCTCTGTGTAGCGCATGGAAGAATGCTCTAGGATGTGCTTTTCACGCTCTCGGTGCAGCGCATGGAAGAATGCTCTAGGGTGTGCTTTTCACGCTCTCTGTGTAGCGCATGGAAGAATGCTCTAGGGTGTGCTTTTCACGCTCTCGGTGCAGCACATGGAAGAATGCTCTAGGGTGTGCTTTTCACGCTCTCGGTGCAGCGCATGGAAGAATGCTCTAGGGTGTGCTTTTCACGCTCTCGGTGCAGCGCATGGAAGAATGCTCTAGGGTGTGCTTTTCATGCTCTCGGTGCAGCGCATGGAAGAATGCTCCAGGGTGTGCTTTTCATGCTCTCTGTGCAGCGCTTGGAAGAATGCTCTAGGGTGTGCTTGTCATACTCTCGGTGCAGCGCTTGGAAGAATGCTCTAGGGTGTGCTTTTCATGCTCTCGGTGCAGCGCATGGAAGAATGCTCTAGGGTGTGCTTTTCACGCTCTCTGTGTAGCGCATGGAAGAATGCTCTAGGGTGTGCTTTTCATGCTCTCGGTGCAGCGCATGGAAGAATGCTCTAGGGTGTGCTTTTCATGCTCTCGGTGCAGCGCATGGAAGAATGCTCTAGGGTGTGCTTTTCATGCTCTCGGTGCAGCGCATGGAAGAATGCTCTAGGGTGTGCTTTTCACGCTCTCTGTGTAGCGCATGGAAGAATGCTCTAGGGTGTGCTTTTCACGCTCTCTGTGTAGTGCATGGAAGAATGCTCTAGGGTGTGCTTTTCACGCTCTCGGTGCAGCGCATGGAAGAATGCTCTAGGGTGTGCTTTTCATGCTCTCGGTGCAGCGCATGGAAGAATGCTCTAGGGTGTGCTTTTCACGCTCTCGGTGCAGCGCATGGAAGAATGCTCTAGGGTGTGCTTTTCATGCTCTCGGTGCAGCGCATGGAAGAATGCTCTAGGGTGTGCTTTTCATGCTCTCGGTGCAGCGCATGGAAGAATGCTCTAGGGTGTGCTTTTCACGCTCTCTGTGTAGCGCATGGAAGAATGCTCTGGAAGAATGCTCTAGGGTGTGCTTTTCATGCTCTCTCAGTGCAGCGCATGGAAGAATGCTCCAGGGTGTGCTTTTCATGCTCTCGGTGCAGCGCATGGAAGAATGCTCCAGGGTGTGCTTTTCATACTCTCGGTGCAGCGCATGGAAGAATGCTCCAGCGTGTGCTTTTCATGCTCTCGGTGCAGCGCATGGAAGAATGCTCCAGGGTGTGCTTTTCATGCTCTCGGTGCAGCGCATGAAAGAATGCTCTAGGGTGTGCTTTTCATGCTCTCTGTGTAGCGCATGGAAGAATGCTCTAGGGTGTGCTTTTCATGCTCTCGGTGCAGCGCATGAAAGAATGCTCTAGGGTGTGCTTTTCTTACTCTCGGTGCAGCGCATGGAAGAATGCTCTAGGGTGTGTTTTTCATGCTCTCTGTGCAGCGCATGGAAGAATGCTCCAGGGTGTGCTTTTCATTCTCTCGGTGCAGCGCATGGAAGAATGCTCCAGGGTGTGCTTTTCATACTCTCTGTGCAGCGCATGGAAGAATGCTCCAGGGTGTGCTTTTCATGCTCTCGGTGCAGCGCATGGAAGAATGCTCCAGGGTGTGCTTTTCATGCTCTCGGTGCAGCGCATGGAAGAATGCTCTAGGGTGTGCTTTTCATGCTCTCGGTGCAGCGCATGGAAGAATGCTCTAGGGTGTGCTTTTCATGCTCTCGGTGCAGCGCATGGAAGAATGCTCCAGGGTGTGCTTTTCATGCTCTCGGTGCAGCGCATGGAAGAATGCTCTAGGGTGTGCTTTTCATGCTCTCTGTGCAGCGCATGGAAGAATGCTCTAGGGTGTGCTTTTCATGCTCTCTCAGTGCAGCGCATGGAAGAATGCTCCAGGGTGTGCTTTTCATGCTCTCGGTGCAGCGCATGGAAGAATGCTCCAGGGTGTGCTTTTCATACTCTCGGTGCAGCGCATGGAAGAATGCTCTAGGGTGTGCTTTTCATGCTCTCGGTGCAGCGCATGGAAGAATGCTCTAGGGTGTGCTTTTCACGCTCTCTGTGTAGCGCATGGAAGAATGCTCTAGGGTGTGCTTTTCATGCTCTCGGTGCAGCGCATGGAAGAATGCTCTAGGGTGTGCTTTTCATGCTCTCGGTGCAGCACATGGAAGAATGCTCTAGGGTGTGCTTTTCATGCTCTCGGTGCAGCGCATGGAAGAATGCTCTAGGGTGTGCTTTTCACGCTCTCTGTGTAGCGCATGGAAGAATGCTCTAGGGTGTGCTTTTCACGCTCTCTGTGTAGCGCATGGAAGAATGCTCTAGGGTGTGCTTTTCACGCTCTCGGTGCAGCGCATGGAAGAATGCTCTAGGGTGTGCTTTTCATGCTCTCGGTGCAGCGCATGGAAGAATGCTCTAGGGTGTGCTTTTCACGCTCTCGGTGCAGCGCATGGAAGAATGCTCTAGGGTGTGCTTTTCATGCTCTCGGTGCAGCGCATGGAAGAATGCTCTAGGGTGTGCTTTTCATGCTCTCAGTGCAGCGCATGGAAGAATGCTCTAGGGTGTGCTTTTCACGCTCTCTGTGTAGCGCATGGAAGAATGCTCTGGAAGAATGCTCTAGGGTGTGCTTTTCATGCTCTCGGTGCAGCGCATGGAAGAATGCTCTAGGGTGTGCTTTTCATGCTCTCTCAGTGCAGCGCATGGAAGAATGCTCCAGGGTGTGCTTTTCATGCTCTCGGTGCAGCGCATGGAAGAATGCTCCAGGGTGTGCTTTTCATGCTCTCGGTGCAGCGCATGGAAGAATGCTCCAGGGTGTGCTTTTCATGCTCTCGGTGCAGCGCATGGAAGAATGCTCTAGGGTGTGCTTTTCACGCTCTCTGTGTAGCGCATGGAAGAATGCTCTAGGGTGTGCTTTTCATGCTCTCGGTGCAGCGCATGGAAGAATGCTCTAGGGTGTGCTTTTCACGCTCTCGGTGCAGCGCATGGAAGAATGCTCTAGGGTGTGCTTTTCACGCTCTCTGTGTAGCGCATGGAAGAATGCTCTAGGGTGTGCTTTTCACGCTCTCGGTGCAGCGCTTGGAAGAATGCTCTAGGGTGTGCTTTTCACGCTCTCTGTGTAGCGCATGGAAGAATGCTCTAGGGTGTGCTTTTCATGCTCTCGGTGCAGCGCATGGAAGAATGCTCTAGGGTGTGCTTTTCATGCTCTCGGTGCAGTGCGTGGAAGAATGCTCTAGGGTGTGCTTTTCATACTCTAGGTGCAACGCATGGAAGAATGCTCTAGGGTGTGCTTTTCACGCTCTCGGTGCAGCGCATGGAAGAATGCTCTAGGGTGTGCTTTTCACGCTCTCGGTGCAGCGCATTGAAGAATGCTCTAGTGTGTGCTTTTCACGCTCTCGGTGCAGCGCATGGAAGAATGCTCTAGGGTGTGCTTTCTAGGGTGTGCTTTTCATGCTCTCGGTGCAGCGCATGGAAGAATGCTCTAGGGTGTGCTTTTCATGCTCTCGGTGCAGCGCATGGAAGAATGCTCTAGGGTGTGCTTTTCACGCTCTCTGTGTAGCGCATGGAAGAATGCTCTAGGGTGTGCTTTTCATGCTCTCGGTGCAGCGCATGGAGGAATGCTCTAGGGTGTGCTTTTCATGCTCTCTCAGTGCAGCGCATGGAAGAATGCTCTAGGGTGTGCTTTTCGTGCTCTCTCGGTGCAGCGCATGGAAGAATGCTCTAGGGTGTGCTTTTCATGCTCTCTCAGTGCAGCGCATGGAAGAATGCTCTAGGGTGTGCTTTTCATGCTCTCTCAGTGCAGCGCATGGAAGAATGCTCTAGGGTGTGCTTTTCATGCTCTCGGTGCAGCGCATGGAAGAATGCTCTAGGGTGTGCTTTTCATGCTCTATCTGTGTAGCGCATGGAAGAATGCTCTAGGGTGTGCTTTTCATGCTCTCGGTGCAGCGCATGGAAGCATGCTCTAGGGTGTGCTTTTCATGCTCTCTCTGTGTAGCGCATGGAAGAATGCTCTAGGGTGTGCTTTTCATGCTCTCGGTGCAGCGCATGGAAGAATGCTGTAGGGTGTGCTTTTCATGCTCTCCGTGCAGCGCATGGAAGAATGCTCTAGGGTGTGCTTTTCATGCTCTCTCTGTTTAGCGCATGGAAGAATGCTCTAGGGTGTGCTTTTCATGCTCTCGGTGCAGCGCATGGAAGAATGCTCTAGGGTGTGCTTTTCATGCTCTCGGTGCAGCGCATGGAAGAATGCTCTAGGGTGTGCTTTTCATGCTCTCTCAGTGCAGCGCATGGAAGAATGCTCTAGGGTGTGCTTTTCATGCTCTCGGTGCAGCGCATGGAGGAATGCTCTAGGGTGTGCTTTTCATGCTCTCTCAGTGCAGCGCATGGAAGAATGATCTAGGGTGTGCTTTTCATGCTCTCTCGGTGCAGCGCATGGAAGAATGCTCTAGGGTGTGCTTTTCATGCTCTCTCGGTGCAGCGCATGGAAGAATGCTCTAGGGTGTGCTTTTCACGCTCTCGGTGCAGCGCATGGAAGAATGCTCTAGGGTGTGCTTTTCATACTCTCGGTGCAGCGCATGGAAGAATGCTCTAGGGTGTGCTTTTCATGCTCTCTCTGTGTAGCGCATGGAAGAATGCTCTAGGGTGTGCTTTTCATGCTCTCGGTGCAGCGCATGGAAGAATGCTCTAGGGTGTGCTTTTCATGCTCTCTCAGTGCAGCGCATGGAAGAATGCTCTAGGGTGTGCTTTTCATGCTCTCGGTGCAGCGCATGGAGGAATGCTCTAGGGTGTGCTTTTCATGCTCTCTCAGTGCAGCGCATGGAAGAATGCTCTAGGGTGTGCTTTTCATGCTCCCTCGGTGCAGCGCATGGAAGAATGCTCTAGGGTGTGCTTTTCATGCTCTCGGTGCAGCGCATGGAAGAATGTTCTAGGGTGTGCTTTTCATGCTCTCTCAGTGCAGCGCA
This sequence comes from Triturus cristatus, assembly GCF_964204655.1. Taxonomy (NCBI): domain Eukaryota; kingdom Metazoa; phylum Chordata; class Amphibia; order Caudata; family Salamandridae; genus Triturus; species Triturus cristatus. The sequence goes on along the minus strand of NC_140584.1, from coordinate 1,208,849,495 downwards.
TGGAAGAATGCTCTAGGGTGTGCTTTTCATGCTCTCGGTGCAGCGCATGGAATAATGCTCCAGGGTGTGCTTTTCATGCTCTCGGTGCAGCGCATGGAAGAATGCTCTAGGGTGTGCTTTTCACGCTCTCGGTGCAGCGCATGGAAGAATGCTCTAGGGTGTGCTTTTCACGCTCTCGGTGCAGCGCATGGAAGAATGCTCCAGGGTGTGCTTTTCATGCTCTCGGTGCAGCGCATGGAAGAATGCTCTAGGGTGTGCTTTTCATGCTCTCGGTGCAGCGCATGGAAGAATGCTCTAGGGTGTGCTTTTCATGCTCTCGGTGCAGCGCATGGAGGAATGCTCTAGGGTGTGCTTTTCATGCTCTCGGTGCAGCGCATGGAAGAATGCTCTAGGGTGTGCTTTTCATGCTCTCGGTGCAGCGCATGGAGGAATGCTCCAGGGTGTGCTTTTCATGCTCTCGGTGCAGCGCATGGAAGAATGCTCCAGGGTGTGCTTTTCATGCTCTCGGTGCAGCGCATGGAAGAATGCTCTAGGGTGTGCTTTTCATGCTCTCGGTGCAGCGCATGGAGGAATGCTCCAGGGTGTGCTTTTCATGCTCTCGGTGCAGCGCATGGAAGAATGCTCTAGGGTGTGCTTTTCACGCTCTCGGTGCAGCGCATGGAAGAATGCTCTAGGGTGTGCTTTTCATGCTCTCGGTGCAGCACATGGAAGAATGCTCCAGGGTGTGCTTTTCATGCTCTCGGTGCAGCGCATGGAAGAATGCTCTAGGGTGTGCTTTTCATGCTCTCGGTGCAGCGCATGGAGGAATGCTCTAGGGTGTGCTTTTCATGCTCTCGGTGCAGCGCATGGAAGAATGCTCTAGGGTGTGCTTTTCATGCTCTCGGTGCAGCGCATGGAGGAATGCTCCAGGGTGTGCTTTTCATGCTCTCGGTGCAGCGCATGGAAGAATGCTCCAGGGTGTGCTTTTCATGCTCTCGGTGCAGCGCATGGAAGAATGCTCTAGGGTGTGCTTTTCATGCTCTCGGTGCAGCGCATGGAGGAATGCTCCAGGGTGTGCTTTTCATGCTCTCGGTGCAGCGCATGGAAGAATGCTCTAGGGTGTGCTTTTCACGCTCTCGGTGCAGCGCATGGAAGAATGCTCTAGGGTGTGCTTTTCACGCTCTCGGTGCAGCACATGGAAGAATGCTCCAGTGTGTGCTTTTCATGCTCTCGGTGCAGCGCATGGAAGAATGCTCTAGGGTGTGCTTTTCATGCTCTCGGTGCAGCGCATGGAAGAATGCTCTAGGGTGTGCTTTTCATGCTCTCGGTGCAGCGCATGGAGGAATGCTCTAGGGTGTGCTTTTCATGCTCTCTCAGTGCAGCGCATGGAAGAATGCTCTAGGGTGTGCTTTTCATGCTCTCTCGGTGCAGCGCATGGAAGAATGCTCTAGGGTGTGCTTTTCATGCTCTCTCAGTGCAGCGCATGGAAGAATGCTCTAGGGTGTGCTTTTCATGCTCTCTCAGTGCAGCGCATGGAAGAATGCTCTAGGGTGTGCTTTTCATGCTCTCGGTGCAGCGCATGGAGGAATGCTCTAGGGTGTGCTTTTCATGCTCTCTCACTGCAGCGCATGGAAGAATGCTCTAGGGTGTGCTTTTCATGCTCTCTCGGTGCAGCGCATGGAAGAATGCTCTAGGGTGTGCTTTTCATGCTCTCTCGGTGCAGCGCATGGAAGAATGCTCTAGGGTGTGCTTTTCATGCTCTCTCGGTGCAGCGCATGGAAGAATGCTCTAGGGTGTGCTTTTCATGCTCTCTGTGCAGCGCTTGGAAGAATGCTCTAGGGTGTGCTTTTCATACTCTCGGTGCAGCACATGGAAGAATGCTCTAGAGTGTGCTTTTCATGCTCTCGGTGCAGCGCATGGAAGAATGCTCTAGGGTGTGCTTTTCACGCTCTCTGTGTAGCGCATGGAAGAATGCTCTAGGGTGTGCTTTTCATGCTCTCGGTGCAGCGCATGGAAGAATGCTCTAGGGTGTGCTTTTCATGCTCTCGGTGCAGCGCATGGAAGAATGCTCTAGGGTGTGCTTTTCATGCTCTCGGTGCAGCGCATGGAAGAATGCTCTAGGGTGTGCTTTTCACGCTCTCTGTGTAGCGCATGGAAGAATGCTCTAGGGTGTGCTTTTCACGCTCTCTGTGTAGCGCATGGAAGAATGCTCTAGGGTGTGCTTTTCACGCTCTCGGTGCAGCGCATGGAAGAATGCTCTAGGGTGTGCTTTTCACGCTCTCTGTGTAGCGCATGGAAGAATGCTCTAGGGTGTGCTTTTCACGCTCTCGGTGCAGCGCATGGAAGAATGCTCTAGGGTGTGCTTTTCACGCTCTCGGTGCAGCGCATGGAAGAATGCTCTAGGGTGTGCTTTTCACGCTCTCGGTGCAGCACATGGAAGAATGCTCTAGGGTGTGCTTTTCACGCTCTCGGTGCAGCGCATGGAAGAATGCTCCAGGGTGTGCTTTTCATGCTCTCTGTGCAGCGCTTGGAAGAATGCTCTAGGGTGTGCTTGTCATACTCTCGGTGCAGCGCATGGAAGAATGCTCTAGGGTGTGCTTTTCATGCTCTCGGTGCAGCGCATGGAAGAATGCTCTAGGGTGTGCTTTTCACGCTCTCTGTGTAGCGCATGGAAGAATGCTCTAGGGTGTGCTTTTCACGCTCTCGGTGCAGCGCATGGAAGAATGCTCTAGGGTGTGCTTTTCATGCTCTCGGTGCAGCGCATGGAAGAATGCTCTAGGGTGTGCTTTTCATGCTCTCGGTGCAGCGCATGGAAGAATGCTCTAGGGTGTGCTTTTCACGCTCTCTGTGTAGCGCATGGAAGAATGCTCTAGGGTGTGCTTTTCACGCTCTCTGTGTAGCGCATGGAAGAATGCTCTAGGGTGTGCTTTTCACGCTCTCGGTGCAGCGCATGGAAGAATGCTCTAGGGTGTGCTTTTCACGCTCTCGGTGCAGCGCATGGAAGAATGCTCTAGGGTGTGCTTTTCACGCTCTCGGTGCAGCGCATGGAAGAATGCTCTAGGGTGTGCTTTTCACGCTCTCGGTGCAGCGCATGGAAGAATGCTCTAGGGTGTGCTTTTCACGCTCTCGGTGCAGCGCATGGAAGAATGCTCTAGGGTGTGCTTTTCATGCTCTCGGTGCAGCGCATGGAAGAATGCTCTAGGGTGTGCTTTTCACGCTCTCTGTGTAGCGCATGGAAGAATGCTCTAGGGTGTGCTTTTCACGCTCTCTGTGTAGCGCATGGAAGAATGCTCTAGGGTGTGCTTTTCACGCTCTCGGTGCAGCGCATGGAAGAATGCTCTAGGGTGTGCTTTTCATGCTCTCGGTGCAGCGCATGGAAGAATGCTCTAGGGTGTGCTTTTCACGCTCTCGGTGCAGCGCATGGAAGAATGCTCTAGGGTGTGCTTTTCATGCTCTCGGTGCAGCGCATGGAAGAATGCTCTAGGGTGTGCTTTTCACGCTCTCGGTGCAGCGCATGGAAGAATGCTCTAGGGTGTGCTTTTCATGCTCTCGGTGCAGCGCATGGAAGAATGCTCTAGGGTGTGCTTTTCATGCTCTCTCAGTGCAGCGCATGGAAGAATGCTCCAGGGTGTGCTTTTCATGCTCTCGGTGCAGCGCATGGAAGAATGCTCCAGGGTGTGCTTTTCATACTCTCGGTGCAGCGCATGGAAGAATGCTCCAGGGTGTGCTTTTCATGCTCTCGGTGCAGCGCATGGAAGAATGCTCCAGGGTGTGCTTTTCATGCTCTCGGTGCAGCGCATGAAAGAATGCTCTAGGGTGTGCTTTTCACGCTCTCTGTGTAGCGCATGGAAGAATGCTCTAGGGTGTGCTTTTCATGCTCTCGGTGCAGCGCATGGAAGAATGCTCTAGGGTGTGCTTTTCATACTCTCGGTGCAGCGCATGGAAGAATGCTCTAGGGTGTGTTTTTCATGCTCTCTGTGCAGCGCATGGAAGAATGCTCCAGGGTGTGCTTTTCATGCTCTCGGTGCAGCGCATGGAAGAATGCTCCAGGGTGTGCTTTTCATACTCTCTGTGCAGCGCATGGAAGAATGCTCCAGGGTGTGCTTTTCATGCTCTCGGTGCAGCGCATGGAAGAATGCTCCAGGGTGTGCTTTTCATGCTCTCGGTGCAGCGCATGGAAGAATGCTCTAGGGTGTGCTTTTCATGCTCTCGGTGCAGCGCATGGAAGAATGCTCTAGGGTGTGCTTTTCATGCTCTCGGTGCAGCGCATGGAAGAATGCTCCAGGGTGTGCTTTTCATGCTCTCGGTGCAGCGCATGGAAGAATGCTCCAGGGTGTGCTTTTCATGCTCTCGGTGCAGCGCATGGAAGAATGCTCTAGGGTGTGCTTTTCATGCTCTCGGTGCAGCGCATGGAAGAATGCTCTAGGGTGTGCTTTTCATACTTTCGGTGCAGCGCATGGAAGAATGCTCTAGGGTGTGCTTTTCATGCTCCCTGTGCAGCGCATGGAAGAATGCTCTAGGGTGTGCTTTTCATGCTCTCTCAGTGCAGCGCATGGAAGAATGCTCCAGGGTGTGCTTTTCATGCTCTCGGTGCAGCGCATGGAAGAATGCTCCAGGGTGTGCTTTTCATACTCTCTGTGCAGCGCATGGAAGAATGCTCCAGGGTGTGCTTTTCATGCTCTCGGTGCAGCGCATGGAAGAATGCTCCAGGGTGTGCTTTTCATGCTCTCGGTGCAGCGCATGGAAGAATGCTCTAGGGTGTGCTTTTCACGCTCTCTGTGTAGCGCATGGAAGAATGCTCTAGGGTGTGCTTTTCATGCTCTCGGTGCAGCGCATGGAAGAATGCTCTAGGGTGTGCTTTTCACGCTCTCTGTGTAGCGCATGGAAGAATGCTCTAGGGTGTGCTTTTCACGCTCTCTGTGTAGCGCATGGAAGAATGCTCTAGGATGTGCTTTTCACGCTCTCGGTGCAGCGCATGGAAGAATGCTCTAGGGTGTGCTTTTCACGCTCTCTGTGTAGCGCATGGAAGAATGCTCTAGGGTGTGCTTTTCACGCTCTCGGTGCAGCACATGGAAGAATGCTCTAGGGTGTGCTTTTCACGCTCTCGGTGCAGCGCATGGAAGAATGCTCTAGGGTGTGCTTTTCACGCTCTCGGTGCAGCGCATGGAAGAATGCTCTAGGGTGTGCTTTTCATGCTCTCGGTGCAGCGCATGGAAGAATGCTCCAGGGTGTGCTTTTCATGCTCTCTGTGCAGCGCTTGGAAGAATGCTCTAGGGTGTGCTTGTCATACTCTCGGTGCAGCGCTTGGAAGAATGCTCTAGGGTGTGCTTTTCATGCTCTCGGTGCAGCGCATGGAAGAATGCTCTAGGGTGTGCTTTTCACGCTCTCTGTGTAGCGCATGGAAGAATGCTCTAGGGTGTGCTTTTCATGCTCTCGGTGCAGCGCATGGAAGAATGCTCTAGGGTGTGCTTTTCATGCTCTCGGTGCAGCGCATGGAAGAATGCTCTAGGGTGTGCTTTTCATGCTCTCGGTGCAGCGCATGGAAGAATGCTCTAGGGTGTGCTTTTCACGCTCTCTGTGTAGCGCATGGAAGAATGCTCTATGGTGTGCTTTTCACGCTCTCTGTGTAGTGCATGGAAGAATGCTCTAGGGTGTGCTTTTCACGCTCTCGGTGCAGCGCATGGAAGAATGCTCTAGGGTGTGCTTTTCATGCTCTCGGTGCAGCGCATGGAAGAATGCTCTAGGGTGTGCTTTTCACGCTCTCGGTGCAGCGCATGGAAGAATGCTCTAGGGTGTGCTTTTCATGCTCTCGGTGCAGCGCATGGAAGAATGCTCTAGGGTGTGCTTTTCATGCTCTCGGTGCAGCGCATGGAAGAATGCTCTAGGGTGTGCTTTTCACGCTCTCTGTGTAGCGCATGGAAGAATGCTCTGGAAGAATGCTCTAGGGTGTGCTTTTCATGCTCTCTCAGTGCAGCGCATGGAAGAATGCTCCAGGGTGTGCTTTTCATGCTCTCGGTGCAGCGCATGGAAGAATGCTCCAGGGTGTGCTTTTCATACTCTCGGTGCAGCGCATGGAAGAATGCTCCAGCGTGTGCTTTTCATGCTCTCGGTGCAGCGCATGGAAGAATGCTCCAGGGTGTGCTTTTCATGCTCTCGGTGCAGCGCATGAAAGAATGCTCTAGGGTGTGCTTTTCATGCTCTCTGTGTAGCGCATGGAAGAATGCTCTAGGGTGTGCTTTTCATGCTCTCGGTGCAGCGCATGAAAGAATGCTCTAGGGTGTGCTTTTCTTACTCTCGGTGCAGCGCATGGAAGAATGCTCTAGGGTGTGTTTTTCATGCTCTCTGTGCAGCGCATGGAAGAATGCTCCAGGGTGTGCTTTTCATTCTCTCGGTGCAGCGCATGGAAGAATGCTCCAGGGTGTGCTTTTCATACTCTCTGTGCAGCGCATGGAAGAATGCTCCAGGGTGTGCTTTTCATGCTCTCGGTGCAGCGCATGGAAGAATGCTCCAGGGTGTGCTTTTCATGCTCTCGGTGCAGCGCATGGAAGAATGCTCTAGGGTGTGCTTTTCATGCTCTCGGTGCAGCGCATGGAAGAATGCTCTAGGGTGTGCTTTTCATGCTCTCGGTGCAGCGCATGGAAGAATGCTCCAGGGTGTGCTTTTCATGCTCTCGGTGCAGCGCATGGAAGAATGCTCTAGGGTGTGCTTTTCATGCTCTCTGTGCAGCGCATGGAAGAATGCTCTAGGGTGTGCTTTTCATGCTCTCTCAGTGCAGCGCATGGAAGAATGCTCCAGGGTGTGCTTTTCATGCTCTCGGTGCAGCGCATGGAAGAATGCTCCAGGGTGTGCTTTTCATACTCTCGGTGCAGCGCATGGAAGAATGCTCTAGGGTGTGCTTTTCATGCTCTCGGTGCAGCGCATGGAAGAATGCTCTAGGGTGTGCTTTTCACGCTCTCTGTGTAGCGCATGGAAGAATGCTCTAGGGTGTGCTTTTCATGCTCTCGGTGCAGCGCATGGAAGAATGCTCTAGGGTGTGCTTTTCATGCTCTCGGTGCAGCACATGGAAGAATGCTCTAGGGTGTGCTTTTCATGCTCTCGGTGCAGCGCATGGAAGAATGCTCTAGGGTGTGCTTTTCACGCTCTCTGTGTAGCGCATGGAAGAATGCTCTAGGGTGTGCTTTTCACGCTCTCTGTGTAGCGCATGGAAGAATGCTCTAGGGTGTGCTTTTCACGCTCTCGGTGCAGCGCATGGAAGAATGCTCTAGGGTGTGCTTTTCATGCTCTCGGTGCAGCGCATGGAAGAATGCTCTAGGGTGTGCTTTTCACGCTCTCGGTGCAGCGCATGGAAGAATGCTCTAGGGTGTGCTTTTCATGCTCTCGGTGCAGCGCATGGAAGAATGCTCTAGGGTGTGCTTTTCATGCTCTCAGTGCAGCGCATGGAAGAATGCTCTAGGGTGTGCTTTTCACGCTCTCTGTGTAGCGCATGGAAGAATGCTCTGGAAGAATGCTCTAGGGTGTGCTTTTCATGCTCTCGGTGCAGCGCATGGAAGAATGCTCTAGGGTGTGCTTTTCATGCTCTCTCAGTGCAGCGCATGGAAGAATGCTCCAGGGTGTGCTTTTCATGCTCTCGGTGCAGCGCATGGAAGAATGCTCCAGGGTGTGCTTTTCATGCTCTCGGTGCAGCGCATGGAAGAATGCTCCAGGGTGTGCTTTTCATGCTCTCGGTGCAGCGCATGGAAGAATGCTCTAGGGTGTGCTTTTCACGCTCTCTGTGTAGCGCATGGAAGAATGCTCTAGGGTGTGCTTTTCATACTCTCGGTGCAGCGCATGGAAGAATGCTCTAGGGTGTGCTTTTCATGCTCTCTGTGCAGCGCATGGAAGAATGCTCTAGGGTGTGCTTTTCATACTCTCGGTGCAGCGCATGGAAGAATGCTCTAGGGTGTGCTTTTCATGCTCTCTGTGCAGCGCATGGAAGAATGCTCTAGGGTGTGCTTTTCATGCTCTCTCAGTGCAGCGCATGGAAGAATGCTCCAGGGTGTGCTTTTCATGCTCTCGGTGCAGCGCATGGAAGAATGCTCCAGGGTGTGCTTTTCATGCTCTCAGTGCAGCGCATGGAAGAATGCTCCAGGGTGTGCTTTTCATGCTCTCGGTGCAGCGCATGGAAGAATGCTCCAGGGTGTGCTTTTCATGCTCTCGGTGCAGCGCATGGAAGAATGCTCCAGGGTGTGCTTTTCATGCTCTCGGTGCAGCGCATGGAAGAATGCTCTAGGGTGTGCTTTTCATGCTCTCGGTGCAGCGCATGGAAGAATGCTCTAAGGTGTGCTTTTCATGCTCTCTCAGTGTAGCGCATGGAAGAATGCTCTAGGGTGTGCTTTTCATGCTCTCTCAGTGCAGCGCATGGAAGAATGCTCTAGGGTGTGCTTTTCATGCTCGCAGTGCAGCGCATGGAAGAATGCTCTAGGGTGTGCTTTTCATGCTCTCGGTGCAGCGCATGGAAGAATGCTCTAGGGTGTGCTTTTCATGCTCTCTCAGTGCAGCGCATGGAAGAATGCTCTAGATTGTGCTTTTCATGCTCTCTCAGTGCAGCGCATGGAAGAATGCTCTAGGGTGTGCTTTTCATGCTCTCAGTGCAGCGCATGGAACAATGCTCTAGGGTGTGCTTTTTATGCTCTCTCAGTGCAGCGCATGGAAGAATGCTCTAGGGTGTGCTTTTCATGCTCTCTCAGTGCAGCGCATGGAAGAATGCTCTAGGGTGTGCTTTTCATGCTCTCTCAGTGCAGCGCATGGAAGAATGCTCTAGGGTGTGCTTTTCATGCTCTCGGTGCAGCGCATGGAATAATGCTCTAGGGTGTGCTTTTCATGCTCTCGGTGCAGCGCATGGAAGAATGCTGTAGGGTGTGCTTTTCATGCTCTCGGTGCAGCGCATGGAAGAATGCTCTAGGGTGGAAGGTTTTATATGATATTTGAAACGTGTTAGAAATGTTCATTTCATTCTTGTTGATCACAACGTGCCTTTCAGTGGCGGCTCCTCCGCAATGGCGGAGGGGGGTCGCCCAACTGGCTGAGAGGCAGCAGCTGGAAAATAAAACAATATATTGTGATCGTTTTGATTTTGAGGTGCTTACTGAGCCAGTGTGTTTAGGGAGTGTTGGGGCTGGGCCATGGCAGATGGGGCAGAGTGATATGCTCTGCCAAGTAGGTATGTCGGTTTGAATGGCCATCTGAGGCCGGCCACACAGACGGGCACAGTTAGGTTTCTGCACGGCCGAGTTGGAGAAACGGCACAGACTCCCTGTGCCTGAGACAGCATTGAACTAACTTGCGCAGGCCAATCCCCAAGCTGCTCTGATGCTTGGTCATCTGGCATGAGAGCATTGAGGGGATTGGATGGGGAGTCTCTGATGCTATCCCAGGGGCTGCTGGCCGCAGGAAGCAGAGGAGCACCGAGGCGCGAGGCAGCCGGCAGTATCAGGTAAGATTAATTTAATATTAAACTCACCCATGCCCCCGTGGCCCCCCCTTGCTCACCCCAAGCCCCCTCCACCCCAGTGCTTAATTTGTAAAATATTAAGTGCCAGGGCTCTGACCAGGAGTCTACTCCAGCTTGTACCACCCATCGCCCCTGTCATTGCTGCCAAGACAACTACTAACCATCTCTCTCCCTTGTAAATGGGACAGTTCTGATTATTCCAGGTCCTCAAAGCTAAAGGAATGGCTGGGGAGGCAGGTATTAGTAATTTGTTTAATGTATATTGTTTACCTAAACAACTGGTATACTGCTAATCTCTAAATTACATGAGCAGCGCCACCTTGTGTCAGACTGCCTTAAGTGTGGTGTTGACAATTAGGTGCCGGTGCCAAGCACCGGAAACCAATTAAGTGCCGGTGCTCAGCAACGGAAAGCTCCGGCTCAAATTAAGCACTGCTCCACCCGCTCCACCACTTTTTATTTGTGTCGGTCAACACTGATGTCTTTTTGCTGTTCTTATGGTATCTTGTGTAGATATGCTGAGAAACAGGTTCACCCCGTTGTAATAAATATTTTTCATCAAAAGTGTCTATTCTTAGAGCAGTGTGTGTAACAAAATAGATTTGTTTCTGTTCCCAAGGTGCCCCTGATCCTGTTACAGGGATTGTTACTGACCCAAATGCAGTAAGTTACTCTAACAATATACAGGGTGGGGATCTGCGGGGATACAATCACCTGTCTTACACATGCAGGGTTGGCACATTGGATGTGGGTGGAAAAGCAAACCTTGTACAATTACACCAACGCCATAGTTCACACATCAGCGTACGGATTGATTTCAGGTTTTCTGGTGCCACATTGTGCATTTCAGCCACTAGTTCAGTGTCTCTATATCTCTTCTATTCTGTTTTTACATCAACAGTCACTGCTTGTTTGTTTCATTCGTTGTGCTTTAGGTGAGAGCCTGAGTGGCAGGTAGAAGCTGCATGAACAGTCATCTTCAGCTTGCTTTGGACTGAAGGGTCCAGGATGACCTCGAGTCGAGCCGAGCTGGACATGTGCTTGAGCCTGGCTTCAGGTTTCAGATGCTCGACCTCCTCTAAAAACTCAAGACCCCCTCTCTGCCCTGGCAGACAGAGGCACCTGAAGGCTGGCATTATCCATTCTGGAATTGGTGTTTTTTTAACAAAACTTGTAGAAGCTGTTACAGTAAAATCTAAAAAGATTGGGAGTGTCACTTCCAACAGATCCCACCCCGTCCAGAAGCCACGCGCAGACAGACCCCGTCCAGAAGCCACGCGCAGACAGACCCCGTCCAGAAGCCACGCGCAGACAGACCCCGTCCAGAAGCCACGTGCAGACAGACCCCGTCCAGAAGCCACGCGCAGACAGACCCCGTCCAGAAGCCATCCACAGGGGTACCCTGTCCAGAAGCCATGCACAGGTGGACTCCGTCATGAAGAAATGCACAGGCAGACCCCATCCAGAAGTCTTGCACAGGCAGACTGCGTTGAGAAGCCACGCACAGGCAGACACAGTCCAGAGGCTATGCACAGTTGGACCCTGTCCGGAAGTCATGTTAGAAATGGGGGTCTCTAGTTGGCAATGGCTGGCCACTGTCCAAGTAGGGACCCTTCTTCCTAAGTCAGTAAGCGGGCTACACCCTGTGATACCCTCTGCTCAACCCTGTGGTAACGTAGCACGAGCAGCTAGGCTTATCTCAGGCAGTGTGTGAAGCATTTATGACCATACACAGTAACAGTGAGGAACACTACAAAGGGACACCACACAAGTAGTTATAAAAAAATAAGTATCTTTATATATAGACTTGACACAAGACCAATAACAGTAAAAAGCCACAGTACTAGAAAAACAGGGTTACTCTTGAAATGCTGCAAAAATAGTTCAAAGTGTGCAAGAGGAGTTCAGTTCAAAGCAGTGGTCTCTGCGACCCTTTTACTTACAAAGTACCTGGATTCTGTAGCAAAACAACCAAAATGTCACTAAGGAGTTGTAGCGATGATTTTCCTCACACGAGACCAGCGATGCGTTGAGAATCCTTGCCGCAAGGGAGGATGATGCGCTGATCTGTGGCAGGACAAAGCGGCAAACTTCTCCACGCTAAGCTGGCGATGCGTTGAAATCCTTGTCGCAAGGGAGGATGATGCGCCGAGCCTGTTGCGTGTGCGATCTTGTTGCGATGAAAAGAAATGGCAATCCGCGAGGGAGTGACTATCCTGATGCGATGAAAATGGCGGACGCCCAGCATCCGTGCTACGATGTCGTGAAGCGATGAACTCGATGTGATGATCTTTGGTTAGCGAGCACTTGGAGGCCCGCAAACGTGCGATGATCTTCGGGTTAGCGATCAGTTGGCAGCCCGCAACCGTGCGATGCAATAATCTTGAGGTTAGCGAGCATTTGGCAGCCCACAAACGTGTGATGCGATGATCTCCAGCAGCGAGCCCTCAGCGGCAGCAGCGCGATGATTTTTCGTACGCGCTTCAGCTGCAGCGGCTCGCAAACGGGCGTTAGCGAGGATTTTCAGCACTCTCTTCTCTGTAGTAGAACTAGAGGCCCTGGAACTGACAGGAGCCTCACCTGCAGATAGAAATCCTCGCTGGGAGGAAACAGGAGGCTGGTGGTGAAGTCAATTCAATTCAATTCAATGTAAGCTTTATTCGATTATCAGAAATACAATCATAAAAGCATAAGACAACAAATATAAAACTTACTGTGCAATTCAAACCAAATGCAATTTAAAGGGATCAAGTATATAAAATTTATGAAACCTAATAGCCACCCAAACAAGAAGATTAAAAAAACATACTTTTTCTAGCAGCAATGGATTTAAGAATAAACGTGGCAGTAAAAAAACATATGTCTATCTCATTTAAAGAAAACAACAGGTTCAAAGCAGATTTCAAAGTACGAGACCCGTGTTTCTTAAAAAGTGGTTTCTGATAGGCAATACGCAAATGCTTATACAAATCACATGTAAGGAGAAAATGTGTAATACTCTGTTTAGTAACTCCATCACATGGGCAGGGAACAGTGGGATATTTTCTCATTAATGGAAAAGACACCAAATGATGAACAATACCTAATCTCAATCGAGTCAAAAACGAACCGATGTGAAGGTCGAGTGACTTGAGAAAGGTATGGTTGGAACGCTGCAATAAGCTTCTGTGAATGATAAAAAACCACGGTTACAAGCTGCATATTCTTAAAATGGCGGCGTTGGGCTTTTTCCCTTAACCCCTTCAGCGCGGCGGGAATTCCCCCGCGGTGCTGAAGGGTTCGAGCGCAACCGATGCTCATGACGGAACCGTTCCGTCATGGGCATGGAAGGGGTTAAAAAGGTTTGTTTAAAATCAAACTTGGACAGATCAGACGCATAGTTTGGGTTTTCTAGGATATTCACCTTATAGAAATCCTTCACTTTCACAGGTCTTCTGATTTACCGTCCGCCTGGCCCTACTCTTCCGTGGGCCACCCAACTAGTGGACTGGATCGCCTCCGTAAGGGTGAATCACAACCATCTATCCATTCTAGGCAATCTAAACATTCATTTCGACGACCCTGCAAACAAACCAGGCATAAATTTAATTCATGACCTGGCTGCCATGAATCTCACTCTATGGAACTCAGGCCCTACTGTGGAAATTTAGCTTGCAAACTGAACATTATCTGCGCCATCTTGTCTCTCCCCAGCGCGACACACAGGAAAGCGCACGGCAGCCATTTTAGGCACCCTGGTCTCTCCCTGCTCATTGCCGATCGCCAGCGCGTCCCCCTGGCGCTGCAAGCATCCCCCCCGCGCCGGCCACCCCCGCTCTCTCATACGCGGGCCATAAACCCTCTCCTTCTGCGCCACCCTGCCATGGAACCGCATCCCACGCCTGACCGACATCCCATACATGGTCATGCATCTCTTTGATAACCCCCTTCCTCTGCGCCCCATTGTCCGAACCGATCCCAGGCCATCACCTAGCCCTGCGGATGCAGTTTATTGTCCCTACTGTAAGGGAAACGCCCCACATCAAAGGGATTACAGTAGATCAAGGCCCCCACCCCCTGAGACCCGACCGGTCACACACCCCCGGGAATTGGCGGAATATCCTGCTGTGTGATAGCCATCTCCTACTGCGGGTGGGGTGGGAACTTCTATTGTAGCTATGCGTGGGATCGGATCTGAGCCAAGGATTCTGAAGACGTTCTTTCATGCATCAAAGTGATCTCAAGAATGTGCCATGTATGATAAACCTGCAATAAAGTCATAAACCTGTGTATAAGAGGCCAGGCCTCAGAGATGCAGTTAGAGCACCTCGTGACGATACCTTGCTGTCTGATCTGATGTGTTCTGCTCCGACGGAATAAAAACTTTGTTTCCTGCCTTCCAGTCTCCGGCGCCTGCCTCTTTCATTGGTAAATTATCGAATGGTATGAGAGGCGATTACCGCCGGGCAATACTTGAAAGGTTATCGACTGAAACTGCCGTTACCATTTAACAATTGGCGTCCCAAGCGTGGGGCCCATCAGGGACACGTGGATCCAGTGGGAGAGGTCCCGACGACAGAGTGAACGACTGCAACGATCGGGAGAGCTCCTGCCCGATAGACTCTCGTCTGGCAGCCGATCATACGAACATCACTGGTTCCGAGCAGACCTCTCTCGAGTGATCTACGGTCCTGACTGGGAACCATCAGGAGTGCCGCGGCAAATACGGAGAGTAGAGGACGATCGGGCGCTGGAGGCGGAAGACGAGAAACTGTCCACGCGGTCCGGGTAAGGTCGTGAAACACGACAAATTGCGAAACGATTGATTGATTGATTGAAATACTAGTATTGCTTATTGATTGTTCTCTTTGAGATATTCGCTGTCTACAAACGGGGAGGAGTAGAAATACTCTCTCTCTCTCCCTTTGCAGATAGTGAAGGGTAGGTAACGCAGACTTTTGTCTCCGTTGAAACCCGTCGTGCCTATCTTTATCTCCCCACTGATTGATTGTCCGAACATTGATTGTTTGAAGAATAGTGCTCTTTGAGATATTCTCTGTTTGCAAATAACGTAGAATAGAAATATTCTGTCTAGTCTTTGCAAATAGTGAAGGGTAGGTAACGCAGACTTTTGTCCCCATTGTAACCCGTCGTGCCTATCTTTATCTCCCCATTGATTGATTGATTGTCCGAACACTAGCTGTTCGATATTGGTTCTTTGGAGGTATTCTCTGCTTACAAATAACGAGGAATAGAGATATTCTGTCTAGTCTTTGCAAGCAGTGAAAGGATAGGTAGTGCTGACTTTTGTCCCCGTTGAAACCCGTCATGCCTATCTTCTCCCCACTGATTGGTAGTTGGTTCTGCCCGTACCGCTTATTAGAGGTGGACCATCCGGCTCCACTGGAAGGCACCCCTAATAAGGACATGTTCACTAAATATGGACTAGTCGCCGTAGCTTATAGCAAGCTATGGCATAAATATACAAGGAAGGACCCCGAGAGTCAGTGGCCACTGATGAGATCCTTCGACGACCATAAGATAGAAATGCTAGAAATAGCTCTGCGTAGCAATAAGACGACGCCTACTATGCTTGACAGTATCGGCATGTGGCGCAAAGAAGCAACACAACGGAAAAAGAGGGAAGAAGTAAAAGCAGAAAAGGAATTACGAAAGGCAGCTCACCTTGCCGCTAGAAAGTTAGAAGAAGAAATAAAGGAGAGAAGGGAAACTAAACTAAGACAGGAGCCCGAAACATCAGGCCAGTACGCTGTTAGGACCCCCTCTATGCTCTACCCTGAGTTGTCCTCTAAGCAACGAACGAATTATGAATTACTATTAGGTCCCCCGATCATTTACATGCCCCCTCCATACGCACCCTCCCAATCGGTAGTGCAACACCCACAACCCCCAAACACGAGCGAAAGCAGTACAGGGGCCTCGGTCCTCACGGCCTCCGCGCCGGCCGAGCCTCTTGTACTGAACACAACGTCGGCAATAACGTTGGATGACCCTGAGATGAGAAAGAAAGATTCCACCAGAATGAATCGACTAACAAAGGATGAACGAGCAGGAATCGACAAGATAGTAGGGACACTGGTGGAGCGAAAGGAAAGTGAGGAGTATATAACAGACGTGTATAACTCGTATGCCGACAGCCGCAGACGACACTTTGTCGTACGACTTTGTTATCACGCCCTGAATACATATGAGGATAGGTACCACGATAAAGGTCCCGAAGGCTTAGCGGCCCTATATAGGAAGGTAGACATTGGGGAAGAAGGAGAGGGCGATGTGACGAACCTCTTCACTCGTACACTCGAGGTCTATCGACACCTTAAAGAACACAGACAGACAACCAAAGCAGAAACCCCCATAGCGACTAAGCCCCAGGAAGGAAGGACTGATACCATGATGCCCATCAAAGAGGCCGCCCCCTACTGGGTCCCCCCACGAGGTCAGGGAACACATGACGACATCAACCACCAAGATGCGAAGGGAAGGGTTGTATATAATTGGGTCTACCAGCCATGGGACCGACAAGACATTTTGACCTTTAGAAAAACCCTACCCGACTTAAGAAAGAACCCGACTGCCTTCTACACCGAACTAGGTACAGCCTTAGGTTCAACAATAATGACCTTAGCAGATATCGACTTGTTCTTCGGGTTATGTCTGCCGGCTGATGTGTGGAAGCAAATCCGGAAAGTTGACCACGCTGAGCCGTTCGGATATACCTGGGTACAACTCGATACCATAGATAAACAGCGAGAACCGGGACAGAAACCCCCGAAAGCCATATTGGAGCTCCCAGACAAGATTGTACAGAAGTTGAAGACTCTAATCCCAGAAAAAAAGGTAGACTGGTCGATAGTGACGGCTTGTCACCAGAAACCCCAGGAGGATGTGTCTGAATACTTCTCTCGATTCGAGACTGTGTTTTCCGATTATAGTGGCCAGGACATGACCACTGCAACCGGACATCACCTCTTTGTCCAGAATTATGTGAAGGGTCTGTCACAAGAAGTCTCCCAGAAGCTACAGACCAGCGAGAGTAGTTGGGCAGCCTCCAAACCCGCAGCAATCCTCCAGATGGCCCAATACTACGAAAACCAAAAGAATGAGAACGATAGGGCGTCAGAGAGGAAGAAAAAGGAACTGGAGGAGAGGGTAATGATAGCACAGTTGCAAGGGGTGACCATAGGAAGGGAACCCCCGAAAGGGAATTACCAACCAACCGCCCCTAGAAAGCTACCCCCTAGAGACCATACACCTGCACCCTACAACGGACAGAGAGACTTAGATGGGAACCAATGTGCGTTCTGTAGAGGGTTCGGACACTGGAAATCCCAGTGCCCGGTCCTTCTGGAATTGAACAAAAATAGGGACCCCAGAGACACAGCATATGACCCCAGAAATAGAGGACAGGGACGAGGGTACACGAACGACGCCATCAACGACAGGCCAGGCAGACCAAACACCTTTGATCGCCCCCGTCAAAACCAGTGTCAGCAGTCCGACTACGAAAGCACCCATGACTTCGCATAGGACCGCCAGGGGCAAGGGAGGGATCCAGTCGAACTCCGTGTTGACCAGCAAGGTCCTTACGTCACTGCTAAGGTCTTGGGCACCAAGTCTCCATTCCTGGTAGATACTGGGGCGACACGTAGTGCGTTATCTAAACGACTGATTCCTAGGGCACCCTTGTCTGGCTCACACGTAACCTCAATAGGCTTCGATGGAACGCCCTCCACTAACCCCTTATCAGCACCAATCTCCTTTGACTTAGAAGATAACGCCACTGACACGACTTTTCTGCTCTCCTCCAACACCCCCGATGCTATTATGGGACTTGGTTTGCTAAAACATTTTCGAGCTACCATCAGATGCTCCCCAGACGGAGTTCGAGTCATCCTGCATGATAACCCAGATCTGTTCAGACCTTGTCACACACGACGTATGCTCTCTATAACCGATGCTGACCTGTCCCTACTCGACACGTTACCTTCACATCTATGGGCTAAAACCGACTCAGATGTAGGGCGCATGGTGATCGACCCAGTACACATAACCGTCCGACCGGACGCAGTGCTCCCAAAGCTTCCACAGTATCGGAAATCGCCCGAAGGCGAGAAGGCATTGGTGGAAATCATCGAGTCCCTAGTCGATGCAGGAGTGGTAGAAGAAGTAGTCAGTAATGTTTGCAACAGCCCTATCCTACCCATTGTAAAAAAGCAAGGCGAGGGAGATGAGAAAGCATACCGCTTTATTGTTGACTTACGAGAAGTTAACAAAGTAGTCATACCTCAGTACCCCGTGGTCTCAGACATCACCACCATCCTCACCCTGATTCCGTCCACTGCCACCACCTTTACCGTTATTGATCTCAAGAACGCATTCTTTTCCATCCCCATCCACCCAGACAGCCGCTACCTGTTCGGCTTCACTTTAAAAGCCCGTTCGTACAGATTCTGTAGGGCACCCCAAGGCTACACTGAGAGTCCCAGCATTTATAGCCAAGCCCTCAAGAGACAACTAGATGCAGTCCAACTACCCGATGGAGTGGTGTTAATACAGTACGTCGATGACATTCTTTTGGCGGCCGACACCACTCCACTTGCCGTCACAGCCACCATTCACCTCCTCCACTTCCTCGCGGAAAACGGTCACAAGGTCTCCAGGAAGAAGTTGCAATTCTGCCAACCCCAAGTGACATATCTAGGCCACCTACTATCCAAAGACGGGAGGAAACTTACCCCTGACCGAATTCAGACCATCCTAGAAACCCCTGTTCCCAAAACTCAGAAGCAAGTGCGGTCTCTAGTAGGCCTCACCTCCTTTTGTCGACAATGGTTGCCAAACTTCAGTCTTATTGTAAAACCTCTGCTTTCCCTGCTGGCTAAAGATGTCCCCTTCCCCCTCCCCTGGACACCCGAATGCCAATCCTCCTTCAAAGAATTACGAGACGCCCTCTGCTCGGCCCCAGTCCTAGGAACCCCAGACTACACTAAACCTTTCTCCCTCTACACCCACGAAAGGGAGGGATGTGCGTTGTCTGTCCTAACCCAGTCCATAGGCCCTAAACAACGCCCTTGTGCCTACTTCTCTGCCACTCTTGACCCTGTAGCCAGAGCTTTGCCCGCCTGCCTTCGAGCAGTAGCCGCCGCTGCTGTCTCTATCCGGCAAAGTGAGGGGGTTCGAGAGCACGATCCCCTCACGGTATTGGTACCCCATGCGGTTGACACCCTCCTGAACCAAACCAAGACTCAACACCTGACTAGCGCACGACTGACTGGTTACGAACTAACTCTGCTTGCACCCCACATCACATTGAAACGATGCACCACTCTGAATCCAGCTACTCTACTACCTCTCCCTGACGCTGACCCCAATGCGTCCCCTATACATGACTGCGTGACCCTCACCGACGAACAGACCAAGAGTAGGGTTGACCTCCGGGATACTGCCTTCCCGGACCCTGACGGAGAACTGTGGGTGGATGGCTCGTGTATCAAGCTCCCCGATGGCACCACCTCAGCTGCCTATGCAGTCACCACAGCCCGAACAGTTGTTGAGACAGCCCGCATCACACAGCGATCCGCACAGGCGGCGGAACTAATTGCTCTCACACGAGTATGCATCCTGGCAGCAGGGACAACCGCAAACATTTACACAGACAGTCAGTACGCCTTCGGGGTAGTTCACCACTTTGGGCTCTTATGGAAAGAGAGGGGATTCTTGACTTCCCATGGCACACCCATCCTGCATGGAGATCTAGTCTCTGCCCTGACCGAAGCAGTCCTCCTCCCCACCCGGCTGGCTGTGATCAAATGCCAGGCACACAAGAAGGTGAAAGACATTATAGGACAGGGAAATGCACTAGCTGACATTACTGCCCGAACCACAGCCGAGAATAGGTCCACGACCCATATGTACGTGACCAGGTCACAAACTGAGAAATGGAAGGATGCTAGGGAAACGATTAGGGATATCCAACTAGCCAGCACACCACACAAATTAACTGAATGGGCCCGGGTGGGATTGAAGGACGATGACGGTTGCTGGCGAACTAAAGACTCGAACAAATGGTTGCTACCCGACTCATACTTGATCCCCATGCTGACCATGTCACACTCCCCCGCACACATAGGGTCTGCCCCCATGATCGAACTCATCTCCAAAGTCTGGCACAACGACAAAATCCCAGACTCAGCCAAACGTCTGGTCCAACAATGCCTGGTATGCCTCCAACACAACCCTGGGAAAGGAACTGCTGTACCCCGGGGAGGGTTTGGGGTTCCCAATCACCCCTTTGAAGTCCTACAAATGGACTATGTCCAGTTAGAAAGGTGCCAAGGTTTTAAGTACGTACTTGTCATTGTGTGTGCCTTCAGCAAGTGGGTGGAAGCCTACCCAACCCACGACAACACCGCTATGACTACCGCAAAAGTACTACTGAAAGAATTCTTCCCCCGATACGGCCTTTGTCGAATTTTGTGGAGCGATAACGGCCCCCACTTTGTAGCCGAGGTTATCCAACTCATCTTAAAGGGGCTGGGTGTAAAACAGAAATTCCATGCGGTCTTCCATCCCCAATCTGCAGGCTTGGTTGAGCGACATAATGCCACATTGAAGCTTAAGATAGCAAAAATAGTTGCCACCACAGGACTGAAATGGCCAGACGCTCTCCCGCTAGCATTGCTATCAATGCGTTCCCCCCCCACTAAACACCACTTAACCCCCTACGAGGTCGTTTTCGGGCGGCCCATGAACCTTTGGACTGCACCAAAGCCAACATCCATCCACGACGTCCCGGACGTCCTCATGTCTGACTATTTGTATAACCTAACTAAAACGTTGTCTGTTATTCATCAGCAGGTGCTGCAAGCCATTCCCGATGTTTCCAGGGGCCCCGGACACGACATCCAACCCGGTGACTTTGTCTTAGTGCGTAACTTCCAGCGCACCAAGAGTCTGGAGCCCCGGTGGACGGGCCCCCTGCAAGTCCTGATCACCACCCGAACAGCTCTTCGAGTGGAGGGGAAACGCAATTGGCTGCATGCACACCACTGCAAGAAGGTATCACCGACCCTGACGACCACGGACAACATCACCGCCCAAGAAGAACTTCTGGACAAAGACCGACCATCCCTGAGCCGCTGCCCAGATACGGAGACACTTGAGTTAGTGAAATATCCCGATCCCACCGTGCCATCCAAGGAAGGGTATAACTTGCGACGAAAGGAGAGAACTTCGGCTAAGCAGACCACAAACTAAGTGGAAATCTCAGAGCGGTAGCCTAGTCACCTCAAAGGCCACCAGGAGAGAAACTAAACAAAGTCTGTGGTTCTGCCCGCTACCGAGTCCCTTGAAGGTGATGGAAGCGCCCGACATGAAGATGATGGAAGCAACCGGACGTCCGAAGATCCACTACAAAAACCCAAAGACTGACAGAATGCACAGCTCAAAGACTATTGCACTTTTCATTACCCTTCTCTTTTGCCTTCTCCTCGTGGTCACCTTCTGGATCATGGAGGAGAGCACACCCGCTCATAAGACATTGCTGACCACCGTTCAACCTACCACCATGAAAGAACACCATCTGATCTCACTTTCACCCCAACTCCGAGAAAGGCGTAAGGAGTTCTGGAATAACTCTTTTGTGCAGTTGCTCCACCAACACAATCTTGCCGCCAACGCCACTAATTGCTGGATCTGTGGATTGCTACCACATGCCACTGGACACTCTATCCCTTTCATCCCATCACCTTTTTCGGTCCATGGTTCCTGCCTCGCCTGGCTAATCCTCCTGCAGGAAAGCCACAAGGACAATGCCACTTCCGACAAAACTGTGTCACACTTCTACCATGGGTTCTGGCTGAACAAAACTGGAAAAACTTCTGCCCCCTTCTGCCCTCTGAGATCAAACACTTCCTTTCACATGAACATCCCTGCCAAAGAACGAGTTGAAATGCAAGTGTTCAACAACCCAGCCAGACCCACCTTCTCTTACCTCCGGAAACGAACGTCCGCCACCCTGACAGTGGCCCTATCCGTCATCAACATCACTGGATTTGTGTGCCTCGAAGGCCTGGGGGCGCAGCTGGTGGGCCACAGCTCTTGCCTCATCACCCGAACATTGGACTCAGTTGATCCACCCTCCTTTGTTGCCTCCCCGAATATGTACTTCATCTGTGGTACTAAGGCCTACACCTGGCTCCCGAAAGGTTGGGGAGGCACCTGCTACATCACTTTTGTCCTTCCTCCGACATATGTGGCTCCAGCAAACCATCACCGACAGAAACGTGCCAAAGACCTTGTACAAGCCGACTCCACCGGGGCACAGTTCCTGGATGCAGTAAAGGGACTTGTTCCACTCTGGGGTCCAATGGCAAACAGCCGTGCCATCCGCCACTTAACTCAGGCAGTCGAGACGGCGATGAACATTACGGCTGGCATCCTCGCCAACAACACCGCCGAGCTTCAGGCCGTCCGCCTGGTGGCTCTTCAGAACCGCCTCGTTCTAGATGTGGTTCTGGCTGATCGTGGAGGAGCATGCCGCATCATTGGGTCCAGCTGTTGTACCTACGTACCGGATAACTCACCCTCAGTCTACAAAGCAATTGAACACCTCCACAGACTTTCCGCAGAGGTTCATCAGGAGCAAGAAGGATGGTCCCTTGGGAGTTGGTTTTGGGACACTATTAAAAGTTGGGGATGGAGGCTGTTTTCATTTATCCTAATACCGATTGTGATACTATGTGGATGTTGCTTGGGGATTCAGTGTCTGCCACCTTTATGTTCGCTTTTTATGAACTGCATCTGCCCTAAGACTTTGAACTTTGAAGCGGAACGAATGAAAGCTCTGTATGAGGTGGAAGTTCGTAGTATTATGGGGATAGATCCGAACTAGACAAGCTGGCGAGATATGTTAAAAGGGAGGACTGTGGAAATTTAGCTTGCAAACTGAACATTATCTGTGCCATCTTGTCTCTCCCCAGCGCGACACACAGGAAAGCGCACGGCAGCCATTTTAGGCACCCTGGTCTCTCCCTGCTCATTGCCGATCGCCAGCGCGTCCCCCTGGCGCTGCAAGCATCCCCCGCGCGCCGGCCACCCCCGCTCTCTCATACGCGGGCCATAAACCCTCTCCTTCTGCGCCACCCTGCCATGGAACTGCATCCCACGCCTGACCGACATCCCATACATGGTCATGCATGTCTTTGATAACCCCCTTCCTCTGCGCCCCATTGTCCGAACCGATCCCAGGCCATCACCTAGCCCTGCGGATGCAGTTTATTGTCCCTACTGTAAGGGAAACGCCCCACATCAAAGAGATTACAGTAGATCAAGGCCCCCACCCCCTGAGACCCGACCGGTCACACACACCCCCGGGAATTGGCGGAATATCCTGCTGTGTGATAGCCATCTCCTACTGCGGGTGGGGTGGGAACTTCTATTGTAGCTATGCGTGGGATCGGATCTGAGCCAAGGATTCTGAAGACGTTCTTTCATGCATCAAAGTGATCTCAAGAATGTGCCATGTATGATAAACCTGCAATAAAGTCATAAACCTGTGTATAAGAGGCCAGGCCTCAGAGATGCAGTTAGAGCACCTCGTGACGATACCTTGCTGTCTGATCTGATGTGTTCTGCTCCGACGGAATAAAAACTTTGTTTCCTGCCTTCCAGTCTCCGGCGCCTGCCTCTTTCATTGGTAAATTATCGAATGGTATGAGAGGCGATTACCGCCGGGCAATACTTGAAAGGTTATCGACTGAAACTGCCGTTACCATTTAACACTACTCACAAAAGGGGACACCTTCTGGACCCTTTTTTCTCCAGCCTCCCCCAGCTACAGTGCCAGCAGGCTCTGCCCTTAGATTGGTCAGACCATTTTCTAATAAAATTCCATCTGGGGGACCATACAGCCGTCAGCCCTCCTAGCGGGACTAGTAAGTCCCTCAAAAGAAATTGGAAAAATCTGGACATTAGCCGCCTCATGTCCATCCTTAGCGCGACCACACCGGAGGAATCACTAAACACCAGAGACATTGAAATTGTAGCCACTAAAATCAATAAATGGCTCCTAGGTGCTTTAGACATTTGCCTGCCCCTAGCTCACAAAAAAAACACTTCCCATAACTCGCCTGCCCCATAGTACAATGAACAACTGAAGGCTACTAAATCCAAATGTAAACGACTAGAACGCCTGTGGAGGAAGGATTACTCCCCGGCTGCCAGCACACACTACAAAAGCGAGCTCATGCTCTATCACAAAGCATGCAACAAGGCAAGAGCTAACTATGTAGCAAAATCCATATCTGAAGCTACCAACAAATCAAAAATTCTTTTTAATCTTGTAAAAGAGCTAGCAGGCCAAATACTTCTTCCAAACCTCCGCCCCTTAACAGTCTTCAATGTGAGGAACTGGCGAAATATTTTACATCTAAAATTGAGAATATCTACCAGGATATAGCAACACAACAGCAGGCTCAATCCAATAGTACGCAAAACCTCGGACCCAATACAGACGACATCTATGTCCAACCCCATCTGCCCTACGCGCCACTTACTTCTTGGCCCGAGATCGATGTCCAAGGTCTGCGGGACATCTTAGGGAAGGTTAAATCTGGATCTCCTGCTGACCCCCTCCCGATCTCTACTCTTAGACTCCTGGACACTCCTCTTCTTGCCGTGCTATGTCAAACCTTAAACTTATCTCTTTCTTCTGCCACGGTCCCGCCATCTTGGAAACATGCCATGGTTTCGCCCCTTCTTAAGAAACCATCGGCCGACCCCAACATTTTGGCAAATTTCTGCCCAATATCCCTCCTGCCTGCTCTCTCCAAAATCTTGGAGAAGCATGTCCACGAACATCTCACCAATTTTACGGAGGCAAATAGTATTCTACACCCCTCCCAATCGGGTTTCCGCACCGGATTCTCGACGGAGACTACATTACTTGGAGTTGTGGAAAATCTTCGACATCTGGTCGATAAGGGTAACTCTGCCGCGCTGATCCTACTTGACCTCAGCGCAACGTTTGATACCATCTCCCATAACACACTGCTCGCTTCCCTTTCCAACTTGGGCATAAGAGGAAAGGCACTAGATTGGATTGCATCTTTCCTGACTCTTAGGACATTCCAAATCTCTTCCAGTAATGCGGCATCCAAGGTCCATTTTTCTCCGCACGGAGTTCCACAGGGATCAGTATTAAGCCCCCTGCTTTTTAACCTCTATGCAGCCCCGCTGGCCCAGATCACTGAATCAGCTGGTCTTAACATGTTCACATACGCTGACGACTCCCAAATCGTTTTCTCACTATCAAACGAAAATCATGACTTTCCTTCACGCCTACAGACTGGCCTTAGGAACATTTCCTCTTGGATGAATAAAAACATGCTTAAACTCAATGGTAGTAAAACCGAGGTTCTGATAGTAGGTCCCAATCATAACCTCTTGAATTCCAGACACTGGCCATCCGAAATGGGCCCCCTGCCAACTCCATCGCACCAAGTCCGCAATTTGGGCATCATCATTGACAGTGGCCTAACCATGGAGCCCCAGGTGAACAATCTCACAGCCACCTGCTTCACAATCCTGAGATGTCTCAGGAAAATCATATGGATGCTCCCTGACGACACTCAAAAGACAGTGATCAATGCATTAATTACCTCCCGTCTGGACTATGGGAATGTCCTTTATTTAGGGGCATCTCAGGCAGTCATGAGGCGCCTCCAACTGGTACAGAATGCGGCAGCCAGACTGCTTTGTAAGTGCAACAGGAGAGATCGTATGTCCAGTCACTTAAAGGCACTCCACTGGCTAAAAATTGACAACAGGGTCAAATTTAAAACTCTCAGCCTCATGCACAGGATAAAGAGGGGCAATGCTCCCAGATATCTTCAAACCCTTGTACACACCTACACGCCTGCCCGATGCCTGAGATCTACCACACAAGGTCTTTTCTGTGTTCCTAAAACTTTCCGTGCGAGGATGGGAGGTAGATCCTTCTCCCTCCTAGGCCCGAAGCTTTGGAACTCCCTTCCGCAACCACTCCGTCTAGAAACAAGGTACACTCACTTCCGTAAAGCCATTAAGACCTGGCTTTTTAACCAGTGACCTGTTCAGGTTTTTCTCCTATAACCCTTTCCTGTCTCTCTGGTTCAGTATTCTGCTTTAGCGCCGGGAAGCCCTTCTTGGGTATCTGTCGCGCTCAATAAGCCCAATAAATAAATAAATAAATAAACCCCACACGGGAGAAGATCCCCATCAGTGCACGTCCCACCACAGGGGCCGTCACTGTCCTGAGCGGGATGGCTTCAGGGTACCGGGTGGCATTGTCCACCAAGACCAGGATGTACCTGTTGCCCATGGGGGTCTTGAGGTCCAGAGGCCATACAATGTCAATGCCCACTCGCTTGAATGGGGGTACTAACCACTGGAAAGGGCTGGAGTGGGGCCTTGATCTCCCCCCCCCCACTCTTCCTGGCAAGTCTCACAGGTTCTGCAATATGTATCTGAGCTCTTGCGCATCTGGGGCCAATAGAAGTGGGTTGCCAGCCTCTCAAAGGTCTTGGTCTTCCCTAGATGTCCTGCCAATGGAATGTCATGAGCCAACCCCAGTAGGAAGGCTGTGAAGCACTCGGGTACCACCAGCCCACGGGCTGACCCCGGCTCAGCAGCCTTAGGCTCGCTATACAGGAGACTGTTCTCCCAATAAATCAGATGTGAACCAGACAGGTCACCTGCTGCCTGGACTGCCGCCTGTCGCCGCATACCCTCAAGAGAAGGGCAAACTCTTTGCTGCTCACAAAACTCCTCCCTGGTGGGCCCTCCTTCCTGCTGCCAATGGGTCAGCTCAGGCAGGTCCCCCAGGTTGGCACTCTGCTCCCCGGTAGGCTCCAGGGAATCCCCCTCAGGGTCTGCTCCCTCCTGGGCCGTGGGAACCAAGGGGGCTGGCTTCCCGCGCCCCCTGCCCCTTCTCTCTAAGGCAGGGACCTGGGCCATACTTTCAGGCTCCAGGTCTTTCTCAACACCCTCCTTGGCTGCATGGACCGAGTGGTAGCACACACCCACTCAGGCAGACCCAACATTTACAAGTGAGATTTCCTCTCCACCATAGCCCACGGGGAATTCTCTAAATCATTGCCCAACAGACAGTCTATAGGCATGGCGGGCCTCACAGCCACCTG
Source organism: Triturus cristatus (assembly GCF_964204655.1). Lineage (NCBI taxonomy): Eukaryota > Metazoa > Chordata > Amphibia > Caudata > Salamandridae > Triturus > Triturus cristatus. Next base: position 1,208,822,846 of record NC_140584.1, on the reverse strand, counting down.
AAGAGTTCCTGAGACCCCTCCCACTCAAAGGGAACCTGAGCCACCTCACATTGGCTCTCTGAGTTGTCTGCGGACACTACTGGGTTGATTGCATTGGGGACAACCTGCTCTTTGGACACCAACCGGGAGCTGACAGCAGTTACACTGGATTCTGTGTCTTAGAGCCTCCACTCTATGGCCATTGCTGGTCACCCACTGCCTGTATTTTGTAGTGTTATCAGGCAGTGCAGGCTTAGGAACCATCTCAAAGTCTCCTGGTGAGACAAGGGTCAACTCTACAGGATCCCACCCACCTTGGGCACCCCATCTCCTCCCCTCCCAGGGCTACACTAGCAAGCTGGTGGGGTGGTGCACGGAGTGGTGCAGGAGCATCCCTCTGAGGACACTGGGGGGATCAAAGTATCTGTGGCCCACTTGACCACACTTGTAACAAGTAAGGGGCCCCCTCTGAACAGGCCTACCTGTCGGGGGCACTGGCTGCTTATCTTGGGGAGGCTGGGACACCACTGCTTGTTTCCCTTGGGAATTACTTTGGGGCCCTCTGTGGAACTTCCTTGGTTTACCCCTGTCCCCCCCCCACTTCTCTGCTGGGGACCCTGCCCACCTTTGGCGAAGTTTTCCACTGGACCCTTGCGAACCCGGGTGCTCACCCAGCGGTCCGCCTCCTCAGCAAGCTTTCTAGGGTTAGTTAGCTTGCAATCAATGAGGTGCTGGCGTAGCTCAGGAAAATAGTTACTAGATAAATGCTCCCATGCAATCAAATCATAAAGCAGCTCAAAAGGTTCTACTCTGCTACCTTTTACCCAGCGCTCCATTGCTCTGTAAAAAAAAGACACATTCAACCTACGTGGTACCCTCTAGCAGGTTCTAAATCTCTGCCTCTCAGTGGTCAAACCATAGCGAGTAATCAAAGCTTCTTTCATGTGGGCGTAAACCATCCTACTTTCTGGGGGCAGGTCCAACAAGGTATCCCTCCCCTCACTCACAAAGCGTCCCCACAGCCCCGCTCCCCAATCCTTCTCAGGGACCCAGTGGGACACCATGGCTAATTCATAAGCGGCAAACCATTGCCCAATATCTTCACTTTTATGGAAATCCTTAATAACCTCTTTGGGTATATACACTCTACTCTCAGTATGCACTACTGGGATGCTGCCACCAGAGGGGGAGATTTCTACACTTTGCTTTAATCTCCAACTCCCTCAATATTCTCTCATGCTCAAGTTTCACTTTCATAATTTCAAATTCTAACTTCTTGTTCTCTAGGTCCATCTGACCATCCATTTTAAGTTTAGCCATCTCCATATTATGCCGCCTATCTCTCTCCCTGTCCTCCATCTCTTGAGACAGACCCCTTGAGGACACACTAGTGCCCGGGCTAGAAACTGCTTTATCTCCCACCAAATCTACCACATCATCCTGCTGCTCTCCTGTAGGATCTGCACTTATGTTGCCCCCACTTTTTTTTCCTGAGGTTTACACTGGTTTCTGGCTATAGTATGGCTGGGACCCTGCTAATCAGGGCCCCAGCCTCTCTGTTCTCTCTAAACAACTTGGAGTGCATATTAGATGCACTAGTGATTGGATACTGTGGTACCTTATGAGCCCCTAGTATATGGTACCTTAGGTACCAAGGGCATAGGTACTTCACAGGCCGACCTGGGGCTGAAGCATGTATTATGCCACCCCTGGAAAGCAGACTAAATCTGACACCACAGCCCTGCTACTGCAGCCTGGGTGAGGTAGTGTCAGCACTCCTCACTGAGGTATAGGTTCCCTATATCTCACCTTACACACACATATAAACCTATCAGTCACCCCTAAGACAGGCCCTAACAATCCTGAGGGCAGGGTGCTTTGTTTCCATGTGAGGGGGTGCCTCTGCCTGAGCAGGACCCCTCTGCGGCTCTCAGAGTCTATGCTCTGTAGCTGTTTGTGGATGTGGTTAAACCATATACTCTTAAGTGCATTATAACCCAGCGGTAAATGATAAATTTGGGATGGCTGCATCAAAACATGTTGTGTTTGGTGTCAAACGCTTTGGAATCATACCCCCACACCAGTAACTGGTGTGGGTGGGAGTATGATCTCTTCTAGAGCAGGGGTCTTCAAACTGTGGGGCGCGACCCCCAGGGGGGCCGTGGAGTGATGCAAAGGGGGTCGCGCCTTCCCAGTCACACTTCTGCCCAGGCCCAAGGGCTTCAGCCCACCCCCCTTCCCCCGTCCTGTGTCTCAGCCCGGGCTGCTACAGTGAAACTTGAGCTGCTGGGGGCTCAGCTGGGCAGTGTCTGGATTCCTGTCTCAGGCACCCCTGTGTTTTTTCACAGGTCTTTAAAGACCATTTAACATGCCTTTGTAAACTGCTTACAGAGGCTTAGGTTTTTAGGTCTCGTGAGCCAAAGGCTCAAAGAGACATTTTATATCTGGGTTTTTCAAAGTGCTGCCGTGGCCTAAAGCTACAGTGCACGTGAACGTGCACGCGCGCAGCGCCATGTGTCTTTCCTCCCTAGCGATCGTAATCACGATCACTTTCACTTTCGCGGGCTCCTCTGTTGCTGGCATTCCCCCCTCCCTTCTCGCCCAGCCCTTCTTGTTTTAAATTGCTGGCCAGATTACTGTTTTTTGGATCAATTTAAAGAGTTAAGCGGGTTAATTGCCCTGTTGTACTCTCGGCTAGATATCTCTGAAATGACTTCTATATTAATTGTAAATTGCCTAATGCATTTAACAGCTCGCGCGGCTCGGCTCTCCTTCCTGATAGAGAAAGTTATGGTTCCTACTGTGTGTGTGTTTTTCAAAAACAAATACATAACAGCTCCCGCAGTCACATTTTTGTTACGTATAGATCTTGAAGACTTTATGTGCGCTCGGTGCATCCGAAGTGGGGTGTATTTTCGATCTGCAGTACATTTCTGCAAGTCAGACACGGACGGATTCACTGATATCTGTGTCTATGTTTTGGGTGTGTGTGTGTTTGTGAGTTGCGGGGACTCATAGGGTAGAGTGCTAAACAGGTCTGTGTGTTGGTAGGTGTTTTGTTGCTGGCGCACAGCAGTGCGTCCTGTGCCAGAGGGGCACATGCGCGCTCCTTGAGTCGTCCTTGCGAGGTTGGCAAGCGGAGGGCTTGGGGGCTCAGGTATGGAAGGATGAGTGAGATTCCACCAATGGAAACAAATGATGTCATCGACATTTGCAAAACATCTTTTACCATTGCTTATGGCACCTAAGCGCTTAATTAATCTGAGTACCCTCGTACGGTTTTGGGATTCCCATCTATCCCCGTGTTTGGCTAGCAGAAACTTTTAAATGTCAGTTTACTGATTCATGTAGGTTAGTATGAAAATAAAATGAGTTTACTCCTGCAAAAACCATTGCAGTGAGTTACGTGTATAGATAGCTGTGCAAACGGACTTTTGATGTATGTAGCACTGATGAGGTTCTGCTGCACTAATTTAGTAAACTCACATGTGGAGGTCTCTTAGCAAACACAACCCTCTAAAGTGAAACATAAGATGGGTGAGTGAACAGCACCGGGTACTGAATGGGACTCCCCAGCAGAGAACATCTGGGTTTTCAGTATGTTCGTGAGGTCCAGATGGTTACCTTAGCAACAGCTTCGTAAGGCAGCACTTTCTCTTTCCTCTGCAGTCCCTCTTCCTCTGTCCTTCTCCTGAACTCCCTCTTCCTCTACTCGCTCACACTTCCAACCTTACTCACCCTCCCCTTGTCATCGCCCTCCCCCTATTCCCTGCATTTTTCCCGATAGTCCTCTTTCATTCTCACAGGGCCGGACTACGAATGCACACCAGCCCTGGCAATACAGATCCAGCGGCCCGGGGACCCTGACGTTCAAAAACAAGCATTTACAATGCAATGGTCTCGGCATTGGTAAAGTTAGAGCTATTGGCATTGCTCATGACATTATTTTTGTTTATGTTTTTGTTTTTAAAACATGTAAAGAAACGGCATTGTCATGAGCAATGCCAATAGCTCTAACTTTAACAATGCCGAGACCGTTGCATTGTAAATGCTTGTGTTGCTTGTTTATGGGTTTGCTCTTTCCGATTGGCTGGGGCTGTTCAGCGAGCAATGCTTATGGGGAAGGGCCCCCATCTGCCCCACCCCCCAAGGGACACCACTACCCAGTGCAGTGCAGGTTGTGTTATGGTGGTACACAATTGTGCCGTGCTACTGTACTGTATTTTCACATATTAGATAGGCAGACGCTGTGCTTGCCCACGTATGGCCGGTTTTCGTGAGCATCTGTGAAGTAAAGCATTTCTGAGACTGAATTCCTGCTTGTGAGGATAACATACAGTGCATTGAAGACAAGTATCTGTCTCGAGCAGAGCTGGATGACCCATTACAGTGGACTCGTGTGTGCTTCTCTGTGACCGTGCCAAGGAATGTCTGCAAGGATGAACCTGCGTGCATAGAAGCGAACTTTGTGCATCTCTGATGATGAACTCGTGTGTCTACAAAGGTGAATATATGATAGAAAAACTGTAGGTGTGTGGTAGCAAACACGTGTGCATGTGATGATTATATACTACGACAACAGGGATGAATTTGTGCACTTGTATTAATTACATATTGTGTCTGTGAGAATGCACATGTGTATCTATGGATGTACATACGCGCCTGTGGGGATGCACTTATGTCTCTGTGAGGATGCACTTGCATGTGTGTGAGGATGTGCTTGTGTATCTGTGAAGATTAACTGATTTGCCTGTGATGAAGAATCTACAGCATCTGTGTTATCAGTAGGGATGTATTTACTTGTTCACAAAGATTAACTCACCCGTCTATGAGACGAACGTATGTGTGTGTCAATCACATTTTCTGTTGGTGAGAAGAACCAGTGTGTTCATTCTTTTTATTTTTCAAGATTTCTTGTCTTTCCTGCCTTGCTATTCCCCATGTTTTTTTTCTTTTGCTATTTTACTGCCTCTTGTGCCTTAGTTGCAGAGGGTGTCCAGACACTGTGCTATGGGAGCTGGGCATTAATTGTGTTGGCTATGGGAAGGGTAGAGGTTTCAAGCTTTACTGCAGAGCCAACGGCAGCAGCTTGTGTGTTATAGAGTACAGCTTAGAATGTGCAGTTTTACAGGGCCCTCGTCAGGAGGCCACTGCAGATTGCACCACCTATTGCCCCTGCCAGTGCTGCCAATAAAAGCACCAGCACAACTGTGTGAAGAGCAGCTGCTGTTTGTGCACTTTATTAACAGCTCCTGTTTCTTCCATTGAGATGAAATACTGCCAGTGCATGGGTCCCTTCATTTTGTGACAAACGATGTCTGCGTTCAGGTGAAGTTGCTGTTCACTATTCTAAGGTGCTTTCATCTGTGCCAGTCGGGGTGTTTGCTCTTTGACCTGAATATATCTGAAGCGCCCTTTCTGTTGGTATAGTTTAAGCTATAAGTATTGTAAATAACAATGCCATGTATTTATGTTTTAAAACCGAAACATAAACAAAAGGCATTGTCATTTATAATGCCAATAGCTCGAAATCGTGTGAATGCGAGACCTATTGCATTGCAAATGCTTGTTTTGCTAGTTCCAGTACCCCCTGGGTCCCCACTGTGCCTATTCCTTACATTTGGATTTTACATTCACTGCCGTAGTGTGAGAATGCATTTCATGGAAAGGAATACAAAGTTGGCTTCCTGGGGGCGCCGTGAGTGAAAGTTTATTGTGCTTTTGAAGCACCTGCTGCAGCGTTTCTTTCCTCGGCAATTACCAGGCCTCACATAAATGTCAAGATAACTTGTGTGATTAATTATCTTCCTGGAGAGAGATCAGAATGTTGTATAGTTGAGGTTTTGACTTACGTGATGTTAGTGCAGAGGGTTAATATGCCTGCTGCAAAGAACGTGTACCAAGTAGATTACAGAGTGCGTATGATGTAAACAGATCAGCAGGTTACTGCTTTCAAAAGAGACATCCTTTTGTTACTTGCAATTTATAACTTAAAGTCCTAATAGAGAATAGTGAGCGATTAACTTTCATCCTAGAACTGCATACACACCGCAAAGTATACATTATTAGAACATTGATTAATGTTGCAAAAAGGGTTAATTTGGCTAGAAATCAATTCTTATTATTAAAGGAAACTCCCAACTATGCTGTTTCTTTTTCGACTCTGAGTTTGTGCTTCTCCACACCAAGCACTCTTGAACTATACTGCCTACCAGTATGGATGACATGTGACTCCTACACTTTTAGTCCTTTGGCTTATGTAACATTTCCTATACACTGATTTACACACTTATGATTGATTGTCTCTGTGTAATGTGTGTGTGATGCAAAGTGCTCGGACACCCTACACTGGTATGAGTGGCACTATATAACTAATTCAATTCATCTGAGAGTGTGGGGTTATGGAGACTTGGTCACTGTTAAAGGGTGCTAGTGAGAGAATCCGTGGTGGGGGTGGTCATTGTGGGGGGCACCAACAAACATGGTCGCACAGGGCACCACCAGCACTAAAGCCGGCCCTGGGAAGTATGCACAGATAAGCGCTGAAAATACCGCTTTAGGTGACTGGTTTTTTTTTTGTACCGACTGGGCCACCAAAATAATCTGCTGGCAACCCTAACCATAGGACTGGAAGTTTGTTGCAGGATCAGCACATTATTTATTTCCTTCACCCTCGATCCCCGATTAATGCCGCAATAGTTTAACTTAGATCTTAAAGTCTACGCCCCGTCAATAACATGCTGAGTTACTTCATGGGTCTGGGAATGCACCCTGCATTCAGACAACTCATTCCTCATTCTCGCCCTTCATTGTCACACTCACCCTGCACTCACAGTGATCACAATGCACTCACACTGATCACCATGCACTTGCACCATTCACCCGCTCACCTTGCACTCACAGCGATCACAATGCACTCACACTGATCACCATGCACTTGCACCATTCACCCGCTCACCCTGCACTCACAGTGATCACAATGCACTCACACTGATCACCATGCACTTGCACCATTCACCCGCTCACCTTGCACTCACAGCGATCACAATGCACTCACACTGATCACCATGCACTTGCACCATTCACCCGCTCACCTTGCACTCACAGTGATCACTCTGCTCTCAAAATGCACTTGTCCTGCTCACACTATACCTCAACCTGCAGTCACACGAGTACACTACTCATCCTGCACTCATGTGACACTTCACTCACCTGTCCCCCTCACTACTCAATATGCAACTCACTCAAACAAGCCCATCAGTAATCATACATTCATTCATCCCATTCTGAACTTGCATCCGCACCCAAAATGAGAGAGGACAGCAAGGGAGTGAGAGAATTTGATTGAAGAGGTCAGGGATGAGGAGAAATGTGAATTGCCGAAGAGAAGTGTGGACACGCAAGAAGTGAGTGTGATCCAAAGGTGAGGGCTTCTGTTAGAACAAAGGGGAGATGTGAAAGAGGAATGGGGGGACTGGAGAGGTGTAAGATACAAATAGACAAAAATTTGAATGAAGAGACGAGGTGAATGAGAAGTGCTGAGGGGCACGGGAGGTGACAGGGCCAGAGAGGCCATGAGATAAATGTGAGAGACTGTTAGAGATGAGGGCAGTGAAAGGACAGAATGGCAAGAGGTGATTAAAGGTGAAGTGAGAGGTTGAATGGGGAGAGTTCAGAAGTTGTAAAAAGGGGTGAAAGAAAATGACCTGCAAAGTGAGAGAGGGATCCGGGGTTAGGAGAGGAGAGAGGGATGGAAGGGAGGGGGTGAGAGGAAAGCTGCATGGGTAAAAGGCTTAACTCTACACAAAACCGCCAGGGTTTTAAGGGACCCCTGCTTCTTCCGGTCAGGGCCAGGTGAGCTTCTAATGTGGCAGCACGTATTGCTGCAGAGTGGAAGGCCCTTCACAAAGGTTGACTTGAAATCTTTCTGATGATAATTGCTGTATTTTGGTTATAAATGGGTACTGATTGGGTGAAATCTTTCCTCAGCGTTACTGTGTGTAACAAATATCAAAATAATGAAGCAATGCTATCCCAAAGTACGCGGCATCAGATAACCTTATTTACATTTTCATCCCACGCAATTTAGTCAACAGGTTTAGACATTTTTGTCAAGAGGGGGTCCTTACGCCTCAAAATGTTGACAGGGGGGTCTCGGCATCCAAAAGTTTGAAGACCTCTGTTCTAGAGGGATAGACATGTACCCACTGTAGAATCCTGAAGAGCCCTGGCATCACATAATGAATGCCACTAGCACAGACACTGGGCTGCCCTCCTGCTGCTGACCGAAACTCACAGTGGAGGAGGCCCAACAATAGGCATCCTGTCACAGGGAGGTGTAACTACCTTCCAGACAGGAGTTAGTGCATTGGGGCTCGGTGGGTGCACTCCTAGAGTGCTTTGAAGTCCTGCACTGGGGGGGGGGGGGGCAGTAGGCTACTCTGTGCATATGCCAACTCAAACCGGTTCAGGGGCTACCAGCCCCAGCGTGAAACGGGACAAAGGGAAGTGGGTGTAGCCATCCACTCCCCTGACCCTCCCATAGGAGTGGTAATAGAGCTAGTCCCTCCCTTTCTTTCAGTATAAGTTAGGTAACCCTTGCCATTGCAAACTAGATATCCCTGGACGACGCTCTGAAGAAGAATCCTGGACCTTCGACGTTCCACTACCTTTGGAAGACTGAAGAATCTCCCTTGGAGTCAAGGAGTGACTTCCCTGTTTGGCAGGCACCAAAACGTTGCATAAACGGTCGCAAACTTTCCCGCTCCCGCCAGAGTCCAAAGTCCCTGCAGCCCTGGAAGTGGATTTCCTGACTTCACCGGCCATTCTGGAGTCCCCAGCAAAGCTGAGGCGTGTGGACCCCACGAGTTATGAGGAACAGCAATACCCATGTACCGTGCACTTTTGTCGAGTGCAACCCCTTCACGACGTACTACGAACTTGTGCTTTGGACCACGTATGGCCCAGGCCTCCAGCAGGATTTCCTTTGAAAATCAGTGGCCTACATCGGCCCGAGTGACCGTGGGCTCCTGTGAAGTGAATCCTCACGAGGAGTCTTTGCGAACCAATGCCGGTTAGCTTGTGGGTCCCCTGAAGACTTTTCCACAGAACCAAAGGGCTCCAGAATTGCCCTGACTTACCCTCGCTAGGTGAGTCCCTCAGACCTTGCTGGTCTGCACCGCTGACTTTCTTCACTTTCCACGAGACTTGCTGTTGCCAAGGCTTGTTGGCTCTAATCTGGTTGCCGACACCTCAGTAAGCTACAGACTTTGTGGGACACTCCGAATCCAGCTCCTGGTCATAGTCGACGCCTCCTGGACCTCGTGGCTGAAGAGTCAAGACACCCGGGATCACCTGAAATCACCCGACATCTGTGTCCAGCTTCCTGGCCCCGGGTCACTGGCTAGTGACGTTGAACACTGTCTCCACTGCGTTCAGGTCTTCTTTCTTCAGAATCCAGCCTTGGATTCCACCGGACACTTCTCCTGTCTTCACAAGCAGCAAGTCTTCTTTGGCTCCCATTGAAAAAGACGCCGTGACCCGACACCAAAAGACACCTATGCACCCGGCTTCCCTGGGTGAGGTAACTCGAGTACTCCGGTGCTCCTGTGTGTGTTGGCTCTAGAACTACTTACCCTGTAAGTGACTTGCTTGTAGACTCTCCCGAAGTATTCTAAAACTTTAAAATCCCAACCACAACTGGCTCCATTGAAGTCTATTGGGATCCGCGGCTGTGTTCTCACACTGCATGCGTCTCCCGTGGGTCCTTTGCTTACCTGCCTTGGGTGCATTAGTGAGGCCCCAGCACTTCTGAAGACCATAGGCCCTCTCAAGTCATTCTTCTTATACCTCTTTTTTAGTATATGGTCTGGTACGCCCCTAGGGCCCCAGCTATATAAGTGCTTAATTTGTTGTGAAATGTTGATTTGTGCATATGTCCTTGACTTCTAATCTCATAAAGAGATTAGTAGAGTGTGTCTAGTAATAAATACATATATATTTGATATATATACCTGTGTGGTGTCCTTTCATTTAGTGATTCAAGAGATTATAAGGTAAAACAAGTCGCTTTACATTCCTCTGAGACTTAGCCTGAAGGCTGCTCTCCACAGCTACCACTAGGATAGCTTTCTTTTAAAGGTTGTCTTAAACCGATCTACCAGAAGAGTCGAATTGTACTGGTGCAAGGCGGCCACTTTAACTAGTGACCAGCATATACCAGGCCAACTTCTCACATTTTATTTGTTTGTATTAGTAGTATTTGAACCACAACAACAAATGCAACGTTTCACTGATGTTCTTCTCCTGGCTTAGTTGCTTTTAGGTGCACAAAAAGACAGAGGAGGAGGTATCAACATCATCCGTTGTACTGCCAGACAGAATTACTGCTACGCACCACATTATATCCACGTGTGACCACAGACATCTCTGCAACTTGTGCACCTGCGTCCTGCCTGACATCTGAAGAAGACGAGTGTCGCAGAGGTAGCCAGTCTACTAACGAGCAGCGATGTTGAAATGTCATTTTTGCAAAGTAGTACACAATCAACGCTGGCGGAAACTCAGCAGATAAGTGTGCAGCAGCAGGCGCAGCCGCAAGAACAGCAGCCGCCGCAACAACAGCAGCCGCCACAACAACAGCAGCCGCCACAACAGCCCACAATAGTAGTTGTTCCTCCTGAAGTAGGGGCATTTGAGGAAATCGAGCTTCCTGCAGACAAAGTGGAGCGAACCACTGTTTCAGAAGATCCATTGTCTTCCAGACCCCCAGCAAGGAAAAGGCGGGTTAGTCCATCTTCTTCAAGCCCCACTTCTGATGATTTAGATGCCACTTGGAAGCCACCAGCTCAGTCTGAGAGTGATGCACGCCACAAGACAAGGCTAGTGAAAAGGAAGGTTCCAGAAAGCCTTACAGTTATGGAGGTAGATGTACAAGATGGGGATGATGATGACGAGCCAGCCATCACAGAGATCACTCCCGGCCCAAAGGAGATGGAGACCAACATTATTACCCTATCCAAAATGGCTGCAAGGGATGTAGCATGGATACCACCAACACAGGTAATACCACCACGACCTCCAGCTTCCATATTTTTATTTGCAAATGAAAGGCAGGGACCTACATTCAGCTCAACCACCACCTCAGTAGGTAGTGGTAGAAGTTGTAGTGTAGCTGCACAGAGTCACATTCCAAGCACACCCTCCAGTTCATCTGGTATTGAAAGTGGCACATCCAGCAGCACCAGAAAGTTCTCCTCCCCGGTTTGGGACTTCTTTTTGGTTAGCAGTAGGAAGGAGAACATTGCTATATGCTCAATTTGTCAACATGCTGTTAGGCGGGGTAAGCTTGGAACAAACTATGGTACCGGAGGCCAAACAAGTTCTCAAAATACACCACACTATCGTGTGGGAGGCTCACCTACTTCGTTTAGAACAAAGTAAAACAACCCATTGTTGGGCATGAATAATCAGGGGACGATATTATCGCGGTGGAAGGTGAAGAGGGAGACATTTCTAGCCCTGTCCCCAGTAGTGTAGTGGTACCGCCCACATCCTCAGCAACATCTCAGTGGCACCGCAGTCAGAGTCAGGCTGAGACACCAAGGTGACAGAGTAGTACTACAATGGAACAAAGTGCATTGTTGAGCCCAACTGGGTTAAAGAAAACAACTGCACCACAAAGGAAAATAATCCAGCCTACCATTGATAACATGCTTAGGTCGGAGGGGCAGTACCAACGCAACCACCCAACGGCACGGTTGTACAATGCGGAGCTGGCTAAAATGTTAGCGCTGGACCTTCTCCCTTTTTCATTTGAGGAAGGGGTGGGTTTCCTTGAATTTGTGTCAACCATCTGCCCTAAATGGAAGGTTCCCTGCCGGTCCTATTTCGCAAGAGTTGCTGTTCCAGCACTACATCATGATGTGCTGGAATTTGGTTGGACAAGCTTTGAAGCAGAGTGCTGTGCACAATATCCACCTGACAACAGACATGTGGACCAGTTGCCAAGCCACTGATTACATGTGGATCACTGCACACTGGGTCTCATTTGTGGGGGTTAGAGATACGCTATCTGAAGATGCTGTTGATGCAGCTGTGATTTTTAAAGCTACTCGGAAACATGCAACTGTGTCCATGTTCGCCATGGAGAAATCTCATACTGCTGTAAACATATTGGAAGAGTTTCACAGCAAGGTTTTTGAAAGGCTGTGCCCAAGAAGGCTTAAGATTGGTTTTGTTTCCACAGATAATGGCAGTAATGAACTTAAGGCCATGGAGCTTGGTTCCCATTTCAGGGTTCCGTGTTTGGCGCACTGCATTAACATTATAGTTCAAGACTTTCTGAAAAAAGAAGACATAGTCAGCAACTTACTGACCACCTGCCGAAGAATATGCACTCATTTCAGCCATTGTTTTAAAGCTCGGAAGCAACTGAGGATCATTCAACGTGACTATAGAATGCCAGTCAAAGCACTCATCCAGGAGGTGGCAACACGTTGGAACTCAACTTATTACATGCTTGACCATCTGTTTGAGCAGTACAGGCCAATCAATGAATATGTCATGCTAAGAGGGGATGCTACTGTGAAAGGCATGACCCTTCAGATGGACCAATGGTACCTAGTTAAATGCCTGACAGAGATGCTTCTTCCTTTCGAGGTCTTCACACATGAAGTCAGCAAGGAGGACTGTACAATGGGCCAAGCTATCCCATTGTTGCAAATGCTAGAGCATCAGCTGAAGGAGGTGTCTGAAGCATACAAAGGTGTAGAGGAAAAAAAAATGCATATGAGTTGGTGCAGAGCTTAGCCTGTCGCTTAGCTGATAATACAAGGGTGCAAAATAAGATTTTGTCACAAAAACATTACATTTGTGCCACAATTCTGGATCCACTGACAAAATGGGAACTGAAGACATTAATTCCTTTTTCAGAAATGGATGTTGCCCGGCACAAAACTTGGACAGTGGAGTCAGCGAGTAAGTTGGAAAATGAACGGCTGCTAATTAAAAGCCCGCTAGATAAACCCACAACAAGTACTACAGCAGGGCATACAGCGTCAAGTTCAACTTCGGAGCCTGAGGGCAGTGCATTTGGCTCATAACACTTACCAACACTATCGACATCAGCAAGAACTGGATCATTAGGCCCAGTAAAATCATTAAACGATTGGTATTTACAGCAAGGCACGGGTAAGTCCGTTGCTGATGCAACGAGAAAAGAGGCCAAAAAAGGTTTAGCACCCCTGAACATTGAGTGGATGGTACAGGCCTATCGGGACGACCCAACATAGGTGTACATTGATCAAAACCCATTGCGGTATTGGTATGGGAAAAGGGGCCAATGGCCACTGCTCAGCAGGCTGGCGATAAACTATCTGGCTTGCCCTTTCGCAAGTGTCTCTTCTGAACGTCTTTTCAGTGCTGCTGGTTCCATTGTAACAGTGAGAAGGACCAGTCTCTCGCCCAAAAACGTGGAGAGGTTAACCATGATCAAAATGAATCAGCACTTTATACTGTGGAAATATGGATTTTTCTGGTCAGTTATGTCCCCTATCTTGGACCCCAACGGTTCTATGTGCAACTTACAAGTACATGTATGTTTCCTCCAGTTCCAGTTATGAAGACGCAAATACATGTGCGTCCACCGTTAACATGTCCTCTGTCAGATCCGCCATGAATAGGCCGGATATTCCATTCCTAAGTACGAAAGGCCACCGCCTTTATATGGTTCACTTATGCCATTTTACAGTCCAGGCAAGTAGGCCCTGATTCTGTCATCGAACTTTTCTTGCTTTCTGTCTCTGAAGCTCCAGTCTGAGCCTGCATCTGTGACCATGAACTTTGTCTCATTCTCTGCGCGGCTCACAAAGCCTGACATCAGCTTGCTGCCTGCCAAGAACTGTATTTCACCTTCGAGTTATCTGCTTCGCCCCTCAGCCGATGCATTCCTGTCTAGTAGTTTAAATAAACATTCTTCCAGCTACCGAGCAATGGCCCGGCTTCTCTGTCTTTATGAAAGTAATTCATAGCCCTGTTACTATGGAAGATTCCTGCCTCGCATTTAGTGTAGACACTTAGACGCTTGTACACGCACGCACAGTCAGTATAGAATAGATTCTGTCCGAGAGTCCTTCTTTTGTGGATAACATAGTTCTTTAAACATAGGATGTTAGATATGATTTGGGATTAGGTTGACTTGACCCCCCAGACTTCTTGTCTCCACATGTAGAGCTAAATGTCAAGTCCCCTTCACCCCCTAGTTGCACGTCAATCACACGTCATGCTGCTGCGCGCGCATCTATGCCAAGTATTATCTTATAGATCCACCTATATGTGACATCATAACCAATTATGTTCCTTTTTACTCCTTATTACACCCATTTTCGGTTACGCATATGAATCGTCATTTTCCTTATCAATTGTTACGCCTACTGTATTCGCTTCATTGTAATGTATGTACTATAAAAGTCATTTCTTGTCAATAATGTATGTACTTCACTTCCTGAACCTCCGTGGTGATGGAACTTGGAGCAACCGATTATAATCGTTCATTGGAATAAAGCCCATTCCGAACTTCTAATACCACGGATTCTGCCTCTCATTTTACTGAGCTGTTTTATTATGTTTCCGTATCAAATTAAGTCCCGGTAAAGGAATTTTATTTACCACATGAATGGCGCCCGAATAGGGACACTTTCTCATCTCACGCGCCGGCGGTGAGTTGCAGGCCCGGTCTCCTGCCACAGCTGGACGGACAATAACGCGTACCAGCAGGATTTCCTGTATCTCCCTCCGGTCAAGCGGGGGCGACTGAGGCTGCGATCAACACCCAGACGAGGCGGTGAGAAGTGCGAAGTATCCCGACCAGAGCCTAGCTGAGAGAGCAAGATCCGAGGTATACAGAGGCCCACCAGTTTCCGAAGTCCCAAGTCGAGTCCAGTTTCCGACGAGTCGAGTCGAGTCCAGTCCGGTCCAAGTCCAGTTTCCGAGGCCTTCCGTTTCCGAAGCTACCCGGTGAGTACCATTACTGGGGAGGCATTTCTGACGTGCACATAGGTTGTGCCGGTCAAGACGGGTTTGGGTACACAAATCCGGTCTGCACTGTTTTAGCAGTGTATATGTACTGTTTAGCAGTATATCAAGTATTCCGAAGTATCTAGTTATTGTCAAGAATTATGCTTGGTGATTAGTTATGCAGACGATCATCATTGTTGGTTATTTTAAAGGTTAAGAATGTTTTATGTTTAATGTTTAATGTGTTAAACGTCCTGCATATTGTGGTATGAATGGTTGTTCATTATAGTGCTTTTGTACTAAGTGTGTTCAAGATTAAGTATCAGATCAGTTCTCAATATGCCGCTCTTTTCAAAATTAAGACAGATCACAACAAGAAAAGGGGTACTCGAAGAAGCCGTTCCTATTCCTCCTAGGGACACTCCGGGGTACTTCATGTATCATAAACATGGCTTAGATGCTATATTATTTCTTGATTTATGGGTAGACTACACCAAGGAATTACCAGAAAGTCAGAGGTGGCCCACAGCGGGAACCTGGGATGCAGAGTGCATCATGAAAGTCGAGGAAGAGTTATGGAAAAGGAAAGTCAGACAGTCACAGAAAGATGCCGTTGAGTTATGGCGTAAAGAATCTCATAGACGTACAGAAAAAGCACGTAGACAGGAAGAGAAGAGTAAAGAGAATTCCAATAAAGTTCGGGAAAATCTATTAATTGAGGAAGGAATCCGAGTGAAATCAGAACAAGTAGACAGACAAAGAAATGCCCTTATGAATGGTATGTATCCCCTTCTGGCCGAAGGATTACCTAAGGCTACTCCAGAGATACCGAAAGACTTGCCAACCCCATTATTTCCAATAAAGGTACATCCTAAGGGGCATCCTAGAACCGCAGAAGATGTTTTTCTTTCCTCATATTTAGATGACGCAGCTCCCGAGTATGCAAATTCCGCCCCACATAGACCGCCTGTCAGGGAGGTTCAACGCCAAGATCCAGCACCCGTATCTCTACAGCAACGAGTTCCGGCAAGCACATCTGTTTCTACATCTGTCCCTGCAGATACTTCTATAGCTGTGTCCACACCTATAGTTGCTGTATCACGTTCAACGAACCCTTTCACGCCCGATACCCCAGACAGGGCTACGGGAGGTGCTACCAATATCTTTTCTACGCCACCCAGAATAAATAAACGTACTTTTCAAGAGTCAGCACATTCACGTACACCCAAACTCATAAATGCCCGTACGCTTAAGGAACTTCTGATAGATTGTAGATATGACCCTGTGCCCGGAAAAGAGGACGAAATGACCCTAGCATCATTACGTATCAGACGAGCCGCAGTGTACTTAGGGAAGTTACCAGGAATGACTGCGCATCTAGATAAAATATACCATTTTGTCCAAACAGGGCGAGATCCAGAATGTATTAACAGAGCTATGGAATACCAGAAAGTGGAGATACAGGGGGAACTGTTACATTTCCTCATAAATTGTGTGATCAGAAATCAAGACCGACCGGGGGTAGACCCGGAAGCAATGCAAATTCTTACCAGATGGAGCCAGAATATATCAGAAGGTAGACATGATAAACAAAATTGTATAATAGCCATGTGCCGAAAGATCCGTAAAGAAATAGAACGCCTACACGAAGAAAGATTAGCGGTAGACGAGTTCGAACAAAACGAGGAGGAAGGATCAGGACTGCCCACAGGACAGTCGACACTATAGCCTATGTAGGTAAAGGAAGATCTTGTAATAGTAATAGATGTCCTATTGACCCGATACGTCCGATATGTCCAGATAATAACAGGAATTTCCAAATACCTATAATTAACATCAGGTCTAACGAGCATTCGTTCCAAGCCGCCGACAAACTACTCCGAGAACGAAGGGGTTATCATTTCCTCGATTCTATGGATGAACAAGATTTAGCTAGGGCAGCTGTCCATTGGGTGGACAGTCCCGGAAAATATAGTGATGATACAGTAGCACGCACATTTTTGAATCTCACCCCAGATGAACAGAGGTTAGCTGGGATTTATATGATTCAACAACTCATTATACTATATCGGAGTCAGCATTCGGACCCTGGTCCCTTACCTGACATATTGACTGAATTGCTTATGAATAAATGGAGAGGTTCAGGTACTAAATTAATTAAAGAAATTCTAGAATCAAGAAAGCAGTATATTCTTTTTGTATGTTCAGACCGTGTCTCATTGCCCATCAAGGAAAGAACCACGTATTACATGGATAGACAGAATCCTTTACGAGAAGTGCACCCAATAAAGGGCGAGGACAATGAGTTTAAGCGCGTATTTGTATACACGCCCATATCAAAAATAGAATTGTTAGAAATGAAGAAAGTGGTACCCAGTCATGACAAAGACCCAGCGGGTTTTCACCGAGAAATTAAAGACATGTTACTCATGGGAGAGTATACCTATCCCGACATTATGACAATATTAAAGGTATTGATGCCTGCTGGCATTTATGAGAAACTCAAGGAAAAAGAGTGGGAGATAGGAGACCAAAAGATAGAATGGTCAGTATTAGAAGCAGAAGAAAAGGCCCGAACTGCAGGAGCAGGACTTGGGGATAAAACTAAAGCACTACCAGGTTTACTAGTACAGGTACTGCCACGTTTATTAACTACGAAAAAGGAAGATTGGGGTACAATTTCAGCCTGTAAACAGAAGCAAGATGAAGACACTAGTGATTACTATGCCCGATTTGAAAAATGTTTTGGTATAAATAGTGGCCTAAAAGCAAGTAGCGAATCATACCCACATCTGTTTGTAACAAAATTAGTAGAAAATGCCCTACCCCAAGTAAAGAATAGAGTATTAAAATTCGAGAGTACCTGGCAAGGTAACACTCCATCACAAATGTTACAAATGTTACAATACCATCACAATAGAATTAGAGAGGAACAAGAACATGAACACAGACGCATGAAAGACACGAAAATGAAAATGCTAGTTTCTCAGACAGTTCCAGCTGAAGGACATAAGAAGGGTATGACACATTCCGGTGATTCAGCAGGACCTGTAAAAGGGACATGCAATTATTGTAAAAAGCCAGGTCATTACGTACACGATTGTCCAGTTTTGAAACATAATATCGCCATAGGTAAAACACAAGAAAGACCAAGGCCACCTAGACAGGACCAGAATGAACAAGGAGCCCCGCAGCATGCACAGTCCATGCCAGCTCCACAACAGTCTATACAGTTTGTGCCAGCTGCACCAGCGCTGCCTGTCGCTGCCACACAAACCACGACACGACAACTGTACCAGACCGCACAGTACGACTATCCTGATTATCAACGATACGCATGAACAAGCCTAGAGAGGTGAAGTTGACTTACCCCTTATCGAGATCCCTGTAGATCAAGAAGGACCTTATGTACATAGTGAATTATTAGGCCAAGACAGAAAATTTTTACTCGATACAGGGGCAAGTCGAACAACCATAAAACGTAGTGAAGTTCCAGGGGCACCCCTCTCAGGCTCACAGAATATTTCCCTTGGTTTTTCAGGAAAACCTATTGTTAATGAAGTATCACAGCCTCTTCCACTTACGATAGGACCTTTGACCCGAACTACAGATTTATTGCTTACTAAATCATGTCCAGAAAACCTGTTAGGAATAAAAACACTGAAGGCTCTAGGAGCCATAATATGTTGTTCTCCGGAAGGAGTAAGATTGTTTTTACGTGATTTTAAAGGTCACTATGTATCTAGAGACATGGATCCCCGACTACAGACTTTACCTACACATCTATGGGCACAAGGCCCTACTGATGTTGGTTGCATGAATATTACACCATATCGAGTCACATTAAAGCCAGGAGTGGTACTACCACGAATGCGACAATACAAGTCACCACCAGATGCTGTAGTGGCTTTACTACAAATCATTGACGAGCTCATTGCCCAAGGAGTAGTTGTGGAAACAGACTCCAATGTATGTAATTCACCGATAATTCCGATTCTTAAACGAACAGATCCAAAGGCCCCGCCTGTATATCGATTGGTTATTGATCTGCGCGAGTTAAACAAATGCATTGTGCCACAATTCCCTGTGGTCCCTGATATCTCGTCATTATTAACAGCCATTGATTCCGAAGCAACATTCTTTACTGTAATTGATCTTAAAAACGCCTTTTTCAGCGTCCCAATAGATCCGGAAAGCCAATATTTGTTCGGATTTAGTTTAAATGGACGTAGCTTCAAATTCTCACGCGCACCTCAAGGATTTACAGAAAGCCCCAGCATCTATAGCCAAGCACTGAAACGAGAAATTGACAGTATCCACATGCCAGTTAACACTGCTCTGCTTCAATACGTCGATGATCTGTTGATCACCGCGAGAAGTGAACCGGAATGTGAGAAAGCATCACTGACAGTTTTACAATTTCTAGCCGAAAAGGGGCACAAGGTGTCCCCTTCTAAGCTGCAATTCTGTGTCCAGCGAGTTATTTATCTTGGACACTCGCTGTCCAAGGAGGGAAGGCAGCTTACACCCGACCGCATTCAGTTAATAGCTAACATGCCAATACCCAAGACACAAAAGGAGGTGCGGGCTTTCATAGGCCTCACTTCATACTGTAGACAGTGGATCCCGCAATACGCATTTCTAGCAAAACCACTCATTCAGTTGACAACACAGGAGGCAGCCACATCGACTGTTCTCCCTTGGACCCAGGAACATACACAAGCTTTTGAAAGCCTAAAGAAAGCTTTATGTCAAGCACCTGTTTTAGCAACACCATGTTACAGAAAACAGTTTACACTCTTTGTTACAGAACGCGAAGGTACTGCCTTGTCAGTACTCACACAGGAACAAGCAGGAGCACACAAACCATGTGCTTATTTTTCTAGTACATTAGATCCCGTAGCTCAGGCTTTGCCTGCATGCCTAAAATCAGTGGCAGCGACAGCTTTAGCAATCAGACAAAGCGATGCCATAGTGTTAGGACATCCATTGACAGTTCAAGTACCACATGCAGTAGAGGTTCTTGTAAACAGAACGCAAACACAACACTTGACTATAGCGCGACTTACAGGGTACGAGCTTACATTGTTTCAGCCACATATAGAAATCAGACGCTGTAACACATTGAATCCTGCCACACTTTTGCCAGTAACCGGAACAGACCCACTAGCCCATGACTGTATTGAAGTTATTACAATAACGACGAAACCCAGACAAGACTTAACCGATGTCCCATTGTCAGACCCAGACCTGACATTGTATGTAGATGGTTCATGTATGAGAACAAATACAGGAGAGTTGGTGGCTGCTTACGCAGTCACAACAGATACTGAAGTCATTGAAACTAATCGTATAAATACTTTGTCAGCTCAAGCCGCAGAGCTCATCGCTCTGACACAAGCCTGTATTCAAGCCACGAATAAAAAAGTCAACATATACACTGATTCACGTTATGCATTCGGAGTTGTACATGACTTCGGCGTGCTGTGGCGAGAGAGAGGTTATTTAACTTCCCACGGTGCCCACATTCAGCACGGACCCCTCATTCATGCCTTATTAGATGCAATACATCTACCTACTGCAATATCAATTATGAAATGTAAAGCTCATACGAAAGTTACTGATATCATTTCTCAAGGCAATGATCTAGCCGACAGAACAGCTAAACAGACTGCTCAAACCCAAACATCCGACATGACAAAGACAATAGTCCCGATGCCGACACATTGTATGACAGTTAAAGATCCTACCCTTGACGTAATTGACATACAGACACATGCTACACCAGACGAAATAAAGAAATGGACTGAATTAGGAGGGATCCAAACGGACCAAGGATGGATGATGAAGGAAAAGTCTGTGTGGTTCCTTCCGGATTCAATGGTCCAAGTTATAATTAACACTATACATAGTCCAGCACATCTAGGAGAAAAAGCTATGCTAGATAGCATTCAACACATTTGGTTCAATAAACATTTACGAGCAGCAGCCAAACAAAAGGTCCGTACCTGTATGATCTGTTGCCAGTTCAACCCAGGAAAAAGTGTTCCCGTAGAACAAGGTGGATTTCATCCTCCTAATCACCCTTTTGAAGTCCTCCAGATGGATTATATCCAGATGGAACGATGTCGAGGATTCAAATATGTTCTCGTAGTTGTCTGCGCTCTGTCCCGCTGGACGGAGGCATACCCGGTTTCAGATTACACTGCCCCGACTACTGCCAAACAGTTGGTTCGAGAATTCTTCCCACGATACGGTTTACCACGTGTTGTTCACTCAGATAACGGCCAGCCGTTCTCATCCGAATTAATGAAACATGTCTCACTTCTGTTAGGTTATCAGTGGAAATTCCACTGTGTCCGACACCCTGAGGCAGCAGGTCTCGTAGAAAGACATAATCAGACCCTGAAAATTAGATTGTCCAAAATATGCAGGGAGAAAGGTGTCGACTGGGTAGTAGCACTACCAGTTGCACTCTTTTTCACAAGAATGGTCGCACACTCTCGAACAGGGCTATCCCCGTATGAGGTGATCTTCGGCAGACCACCAAATATGTGGGGGACGCCTATACCACGCAAAATAACTGATATTGACTGTAATATGCTGACAGATTACTTGGCTTCCTTGATGTCTGCACTACAATCTTGTCATTCACAGGTAGCTGCAGCCTTTCCCGACAACACTGAGGTGAAACCCCATGACATAATTCCGGGGGACCTCGTCCTTGTGAGAAATTTCGACCGAAAGACTCAGCTGGAGCCCAGGTGGAAGACACCCAAGTTGGTCTTGCTGACCACAAGGACAGCCGTGAAGATCGAAGGCAGGAAAGGATGGATTCATTCAAGTCATATCAAGAAATTTCATGGACTTCCTTCAGATGTAAACAGCCCACCTCGTGTGTCCTCACCAATTGACTCAAAACTACCTCTGGTTGAGACCGACAGTAAAGAACTTTATAAACTAAAATTAAGGCCTAGACCGTCGGACGATTTGATTGTTTAAGTCCTCTCCTAGGTGAAGCGGTTGAATCTGTCTCCGACATGTATCGCCTAGACCTGAATCATGGACAGTCGCGAAAAATAATGAAACGACAGGCGTATTGTAAATCACTGCGTAGCCATTGCATAGTGACATTATTAATCTTGTTTTTCTTAAGTCTTTTAATAATTACTGCAAGTATATTGTTGCACATATATTACCCTATTGTCAGAAATGTTTACAATGTTACTGCTGAACATTCTTTTAGTGACCTACCGCCACATGAATTGTCTTATAGACTTGCGCTGCGCAATAACACTTTCATTAGTATGTTACATCATTCCCGTCAGACTAGTAATGCAACTAATTGTTGGGTGTGTGGCCGGCTCCCTCCCTATCAGAATTATGAAGGAGTCCTGCCTTTCTTTCCACATCCGTTTACACATAATGGCTCCTGTGGAGCATGGTTTAGTTTAATCAATTCCATAGACTCAGATACAGCCGTTTATCAAGACCATTGGGTATGGGGAAATTTGAACCTAGTTTTATTCAAAGTCTGTTACCCTGACAAGGAGGGTCGCCCCAAAGGAACAGGAACTGATCTAGAAAATGAAGTATATGGATTAGGTAACTTTACTCCTAATCTCATGGTTCTAAATGTCGAATCCGAAGTTGAACTAGTTTTACCAACAATGTCAGTATTCCCAGCGAAAGGTGAATTGTGTGTAAGAAAAGTTGGTTCCATACATATGGGCCATAGTAAATGCACTACTACAGTAGAATTCAGCGATCAAGGCAAATCTTCATTTAGAGCTTATCGCCACTCCTACTTTATATGTGGTCAGACTGCATATATGCGTCTACCTCTAGATTGGGATGGTACCTGCTACATTGCATTCCTTTTGCCACCTGTTTTCCTAGCTCCTCCTGATTATTATAGAAATATTCATTTAGTACACAACAGAGAGCGGAGAGATCTCCCAATTGTCGATTACACTGAAACAGCATGGGAAAAATACACAGATTTCAATAAAGGCATCTTTCCCTATATAGGTAATGTTACTAATAGTAAGCTGATACGTAGATTAACTAGAACCCTTGAAGCAGTAGTGAATGAAACTATTTCCGCCTTAGGCAATTTAACAGAAGAGCAGTCTGCTATGCGGATTGTTGTGCTTCAAAATCGTCTTGTCCTTGACGTCATCCTGGCTGATAGGGGCGGAGCTTGTAGGGTCATCGGATCAAGCTGTTGCATTTTCATACCAGAAAATTCGCCATCTGTATATAAAGCTATAACTCGCCTTCATAAGATTGTAAGCCAGATACACCAGAATCCAGGCACCTGGACTTGGTCCGGTTGGTTTTGGAGCGTGATATCAGCCTGGGGATGGAGAGTTCTATCCTTCCTAGGTATTGGCCTTCTCATATTATTCAGTTGCTGCTTATGTCTGCAATGTGGACCAGCGATTTGTGGTCTGTGTGCCACATCGTGTATTCCACCACCAAGATCTCATTCGTCACGGAAGAAGAAAGAAGAACAAATGATGTTATATGAACAGATCAATGGATTGATGAAGATTGATATCTCTTAACGGGCAAGTAGGGGACAAGGAGGGAATGTGGAAATATGGATTTTTCTGGTCAGTTATGTCCCCTATCTTGGACCCCAACGGTTCTATGTGCAACTTACAAGTACATGTATGTTTCCTCCAGTTCCAGTTATGAAGACGCAAATACATGTGCGTCCACCGTTAACATGTCCTCTGTCAGATCCGCCATGAATAGGCCGGATATTCCATTCCTAAGTACGAAAGGCCACCGCCTTTATATGGTTCACTTATGCCATTTTACAGTCCAGGCAAGTAGGCCCTGATTCTGTCATCGAACTTTTCTTGCTTTCTGTCTCTGAAGCTCCAGTCTGAGCCTGCATCTGTGACCATGAACTTTGTCTCATTCTCTGCGCGGCTCACAAAGCCTGACATCAGCTTGCTGCCTGCCAAGAACTGTATTTCACCTTCGAGTTATCTGCTTCGCCCCTCAGCCGATGCATTCCTGTCTAGTAGTTTAAATAAACATTCTTCCAGCTACCGAGCAATGGCCCGGCTTCTCTGTCTTTATGAAAGTAATTCATAGCCCTGTTACTATGGAAGATTCCTGCCTCGCATTTAGTGTAGACACTTAGACGCTTGTACACGCACGCACAGTCAGTATAGAATAGATTCTGTCCGAGAGTCCTTCTTTTGTGGATAACATAGTTCTTTAAACATAGGATGTTAGATATGATTTGGGATTAGGTTGACTTGACCCCCCAGACTTCTTGTCTCCACATGTAGAGCTAAATGTCAAGTCCCCTTCACCCCCTAGTTGCACGTCAATCACACGTCATGCTGCTGCGCGCGCATCTATGCCAAGTATTATCTTATAGATCCACCTATATGTGACATCATAACCAATTATGTTCCTTTTTACTCCTTATTACACCCATTTTCGGTTACGCATATGAATCGTCATTTTCCTTATCAATTGTTACGCCTACTGTATTCGCTTCATTGTAATGTATGTACTATAAAAGTCATTTCTTGTCAATAATGTATGTACTTCACTTCCTGAACCTCCGTGGTGATGGAACTTGGAGCAACCGATTATAATCGTTCATTGGAATAAAGCCCATTCCGAACCTCTAATACCACGGATTCTGCCTCTCATTTTACTGAGCTGTTTTATTATGTTTCCGTATCAAATTAAGTCCCGGTAAAGGAATTTTATTTACCACAATACCACCGAATTACACGATACATGAATCAAGGGAGGAAGATGATGGAAGTTGTGTGTTAGATGATGATAACCTACTTCTGGTTGAAACCCTAGAGTTTGAGGACGAGCTATACTTCCCTGACAATTAGGCTTGCACTTCTTACTGTCTTCCTCCCTTATTTTCTTTTATTTGTGTGTCTGTCTTTCTGGTTAGAAACTTCGAATTACAACAAATCCATCACCACCGTCTTCTACTCGTTTTATTGCCATATACAAGTTTCAGCTGTGTGCATATCACAGTGCACTCCTCCGAATCCTGCTCCTCCAACCTCCTGAATCTCCCTAAATCCATTGCCCTCAGACAGATTATGATGCAAAATAGAAGAAAAAATAAAATCTTTCCTAGTCCCTCCAAAAGAAGTGAAACATGATTGATGATGACTACTATAGCTATCCTCTTTTCTGATCCGAGAGAGACTGCCCATAAACTGAAGATGAGAAGGAACAGGTAATGAATGATGCCATGCAGTGGACGCTGACAGTGGTTTTATTGTTGTTTGTTGTGCATGAAGTTACTTCATTTTATACTATATGTAATATTCTACACATTAAAAGTAACTCAAGGCACTTTTTCCCTTCTTGTATTTTTAATAACAAATTTGTACTTCTACTGCAGGCCGATACATTGCATTTTGAATATAGGAAGGGGACTCAATCTGTACTCTGGACACTGAGTAGGGCAACACCATGATGAAGATGGCGAGAGAGACGGCCCCTTCACTTAAGATTAGAAGGAACAGGTAATGCATGGCATGCATTGGACACCGACTCTGAGTGATTGGTGTTTGTTGTTTGTTGTGCATGAAGTGAAGTCAAAGTGTACTAGTATTTACTCTTCACAATAACAGTGACTCAAGTCAATATTTCCACTCTTGTTGTTTAATAACAAAATTGTACTTCTACTGCAGGCCGTTCCATTGCATTTTTGAATATGGAATCTGGACTCACTCGGTACACTGCAGACTGAGTTGAACAACACCATCATGATGACCACAGTGACAAAGTATCTTCACAGTCACTCAGTACAAGGATCGGAGATGATTGATGGAATAAGTCAGGGCATTTCATGAGTGGTATAAAAGGTAAACAAGTAAACAACAACCACAGCAGACCTAAATGTCTGTGTAGCGGTGGAGTCGAGTGTAGCAGTGGTATGACTGCGGTGCATAGATTTAGTCACTTAAATTGTAAAATGCTATGTTGCTGGATATGTGCTTTGTCTTTCAAAAAAATATATGCTAAACGGAGGATGTGCAAAGGGTGCCGTCACCGTGGGCCTGCTCTGTCCTGTTGGTGTTGTAGGTTAATGCTGGAAACAGACTAGAGTAGAGATGATGCATCCATGCCGCCTCAGAAAGTGTTCTTGTTGCACTACACCATAACTTGTGCATTTTTTCCAACTTGGTTTCTCAATAGCCCTTTGTTTTTCCATCTACAATTACAGGCCGGGCCTTACCCTGTGCTATACTTGGGAAAACAATGCACACTTACCTTACCAATGAATCTACATCTGCCAGGCCGGCAGTGGCGTCACCCAAGATTGATGGACGGAGCATCCATGGAAGGGAGGACCAAGAGGAATGCGGAGATGCAACTCCCCATTTGACCAGGATACCACAGTAACAGTATCAACTTTCATCATCTTTTAAAGAATTCGATTTAATGTTTTGGGCTACAATTACAACAGTGTGTTCTTGTTGTTATTATTATCATTAGGTTTGCTCTGTTTATAATTCATCCCCACAGATATTTAAACTTTTTCTTTGCAATCTGTAAAAGTAAGCCCGGTAACACTGAACACAAACTGTATGTAATCTGGGTCTCCTTATCATCATCATGCATGCATTTACTTTTTCTCCCTTAACATATTGATATGGATATGGTAGTCTACAAAGATTCTGTTGTTTGTTGTTTGTCCATGCGTACGGTTTTTCTTTCTCAAACCTTTCCCCAAACCCCCCTTCCAAACCATTCAACAAACCCTAACCCTCTTCCCCCGGGCTGTATGACTTATTGAGGTGTGACTAAATGAAATGTACACCAATAATTTATCACACGCTTGCTGGGGCGGATGTGGCAAAAGCAACACTACTTAAATTTCAAGGTAGGGCGGGGATCTTCTTCTACTTGCCCACCCATGAGCAGTATATTTGTGAGGTAATTTTTTTACCAAAGGAACCTAATACATCAGCATTAATTGCCGGCATCGATTGGATTAATGGATTTGTTGTCATCCTCCTACGCAGCACTAACAGTTACGCTTGTGTCCAGTGTACTGTAGGCCTAGTCAAGTGACTCGACACAACTAGAGTTTATAACTCTGTGTACTAGGCTATCCCCCACTACCATTATGTTTTGTTGTATTTTTGCATATTATTGTTTGGCAGTAAGTTCTGTACTGTGCTTCATTCTACTACTCCTCAAAGAGTCTCTCTCAGGCTACTTACTGTCTCATTTTCTTGTTTTGCAAATACTGCTGCTAGTGTCTACTACTACTACCACCACAACCATGGCATGTTAGGAAAGAAAACCATCATCACCATGCAGCCATCGCTGTGCCCAAGTTAATCAAGCAAAGGTTAGAGAAGTTTGGGGGAGGCATAATTAAAAATGGACATGTTTTCATTAATTCAATTTCACACACCCCTTTGAGTCAAGTTGCAGAATGCCTAGAGTAGAAGAGACTGACAGTACTAGTAGGACAAGTCACTCAGTGAGGGGTTCCGCATCTATCTGTTTGTGTCTTACAAAGTCAGCCAATTATTTAAATCAAACACTGGCTGTGGGCGGCCCAGCACCAGCAAGGAAACAGTGTGATGTAAAACAGTAAACCCACCCAGAACACATTAACAACATCGTATGTAAAGTAGAAATATATTATTTAATCCCCTAACAAAAATAAACTATGTAAAACAAAATCCCACAGAACCTGATCCACCCCTCTCCCTAACCCCAACCAATGTCCGTAAAGAAAAAGTCAAACATAATGTCCAATTGTCCAAAGAAAAGAGAAAACCCAACGCCCAATTCCCACCCACCAAAAGAATAAATAAAAAAGGGGCAATGAACAGGGTCTTATGTTCGGCGGGCTTGACTCTGGAGGACACGTACTTGCTCCTCTAGGCAGGCAACACAGCGCTTCAATGCTCAGCAGTTGCATCCACGGGGGGGCAGCAGTGATGTTAAAGGATGGGCGGCGGGCGGCTGCCAGACGGTGGCGCTGTACCACTGGAGGGCGGTGGCTGGGGCCCGGGGCATCGGAGGAGGCTGCAGCTGCTGCTGCCGCCTCCTCCTCCTCCTCAACCACCAGCCGACGGTATTCACGCTGTATGGCCTCCAGCTTCCGGCGCCGGGCATTGGCTTCCAACTCCTTCCTGTCAGGTTTCCCCTTGCAAGGAGTAGCTATATATCAAGAAGAAAAAACAAGACTATTGCAAAATATACTCTTAGCAAAGCAGTAAGACAAATTAATTCTACACATAGTGTCACGGTACCACTAGCAAGCACATAACATTTGGGGTATGTATCCTCCCACTTTCTTGGACTTTAACATTTGTGGGAGTTTCAGGCATTCAACCAACCATGCATCTGATTCCTATCAGCCACCTATGCATGCATGCATCCCACGTATCCTTCTCTGCCAGTCATATATATTAAATCTCGCCCGTCCTACCTTCCACTCTTCTTTCCCTTTTCGTTCAACCCATCCATCAAGGTCATCTGATCTGACTTTTAGTCTTCTCCATAAAACTTTCACAGCTGAGTTGAAATCAGATAGAAGAGGCCATTGGTTACTCAACACTCCCACCGCTAATGCTTTTACCAAGTAAAGGGTGCCTTCAACCGTTCACAACAACTTCTTACTTAGTAAGTCTCAACTGTACAGTATACAGTACACTGTGGAATGTCAATAAGTAAGGATTAGGAATCTAATTTACCACCGCCCGCCACCGCTGCTGGCTCACCCCCTGCAGCTCCTCCTGCAACTGCCACCTCCTCCTCTCCTACGTCCCCAGCCGCGTCGCCTTCACCCCTGGCCCCGGCACTGGTGGTTGGTAGTGCGCCTTGAAAAAACATTACACATTTTTTAGGTGTCATATTCACCTCCCCCTATTTTTCACTAGCAAGATTGAAAAATGAGTTAATTGTAAAATACATACACATACAACATACATCACTAGTACAAATCAGGTAGTAGAGTAAACACTAGTAGTTATATGGTCCCTAGAATCATTCTAGTCTTTGCTTAGTTAGCCCGAGCCATGCAACCATTTTACCTTTGTGTCTTTTATTTTTGGGCATGTTAACTCACAGCTTGTTGTGTAAGACGCCTTTGAGCCCACATGAGCTCATACTGCTACTGCTAAGCGCTGCGTACAAGTTCGAACTAAACAAGCCACTTTGTTGTGGAGTTCTGGTGTTAGTCCATATTGCTTATCCATGAAAATGCTGCACTTTTTGGCACGACTGAGAAATGCTTGCAATAGACTAACGCGCATCATTTTTCTCATAACAGATAGAAGATTCCCTTCTACGAACCAGAGCTTATGATGTAACCAGTACTAGGTTCTTCTAAGGTGAGGGGTCCCCAGAAGTCGCTCAGAGATCTTCATTTATAATTTTAGATAAACTATGTTCCTACCAAGGGGATGGTGGTGCTTCCACCACTGTTCAGTTATCATGATTCCGCATTTTTCTTTCTTTGTTCTATGGACTTGTAGTTGTTGTAAGTGTAACTAAGTGTAACAATGTTTATAGTTTCAATCTTATGCATTTTGCGGTTGGTGCTGCATTGTAGAACAACGTACAGAGCTTGTCAGTTGCAAATAAAACTTTTGAACTTACATAGACTCGGTGGTATTTGGTGTGGACTTACATGAGTGAGCGAAAGGAAGGGTGTGCATGTGCATTGCTTCCACAACTGAGAGGTCGGGAGCGTAATGTTCTGGGTTGTCTACTCATTGGGTATCTTGGGGGGGGGGGTGGGGGTGAGGGTCCGGAGAGCTAATAGTAATGAAACACTATTATAACTAGCCGGGCAGGGGATTGTGGTGGGTTCTGTTCGGATTGAGGTCTGAGGAAGGTCCAACCTCCCATCACCAACATCCTATTTTCTTGTGCAAAGTTCTGTATGTGCAAAATCCCTACAACAGTAGTAGTATGTCCTATACTATCAAAATAGTAAAATCTGATTGGGCATTTTGTTGGTGGGAATTGTCGAAAAACATCAAGATTAATAAAGCCTCAAAATTAAGAAGACTAGAAGGAGTACAAGAGGACAACCCAAAGGACTGGACTCAATGGCTAGAGCTAATGGTGAAATAAAGAGTGGCCAACTGGGCTAGCTTAGCTACAGACAGACTAATAGTAGTAGTACAGAGAGTCATAGCAGAGGCAGTTAGAGGCAGGGATAACAAGAATTTAGAAACAGATAGTCTAGATCGAAGGATATTTGTTGGTAAAAAAATAGCATTTTGGAAACGGTGCAGTAAAAGTTAGTGAATAAGAATTATTAATATTAAAAACGGGAAGACTTACTGGGGCCAGCAGAAGAGCCCTCGTTCTGGTCCTCCTGTCCTTGGTGTTGAACTGCTCCTGCTGACTCTGACCCCGTCTTCTTGCCCCTGAGTGCTGATCGTGAAAGATAAGAAAGAAACAAACATTGATGATTGGTGTGAAACAAATAAAATATTTTTAAAAGACGGTCAAAAAAACATTTATGTAAACAATTGCAATAAAATTGACCTATCTAATCTGGTCGACAAGTAGTATTGGGGGATTCGCGGACCGATTAGTTATTATTTATCAACATTAATCCAGTGTTCCATTCTGTTTCCAGAATACTAACTAAGCCCAAGTAGTACGTACCACCTGACCTAGCCCACCTATTTCAGGCGTGCCAATTGTACATTAAGTAAGCATTTCCACTTCTTTTAGTCCTCAAAAATGCCTACATTTTTGCATACACCAAATTGTTGGTTGGTTGATGCTGATGTTCTGCTAGTGCTGAGCCTATTACCACTCACTGAACAAACTACAAAAGGTTCTACTATGGACTGGGGTAAGCACTAGCAGCACGCGACATAACAGAGGGGGGCGTCACGCAGACAACTAAAAAATTATAAACTCATATTAAGTAACTAAACCCAAGTATCAATCCACCCCTATCTATTACTGACTGGACAAAGGAAGGACTAGAGTCACTCTACCATTACCTAACTTAAGTTCTCAAAAATAAACTCTTACATAATCATGCGAAACGAGCGCAAACGCAAAGTTGCAAATAACAAGATCAGTAGCGCAGAGCACCTGTGTCATAACAAGAACAGAAGATTTTTAAACGTAATTTACCTGTAGTGTAAGCAGCAGCATTCTAGCTGGTCGGAAAAAAAATATATTTGCAATATATAACAGAGCAGATGAACAGACACAAAGTAGTAATAATTAAATAGCTACTCACCAAGACCCGAGAAGTCCACTCCTAGCAGGTCCAGCAGGTCCTGCTCCTGGTCCAGGATATCGGACCAGCGGTGCGTCAACTGGTTCTGGCTGCGCCGGACACCAGAGCAGCGAAACATTGCCCAGTGCACCTTTCCCCACCGCTGCTCCCAGAGCCCGTACCTGGACCCAGGCCTGCTGCCAGGGTTAAGGGGAGGTTGCGCTGCACAAAAAAAAAAAAAAACACAGTGTGGCCAACTCCACCTCCCCAAATAAGGCCCGTGCCTGCACCCATTGTGGCGCCGCCTTCCGCAAGGAAGGCGGTCGCAGCTCTGGCTGCGATGAGCCCTGCTTTGACATGGTTCTGGGGTAGGCAGGGCGGAAAGAAAAGGTAAAAATTAAAAAAGTAAGTAAAATAAATGAAAAGAGCAGGTAATAGAAAAAGAGTGAAAAAGTAGGTAAAAACACACAAAAAGCAGACAAAAACAAACAAAAAAAAAATATAGAATCAGGAAAATAGAGAGATAATAAATTTAAAAAAAAGTTCAGAAACAAAGGGTTGAAAAGATACAGGGAGGATTGAAAAGCAGGCCCCAGAACCATAGCAATAGAGTGAAACACAAGATGGCCGCGCCCATTGCGACCGCATGGGCAAGTTTGTGTGATATTCCCCCCCCTCGCCCCCGAGCACGCAGAAAGCATCGCGAACACGTAATACGTGTTCCCGAACATGAAATAGAATCGGGAGCGGGCGGGACAAGTGAAAACAAGATTGCCGCGCCCATTAGCGACGCATGGGCAAGTTGGCGACACATTTCCAATAATCACGCAAAAAACATCGCGAACAGGTGGGACAAGCACTTAAGCGTCTTTGCGCTATTTCCGCGTGTGTGTGGAGATTTGACGTTTTCGCTAAGATTTGCGTAACACGATTAGGCTAATTCCGCCCACCCCTAATGCACAGGAGGAATATGTCCGGGAGCCATGCAGAGGCAGACCCCGTACAGAAGCCACAGACAGGCGGACCCTGTCCAGAAGCCAGACAGGTACACCCCGTCCAGAAGCTGTGCACAAGGTGTAGACCGCGTCCAGTAGCCACGCGCAGGTAGTCCACGTCCAGTAGACACGCACAGGTGGACCCCGTTCAGAATCCATGTACAGATATATCCCGTCCAGAATCCATGCACAGGCAGACCGGAAGCCATGGATAAGCAGACACCATCCGGAAGCCATGCACAGGCAGACCCCATCCAGAAGCCATGCACAGGCAGACCCCATCCGCAAGCCATGCACAGGCAGACCCCATCCGGAAGCCATGCACAGGCAGACCCCATCCGGAAGCCATGCACAGGCGGACCCCATCCGGAAGCCATGCACAGGCGGTCCCCATCCGGAAGCCATGCACAGGCGGTCCCCATCCGGAAGCCATGCACAGGCAGAACCCATCCGGAAGCCATGCACAGGCAGACCCCATCCGGAAGCCATGCACAGGCAGACCCCATCCAGAAGAAATGCACAGGTAGACCCTGTACAGAAGCCATGCGCAGGCAAACCCCGTCCAGAAGCCACGCTCAGACACCGCCCAGAAGCCATGCACAGAGGGACGGTCCCCGCAATTCCAGTGCAGGACCACCGCTATTTTGGGAGAAATCCGGTCAGCGGGCTAGTTGTTGATGCCCCTGCCGGTACTTAAGCAGATGCTGGCATGAGCGCGCCAGGTGAAGTCCTCCTGAGGCTTGAGCCGGGAGAGACCAACTTTGCTGAGATATTTGCACGCTCTGTTTTTAAAAGAAATCACTGCACTTGCCGCATTTTGGAAATACTAGATTTTAATTGTTTTAACTTGCGTATTTGCACACTGTGGACTCACCAGCACAGAGTCCACAGCACCAAGTCCCCCGCAGTTCCAGCGCGGGACCGCTGCCATTTTGGGATAAATCCGGTCAGCGGGCTAGTTGTTTAAGCCCCTGCCGGCACTTAAGCAGACGCTGGCGTGAGCACGCAGCAGACGCGCGCAGCGGGCGCGCCACCAGCACGCCGAAGGCAAGCCCGTCCATGCTCGTCCCGCGCTCAGCGCCAGCCCCCCTGCCCAAAGAACTACAGGTAATACAAAAACGCTATGCTACTTCCAGGAATTATTAAATTCCGTTAACCCCAAAAAGGCAGACCATAAAATGCCATATTCTACACCCAGAGCACAGGAATACCCAAAACTTTACAACCTGCCTTGGCTGCCATAACAAATTACCGAAAATAACATCTCTCCTAGTGTCTGCCCTTAATGTTGGACAGGAAAGGACAGGGACTGCTTGGAGCTGCGTCCTCAATGCGAGGTCCCTGGTCAAGCATAGTACCGAGTGTGCCTCCTTTTTGGAGGATGAGGGAATTATAATTGCCTTTGACACAGAAAACTGGACAGACGATGCATCCGGTGCTGATCTAGTAAAAACTACACCACTAGATTGTTACTCACTAACTAGAGAAAAGGAGGTGGACTAGCGGTTATTCACCACAATACAATCACGTCATCTTTCAACCCACTAGTTAATGAGGAACCCTTATCTATAGGCCCCCTGGCCCCAGAAGACCGTTTGTATCTCAAGTAGGCAATATATTAGAAATAGGCTTAAACACTACCTCCTATACAATTTTAGGAGACTTTAATTTCCACTTAGAGCTAGTCGCGGACCCTGACACCAATCCGATAGACCTGATGAAGGGCCGAAATCTAGAACAATTGGTAACCGGACAGGGTGCTTGGTTTCCATGTGAGGGAGTGCCTCTGCCTGAGCATGGCCCCTCTGCAGCTCTCAGAGTCCATTCTTTGGGGCAGTTTGTGAATGCGGTCAACCCATATAATCTTAAGTGCATTATATCCTCGCGGTAAATGCTAACTCTGGGATGGCTGCATCAAAACAGGTCGTGTTTGGTGTCAAACGCTTTGGAATCATACCCCCACACCAGTAACTAGTGTGGGAGTATGATACCACTCTTATAGAGGGATAGACATGTAACTACTGTGGAAACACAGTAGAATCCTGAAGAGCCCTGGCATCACAAAATGCATGCCACCATTCACAGACACTGGGCTGCCCTCCTGCTGATGACCGAAACTCGCAGTGGAGGAGGCCCAACAATAGGCATCCTGTCACAGGGAGGTGTAACCACCTCCCAGACAGGGTTTAGTGTATTGGGGTTGGGTGGGTGCACTCCTAGAGTGCTTTAAAGTCTTGCACTGGGGGAGCAGTAGGCTCCTCTGTGCATACACCAGTTCAAAACGGCTCAGGGGCTACATGCCCCTGCTCTGGCGCGAAACTGGACAAAGGGAAGTGGGTGTAGCCACCCACTCCCCTGACCCTCCCATAGGTGGGGTCATAGTGCTAGTCCCTCCCTTCCTTTCAGTATAAGTTAAGGAGCCCTTGCCATTGCAAACTAGATATCCCTGGACGACACTCTGAAGAAGAATCCTGGCCCTTCGACGTTCCACTATCTCTGGAAGACTGAAGAATCTCCCTTGGAGTCAAGGAGTGACTCCACTGCTTGGCAGGCACCCAATCTTGCAATCAACGGTCGCAAACTTTCCCGCTCCCGCCGGAGTTCGAAGTCCCTGCATCCCAGGAAGAGGATTTCCTGACATCTCCAAGGCCATCGTGAGTCCCCAGCGATGCTGAGGCAAGTGGACCCCACGAGTGACGAGGAACTGCAATCCCTGGGTACCGTGCACTATTTGAGTGCAACCCCTTCATGACGTTCTATGAACTTGTGCATTGAACCACGTGTGCTCCAAGCCTCCAGCAGGATTTTCCACCGAAGATCAGGGCCTACCCCATCCAGAGTGACCATGGGCCCCTGTTGAGTGAATCCTCCCGAGGCGTCCCCAGAAGACTTTTCTACAGTTCCAAAGGGCTGCCCCGATTGCTCCAGGACTGCCCTGACTTACCCTCGGTGGGTGAGTCCCTCAGACCTTGCTGGTCTGCACCGCTGACTTTCCACTTTCCACGAGACTTGCTGTTGCCAAGGCTGGTTGGCTCCAATCTGGTCACCGACACCGCAGTAAGCTGCAGACTTCGTGGGGCATGCCGAGTTCAGCTCCTGGTTGTCATCGACACCTCCTGGACCTCGTGGCTGAAGAGTCAAGACACCCGTGGATCACCTGATATCACCTGACGACTGTGGGCATCCATCTTCCTTGCCCCGGGTCACTTCCAAGTGACTTTGAACACTGTCCCCTCTGCTTTCAGGTCTTCCTTCTTCTGAATCCAGCCTTGGATTCCACCGGACACTTCTCCTGTCTTCACAAGCAGCAAGTCTTCTTTGGCTCCCATTGAAAACGACGCCGCGAACCGACACCAAAAGACACCTATGCACCCGGCTTCCCTGGGTGAGGTAACTCCAGCACTACGGTGCTCCTGTGGGTGTTGGCTCTAGAACTACTTCCCCTGTAAGTGACTTGCTTGTAGACTCTCCCGAAGTATCCTAAAACTCTAAATTTCCAATCGCGACTTGCTCCATTGAAGTCAATAGGGATTCGCGGCTGTGTTCTCACACTGCATGCGTCTCCCGTGGGTCCTTTACTTACCTGCCTTGGGTGGATTAGTGAGGGCCCAGCGCTTCTGAAGGCCCTAGGCTTTGTCCCCTCACAAGTCGTTATCTCTAAGTCTCTTTTTTAGTATATGGTCTGGTACGTCCCTAGGGCCCCAGCCATATTTGTGCTTAACTTATTGTGAAAAGTTGATTTGTGCATATGTTCGACTTCTAACCTCATAAAGAGATTAGCAGAGAATTATTAGTAGTAAATACATAAATATTTGATATATATACACCTGTGTGGTATCCTTTCATTTAGTGATTCAAGAGATTATAAGGTAAAACAAGCTGCTTTACATGCCTCTAAAGACTTAGCCTGAAGGCTGCTCTCCACAGCTACCACTAGGATAGCTTTCTTTAAAAGGTTGTCTTAAACCTACAACCATAAGAGTCGAATTGTACTGGTGCAAGGTGTCCACTTTAACTAGTGAACAGCATATACCAGGCCAACTTCACATAAATAAATGATAAAATCGAACTTAACCGCTTCAGCCCCCTCTCAGAAGGGGATACCCATAATCTCCTTGCCAAAGTGAAGTCAGGCTCCCCGTATGACCCCTGCGCGACAGATAGCAAAACTAGCATAAAAAAATAGTGGCTGGTAAACTGACATCTATCTTCAACTTAATGTACACAGAAGGATACTTCCTGAAAGACAGGAAACAGGCTTCAATATTACCCCTATTGAAGAAACCCAATTTGGATGCTAAAGATGCGAATAATTTTAGACCTATCGCCAGACTACCCCTTCCAGCAATAATAGAAAGGAATATGAACGCCCAACTCAATCAGTTTCTAAAATCATCTCAGGCTCTGAACCCGACCCAATATGGATTCAGAGAGGGCCACAGCACGGAAACGGCGCTCATAAAGTCCATGGATGAAATGAGGACCATTCTTAATCAAGGAGGTAAGGCTGGTCTGATCATGCTGGACCTCTCGGCGGCATTTGACACGGTCCATCACGCTTTACTGGTGGGCCGAATAGAAAAAATAGGGGTGAAGGGCACGGTCCAAAAACTCCCCAAATCCTTTTTCGCAGAGAGAACCCAAAGGGTCAATCTGGACAAATTTGAGGCTGAAGCATTCTCTATTCCCTGTGGAGTCCCACAGGGTTCTTCATTAAGTCTGACCCGTTTTAACATTTATGTGTCCTCCCTAGCCCCCCTTATTGAATCCTTTGGTTTTAGCTTGACATCCTACGCAGATGACACCCAAATTGTGGTGGCGATATGACCCGTGCTGCTACAAGACACCACATCCAGACTACAAGACTGCATGAACGCAGTAGGAACTTGGATGGCACAAAATTGTTTAAAGCTAAACTCCAGCAAAACGGAGGTTGTGCTTTTTAGCAATAATCCAACTTTCTGGACCCCAGACTGTTGGCCGAACTCCCTAGGACCACTGCCCTCCCCAACTAGAAAGGTTAAGAACCCATGGATTGATGATACACTTAGTTTCAAGGACCAGGTGAACTTCGTGGCATCCACTACTTCATACTTCTTTAGATCATGTAAGAAAATAATGTCTCTTTTACCTAAAGATGCACAACAGACGGTAGTTACAGCATTAGTAATGTCGAGGTTAGCCTATTGCAGTAGTCTCTACCTCAAGTTACAAGAAGGAGCAATGAATAACCTACAAATGCTGCAAAATTCAGCGGCCAGACTCCTCACGGGCACTCCTAAATATGCATTGGTTAAAACCGATTAAAAAACGTCACTGGCTACCAATTAGGAAGAGCATCCAATTCAAGGCGCTATGCCTGGTCTTCAAGGCCCTCCAGGAAACAGGCCCAGGCTTTTTAAAACACTTCCGTTGGAACTCAACTAAAAGAGCACTCTGGTCCTCAGATGCTAAATTGGTGATGTTACCCCTGATGAAAAAAGCCAGCTGGGGAGGGAGAAGCGTCATTGCCAATGCTGCTAAAGCACGGAATTCTCTCCCAATACATCTGAGACACATGACCAATCTGATGGCCTTCAGGAAGGCTTTAAAAACGTGGCTTGTCACAGACTAGCTCACGCAACACACCAATCTTATGACCCCTCTCGAGATCTTCACCATAGCGCCAGGACACCTCCGAGTAGCAGCTGCGCTCTACAAATGTAATTAACATTAACCACGTCCAGAAGCAATGCACAGGCAGACCCCCATCCAGAAGCCACGTACATGAGGACCCCGTCCAGAAGCCATGCCCAGGCAGACCCCGTCCGGAAGCAATGCACATGCGCACCCCGTCAAGGAGCCACATACAGACAGACCACGTCCAGAAGCCATGCTCAGGCGGACCCCGTCCAGAAGCCATGCTCAGGCGGACCCCATCCAGAAGCCATGCTCAGGCAGACCCCGTCCAGAAGCCATGCTCAGGCAGACCCCGTCCAGAAGCCATGCTCAGGCGGACCCCGTCCAGAAGCCATGCTCAGGCGGACCCCGTCCAGAAGCCATGCTCAGGCGGACCCCGTCCCGAAGCTATGCACAGGCAGACCCCGTCCAGAAGCCATGCACAGGAGAAACCTGTCCGGGAGCCACGCACAGGAGAAACCTGTCCGGGAGCCACGCACAGGCAGACCCCGTCCCGAAGCAATGCACAGGCAGACCCCATCCAGAAGCCATGCACAGGCGGATCCTGTCCAGAAACCATGCACAGGTGGACTCCTTCCAGAAGCCATGCACAGGTGGACCCCGTCCAGTAGCCATGCACAGGTGGACCCCGTCCAGAAGCCATGCACAAGTGGACCCCGTCCAGAAGCCATGCACAGGTGGACCCCGTCCAGAAGCCATGCACAGGCGGACCCCGTCCAGAAGCCATGCTCAGACGGACCCCGTCCAGAAGCCATGCTCAGGCGGACCCCGTCCCGAAGCCATGCTCAGGCGGACCCCGTCCCGAAGCTATGCACAGACAGATCCCGTCCAGAAGCCATGCACAGGAGAAACCTGTCCGGGAGCCACGCAGAGGAGAAACCTGTCCGGGAGCCACGCACAGGCAGACCCCGTCCCGAAGCAATGCACAGGCAGACCC
Organism: Triturus cristatus; assembly: GCF_964204655.1. Lineage (NCBI taxonomy): Eukaryota > Metazoa > Chordata > Amphibia > Caudata > Salamandridae > Triturus > Triturus cristatus. The sequence continues at coordinate 1,208,784,010 of NC_140584.1, read as the reverse complement.
CGTCCAGAAGCCATGCACAGGTGGACCCCGTCCAGAAGCCATGCACAGGTGGACCCTGTCCAGAAGCCATGCACAGGTGGACCCCGTCCAGAAGCCATGCACAGGTGGACCCCGTCCAGAAGCCATGCACAGGTGGACCCCGTCCAGAAGCCATGCACAGGTAGACCGCGTCCAGATGCCATGCACAGGTAGACCGCGTCCAGAAGCCATGCACAGGTTGACCGCGTCCAGAACCCATGCACAGGTAGACCGCGTCCAGAAGCCATGCACAGGTAGACCACGTCCAGAAGTCATGCACAGTAAAACCCCATCCAGAAGCCATGCACAGGCAGACCCCTTCCAGAAGCCATGTACAGGAGGAACCTGTCCAGAAGCCACGCTCAGGCACACCCCGCCCCGAAGCAATGCATAGGCGGACCCCGTCCAGAAGCAATGCACAGGTAGACCCCGTCCAGAAGGCTTGCACAAGTAGATCTTGTCCAGAAGCCACGCACAGGCAGACCCTGTCCAGAATCCACACACAGGTAGACCCCATCAAGAAGCCATGCACGGGCGGACCCTGTCCAGAAGCCATGCACAGGTAGACCCTGTCCAGAAGCCATGCACAGGTAGACCCCGTCCAGAAGCCATGCACAGGTAGACGTGTCCAGAAGCTATGCACAGGTATACCACATCCAGAAGCCATGCACAGGCAGACCCTGTCCAGAAGCCATACACAGGTAGACTGTGTCCAGAAGCCATGCACAGGCAGACCCCGTCCAGAAGCCATGCACAGGCAGACCCCGTCCAGAAGCCACGCACAAGTAGACCCCGTCAAGAAGCCATGCACGGGCAGACTCCGTCCAGGAGCCATTCACGGGTAGACCGGTCCAGAAGCAATGCACAGGTAGACCCCGTCCAGAAGCCATGCACGAGTGGACCCCGTCCAGAAGCCATTCACGAATAGACCCCGTCCAGAAGCCATGCACAGGTAGACACTGTCCAGAAGCCATGCACAGGTAGACCCCATCCAGAAGCCATGCACAGGTAGACCCCATCCAGAAGCAATGCACAGGTAGACCCCGTCCAGAAGCCAAACACAGGGAGACTTGGTCCAGAAGCCTTGCACAGGCAGACCCCATCCAGAAGCCACACACAGACCCAGTCCAGAAGCCATGCACAGGTAGACCCCGTCCAGAAGCCATGCACAGGCAGACCCCGTCCAGAAGCCATGCACCATGGGCGGACCCCGTCCAGAAGCCATGCACAGGCAGACCCCATCCAGAAGCAATGCACTGGTAGACCCCATCCAGAAGCCATGCACAGGTAGACCCCGTCCAGAAGCCATCCACGGGCGGACCCCGTCCAGAAGCCATGCACAGGCAGACACTGTCCAGAAGCCACGCACAGGTAGACCCCGTCAAGAAGCCACGCACAGGTAGACCCCGTCAAGAAGCCATGCACAGGTAGAACCCATCCAGAAGCAATGCACAGGCAGACCCCGTCCAGAAGCCACGCACAGGCAGACCCCGTCAAGAAGCCATGCACAGGTAGAACCCATCCAGAAGCAATGCACAGGCAGACCCCGTCCAGAAGCCACGCACAGGCAGACCCCGTCAAGAAGCCATGCACGGGCGGACCCCATCCAGAAGCCATGCACGGGCGGACCCCATCCAGAAGCCATCCTGTAGTGTAATCATATTTCCCTTATAGGCTCTGCGCATTGGAATAATTAACACTATAGTTTTTGCATAGGACTACGGTCAGTATGCCCCTATCGTGTACATTAAACTTAATTACTTGTGTGTGCTAGCTAACTCAGAGGTCACTAGAAACTTCTCGAATAAACAAGAAGGGATTCGTTTCTGACAACCGCATAAACATGACAACTTTGTTTCCCTTAGAATCGGAACGCGTCTCAGAATCCTGGAAACAATAGATAACCGTTTCACTCAGTCAATCGTGCATGCTTCGTTTCTCCAGACTTACAGAAATAGAAAGACAGGCGTTTCAATAAAAGGGGTTTATTGAACAGTCTTGTGTAAGAGATATGAGCGGTTACAATCATTAGACAGTAAGCAAGATATAATACACGCAGCGTAAACAGTAAGAAGAAATAATACTGCAATAGCATTGTCTTTTAGCCATGACATATAATCATATATACATACATAAATAACACAGGCTAAAAAGTGAATACTCATCTGATGCTTCTAAATAGTTCTACCCTAGTGTACCTAACCCAAGTGCAGTATGAGGTAAGAAGTAGGTGCGGTTTTCTATAGTATGGTATATACTAAGTTTAGTATGCCAAGAGTCTCTAGTCTAGTTCTAGTCTAGGAGAGGTGTGGCGCTGCGGCCAGGGCGACTGACGCTGGACGCTGGGGGTCACAGTTCGATCCCTGGCTCCAGCGGCAGGGGTCTACCCAGCACAATGCGACTCTGGGCAATAGCTCGCTTAATCTTCCCAACGGCCCCCAGCGCCGAGAAACCCCTTCGGGGGTGATTTGTACTCTAACACCCCGCGAAGGGAAGCTGGATTCTCTGCGAGCAGGGATGACGGCGTCTGGTCAGTGCGTCAGGCCAGGATATGGCCTCTTCCGAACTTGCCGTGACGAACCGTGCAGTCAAGTCGTGCTGAATCGTGCCGTGGTTTGCCATGGTAAGGGAAGGTATGTTTATACCTGGAAGGTGCTTAGGAATGCTAGCATTGACGTAAAGTCGGGCAGAGGAAGACGTCATGGATGAACCCCTAAGGAATAGTAGTTCATGGATAATAGATGAGTTCTTGGAGAAATCAACAATCCTAGCTAGGGAAAGTCCAGTTCGGCTTAAGGGTCTGGTTTCTTAGAACTCGTTGTGATGTGGGATGGACGGATGTAGGTGACCAGGCCTGTATTTGGTTAGCATGGCTAATGCCTAAATAAGGACTGGGATTCTATGCCTAAATAAGGGCAATGCGAATTGTACTTTTATAAGGACATGATTCAGGGAAACCTATATATGGGTATCTAAATCGAAACACAACACCCACTCCATTGACGAATGATCGATATTACTAAATGCTAAACATACTAAACACATAAAATTGAGTATCACATGTTCACTAAAAATATTTGTAAAAGCAAACTAAAAGAAGTTGTCGTTAAATGTTCGCTACACATGAAATGCAAAGGTGCTGTACATATTAAAGCAATGTTTCATCCTAAGCATATATTTACAGTGAATGCTTAAATGAATGAACAAAATATATACGCATGTAATGAAATGGTCCAGTTTTACAGAAAGGAAAAAAGGTCAGAGCCATTTCATGTCATGATTACATAAATGTGGAAAAAGGTGACAACGTGTCCCTGGAAGTGTTTCAAAGAAGTCTGTTCTCTATGAATAGTTCTACTGTAAGCAGAGCTTTAGCCATAAAAGAAAGAAAAAGTCAATATTCACAAAAGTGCGATCTTAGGAAATTTCCAATTTTAGTCTTTTTGTTTTGAAAAAAATGAAGGCCAAATTCATAGATTACATGGTACACTGTGACAAATCAAAAGTTATTTGAAGATGCTGGGGAAAACATGAAATCCTCTAATCATGTAGACAAAAAGTCGTCTATTGTTGTCATTGATAGGTCGATTATCTCGTTTAGAAGACTAACTGCACATAGATGTGATGCATTGTCAGTAGCAGTGTTCATTGATACCCGTGTGCCTGTTGATCCATCTCGTACCTCAGCAGTAGCATGTTTCGTCTGTGAGATCTCAATGAATGCCGTCATCAGGATCGGTAGCCTCTGGGGACAACACAGAGCATGGGCCGTTATCGGGTCAAGCAGAGTATTGATATCCGTTGGCATGACTGATGAGTGTTAGACAGATGTCTAGCATGCATTCTTCACCGCAAAGCAGGCAGCATAGAACAGGTAAGATGCAATCTTGCCAGATTGGTCTGAACGAAAGAAACCATGTGGTATTTCGTTCTTGTAGACTAGGTAAACCCAATAGTTGCACTATGCGCTCATGACACTTCTTTTCCAGGAGAGCATTCTCCAAGGTGCTGGGAGTGACGCTGGTGGATTGGCTTGCCATAACGTAGCAGAAGGAATAAAAACAGGATTCCTGCAACGAGTGCTAGAATTAGCGGCAGACCGCCAAACACCGAGTACATGAAGTTTGGAATGATTCCGAGGACTGCTTGAAAAGGTGTTACCAGTCCCGAACATATGGTCTTAAATACATGCACAATACCGCTCGTATCAGACATGTTTAAGATACGTCCCAACATTTCTGTGAAATGTGTAGGGCAATTTGTCCTTAACAGAGCCTGTATCTCAGCCGAAGTCCTTGCAACTTGTAGAACATAGGTTTCTTTGGCCGAGGTCAAAGGCACGGTCTGTTGTAAAAGAATGACTTTTATTCTGCTTATAGTATCAATTCATATAGAAGAGATGTTCAGTGAAGGCCATAAAGGCGACTCCCTGACTGTGTCTATTTGGGGGAACATGACTTGCATACAGCAAGTGACCTTAGAACTAACCGTTACTAGATATAGGATACCTGGCAACATGCCACAACAGCTCTGATCATTCAATATGAGGTAACTCCCGTTTGAAAGTTGTCCAAATGTTGGATTAATCACAGCCGCTAGTGAACCTTGTAGGTGGCAGGATAAATTCATAGTCTGTACTGCTACAAGCCCCGTGTAAACTGATATCCCGACATGAGTGAACCGCTCAGTGAATTTTCACAGTGTGTACCGCTAATAAACACTTGACGCATCCCCACTCCAACATCTGTGTGTGTAAGGTAAATCCCAGGATGTCCTGATGTATTCTCTACCCAACCTTTCATATTTGCCTACTGGCATGTGTTTAAGGCAATACTGAAAATGGAAAGTTGTAACAGGCATTGTTATTTTGCCATGTATGATCCATTCGGTAGCTGGTTTTTCTGCTACTGTAAATGGCAATTTTTCCAGTTTTTCAATGCTCAGCACTGTATACTTCGCTCCCCTCTGTGCCAGTTCGATCTGTTTATTAGGGATATTGTAATCAGAAAACAGAAGACGTGTTGATGAAACGCCAAGGCACATAGCCTGCACGTAAGTTTTGTAGCGTCGACAGAATAGAACGTAATTGAGACTGGCCTTGACGCAGCAGGACCAAATCTTCCACAATGTCTATAGCAGAGGATACAATGTTGCCCAATGAATATATCCTGGATGACAGTCGTTAACCCATTGTTGACCACAGCGAGAGATCTCTAAATTAATACAATCAATTTCTCGTATTTTTTCTGCAGCGTCTGCTTGGGTAACCTTCCATATTTCATTATAATCAGCATATGGACCTAGCAAGAAATCCCTATGGTTTGCGTCTTCTTTAAGTAAAGATAAGTGTTGTTTCACATCCTCTAGTGTAGATGTCTGTAGCCAATCAAGGCATACTTTTCCTACACTGTATGTTGTTACTACCCCTGGATGCGGTCTCTGAACATAGCGTGGGTCTGGACTATTGATTGTTAAACCTTGTGTTTTGTTCAGGGATCTTTGACAGATGTTTGTGTCTGTAGGCCAGAGCAGCCATTTTTTCCATTCGGAATCTGATCTGTTGTTTTGTAAGATAGTATGCATGTCGACCACCCCCTGTGTAGTGCTATTACTTGCAGGTGTACGTATGGACGGTTTGTTCATGTCTTTGATCTTGGCTAACCCAAGGCAAGACGTTTGTTGGACAGTGTCATTCAAAAACATTATCTGATGTGGGATGATGCAGGCTCTAAACAAAGCTTCTATCCCCTGCACTTGCCAATCATTTGTACCCCAGACAGATTGTGTCAATTGTGTCTTTCCAAAAGTCGAAACCCTGTCTAGACAGTTGGGCAATAAAGGCTGCAGAATAAATCTGTTTCGTATTAGCTAACATTTTTCGTTCCTGTTTTGTTCCCATTTTTAAAGTAAAACGTTTCTGGATTGGATATATTGTACCCTGAAAAATACGGAATCTTCCTTTCAAACGTTTTTGCTCTACCCCTTGGTGGTGTAGGACAATGTTCCCATTGGTTATACATAAATACGTTTCTAGGTGTTGCAGATCTATGCAAGAAATGATGGCCATAGTGGTCGTAATAATAAAGCTGTTCATAGTCTGTTGAACCCTCTAAGTATTCATGGTTAGAGAATGCAGCAGACCTTTCTAGATCAGACATCATGTTATTAACAGTCTCAAAGTCCCAATCATCAGAATAGGTACTGGAGGTAATAAAGTCACTTAATGATATCTTGAATAAGTGTGGAATCTTCAAAAGTTCCGACGGACCGAATATATCATAATCCGTTTTGTCCCAAACGATACCATCTTGTATAGGAACGGCTGTGATGTTCACTGCTGACAAGTCTCTTGCTTCACGATGGGATGATTTGTGTGGCTTCAAAAGTAAATTCACATTTTTACTTCCTGTGTCCAAATGAATATATCTTCCATCTATTAACATGCTCAGAATTATTACTAAAGCTAGCCAAAGCAGAAAGAAAAATATTCCAGATATAACCCATACTTCAATCCATGGTGAAACCAGATAAGTCTTTTTCATGTGTTGAAAAAAGTCTTGTGCTTGTTCTTTGAAAGTCTTTTTTGCCGGCATCGTTTCAGGCTCTCTGGGATCCTCCGAAAACGTATCAAAGTTGATGAATTAGCCAGAAGCAGTTCTGTCAGTGGTTGGAATTGCATCCGTTGAAATCGCTGGAACCAGTGGATCACTTGCAGTGCTTTAAATGGGGAAAAAAAAGTGCAGGTACTCATCAGATCGAGCTGGGGGCTTGGCAAGGAGGCGGGACTAAGGGTGCATCTAATGAAAAACATTTGAAGGGCTCAAGAATTTTTTGGGGTTGCGAATGATGACAAATTGCTTCCCTCTGCAATTTATTGTTGATGCCCTTGCATGTATTAAGTTGTACTAGTTGACAGACTATTGAAAGGTAACTATTAGGTTTCCCTTTTTGTCAGAGGCACCTGTATATTAAACAAAACATTAAAAGGTGCAGAGACTTGTTCTACTGAAAATTAAAGGAAAAAAGACTACATCCTAAAATGCAACTCTGACCCGCATCGGGTGAAAGGGAGCCATCAGTTGTCATGCTAGTGATCCTGGGAGAAGAAAGCTATCTGGGGTCTCACAACAGAGCATTAATATTTCACCCTTTCATTCACTTTCAGATACTGTGCCACCCAGCAAAATCTAGTCCAAAATTCTGAGGGGCTAGTAAAGGGATGGAGGCACCTATAAGCATGTACATATGACCACAGTGTCACTGATGATGGTGGTGGTCAGCAGGTCTGCTGTAGCCACGGTTTCTGATATGGGAGGCACCCTGTACCCACATGTGTTTGATGCTCAAAGCTTCCCTTAGGCCTGCTCCTTCTCCTCAAGTCCAAGGCTTGGCTTCCTCCCTTGGGTGCTTTGGGTTCCCTGGTGCTCCCACTCCTATGTGGCTCACTTTTTCCATGAATACCAGATACAGCCAGCTGTTGTGTCAACTGGTGATGACCAGTCTGGTGCACCTCATAGTGCAATGGAACCCTACAGATTTTTCAACTGCTGTAGTGGAAATTGGGAGGGGCATTGGGAAGGGCAGACATTTGGCACTTCTCGTTCATATCTCTCTACTGCTCACAGCCGCATACTTACGGATGCCTCCACAGCACTGTAGCAGGAAACACATGCCTGCGATTCCCCGGCTAACCGTGATCCTTCCTGATCCCTCCGTCCAGTGAGGGGATATGTGTCCTGGCATGTAGTGGTGTGGGTGGTTCTTAAGCTCCGTGCCTGGCCTAAGGGGTCTAGCTCTCTGGCCACATCTGAAATGTCAACTACATTCTTGGGACAATATTTACAGTAGTCTGTGTACCACTTTGCCAATTCACTAATTTTACATGGATGGAAATCCATTTTCATATTATACTTTTGTCACAACACAGTAGTGACACTCTGTGGGTACAGAACTCCCAAGCTGGAGTGCTGGGTGTGCATCCAGAAGAAGGCAGCAAATGAAAGTGTTGCAGGGATTCTGCTTATGCACAGAACTATGCACAGGAAACCAGGACCTCAGTGAATTGAGGTGTATCAAAAACTCACCTCAGAACCCAGAACCCCTTATCCGACCAGCATCAGTGTCCCATTCGTTATCCGAGTTTTATCTCGGCGGTCCCAATGTATAGACGACCCAGAACAAGCGACTTAGGGTATTCTCAGGAATGGTGGGAATCAGAAATACCTGTTCGTAATTATTCTCATATCAGTCCACAACAGAATAAACAGAGACAGGGTAAAGTTTAAAGAGTTTTTTTTAAAACCTCGTGTCCTAAGATGCAGTACTTTGGCTAACATAAGCAGACAAATGATGATCAAAACCATCAGCATAGTTACAATACCATAGATAATGAAAGGAGTAATCATAATAAAATGACAGTGGATGTCAGCCACCTTCCTTTCGCTAGTAAACTAATATTATTATTATTAGACTAATAAAAGGTCTCTTAGGCTTGAATGGGGAACCCCATACCGTAAAGATCAGCTTAGTGGAATCACATAACAGGATCAGCTAGACTCTGCTCCTGGGAAAGCTCTTCTTCCGAATGTGTCTAAAGAATGTAACACTGCAATATTAAAAGCACTCGACTTTCAGGTATTTGCAGCTGCGTGAGTGTTATGGCTAAATAGTGGGCCAATCAACCTGAACCCAACAACATGCACCGTCTAGCGACCCAGACTGTTTCTTTACACAATGTTCAGACCAAGGGATGTGAACAACAGACAGTTCTCATGTGAAGCAAAGGTAAGCAAGCATTTCTCAATTAATAACATGTAACTACAGTGTTGTGTGCAAAAGCAGCAAAAGTGGCAAGATGGCTTTCTAACATCTAACGCGGTTGTGCTAACTTAGCATTGTACGTATATAAATAGCAGTCTTCACTACACCCCCCTTGATCGGACCACTAACCAGTAGGGGCGCTATTTATGAACGCAGAGTTCAAGTTCGATATAACGGAACCAAGGGCATAAATAGTAAGTCCATATAAGGTAAGTGAAAAGTTCGAAGGAGGAAAAAAAGGGAGAAAAAAAACATTTAAAGGGGAAAAAAATATAATCACTGGAAATTCAACGCAATGAAGGGGTAGAAAAAAACAAAAGGGCATTCCACAGGAATTCTGGATCACCTCCAAGTTAATCCATCAAGGTATAAGCACAATAAGTTGCAACAGCTTCCAAGAGGAAATCATTGGAACGTTCTGCAAAATTATCTGCCATCCAGTTCAGCAAGGGGAAGGAACACACATGTTCCTCGACAACCGGAGCCTCTAGTACCATCAGAGGACAACTGGTGTGTTCTTCAAGATCACTTCTCGCCAAGAATTCAGCTGCAGCCATAATCCTGACACCAGAACAGTCCAACTCATGAGCCACTAAGGGGCTCATTAGCCGATCATAATCCGGGGCAGGAGACACCGAGTTCGACAAGCACAAATCCAGAGCCCATTGGAACGGACACTCTAGGCAATGAAAGACAGACTGCACGCAAGTAAAGTATGGAAACCGGAAGGACAATCCATAGGCTATGCTTAGAGTTCCCAGTGGTAAAGTTCCATAGTATTCAAGCATCCGGTTACGAAGATGGAGCAGTCGGGACATGCTGTCGTGTGACGCAAGTTGTGCATCCATAGCGTAGTACGCCGATCAACAAAAGCACCCCAGCTACGAGGGTGAGAATCAAAGGGAGACCTCCGAAGACGCTGGAAAAAATAGAATGAAAAAATGCCGGGATCACACCAAAAATAGTTTGAATGGAGGTCACGAGGCCGGAGCCCACAATTTTGAAAAAATGTGCCAGGCCACTTGTTGACGAGGCATTAAAGATAGTCTGAATCAGGGCCCCAAAATGAAGTGGGAGATCAGTATTCAAAAGCGCTTGCACCTCTGTGCGCGTGTTTGCTACGTGAAGGACAAATGTTTCCCGGGATGAAGTCAACTCGACTTCTTTTTGAGACAATAGAGCCCTTATTCTGCTCATCTTGTTGAACTCTGCTTTCAAGGTTGGAATGGAAGGCTAGATGGATACATCGAGCCGTCCATGCGGGGTGGGAAAAGGACGTTATTACAGCAGACTACTCTGTGACAGTCACTATGTAGGGAATTCCCACTAACATCCCACAGCAAGCTTCATCATTTAATAGCAAATAACTACCGTTAGCAAGCAGCGTAAAAGACGGTGTTATAACTGGCACCGGGATCCCTTTCAGGACGCAAGCTAAATTAGGAGCGTGCATATTACATGCACCATGCAATTGAATGTGCCTACACACTACAGAATGATCTGGAGTGGAAGTGCACTCTTCACCTTTTAAGTAAACCTCTTTTCCGTCCCTCACGCATCTGTACGTGAATGGGAGGGACCAAACTTCGTGCAGGAAGGCAGCACCCAGTTTTTCATATCTGCCTAGCGCACAATGTTTCATTCACAAACTGAACTTAAACAGGGGGAATGGTAGTGTGATAAACCCGTGGATAAACCACACAGCAGAGTTTAATTCGGCAACAGAGAAAGGTAAAGGTTCTAACTATTCAATGAGCAGCAATGTGTATGTTGCATCTTTCATGGACATGAACTGTTGTTTCGCAGTTAAATTAAAAGGGAGGAAAAAAGATGAAGTATTCATGTAATCCCAAGGGACTTTCCCAGCCTTTAACGTTTGCAACGTCCATGCAAACTGCATAATAGAACGCAATTGATTTTGACCATGATACAATACAGACAAATCATCCTGCACAATGTCTACTACAGATGAAACAATATTATCTAAGGTATAAATTCTGGAAGACAGAGTGTCAATGCTATTATCTATTACAGCCAATACTTTCTCCATATTGGCTTGGTCAATAGCTCGTAGCCTGGATGCAGATTCAATCTGTGATAGCTTCCAAACTTCATTGTAAACAGCATATACCCATCTTTTGGACCTGCCAACCGCAGGACCCTTTAAATCATTCAAATCTATTTTGTCGTTCAATTGTGATAAATGAAGTTTAACAGATGCTAAAGTGGAATGTTGCAGCCAAGATTGGCATAACTTCCCTACCGAGTTACCGTGTGAGAAGATTCAAAATGGGGGTCTACACGAACTTGTGTATACCCCGGTGCCAAATCCAGAAACCGATGTTGACAGGAATCTGAGCTTGTTTGCCATATTAACCACCCTTCCTGATTCAATTCAGAAATATTGAAGGATGTGTTGGAAATGTATGACTGCAACGTTGCAAGGGACAGATCCGTATGATTATCCCAATTAGGATAAGCACCCAGACTCGGAGTGGAGGGAGAATTACATTTTTTAGAAGTAGCCAATCCAAAACAGGTGGGCCGAAAAATTGACGAATCCAAAAATAACATGTGGTTCGGGATGAGGCAAGCACGATGCAAAGCTCATGTTACCTGTACCTGCCACGGTTTAGAACCCCAAACCGATTTAAGATCGATAGTAGCGTTCCACAGATCATAGCCTCCGATTGCCAACTCGTCCATAAAGGACTTGGAATACAACAATTTGGTGTGTGTCAGTCTAACTTTAGAAGCAGACTCAGCCGCAACCTTAAAATAAAAGGAGGCCGGATTCGACACACTGAAATCAGAAAAATAAGTGAATTTGTCCACTAACGTGGTGGAGCTGCCCAGCCTAGGGGCTGGACAGTGTTCCCATTGCGTTTAATTGACAACATTTCTAAACGTGTTGGCTTTGTGTAGGAAATGCGTGCCATAATGTTGATAGCAGAATTGCTCATCATAATTAGCAGTATCTAAATACAAATCCTCAGCATCAAATGCAGCATAATATTTCAAATCAGAAAACAGTGCTTCTATTGCTTGTACATCCCAATCATCCGAGTGGATGTTTTGCTTAACTACATCACCCATAGAAACACGAAATACATTTGGCACATTGATTACTTCAGTGGGACCATGAATTTGAAATTTAACAGCATCCCAAGCGATCCCATCCAATACAGGCCAGGCAGTAATGTTCACAAAAGTCTGGTCCCTTTTCATAATATGTGATGAGGAGGGGGGGGCCAAAGTTCCATTAATTAGTCTAATTGTAGATCTTTCTTTCAGGTAGTGTCCATTTATAAGTCTAAAAAACACCACCACAAAGCCAATGGACATAAACAAAAAAATACATATGAGCACCAGCCAAATGTAAGTCCTAGGGGGAATTAAAAAATGTCTTTTAAACCAGGCAACAAAAATCGAAACTTTTGGTGGGGCAATGGAAGTCATTGAATTAGTGTCAAAGGAGTAGCGCGACTGGGTAACTGTGGTGGATTGTAAAACAGGCAACGGGACATCCGCAGGACAAGCATACTCAATATCTTCAGGTAGACCACCAGTTGTCGGTGGCAATAAAGGACCAGGACCGGAGAAGTGTGGCTCAATGATTAGAGTGGCAGACCCTGATGCAGAGGTCTAGCCTGGGACCAGGGTTCAATTCCCCGCCACGGCGGGTCTTGGGCTCAAAAATTCCACGGACCTGATAATTCTCGCCTCGGTGCCTATTCCAATCATTGAGTGCAACTCTGGGCAATAGCTTGCTTAATCTCCACAACGGCCCCCGCAACGCTAAGGATGCCTGGCCTCCACCTTGGGGGTGCCCAGGAGTGGACGCCTCACAGGGAAAGCCAGGATGGGTTCCACAGCGGTATTCGTACAAGCGCCTTGAGACCCTTGCAGGTGAGTAGTGCGCTATACAAGTATCAAATTTACATTTTATTTACATTTACCAGTAACTGTATGCATCTCGATGGCAACATCAGGCAAGGTGGTAGAAGCTGGGGCCACAACAGAATTTCTCAGCATCGAAGGACAAGGAAGTGGAGGTAAAATGACTGTACGTGTACCCTGTACTCCAAGCACCGGAACTGGTGCACGATAAGAGGGGCCGAACTCCTTGTTCTCCACCTTCTCATGGACCAGATCACCAACTCGAGGTAGCTAGCCGACTACCAGAATCTGAAGCCCAGCATCAGATGTGGAGGGTACATGTTCCTTCGCTAGATGGTCTCTGGCTTCTTGTAGATTCTGCAATACACCACAGTAATCATCTACGTCAAAGGGTGCGGCCAACACCGCCATGTCTAGACCATCAAGGTCCGGGACAAACATTTGTATGCCAAAGAGCATCATGTACGGGGTCCACCCACCCAGAGACCCTAGGGAGATTATTAAGTGCACGTTGTACGTCATACAAGTGGGCTAGCCAGTTCCGGCCAGTACCTAAAACCCTGGCTGTCAAAGATTGCTTTAAGTCACGGTTCATTCGCTCCACTACACTATTACCCTCAGGTCGGTATGGAGACGAAAATTTGACTTGGACCCCGAAATTTCTCATGGCTTCTTTGTACGCCTTAGAGGCGAACGCAGGGCCCTGATCAGAATGAAAGGTACCACATGCAACGCCGGCATGGGCAGACGCCATGCCCTCGTGAGCCGCTAATATCAAAGATGGTCTGCAGTCCGCGTTGGGAATCAATCTGTCACCAACGTCGTTAATCCTCACTAACGGGACGTTATCAGGACTTAAGCGATAATGGTAACGAGAAGGGAAGCCTCTAGGATATTTTGTTCTTCTCTGTAGCAGCAATAGCTGCCAAGATGTCATCATCGATCTTACTTTGTGATCTTGTAACTGCTGCTACTAAGTATGTCGCCACTGCTGTTTTTGCTGCCTCGTCAGCTAGGCTGTTGCTGACAGCATGGACACCAACTCGTTGGTGACCAAGAGTGTGAATAACATTCACGAGAGGCAGATGTTCTTCAAGTTCTGACACTCGAACCCAAAGCGGTTTATGCTTAATTGTGCTACCATTGGAATCACGGTAGTCATTTTGAGACCAAAAATGTAGATTGTCGCTGTAAGATTGAACATAATAGAACGAGTCACTTACTATAAGAGTAGTGACTCGAGGATCAGCAAACTCCAGTGCAAGCACCAGAGCCCGAAGCTCCGCCAATTTTGCGGTACAATCACCCAATGACTGCGTATGCACGACATCGGATTGGAATTCACCATTCGCGAAAGTACCGACCACAATTGCACAGGCCACTGAATAGGCATGCTTCGATCCAGTAGCCGGTTGCACAGAACCGTCAGTGTATATGACACAATGGTAATCCTCGAGCGGGCGCAAGGACAGAGGAGCTGGATGAATGAATTCATACTGTAAGAACTCCTGGGTCTGTAGAGCCGCGTCAAAGATATATGTGACGTCGGGCGATGTCAAGGAAGTGGCCCATTGTATCCACCTTGGATGCAAAGCCTTAGAATTAGGTACACATGCTTTTGTCACCGCCTTCAGGGCAGGATATGGTGTTATCACCAACATGCGTTTACCTTGCGATAGCGCTCGTTCTTTCAGAATTGCCATCTGCACTGCCGTCAGAACTTTCGACAGCGGAAAATCACAGTTCAGCCGAAGTGTACAGGTGTGATTTGTAGGCAATGGGGACGGTGTCGCCCTCATTGAACGTTAAGTACGTGAAACCCACTGCGCCCGGCACAATTCTTATGACCAGGTTACAACTCGTCATCTGTGAGAAAAATATCATCCACATACGAGTACGCATCAGAGTCTATGCTCTCTAACAGAGAGACTACACGAGCGGCAAAGACACCAGGGCTGTTCTTATAGCCCATCGGTAATCTTTTGAAATGTTTTTTTGCCGCCCGAGGTGAATGCTGTCCATTCACTACTAAGAGAGGACAGGTTATGGCTATAAAAGCCGTTGGAAATGTCAAGTGTGGTTTTAAACCGTTTTCTCACGAGACTATCGACGAGAGCCGAACTGTGGGTATTCTGTACTGCGCATGTCTGGCAATGAGAGTTTAAATGCCGGTAATCCAAAACCAGGCGGTACGACCCATCTGGCTTCGTCAGAGTGAATAAAGGATTATTCATTGGTGACACACATGTTTCAATTACACCTTGATATTCCAATTGTTCAAGGATAGCCGCGACGTGAGGTCTTGCTTCGCGACGCATGGGATATTGGGGTTGTGGCTGGGGCGTGGACCGCAACGGAATCTCATGGCTGGGGGATAATTTATCCCAAACTACCCGATTACGATACAAAGCAGGTGCAAGCACCAGAGCCCACTCCTCGGCGAACTTCTTAGCTTGGTCCTTTGGCACTGTGTGCGCAAAGGACAGGAGGATCATCTCCTCCCCTCTAGGAGCATCTAAAATGAAAGCCGGGGGCCAGTCTGCTTCTGCCAATAGAATATCATACGGAGAGGTCAGATTATCCCAAAAAATCCCTTGAATCGTGCATTGTATGTCACCTTCAATTAAAAGGACTATATTATACAGTCTGTCAGGGGGAGCCACTCTAGTGTCAGCAGTTTCTACAGTTATGAACGTATGAGTTGCTGTCGCCACCAGATATGGATGCAGTGCTTGTCGCAATACTGCAACTTCCGCCGCGCTGTCGAGCAGCGTTAGTGCCAATGTCAGGTTCTGAAGCTGCGTCCGCACTATCTGTGGCAGACCTCGCTGTTAGCGCAGCAACTTTTTTCTTCTGAAACGGGGGTCGTTGACGTGCAGACTCGTCCTGCTTGCCTTTGCCGTCAGTCTGACGGGGTTGCTCACGACTTTGGGCACCCCTTCCTTTCCCACGGTCTCCGCCACCGGATTGTGAAGCTGATGTTTCCTGTGAAGAACGAGGATAGCGTTGTTCAGAAACCTGAAACCTATCAGGTGACTTAATACTAGATCGATCGCGCATATCATATGTGCGTTCACTAAACGACTGTACGGGTGAGGCAGGACGAGACCCCTGTTTCTGCTTCCCCTGTTTCTTCGCTCGCCAATTTTGTTTAGGAAAATTAGGGCGTTCGTCTTTAGTAGACAAGCTCACCTTAGTTTGCTGTACTATATCAGGAATTATCACAGGAGGTTTAACACCTAAGGCACTGCGGCCTATGGTCCTATAGGCTTCCGCAATTATTTTAGCGAACTCCTTAGGCCTGTCGAGTTCGTCCACGCGGTCCAGCTTATTAGCTACTTGGAACTGCATGGCATTGCCTTTGAGGTTGCCCATTACCATGGAAGCAACACTCCGACAAGCCTCATTCCCAATTCAACAGCAGCCTCCGCTCCGTGATTCTCTTGAACACGTTTAATGACGGAGGGTAGTACAGACATAGACGGAGTGCCGAAGCACTTCGAGTAGGTCGCGGCAAAGACCTTGCCCCAGTTTGCGCAATCGTCCAGATCTGGGACTAAGTCTTTCGGCAAACTAATGGTGAGAATCCTGTGTTTCTCCACAGGAGAGGTATGTGGAAAAACCACCTCCAGTTGGTCAAATTTCTCAGCAAGCCAATAAGGTAAATCATCCTTATTTTGGGGGTGCTTGCCCATCACCGAATTAACCATAACAGGACTAATAACCACCGCGTGGTGGTCCGTTGGTTGTCCCGCAACAGCAGGTGCCCCACCTGCACGTTGCGTGACACGTACTGCACTAAAGCCCTATGAACTGTAATCAGGGCTGTGTGTAGTACCCGCAACTCAGCCACCGCCACCGTGAGATAGCGGAGATGAGGCGTAAATCCGGCTAGCACTGGCCATGTGGCCCCTGCAATAGACAATGCAATGGGCCCATTCTAGCCGGTGCAACTGCATGGGGAAGGGCGCCATTAAACAAAATGGTATGCTGCCAGGCAGAAATAGGAATTTGTGTCCTATACGGTGTATAGATCGCAGGTAGCTGCGTGGGAGTATAGGAATGAAACGTATCATCGTCTGCATCCACCGCCGGAAAGGTCACCCAAGAGTAAAACAACTCATACGGGTAAGACACACTAAAGAGTATCAACGATATCAACAGTAGCACTGGGGTTCAGTAAAAATAACCTTTTTAATGATCAAGCTTGAAAGAACCTATTAGACGAAACACAGGTGGGTTAAACCCGTCACTCCCGTTAACCGGAAACAAGAGTGAGGGTGTTGTGGACTAATATAAGCACTACTAAGGCGTTTCAAATGAATTGACCAAACGTTAGGTGTGCCATGTTGCAGGGATTCTGCTTATGCACAGAACTATGCACAGGAAACCAGGACCTCAGTGAATTGTGGTGTACCAAAAACTCACCTCAGAACCCAGAACCCCTATCCGACCAGCATCAGTGTACCATTCGTTATCCGAGTTTTATCTCGGCGGTCCCAATGTATAGACAACCCAGAACAAGCGACTTCGGAAATTTTCAGGAATGGTGGGAATCAAAAACCAGTTCGTAATTATTCTCATATCAGTCCACAACAGAATAAACAGACACGGTAAAGTTTAAAGAGTTTATTTTATAAACCTCGTGTCCTAAGATGCAGTACTTTGGCTAACACAAGCAGACAAATGATTAAGATCAAAACCATCAGCATAGTTACAATACCATAGAAAATAAAAGGAGTAATTATAATAAAATGACAGTGGATGTCAGCCACCTTCCTTTCGCTAGTAAACTAATATTATTATTAGACTAATAAAAGGTCTCTTAGGCTTGAATGGGGAACCCCATACCGTAAAGATCAGCTTAGTGGAATCCCATCACAGGATCAGCTAGACTCTGCTCCTGGGAAAGATCTTCTTCCGAATGAATCTAAAACATGTAGCCTGCAATATTAAAAGCACTCGACTTTCAGGTATTTGCAGCTGCGTGCGTGTTATGGCTAAATGTGGGCCGATCAACCTGAACCCAACAACCCAACAACATGCACTGTCTAGCGACCCAGACTGTTTCTTTACACAATGTTCAGACCAAGGTCGCTGCTCACTGTTAGGGATGTGAACAGACAGTTCTCATGTGAAGCAAAGGCGAGCAAGCATTTCTCAATTAATAACATGTAACTACAGTGTAGTGTGCAAAAGCAGCAAAAGTGGCAAGATGGCTTTCTAACATCTAACGCGGTTGTGCTAACTTAGCATTGTACGTATATAAATAGCAGTCTTCACTACAAAAGATAAACCACGGCTAAAATGGATGGTTTTACTTTATTTAGCTGAAAACTGCAGTTATTTTCCCCAGAAAGTTCTGTGAATTTGCATCAATTCGCTATAAACGGAAGTGAAGGGCTGGCTGTAAGTGTCCCTTCCCGAAGGCAGACAGTCTTTGACATGCAGAAATAAAACTGAATTTCCCCGTTTGTGATTATTGTAGGATGTCAGTAACATTCACTGTTTGGGGAATCTAGTAATTTCTGCATCTGTGGCAGGTAACTGGATATGGGCCTGTCCCAGTATGGTAAGAGCTCTGCCTCCCGACATCCTTCCTTCCAGATGTCGGTGTCAGTCGAAGCCCTGGTCCTCACCCACCTGAATAGAGGCAACTCTCTGCCCATTAGCCTCCTTAACAATATTCAGAAACCCATGAAAGCGCCTTAACCACTGTAACACTTCCCTTCAAGGGCTTGTAGAAGTTGGCCAAATCCACCCACACTGGAGGTATTGTATTGTAATTGCATTTATATAGCGCTTACTACCCCTGACGAGGCATCAAAGCGCTTTGTCGGCGAGTAGCGCGCTACTCCGGAACCCAATAAGGATTAGTGTTGAATTAGTATAGTGAAAATGTGAAAGTAATTTGAGTGGTGGATAGGTTAGTTAGTTATTTGGATTCGGAGGGATAGAAGAGGGAAAAAGGTTTGCATTTATATAGCGCTTGTTACCCCTGATGGGGTGTTGAAGCGCTTTTGTTTGGAGAGTAGCACTTATCGGGTTTAAAGAACAAAGAAATACCAAAAAGTGTGACTGAGCATGTGTATGACAGCAAAAAAGCATACTTGACAATCTGGAATAGGCCTCGTTTCTGAGAAATGCTTGATATCAGACACAAGCATTCTGGAAGCAATTCAAAGTGTGATCCAACATCATAGAAATGAATGAGAAACATTTACCAAGCCATGGGACGTCCTGTCTTAGTCGTGTTTGAATGCTTATATTGTTAGCTACATTCAGTGTTTTCTGGTAAATGCGCATTTTAAACTCTGTGCACATTATTCTTCCCCTTCCAGTGTGCCCCAGTAAGGTCTATACTGTGTTTAAGTATTTTGATAAATCCATTCTTCCTCCAAGTATGCGATCTGAATTCTTATGTTTGTTTGTTGAGCCTTTCATTGTTTAACTTTGTTACAAAAAAATGAGTCACATTATGGTAAACTTTATATTAGCTGATTAAAAAAAAACACATGACTTAAAAATACCACCCTCCCCTCAAAATTATTTTTCTATTCAGCTGCCACCCCCGCTTTAGATAACACTCTTTTGGATGACGAGATACTCTCCTACCTCTACCCTCTGATCTCCCTAGCCCTTACTTACTAGCCCCATGTCCCCTCCGATGCCCCATGTGTCTCTTTACATATTCTCTTTTTTCAGGTGGTCACGCCACCTTTCATCTTAAATGTCCCCTCGTTCATCCCATCAAATTCCTTCTCTTGCTTTTCTGGGACACCCCTCCCCCACTTAAAATACCAGTCTCTGCCACTGCAGCTGTCACTCTGTCCTCACACAACAGGCCCCTTCCACCGACCTGTGTCATTCTCGAAAGCCTTGGCTCTTTCTTGGGACACCTACCCACCGACTCTCATCAGATGATCCCCATCTCATCCATCAGGTGCTTTATTTTAAACCCACTGCTGCCCCACGCCCGCAGTGTATTCTCTACTATAATTTGCTTGCCCCTTTCTTCTTTTTCAGATAACCCCTCGATTTATTCAGCTGACTGTGCTTATACCCCTTCACTTCTGAAACCTCTCCTCAGTTGTCCCCTTTTTCACCCGCCAGCTGCTGTGCTACCCTCTCCGTCTTTTTTGCACAGAAGAAAGGGAAAGCCAGAACAAATTGTGATTTTTAAAGAGCTTCCCTTTCTTCCCGCCGCACAGCTTCCTGGCGGGTGAGGTCACACCAGAGCAGTCATGCCAACCCTCCCGATTCAGGCGGGAGACTACCGATTTCAAGGCTAGTCTCCCGCCTCCCGATTCAAGCATCAGAAACCAGATTCCTCAGGGTTTCACCTGACTGGGCTTGGTATCGTGTAACGTGCTAATTCTTCCAGCAATAGTCAGAGTGGCGAAGCGGGGGCTCTAGAAGGGGTGAAAAACCAACAAAGCCTCATTAACAAGCGAATGAAAGACCTGCAAAGTACTGGGGTGCGGGTGTGTGCTCGGGAAGCTGTTTCAGTCCGGGCTGCAACACACGAGAGGGGGTGGGGTTGGTGTATGCACTGCCAGCAACCTGCCAGGCCGGTGCACAACACTTGCATCACCCTCTCTCTGCCTACCATTGCGCTCCATGCTTCTCAAAGGTAAGCAAAAACGGGCATTCGCGTTTCAAGTGTCCGATCCTGCAGCAGCACACTTCCAAAGCCCATAGGACCCGGACCCCCCAGGTTGGCTCCCGGACCCGCCCCCCTCCAAACCCACAAATCAATACTTGACAACGAGAGCTGTGGGTAAAAGAGGCCATGTTTATTACAAACCATCACACAAACATGACAATATTTCATTAATACATTTCGATACGATATAGATTTATCAAATTCAATCACTAAGCGATATTTACATTTAAATTGACCATAGCATCATAATCCATCAGCAAGTCTGACCAAACTCAATACACGTAAAATGTTGTGTATTGCTCCAGCACTAAGGGGCCTTCAGGCTCGCGTTCCCCAACCAACTGAGAACCACGCAAGGCGCAACCCACCTGTGTACGAGAGGTGAGCCCCTGCCATCTGGTCCTTGTCCGCCACCTGACGGGCCCACCCCTCCACCACCAGGCTGCCCATGGGGGCTCGTAGGGAATAACCAGGGGTGGATGCCCCATGCCCTAGTTTGTAAACTGGCACCCATGCCCCCAGCCGGTGTCTCCATTCTCTCTGGGGTGAGCTTACCTACCCTTAACAATGTAAGGCAATGTATGTGGCCTCCTTACCGCCACAAGGGCGACCAGGGCAGACCGCCCTTCGCCCTCACCACCACAAGGCAACCCCTGACCCATTAAGTTCCCACCAATCTTCAGGCCCGGGGCCATGTCGTATTCAGATGGCCGGATTCATCAGTCCAGGTCCCAGGCATACATGAGCCCACCTTTGCAGAGAACTCTACGATCCCAGGCCCCAGTTAGTGGCTGAATCGACCAGCAGGCCCCCTGCCCAGGGCCATGCTAGGCCATACCAGCCCTCACGGCACTTGGCCGAAATTTGACAGGGCATCTGACATTAGTCGTGGTTCTTAATTCCTTCCTGGCGTTATGAGATCAAGCATCCTAGAAAAACCTATCCAAATATGGGCAAACCCAGACCGGGCTTCCTCGAGGCCCGTTGACCTCTGTAAAACTAGATAAACCAACTCAGGGGACGGCAGTCCCACATGGCGTCTTCCGCCCTCTGCCAGTGTGTGGGTCCCGAGGATCACCCGTGTCACTCACCCGAGGGAGACCTTCCAACCGACCCCAGCCGCAACTCGCGCAGCTGCTTGCAAAAAGGGGGCCAGCTGGCCCACCGCACAGGCAAGCGACCCAGCATCTACCTTGCTTTGGCCAACATATCATCTCCATCGTGACTGGCGAAATATCCGGCTTGTTGCGTATCTTGTGACCCCACTTCTGATTAGGGTGAACAACTACCCCGATCCCCCTGCTGCGGGAAATAATCCAGCATGCGATATGCACTAACTCTGCGCAAATCTGCACCTGATAACCAATGGGCATGTACGCCCCCTTTAGCAACAACAAGTCGCAACAGAACCTTTCCTAGTAATCTCAGGTTATAGCTTCCCCTAGGGAGCGAGTCTGTCTACCTAAAAAAACAAAAATGCTTTGTTCCACAGGAGAGTGCCCCACACCAACAATGCCACAATAAGGGGATCCCCGACCGCCTCCAGCCACACAACTCTGCCGCCGTCACTACCCTCTGAAGACACTTGAAAGAGACTCGCTCTTCTGTTCTATACGACGCAAACGAAAACACCAAGGCAAAGCCCACCATTGCTCCCTCTGCAGACGGACTCAACTGCAATGACTCAGAACCGCAAGCCCTACTTTTAGGACCTCCGTGAGCATAGCTCGCATCTTCCCAAAGTTCTGCTTCCCAGGAGAAAGCCCCTCACCCCAACGCCCACATAGGAGGTCCACGACCGCTTCTAGCAACGCCACTCTTGCAAGAAACTTGCTTTCCAGCTTTTAGAAGGCCCAACCATGAGCTCCTCTACACAAGGACACATTCATGTCTTGGATCACCTGATGCTGAGCCGACACAGGGCTCGCCCTGGGCTGGCGCCGTACACACAAAGCCCTTGCTATTACCTATGTCGATGCCCCAAACAACACTGCGCCGTGCAGCAACATGAAGAAACCCGTATGCGTACACATCAGCAAAGAGTATCAAGGGTTCCTGGTCACGCCTATTGCAAAGAGTGGTAAAGTTCCTGATCCCTCGTATTACAAAGGCTGGTGCAACAAAGAGTGGTGAAGGTTCCTGATCACTACCCACACCTTGCCCCAAAGCCCGGTGGCTAGAGTACCAGAACTCATAACCCCCTCTCCATAAGCCTAACAGAAGTATCCTAAAGTCTGTGTGTGCACAAAAAGAGAGGCTACACTGGCCTGGTAAAAGAAACCCCAGACTTCAGTCAAAAGAAGTGTGAAGTCCAGAATGAAAGGCTAATGAAACCCCAGACAATACGCTTAAGGCACGCTGTCCGGGGACTATAGATGAGGTGATCTGTCACAGTAAACCAAGATCCCTTTTCGCATGACATCTGCTCTATGTGTGGTCACGGTCTTTAACACTGTGACTGGCAGGTGTGAGATACATACTCCGGAGACTAATGCCTAGACCCTTAATTATGCACTGGGCAGCAGAAGGGGCCATAGGAGTGAGGGGTCACCCGATCCAGTCCCCCCGTTTCAACACAAAACCATCAAAAGCCTCTCCCGCGGCTGCCCTGTGACACAACCAAAGGCCCCCCTCCCTTTACCTCCGTGCGCGGCCAGTACACTACAGCTAAATCTCTTCCCAGGCTGTGCCGCACTTCCGGCTGTACGGGAACTCCACTGTTCTCCACATCCCTGCCTTGCAGTGAGACTACTACACGACTGCTATTCATGGAATTCGATGAGCGCGGGTCCCCCCCAATGTCGTGTAGCCTCGACGACCTGTATAAGAAGATACAAGAAACAGAAGCCCGCGACGATCTGAGGATTCGCGGAGACCATATACGCCTGCATACCGGGACCGGCATCATAAAGGAGAGGGCGAGGACCAGGGCAAGTTGCCCTAAATAGGCCCACGCCCACTCCTCCCCCTCGTTGCCAGCACCGGCCAGAAGTGACATCATGACGGTGACCCGGAAGCGATTCCTGCTGCAGTCATGCCCGGTCCATCAATGATGAACCACAAGGGGCGTGGCTGGGTTCCCGGGGGCTGCGCCCTAATGGCGCGCTTTCTTACAGTTCGTGCTTTTCCATACGTGACAGTAACCCGATTCAATGCCCCATTCTCCCGATTTTTTCTAAAAAATCTCCCCCTTTGCTCTTCTTAAATGTTGGCATATATGCCAGAGGCACAAATACAGTCAAATTGTGTGGGTGGCTGATTCTTCAAGCAAAAGGTAGAGTGGAGGTGCAGGGGCTCTAAGAAGGGGTGAAAAACATCAAAGCCTCGTTAACCAGCAAAAGGTCTTTAAGACCTGTGAAGTACTCTGGTGCGGCTGTGTGTGTACCCAGGAAGCTGTCTCATCCCAGGCTGCCATACACGAGGGGGGGGCCAAGGCCTTTGAGTCCAATGGGCATTGCGTGCCTGGGTCATACGTTGCTCTGCTTTGACACCATGACGTCACTGCTCTCCTTGTGAAATCACCAATATGTGAGCATGCGCTGCAGTGTAGAAATGCGATGCATGCTCACATGACTTTGTGTGACAGTGAGTACCGGTACTCTATTTAATAATGGAGAAGTGCCGGTACTCTTGGGGGGGGGGAAAGAAGTGCCGGTACTCAGTACCGGTGAGTACCGGCCCATTTAAAGCACTGATCACTTGTTACGTTGGTGTGGACAGGTGTATCAGAACGAACTGTTAATTGGGTTTCAAGAGGTATGAGTTCCATAGCATTGTTGCTTAGTCCTTCATTTCTTACTGTTGGATTCTCAATGGTGTGGAGTCTTTCAGTTGAACCTCTTGGGTAGTAGCTAGAGGAGAGCATCTGCTACATGGTCGGAGTCCACATGGCCTACTGCTTAGTATCGGCCACATAGTGTGGTTTGATGAGATCGATGGACACAAATATTTTCTCCTTTTTACCAGCAAGGGGCGGCAGAAGTACTGTTCTTGATCCGTGGATTGCTGAGACAGGTACTGTTTGTCCGTAAGAAGGCCCAAATTCCTTCTTGTCCGCGATCTTCGCTCTGACTAGATCCCCAAGCTATGGGATCCAGACAGGCCTTGCTGGAATGGCTGGATTATCCCCAGTGGTGGTTGGCTTCAGTAACACGTTGCTTTGTTTCGATCTTAGTTCATTTAAGTCCTGTAAAACAGCCAAACGATCTTTGATATCAAATGATTTATTTTCTACCACTGTGCCTTTACATTCGAGATCAGGAACCCACATTCTTGCCCAAATAGGACCTCATATGGAGTGACCCCTCCTAGAAAACTTCTTGGCAAATTGTTTTATGAGGGATGGACCCCATAAAGATGTTTGACTCACCCATCACCCGAACCTAATACCCTAGCTGTTATAGACTGCTTTATGTCCCGGTTTTTCCTTTCCACAACCGAATTTCCCTCAGGATGGAATGGAGAGGAGTACCGCAATGCAACGTCCAAACTGGCCATGGCTTCTTTGTAAGCCCGAGAGTTAAACGCAGGGCCCTGGACGGAGTGTAGCGTGCCTATTGCGTATGTGCCGATTAAGACTCACAAATCTTTTATAACAGTTCGAGCGTCAGCCGAGCACTGAGGCCACATCCATAGGAACCTTGAGCACGAATCCACTGCGACCATGTTATATTTATAGTTACTATCCCTTTGCTAGGGACCGCAGTGATCCAGGTAAACAAGCTAATGGTTTATCTGAAATTAACAGGGGTGTCTGCGCAGGACGTTTCACTGTAGAGACTTTCATATTCTGGCATATTTCACATTCCATAACATAGTTCTTAGTCTGTATCCTAATGCCAGGCCACCGATATCTGTTTTAATAATGATACTGTGGCGGAAAAACCTGAATGGGCAGAGGCTACCAACTCATGTGCTGCTAGGATTAGTCCTAATCTACGTTCCATGTTTGGAATTACCGTATCCCCCACTCCAGGGATTCGAGCAAACAGAACGTTGTTCGCATCAATTATATATGAGTATTTGAGTGGAACAGTTTTAGGTAACGCTGCACCACTGCCTTTGCTTGAAGCATTGACAACCAACAATATCTCACTGTTTATTTTCATTTTTGAACGAGTGATTGCAGCTACGGAAGCCGTTTGCACAGCCCCTTTGCGGCTTCGTCAGCCAATGAATTCCCTGCAACATGAACGCCATCACGTTGATGACACAGCGTGTGTATCATGTGAGTGTTTTGTAGTCCATTTCGCAACTGAACTACTGGTTCCCAAAGCGTTTTATGCTTTATTGTGCCACCTTTTGCATATTTGAAACCATTTTGAAGCCAATTCTGTAAATATTCATTGTATGATTGTACACAGTAAAAAGAATCACACACTATAAGTTGGGGAATTCACAATCCATATTTTCAAGTGCCAATTTGAATGCTTGTAGTTCAGCTCGCTGAGCAGTGCAATCTCCTAGAGATTGTGTTATAGTGACCATTGGTTGGAATTTACCATTGCGCATATGACCTTTAATGATCGCGCATGCTGCACTGTAAGCTTACTTACTCCACGTAGCAGGTTGTGCTGATCCGTCAGTATAAATTATGAATTCATACTGGTCAAGAGGGAGAATCTCAATAGGCAGAGGACATTCATGTTCGTATTGCAGGAATGCTTGTGTTTATAAATAAGGATCAAAAACATATTCAACATCTGCAGCAAGAGAATTAACCCATTGTATCCATCTTGGATGTAAAGCTTTTGCATTCGGAATGCTCGCTTTTGTAACTGCCTCTAAGGCTGGTACTATAGTCATGACAATAATGCGTTTCCCCTGAGCTAGAGCTCTATCTTTTGCTACAGCGGTTTGAACTGCTGTCAGAATTTTTTCTGTCAAAGTGATTCGCATTTCCGCTTGTGTATACAAATGTGATTTGTATGCAATTGGTACTTTTTCACCTTCATTAAAAGTTAAGTAGGTGAATCCGAATTGACCCGAAATTATTCAGATCACTAAATTACGTGTATTTACGCGTGTTTGTAAGTGATTTGTTGCTAACAAGTCAGCTTGTAGTGAACGCAGGATTTGTGTGTGTTCCTGTGTCCAATCTTTGATTTTGAAATCAGGTTTCATTAGTTCGTAGAGAGGTTCAACCCTTTCTGCATAATTTAGAATTCAAGTTCTTCCAAAATTCAGGAAACCTAGAATCGACTAAGTTTTTCAGCGTTTTTGGAGGTTGGAGCAGCGCACACTTTTCTAAAAAGTTAGCTGCCAGGCTTTTGCCTTCACTTGAAAGTTCATATCCTAGGAAAAGGACATTGAGATGGGCAATTCTAGATTTTAAATTTGAATTTATAACCTTCAGAGGCGAAGCCCAGTATAATTGTGTTCACCCTGTTCAAATGCCTATCCAGGTCATCATCTGTCAGATAGATATCATCGACATATGACAATGCCTCATCATCATAAATTTGTAGTAACTCTGTTACCCTTGCTGAGAAGAACCCCGGGCTGTTTTTGAACCCTTGTGGAAGTCGACAAAATTGACGCTGTGTCCCATTATTGAGAAAGCTGTTAAGTACCTGCTTTCCGGTGCCATGTTTTGACAAAAGAAACCATTTGAAATGTCCAATGTGGTTTTTTATATTCTACGCACAATGTTATTCATTAATGCTGTACTATGTGCATTTTGCACTGCAAATGTTTTGGAACAAGTGTACAATTGTCTGTAATCCAAAACTAGACGATATGTATTGTCTGGTTTGGATACAGGAAACAGAGGATTGTTCATTGAGGAGGTGCATGTTTCAATCACCCCTTGGTATTCAAGTTGATCTAAGATCTCCCTGACCTGATTTTTTAGCTTCTTGCTTTATTGGGTACTGCCTTTGTGCAGTAGGTTGATTTTTTAACTGGATTTTATGGGGAGGTGAGACCCCATCCCATCATTCATGATTTTTGTATAATGCTGGGGCCTGGGCTACTGACCATTTCCTGGCATAAGTATATTTTAAATGTATAGGAACATGGTTAGAGAAGGCTGGCATAATGATGTCTTTGCCATGTGGGCACTCCCGGACAAATTTATGTGGACAGTCTTTTTCTGCTAGAAGTATGTCATAGCCCCTTGAAAATTTCTCCCAAAAGAGTGATTTCACTTTTCTTGGTATGTCTCCCTTCATAGGGAGTGTTCTCATATAACGTTTGTGGAGAACTAACCCTGGTGTCTACAGTTTCAACTGTTATGTACTCATTCAAGTCCACTGTCTCCATAAGTTCCTTCAGGTTTGGCGAGCTATTGTTACTTCTGCTGCACTGTCCCGCATTGTCTGAGCCCATTCTCCGCTCTTGATGTGTCCTCAGGATTTTCGGCATGTCTGATCTTCAGACCTGCTACCTTCTTCTTGTGGAATTGAGGTTTTGGTTTGTTTTTCAGAACGTGTTGATCGTCTCTGGACTTCACGCATTCTTCTTTGTGATCTGACTGTCCTCTTCTTTCGGATGTCTGAAGATGTCTGAAAGATACGAGAGGAACGTGTATCAGTATCTTGATACCTGTCAGGTTTTTTCAAATTATCACAATTCCTGAGATTATACCTCCTATCAGAGTGCTCCTTTTGAGGAGACCTACCTTGGGATTGAGAACATTTCTCTTTTGATTGTTATTTTTTGTTTTTCCACTTCTTTTTAGAAGATGTAGGATTGTGTTTATAGCGTCTTTATCAGGACCCTCAGACAGTTGTGGTTTAAATGTGTAATTCTATTAATTCGTGTATTTGATTAAGTAATTCCTTATCTGACATTGCCTCAATGTCAGTATGAGGTATTGCAGCCGGCTAAAATCAGCCATGTTGCTCCTGGTCTTCCTAGTGGACCAAGCCTGGTAATGTGGTTATAATGTTTTAGGGCGCCTTTAAACCAGAGCTGATGCTCCTGGTATGTGAGTGGAATTTCAACATCCTTGAAGGGAATGTATTCCTCAGGTGGTTCATATTTTTTGAAAAAGTGACACATTTGTTACTGGATTTGATTCTGGGAATGTAATCCGCAAATAGAATACCTCTGTCTGAAAAGATTCATATGCCTCTATCACAAAAACCGCTCTACCACCTCTTGGTGTTAGGACATGTTTATAAGATTGAGAGTGACGGCTCTCCTTAAATATGGATGGATATTTATAACACCCTCATCGGTTTCATTTAAATCTGTAGTATTAAAACCTGTTGCGACTTCGTCAGACATTTTTGTTTAATGAAAAATGTAGAACAAGTTTCAAGCGAATAAAGATAAGGTGCACAATATTTTGGAACACTGTATCCTTCAACGTTGAACAAACCAAACAGCTATTACATAGGATTTTCGTCCTACTCAGCTATGGCGGATATTATCCCTACCCACTCCAGACGTCTTATGGAGTATTATGAGTAGGGTTCTCTAAGAAAAGCACGACTGAGTTACTTCAGTATCTAGCGTTAAATTAGTGCCTTACCAAACCGTTGGGCGCCATGTAGTGTAGTTCCTATATCCCGGATATGATCTGCGCATTGGAATAACATACACTATAGATTTGACATAGGACTAAGGTCAGTATGCCCCTATCGAGTACATTAAACTTAATTACTTGTGTGTGCCAGTTAACTCAGAGGTCACTAGACACTTCTTGAATAAACAAGAAGGGATTAGTTTCTGAAAACCGCATAAACATGACTACTTTGTTTCCCTTAGAATCGGAACGCGTCTCAGAATCGTGGAAACAATAGATGGCCGTTTCACTCAGTCAATCGTGCATGCTTAGTTTCTCCAGAGTTACACAGAAATAGACGGGCTTTTCAATAAAAGGGGTTTATTGAACAGTCTTGTTTCTCGTGTAAGAGATATGAGCTGTTACAATCATTAGACAGTAAGCACGATATAATACGCACAGCGTAAGCAGTAAGAATACTGCAATAGCATTGCCTTTTAGCTATGACATAATCATATACATACATAAATAATACAGGCTAAAAAGTGAATACTCGTCTGATGCTTCTAAATAGTTCTACCCCAGTGTACCTAAAATAAGTGTAGTACGAGGTAAGAAGTAGGTGCTGTTTTCTATAGTATGGTATATACTAAGTTTATATGCCAAGAGTCCCTCCAGGTTTTAGTCAGCTCCATACCTTTAGAATGAGAGGTGGGAATCTCTTTCCGGGTCCCAAACTCTAACACCCCGCGAAGGGAGTCAGAACACTGGAAGCTGGATTCTCTGCGAGCAGGAATGACCGCGTCTGGCCAGTGCGTCAGGCCTGGATATGGTCTCTTCCGAACTTGCCATGGCGACCCATGCAGTCAAGTCGTGCTGAGTCGTGCTGTGGTTTGCCATGGTAAGGGAAGGTATATTTATACCTGGAAGATGCTTAGGAATGCTAGCATTCACGTAAAGTCGGGCAGAGGAAGACGTCATGGATGAACCCCTAAAGAATAGTAGTTCATGCATAATAGAGGAGTTCTTGGAGAAATCAATAATCCATGCTAGGTAAAGTCCCGTTCGGCTTAAGGGTCTGGTTTCTAAGAACTCATTGTGACGTGGGATAGACGGATGTAGGTGACCATGCCTGTATTTGGTTAGATTGGCTAAAGCCTAAATAAGGACTGGGAATCTATGCCTACATAAGGGCAATGCGAATTGTGCCTATATAAGGACCTGATTCAGGGAAACCTTGATACGGGTATCTAAATCGAAACAATTCATGGGTAGACCCGGTCCAGAAGCCATGCATAGGTAGACCCCGTCCATAAGCCATGCTCAGGTAGCCCCCGTCCAGAAGCCATGCACAGGCAGACCCCGTCCAGAAGCCATGCACAGGTAGACCCCATCCAGAAGCCACGCACAGGTGGACCCCATCCAGAAGCCATGCACAGATAGACCATGTCCAGAAGCCTTGCACAGGTAGACCCCATCCTGAAGCAATGCACAGACGGACTCCGTCCAGAAGCCATGCACATGCAGGCCCCATCCAGAAGCAATTCACACGTAGACCCCGTCCAGAAGCCTTGCACGGGTTGATCTTGTCCAGAAGCCACGCACAGGCAGACCCTGTCCAGAAGCCATGCACAGGCAGACCCCGTCCAGAAGCCATGCACAGGCGGACCCCGTCCAGAAGCCATGCACAGGCGGACCCCATCCAGAAGCTATCCACGGGTAGTCCTGGTCCAGAAGCCATGCACAGGTAGACCACGTCCAGAAGTCCTGCACAGGTAGACCACGTCCAGAAGCCCTGCACAGGTAGACCCCGTCCAGAAGCCTTGCACGGGTTGATCTTGTCCAGAAGCCTTGCACGGGTTGATCTTGTCCAGAAGCCCTGCACAGGTAGACCCTGTCCAGAAGCCCTGCACAGGTAGACCCTGTCCAGAAGCCCTGCACAGGTAGACCCTGTCCAGAAGCCCTGCACAGGTAGACCCTGTCCAGAAGCCCTGCACAGGTAGACCCTGTCCTGAAGCCCTGCACAGGTAGACCCTACCCAGAAGCCCTGCACAGGTAGACCCTGTCCAGAAGCCCTGCACAGGTAGACCCTGTCCAGAAGCCACGCACAGGTAGACCCTGTCCAGAAGCCACACAGGCAGACCCTGTCCCAAAGCCACACACAGGTAGACCCTGTCCAGAAGCTACACAGGCACACCCGGTCCAGAAGCCGTGCACAGGTAGGGATCACTGACAGAATATCGAATGTCAGAATATCGATCTACAACAATATCGCAGCAAGAATATCGAAGTCAAGAATCATCCTATCTTCATTATGGTAAGTACAAAAATATCGGAAAACAAATATCGTCAAAAATATCGTTGTTAAAAATATTGTTTTTTTAGTTAAAAACATAATGTAAAATAAAGTAAATACATATAATTAAAATACAGTTAAAAATATTTTAAAATGTTTAAAAATTATAAATATATATAATTTATCAATACATTAAATATATACACATAATATATAATATATACACTTAAGGTATTAATGATTATTTTAATAACAAATTATTTAAACAATATTATAAATTATGAATACATCTATACACAAACCAATAATATAAATAAGAATTAAATAACTATATGTCACAAATTAAAAAAAATATTTACTTGCATCTCTATGTTTGTAATATATGCCATAGAGTGTACTTGCAAACTATGGTATATTGGCAGCACCACTTGCATGGCGAAGAAACGCATCCTGGAACACTGCAGGGCCATTACCAACTTCGACCATAAATATCCCGTTGCACGACACTTTAGGGACAAACATTTTTCCAACACCAGTAAACTACGGTTTATCCTCCTAG
The DNA here is from genome assembly GCF_964204655.1 of Triturus cristatus. NCBI lineage: Eukaryota > Metazoa > Chordata > Amphibia > Caudata > Salamandridae > Triturus > Triturus cristatus. Next base: position 1,208,752,299 of record NC_140584.1, on the reverse strand, counting down.
AACAAATAGAGAGAAACCCCAGGGGCGGTAACAGAGTTCTCAAGTTGAGGCAAAGGGAATCAAAATCTATTATAGATTTTCAGACCAAGACCCCGGGTGGGTTAAATCAGGAAGAAGAATTGTCCGTACATCTCAAAGAATGAAATGTCTGGAAGGTATGATCTTAGCGTCTGCTTGTAATGCATCCTCTATGTTCGTGACTGTGTGGATACTGTGTTTAAGAAATATTCTGCATACTACACATTAGTAGCAGATTTTAGAATCTGGTTTTAATAAGGGTTTCAATTTGTGTTATTTGTTTATTTTTAGGAAGGAAGGAAGGGGCCCATTCACCTGAGTTAACCTACACGGGCCGCCTACCTTTTCTTTCTCCCATTTATTACTTTTCTCCCCAACCCCCTTTTTTCTCTTTTTTTCTTCTGCACGAGCACGAGACACTGTGGACAATATGACAGCCTATTATACGGTAGAGACAATGTTTTTCTCTTTCCTTCTGGTTCATCTGGATGCTCTTTGGCACTTGCCAACAGGGTTGTCTTGATATCACCAATATGACATTATTAATAACATTGGTACAATATAGGAGCAATGCTGATATTTTTGTTATTACAACAATGACGTTGTCTATTATGGGAAGGCATTCTCCTAACACACATCTAACAAGCTAGTTGTCTGGCAAGCAACATACATAATAACGTGTTTGATTATGAACATTGCATTATTCCGCAGGCTCAAGACAACACCAATGTTGTTTATTTGTTACAATATTAGATTAGATTTGTTGTAAAGGATATGCCAACAGTAACACTCTAACGTAGAATATTTACGATTTTGTCAATCTCAAAATAACTCGTTTTGGGCATGTGCAATGTGCTGCCGATGATGATGTTCAATGTGGTAACCGAGCGACAACAATGCGACTATGCTCTTAACCTTTCAGTAGTTTTATACTCATGAATTAATAAGTAGAATATACCCATGACATAGAAGGTACGATGACAAGTTAAAACATGCAGTCTTATTATAAGACCATATTGTTAATTATGATTATAGTGGACTCGCTAAGACTCACTTATAAGAGCAATGTTGTCCACAGCGCTAAGAGCAATGCTGCAGAAACGTTTTTTGCAGTTCATTTATGGATTTGATAAGAATAGACTCGTTAATTGTTGTCCTCTTTTTGTGTTTACTGTATGAGAACAGTGAAAGATATGACAATGTTTATTAACGTGCATTATTTGCAATTGACAAAACGGGTCCAAATGATGACAACATTAACAACACAAATGTGCATTTAACACAAGGTTTATATTTGATTTCAATCTGTGTTCATCTTTCACATTACGATGTCCTCTTTCTATGTTCATTGTCGTTTACGATATATACGCTGTTCTACACAGTGCCGGTGTCTACATGTGTTTATAACAAACAAGAGCGACCCATATGTCCCTGTGAACTGGGTATTACTATTAAGTAAGAACAATGTCCACAAGGAACTTATTCACAATGATCCATTAGCAAATATGGAGTAAAAGTTATACTCCCAGCCGATTTAATCAAGAAGCAAAAGCAATTTATTGCACAATTCACAATTATATCATAAACATTTTAGTTATTCTCACTGGGTTCTATTCTCACTTTTTTCACCATCTTTCTTTTGTGCCTGAAAAACTAAAATGTTTATGATATAATTGTGAATTGTGCAATAAATTGATTTTGCTTCTGTTGAAGTAAATAAGTTCTCCAGACTAACTAAGTACGTTTTCCTTGGCTTCTTGATTAAATCGGCTGGGAGTATAACTTTTACTCCATATTTGCTAATGGATCATTGTGAATAAGTTCCTTGTGGACATTGTTCTTACTTAATAGGTGTCTACATGTGATCAAGCCTTTTGGTGAAACGCATTGTGTGAATAAACAGCAGTTAATTACAGTGGTGTTGGGTCTTTGATTCCTGAGAGCGCGCGGATTGAAAAAGTGATAATTGTGGAATTAAACAGCCGGTTATCTCCGCCGGCGTGCGCGCCACTCTCCACGGGTCCATTCAAGTTCGGAAGGAGTCGTTTTTGTATGTACTTAACAAAAGATATATAACATACATATAAAATACATAAAAAACACTAATATAAATATCGATATTAGTAACAGATATTTTTGCTATCGATATTACTAACTTCGATATTAACAAAAACGGTATTTCTTACCTTCAAGTCGATATTCTGGTCGTCGATATTCTTGATTTCGATATTCTATCCCTATGATATTTCAAACTCGATATTACTGTAGGTCGATATTTCAAACTCGATATTTAGACTGCTCCCACAGGTAGACCCCGTCCAGAAGCCATGCACGGGCGGACCCCATCTAGAAACTATGCACAGGAGGACCCTGTCCACAAGCCGTGCACAGGCAGACCCCGTCCACAAGCCGTGCACAGGCGGACCCCGTCCACAAGCCGTGCACAGGCGGACCCCGTCCACAAGCCGTGCACAGGTGGACCCCGTCCACAAGCCGTGCACAGGCGGACCCCGTCTACAAGCCGTGCACAGGCGGACCCCGTCCACAAGCCGTGCGCAGGCGGACCCCGTCCACAAGCCGTGCACAGGCGGACCCCGTCCACAAGCTGTGCACAGGCAGACCCCGGCCACGTGCCACGCACAGGCAGACCCCGTCCAGGAGCCACGCACAGGCAGACCCCGTCCAGGAGCCACGCACAGGCAGACCCCGTCCAGGAGCCACGCACAGGCAGAGCCCATCCAGAAGCCATGCAAGCCACTCACAGTCCGACCTCATGCGGAAGCCTTGCACAGGCAGACCCCGTGCAGAAGGCAGAAGCCACACACAGGCAGACCCCGTGCAGAAGCCACGCACAGGCGGACCCCGTCCAGAAGCCATGCACAGGCGGACCCCGTCCAGAAGCCACGCACAGGCAGACCCCGTCCAGAAGCCACGCACAGGCGGACCCCGTCCAGAAGCCACGCACAGGCGGACCCCGTCCAGAAGCCACGCACAGGCGGACCCCCGTCCAGAAGCCACGCACAGGCGGACCCTGTCCAGAAGCCACGCACAGGCAGACCCCGTCCAGAAGCCACACACATGCACATCCACATTTTCATTGCTTCTCGCGCTTCCTGGTGGCTCTCGCTGCCCGGTCAGCTGTGCTAAAGCTGTTTAGGTCTCGGCTAGCGAAGGCTGAGCTTGCGCAGTCTCGCTCGCCAGATTTAATGTTTTCAGGAGTGGGGCTTTAACCTGCCCCTTTTTTTCCCTCTTCTCCATTGGCTTGCCTCTTAAATGCTGGTCAGCCATTGGAGAAGAGCTTTGTCACTCCAAACAATCCCGTCTTTTTCAGATTCGTGGGCGTGTTTTTTCGATTCTTTCTCTTTTTTTTAACACGCCCATAAGACAGCGAGTCTACGGCATGTCTTGCTCAAGGGATTTTGTTTTAAAAGTCGAATAAAACCAATTGTCATAGGTTTTTGCTCAGGGGATGTTAGAGTGGTGCAGCTATGGCGCTCTTTGTTAAAGGCAGTGGTGAAGTTACTACCGCACCACGTTCATGCTGTCTCCCTTACATGTGCAGAAAAGTTTTAGCAAGATTCTTTAAGGACGAAGCACACGATTAAACGTGTGTTACAAGGCTGGCGATTTTCACCTCCATCTTAAACTTCTCCGTGAAATCAACAGGTGGATAAACTGCAAGAAACATCTATAATGTTTTTGTTTTGGTGTGTTGGGTACATAGACACAAAAAACGTATTGTTAGTGGGGCTGCGAGATGAATATAAAATGAGCTATTGTGTGCAGTAGCCAGCAAGACCAATGGTAGAAAGTGTCTTATTTTTAGTGTCATTGTGTCGGACAGGTGTGAAAATGTGATACTTGCCAGACAGCCGGGTATACGGCAGGAAAGGTTAATTGACCATTGCATGTAGCGTTGCAAACTGTGTAATAGGTAGCCAGCCAGCTATCAGAAAGTGTTCTATTTATCACACTGCCTATCAAATAGCACTCTGCTGAACGACGAGGATTTAAATCAGGTGAGCGGTGGACATGCCTCACTTGCCTTACTACAAGTACCAGAAGGCCCTACGTCTGCGCGAATTAAACTGGTAGTCCGGTCGCTCCATGTTGACTGTACACAAGCACTACAGTATTGGGCTATGCATTTAAAAACAGTGTATGACTTGGTTTGTAGAATCCGTTGATTTCATGATAAAAAATCGGGGCCCGAAACATTGTCATTCTGACACTGAGTAATCTGGCAACTCTGTGTGTGTGGGAGGCTCTGTGTGTGTGTGAGGCTCTGTGTGTGTGTGGGCGGCTCTGTGTGTGTGGCTTTTTTTGTAGGTGGCTCTATGCGTGGTGGCTCTGTGTGTGGGTAACTGTGTGTGTAGGTGGCTCTGTGGGTGGCTCTATTTGTGTGTGGGTTGCTCTGTGTGGGTGGCTCTGTGTGTGTGGGTGGCTTTGTGTGTGTGGCTCTGTGTGTGGGTGCAAATGCAAAAGGTCTCGCATTTGAGAGTGATTAAGCTATTGGCATTGTAAATAACAATGCCGTTTCTTTAAATGTTTTAAAAACAAAAACATAAACAAAAATAATGTCATGAGCAATGCCAATAGCTCTAACTTTAACAATGCCGAGACCATTGCATTGTAAATGCTTGTTTTCTGAATGTTAATGCTCTGTGTGACTGAGAGCGTGAACCTTTGCGCCATAGAGATTTTTGACCTCAGACTCATCACATGGATACACTCCTATTTTTAAGTCTCAGTAGAATCAAGTCTGAATGTGCTTCAAGGGCGAGATATACATTTATTGGTCCCATCGCCGTGGGGTCCGTGAGGCACTCAATGTGGTAGAGTGACCAGAAATGTTCTAAATTTATTCATCTGCAACTGTCCTGAGTGTTTACAGTCATGAGGACCATGTACCGCTGTAGTAAATATATGGAATCTAATGTTCAGAACTCTATAGAAGTGGGTTCTCTGGCACGAGGAGAGCGTTTTTCACACTGTTTGAAAAGCTGCCCTGTACCCAAGTCACTGTGGGGAAAGCTGCTGTCCCTGTACCCAAGTCACTGTGGGGAAAGCTGCCCTGCACCCAAGTCACTGTGGGGAAAGCTGCCCTGTACCCAAGTCACTGTGGGGAAAGCTGCTGTCCCTGTTCCCAAGTCACTGTGGGGAAAGCTGCCCTGTACCCAAGTCACTGTGGGGAAAGCTGCCGTCCCTGTACCCAAGTCACTGTGGGGAAAGCTGCTGTCCCTGTACCCAAGTCACTGTGGGGAAAGCTGCCCTGTTCCCACATCACTGGGGGGAAAGCAGCCCTGTACCCAAGTCACTGTGGGGAAAGCTGCCCTGTACCCAAGTCACTGTGGGGAAAGGTGCCCTGTACCCAAGTCACTGTGGGGAAAGGTGCCCTGTACCCAAGTCACTGTGGGGAAAGCTGCCGTCCCTGTACCCAAGTCACTGTGGGGAAAGCTGCCGTCCCTGTACCCAAGTCACTGTGGGGAAAGCTGCCGTCCCTGTACCCAAGTCACTGTGGGGAAAGCTGCCGTCCCTGTACCCAAGTCACTGCGGGGAAAGCTGCCGTCCCTGTACCCAAGTCACTGCGGGGAAAGCTGCCATCCCTGTACCCAAGTCACTGTGGGGAAAGCTGCCCTGTACCCAAGTCACTGTGGGGAAAGGTGCCCTGTACCCAAGTCACTGTGGGGAAAGCTGCCCTGTACCCAAGTCACTGTGGGGAAAGCTGCCCTGTACCCAAGTCACTGTGGGGAAAGGTGCCCTGTACCCAAGTCACTGTGGGGAAAGGTGTCCTGTACCCAAGTCACTGTGGGGAAAGGTGCCCTGTACCCAAGTCACTGTGGGGAAAAGTGCCCTGTGCCCAAGTCCCTTTGGGGAAAAGTGCCCTGTGCCCAAGTCACTGTGGGGGGGAAAAGCTGCCCTGTGCCCAAGTCATTGTGGGAGAAGCTGCCCTGTACCCAAGTCACTGTGGGAATAGCTGCCCTGTACCCCGGCCCCTTCCAGAACCCCTGCTTTTGAAAACCTTTTTCTAAAGCGCTGAGTATCGCAATCTGCACAAGGTGTTTGTAGCTGTCGGGTCACTCATTCCCCAGTGGACTTTAAACATTGGTAAATGCAATAAAACATCTCTTGTAACAAACTGATCCCTGCTCGTCAGCTTAACACGCTCGAGGGGCTGGGGCCGCTCGGTGCAGCATCTAGGAACAGGCTGTAGGATGTAGGACTCCTACCCTTACCCCTGCTTCGGGGTCTGCTTACAAACCTCACGAGGCCGGAGTCACCAGAAACAAGCATTTGCAATGCAATAGGTGTCGCATTTACGCAAGTTTAAGCTATTGGCATTGTAAATGACAATGCCTTTTATTTATGTGTTAAAAACTAAAACAAATCCCGGCCTGTCCCCCCCCCCCTATTCCTGTGGATCGGTAGGGTCCTCCCCAGGGGAGCTCATAATGCTGCTTTGACTTTTGCTGCCTTGTGGATTTGTTTGTGGTTTCTTATAAAAAATGGAACCGCCATTTGGGGGGTCCGGACGGTGTGGCCGCCAACGCTTCCCTCGACTTCTGGGACCTTTATCACTTGCCGCTTGTGTTTAATGACTGTATTTTATGCTCTCACTGTTTGCTAGCGGCCGGCCTGAAGGTTGTAGGCCCATCTTTGTATATCTTTTGCATTCTGTAATAAAGGTTTCAAAAAAAAAAAAAAAAAGAAAACAAAAATAAAAGGCATTGTTATTTGCAATGTTAATAGATGAAACTTTTGTAGAAGCGAGACCTATTGGTTGCAAATGCTTGTTAGATTAGTGAGTAGAAACCCTCCCTTTCGGCCCGCACTGCAAATTAATTAATTAAACAAGCGTGGCCGCTAAAGTGGAAGCAGACCGCGCAGCAAATAAAAAAAAATAGTGCTGACTCACTTATGAAGGAGACCGTGTAACGCCACAAGTAAAAGATCCAGTCCTCATGGGAGGTAACAAATGGCGACAGGGCAGTAACAAGGAGGCACTAACAAGCCTCATTATCAATCGAAAACCAGCATTTACCAGGAACGACACCAGGCAATCAAAAATATGGGCAGAGAGCAGGCAAGGCTTCCACACCGTACTCGACTACTGCATGCCTCGCAGAGCGAGTAGTGCTTGCGCGCTTCCGCAAAGCTCGACCTAAAAAGGAAATCAGTGCTGAGTATTTACTAAGTCACGGGGAGCATGGCCACGACGAAAGGTGTGCCCCACCAAGCAGCGTGACTGCCCGCCAGCCGATAGGGGAGTGCATGCTCTGCTGATCTGCTGGCTGGCCCACGACGTAGGTGAGGAGCGGAGAAGGGAGGTGCGACAAGTTAGCCCTGCCGATCTGGGCGGCTGTGGGTGCTCTGGCCTGTCCCCATTAAGATCCTACCCCTGAGCTCTGTGCAAGTGGGTGCGGGGGCACGCAGGGACAGGAAATACCAGTGGTACCCCCCCTCCACCACTGCTCCCTAACTGTCCCCCCCTATGGTCCTGACACGTTGAAGAGTGGAGGGTCAAGGCCCCAAGGAGACACACTGGGCTGGATTGACGATGCATCTGGGAGTGCAGCCTGGGGCCCCCTCGAGGGCCCATCGCGTCGACAGGACCCAATGGGCAGAGACTCACGACCCCATACAGACCCTCTTCGCACTTGGGATCCCCAGCCCGGCAAGCGGCGGTGCAGGGCATAGCAGAGTGGTTCCGGGCCCAACCGGTCAGTGGTACAACCCCGTAAAAAGGTGTGGCAGATATGGTGGGGGCAAAGACGGGGAAAAAGTGCAGCAGAGTAAGATGGAAAGATATGTTCTCCCTTAGCTGGGACACATTGACTGTGGGGCCAAGCCAGACTCACAGAGAGAAGAGGAAGAGGGCACATGAACCGTCGCTACACAAGATCATGGCAGCCATACAGAGCATAAAGGCCACACTGAACCCAAACTCAAATCTTTGGTGGCCAAATGACACTGATTAGAGCAGATTTAAATAAAGAAAAAGAACGACACCGAGACACACGTCAAACGGTGGCAGCTATCGGCGCGACCACTGAGCAGCTTAAAAAACAAGTCACCTCCCTTCTCAAAGATAACGCTGCTATACAAATGCGACTCGAAGACATGGAAGGCAGGTCTAGGCGCAATAACATACGCCTGGTGGGGGTTCCAGAAAAAGCCGACAAGCCCTGCACTGATCTCTTCGTGGAGCAATTTATCACTACTGTGCTCTAAGAAACTGGCTCTATATATACTGCACCAAAGTGAGGTACAGTGTGTATAGAGTCCAAGGGTCTCCAGAGGTTCGGAAGAGGTTAAAGTTAGATAGAACCTTACTCTCTAGAGTGGTAGCTTGGTCGAGCAGTAAGGCAGTATCAGAGGACAGTGTTGAGCATTTGATGTACACACTCAGTCAGCAAATGAATTCACACACTCAAGAACTGAACTCTAGGCCAATTGTTTTTGTGTAATAAATATACTGTTGTTTTATTTCTAGAACCAAGCAAGCCTGGCACAGGTAAGCATTAAATACTTTTCAGCTACAAGGTGCTGTTGTTGAATACTTTTAAAATACAGTAGGACTTTGTACCAATTCGAGTTTACAGGGGTTGCAAGGTAATGCACAAACTTAGTAGTCTCAGTACATAGGAATCAATAGGCTTTAGTAAAATGCAATTAGATTACTTTTACTAACACAGGGCTGGATCCTAGATTCAGCACTGGGACATTTCCTGAAAACAGTTGAGTAAATTTGTTTTAGTTAGAGGTAAGATTTTTAAAGAATATTATTGTATTTCAAAACTTGAACCGTAAAAACTTTTTCACATAGAATCACCTATGTTATCCTATGGGAGGAAATTCACTAGGCGGGTAAGTTACTTTAACATTACTTTTCTTACTTCGTGCTGGATACCTAGATTCATCACTGGGACATTTCCTGAAAACAGTTTAGAAAATCCTTTTTGGTTAATCGTGTGATTTTTAAGGTATATTCTCAGTTTTCAAAATTCAACACTTAGAAACTTTTTGGGAAAAAAAGTGTCAATGTTATTCTATGAGGAAAAATAGGTTATCGGTTTCCAGGTAGGTAATTGGTCTTTGGAGTTAGGGTCCTGGGGTTAGACTTAGGGGTCTCCCAGGGTCAGTGATGCACTGTTGTTGCACCCTCAGCGACACTCGGGCGGCAGGGTGCAGAGTGCTGTTTTGAGGTCGGGTGCCCTGTTGATCTCAATGGAGATTCTCCGGGACAAAGAAACACTGCAGGACGAGGATCTTCTAGGCGCAACCACCACTTCGAGAGGTAAGTTGGGATATTGAGGGTTGGTTAGGCCTCGTTGGTTTGGGCACACAAGGACGTGGGGCGTTGGGTGGAGGCAGTGCTTGAAATGGAAAAATAGAAGTACAGGTACTCTGTAGCAGAGTACCTGCTTGTTTCTGAGAAGTGCCGGTACTCTCCAATGAAAAGTATAGCATCTCTTGAGAAGTGCCGGTACTCTCCCTCTCAAAATAAAAAAAGTGCCGGTACTCCGTACCAGACTGTACCGGCCCATTTAAAGCACTGGGTGCAGGGGTGTCTTGGGACGTCAGATTTTCTTACCCGCTCTGGTCGCGGTGTTGGGGGTCCTCTGGATTGAGGCTGCAGGTGTCGTCAGGAGGCTTGAGGCAAGTCAGGGGTCGCCGGATCTCGGGTCAGGATGAACGGGGGGGGAGGGGGGACCTCCTCGTGGTGTTTTTCCACTCGAGCTCGGGTCTGGTTCAGCGGGTGCAGAGTGGGCTGGATTCACAGTTCCTGGCTGGCACCAGAAGCTGCAGTTTAAACACGTTCAGTGTTCATGGGAGAAACAGTCTGGAAAGGGAAGTCAGGCAGGTCCTCCGGGGTGTGTGAGGTTGCTGGCTGCTGGACACGCCGGGATTTTGCAGGAGCAGGTTCGAGGGGAGACAGGTCTGTAGGGCTGGGGCCACGTCAGTGGGCGTCGTCCTCTTGTTAGCTCTGCATGGTCTCTTCATCCTTCTCATCTTTTCTGATTGTTGCTGGATATGAGGAAGGAAGGTTCAGGGTGTCCCCTAAATACTAAATTTAGGGGCGTTACAGGTAGGTAAAGGGCAGGGACCAATGAGTCCCTTCCGTGGGGTGGGTACACCCCCTATTTTACCACTCTCCAGTGGGAGGGGGGCAGGAGCCTGTCCCTGGTTGGCTGGGTCCCTCCCATCCACAAGATGGCAGGGAATCGAAGTTGTGCTTCACCCTGCCTCCCCTACCTTTAGGGGTGGAGTTGGCAGAGGTGGGCACACCTCTCTTCCTCACTTGTTTTTCCCACCGGTTCTCCCACCCAGAGTGGGGGGTAGAACCAGTGGGGACCAGTTGCTGAAAGCAGCAAATGGTCTGGAGCGGCTCACAAAGGCGGCATGCGGTTGAAGCTTCTTCTTGATCCCGGCCCATCCTGGGGAGGAGGCTTGGCACCTTGTCCCAGGTTGTGCATTGTTTCAGGCCCCCGAGAGTAGCTGTCTCTTGCTTGACCCAGGGGTCCAGAATCAGGTCTGGTGGTGAAAGCCTGCGCAGCTACTCAGTCAGGTCACTGGTAGTTGGTTGTGTTTCAGGGGGCATCTCTGTGGTGCATTTTACATTAAATCCCACACTGGCATCAGTGTGGGTTTAATGTGCTGAGAAGTTTGATACCAAGCTTCCCAGTCTTCAGTGCAGCCATTATGGTGCTGTGGAGTTCGTAATGACAACCTCCCAGCACCATATAGTCTTAATGGCAGCACTGCACTTACAGGGCCCAGGAATGGACCTGGTTACTGTAGGGGTACAGGGCTCATGCACCTGTACCCTCACCACTGGCATAGGGCACCCAGCTAGAAGGGTGACTGATGTATGCCAGTGCAGTTGTTTGTGGGCACACAGGGATGTGTATATAGAGAAAGGGAGCGACCCCACTGACCAAGAGACAGGGTACCACAACAAAGTGTAGAAAGAATTTCTCTTGGACAAGCACCGATTTTCAATCAAGCCTCCAACCAACCATATAGTTCAGACACACTTATACATACATCTCCAGAATTGAGGGAAAAAGTTTTTTTTAAAAGCATGTAAGGGTGAAACCCCAAGGAAACAGCTGTATATAACAGAGAGATAAGTAACCAGGATCTATAAATTAAAACCACAGATACAATTTATTACATAATGTACCAAAAACATACAGGTAATAAAAACAGTCCAGTACATATATTGCAAATAAAAACTACCCAGAGAGACAGGACAGATGTGACAAATTAAAACATCAAAGTTGGTTCTTTAACACAGGAATCAAATTATAGACACCATCAGTCTTATAAAACATAATCTTTAATAGACATGAGGTAGTTCCTGGAAGTAACCGCAAAGAGAATTGGCGTTGACGTGTTTCGGTGGTGCCAAATGATTAAAGTGCCACCTTCTTCAGGACATATATATTTGTCTCTCTTCAGATCGATTAAAATATAAACAACCTAATAAAATAGAAGGATAACTACAAGCAGCATATACTACAATATATGCATCTTCTTGTTAAAAAACATACACAAGTCTTTATGCAGTTCAGGAATCCTTTAATCCCCAATCCTTAAGGAATCCCAACATAATCGTATTAAACCCTCATAAAACATTTAGTCAACCATTTGCCGCCCCCCATTTCCACAGTGCCATGATCCGTTATCAAAACTACATACACAACTGTTTACAAAGCAATGCCACAAAGGAATTATAAAAAAAAACTCCTGTGGCTCATATGGGGATTCACCCGTCTCTGAAGGGCAGTCTGGGTGGCTATTAATGAGCAGGAAGTCCTTCAAGTCTTAATGATCGATCTATTTTATACCCGAACGAAACCTGCTCTTCTTATGTTGATCACAGAATATGGAATAAAACTTACAGCTTAGAGGGCTAAAGCCGCTGGCCCCGAGTGCCATGATCTGCCCGCTTTAAACACAACGAGTATCTTGTGCTACACCGAGACGATGTAGTTACTACATAATTAGCTACTGGTACGAAATAAAAAATGAGCTTAAACTAACCTTATTTAAATTCTCTGTAGACAAACAGAACAATGCATATGTTCTGGTAGGATGACCAGAAGTCTAATCATGCGTATAAGCGCGCGATGGTTGCAGGGGCGTAGGAGACACTAAAATTCTGGGGGGGACAGGGACAACCTTGTGCACTTTCCAGTGACCCTATACAAATCACCGCCCGTTAAACAAATACAATTGCATACTTTCGAAGTGAAATATGGAGAAAAGCAGGCATGTAGTCACAGTTTGCATGTATGCTTTATTGTTATTTACATTCATATAGTAATGAGACCAAATGTTTAAAAAAACATATATATGAATCTTGCATCTTAATGCACAAAGCAAACAAAGGCTGCTGACTTAGGGTGGGGGCGTCGTGTTTGCAAGTGCATTATGGTTTGAAAAGTACCTGCTGCTGCATTCCTGGTCTCCAGCAATTTTCAGGCAACAATAAAAATGTGAAGATAACTTTGGTGGTTAATGTTCTTTTTTTGAGAGAGATCGAAGGCTTGTCTAGTAAAAGTTTTAATTCAAAAGGTCAGTGAGTTACTGCTTTTGTCTGAGATATTCTTTTGGTATTTGAAGTTTATAAGTTCAAATCCTAACATTGAACAGTGAGCTATTAACCGTCATCAAAGAGCTGCATAAAAACTTCAATGTATAGATTAGAACGTTATGATTTTTCCCCAGTCTTTCCCTATCCTAATGTTGGAAAATGGGTTCATTAGGATAGAAATCAATTCTGATTATTGAAGAGAACCCCCCAACCATGGTGTTATGTTTTACATTCTGAGTTTGTGTTTCTCTAGTGTTGCAAAGCCGCCCTGGGCACTCCCCAACTTTTTGCTGACTGGTACTGGTGGTACCTGACTGACTGACCCTGGCCTCTGCCTAAAAAGCCAGTGCTATTCTGAAAGAGGCACTTAAAAATACAGTGAAAACACCTACATACACTAGGGTGCACTATGGGTTAGGGTACCCCTATGATTGGCATGGCCTCTCCTATAAGGCCCTAGTACATAATAGGGCAGGGGGATTAGAACTACTTTTAAGTCCCTAGAATATAATAAGGCATGGCAGTTTAGAGGCCAGCAGCCCTTTCTGCGCTTGCATGTGTGCACTGCTGAAGCCTGAGGTCGGTTTAAAAGTAGCCCTGTGTTAGAGGGCTGCTTTTAAAATGCAAATTGTGCCCAAACCCGACTTTTGGGTTTGGGGAACTTACAAATTGATCAACTACAATGTTGGGGCAAAATTAAGTGGAAAAATGTTTTCCACTTAACTATGGCTGTATCATATTTGCCACGTAATACATCATCTGCTGCATAATCTAACGATTTCCTCCAAAACAATTTTGTAGCTCAAACGGATCCCAAATTACCAAAAGAAATGTGACTTGTGTTGCTGTGAAGTTTAGGTCCCTTTGCAAAGGTTAGTAAAGAAAACAATTCCTAAGAAAACAATTGGTCCCAGACACTCCTAATGACACTCAAATTAATACCTGTAGGAGAGTGTAGTATGCAATCAATTCATACAACCGAAAATGTATAATGTAAAGGCACATTCAACAGGGAAATCTCATAGATAAGAGGCCAACCAAAGTCAATTAAATTGCAAACATCAATTTATTTCCCGCTGAATCATATTCATAAAATGCAAACTTAGGGGCTGACTATGATGGCAGGCGGACTTCAGTACCACCGCCATCGAATCGGGGAATGGGACCGCTGGCCTTCAAGGTGGAGGCCCCACGATAGGCATTACAATGCGACTGCCACTACGGTGTTCGCAGTGCCTATCTTTTACATTGCAGCAGGTGCTGCTGGCTGCATCATCCGCCGCAAAGTAAAAAAAAAAGGAACATGTTAAATATATCGGTGCCTGCCACATGGTGCAGTGATATGTTGTGGGGCATCATAGATGCCCACCTCGACCCATGTCTGGGGGCCAGGGGTAAAGGGGCCTGCTACGTGCCCCCAATGTCCCTTTCGCCAGCATTTCCATGGCAGCTGAACCGCCATTGATAAGCTGGCGGGTAAGGGACATCGTAATCCCTGCTGCGGTGCATGGTAGGCACCACCAGCATTGTAGCAACCACGAGCCCCTCCACCACACCGGCGGGCTCAAGAAGCCCGTCGGGTGCGTTTTGGTTGGTCTTTCCGACCGCCAGGTAACCACCCGCCATTGTAATATGGCGGGCTGTGATGCAGTCACCAATGGCGGTGGGACCGCCACCGACGGGGTGACGTGGCGGTCCCACTGCCATTATAATCACCCCCTAAGTTTGGCGTGCATGCAAATCCTACATTGCCAACCCCTGGCAAGTTGCACTGCTAGTGCTGGAAAAAGGCCAATGGAGGTACCAATCGGTGAGGTGGACTGGCCTCAAGGGTCTTGTGACCTCAGTGACAGATTCACTGTCGATCTAGGATGTGCTTCTGGTGCAGATCAGAGCTTCCAAATCCCCTCTACTTCCACGGACGGAATGATTTCACAGTCACACACGCATACACACATCATACGCTGGTGGGGCCCATTACACCAACATTCACTACAAATCACACTATCCGTGCCCTGTAAAGGAGAAACCCAGCTTTCAATATGCTCTATCCGATCTGCCTATACTTTGAGGTCAATGCGACCTGCTGATTGCTGTAGATCTAGCAAAATACATTTCAAAGAATACACAATAAATCAAATAAACATGACCAGAAATAATCACCCGAGACAGGAATTCAAATAGATTGTTCATTTATCTAATATTTCAAGAAAAGCCAATTAAATGCAATTTCATTTCTCTCATATTTACCTATTCTGTCTAAATGTCAGATCCTAAGTCAGAAACCGGTCCACTGGAGAAAAATTATAGTCTTCTGTTGTCATGTAGAGTCATCGTCCTCTCCGTCAGCATAGGGACCTCGCATCATCAGCTCGGGAAGAAGTGGCGCCAGACCTCTCTAGTCTACGTACTTTTATACTGAAAATTACATTCTAAAAAGTATCATTTCTTTATTCAGAACGGATGAATGGCGGAAATAATGTCGTCTTGCAACATGAGCAAAAGTTCCCAAATATTGTCTGTCTGAAATGATGAATACAAAATGTAATGTCCATAATTTTATCCGTTACTTCTACGGATGTTTTTCCCAGATTAAATGTATCATTTTATGAGACCACCGAAAGTTTATGTAGTCAGATTTATTCAGTTGCTACAATTTTCTCATCCAGGGGTTTTTGGCTGCCAGCCTGGATTTGTTGTCATGTTCATGGCTTTTCAGTTCGACAAGAGGGCAAGGTCACAGGCAATGCGAAGCCTTCTTGCAAAATTTTCCATTAAGTCATCTACTCGACTGCAGGAGGTGGCCATCTTTCAGCAGGCCACAATTGTCAACTTAAGAGTAAAGAAACACAAAACATAATTACTGCATAGAAATGATTAAACAGTGTTATTCCCCAGCTAATGCCCTTATGTGTGTGTATTTATCTAGCCATTTGCGACATCAGAAGCTATTAATGCATGTTAATTATAAGCGCAAAACACCATAACATCACATAAGCAACATCGTTTTCTGTCAGTCTGCTCACCAACTTAGTTCACTTGTTATTTAGCCATGCAATAGCATTCCCACGTGTAATTCTCTTGTTAATAAGGTTGATTAGTCTACATTCGACAAACTATTTATCATTAATAATTATTCAGTAGTACTTTTAATTATAACATGCGAAAATGAAACAGGTATTCCGTTTTGGAGTAAAAACCCTGCTCCATCAATCCCCCCTTTGGTGATATATAATCACCACAAAAAATCAAAACCCAAAAAATCAATTTAGTTTCCCCTTTTAGAAGAATTTGAAATGTCTTCTTGTTCTTGTTTTAGACCCTTGTTTCCATCTCATCTTCCTTTTTAGTTTCTATATACATGCTTTCTCTTAATTCTTCAAGTTCTATTTCTTGTGGATCTCTTTCTGATTTCTTTTGTCTCTTTTTAACATTTTCTTTTACGATTTTCTTCTTATTTCTTCTATATCTACAACACATACATCCTAATCTAAGAATCAATAGTGCAACTATTACACAAGTTAATGGAAATAATATCTTACCAAAAATGGTACTACCTATTTTAGCTACAAAGTTCTTAATAGCAATCATCTTATTAGCCATTTTAGTCCAGATACTTTCAGCTTCCAGTGGTACTAATTCTTCATGCAAATCAGTAATATTTTTGATGTAAACTTTTAGATCTTTACTTTCGTCAGGAATGTAAGTGCAACAATGTTGAACTTTCAGCATTCCACAGACTCCACCCTCTTTTGCCAAAAGAATGTCAAGGGCAAGTCAATTTTGCATCGCCATAGCGCGCAAAGCAACCATTTCTGTATTTACCAAAAGAAAGCCTCCAGCGGTGCTTGTTGACAAGCGATCTACCACTGTTGACAGCTTCCGAATGCCATAGGCATTTAAAGAAATTCCCACTGCTGGAATCAAAGCTCCAAACATATCTCCTACAATTTCTGTCCATGTTTCTCTTCTATAGCGTGTTAAGGTGTTAGAATGTTCAGCATCATCTACTCTATCCATGTGAAAAATCTTTGGAAAGACCAGGCCAACATAACATGTACCAAACCAATGGTCAGGCAAACGATAATAAGCCTTGTTCCCACAAATATAATACACTCCCGGAAAAACTGGATCTTCTCCTCCTCTAAATCCCCATCCGGTTGCAATAAAGTATGTATCATGGCACTCACTAGTCCCTATGAAATAATAATCATATTGGGATCTCTTCCTGGTAATGCACAGCTTCCCTTTCTGTGGGGCATCTATAGCCATAGTTAGACTGGCTCCATTTTTCAACTCCTTTTCTTTCTCAATATCCCACATTGTGTCACTCATTTTATGCCCTTCTGCTTTCTTGTGTATGTTCAATCTTCTTCTCTCAACCATGTCTAGAAAATTCTTCTCTTCTCCTTTCAATTTGCAAGTTAAATTGTGCACATAGTCTAAGGTTAATTCTTTGGTTTCTAAAAAAATCTCACCTAAAGTGTTAGCATCTTTTGCAGGATTCAGTGCTTTATTCATAGGCAACTGCCCAAGAATATTATCTACATTAGACATATTGTAATCTAATTTCCCTAACTGATAAAATATACTAATCAACACACTACAGGAAATTCCATACGTAGCCGGAAGATGATGATAAGTCACTCCTTCCGAAACAGAGGCAGGTAATTGCATGCAAACGTAGCAATCCCTTACTTCCATTGTCTTTACGTACTCATACAACAATTTAGAAAAAACATTGCTAGAAAAATCGTTAATTGACCTATCTTTATGTATATGCACATTACTAGTTCTAGTTGGAACTACCTTTAAGGGACTCTTCCCTATATTAGTCTTGTTCTCAGTATGACCTTCTAAAGTGTCTATAGTTACTCTAAATGAAATCAGTAGAGCAAGCACGCTCCAAAGCAGCATTAATAAACCTGTACAGCAGCAGCACATTTTGCACCATCTTTTCAGAAAGATACATCTACTTTTATTCTCAGTGTTAGCAATTTTGTTAATCGGACCGTGTCTTTTGACTTAGCCTCTTCGACTCCTCTACTGAACTTTTAAGGGCAGCAAGTACCCACCAGATTATTAAACTCTACTATTTTTAGTATTACTTCTTATTCTCTTTTCCAAGTGATTTTTCCTTGGATTCACTCAATTTGGATTTTCATCACTTTTCACTGTCTCTTCATCATCATCAAACTGTATCAGGTCCTGAACATCCGTCTCTTCTCCAATGTCGGACAAGATAACTCTCAGGATTCCCACAGCTTCTTCTTCAGCAACCTCCTTCAGCAAAGCCTCCTCTGGACTTCCTTGGCTGTCCGCCTCTTCTCCTTCTTCAGGCAGTGCCACATACGTCCATTCCAGTGACTTGTACCTCTGGTTTGGTTTTCTTATTCTTTTGGCTCTTTCTGATATCTTTGTTTCTTCTTCTTCTTTAGTTGGATTCTGACTTGACACTTCGTTCACTTGTTCAGCTCTTGAAGAGTTAACTTGTGTCAGTCTGTACCTCAGTCTCTTTATCTTATCAATCAATCAAAACATTTATATAGCGCACTACTCACCCGGAGGGTCTCAAGGTGCTGGGGATGGGGGGTCCGCTACTGTTCGAACAGCCAGGTCTTGAGCTGCTTCCTGAAGGCGGGGTGGTCCTGGGTCAGGCGGAGGTGGGTCGGGAGGGAATTCCAAGTCTTGGCGGCCAGGTAGGAGAAGGATCTTCCTCCTGTTGTGGCTCTTCGGATGCGGGGGACGGTGGCGAGGGCGTGGCTGGTCGACCGGAGCTGGCGGATGGGAGTGTAGAAGTTGAGGCGGCTGTTAAGGTATCTTGGGCCTTGGTTGTGTAGGGCTTTGTGAGCGTAGGTGAGGAGACGGAAGGTGATTCTCTTGTTGACCGGGAGCCAGTGCAGGTCTCTCAAGTGTCCGGAGATATGGCTGTGTCGGGGGATGTCGAGGATGAGTCTTGCTGAGGCGTTCTGGATCCGCTGGAGTCTCTTCTGGAGCTTGGCGGTGGTTCCCGCGTAGAGGGCGTTGCCGTAGTCAAGTCGGCTGGTGACGAGGGCCTGGGTGACCGTCTTCCTGGTCCCGGTGGGGATCCACCGGAAGATCTTACGTAGCATGCGCAGGATATTGAAGCAAGACGAGGAGACGGCGTTGACTTGTCTGGTCATGGAGAGTGAGGAGTCCAGGATGAAGCCCAGGTTGCGTGCGTGGTCTGTTGGTTTGGGTGCGCTGCCCAGGGCGGGGGGCCACCAGGAGTCATCCCAGGCGGAGGGTGAGGAGCCCAGGATGAGAACTTCCGTCTTGTCTGAGTTCAGTTTCAAGCGGCTGGTCGTCATCCACTCGGCTACGTCTGTCATCCCTTCGTGTAGGTTGGCTCTGGCGGTGGCGGGGTCCTTGGTGAGGGAGAGGATCAGCTGAGTGTCGTCGGTGTAGGAGATGATGTTGAGGTTGTGTTGGCGTGTGATGGCCGCGAGGGGGCTCATGTAGACATTGAAGAGGGTGGGGCTGAGCGAGGAGCCCTGAGGAACGCCGCAGATGACTTCGGTGGCTTCTGATCTGAACGGGGGTAGGCGGACTCTATGTGTCCTCCCGGCGAGGAAGGAGATGATCCAATCCAGTGCCTTCTCCTGGATTCCGACGTTGCTGAGGCGCTGCACTAGGGTGCGGTGGCAGACAGTGTCGAATGCCGCGGAGAGGTCCAGGAGGATGAGGGCCGCTGTTTCTCCGTTGTCGAGCAGGGCTCGGATGTCATCGGTGGCCGCGATGATGGCGGTCTCGGTGCTGTGGTTAGCCCGGAAGCCAGACTGCGAGAGGTCGAGGGATCCGTTCGTCTCGAGGAAGGCGGCCAGCTGCTTGTTGACGGTCTTCTCGATGACTTTGGCCGGAAACGGGAGGAGCGAGGTGGGGCGGTAGTTTTTGAGTTCGGTGGGGTCCGCTGTTGGTTTCTTCAGCAGAGCGCTGAGTTCGGCGTGCTTCCAGCTCTCAGGGAAGGTTGCGGTGTCGAAGGAGGTGTTGATGATGTCCCGCAGGTGGGGTGCGATGACAGTGTCGGCCTTGTTGAAGACGTGGTGAGGGCAGGGGTCGGTTGGAGATCCGGAGTGGATGGTGTTCATCGTGCGGATGGTGTCTTCGGTGCTGATCGGAGTCCAGGTGCGGAGTGTGGTGGTGGGGGGCGTCGGTGCGGTCGTGGGGAGTGTTGGTTGAGTGCTGAAGCTGTTGTGAATGTCAGCGATCTTGTTGTGGAAGTAGGAGGCGAGGGAGTTGCAGAGGTCTTGAGATGGGGTGATGTCGTTGTTTCCGGCGTTGGGGTTGGAGAGCTCTTTAACGATGTTGAAGAGTTCCTTGCTGTTGTGTGCGCTGTTGTCCAGTCGTTCCTTGAATGCATTTTTCTTGGTGACGTGGATCAGTTGATGGTGTTTTCGGGTGGCGAGCTTGAGGGTGGTCATGTTGTCTGGTGTCGGGTCTCTGCCCCAGGCTCTCTCGAGGGCTCGGCAGTTCTTCTTGGAGCTCTTGAGTTCGTCGGTGAACCAGGGTGCTTTCTTGCTGCCGGGTCTGCTAGGCGGGGTCCTCAGTGGGGCGAGGTCGTCTGCGCAGCTGCTGATCCATTTTGTGAGGTTGTCGGCGGCCTGGCTGGGGTCCGCTGAGCTGGTGGGGGGGTGCTGGCTCAGGGATGCGGCGAGCTGGTCGGCTGTGATCTTGTTCCAGCTTCTGCGTGCGACTTGTTGCTGGTGGTGGTGGACCGTTGTTCTACTGAAGCTGAATCTTATTTGGCCAAAGATCACCTTTAGCATTTCTCTTTTGTTTCACTTCTTTATTGTTTCTTTCTCCAAGCCAAGTTCTCTTTCTCAGAACTCGTCCTCCATGTATCTCATTGTCACTTTCATCAGACTCTGTTTCAATTGTTTCTGGTTCGTTAACAGTTTTCTTTTCTTCAACAACTTCCTTTTCTCCAATAGTCTCTTTTTCCACCACTTGAGATTTCCCTGCTTCTGTCCCTCCTCGGTCCCCGACACGCAATCTTCTTGCTGTCTACTTGTCCCTTCACCTAGCTTGTTGTTGATGTTCCCTACACCTCCTCGGGGTTTTTCCGCAATCTGTCCCTCTCTGTCTTTGTCTGTCCCTTTTTCTTCACTATTTATCTCAGGTGGAACTTGTCCAATTCTTTCCTGAGACTCAGGTGTCTTTTCTGTTGGAATGTTCTTTTCTTTTCTTTCTTTCTTTTTGTGTTGGTCACTGTCAATTGGAACCTCAGGCAATTCTTCTGAGTCTGAGCTTGCTTCTGCAGTTTGCACTGTTCTCTTCAGAACCTCTTCTGGTGGGATGAAAACTTTTCTTGACTCGCTTTCCCCACTTTCAGGATTCTTTTTCCTTCTTACTGCCTCACTGTCTGCATCATCACTGGAATCTGATTCTTCAAAGTATTCTTTTCCAGTACCATCTCTTGGATTTGGAACTCTCAGTGTGTGGCTTGCATGTATCCAATTCTTCACACCAGCGCACTTCACAGCAGTCGTCGTGGTCAAGATGACTTGTCTTGGCCTTCCCCACCTTGGAACCAGGCAATTCCTTCTTCTGTGGACTTTTATCCTTACCCAGTCCCCTGGGCTCAGATCATGGGCTTGTTTCTTTTCAAGTGTGGTGGCGTCTTCTCCAACCAGGTGAAACACAGAATGAACTGCGTCAGCCAGGCCTTTGCAGTAATCCAAAATCATGTCATCAGTTATAGTCATCAGCTTGTTCACTGGTACATATGCATGCCTCATAGCACGTCCCATGATAATTTCATGTGGACTCAAACCTGTTGTTCTGTCTGGAGTAGACCTAATGGTCATCAGGACTAGAGGCAAGACATCGGGCCATTTTATTCCTGTGGCTAAGCACATTTTGCCAATTCTGTTTTTGATAGTGCCATTCATCTGCTCAACAACCCCAGAAGCCTCTGGTCTGTAAGCACAATGCAACTTCTGCTGTACACTCAATGCTTCACAAATCTGTGGAAATATGGATTTTCCTGGTCAGTTATGTCCCCTATCTTGGACCCCAACGGTTCTATGTGCATGTCACAAGTACATGTAGGTTCCCTCCAGTTCCAGTTATGAAGACGCAAATACATGTGCGTCCACCGTCAACATGTCCTCTGTCAGATCCGCCATGAATAGGCCGGATATTCCATTCCTAAGTATGAAAAGCCATCGGCTTAATATGGTTCACTTATGCCATTTTACAGTCCAGGCAAGTAGGCCCTGATTCTGTCATCAAAACTCCTTTTCCCTTCTGCCTCTGAAAGCTCCGGTCCGAGCCTGCATCTATGACCATGAACTTTGTCTCATTCTCTGCGCGGCTCACGAAGCCTGACATCAGCCTATTCTCTGCCAAGAACTGTATTTCACCTTCGAATTATCTGCCTCTCCCTCAGCCGATGCATTCCTGCCTAGTAGTTTAAGTAAACATTCTTCCAGTTATCAAGCAAAAAGGCCCATCTTCTCTGTCCTCATGCAAGTAATTCATAGCCCTGTTACTAGGAAATATTCCTACCCCCTCGCATTCAGTGTAGACACTTAGACGCTTGTACATACACGCACAGTCAGTATAGAGTAGATTCTGTCCGAGAGTCCTTCTTTTGTGGATAACATAGTTCTTTAAACATAGGATGTTAGATATGATTTGGGATTAGGTTGACTTGACCCCCCAGACTTCTCGTCTCCACATATAGAGCTAAATGTCAAGTCCTCGTCACCCCCTAGTTACACGTCAATTACACGTCATACTGCTGCGCGCGCATCTATGCCAAGTATTATCTTATAGATCCACCTATACATGACATCATAACCAATCATGTTCCTTTTTACTCATTATTACACCCATTTTCGGTTACGCAGACAAACGTCAATGTCCTTATCAAATTGTCACGCCTACTGTATTCACTTCATTATAATGTATGTACTATAAAAGTTACTTCTCTGTCAATAAAGTATGTACTTCACTTCCTGAACCCCCGTGGTGATGGAACTTGAAGCATCCGATTATAATCGATTATTGGAATAAAGCCCATTCCGAAACTCTAATATCACGGATTCTGCCTCTCATTTTACTGAGCTATTTTATAATGTTTCTGTATCAAATTCAGTCCCGGTAAAGGAATTTTTATTTACCACATGATGGCGCCCGAACAGGGACACTTTCTCATCTCACGCGCCGGCGGTGCGTTGCAGGCCCGGTCTCCTGCCACAGCTGGACGGACAATAACGCGTACCAGCAGGATTTCCTGTATCTCCCTCCGGTCAAGCGGGGGCGACTGAGGCTGCGATCAACACCCAGACGAGGCGGTGAGAAGTATCCCGACCAGAGCCTAGCTGAGAGAGCAAGATCCGAGGTATACAGAGACCCACCAGTCCGAAGTCAAGTCCAGTGTCCGACGAGTCGAGTCGAGTCGAGTCCAGTCCGGTTCAAGTTCAAGTTACTGAGGCCTTCCGTTTCCGAAGCTACCCGGTGAGTACCATTGCTGGGGAGGCATTTCTGACGTGCACATAGGTTGTGCCGGTCAAGACGGGTTTGGGTACACAAATCCGGTCTGCACTGTTTTAGCAATGTATCTGTACTGTTTAGCAGTATATCAAGTATTCCGAAGTATTCCGAAGTGTCTAGTTATTGTCTAGTTATTGTCGAGAATTAAGCTTGGTGATTAGTTATGCAGACGATCATCATTGTTGTTTCAGTTAAAAGTTTAATGTTTAATGTTTAAAGTGTTTAAGTATGTTCTGTATATCGTGGTATGAATGACTGTTCATTATCGTGTTTATTGTATTATGTCTGTTCAAATTCAAGTATCAGGTCAAAATCAAGTATAAGGTCAGTTCTCAATATGCCGCTCTTTTCGAAATTAAGACAGATCACTACCAGAAAAGGGGTTCTCGAAGAAGCCGTCCCTATTCCTCCTAGGGACACTCCAGGGCACTTTATGTATCACAAACATGGCTTAGACGCTATATTATTTCTTGATTTATGGGTAGACTATACCAAGGGATTACCAGAAAGTCAGAGGTGGCCCACAGCGGGGACCTGGGATGCAGAGTGCATCATGAAAGTCGAGGAAGAGTTATGGAAAAGGAAAGTCAGACAGTCACAGAAAGACGCCGTTGAATTATGGCGTAAAGAATCACATAGACGAACAGAAAAAGCACGTAGACAGGAAGAGAAGAGTAAAGAAAGTTCAAGCAAGGTTCAAGAAAAACTATTAATTGAGGAAGGAATCCGAGTGAAATCAGAACAAGTAGACAGACAAAGAAATGCCCTTATGAATGGTATGTATCCCCTTCTGGCCGAAGGATTACCTAAGGCTACTCCAGAGATACCGAAAGACCTGCCACCCCCATTATTTCCAATCAAGGCACATCCTAAGGGGCATCCTAGAACCGCAGAAGATGTTTTTCTTTCCTCATATTTAGATGACGCAGCTCCCGAGTATGCTAATTCCGCCCCACATAGACCGCATACCAGGGAGGTTCAACGCCAAGATCCAGTGCCCGTATCCCTACAGCAGCAAATCGAGTCACAAGTTCCGGCAAGCACATCTGTTTCTGCATCTGTTTCTACAGGTGCTTCCATAGCTGAGTCCACACCTATAGTTGCTGTGTCACGTTCGACGAATCCTTTCACACCCGACGCCCCAGATGGGGCCACGGGAGGTGCTACCAATATTTTTTCTACGCCACCCAGAATAAATAAACTTACTTTTCAAGAGTCAGCGCATTCACGTACACCCAAACTCCTTAGTGCCCGTGCGCTTAAGGAACTTCTTATAGATTGTAGATATGACCCGGTGCCTGGAAAGGAGGACGAAATGACCCTAGCATCATTGCGTATCAGACGAGCCGCAGTGTATTTAGCGAAGTTACCAGGAATGACTGCGCATCTAGATAATATATATCATTTTGTCCAAACAGGGCGAGATCCAGAATGTATTTACAGAGCTATGGAATACCAGAAAGTAGAGATACAGGAGGAACTGTTACGTTTCCTCATAAACTGTGTGATCAGAAATCAAGACCGACCGGGGGTAGACCCGGAAGTAATGAAAATTCTTACAAGATGGAGCCAGAATATATCAGAAGGGAGACATGATAAACAAAATTGTATAATAGCCATGTGTCGAAAGATCCGTAAAGAAATAGAACGCCTACACGAAGAGCGATTAGAGGTAGATGAATTCGAACAAAACGAGGAAGAAGGGTCAGGACTGCCCACAGGACAGTCGGACACCATAGCCTATGTGGGTAGAGGAAGATCTTGTAATAGGAATCAGACTAGATATCATACTGACTCAATACATCCGATATGTCCAGATAATAACAGGAATTTCCAAATACCTATAATTAATATAAGGTCTAACGAGCATTCGTTCCAAACCACCGACAAACTACTCCGAGAACGAAGGGGTTATCATTTCCTCGATTCTATGGATGAACAAGATTTAGCCAGGGCAGCTGTCCATTGGGTGGACAGTCCCGGAAAATATAGCGATGATACAGTAGTACGCACATTTTTGAATCTTACCCCAGATGAACAAAGGTTAGCTGGGATTTATATGATTCAACAACTCATTATACTATATCGGAGTCGGCATTCGGACCCTGGTCCCTTGCCTGACATACTGACTGAATTACTTATGAATAAATGGAGAGGTCCAGGTACTGAATTAATTAAAGAAATTCTAGAATCAAGAAAGCAGTATATTCTTTTTGTATGTTCAGAACATGTTCCATTGTCCGTCAAGGAAAGAACTACGTATCACATAGATAGGCAGAATCCCTTACGAGAAGTGCACCCAATAAAGGGTGAGGACAATCAGTTTAAACGTGTATTTGTATATACGCCCATATCGAAAATAGAATTGTTAGAAATGAAGAAAGTGGTACCCAGTCATGACAAAGACCCAGCGGGTTTTCACCGAGAAATTAAAGACATGTTACTCATGGGAGAGTATACCTACCCCGACATTATGACAATATTAAAGGTGTTGATGCCTGCTGGCATTTATGAGAAACTCAAGGAAAAAGAGTGGGAGGTAGGAGATCAAAAGATAGAATGGTCAGCATTAGAAGCAGAAGAAAGGGCCCGAGGTCCAGGTTCGGGGCTTGGGGATAAAACTAAAGCACTACCAGGTCTACTAGTACAGGTACTGCCACGTTTATTATCTACTAAAAAGGAAGATTGGGGTACAATTTCAGCCTGTAAACAGAAGCAAGATGAAGACACTAGCGATTACTATGCCCGATTCGAGAAATGTTTTGGTATAAATAGTGGCATAAAAGCAAGTAGCGAATCATACCCGCATCTGTTTGTAACAAAATTAGTGGAAAATGCCCTGCCCCCAGTAAAGAATAGAGTATTAAAATTCGAGAGTACCTGGCAAGGTAACACTCCAACACAAATGTTACAAATGTTACAGTACCACCACAATAGAATTAAAGAGGAACAGGAACATGAACACAGACGCATGAAAGACACGAAAATGAAAATGCTAGTTTCCCAAACAGTTCCAGCTGAAGGACATAAAAAGGGTATGACACATTCCGATTCAACCGGACCTGTAAAAGGGACATGCAATTATTGTAAAAAGCCAGGTCATTACGTACACGATTGTCCAGTCTTAAAACATAATATCGCCATAGGTAAAACACAAGAAAGATCACGGCCACTCAGACAAGATCAGAATGAACAAGGAGCTATGCAGCATGCCCAGGCCATGCCAGCCGCACAACAGCCAATACAGTTTGTGCCAGCTGCACCCCCATTGCCTGTTGCTGCCACACAAACAACAACACGACAAATGTATCAGACCGCACAGTATGAATATCCCGAGTATCAGCGTTACGCATGAACAAGCCTAGAGAGGGAAGTTGACTTACCCCTTATTGAAATTCCAGTAGACCAAGAAGGACCTTATGTACATAGTGAATTATTAGGCCAAGATAGAAAATTTCTACTCGATACAGGGGCAAGTCGAACGACCATAAAACGTAGTGAAGTTCCAGGGGCACCCCTCTCAGGCTCACAGAATATTTCCCTTGGTTTTTCAGGAAAACCTATTGTTAATGAAGTGTCACAACCTCTGCCACTTACGATAGGACCTTTGACCCGAACTACAGATTTATTGCTTACCAAATCATGTCCAGAAAATCTATTAGGAATAAAAACGTTGAAAGCTCTAGGAGCTATAATATGTTGTTCTCCGGAAGGAGTAAGACTGTTTTTACGTGATTTTAAAGGTCACTATGTGTCTAGAGACATGGATCCCCGATTACAGATTTTACCTACACGACTATGGGCACAAGGCCCTACTGATGTTGGATGCATGAATATTACACCATATCGAGTCACATTAAAGGCAGGAGTGGTGCTACCACGAATGCGACAATACAAGTTACCACCAGATGCTGTAGTGGCTTTACTACAAATCATTGACGAGCTCATTGCCCAAGGAGTAGTTGTGGAAACAGACTCCAATATATGTAATTCACCGATAATACCGATTCTTAAACGAACAGATCCGAAGGCCCCGCCAGTATATCGATTGGTTATTGATCTGCGCGAGTTAAACAAATGCATTGTGCCACAATTCCCTGTGGTCCCAGATATCTCGTCATTACTGACAGCTATTGATTCCGAAGCGACATTCTTCACTGTAATCGATCTCAAGAATGCCTTTTTCAGCGTCCCAATAGATCCGGAAAGCCAATATTTGTTCGGATTTAGTTTAAATGGACGTAGCTTTAAATTCTCACGCGCACCTCAAGGATTTACAGAAAGCCCCAGCATCTATAGCCAAGCACTGAAACGAGAACTCGATAGTATCCACATGCCAGTTAACACTGCTCTGCTTCAATACGTCGATGATCTGCTGATCACCGCCCGAAGCGAACCTGAATGTGAAAAAGCATCACTGACAGTTTTACAATTTCTAGCCGAAAAAAGGCACAAGGTGTCCCCTTCTAAGCTGCAATTCTGTGTCCAGCGAGTTATTTATCTTGGACACTCGCTGTCCAAGGAGGGAAGGCAGCTTACACCAGACCGCATTCAGTTAATAGCTAACATGCCGATACCCAAGACACAAAAGGAGGTGCGGGCTTTCATAGGCCTCACTTCATACTGTAGACAGTGGATCCCGCAATATGCATTTCTAGCAAAACCACTCATTCAGTTGACAACCCAGGAGGCAGCCACATCGACTGTTCTCCCTTGGACTCAAGAACATACACAAGTTTTTGAAAGCCTAAAGAAAACTTTATGTCAAGCACCTGTTTTAGCAACACCATGTTACAGAAAACAGTTTACACTCTTTGTTACAGAACGCGAAGGTACTGCTTTGTCAGTACTCACACAGGATCAAGCAGGAGCACACAAACCATGTGCTTATTTTTCTAGTACATTAGATCCCGTAGCTCAGGCTTTGCCTGCATGTCTGAAATCAGTGGCAGCGACAGCTTTAGCAATCAGACAAAGCGATGCCATAGTGTTAGGACATCCATTGACAGTTCAAGTACCACACGCAGTAGAGGTTCTTATAAATAGAACACAAACACAACACTTGACCATAGCACGACTTACAGGGTATGAACTTACATTGTTTCAGCCACATATAGAAATAAGACGCTGTAACACATTGAATCCTGCCACACTTTTGCCAGTAACCGGAACAGACCCACTAGCCCATGACTGTATTGAAGTTATTACTGTAACGACAAAACCCAGACAAGACTTGACCGATGTTCCATTGTCAGATCCAGACTTGACATTTTATGTCGATGGTTCATGTATGAGAACAAGTACAGGAGAATTAGTGGCCGCTTATGCAGTCACAACAGATACTGAAGTCATTGAAACTAATCGTATAAATACTTTGTCAGCTCAAGCCGCAGAGCTCATCGCTCTGACACAAGCCTGTATTCAAGCCACGAATAAAAAAGTCAACATATACACTGACTCACGTTATGCATTCGGAGTTGTACATGACTTCGGCGTGCTGTGGCGAGAGAGAGGTTATTTAACTTCCCACGGTGCCCACATTCAGCACGGACCCCTCATTCATGCCTTATTAGATGCAATACATCTACCTACTGAAATATCAATTATGAAATGTAAGGCCCATACGAAGGTTACTGATATCATTTCCCAAGGCAATGATCTAGCCGACAGAACAGCTAAACTGACCGCTCAAACTCAAACCCCCGACATGACAAAGACAATAGTCCTGACATCGACACATTGTATGACAGTTAAAGATCCTACTCTTGACGTAATTGACATACAGACACATGCTACACCAGACGAAATAAAGAAATGGACTGAATTAGGAGGGATCCAAACGGACCAAGGATGGATGATGAAGGAAAAGTCTGTATGGTTCCTTCCTGATTCAATGGTCCAAGTTATAATTAACACTATACATAGTCCGGCACATCTAGGAGAAAAAGCTATGCTAGACAGCATTCAACACATTTGGTTTAATAAACATTTACGAGCAGCAGCCAAACAAAAGGTCCGTACCTGTATGATCTGTTGCCAGTTCAACCCAGGAAAAAGTGTTCCCGTAGAACAGGGTGGATTTCATCCTCCTGATCACCCTTTTGAAGTCCTACAGATGGATTATATCCAGATGGAACGATGTCGAGGATTCAAATATGTTCTCGTAGTTGGCTGCGCTCTGTCCCGTTGGACGGAGGCATACCCGGTTTCAGATTACACTGCTCCGACTACTGCCAAACAGTTGGTTCGAGAATTTTTCCCACGATACGGTTTACCACGTGCTGTTTACTCAGATAACGGCCAGCCGTTCTCATCAGAATTAATGAAACATGTTTCACTTCTGTTAGGATATCAGTGGAAATTCCACTGTGTCCGACACCCCGAGGCAGCAGGTCTCGTAGAAAGACACAACCAGATACTGAAAATCAGAATGTCCAAAATATGCAGAGAGAAAGGTGTCGACTGGGTAGTAGCGTTACCAGTTGCACTATTTTACATGAGAATGGTAGCACACTCTCGAACAGGGCTATCCCCGTATGAGGTGATCTTCGGTAGACCACCAAATATGTGGGGGACGCCTATACCACGTAAAATAACTGATATTGACTGTAATATGCTGACAGATTACTTGGCTTCCTTGATGTCTGCACTACAATCTTCTCGTTCACAGGTAGCTGCAGCCTTTCCCGACAACACTGAGGTGAAACCCCATGACGTTGTTCCGGGTAATCTTGTCTTTGTGAGGAATTTCGACCGAAAGACTCAGCTGGAGCCCAGGTGGAAAGCACCCAAGTTGGTCCTGTTGACCACAAGAACAGCCGTGAAGATCGAGGGCCGCAAGGGCTGGATTCATTCAAGCCATATTAAGAAATTTCATGGACTATCCTCGGATATAGACACTGTGCCCTGCACTACTTCACAGACTGATTCAAAATTCCCTTTTGTTGAACCGAACAAATCTGAAAGTTATAAACTAAAGCTTAGGCCCAACCAGTCGAGCAATTTGATTGTTTAAGTCCTCTCCAAGGTGAAGCGGTTGAATTGTCTCTGACATGTATCCCTTGGACCTGAGTAGAGGAAATACCCGTAAAATGTTGAAACAACAGGCGTATTGTAAATCACTGCGTAGCCACTGTATAGTGACATTATTAATTTTGTTTTTATTGAGTCTTTTAATAATTATTACAAGTATGTTGTTGCACATATATTACCCTATTTCTAGACATGTTTATAATGTTACTGCTGAACATTCTTTTAGTGACTTACCTCCGCATGAATTGTCTTATAGACTTGCGCTGCGCAATAACACTTTCATCAGTATGTTACATCATTCCCATCAGACTAGTAATGCCACAAATTGTTGGGTGTGTGGCCGACTCCCTCCCTATCAGAATTATGAAGGAGTCCTGCCATTCTTTCCACACCCATTTACACACAATGGCTCCTGTGGAGCATGGTTCAGTTTAATCAATTCCATAGACTCAGACACAGCAGTTTACCAAGATCATTGGATATGGGGAAACCTGAACCTAGTTTTACTCAAAGTCTGCTACCCTGACAAGGAGGGTCGCCCCAAAAGAACAGGAACTGATCTAGAAAATGAAGTGTATGGATTAGGTAATTTTACACCTAATCTCATGATTCTAAATGTCGTATCCGAAGTTGAACTAGTCTTACCCACCATGTCAGTATTCCCAGCAAAAGGTGAATTGTGTGTAAGAAAGGTTGGTTCCATACATATGGGCCATAGTAAATGCACTACTATAGTAGAATTCAGTGATCAAGGAAAATCTTCATTTAGAGCTTCTCGCCACTCCTACTTCATATGTGGTCAGATTGCATATATGCGTCTACCCCTAGATTGGGATGGTACCTGCTACATTGCATTCCTTTTGCCACCTGTTTTCCTAGCTCCTCCTGATTATTACAGAAATATTCATTTAGTACACAACAGAGAACGGAGAGATCTCCCCATTGTCGATTACACTGAAACGGCATGGGACAAGTATGTAGATTTTAATAAAGGCATCTTTCCCTATATAGGTACTGTTACTAATAGTAAGCTGATACGTAGATTAACTAGAACCCTTGAAGCAGTAGTGAATGAGACTATTTTCGCCTTAGGCAATTTAACGGAAGAGCAGTCTGCTATGCGGATTGTTGTGCTTCAAAATCGTCTTGTCCTTGACGTCATCCTGGCTGATAGGGGCGGAGCTTGTAGGGTCATCGGATCAAGCTGCTGCGTATTCATACCAGAAAATTCGCCATCTGTATATAAAGCCATCACTCGCCTTCATAAGATTGTAAGCCAGATACACCAGAACCCAGGCACTTGGACTTGGTCCAGTTGGTTTTGGAATGCGGTATCAGCCTGGGGATGGAGAGTTTTATCCTTCCTAGGTATTGGCCTTCTCATACTATTCAGTTGCTGTCTATGTCTACAATGTGGACCAGCGATTTGTGGTCTGTGTGCCACATCGTGCATTCCACATCAAGATTTACGTTCAGGATCCCGGAAGAAGAAAGAAGAACAAATGATGCTATATGAACAGGTCAATGGATTAATGAAGATTGATATCTCTTGAAGGGCAAGTAGGGGACAAGGAGGGAATGTGGAAATATGGATTTTCCTGGTCAGTTATGTCCCCTATCTTGGACCCCAACGGTTCTATGTGCATGTCACAAGTACATGTAGGTTCCCTCCAGTTCCAGTTATGAAGACGCAAATACATGTGCGTCCACCGTCAACATGTCCTCTGTCAGATCCGCCATGAATAGGCCGGATATTCCATTCCTAAGTATGAAAAGCCATCGGCTTAATATGGTTCACTTATGCCATTTTACAGTCCAGGCAAGTAGGCCCTGATTCTGTCATCAAAACTCCTTTTCCCTTCTGCCTCTGAAAGCTCCGGTCCGAGCCTGCATCTATGACCATGAACTTTGTCTCATTCTCTGCGCGGCTCACGAAGCCTGACATCAGCCTATTCTCTGCCAAGAACTGTATTTCACCTTCGAATTATCTGCCTCTCCCTCAGCCGATGCATTCCTGCCTAGTAGTTTAAGTAAACATTCTTCCAGTTATCAAGCAAAAAGGCCCATCTTCTCTGTCCTCATGCAAGTAATTCATAGCCCTGTTACTAGGAAATATTCCTACCCCCTCGCATTCAGTGTAGACACTTAGACGCTTGTACATACACGCACAGTCAGTATAGAGTAGATTCTGTCCGAGAGTCCTTCTTTTGTGGATAACATAGTTCTTTAAACATAGGATGTTAGATATGATTTGGGATTAGGTTGACTTGACCCCCCAGACTTCTCGTCTCCACATATAGAGCTAAATGTCAAGTCCTCGTCACCCCCTAGTTACACGTCAATTACACGTCATACTGCTGCGCGCGCATCTATGCCAAGTATTATCTTATAGATCCACCTATACATGACATCATAACCAATCATGTTCCTTTTTACTCATTATTACACCCATTTTCGGTTACGCAGACAAACGTCAATGTCCTTATCAAATTGTCACGCCTACTGTATTCACTTCATTATAATGTATGTACTATAAAAGTTACTTCTCTGTCAATAAAGTATGTACTTCACTTCCTGAACCCCCGTGGTGATGGAACTTGAAGCATCCGATTATAATCGATTATTGGAATAAAGCCCATTCCGAAACTCTAATATCACGGATTCTGCCTCTCATTTTACTGAGCTATTTTATAATGTTTCTGTATCAAATTCAGTCCCGGTAAAGGAATTTTTATTTACCACAAATCAGACTCATGATTTCATTATATAAATGTCCTCCTCTGTCTGATTCAATGGTTACTGGGAACCCGTACCTTGGGATGAACTCTCTCAACAGTAATTTGGCCACTGTTATCCCATCATTTCTTCTTGTCGGGTATGCCTCCACCCACCTTGAGAACAAACAGACCACCACCAGAACATACCTCAACCTGTTGACTGGGGGCATTTCAATGAAATCTATCTGCATTCTTGTGAAGGGTCCCACCTCTCTGCCTATTGTTCCTAGGCTCACCACTGTTTTCTTTCCAGGATTGAATTGCTGACATATCAGACATCTCTGACAGAGACTTTCTGCTATCAGTCTGAACTTTGGACTGTACAATGTTTGTTTAAACGCTCTTATCATAGCATCCCTCCCCAGGTGTCCCTGGCCATGATACATCCTTGCCATTGTTGATAACATGCTGTTAGGCATGACTGGTCTTCCATCCCTGTAGACCCACACCTGATCTTTTTCTCTAGGTGCACAACCTGCCTTCACCCAATCTCTCATTTCGTCATCTTCTGCCTCATCCTGCAGCTGTTTTACTTCCTCTCATGTCCCCACTTCATTAGTAAACATCAATGAACAAGAAGACATTTCCCGTTCTTTACTCCTGTTAATTGAGTGATTGTTCCTCGCACAATATTGTGCAATGTCATTAGCAAACTTATTGCCAACTGTTACAAAATCGTCACCATGACCATGAGCAGCACATTTTACAACTGCTAGTTCTTTGGGCAGCTGTATCGCCTCTAGCAGTTTTCCAACCACTTCAGCATTCTTTATGGGAGTTCCACTTGAGGTCAGGAAACCTCTTTGTAGCCATAGCTGGCCAAAATCATGGACAACTCCGAAGCCCTACTGGCTGTCAGTCATCACAGTCACTCTCGCACTCCTCCAAATCTTGCAGGCTTTTGTCAGTGCCACCAGTTCTGCCACTTGAGCGGATTTAACTTCTTTCAAGGGTGATGCTTCCACGACTTCCGAGACTTTGCACACAGCATATACAGCACTCAACACTCCTTCATCTGTTCTCAGACATGACCCATCCACAAACAACACATGATCACTCTCAGGCAGTGGCAGATCTCTTATATCAGGTCTTGGTTTTGTACAGTAATCAAGTACATCCAGGCAATCATGATCAACATCATTTCTCACTCCCACACATTCAGCATCAGGTAACAATGTCGCTGGATTCACATTCACACATCTCTCCAGACTTACATTGGTTGCACCAAGAATGACTTTCTCATATTTAGTCAACCGACTATGAGACATGAACTGTGTCCGGCTCCTGGTTAAAAGGATTGCCACATCATGTGGTACAAATACCCGTACAGGGTATCCCATTATGATTCCCTCACTTTGTTCCAAACCTTTGCAGGTAGCAGCTACTGCTTTCAGGCAACCTGGCAAACCCACAGCTACTGGGCCAAGACTTGCTGAGAAATAGGCGATTGGCCTTCTCAGACGTCCGTGTTTCTGGATTAACACTGAAAGTGCACATCCATTTCTCTCACTGCAGTACAATTCAACTTCCTTTTCATAATCAGGCATCCCTAGGGCGGGAGCTTCACAAAGTCGGTCTTTCAGCTCTCTGAATGCAGCCATTTCTTCTGGGTTTAGTTCTAATGGGTCTTTCACCTCACTTTTGGTCAATTTAATCAATGGTTTGGCAAACAGGGAAAAATTACTTATCCACTGACGACAGTAACCTACCATTCCCAGGAACATTCTCACTTCTCTTTGTGTCATTGGGGCTCTCATTCCCCTAATGATTTTGATTCTGTCAATAGTCACTTTTCTCAGGCCTTTCTCAATATTGTGTCCCAGATACTGGACTTCTTTCTTACAGAACTGCAATTTGGCTGGAGATACTTTTAATCCTCCATCTGCCAAGTGATTCAGTAATGCAAATGTGTCTACTTCACAAGCTTCACGTGTTTTTGATGCCACAAGTAGGTCATCAATATATTGGACCAAGATTGAATTTTCGGGCATTGTCAGACTTTCCAGAGATTTCTTCAGCAATTGATTAAATATTGAAGGGCTCTCTGTATACCCCTGTGGGATTCTTCACCATGCCAAAATCCGCTCCCCAAATCTAAACGAAAATATTGGCTGGCTGTCATGATGCAATGGGATTGAAAAGAAAGCATGACACAAATCAATTACAGTGTACCATTCAGCATCATGAAGAATCTGATACAAAATCACTGATGGATTTGGCACAATCGGACAACATGGCACAACAATCTTGTTAATCTTTCTCAAATCTTGTACTATTCTGAACTTTCCATTAGGTTTCTTCAGTCCCATTATCGGTGAGTTACATGGGCTGCTCAATATTTCTCTTAACACCCCTTGCTGGATCATCTTCTCAATTAAGGGTGTTATCCCTTCAATTATTTCAGGTGTCAATCTGTATTGCGGTATGTTTGGGTAAACCACTCCCTCTTTTACAGCAATCTTTACTGGATCTACATTTCTCATCAGGCCCACTTCTTCTCCAGTAAAATCCCAAACTGCTGCCTTCACTGTCTGTTTCAACTCTGGGGGTAATGCATCTGGATTAAAGATTGCATATGTTCCCAAAGCCTCACATTCTCTGTTATCCATGGTCATTCTGTATAACACATCCTCATCAGGTGTTTCAAAGGTTATACCATCTGGAGTACAGAAAATAGTGCAATTCATTTTGCACAGAAGATCCCTGCCTAACAGGTTCACTGGACTGGTGTCACACACCACGAATCGGTGCATGTCTGAAAATTTCCCTATTCTAACCCTTACTGGTTCAGTAAGTAATGTTTTGATCTGTGTGTTGGACACACCAACCACTTGGATCGCTTCGTCCGAGAGAGGAAGATTCTTTATATCAGCTGACCTGACAGTTGATCTCGTAGCCCCAGTATCAACAAGGAAAGTGATGCTTTCACCATTAATTTTCCCATCTACAAAAGGTCCTGCCTGGTCTATTTCCAGAGTAGCGCCAAGTACGCACTCCTCCTCCTCTCTTCGGCACCGTCAGAAGTCTCCCTCAGAGTCACTTCCCTCATTTTTCAGCCAGTACTGAGATACAGCGCTTGCGCGTTTTGGTCTTATTACCTGCTCTTCATCGTAGAACCCCGATTCCTGGCTGTACTTCTGGGATCCTTTTCTCTGTGGCAAGGGTGGTTTTGGCACCTGATTCTGCTGCTTATCAGCCTTCTGCTGTTGCCTATGCTGACCACACCCCTCGCTCTGCACCTGCGAATTCAATGATGAATTATCCTCATTAGTGGACGGTGAATTCTTACACTCGGATTTCCAGTGCCCCAATTTTCCACAGTTGTGAAACGAGAACTTCTTTTTGGCCTCTTCAATGTTCCCTTTCCCTTTTCCTGGACCATACTTGGGTTTATTTCCTGGGTTATTTGCCTGTTCAACCAGCTGAGCTTCCTGTCTTTCTGCAACTTTTACCTGTGCCCACATTGCCTTTTCTTTCAGCTTTCTCTGCTTTGCCTCAATCTCATCACTAAAGTATTTTGCATGTCTCAAAATCTCATCAATCTTCTTACTCTGCCAATCCACGGTATGCTGCCGTATCATTTCGCTGATTTCAGGCCGCAAACCGTACACAAATCTGTACACAAAGTGACTCAGATCTTTGTCACCCAGGTGTTCATCCCCACTGAACTGCTTAAAAGCTAGTATCAGTCTTTCATAGTAAGCATGAACTGATTCTTTCGATTCCTGATGTGTTCGGTCTATTTAACCCGTCTGTCTCCTTTGGGGGTACTTTATTTTTCAAGAAGGCCATAACCTGCTCATACTTTTTCATGACCTTCGGGTCTGGAGCTCCTGTTTTTTGATCTCTCGGGTATTCCTTTGTAGGCCAATCTATGACTATTTTACATTCGGCCCACAAGTCTGCTGGTACAATTATATCAAACAGACTATTCAGGTCAATCCATAGTACTTTTGACAGCTTCACAAATCTGTCGACTTGTCTGTACCACTCCACTGGCTTTTCCCTTAGTCGAGGGAAATCATTTGTAAATGATAAAATATCCTGTCTGGTCCATGGGACATGTACGTACCCTCCTCCTGGAATCTCTCTCATGGGGTAAGCTGTCACTGCTTTCTCCTTTTCTGTTAGGGGAAATGCTGAGTAAGTCCTCTGCACTCCATCCTCTCGCTTTCGATACCATCTGTCTTTCCATCTTTCTACATCTCCCCATTTCCTTAGCAAGGCAATCATTTCCTTAATCTGTCCTGTTCGGCCTGCATTATTCAGATTCTCAATATCTTTGTCTGAGAAATCCACTCTGTATGTTTTCTGTAAAGCTTTCACCTTATCCATGTCAATTCCCACCTCACTGGCTATTCCTTTCAACCTGGCGTGTATGTTCTTGGCTCTCCATGTGATACTTTTACACAAAAAGAGAATCTCCCCTTCCTGATAATTCTTCAGTGTATCTGTAGGTATGGTTCCTACTATCAATTCTGGCTACATCCATCCCCTGTGACTCTTTCTCCTTTTTCTGTAATGTTTTCAGCCAGTCATTCAAATCTTCAGCAGTTATCACAGATTTTTCCACACCCCCTGGTTCTGCCACCCTTTGCGGTTCCAAAATTGTTCCACTGGTCCCTTCCATACATCCAGAATTCAAACTTGAGTTAGTCTGCACACTCATTTCCCCTCCACATACAGTATGTCTCCACTGATTTTCTCCTGTTCTCCATTGTTTTTCTCCGGCACTCATTTCTGCCCGTTCCGGAGGTACAATCAACCTATTGCCCACATATGGCACCGTCAAACCATTTTCACCCGTCCTCTGCTTGTCAAAAATCGGCATAACCGGGCCTATTGTCACAGGCACTGTAACAGCCTAAAGATTCTTAGTCAGCTCCCTGATTTTCTCTGTTAGTTCAGATGTAGTTCTTGCTAGTTCTCTGGTCTTTTCATTTTCAAGCTCATTCTCTCTCTCTCTCTTTCTCTCTCTCTCTCTCTCTCTCTCTCTAACTCTCTTTCTCTAACTCTCTTTCTCTTTCTCTCTCTCTCTCCCTCTCTCTTTTCCTATCTCTCTCTCTCTCTCTCTCTCTCTCTTTCTCTCTTTCTCTCTTTCTCTCTCTATCTCTCTTTATCTTTCTCTCTCTCTTTCTCTGTCTGCCAGAGAACAACCGCTGTTCAGCTCAGGGGCTGTAGCCTCCGTCTTTATAATCCGCAGGGTGTTTCTCATTGGGCTTACTGCTGTTCCTACCTCTGGTTCTCTTCTATACGGGGGTGGTCTTTTGTAGAGCATGTCCTCTAAGATATCATCATCAGACTCATTTGCCCCATATCTTCTGGTCTCTACATTATGTGCTTTCTCTGTACATTTTCTCCCTCCTGATTCCTCTGCTGTTCTTACAGGATATAATCCCTCGGTCATACTGGCATCTCGCCACCTTCTCATTCTATCATGATGGGTTTCGCGATCATATTTTCTACCGAACATATATCGGTAGTTATTTCCACTCCTCTGCTTTTCTCGCTCATGTACTTCATCTTCCCATTCTACCAAAGCCTCGAATTGCGTCAGCCTAGGCCGAGGCTCTAGATTCATCATCTGCTCTCGTAAGTTCCTCAGTATGGCCAGATTAAATGAACCATGTTCTGGGAACGCTAACACTCCGTCATCCTTGGTGTATTTCACCCAGTTATCCAACCAAATGCAGGTATGATACCCATACTTCGCAACCATGAAGGATGCAGGGGTTCTGGTCGGAGGAAGTAACTCTCCCTCCCTTGTTACTATGTCTTTATCCTTGTCAAACCAGGTTTTACCCTTACTGAACAAGGACTTTTTCTTCTTTTCCTCAGCATGGTAATACATCTTTCTTATTTTTCCACTAGCTGTTTACTCTTACTACAGCTGTACGATCTTTTGTCCAATTGCAGCGCGACTCACACCAACGCACCAATCCTGGAGCGTCTACGTCACTGACTCAGTCCGCGAATCCCAGCGCGACTCACACTAACGCACCAATCCTGGAGCGTCTACGTCACTGTCTCAGTCCGCGAATCCCAGCGCGACTAACACTAACGCACCAATCTCTGTGCTTCCTCTGTTCTAGCCCACTGTCCAATCACAGCGCGGTCTCCCTGACGTCAGCAGCCGCTACAGTCGCTTCTGCTCCTGTCCTTCTCGTCTACCCCTCCTTTACAAGACTACTCGGTAGACTTTGTTTCAACTTCTACGAGTCTGTTAGTTACAACGTACAAACATCTCCATTGTCTGCTTCGCTAGCCACAGAACAGCAAAAGACCTTTCCCACGAGAATTCTGTCTTTCCCGAGAACAGCGCTTACCTCTGCCCTACTACAGAATCATTACTTCCGTTGATAAAGTAGCACATCCCTCTACTTTACCCTTCTAACTAGCATCAATTAACTGTTCCCCTTTGGAATGCTCCTAAGAGTTTCACAATTAACCAGAATGCCTTCTCATTCACGCACTTACACACCAGAAAATGTAGTACATTCACACAGAATCCTGTCTTTCCCGAGAACAGCGAACAGTCTGTCCTACTACAGAATTATATCATACGTTGACAAAGCAGCGCTTACCTCTGCCCTGTCCTTCTAACAAGCTCCGAGAATACCTATTACTTCTCCAGCGGTAAGCTTTAACGGCAAACCTTACGGATCCCTGGGACTTAAGACCAGAGTTTCACAGATAACCTTTGCTATCATATACCCTTCTCTCACACAGAAAAATACGTTTTCCTAATAGCAACACACGGCGATGCTACCTTGTCGAACCCAGACAATGCGACGCGCAACTTCAATTGTCACACGTTTTCCCCTGTCTGCATACAGGGCCAACAATCCCGCCTTTTTCCGAGAGCAACACTCCCTCTGCTCTAGTACGGAACTGTCACCGACTCCCTACGTCCCAGAAGCCGTTCACAATACATAGAACTCAACGCGACTTCAACATGTAATGTTAGTACAAATATCAATCAATAATCAACAAGCCTATATACACGCAATTCCGCTAGATCAAGACAATAGCAAACCATCAATCTGCTACCAAGAAACTGGTGCAGATCAGAGCTTCCAAATCCCCTCTACTTCCACGGACGGAATGATTTCACAGTCACACACGCATACACACATCATACGCTGGTGGGGCCCATTGCACCAACATTCACTCTAAATCACTCTATCCGTGCCCAGTAAAGGAGAAAACGCAGCTTTCACATATGCTCTATCCGATCTGCCTATACTTTGAGGTCAATGCGACCTGCTGATTGCTGTAGATCTAGCAAAATACATTTCAAAGAATACACAATAAATCAAATAAACATGACCAGAAATAATCACCCGAGACAGGAATTCAAACAGATTGTTCATTTATCTAATATTTCAAGAAAAGCCAATTAAATGCAATTTCATTTCTCTCATATTTACCTATTCTGTCTAAATGTCAGATCCTAAGTCAGAAACCGGTCCTCTGGAGAAAAATTATAGTCTTCTGTTGTCATGTAGAGTCATCGTCCTCTCCGTCAGCATAGGGACCTCGCATCATCAGCTCGGGATGAAGTGGCGCCAGACCTCTCTAGTCTACGTACTTTTATACTGAAAATTACATTCTAAAAAGTATCATTTCTTTATTCAGAACGGGTGAATGGCGGAAATAATGTCGTCTTGCAACATGAGCAAAAGTTCCCAAATATTGTCTGTCTTAAATGATGAATAAAAAATGTAATGTCCATAATTTTATCCGTTACTTCTACGGATGTTTTTCCCAGATTAAATGTATCATCTTATGAGACCACCGAAAGTTCATGTAGTCAGATTTATTCAGTTGCTACAATTTTCTCATCCAGGGGTTTTTGGCTGCCAGCCTGGATTTGTTGTCATGTTCATGGCTTTTCAGTTCGACAAGAGGGCAAGGTCACAGGCAATGCGAAGCCTTCTTGCAAAATTTTCCATTAAGTCATCTACTCGACTGCAGCTGCAGGAGGTGGCCATCTTTCAGCAGGCCACAATTGTCAACTTAAGAGTAAAGAAACACAAAACATAATTACTGCATAGAAATGATTAAACAGTGTTATTCCCCAGCTAATACCCTTATGTGTGTGTATTTATCTAGCCATTTGCGACATCAGAAGCTATTAATGCATATTAATTATAAGCGCAAAACACCATAACATCACATAAGCAACATCGTTTTCTGTCAGTCTGCTCACCAACTTAGTTCACTTGTTATTTAGCCATGCAACAGCATTCCCACGTGTAATTCTCTTGTTAATAAGGTTGATTAGTCAACATTCGACAAACTATTAATCATTAATAATTATTTAGTAGTACTTTTAATTATAACATGCGAAAATGAAACAGGTATTCCGTTTTGGAGTAAAAACCCTGCTCCATCACTTCTTCATATGCCTGCCCGTAAGACTGGAAGTGAACTGCAGTATGGATTGTGGTGGACAGGTCCACCTGCGGGTGCTAAGACACCTGGGCTTCTAAGGTCTATCGGGCCTTCTAAGGTGTATCATCGGAATAAGCTCTGTCAGGAGTGTGGTATGGTGAACTGGTCATGCAGGTCTTAACATGGTTCTCCAGTTCCAAATTCAGCAGCTCTGGCCAGAGTGCCACATTCTCTCCCACACTGAACACCATACTGCCCCACTGAGAGAAACTCGCACTGCCTTCAGCACAACTCAATTGTGGTGCGACTAAATTCAAATTATGCACTAGACAACAGTAAAATGCTGCCTGAGAAAAAATGAATAACACCCTGGAAAAAGCAAACACTCATAGGGAATGCAAGAATAAGCAAAGCATGTGAACTGTAATCAGAAAAAAACATGGTTACCTTAACGGTTTTAAACTCATTATTCAGAAATCAGTAAGTGATTTTGCCTGAAAAGTTCAGGACATGGCTACAGGACCAGGAAGGGACCCCTTTCAATGTCCATTGCTTATATCCTTTCAAAATGTATGCAGTTTGGTTTAAAAAAGACCACATCCCCAAACACAGAGCCGCATTTTATAAGCTAAAATAATTAAAAAGTTGAAAACGATCATATTAAACGTTTCCACTCTACCCATCAACCAGGTATTGCAGTCCCTTTAGGAATGGCGCACTTACCCACCCTGGGAAAACAATGTTGTTCAAAGAAAGAAGATAAAAAGAAACTAGCGCTTTCACTGGCAAACTCTGTAAAGTGGCGCTAATGTAACTAACAATCAGGCCTGTCTGCTGACCACTCTGCATTGCTTTATTTAGGTATTTAACTATTTTTTCTCTCCATTCCGAGGTTTTCCTTTTCAATAGAAAACGGTCAGAAAATGAGGACATTTACAGCCAAAATGTTCAGCCTTTTTTGGATCAATTTCGCAGGGGAACAAATAAAGAAAAGGAGAGGCAAGAGAGAGTTCCTTAAGAGCTGCCTCTTGAAATCAGCATGTAAGCAGGAGCGAGACAG
The DNA here is from genome assembly GCF_964204655.1 of Triturus cristatus. NCBI lineage: Eukaryota > Metazoa > Chordata > Amphibia > Caudata > Salamandridae > Triturus > Triturus cristatus. The sequence goes on along the minus strand of NC_140584.1, from coordinate 1,208,709,890 downwards.
AGACAGAAAGAGATGGAGGAATAAAGAGAGGAGGGCAGCCGCCAGAGGCAGATCAGGAGTAGTGGACACGGTCCTTGCCATGAAGGAAAAGAGACAGCGTTTATCTTTTCTCCGTTCTCTCCCCTTCCTAGAACGGCTGAGCCTTCCTGCAGCAGAACAGAAGGCAGAGGGCGGGTGGCCTCTGACTCCAGGCAGGTCAAGTGCAGGGCCATTAGGTAGCGCTTTCGCGTGCTAATGGCCCTGTGATAACAGAAGGGAGAGGGGAAATTCCTTTGTTCCCTCGTCCCCCCCCACCCTTGTCCCCCGTGTCCGCCCCACTCCAAAATCTGGGGGGGATATATCCCCGCGTCCCCCACACTTCCTACGCCCATGGATGCTTGTATGTGGCATTCAGGTTTTTAACAACAGCCACAAGATATGCTGCCAAACCAGCTTAAAATGTGCGCTATAAAAAGCCCAATGTGACATTTAAATAGACAAACCGAACGGTCCCCAGATGCCGGGTAAAATAATAAACTATCTACTCGGGCGTCTGAACGCACCCTTGCTCGGCGTACAAGCGTGCCTGTGCTCGACGTCAAGGACGTTACGGAGACTGTATAACCAAGCATTTGCAATGCAACAGGTCTCGCATTTACGTGAGTTCGAGCTATCCGCATTGTAAATTACAATGTCTTTTATTTATGTTTTGGTTTTTAAAACAAATAAAAGGCATTGTTATTTGCAATGCTAGTAGCTTAAACTCTCGCAAATGCGAGACCTATTGCATTGCAAATGCTTGTTGCTCCATAGAGTGTAGACAAAGCCCTTTCCACAGTCCGCTATTGGAGATGTTAACATTATCTGCCTAGAGAGGAAGCTGAAGGCAGGACTTGGGATGGGCAGCTAACTACGTGCAAGTACACACCTGCGCATAACAAAAGGGCCATTAGCATTTCAAGATTCCAGTGCGCCGCTGGAATCTCATGAAGCCAGTTTACGCTGCAGACTGGGGGATGGGCCCTGTAGCAAGGAAAACACCTTTGCGAAACAAGCATCAGGTGCCTCTGATCTGAGACCCTGGCTGCAGCAAGGATGGGGTTAAGGCATCCAAGAAGAGGCACACTGCTGGTAGCCTCCACCTCAGAGCGAGTTTACATCTAAAGCAATAAGACAACATGTGCAATTTGAAAGTGTGTATAGCAAATGTAAAGGTATCCGTGTTTTCTAGTTCTAGTTGTAAATTCACAGACAATTCCTTCTATGGTTACAGTTGTCTCGGGCGTTTTTACTCAGTAAAAGGGACAAATATTTTTCAGACCCCTTCAAAAGCGAACACATATTTTGTAGCGTTTTCAAAAGATTCTCACATTGACGTTAATTGGAGGTCTGGTATATGGAATATGCGATGAGGTAGAAATGGTGAAATCTAGTGCGATATGGGAGAGAATGGGATGACTTGCGCCCCACATTTTTACAGAGAAAAGCATAGTTGAGATTTAAGAGGGTGAAGTGTCTTCTGTCCCCATGTATGCAAGGTCAACAGGCAGTAATAAAAAAAGATCCCTACACAGCAGACAATATAGAGAACGGCCAAACTTATTCAAATAATTTCGAGCTGGAGCCTTTCAATTTGCAAAGCAGGCTGCAAAAATAACTTTCAGAGTATGCAACATGTGGAATTTACCCAAGCTAATACGAAACGGCCTAGGGCACGGAGAGATGGGGTGAAAGAGAAAGAAAGAGACATAGAGAGAGGGAATTAAAGAAATAAGCCATAGAGAGATACATACAAAGTCAGAGAAAAAGAGAGGGGATGCTGAGAGAGACAGCAAGTGGCAGAGAGAAAAGTCAGGGGGAGTGAGAGAGAGTGAGGCAGAAAAGAATAACAATCTGTCGCCATTGTGAAATAAGCAGGAAGTGAGATAAGGGAGGGAGTGGCAAATGGTGTGCACTTTCACGGCCGCTTTGATGTTCTCAGTGGCCGCGCGGCTCACTGAGAACATCAAAGCGGCCGCGAAATGATCACGCAGGCTGCCATATGGTGCGCGCGCCCGGCGCACATGCACTGTAGTTGGTGGGCGCACATGCACTGTAGTTGGCGGCCTGAAAGCACTGGTTTGCACTTCCAAATCCCCCTTTTACAAAAGCTCTCGCGAGAGCAGCGCTAAAGCGCTGGCTCAGGCGAGACCTAATAAAAAGGGACAATACAAGGCTAATCGTTAAAGCAATCTCCTCCTATTTGTTCCGGCACTCGCCTTTTTTCAAAAGTCAAAGTCGCGAAAATGCAGCCGTCTGTTCACGTATCCTGCCGCCTTCCGATAAGGATTCAAATGAACGCGCTATGCGAGTCGCTTTTATATTGGTGGTTTGAAACCTGAATAACTTACAGCTGCCGCTCGAGCTTGTTGCCCCAAAGCAAAAAGATTTAAAGGGCTGCTGCTTGCGTGCATGGCTTCGCAAACAGTGAGATTTAAACGGCCAATGTCAAGGCCACATACCCAATGCACTCCAGGGGGGCACGGTTACTGCTCCAGCGCTGAATACCAAAAATCCCCTTACTACGTCTACAGACCACAGATCTTCTTCAAAATCAACATTCATTCACTGGTGGGGCCCATGACACCAATCATTCATTCTTACTTTTTAGATCAATGGTCCTCGAGAGAGAGAGAGAGAGAGAGAGGGGAAATTCTCTTTTCTTCTTATTTCATGCGAAAGACATAAAGCATTCAATATTTTGGTTCGCAAATTTACCTAATCTGGCTAAATGGCGTCCTCTATGTCAAATTCAGATCTTTCGTCTCTATGCCCATAAATCAATTAATCAGTTCGTAAGTTAATTGGGCATTTGATCAGTCTCTCAGAGTCTCTGGCAAGCAGCTGTCCAGCAGTGTCACCGTCCTCTCCGTCAGCATAACGTCGGGAAATCTGGTAAAGCGAATCTCTCGGTCAAGACCCTCTCTAGTCTACTACTTTTATAGTAAATGCATCAACAAATGTTTCAATACAAGTTTTAGAACGAATCCAATTGGTTGAACCAGGATCATTCTTCCTGATTCCCATACATTTAATGTTGCATTAGATGTAGTTCTCAATTTATTAATAAAATTGTAACAGTTTCTAGTCCATCCTGGGCATGTTTATTCCCATGCGGGTTTGTGTCCATGGTGTCATCAATTATAACAGTTCATAGTTTAGGGAAGTTCATTGTTTGAGGCTTGGCACTCCTCCCGGTGCGTCCTTCACGAGTACAGTCTGCCTGGGGTCAGGACGAGGTTATTGTTGCTCATCTCTTAGCGAAGGCGCACTTCACTCAGTGACTTCTGTATCTCGTCTGTCCGTCAAAATAGGGATAGCAGTCATTTTGTGGCCACTCCAGAAAGGTCAACTTAAGCAAAGAGACACAAAACGTAATGAATACATGGAAATGACTATTAAAATGTTATTCCCTCACTAAACCCTCTATGTGTGTGTATTTATCTAGCAAAAGCAACACGCATTGCAATTTATACTCACAATTTAAAGCACGATTCACAAATCACATCACAAAAGCAACATATAACATGCAAATTCTAAATATCTGACATTAATATGCGTACGAGAATTAGTTTACGTATCAATCAGGCCATGCAAATGCGATTCCCACGTGTATTTTCTAATTAGTAATGTTGATTAATTAAACACAGCAAACAATTAATACTATTAATGTTAATCAGTTATTCATGTTAACTCAAAATGATAAAATGGAGGAGGTATACGATTCTTTGGGAAAACCTCGCTCCAGCAATCCCCCCTTTGGTTATTTTATCACCACAAAACACCCAAATTTAGTACCCTTTTACGGAAATTTGAAATGACTTCTTACTCATAGCTCAAAATTCAGTTTCTTCATATTCATCCCTTTTTGCTTTCTTATACATACTGTCTTTCCACTCATCTAAGGCTATTTCTTCAAAATCCTTTTCTGGATCTTTTTCTTTTCTCTTCATTTTATCTCTTTTTATTTTATTATTTGTTTTCTTTTTCCTGCAACACATACACCCTAATCTTAACACTAATAATGCAATTATCACACATGTTAATGGAAACAAAATTTTACCTAAAACAGTACTACCTATTTTAGCTAAGAAATTTTTAATAGCAGCTATTTTCTTTCCCATTCTTGTCCATACATCTTCAGCCTCCAGTGGTACAAGTGCAATTCAGTAATATTTTTAATATAAACTTTTAGATCTTTGCTTTCGTCTGGAATGTAAGTGCAACAATGTTGAACTTTCAGCATTCCACAGACTCCACCCTCTTTTGCCAATAGAATGTCAAGGGCAAGTCGATTTTGCATTACCATAGCTCGCATGGCAACCATTTCAGTATTAACCAATAAAAATCCATGAGCAGTGCTTGTTGACAAGCGATCCACTACTGTAGATAATCTTCTAATTTTATTTGCATTCAGAGTTATTCCCACTGCCGGTATCAATGCACAAAAGATGTCACCCACAATTTCTGCCCAAGATCCTCTCTTTCTTCGCACTAAGACTATTTAAACTATTTACACCCTCTTCTCTGTCCATGTGAAAGATTTTTGGAAATACCAGGCCTACATAACATGTGCCATACCAATGGTCTGGCAAACGATAATATTCCCTGTTCCCACAGATAAAATATATTCCAGGAAATACTGGATCTCTTCCACCTTTAAATCCCCATCCACCCATGATTCGGTATGTATCATGGCACTCACTATTACCTACAAACAGATTATCATATGCAGTTTGATTCCTTCTTATACAAAGTTTTCCTTTCTGAGGCCTATCTAAAGCTATTGTTGGTGTTGACTCTCCTTTTGTCAGGTGTTTCTCCATTTCTATGTCCCAAGCTGTTTTCTCAACCTTTCCTTCTGATGCCTTTTTGTGCATCTTATGCCTTCTTTCTTCAACCATATTCAAAAATGTATTTTCTTCTTTCTGCAAACTGCATGTCAAATTATATTTAAACACAGCTTCTAATGTTAATTCACTAGTCTCTAGTAAAAATTCACCTAAAACCTTTGCAGGTCTCACCTTATTTAGCTTATTATTAGCAGGCACTAATGCAAAAATGTTGTCTACATCTGAAAAATAATACTCTAATTTCCCTATCTCATAAAATAAGCTAGCTATTACACTACATGTTATTCCGTAAGTAGCTGGAAGGTGATGATAAGTCACTCCCTCTGCCACAGAAGCAGGTAACTGCATGCAGACGTAGCAGTCCCTTACATCCATAGTCTTTATATATTCATACAATAATTTTGAAAATACATTATTAGAGAAATCATTAATAGACCTATCTTTATGCAAATGAATGTTTGTTTCTACAGTTGGTACTACCTTTGAAATTTTACCTATATTAGTTTTGTTTTGACCATGTCCTTCTATTGTATCTATTGTGACTTTAAATGATATAACAAGAGCTAGGATGCTCCATAAAAGCATTAATAATCCTGTACAACAGCAACATGTTTTACACCATCTTTTCATGAATGTACATCTACTTTTACTACCATCCGTGTAAGCTATTTTATTAAATAGACCGTGTCTTTCGACTTAGCCTCTTCTACTTTGTGACCAGTTTCTACCCCAAAGCTTCTAAGCTTCTACTTGGTTCTACTAGTTTCTACTTTTTCTCTTTTATTATCGTTCTCCACATCAACAGCTTCTTTGATTATTCAGTTTGGCATCTCATCGTCCTTTGCCTCCTTCACCCAATCAGGATACAGAATTTCCTGAATCTCCGCTTCTTCTTCTCCAATATCGGACAAGAGAACTCTCATGATTTCTGATTCTTCTTCTTCTTTAACCCCTTTCAGTAAAGCCTCCTCTGGATTTCCTTGACTGTCTGCCTCTTGAGGTTCTTCAGGCAGGGCCACATACGTCCATTCCGGCGACTTATACTTCTGGTTAGGTTTTCTGGTCCTTCCGGACTCTTTGGTTACAACTGCTTCTTCCTCCTTTGATTTTTCCTGACTCGTGACTTCATTCACCTGTTCAGCTCTTGGTGATTTCACTCGAGTCAATCGATATCTTAGTCTCTTTATTTTGTTCTGGTTTTACAGTTCTTTTCACTTTACTTTCTTTGACATTCTTTTCATTCTTTTCTTCTCTCCAAGCTCTCTTTCTCAGAACTCGGCCTTCTGGTTTTTCGTTCTCACTCTCTTCTGACTCTGTCCCAACTTGCCTCTCTTTTTCACCAGTCTCTTTATCCACCACTTGTTCCGGTTTCCCTACTTCTTTCCCTCCTCGGGTCTCCGGCACGCAATCTTCCTGCTGACTACTTGTCCCTTCACCTGACTGGATGTTGCAGTTCCCTACACCTCCTCGGGGGTCTTCCGCAATCTGTCCCTCTCTTACTGTATCTGTCCCTTCTTCATTCAAATCTATTATTTCAGGTGGAATTTCTCTCAAATTTTCATCTGGGATTTGTTTTCTTTGACTTTCTTTTACTGCTTCTTCTTTGTGTTTTCCTTCCTTCTTTTTAGGTTCTTTTCTAGGACCTTTCTTTCTTTGCTCGTCTTCAGAGTCTGAGCTGTCAGAAATTTGCAATCTTCTTCTCAGAGAGACACTTCTGGGGACCAGAATCTGTTTTGGTTCGTTTCCCCCCCTTCAGGATTTTCACGTGTTTTTGGTTCTTCGTGATCTGATTCAGTACTCGACTCTGATTCGTCATAGTACTCTTTCTCCTTGCAATCCACTGGATTCGGTATTCTCAGGGTATGGCTGGCATGAATCCAATTTTTCAGTCCAGCACACTTCACAGCTGTTGTCGTGGTCAGAATGACTTGTCTTGGTTTTCCCCACCTGGGAACCAAACAGTTTCTTCTTCTGTGGACCTTTATCCTCACCCAATCCCCTGGGCTCAGATCATGGGCTGGCTTCTTTTCAAGGGTGGTGGCATCCGCTCCAACCTGATGAAACACAGAATGAACTGCGTCAGCCAGGCCTTTACAGTACTCCAACACCATGTCATCAGAAATCGTCATCAGTTTGTTGACTGGTATGTAAGCATGCCTCATCGCACGTCCCATGATTATTTCATGAGGACTTAACCCTGTAGTTCCATCTGGGGTTGCACGTATGGTCATCAAAACTAGAGGCAAGACATCAGGCCATTTCATTCCTGTGGCTAAACACATTTTCCCAATTCTGTTCTTGATTGTACCATTCATTTGCTCAACCACACCAGAAGCCTCTGGTCGGTAGGCACAGTGCAGTTTCTGTTGTACATTTAATGCTTCACTGACAAATTTTACGATCTCATTATAGAAGTGCCCTCCTCTGTCTGATTCAAGGGTCACTGGGAACCCGAACCTGGGGATGAATTCCCTCAAAAGCAGCTTTGCTACTGTCAATCTATCATTTCTCCTTGTCAGGTATGCTTCTACCCACCTGGAAAATAGGCAGACTCTGACCAGGACGTACCTTAATCTGCTACATGTTGGCATTTCAATGAAATCTATCTGCATTCTGGTAAAAGGCCCTCCTTCTCGGCCTATAGTTCCTAGGCTCACCACTGTCTTTCTCGCAGGATTATACTGCTGACAAATTAAACATCTCTGACATAGGCTCTCTGATATAATTCTGAATTTTGGGTTGTACCAGGTCTGCTTAAACGACCTGATCATAGCATCTCTCCCTATGTGTCCCTGGCCATGATACATCCGTGCCATGGTAGACAACATGCTATCAGGCATGACTGGTCTTCCATCTCGATAGACCCACACATGATCCTTTTCCCTTGGTGCACATCCTGCTTTTACCCACTGCCTCGTTTCCTCATCTCCTGCTTCCTCCTGCAATTGTCTCACTTCTTCCCATGTCCCTACAACGTTAGTAAACATTAAGGAATAGGAAGTCATTTCTTTCTCCTTTGCCCGATTGACTGAATACTGATTTCTGGCACAGTACTGCGCCATGTCATTGGCGTATCTGTTGCCGACAGTAACATAATCTTCCCCTTGGTTATGGGCAGCACATTTCACTACAGCCAATTGTTTAGGCAGCTGTATTGCCTCAATCAACTTTCCAACCACTTCAGCATTCTTTATAGGAGTTCCACTTGAGGTCAGGAAACCCCTTTGCAGCCACAACTGGCCAAAATCGTGGACAACTCCGAAGCCATACTGGCTGTCAGTTATCACAGTCTCTCTCACACCTTTCCCAATTTTGCATGCTCAAGTCAGAGCCACTAATTCTGCTACTTGGGCAGATTTTACTACTTTTAGATAGGATGCTTCCATCACTGCTGAAACCGTGCACACTGCATATGCTGCACTCAACACCCCTTCTTCTGTTCTCAAACATGACCCATCAACAAACATTACATATTCATTTTCTGCCAAAGGTACATCTTTTATGTCTGGTCGTGGTTTCGTACAATACTCAAGCACATCCAAACAATCATAATCTGCTTCATCTCTCACTTCCACATTCTCACCATCTGGTAACAACGTTGCTGGATTCACATTCACACATCTTGCAAGGTTCACATTCGTTGCACCTAATATGACTTTCTCATACTTAGTCAGCCGACTATGTGTCATATACTGAGTACGACTCCTTGTTAAAAGAATCGCCACATCATGAGGTACAAACACTTTCAAAGGATATCTCATCACGATTCCTTCACTCTGCTCCAAACTTCGACATGTTGCAGCTACTGTTTCAGACATCCAGGTAAGCCTACAGCTACCGGGTCAAGCATCGATGAATAATATGCAATTGGTCTCCTCAATCTTCCATGCTTCTGGATTAACACAGAAAGTGCACATCCATTTCTTTCACTGCAATACAACTCAGATTCTTTTTCATAATCAGGCATACCCAATGCTGGGGCTTCACACAATACTACAAATAACCATCAGAAGATGCAAAGTCCGTAGAAAGAGGAATAGCTAACCAATAATTGCTATAAAGGAGTGCATGAGATCCTACAGGTAATCGGGACACCACCTAACAGGAGGTGAGAGTCCATCAGCCCACCCTTATTGGCGGAGCATCGTCATCTGGAACTCTGAGGAATCACGGTCTGAGCCCAGAATCGCGGGTCACAGAAGACTCTGCTTGGTGCACAGGCCAGTGATACCCAAAGGAAAGACAAACTCCTGCCAGGGTTTGTACCCAAAACCTGAGGACTCAAGTGATGTGCAGTGCTTATATGTGATGTGAGATTAAAAATTAATACTTCGTCAAAAAGTATGTTTAATGAGAATTAACCAGGTTTCATGTCTAAAAGAGCCTATAGTCTTTTTTAAAAAAAAAAATCGACTAATTCTTGGCTCAATTATAGTGTGGTCGACATGTTTCAGCCGGAGTGGTCACTTGACCCGGCTTTCTTCAGGACCGAAAAACAAAACACAACTAAGATGCTACTGCTGAAGTAATAATATGTGAAAAAGTGAAAAGCAAAAACCATGCAATCCAAAAGTGAATGTTGGGTAAGATAGTGGCAATTGCCACCCTACCAGACAAGCAGTCTCGTGCTTGAGCGCAAGAACAATGTCTCCATTCCTAGAAAAAGAGTCCAAAAGGTCAAACATTGGAAATGGACATCATGCACAAGAAAACAGCGCTACTGGTCGCTATTCAACAGGGCTAGTTCTGCACTGCCCTTATTTCAAAGAAACTCAAATGATGTTTACAAATACAACATTATGTAAATCATAATGAAAAACTCACCCAGCTTTTTGTGGGAGAACTACCTCACCTCACCCGGCTGACTGCTCGGAGAAGGAGGCACCGCTCTGTTTAAATGTGGAGGAAAAACAGACAGATTGCGTATTGATACCTATCCGCTTCAAACTCAGCACATATACCTTCAAACATTTCAAAGAACCTCAAAAAGTAAAAAGTCAAAGACCTCGAAAGAACCCATGAATACGTTATTGCAGGTTGGAAAAATGTATTTGCAAACCCTGTCTTGATCTAGTGTGACAAGACTAGAGACAAAACTACAATTCGTTATTACCTATGTAGTTTAAAATGGTATATTCCTCCATTGTTCCCAAAATGGGTAAATAGTCTGACTAGCCCAGTGAGACTAGACCATGGCTGGTTGGAAAAACCAAATTGTATGGGGAGTAGTTCTTAAACTCTAAACAGCCACAAAGCCTCCCAACATTTATAGTTTAGGAAACCACTTCATCATAATTAGATTTTAAGCGAACGAACCCTCAACAGGAATCCCTCCACCCTTACCTGTCCGTCGATACCTCAGACTGGCCAACGAGCTGTCTGGAAGGTATTGGCAGGAAGGGGAGGGTTCTTTTTATAGCAGCCGCAATTGAGGTGATCGTTATCAATTATACTCAGGTGTGAGTCCGCCAGAATTCGTCCGACGAACGTCGGACGAGGAGCGCATGCGCGTGACTGGAATGCATGCCACCGAGAGTGCGCACTAGTCCAAGACCTAGTGCGCAGGTGCCAGTAATCAGTGTCACAGAACAGCGCGTGTGTATTAAAAAAGAAGCATGTTTTGCATCAGACGCTGCACTTAGAGGAATAAAGATGTACTAACCTTCCCCAAGCACTATTGCGAGTGTACATACAGCGAAACAACATAAGTCTCAGAGCAATGGCAGAGATATACAGAATTCCACAGCTAGGAGCAACACGTAGATTTTAAATCCCTCTCTAAACCTTAAATGCATATTTAAAAGCGAGATAGGGATTGGAAAAAATATATACATCGCTGGAACGTGCCCAACGATGTAAATAATAGCAGGAAATACCTGCTTACAGATACAAGGCTTGTATATAGCAAATCAATTCGTCCTTTCTGATTCATGTTGATTATAGCACTACTGTGTTGGCTAGTGAAAAGAATACGAGCTCACAAAGACTGACTAACAAAGACTTGCTGACAAAAGACTTGCCCGTGTCAGATGTATCAGTAGCACCCTGCTGATAACGTATTAATGCCTTCTAATTGTGAGACTTCCTGTCGGAACGCACAGGGTTTCTATAAGAGTGTTAAGGACAAAAACGACCAAGTACAAAAACAGGTCAGCAGAGAGCCGTATATTACAGCACAATGGTAGGCGCTGTATCGTGACACATATGACTCAATATAAAGGTGTCCCTTGAAAGGTATTCAACAGCTATATCAAGGGAATACCATATAAGGTCGAATGTCTGATCACTTAATGAAAAATGACAAAAAATCAGATATCGTGTTACTCAAAATAACAGGAGTAAGACAACTATCAAAGACGTTACAACTCAACCGGTCTCAAAAATGAATAAATTGATTAATTGACCTAAGCTTCAAAGAGAGGCCCACGGTATACTGTCATTTAATCCTTGTGTGTCTGTCTTCAACTTGAAAATCCATCTTTGTTCTTTAGAAAATAAGAACTTGGAAATGTCCATTATATGCTGAGGAATGAACGGGCGTTCCAGTACGAGCCACCTTAAATCCTCGGCCTTGTGTTTCTTGGCTAGGAAATGCTCAGTCAGACAGGTAGACTGTTTCATGCAACGGATGGTGCTTTTATGCGAAACGCCAGGCTGATGCCATTCTTGTTGAAATCCAAACTTTGGAAGGGCAAATCATAACTACTATTACATCAGCCCTTTTTGAGAAACAAATGGACGAGACCAATAAAACCAATAAAGAATACAGGGACAACATCTTGATCAATAAAATCGATAAATTCAAGAAAGATCTGGCCCGTTTCTCTTGGGAGAAGATCTATGCATACACAAGTGATACCTATGTGGCCCCACTATTCAATAACAAAGGGAGACGCTATGGGTCCAACTATTCATCGTCTGGGTCCGAAATTGGATTTGATGATTCTGATTCCTCTACAACAGGGGCCCCCCAAGGAAGAGGGAGAGGACAGTCCCGTAGGTACAACAGGAGACGTGGGAATCAACATTTTTACCCCAACCAAGGCCAATGGTGGCCACCGGCCCCATGGGGTTATCAACTACCTCCTTTTCCACCACACATGCATACCTATCCACCACAACAGCAATTTTACCCTAATCAGTCTTTTTTAGAGCAGGGACAAGGCCGCACCAGAGGCAAACGGAGAGGCACTCCCACGGTTCACTGGCAACCAGATCAGACATTTCCGAACACTCGGAGCAGGAGGGGCAATCAACAATCATCAACCAACCCGATCAGCGAGTGAATGACCTCGTGGTCAATCTCAGCTCTAAAGTCCTCACGCCAGACGAACAAAGTGTCCTTAATAGAGGTTTGGGCTTTGTGCCCACATACTCAGGCGATCCTTTCACTTTGAGATGTGAACTTGAGAAATTCTTTAGAAAGATTCGGCTTCACTTCTTTTTCAGAAACAAAGAGTTGGCCGACAATGTTTCCTCTAGCGATGAGACTGATGTTCTGAACACTGGACTACGCCCCAAAAGCAATTTTACTCCTCTGTCCCATCAGGTCCCTTCACAAGTTTCCACCTTTGAAAAGGCAGTTACCTATGACTTGATGTCACTATGTGACACACGTCCTATCAATTATTGTAACTTCTCCAAAAACTAGGACAAAACTGCTCTTCAGAACCTGACCAAGGATACGTCTGTCATCATCAAGCCGGCAGACAAAGGTGGGGCAACAGTTCTGCAAGATACTGTTGTCTATCGGACTGAATGCCTCAGACAGCTATCAGATCCCAAATCCTACCGGGTTTTGGAATCAGATCCCACCTCTAGACTCACTCTAGAGATCAAACAGCTGGTCGAGGAAGGGGAGGCAGAGGGGTGGATCACGCCACATGAGGCCAAATTTTTGGTGACCAACAACCCCGTGATGCCCTACTTCTACTGCCTCCCCAAAATCCACAAACAGCAACGACCGCCTCCTGGACGTCCCATCATTTCTGGGATTGGTTCATTACTGGAACCTTTGTCCAAGTTTGTAGATGTATTTTTGCGGCCTATGGTCGCTGAGATGCCGACCTATCTCAAAGACACGTCTGATGTTCTGCGGAACTTGCCTGGGATTGAATTCAATACTGACACTGATCTTTTGGCCAGTTTTGACGTGGAGTCACTTTATACGTGTATTCCACAACTAGAGACTCTTGACTCCATCAGAGGACTATTGGAAGCACGTATGCTGGACAGTATCACCCCAGTCACTTTCATTATGGAGTGTGCCAGATTGGCCATGACGGAGAACTTCTTCAGATTTGAGGATCAGATCTTTCTCCAGACGTCTGGCACCTCTATGGGCAGTGTTTTTGCGCCCAGCCTCGCCAACCTCTATGTTCATCTATTCGAACAGAATCATGTACTCAACCACAGCAATCCATATCGTCATCATTTGGTGCTGTGGAAGAGATACATAGATGACATTTTAGTGGTATGGCGAGGCACAAGCCAGGAGATTCTTTCTTTTCACTCCTGGCTTAATCAACAGAATGCCTTTTTGAGTTTTACCATCGAATTCAATCGACATCGGTTGGCCTTCTTGGATGTCTCTATTTTTGTCTATGAGAACTCGCTACACTCTGAACTATACAAAAAACCTATGTCTAAGAACTCCCTTTTGTCCTTTAACAGCCACCATCCTAAGGCCCTCCGGGAAAATCTCCCAGTTGGCCAGTTCCTGCGGATCCACAGGAACTGTTCCACCAGACAGCTTTTCAATAAGCATGCCAGAGAACTAGCCACACAACTACAGTCACGACAGTATCCCAAACGTTTAGTGCGACAAGCATGGAAACGAGCATCAAACAACAATTGTGACGCTCAATTAGACATCAACATGCCTAGGACTACCAATGAGAGACTCACTTTTGTCACCACTTTCTGTACTCTGTCCAATCGTATACAGAAAACAGTACGAAAGCATTGGCAGATACTAAATATAGGTGCTGACAACATCTTGCCTCCTCTATTCGCATTTAAGAAGGGTCCAAGCTTACGCGACAGCTTGGTCCACACACGACCGTTGTCGCTCCCCACACATGAGACCAACACCTTGTGGTCATTACCTCCAGTTCGAGGCCACTTCCCGTGTGGTTCATGTAGTGTCTGCCCTCAGACCATCAAGACCACATCAGTGGACATAGGGACAGACCGTCCCTGGATACTACATAATCACACAAATTGTAATTCGGAACGTGTGATTTACAGAATTACATGCCCTTGCGCTTTGCACTATATAGGATACACCACACGCAAAGTCAAGCTCCGCATCAGCGAGCATAAAAGCACCATCCGTTGCATGAAACAGTCTACCTGTCTGACTGAGCATTTCCTAGCCAAGAAACACAAGGCCGAGGATTTAAGGTGGCTCGTACTGGAACGCCCGTTCATTCCTCAGCATATAATGGACATTTCCAAGTTCTTATTTTCTAAAGAACAAAGATGGATTTTCAAGTTGAAGACAGACACACAAGGATTAAATGACAGTATACCGTGGGCCTCTCTTTGAAGCTTAGGTCAATTAATCAATTTATTCATTTTTGAGACCGGTTGAGTTGTAACGTCTTTGATAGTTGACTCACTCCTGTTATTTTGAGTAACACGATATCTGATTTTTTGTCATTTTTCATTAAGTGATCAGACATTCGACCTTATATGGTATTCCCTTGATATAGCTGTTGAATTCCTTTCAAGGGACACCTTTATATTGAGTCATATGTGTCACGATACAGCGCCTACCATTGTGCTGTAATATACGGCTCTCTGCTGACCTGTTTTTGTACTTGGTCGTTTTTGTCCTTAACACTCTTATAGAAACCCTGTGCGTTCCGACAGGAAGTCTCACAATTAGAAGGCATTAATACGTTATCAGCAGGGTTCTACTGATACATCTGACACGGGCAAGTCTTTTGTCAGCAAGTCTTTGTTAGTCAGTCTTTGTGAGCTCGTATTCTTTTCACTAGCCAACACAGTAGTGCTATAATCAACATGAATCAGAAAGGACGAATTGATTTGCTATATACAAGCCATGTATCTGTAAGCAGGTATTTCCTGCTATTATTTACATCGTTGGGCACGTTCCAGCGATGTATATATTTTTTCCAATCCCTATCTCGCTTTTAAATATGCATTTAAGGTTTAGAGAGGGATTTAAAATTTACGTGTTGCTCCTAGCTGTGGAATTCTGTATATCTCTGCCATTGCTGTGAGACTTATGTTGTTTCGCTGTATGTACACTCGCAATAGTGCTTGGGGAAGGTTAGTACATCTTTATTCCTCTAAGTGCAGCATCTGATGCAAAACATGCTTCTTTTTTAATACACACGCGCTGTTCTGTGACACTGATTACTGGCACCTGCGCACTAGGTCTTGGACTAGTGCGCACTATCGGTAGCATGCATTCCAGTCACGCGCATGCGCTCCTCGTCCGACGTTCGTCGGACGAATTCTGGCAGACTCACACCTGAGTATAATTGATAACGATCACCTCAATTGGGGCTGCTATAAAAAGAACCCTCCCCTTCCTGCCAATACCTTCCAGACAGCTCGTTGGCCAGTCTGAGGTATCGACGGACAGGTAAGGGTGGAGGGATTCCTGTTGAGGGTTCGTTCGCTTAAAATCTAATTATGATGAAGTGGTTTCCTAAACTATAAATGTTGGGAGGCTTTGTGGCTGTTTAGAGTTTAAGAACTACTCCCCATACAATTTGGTTTTTCCAACCAGCCATGGTCTAGTCTCACTGGGCTAGTCAGACTATTTACCCATTTTGGGAACAATGGAGGAATATACCATTTTAAACTACATAGGTAATAATGAATTGTAGTTTTGTCTCTAGTCTTGTCACACTAGATCAAGACAGGGTTTGCAAATACATTTTTCCAACCTGCAATAACGTATTCATGGGTTCTTTCGAGGTCTTTGACTTTTTACTTTTTGAGGTTCTTTGAAATGTTTAAAGGTATATGTGCTGAGTTTGAAGCGGATAGGTATCAATACGCAATCTGTCTGTTTTTCCTCCACATTTAAACAGAGCGGTGCCTCCTTCTCCGAGCAGTCAGCCGGGTGAGGTGAGGTAGTTCTCCCACAAAAAGCTGGGTGAGTTTTTCATTATGATTTACATAATGTTGTATTTGTAAACATCATTTGAGTTTCTTTTAAATAAGGGCAGTGCAGAACTAGCCCTGTTGAATAGCGACCAGTAGCGCTGTTTTCTTGTGCATGATGTCCATTTCCAATGTTTGACCTTTTGGACTCTTTTTCTAGGAATGGAGACATTGTTCTTGCGCTCAAGCACGAGACTGCTTGTCTGGTAGGGTGGCAATTGCCACTATCTTACCCAACATTCACTTTTGGATTGCATGGTTTTTGCTTTTCACTTTTTCACATATTATTACTTCAGCAGTAGCATCTTAGCTGTGTTTTGTTTTTCGGTCCTGAAGAAAGCCGGGTCAAGTGACCACTCCGGCTGAAACATGTCGACCACACTATAATTGAGCCAAGAATTAGTCTAAAAAATTTTTTAAAAAAGACTATAGGCTCTTTTAGACATGAAACCTGGTTAATTCTCATTAAACATACTTTTTGACCAAGTATTCATTTTTAATCTCACATCACATATAAGCACTGCACATCACTTGAGTCCTCAGGTTTTGGGTACAAACCCTGGCAGGAGTTTGTCTTTCCTTTGGGTATCACTGGCCTGTGCACCAAGCAGAGTCTTCTGTGACCCGCGATTCTGGGCTCAGACCGTGATTCCTCAGAGTTCCAGATGACGATGCTCCGCCAATAAGGGTGGGCTGATGGACTCTCACCTCCTGTTAGGTGGTGTCCCGATTACCTGTAGGATCTCATGCACTCCTTTATAGCAATTATTGGTTAGCTATTCCTCTTTCTACGGACTTTGCATCTTCTGATGGTTATTTGTAGTATTTTGATGGGATTGGAGGTGTTGTAGTCCTTAAACTAAGTGTCCCTTTTTGACCCCTTTATAAAGTGAGTTTTTTGCTTCACACAATACTTCTTTCAGTTTTCTGAATGCTGCTAATTCTTCCTTGTTCAATTCAAGGGGATCTTTTACATCACTCCTTGTTAGCCGTACCAGAGGTTTTGCAATCAGCAAAAAGTTGCTGATCCACTGGCGGCAGTACCCTACCATTCCCAGAAACATTCTCACTTCTCTTTGAGTCATGGGAGCTCTCATTCCTTTTATGATTCTGATTCTGTCTATTGTTATTTTCCTCAATCCTCTTTCAATGTTATGTCCCAAATACTGTACTTCTTTCTTACAATACTGCAGTTTGACTGGAGACACTTTTAATTCTCCATCTGCCAGATGATTTGGTAAGGCTATAGTGTCTACTTCACAAGCTTCACGAGTTTTCGACGCCACAAGGAGGTCGTCGATATACTGCACTAATACTGAACTCTCGGGCATTTGTAGACTTTCCAATGACTTTTTCAACAATTGATTAAATATTGAGGGGCTTTCGTTATACCCCTATGGAATTCGGCACCATGCCAAAATACGGTCTCCAAACCGAAATGCAAAAATTTGCTAACTGTCGTGATGCAATGGAATGGAAAAGAACGCATGGCACAGATCAATCACTGTACACCATTCTGCATCATGGGGAATCTGATACAAAATCACTGATGGATTTGGTACAATGGGACAACATGGTACAACAATTTTGTTTACCTTTCTCAGGTCCTGCACTATTCTGAATTTCCCATTTGGCTTTTTCAGGCCCATTATCGGTGAATTACATGGACTACTCATTATCTCTCTCAGAATTCCTTGCTTGATCATTTTCTCAATTATTGGAGTTACTCCTTCAATTATTTCAGGGGTCAATCTATACTGAGGAATGTTTGGATAACTAACTCCATCTTTGACAGTAATTTTTACTGGGTCTACGTTTCTCATTAGCCCTACATCTTCTCCTGTGAAATCCCAAACCTCTGCTTTTACAGACAGCTTCAATTCTCTGGGCAATTCATCTGGATTAAATACTACATATGTTCCAATAGTCTCACATTCTCTGTTAACTATGGTCATTTTATATAATACATCCTCATCTGGTGTTTCAAAAGCTATTTCATCCGGAGTACAAAATATTGTGCAGTTCATCTTGCACAACAGGTCCCTGCCTAGCAAATTCACAGGACTGGTGTCACACACCACAAATCGGTGCATTTCAGAAAATGTCCCTATACTAACCTTTACTGGTTCTGTAAGGTATGTTTTTAACTGTTGATTAGATACACCAACTACTTGGATCGTTTCATCCGAAAGAGGAAGATTTTTAACATCAGCTGATCTAACAGTAGATCGAGTAGCGCCAGTGTCCACTAGGATAATAATGTTATCATCATTAATCTTCCCATCTACAAATGGTCCTGTCTGGTCTACTTCTAGAGTTGCGCCAAGTACGCACTCTTCTTCCTCCCTTCGGCACCGTCAATAATCCCTTTCCGATTCACTCTCATCATGTTGCAGCCAATACTGCGAAACAGTACGAGCGCGTGAGGGTTTATTTACCTGTTCTTCATTGTAGAATCCCGATTCCTTACTATACGTCTGAGAGTTTCTGTTCTGTGGAAAAGGTGGTTTTGGCACCTGATTCTGGGAAGTAACCACCTGCTGCTGTTCCTGCAGTTGACCACCCACCTCTTTTTGCACCTGTGGATTCAACAATCGATTTTCAATATTAGTATTTGGAGGGTTCTTACACTCGGATTTCCAATGCCCTAACTCACCGCAATTGTGACATGGGAATTTCTTTTTAGCTTACCTCTCCCTTTCCCTGAACTAAATCTTGGTCTTACTCCTGGATTGTTTGCTTGTTCTACCAACTGAGCTTCCTGTCGTTCGGCTACCTTCACCTGTGCCCACATTGCCTTTTCTTTCAGTTTCCGCTGTTTTGCCTCAATCTCATAGCTGAAATATTTTGCATGTCTCAAAACTTCATCTATTTTCTTATTCTGCCAATCAACTGTATGCTGCTTTATCATATCACCAATTTCTGGGCGTAAACCATATACAAACCTGTATACGAAATGACTCAAATCTTTATCACTCAGGTTCTCATCTCCACTGAACTGTTTAAAAGCCTGAATTAGCCTCTCATAATATGCATGTACTGACTCCTTGCTTTCCTGTTGGGTTCTGTCAATTTTTACCCAATCGGTTTCTTTAGGGGGTACCTTATTTTTCAGAAATGCCATAACCTGCTCATATTTCTTCATTACCTCTGGGTCGGGAGCTCCCGTCTTAGGGTCCCTAGGATACTCCTGAGTGGGCCAATTTATCATCAGCTTGCACTCTGTCCATAAATCTGCTGGTACTATTATATCGAATAGACTATTCAAATCTATCCATAATACCTTTGCCAATTTTACAAACTTGTGTACCTGTCGGTACCACTCGACGGGCTTTTCGCGAAGTCGAGGGAAATCATTTGTGAAAGACAAAATGTCCTGTCTTGTCCATGGAACATGTACATACCCTCCCCCTGGAATCTCTCTCTCATGGGGTATTCTGTCGTTACCTTTTCTTTCTCTCTAACTGTCAAGTACCTGTCCCAGAACTAGTCCTCCGCAGGAGCCGATGTAAATTCCACGATTCCCCAACTCCGTTACCCGAGCAATATATACTCTGGCGAACTAGAGGGGGGAAAGGGGATTGGGAAGAAAAGAGAAACGCCACTTCTTCTTCAACTGGACAGGTCTCCCACTATTCTCATGTAGCCTTCCTGTAAAATAAAACTTCTTAAACAACTATACTCGACATTTCTAATTAATCCCACAAATACCAAAAATGAGTTTTACCTGTCCTACGTAGATGGCTATCTGTTCTCTTGTTGCTTTGCTGCCTATATGATCTCCGCTACTCAGTGGTTCTCTTGGTTAATTATACTAAATAGAAAAGCACACAGGGTTAAATAATTTTGCTGGTCTATCTAGATTACTTAATCTTTCTATATTCTTTTCCTTAATTTACCTTGCGAAAACCTTAGGCAGTCTTTTAATCTATTCTCTTTTTCTTTCAGCTGTTGAAGGTCTACTCGTCACTGGAGCACCAAGATTCTTTAGTAGAGGGAGAGAACTCGACTATTGTCGGTAAGTATCCTTATACATATATATATATATATATATATATATATATATATATATATATATATATATATATATATATATATATATATATATATATATAAAACTACACCTACTTGCAGGTCTGTTCCATTTAACTCTTCTTCCAACAATTGTCTCTTTGTTTTACTAATGTCTTTGTGGGCAATGTGTGGAATTGAGTTGCCCTAAAGATGTTCCTTACTTATTCTAACCAGATTCTCAGTCAAAGGCTTGAGTACTAGTATCCTTCTTCAAGAACTTGCCTCAAAACCCTGAAGGACTAATACGTCTTACTCTGACTAAAGTCCCCTCAAAAGCCTTATGTAGTTTAGGATACTGTCGTTTTCTTTTCTTTTTTTCCAAAAAGGTAAGGCTTACTCACCGCAGCCGCGGACGAGGACTTACTGCCAAGCTCAGGGAAACTCACTACCTGGAAACTTCCTTGGAATCGAAAACGCCACCAAGAGAGTAGCGACCATTTTCCAAAATGCCTCAGTTGAAGTGCGCAGTTTGCCGCGAGCGTACTCGTGAGCACAGCTGCGCCGGTAAACAAGAACAAAAGCTAGACCGACAACCTCGCTTCTTAATGCCGGCGGCCATCTTGAAATTCCGCTGTGGATTCCGCTGTGAAGGCATCAATCTCCTTTTAAATAAATGGGACGACCAGCGATTTGGAAGGTATTTTATTGGAGTGTTCTTGCGCCTACTCTGGATCTTGCAAATAACTGGGAGGAACTTTAGACAAATGGGTGGCTTACACTGGTCAGTCCTGACAGTACCCCCCACCAAAACTCCTCCCTCCCCCTCTTTGGGCTTATCAGGGTGTCTCCTGTGAAATTATTTAATCAATCGTTGAGCCCGCAAATGGTTCCTTGGTTCCCAACTTCTCTCTTCTGGACCAAAACCCTTCCAATCCACCAAATAGAACAATTTTCCTTTCTTAACTTTAGAGTCTACAATTCGCTTAACCTCAAACTCTTCCCCTGACTGAACTTGAATTGGCATGGGAGGACCCGTCTTTCTTAAATTCAGTGGACTTTTCCTTAGTAAAGAGACATGAAACACTGAGTGAAACCTAAGTTTTTGTGGTAGTCGAATCTTGACACTAACTGGATTTATCATTTGCTCCACTAAGAAAGGACCTATGAATCTAGGTTGGAACTTCCGGTTTCCCTTTAAACGCAGATTTCGTGTAGAAATCCAAACCTCCTCCCCAGGTTCAAAAATGGGACTGGAACGCCTTCTCTTGTCGGCTTGTTTCTTGTAAGATGCCTTGGCCTTAATTAAATTGATCATAGCTTGTAGATAGGTCCTTTGAAGATTCTGAACTACTTCCTCCACTGCTGGAACCTCACTTTCTTGTTTTCCTACAAATGTGTTGGGATGTCTACCTGAATTTAAATAGAAAGGAGTATAACCTGTAGAAGCATGCTCTGCATTATTATAAGCAAACTCAGCCGCCCAAATTTTGTCTGGCCACTCCCCTTCATGATCCATCAAGAACAATCGCAAATGCTGCTCCAGTTCCTGATTGACTCTTTCCGTTTGACCATCAGTCTCAGGATGGAAACTGGAAGACAAACGAGAGTCAATGTCCAGTCTTTTTAAGAATGATCTCCAAAAATGAGAGATAAATTGAGGGCCCCGGTCGGAAATTACCACCCTGGGAATACCGTGTGGTCTAACTACATGTTGTGTGAACAAGGCCGCTAAATAGGTGGCGTTTGGAATTGATTTTAAAGGAATGAAATGACTCATCTTTGTGAAATGGTGCACCACCACCCAAATGACGGAAAAGCCCTGACTAGAGGGTAATTCTACAATGAAATCCATGGAGACTGTGTGCCACGGATAAGGAGCTGGGGGCACGGGTAGCAATAAACCTTGAGGAGCCCTTCTAACTGATTTTCCCTTCAAACACTGTTCACAAGAGGCTACATATTGTCCCACCTGAGCTTCCATGGAAGGCCACCAAAATTCACGTTGAACTAATTCCAGCGTCTTCTTCACTCCCTTGTGTCCAGCCAGCAAATCATCGTGAAAATGACGAACCACCAATGCTTGAAGCTCAACATCGGGGATAAAAAGCTTCCCCTTAAAATAAAGTCGGCCATTCTTGATCTCCCTATGTTCGTCCTGTTTGACCCAATCTGCCAGATTCAAGGAAGCTAGAACCTGATTTAACTGCTCTTCAAACTCCGGAAACCGAATTACTCCAATTATCTTTTCCTCTGGGATTATCAATTCTTTTTTCAAGATCGGAAAATCTTCTCCTGTATCCAAACGCGACAATGCATCGGCTTTTCCATTGGCAGAACCAGGTTTGTAAGTTAACACAAAGTTATAGTCTGCAAAAAATAACGACCACCGCAACTGTCTGGGGGTCAAGGTGCGAGCAGATTTTAAAAACTGGAGGTTCCGATGGTCTGTGAACACAGTGACTTCATGTCGAGCACCCAGCAGATAATGCCTCCACTCCTGAAAAGCATCCTTGACTGCCAATAACTCCTTATCGGCAATGGAGTAATTCAACTCAGCAGGAGTCAGCTTCGGAGACCAATAAGCAACCGGATGAAGCTGACCCGTAGATCTGTCCCTCTGAGATAAAATTCCCCCTGTAGCCAAATTGGAAGCATCAGCTTCAACAAAGAAAGGCTCTTCAGGGTTAGGATGCAAAAGCACGGGCGCTGAGGTAAAAACCTTTTTTAATCCACTAAACGCTTCTTCAGTTTCAGCAGTCCAATCAAACTTGGCCCCTTTCTTCGGCAAGCGAGTTAATGGAGATACCTTCTCAGAGAAGTTTTCGATGAAACGTCTATAGAAGTTGGCAAATCCAATGAAACTCTGCACTTGTTTTACATTTCAAGGAGATGGCCATTCATTAATTGTCTTAACCTTGGTTTCATCCATAGAAACTCCATCCAGGGAAAGTACGAAACCCAAAAATTCCACTTGGCTGGAATTGAACACACACTTCTCCAATTTCACAAATAGTTGGTGTTCAAATAACGTCTTCAAAATGACGTGCACATGTTGAATGTGTTCTTCCATATTTTCAGAAAAAATGAGAATGTCATCAATATAGACGACGGCAAAAAGATCCAAATACTCTCTCAGGACATCATTCACAAAATGCTGGAAGGCTGCAGGAGCATTGCATAACCCAAAGGGCATGACCTGATATTCAAAAAGGCCCAGTCTTGTCCGAAAGGCGGTTTTCCACTCATCACCATCCGCCATTCCCACGAGATGATAAGCCCCCCTTAAATCTAGTTTAGTGTATACACGTGCTCCCTTTACCTGATCCAATAACTCTGAAATTAATGGCAACGGATATCTATTCTTCTTGGTTACAGAATTTAATGCTCGATAGTCGATGCACGTTCTCAGACTTCCGTCTTTTTTAGGAATAAAAAAAAGTGGAGAAGAAACTGGTGACTGAGAAGGACGAATAAAACCATTTGCTAGATACAATTCTAAATATTCCTTGAGATGTTGATTCTCCTTATCTGAGAGAGCATAAATGCAACTGCATGGTAAGGAAGCCCCAGGTTCCAACTCAATCTTACAGTCGTAATCTCGATGCGGAGGCAATTTATTGGCCTCTCTTTCATCAAACACTGCTGCCAAATCCGAGTATTCCTCTGGAATCTCCTGTGTTTCTATAACACAAATCATTTTGGCTTGACTAGCCAAGTACTGCGGCAAGGAAGAGGATGTGAATTCAGATCTCAAATTGTGACAATGACTCTTGCAATACTCGGAATCCATCTCAATAGTTCTTTTGGCCCAATCAATCCTAGTGTTATGTTCAGTAAGCCATGGTAACCCCAGAATGAGATGGAATTGGGGAACATCAATGAGACTGAATCTCAAAATGCTCACATGTCTACCAGGCCCAGTTAACCTAATATCCTCCGTATCATGTACTATAGGACCAGAGGATAAATTGGTACCATCGACTGCACGAACTGCTTCAGGTCTTTCTTTCTTGACAAAAGCTATTCCCAACCTTTTTGCAAAACCAATGTCACAAAAATTGCCCGTAGCACCAGAGTCAATCATTACTGAGATTTCCTCCAACCTGGTTCCACCAAACTCGATAGAGCTGGCGACAATTAAATGAGGAGTAGAAGATTGCAATGTATTCGCCACCAATTGAGGATCAGGAGTCGACTTTTCTTCTGCTCCCACCAGAGCAACTCCTCTTACTGGTGAAGCCTGTCTTTTACTAATGCATTATTCTTTGGTTTCTTGGAACATTCTTTCAAAAAATGACCGGAATCTCCACAGTACATGCATAGCTTGCCCAATCGTCTTCTCTTTCTTTCCTCCTTAGATAAAGGCCCACGCACTGAACTAATCTGCATAGGTTCCTCTTCAGAAGGGGTTTCTTTAGTCTTAGAGTTTTCAAATTTGACTCGGTCGAAGCGGGGGGGAATATACTTGACTTCCTTCCGACGCTCACTCCTTCTCTCACTCTGGCGCTGGTCAATCTGCAAGACTAGATCAATTAGCTCTGAAACATCTGTAGGTCTCTTAGGAATCTGTGCCAGTCCATCCTTTATCTCATCCTTGAGGCCCCGATAAAAAATGGAAGCTCTTTTAGCTTCGGGCCAATTGGTCTCAACAATTAACTTATTAAATTGCGCCAAATAAGCAACCAAATCTCTATTTCCCTGTTGTATATCCAACAGCTCATTATCCGTTGATTGAGAAACAGTTCTTCTGTCGAATATCCGCAAAAATAACTTTTAAACTTATCAAAATTATACAGAATTGGGTCGTTGTTATTCACTAGAGGCATCGACCAAGCCGCTGCGTCACCACTCAGGTAGGACAACATGAACGCCACCTTTGACTGATCTTCCTTAAAAATAATGGGCCTGCAAAGGAAATGTAAGGAGCATTGAGTCAGGAAAATTTGCGCCTTATGTGGGTCCCCACTAAACCTTTCAGGAGCTGACAGTAAAATGGTGGGAGAAATAGCATGTATTACCTGTGTGGTTAATTCTGCAGCTGTGGGAGCTGGTGCAAAAGTCTGGGATTTGTTTTCCTTCGATCCAGAAACTGAACTAACTGATAACTCTTCCACCCTTTGTCGCAAAAACAGAGTTTCCTGACTGGACTTTCTCACTTCCTCTCTAAGAGACTTATTCTCTAACATCGCTTCACTCAATTGTGTCTGAATCCCATCTAACACTGTCGCTAGGGCCTTAACATCCAATCCCTCAGCCATCCTGCTCAGGCGGAAGTATTTTGGAAATGGCACTTCAATCTGTCAAGTACCTGTCCCAGAACTAGTCCTCCGCAGGAGCCGATGTAAATTCCACGATTCCCCAACTCCGTTACCTGAGCAATATATACTCTGGCAACTAGAGGGGGGAAAGGGGATTGGGAAGAAAAGAGAAACGCCACTTCTTCTTCAACTGGACAGGTCTCCCGCTATTCTCATGTAGCCTTCCTGTAAAATAAAACTTCTTAAACAACTATACTCGACATTTCTAATTAATCCCACAAATACCAAAAATGAGTTTTACCTGTCCTACGTAGATGGCTATCTGTTCTCTTGTTGCTTTGCTGCCTATATGATCTCCGCTACTCAGTGGTTCTCTTGGTTAATTATACTAAATAGAAAAGCACACAGGGTTAAATAATTTTGCTGGTCTATCTAGATTGCTTAATCTTTCTATATTCTTTTCCTTCATTTACCTTGCGAAAACCTTAGGCAGTTTTTTAATCTATTCTCTTTTTCTTTCAGCTGTTGAAGGTCTACTCGTCACTGGAGCACCAAGATTCTTTAGTAGAGGGAGAGAACTCGACTATTGTCGGTAAGTATCCTTATACATATATATATATATATAACTACACCTACTTGCAGGTATGTTCCATTTAACTCTTCTTCCAACAATTGTCTCTTTGTTTTACTAATGTCTTTGTGGGCAATGTGTGGAATTGAGTTGCCCGAAAGATGTTCCTTACTTATTCTAACCAGATTCTCAGTCAACGGAATGATGTCTCCAAGCCTGTCAAAGACTGAATTAAATAACAAGGCTTGACTACTAGTATCCTTCTTCAAGAACTTGCCTCAAAACCCTGAAGGACTGATACGTCTTACTCTGACTGAAGTCCCCTCAAAAGCCCTATGTAGTTTAGGATACTGTTGTTTTCTTTTTTTTTTCTCCAAAAAGGTAAGGCTTACTCACCGCAGCCGCGGAAGAGGACTTACTGCCAAAGCTCAGGGAAACTCACTACCTGGAAACTTCCTTGGAATCGAAAACGCCGCCAAGAGAGTAGCGGTCGTTTTCCAAAATGCCTCAGTTGAAGTGCGCAGTTTGCCGCGAGCGTACTCGCGAGCACAGCTGCGCCGGTAAACAAGGACAAAAGCTAGACCGACAACCTCGCTGCTTAATGCCAGCGGCCATCTTGAAATTCCGCTGTGGATTCCGCTGTGAAGGCATCAATCTCCTTTTTAAATAAATAGGACGACCAGCGATTTGGAAGGTATTTTATTGGACTGTTATTGCGCCTACTCTGGATCTTGCAAATAACTGGGAGTAACTTTAGACAAATGGGTGGCTTACACTGGTCAGTCCTGACACTAACGGGGAATGCTGAAACTGTCTTTTCTGTGATATTATCACGTCTTCTACACCACTTACTTCTCCATCTGTCAACATCTCCCCATTTTTTCAACAAACCAATTATGTCCTTAATTTGACCTATCCTTCCTGTGGTATTCATGTTCTCTATATCCTTCTCAGTGAAATCAACTCGATAGGATTTTTGCAGTGCTTTTACTTTGTCAAAATTCTATTCCCATTTCGTTTGCAATTTCCTCTAATCTTTCATGCAGGTTTTTCGCTCTCCAGGTTGCACTCTTGCAGAGAAACAACAATTCCTCATCCTGGTAGTTTTTCAATTTTTCAGTAGCGATGGTTCCTACTATTAATTCTTCTAATACCATTCGTAATTTGGCCACATCTATTGACTGGGATTCTTGATCCTTTTTCTGTAGCTCTCTGAGCCATTCGCTTAATTCTTCTACGGAAGGTCCTGCTGGGTTGTCTACATTATTTTGTTCTGGGGCCTTTTGTGGTTCTAATAATGTTTCCATTGTCATTCTGCTCTTCTCAGCATAAATTTGATTTACAAATGGATTATTTGAAACGTTCGGTTCAAACATATTTATTGTCGGTCCCCACGGATTCTCAACTTGACTCGTTTCAGCATTTTCAATTAGATTTTGGCTTTTGTACGGCACTGTCAAACAATGTTCAGTATCTTTTTGTTTCTCAGATATGGGCATTACTGGACCTATCGTTACTGGAACTGTTACGGCTTCTAGATTTTTTGTCAATTCTCTTATTTTCTCGGTTAATTCTAGGGTAGTTTTGGCCAGTTCAACAGAATTCTCACCATTTACCCTACTTTCTGTCTGGTTTTCTATCTCTCTTGCAGAGTTACTTTTCCCTAATTCTGGTGACATAGTTTCTGCTTTAATTATTCGTAATGTTTCTCTCATTGGGGCACTTGGTGACAATGCTTCTGGTTCTGGTCGATACGGTGGTGGGTTTTTGTAAAACACCTCATCTAGAACATCATCTTCTGATTCATTCACTTCATACCCACTCAAATCCACATTACGCCTTTTCTCTGTGCTTTTTCTCCCTTCATTCTCTCCTACCATTCTCACAGGATACATACCCTCAGTCATACTTGCATTCCGCCACCTTTTCATCCTGTCGTCATGTGTCTCATGTCCGTATGATCTACCGAACATGTATCGGTAACCCCTACCACTTCTCTGCTTTTCTCATTCATGCATTTCGTCTTCCCATTCCGTTAATGCTTCAAACTGTGTCGGTCTAGGTCTTGGTTCTAAGTCCATCATTTTGTCTCTGAGGTTTCTTGAAACAGACAAATTAAAGGAACCATGTTCTGGGAACGCCAGGACTCCATCGTCCTTGGTGTATTTTACCCAATTATCCAACCAAATGCAAGTATGATACCCATATTTCGCAATCATTGTA
The DNA here is from genome assembly GCF_964204655.1 of Triturus cristatus. NCBI lineage: Eukaryota > Metazoa > Chordata > Amphibia > Caudata > Salamandridae > Triturus > Triturus cristatus. Next base: position 1,208,681,808 of record NC_140584.1, on the reverse strand, counting down.
GATGCGGGTGTTTTCGGTGGAGGAAGTAACTGTGCTTCCCTAGTCTCAACTACTTTATCTTTCTTGAACCACCTTTTAATTTTCCCAAACCACGATTTCTTCTTTTCTAGTGGTTGGTAATACATTTTCTCGGTCTCCGTGTACCGTTTAATCTTCCTACAATGGTACCGCTATTCTGTCCACTCACAGCGCACTCTTACTAACGCACCAATCTGGGGCGTCTACGTCACTATCGCAATCCTCCAATCTCAGCGCGACTCACACTAATGCACCAGTCAGGGAGCGTTTGCGTCACTCTGTATTTCTCCACTCCTAGCGCGGCTTTACACTGATGCACCAATCCGGAGCGTTTTACGCCTCCAACCTACTATCCAATCCCAGCGCGGTCATTCTGACTTCAGCAGCCGCTGCGGCAGCTCTGCTCTGCTCTCGTCTACCCCTCCTTTACAAGACCGCTCCATGAACTCTTACTGTAACTTCTACCAGTCGATTAGTTACAACACTAAAACATCTCCATTGTCTGCTTCGCTAACCAAAGAACAGCAAAGGACCTTTCTCACGAGAATCCCGCCTTTCTCGAGAACAGCGCTTACCTCTGTCCTACTACGGAATTAGTACTTTCGTTGATAAAGTAGCACATCCCTCTACTTCACCCTTCTATCAAGCATCAACTAACCGCTTCTCTAGGATCAATTAACACTAGAGTTTCGCCATTAATCAAAATGCCCTTTTTCATACACACACTGTCATACAGGAAAAATGTAGATCATTCACACAGACTTCTGTCTTTCTCGAGAGCAGCGCTTACCTCTGCCCTACTACAGAGTATACCATTCGTTAACAAAGCAGCGCTTCCCTCTACTTTGTCCTTCTAACAAGCTCAGAGAACACCTGCTACCTTTTCAGTGATAAGCGTTATCGGTATGTCAATTGGTTGACTGGTACTTAAAACCAAAATTTCACAGGTAACCCTTTGCTAACATTCACACTTCTCTCACACAGAGAATATTACTAATGACAACACACGACGATGCTGCCGAATCGAACCCAGACAATGCGCCGTGCAACTTCGATTGCTACACGTTTTCTTTCCCGTGTACCTACGGGTAACCACAATCCCGTCTTTCCCGAGAGCAGCACTTACCTCTGCTCTACTACGGAACTGTTTCAAACTTCCGACTTCCTACATCCCAGAAGCCGTGCAACAACATATAACTCAACGCAACTGAACATAGAGTGTTAGTACATAAACCAATACCAATCAATAATCAATAAGCTATTTACAAGCAATCGTCACTAAACCCAAAACAATGGCTAACCATCATTCTGCTACCAGAAAAACTGCTCCAGCGCTGAATACCAAAAATCCCCTTACTACGTCTACAGACCACAGATCTTCTTCAAAATCAACATTCATTCACTGGTGGGGCCCATGACACCAATCATTCATTCTTACTTTTTAGATCAATGGTCCTCGAGAGAGAGAGAGAGAGAGAGAGAGAGAGAGAGGGGGGAAATTCTTTTCTCTTCTTATTTCATGCGCTGGAATACCATGAGAGGAAGATTGGCACTGAACACCTGATGAGTCATAACAAATTCACCTCTTCATCCCTACCTCACAAGGGTCTTAATACCTTTATAACCTAGTAGTTCCTCCCATACTATTGGCCATGGATCAGCCAGTTGCTGGGAAAAGCGACGTCTTATTCTTCTAAACAATATACATCAAAACACTTCAAATAATAACCCGACACAATTCTTAAATGAATTTAAGAGTTTATCCAATTTAAGCATAAGAAAGACATAAAGCATTCAATATTTTGGTTCCCAAATTTACCTAATCTGGCTAAATGGCGTCCTCTATGTCAAATTCAGATCTTTCGTCTCTATGCCCATAAATCAATTAATCAGTTCGTAAGTTAATTGGGCATTTGATCACTCTCTCAGAGTCTCTGGCAAGCAGCTGTCCAGCAGTGTCACCGTCCTCTCCGTCAGCATAACGTCGGGAAATCTGGTAAAGCGAATCTCTCGGTCAAGACCCTCTCTAGTCTACTACTTTTATAGTAAATGCATCAACAAATGTTTCAATACAAGTTTTAGAACGAATCCAATTGGTTGAACCAGGATCATTCTTCCTGATTCCCATACATTTAATGTTGCATTAGATGTAGTTCTCAATTTATTAATAAAATTGTAACAGTTTCTAGTCCATCCTGGGCATGTTTATTCCCATGCGGGTTTGTGTCCATGGTGTCATCAATTATAACAGTTCATAGTTTAGGGAAGTTCATTGTTTGAGGCTTGGCACTCCTCCCGGTGCGTCCTTCACGAGTACAGTCTGCCTGGGGTCAGGACGAGGTTATTGTTGCTCATCTCTTAGCGAAGGCGCACTTCACTCAGTGACTTCTGTATCTCGTCTGTCCGTCAAAATAGGGATAGCAGTCATTTTGTGGCCACTCCAGAAAGATCAACTTAAGCAAAGAGACACAAAACGTAATGAATACATGGAAATGACTATTAAAATGTTATTCCCTCACTAAACCCTCTATGTGTGTGTATTTATCTAGCAAAAGCAACACGCATTGCAATTTATACTCACAATTTAAAGCACGATTCACAAATCACATCACAAAAGCAACATATAACATGCAAATTCTAAATATCTGATATTAATATGCGTACGAGAATTAGTTTACGTATCAATCAGGCCATGCAAATGCGATTCCCACGTGTATTTTCTAATTAGTAATGTTGATTAATTAAACACAGCAAACAATTAATACTATTAATGTTAATCAGTTATTCATGTTAACTCAAAATGATAAAATGGAGGAGGTATACGATTCTTAGGGAAAACCTCACTCCAGCATTACCATATCAAAATCTCCCCCAAATTATTTAAAACAAACCTATATATGAAACTACTATAACTATATTTTCCCCTCCTATTAATCCAAAAGGCCCTGCACATTGTTATAAAACAGCACGATGGATACAAGTTTGCCTCATAACGATAATAATAGGACGTGCTGAACCATCAAAGCAGTAAGTTCTATATTACTTAACTTGTTTTCAAATAGCTATCGATAATGTAGGAAGTGTAATAAAAATGCTCAACAAACCGGGCACAAGAGGCATTTGTGAGGAAGAAGTTGCCGCAGAAGCAGAAAGAGAGAGCCACGGGAGGCCACACCTCAGGTAAGACATTTTCTTACTTTTAAATACTTGAAGTTATTTTAAAATGAGGGTGGGCGGGAGGCGGGCGGCCGTAGTGGGGCTACTTGGAGTGTGCAAGTGTGCGTAGATTTGGCCACACTACGTGATAATCCACGTAGCTCCACTACGCCCAGGGTTAAGTATAATGGAGGGAAGAAATCTACCTTAACATCATGTGGACTTTAAGATTCCCATTTATTTTCAGGAATACACTGGGGAAGAACTAATGCAGGGAAAAAAACAGTCACCACATACACAGAATCCGTAGCAGATAAGTATCTGTCAGGAATCCCCTCCCGCACATGGATTCCCTCCCACGATGCCACTTCCGTGAACCTGGTGCGCATGGAGGAGAGCGGACTACAACTCCCAGAATGCCCTCCGGCAACAATTGCCTTATGCCACTCAGGAGTTCTAGTTACATAATACCAAGGGTAACGCCTAGTTTTCATGTTATGCAACTCAAGAGTTCTGGTTGCAGAACACCAAGGGGAACGCCTAGTTTTCATGTTATGCAACTCAAGAGTCATGGTTATACAACGCTGAGAGTACTACTTAAGGAGAAGATCACTGGGACTCGGTGTCGGATATTCTGATCTTTGCCTGAGTACCTGGTTGAGGTACACGGACCCGTTGGTGAGTTGAGCGGCGGAAGGAACATTCTAAGGAGCGGAGGAGAGGTGCTGGCGTGTGCTTCCTGCCCGTGTCCTGTCCCGTTCTGAGAGCCGTATTCAACGTCATTGGGCACAAGTCCCGTTGGTAGAGCCGAAGCTCCCAACGACCTGACAATTTGGAGAAAACGAGGTTGGTGCGAGCCGAAGCTCCCAACCCTCGTTCCTTGGGTAAACACACGCTTAGAGCTAAGACGCTATCTAGGAGGTGTTTCCGCGTCTTAGCCATCGACACTCGTAGGAGAACTGGGATAGGTAGAGCGGCTGCTCCCATCCATTCTCTGCGCCACCTTGGGTATCATCACTTAAACCCGGATACAAGAGACGCACACTAGGAGGTGTTCCCAGCGTCTTTGTGTTGTGGCAGTACTCTGGGGGATACTGGTAGAGCGGCTGTTCCCAGGGGGTAGAGAGCCCGGCAGGGTGACTCCCACGTGCCCCCCGTAGATTCCACAACCTTGGAACTACCCTTCACAGCGGTCGAGTGGCATTGTCGGCCACTGCTTAGCACTGTGCCCTCCGTTGGAGCATACCGGGTCCGGTGTGCATGCGGAGGACGGTTAGACGAGCTGTGAATGGGTATCGTACTTTAACTGGTGATTCCAGTACCGGTATTCTTTGTTGTCTGTAGTTGTTTATCTGTTTATTAAATCATCCTTAAACCTCCATTTCTCTGGTCTGTCGTCTGTTTGTCCCAACCCCGAGAAAGCCAGGACGTTACATAATATCCGACCTCTTCCATAACTATCTCCTGGTTGGGCGAACGACATGGCCACGATTGAGGATGTGTTGGCCGTCTTAGCCGCGATGCAAATCGAGCTCACCGCTTCCAGACAGGAAACAGCAGACGTAAAGGCTAGAATGGACGCTCTGCAGAACGATCCGCTACAGGCGGGTGCCTCTCACACGGCCACGGCTCCTGCGGTTGTGGTAGAGATGCCCGTAGTCATTCCTTTGGCGACACCAGAGAGGTACAGCGGAGACCCCAACACAGTGCAGGTTTTCCTCACTCAAGTAGCACTGCATCTGTCCTGCAAACCAAATGCCTTTCCTACCAGCCAAGCCAGAGTGGCCTTTCTGATCTCGTATCTTGCTGGGAACGCGGCGCAATGGGCAGTCCCACTGGTGAGCAGGGACGACCCTATCCTATGTGATTGGGGAGCCTTCCGCGAGGAATTCTTGAAGGTGTTTGATCGAAGGGCGGACTCGTATACTGCCGATCGAGAGATGTTGGAGCTGAGGCAAGGCAACAATGATCTGGTGCAGTACCTTAATGCTTTTCGAAGGTTAGTGGCCGAAACCAAGTGGCCCATAGCCAAACAAACCGCGCTGTTTCACCAGGGCTTGAGCGAAGAGCTCAAAGATGTGGTAGCACAAATCGACCCCCAACCCAAGACATGTGAAGGCTTGATCAACCTGGTGCTACGGCTGGACCATAGATTGAACGAAAGAAAGGGCGATCACAAGAGGAAAGGGAAAGCGCTGCCATCGTATGTTTCGATGGGTGGCCCTGAGACCAACTCCTCCACCAGGACGGAACCCATGGACATAGGAGCTATAAGGGCGAGCCTTACAGCCACTGAAAAAGAATCACGCCGCAAGCAAGGCCTTTGCCTTTACTGCGGGAAAAAAGGGGCACTATGTACGCGAGTGTACAGCCAAGCCAAAAACCTCACGATACCGAGCGAACAAAACGGTGACAGCAGTGGTGGACGCACCGGCGGAAAACTGAGGGACTCCGGGTCTAGGGAAGGGGCATCTTGGAGTCACACCCACATCCCTTCCATGTTGAGCCCGAATCAAAAAGGGCGAAGACATTTGTTTATTACCTTACACGTAGGAGTGCAGGACCAGTGGATACCTGTGGTAGCCATGATTGATTCAGGAGCCACGGGCATGTTCATGGACTACAATGAAGCACGGAGACTGGGTCTCACTCTCCTTCCCAAACAGATACCAGAGGAGGTGTATGCAGTGGATGGGAGAAGTCTGGTGACCGGACCTATCGGACAGCACACAGGAGAAATACCGGTGAGGTTCGGAAAACTGCATAACGAACGTATCGATTTTAGCATAATCAGAGCCCCGCAGTACGGGGTCATATTGGGTCTACCCTGGCTCCAAAAACATAACCCAACGGTGGATTGGCCTACGCATCACATTGAGATGACTTCCCCGTTTTGTGAACAATGGTGCGGCATGCGGCAGGACCCCCACGAAGGTGAGGTAGGCGAAGGTCACACGGTCGCCACGGCAGCAGAAAAGGACGTAAAGCTGCCCAGAGTGTATCACAGTTTCGGGGACGTCTTCGATGAAATCCGAGCGGAGGTGCTCCCTCCACATAGACCGTTCGACTGCCAAATTGACCTGGTTCCGGGGGCTAGCGTTCCCAGCGGCAGACTGTATGCGCTCACAGAACCCGAAAACGTACATCTACGGGGATATTTGGATAAGTTACTAGGGCTGGGGTTCATCAGGCCGTCGAAATCCCCTGCCGCATCGCCTCTCTTTTTCATTCCGAAAGCGAATGGCGAATTGAGGGCCTGCGTGGACTTTAGGGCCTTGAACGCGATAACCATAAAAAACCGGTACCCCCTGCCTCTCATAAGCGTTCTCCTGGAATAGGTAAAAAAGGCCCAAATATACACAAAGCTTGATCTCAAGGGGGCATACCATCTTGTGCGCATGAGGGACGGCGACAAATGGAAAACCGCCTTTAAGACCAGGTTCGGGCTCTTTGAGTACCTCGTCATGCCGTTCGGACTATGCAATGCTCCTGCCGCCTTCCAATACTTCCTCAATGAGGTGTTCCGGGAGGTACTGGATATCTACGTGGTCGTTTACATAGACGACATACTCATCTACTCCAACTCAGAGGAAGAACACGTACAGCACGTATCCGCGGTTCTCAAAAAACTGAGGGACAACATGCTATACTGCAAACTCAGCAAATGTGACTTCCACGTCACAACAGTGGAATTCCTTGGGGTGATGCTGAGCCCCAACGGACAGGAGATGGCGGAACGCAAGATCAGAGCGGTGGAGGAGTGGCCGGTGCCCCGAGGAGTAAAGGAAGTCCAGAGCTTCATAGGCTTCGCCAACTTTTATAGGCGTTTTATTGAGGGGTTTTCTGGCTTGGTTGCCCCGATCACACAACTACTAAGGAAGTCTCAGGAATTCGTGTGGGGACCGGAAGCACAAAAAGCATTTGTGGCCCTCAAGAAGGCCTTCAGCACCGCCCCGGTGCTAGCTCACTCGAATCCGGAATTACCCTATGTGGTAGAAGCGGACGCCTCTGATGTGGCGCTGGGTGCCATTCTATCTCAGAGGAATGAGGTGTCAGGTTTGCTCCATCCTGTGGCGTACATGTCTCGTACATTGAACGACGCGGAACGCAATTACCATATTGCGGAGAAGGAACTACTCGCAATAAAGGACGCATTTGCTGAGTGGAGGCATTTGTTAATGGGGGCCAGACACGTGGTTACAGTGTATACGGACCACAGAAACCTCCAGTTTCTGACGGCGGCGCGGCATTTGTCTCCCCGTCAAATGAGGTGGATGATCTTTTTCTCCGGTTTCAATTTCCGCATCACATACCGACCCGGTACGGAGAACAGGAAAGCGGACGCGCTTTCGAGGCAATCGAATGGCAGGGATCCGCAGCCGGTTGCCGAACATTCCATCGTCCCTCCAGGAGTTGTGATAGGGGTGATTCAACCACAGACGTTCCTCAGGGGGGTCCAGAAGGGGACCCATACCTTCATGTGGCGGAGGTGGCTTCGCAGTCACAAGGAGTGGCAGATGAAGGACGGGATTCCGGTGAAAGGACGATGTATGTTGTTACCCACGCCTAGGCTTCGAAAACAGGCCTTCACCTGGTGCCACGTGTCTCCCTGTGCCGGCCATCTGGGTGTCGAAAAGACGGTAGCGAGCCTAGGACGGCAGTTCTGGTGGCCTGCCATGAGAACAGACGTCCGGAATTGGTGTTCATCATGTACCGTTTGCGCATCCATGAAATCGGACCACAGAAGATCGCAAGGACTCCTCCAACCCCTTCCTACACCGACCAAACCCTGGGAAAACATATCCTTAGACTTCATTGTCGGGCTACCAAAGGATCAAGGAAAGACGGCCATACTGGTGGTGGTGGACTATCTCACGAAGATGGGGCACTTCCTCGCTTGCAAACAGGTACCTTCGGCAGGAGAGCTGGCGTCGTTGTTATTGAAGAATGTAGTGAGACTACATGGCCTACCCAACGTGATCATGTCGGACAGGGGGTCTCAGTTCACGTCGCACTTCTGGAAAACTTGGTGTTCGGCGTTACACGTCAAGTCTGCCATGTCCACGAGTTATCACCCGCAGACGGATGGCCAGACGGAGCGCCTGAACCAGTCGCTCAAACAATATCTACGTTGTTTTGTAGAGCAAGGGAAGGATGAGTGGGTGGACCTACTTTGGATCGCGGAAATCGCGTACAACAACGCCACACATTGTTCCACCAAGGCCTCCCCTTTTTATAGTAACTACGGCCATCATCCCCGGTTCTTGCCGTTTCTGCACCCGGTCAGGGAAGACAGATTGCCGACAACAGCCAAGAGGGTGGCCCGCATCAAGGAGGCCTTGATGAGTTCTCGAGTTGCCTTGGAGGGGGCTAAGGCCACGTATAAAGCCTTTTCTGATAGGAGGAGAAGGCCTGGACCGGTCTACAAACCTGGAGATTACGTCTGGGTCTCTACTCGGCACATGAGATTCAAGAAAAGTAGCGTGTTCCATCCCCGCTTCATGGGCCCATATAGGATCCTTCGATGCATCAGCCCGGTGAACGTGAAAGTGTGCCTGCCCCAGTCCCTGCGGATCCATCCCGTGTTCCGCGTTTCTCTCTTGAAACCCGCGAACGCGGTGAGGCCTCTTACGCCGGTGTCGGTGACTGTGGATTCGGAGGTGGAGTACGAGGTGGCTGGTATCTTGGATTCCAAGTGGCGCAGGGGCAAACTATGGTATCTGGTGGCATGGAAGGGGTACGGACCCGAGGAGCAGTCATGGGAACCTGCGGCGGGGGTTCACGCTCCTCGTCTGGTATCGTCGTTCCATCGTCGATATCCTTCCTGTGCTGGTCCTGATGGGGGGCGTTGATGGGAGGGGGATGTACTGTCAGGAATCCCCTCCCGCACATGGATTCCCTCCCGCGATGCCACTTCCGTGAACCTGGTGCGCATGGAGGAGAGCGGACTACAACTCCCAGAATGCCCTCCGGCAACAATTGCCTTATGCCACTCAGGAGTTCTGGTTACATAATACCAAGGGTAACGCCTAGTTTTCATGTTATGCAACTCAAGAGTTCTGGTTGCAGAACACCAAGGGGAACGCCTAGTTTTCATGTTATGCAACTCAAGAGTCATGGTTATACAACGCTGAGAGTACTACTTAAGGAGAAGATCACTGGGACTCGGCGTCGGATATTCTGATCTTTGCCTGAGTACCTGGTTGAGGTACACGGACCCGTTGGTGAGTTGAGCGGCGGAAGGAACATTCTAAGGAGCGGAGGAGAGGTGCTGGCGTGTGCTTCCTGCCCGTGTCCTGTCCCGTTCTGAGAGCCGTATTCAACGTCATTGGGCACAAGTCCCGTTGGTAGAGCCGAAGCTCCCAACGACCTGACAATTTGGAGAAAACGAGGTTGGTGCGAGCCGAAGCTCCCAACCCTCGTTCCTTGGGTAAACACACGCTTAGAGCTAAGACGCTATCTAGGAGGTGTTTCCGCGTCTTAGCCATCGACACTCGTAGGAGAACTGGGATAGGTAGAGCGGCTGCTCCCATCCATTCTCTGCGCCACCTTGGGTATCATCACTTAAACCCGGATACAAGAGACGCACACTAGGAGGTGTTCCCAGCGTCTTTGTGTTGTGGCAGTACTCTGGGGGATACTGGTAGAGCGGCTGTTCCCAGGGGGTAGAGAGCCCGGCAGGGTGACTCCCACGTGCCCCCCGTAGATTCCACAACCTTGGAACTACCCTTCACAGCGGTCGAGTGGCATTGTCGGCCACTGCTTAGCACTGTGCCCTCCGTTGGAGCATACCGGGTCCGGTGTGTATGCGGAGGACGGTTAGACGAGCTGTGAATGGGTATCGTACTTTAACTGGTGATTCCAGTACCGGTATTCTTTGTTGTCTGTAGTTGTTTATCTGTTTATTAAATCATCCTTGAACCTCCATTTCTCTGGTCTGTCGTCTGTTTGTCCCAACCCCGAGAAAGCCAGGACGTTACAGTATCATTGGTGCGTATACAAACATAATAAGTACAGTGCAGAAAGCACTGTGACCGGAAGGAATAAATGCAGCTTTCTTTATTCCTTTTCGTTTTCTGCAGGAAAACAATATGTTGCCACAAGAAGTCAGGATTGTCACCGGAGTGTAAGGGAGCCATGCAGGAGGAACCAACTGGAGGGGAACTGGAGACACAGACGAGGCAATCACACAGGAGGGAGCTGGACACAGAAGAACCGATGCAGAAGTCACAGGACTGCCGACCCAGAAGTACAGGTAAGACCTGGCCCGGACGTGGAAACGTTACTTCGAAGCTAAAACGGAAAGCGCTTCCGCTCCAGAGTAGCGAGGCCTCAAGCTCGCCCACCGGTACCCGTGCATGCGTGTAGCGGGACCCGGCAAGCCTGACAGCGATCCTGCTGCCGCCAGGCGGGTTCCAGACCTGAAATTCAAAGGTACATTGGTCTCTCTATACCCTGACTACACTCTTAAAGTTTAACAGCTGCGGATGAGCTAAAGTGAAGCGAGAGCTACGAAAGTGCGAGACCAAGTACGTGATGCTCTTCTTGGCAAAACTCAAGGTGGAGGCAGAAGGGAAAACATGGTTCTTTGACTCCCCTTAGCTGAATGGCGCAACAGTGAACGGTGGGAAATGGGCAGGGGCTCCACATCTGAAGCGAAACGATGTGGGAGTTCTCCACAAAGAATTGGTAGTAACCCTGAAGGTTGCAACAGGCGAGCAGCTGACCCGTCTCACACTTCAGACCCTTGGACTGAGCCGGAGTGAGCCATACAGCCTCACTGACCACAACAATGGGGCTCACTATTTCTATGCAAATTGTAATGGCCCTTGAGGGGTGAAACTGGGCCCCTCCACAAGTCTCTAGTGTGGGACTCATCTGCTTGCGGCCTGCCGACACACAGTTTGGGGCAGTGGCCTTCAATACAGACACCCGCTGACTTGGTAAACTCCGGAAGTTGTTTCTCCAAAGGCTAAGCTAATGGGGGCATTGTGGTGGTGTGGAGCTGCTAGGGTCATTTTATCCCCTCCCCCCAGTTATAACCTAACTAAAGTTTCTTTCCTTTTTTTAGGGGTGACAGGCACCTTGACAGTTGAGGATGGGTGGGCTGTTTAGTTTCCACCAGGCAGGGTAGCAGGGTGTGTGGTACTTTGAAATTTGGGACCGCGTAGGAGACAGGGCCCTACCCCTGTCTATTCCGGTATTAACGAACCGTGAACTTCAAATGCGGTATGTGCAAGTGCTTTGTGTAACGTTTTAGCGATAAATGCACTGTGTACACGTTATTATACATTGACTACGTGGGTTCCATCTTAGAGCGGTGGCCATCTTATGGTTGCCCTCACATAGGCTACATATTATGAAGCAAATACGGGCCTTTAGAGCACATGTGCCTTCCTGACTTCTCTGTGACCTGGGCAGCTTGGCTCCGCTGCCCCAGGTCAGTCCGGTCTCACGAGCTCCCCGTCCTACGGCCACCTGTGATTAGCATCAGGGTTTGACACACCATAAAACCTTTTCATCCCACACAAGCCTCGGGCTAATCTCTTTCACACCTGACTCTTTCTGTTTTATGGCTTGTTTTCTAAACAGGAGATGTCCGTGTTTATTGGGGCCTGTTGATATCTGATGTGGGATCTGAGCCTTGCTGGGTAAATAATTGTGGGCTGGCTTAACTGGAATGTGGGATGGTCATCATGACTCTGCCTTTTCGTTTGTAATGTATACACTTATATGGCCATATCATAAAACAAGGACTGTGTGCCTGAAGCATGATATTTTGTATTCAAGGAGAAGCCCGTTTCTGTAACTTTAAGCTGTCTCCTGAGAACATACACGCTGTTGTACTTCTAGGATACCTGTAATTGGTCTGCAGCCAATAAACTGATCTTTGACTTCACCCAGAAGACTCTGTGTTTCTGTAGGTCTGAAACAGGAAGAACCCGAAGTCATAGGGTGTGTTCCCCTGCACCGCTGGGCTTAAAATTCCCAGTACTTCAGTTGGTGCCCAACTCGGGGCGATTTCAGAGGTACCGGTCCAAGCCAGAGGTTCGTGAGGAGCTTCGTGTGGAAATTCTGGAGGAAGGCCGCCACGTCATCGACCCCTGCATGTCGACGTGGTCCAAAAGTCTTTTCTGCGAGGTTCTCCACGTCCCGACGGCTACGAAGGACTGCTGCCCTGATTAATCGCCCTGTTTTGGACCCTTGACGATTTTTGTAGAAACAATCGAGAGTGTCTTCTGGTGACGCCATCGATCATCAATATTCAGTTAAGTATAAGTGGAGCGCCTCCCAATTTGTTTTGTATCCTTCGGGATCGCTTTGATTTGGAGTTTGCAAACGCCAAAGCCAGAGGACTCATGTATTCACGAGACTATCGTAATCGATAATCCTTTGAAGTTGGAAGCTAGACTAGTGAGCAAAGATGCCTGGTGCTAGTGTATTTGGTAGATTGTTTTGTTTGGGTTGTGGAAGGGATTTCCAGTTAGAGGATTCATGTCCGGTTCCTCCAATTGGATCTCCAACTTATGAACTTTATGTAAAACATGGCGTGGGCCCCATTGCATATAATGAAGTATGGATCCAATACACCAGAAAGGACGGTGTTTTAAAATGGCCCCAAAATGGTAGTTTCGATACAGATATCTTAGATAATTTGGAAATTAAATTGTTTAAAAAGAAAGCCCGGCCGGCGATGTTTGATTCTTTCCGCTTATGGCGAAAGGAAGCCTAACAGAAGGAAATTAAGCTAGTGAAAAAGAATAAGAGAGAAAGAGGTATGTCAATGATGCAAGCAGCTGTGCAATTTAAAGAGAATGAGGAGGAACAAATGAATGAACAATTACATAGACAGCGCAAACTAGGGATAGATAAATGTTACCCTGTTTTGTCACCCCTTGTGCAAGATGAGACAAAAGAGAATGAAAAGGATTCCCTAATGTCCCATTTGCTAAGTTCGCCACCCCCATATGCGCAAAATGCCACAGCGCCTCCACAGCTTGTAAATGTACAGCCTCCAGTAAACATGCCGCAAGCCTTCCCACAGCCGCCAGCTCCTCCTCAGCTGGCTCCTACCCCTATAGTGCAGTCTTCTCAAGGGCCGCCAGTTTTGTTACCTTTTGCCCCCGCGCTCCCTGCTACTTTGCCTAGTACGTCAGCTGCCTCCCCTGGCGCTCTTTCTTACACTACCCAGGTACCTGTATCTGCACCCGCTTTTCTCCCCTATGTCTATCCCCCCGTTTTCGCCTCAACTTCTCCTTCAGCGCGACAACGTCAAGCTAATGTAGTTACTAGTTTAATGTCGCCTCTCTTTGGGTCATCTAGTGCGACCCCTGGTTTACAACGTAAGCAATTGCGCAGTCAGCTGCCTGATCCTGAAGAGAAAAAGGTATTAGATCATATGGCGCGTAGGTGGATTATTTTTTCTTCACTCTATGATGTGGAGTCAGTTGTTGACGTTTTTCACCAATGGGATGCCCCGAAACAGAGGTATGTGTTCGAGAAAATGTGTGAAATCCTCTGTGAGGAATTGGATGATCATTGTAGAGATCCAAACCCGCAGGAGTTGTGTCGAGTGAGATTCGATTTTGGAAAAGGTACGATTGTGGGCCCCGATGTAAATAAAGCAGTTGCGACCTTATTATCTTTGAGGAATGATGATTGTCAACAGTCGTTGTTTGAACAAGATTTCCCTGTGGGGAAAAAGGTAAAAGCGCGACAATACCCCATGAGAGAAGTCCCTCCGGTACGGAAGGAAGCCGGTGCGGCTGATGCCGCTTACAATATCGTTGCTATGCCAGCTCATTTTCAGCGCGTTTGGGTACATGTCCCATGGAAGTGTTCTGAGGTGTTAGCGCTTAAACAGACATTGCCTGATCCCCGTAAAAACCCTGCAGGATATTATAAGGAGTTATCACAAACTGCAGGATCATGTATCATGAATCTAGCTGACATTGATATGTTGTTTGGAAATGTTGTTCCACAGCCTTTGTGGGGATCAATTCGTAATGTAGATCACGATGCAGAACTAGGTGCTACATGGGCTAATATTATTGCCGCAGACACTAGACAAGTTGGTGGTGCAAAACCCGAGCCTCTGGTAGCAGAACTCCCTGGCAGAATTATTACATATATGAAAACTTTAATGCCCGCGATGCTCGTGAATTGGGATAAACTATCCGCGTGTAAGCAGAAGAAAGATGAGACAGTGTCCGATTTCTTTACCAGGTTTGAAGAAACGTTTATCGACCATAGTGGTCAAGACATGAGCACTGAAGGTGGCCAACAGTTATTTGTGGATAAATTTGTGCAGAATCTACTTTCTGAGCTATGTAAGAAATTAAAAGACTCAGAGAGTTCTTGGGCTGTTTCCTCTTCAGCGCAAATACTGGCTACTGCACAGTATTATGAAAATAGAGATAAAGACGAGAAACATAGAACAGACAAGAAAACGAAAGAACTGAAAACGAAGATCCTTTTGCAGCAGGCTTACCCGCCACGTGGAGGACAGAATAATTATAGGCAAACACAAGGTATCTATCAGCAACCCCAACAATTTCAGAATAATCAGCAAATGAATGGGTATTATCAACCACGTATCCCTATAGGTCCCAATCAATGTTCATATTGCAAAGAGGAAGGTCATTTTAAGTATAGTTGTCCTAAATTAATGCAGCGTACTAGTAATGCGTATGGCGCAAGAGGTAGAGGTGGTCAGCAAGCTCCTAGAGGCAGAGGGCGTGGAAATGTTCCCCAGAACGCGCGTCCTCTTCCGCCTCAAAATACCATAAATAGCTTTGATCAGCAAGCCAACGCGACTGGTAATACAGCTCAGTACTACAATAATGATTATTATACAGAAGACGACAATGTGGAAGGTAATGATTACTAGGACAGCCGTAGACAGAGAGAGGGAGTTGTTTCAGTGCCAGTGGATCAGAGTGGACCGTATGTTAAGGTAACTACAGCAAATGTAACGGAGCCCTTTCTGCTGGATACTGGTGCTGCAAAGAGTTCAATTATGCATTCAAAACTCCCTGGCGCGCCTTTGTCTGGCGAAATGAATGTTTCAGTAGGTTTTTCTGGCGCCCCAGTTAGAAACCAGATTTCTAGTCCTATGTCACTTTCTGTTGGACATTGTGAGCTAAAAGCACCCCTGATCCTAACGACAGGTTGTGGTGAGAATTTGCTAGGATTAGATTTGCTAAAAAGATTGCATGCAACGCTATATTGTTCTCCCTCAGGAGTACAACTTACATTAGGTAAGAAAGTGATTTCCCCGATGTATTTGTCTAAGAATGCAATGCCGCCTGAATTGTCATCCCTTCCGGACGTCCTTTGGGCTACTGGTCCCAATGATGTGGGTCTCTTGGAAATACCGCCATATGTGGTAACTTTAAAGGCCAATGTCAGATTGCCACGTATTCCCCAGTACAAGATCTCCAATGAAGGTCAGAAAGCGTTGTTAGCAATTGTCAGTGATTTGATTAAAAAGGATGTAATTGAAGAGACAAGAGGCAACGTTTGCAATAGTCCTGTTTTACCTGTCTTAAAACGAACGGACCCTTCACAGCCACCTGTTTACAGATTTGTGATTGATCTTAGAGAGGTTAATAAGATTGTTGTGCCACAGTTTCCAGTTGTCCCTGATATAACTGCCTTGTTAACCATGATTCCAGCCTCCGCTGCATGGTTTTCAGTGATCGATTTAAAGAATGCTTTCTTCAGCATCCCAATCGCAGAGGAGAGCAGAGACATTTTTGGCTTCAGTTTAGGAGGCCGAAGCTTCCGCTTTAAACGCACTCCCCAGGGCTACTGTGAAAGTCCATCAATATACAGTCAAGCTTTAAAAGCGCAGCTTGATGCACTGGTTTTACCTAGTGGCGCTATCCTCATTCAGTACGTTGACGATTTGCTAATCGCCGCGGATACTGAAAAAATTTGCAAAGAAGCTACATTGTCATTGTTGCGTCATTTGTCTGCCTTCCATCACAAAGTGTCTCTCTCAAAATTGCAATATTGTCGACAAGAAGTGACCTACTTAGGTCATCTCTTATCGAAGGAGGGAAGGAAACTGACCCCAGAGAGAATTCAAGCCATTACACAATTGAGTGTGCCAAGAACACAGAGAGAAGTGCGTGCTTTTTTAGGCATCACTTCATACTGTAGGCACTGGATCCCAAATTTCTCTTTGCTGGCAAAACCTTTGTTAGCATTAACATGTAAAGACACACCGAATCCTATCCCATGGTCTGAAGAGTGTCAGAAAAGTTTTTGGGAATTGCGCAATGCATTATGTTCAGCTCCTGTGTTGGGTACCCCTGACTACAGCAAGCCTTTTACATTGTATGTTCATGAAAAAGATGGTTGCGCATTATCATTGTTAACACAGCCTTTTGGCGACAGACCGCGTCCATGCGCATATTTCTCGTCAACCTTGGACCCTGTAGCGAGGGCATTGCCAAGTTGTCTGAGAGCCACAGCTGCCGCAGCTATGTCTATTCGACAATCTGCTGGACTAGTAATGGATAATACATTGATTGTTATGGTTCCACATGCTGTGGACACATTGTTAAACAGGACCAAGACATAGCACTTAACTAGTGCGCGATTATCAGGATATGAGCTGACACTGTTAGCAAATCATATACACAAAAAGAGATGCAACACGTTGAATCCAGCTACATTATTGCCAATTCCAGCAGACCTAGATGAGATTGAGCAACATGATTGTCTGTTCAGAACAGAAGAAGAGACGAAAGGGAGAGTAGATCTCAAAGATACTCCCCTGACTGAGTGTGATGGTACTTTATGGGTGGATGGTTCGTGTTTCAAGCTCCCGAATGGTGATACGACTGCTGCATATGCTATCACGACTTTGCACACGATTGTGGAAACTGCACGTGTGCCACATAATTCGGCCCAAGCAGCAGAATTAATTGCCCTTACAAGAGCATGCGTGTTGTCTGAAGGAATGAAAGTGAACATATATACGGATAGCCAGTACGCCTTTGGCGTGGCTCATAGTTTTGGGCGATTGTGGAAAGAACGTGGGTTCCTGACTTCGCATGGAGCTAAAATTCAGAATGGCAAGTTGGTGAATGATCTCCTTGAGTCACTGACCCTACCGTTACAAGTTGCGATTATGAAATGCAGTGCGCACAAGAAAGTCACTGATGATGTTGGTCGTGGTAATGCATTTGCTGATGAAATCGCGAAAGAAACAGCAAAAGATGTGAAGACTCGAATGTATGTTGCAGGCCCTGCAAGATGGATTGGTGATGTTGGAATGTGTGAAAACACAATAGAGAGTGTGAAGTCCCTTCAAGCTGAAGCCACAGAGAAAGAGTTGAGCAAGTGGAGAGAAAGTACGGGTAAATTGGATGAGAATGGTTGTTGGGTTGATCTGTCAGAACATAGGCGATGGTTGTTACCTGATGCATATGTGCTTCCAGTGGTTACTATGGCACATGGAATGGCACATATCAGTATGAAAGGAATTTGTAAGTTGTTGGCTCCAGTATGGCAGAATGCTGGAATTCCCAAGTGTGCAGAGAATGTGGTCAAGAATTGTATGGTATGTTTGAAGTACAACCCTGGTAGGGGAACCCCAACTCCAGCTGGTCATTTTGCGCCTCCATCATATCCATTTGAAGTTTTGCAGCTAGATTTTATCCACATGGAAAGGTGCAACAACCTGAAATATGTATTGGTGGTTGTCTGCGCTTTCTCAAAATGGATAAAGGCATATCCCCTAAAAGACAACACTGCTTTATCCACAGCCAAAGCCCTTGTGAAGGAATTTTTCCCTAGGTTTGGAATGCCAAGAATGGTGTGGAGTGATAATGGGAGTGAGTTTGTGGGTAAAGTGATGAAGAATGTGTGTGAGGGACTAGGTATAAAGCAAAAGTTCCACGCTGCAAATCACCCCCAATCAGCTGGATTAGTAGAACGCTACAATGGCGCTCTAAAACTCAAATTGGGCAAAATCCAGGCGAGCACCGGTCTTAAATGGCCTGACGCTCTGCCTTTAGCACTCCTGTCCACCAGAATGACTGTGCATTCACGAGTGGGACTTAGTCCCTACGAGGTCGTTTTTGGCCACCCGGCCAATGTATGGGGTGTGCCAAGACCGACGAAATTCAGCGAAATCGAACATCCAATACTGCTTGATTACTTGTATGAATTGACGGCTAAACTGCGTGTTTTACACCAACAGGTGCGTGATACTCTTCCCCAGGCCTCTGACGCTCCTGGACACCCCATCGATCCTGGCTCTTGGGTGCTTGTAAAGAACTTTCGGCGTAAAACCAATGACGAGCCCCGTTGGATCGGCCCTCACTTCGTACTTCTGTCAACAAGATCAGCGGTTCGAGTGAAAGGAAAGAAGAACTGGATCCATGGCACCCATTGTAAAGTAGTCCCTTTGCCTCTGCCGTATGACCAGTGGGTCCAGGAGGGTATCGCTGACTCTGAAACAGACACTGTACCTCGTTTTGTACCATTCAGTGATGCACACGTAAGAGGCACAACTTCAGCACAACAGAGTGACGATATTTTGCAAGAAGCTGTGCCACCGTCAATTCGATTGGACACCACAGAGCCTGAACTCTTGTTTCAAGATCAGACAGTACCTGGCCGTCTCCGCTATAACTTGAGACCAAGGCCTATGGACAAATAAATATTCTTTTTCCTTACCTTTTTGTTTTTGATATTATAGCTCTCCCATCTGAAGGACTTTCTTGATTTTTGTTTTTCGAACCACCACCCGGGTTCAGCCGCAGGGTCGCGGTGCCAAGACTTTGGGGTACAGGCCGAAGACGTTAGGTCAACGGTTCTGGTTGGTCTAGGGCGTTCCCTGGACTGACAGGCGTACTCCTTAGCAGAAGATACTCACCCGCCGCGAGCGGCACGATTAGAGGATGGAGTTTTTCAAGATGGAGAGACTCGCTGAGGAAATGAACTTTAAAGCAAAAATATGTAAAATAATGAAAAGCAAACATTTTGTATTTTTATGTCTGTTTATACTATATAGTATGGTAGTGTTTACTGTAGGATTTGTATTCTTCTCCTCTCAAGAGCCCATTGCACCCACTGTACAGCCTATACCTTCTCCTACTGTCTCCTCGCACTCTTTTCACCCTCTGCCTGAACACGAACAAGCCAGACGATCAGAGTTTGTAAACAACTTGTTTATTCAGCTCCTGCATCAGCACCAACTAGTCATGAATACAACCAATTGCTGAGTGTGTAGTTTAATGCCACATACCATTAACAAGGGTATTCCTTATCTAGTGCTGCCGTTTAGTTACAATGGATCGTCATGGGCATTCCAGACCATGTTTCTCTTTGCCCTAGATGCCTACTCCCCGCGACAACCGCGTTCCATCAGACCTAGCACAAATAATAAAGCCCTAATGAAAGGAGTTGCCGATATGAGCAGAGATATCGATGCATACTCATCCATACCCAAGGAGGAATTGAGAGCTTAAGTAGGGTGGAACGCAACGGGGTATAGTATTAGTCTGGGTGAAAGACAGCGAAAAATTTCATCCCCAATCTGGGTCGTACCCCACATAGGTCGGTTCTGTTTACAAGGTAATGGTCAGAATCCAAGAGCTCAACTGGGGAGAAGTGACTGTACTGAGACGTACACTTTTCCATCACAGTTTTCCCCTGCGTTTTTGGCTGCCAAGGGTACATATTTTGTCTGCAATGACCGAGCATATACATGGTTGCCCCCTGATTTCTCGGGCACATGTTATATTGCGAACTTGCTACCGCCAACATTTACTGCCGCCTCTGACTATCACAAGACCAGAGTTGTAAGGGGCGTGATTAGTAAGGAGGATACTGCCGGTCAGGAAGCAGGAGACTTCTTTTTGGGTTTCTTGCCGTTTTGGGGACCTATGGTCAATAGTAGGAACCTGAGACAACTGACTCGTGTGGTTGAATCCACTGTCAATGTAACGGCTGGTGCCCTTGGTAATTTGACAGCTGAGCTCCAAGCGGATCGCCTCATGACTTTGCAGAACCGCATGGTTCTAGACGTTATACTTGCAGACCGCGGGGGGGTATGTAAGGTCATCCAATCTAGTTGTTGCATTTTCATACCAGATAACGCTCCAACAGTTTATCAAGCCATCTCCAAACTGCATAAAATATCTGAATCCATACACGTGGATAAAGGAGATTGGTCACTGGTGGGGTGGTTCTGGGAACTGATATCTGCCTGGGGTTGGAAAGTTCTGATGGTCATTGGAATGATCTTAGCCATCCTTTTCCTGTTCTGTCTGTGCATACAGTGTGCTCCTGCGATATGTGGCCTCTGTGCTACATTATGTAGACCAATCGCAATGGACCACACTCCGCTAGCCCCTCCTCCGGGTCGCCCCTGGGGAAGCTGGTACATGGAGTTCTGGAGTTGTTCACCCCAATGGGTGCAAGTAAGTACTTGTAGAACTGATAATCTCTGACATGGAGTTCTTGAGTGGTTCACCCCAGTGGGTGCAAGTAAGTACTTGTTGAATTGATGATCTCTAGACCCAATACATGTCCCGGGTTTTAGAATATCACCCGAGACATGGCTCGGGTTTCGGGATAACTTCCCTCCTCAGTAGAGAAAATAGTTAGGGGTGGAAAAGAGGGCCGCCAAACAACCGTCAAAGGCCTCGTTGCCCGCACAGGCACGCAGGTGCGTCGTCCAGGAGCTCGTCAGCTCAAAGCTCGAGGGAGCCATATTTGTAGACCAATCGCAATGTATGTATGTATGTATGTATGTATAGATATACTTGTTTAGCGCAATGACTGTCACCCAAAGGGCATCCTGGCGCTTAGACTGATAGTGAAAGAAGCCTGCATGAAAAGAAACGATCCACTGTATAAGAAAAAATTACGCCGCTCTTGGAAAAAGGTGAGTTTTCAGGGCTTTTTTGAAGGAGGGGAAATCTCCCGTACTCCTCAGTGCAAACGGCTGAGAGTTCCACAGCATTGCTGCTGTGAATCGAAAGGACCTGCCTCCCAAACGAGTCCTTAAGATTTTTGGAACTACAACCAAACATGCCGTGGCGGAGCGGAGAGACCTACGCGGGACATACCACGAGAACATATTCTGTAAGGGAAAAGGGCCTTGTTCATGAAGAGCTTTAAACACCAAGCAGATGGCTTTAAATTCAATCCGCTGAGGGACAGGTAACCAGTGGAGGTCCCTGAGCGCAGTAGTGGAGGAGTCCGCGCGCCGGCGTGACAGAGCCAGTTTAGCCGCCAGATTCTGCACGCGTTGAAGTTTACCCACCAGGGTCACCGGGGCTCCCAGAAGTAGTGCGTTACAGTAGTCAAGTCTACTTAGGATGGTACTCCGCACTACCTCTGGTCTTGCCTGCGCTGGGAGAAAAGGCAATGGACCGCACTCCGCTAGCCCCTCCTCCGGGTCGCCCCTGGGGAAGCTGGTACATGGAGTTCTGGAGTGGTTCACCCCAATGGGTGCAAGTAAGTACTTGTAGAACTGATAATCTCTGACATGGAGTTCTTGAGTGGTTCACCCCAGTGGGTGCAAGTAAGTACTTGTTGAATTGATGATCTCTAGACCCGATACATGTCCCGGGTTTTAGAATATCACCCGAGACATGGCTCGGGTTTCGGGATAACTTCCCTCCTCAGTAGAGAAAATAGTTAGGGGTGGAAAAGAGGGCCGCCAAACAACCGTCAAAGGCCTCGTTGCCCGCACAGGCACGCAGGTGCGTCGTCCAGGAGCTCGTCAGCTCAAAGCTCGAGGGAGCCATATTTGTAGACCAATCCCAATGGACCGCACTCCGCTAGCCCCTCCTCCGGGTCGCCCCTGGGGAAGCTGGTACATGGAGTTCTGGAGTGGTTCACCCCAATGGGTGCAAGTAAGTACTTGTAGAACTGATAATCTCTGACATGGAGTTCTTGAGTGGTTCACCCCAGTGGGTGCAAGTAAGTACTTGTTGAATTGATGATCTCTAGACCCGATACATGTCCCGGGTTTTAGAATATCACCCGAGACATGGCTCGGGTTTCGGGATAACTTCCCTCCTCAGTAGAGAAAATAGTTAGGGGTGGAAAAGAGGGCCGCCAAACAACCGTCAAAGGCCTCGTTGCCCGCACAGGCACGCAGGTGCGTCGTCCAGGAGCTCGTCAGCTCAAAGCTCGAGGGAGCCATATTTGTAGACCAATCGCAATGGACCGCACTCCGCTAGCCCCTCCTCCGGTTCGCCCCTGGGGAAGCTGGTACATGGAGTTCTGGAGTGGTTCACCCCAATGGGTGCAAGTAAGTACTTGTAGAACTGATAATCTCTGACATGGAGTTCTTGAGTGGTTCATCCCAGTGGGTGCAAGTAAGTACTTGTTGTATTGATGATCTCTAGACCCGATACATGTCCCGGGTTTTAGAATATCACCCGAGACATGGCTCGGGTTTCGGGATAACTTCCCTCCTCAGTAGAGAAAATAGTTAGGGGTGGAAAAGAGGGCCGCCAAACAACCGTCAAAGGCCTCGTTGCCCGCACAGGCACGCAGGTGCGTCGTCCAGGAGCTCGTCAGCTCAAAGCTCGAGGGAGCCATATTTGTAGACCAATCACAATGGACCGCACTCCGCTAGCCCCTCCTCCGGGTCCAGGGATGGCACACGCTACTCATACTTGCATTCATGACTCGGGCATAGGCGTACCCGCCGACGCTGACCTCAGGGACCACATTCATTGGGGGAACACGCTTGGTAGGTGGAGCAGTGTGCGACCAATTAGACTTAACTTTATATTCAGGCTCCCTTGAGCCGGTGGAGTCGACGGGCTCTTGGTTACGCACCTGCGCGCTACGAGAGGTATTTACCTGATAACGATTTTAGCAGCTTACACAGCAACCCCACACACTTTTTCCTACTCCCTGCTGACGAGAGGCAACTACCTCGAAACACGTGTCCAGGGATGGCACACGCTACTCATACTTGCATTCATGACTCGGGCATAGGCGTACCCGCCGACGCTGACCTCAGGGACCACATTCATTGGGGGAACACGCTTGGTAGGTGGAGCAGTGTGCGACCAATTAGACTTAACTCTGTGCTACATTATGTGTAAGGAAACCTGTATCGAGGGACGAGCTAAGTAATAGGATGATGCTACAGCAACATCTCCATGACTTCGTGAATATTGACCTAGACTCGGATTGATGCGAGTATAGTTGTTGCCTATGTAAGGGCAAAAGGAGGGTCTGTGGTACTTTGAAATTTGGGACCGCGTAGGAGACAGGGCCCTACCCCTGTCTATTCCGGTATTAACGAACCGTGAACTTCAAATGCGGTATGTGCAAGTGCTTTGTGTAACGTTTTAGCGATAAATGCACTGTGTACACGTTATTATACATTGACTACGTGGGTTCCATCTTAGAGCGGTGGCCATCTTATGGTTGCCCTCACATAGGCTACATATTATGAAGCAAATACGGGCCTTTAGAGCACATGTGCCTTCCTGACTTCTCTGTGACCTGGGCAGCTTGGCTCCGCTGCCCCAGGTCAGTCCGGTCTCACGAGCTCCCCGTCCTACGGCCACCTGTGATTAGCATCAGGGTTTGACACACCATAAAACCTTTTCATCCCACACAAGCCTCGGGCTAATCTCTTTCACACCTGACTCTTTCTGCTTTATGGCTTGTTTTCCAAACAGGAGATGCCCGTGTTTATTGGGGCCTGTTGATATCTGATGTGGGATCTGAGCCTTGCTGGGTAAATAATTGTGGGCTGGCTTAACTGGAATGTGGGATGGTCATCATGACTCTGCCTTTTCGTTTGTAATGTATACACTTATATGGCCATATCATAAAACAAGGAATGTGTGCCTGAAGCATGATATTTTGTATTTAAGGAGAAGCCCGTTTCTGTAACTTTAAGCAGTCTCCTGAGAACATACACGCTGTTGTACTTCTAGAATACCTGTAATTGGTCTGCAGCCAATAAACTGATCTTTGACTTCACCCAGAAGACTCTGTGTTTCTGTAGGTCTGAAACAGGAAGAACCCCGAAGTCATAGGGTGTGTTCCCCTGCACCGCTGGGCTTAAAATTCCCAGTACTTCAGGTGGGGGGATTCCTTCGATTACAGGGGTTAGTTATAGTTCTTTTGCCAAGGATCAGTGAAGCGTCATTCAATGCCTTATTCCTAGACCCCCCCATTTTCAGGGGACTGGCACCGCCTTTCTCAACACACAACATGTCATCCACCTCTAGTTCCCGGTCTCGCTTGCCTGTTCTATCCTGCAATATGAATGGTTTCAGCAACAATATCAAGCGAGGCATGGTGCACCGATACATCCGCTGTCGTACTTCTACAAGAAAGACATCTGCTGGGTAACACTTGTAGAACCATGACTCGAGAAGACTACACAATGGTAACGCACTCGGGCTTCATGTCTGATTCATGGGGGGTGGGTATACTCATCAAGTACTCAACCTCCTTCATTCCACACAAGAGATGGGTGGACCCACTACGTGGCACAGTCTGGAACTTGGGAGGGGACCCTGATCAATGTTTGCTAGATTTATGTTCCACCACAACTTCACTGCCTCACACTCTCAAAACTGAGTGAAATGCTGCTCCAACTAATGGAAGGAGCTACATACTTGCGGGGCGACTTTAATGCACCGCTATCCCCCGTTCTAGATAAACACTCCTAAGCTCAAATGATCCATTCTGACCCTACTCTATCCAATTTTTTTTCGCAGTTCTAGACTTTGCCGATATTTGGCGATCTCGCCACCAGACGGAGAGCCAATACACTTTCCTCTCAGGGGTCCATCACAGCCTCTCCAGATTAGATTATATATTTACTCAATCCACTCACCTGGCCCGGGTGGCCGAAGTTGGGCACCTGGACAGGGGAATCTCAAAACACTCTCCGGTGTGGCTGGCGATGTGGGGACGTGCCTGCACTCCACACGGCCCATGACCCATAAATGCCTGGCACCTAACTGATGCCAAATTCACTAATGACCTGACACAAGGCACAAACTCCTACTTTGAACTTGACGAGGGATCAGTGGCCACCTACCTTACTCTCTGAGAGGCCTACAAGATGATCATATGGGCCGAGCATATTTTGCAATAGTGGGGGTGAAACGCGAACAGCAAGCACAACTGCACTTATTGGAAAGCGTAATGAGTAAATTAGAGAGGGAGGGACACCAGGGTGCAGACGAGGACTCTTCACACACCCTCCACCTTAAGCAAAAAGACTACAGAGACCTACTGGAGAATTGAACCAGAATATCTGACACCCTGTTGTGTCCTGCTGGACACGTTCTAGTGTCTCAGCAGGAAGTAGTCTTTCCAGCCACTCGGTCGAGGGCTGGACACACATGCACCTGACAACCATCCATCACAGGCGTCATGAGTGACATGTGCCTGTTACTAAAAGGGCCCAGGTGCACGTGCTCATGGCCATTTTACAGTAACTTACTATCTTGTCTGTGTGATCATTCTCCTTGCATGAGGGCCTAGAGCCCGGGGCACAACAATGGCGATGAAGCCGGTCTGATCCTGCGTGTCCCCTGGCAGTGGGCTGGCTGTTCTCTCGTGGGGAGGGGAGCAGCCCATGTTCAAGGCGCACCTGCTGCCCGCGTGAAGACTACAGAGGAAAGACTGGGCCAGACGACGGGCACCCAACGGGTGTGCTGGCACCCGCACGCTAGGACCTCTGCAGCCAAAGAAAAAGGGGGTAAAGAGTCGCAGTCAGCACAGGGCCAGAGGCGCTTTGACGCTGCAGACTGAGACTGCAAGAAGCCCAAGTGCCCACAGGTATGAGGAGCAGAGACGGGCCCGGTTATATCCCCTGGGGCACATTACACGCCTATGGTGTAACCGGAGTGAGCCTGCATCACGCTAAGGAAGCCTTGCGATGCCTGTTAACCCCCAGTGAAGAAGTAAAGGAGCGACCCTCAGAGAGGCCTCCCGCTGGTTGGTCCTGTTGACCACAAGGCTGTACCTGACCACAGCCCTGCATCAGCCCCTCTGGTGTCCACGAGGCCAGCAAGGAAAGGAGGTACGCCGCACCCCACCGGTGAAGGTGTCTGTCTGCAATGAGAGCGGCCACCATCTGTCCTGGGGAGGAGGCTCTCTCCCAGTGGCGGACATTCGCACTCACGGCAAGGGTGGTGCAAGAGCAGCGTTCCCCAGGGAAGGGCGCACTAGGTGTAAGCGCTCGCAGCCTACCGCTACTGCCCTCCTACCTGCTGTGACCCAGATAGCTGAGACGAGGGAAGCCGCGCTAACACTGCAGCTCAAGTGTCTGCAGCTCCTGCCATACCTGACAAGCTGCTCCGGCCGGGAAGAGTGGCGGTAGCGCGTCCAAGCGTTAAGCGCCACACAACTTGCAACCTTTCAATGCCCCGCCAGTTGAGGGTGTAAATGAAGCCGCAGCTGCATGGTTAGCCATACCAGAGACCCCGGGTGGCCGAAGAGAAACTGCTGCTGCAGTGAAGGAAAAGGGAATCACCCACAGTGCCACCTAGTGGTTGCCTGAGTGCGCCGCAGTTCAATGTGCACAACGCTAGAGGCAGCCCAAGAAGGGACTAAGTACATGAGTTAGTGAATGCACAAGAACGGTGACAAAGACAATACACATAAGGAGCCGCCTTACCGCACCAACACAGTGCCTGCATCCTCAGCACTTTCCTGCAATATGCTGGGCTGAGCCCCTGAGGAACTAGCAAAAACTGTGCAGCGCCACCTAACTGCTGGGTATCGGCACCATGCCAAAGCAGCACACAGCCCAGAATCTGCATCTCCTGAATCAACAGAGGCACGCAGGTCCAGGAAGGACTGCCAGGGCCTTTAAACTGAAACTTGACCACACTGCCTCCTAGTGGCCATGAATGGTACTGCGCCTGGACAAAGAAAGCAGTATGAGGGACCCGTGCCAAGATATCCAAATCACAGGTTTGAAAATGTTGGGCAGCCAATTTCCCCAAACACTGACTGAGTAGCTCCCTGCCTCAACTCTGATTCCATGCCAGTGGGGAGACCAATAAGGTGAGGTACAGCCAGATAGACAGAGGACACAAGACCTGTATCTACAGCACTGCTGCATCAGTGAAGTTACTCTCGGCCTACAAGGAGTGACAGTGGCTGCTCCGGCTGGTGATTTGTGCTATCCACTCGCATCAAAGGAACTCTCACCCACGGCCCTACAGCCTCACCGCTGTACTGGCTACAGAGAAAGGCACAAGCGATCATCTCCTGCACAACCCGGGGAGGCAAAGGCAAAAGCACCAAGGGACATGTGCAACGAGGCCAAACGCATCACAGTAGAATCTATACACACCCCAGCGGACACTGAATGCCATTGCTCTGCCACCATAAAAGAGACTGATGTGGTAAGGACAGGTAACACTACTGCGAATATCTTCCTGCTCCAACTCTCAGCACCTGGACAGAGAGCGAGAGAGAGAGAGAGAGAGTAAGAGAGAGAGAGAGAGAGACAGAGACAGAGACAGAGAGAGAGAGAGAGGACACACCAGCACAGGTTACAGCACAGGTCAGTGCCTGGGAGAAAGAGACATACCCACAAAGAGGCAATGCTGAAGAGAAGGGAGATCCTCTACATCTCCACCATGCCAGTGAAGCCCCACAGTGGGCCGAAGACAGCACAGAGTGTCCTCCCTCACACTGCCTCAAGGCGGAGTATCCAGAGGCCCAAAACAGGCAAGAGGAGAATCGCACGCTCCATGTGGCAAGCTGCCACCACTGCATGTGCTTCAAGGACCTGAAAAAGAAACACAGAAGTCAAGTGGCTGTACGCCACCCTGTAGCCGGAAAGAAGAAATAAAAAGAAGAGTGACAATCCTGTCCCCATGAAGAGCTGGACAAACACAGGTGTGTTAAGGAAAACCAGATGAGAAGCACAAGGACTTGTAGCACCACAAGCCAAGAGCAAACCCAGAGACACCAGACAGCCACCAAGGTGGACCGACGTCCCTGGAGATAGCCCCATCAGAGAACCAAATGTAAGCCGCAGCAAGCGCGAATCGCGTCTCTCCCCAAGGCTTCCCAGTGCAACCGTCCTTCCCCGAGTGTCGGCAGTCTAAGTGGGATGGTATCCCTGCTCCCGACCGCATATGCCAGAGGTGAAAGAACAGCCTCAGCAAGGCAGAGACATGTAGCTGAGAAGTCGTTCCAGGAACCTCCTCTCCTAGAAGATCGTCACCACCTGTCGTCCAGGTCCAATGGCAACCACATCATCATTGCCATGTGCATGACCCGCACTCAGCAGGAAACGTGGACGTGTGACCGGAGGGTCTACAACCGACCAAGTTCAGGAGGGGAAGTCGTGAGTGGCCAGAGCGGACGTTGAAGAGAACCCGAGCTGCTAAAGGAGCATATCCCAACACACCAACAGCAAGTGAAGGGGGTGACAACCAGAGAATGAACTGGCAACCACCCAGTGGGAAACCGAGAGTAAGCCGCAAGCCTGTGCAAACAGAGTCTCATGCCTCACGCTTCTCCGCGTGTCCATCACGCCACTGTCACCAACCTCCAAGTAGCCCACGAAGTCCGAGTGCACTGATGTAACTGCCTCCCCAAAGGAAATGGAGGCTCCTGGTCACCCTCGCCCGAGGTGATCGACTCAATACTGAAAGCCTGCAACCATCACGGCAAGTCATCACCAACTGTTGTCCAGATTCACCACATGGCTGGCATTGCCATCACGCCAGTCCTTGTCAAACACTAATATCTCGGGTACCAATGGATTGGAGTCATACACCGTTGCTAAACCAGCCGACAAGCAGAACCAGAGGCTACCTGCTAACCTGGCTTACACCTGAACTGCGGCAGCAAGAGCATGTCTTGACCAAGACTCATCCACCCTGGAGGGTTGTGCGAGTCACTAGGTACTGGTTCCTCGGTGGTCTTGCAGCAGCCCCCAGTCGGCACACACGCAGCCCCAGCGCAGCCCACAAGCAGTCGCATGGCAAACCTGACAAAGGGCCTCCCCAGGTGGGAGAGGTGAACTTGATATTGTCCCACCGACAGGCTACAGGTACAGCAAAGTAGTCTAACAGAGACTTCAGTCGATCCAGCAACACCTTCGTGAACTTTCACCATGGACTCCAGCCATGGTCTTGACGCATCCTGTTTTAATGAACTGTTAGGACCCACCACAGACCATCCTCAACATCAGCATAGTGGAGCAACTCCGGACCTAAAGACATGTTCTCACCGGTATGCTGCTGGGATGCAACTGATGTCTCCAAGCCGGCGTTCGTGTCCTGAACCACTGATGTTAAATTATGAGTGCGCGCCGAGATCGTCCTGCCCCTGTCTGCTGTTTTCCTGCTGCCTGACACGAGAAGCTGATGGACCCTGTGGTGTATGG
This sequence comes from Triturus cristatus, assembly GCF_964204655.1. Taxonomy (NCBI): domain Eukaryota; kingdom Metazoa; phylum Chordata; class Amphibia; order Caudata; family Salamandridae; genus Triturus; species Triturus cristatus. Next base: position 1,208,652,251 of record NC_140584.1, on the reverse strand, counting down.
TTAATTGTTGTTTGCCCCTACAGGTTGGACTAGTGTTTGTTTTGTCTTCATTAAAATTTGGGAGGAAGGTTGTGTCCTGCTGGACAAGTTCTAATGTCTCAGTAGGCACTGAGGTTACCAGCCACTCCCTCGAGTGCTGGACACACATGAACCTGACACTCGTCCATCACAGGCATCACGAGTGACGTGAGCCTGTTAATAAAAGGGCCTGGGTGCACGTGCTCGTGGTCAGTTTACAGTAACTTCTTATCTTGTCAGTGTGGTCATTATCATCTCATGCGGGCCCGGGACACAACACACCCGATTCCCATAGACGCCTCAATGATGTGGGTAACAAAACAGGCAAACAGCTCTACTCCACCGATACAAATTGGTATCCGCTGTGACGATTTCAACACTCTTCGCAGAACGCTGTCATGTCTATTCGGAAATAGGTGTAGACTCATGCACTACATGTCCCATGATTCTAGAGAAGCGCTTCCGTGAATAGAGGCAGTCAATAGCCGAACTTTATCTGAAGCCTGAGCAGCGGCAGGTGCAGATACATCTACCTTTTCAGCAGAAGCTGAGCGCGTCAGGAGCGCTTCCTCCGGCTCGGCAGGGGCGCTTCCTCCGGCTCGGCAGGGGTGCTTCCTCCGGCATCACAGGGGCGCTTCCTCCGGCTCGGCAGGGTTGCTTCCTCTGGCTCGGCAGGGGTGCTTCCTCTGGCTCGGCAGGGGCGCTTCCTCCGGCTCGGCAGGGGTGCTTCCTCCGGCTCGGCAGGGGCGCTTCCTCCGGCTCGGCAGGGGTGCTTCCTCCGGCTCGGCAGGGGCGCTTCCTCCGGCTTGGCAGGGGTACTTCCTCCGGCTCGGCAGGGGTGCTTCCTCCGGCTCGGCAGGGGTGCTTCCTCCGGCTCGGCAGGGGCGCTTCCTCCGGCTCGGCAGGGGCGCTTCCTCCGACTCGGCAGGGGTGCTTCCTCCGGCTCGGCAGGGGCGCTTCCTCCAGCTCGGCAGGGGTGCTACGGCACCAATCCTTGCTGCATTCTGGTTCCTTGTCGTCATCCTCACCTGCATATAATGTGCGATCCTTGAATCACTCGCTCATTTTGACTTGTCTCTTTTGCCAGTGTGAAGCTTTCCCGGCAGGTCTTGGTGAAGCGTGTGACAACCTGCGTGTGTATGCGGCTACTGTGAATCTTGTGTCTGCCTCTCTGGAGGTACTGACAGGATCTTCTTGGTCATAGCTTTAAGAAAGGCTTGTCATCTGTGGCTATGAGTGAATGGCCAGAGCAAGCGGTTGAATACAAGTGGCTTCAGGTGCACAGTTGGATTCCTCTCTAATGCTCATCCATGGGAAAGAACTTTACATTCTGGGGCTCCAGTTTCATAAATCTTTATTGGCAAATCTAAATGCAACTAAACTACAGGAGCTTTTTCCAAATTTACTTTTGATTATCCGTTATATTTCATGCCTCTTTGAGAACAGGGGTCATCTAAAGTGAGGTGGTCTCCTTCCCCTGTGACGTTTGGACAGGCATATGGAATGGTGGCTATTAAGGTTCAGCAAAGAGTATTAAGAAGCTATTATCAGAGAGCCCAGTTGTAATATCCATATCTTTTGCTTACTAGATTCACAGATTGTAAGGATAGCTCCATGAATAGACTTGGAACAGAAGTTATGTTCCCAACCATTTCCAGGGATTCTTGTAGGATTGGTTCCTTCTTTTCTTTTATAGGTAGAGGTTAGAAAAGTATGGTATAGATGTGTTTGTTGTGAAGTTAACAGATATAATTATTAGTACAAATACTAATGGAGTGTTCTTTATTCTAGATCTCCTTCCCCGCTGTTCCCTTCCCATCCTTCCCTCGCTTGATCACATCAAAGTTACGAGCTACATAGGCTGGCAGAATTGAGACGATCAAGAGGTGGACCCAATGTGCATCGTTCCAATCCTGAGGTATTGAAAGAGCTGACACTCGCTGACATTAGTGACTTTCTAAGAGACATCAAATCCCCGCGCTCATGAATGAACAATGCGCTTCACTGGAAGCGGACATTAAACTGCACGAAGTAGAACATGCATTTGGAGTGATGGAGCAGGTAAAACAAAATGGTGTATACCTTCTCTAGTTTGTATGAAAATACTAATGACGTAATCAATTTACATATTAACCTATATTAACTGCGTGCTGTGGTATACTAATCAATAAAGTGCATCTTGATAAACATGAATTACACGCGGGACTAATTGCTATTTGCATGGCAGAATAACTTTAATAACTAACTATGGTACGCATATTAACAATAGAAAGTGTGGTGATAGAATTTGCATGATTTGTGTTGCTTTTGTGACATTTTGCGTTCCTCCTGGAACCAAATGGTGAGTATTATTGCTTTAAATGTCGCTATAAGCTAGGAAAATACTAATATAATGGGATTAGTGTGGGTTTAAACATTAGAATCTTCAATTCCGTATATTAATTTTGTTTTATGTTTGTTTTGCTTAAGTTGGCATTCGGGCCTACCAGGCCATGTTATTCAAAATGGAGTTCGGAAGTGGCCACCGTCCTGTGAGCGCGATGTCTACTGCGCAGACTCGGATGGCTCCGAAGATCTCCAGGCATCCTCAATTTCAGAGCACAGTGTTCCTTGTCAAGGATAGGAACGTGGAGGACAGCCAGATTTCAGTCAGTATGACTGATTCGCAAAAACAATAGCCACCTATAACGGAAGGTCGTATTTTCGATACATCTGATCCTTTCACATGAGAACTGCATGACCTATGGGAATGATATAGCACATTTTGTGAGAACCCAGGACCACAAGACAATATTGTAACTTCAGAGGGTTAAACAATCAAAACGTCCCCAATCCAGTAAATGTTACATGTTCCCCAGAATTTGTTATAAAAGGATAGTAGAATAGAGAGAGGGGGTACGTGTGTTCCGGGTGTTGTTCCGGTGTGTGTTCCTAGAGGGGTGTCCCGAATTTGCGTGATCGACTTGCTTGCATGATTACTTGGTCCTTTGGACATCTTTGGGACTGTGCCGTGCTGAGAAAAGGAACTTTTCAGACTTTTTGAATCTTGGCCTGCATTCGATTGGGACGGTTTATCAAAAGAGATTTGAACTATGCAGAGCTAAGAGAATTAGAGAAAAGACCCCCGATAGCAAGAATAGGTAAATACAAATGATATGCAAAATTGTGTTGATTAATTAAATTGGAACTTTGTTGACCGAAATGCTAAATTATGCAACTAAAAGCAATTAATTAGATAAACTAAACATTGATTAACTAAGAATGAGTTTGTGGTTCTTTAAATAGGGCATTAAATAAAGATTTCGAAGCTTTAATGTGTTTTAGCTGGTTCGAAATCACCATCAACCAGTCCAACTAATTGGTTCATCGACCAAGTGGTGGAGTGCCTTGATGGTAAAGCTAGTATTCTATAGATGCAGATGTACATAATGTATTTAATGTAAATATTTTTCCTATAGGTAATAAGGTACCCCCCCTCATGTCCAGCGGGATCATTTCACCCTCCTGTGTCCAGATTCGGAGTGAGACGTATGAATGTTTGTGTTATGGGCCCCACCAATGAATGAGTGTATGAATGAATACGTTTGGTGACGGGTCTGTGACGCAGGGAGGATCTGTAAAAACGTTCGCCCCTTTCCGCTGGAGCACGAGCATTGAGCTCCGGCAAGTCCTTGGGACCCAACGGGCTCCCTCTTGAACTCTACAGGCACCTTGCTTCCAAACTGGCTCCCCAGATGCTCAAGATTTGGAGAAAAGCTCAGAAGAAACACGTGCTCCCCGAGGACCAACAATTGGAGACAATTGTCATAATACGCAAGCCAGGAAAGCCCCCGGAGCACTGCCGCTCTACCGCCCCATTTCCCGCCTTAACATGGAGCTCAAAGTCCTTGCCAAAATCCTCGCAAATAGACTCCGACTAGTTATCACCTCACTAGTACACCAGGACCAATCCAGCTTTATGCTGAACGGGGGATGCGTCTTAACCTGCACAGGCTTTATGGGGTCCTGGCAGGCTCTTGAAACAATGACATTTCCACCATGCTGGTATCCATAGATGCGTCAATGGCATTGGACACTCTGGAATGGCCCTATATGTTTGGAGTGCTTGAACGCATGAAGTTTGGGCCCAAGTTCCTAGGCTGGATTCACTTACTATATAGAGACCCTAGAGCCCAAGTTAAAGTCAATGGCACAGTATCCCGCTGTTTTACCACGGGCAGAGGAGCTAGACAGGGGTGCCCACTCTCCCCATTGATATTTGCCCTGGCCCCGGAGCCTCTGGCTGCTTGAGTCTTTCAGGACCCGCTCGTAAGGGGCATTTCCTGGGGGAGTCTTGCAAAGAGCGCATACCCCCATATGCAGATGATGTTCTCTTCTACGTGACAGCCACCCCACAATGTTCACCTGCTTAACCTATATATTACGAATTTTTGCCCATGCATTTGATAACTGTCCCCATGCCGACACTTCCTGGAAACCTCTGTCTCCCCCTATCCACTGAGCATTTCAAATATTTGGGCATCCATGTAACTATGGACCCCCTTCTATTTTATCAATAAAATGTGCTGCCTGTCCTTGAGCGATTCAAAACCGATGTAGGACACTGGAGAACACTCCCTCTCTCCCTCTTGGGGAGAGCAGCAATGTTCAAAATGATGAAACTGCCCTGCATGCTCTATGCACTACAAAACACCTCCCATCATATACCAACAAGTTTTTTCACACCACCGTATCCCTCCTCCACTCGCTCCTGTGGCACGAGGTCCCACCACAGATTCCCCTCACCAAGTTGATGTGAGGGGTATATGATGAAGGCATTGGCCTCCCCAACATTAAAAAATACTACTGGTGGTGTGGCCTGGGAGCCAAGCAAGATGGCGGCACCCTAGCGGAGCTCTGGCAACCGACTCCGTAATCCCCTAAAATCAGTCCACTTATTCGATCCTGCCGGTGTTCTGATACCGGCGTTGTGCTGGGGACTTCTGTGGGCTCGCCCGGGGCGAGGCGGGATCCCGAAGACACCACCGACGAGCCACCATATACATCGAGGTGGATGCAGCCTGTGCGATGCCTACTGACGCACTAACGAAGCGGAGAACGGAGATCGAGTGCGAGGCTGTCGCACACAAATCCCACAGCGAGACAGAGCTCCGCGCCAGTCTGGGACCTGTAAAGCAACCTATGATTTTTCTGCCCGGGCCCCAGAGCTCGGTAGTAAGGTGCTGGGGTGGTAATTCCGAAAACCCAGGAGCGGGGCGGTGCTGCGCTGAATGAGGTGAACCACTAGACTTTCTCTGCACCTCCTTGGGCCCAATATACACCACCTGTGGTGACAGAGTGGGGGTCGGCGGGCCTCACACGGAACCGCTGGTGCTCCGGGGGCCCCCTACATTGCTCTCAGCTGGCGCTGCATGAGCAGCCATCTTTGCGGTGTGGGCGACAGCGACAGTTACGGTGGGCCCTGAGCATAGAGACAGATCACTACAGTGAACACCGGGTCACTGGGGTGGCTACTTAAGAGCTGATACGAAACGCTACCCCCATTGGAACAAAAACCCAGAAAGAACGTGGAATGGCTTGGTTGAGACTGGGGTGACCCTCAGTAAATAAATGCTCAGCCGAAAGGGATACCAGTGCCAGTTATGAAATACCAGGGGGAGGAAAGCCTGCATGAACTGTTTCCGCTGACAAGAGTGTGGGCGAGTGAGGTGCCCAGAACCCGGGGGCTCCATAGAAGACGCGTGGCTGTGGCAGTGCACCCACAGTGAGGAGATAAGATAGCGATGGTGGGAAAGGCCTACACCCCCTGGGTGATACGTCCACCACAAGATTCCGGGGGGGCCTGTACCCACTGGGAGAGACAGACCTCCCTTGCAGCATTGACCCCTGATGTCCCCACGGGTGTGCCCAAATTGGAACAGTGGTGCGAGACATCTAGAGAGCTCCAGCCTGAGGGGTTCACCAGCAAGGAAACCGATGGCGACACTAGGCCCCCGGATGAAGCCCAAGGGACAGCCCGGGACACAGTCGCACAAAATGAACAAATACGCTGTCCCGAAGTCAACGCCTGCTGCACCGGAACAGCGACCGGAAGAGGTGATGGCTGCTTGGTTACAAGACCAGGAAGGGTAGGCATGAAGGAATAATATCAGGGTGGTGGGAGTCCCAGAAGGAATGGAGGGACTAAGGGTCGATTTGTTTGTGGAAGATTTAATCCTCAACAACCTGAAGCCTCCACGGCTCACTACACATTTCACCATAGAACGTGCGCACAAGGCACCCATTCCCAAGCCTGGAGCTCCACCTAGAGCAACTATAGCACGGCTCCTCAACTATCGAGATTGAGACGCGATCCTGCAGACAACATGGGCACACGGAGATCTACACCATGAAAACTCAGTGAAACGCTTCTTCCCAGATTTCACACTGCAAGTTCAATGGCAGAGAAGAACGTGTGTGGGAGTCAAAAGAGAACTACGCAGCAAAGACATTAAATATTCCATGTTATTCCCAGCGAAACTGAGGGTGGTCGCCAAAGGGAAAACATGGTACTTCGGCACCGCTGATAAAACAAGGGAATGGCTGGAAGGTTGGTGTACGGTGGACAGCAACTCCCAACGTGAGAGACGACGGGGTCCACCGAAGGACTAACAAGGGGGACCAGTAGAAAATGGTCACAGTTTTTGGACTAAGGTATATCCAGAAGGGGGACCAGGCTCTAGCAGGTAAAGTGACTATACAACATTGGTACCTAGAGACACACTAGATGGAAGGTGAGATTGTGTATACAAGACCGTACCCACTGGAACTACGCAGCAAAGACATTAAATATTCCATGTTATTCCCAGCGAAGCTGAGGGTGGTCGCCAAAGGGAAAACATGGTACTTCGGCACCGCTGATAAAACAAGGGAATGGCTGGAAGGTTGGTGTACGGTGGACAGCAACTCCCAACGTGAGAGACGACGGGGTCCACCGAAGGACTAACAAGGGGGACCAGTAGAAAATGGTCACAGTTTTTGGACTAAGGTATATCCAGAAGGGGGACCAGGCTCTAGCAGGTAAAGTGACTATACAACATTGGTACCTAGAGACACACTAGATGGAAGGTGAGATTGTGTATACAAGACCGTACCCACTGGGACTTATAATTCACTGAATGCCAAATGCGCATGCGCTGGCGCCAGCGCATGCGCATTTCTCACGAGAAATGTGCAGGCACATGCGCATTTGTGAGGAAGAAGTAGGCGATAAAGCAGGAAGAGGGAGCCCTGGGACGCCGCAGCTCAGGTAAGTCATTTAAATTCCTTTTAAAATGCTTTTAAAGATTGTAAGGGCATTTAAAAGAGGGCGGGAGGGAGGCAGGTGGCGGGCAACTCCGCTCCGCCGTGGCGTGTGCGTAGCCTGCCTACTATGCTTACTTCGCGGACCGTGAAGTAGGCAACACTCCGCGCACTCCGCGGGTGGATCGGAGCATTACGCCCACGGTTAGTAGTTATTTAGTTATGGGCGACAGGCACTCTGCGAGCTGGGGAGGTGGGTGGTTGTTTCACCCACCAGCAGGGTAGCAGGGAGGGGAGAATTGGGAGTCACGGTATGATGGGTTGTTATCGTTTTCTTAAAGATCTATACTTTTTGTTAGAGAAATGTTGGTATGTAGGACTCAGGCAATATTTAGTAACTGAGAAGATGTGGGTGATATCCAAATGTACAGTGAAGGTGCTATTTCACTCTGAATGGAAGACCAAAGTATGATGGCGCAGCGCCAGGTGGAACATAGGAGTGCCAATAATCTTAGAGGTCTGTCCTGGAATGTTACGCTTTAGGAAATCGTATTAAGCGCACTGTCATCTTGCAATATCTCCATTGATATGCCCCAGATCTGGTGCTGATCCAAGAAACACACCTTAAAGGAAATAGGTACAAGGCACTGGATAGATACGGTTATAAGCTTGCAGCACACTCAGGTTACACAACAGGCTCAAGGGGGGGATGGGGATAATGGTCTGAACTAGCCTCCCACTGGTAGTGAGGAAGATTTGGCATAACCCCTTGGGAAGGTAGGTGGCACTTACTGGAATATGGGAGGGACAGACAGTGAATATAGTTTCGGTCTACATACCACCAGTTCTACATGCAGAGGCATTGTCAGCACTAGGGGCCCTGTTAGTGGACCTCCCACCAGGTATCCTAATATTAGGGGGGCATGAACTCCACTATGGATCCAGAAAGAGACAGGGTAACCAAGGCTACAAGAGGGAGGGAGATGGAGCCGCTTTGCACCTTTGTAGAGGCCATGGGCCTAACGGATGTATGGCACCTTCATAATTCCGGACAGCGACAGTACACCTTTTATTCAGCTGTGCATGGAAGCTACTCTCGCCTGGATCATATCCTAACCCTTCGGGGTTGTGAAGGGTGGTTCCGTAATGCCCACATCAAGTCCAAAGAAATCTCGGACCATTCGCTGGTGGAGGTGACCCTCCAGGGCCCAACGAGAACTAATGTTTTGCCACCCAGAATAAACACCTGGGTTTTCACGAATAAAGACTTGGCTGATCAAACTAGAGAGAGGGCGAAACTGTACTTTCAGGAAAATGAGGGATCGGGAGACGAGACATGCACCCTTTGGGAGCTGTTCAAGTCAGTATTACAAGGGCATATCCAAGCCCACCTGGGGGGCTGTAAAAAATAAAAAAGATCCAATGGGATATGTTAGAGACCAAGGTAGCCGCAATAGAGGCTAGGATACAGGCCGGGGAGGAGGCGGAGCCACTTACGCACCAGCTGGAACTTAAAAAACAAGAGATGAAGAGCCTTGGAGATAACTCCGCGAGGGCCACCGCCTTGGCAACGCAGCGGCGGGTATATGACCTAGGGGATAAGGCTAACAAGATGATTGCCTGGCTGGAAAAGAGGGGCAGAGAACTTAATTGGGTGGCTGATGTATGTGACTCGCAGGGGACAGCGCACATAACTGGGGAGGGGCTAGCAGAAACATCTGCAGAGTACTATGAGGAGGTCTATGCCTCCAACCCCACCAGAACGGAAGCAGAATGTCGGGAACTGCTGGTTGACTTCCGGCTACCTACGCTGTCCGATGAGGACAGGGAGGACATGGAAAAAGATGTAACGTCGAGGAGATCGAAGGGGCAATTCAAGATTTTTAAGCAGGGAGGGCCCCCAGGCCAAATAGCCTACCAGCAGAGCTATTCAAGGCCATGGCAAGTGTTTTGGCGCCACACATCCTGACTATGTTTGAGGAGGCTAGAGAACTGTGTTGCCTGCCATTGGACCAACGGACAGTGTTGGAGGGAGGACCACCGGGGAGTCGGGGAGACTATCCCGGGGCACCTTCCTACCGCAAAGTTATAGCCGAGCGCCGCTGAGAAGCCCCCTCGGGGAGGTCTTTCTCCTATGATCGTACTAGGCCCAGTAATACCACCACACAGGACTCAATATCAGTTGCTTGACTTGGTTCTTTATCAACAGTAGTACGTTCAATATTTACAGTGGGATCGAGGGATCCAGTAAGAGTCTCAATGTCTTTCAGAGGGATAGGGTAGCGGGACAGTCTTAGTACCAACTAGGTACGGGAGGGCTCTGCGCCAGACCTTGGGTGCTGGTCTCAGAGCGGCTCGGACGTGGGGAGCCGCGACGGCGTCTGCAGGGCTCGGGTGGTAGTTCCGCTTGGGTCGAGCCGCGACACAGTCAGCAGGGCTCCGGTGGTAGGTCCGCTGCGGACGAGCCGCGACGAGGTCAGCTGGGCTCTGATGGTAAGGTTCAACAAGGTCGGGCCGCGACAGCGTCAGCAGGGCCCCAAAGGTTCGTGTAGGTCTTTAGCACAGTGGAGCCGCGATGTCGTCAGCAGGGCTCAGAGTGTGGGTTCAGGATGAGTCTTCTTCCGTAGAGTCAGCCGCGATCCGATCAGCAGGGCTCTTGACTCCAGGATACAACTGTTGTCCTGTTGTCGGGTCGCCCCAGATATAGGACTGGAGCCCTTTGATGTCCGGACCCTTGTGCCCGGAGGGGGCGGAGAGGCCGGGTAGGGAGCGGCCAGACGCCCAGCAGGAGAGGCGCCAGGCCCCAGAGAGCTGTGGGGCGATCGCACCTAGGTGTGGAAGGACGGTTGGGGGTCCCATCGATACTGCCCTCCGCCGGGAGTGGGAAGGGTACACGGGGTATGCCCCGGGCCAGGGGTTGGCGCCTTGATGTCGGGCCTCGCTGGGACAGAGGCCGGGTGAAGCGGGGTCACGCAGGTGGTCACGTGGAGTGACGTAGAATCCAAAATGGAGGAGCCCCGAGGTGCATGGGACCTCGTGCGGCTTAGCGAGGGGGGACAGGACCACGCCACGAGGCCGGCTCCCACAGACAGCCACCATTGTTGTTATACCCAAGGCGGGCAAACCAACGGACCACTGTAGCTCATACAGACTCAAATCCTTATTGAATATGGTAGTTAAGATCCTCGCTAAAGTCTTGGTGAACCGCCTTTCAGGAGTGATCACGTCACTGATACATCCTGATCAGTCTGCATTCATGCCATGCACAAAACTAAACCTTTGCCGCCTATACGGTGTGATACATCTGACCAAATCCCGACCGGGTGAGGAGACAGCATTGCTGTCATTAGGCGCGCGTATGGCGTTTGACAGCATCGAATGGCACTACGTATTTGCTGTCTTGGACAGATTTGGATTTGGCCCCCGGTTCCAATCTTGGATTAGATTACTCTAAACAAACCCTTCGGCTAGGGTGGTGGTGAATTACTCCGTCTCCTGCTCCACCTTGCACAGACGGACGAGACAAGGGTGTCCACTATCTTCCGTGTTGTTCGCGTTGGCTCTGGAGTCGCTCACGGCATGGGTGCGGGTAGACCCAGTGGCCTCCGGAATAATAGGTGGTGGACAGCGGGAAGAGAAAATGTCTTTGTATGCTGACGAAGTTCTTTTGTACGCGACTAGACCTCATTTTACAATTAGCAGACTCCTACACATTTTCCACCTATTTGGGGGGTACTCCAGCTACCACATTAACTGGGATAAGTCCCTTATGTTTATGCACTCAGACGACCTGCCTCCCGCTCTCCCTGAGGGGAAACAACTTCAGTTGAAAGATAGTTTCAAATACTTGGGCATTACCGTCATCAAAACGGAAACAGGATTTATAGATCGTAATTTGTTGCCCTAGTTGGAACGCCAGAGAAGGGATGTGGCGCATTAGAGGACGCTACCGATCTGACAGATGGGGAGACCGGTTCTGTTTAAAATGATGTCACTACCATGTATGATATATGTCCTCCAAAACACTCCGTACAAGATACCTGATGAGTTCTTCAGAGAGGTAAACAGTGAACTGCGGAAGCTATTGTGGGACGGGGGAGGTGCAAGAATAGCATCGGTCAAACTTCAGCGAGGATTATATGAGGGTGGCCTGACAGTACCAGACCTTAGGAAGTATTAGTGGGCATCGCAGCTGATGATTATAAATGACATGGGCCCGATTCACAGAACTAACTTAAGACAAAATCCTAAACTTACTACTTTTGGTATTCACAGAAGTTAGGATTAAGACAAACTTAAGACAAAATCCTAACTTAAGTCTGTCTTAAGTCTGTCTTAAGTTTGTCTTAAGTTTGTCTTAAGTTTGTCTTAAGTTTGTCTTAAGTTTGTCTTAAGTCTGTCTTAAGTCTGTCTTAAGTTTGTCTTAAAACAAACTTAAGACAAAATCCTAACTTCTGTGAATACCAAAAGTAGTAAGTTTAGGATTTTGTCTTAAGTTAGTTCTGTGAATCGGGCCCTGGATCTTTGGAGATAGAAATGACCCGGCATACCGAGTTGACAAACTTGTGATGGGCACTAGAGGCTATCCAGCCGCACTGTATTGTGACCGGACTGGGAAGTTCATGTCCCCGCATACGAAGAGTGTGTTGGAGGCATGGAGGGGGGCTAATAAGTTCCTCTGGTGGGACAATAAATGGACAGAACGTACCCTGCTATGGGATAGTGATATGGTAGAGGAGGTTGGCAAATTACAGGGCGTCGGTAAATGGAAGTTATTGGATATAGCCCACTTAGAGGATGTATGGAGGGGCCCGGCAATCATCCCGTTCGAAGACCTGGAGCAGGAGTTTCAATTAGCGGAAGCAGAAAGGTATAGATATATGCAGTTGGGGCACGCACTCCGTAAACACATCAGAGCTGGGAAGAGTATTCAAGAATATAGCCCCTTGGAGACCGGCTCCTATTAGACCCAATCCCGGAAAAGGCACTATCCCTTACATATAAGAAGATTGTTAATAATTCACATGATCCCCTGGGGGCGCTGCGGGCAGCCTTGGAAACTGACATTGGACTACTAGAGGGTTATGACTGGGTAGAGGCCACACAACGTCCGAGAGAAGTAGCAGTCAGAGCGAGATTCAGGCTAGTACAACCAAGAATTCTCCGTAGGTCCTACTCTACGACTACGCTCATGCACAAACTTGGACGCACCCACACAGATAACTGCATAAGGGGCTGTGACCGAAAAGGTACCTTTTTCCACATCATCTGGGAGTGCCCAATTATATATCACTATTGGGGCAAGGTAATACGGGTGTTGTCAGAGGTCCTAGAACAAGAAATTCCTGTGTTAGCCAGATGGCACATACTATGTGTTACCGGGGAACACGCATGGCCGAAATATGGCTAATGGTGGCAGCAATGGTGGAAGAGCAATATTGCCAGGGTGTGGGGAGCTGCCCTTCCACTGAAGGTGGATCAATGGAAGGTCGATCTAGATTGGTGTTGTGCAGCAGATAAAGTAGTGTATGAGAGCAGGGGTTGCGCTAAGATATGGGAGAAAGTGTGGCACCAGTGGGAGGCATATAGTGGTCTGTAAAGTTGGAGGGGGAGGGAGGGAGGGTGGGTGGCCTGATGCCAGATGGTGAAAGTGTTATCACATGAGTGAGGTTAGAGATGTAAGGTCCGGAATGTCCAATGTACCAAAGGTTTGAGAAACTGAAACTGTATGCTCTGATGCCTTTACCATCCAGTCACCATGGCTATTGTACTGTATACTACATATAATATATACTCAATAAAAAGATTTGTCACATTAAAAAAAAAAAAATACTACTGGGCATCCCATTTAGCAGTGGCCAATGATGGGGCATTTATGTCCTGGGATGACCCCACTTAGACTTGAGAGGCTCGCCATGGGACCGGAGGGATACCAAAGTATACTTTACAACTCCACAAAGGCCAAGTTTCTGTTGCCTCAGACACACACTGTGGCACGAATGTGGAGATCAGCCGTCTCATTCCGGGGCTGGAAAAAGAAACTCACGGGCATGACTCCCTTATGAGCAGCGAACCATTCTCCCAAATTCGTAACCTCCAGGGTTTCAAATCTAGGGACCTCACGGGATATACTCCCTGGAAGATATAAGGAAGGGGGAAAAAATGCTTTCATGGGAAGAGCTGCAGACCCAATATGAGATGGCGCCCACCGAGGTTTTTAAATACTTAGGGGCAGATTTATGAGCCCCTTGCGCCACTTTTGCGTCACTTTTCCCATGTTAAAAGTGACGCAAAAGTGGCGCAAGGGGCTCATAAATCTGCCCCTTAGTTTCACATGCCCTCAAGACCCATGTCTCTGCCAGCACCCCTGTCCCAGACTCCTCCCCACTAGAAGATAGGGTCCTAACCGAACCGCTACCCAAACAAGCATTTTTTTTAATGCAATAGGTCTCGCATTGACACGATTTTGAGCTATTGGCATTGTAAATGACAATGCCTTCTATTTATGTTTTGGGTTTTAAAACATAAATACAAGGCATTGTTATTTCCACTACTAATAGCTTAAAATCGTCCGGATTGATAACTGTATTGAAGCCGGTGGACACATGTACCTAGCGCTGGGTCACCTCTAATGAGGTCTCTCCACACCGCACTGATTAGAGGAGACGTCTTCAAACTTTTGGATGCCGAGACCCCCCTGTCAACATTTTCAGGTGTGAGGACCCCCTCCTGAAAAACATTTCTAAACCTGTAGGCAGGGCTACTGGAATTACGAGGCAGGTGAGGACCAAATTACACGACAGGTTTGACTAAATTGTGTGGGAAGAAAATGTAAATAATATTATGTGATGCAGCGTATTTTGGGATAGCATTGCTTCATTATTTTGACATTTTTTACACACAGTAACACTGAGGAAAGATTTCACCAAATCAGTACCAGTTTATAACCAAAATACAGCAATTAACATCAGAAAGATGTTTAGTCAACATTTGTGAAGGGCCTTCCACTCCGCAGAAATACGTGCTGCCACATTAGAAGGTCACCTGGCCCTGGCCGGGAGCAGCAGGGGTCCCTTAAAACCCTGGTGGTCTTGTGCAGAGTTAAGCAGTTTACCCATGCTGCTTTCCTCTCACCCCCTCCCTTCCATCCCTCTCTTCTCTCTCGTCTCCCAACCCAGGATCCCTCTCTCACTTTGCAGGCCATTTTCTTTCACCCCTTTTTACAACTTCTGAACTCTCCCCATGCAACCTCTCACTTCACCTTTAATCACCTTTCTGTATTTTCACTGTCCTCATCTCTAACAGACTCCTGCATTTATCTCATCGCCTCTTTGGCTCCATCACCTCTCGTGCCCCTCAGCACTTCTCATTCACCTCAAGTCTCTCTATTCAAATTTGTGTCTATTTGTATCTTACACCTCTCCAGTCCCCCCATTAATCTTTCACACCTCCCCTTTGTTCTTCCACACCTTCTTGAACCAACGTCCCTCTCCCCTGTTACCTCAGCACCAGTGCCTAATTTGAGCAGGTGGTTTCTGGTGCGCTGCACTGGCACCTAACTGTGCGCACTGGCACTATGACCATCTGCCACATGGTGGCTCTGTCTGTGTAATTTAGAGATGAGCATAACAGCTGTTTATTAATTCAATACACATTAAAAACGATAAACTCCTGACACCCATGCCGTTCTCATAGCTTTGGGGGCTTGAAATAGTCTGAGTAGTCACACGTGTACAAGTGTTCTGGTTGGTAGTTGCATAGGTATGGTCATTGGCCATGCAGGCCAGGCAATGGGTGGGTGGTTAAAGTTGCAGTGGCCTACTGGTGAGGGCCCTGGAACATGTTTTATTACAAATGAATCACTGCTCAGCACCCACCCCAGTACTCCCTCTCTTCCCCTATCGCTGCTGTCCCTCACCCCTGTCGCATCAAATTATCTTTCTAGGTCACAGATCATCTCTCAGCTTACTTCTCTCAAAGTTTAACAGTAGCCCTCACCTTTTGCTCACACTCACTTCTTGCGTGTCCGCACTTCCCTTCGGCACTTCACATTTCTCCTCATCCCTGACGTCTTCAATCGAATTCTCTCACTCCTTTGCCGTCCTCTCTCATCCTCTCATCTCTCCTCATGGAGCATACGTGTCGGACCGGTATGCTCCTCTCGGCCTGCGCCACTCTGCTTATTGTTCCCTAATTCAGGAAGGCATGAATTGTCTGTCTCACTGTTTTGGTGCAGGCTGCGCAGTTATGGAACTTGCACCCTCCTTTGCTTCGCTCCACCAAGAATCTACATCTAAGTCTGCATATTCATCAAACTCCAGCTCTGGTCCAGGCAGCACAACAAGTTTTTGGTCCCAGAGCAGGAGTGGCCAAAAAGCCTGGATTCTTGGCTCTGCCAATGCCGCAGGGTAACAAACGGTTCCCTAAGCCTACACACTCAGGGGCAGATTTACAAGCCCCTTGGCTGACGTTTGCGCTGCAGTTGAGTCACTTTTTTGAAACAACAGTGACGCAAACAATGCGGCCTATTTACAACGTGACGCATCAAGGGAGATGCGTCACGTTGTAAAGCCCTGCGTCACATTATACCTGCGCCAGGTATAATGTATGCAGGGTGGGTGTTCCCACCCAGGAAGGCCTCGTAAAAGTGGGTCAGTGAAATCTACAAGATTTCACTGCACCACTTTTAGGACGCCACTGCGTCAAAACCTTACGCCTGCTCCAAGCAGGCATAAGTAGTGACACAGTGTAGTGGGAATAGGCCTCAGCACGCACTGCTGGAGGTGCATCGTGCTTGCGACACGACTCCATAAATGTGTGACTTTTCCGCCAACAGATGCGTCAGAATTTCTGACGCATCTGTCAATCCTTGCGCCATAGTGCGCCGTATTGTAAATACAGCGCATCTATGGTGGCGCAAGGGTTTCTAAGGGTGGCGCAGGGAAAGTGACACATCTGTACAGATGCATCGCTTTCTTGTAAATCTGACTCTCAGTGCTTTAAAATGTTTACAACTCCAGCACATCCACAGGACCAAATTCTCACGAGTTGGAGTGCTGAGATGCAATGGGACTTGTACATAATGTTTTTATAAGATACATTATTCTTATAATAGAAATTGGCAAAAGTGGAAAACACTTTGTGTACAGAAAAAAACATTTTAAGATATATGAAGCCCTGGGAATTAGATGAAAGGTGGAATATTGGTGCTTTACAAATGCACAGATAAATTATTTCATCAAGGGACAACTTGCTTATGTGCTGTTTTCAGACAAGCAGTATCAATAGTGTTACTGCACACGATCCCTGCTAAAACGGCCCTCTCTTTAATGACCTCAGATAAAGGAAAGTCTGTGCAATCCCTCCGTGATTTGCTCACGAGACTTGAAGTCTGTATGAACATTTATTCACTTATTTGTACAGCGCTATCCCACCCTTCTGTCACTTCTGAGCGCTAGAGCGTTAAACGATTTTTTGTTCTTGGTTAATTTCATTTGTTGTTGAACTGTGACATTCTTAACTTCCGGGAGTTTTATTCACAGCTGAGTTTCGTAGAACTGTTTAAATGTAAGGAATAGGCAGAGTGGGGGCCCAGGGGGTACTGGAACAAGAAAAAAAAAACTAAGCCTCAGTAAGCTGCTTGCAAAGGCATGTAAATATACAAACGGTCTTTAACGACCTGTCAAAAACTCGGGCGTGTCGGAGATAAGACTCCAGACACTGCCCAGCCGAGCCCACAGCTGCAGCAGCCCGGCTGAGACACACGACGGGAGGAGGGGGGCTGAAGCCCTTGTAGTTCCATGGGCCTGGGCAGAAGTGTGACTGGGAATGCGTGACCCCCTTTGTATCACTTCACGCCCCCCCTGGGGATCGCGCCCCACAGTTTGAAGACCCCTGGATTAGAGGCATGATCCCCTGTAATGTTGGGCGCTAGGCCCACATGCTGGATAATGACTGACGCAGACACATGGTATAGGGTAGTGGGTTAATGGCCACGAGCACGTGCACTCGGCCCTTTTATTATCCTAGTTACCTGACCCAGTGACGTAGGTGGTGGGTGGGTGTATAGTGTGATACATTAGGTTGGAACACTAGAACGTGTCCATGCTGGGACACTACATCCCTCCCAATTTTTAATAACAAAAACCCAAAGTCAAAGTTCAACCTGGGGGAGAAAGAAAGATATACACAGTTGTAATACAGTGACCAAACTTCTGCAGAATCGCTCACGCTTCAGCTGCTTGGAGTCGCAGACGATGATTTTCCTGTCGCGGACGATGTTCTTCCTGTCACGGACGATCACCAGTTCACTGTGGCACCAGTCATGGGTGCTCGATGGATCTAGTCTGTTGACGACTCTGCCTTGAAGTTGTCCTCGCAGTCTTTCCTCCGCTTTATTTCTATGGCGACAAACGCAGTTGAGTTCTTGTGGTTCACCGCTAGATGTTGCCGTTCATCTTTCAGTCCTGTCCTTTTCCTCATCTGTGGCGTGTGTTCTGTTTTGCAGAAGACGGATTGGTTGCAAGACACCCCTCTCACCATGATGCCTCTCTCGCAGGTGTTCCCCTGCCACGGGATATCCCTGAGGCCCTCTTCATCAGATCTGTCCTGGGTTGAGTGTCCTGTATCGTGTTACTCCCATGCCGATAAGTGCGGGTGCGGAGGAGACGACAAGTCTCACCTCAGATTCCGCAGTCAGACCTGGAGGGTAGCTGTTGGCTCCTGTCCTTTTGCACGCGATGTCTTCATCCTCCTGGGACCTTTGCTGAAGGGCGGCTGATGACCATCTCTCGTCGCGGGGATACTCTCTCTCACTGGCATCCCTGAGGCCTTTGCCCCTGAGTCACCACGGCTGGCGTTGTCCAGTGTCCGTGTAACCCCAAAGGTGGGTGTTCCGAATGGTCCGGCCTGCTCACCTCTGCAGATCCCAGGTGTGCTGAAAGCATCGTCAAACAGATGGTCTTCTCTCCGTACCACGGGTGTTCTTCAGGACTTGCACACTGTGGTCTGCCGCTTGTCACCTTCCTTGTCTTTGAGGTGTGAGTAGTCTTGCCACACTCTTCTCTCTTTCCTCGATTCCTTTCTCCGTGAGGATGTCATGTCACTCCGACTTCTTCTTTTGTTGCAGTGGCAACCGTGCCATTCGGATCTCTTTCTTTCTCCTTTTCCTTTTGGTGGCAGACGTGCCACTCTGATGTCAACTTCCTTCTTTTCTTGTGGTGGCAAACGGGCCACTCCGATATCTTCTTCCTTCTGCTTCACGCCCTACTCTGGACCGTTTCTGTTCTCCTCTTGGTCTGGCCAGGCTTCTCCATGCAGCGCGCGCACTCTGCATGTGTCCCCCCTGGTCTTGTCCTCGTCCGAGAACACTCTCTTCATCTCCCTCAGCATTCCGAGTTAGGGTCGTGACCTTCTCTTCATCTTCTCCTTTTCACCAGTTACTTTGGTTGCAGTTCGTGGGGCCATACTCTTGGTCCGCTTCGTTCTTCTCCTTTTCACCAGTTACTTTGATTCTTCTTGAGCTTCTTGGACCACTTGACGGTCCGCGCTGCCAATCACTGGCAGGATATCTTCGGTCTTGTCGTCAGACCTCTTGCTTTGTAGCTTCACTGACCCGTGCGTCGGTCACCTCCTTGTGCAACCCCTGGCGGGTTGGCTTAGTGATGCGACCATGTGGCTGGTCGGCTTGGCCTTTGCGGTGCGACCATTTGGCTGGTTGGCTTGACCTTTGTGGTGCGACCGTTTGGCAGGTCGGCTTGGCCTTTGTGGTGCGACCATTTGGCTGGTCGGCTTCACGAGGTGTGTCATGTCGTGTGACTACCTGTGTTCACGAGGTGCGTCACGTCGTGTGACTACCTGTGTCCGCTGCCTTGTCAGGCGCTGGTGCGTGCTACTCTTCGTACCGTCGTGGTACCTCTTCAGTGTAGCGTTGACCCTTGTACCGTGATCTCTTGATGTGGTGGCTTCTTGGCGCCACTGGGTGTGCTTCTGCATCCTTGCCCGTCAGTGTCGGATACTTGCTGCGCGCATCTTCTTCAGCGGGTTCCTCTCTTGTAGGCGCTGCTATGTACCTTCCGCGTCCGGGGTACATCTGCGCTGAGTCCTTTAGCTCGCTTGAGGGTTCGCACCACTTGATGCGGCGACAGCGCAGTCCTTGCTGGGGTGGATGTGGCTTGACACCATTTGTCTTTCCTCCTCCTTGTCTTGCTGCAGGCTTGTTTATTTTCCCCTTTTGCTGCAGTACCACCAGTGGCCATTAGATGGCAGTGTTGAGTTTCCCTTCACTCAGCAGCAACCTTCTCTGCTGCTAGACTGTCCTTCCGTGTCTTCTTGTTTTTGTTTCTCCAGGCTTCACTGGTGAGTAGGAGAGCTGGAGGCACAGCAGGAGCAGAACGCTGGGAGCAGGACCTGGGCCAGCCAGCAGGTAAGTCCTTTGCATTTATTTACTTGAAGGCAGGAGGGGGGGCACAGGCATTTCCAGTCAGCTGCAGCGGTCAAAGCATTGCATGCCCAAGTTGGGGGGGAGAAATGCTCCATTGTCACGCTGGGTTTCAAATGCTCCATTCCTTCATGCCGCCGGGGGTCCCGCAAGGTGGGGGGCATGATCCAGATGGCCGGCGGCTGCCATTCTTCACTTTTACAATCGCCCTCCCTGCCCGCGGCAGCTTCTTGCAGTCTTCGCGCGGCAGGGAGGGTTGTCGGCGTGTTCCATTATGCGGGATAGGCACCCGCTGGTCTACTTTGTACGGTGCTCCCTCAGATGCAGGGTAGGCTCCCGCGGGCTCCAGCTGATCGGGCTCACAGTCCGTAGTCGACTTCGGCCGCCTCCCTGCATTTTCGTGCCGGTTGAATCTTCCTGCCTCGGGGCACCTCACGCTTCACCGCGCTCATTTTAAAATCGCGCTTCGAGGCACCGCCAGCCATCCGCTGCCCGCACGTTGCTCTCCCCGCCCTCGGCAGCTCATT
Source organism: Triturus cristatus (assembly GCF_964204655.1). Lineage (NCBI taxonomy): Eukaryota > Metazoa > Chordata > Amphibia > Caudata > Salamandridae > Triturus > Triturus cristatus. The sequence goes on along the minus strand of NC_140584.1, from coordinate 1,208,631,986 downwards.
CATTCCTCGCTGGCCAGGGCGCGGGGAAGAGGTGATGCCGCTATGCTTGGCAGTGTGTTTGGGCAGGTACGGGGTCGCTGCTCCGTGCTGCGGGTGGGCTCTGCCTTTACTTTCGGTTGTTCCACCGCGGCAGGTCCCTTAGCTTCACGGACCGCGCGGGGGGGGGGGTTTTTGCCGGTGCCGCTCACTTCTCCTCACCGGGGGCAGAACGGGGTGGGCTCCCGCTGTCTTCCGATCCCGCCGGGACACTTCATCTAGTTCACCCGTCGCAGGGCTAACCTTTGGCCGGCGGGCCTCCTTCCTTCTGCGGGTGGGCACCGCGTGTTACACACCTCTTGCGGGGGTCGCAGCCGATGCGGGTGGGCTCCGCTCGGCTTGCTCTTCTCCTCCTTCACCGGGAATCACAGTGGCAGGCTCCCGGTCACTACGGGACATGCTGCGGGCTCCGCCTAGCCCTGCAGGCTTCTCGGCGCGTTGCGCCTTAATGCAGAGGGGGGTCCTCACTGGGGGTAGTCCTCTCCCCCTCATTGATGTTCGGTGCGCAGATCGGGGGCTGCACACGCGGGGTAGAGTACCCGCCTCGTCGCCAGTGTAATGTTGGGCGCTAGGCCCACATGCTGGATAATGACTGACGCAGACACATGGTATAGGGTAGTGAAGAAAAAAACAAAAGAGGAAGGTGCACCAGTAAGAAGTCCAAATGTAAGCAGTATCTTTGAAATATTCTTTTAATTTTCTTGTAAAAAAGACTCGCAGCCAACGCGTTTCGTTCCACACTGGAACTTCTTCAAGGCTGAAAACATGCAACATAACCACATTTAAATACCAAAAACACACCACAGAACATCACATGACACAACACTACATTCTATCTGTTAGTTAGATTGTTCAAAACTAGCGGAGACAGACAATACATCAAAAAAGATTAATTAATTAAAAAGTACAAATGTGAACAACATCAAAAACTTCACAAAAAGGACAAATTTACCAAAAAGGAAAAAATCACGACATTTATATCATAAATATTTAAAAACACAAAACCACATTTATATCACATATATCTTGTACACTAAAAGTACTGCGTACACGCCTATAAAGCAGCAAAAAATACAATATATATACGCTGAGTCGTTCCTTAACATCTCTTACATACACGATGTCCTATACATGAAATTGCGTGGTCTTTTATCTCGGATGTTATTGTGCATTCATACAGTCATGTGATATGAGTGGCCTGATAGTGGACGACTATGCTGCCACCGTTATTTTGGGTGGTGTTTACCCTGCATAGTTTCCAGCACAAGATCCACTCTTTACGGTCTTTCGTTTTTTAGCTGAACTTTATCGAGCACCTAGTATGTAGTAATTACCTAGGCGTTCACTCTTGGATGTCTATCCACGATTAGCGGATTGCTTATGTTAGACACTGTTGTGAATGTGGTACTGCCCTGTACGGCCTATGAAGCCGGACTCTCATAGAATTGGCGATCACTATTAGATGGTGGTTCTGGTTTTTGGAATATTATTTGCTATACAGATATATACACTATGGTAATACTTTGCCTTTCCACACTATCTTGGCTAAGTGTATAGTGTATTACCTTTTGATTTCGATGTGAAGGGACTGACCCTGTTGACACGCCCAACTGGCCCATGTTTCATTTTCTGTTCCAGTACCCTATTTTATATCTATCACTGGTCACTTGTATCATTAAATATCAGAAAAACTTGATTTTAGACTTGGGGTGCAATTGAGGATTTTTATTCATTCACTATATTTTGTTTTTTAGAATATTGGAAACTTTGATACTTTTGTGCTCGTATTATGGAGCCGCTATTCTGGTCACCTGTACTATAAAGCTACACATGCTGTCGAGGTGACTCTTCCTGCCCTGAACTCTAACATGAGATGAAGCGATATTTTACTTTTACCATTGGTAAGCCTATGTTTATCATTTTGAGATATTGTCAGTATATCTTACTCTTTTTTCCTTCCCCTTTTTTGGAATATTTTATTTGTAATAATTGGCTGCTTCATTTGTTCTTTCTAAAATAAATCTTATAGTTTATATAAAAAATCTCTCTTAAACAGATACTCGTACCATTTGACTACTGTCTGTGAATTTACATTCTTCATACGTGCGGGATTTAATTACGTTGCACCTTCTACTACATTGTCTGTTTAACGGAAGCCTGTTTTTTGGTGAGTTTTCTTGTAATTTTTCAATTTACTTATTGGTCGATCACTCTCACTGGGTTTTTAACCCCACATTTACTGTCTTTTTTGCTTCCCTCCCCTTCCCCCCCCCCCGCCCCCCTCCTTTCCACCTCTTTTTCTCTCTTGCTCTTTTCTTTCTTCTTCTTTTTTCTACCCCTTTTCCTCTTCTCTTTCGCGTCTCTCATAAAGAAGCTTGTGGTTATTCCATCTTTGGGGTATGATTCCTTGCCTTATATATAAATCAACTCCTCCTAGCCACCTATTAGAGATATTTACCTGACAATTGGTACTGACGACGTCTGAATGTTTTGTACTTTTTGCTGCTTTATAGGCGTGTACGCAGTACTTTGAGTGTACAAGATATATGTGATATAAATGTGGTTTTGTGTTTTTAAATATTTAAGATATAAATGTCGTGATTTTTTCCTTTTTGGTAAATTTGTCCTTTTTGTGAAGTTTTTGATGTTGTTCACATTTGTACTTTTTAATTAATTAATCTTTTTTGATGTATTGTCTGTCTCCGCTAGTTTTGAACAATCTAACTAACAGATAGAATGTAGTGTTGTGTCATGTGATGTTCTGTGGTGTGTTTTTGGTATTTAAATGTGGTTATGTTGCATGTTTTCAGCCTTGAAGAAGTTCCAGTGTGGAACGAAACGCGTTGGCTGCGAGTCTTTTTTACAAGAAAATTAAAAGAATATTTCAAAGATACTGCTTACATTTGGACTTCTTACTGGTGCACCTTCCTCTTTTGTTTTTTTCTTGTCTAACTGGTCTACAGTGGAGTCGATCTACGGCGTGCTCCAGGAAGATTTGTGCACAGGAACTGAACTTCTAACAAAATATCTGTGGTTTGAAGTGCTCAACTTATGGTCAGCCGTAGCTTGTTCTTTTGCATAAAAATGGTATAGGGTAGTGGGTTAATGGCCACGAGCACGTGCGCTCGGCCCTTTTATTATCCTAGTCACCTGACCCAGTGACGTAGGTGGTGGGTGGGTGTATAGTGTGATACATTAGGTTGGAACACTAGAACGTGTCCATGCTGGGACACTACAATCCCCGTTCTGATTCCAGCTGCATTAGCCTCCCATAACTTTAGACCAAAGTAATCTCATCAAATTCATACAGTACGTTCTTCCCCCATCCAACCGGCTCCTCTAACTTACTTTCCGGTCACTGGCTCTTACCTAGTTCTGGACGGTTCGGTTCGCTGCACGTCCTCCTGTTGCTGATTAGCTATCTTTCCTGAGCATGAATATAGTGTTGCTGATCGGAGTGTTCTGGATTCTGGAAACGTGGCCCCTACGTGACTTGCTTACAGACGGGCCTCAGAAGCACAGCATGGTGATGGAGACCTGCGGAGAGACATGTGGGTGTCCCCAAGAGTGACTGCTTTCTGGGACAGGCAGGGAAGTGCATGGATTGTATTGTATTGTAATTTCATTTATATAGCGCTTACTACCCCTAACGAGGCATCGAAGCGCTTTTTCGGCGAGTAGCACCCATAGAGGATTAGTGTTGAATTAGTATAGTGAAACATGCAAGTATATTTTAAGTGGTGTATCGGTTAGTCAGGTATTTGGATTCGGAATGATAGCAGAAGAATAGAGGAGGAAAATGGTTTGTATTCATATAGTGTTTGTTACCCCTGATGGGGTGTTGAAGCACGCTATTCAGGAAGTCCATAAAGGATTAGTGGTGAATTAGTATGGTGCAATATGGAAGTAATTTGAGTGGTGGATATTAGTCAGTTATTTGGAGTGAGAAAGATAGCGGAGGGATAAAAGGGAAGAAAGGTTTGCATTTTTGTAGCACCTGTTACCCCTGATGGGTGTTGAAGCGCTCTTCTGGCGAGTAGCACGCCACTCCAGAACCCATAAAGGATTAGTGTTGAAAATTAGTATAGTAAAATATGAAGTAATTTGAGTAGTGGATATGTTATTCAGTTATTTGGGTAGAGAAGGGTAGGTGGTGGGATAGAAGAGGGAAAGAGGTTTGTATTTATATAGCGCTTGCTACCCCTGATGGGGTTTTGAAGCGCAAGTAGCACGCTACTCTGGAACCCATAAGGATTAGTGTTGAATTAGTATGGTGAAACATGAAAGTAATTTTAGTGGTGGATCTGTTAGTCAGTTATTTGGATTGAGAAGGGTTAGGGAGGAGTAGAAAAGGGAAAAGGTTTGCATTTATATAGCGCTTGTAACCCTGATGGGGTGTTGAGACGCTTTATTGGCGAGTAGCATGCTACTCTGGAACCCATATAGGATTAGTGGTGAATTAGTATAGTTGAATATGGAATTTGAGAAGTGAACATGGTAGTCTGTTAATTTTGATTGAAAAGGATAGTGGAGGGATAAAAGAATGAAGGATATCTTTTTTTGTTTTTTTAGGTCTTAGCAGTAGGAGGAGGCTTTTGGATGAGTTAAAGGAGTTTGGGATTGGAGGAATCAGAGGGGAGAGTTTAGAAAGGTTTGTTTTGGGGGATCGGTATAGTAAAAGAGGTGTCAGATGATGCAAGGAGGGGTAGAGTAGGAGAGAGTCTAGAAAGGGTTATTTTGGGGATCATAGTTGTGGTATGGGGTTTGGGATAAATGAGAGAGTGGATGTAGAGGATATATTGATAGATGTATAGGGTGAGAGATAGGTTAGTGCACTGGAAAGAGTAGTAGAAAGAACTTTGAGATGAGTCAGAAGGTTGGGCCAGAAGATATATTGAGAGAAGTATAGGCTGAGAAATAGGGTAGTGCACTTGAAATGCAAAATTAGAAGAAAGTGATAAATATATAGATCCATAAGTACATTGAAAGTATCTAGATACATAAAGGAGGTAAGTATATGTAGATTAAAGATATTGATAGAGGCACAGGATGAGAAATAGGGTAGTGCATTCAGATCAAATCAGGTGTTTGTTAAGCGCTACTAGTCACCCGTAAGGGTCTCAAGGCGCTGGGTGCATTGGATATGCTTTTTCAGGAGAAAAGTAACAGACACACAGATCCAAGTACATGGAAGGTACATAGATGCACAATGGAAGTAAGTACGTGTAGACCAAAGATGATATTTATTTATGTATTTATTATTATTATTAGTATTATTATTAATATTATTTTTTCTCTCAACAATATAATTATTTTGCATGTTTATACAAAGCAATACACAAAGATGGGTCCATATCTATAGTGAAAACAAATGCTTATATACAGAGGGATATGCTGTAACTTTCTCTTTGCGTATGGTGCTTATGTGGGGAAGTGCCAATTCTTGAGCAGTTTTCTGAAGATAAGGTGGCTGTCCGTGGCTCTTATGTTGGGGTAAAGAGTTCCATTGTTTGGCGCTTGAACAGAGAAGGATGTGCCACCCATGGTATTTTTCTTGTATCCTGGGATTTTGAGGCAAGATGCTCCTTTAGAGCAGACGTTCCTTTATTGAATGTGTTTGGTGATTTTATTCCTGATGAAGAGTGGTCTCTTCCATGTCTTGCTTTGTGGGTGATACAAAGCAGCTTGAACGTAGCTCTTCTGTCAACCGGTAACCAATGCAGGGCTTTCAAGACAGGGGAGATGTGGTCTTGTGGTTTGATATGCAAGAGTTGTCTGGCAGCCGAGTTCTGAATCCGTTGTAGTCTTTTCATGGCCGTTGAAGATGATCTGTGGTAGAGGCTATTGGTGTAATAGAGTTTGGTCAGAACAAGAGAGATGGTAGCCTGGACCTTGTGTGGAAATCCCAGACGAGGGAAAATTCGTCACAGCATTTTTATAGTGACAAAGCTTGATCTTGCTAGTTTGTCCACTTGGGCATTCATCGACAGCTTGGAGTCCATTGTCATTCCGAGGTTTCTTACTTCCTTCGATACTTTAGGTGGTGATCCCAGTTCATTAGGTCATGCGGCAAGCGGGTTGTAATGTTTCCAATCGCCACACGTGAGTATTTCAGTATTTTAAGCATTCAAGTTTTGATGGCTCCAAGTCATCCACTGATCCACGGCTCTGAGACAGCTGAAAATTGGTGATTTTCCAATGTCTTTGGGGCATTCCAGTTGAAGGAGTATTTGCGTGTCATCTGCATAGTTATAGCACGTGAGGTGAAATGTATGTAGCAGTACTGGTAATGACTTCATGTATATGTTGGAAAGCATGGGCGAGATGATAGAACCTTGAGGAACCCCTGCTTTTGTGGAGTATGGTCTGGACGAGAAAGATGGGGTATGGATGATATTAGTTCTGTTTCAAAGGTAGGATGTGATCCAGTGTAGAGCAGTTCCCTCTCTGCCAGCTTCATAGAATCTTTGTGTCAGAGTGTTATGGTCAACCACGTCAAAGGCAGCTGAGAGGTCCAAGAGGAGTAGCTCAGCAACCCCGTTGCGGTCAACTGTATTCTTCAGGTCATCCCAGATGGCAAGGGGGGCAGGTTCTGGGCCTCTTCCCGGACAGAATCCTGTTTGGAAGTCTGAAAGTATGTCATTCTGGGCGAACGTTGCTCTTTCTATCAGTTTGCCCAGGAAAGGTCCATTTGTAATGGGTCTGTAGTTGTAAGGGTTCAGCGGGTCCAAGTTTGTTTTGTTCAGTAAAGGGCGTATGTGTGATTTTTTTAGTTCTTCCGGAAATATTCCAGTAGTGAAGGAGTAGTTGATGATTTTTCTTAATGGAGTGGCAGCAGAGGTTGTTAAAAGAATTGTCTTGAAAGTTTGTGGTGGACAAAGGTCAGAAGGGCTGCCGGCAGGCCTGCTTGCCTTGACCAGGTCCATAAATTCATTGTGTGAGATGTGTTGGAAGGAACGGAGAGACTGGGTTAGAGTATTCTTGGATTGTTGTTTTGTACAGGGGTTAGTGCTGGAGCTTTGTTTCTGTTTTAAGTATGAGTCCAACGTGTCTGCTTTGTCCATGTAATGATTTGCCAGTTTGTCTGTGAAATCTTGAGTAATAGGAAGACTTCCTTCGAGGCAATTTGGTTTGCGAAACTCATTGAGTTTTTTATAGAATTATTTATTTGAACATTTCGCGTTTTGAAATTTTGTCTGAATAGTACCTTTTCTTAGCTTTTTTGATAGCTGACTTGTATAATCTGTTAATTTTCTGTAGGTGAAGTTTGTCTTGTTTGGCGTTTGTTTTGAGCCAGGTATGTTGCAGCTTTCTAATTAGTTTTTTTTATGTCTTTTATTTCAATGATTCTCCAAGGCTCTTTTTTTCTTTTGTTCTGTTGTGTGGTTTTGAGTGGTATCAGTGAGGGACAAAAAAGGTAGATTTCCCGTATATAAGGGGTATCGGACCTATATTATGTTAGCATGAAGAATCTATACGTATACTCCCTGTTTGATATATATGCTTTTGCTTGGAGGAAATTCATTTATTTCCTCCCTGTATATCTATTGCCAAAATAGTAGGCCGAGAACCATACAGACGCCATCTTCTGTTCATATGCTCGAGCACGGGCCGTGATCACGTGTTGATCACGTGCAGTTGTCAGGCCCCGGCTCGTCTGAGTTACTGGTAGCAGCTGAAGGTAGGCTGTTTTACTCGACTGTTCTAGGACTCAAGGTCGCATCTGGCTTTGGGGGCAATAAGCACATTCCTGGAGGCGCCGTGTCTACACTCCCAGGCACCAAGACGAAAGGGAGTCACCCCTCCTGACCTCCTCGGCAATAGATAGTCAAGCCTTTGTACTGATCTGATGTGTGCCATATATGGTCCTTCCTTGGATCTCGAGGGCCAACTGGTATTTTTCCTTCTACAGTGATTGTATGTGTTGAATCGAAAAGTATATAACCTCATGTTTGAATACGAGCCAACAGTCTTCTCAGCGCACCTGATGTGTGAGGTTGGAGAGGCTCCTCTATAGAGTATTCTTTGTTTAATAAACGATTGAACCTTTTTCACTGCCAACTGACTGATTATTTGGTAATGGTATTGGGACTATTGGTAGGTATAGTCCTTTAGTTTATTTTTATGGTACGACAGTTGGCGACTCCGCCGGGACTCCGTGACTGGGTCGTCCTCCCCATAAACAGGTGGTGAGAACAAGGGGTAATTCTGGTCGAGCGGGCGGACGGAAGAAGGATCCTTTGAAATGTAGCCATCTTTGGTATGAACTTACTCCGCTCTCACGATCAGAGTATCCCCTGCTGCTAGTGACCCTTCACCGGAGTCCTACGGGCGTAACCCAGGAGCTGACCGTGTTGGTCTTCTGGAGTTGGTAGCTGAGAACACGCAATTGTACCTGTGTGCACCAGGTGAGTGGAATTGTCTTGATGTTCTTGACATGCACTGTTGAGCAGTGCTTTTGAAGCAGTTAACTGTGACAGTATTTGGTGGTCAGTGTACCACGGAGAATCTTGGGGGTCTGATGGGGCAGCATTGTGGTGGCTGCACGTATAGATGTGTGGTGTGCTCCCGGCCGGACTGCTCTCGGAAAAGCCTGTGGCTGTACCTGGGCAGCATTGGGGACATATCAGAAGCGGTGCTAATTAAGCGGGCTTAGTCAAAATAGTCCCAAAAGTGAACCAGGAAGTCTGCGGGATGGTCCGTAGGTCGGTCTGTGGTTATACCTGTCTGACGGTCTCTTGGTAGTCTTTGGACTGCTTGATTTTGGTATCTGTCGGTCTTGGAATCTGAATTTGATTGATTCTCCACAAACAGGAGTCGACGGGCTCTGTTCTTTGTTTGAAAAGACGTTATTTTGAATATTTTTGTATGTATATTATTGTCTTGTGTATGTTTGAATGAGCGTGAGGTTGTATGTTTTGTGGATGTTTGAACATGGCCATGTTTGGAAGTTTATTTTTATGATTGGATGAGGAACGCGTGATAACAATAACCATGCCGTGTCTTAGCAGATTGAGTTGTTTTGGATGTTGTTGCCATCCTAATGACACACGTTTGGCTGAAAGTCAACCTGAGGGCAGCCCAAGTTATGATATGTATGTAAAGCATGGTATTACACCTCTCTTGTTTAATACACTATGGCATAAATATACTAAAGATAATGTGGAATTACAATGGCCTTTAACCGGGTCTTTTGATGAGAAAAAAATTAATTTCTTGCAGGACCGATTATTTTCTAAACGTAGTCGACAGTCAATGTTTGACTCCCTTAACTTGTGGCAGAAGGAAGCAAAGCGTAGACGTATGCGGGAGGAGAAAGTATGTAGGATGAAAGGAAATCAGACAATTACACAGAAAGCTATAGCCTATGATAAAGCACGAACTGAACAAGGGATTGATTGTGCAGACAGACAATTTAGATTGCAAGTGGATGAGACCTATGTGGCTAGGACTGAAGCGGAAGATGAGATAGAAGATTTATTGGATACTCGTCCACCTCCACCTTATGCTTCGCAGCGTATATATCCCGTTGTTCCCCTGACTTTAGAGCAGGCCCCTTCAGCTTCCACCCCTGTCGATGCCCCTTCCCTTGCCTCTCCGGGAACATCCTCTGTTTTGTTTCCCTCAGTGTCTGAGACAGCTACTTTATTGCCTGTTACATTGCCGTCTTCTGTTATGGCCACAGCTGTTTTGTCTCCCCCCACCCCTGTGTGGGCATTCCTCTCTGCAAGCACAACCCCATCTCCAGCTGTTTCGACTCCATTTCGTGCTCCGGGGGATCTCGACGCACGGAAGTTGATTACCCGTTTGGCTGTAGGACCGACTGAGAGACAGATGATTGAGGATCAGTCATCCCAGTGGATGCGTCAGTCAATTTACACTATAACTGACATATGGAACACGCTTCGAGACTATGAGCGTGTTATGCAGCAACATGCTTTGAAACACATGGCTGCACGTATTATTACTCTCTGGGAACAGTGTTTTCCAGGAGGGATGGCCCCCCAAGTGATGTATGACATCCGGGACAGGGCTCATAAGTCTGAACTTAGCCCGGAGGAAGTGTATAGAAATGTGGCGGTTTTATTAAATTATCACGAACGGATGCATCAAAAGTGTCCCTTGTGGGACTCTCAGCATCCTATGCGAGAAGTTCACCCCGTCTTTCATCCTGAAATACCGGAATTGAAGGATGACCAGGGCGTGGTGACTAGACCTCGTGTAGAGGCCCGAGTGCAGGAGCAATGGGTTTATACCCCCTGGAAGAGGAGTGAAGTCCTCTCGCTAAAATCACAATTACCCGACCTCCGTAAGAATCCCACGGCTTATTATAAAGAACTCACGGAAGCGGCCTCTTCGGCCGTCATGACCTTAGCTGACATAGAGCTATTTTTTGCATTATTAGTTCCCGTTGACGTATGCAGTCAGGTGCATGATCAGGACCATGCTCAAGAATTTGGCGGAACATGGGATCAAATAAAAGATTGGGATAAGGATCGTAAGCCTGGAAATAAGCCGAACCCTGAATTATTGGCATTACCTGGCCGTATTATCACTTACATGCATTCCTTAATTCCGCCCCGTAAGGTGGATTGGGACAAATTGACCGCATGTAAACAGAAGAAAGATGAAAGTGTTTCAGATTTTTTCACTAGATTTGAGGGCGTATTCATTGACTTTAGTGGACAGGATTTATCGTTGGAAGGCGGTATACGATTATTTATTAATCGTTTTGTGACCAATTTGTTACCAGAAGTCTCTGCACGGCTACAAGCCGCTGAAAGTACCTGGACCACTTCCACGCCCTCGGTAATATTGAGTATGGCCCAATATTATGAACATAGAGAAAATGAGAGTAAGGATAAAAAGGAAAAGAAAGCGAAGGATCTTAAAACATGGGTGTTGTTGCAACAAGTTGCTCAAGGACGAGGCAGAGAGAGAGGCGGTATAGGATTCATCCCGAGGGGGGCGGGAACTAGGCGAGGCAGAGGGCCAGCTGTCGTTTTGGGAGTAAATCAGTGTGCTTATTGTAAGGAGGAAGGGCATTGGCGATTTCAGTGTCCGTTGTTGTCGGCCCAGAACGGGGCTATGAGAAGTAGAGGAAGAGGTCGGGGATGTGTGGATCGCAGTGATAGGCGACGAGAAGAGGCGACGCAAGTCGGACAAGAAAATAATTATTTTGATAATCCAGGAGGTAGGCAGTGTTATAATGAGGAGTGTGCAATGGACGCGACTGAGGGGTATACTTATACATAGAATAGCCATGGACAGAGTGAGGGCCAGGTGTCAGTACCCATTGATCAGCAAGGACCTTATGTAGAGGCGCATTTGATGGGGACATCTGAAAAGTTTTTAGTTGATACGGGTGCGATGAATAGTTCTATTTCTCGTTCCCTGGTCCCAGGGGCTGCTCTGTCCGGGCACAATAATGTTTCGGTAAGATTCTCGGGAATTCCGGTGGTGAGCCCCATCTCCAAACCTATTCTTTTTACAATTGGTCCTGTTACGATAGACTCCCCGTTTCTTTTGACTTCTCATTGTGGTGAAAATTTGTTGGGCTTGGATTTGTTGAAGAAATTACATGCTAAGATTCATTGTTCATCCGATGGTGTTTACATGACTATGAATTCCCTTGGGAAACATACTTTGCAGTGTTTCACTAAGAATGAACCCCTCCCTCCTGAGTTTGCTGCTATTCCAGCAACATTGTGGGTCACTGGTGACACAGTTGTAGGATTATTAAAGATTGTGCCCGTTTCTATTACTTTGAAGCAAAATGCTCGGCTTCCTCGTATACCTCAGTACAAAATTTCTCCGGCAGGCGCGAAGGCTTTGCTCTCCATCATACAAGATTTGGTAAAAAGGGGTGTGGTAGAAGAGACAGCTGCTAATGTGTGTAACAGCCCCATTTTGCCTATCTTAAAGAGAGCCCCTGTTGGAAGCGATCCCGACTATGCTGATACCTATTGTTTTGTGATCGATTTGCGTGAAATTAATAAAATAGTGGTGCCCCAATACCCTGTGGTTTCAGACATCACTACTATTCTCACTATTATTCTTCCTACTGCTAAATATTTCTCTGTGATTGATTTAAAGAGTGTTTTCTTTAGCATTCCAATACATCCTGATAGCCGCCATATTTTCGGCTTCTCATTGTCTGGTCGCAGCTTCCGGTTCTGTTGCGCCCCCCAGGGGTACACAGAGAGTCCTAGTATTTATAGTCAGGCTTTGAAAACATTGTTGGATGATTTGGTCTTGCCCCCCGGTAATGTGCGTTTGCAATACGTGGATGATTTGTTAGTGGCCTCTGATACCGAGGAAGGTTGTAAGAAGGCCACCGTACTATTATTGTCTCATTTGGCTGCTAACGGCAATAAAGTCTCCCTTTCTAAATGTCAATATTGTCGACAGCAGGTGACCAATCTCAGTCATCTACTGTCGAAGGAGGGGAGGAGACTAAACCCTGAGCGTGTGACTACCATTTTTAATATGTCTGTACCTCGTACTCAGCGTGATGTTCGTGCATTTCTCGGCATAACCTCTTACTGTCGCCAATGGATCCCTAATTTTTCCCTTCTTACTAAACCTCTTCTGTATTTAACCACTAAAGATGTGCATGAACCTTTACCCTGGACTGATGCTTGTCAAGATGCTTTTGACTCTTTGAAATCTGCGCTTTGTTCTGCACCTGTTCTTGGTACTCCTGACTATCGAAAACCTTTTGTGCTTTACGTACACGAGGTGGACGGTTGCTCGCTTTCTGTGTTAACACAAGGATTTGGTGGTAAGCAGAGACCTTGTGCTTATTTCTCTGCGGTGTTAGATAACGTCGCCAGAGCACTTCCTAGCTGTTTAAGGACCACTGCTGCGGTTGCAGTGGCTATTCGACAGTCGGAAGGGCTCGGTCTGAACACTGACCTCACAGTGATGGTACCGCACGCTGTGGATACATTACTGAACAAAACAAAGACCCAGCACCTTACGAGTGCGCGTCTTACCGGATACGAATTGACTTTCTTTGCTCCACACGTTACGATTAAACGATGTGCCACTCTGAACCCTGCTACGTTACTAACCCTCCCTTCGAACGAAAAGAACAATGATGTTCAGGATTGTATATTTCGGACTGAGGAAGAAACGAAGGGACGAGTAGACCTGACTGACACTCCTCTATCTGACCCTCAAGGGGAGTTGTACGTCGATGGCTCTTGTTTTAAGTTACCAGATGGCACAACAACTGCTGCATATGCGATAACTACTCTTCATACTATAGTTGAGGCTTCTCGAGTACCCTATCAGTCAGCACAGGCAGCTGAATTAGTGGCATTGTTTCGGGACTGTGAGTTAAGTGAAGGACTGAGAACAAATATTTTCACCGACAGCCAGTACGTCTTTGGCGTGGCTCATAGCTTCGGCCGACTTTGGGCAGAAAGAGGTTTTCTTACTTCTCATGGCCAGCGAATACAGCATGGCCGCTTGATTTAGTGATTACTGACAGCATTGACGTTGCCAGAAATAGTGGCTGTAGTCAAATGTAGTGCACACAAGGCAGTGGTTGATGCAGTGGGGGAGGGTAATGCCGTTGCTGATCAAGTAGCTAAGGAAACTGCGAAATCCAAATTGACTTCAATGTTTGTGACTAGCTCTGCTAGGTGGGTGGCTGAAACAGAGATGTTTGATGATACCATGGAGAGTGTCCGAGAAATACAGAAGGAAGCTACCCCTATTGAACTAGCTCACTGGAAAGAGCGAATTGGGAGATTAGATGCAGATGGTTGTTGGATTGATCTGACAGAAAAGCAGCGGTGGCTGTTGCCTAATGTATTAGTGAATGCGGTGGTGACAATGGCACATGGTTTAGCTCATATTGGGGTGAAAGGTATTTGTGCTCCTGTATGGTACAATCCCAATATTTCTAGGACCGCTGCCCATTTGGTACAATATTGCATGGTTTGCTTACGACATAATCCAGCGGGCAGGGAGCCTGTTCTGAGTGGAAACTTTGCACCCCCATCTTTGCCTTTTGAGGTGCTTCAAATGGATTATATCCAGCTGGAGCGCGTCAACAATTTGAAGTATGTCCTGGTCGTGGTATGCACTTTCAGTAAGTGGGTGGAAGCCTACCCGACAAAAGAAAACACTGCTTTGGCAACAGCGAAAGCGTTGGTAAAGGAGTATTTCCCTCGCTACGGATTGCCTCGTGTGTTTTGGAGTGATAACGGAAGTCATTTTAATGCAGAACTCATCACACATATATGTAATGGACTTAAGATTAAACAGAAATTCCATGCGGCTCGACACCCCAGTCCGCTGGGTTGGTCGAGAAGTATAATGGGATATTAAAGCTCAAATTAGCTAAAATTCAAGAAAGTACTGGATTAAGGTGGCCAGATGCTCTGCCGCTGGCATTAATGTCAATACGAGTTACCCCACATTCTCGTTCTGGTTTGTCTCCGTATGAGGTCATTTTTGGGCGCCCTGCTAATGTTTGGGGCGTCCCGAGACCCAGAACGTTTCGTGATATAGAGTATCCTATGTTGATAGAGTATTTGTATGCTTTGACTAAAGATCTTCGTTCCATTCATCAACAGGTCTCAGCAGTTTCGCAGCCCCTGCCGGAGGGTCCTGGACATCGTTCGGAACTAGGACAGTGGGTTCTGGTCCGTAACTATCAGTGAAAATCCAGATTGGATTCTTGTTGGTCTGAACTGTTTCTGACGGCGGTAAAAGTAAACGGCATGCGACACTGGATTCATGTGTCACATCTGAAAAAACAACCCCTCCCGCTTCCATATGATCAGCGAATCCAGGATGGGGTTCTGACTCAGGAAAGTGAGCGAGTTCCTCGATTCATCCCTTTTTCGGACGCCCAGGGCAAGGAGAAGGTGCACTGGGCTCGGAAGGGGCTCTGTCATCAGCACAATTGAGCGCCCCATATTCTGTTGTTCCTACAGTTAATCCAGAGGCTCGCAGTGCCCCTGTTTCCCTGGATTCGTCATCCTCTGTTTTGTTCCCTGATAAGAAGTGCCTGGCCATACTCTATACATCCTGCGGCCCAGAAAACGACACAGTACACCAGGTGAACATGGTAGGAGATAGGGTACAGACCTGTGCTATGAATGTCTGTTAGATACGCTTCTGATGTACTGAGCGAGACACTGGACTGAACACACTGAGAGCCTTGTACATTTGTTTGCGTTGTTCAGAAAGAAAGACTGAATTTTATGTTCAAGGGGGCCCAGGTTGTGTTTTCTTCAAGGGTTGTGTAAAAACATAACTCCAACGTGAGACGTTTGTTTTGGTATTATCTGTGATGAACGATAGGAGCCTGCCTGTGAGGCTCTAAACGGACACAGGAAAGAAGCACCCTCTGGCAGGTTGGACTGCATTGCCCTAGTTTATTGTTGGACTTTTAGTTAGCATGTATCCCTTTGCTCGTTTTGTTCCTGAAGAGAAACGGCCTTTTGTACCACGCTATTTTCCTACATATATGCCTGTTTTTTCTAGTTGGACCGATCGTGTTAAAATTGCATTTATAGCTACTATAGCGATATTACTAATTATATTATTGGGAGTATTCATATATTTAGAACTTTTCCACCCTATTCATACTGTTTTAGGAACGACTACCCCACCACCGAAAACTATGTTTCATACTTTAGCCCCTAATAAGGAAAGGCATCGTCAGACCTATGTGAAAAACGCATTCATTGAAGTGCTTCATCAAGCACACAGTGCCACTAATACTACAAATTGTTGGGTTTGTGGTCTTTTACCATCTGTTATGCACAAGCCCGATTTATTCATATCTCTACCTTTGTCTCATCTGGGAAGTTGCGAGGCTTGGTTCAAATTGCTTTCTATGATGTACATGCATTACACTGTGGACCCTAAAAGGTTTTCAGAGAGGGATTATTAAATGATTTTAGCATATATTGAGGTTCATCAAGGATTTAACCCCGAAGGGAACAATGGAGAGGGAACTTTAGATCCGAATGCTTGTATGAATATGTATATAACACACGAAAATACCACTTGGTTGAAAAATGAAATTTTGGACTTTGTTGAATTCAATTTCACTCAATATTATCGACATTTTCAGGACCGAAATGTCACTGAAGATAGGGCTATTCCAGTGCCTGTATTAAATAGTACCTCCATGGTTTGTGTTCAGGGAGTAGGGTACATATCAGTAGGAGAAAGCCAATGTAATTACACTTATCGGTTGCGTACCTTTAACAGGCCACCGTTGTTAACCCCTCCTAATGTATATTTTGTCTGTGGAGAAAGTGCCTATACTTGGCTTCCGCGAGGATGGACTGGACGTTGCTACCTGTCCTTCCTGTACCCTCCAGTCTATATTGCCCCTTCTAATTATCACAAGGATCATCGACTAGATAAACGAAGTGTGCTTAGTAGGAGGAATAAAAGAGAGATGGATACCACTGATATAGATCAGACCGATATTCCATTGCAGCATTTTACCGACATTATGAAGGGAGTGTTACCCTTATGCTTACTAGCCGAGAAGTACGACGTTTGTCTAGAGTAGTTGAAGGGGTAATTAACACCACTGCAGGAATACTGACCAATATTACAGTAGAGCTACAGGCGACCAGACTCGTTTTGCTTCAAAACCGTATGGTTTTAGACGTTATCTTGGCAGATCGAGGAGGAGCATGCCGTGTGATCGGCAGCTCTTGCTGTGTTTATATTCCTGACTCCGCCCCCTCCGTTCATTTGGCTATACAGAAGCTACATCGTTTATCTCTCTCTCTGGTTGCCATATATGGTCCTTCCTTGGATCTCGAGGGCCAACTGGTATTTTTCCTTCTACAGTGATTGTATGTGTTGAACCGAAAAGTATATAACCTCATGTTTGAATACGAGCCAACAGTCTTCTCTGCGCACCTGGTGGGTGAGGTTGGAGAAGCTCCTCTATAGAGTATTCTTTGTTTAATAAACGATTGAACCTTCTTCACTGCCAACTGATTGATTATTTGGTAATGGTATTGGGACTATTGGTAGGTATAGTCCTTTAGTTTATTTTTATGGTACGACATCAGGATGTCAAAAGCTTCCTGTAGCCACTCATATAGATTTTAAACAGAATTTATTGTTTCCAGATTTGTACTTGATATTAGCTGTGTTTCTAAGTGTTTCAAATTGAGTTTGTTCCAAGGCCAATAGGTGGATGAATGTAAGGTAGTTTTAGGTGAGTCGCTTAGTGTTGTTTTATGTTGGAAAGCAAGCAAGTGGTGGTCTGACCATGTGACTGGAGTTATAGTTTGAAAGGTAACTAGTTCAGTATTAGCAAAAATTACATCTAGGATATGTCCAGCAGTGTGTGTCGGTCTGTGGACAATCTGATGCAGATTCAGTGCCCCTAGGCCAGTGATTATTGTTTTTGGATGGGTCATATTGGGTTTATCAAACCAAATGTTGAGGTCACCCAGAACGCATAGGTTGGAGTGTATTGTTATCAGGTTTGAAACTGTGTCTAGAAGTGCGTCTGGGAATGTCACCTTGCTAGGTGGAGGTCTGTAAAGGAGCAGGAAGTTACAGGAGGAATACGGTGTAGGATTGCATCTGGTGAGAAGAGCCTCACAATTCTTTATGGAGATGTTGTTAACTTTAGTGATATGTAATGTTTGCCTGAACACAACAGCCAGGCCGCCTCCTTTTTTGCCTATATGATTTTGGGTGATTGTTTGATAGCCTAGAGGAATGGCTTCATGCAGAACTCGAGCAATATCCACTCCCAACCATGATTCAGTTATGAATAGTGTGTCTGATGTTGCATCTGTGAGAAGGTCGTAGATGTGATGCTTGTTTTTAGAGAGGGATCGAGCATTTATTAGAAGCCAGTTTAGAGAGTGGCCTTTGGTGATAGTGGGACTTTGTTTTGTAGAAGAGTGATCAGTATTGTGTGGGTTTGTAGCAGGTGTGTTTTTAGTGCTGGCATTATTTGTATTAGGATAGCAATCGTGTAGCTGTTCTGTTCCATGTTCCACATCCAGCATGCTAAGAAGGCATTTTGATGGGTCTGCGTGTGTATGTGGTGGAGATGGTATTTGAGAGTGAGTTGGAGTGCTGTGTTGTTTTTGTGGTGTAATATTGTTGTGAAGTAGACATGGGGAAGCAAAGTTGTGAGGTGTGGCATGTTGCTTATATTTTTTGCATGTGTTTAAGGTGGAAGGTGTATGAGTCAGGGGAGGTGGTGCAGCATGTGGGTCATGTAGTAAGGTTCTAAATTGTCCAATGGATGAAAGGTGGTTACAAGAGAGTTGCTGTGTTGCTGTATCTGTGTTAGGTGTGGTGGAAGAGAGAACGCTTGGCACTGGAGTTTGTTCCTTTGTGTGGTTTGAAAGGTGGGTGAATGTTTGTATTTTGTGATGGTAAGTATTATGAGGTGTTGCGTTTTGAAGATCTTGTTGTGCTGATGTGTGTGATATGTTTTGTTTTTGAGGAGTAGTGAAAAGGGGTGATGATGTAAATGTTTCATGCAATGGATTTGGTTGTATAGTATTGTTTGTGAGAGGAGGTTGTATGGTAGAGGGTGTGGTGATGTGTTTATGAGTAGAGTGTATGTTGTGTGTAGGAGGGAATGAAGTAGAGGTAAGAGTGTTTGTCTTAGACTGGTTTGTTGCAAGAGTTACAAAGTGTGGTGGTGTGCAGTGTGTGTGTTGTGCGTTAGTGTTATTATGGTAGAAGGGTGAGGAGGGTATGTGTTGGACAAATGATGGAAGGATGATTATATGTTTGTTAGTGATAAAAGGTGGTCTGTTAGGAGTTATTACAGCAGGGAGTGTGTGTCTGGATGGGATGTAGTTATGTATGTTTTTTATTGGCATTGTGTTAGTGATGAGTGGTTTGGTTAGTGGTATAGGATAGAGTTGTCTACTGTTTGTAGGTGATGGTGGATATGTGTGGTAGTTGGGATAGTAGGGTGTATAGATGTGGTTTGGTTGGGTTTGTAGTGCATGCTGGTACATTAATCTGTGCATAGCTTTGTGTGTGGTGTACATTTAGTGTGAGTGTGTTGCTCTGTTTATGGATGTGGATGGTGTGGCCTGGGTATTGCTAAATGGGTAAATAGGCAGCGTTTCTGACCCTGGTCCTGGTCAGTCTCGAACAGGCTCAAACAGGCAACTGCCCTTGTCCTCTATGCCTTTCGTCTCGACGCCCGGGCTGAGACGCCCTAACCCAGGCTTTTTATAGCCCTAGTAATCAGGTGACCCCTTCAGCCAATGGGAACCCTAGCCCTAACACTATCCAATCACAACACTAGCCCTAAAATCTAGAACCAATAGGAGACCAGGACCTTACAGCCAATCTTAGCCCTAGTCCAAGCACCCAATCAGTTCAAAAACCCTGATCTCTATGTCCAATAGAGGCCCTAGCCCTACCAGTAGTCCCAACCCAAGTCCAAGCAACCAATGGCACAGGAAGCCCTAGTCCCTACTTCCAATAGATAGCCTAACCCTACTCTTTGTCCCACAACTAGTCCAGCAACCAATCACACCAGACGCCCTAATCGCTACTTCCAATTAAAGGTCTAACCCTAGCCCAAGTCCCACCTTAGTCCAAACAACCAATAGCACAGGAAGCCCTAGTCCCTACTTCCAATAAAAAGCCTAACCCTACTCTTAGTCCCACAACTAGTCCAGCAACCAATCACACCAGAAGCCCTAATCCCTACTTCCAATTAAAGGTCTAACCCTAGCCCTAGTCATACCCGAGTCCCAACAACCAATAACACAGGAAGCCCTAGTCCCTACTTCCAATAGAAATCCTAACCATAGCCCTAGTCCCAACCCTACATTGATTGCATCACAGACCCAGAAACCAATCAGAACACTCAAATACCCAACGAATGAGGACACTAACCCTAATCCAATAGAAACATCAGATACAACCACCAATCAGTGTATACATGTACCAACAACTAGCAGACCATATAAGGCACCAGCAACCTCAGACAAGGTTTGCTGGCCAGGGAGTTGGAAGCTGCTTCTCCCGTTCAGAATCTCCTAGGAGACAGACAGGCTGAATCCTCACTTTGGACTTCTGCAGGTAAAGGCCTCACTAACATGAAATCTAACAATACTATTTGAATAAAACTTTACTCCCCCTCCTGGCCAAAAAACGAAGAGCACAGTCCCTAATAAACACAGTTTAAACATCTTACAGAAGCACCCTCTGACATAGAATATCACTTTTGCTGGGGGGGAGGCAGGGGGGCTGGTTTCACTGGCTTGTGAACACATAATGGTGGCTGGGGGTGCACTGTTTTAACATACAGGTCTTAGCACAGACCAAAGGAGAAATTTGGAAGGAAAACTGAATAGTCACCAGGGATGAGAGGGAAAAACTACAGAGTTTGGACTGCAAATCCCACAATTCAACAAGTTCAATGGAAGAAATCATGGGCAGGAAAAACGACAAGTTTAAAACACTAAACAGGTGATAAAATATGCAATCACAGGCAGGTTAAAACTACAATTTTAAACTGTAACAACCACAGGCAAAGACAGTAATCACAGAAGAAGAAAGCATCTAGTTACCATTAGAGGAAGTGCCCATTTGGTGAAAGAGGTTGACACAGGTCACCCTTTCATTCTGTCCCATATGTACCCCACTATCTGGTCATCCAGGCCCCATGAAGGAAGGGCTCAGGAACCCCTGTAGTCACACTTTTGTCAATGTAGGAGAGTAGATCTGCCTCTTATGTTGCCCCCACTTTTTTCTGATGTTTACACTGGTTTCTGGCTATAGTCTGGCTGGGTCCCTGCTAATCAGGGCCCCAGCCTCTCTGTTCTCTCTAAACAACTTGGAGTGCATATTAGGTGCACTAGTGATTGGCTACTGTGGTGCCTTATGAGTCCCTAGTATATGGTACCTTAGGTACCAAGGACATAGGTACTTCACAGGCCTACCAGGGGCTGAAGCATGTATTATGCCACCCCTGGGAAGCAGACTAAATCTGACACCACAGGCCTGCTACTGCAGCCTGGGTGAGGTGGTGCTAGCACTCCTCACTGAGATATAGGTTCACTATATCTCTTCTGCACACACATTTAAACCTATCAGTCACCCCTAAGGCAGGCCCTATCAATCCTGAGGGCAGGGTGCTTGGTTTCCATGTGAGGGGGTGCCTCTGCCCGAGCAGGCCCCTCTACAGCTCTCAGAGTCCATTCTCTGGGGCTGTTTGTGAATGCGGTCAAACCATATATTCTTAAGTGCATTATAACCTCGCGGTAAATGCTAACTTTGGAATGGCTGCATCAAATCATGTTGTGTTTGGTGTCAAACGCTTTGGAATCATACCCCCACACCAGTAGCTGGTGTGGTGTATGATCCCACCCTTCTAGCGGGATAGACATGTACCCACTGTGGAAATGTGGTAGAATCCTGAAGAGCTCTGGCATCACAAAATGGATGCCACCAGTCACAGACACTGGGCTGCCCTTCTGCTGATGACTTCGCAGTGGAGGAAGCGCAACAATAGGTATCCTGTCACAGGGAGGTGTGACCACCTCCCAGACAGAGGTGGTCAGAGGTGTCAGAGCTCTTTTACAATAGAGCGAAGTACGTGACAAGTTTCGTGAGGCCCTTAATTTTTGCGTGAGGCCTTTAATTTTTGTTTTTCACAATCAGTTGCGCGTTTGACAATAAATGCACAAATCCACGAGGAATCTGAAAATACACAATTGTACATCTTCTAAAGCGACAAAACCGCACTTCCCATTAACAAGGCGAGAGTGGAAACACCCCAAAACCGAAAGTGATAAAGCCAGTGTATACCAGAACAAGCGCTCGCCATTGGGGGAAGGCAACGTTGTTTATATTTGCATCGCGCTTTCACTTTCGAAAGCGTGATGCAAAAATAAACACAGGGCGCCCTGTCTCCTTTTGGGAGGCCCATCAGGACTGGATCTCAGGGGTTGTTTACATAACAGCCTCCTTGAGATAAGAAATTGCTTCACGACAGCCCTGAAGCAGGAGACCCAGTCCGGATGGGCCGTCCCAAAAGGAGAAAGGGCGGTAACACAGAAGCCTCATTTTCAATGGGAAGCCACCCTTTACCATAAATGGTGACGCTACCCAATGAAAATGAGGGGCGGGGCTTCAAGTTCCCTTCTGAAATATACTCACCAGACCATCCAGGATTTCGCGATTTGCAAAAAAATCGCGAAATCGGCAGTTTTGCAAAAATGCTGCGATTTTTACAAAACTGCCAGCGAAATTCAAAATCCTGGGAGGTCTACTTAAATATTCTCGTGGGACAGCTGTATTTTGACCTGATTTTAAATGTCATTTTAGCCTCTTTAACTCCCCTGATTACTCTAAGACCGCGGAAGTGCAATCATTGAAAAACTGGAGCCGGAGGAGGGGAAGCTAGGTTACTTTTTTAGTCACACGTGTTAGGCTAGTGGCGCCGCGGCATGCTTACTGGAAAACCAATTATTCTAGTGCCTTGAAGAGAGAGCATTGTACTAAGCAGAATACATTTTACTTACCCGTAGAAGTTGTCGTGGGCAGCCTAACTTAGCACGGGAAAAACATAGGTCATCTATCTTAGAATGACGTGCTGTAGGACAGATTTACACATGCAAATACTCATGCATTTTGAAAAAATACAGATTTTCCGCTCATCAAAGGATTTACTCTCGCTGAAATTTTCTTTTTAGTAAACCCACTTCCTCGGTCGGTGATTTACTTACATCAATGGGAAAGGTGTTCCCTTTTCATAGTGGGAGAGGACGTGGCATTACGGCAAAAGCTGCCGATTTTGGAACTGAGAATGAAGTTAGAGTCTCGGCGTCTGCTAAACGTCATGTGATTCTGGACAAATGATTTATATATATCACCTTCTGCAATGTAACTGATGCCCATGTAGAGCACTCGAAAGCCTTCAGGTCACGTTGGCGCTATATAAAATAGTTTGAAAAAAAAAAACATGGAATAGGGAAGAAAACACTCAAAATTAGAAGGGTGCATTGGAGGGAAAGCAGTTTTCCTTGATAACATAATATTTTCCATGTGAAAAAATGAAGTTAGCAAGTGCGTTTTCACTGCTTTTGCAGGTTTTCTCATGAGAAACGTGTGTACATTTTTGCATGAGAAACTGGAATTGACAAATGTTTTCCGGGGTAATGCTGGCAAAGCTAAGTCTGGTGTCCCACTGTAGGTGGAAATTAGAGTATTTTTGTGAATTCCGGAAATTAGTAAATCTACACCATTACGATCTTCACAATGCTAATTTCTTTGAACATGTGGCTCAGAAACTGCATAGTGTAGACTGTAAAACATAAACTTAAAACATCACTGTTCAAAGTATCTGCCATAAATTAATGTCTGCATGAAATTTGTTCATCAAGCAGCTATACCCACTATCAAGCAGCAGCAGGGCCCATTGTTTGAAAATAGATGGGATGTGAGTTTGTCTGGACTTAGAACTATGGAAGTAGACTGACATTTTTTGCAATCAGCTTCATGAGTTATTGATATTTTAGCAAGAGATGTTTTAAGTCAGTGCTTTGCAGGCCTGTCTATTCAGTTTGTGGTTCCCCATGAAACTAACTGACGTAGCTTTCAGGCTGATATTGACCCTTCTGACCTCTCAATGGGATACCCTGGCTGTGCCAATCAGCAGAGTTACAGAGCAGGAGGGCTCTGGGACATATACAATAATGAAGTAAAGATGGCGCTTCTGTTTCCTGTACTATGTGCAGGCACCTTAGGGGTGGGCGTAACTTATGTAATAATCCTGCAAAATAGCCATAATGAACACTGGGACGGAGTCATAGGAAGGAATGTAAGCCCCGGATCAGAAGGTTCCTGTTTGGGTTTGGAGAGACCTCTGAGGCTAGGTGAGGGTCCTAGACTGCTTTGGATGAACCCATGGAAACTAGACTCCACTCAGAGAGGTCTACTTAAACAATGACATTTAGAAATACAGCTCCCTCCTACGAGGTTAGGACTGGAGCTGTGCTTCCGTAGAGCTGCAGGCACTTTAAACATGCATATTTCAAAGTGGAATACTCTGCTAAAACAGTTTCCATTGATTTTAGGTGGAAAATGAATGATTATGAGTAAAATAAAGTGCCGCAAAAATGCCGCTAAATTTCCATATTTGTGCCACTAAATTTCCATATTTGTGCCGCTAAATTTCCTAATCCATGCCGCAAAATCCTGGGGGGTCTGACTCACCCACAATATGCCTTGCAGACACGAGCAGAGCATGCGCGCTGCAGCGCAGGTCTGCGAGACCTAAAAACAGTCTCCATAATATATTAAGAATAAACCACGCCCCCAACACCCTCATGTCACTCAGGGCTAAGTGGGAGGGAGATATTGGAGACTGCGAGGAGGGGAGTGGGAGGAGACACTAGGAACGCTCCGTGAGGTGGATGTAACGGTCTAGTTGTTCGAACACACTAGCAGGCCCGGAAGGACATTCGCACAATGTATCACTCTCTGGCCAGGCGTGGCCAGAGAGCATAAATAAAGGGGCCGGGGTCGCTCGTGACCTTCCGGCCCGTACCAGCATCTGAGTGAGACGTGTTGTTATTGTGCCTCCAGTTATCACGTACACACATACACTACTAAGGCGTACCAGTATCTCTCACCTGGGCCCCCACACTGGCGACGAGGGTGTCTCTGAACCTTCGATGACTATATCGTGGAGCGGCGATGTCTCCCTGCCGGCGAGAATAAATCCCGATGCAGCCCGAGAGATAAGCGTGACTGCTGCCGCGTAAAGGAACCTTCAAGCAACCCGCGAAGGTAATCGGCCCCGAAACCATCTGTGCTGCCCCCAGCGTGCGAGCGGAGGTTTCCACTGTGAATGAGAGATAAGAAAAAGGAAGACGCGAGCGAGGCCGAGTGAGCGCGTCACGTCAAGGAGGCGCGCATGCGTTTTAAACGCGGCACGCTAGCACTGCTGAAAGCCGGCAAGACCGGCGGACAAGGAAAAGCACACGCATTAAAGGAATATAGCACCCTGTCAGCGGCGCATGAGGCATAAAACAACATTGGAAGAAAAATGAAGGCAACAAAGCAAACAAGCACTGGGCAATACAAATAAAGAACCTTGCCAACACCACACAATCCTTGTCAGGCACCTCAAAGAATAAACACAGAGCAGCACTAGTGTAAGGAACAGACTCTAGCCACCATACAAACAAGCATTGGTAGTTGCAATCAGCAAGTCAGGAACTGCCACACTCAAAAGACAGTGTACCTCAGCACAGTACCCTAGGAAAGCAAAATAAGCAACACCTAGCACTGGCCGTAACCCTCAGAGGTGTAACAAACAACATAGAGGTGAACAAGCGCTAAACATGGTGGACCAAGCAGCAGCAGGACCGATTCAACAGCCAGTTGCACCGGCGACCCCAGCAGCTCACATACACTTGCAAGTAAGTGCACTGCCCCCATTCAGCGAATTAGTTGACCCCGCAACGGCATCACCCAGATGGAAAGTATGGATTGGCCGTCTCGACAACTATTTCATAGCCACCAGAGAAACTGACGGAGCAGTAAAAAGGTCACTCTTGTTGCACTTTGCGGGGGATGAAACATAGAAATTATTTGCGCATCTACCGAACACAGGGCCACCGACGGACTACGACGCAGCAGTCAGAGCATTGAATGCCCATTTTGACCCGCAGCTCAACCCAGACTATGAGCGGTTCAAACTGCGACAGGTGCGGCAGAGAGAAGGCGAATCAATGGATACATTCCACGCCCATCTCTGGGAATTAGCCAGCACGTGCACAGAAGATGACCCAGTTAAAGAAACGCGAGCACAGCTAATTTAAGGGTGCCGGAACAAAACCCTGCGGACCCTCATTCTTCGACAACCTCGCATACTACTGGAAGATATACTAATTCTAGCTAGATCAGATGAGCTCTCAGACGTCCGAGCATCCGCGATGGAAGCCGCTCTTAACGCCACAACTGAACAAACAGTGACCATCAAGACTGAGCGAGTCGACGCTGTACGCGCAACACCGCGTGGAGCACGAGGGAGGTGGCCCAACAGAACGCCACGAAAATCACAGTGTGGGTACTGCGGGAAGTTAGAACACCCACAAGACAATTGCCCTGCAAGAGGAAAAACATGCACGAGATGTGGCATTCCCAACCACTTCGCGAGTGTGTGCCGAGGAGGTGCGAGACCCAGAGGGACCTCAGGGCGAAAACCACCATACAGGCAAGTAAAACAGCTGTCACTGGACGAATCCGCACATTCGAGACCGACAAGCACAGGAACACAGCATCGACAATACTTAGATGACTCGTCAACAGAGGGTGAGGAAGAATGCCACTTTGTGTCCTTTGTAAATGACCTCAAACAACGACGTCGCCCGCAGCCCACATGTGCCATCAAGATAGCCGGGACACCTGTCACAGCCCTCATAGACACGGGAGCATCCGTGAATGTCATGGGATACCAACATTATCAAACACTAACACCTAGGCCAGCGCTGACACCATCCAAAGTGAAGATTCTTACGTATGGAAGCCAAGTCCCACTCCCGCTGAGGGGCAAAATGTCGGTACCTGTCCAATCAGAGGACCAGGAAGTCACCACAACTTTTCACATCATAGATAGGGAAGCCGATATACTACTTGGGAGCCATACAGCTAAAGACCTCAGTCTGGTCCTGTTCGCCAATGCCGTGAAAACCACTCAAACTGAGGATATCCTAGACTCCTTACCACAGCTATTCGAAGGACTTGGAAGCATAAAGAGGCCTCCCATAAAGCTACACATTGACACTGCAGTGAAACCTGTTGCTCTACGACATCGGCGGATCCCATTCCACCTGAGGCCACTGGTTGAACAAGAACTGCTGAAGCTCGAACAGCAAGGTGTCATAAAAAAGGTGACAGGCCCGACCCCGTGGGTATCTCCCATGGTAATCGCCGAGAAGCCCCGCCAACCGGGAAAGATTAGGATGTGAATAGACATGAGAATGCCCAATCAGGCGATCAAAAGGGAACGGCATCTGATGCCCACTGTTGATGATATATTAGCAGACCACAATGGTATTCTAAGTTGGACTAAAACGCTGGTTACCACCAGCTGAAGTTGGACAAAGACAGTAGATACATAACAACATTTTCGACTCACCTGGGCCTCCGGGGATACAAAAGACTGAATTTCGAAATATCCTCAGCCGCAGAGATATTCCAAAACGCGGTGAAAGAAGTACTGTCAGGATTGCAAGGGGTCATAAATGTGAGTGATGATATCTTAATACACTTGAGGAGCACCATCGTCGACTCAAAGCAACCTTGAAGCGGCTAACCGAACACGGAGTGACACTCCACAAAGAGAAATGTCAATTCTTTCAACGCTCGATTGAATTCTTTGGGTATGTCTTCAGTGAGGAAGGAGTGAGGGTAGACCCCAAGAAATCGCAAGCAATTCAGCTAGGCCCAGCACCCAACACCGCTTCAGAAGTTTCATGGGAATGGCAACATACTGCGGGAGGTACATCCCGAACCTGGCCAACATTGCAGAACCACTAAGCAACTTGACAAAGAAAGACTCTGTGTGGCGATGGACTCGAGAAGAAGAAGCCTTCCAGAAGGTAAAATCGGCACTGCTGGCCAGCACGACCATGGCATATTTTGACGTCAACCGACAGACAGAATTGATAGTAGATGCCAGACCCGTACGGCTAGGCGCTGTGTTAACCCAAGAGACAGAGCCAGGGACCTGGGCGTCATTGGAGTTTGCTAGCAAAGCATTAACAGCGACCGAGACTCGTTACTCCCAGATAGAACGGGAAGCACTCGCCATAAAATGGGCTTGCAACCATTTTCATTTATACGTCAGCGGACACCCGTTTCGAGTGGTGACAGATCACCAACCACTACTTCCACTCTTCAGAGGGACAGCGCCCCATCCCCCACCCAGGATCGAACGATGGGCAATACAACTCCAGCACTATCAGATAGAGCTAACATACCGACCCGGAGCCAAAATTCCAGTGGATTTTCTGTCGCGCCACCCAGCGCAGCCGGCAGAAACAGATTCCGGTCAAGAGCGAAAGACTGAAGAGTTCATCAACATGATCTCTCAATGGGAGGGCCCACAAACGATCTCAAAGGAGGAGATAAAATCCCACATGGAGTCAGATATGGTCATCAAAAGAGTAACAGACGCAATACAGAAGGGATCCTGGGATGGGTTCCTTCAGAACGTCCAACGTTGGAACGAAATAGAGAGGTCCCGACTAGGAAAGATGTGGAGAATCCGGGACGAGCTAAGTACTGCAGAATGCAGCATCCTGCTGAGAGGTTCACGCATCGTCATCCCTCAAAGCCTGCAAGAACGTGTGACCATACTAGCGCATGAAGGTCATCAGGGCACGGGAAGGATGAAGTCCCGGATGAGGGAAAAACTGTGGTTCCCAGGGCTTGAGGAAGCTGTGGACAATGTAGTCAAAAACTGCCGAGCGTGCCAGCTCACGGGAAGTGCGGAATCACCGGCCCCGGTGATAACCGAAGATCCTGCCCCAACACCTTGGTCATGGGTGAGTCTAGATTTCGGGAGTTTCCCTGACGGAGGGTCACAGCAGTGATAGTGGACAGCTACACAAAATACCCCTGCGTTGAGATCCTACCATCCACAGCTTTCAACCATCTCGAGCCGGTACTTACAAAGACATTCGCACTGTTTGGTCTACCACACGTGATCAAGACTGACAACGGACCTCCGTTTCAAGGAAACGAGTTCAAAGAATTCCTATCCCGGCTGGGGATAAGACACCACCGCATCACCCCACAGTCGCTACAAGCCAATGGAGAAGTGGAGCGCTTTATGCAGACCATCAATAAGATCCTACGCATAGCAGTAGCTGAACACACAGACCCTGAAGTGCAACTACAGAAATTCCTATGGGAATATCGCAGTACACCACATTGCACAACCCAGAGATCTCCGTGGTCACTGTTGCTAGCAGGACCTCGACGTGATAACTTCCCAGTGGCTGACAACTGGGAACCTGAACCTTACAATGCGTCATCTACCCATGTTCGAAGGACCATAACCCATGAAAAAGCAAGCCAACGAAGGCGGGCCAAAGTCCGAACACTCATGCCAGGCTGCAAAGTACTAATACGGAACCGGAGGAGTGGAGGAAAGTTCCGCACCCCATATGAGGTAGGACTATGGTCCATGCGAAAAGTCCAAGGAACAGCCATAACGATGAAGCGAAATGGAGAAGTGATAACCAGGAACATCTCATGGTTTAAGGAAGTACCTGGACCAGGTACTGGACAACTGAGTCCTGAACAGATGACGGATTTCGACACTACACTCAAAGACATGGGACCAGATCGCACTGACGAACCTCTTCAGAGCCAAATTCCAGCGGCACGGGAGACAGAGTGCGGCTCGCACGTGATGACCAGTGAGGCAGGGGCCGCCAGCCCCACCAGAGGGTCGAGCACGGGCCAACATCGATACAACCTGAGGCCGAATCCGAGACCGAATCGCCAGCTAGCTGAGTTTGCGTGGGGACACAACATTGACGCAAAAGAAAAGAACTGATTTGAAATGGGATGTAACGTTGTTCGAACACACTAGCAGGCCCGGAAGGACATTCACACAATGTATCACTCTCTGGCCAGGCGTGGCCAGAGAGCATAAATAAAGGGGCCGGGGTCGCTCGTGACCTTCCGGCCCGTACCAGCATCTGAGTGAGACGTGTCGTTATTGTGCCTCCAGTTATCACGTATGCACATACACTACTATGGCGTACCAGTATCTCTCACCTGGGCCCCCACAGTGGCCATACACGCGGAGTTTAGTGTGTGATTTACCTGCACACACTACACCGCTCAGCCATCCGGGCCACGGGCCGCTCCCCAACTCGTGACTACCTCAGGGGTTGCGGGGCAGCGGGCATTTTCTTACACACCATATGGTCTTGCCCACGGGTACAGAACTGCAGGGAATTATGGGAGAAGTGACGAAGGACGCCCCACTGGGAACTGCGAAAATGTCTCACAGACATCGGGAGGAAGATCCGCCACCTAGATACGCAAAAATATGGTTATCACTGGGTCTCACCGCTGCAAAACGAAATATAGCACGCCTGGGGGGCGACGGGGTCCCAACAGCGGGGGAGTGGGAGCGGGATATGGATAGGTTCATGACAAATGAAAAATCGATGTATCAGGGGAGGCTGTCCAAGGACGTGGGAGGAAATATGGGCAGGGTGGCTCTGGGACAGGGGGCTTGACTTGCCCCCCCCCCCCCCAACCTGTGGAACTCCGGGGCGGGCTCCCCCGAATGATGAACCACAACTATAAGCTATCAGACTGCCGTCTAACCCAAACCAATTGCATGTGACATAGTCTAGTGGGTGGAGGAATTGACCCTCACTTTAAAGGAGCTTGTATACAGGTGAAAAACAACATCGACTCCACTGATCAAAGTCAACTATTAGCGTTTATTGTATGATATTTGACCTTTTACTGAAAACAATAAACAGAATTGTTAAAAAAAAGGAAATTATGTGCTAAATCAGATTTTCAAGACTTTGGAACCACAAACACGCCTGACATATATGTGAGGGCGAGATTCGGGCGCTCAGTGCCACATGTGTTTTTGAGAACGCCCCCCCCCCCCCCGGATTTGCTCATGACGCCTCGCTTGTTTCGGGGGTCACAGTAGTTTTCAATCATGGTCAAATCGCATCGTTCTCTGGTGCGAGGCGCTAGCATTCAATCCAGCCTTGCATTCGGTGCTCCGCATTTTAACTTCCTGCCTCACCGGTTCTGCTCCTTCTTTTCTCCTCGCGCTACAAACTGTGAAGGGACATGACGAGCTTCTGAGAATCAGCCGAGTCAGTGGTAAGACTGGATTCTGTGTGGTCATGTGTGTGATGCAAACTCCCGCATTACATCCTCAGGGGATCATGTGACAGCTCCTGACATGGGAGGTGCAGGGCGACTTTCACACACTGACACGCTCCTCGTGACCTCTGGGCCATGACTCACACGCGCATCGCATGCAATATCTGCTGAGGTTGCAGCAACTGACACGTCTGACAGGCAGGACAGCAGCAGTGACTCACTCCGCCCCTGCAGTCATCTGCCTGCTTCCTGCCCATGGACCCTGCTGTGAACAGTCACTCCTCCGGTACAGACATCTGCCTGCTTCCAACCCATGACCCCCGCTGTGAACAGTCACTCCTCTGGTACAGACATCTGCCTGCTTCCAACCCATGACCCCCGCTGTGAACAGTCACTCCTCTGGTACAGACATCTGCCTGCTTCCAACCCATGACCCCCGCTGTGAACAGTCACTCCTCTGGTACAGACATCTGCCTGTTTCCAACCAACGACCCCCGCTGTGAACAGTCACTCCTCTGGTACAGACATCTGCCTGCTTCCAACCCATGGACCCTGCTGTGAACAGTCACTCCGCCCCTGCAGTCATCTGCCTGCTTCCTGCCTATGGACCCTGCTGTGAACAGTCACTCCGCCCCTGCAGTCATCTGCCTGCTTCCTGCCCATGGACCCTGCTGTGAACAGTCACTCCTCCCGTAGACATCTGCCTGCTTCCAACCCATGACCCCCGCTGTGAACAGTCACTCCTCTGGTACAGACATCTGCCTGCTTCCAACCCATGGACCCTGCTGTGAACAGTCACTCCTCCCGTAGACATCTGCCTGCTTCCAACCCATGACCCTGCTGTGAACAGTCACTCCTTCCGTACAGACATCTGCTTGCTTCCTGCCCATGACCCCTGCTGTGAACAGTCACTCCTCCCGTACAGACACATGCCTGCTTCCTACCCATGACCCCTCCTGTGAACAGTCCACCTGCCTGCTTCCTACCCATGACCCCCGCTGTGAACAGTCACTCCTACCGTACAGACATCTGCCTGCTTCCTACCCATGCCCCCCGCTGTGAACAGTCACTCCTCCCGTAGACATCTACCTGCTTCCTACCCATGACCTCTACTGTGAACAGTCACTCCTCCCATACAGACATCTGCCTGCTTCCTACCCATGACCCTTCTGTGAACAGTTCACTCCGCCCTGGCAGACATCTGCCTGCTTCCTACCCATGACCCTGCTGTGAACAGTCACTCCTCCCATACAGATATCTGCTTGCTTCCTGCCCATGACCACTGCTGTGAACAGTCACTCCTCCCGTACAGACACCTGCCTGCTCCCTACCCATGACCCCCCGCTGTGAACAGTCACTCCTCCGGTACAGAAATCTGCCTGCTTCCTACCCATTACCCCCGCTGTGAACAGTCACTCCTCCAGTACAGACATCTGCCTGCTTCCTACCCATGACCCCTGCTGTAAACAGTCACTCCTCCAGTACAGACATCTGCCTGCTTCCTGCCCATGACCCCTGCTGTGAACAGTCACTCCTCCCGTACAGACATCTTCCTGCTTCCTACCCATGACCCTGCTGTGAACAGTCACTCCTCCAATACAAACATCTGCCTGCTTCCTACCCATGACCTCAAGCTGTGAACAGTCATTACCCCCGTACAGACATCTGCCTGCTTCCCACCCATGACCCTGCTGTGAACAGTCAATCCTCCCGTACAGACACCTGCCTGCTTCGTACCCATGACCCCTGCTGTGAACAGTCCACCTGCCTGCTTCCTACCCATGACCCCCGCTGTGAACAGTCACTCCTACCGTACAGACATCTGCCTGCTTCCTACCCATGCCCCCCGCTGTGAACAGTCACTCCTCCCGTAGACATCTGCCTGCTTCCTACCCATGACCCCTACTGTGAACAGTCACTCCTCCCATGCAGACATCTACCTGCTTCCTGCCCATGGACCCTGCAGTGAACAGTCACTCCTCCCGTACAGACAACTGCTTGCTTCCTGCCCATGACCACTGCTGTGAACAGTCACTCATCCCGTAAAGACACCTGCCTGCTTCCTACCCATGACCCCTGCTGTGAACGGTCCACCTGCCTGCTTCCTACCCATGACCCCCGCTGTGAACAGTCACTCCTACCGTACAGACATCTGCCTGCTTCCTACCCATGCCCCCCGCTGTGAAAAGTCACTCCTCCAGTACAGACATCTGCCTGCTTCCTGCCCATGACCCCTGCTGTGAACAGTCACTCCTCCCGTACAGACATCTGCCTGGTTCCTACCCATGACCTCAAGCTGTGAACAGTCATTCCTCCGGTACAGACATCTGCCTGCTTCCCACCCATGACCCTGCTGTGAACAGTCAATCCTCCCGTACAGATATCTGCTTGCTTCCTGCCCATTACCCCTGCTGTGAACAGTCACTCCTCCCATACAGACACCTGCCTGCTCCCTACTCATGACCCTGCTGTGAACAGTCACTCCTCCAGTACAAATATCTGCCTGCTTCCTACCCATTATCCCCGTTGTGAACAGTCACTCCTCCTGTACAGACATCTGCCTGCTTCCTACCCATGACCCCTGCTGTGAACAGTCACTCCTCCCGTACAGACAGCTGCCTGCTTCCTGCCCATGACCCCCACTGTGAAGAGTCACTCCGCCCCTGCAGACATCTGCCTGCTTCCGGTCTATGACCCCACGTGTGAACAGTCACTCCTCCAGTACAGACATCTGCCTGCTTCCTACCCATGAACACCCTCTGTGAACAGTCACTCCTCTCTTACAGACCTCCGCCTGCTTCCTGCCCATGACCCCTGCTGTGAATAGTCACTCGGCCCCTGCAGACATCTGCCTGCCTCCTGCTGATGACCCCTGCTGTGAAGAGTCACTCCTCTCTTACAGACATCTGCCTGCTTCCTACCCATGACCCCCACTGTGAAGCGACACTCCTCTCTTACGGACATCTGACTGCTTCCTGCCCATGGCCCCCGCTGTGAAGTGTCACTCCTCCAGTACAGACATCTGCCTCTTCCTACCCATGACCCCCGCTGTGAACAGTCACTCCTCTCTTACAGACATCTGCCTGCTTCCTGTCTATGACCCCCACTGTGAAGAATCACTCCTCTCTTACAGATATCTGCCTGCTTCCAATCCATGACCCTCGCTGTGAAGAGTCACTCCTCTCTTACAGACATCTGCCTGCTTCCTACCCATGATCCCCGCTGTGAACAGTCACTCTTCTCTTACAGACATCTGCCTGCTTCCTACCCATGACCCTCTCTGTGTAGAGTCACTCCTCTCTTACAGACGTCTGCCTGCTTCCTACCCATGCCCCCCACTGTGAACAGTCACTCCTCTCTTACAGACATCTGCCTGTTTCCTTCCCATGACCCCCGCTGTGAAGAGTCACTCCACCCCTGCAGACATCTGCCTGCTTCCTACCCATGACCCCTGCTGTGAACAGTCACTCCTCCCGTACAGACAGCTGCCTGCTTCCTGCCCATGACCCCCACTGTGAAGAGTCACTCCGCCCCTGCAGACATCTGCCTGCTTCCGGTCTATGACCCCACGTGTGAACAGTCACTCCTCCAGTACAGACATCTGCCTGCTTCCTACCCATGAACACCCTCTGTGAACAGTCACTCCTCTCTTACAGACCTCCGCCTGCTTCCTGCCCATGACCCCTGCTGTGAATAGTCACTCGGCCCCTGCAGACATCTGCCTGCCTCCTGCTGATGACCCCTGCTGTGAAGAGTCACTCCTCTCTTACAGACATCTGCCTGCTTCCTACCCATGACCCCCACTGTGAAGCGACACTCCTCTCTTACGGACATCTGACTGCTTCCTGCCCATGGCCCCCGCTGTGAAGTGTCACTCCTCCAGTACAGACATCTGCCTCTTCCTACCCATGACCCCCGCTGTGAACAGTCACTCCTCTCTTACAGACATCTGCCTGCTTCCTGTCTATGACCCCCACTGTGAAGAATCACTCCTCTCTTACAGATATCTGCCTGCTTCCAATCCATGACCCTCGCTGTGAAGAGTCACTCCTCTCTTACAGACATCTGCCTGCTTCCTACCCATGATCCCCGCTGTGAACAGTCACTCTTCTCTTACAGACATCTGCCTGCTTCCTACCCATGACCCTCTCTGTGTAGAGTCACTCCTCTCTTACAGACATCTGCCTGCTTCCTACCCATGCCCCCCACTGTGAACAGTCACTCCTCTCTTACAGACATCTGCCTGTTTCCTTCCCATGACCCCCGCTGTGAAGAGTCACTCCACCCCTGCAGACATCTGCCTGCTTCCTGCTCATGACCCCTGCTGTGAAGAGTCACTCCTCTCTTACAGACATACGCCTGCTTCCTGCCCATGACCCCCGCTGTGAAGAGTCACTCCACCCCTGCAGACATCTGCCTGCTTCCTGCCCATGCCCCCCACTGTGAACAGTCACTCCTCTCTTACAGACATCCGCCTGCTTCCTGCCCATGACCCCCGCTGTGAAGAGTCACTCCACCCCTGCAGACATCTGCCTGCTTCCTACCCATGACCCCCACTGTGAACAGTCACTCCTCTCTTACAGACATCTGCCTGCTTCCTGCTCATGACCCCTGCTGTGAAGAGTCACTCCTCTCTTACAGACATACGCCTGCTTCCTGCCCATGACCCCCGCTGTGAAGAGTCACTCCACCCCTGCAGACATCTGCCTGCTTCCTACCCATGACCCCCACTGTGAACAGTCACTCCTCTCTTACAGACATCTGCCTGCTTCCTGCCCATGACCCCCGCTGTGAACAGTCACTCCTCTCTTACAGACATCTGCCTGCTTCCTACCCATGGCACTGCGTAATCACTCCCTTCCTGTGGTTGTGGCTTTGTCACAGCCTGCCCCATCATCTGAGGATGGTGGAAAATATGGTGAATTTCCTTTCTACGCCTTTTAGAAATTACCAATGATTGCTTCATCTCTCAACACTGTGAGACGATGTCGCAAACACAGACCCAGCCTTATAAACAAATCATTTCATTTCCACAAGTTCAGTTCACAACAGAAGCAATGGGCCACTCTTGTCTGAAGCAGGGGCTGCTAATGGCTGCATGCCAACAATACATTGCCCGATATGTTTGTGCCTTCAGACATTCCTTCTCTTTGACAGGTTCTGCAACATGTGCGTTGAACTGGGCGCAGATGCCCTCGGGGTTATCGAAGCGGTCAAAAATGAAGCAGTACTTTTCAAAGCCCGGAGAAAATTCCCCTTTACTGAAGGGATCTAGATCTTGTACAGGGTACCTCAGTGAGGCTTCACAAACGCCATGGTTGTTGAAGGGACATTTCTATGCATCATTGCAAACCATTTCTCATGCATTGTAAAATAAAAGTTCCTGAATTGCTACTCAAATTTTTTTGCTTACCAAGTGGCAAACACTCTAACATGGAACATGTTGCAGTGCCAAAGTCACTAAAAGTGTTGCCCAGCCTACTCTCAAGTGTTCACTAATTAGCTAAACACTTGGTAGACAAGTGTGTTTTCAGACTGTATTTTTTAGGTCTTGCGCCTAGCGGTGCACTGCGTAGCAATGCTCGTGCTGCGCGAGACATTTAGTAGGTGAAAAACGGGGTATTCAGGCTGACCTATGAATCGCACACGCTCGTGCGTGTGCGTCTTTTTATAAAAGACTGCACGCAAGTGGCCAAAGGCAGGCGCATTGCTCCGCCCATGGCCTATTGGTGTCTATTACGCACTTGGTGCGCGTAATTGACACCAATTGGCCATGGAACGCAGTGGCGCACGCGCACCACTCGCAGGCTTGTTTTATTTAACTTTGATTTTTGTAATATTCTGCACAGCACACTACGGTAGCCTCAAGTGGACAGTTACTTACACCAGTCACGGGTGTTGCCCCCTCCCTCACCCACCGGTTCACGGTGGGGGTACCAGCGCTGTCCAGTGGCCATGTACCTCACTGTTGAGTGCTTGATATTTCACCTCTAGAACAAGTCTACTTACCACAGAGGGAAAACCAAAAAAACAGTGCTGAAGAAACACTATGTATACATTTGGTTTTTTTTGTTGTTAAACTGCAGATTTCTCTCAAAGCAAGCTTCGTCGCCATCGATTAATTTTCGTATTTATTTACAGACCATTTTGTGTCAGGAACTGGCGCCTGCAAAGCCCCCCCACCGCCTGGGCCCTGCGGGACATCCCCTGGCAAGCAAGGTGTACGTGCGCCATGGAAATGAGGGGTCCCTGCTGCCCCGCGCATGCGTCAATTTACAGAAGCTGTGATAGGGGAGCGCATCCCCAGGTGTGTGTGTTTGTGGTTTTTTCTTGGGAGGGCGGGGGGCTGGGGCCAAAATATGAGTAAGCAAGGTTTGCCCCTTCTGCCTCTACAACATGCATTGAGAGGGGGGCTCTGTCACGCTGTACCCCAGTGGGACGTCTGACACGGAGCAAGTGCGCTCACACCCTGGAAGTGTGCCTGTACGCCCCGCGATGTAACAAATTGTGTAAAATAAGTAGTAATCCACTTGGGTATTTTTGCTGCGCCTGGCACACACACAACCTCAAACTGGACAGTAAGTAGCCTGGACCCCAGTTACAGCACAGGGAGGGTGGGGGGGAGGTGGGCACTGAAGCCCCGGCGGGCTCCAGCAGGCCCGCATCACTTGTGCTCTTGTGCAGAGACCAGTCTTTGGAGCTAGAGGCTTGTAGATTTTTTTTGCTTGCCAAAGTAATTTCTCAAATTCGACTCGCCCGAGCTCTTCACGTCACCGGCTGTATTTCGGCCCCTTCCTACCGACAAGCCCCATACAGGGCCAGACATGTCTCTGATTGCTGCAGGTCGTTCAGAGATCTCCGTCTTTGGTTGATGATGTCATGGTTTCCGTGACTACGTGCACAGGCTTTACTTTAGCTCTATTCGTGACGCGTAAATGGCGGTACCATACTTTTGACTTCTGCATGCGGCCCTGTTCTGTGCTGGGCTCCCCCAATAAACAGGGATCTGAGGGTGCAGATTTCTTGTGCAGTAGGGGCCTTCTCTACTGCACCCTGAACCACTGAACACATGTGAGCAGAGGTTCCTCCAGTGAACACTGGCACTGCGGCAGGCGCAGATGAGTACAGGGCAGGGGGAGGGCACAACAACATCCACACTGCCACTGTGGCCGACATGGGTGAGTCCAGGGCAGAGGGAGGGGGGCACAACAGCATCCACACTGCCACCATGGCAGGTGATAAATACAGGACAGAGGGATGGGTCACACAGCAGAAGATATACTGGCATAGTGCGGGCACAGATGAGAACAGGGCAAAAGGGGGTGGCACAGCAGTGTACGCACTGGCACCGTGGCAGGCAAAGATAAGTACAGGACATTGGCACAGTGGCAGGCACAAATGAAGACGAGTACAAGTTAGTGGGTGGTGAAGGGGTGGTATAACTGCATGCAAAGTGGCAGTCACAGATGCTTGCATGGCAGTGAGAGGTGGTGCACAGCACCCACACTGTCACAGTGGAAGTCACAGGTGAGTACATGTAGACATAAACTGGCACAACTGTATGTGCAATGGCAATGTGGTCGTCATAGATGGGGGCATATCAAAAAAAGCAGCAGCACAATCATCCACAGTGGCACCGGGCACTAAGATATGGGAACAAGAGGGGGCACAGCAGCATCCATGCTGGCACTGTAGCAGTCCCAGATGAATCCAGAGCACAGGGAGAGACTGTACAAGAGCATCCATGCCGGCACTGTGGCAGTCACAGGTGGGTACCTGGCAAAGGGAAAGATGGCACAACAGAATCCACACTGACACTGTGGCAGGTGTAGAGGAGTGCACGGCAAGGGGGAGCAGTGGCAGAACAACGTCCACACAGGCACATCTGCACTGGCACATCCACACTGGGAGAGGGAGAGGTGGCAAAAGAACATCTACATTGGTACAGTCGCAGTTAGAAAGGTGCACAGACAAGAGGGAGGGATGGTACAATAGCTTTCACCCTGGTAGTGTGGCAGGAACAAATGAGTAGAGAGTAAGGGGACACCATACACTCCCCTAAACAAGCATTTGCAATGCAACAGGTCTCGCCTTATTAAAGTTTGAGCTATTGGCATTGCTAAATAATACAACACCAATAGCTGAAACTTTAATAATGCGAGACCAATTGCATTGCAAATGCTTGTTTTTATCATGTTCACTACAGCAGTCATATTTTCCTGGAAAACCTAAGCATGCAATAGAGTGTACTTTTTTGTCATCACTATGCGACCAAAGATCCTCACATTTCTTGCCTTTGGCATCAACCCTAAGCAAGGATTCTGTAAACGTTTGCCACATGGATAATATAGCATTCATGGCCTCCAGGACTGAGACCCACCTGCAAAATGACACAATTGGGATGACTCTTTCTTTGATGCCACAAAATTCGCAAAATTCTAAATATTTGTGTTTTAGTTCCCACACATAATGAAACAGTGCACTAGAAATGACTGCAAAGTCAACAGCATTTTTCATTCACACTGAGCCCTTCTCGCAGGCAACCTCACTCCCTCTGAACCCTTCTCACAAAATCAACCTCACTCACACTGAGCCCTTTTCACAGTCAACCTCACTCACACGGAGCCCTTCTTACGCAATCAACCTCACTCACACTAAGCCCTTCTCACAGTCAACCTTGCTCACACTGAGCCCTTCTCACGCAGTCACCCTCACTCACACTGAGCCCTTCTCACGCAGTCGCACTCACTCACACTGAGCCCTTCTCACGCAGTCACCCTCACTCACACTGAGCCCTTCTCACGCAGTCGCACTCACTCACACTGAACCCTTCTCATGCAGTCACCCTCACTCACACTGAGCCCTTCTCACGCAGTCACACTCACTCATACTGAGCCCTTCTCACGCAGTCACCCTCACTCACACTGAGCCCTTCTCATGCAGTCACACTCACTCACACTGAACCCTTCTCATGCAGTCACCCTCACTCACACTGAGCCCTTCTCACACACTTAACCTCACACCGAGCCCTTCTCACACAGTGATCTGCCTCGCACAGTCAACCTCACTCACACTGAGCCCTTCTCATGGAGTCAACCTCACTCACACTGAGCCCTTCTCACAGTCACCCTCATTCTCACAAAGCACTTCTCACAGGCAACGTCACTCACACTGAGCCCTTTTCAGTCAAGCTCACTCAAACTGTGCCCTTCTCACACAGTCACCCTCACTCACACTTAGCCCTTCTCATGCAGTCAACCTCACTCAGACTGAGTGTAGGAGAGTAGGATCTGCACTTATGTTGCCCCCACTTTTGTTTCTGATGTTAACACTGGTTTCTGGCTATAGCCTCATCGCCGCCACCGATGACATCCGAGCCCTGATGGACAATGGAGAAACAGCGGCCCTCATCCTCCTAGACCTCTCCGCGGCTTTCGACACGGTCTGCCACCGCACCCTAGTACGGCGCCTCAGCAACGTCGGAATCCAGGACAAGGCGCTAGAATGGATCATCTCCTTCCTCGGCGGTAGAACACAGAGAGTCCGCCTACCACCATACAAGTCAGAGGCCTCCGAAGTCATCTGCGGCGTCCCCCAAGGATCTTCTCTGAGCCCCACCCTCTTCAACGTCTACATGAGCCCCCTCGCGGCCATCGTACGCAAACACAACCTCAGCATAATCTCCTACGCCGACGACACCCAGCTGATCCTCTCCCTGACCAACGACCCCGCCGCCGCCAAAGCCAACCTACAAGAAGGGATGAAAGAGGTAGCCGAGTGGATGACGACCAGCCGCCTGAAGCTGAACTCAGACAAGACGGAGGTCCTCATCCTGGGCTCCTCACCCTCCGCCTGGGACGACTCCTGGTGGCCTCCCGCCCTGGGCACCGCACCCAAACCGACAGACCATGCACGCAACCTGGGCTTCATCCTGGACTCCTCCCTCTCCATGACCAGGCAAGTCAACGCCGTCTCCTCGTCATGCTTCAACATCCTACGCATGCTACGGAAGATCTTCTGGTGGATCCCCACAGAGACCAGGAAGACCGTCACCCAGGCCCTCGTCACCAGCCGACTGGACTACGGCAACGCCCTCTACGCCGGCACCACCGCCAAGCTCCAGAAGAGACTCCAGCGGATCCAAAACGCCTCAGCCAGACTCATCCTCGACATCCCACGAACCAGCCACATCTCCGGACATCTGAGAGACCTCCACTGGCTCCCCGTCAGCAAGAGAGTCACCTTCCGCCTCCTCACCCACGCACACAAAGCCCTACACGACCAAGGCCCGAGCTACCTCAACAGCCGAGTCAACTTCTACGCTCCCAAACGCCACCTCCGATCTGCCAGCCACGCCCTCGCCGCCGTCCCCCGCATCCGAAGAGCGACTACAGGAGGAAGGTCCTTCTCCTACCTGGCCGCCAAGACCTGGAACTCCCTCCCGACCGACCTGCGCCTGACCCAAGACCACCTCTCCTTCAGGAAGAAGCTGAAGACCTGGCTGTTCGAGCAGTAGCGGCACCCCCCCCCCCCAGCGCCTTGAGACCCTACGGGTATGTAGCGCGCTCTAGAAATGTCTTTGATTGATTGATTGATTGATAGTCTGGCTAGGACCCTGCTAATCAGGGCCCCAGCCTCTCTGTTCTCTCTAAACACATTGGAGTGCATATTAGATGCACTAGTGATTGGATACTGTGGTACCTTATGAGCCCCTAGTATATGGTACCTAAGGTACCAAGGGCATAGGTACTTCACAGGCCTACCAGGGGCTGAAGCATGTATTATGCCACCCCTGGGAAGCAGACTAAATCTGACACCACAGGCCTGCTACTGCAGCCTGGGTGAGGTAGTGTTAACACTCCTCACTGAGATATAGGTAGACTATATCTCTCCTTACACACACATATAAACCTATCAGTTACACCTAAGGCAGGCCATATCAATCGTGAGGGTAGGGTGCTTGGTTTCCATGTGAGGGGTGCCTCTGCCTGAGCAGGGCCCCTCTGCAGCTCTCAGAGTCCATTCTCTGTGGCTGTTTGTGGATGCAGTTAAACCTTATACTCTTAAGTGCATTATAACCTAGCGGTAAATGCTAACTTTGGAATGGCTGCATCAAAACATGTCGTATGATCCCATCCTTCTAGAGGGGTAGACATGTACCCACTGTGGAAACACAGTAGAATCCTGAAGAGCCCTGGCATCACAATATGGATGCCACCAGTCACAGACACTGGGTTGCCCTCCTGCTGATGACTGAAATTCGCAGTGGAGGAGGCCCAACAATAGGCATCCTGTCACAGGGAGGTGTAACCACCTCCCAGACAGGGTTTAGTGTATTGGGGCTGGGTGGGTGCACTCCTAGAGTGCTTTGAAGTCCTGCACTGGGGGAGCAGTAGGCTCCTCTGTGCATATGCCAGCTCAAACCGGTTCAGGGGTTACCAGCCCCTGCTCTGGCATGAAACTGGACAAAGGGAAGTGGGTGTAGCCACCCACTCCCCTGACCCTCCCATAGGTGGGGTCATAGAGCTAGTCCCTCCCTTCCTTCTAGTATAAGTTAGGGAACCCTTGCCATTGCAAACTAGATATCCCTGGACGACGCACTGAAGAAGAATCCTGGACCTTCGATGTTCCACTACCTCTGGAAGACTGGAGAATCTCCCTTGGAGTCAAGGAGTGACTCCCCTGCTTGGCAGGCACAAAAACTTTGAATCAAGCACCTGCCAGAGTCCAAAGTCCCTGCAGCCCTGGAAGTAGATTTCCTGACTTCTCCAAGGCCATCGTGAGTCCACAGTGAAGCTGAGGCAAGTTGACCCCACGAGTGATGAGCAACAGCAATACCCGGGTACCGTGCACTATTGTCGAGTGCAACCCCTTCACGACACTCTACGAACTTGTGCATTGAAGCACATGTGGTCCAAACCTCCAGCAGGATTTCCACCGAAGATCAGAGGCCTACCTTGTTCCGAGTGACCGTGGGCTCCTGGTGAGTGAATCCTCCTGAGGTGTCTTTGCGATCCCTTGCCGGTTGGCTTGTGGGTCCCCAGATGACTTTTCTATAGAACCAAAGGGCTCCCCTAGTTGCTCCAGGCCTGCCCTGACTTACCCTTGCTGGGTGAGTCCCTCAGACCTTGCTGGTCTGCACCGCTGACTTTCTTCACTTTTCACGAGACTTGTTGT
This sequence comes from Triturus cristatus, assembly GCF_964204655.1. NCBI lineage: Eukaryota > Metazoa > Chordata > Amphibia > Caudata > Salamandridae > Triturus > Triturus cristatus. Next base: position 1,208,588,885 of record NC_140584.1, on the reverse strand, counting down.
TGCCAAGGCTTGTTGGCTCCAATCCGGTTGCCGACACCTCCGTAAACTGCAGACATTATGGGACATGCCAAATCTAGCTACTGTTTGTCGTCAACGCCTCCTGGACCTTGTGGCTGAAGAGTCAAGACACCAGAGATCACCTGAAATAACCCGACGACTGTGGGCATCCATCTTCCTTGCCCCGGGTCACTGCCAAGTGACTTTGAACACTGTCCCTTCTGCTTTCAGGTCTTCCTTCTTCTGAATCCAGCCTTGGATTCCACCAGACACTTCTCCTGTCTTCACAAGCAGCAAGCCTTCTTTGGCTCCCATTGAAAATGACGCCGCGACCCGACACTAAAAGACACCTATGCAATCGGCTTCCCTGGGTGAAGTAACTCCAGCACTACGGTGTTCCTGTGGGTGTTAACTCGAACTACTTACCCTGTAAGTGACTTGCTTGTAGACTCTCCCGAAGTAACCTAAAACCTTTAAAATTCCAACTGCGACTTGCTCCATTGAAGTCTATTCGGATCCGCAGCTGTGTTCTCACACTGCATGCGTCTCCCGTGGGTCCTTTACTGACCTGCCTTGGGTGGGTTAGTGAGGCCCCAGCGCTTCTGAAGGCCCTAGGCCTTGTCTCTTCTCAAGTCAATATTCCTAAACCTCTTTTTTAGTATATGGTCTGGTACGCCCCTAGGGCCCCAGCCATATTTGTGCCTAACTTGTTGTGAAATGTTGATTTTTGCATGTGTCCTTGACTTCTAATCTCATAAAGAGATTAGTATAGTGAGTTGTCCTTTCATTTAGTGATTCAAGAGATTATAAGGTAAAACAAGCTGTCTTACATTCCTCAGAGACTTAAAAAGGTTGTCTTATACCTATCTACCATAAGAGTCGAATTGGACTGGTGCAAGGTGGCCACTTTAGCTAGTGACCAACATATACCAGGCCAACTTCTCACATTGAGCCCTTCTCACAGTCAACCTCACTCTCACTGAGCCCTTCTCACAGGCAACCTCACTCACACTGAGCCCTTTCCACAGTCAACCTCGCTCACACTGACCCCTTCTCACAGTCAACCTCACTCCCACTATGCCCTTCTCACTCAGTCAACCTCACTCACACTGAGCCCTTTTCACAGTCAACCTCACTCACACTGAGCCCTTCTCGCAAATCAACCTCTCACACTGAGCCCTTCTCACAGTGAACTTCGCTCATACTGAACTCTTATCACACAATCAACCTTGCTCACACTGAGCCCTTCTCACGCAATCAACTACACACACACTGAGCACTTCTCGCAAATCAATCTCACTCATACTGAGCTCTTATCACACAATCAACCTTAATCACACTGAGCCCTTCTCATGCAGTCAACCTCGCTCACACTGAGCCCTTCTCATGCAGTCAACCTCGCTCACACTGAGCCCTTCCCACAGTCACCTTCACTCACACTGAGCCCTTCTCACAGAGTCAACATCACCCACACTGAGCCCATCTCACGCAGTCAACCTCACTCACACTGAGCCCTTCTCATGCAGTCAACCTCATTCACACTGAGACCTTCTCACAAACTCACTCACACTGAACGCTAACAACACAGTCAACCTCACTCACACTGAGCCCTTCTCATGCAGTCAATCTCACTCACACTGAGCCCTTCTCACAGTCACCCTCACTCACACTAAGCCCTACTCACACAGTCAACCTCACTCACACTAAGCCCTTCACACAGTCACCCTCACTCAGACTGAGCTCTTCTCACACAGTCAACCTCACTCACACTCAGCCGTACACATGCTCAACCTGACACACACTGAGCCCTTCTCATGCAGTCATCCTCACTCACACTGAACCTTTCTCACTCAGTCATCCTCACTCACACTGAGCCCTTCTCAAGCAGTCAAACAAACTCACACTGAGCCCATCTCACGATTTCAACCTCACTCACACTAAGCTATTCTCATGCAGTTAACCTCACTCGCACCTAGCCCTTCTCATGCAGGCAACCTCACTCACACTGAGCCCTTCTCATGCAGTCAACCTCACACTGAGCCATTCTCACACAGCCAGCCTCAATCACACTGAGCCCTTTTCCCTTTCAACGTTGCTCACACTGATCCCTTGTCATAGTCACCCTCACTCACACTGACCGCTTCTCACACAGTCAACCTCACTCACACTGAGCCCTTCACAAACAGTGACCTGCCTCACACAGTCAACCTCACTCACACTGAGGCCTTCTCACGCAGTCAACTTCTCCCACACTGAGCCCGTCTCATGCAGTCAACCTCGCTCACACTGAGCCCTTCCCACAAAGTCACATTTACTCACACTGAGCCCTTCACACGCAGTCAACATCACTCACACTGAGCCCTTTTCACGCCGTCAACCTCACACTGAGCCCATCTCACGCAGTCAACCTCATTCACACTGAGACCTTCTCACAAACTCACTCACACTGAACGCTACTAATACAGTCAACCTCACTCCCACTGCACCCTACTCACACAGTCAACCTCACTCACACTGAGCCCTTCTCATGCGGTCAATCTCACTCACACTGAGCCTTTCTGACTCAGTCATCCTCACTCACACTGAGCCATTCTCAAGCAGTCAAACAAACTCACACTGAGCCCTTCTCACCGAGTCAAGCTCACTCACACTAAGCCCATCTCACGATTTCAACATCACTCACACTGAGCTATTCTCATGCAGTTAACCTCACTCACACTGAGCCCTTCTCATGCAGTCAACCTCACTCACACTAAGCCCTTCTCATGCAGTCAACCTCACACTGAGCCATTCTCACACCGCCAACCTCAATCACACTGAGCCCTTCTCACACAGTCAACTTCACTCACACTGACCGCTTCTCACACAGTCAACCTCACTCACACTGAGCCCTTCACATGCAGTCAACCTCCCTCACACTGATCACTTTTCACTCTGTCAACCTCACTCACACTGAGCCCTTCTCATGCAGGCAACCTCACTCACACTGACCCTTTTTCACTCAGTCAACCTCACTCACACTGAGCCCTTCACACCCAGTCAAACTCACTCATACTGAACCCTTCACATGCAGTTAACCTCACTCACACTGACCCTTTTTCACTCAGTCAACCTCACTCACACTGAGCCCTTCTCATGCAGGCAACCTCACTCACACTGACCCCTTCTCACAGTCAACCTTATTCACACTGAGCCCTTCTAGCACAGTCACCCTCACTCACATTGACCCATTCTCATAGTCACCCTGTTGGAGGGAGGACCACCGGGGAGTCGGGGAGACTATTCCGGGGCACCTTCCTACCGCAAAGTTATAGCCGAGCGCCGTTGAGAAGCCTCCTTCGGGGAGGTCCTTCTCCTATGATCGTACTAGGCCCAGTAACACCACCACACAGGACTCAATAGCAGTTGCTTGACTTGGTTCTTTATCAGAAGTAGTACGTTCAATATTTACAGTGGGATCGAGGGATCCAGTAAGAGTCTCATTGTCTGTTAGAGGGATAGGGTAGCGGGACAGTCTTAGTACCAACCAGGTACGGGAGGGTTCTGCGCCAGACCTTGAGTGCTGGTCTCAGAGCGGCTTGGACGTGGGGAGCCGCGACGGCGTCTGCAGGGCTCGGGTGGTAGTTCCGCTTGGGTCGAGCCGCGACACAGTCAGCAGGGCTCCGGTGGTAGGTCCGCTTCGGTCGAGCCGCGACGAGGTCAGCTGGGCTCTGGTAGTAAGATTCAACAAGGTCAGGCCGCGACAGCGTCCGCAGGGCCCCAAAGGTTCGTGAAGGTCTTTTATGCACGGTGGAGCCGCGAGGTCGTCAGCAGGGCTCAGAGAGGGGTTTCAGGATGAGTCTTCTTCCGTAGGGTCAGCCGCGATCCGATCAGCAGGGCTCTTGACTCCGGGATACAACTGTTGTCCTGTTGTCGGGTCGCCCCAGATATAGGACTGGAGCCCTTTGATGTCCGCACCCTTGCGCCCGGAGGGGGCGGAGAGGCCAGATAGAGCGCGGCCAGACGCCCAGCAGGAGAGGCGTCAGGCCCCAGAGAGCTGTGGGGTGATCGCACCTAGGTGTGGAAGGACGGTTGGGGGTCCCATCGATACTGCCCTCCGCCGGGAGTGGGAAGGGTTCACGGGGTATCCCCCGGGCCAGGGGTTGGCGCCTCGATGTCGGGCCTCACTGGGACAGAGGCCGGGTGAAGCGGGGTCACGCAGGTGGTCACGTGGAGTGACGTATAATCCAAAATGGAGGAGCCCCGAGGTGCATGGGACCTCATGCGGCTTAGCGAGGGGGAACAGGACCACGCAACGAGGCCGGCTCCCACATGCGTCCCCCCCAGCTGAAGGCAGGGAGAGTCACCCATCTCCTTGGGGGTTCTCCTCGCCGAGGCGGAAGAATCGGGACAGGCCGTCAGCATTGGCGTGGTCGTTGCCGGGCCGGTGTTCCACAGTGAAGTCCATCCCTTGCAGCGAGATGGACCATCGCAACAGCTTGGGGTTCTCGCCCCGCATTTGCATGAGCCACCGCAAGGGCCGGTGGTCAGTTTGGACCCTGAAGTGGGTGCCGAAAAGGTAGGGCCGGAGCTTCTTGAGAGCCCATACCACGGCGAAGGCCTCCCGCTCGATGGTGCTCCACCTCTGTTCTCGCGGCAGCAGTCTGCGGCTGATAAAGGCCACAGGTCGGTCGAGGCCCTTGGCGTCCATCTGGGAGAGGACCGCCCCGACCCCGTACTCCGAGGCATCGGTCTGGACTACAAATTCCTTGCTGTAGTCAGGGGCCTGTAGCACAGGGGCAGCGCACATGGCCGCCTTGAGGGCCTCAAAAGCGGTCTGACAGCGGGGCGTCCAGTGCATCGCCTTAGGCTGCTTCTTGGAAGTGAGCTCCGTAAGGGGGCCCACAATGCTGCCATAATCTTTGATGAATCGTCGGTAGTAGCCTGTGAGGCCTAGGAAGGCCCGGACAGCGGTCTGGGTTGCGGGGGGCTCCCACGCCTGGATGGCGTCGACCTTTAACTGGAGGGGCGCCACCTGGCCACTCCCCACCTGGTGGCCCAGATAGGTCACAGATCCTTGACCGATCTGTCATTTACTGGCCTTAATGGTGAGCCCGGCTCTTTGGAGAGCGGTCAGGACTTCCCCGAGGTGTCCTAGGTGCGCGGCCCAGTGGTCGCTGAAGACTGCAATGTTGTCGAGGTAGGCCGCGCTGAAGGCTTCTAGTCCGGCCAGGACCTTGTTCACTAGCCTCTGAAAGGTCGCTGGGGCGTTCTTCATACCGAAGGGCATTACCCGAAAGTGGTAGTGCCCATCGGGGGTGGAAAAGGCGGATCATTTCTGGGCGCCGGGAGTGAGCTTGATCTGCCAGTACCCAGCGGTGAGATCAAAGGTGCTTAGGTAGCGGGCGGCCCCTAAGCGATCGATCAGCTTGTCTGCTCGTGGCAAGGGGTGGGCATCGGTCTTGGTGACTGCGTTCAGGCCCCGGTAGTCGACACAAAATCTGAGTTCCGGGGCAGTGCCGGGGGCGGCGGCCTTTGGCACCAAGACTACCAGGCTGGCCCACGGGCTGTCGGAAGGCTCGATGACTCCGAGAGCGAGCATCTTGGCGACCTCGGTCTGTATGCAGGCTCGGACTCGGTCAGGTACTCTGTAAGCGCGGTGTCGCACAGGGGGGCTGTCCCCAGTGTCCACGTCGTGGACGCACCAGGGGGTCACCCCGGGCGTGAGAGAGAAGAGGGCAGCAAAGGGTTGCAGCAGCTTCTGGCAGTCATGGCGCTGTTCTGGTGTCAGGGTGGCGGAGAGGCGGACGCCCTCCAAGGAGCCGTCTTGGCCCGAGGACCCCAGGAGGTCTGGTAGGGGCTCGGAGTCACTTTCGCCCCCATCGTCGGTAGCCAGCAGCAGGCTTAGTTCAGTTCGGGCAAAGTGAGGCTTGAGCCGGTTGGCGTGCAGGACCCGGAGGGGGTTCCTCGGGGACTCCATGTCGACCAGGTACGTGACGGGGCTCTTCCTCTCAACTACCTTGAAGGGCCCGGTCCACTTGTCCTGTAGGGCGCAGGGGTCCACGGGTGACATGACCCAGACTTGCTGGCCCGGCTCGAACTCGATGGCTGAGGCATTTTCGTCATACCAGCGTTTCATGGCTTCTTGGCTGGCTTCGAGGTTGGCTTCTGCCAGGGCCCGGAACTTCCGAGTCTGGTTCCGCAGGGTCAGGAGGTACGGGAGGGGCATCTTGGACTTGCGCCTCCCAGCCCTCTTTGACCAGGCTGAGGGGCCCTCGGACGGGGTGCCCATACAATAGTTCGAAGGGGCTGAAGCCCAGGGATTTCTGTGGTACCTCTCGATAGGCGAACAGGAGGCAGGGCAGCAGGACATCCCATCTCCTCCTCAGGGGCTCTTCCAGGCCCTTGATCATCCCCTTCAGGGTTCTGTTGAACCGCTCGACCAGTCCGTTCCCCTGGGGGTGGTAAGGGGTGGTGAATTTATAGGTGACCCCACATTGTTGCCAGAGGGATCTCATGTACTTCGAAATAAAGTTCGTACCCCGGTCGCTCACCACTTCTCGGGGGAACCCCACCCTGGAGAAGATGCCCATCAGGGCCCAGCCCACCACTGGAGCTGTCACGGTGCGGAGTGGGATGGCCTCGGGGTATCGGGTGGCGTGGTCGACCAGTACCAGGATGAAGCGGTGTCCCAGGGCGGTTCGGGGGTCGAGGGGCCCCACGATGTCGATCCCCACTCGTTCGAATGGGGTGTTGACGGTTGGAAATGGTTGGAGGGGGCTTTCACTCGACCCCCAGTCTTCCCGCTAGCTTGGCAGGTCGGGCAGGACCGGCAGTGATGGTCCACATCTCTTCTCATTCGGGGCCAATAGAAATGGGTCACTAGGTGGCTGTAAGTCTTGTCCCGCCCGAGGTGTCCGGCGAGGGGCACGTCATGTGCCAGGTTCAGGAGGAACTCTCGAAATCGGAGGGGGACTACCAACACCCAGCCGGCCCCTAGTTCGGCGACTTTCTGCTCACTGTACAATAAGTCGTTGTCCCAATAGACCCAGTGGGTTCCTGTGGGGTCCCCCGCAGCCTGGGCGGCCGCTTGCTGTCGGGCCCCCTCGAGGGACGGGCAGGCCTTCTGCTGTTGCTGGAATTGTTCGCGGGTGGGGCCCCCGTCGTGGCGCCACTGGGCCAGCTCGGGGATCTCGCTGAGGGAGGCGGCCTCGTCGGGAGAAAGTTCGGATGGCCCGGCCTCCTCGTCAGGTTCCTCCGTGCCGGAGGAGGGTGATAGTTCGGGGCCCGTCGGCTTGTCGGGGGCCGTGGCAGCGGCTGGTTGGGCGCTCATGGACCGGGTGGTGGCGCAGGCCCACTCGGGCAGTCCTAGCATCCCCAGATGCTCTCGGCGTTCCACCTGGGCCCAGGGGGAGCTCTCTAGGTCATTCCCCAGGAGGCAGTCTACGGGGGCGTCGTCACGGACAGTTACTTTTAGGGTGCCGGACACTCCTCCCCACTCGAAGGGGATCCTGGGCATCCGGCACATGCTCTCGGTATTGTCCGCGGTCCGGACAGGGCATAGGACATGTGGCAGGATTTGTTCGGGGGTCACCAGGTGGCAGCGGACAGTGGTCACACTTGCCCCAGTGTCCCGGAGGGCCTCTGCCCGTTGCCCATTGATGGTGACCCACTGTTGGTACTTCTGGGTGTTGCTTGGGATGGCAGCTCGAGGCACCATTTCTCGGGAGCCCAGACATACAAGCGACATGGCAGCTGGTTCCCACTCGGGGGACCCGTCGTGGTGGATTTCCTCCTCTCCTTCTCCCTCCCCCAGGGCTGCGGCGGCTATTTGCCGGGGAGGGGGCCCAGCGGTCCCGTTCCGTCGGTTCACGGGGCAGGCCGGGTCGCTCGCATAGTGGCCGGTCTGCTGGCAGCCGAAGCAGGTCACTGTCGGTCGTGGTCCAGGCCGTGCGATAGGGGTCCCCCTTCGGCCCAGGGTCGGGGACGTGTGGTTGGTGGCTTGGCCTCGTGGCGGGCTTCTGGGCGGCCCGGCCGGGAATTCACGACTGCGGTGGGACCCCCCTCCTCCGCCTCGCTGGCGGGGAGGTCCCGTGGTACTCCGTTGGTAGTCCCCCACTGGGTTCCGGGGGACCCGGGTGTTGACCCATCGGTCTGCTTCGGCGGCGAGCTTCCGGGGCTCGGTCAGTTTACTGTCCAGGAGGTGTTGCCTTAGTTCAACAAAGCAGTTGTTGGCGAGGTGCTCCCAGACAATGAGGTCGAACAGTTCATTGTATGAGGTGACCTTGCTTCCTTTTATCCATCCTTCCAATGCTCGGCTGAAGAAGTCCACGTATTCGACCCACGTGGTACCGGGGAGCTTCTTGCAGTCCCGGAAGCGCTGCCGGTACATCTCGGCTGATAGTCCGTAGCGTGTGAGCAGGGCTTCTTTCATGTGGTCGTATGATGTCATCACCGCGTCGGGGAGTTGCAGCAGGGTATCCCGACCCTCGCTGAGGAACCTCCCCCATAGGCCGGCACCCCAATCCTTCCGGGGTACCCGATGGGAGGTCATGGCTACTTCGTACGCTCGGAACCATTGCTGGATGTCGTCATTTTTATAGTACTCCTTGACGACATCCTTGGGGACGTGAACCTTTGGCTCGGTCAGTGGCAGAGCGTCCCGGGCTCCAGGGGTGCTGGTCTCCCCCGTTTTAGATTTTAGTTCAAGTTCCTTGAGGCTCCTCTCGTGCTCGAGGGTTAGCCGTCTCTCCTCTAGTTCCCGATGCCGCTTCTTTTCCTCGATTTCCTCTTGCAGCCGTAGTTGCTCCAAGGCTATTTTCTTCTCCGCCAGTAGGAGCTCACCGTCCAGCCGGAGTCGGGCGAGGTCAATTTCGTGTGTCCGGACCCTCTCCCGTTCCCGCATTTCTTCGTGGGAAAGGCTGGTTTCTGGGACGGTTCGCCCCCCATCTCTCGGGGTTGGGGTCAGCAGGTTTCCGTCCCGGGCCGAGGTCCCTTCGGCTCGGGGCGGAGTGGTCTCGGGTTCTGTCCAGGCTTTCAGGGCTTTCTGCATTTCTTCCTTGGTGCCCAATCCTGTGGTTGGGATCCCTTTGTCCTTGCAGAATTGTTTCAGTTCTTTGTGGGAGTATTCTTCCAACCTTTCCGGCTGGAAGGTTGCGGCCACGGTTGCCTCCTGGCCTTCCATGATTCCCTTTTCTTTTTCCGTCTGGTTAGGTAGTGGGTGCGTTACTTGCCTCTACGATTGCGTCTGGCTTGGATCCCGTCGCTGGCCACCAAATGTTGGAGGGAGGACGACCGGGGAGTCGGGGAGACTATTCCGGGGCACCTTCCTACCGCAAAGTTATAGCCGAGCGCCGTTGAGAAGCCTCCTTCGGGGAGGTCCTTCTCCTATGATCGTACTAGGCCCAGTAACACCACCACACAGGACTCAATAGCAGTTGCTTGACTTGGTTCTTTATCAGAAGTAGTACGTTCAATATTTACAGTGGGATCGAGGGATCCAGTAAGAGTCTCAATGTCTGTTAGAGGGATAGGGTAGCGGGACAGTCTTAGTACCAACCAGGTACGGGAGGGCTCTGCGCCAGACCTTGAGTGCTGGTCTCAGAGTGGCTCGGACGTGGAGAGCCGCGACGGCGTCTGCAGGGCTCGGGTGGTAGTTCCGCTTGGGTCGAGCCGCGACACAGTCAGCAGGGCTCCGGTGGTAGGTCCGCTTCGGTCGAGCCGCGACGAGGTCAGCTGGGCTCTGGTAGTAAGGTTCAACAAGGTCAGGCCGCGACAGCGTCCGCAGGGCCCCAAAGGTTCGTGAAGGTCTTTTAAGCACGGTGGAGCCGCGACGTCGTCAGCAGGGCTCAGAGAGGGGTTTCAGGATGAGTCTTCTTCCGTAGGGTCAGCCGCGATCCGATCAGCAGGGCTCTTGACTCCGGGATACAACTGTTGTCCTGTTGTCGGGTCGCCCCAGATATAGGACTGGAGCCCTTTGATGTCCGGACCCTTGCGCCCGGAGGGGGCGGAGAGGCCGGGTAGGGCGCGGCCAGACGCCCAGCAGGAGAGGCGCCAGGCCCCAGAGAGCTGTGGGGTGATCGCACCTAGGTGTGGAAGGACGGTTGGGGGTCCCATCGCTACTGCCCTCCGCCGGGAGTGGGAAGGGTTCACGTGGTATCCCCCGGGCCAGGGGTTGGCGCCTCGATGTCGGGCCTCGCTGGGACAGAGGCCGGGTGAAGCGGGGTCACGCAGGTGGTCACGTGGAGTGACGTATAATCCAAAATGGAGGAGCCCCAAGGTGCATGGGACCTCGTGCGGCTTAGCGAGGGGGAACAGGACCACGCCACGAGGCCGGCTCCCACACACCCTCACTCACATGGACTGCTTCTCACGCAGGCAACCTCATTCACACTGCACCCTTCTCATGCAGTCAACCTCATTCACACTGAGCCCTTCTCACCGTCACTCTCACTCACACTGAGACCTTCTCACAGTCAACTTCACTCACACTGAGCTCTACTCACACAGTCAATCTCACTCACACTCCGCCCTACTCACGCAGTCAACCTGACACACACTGAGCCCTTCTCACAGTCAACCGTATTCACACTGAGCCCTTCTCACTCAACCTCACTCACACTGAGCCCTTCTCATGCAGTCAACCTCACTCACACTGAGCTCTTCTCACAGTCACCCTCACTCACACTGAGCCTTTTTCACAGTCAACCTCACTCCCACTGAGCCCTTCTCACACAGTCACCCTCACTCACACTCAGCCCTACTCACGCAGTCAACCTGACTCACACTGAGCCCTTCTCACTCAACCTCACTCACACTGAGCCCCTCTCATGCAGTCAACCTCACTCACACTGAGCCCTTCTCACAGTCACCCTCACTCTCACTGTGCCCTTCTCACAGGCAACCTTACTCACACTGAGCCCTTTCCACAGTCAACCTCACTCACACTCAGCCCCATTCACACAGTCAACCTGACTGTGAGAAGTTGGCCTGGCATATGCTGGTCATTAGTTAAATCAGTCCATTTCGACTCTTATGGTTTAAGACAACCTTTTTAAGAAAGCTATCCTAGTTGTAGCTGTGGAGAGCAGCCTTCAAGCTAAGTCTCAGAGGAATGTAAAGCAGCTTGTTTTACCTTATAATCTCTTGAATTACCAAATGAAAAGACACCACACAGGTATATATATGAAATATATATGTATTTATTTCTAGACACACTCTACTAATCTCTTTATGAGATTAGAAGTCAGGAACATATGCACAAATTAAGCACTTATATGGCTGGGGCCCTAGGGGCGTACCAGACCATATACTAAAAAAGAGGTATAAGAATAACGACTTGAGAAGGGAGAAGGCCTAAGGTCTTCAGAAGCGCTGGGGCCTCACTAATCCGCCAAAGGCAGGTAAGTAAAGGACCCACGGGAGACGCATGCAGTGTGAGAACACAGCCGCGGATCCCAAAAGACTTCAATGGAGCAAGTCGCGGTTGGAATTTTAAAGTTTTAGTATACTTCGGGAGAGTCTACAAGCAAGTCACTTACAGGGTAAGTAGTTCAAGGGCCAACACACACAGGAGCACCGGAGTGCAAGAGTTACCTCACCCAGGGAAGCCGGGTGCATAGGTGTCTTTTGGTGTCGGGTCGTGGCGTCGTTTTCAATGGGAGCCAAAGAAGACCTACTGCTTGTGAAGACAGGAGAAGTGTCCGGTGGAATCCAAGGCTGGATTCTGAGGAAAGAAGACCAGAAAGCAGAGGAGACACTGTTCAAAGTCACATGCCAGTCACATGCCAGTTTCGCGCCAGAGCAGGGGCTGGTAGCCCCTGAACCAGTTTGAGCTGGCATATGCACAGAGGAGCCTACTGCTCCCCCAGTGCATGACTTCAAAGCACTCTAGGAGGGCACCCACCCATCCCCAATACACTAAATCCTGTCTGGAAGGTGGTTACACCTCCCTGTGACAGGATGCTTATTGTAGGGCCTCCTCCACTGCGAGTTTCAGTCAGCAGCAGGAGGGCAGCCCAGTGTCTGTGCTGGTGGCATCCATTTTGTGATGCCAGGCTCTTTCAGATTTCTACTGTGTTTCCACAGTAGGTACATGTCTATCCCTCTAGAAGGGTGGGATCATACTCCCACATCAGTTACTGGTGTGGGGGTATGATTCCAAGGCGGTTGACACTAAACACGAAATGTTTTGATGCAGCCATCCCAAAGTTAGCATTTACCGCTAGGTTATATTGCACTTAAGAGTATATGGTTTAACTGCATCCACGATTAGCCACAGAAAATAGACTCTGAGGGCTGCAGAGGGTCCCTGCTCAGGCAGAGGCACACACTCACATGTAAAACAAGCACCCTGCCCTCAGGATTGATAGGGCCTGCCTTAGGGGTGACTGATAGGCTTATATGTGTGTGTAAGGTGAGATATAGGGAACCTATACCTCTGTGAGGAGTGTTAACACTTCCTCACCCAGGCTGCAGTAGCAGACCTGTGGTGTCAGATTTAGTCTGCTTCCCAGGGGTGGCATAATACATGCTTCAGCCCCTGGTAGGCCTGTGAAGTACCTATGCCCTTGGTCCCTAAGGTACCATATACTAGGGGCTCATAAGGTACCACAGTATCCAAACACTAGTGCATCTAATATGCACTCCAAGTTGTTTAGAGAGAACAGAGAGGCTGGGGCCCTGATTAGCAGGGACCCAGCCAGACTATAGCCAGAAACCAGTGTAAACATCAGATAAAAGTGGGGGAAACATAAGTGCAGATCCTACTCTCCTACACTGACTCACACTGAGCCCTTCTCACGCAGTCAACCTCACTCACGCTGAGCCCTACCTACTAAGGCAACCTTACTCACACTGAGCCCTTCTCACTCAATATCACTCACACTGAGCCCTTCTCATGCAGTCAACCTCACTCACACTGAGCCTTTCTAGCACAGTCACCCTCACTCACACTGACCCCTTCTCACAGGCAACCTCACTCAATCTGACCGCTTCTCATGCAGTCAACCTCACTCACACTGAACCCTTCTCATGCAGTCAATCTCACCCACACTGAGCCCTTCTCACACAGTCAACCTCATTCACACTGATCCCTTCTCACCGTCACTCTCACTCACACTGAGACCTTCTCACAGTAAACCTCACTCACATTGAGCTCTACTCACACAGTCAATCTCACTCACACTCCGCCCTACTCACACAGTCAACCTGACTCACACTGAGCCCTTCTCACAGTCAACCGTACTCACACTGAGCCCTTCTCACTCAACCTCACTCACACTGAGCCCTTCTCATGCTGTCAACCTCACTCACACTGAGCCCTTCTCACAGTCACCCTCACTCTCACTGAGCCCTTCTCACAGGCAACCTCACTCACACTGAGCCCTTTTCATAGTCAACCTCACTCACACTGGGCCCTTCTCACACAGTCACCCTCACTCACACTCAGCCTTACTCACGCAGTCAACCTGACTCACACTGAGCCCTTCTCACAGTCATCTTCACTCACACTGAGGCCTTTTCACAGTCAACCTCACTGACACTGAGCCCTTCTCATGCAGTCAACCTCATTCACACTGAGCCCTTCTCACAGTCTTCCTCACTCTCATTGAGCCCTTCTCACAGGCAACCTTACTCACACTGAGCCCTTTCCACAGTCATCCTCACTCACACTCAGCCCTACTCACACAGTCAACCTGACTCACACTGAGCCCTTCTCAAGCAGCCAAACACACTCACACTGAGCCCTTCTAATGCAGTCAACCTCACTCACACTGAGCCCTTCTCACGCAGTCAACCTCACTCACACTAAGCCCTTCTCTCGCATTCAAACTGACTCACACTGAGTCCTTCTCACGCAGTCAACCTCCCTCACACTGAGCCCTTCTTATGCAGTCAACCTCACGAACACTGAGTCCTTCTCATGCAGTCAACCTCAATCACACCGAGCCCTTCTCACACAGTCACCCTCACTCACACTGATCCCTTCTTCTCATCAACCTTACTCACACTGAGCCCTTCCCACTCAACATCACTCACACTGAGCCCTTCTCACGCAGTCAACCCACTCACACTGAGCACTGCTCATGCAGTCAACCTCACTCACACTGAGCCCTTCTTACACAGTCACCCTCACTCACACTGACCACTTCTCATGGTCACCCTCACTCACACTGACGGATTCTCACGCAGTCAACCTCGCACACACTGAGCCCCTCTTACACAGTCACCCTCACTCACACTGATCCCTTCTCCCCATCATCCTTACTCACAGTGAGCCCTTCCCACTCAACCTCACTCACACTAAGCCCTTCTCATGCAGTCAACCTCCCTCACAGTGAGCCCTTCTTACACAGTCACCCTCACTCACACTGACCCCTTCTCATGGTCACCCTCATTCACACTAACCGCTTCTCACACAGTCAACCTCACTGTTAGACCTGGCATTTTTTGCCTTGTTTCCCCTGTCTTTCTGCTTTCAGACCTCCTGGTTTCGACTCTGTTTTTGCTGGTTTAGCGTTTCTGCACACTTTCTCACTGCTGTTCAGTGTTAAAGTGCATATGCTCCTGTTGTAAATTGTTATTATGGATTTTTGTTTCCATGATTGGAAAATTTGATTTACTGGTAAGCCCTAATAAAGTGCACTGAGTGTGCCAGAGCCTGTAAATCAAATGCTACTAGTGAGCCTGCAGTGCTCATTGTGCCACCCACATGAGTAGCCCTGAGAAGGTATCTCAGACCTGCCACTGCAGGGTCTGCACGCAGATTGTAATTGCCATGTCGACCTGGCAAGTGCACCCACTTGCCAGGCCCCAAACCTCCCTTTTCTTACATATAAGTCACCCCTATGGTAGGCCCAAGGTACCCCTGTTGGCAGGGTGCTGTGTATGTTAAAGGTACGACATGTACTGATGTGTGTGGCATGTCCTGGTAGTGAATTAGAATGTATTTTGTTTTTCACTATGGAAAAGCTATCTGGCTATAGGATAGAATGAGAGTTTAACTTATAAATCTTATATGCATAACTTCCCATTGGGACAAGATAGGGAAATGGAGTTTAGTATGGCTGGACTCAGAATGTAAAAATGCACCTTTTACCACAGGTGATTTTTATGTGCCTTGTTTGAAAATATCACTTTTGGAATGTAAGTATTTTCTTGCTTAGCCATCTTGTGTGCCTCTACTGGGCTTGTGAATTGACTGCCTGGCTTTTGAGTGACACGGTCTGGGGATGTGCATTCTCTTCAGACAGCCACTGGGGGGTGGGGGGGTGAGGTGTGTCCTGCCTTTCCCAGATGAGTCAGGGATGGGCTGAATAGACCTGGGCTGCATTCAGTGTAATGTACTGTATGTTGGATTTTTGTCGTTTTGGTATTGTTTTGGAAATTTAAAAATATTGGATATTTTCTAAACTGGTGTGGTGTCCTTTTGTAGTGTTTTCACGATATTACTGTTGGTTATGTGCAAATCCTTTACACACTGCCTTTGAGATAAGCCTGCCTGCTCGTGCCAAGCTACCAAGGGCGTGAGCAGCATTTATTTTAGAAGTGTATCCCCCTTACTCTGACTAGGAAGAAGGGTCCCTACTTGGACAAAGGTGCAAACCCTAGCCAACTAGAGATCCCCATTTCTAACGCTCACTCACACTGAGCCCAACTCACACAGTCAACCTCACTCACACTGAACCTGTCTCACACAGTCAGCCTCACACTGAGCCCTTCTTACGCAGTCAACCATACTCACACTGAGCCTTTCTCATGCAGTCAACCTTACTCACACTGAGCCCTTCTCATGCAGTCAAACCTCACTCACACTGAGCCCTTCTCATGCGCTCAACCTCACTCACACTGAGCCCTTCTCATGCAGTCAACCTCACTCACACTGCACCCTTCTCACACAGTCAACCTCACTCACACTGAGCCCTTCTCACAGTCAACTTCACTCACACTGAGCCCTTTTCAAAGTCAAGCTCACTCACACTGAGGTCTCCTCACACAGTCAAACTCATTCACACTCAGCCCTACTCACGCAGTCAACCTCACTCACACTGAGCCCTTCTCATACAGTCAACCTCGCTCACACGGTGCCCTTCTCATGCAGTCAAGCTCATTCACACTGAGCCTTTCTCACTCAGTCAACCTCACTCACACTGAAACATTTTCGCAGTCAACCTCACTCACACTGAGCCCTTCTCACACAGTCAACCTCATTCACACTGAGCCCTTCTCACCGTCACTCTCACTCACACTGAGACCTTCTCACAGTCAACTTCACTCACACTGAGCTCTACTCACACAGTCAATCTCACTCACACTCCGCCCTACTCACTCAGTCAACCTGACTCACACTGAGCCCTTCTCACAGTCAACCGTATTCACACTGAGCCCTTCTCACTCAACCTCACTCACACTGAGCCCTTCTCATGCAGTCAACCTCACTCACACTGAGCCATTCTCACAGTCACCCTCACTCTCACTGAGCCCTTCTCACAGGCAACCTCACTCACACTGAGCCCTTTTCACGGTCAACCTCACTCACACTGAGCCCTTCTCATACAGTCAACCTCGCTCACACGGTGCCCTTCTCATGCAGTCAAGGTCATTCACACTGAGCCTTTCTCACTCAGTCAACCTCACTCACACTGAAACATTTTCGCAGTCAACCTCACTCACACTGAGCCCTTCTCACACAGTCAACCTCATTCACACTGAGCCCTTCTCACTGTCACTCTCACTCACACTGAGACCTTCTCACAGTCAACTTCACTCACACTGAGCTCTACTCACACAGTCAATCTCACTCACACTCCGCCCTACTCACTCAGTCAACCTGACTCACACTGAGCCCTTCTCACAGTCAACCGTATTCACACTGAGCCCTTCTCACTCAACCTCACTCACACTGAGCCCTTCTCATGCAGTCAACCTCACTCACACTGAGCCATTCTCACAGTCACCCTCACTCTCACTGAGCCCTTCTCACAGGCAACCTCACTCACACTGAGCCCTTTTCACGGTCAACCTCACTCCCACTGAGCCCTTCTCACACAGTCACCCTCACTCACACTCAGCCCTACTCACGCAGTCAACCTGACTCACACTGAGCCCTTCTCACTCAACCTGACTCACACTGAGCCATTCTCATGCAGTCAACCTCACTCACACTGAGCCCTTTTCACAGTCACCCTCACTCTCACTGTGCCCTTCTCACAGGCAACCTTACTCACACTGAGCCCTTTCCACAGTCAACCTCACTCACACTCAGCCCCACTCACACAGTCAACCTGACTGTGAGAAGTTGGCCTGGCATATGCTGGTCACTAGTTAAACCAGTCCATTTCGACTGTTATGGTTTAAGACAACCTTTTTAAGAAAGCTATCCTAGGTGTAGCTGTGGAGAGCAGCCTTCAGGCTAAGTCTCAGAGGAATGTAAAGCAGCTTGTTTTACCTTATAATCTCTTGAATTACCAAATGAAAAGACACCACACAGGTATATATATAAAATATATATGTATTTATTTCTAGACACACTCTACTAATCTCTTTATGAGATTAGAAGTCAGGAACATATGCACAAATTAAGCACTTATATGGCTGGGGCCCTAGGGGCGTACCAGACCATATACTAAAAAAGAGGTATAAGAATAACGACTTGAGAAGGGAGAAGGCCTAAGGTCTTCAGAAGCGCTGGGGCCTCACTAATCCGCCAAAGGCAGGTAAGTAAAGGACCCATGGGAGACGCATGCAGTGTGAGAACACAGCCGCGGATCCCAATAGACTTCAATGGAGCAAGTCGCGGTTGGAATTTTAAAGTTTTAGGATACTTCGGGAGAGTCTACAAGCAAGTCACTTACAGGGTAAGTAGTTCAAGGGCCAATACACACAGGAGCACCGGAGTGAACGAGTTACCTCACCCATGGAAGCCGGGTGCAAAGGTGTGTTTTGGTGTCGGGTCGCGGCGTCGTTTTCAATGGGAGCCAAAGAAGACTTGCTGCTTGTGAAGACAGGAGAAGTGTCCGGTGGAATCCAAGGCTGGATTCTGAGGAAAGAAGACCAGAAAGCAGAGGAGATACTGTTCAAAGTCACATGCCAGTCACATGCCAGTTTCGCGCCAGAGCAGGGGCTGGTAGCCCCTGAACCAGTTTGAGCTGGCATATGCACAGAGGAGCCTACTGCTCCCCCAGTGCAGGACTTCAAAGCACTCTAGGAGTGCACCCACCCAGCCCCAATACACTAAATCCTGTCTGTAAGGTGGTTACACCTCCCTGTGACAGGATGCCTATTGTTGGGCCTCCTCCACTGCGAGTTTCAGTCAGCAGCAGGAGGGCAGCCCAGTGTCTGTGCTGGTGGCATCCATTTTGTGATGCCAGGCTCTTTCAGATTTCTACCGTGTTTCCACAGTAGGTACATGTCTATCCCTCTAGAAGGGTGGGATCATACTCCCACATCAGTTACTGGTGTGGGGGTATGATTCCAAGGCGTTTGACACCAAACACGACATGTTTTGATGCAGCCATCCCAAAGTTAGCATTTACCGCTAGGTTATATTGCACTTAAGAGTATATGGTTTAACCGCATCCACAAACAGGCACAGAGAATAGACTCTGAGGGCTGCAGAGGGTCCCTGCTCAGGCAGAGGCACCACTCACATGTAAAACCAAGCACCCTGCCCTCAGGATTGATAGGGCCTGCCTTAGGGGTGACTGATAGGCTTATATATGTGTGTAAGGTGAGATATAGGGAACCTATACCTCTGTGATGAGTGTTAACACTACCTCACCCAGGCTGCAGTAGCAGACCTGTGGTGTCAGATTTAGTCTGCTTCCCAGGGGTGGCATAATACATGCTTCAGCCCCTGGTAGGCCTGTGAAGTACCTATGCCCTTGGTCCCTAAGGTACCATATACTAGGGGCTCATAAGGAACCACTGTATCCAATCACTAGTGCATCTAATATGCACTCCAAGTTGTTTAGAGAGAACAGAGAGGCTGGGGCCCTGATTAGCAGGGACCCAGCCAGACTATAGCCAGAAACCAGTGTGAACATCAGATAAAAGTGGGGGAAACATAAGTGCAGATCCTACTCTCCTACACTGACTCACACTGAGCCCTTCTCACGCAGTCAACCTCACTCACACTGAGCCCTTCTTACTAAGGCAACCTTACTCACACTGAGCCCTTCTCACTCAATCTCACTCACACTGACCGCTTCTCATGCAGTCAACATCACTCACACTGAACCCTTCTCATGCAGTCAATCTCACCCACACTGAGCCCTTCTCACACAGTCAACCTCATTCACACTGATCCCTTCTCACCGTCACTCTCACTCACACTGAGACCGTCTCACAGTAAACCTCACTCACACTGAGCTCTACTCACACAGTCAATCTCACTCACACTCCGCCCTACTCACGCAGTCAACCTAACTCACACTGAGCCCTTCTCACAGTCAACTGTACTCACACTGAGCCCTTCTCACTCAACCTCACTCACACTGAGCCCTTCTCATGCTGTTAACCTCACTCACAGTGAGCCCTTCTCACAGTCACCCTAACTCTCACTGAGCCCTTCTCACAGGCAACCTCACTCACACTGAGCCCTTTTCATAGTCAACCTCACTCACACTGAGCCCTTCTTACTAAGGCAACCTTATTCACACTGAGCCCTTCTAGCACAGTCACCCTCACTCAGACTGACCCCTTCTCACAGTCACCCTCACTCACACTGACTGCTTCTCACGCAGTCAACCTCACTCACACTGAACCCTTCTCATGCAGTCAATCTCACTCACACTGAGCCCTTCTCACACAGTCAACCTCACTCACACTGAGACCTTCTAACAGTCAACCTCACTCACACTGAGCTCTACTCCAACAGTCAATCTCACTCACACTCCGCCCTACTCACGCAGTCAACCTGACTCACACTGAGCCCTTCTCACAGTCAACCGTATTCACACTGTGCCCTTCTCACTCAACCTCACTCACACTGAACCCTTCTCACACAGTAAACCTCACTCACACTGAGCTCTACTCACACAGTCAATCTCACTCACACTTCGCTCTACTCACGCAATCAACCTGAATCACAATGAGCCCTTCTCACAGTCTACCGTACTCACACTGAGCCCTTCTCACTCAACCTCACTCACACTGAACCCTTTTAATGCAGTCAACCTCACTCACACTGAGCCCTTCTCACAGTCACCCTCACTCTCATTGAGCCCTTCTCACAGGCAACCTCACTCACACTGAGCCCTTTTCACAGTCAACCTCACTCACACTGAGCCCTTCTGACACAGTCACCCTCACTCACACTCAGCCCTTCTCATGCAGTCAACCTCACTCACACTGAGCCCTTCTCACAGTCACCCTCACTGTCACTGTGCACTTCTCACAGGCAACCTTACTCACACTGAGCCCTTTCCACAGTCAACCTCACTCACACTCAGCCCCACTCACACAGTCAACCTAACTCACACTGAGCCCTTCTAATGCAGTCATCCTCACTCACACTGAGCCCTTCTTACTAATGCAACCTTACTCACACTGAGCCCTTCTCACTCAATCTCACTCACACTGAGCCCTTCTCATGCAGTCAACCTCGCTCACACTGAGCCTTTCTAGCAGAGTCACCGTCACTCACACTGACCCCTTCTCACAGGCAACCTCACTCACACTGACCGCTTCTCATGCAGTCAACCTCACTCACACTGAACCCTTCTCATGCAGTCAATCTCACTCACACTGAGCCCTTCTTACACAGTGAACCTCATTCACACTGAGCCCTTCTCACCGTCACTCTCACTCACACTGAGACCTTCTCACAGTAAACCTCACTCACACTGAGCTCTACTCACACAGTCAATCTCACTCACACTTCGCTCTACTCACGCAGTCAACCTGACTCACAATGAGCCCTTCTCACAGTCTACTGTACTCACACTGAGCCCTTCTCACTCAACCTCACTCACACTGAGCCCTTCTCATGCTGTGAACCTCACTCACACTGAGCCCTTCTCACAGTCACCCTCACTCTCACTGAGCCCTTCTCACATGCAACCTCACTCACACTGAGCCCTTTTCATAGTCAACCTCACTCACACTAAGCCCTTCTTACTAAGGCAACCTTATTCACACTGAGCCCTTCTAGCACAGTCACCCTCACTCAGACTGACCCCTTCTCACAGTCACCCTCACTCACACTGACTGCTTCTCATGCAGTCAACCTCACTCACACTGAACCCTTCTCATGCAGTCAATCTCACTCACACTGAGCCCTTCTCACACAGTCAACCTCATTCACACTGAGCCCTTCTCACCGTCACTCTCACTCACACTGAGACCTTCTCACAGTCAACCTCACTCACACTGAGTTCTACTCCAACAGTCAATCTTACTCACACTCCGTCCTGCTCACGCAGTCAACCTGACTCACACTGAGCCCTTCTCACAGTCAACCGTATTCACACTGAGCCCTTCTCACTCAACCTCACTCACACTGAACCCTTCTCATGCAGTCAGCCTCACTCACACTGCGCCCTTCTCACAGTCACCCTCACTCTCATTGAGCCCTTCTCACAGGCAACCTCACTCACACTGAGCCCTTTTCACAGTCAACCTCACTCACACTGAGCCCTTCTAACACAGTCACCCTCACTCACACTCAGCCCTTCTCATGCAGTCAACCTCACTCACACTGAGCCCTTCTCACAGTCACCCTCACTCTCACTGTGCACTTCTCACAGGCAACCTTACTCACACTGAGCCCTTTCCACAGTCAACCTCACTCACACTCAGCCCCACTCACACAGTCAACCTGACTCACAATGAGCCCTTCTCACGCAGTCAACCTCACTCACACTGAGCCCTTCTTACTAATGCAACCTTACTCACACTGAGCCCTTCTCACTCAATCTCACTCACACTGAGACCTTCTCATGCAGTCAACCTCGCTCACACTGAGGCTTTCTAGCATAGTCACCCTCACTCACACTGACCCCTTCTCACAGGCAACCTCACTCACACTGACCGATTCTCATGCAGTCAACCTCACTCACACTGAACCCTTCTCATGCAGTCAATCTCACTCACACTGAGCCCTTCTCACACAGTGAACCTCATTCACACTGAGCCCTTCTCACCATCACTCTCACTCACACTGAGACCTTCTCACAGTCAACCTCACTCAAACTGAGCTCTACTCCAACAGTCAATCTCACTCACACTCCGCCCTACTCACGCAGTCAACCTGACTCACACTGAGCCTTTCTCACAGTCAACCGTATTCACACTGAGCCCTTCTCACTCAACCTCACTCACACTGAAACCTTCTCATGCAGTCAACCTCAAACACACTGAGCCCTTCTCACAGTCACCCTCACTCTCATTGAGCCCTTCTCACAGGAAACCTCACTCACACTGAGCCCTTTTCACAGTCAACCTCACTCACACTGAGCCCTTCTCACAGTCACCCTCACTCTCACTGTGCACTTCTCACAGGCAACCTTACTCACACTAAGCCCTTTCCACAGTCAACCTCACTCACACTCAACCCCACTCACACAGTCAACCTGACTCACACTGAGCCCTTCTCATGCAGTCATCCTCACTCACACTGAGCCCTTCTTACTAATGCAACCTTACTCACACTGAGCCCTTCTCACTCAATCTCACTCAAATTGAGCCCTTCTCATGCAGTCAACCTCGCTCACACTGAGCCTTTCTAGCATAGTCACCCTCACTCACACTGACCCCTTCTCACAGGCAACCTCACTCACACTGACCGCTTCTCACAGGCAACCTCACTCACACTGACCGCTTCTCATGCAGTCAACCTCACTCACACTGAACCCTTCTCATGCAGTCAATCTCACTCACACTGAGCCCTTCCGACACAGTCAACCTCATTTACACTGAGCCCTTCTCACCGTCACTCTCACTCACACTGAGACCTTCTCACAGTCAACCTCACTCACACTGAGCTCTACTCCAACAGTCAATCTCACTCACACTCCGCCCTACTCACGCAGTCAACCTGACTCACACTGAGCCCTTCTCACAGTCACCCGTATTCACACTGAGCCCTTCTCACTCAACCTCACTCACACTGAAACCTTCTCATGCAGTCAACCTCAAACACACTGAGCCCTTCTCACAGTCACCCTCACTCTCATTGAGCCCTTCCCACAGGAAACCTCACTCACACTGAGCCCTTTTCACAGTCAACCTCACTCACACTCAGCCCTTCTGACACAGTCACCCTCACTCACACTCAGCCCTACTCACGCAGTCAACATGACTCACACTGAGCCCTTCTCACAGTCATCTTCACTCACACTGAGGCCTTTTCACAGTCAACCTCACTGACACTGAGCCCTTCTCATGCAGTCAACCTCATTCACACTGGGCCCTTCTCACAGTCATCCTCACTCTCATTGAGCCCTTCTCACAGGCAACCTGACTCATACTGAGCCCTTCTCCGCAGTCATCCTCACTCAAACTGAGCCCTTCTTACTAATGCAACCTTACTCACACTGAGCCCTTCTCACTCAATCTCACTCACATTGAGCCCTTCTCATGCAGTCAACCTCGCTCACACTGAGCCTTTCTAGCATAGTCACCCTCACTCACACTGACCCCTTCTCACAGGCAACCTCACTCACACTGACCGCTTCTCATTCAGTCAACCTCACTCACACTGAACCCTTCTCATGCAGTCAATCTCACTCACACTGAGCCCTTCTCACACAGTCAACCTCATTCACACTGAGCC
This sequence comes from Triturus cristatus, assembly GCF_964204655.1. Taxonomy (NCBI): domain Eukaryota; kingdom Metazoa; phylum Chordata; class Amphibia; order Caudata; family Salamandridae; genus Triturus; species Triturus cristatus. The sequence goes on along the minus strand of NC_140584.1, from coordinate 1,208,565,133 downwards.
CTTCTCACCGTCACTCTCACTCACACTGAGACCTTCTCACAGTAAACCTCACTCACACTGAGCTCTACTCACACAGTCAATCTCACTCACACTTCTCTCTACTCACTCAGTCAACCTGACTCACACTGAGCCCTTCTCATAGTCTACCGCACTCACACTGAGCCCTTCTCACTCAACCTCACTCAGACTGAGCCCTTCTCATGCTGTCAACCTCACTCACACTGAGCCCTTCTCACAGTCACCCTCACTCTCACTGAGCCCTTCTCACAGGCAACCTCACTCACACTGAGCCCTTTTCATAGTCAACCTCACTCACACTGGGCCCTTCTCACACAGTCACCCTCACTCTCACTCAGCCCTACTCACGCAGTCAACCTGACTCACACTGAGCCCTTCTCACAGTCATCTTCACTCACACTGAGGCCTTTTCAATGTCAACCTCACTGACACTGAGCCCTTCTCATGCAGTCAACCTCATTCACACTGGGACCTTTTCACAGTCATCCTCACTCTCATTGAGCCCTTCTCACAGGCAACCTTACTCACACTGAGCCCTTTCCACAGTCATCCTCACTCACACTCAGCCCTACTCACACAGTCAACCTGACTCACACTGAGCCCTTCTCACACAGTCAAGGTCACTCACTCTGAGCCCTTCTAATGCAGTCAAGCTCAATCACACTGAGCCATTCTCACGCAGTCAACCTCACTCACACTGAGCCCTTCTCACGCAGTCAACCTCACTCACACTAAGCCCTTCTCTCGCATTCAACCTCACGAACACTGAGTCCTTCTCATGCAGTCAACCTCCCTCACACTGAGCCCTTCTCATGCAGTCAACCTCAATCACACCGAGCCCTTCTCACACAGTCACCCTCACTCACACTGATCCCTTCTTCTCATCAACCTTACTCACACTGAGCCCTTCCCACTCAACTTCACTCACACTGAGCCCTTCTCACGCAGTCAACCCACTCACACTGAGCACTTCTCATGCAGTCAACCTCACTCACACTGAGACCTTCTTACACAGTCAACCTCAATCACACTGAGCCCTTCTCACACAGTCAACCCACTCACACTGAACACTTCTCATGCAGTCAACCTCACTCACACTGAGCCCTTCTTACACAGTCACCCTCACACACACTGACCCCTTCTCATGGTCACCCTCACTCACACTGACGGATTATCACGCAGTCAACTTTGCACACACTGAGCCCTTCTCACACAGTCACCCTCACTCACACTGATCCCTTCTCCCCATCATCCTTACTCACACTGAGCCCTTCCCACTCAACCTCACTCACACTAAGCCCTTCTCATGCAGTCAACCTCACTCACAGTGAGCCCTTCTTACACATTCACCCTCACTCACACTGACCCCTTCTCATGGTCACCCTCATTCACACTGACCGCTTCTCACACAGTCGACCTCACTGTTAGACCTGGCATTTTTTGCCTTGTTTCCCCTGTCTTTCTGCTTTCAGACCTCCTGGTTTCGACTCTGTTTTTGCTGGTTTAGCGTTTCTGCACACTTTCTCACTGCTGTTCAGTGTTAAAGTGCATATGCTCCCGTTGTAAATTGTTATTATGGATTTTTGTTTCCATGATTGGAATATTTGATTTACTGGTAAGCCCTTAATAAAGTGCACTGAGTGTGCCAGAGCCTGTAAATCAAATGCTACTAGTGAGCCTGCAGTGCTCATTGTGCCACCCACATGAGTAGCCCTGAGAAGGTATCTCAGACCTGCCACTGCAGGGTCTGCACGCAGATTGTAATTGCCATGTCGACCTGGCAAGTGCACCCACTTGCCAGGCACTAAACCTCCCTTTTCTTACAGATAAGTCACCCCTATGGTAGGCCCAAGGTACCCCTGTTGGCAGGGTGCTGTGTATGTTAAAGGTACGACATGTGCTGATGTGTGGCATGTCCTGGTAGTGAATTACAATATATTTTATTTTTCACTATGGAAAAGCTATCTGGCTATAGGATAGAATGAGAGTGTAACTTATAAATTTTATAAGCATAACTTCCCATTGGGACAAGATAGGGAAATGGAGTTTAGTATGGCTGGACTCAGAAAGTAAAAATGCACCTTTTACCACAGGTGATTTTTATGTGCCTTGTTTGAAAATATCACTTTTGGAATGTAAGTATTTTCTTGCTTAGCCATCTTGTGTGCCTCTACTGGGCTTGTGAATTGACTGCCTGGCTTTTGAGTGACACGGGCTGGGGATGTGCATTCTCTTCAGACAGCCACTGGGGGGTGGGGGGGTGAGGTGTGTCCTGCCTTTCCCAGATGAGTCAGGGATGGGCTGAATAGACCTGGGCTGCATTCAGAGTAATGTACTGTATGTTGGATTTTTGTCGTTTTGGTATTGTTTTGGAAATTTAAAAATATTGGATATTTTCTAAACTGGTGTGGTGTCCTTTTGTAGTGTTTTCACGATATTACTGTTGGTTATGTGCAAATCCTTTACACACTGCCTTTGAGATAAGCCTGCCTGCTCGTGCCAAGCTACCAAGGGTGCGAGCGGGATTTATTTTAGAAGTGTATCCCCCTTACTCTGACTAGGAAGAAGGGTCCCTACTTGGACAAAGGTGCAAACCCTAGCCAACTAGAGAGCCCCATTTCTAACACTCACTCACACTGAACCCGTCTCACACAGTCAGCCTCACACTGAGCCCTTCTCACGCAGTCAACCTTACTCACATTGAGCCTTTCTCATGCAGTCAACCTCACTCACACTCAGCCCTACTCATGCAGTCAACCTCACTCACACTGAGCCCTTCTCATACAGTCAACCTTACTCACACTGAGCTCTTCTTACTCAACCTCACTCACACCGAGCCCTTCTTACATAGTCAACCTCACTCACACTGCGCCCTTCTCACACAGTCAACTTCACTCACACTCCGCCCTTCTCAAGCAGTCAATCTCACTCACACTGAGCCCTTCCCACAGTCAACTTCAATCACACTGAGCCCTTTTCACAGTCAACCTCACTCACACTGAGGTCCTCTCACACAATCAACCTCATTCATACTGAGCCCTACTCATGCAGTCAACCTCACTCACACTGAGCCCTTTTCATACAGTCAACCTCGCTCACACGGAGCCCTTCTCACGCAGTCAAGCTCACTCACACTGAGCCTTTCTCACTGAGTCAACCTCACTCACACTGAGCCCTTTACACAGTCAACCTCACTCAAACTGAGCCCTGCTCACACAGTCAACCTCACTCACACTGAGGCCTTCACACGCAACCTTACTCACACTGAGCCCTTCTCATACTGTCAACCTCACTCGCACTGAGCCCTTCTCACGCACTCAACCTCACTCACACTGAGCCCTTCTCATGCAGTCAACCTCACTCACACTGAACCCTTCTCATGCAGTCACCCTCACTCACACTGCACCCTTATGCAGTAAACCTCACTCACAATGAGCTCTTCTCACAGTCAACTTCACTCATACTGAGCCCTTTTCACAGTCAAGCGCACTCACACTGAGGTCTCCTCACACAGTCAACCTCATTCACACTCAGCCCTACTGACGCAGTCAACCTCACTCACACTGAGCCCTTCTCACAGTCAACTTCACTCACACTGAGCCCTTTTTACAGTCAACCTCACTCACACTGAGGTCTCTGTGAGAAGTTGGCCTGGTATATGCTGGTCACTAGTTAAAGTGGACACCTTGCACCAGTACAATTCAACTCTTATGGTAGATAGGTTTAAGACAACCTTTTTTAGAAAGCTACCCCACTTTTTTCTGATGTTTACACTGGTTTCTGGCTATAGTCTGGCTGGGTCCCTGCTAGTCAGGGCCCCAGCCTCTCTGTTCTCTCTAAACAACTTGGAGTGCATATTAGAATCACTAGTGATTGGATACTGTGGTACCTTATGAGCCCCTAGTATAATGGTACCTTAGGTACCAAGGGCATAGGAACTTCACAGGCCTATCAGGGGCTGAAGCATGTATTATGCCACCCCTGGGAAGCAGACTAAATCTGACACCACAGGCCTGCTACTGCAGCCTGGGTGAGGTAGTGTTAGCACTCCTCACTGAGGTATAGGTTCCCTATATCTCACCTTACACACATATAAGCCTATCAGTCACCCCTAAGGCAGGCCCTAGCAATCCTGAGGGCAGGGTGATTGGTTTTCCATGTGAGGGGGTGCCTCTGCCTGAGCAGGGCCCCTCTGCAGCCCTCAGAGTCTATTCTCTGTGGCTGTTTGTGGATGCGGTTAAACCATATACTCTTAAGTGCATTATAACCTAGCGGTAAATGCTAACTTTGGGATGGCTGCATCAAAACATGTTGTGTTTGGTGTCAAACGCCTTGGAATCATACCCCCACACCAGTAACTGGTGTGGGAGTATGATCTCACCCTTCTAGAGGGATAGACATGTACCTACTGTGTCTGAAAGAGCCTGGCATCACAAAATGGATGCCACCAGCACTGACACTGGGCTGCCCTCTTGCTGCTGACTGAAAATAGGCATCCTGTTACAGGGAGGTGTCACAACCTTTCAGACAGGATTTAGTTTATTGGGGCCGGGTGGATGCACTCTTAGAGTGCTTTGAAGTCCTGCACTGGGGGAGCAGTAGGCTCCTCTGCGCATATGCCAGCTCAAACTGGTTCAGGGGCTACCTGCCCCTGCTCTGGCACGAAACTGGACAAAGGGAAGTGGGTGTAACCACCCACTTCCCTGACCCTCCCAGAGGAGTGGTCATAGAGCTAGTCCCTCCCTTTCCTTTAGTATAAGATAGGGAAACCTTGCCATTGCAAACTAGATACCCCTAGACGACGCTCTACAAGAAGAATCCTGGACCTTTGATGTTCCACTACCTTTAGAAGACAGAAGAATCTCCCTTGGAGTCAAGGAGGGACTCTCCTGCTTGGCAGGGACAAAATTTTGAATCAATGGTTACAAACTTTCCCGACGGAGTCCGAAGACCCTGCAGCCTCAGAAGTAGATTTCCTGACTTCTCGACAGCCATTGTGAGTCCCTAGCAAACCTGAGGTGAGTGGACCCCACGAGTGACGAGGAACAGCAATACCCGGGTACCATGCACTATTGTCAAGTGCAACCCCTTTACGACGTTCTACGATCTTGTGCATTGGACAACGTATGGTCCAAGCCTCCAGCAGGCTTTTCCTTGAAAATCAGAGGCCTACCTCGTCCTGAGTGACCGTGGGCTCCTGTGAAGTGAATCCTCATGAGGCGTCTTCGTGATCCCTTGGCGGTTGGATTGTGGGTCCCCTGAAGACTTTTTCATCAAACCAAAGGGTTCCTCTGGTTGCTCTAGGCCTGCCTTGACTTACCCTTGCTGGGTGAGTCCCTCAGACCTTGCTGGTCTGCAACGCTGACTTTCTTCACATTCCACGAGACTTGCTGTTACCAAGGCTTGTTGGCTCCAATCCGGTTGTCGTCACCTCAGTAAGCTGCAGACTTCATGGCACACTCCGAATCCAGCTCCTGGTTGTCGTCGACACCTCCTGGGGCTCGTGGCTGAAGAGTCAAGACACCCGTGATCACCTGAAATCACCCGACTACTGTGGGCATCCAGCTTCCTGGCCCCGGGTCACTGGCAAGTGAATTTGAACACTGTCCCTTCTGCTTTCATGTCTTCTTTCTTCAGAATCCAGCCTTGGATTCCACCGGACACTTCTCCTGTCTTCACAAGTAGCAAGTCTTCTTTGGGTCCCATTGAAAACGACGCCGCGACCCGACACTAAAAGACACCTATGCACCCGGCTTCCCTGGGTGAGGTAACTCCAGCACTACGGTGCTCCTGTGTGTGTTGGCCCTTGAACTACTTACCCTGTAAGTGACTTGCTTGTTGACTCTACCAAAGTATCCTAAAACTTTAAAATTCCAACCGAGACTTGCTCCATTGAAGTCTATTGGGATCCGCGGCTGTGTTCTCACACTGCATGCGTCTCCCGTGGGTCCTTTACTTACCTGACTTGGGTGGATTAGTGAGGCCCCAGCGCTTCTGAAGACCTTAGGCCTTCTCCCTTCTCAAATCGTTCTTCTTATACCTCTTTTTTAGTATATGGTCTGGTACGCCCCTGGGGCCCCAGCCATATAAGTGCTTAATTTGTTTTGAAATGTTGATTTGTGCATATGTCCTTGACTTCAAATCTCATAAAGAGATTAGTAGAGTGTGTCTAGAAATAAATACATATATATTTGATATATATACCTGTGTGGTGTCCTTTCATTTAGTGATTCAAGAGATTATAAGGTAAAACAAGCTGCTTTACATTCCTCTGAGACTTAGCCTGAATATTGCTCTCCACAGCTGCCACTAGGATAGCTTTCTTTAAAAGGTTGTCTTAAACCTACTACCATACGAGTCGAATTGGACTGGTGCAAGGTGGCCACTTTAACCAGTGACCAGCATATGCCAGGCCAACTTCTCACACCTTCTCACACAGTCACCCTCACTCACACTGAGCCCTTTTCACAGTCAACTTCACTCACACTGAGCCCTTCTCACAGTCCTCACTCACACTGAGGTCTTCTCACACAGTCAACCTCACTCACACTGCGCCCTTCTCACAGTCCTCACTCACACTGAGCCCCTCTTACTCAGTCGACCTCACTCACACTGAGCCCTTCTCACAGTCTTCACTCACACTGAGCCCTTCTTACTCAGTCGACCTCACTCACACTGAGCCCTTCTCACAGTCTTCACTCACACTGAGCCCCTCTTACTCAGTCGACCTCACTCACACTGAGCCCTTCTCACAGTCCTCACTCACACTGAGCCCCTCTTACTCAGTCGACCTCACTCACACTGAGCCGACTCTTACAATTCTCTTTTCCAGCTCCTGTTTCTCACAAGCACTTTCACTTTTTCACGCTTCCTCTTACACAGGTGCACACACTCAAGGAGGGGCGTGGCTTTTATGGTCCCTAGCACCAGCTATAATATAGAAAGAACTTTATTGAAAATGACCCTGGTGAAAACAAAGTTGTCTTCCAGTTTGGGAAAATCCCCTTCGAGGCGCTGCTGTGGTCTGAAGAGAACCCCCTGGCAGGATTGAAGACTCGAATCAACGCAGTGACGACTGCAAGATGCAACTGACCGCAGCAAGTGAGTGTTGGGGCACTTTACGAATGACTAAAGTGCGAGTTTCGGAGGTTTCCAGTATTAAGAAGTTCACAGTAGGCCACGGTTATCTGTGCCAGCCCTGCCGAGCCACAGGTAAGTGACTATGCCCTGGACGGGCGGGCACACAGGTTTGGAGGCGCTGTGCAATCCCAGAGCCTGGGTGCCAGGGCCCCGGCGGTGGGAGTGGGTCTTATCCAAGGGCCCTGCGGGGCCCGTCCAGAGCTGCGAGCCCTCTGCAGGCAGACATGAGACACGACACAAAGCACACAGAAGCAGTACATCCACAGAGGCGGCGCTGCGCCGGCTGAACGTAACCGAGGCCCGCCCATCAATAAATACATTCAAAATCAAAAACATAGGGTGCTGCGAAGCAGATTTAAGAGGCGCTGCGCACTCTCCTCTTCAGCCAATCACCACCCCCTCCCCCTCCCCCCACTGATTGAACCCAAGTTCAAGGCGAGAGGCGGAGGTCAGAGGTCGAGGCCTCCCTCCTCATCCAGAGTGTGGCATTCCTTGTAATGAATGGCCTTCTAACAGTGCACACAAAGATGACTCCAGACGCCAGGAATGCAGCGTGCCCTGCTCCAGGGGTTTCCATGCAAACATCTGCTCAGATTGTGACATCACGTGACGGAGCAACAGCTGCAGCGATGGGGGCTTCTGCGGAGCTGCCATGGAATGTGAAAGAATGTGTGTCCATGGGCAGGAGGGGGGCATCAGAGGCCAGTACCACCCGCCGGGCAGCACAGGAGGCAGCCGAGCCCCGCCCCCTCCCCTGTGTGCCGGCGCCTCCTCTCACCAGCGCATCCTCTGACCTGCAGCAGGCGGGGAATGTAAACAAACAGACCCCTCCCCCTCCCATCCCCCTCGCCACAACAGGGAGGCAAGTGAGCTGCGTCACTGTGTGCTGTGGGAGAGCAGAGAACCATAGACAGACAAGAGCCACAGGCTGAGACAGAGACATGCAGATAGTGACCAATGGGCATCTCACAGGACAGGACACCACAGGCTGAGATAGAGACAGGCAGATACTGACCAAAGGGCATCTTACAGGGAAAGCGGTCACAGGCTGAGATAGAGACAGGCAGAAACTAGCCAATGGGCGTCTTACAGGAACAGAGACCACAGGCTGAGATAAAGACAGGCAGATACTGACCAGTGGGCCTCTTACAGGGAAGAGACTGGAGGCTGAGACAGAGGCAGGCAGAAACTTACCAATGGTCATCTTACAAGACAGGCGACCACAGGTTGGAGAAAAAGACAACCAGATACTGACCGATGGTCATCTGACAGAGCAAGAGACCACAGGCTGAGATAGAGACATGCATATTGTTGGAGGGAGGACCACCGGGGAGTCGGGGAGACTATTCCGGGGCACCTTCCTACCGCAAAGTTATAGCCGAGCGCCGCTGAGAAGCCCCCTTCGGGGAGGTCTTTCTCCTATGATCGCACTAGGCCCAGTAACACCACCACACAGGACTCAATATCAGTTGCTTGACTTGGTTCTTTATCAGCAGTAGTACGTTCAATATTTACAGTGGGATCGAGGGATCCAGTAAGAGTCTCAATGTCTGTTAGAGGGATAGGGTAGCGGGACAGTCTTAGTACCAACCAGGTACGGGAGGGCTCTGCGCCAGACCTGGAGTGCTGGTCTCAGAGCGGCTCGGACGTGGGGAGCCGCGCCGGTGTCTGCAGGGCTCGGGTGGTAGTTCCGCTTGGGTCGAGCCGCGACACAGTCAGCAGGGCTCCGGTGGTAGGTCCGCTTCGGTCGAGCCGCGACGAGGTCAGCTGGGCTCTGATGGTAAGGTTCAACAAGGTCGGGCCGCGACAGCGTCGGCAGGGCCCCAAAGGTTCGTGAAGCTCTTTAAGCACGGTGGAGCCGCGACGTCGTCAGCAGGGTTCAGAGTGTGGGTTCAGGATGAGTCTTCTTCCGTAGGGTCAGCCGCGATCCGATCAGCAGGGCTCTTGACTCCAGGATACAACTGTTGTCCTGTTGTCGGGTCGCCCCAGATATAGGACTGGAGCCCTTTGATGTCCGGACCCTTGCGCCCGGAGGGGGCGGAGGGGCCGGGTAGGGAGCGGCCAGACGCCCAGCAGGAGAGGCGCCAGGCCCCAGAGAGCTGTGGGGCGATCGCACCTAGGTGTGGAAGGACGGTTGGGGGTCCCATCGATACTGCCCTCCGCCGGGAGTGGGAAGGGTTCACGTGGTATCCCCCGGGCCAGGGGTTGGCGCCTCGATGTCGGGCCTCGCTGGGACAGAGGCCGGGTGAAGCGGGGTCACGCAGGTGGTCACTTGGAGTGACGTATAATCCAAAATGGAGGAGTCCCGAGGTGCATGGGACCTCGTGCGGCTTAGCGAGGGGGAACAGGACCATGCCACGAGGCCGGCTCCCACACGCGTCCCCCCCAGCTGAAGGCAGGGAGAGTCACCCATCTCCTTGGGGGTTCTCCTCGCCGAGGCAGAAGAATCTGGACAGGCCGTCAGCATTGGCGTGGTCGTTGCCGGGCCGGTGTTCCACAGTGAAGTCCATCCCTTGCAGCGAGATGGACCATCGCAACAACTTGGGGTACTCGCCCCGCATTTGCATGAGCCACCGCAAGGGCCGGTGGTCAGTTTGGACCCTGAAGTGGGTGCCGAAAAGGTAGGGCCGGAGCTTCTTGAGAGCCCATACCACGGCGAAGGCCTCCCGCTCGATGGTGCTCCACCTCTGTTCTCGCTGCAGCAGTCGGCGGCTGATAAAGGCCACAGGTCGGTCGAGGCCCTTGGCGTCCAGCTGGGAGAGGACCGCCCCGACCCCGTACTCCGAGGCATCGGTCTGGACTACAAATTCCTTGCTGTAGTCAGGGGCCTGTAGCACAGGGGCAGCGCACATGGCCGCCTTGAGGGCCTCAAAAGCGGTCTGACAGAGGGGCGTCCAGTGCACCGCCTTGGGCTGTTTCTTGGAAGTGAGCTCCGTAAGGGGGCCCACAATGCTGCCATAATCCTTGATGAATCGTCGGTAGTAGCCTGTGAGGCCTAGGAAGGCCCGGACAGCGGTTTGGGTTGCGGGGGGCTCCCACGCCTGGATGGCGTCGACCTTTAACTGGAGGGGCGCCACCTGGCCACTCCCCACCTGGTGGCCCAGATAGGTCACAGATCCTTGACCGATCTGGCATTTACTGGCCTTAATGGTGAGCCCGGCTCTTTGGAGAGCGGCCAGGACTTCCCCGAGGTGTCCTAGGTGCGCGGCCCAGTGGTCGCTGAAGACGGCAATGTCGTCGAGGTAGGCCGCACTGAAGGCTTCTAGTCCGGCCAGGACCTTGTTCACTAGCCTCTGAAAGGTCGCTGGGGCGTTCTTCATACCGAAGGGCATTACCCGAAAGTGGTAGTGCCCATCGGGGGTGGAAAAGGCGGATCGTTCCTGGGCGCCGGGAGTGAGCTTGATCTGCCAGTACCCAGCGGTGAGATCAAAGGTGCTTAGGTAGCGGGCGGCCCCTAAGCGATCGATCAGCTCGTCTGCTCGCGGCAAGGGGTGGGCATCGGTCTTGGTGACTGCGTTCAGGCCCCGGTAGTTGACACAAAACCTGAGTTCCGGGGCAGTGCCGGGGGCGTCGGCCTTCGGCACCAAGACCGGGCTGGCCCACGGGCTGTCGGATGGCTCGATGACTCCGAGGGCGAGCATCTTGGCGACCTCGGTCTGTATGCAGGCTCGGACTCTGTCAGGTACTCTGTAAGCGCAGTGTCGCACAGGGGGGCTGTCCCCAGTATCCACGTCGTGGACGCACCAGGGGGTCACCCCGGGCATGAGAGAGAAGAGGGCAGCAAAGGGGTGCAGCAGCTTCTGGCAGTCATGGCGCTGTTCTGGGGTCAGGGTGGCGGAGAGGCGGACGCCCTCCAAGGAGCCGTCTTGGCCCGAGGACCCCAGGAGGTCTGGTAGGGGCTCGGAGTCACTTTCGCCCCCATCGTCGGTAGCCAGCAGCAGGCTTAGTTCAGTTCGGGCAAAGTAGGGCTTGAGCCGGTTGGCGTGCAGGACCCGGAGGGGGTTCCTCGGGGACTCCATCTCGACCAGGTATGTGACGGGGCTCTTCCTCTCAACTACCTTGAAGGGCCCGGTGCACTTGTCCTGCAGGGCGCAGGGGTCCACGGGTGACATGACCCAGACTTGCTGGCCCGGCTCGAACTCGATGGTTGAGGCATTTTCGTCATACCAGCGTTTCATGTCTTCTTGGCTGGCTTCGAGGTTGGCTTCTGCCAGGGCCCGGAACTTCCGAGTCTGGTTCCGCAGGGTCAGGAGGTACCGGTAGACGTCGGGAAGGGCATCTTGGACTTGCGCCTCCCAGCCCTCCTTGACCAGGCTGAGGGGCCCTCGGACGGGGTGCCCATACAATAGTTCGAAGGGGCTGAAGCCCAGGGATTTCTGTGGTACCTCCCGATAGGCGAACAGGAGGCAGGGCAGCAGGACATCCCATCTCCTCCTCAGGGGCTCTTCCAGGCCCTTGATCATCCCCTTCAGGGTTCTGTTGAACCGCTCGACCAGTCCGTTCCCCTGGGGGTGGTAAGGGGTGGTGAATTTATAGGTGACCCCACATTGTTGCCAGAGGGATCTCATGTACTTTGAAATAAAGTTCGTACCCCTGTCGTTCACCACTTCTCGGGGGAACCCCACCCTGGAGAAGATGCCCATCAGGGCCCGACCCACCACTGGAGCTGACACGGTGCAGAGTGGGATGGCCTCGGGGTATCGGGTGGCGTGGTCGACCAGTACCAGGATGAAGCGGTGTCCCAGGGCGGTTCGGGGGTCGAGGGGCCCCACGATGTCGATCCCCACTCGTTCGAACGGGGTGTTGACGGTTGGAAATGGTTGTACGGGGGCTTTCACTCGACCCCCAGTCTTCCCGCTAGCTTGGCAGGTCGGGCAGGACCGGCAGTGATGGTCCACGTCTCTTCTCATTCGGGGCCAATAGAAATGGGTCACTAGGCGGCTGTAAGTTTTGTCCCGCCCGAGGTGTCCGGCGAGGGGCACGTCATGTGCCAGGTTCAGGAGGAACTCTCGAAATCGGAGGGGGACCACCAACACCCGGCCGGCCCCTAGTTCGGCGACTTTCTGCTCGCTATACAGTAAATCATTGTCCCAATAGACCCAGTGGGTTCCCGTGGGGTCCCCCGCAGCCTGGGCAGCCGCTTGCTGTCGGGCCCCCTCGAGGGACGGGCAGGCCTTCTGCTCTTGCTGGAATTGTTCGCGGGTGGGGCCCCCGTCGTGGCGCCACTGGGCCAGCTCGGGGATCTCGCTGAGGGAGGCGGCCTCGTCGGTAGAAAGTTCGGATGGCCCGGCCTCCTCGTCAGGTTCCTCCGTGCCGGAGGAGGGTGATAGTTCGGGGCCCGTCGGCTTGTCGGGGGCCGTGGCAGCAGCTGGTTGGGCGGTCATGGACCGGGTGGTGGCGCAGGCCCACTCGGGCAGTCCTAGCATCCCCAGATGCTCTCGGCGTTCCACCTGGGCCCAGGGGGAGCTCTCTAGGTTATTCCCCAGGAGGCAGTCCACCGGGGCGTCGTCGCGGACAGTTACTTTTAGGGTGCCGGACACTCCTCCCCACTCGAGGGGGATCCTGGCCATCCGGCACATGCTCTCGGTGATGTCCGCGGTCCGGACAGGGCATAGGACATGCGGCAGGATTTGTTCTGGGGTCACCAGGTGGCAGCGGACAGCTGTCACACTGGCCCCAGTGTCCCGGAGGGCCTCGGCCCGTCGTCCATTGATGGTGACCCACTGTTGGTACTTCTGGGTGTTGCTTGGGATGGCAGCTCGGGGCACCATTTCTCGGGAGCCCAGGCATACAAGCGACATGGCAGCTGGTTCCCACTCGGGGGACCCGCTGTCGTGGTTTTCCTCCTCGTCTTCTCCCTCCCCCAGGGCTGCGGCGGCTATTTGCCGGGGAGGGGGCCCAGCGGTCCCGTTCCGTCGGTTCACGGGGCAGGCCGGGTCGCTCGCATAGTGGCCGGTCTGCTGGCAGCCGAAGCAGGTCACTGTCGGTCGTGGTCCAGGCCGTGCGATAGGGGTCCTCCTTCGGCCCAGGGTCGGGGACGTGTGGTTGGTGGCTTGGCCTCGTGGCGGGCTTCTGGGCGGCCCGGCCGGGAATTCTCGACTGCGGTGGGACCCCCCTCCTCCGCCTCGCTGGCGGGGAGGTCCCGTGGTACTCCGTTGGTAGTCCCCCACGGGGTTCCGGGGGACCCGGGTGTTGACCCATCGGTCTGCTTCGGCGGCGAGCTTCCGGGGCTCGGTCAGTTTACTGTCCAGGAGGTGTTGCCTTAGTTCAACAAAGCAGTTGTTGGCGAGGTGCTCCCAGACAATGAGGTCGAACAGTTCATTGTATGAGGTGACCTTGCTTCCTTTTATCCATCCTTCCAATGCTCGGCTGAAGAAGTCCACGTATTCGACCCACGTGGTACCGGGGAGCTTCTTGCAGTCCCGGAAGCGCTGCCGGTACATCCCGGCTGATAGTCCGTAGCGTGTGAGTAGGGCTTCTTTCATGTGGTCGTATGATGTCATCACCGCGTCGGGGAGTTGCAGCAGGGTATCCCGGCCCTCGCTGAGGAACCTCCACCATAGGCCGGCACCCCAATCCTTCCGGGGTACCCGATGGGAGGTCATGGCTACTTCGTACGCTCGGAACCATTGCTGGATGTCGTCATTTTTATAGTACTCCTTGACGACATCCTTGGGGATGTGAACCTTTGGCTTGGTCAGTGGCAGAACGTCCCGGGCTCCGGGGGTGCTGGTCTCCCCCGTTTTAGATTTTAGTTCAAGTTCCTTGAGGCTCCTCTCGTGCTCGAGGGTTAGCCGTCCCTCCTCTAGTTCCCGATGCCGTTTCTTTTCCTCGATTTCCTCTTGCAGCCGTAGTTGCTCCAAGGCTATTTTCTTCTCCGCCAGTAGGAGCTCACCGTCCAGCCGGAGTCGGGCGAGGTCCATTTCGTGTGTCCGGACCCTCTCCCGTTGTCGCATTTCTTCGTGGGAAAGGCTGGTTTCTGGGACGGTTCGCCCCCCATCTGTCGGGGTTGGGGTCGGCAGGTTTCCGTCCCGGGCCGAGGTCCCTTCGGCTCGGGGTGGAGTGGTCTCGGGTTCTGCCCAGGCTTTCAGGGCTTTCTGCATTTCTTCCTTGGTGCCCAATCCTGTGGTTGGGATCCCTTTGTCCTTGCAGAATTGTTTCAGTTCTTTGTGGGTGTATTCTTCCAACCTTTCCGGCTAAAAGGTTGCGGCCACGGTTGCCTCTTGGCCGTCCATGGTTCCCTTTTCTTTTTCCGTCTGGTTAGGTAGTGGGTGCGTTACTTGCCTGTACGATTGCGTCTGGCTCGGATCTCGTCGCTGGCCACCAAATGTTGGAGGGAGGACCACCGGGGAGTCGGGGAGACTATTCCGGGGCACCTTCCTACCGCAAAGTTATAGCCGAGCGCCGCTGAGAAGCCCCCTTCGGGGAGGTCTTTCTCCTATGATCGCACTAGGCCCAGTAACACCACCACACAGGACTCAATATCAGTTGCTTGACTTGGTTCTTTATCAGCAGTAGTACGTTCAATATTTACAGTGGGATCGAGGGATCCAGTAAGAGTCTCAATGTCTGTTAGAGGGATAGGGTAGCGGGACAGTCTTAGTACCAACCAGGTACGGGAGGGCTCTGCGCCAGACCTTGAGTGCTGGTCTCAGAGCGGCTCGGACGTGGGGAGCCGCGACGGCGTCTGCAGGGCTCGGGTGGTAGTTCCGCTTGGGTCGAGCCGCGACACAGTCAGCAGGGCTCCGGTGGTAGGTCCGCTTCGGTCGAGCCGCGACGAGGTCAGCTGGGCTCTGATGGTAAGGTTCAACAAGGTCGGGCCGCGACAGCGTCGGCAGGGCCCCAAAGGTTCGTGAAGGTCTTTAAGCACGGTGGAGCCGCGACGTCGTCAGCAGGGCTCAGAGTGTGGGTTCAGGATGAGTCTTCTTCCGTAGGGTCAGCCGCGATCCGATCAGCAGGGCTCTTGACTCCAGGATACAACTGTTGTCCTGTTGTCGGGTCGCCCCAGATATAGGACTGGAGCCCTTTGATGTCCGGACCCTTGCGCCCGGAGGGGCCGGGTAGGGAGCGGCCAGACGCCCAGCAGGAGAGGCGCCAGGCCCCAGAGAGCTGTGGGGCGATCGCACCTAGGTGTGGAAGGACGGTTGGGGGTCCCATCGATACTGCCCTCCGCCGGGAGTGGGAAGGGTTCACGTGGTATCCCCCGGGCCAGGGGTTGGCGCCTCGATGTCGGGCCTCGCTGGGACAGAGGCCGGGTGAAGCGGGGTCACGCAGGTGGTCACGTGGAGTGACGTATAATCCAAAATGGAGGAGCCCCGAGGTGCTTGGGACCTTGTGCGGCTTAGCGAGGGGGAACAGGACCATGCCACGAGGCCGGCTCCCACGCATATTCTGACCACTTGTCATCTTACAGGGCAAGAGACCACAGGCTGGAGAGAGAGACAGGCAGATACTAACTGTGAGAAGTGGGCCTGATATATGTTGTCCACTAATTATAGTGGGCACCTTGTATCAGTCCAAACAACCCTTTATGGTGATAGGTTAAAGACAACCTTTATTGAAAGCTATCCTAGTGGTAGCTATGGAGAGCAGCCTTCGGGCTAACTCTTGAAGGAATGTAAAGCAGCTTGTTTTACCAGTCTATAATCTCTTGAATGATCAAATGAAAGGACAACCACACCAGGTATATATTTAAAATATATGTATTTAAGATAAAACACACCCCTCTAGTCTCTTTATGAGACTGGAGTTCGAAGGTCTTAATTTACAAGTTAGCAATCAACAGTAATAGCACAAATACACGTTTGGGCCCTAAGGGCGTACCAAACCATACACCAATAAAGTGGTATAAGAACCACGACTGAACTAGACACAAGGCCTAGAGCCTGTAGAATCGCTGGGACCCCAAGGAACCACCCAAGGTAGTGACACAGTGGACCCACGGGGGCCGTGTGCAGTGTGTTAACACAACCGCGGGTTCCCGTTAGCTT
Source organism: Triturus cristatus (assembly GCF_964204655.1). Lineage (NCBI taxonomy): Eukaryota > Metazoa > Chordata > Amphibia > Caudata > Salamandridae > Triturus > Triturus cristatus. Next base: position 1,208,548,985 of record NC_140584.1, on the reverse strand, counting down.
CTATGGGCAATGTCGCGGTTGGAAATTTAAAGATTAGGGACACTTAGAATCGAGTCAGGACCAAACCCTTTTGGACTTAGGAAGTTCTAGGGCTATCACCCACAGGAGCACCGGAGTACTCGTGTTACCTCACCCAGGGAAGCCGGGTGCATAGGTGTCTTTTGGTGTCGGGTCGCATCGTCGATTTCAATGGAAGCTGTCGAAGAAGTACTGCTGCCGTGAAGAGGAGAAGTGTCCGGAGTGATCCAAGCCTGGATCTAGGATGGAAGGAACCTGAAAGCAGAGGGGACAGAGTCTGGGTCACTAGCCAGTGACCAGGGGCACGATGGACCAATGCCCACAGATGTCGGGTGCTTCAGGTGAGTTGACGGGTGACTTGACTCTTCAGCCACGAGGTCCAGGAGGCGTTGACAAAGTCCATGAGCCGGATTCGAGCTATCCCACGAAGTCTGTCGAGTGCTGCAATGTCGGCAACCAGGATGGACCCAACAAGCCTTGGCAACGGCAAGTCTCGTGGAAAGAGAAGAAAGACGTCGGTGCACACCAGCAAGGTCCGAGGCATTTATCCAGCAAGGGTAAGTCAGGGCACATCTGGAGCAACCATGAAAACCCAAGCAGAAGAGGAGTTGCCTTCGTGGGGACCCACTAGCCAACGGGCTAGCGATCGCGAAGGAGCCTCAAGCGGTCGCACTGGAACCCGGCCCACGGGTCACTGGGGGGGTGGAGGCCAGAGATCTTCAGTGCAGTCAGTGCTCAAGGCTAGGGCTACTTGGAGCCCAAAGCAGAACTTCAAGGATAAATAGGAAGTCGATGTACCAGCAATAGTACGTGGATCACAGGGGTCAGGGTTCCTCATCACCCACGATAGCCACAGGCCTCAGCTTTGCTGTGGACTCAGGGTAGCCTCGGAGAAGTCAGGAAATCTACCTCTGGTGATGCAGACACTTCGGCGTCCAACAGGAGCTTTGGTATTTCAGACCGTACAGTTGCTTTTTTGGTGCCTGCCAAGCAGGGGAGTCACTCCTTGACTCCAAGGGAGATTTCTTCAGTCTTCTAGTCAGGATAGAACATCGAAGGTCCAGGATATATATTGCAGAGTTTCGTCCAGGGTAATCTAAAGTCGCAAGGACTGGGTTCCCATACTTATACTAAATTTGGGGGTTGGACATACTCTAGGGACCCACCTATGGGAGGGTTTGGAGAGAGGGGTGGTTACATCCATTTCCTTTGTACAGTTTCGCGCCAGAGCAGGGGCAGGTAGCCCCTGCAACCGGTTTGAACTGGACTATGCACAGGGACACCAAGTGTGCCCCCAGTGCAGGATTTCAAAGCACCAGAGAGTGCTCCCGCCCATCCCCAATACACATCTGCCTGTCTGAGGAGGTGGTTACATCTCCCTTCGACAGGAAACCTATTGTACAGGCCTCCCCTGCCGGAGTTTCGGTCAGCAGCAGGAGGCCAGACCTGTGTCTGTGGCAGAGGCATCCATTTTGTGATGCCAGGGCTGTAAAAAGTCCTACCGGGTTGGACCAGTGTGAACATGTCTCTCCCTCTAGAAGGATGGAATGCTATCCCCGCCGCCAGAACTGGCGGGGGGGGGGGGGGGTAGTATTCCAAAGCGTTTGACACCAAACACGACATGTTTCTGTGTAGCCATCCCAAAGTTAGCATTTACCGCGAGGATATAATGCACTTAAGAGTATATGGTCAGGCTGCACCACAAACAGCATCATTGGAGGTACTCTGAATGCTGCAGAGGGGCCATGCTCATGCAGGGGCACCTTCTCACATAAAGACCAAGCACTCTGCATTCAGGATTGTCAAGGCCTGCCATAGGAGTAACTTATAGGTTTTATATGTGTGTGCAATGGTAGTGATATAGGTAGCCTATACCACTGTAAGGGGTGCAAGCACCACCTTACCCAGCCTGCAGTAGCAGACCTGTGGTGTCATTTTGGAGTGCTTCCCAGGGGTGGTATAATACATGCTTCAGCCCCTGGTAGGCCTCTGAGGTACCTATGCCTAGGTACATAGTATACCATATACAAGGGGCTTATAAGGCACTCCAGAATCCAATTGGATATTTACCTAATGTACATGGAAACCATTTTAGAGAGGAAGCAGCTAGGCTGGGTTCCTGATCAGCAGGGCCACAGCCAGACTAAGGTCGAAAAACAGCGAAACACCAGCAAAAAGTGGGGGTACCCATGTGAAGCAGATCGTACTCTCCTACACTAACCAATGGGCATCTCAATGAGACCACAGGCTGAGTTAGGGACAGGGAGACACAGACAGATGGTCATCCTACAGGACGAGAGACCACAGGCTGAGATAGAGTCAGGCAGACACAGACTGATGGTCATCCTACAGGACAAGAGACCACAGGCTGAGTTAGGGACAGAGAGACACAGACTGATGGTCATCCTACAGGACGAGAGCCCACAGGCTGAGATAGAGTCAGGCAGACACAGACTGATGGTTATCCTACAGGACGAGAGACCACAGGCTGAGATAGAGTCAGGCAGACACAGACTGATGGTCATCTTACAGGCAAGAGACCACGGGCTGGAGACAGAGACAGACAGATACTGACCAATGGGCATCTTACAGGACAAGAGACCACAGGCTGAGATATAGACAGGCAGATACTGACCAATGGGAATCTTACAGGACAAGAGACCACAGGCTGAGATATAGACAGGCAGATACTGACCAAGGGGCATCTTATAGGACAAGAGACCACAGGCTGAGATGAATGTATGACGTTACAACGCAAACATTTACAGCAAATGCCCTTACAACACAGTTTTTACATCGCAACATCCATTACAACGCATGATTTTACATCGCATGCCATCACAACTCATTTTTAGAAACTACATTTACAACGCATTCCATTACAACGCATTTCATTACTAAGCATACCATTACAACTCATATTACTTTTAGGGCAACAGTAGGGTAAGTGTTGGAAAGTGTAGGGGTGAAAATTACTATTCCCACTCCAGTGAGAGCAACAGTAGGGTAAGTGTTGTATAGTGTAGGGGTAAAAATTACTATTCAAACTCCAGTGAGTGCAACAGTAGGGTAAGTGTTGGATAGTGTAGGGGTAAAAATTACTATTCCCCATTACTTATCTTATATTGCTTTGTAATGGCATGCGTTGTACTGATATGCATTGTAATGACATGCGTTGTAGTGACATTCGATGTAATGGCATGCGATGTAAAGGATGTTGCGTTGTAATGACTGCGTTGTAAAGGTTGTTTCCCGCTGGGATAGAGTCATGTAAATACTAACAGACTGTTGGTTATCTTACAGGGACAGAGGCCACAGGCTGCAGATAGAGACATACAGATCGATACTGACGGGTGGCTCTTACAGGGCGAGAGACTACAGACTGGAGAAAGGGACAAGCAGACACAGACTAACAGAGTGCCTAACATGTGGGCAGTATTAGTTGTCCTTGGCTACAATAGTTTCTTTGGTTTCTTAACTGATCAGAGATACAGGCAGAAAACCGGATGGTGGTATTGGTAGAAAAGTGACTCCGAGTGAAAGGCCTTTTGGCACCCAGATTACCGCCCTAGAACTAGAAACAAGCACCGTTCAACACAGAATGGAGGTAGGTGAATTCTCAGTTCTCTCTTTTCCGTTTATGTAAGAAGGGCTGGATAGCTTTATGTATTGATCGATCATGATCATTGAGAACCTATTTTATATACTTAATTTTTGTTTATAAACTGTAAGTGCCTCATATATGTAAGAGGTCGAGTGCTTTTTCTAATCCATTCCGCTCTTTTTTCTTATCGAACTTGTTTCCCCTTTTAAGCTCTGACTGACCAGCAGAGAATTCCCTATCAATAATTTTATCTTCGACTTCTTGCTCTGGATTATTACAGATATCAGAGCCGTTGTCATTAAGGAATGTTTAGGGAAACAATAGGGTTGCTACAGAATTGATTGTTGCAAATAACCATGGATAAATCTTTACATCCATTTTATTTCACTTTTATTCAGGATTGAAACCTGTTTTTATATTCTAAAGAACAACCTGCACAGAACCTCACCTTACTATATATTAGGTGAGTAGAAGGTATTGAGATTTTTGAATTAATGAATACGAGCATGAATGTATAGTCGGGCTACTTGTTGGTGGTCTATGTATTCCAGTCTTGATGGACCTCACTAGACAATTACCCTAAGTTTTAAAAAAAAATAGAAAATTCTATAGGAAGTAAGGTTCTCTATACATAGATTCTGTTTATATTTTGATTGCTTGGTTGAAAAATGTAAAACATTGATTATTTTATAATGTTCTGTAATGAATTATGTTTCATATTATATGTGATCTGAGCTGATATTTGTCCTTTTTATACAGGATTAATGATACAGAATAATGCTTTGTAAATCATTAGGAGGGTCTATATATTCCTATTTGTCCTGAAGAAGGTGATTGTATCTTTCTTTACCCACCGAAACGCGATGACGCCTACTTTTGTTAAATTTGAGGAAGATATTGTTGTAGGTTAAAGAACTCCCAAGACAACATGCTTTCTGCTGGCTCACATAAATTAACTCTTGCTGATGACAAATGTGTATGTTTTATGTGTGAAATTCCCTCTTTTTTGAGTTAAAAGATTTTCTGTCTTGTTTTTAACTGATTTTATTGATGGCTTTTATGAAATGTATGAATATTAAAATTTGATAAACATGATGATCATTAATTGTCAGGTCGTCCCTTTAAAAGACTGGTATAGAGGACTGTATGACTCGTAGGAAGGTGGTGTATGAGAATATATGAATGTATGGTGTTCTCCAAGAGAATTTATTTCTGATAATTGAAACTATTAAAGTAATGCAACTTTTAGAAAGTTGCTATTCTGTGACTCAGCTAGTCCAGTAGCCTCACACGGGCCAACAGACAGCTTTCTGCCCTCCTGGGGAGTCATGTGAATGATTCCCCAGCTTGGAAACAATAGCAGCCTACTACAGGGAGAGGTGTCACCTCCTCCTTGCCGGAATTCACTCAGGGTGTTAGTCCAAAAGGCAAGCATCAAAGGCGAAGCCGCCTTTGATGGGCAAATGGCAATAACACTCCAGAAGGGCTGCCCTTTGTTCAGGGAGACAGGCTGGAGACAGGGACAAAGGGGGAAGACCAGTGTGCAAACTGATTTTCTGTAGGAGTGTGGCTTCTCGGTAGCCACAGTTTTAGGGTGGGCTACCAAGCTCCTAGCATCCGAGGAATGGTGCAGGAATCTTGGAAGTGGTCTGAATAGTGCACTCTGGGATAGTTCGGTGCCAAAGATTGCCAGAAAGTCGTCAGCAAGAGGGAGGGGAACTGGTAGCCAATTGTCCCCTCAGGGCAGTTTCCCGGGATATGTTTGGCACCCCTGGCACCCTTAACCTCAGGTAACAAACTGGAAAAAAGGACTGAAAAAGTACTGCTCTGCTGCCCGCTGGACTGCACAGAGAAAGGCTGCACCTTCTGCTGGACTGCACCTACTGCACCTTGGGTTAGCAATGTTAGGACTGTGCCTGTGACCCCTGACTCAGGAACTAGCCCTCTCCTGGCCCCAGACCAAAGCTGTGACTTCAAGGGTCAGTTGCCTGCCCTCTGGAATAGGGCATTAATGCTGAAGAAGCCCAAACTGGCAAGTTGACAGCCACTTCAGAAGAATTTCCACTGACTGCCACTGGGAGCCCAAGAAGACTGATCCTCAATGGCCAAATGTTGTACCCAAATCTGCATTGGTCCCTCAAGAGGGACACCAGCCCGCACCAAAGGATTTTGCAAGGACCACTGTACACGGAGACCAGCCGCCCAGCTGCAGCTGGCCTTCTATGATCTCAAAGAGGACTTCGAAGTACCCCCAACCTCCTTGGCCAAAGTCACGCCACATGATCAGTGGACCAAGAAATCACTACAAAAGCACCCCTATCGACTGCATAGCAACTGGAGTATCTTTGAGCATCTTTCCATCCTGTATCCTCAGCATATGGGCAACCTTATTAAAATCTATGGTAGTCGTGCTGTAAAGTTTGGAACTAGATTGGAAAACGCTCTGGTAGCCAAATCCACCCCATTCTCCCCCTCACCCCAGACCTTCTTCCTGTCAGATTTAGTTCCCCAACCCAGGACAGAGTAGCCAAACGAACTTTTACAAACTTGCTTGCTAACTTTTGATTGACCAAATGCTTGTTTGCAGTTGAATTCAAAGTGATAAACCTCTTTAAAATCTGTATTTTTGGAACCCACTGGTGTATTTCTCTCATCGAGGACTCTAAAAATTCATAAAAATGTAATCTAGTTTTATAAATTGGTGTTGTGTTTCTTTTGTGTTGTGTGGCTCTCTCATTTTGTTGTTTGGTGCTTTTAAATGCTTTACTCTAGTTCGTTTTCAAGCCTTGCTGCTCGAAGCCATAGATACCCCAGGGTGAAGCTTATGGTTGTGCAAATGAGCCTGACTGGACCCGAGACACTTTTTGTGAGTGTATGCCACTGTAAGGCTGCACAACCATACCATGTAATGCACCACAATCCTCACATAATTTAAACAAGCACATTTGTGAATAGCATCACTAGAAACATTTGTGCCAAACACAGTGTTTTAAAGGATACTGAATAACTAACCTGGGCCAAAGTTTCCTGGGATTTGAAGATCATTTTTGTAAATCTCAGGTGGGGGGGTCACTGTTGGGGAATAACTCTTCCATATATATGTTACAGATCCATAGCCATTAATTCAAACGATTCTTTGTGTGCTTCCTCTACGTCCTGTTGTATTCTAAGATATCGCCGGGCTAGCTCCTGCTCTGTAGGAGGTAGAACTTAGCTGCAGAAATTGAATGAATGCTCTTATTACACAATTGCCGTCCCATGGAGCAAAAACACTGAAGACAACACACTAGTATCTCTATTGCTAGAGAGTCACCCAATACTGCTCTTCAACCATCCTGTTGGTAGCCAGGAGTAATCATCCGAATCTGTCATTTTCTCTGCTCCACTGAATATTTGAACCCCATGCTTAATGTGTGCCACATCCCTTGCTATGTTTCCACTTCTATTTAAAAAATAACACCAAGAGGAATTCAGTGAAACACGAGGGGCAGATTTACAAGCCCCTTGCGTCACTTTTGCGCCGCCGTTGCGTCACTTTTGTGACACAGGTGCGACGTAAATGTTGCGGCCCATTTACAACGTGACGCATCTAGGGAGATGTGTCACATTGTAAAGCCCTGCGTCACATTATACCTGCGTCAGGTATAATGTATAAAGGGTGGGCGTTCCCATGCAAAAAGCCATGTAGAACTAACGCAGCAAAATCTACAAGATTTCACTGCGTCACTCTATGCCTTCACTGCGTCAAAATCCCTACACCTGCTCAGTCCAGGCGTAAGGATTGACGCAGGGATTTTTGAATGGGACTCACCCATCTATTGTGGTGCATTGCTGGAGTTGCATCACTTTCATGAGCAACTCCAGCAATGCTTCACTTTTGCGCCAACAGATGCGTCATAATGTCTGTTGCATCTGTTAATCCTTGCGTCATCGAGCACTGTATTGTAAATACAGCGCATCCATGGTGGCACAAGGATATTTGTCGCTGACGCAAGGAAACTGACGGATCTATGTAGATGCGTCAGTTCCTTATAAATCTGCCCGCAGTCCTTATTGTTGTAGTGTCAAGAGGTCAAGTGCAGTTTTATATTGAATATTGATGGCAGCCACTGAATTAATCTCCACTTGCAACTGCTGAAGTGCATCTCTTGAATGCTGTAGGTAGCTCAGCAGACATGGTGTCGTGTAGTTCCTATATAACTATACAGAATCTGTGCGTTCAGATAACATAAACTGTGGGACTGGTGGCAGACTGGTTCCGAGCACCCCCACCGGATACGTTAGCCTGTCTGTATCAGCTAGCTCACAGTGCCACTAGAATCTCTTAGCGGGAAGAGAATAGTTCTTGGCAACCTCAGAACATGACAATCCTGATCCCTCAGAATCGTGGAAACAATATACTACTTTTCGCTCAGTGACTCGTGCTCACTTAGTTTGTCTCAGAGATACCCAGAAGGAACATACTGGGCGATTGTCAATAAGGATTAAATGAACAGTTGTTATTCTAGTGTAGAATAGAGGAGCTGCAACAACCATTAGACAGTAGCAGATATAAATGATTAGAAACACTAAGAAAGTAAATGGATGGTATAGCTCTTCCATTTCATGATAATCATAAATACATCATAAATACATACAAGTATATGAAACACATGATAAAAGGTGCGTACTCCTACGATGCCTCCCTAACTAGATGTACCTAAATGTACCTAGCATCTATGTTGGTGTTATGCCAAGAATCCCTCTAGGATCTAGTCCACCCCATTATATGAGAATTAGAAAATGTGGGAACCTGTCCTGGTCTCCAGTTGGACACCCCGCGAGGGATGTTAGACCACTGCTAGCTGGAACGTCTGCATGCAGGAACCTCAGCGTCTCTGGTCAGGGTGTTAGCCGGGAAGTCTCGGTCTCCTCTGTCCTACCTTGCTGTGTTACTGTGTCGGCCTAAAGGATGACGTTGGGCCTGAACTTTATACAGAGATATTATACAGGGGATGTCAGTCCTGCTGTCAGTCCTGCTGTCAGTCCTGCTGTGCTTCCAAGAAGCCTCATGCATAATGTATGAGATTCAAACTAGGGAAAAACGCGCGTTCTGAATGCAGTGTCGTATCTAGGTAAAAGGTCAGTCCCTAAGAACCGTTATGTATGTAATGTAGGGAAGGATATAGGTGAAAGATTGCAACGTGACCTGCACCTATATAGGGTACCCATATGGAATATAACAATACTAACACGGGCCAATTCTAAATCATGAATAACACTCCTGAACCCTGTAGTAAGAAATATCATAATTCAATTGTTCTAAAATTGTCCTTTAAATTTTCTTCATTTTCATCTTCGCATGCATCCAGCAATATTTTCATTTCTGTAGCCAACACGTGTTTCGTCATTGAGGTACATCAACCAATGACTTCCTCAGGACTAACACAAATTCCAATATTGCATATTTGAGGGACAATCCACAGTAATGGTAGGATCTAGCATCTAATGTATCAGTTCATCAGACTCATCTTCAGTGCCAATGTCACTCATGTAAAGTGAGTATATCAAATACAGGAGAGCAATACAACTCATGTCGAAACGCCGATAACATTAGGATATAGATACTGGATACTACCATTACTGTGGATTGTTGGATAATTATTTGTTATTGTGAAGAGTTTCGCTTTCCTGTGTTGGAGTGTGGTGGCCATTCCATCTCCTTCGAGCACCGTACATGTACACCGGGAAACCCTGTTGGGTAACTGCGCGCTTTACAAATGCAATAAATAAATAAAATAGAGTGGTGCTTGCAGACTGATTTGAATAACGCAGTGTATCTTCTTGACTTTGATGAATGATGCACTGTTCTCATCAGCGTTCTTTAGTGTATTACAGCATTGTGTGTCGGATGAATTCAGTATCATGAGAGAGGTACTCATAGAGTCATGGCACATGGTCTCCACAGCGATGCCTGGCAGGACACCGTTGGGTTTTTGTAATATTTGGTGCAGCTTGATTTTGATGATCCGTTATTGTGAGAAGTTGGCCTGGCATATGCTGGTCACTAGTTCTAGTGGACACCTTGCACCAGTACAATTCGACTCTTATGGTAGATAGGTTTAAGACAACCTTTTAAAGAAAGCTATCCTTGAGCCCTTCTCACCGTCACTCTCACTCACACTGAGACCTTCTCACAGTCAACCTCACTCACACTGAGCTCTACTCACACAGTCAATCTCACTCACACTTCGCTCTACTCACGCAGTCAACCTGACTCACACTGAGCCCTTCTCACTCAACCTGACTCACACTGAGCCATTCTCATGCAGTCAACCTCACTCACACTGAGCCCTTTTCACAGTCACCCTCACTCTCACTGTGCCCTTCTCACAGGCAACCTTACTCACACTGAGCCCTTTCCACAGTCAACCTCACTCACACTCAGCCCCACTCACACAGTCAACCTGACTGTGAGAAGTTGGCCTGGCATATGCTGGTCACTAGTTAAACCAGTCCATTTCGACTCTTATGGTTTAAGACAACCTTTTTAAGAAAGCTATCCTAGTGGTAGCTGTGGAGAGCAGCCTTCAGGCTAAGTCTTTAGAGGAATGTAAAGCAGCTTGTTTTACATTATAATCTCTTGAATCACTAAATGAAAAGACACCACACAGGTATATATATAAAATATATATGTATTTATTACTAGGCACACGCTGCTAATCTCTTTATGAGATTAGAAGTCAGGAACATATGCACAAATCAACGTTTCACAATAAGTTAAGCACAAAATATGGCTGGGGCCCTAGGGGCGTACCAGACCATATACTAAAAAAGAGGTTTAGGAAAGTCGAGTTGCAAGGGGACAAGGCCTAGGGCCTGTAGAATCACTGGGGCTTCACTAATGCAGCAGAGGCATTTAAGTAAAGGACCCACGGGAGACACGTGCAGTGTGAGAACACAGCCGCGGGTTCCCTATTGATTTCAATGGAGCAAGTCGCGGCTGGATTTTTAAAGTTTAAGGGTACTTCGGGGAAGGCAACAAGCAAGCCACTTACGAGGGCCAACACACACTAGGGCACCGGAGTGCACGAGTTACCTCACCCAGGGAAGCCGGGTGCATAGGTGTCTTTTGGTGTCGGGTCGTGTCGCTGTTTTCTATAGAGACCAAAGAAGATTTGCTGCTTGCGAAGACTGAAGAAGTGTCCGGTGGAATCCAAGGCTGGATTCAAGAAGAAAATGACCTGAAAATTGAAGGGACAGTGTTCACAGTCACTTGCCAGTGACCCGGGGCCCGGAAGATGGATGCCCACAGAAGTTGGGTGATTTCAGCTGATCAAGGGTGTTTTGACTCTTTGCTCACGAGGACCAGGAGGCATCGATGATGACCAGGAGCTGGATGCGGAGTGTCCCACAATGTCTGCAGCTTACTGAGGTATTGGCAACCGGATTGGTGCCAACAAGTCTTGGCAACAGCAAGTCTTGTGGAAAGTGAATAAAGTCAGTGGTGCAGACCAGCAAGGTCTGAGGGACTCACCCAGTGAGGGTGAGTGAGGACAGGCCTGGAGCAACCAGAGGAGCCCTTTGGTTTGATCAGAAAGTCTTCAGGGGACCCACAAGCCAACGGAGGGACTAGCTCTATGACCACTCCTCTGGGAGGGTTAGGGTAGGGGGTGGTTACACCCACTTCCCTTTGTCTGGTTTCGCGCCAGAGCAGAGCAAAAAACGATGGCTTTAGGCCCAGATCTCTGTACTGGGGTGAATGTATGACATTGTTCTGCATTCTGTCCATCAATTGTTGTTTTTGCATTTGTCACTCCGAGTGGGACGTGTATGCTCAGACGTGAGTCCCTTGCTCTCCATGCCACTGGAATCAAGCTATCCTGGCTGAAGAGGGGTGAAACCCCGAAACCGGTCCTAGGATGCTTGTTTCCAGTCCAGGGAGGACCTGGCTTGGCAGTTCGGGCTGGACTGTTCCCATGAGGCACAGGGTCAAGACTGATTTGCAAATGGCTGGGTTCAAACTGGAATGGCATGGTGAGCAAAAAACCGATGGATTTAGGCCCAGATCTCTGTACTGGGGTGAATGTATGACTGTTGGACCCGGCCTCGTGGCGTGGTCCTTACCCCCGTGGATTGTGCCCGTTCCCCGCCCCGGCCTTCACGGGCCACCCTTCCGAACTGCACCGAGACCCCTCATCCCGAGCCGCACGAGGTCGCATACCCCTCGGGGCTCCGCCATCTTGTTGGCATCCACGTGACTCTGTGCGCCAGCCGGCGTGACCCCGCTCAACCCGGCCTCAGCCCCAGCGATGCCCCGACATCGAGGCACCAAGAACTGGCCAGGGGGTGCCACATGAACCATTCACCGCCCCCGGCGGAGGACAGTATCGATGGGACCCCCAACTGTCCTCCCATCCCTAGGTGTGATCGCCCTGCAACTCTCTTGGGCCTGGCGCCTCTCCTGCTGGGCGTCTGGCCACCTCCACCCGGCCTCTCCGCCCCCCCCGGGCGCAAGGGTCCGGACATCAAAGGGCTCCAGACCTATATCTGGGGCGACCCCGCCACAGATCGGCAGTTGTATCCCGGAGTCGAGAGCCCTGCTGATCGAATCGCGGCCGACCCTACGTAGAAGAACTCTTGCTTGAACTACCACGAGCCCTGCAGACTGCGTCGCGGCTCCTTCTTGTTGAAACCTTGAAGCCCCCCGGAACATCGGGGCCCTGCTGACGCTGTCGCGGCCCAACCTCGCTGAAACCTCCCTCGGAGCCCTGCTGACGACGTCGCGGCACGAGCTGAGCAGAAACCATCTTGAGAGCCCTGCTGACCTGATCGCGGCTCCCCACGAACTGAACGCCAGAGCTCTGCTGACGCCGTCGCGGCTCGACCCCTCCGAGATCCGGAGGTCCTCCAGCTTGAGGATAAGAACTGGGCCCCAGGTACCCTCGTACCGAGCTCCTGCCAAAGACCGTCCCGCTACCCCTACCCTTCTAAAGAGACACTGAGACTTTTGGTGGATCCCTCGATCCCTTTCGTGTAAATATTGATCCCGTAACCTTTAAGTGCTGATAAAGAATTGCTCGTCTTGAGACAACCTCCTTGAGTCCTGTGTGGTGGTGTTACTGTGCTAGTACGTGATAGGAGAAGGATCTCCCAGGAGGCTTCTCTACAGCGCTCGGCTACTTCGTGCAGTGTGAGGGCCCCCCCCCCTGAGTGGTCTCGCCGACTCCTCGGGGTCCGCCTTCCAACAATGACATTGTTCTGCATTCTGTCCATCAATTGTTGTTTTTGCATTTGTCACCCCGAGTGGGACGGGTATGCTCAGACGTGAGTCCCGTGCTCTCCATGCCACTGGAATCAAGCTATCCTGGCTGAAGAGGGGTGAAACCCCGAAACCGGTCCTAGGATGCTTGTTTCCAGTCCAGGGAGGACCTGGCTTGGCAATTCGGGCTGGACTGTTCCCATAAGGCACAGGGTCAAGACTGATTTGCAAATGGCTGGGTTCAAACTGGAATGGCATGGTGAGCAAAAAACCGATGGATTTAGGCCCAGATCTCTGTACTGGGGTGAATGTATGACATTGTTCTGCATTCTGTCCATCAATTGTTGTTTTTGCATTTGTCACCCCGAGTGGGACGGGTATGCTCAGACGTGAGTCCCGTGCTCTCCATGCCACTGGAATCAAGCTATCCTGGCTGAAGAGGGGTGAAACCCCGAAACCGGTCCTAGGATGCTTGTTTCCAGTCCAGGGAGGACCTGGCTTGGTAGTTCGGGCTGGACTGTTCCCATGAGGCACAGGGTCCAGACTGATTTGCAAATGGCTGGGTTCAAACTGGAATGGCATGGTGAGCAAAAAACCGATGGATTTAGGCCCAGATCTCTGTACTGGGGTGAATGTATGACATTGTTCTGCATTCTGTCCATCAATTGTTGTTTTTGCATTTGTCACCCCGAGTGGGACGGGTATGCTCAGACGTGAGTCCCGTGCTCTCCATGCCACTGGTATCAAGCTATCCTGGCTGAAGAGGGGTGAAACCCCGAAACCGGTCCTAGGATGCTTGTTTCCAGTCCAGGGAGGACCTGGCTTGGCAGTTCGGGCTGGACTGTTCCCATGAGGCACAGGGTCAAGACTGATTTGCAAATGGCTGGGTTCAAACTGAAATGGCATGGTGAGCAAAAAACCGATGGATTTAGGCCCAGATCTCTGTACTGGGGTGAATGTATGACATTGTTCTGCATTCTGTCCATCAATTGTTGTTTTTGCATTTGTCACCCCGAGTGGGACGGGTATGCTCAGACGTGAGTCCCGTGCTCTCCATGCCACCGGAATCAAGCTATCCTGGCTGAAGAGGGGTGAAACCCCGAAATTGGTCCTAGGATGCTTGTTTCCAGTCCAGGGAGGACCTGGCTTGGCAGTTTGGGCTGGACTGTTCCCATGAGGCACAGGGTCAAGACTGATTTGCAAATGGCTGGGTTCAAACTGGAATGGCATGGTGAGCAAAAAACCGATGGATTTAGGCCCAGATCTCTGTACTGGAGTGAATGTATGACATTGTTCTGCATTCTGTCCATCAATTGTTGTTTTTGCATTTGATCTTCCAGATGCGGCACGCTTCTCCGATGTTGCGAGAAGACTCGACTCGATGCGTCAGCTGCAGCGGCGACACCCTTTACGTGATGCGACGACAGCGGCCTTGGCAGCGACACTCTTCTCTGACGTTTGCGAGACGCTTCCGCTCGATGCGATGCTGCAGCGGCGACACCCCTTTACGTGATGCGACGACAGCAGCTCCGACGGCGGCACGCTTCTCTGTGGATGCTAGGCGCTTTTCTTGATGCGGTGCAATGCGACAGCTACAATGGCTGTGATGGCGACACGCTTCTTCCTCAATGGGAGACTCTTCTCTTGATGCGGTGCGATGCTTCTGGTACGATGGCTGCGATGGCAACACGCTTCTTCGGCGTTGCGAGACACTTCTTGGATGATGCGAGACGCTTCCGCTCGGTGCGATGCTGCAGTGGCGACACACTTTACGAGATGCGATGACAGCAGCTCTGACGGCGGCACGCTTCTCCTCCTTGAGTCGCGCTTCCAGCTCCTTGCGACACGCAGTCCCTCAGAAGGCCCAACAACAGCAGCAGGCACTTCCAAAGAACTTTGGGGAGCTGGGGGGTGAAGTCTGTTGTTCCTGAGACTTCAGCAGGAGGCAAGCTCTATTCCAAGCCCTTGGAGATCTTTTTAAGCACAAGTTGAAATAAAGTCTTTGTAGTCTTTCTCCTCTCCTTCAGCAGCAAGGCAACCACTGCAGGCCAATCCCCCAGGTCAGGGACAGTACTCCTCCTTACAGCTTTCCCAGTTCCTTCTCCTCAGGCAGAGGTTCTTCTCCTCAAGCAGGATCTAATTTCTTGGGAGCAGGGTCCCAATACTTATACCCCTAATTCCTTTGTTCCTCTGGGGCAGAGGGGTCTTTGCCCAGTCTAAACCAGTTCCTGAGCACTCTGTTGACATGACTCTGCCTTTCTATTCAGGGTGCAGGGCAGAGACATCAGCCGCTCCACATGAGGTGGAGCCAGCATTGTGGTGGCAGAGCACAGCCCTATTCAGAGTCCAGGTGCACTCCTCCCACCCATCTGGATGTCAATCTCTCTATTCACCACCAGGCTACCTAGCCCTGCCCCTCTGGGTTTCCCCAGCCCTGTCACTCACACAAACCAGACAGGCAGATACACATCATAGCAGAGGCAGGCTGAAATGGTTAGGCAAGCAAATATCAACTTTCTTAAAGTGGTATTTGCAAATAGAGAATATTAAAACAAAATTTACTAAAAGATGTATTTTATTACTCTGAGTTCAGGTATACTAAACTCGATTTTCTACCATGTTCCCTGGGTTTGTTAGGATCATAGAATGTAACAATTCTAACAGCCCATTCTGGCCTATGGAGAACAGGTAGCCTTACAATAGTAAAAAACGAAAATGGCTGTAATTCACTTTTAGGACATGCCACACACATCAGGGCTTGTCCTACCTTATGCTTACAATGCACCCTGCCCTTGGGCCTACCATAGGGGTGACTAACATGAAGTTAAGGCAATGTTTAGGGACTGGCAAGTGGGTGCACTTGCCCAGTCAGCATGACAGTACCAGACTGCACGCAGGTTCTGCAATGGCAGACCTAGACACATTTTACCAGGCCGCTTCTGTGGGTGGCACAACCAGTGCTGCAAGCCCACCAGCAGCATTTGTATTTACAAGCCCTGGGCACTCCTGGTGCACTTTACTGGGGTCTGACAGTAAACCAAATAAGCCAATCATGGAATCCAACCAACATATACATTTTACAGTAGGGAGAGCATATGCACTTTAGCACTGATCAGCAGTGGTAAAGTGCCCAGAGTCATAAAACAGCCAACAACAGGTCAGAAACAAGCATTGGTATAGCCAATAGGTCTCGCCTTTGGGACCTTATAGGTGTTTAGCCATGCAACAGTTGCATAACTAAATACTTATAAGTTCCCAAAAGGGAGACCTATTGGCTATGCAAAGCGGCCGTGAAAGTGAAAGTGATCACGATCGCGAGTCAAAGCTGCCGCGAAAGTGAAAGTAATCGCGGTAAAGAGCGGCGCCCGCGCCCGCCCACATGCACTGTAGCTCTAGGCTGGCCTGGTAGCAGTTTTTTGGAGCCCTCTCAATAAGTCTCGCCAGACCAGCGCTTGCGCTGGGTCAGGCGAGACCTAAAAATACAGGAGGAAGGTAAAAATTTCAGGAATGACCCTGCAAAAAGGGCCAAGTCCAACAAATTCTTTCGGGCATTTAGTTCTCGGTGAAAAAGTCTGGATCCACCAAACTGCAGTTTTGTGATTCAGCTATCACACACCTCTTCAAACACCCTCTGGTGACTGGCTTCTCACCTAAAACATCGGCATTATCCAACCCCACTGTTTCCGATTTTCTAACAATGGGACAGGTTTCTGAGCACTTTCATTTATATTATGAACACTTGACGGACACGATTTTTCATGTGCGAACAACCACTTGATTTTCATATCCTGGGGCATCACCCGTCACCACAATGGTTTAATCTGGTGAAATCAACATAAGTCAAGTTACGTTTCTTCTATGTTTGTAGGAAGGAAGCTCCTGATGAAGGGCGCAGCCCGAAATGCATTGGGCAAATTCATGGCTAGAAATGTTTAAAGTCCAATGATTAGAATGTACCAATAAAATCAGATTATGATTTATTGAATGGACCAAAAATAAAGGCCAAAGATCACTGTACGCAAGGGAAGAAATTCATTTTTGAGTGCGGCCGGGGACGCACCCCAGTTCTTGGAGACCACACATATCAACATGGATGCACATTTCCCAGCGCCTGCCCTATTTGTAGGTTGGCATGTATGCACATTGCCCACCACTTGCCCTTCTTCTAGGCTGGCATGATGAACATGGCCCACCACTTGCCCTTGTTCTAGGCTGGCATGTATGCACAGTGCCAGGATCTTGCACATCTTCTAAGCTGGAATGTATGCACATTGCCCATTGCTTTCCTTTCTTCTAGGCTGGCATGTATGCACATTGCCCGCCGCTTGCCTTTCTTCGAGGTTGTCATGTATGCACATTGCCCACCGCTTGCCTTTCTTCTAGGTTGCCATGTATGCACATTGTCTGCTGCTTGCCTTTCTTCTAGGTTGGCATGTATGCACATTGCCTGTTGCTTGCCTTTCTTCTAGGTTGGCATGAATGCACATTGCCAGCCGCTTGCCTTTCTTCGAGGTTGGCATGTATGTACATTGCCCGCCACTTGCCTTTCTTCTAGGTTGCCATGTATGCACATTGCCCACTGCTTGCTTTCTTCTAGTTTGGCATGTATGCACATTGCCTGATGCTTGCTATTCTTCTAGGTTAACATGTATGCACATTGCCCACTGCTTTCCCTTCTTCTAATAAGGCCTGGGCTAAAATTCTGTTCCGCTCACGGAAATTGCGATAATTTTACATTTTCGCGTTCCGCGGAGAGCGTGAAAATGTCAAAATTTCCGCAATCCGCATTTTACCGGAAATTTTTTGCTTGCTCGCGCTGTAAAATAATACATTCTCGTGTGCTCGCGATCGCCTTACCTGAATCCCCGCGTTCGCCGACAAGTTTTCCCGATCCAGTCGCGTTCTCCATGAGATGTTGGATTGTTGGTAGCCATTTGCGCTGTTTCGCGACAGTTCGCGCCCGCAGTAATGTCATTCGTCGCGCGATCACGTCTTTCTTCTCGCGATCATGCACCGCGAGACAAGTGAAAACAAGATGGCCGCGCCCGCGAGCAACCGCATGGGTAAATTGGCGAGCCGTGACCACGCAGAAAATACCGCGAACGGGCGGGAAAAAAACTTCCGCATCTTCGCGATATTTCCGCGTGTTTGCGGAGATTTTTAACATTTTCGCGATAATTTGCGAAAGTGAATTTCGCAAATTCCGCCCACCCCTACTTCTAATCTGGCATGTATGCACATTGCTCTCCGCTTGCCTTTCTTCTATGCTGGCATGTATGCACAGTGCCAGGATCTTGCACATCTTCTAAGCTGGAATGTATGTACATTCCCCACCGCTTGCCCTTCTTCGAGGCTGGCATGTATGCACATTACCCCCCGCTTGCCCTATTTGTAGGCTGGCATGTATGCACATTGCCCACCGCTGCGGCTTGCCCTTCTTCTAGGCTAGCATGTATGCACATAACCCACAGCTTCCCATTCTTCTAGGCTGGCATGTATGCACAGTGCCAGGATCTTGCACATCGTCTAAGCTGGAATGTATACACATTGCCCGCCGCTTGCCCTTCTTCTAGGCTGGCATGGATGCACATTGCCCACCGCTTGCACATCTTCTGGGTGGCATTCATGCCCATCGCCCGGCAGAAGTACACGGGTAGGGCAGCCGGTGGCAGTGTGTGGTGTTCGCTGCTGTGATGCCTGTGCGGCCTTACATGCGTTGGGAGGGAAGGCTTTTTTTTCTTTTTTTTTTCTGTTTGTATCTCTTATGTAACTCATGTAATTCAAAGTTCTTATGTAACATAACTGCTTCTTTTGCAAAGCGCTCTGACACCTTCAGGTAATGTTCGCGCTATATAAAATCGCATTAAATAAATAAATAAATAAATAATGCTGTCAGTGTCTTCGGTTGAGGGGCCACACGGGGGTGTCTTCGTGGCGAGGCCGTGGGAGCCCCGGGCTCTAAAAGGAAAGAAGCAAACATGACAGTCACCACTGAAAAGGGTAAAACATCCAGGCGCGCAACACCCTTTGGACTCAAAGGGCTAGAGCTACCCCCCCCCCCCCCCCCCACCCCCCCCCTGCCCCGTCGTGTGTGGCAGCCCGGGATGAGACACCTTCCCGGGCAAAAAAGCAGCCGCACCCGAGCACTTCACAGGTCTTTAAAAGACCATTTGCATGTTAATGAGGCCTCGCTGTTGTTTCACCCCTTCTAAGAGCCCCTGCAGCTCCACTCTCCCTATTGTTTAAAGTTCACCCCCCCCCGAAATTTTTGCTCAGCCCCCCCCCCCGAAATTTTTGCTCAGCCCCCCCCCCCCCCCCCCCCGAAATTTGGCTCTAGTTGCGCCTCTGCATCCAATTGTGAGAAAAAGGAATCGTTGAGTGAATGAAGATTGCTGTTTTGACACCCCAGCCCCACAACCCCACAACCCCACCCGAGTCTCGAGAGCTGCTCGCAAAAATATCGTATTACTTTGGGGTCACACTGAGCTCGCCGACACGTACACAGAATTCTAATGTGCATCTTTTATATAGCGCGAACTCGACCCGAAGGTATTGGAGCGCTGTACATGAGCACCGTATTTACATTACATATTCATTGCACCCCAGAAACGAGACGCGCACCCTGAATGCCCCGCCTTCTCGGGGCGAGTCTCCAAACAGGCTGTGAGCAGATCCTACGGGTTCCATCTTCAGGGGAGGGCCTGAAAACACGTCTGTCACCCTAGGAGGGGCAGCCAAGACCCCGGGAAGGAAGACATCAACTCTTTACAGCGGGGCAGGCGCCCCTCCCTTCGCCCCTCTTAAATGTCCCCACACCACAAACAGTAGGGAAGTCAGGAGTGGCACCGGCCTCCCCCCCCCCCCCCCCCCCCCCCTTCTTCACACGCAGGGGGGAATGCAATTAGGGGATCCCCGCCATTTCAAGGACATTAGAAGGGAGGTGTCAGGCCCTCCATGAATGTCCCACCCCACACAGCTGACCATGTGTCTGTTAGGGGGGTCTCCGGGCATGGGCTCTGCTGGGGAATCTTCCACTGGATTCTGCCTGATGGGAGTCAATGCCCGTGAGAGACTTCAAGGAGGGACCACCCTGACATGGAGGGGAGTCAATGCTTGCGAGACTCACCTCTGTCTGTGAGAGACGTTACTTACAGGTCTCGTTGTGTCTATGAGAGGCCCCGATGTCTGTGAGGAATTCAGTTTATGAGTGACACACTGCGGTGTTGGTGAGAAGCCCTTGTGTGTGAGAAAGACTGACATTCAATTCCTCCGTGTCTGCGAGAGACGTCTGTCAGTCAGAGAGTCAATTAGGGACCATATGGATGCGATGGCTGTCAGTGTCTGTGAGGGACATCACTGTCTGTGAGAGACTACAATTAGGGACCATGTCTGCCATGGCTGTCAGTGTCTGTGAGAGACCAATTAAACCCCTCCGTGTCTGCGAGGGATGTCAGTTTCTGTGAGAGACATCTCCGTGTGTGAGAGATTTCAATTAGAGACCATGTCTACGATGGATGTCAGTGTCTGTGAGAGGTATCTCTATCTGTCAGAGACTTTAATTCAATTCCTCTGAGTCTGTGAGGAATGTCAGTGTCTGAGAGACATATCACTGTCTGTGAGACACTACAATGAGCGACCATGTCTGAGATGCATGTCAGTGCCTGTGAGAGACATTGCTGACTGTGAGAGACTTTAATAAGAGACTGTGTCCGAGATGGATGTCAGTGTCTGTGAGAGACATCTCTGTCTATAAGAGACTTTAATTGGAGTCCGTCTCTGCGATGGATGTCTTTGAGAGACATCTGTGTGTGTGAGAGATATTCAATTAAATTCCTCCGTGCTGCGAGGGATGTCAGTTTCTGTGAGTGACATCTCTGTTTGTGAGACACTTCAATTAGAGACTGTGTCTGCGATGGATGTCAGTTTCAATGAGAGACATCGCTGTCTGTGAGAGCCTACAATTAGAGACCGTGTCTGCGAGGGATGCCTGTGTCTGTGAGATTCTTCAAGTAGATTCCCCCATGTCTATGAGGGATGTCAGTATTGTCTGTGAGAGACATCTCTGTCCATGAGAGACTTCAATTAGAGACCGTGTCTGTGAGAGACATATCTTTCAGTGAGAGATTTAAATTAGATTCCCCTGTGCATGCGAATCTGTATTTTAAAGACGTATATCTGAGAGGAGTCTCAGCATCTCCGAGAGACTTTAGTTAAAGGCCTCAGTGTGTCTGTGAGTGGACTCATTGTGAGGACTTGTAATACCTGAGAAACTACAGTGCCAGTGAGAGGCCTAAGTGGCTGTGAGAGACTTCAAATAGAGGCTGCCACATCTGTGAGAGTTCTCTTTCCCTGTGAGGGGTCTCCTTGTCCATGAAAGTTTTACGTTAGTCCTCTGTATCTATGAGAGTCCTCCATGTCTGTGAGAGTCCTATGTATCTGTAGAACCACTCCATGCCTGTGACATTCCTCTCTGTCTGCAGTACCACTCCGTGTCTGTGTGAGCCCTCTGTGTCTGTAGTACCCTCAGTGTCTCTGAGAGCCCTCTGTCTGTATTACCCCTCCATGTCTGTGTGAGCCCTCTATGTCTGTAGAACCCGCAGAGTCTGTGAGAGCCCGCTGTCTGTACTACCCCTCCGTCTCTATGTTAGCCCTCTGTGTCTGTAGAACCACTCCATGTCTGTGACATTCCTCTGTGTCTGTAGTACCACTCCATGTCTCTGAGAGTCCTCTGTGTCTGTACTACCACTCCGTGTCTGTGACTTTCCTCTGTGTCTGTAGTACCACTCCATGTCTGTGACATTCCTCTGTGTCTGTAGTACCACTCCATGTCTGTGAGAGTCCTCTGTGTCTGTAGTACCACTCCTTGTCTGTGAGAGCCCTCTATGTCTTAAGTACCTTTAGTGTCCGTGAGAGTTCTCTGTGTCTGTGTGAGCCTTCTAGTTCTGTAGTACCCTCAGTGTCTGTGAGAGCCCTCTATGCCTGTAGTACCCTCAGTGTCTGTGAGAGCCCTCTGTCTGTACTACCACTCTGTGTCGGTGTGAGCCCTCTGTGTCTGTAGTACTCTCAGTGTCTGTGAGCCCTCTGTGTCTGTAGTACCACTCCTTGTCTGTGAGAGCCCTCTATGTCTGTATTACATTTAGTGTCTGTGAGAGTTCTTGTGTATGTGTGAGCCCTCTATGTCTGTAGTACCCTCAGTGTCTGTGAGAGCCCTCTGTGTCTGTAGTACCCTCAGTGTCTGTGTGAGCCCTCTGTGTCTGTAGTGCGCTCAGTGTCTGTGAGAGCCCTCTGTCTGTACTACCCCTCCGTGTCTGTGTGAGCCCTCTGTGTCTGTAGCACCACTCCCAGTCTGTGAGTCCTCTGTGTCTGTAGTAATACTCCATGTGTGTGAGCGTCCTCTGTGTCTGTAGTAATACTCCATGTGTGTGAGCGTCCTCTGTGTCTGTAGTAATACTCCATGTGTGTGAGAGTCCTCTGTGTCTGTACTAATACTCCATGTGTGTGAGAGTTCTCTGTGTCTGTAGTAATACTCCATGTGTGTGAGAGTTCTCTGTGTCTGTAGTAATACTCTGTTAGAAATGGGGGTCTCTAGTTGGCAATGGCTGGCCACTGTCCAAGTAGGGACCCTTCTTCCTAAGTCAGAGTAAGCAGCCTACACCCTTTGACAACCCCTGCTCAACCCTGTGGTAACGTAGCACGAGCAGCTAGGCTTATCTCAGAGGCAGTGTGTGAAGCATTTATGACCATACACAGTAATATAATGAGGAACACTACAAATGGACACCACTCAAGTAGTTATGAAAAATAGGTATTTTTTATATAGACTTAATCACAAGACCAATAACAGTACAAATCCACAATACTATAAAAATATAATTACTTTAGAAATGCTGCAAGGAAAAATAGTTCAGGATGCACAAAATGTGATTTAGTTCAAGGCAGTGGTCTCTGCGACCCTTTTACTCACAAAGTATCTGGTTCCTGGGGCAAAGCAACAAAAATGTCGCTAAGGCGTTGTAACGTTAAACTTCCTCACGCTAACCAGCGATGCGTTGAATCCTTACCGCAAGGGAGGATGATGCGCTGGGTTGCGGGCAGGACAAAGCGACAAACTTCCTCACGCTAAGCCGGTGATGCGATGAAATCCTTGCCGCGAAGGGAGGAGGATGCACCGAGCCTGTTGCGTGTGCGATCTTGCTGCGTTGACAAAGATGGCGCTCCGCGAGGAAGCGACGATCCGGATTCGATGCGGGGAAAATGGCGAACGCTTGGCGTCCGCACTGCGATGATCCTGTTGCGATGATTTCAGATAGCGGGCATTTTCAGGCCCGCAGACAGGTGCTGCGATGATCTTCGGATAGCGGGCGTTTTCAGGCCCACAGACAGGTGCTGCGACGATCTTCGGGGTTAGCGAGCGCTCGGCGACAGCGGAGCGGCGATTTTTCTCACGCTCACCAGCTGCAGCGGCTCGCTAGCGGAGGTTAGCGACGATTTTCAGCGCTCTCTTCTCAACAGTAGAAATAGAGGTCCTGGAACACACAGGAGCCTCACCTGCAGATAGTAATCCTCGCTGGGAGGAAACAGGAGGCTGATGGTGGAGTCTGATGTGCCTGAGACTCCAGCAGGAGGCTAGCTCTCTCCTAGCCCTTGGGTAGTTGCTGTAGCAAAAGAAATAAAAGTCCAATCAAAGTTCCTTTCCTCTTCTTGAAGTCCAGTAGTAACAGCTGCAGGCCAGTCCCAGGAACAGCACACAAGCACAAGGACAGTCCTTCTCCTGCAGATTCTTGTAGCCACACGGACAGAGGTTCTTCTTGTTATCCAGGAGCAATACAAAATGTAGGGGTTTGTGCACAAATATTTATACCCCCAAAGTCTTTGTTCTTAGGGGTCCCAAGCCTCTGAACCCAGCCAGAACCAGTTTTGCCCAGCCCTGGAGCACTTTGTTGATCAGGCTGCATCCTTCCTTTCAGAAAGAGGGGGTCTGCCTCAGACGCACAGTGGGAGGTGGAGCCAGCTTTCACCTTGCCAGGCACAGCCCTATTCAAGTGCAGGAGCTACCCCTCCCCTCACACCTAGGCAGGCCGCTCTATTCAACCCAGGTCTGACTCAGCCTGCCCTGTCCCTCCAAAACCAGACAGCCAATACACATAATAGCAGAGCACACTGGAAGGCTTAGGCAAGAAAGTACCTATACTCTAAAAGTGGTAGTTTCAAACACAGAATATAAAAATAACCCTCACTAAAAGATGTATTTTAATATTCTGAGCTCAGGCATACTAGATTCGTTTTTCTACCATGTTCTGTGGGTCAGTTAGGACTATAGGATGTAATAGCCCAGACCTCCCATTCTGGCCTATGGAGAACAGGTAGCCTTACAGTAGTGAAAAACGAAATTGGGTGTAATTCACTACTAAGACATGCTACATACAACAGGGCATGTCCTACCTTACACATACAATGCGCCCTATCATAAGGGGGGTTTACATGATGCCAAGGGAAGGTTTAGGGGCTGGGAAGCGGGTGCACTTCACAGCCAAGATGGCAGTTCTGGACTGCACGCAGACACTGCAGTGGCAGGTCTGAGACACACTTTACAAGCTGCTTCTGTGGGTGGCACAAACCAGTGCTGCAGGCCCACCAGCAGCATTCGGTTTACCAGCCCTGGGCACACACCGGCCACGCTACTAGGGACTAACAGGTAAACCAAATAAGCCAATCATGGATGTACCAATTCATATGTCATCTTTACAAAGGGAGCATTCGCGCTGTGGCACTGAATGGCAGCGGCACAGCGCCCAGAGCATCTATAACCAGCAAAAACAGAGGAGACACAGCGAAAAAAGGAAGGGAGACTCACGCCAATAGTGCCAGGTCTAACATACTCCATGTGTGTGAGAGTCCTCTGTGTCTGTGGTAATACTCCATGTGTGTGAGAGTTCTCTGTGTCTGTAGTAATACTCCATGTGTGTGTGAGTCCTCTGTGTCTGTACCATCACTCCCAGTCTGTGAGTCCTCTGTGTCTGTAGTAATACTCCATGTGTGTGAGAGTCCTCTGTGTCTGTAGTAATACTCCATGTGTGTGAGAGTCCTCTGTGTCTGTAGTAATACTCCATGTGTGTGAGAGTTCGCTGTGTCTGTAGTAATACTCCATGTGTGTGAGAGTCCTCTGTGTCTGTAGTAATACTCTGTGTGTGAGAGTCTTCTGTGTCTGTAGTAATACTCCATGTGTGTGAGAGTCCTCTGTGTCTGTAGTAATACTCCATGTGTGTGAGAGTCCTCTGTGTCTGTAGTAATACTCTGTGTGTGAGAGTCCTCTGTGTCTGTAGTAATACTCCATGTGTGTGAGAGTCCTCTGTGTCTGTAGTAATACTCCATGTGTGTGAGAGTCCTCTGTGTCTGTAGTAATACTCCATGTGTGTGAGAGTCCTCTGTGTCTGTAGTAATACTCCATGTGTGTGAGAGTCCTCTGTGTCTGTAGTAATACTCCATGTGTGTGAGTTCTCTGTGTCTGTAGTAATACTCCATGTGTGTGAGAGTCCTCTGTGTCTGTAGTAATACTTCATGTGTGTGAGAGTTCTCTGTGTCTTTGAGAAGCCTCAGTATTTCATAACATGAAAGGTTGGAGAGTGAAGAACGGGCAGGGCGACTGAAATATCCACAGTTTCTGCTCCTGACAAAGCGGCCTTCCACCGGATTCCAATATTCCTCCCTCCCAAGAAGCACGCAGGTCTTGACATGTTTTGGATTTGGGATCAACATTTCAAGGTTCAAGATATTTATTAGAGATTTAAATCTTACATTGAGATCCACAATATATAACTGAGGATAGGAGACATTCCATGGCCACAAGGCTCCTGAAAGACTTGTTGTTAGTATGAAGGATACCACCGTCAAGTAACTATAGTGGAAAAGCGCCACCAAAAAAGTGGCCCAAAAATCCAGATCTAATTTTATGATAGGGATAGGTAGCTGATCTGGACCTATTGCCCCAGTTTCTGTCATACTTGTGCATTACTTACCCTTGGGACGAGTGTGGACTCCGGTGATGGCGTCCAGAGTCTTGGGAGGGTGGTTGTGTTCCAGTGAAGTCAGTTGGAGCTTGGCTGGCAGAGGAACAGCGACCAGATGTCGTAGGAAAATCCTGTTAAGTGAATAAAGTATATTCCCCCACTGACCTGTCGTGCTACTACTTCTTCATTATCCGTTTCAAGAATTTGGCG
Organism: Triturus cristatus; assembly: GCF_964204655.1. Lineage (NCBI taxonomy): Eukaryota > Metazoa > Chordata > Amphibia > Caudata > Salamandridae > Triturus > Triturus cristatus. The sequence goes on along the minus strand of NC_140584.1, from coordinate 1,208,522,905 downwards.
ACGTGTTGTGCCAGCCAGTCCTTGCGACGAGCTGGTAGATGCGAATTCGGCGTGCAGTTCATAGCACATCTGCTTCAAGATATTCACCAGTCGGACTGGAGACGTTGTGGAGAACATTGCAACAGGAAGGACTTGGCTTATCATTGTTAAGGCAAGATTAGGGGCAGTTTGGGGATTCCGGTAGGAAGCAAACCGCATTCGCGAGCCAGCGGCTCGAGGGCAACACACCAACGCAGCGCAAGCTCACAGCAGGGCAAGTAAGCCCTCCACGACGTGTCACAGCGCCATGACGCCCCTGCAGCTCTTCTGCTTCATAAGCAAGCCCCATCTCTTACTTGAAACGCACGTCAGCTGCCCAACGTGGAGGCCATCTTGACTTTTTCTCAACCTGGGAAGTTAGTGCGATACAGCTTGCTGCCAGCCATTTTTCTTCGGGAAATCCCAACCAATGCGCAACTGCAGGTGATTACCGAGTGACTTACCCTGCAGGTCATTTGTTCATCTTCAGTGACTCGCACACCTGTTTCCTCATTAACACTCAGTTGTATATTACTTTACACTGTTGATTTACATTTAAAGGTACTCAAATGCATTGCGAGTTGTTACCTGCTCCTCGGTAACTCGCACACTAGATTTTAATTTTAAGCTACTTATCCTCACCCAGTGATTCACACACTTACTTTGTGAGTCACTTATCCTTCTCCAGTGATCTGTACACAGTTGATTTATGCTGAATAATTCTCCTTTACAATGCAAGATGTTACCTACTCCTTGGTGACTCGCACACTATACTCTGAGTTTTGAGTTACTCCTCTTTAACCGGTGATTTGCACACTTACTTTGCAGGTTTCTTCTTCTTCAGTGACCTGCACGCTAATACTTAATACATCCTTTAGTCATGCAATCGCATGGTGCCATTGCATCTCCCCCAATTTTTCTGGCTTCACCAGGGCCTCTTTCTATTGCGTGGGAAGACTGGTTAACCATGTTTGAAACTTATCTTGAAGCTTTGGATGGGGTTAGGTTTAGTGCTTCTCGGAAAAAAGCCTTGCTTCTGAAAAACGTAAGCAAAGATGGCCAACACATATTTAAGTACCTACCGCCTGCCACTCAACCTAATGGTGACCCTATTGAAGGTGTTTATGCAGAAGCTAAGAAAAGACTAGAGCTCAGGTTTGCTAAGCAGGTAAATGTAGTTATGAACCGTTACAAATTCTGCACTCACCAGCAAGAAGAAGGTCAATCAATAGATGACTTTGTCTTCAAACTAAGAGAACTTTCCCTCAACTGTAAGTTTGGAGCAATGGCAGATGAATTAGTTCATGAAGAGTTGATCATGCATTGTAGGTGTAAAAAGATCCAAGAATGTCTGTAGGCTGCCAAAAATCCTTCTCTCAAGGATGCCATAGGTATTGCTATAGTAGTTGGACAATCTTAACACTCCATGCGTGAGTTGGACACAAAAGGGGGTGTAGATGTGGATGTCTCTGCGGTTGTCAGAGAAGATTCGGATGTGGTTGCTGTACTCAAATCTTACCGCAGTGTATCAAGGTGTAAACAATCCTCCAGGTCTTCCTACAGGTGTGGTAGTGCCTTTCACACTTCTGATTATCGCAAATGTGTGGCCATAGACAAGACTTGTAGGAAATGTGGTCACAAAGGTCATTTAGCGGCAGTATGCAAGCAGATGGGAAAACCTAGAGTAGCTAGTGTATGATAACAATATCTTTGTGGCACAAGAAGACAAGATATTAAGTGTAGGTGGATTTGGAGATGAATTGGGGAGGAAGAATAGACCGAAAGCCAATTTTGTGGTCAACGGGAGAATGATACAACTAATGGTAGACTCTGGTTCTATGTCTACACTCATTCCTAATTTGGTGGGAGGAAAATACAAGGGAAAGTTGATGTGGCTGGTCCACCCATTTTAAGATGGATGCACCACTATGACCTGTGTATCGTAGTAAATCCCAGAGCTCCCATTCAGGTGATTGTCGTTGAGGACTTCAGTTTGGGAGATATACTATAAGAAGCTAGGGAAGTCTTTAGGGAGGAGTTGAAACGTTTGGAGGGGTACGTTCACAAAATAACATTGAAGCCTGACGCAGTACCTGTGCAACACAAGGTGCGTAGGGTCCCTTTGGCTCAAGAAGCTGTTAAAGAACTACTCAATGATATGGTGTCCTCTGAGGTAGTAGAACCCACTGAAAGCTCAATGTGGGTCTCCCCTGTTGTTACCCCTGAAATACCATATCGTAAACTTAGGTTTTCCATTGAAGTAAGATCGCTTCATCAAAATGTGCTGATGGACGTGTATCCTTCACCAAACATAAATGAACTGATTTTGGCTTTGGGTGGTGAGAAGTATTTCTCCAAATTGGAATTGAAAAATGCCTGTCACCAAATCAATCAGCATGAACAGTCCAAGCCCCTCACGGTGTTCATCATTGTGGAGGGAATTTTCAGTGTACCAGGATGCCTTTTGGACTGTGTTCCGCAGCAAGCGTCTTTGAACGTGATGGAGCAGGTACTACAACATTTTGTATACCTCCCCCATTCTGCATGAAAATAATTATTGAATAATCCATTAATTATAATATTATTAAAATGAGTTTGCATGAATATTAAATCAACACTACTAATGTCCAAATTACACGTGGGATTACATATTGCATGGCTAAATAACCTTTATGACTAAAATCTGTAGGCATATTAACAGTAGTATATGTAATAAATAGAATACTGCATGATATATGTTGCTCTTGTGACGTCTCTGTAATGTTGCTCAAGAGGAGGACCAAAAGGGTGAATATAAATGCTTTAAATGTTGCTATACGCTAGATAAATACCAACACATAGAGGGATTATTAAGGGGTTAACATTAGATTTATTATTTCTATACACTAATTACTCTTTTGTGTTTGTTTCGCTTAAGTTGGCTTTTGGACCTAGATTCTAAAATGGCCGCCGACGCGACACGACGAAGTGGCCACTGACCCACGAGGCATGGAGCGAAGTGCGCAGGAGAGACAACGGCTTCCAGACCTCGTTGTGAACCCTGTTCTCTGTGTACTTAAACAAGGACACTGTGGGACGACGGCCAAGACGGAAGACAATAGCCGTTCACAGAAAACCAGAACGGACCGACTTATGACATCACCCCTGAACTGTACCAAAATCCCAAAAAGACTCAATCGAACAATCTCAACCAATCAATCATGACCATAGTAAAATAACAAAATGTATCTTCTTGCTTTGATTTTATTATAAAAATACACGGTAGAATAGAGAGAGTCTGAGTGCCTGACTGAATCGTTCTTTCCGATGACGACGACGACGGTGACGCTACGCGAACTCTACTACTTAGGGTGACTGCTGCGTTTCCTGAATCCTAGATGGTCCGGATGCTGCCCAATTACCTGATGACTGCGAACTTTTCCTAATTCTATGGACACCGACAGATGCTTGCACGTCTCTGGTCTTTACTGATCTTCCGAGACTGTAGTGTGCTGAGCATAGAACTTTGAACTTTTAGACGAATGACAACAGATTTGAATATACAGACCAATGATTTAGAGGACTTCAGGTAGCCAGATTAGGTAAATATGATGTTCTGCGATTTACTTGAAATTTGATATAAACTTCCAAACGCAAATTGAATTCTTTAAAGAAATTTTAGATAAACAAATATTGATTAACAAGGAATGAGTTTGTGGTTTATTAAGAAGGGTAAGATCAAAATCTTAAATGTGTTTTAGCTGGTTCTAGATCACCATCAAGCAATCCAACTATTTGGTCCATTGACCACGTGGGAGGAGGGCCTTGATGTTTAGGATTAAGAGCTGAAGGTGGAAGGATTATTGATGTATATTTGTAAATTAACTTTTCTTTCTAGGTTATAAGGTGTTCCCCTCACATGTCGAACGCTTGAACCGCTCATCCTTCCAACTGGGTACAGACCGGTGAATGGTTAGTGTGAGTGTTGGTGTTATGGGCCTCACCAATGACTGCATGTGTGAATGAGTTAGTGTGACGTCGGGTCTGTGCTGAAGGGAGGATACCGGTACGGGTTTGCTTTCCCCGTTACCAGGGTTTCTGCGCTGCAACAAACGCATGATGAGCGAACTATTTAAAGACATGACCAACATTGTTATTTTCAGGATGACTTTCTTCTGTTGGGAGTACGGTTGCAGTACAAAAGGGGGTGGTGATGGACGGAGCATCAGAACCAATCAAACACTCACACCCAGTCAACAGATCTGGAGTACGGTTGAACAACATAATTTGATTCTTTGACAGGCCTTGCACAAGATACAAGAGGTGGGGTTATCACTTCGATGTGAGAAATGCAAATTCTTTGTTGACAGAGTGGAGTATCTGGGTTATGAAACATCCACAGAAAGTGTTAGACCAAGGGAAAATCTATTATATGCCATCCAGTTAGCTCCCACGCCTAGTGACAAAGACCAGTTGAGATCTTTATTAGGTCTCATTGAATATTGCTCAAAATTTGTGCAGAGATTCTCAGAGAAGACAGAGATTCCTAGGCTACTCTTAAAGAAAAGAATTGCTTTTGTGTGGGGGAGCACCAGCAATCTTGCTTTGATATGATTCAAAAATAAATTTGTGGTGCTGGTATTCTCACACCCTTTGACACTAAGTCCATTCTCACGGTGGATGCCAGTGCCACAGGTCTTGGGGCAGTGTTAGAGCAAATGCATGGGGGTCACAAGAAAACCATAGCTTTTGCACACAGAACTTTGACTAGTTCTGGGAGGAACTATTCGGTCATCGATCAGAGACTTTAGAAGCAGCTTGGGGTTGTGAGTATTTTAGAACCTATCTGTGGGGTACAAAGTTTGTGTTGTGATCAGATCATAAATCTCTGTTGAAAGTATTATTACCTGGAGGTATGAGCAAATGCTCGGCAAGACTTGCTACATTAGCTGCTCGCTTACAGGAATACTGTTACAGAGTGGAACACATTCAAGGATGGAGAAACACCCAAGAGGACAGTTTATCCAGAATATCTTTGGAATGGCAGAAAGTGGATGGGCCTTCTGTCTTGGCCAAGGAAAGTGAAGGTGAGTTGCTTCAGTGCAGGATGTTTCGTTGTAGGAACCCATGGCATTACAAAACAGGAATGGATTAAGGAGATGGACTCGGATCTTATCCTGCGGGAGGTGACAAGTTTGGTAATGCAGGGGAGCAGGAGAGAGAGTGCTGTGTCTCTTGGTGTTAGGCTTTACATAAAACTCTTGGATGAGTTGTCTGTGGTTGGTGATAAGGTGGTAATGAGAGGTGAACGTTTTGTTCCTCTCTAAGCTTATTGAAATAGCACATGAGGGACACTTGGGCCAAACTAGAATAAAGAAGAGATTGCGTGTGGATTGGTGGTGGCCTGGCATGGATGTAGACGTCGATAGGTGGATTGAGAAGTGCAGTATGTGCAAAGAAGGTGAGAAACATTTGAAAGTAGAAGCACAGGCAGACATAGGGTGCAAAATAGATCCTGGGCAGCTGTGGCATACCATTAGCATGGATTTTATTGATCCAATTAATGAGTTGTGGGGAGATCATAGATTTGCCATGGTGGTCGTGGAAGTTACCACCAGAGCAAGTGTAAGTACGCTGAAAGAGATTTGGTATGAAGAAGGAATGCCTTTGGTGACCATTATAGATAATGGCACACATCTTACCTATCAAGAGATGCAGGAATTTCTGGAAGCTTCTGGTGTTAAGCAAAACCACACCTCTCTTTACAATCCCCAAGGGAACGGTATGGTTGAGAGGGCAAATTGCATGGTGAAATGGGCTACAGAGATGGCGTTAGTTGGTAGAAGAGATGTTGGCATTTTGGTCTCTGGAATGGCATGGGCGGATCGCTCAAGAGTGCATGGAGTGACTGGCAACACCCTTTGAGCTGATGTGCAGAAGATACCAGGCACAAAGTTGGTTCCCACGTGGATGAAATAAATAGTTCATGGGGTAAGTGATCAGGCATCTGTTCAGGAGGATAGACTTGCTCAACGCATTTGTCAAGGTGATTGGGTAAAGCTGAGGCGCGACGGATGTGGGGGTGCTCTATCTAAATGCAGAGGTCTGTTCAGGGTGGCACAGGCCTTACGTCATGTCGTGGTGGTGGAGAACGGTGAGAGATGGAGCCGTAGGCGTGTGGCGTTGTATCCCAAAAATGAAAGTAGTGATGTGGTTGTGACGCATAACACCCAGGGCCCGATTCACAGTACTAACTTAAGACAAAATCCTAAACTTACTACCATTTTCGTATTCACAGAAGGCACTTACTCATTTTGGTATTCACAGAAGACACTTACTCACTTCGGTATTCACAGAAGTTAGGAGTCCTAACTTTCGGACTCCTAAATGCCTTCTGTGAATACCGAAAGTCTTAAAATTAGGATTTTTCTCAGTTTAGGAGTCCTAAAGTTAGGAGTCCTAACTTTACTACTACTAAATTGAGAAAAATCCTAATTTTAAGACTTTCGGTATTCACAGAAGGCATTTAGGAGTCCTAAAGTTAGGAGTCCTAACTATACTACTACTAAACTGAGAAAAATCCTAATTTTAAGACTTTCGGTATTCACAGAAGGCATTTAGGAGTCCTAAAGTTAGGACTCCTAACTTCTGTGAATACCGAAATGTGTAAGTGCCTTCTGTGAATACCAAAATGGTAGTAAGTTTAGGATTTTGTCTTAAGTCAGTTCTGTGAATCGGGCCCCCAGTCTTCTAACGGTGCCCACTAGATGATGGCAGATGAGGAACTGATCCTCGCCTCTGAATAGAGGAGATGCCAGTGTCAATGGGGGTCACGATGGCACCACAGCGCAGAGAACCCCGCCTTCCAGGATATCTTGATGAATAAGTTCTTACTTGAAATTCCAGGGTATTGTTTGGATTATTCATGTTTCTTCCTTGGCAATTATTTAATCATTTATTGTTTTGTTTATTTGTCACCTATTGTTATTTGGTAGTGATAAGGGAAGGGGCTGTGATATACTTGTGCATTACTTACCCTTGGGGGGAGTGTGGCCTCCGGGGATGGCTCCGGAGTCCTGGAGGGTGGTTGGCTCCAGAGTCCTGGAGGGTGGTTGGCTCCAGAGTCCTGGAGGGTGGCTGGCTCCAGAGTCCTGGAGGGTGGCTGAGTCCAGAGTCCTGGAGGGTGGCTGGGTCCAGTGAAGTCAGCTGGAGCTTGGCTGGCAGAGGAACAGCGACCAGATGTCGCGGGGAAATCCCATGAAGTGAGTAAAGTCTGTCCACCCACTGACCTGTCCTGCTGCTGCTTCATTATCCGCTTCAAGATACTCCTAGCAGCTTTAAGAAAATCCAACACGTCCTGTCTCATGGGGGGAAGAAAGGGGGCGCCTCCCCCCACTGCACCCTCCTCTTGGGACTCAATAGCCCCATCTCTGGGTGTCTGTGAGTTCAAAGCACAGAGGGAGAGGTTTTACTTTTGCCATTACATGCGCAAGATATTATTTAACTTAGGTTTGGCGACGGACCCGCTATGTTCCCCTATCATTTTCCCAAAAGCATTTTGATTTTTACATTTTGATGCTTCTGTTATTTTTACCCAGACTTTATCAGACTTACATCTCTTTTGGATTCTTACCCATCTACTTCCTCTTCTTTTTAGGCGAGATATTAACTTATTCCGTTCCTTAGAATAAAAGGTGTGTTGCCTTCTTTGCAATTGATTAATGAGTTATTAAAAACAAACAGTTTATTAAGATTGTTAGATTATCTTATCGGTTTCTTGAAAGGGCTGCAGATGTACTCACTCCCTTCCCCATGTTTTCCTCAAATGTATCAGAGGAAACCATCCTGATGGGGGGAGATTTTCAATGATTTCCTTAATTCTACTGAAAGCGACTGTTTGTCTTTCGGGCCATAAAGCTTTCCCGTTCGCTAGGCTGAGCAGCACCTGCTCACTCCCAGGTACCTGCATGAGTCCACATCCTCACTTACTCCCAAGTGTCTGCATGAGTCCACCTCCTCACTCCCAGGTACCTGCATGAGTCCACATCCTCACTCACCACCACGCTCAACAACCACCGAGAAGACAATGGAACTGAATCACCACCGACCAACTCACATCAGCTCTCTCCCAGAACCCGCCCACCAGCACCTCAGACCCCAACGAAGCAGCCAACAACCTCACGAGCTGGATCTCCGACTGCGCTAACAACCTGGCTCCCCTGAAGACCCGAGTGAATGGAGCCAACCACAAAAGAAGCTCCTGGTTTAACTCCGCCCTCAAGGACTCCAAAAAACGATGCCGCACCTTCGAGAAAACATGGCGCCTAGACCAGACCGACAAGAACATGTCAGCCCTCAAAAACGCCACCCGGAAACACCACCAACTCCTCCGCGCCGCAAGAAAATCTTCCTTCAAAGACAGACTTGACAACAACACCCACAACAGCAAAGAACTTTTCGGCATCGTCAGAGAACTCTCCAACCCCAACGCCGAAAACAACACCATCACCCCCTCACAAGACCTCTGCGACTCCCTCGCAGCCTTCTTCCACCACAAAATCACCGACATCTACAACAGCTTCACCACAACAAACGCGAACCCACCACCAGAACCCACCCCCACAGCACCACCATCCACGCCTGGAACCCGATCACCACCGAGGAAACCACCCGCACGATGAACTCCATCCACTCAGGATCACCCGCCGACCCATGCCCCCACCACCTTCAACAAAGCCGACAACATCATCGCCCCCCCATCTCCGAGACGTCATCAACACATCCTTCACCACCGCCACCTTCCCCGAGAGCTGGAAACACGCCGAACTCAACGCCCTCCTCAAGAAGCCGACAGCAGACCCCACAGACCTCAAGAACTTCCGACCCATCTCTCTCCTCCCATTCCCAGCAAAGGTTATTGAGAAAACCGTCAACACTCAACTGACTACCTTCCTCGAAACCAATGAATCACTCGACCCCTCGCAGTTCGGTTTCAGGGCCAACCACAGCACCGAGACCGCCCTCATCGCAGCCACGGACGACATCAGATCCCTGACCGACAAGGGAGAGACCGTGGCCCTCATACTCCTTGACCTCTCTGACGAAGGAATGAAGGAAGTAGCGGACTGGATGACGGACAGCCGGCTTAAACTCAACACCGACAAGACGGAAGTCCTCATTCTAGGCCCTACTCCAACCGCATGGCACGACTCCTGGTGGCCCCCCGCCCTAGGCAGCACTCCCCAACCCACCGACCACGCCCGCAACCTGGGCTTCATCCCGGACTCCTCCCTCTCCATGACCAGACAAGTCAACGCAGTCACATCGGCATGCTTCAACACCCTTCGCATGCTCCGCAAGATCTTCCACTGGATCCCCACCGACACAAGGAAGACCGTCACCCACGCCCTCGTCACCAGCCGCCTGGACTACGGCAACACCCTCTACACCGGCACCACGATCAAACTACAGAAGAAACTCCAACGAATCCAGAACGCCGCCGCACGCCTCATCCTGGACGTCCCGAGCCACCACCACATCTCCGGACACCTGGAAAAGCTTCACTGGCTCCCAGTCAGCAAGAGGATCACTTTCAGACTCCTCACCCACGCACACAAAGCCCTTCACAACCAAGGACCCAAACTCATCAACCACCGCGTCTCCTTCTACATACCCACTCGCACCCTGCGATCGACCGGACGAGCCCTGGCAGCCGTCCCCCGCATCCGCAAAGCCACCGCCGGAGGCAAATCTTTTTCCTACCTCGCAGCGAAGACCTGGAACTCTCTCCACATCCATCTCCGCTTAACACCGGACCACCTCTCCTTCAGAAGGCAGCTCAAGACCTGGCTGTACGAGCAATAACCCCCTCCCCCCCAGCGCCTTGAGACCCTTACGGCAGAGTAGCGCGCTTTATAAATGCCAATGATTGATTGATTGATTAAGGCGCTCCTCATCAGATCCAATAAAGTAAGACCGGATCAATGATTTCTCTTTAAAAAACCCACATGTGGGGCCTGAGTCCTAAATGGATTTGAATTGATCTTATGGCAGCACCTGGAGGAGATTAATCTCCACGATTGTAACATTTTCTTGTCATTAGAGCGCACTAATCTGCACAAACACAACAATCCAGAGATGATCAATCATGAATGGACCCAACCTTTTACCGTTACTGTCACTGCTCCCCTGTCGGCGAAGGATGGACCCCAGTTTATGGATGAGGCCTTTACTGCTTGGATAGGAAATGAGCCGTGAGCATTTCAAGTAGAGACAGCGTCTTGCACATTTCAAGCAGAGACAGCGTCTTACACATTTCAAGCAGAGACAGCCTCTTGCACATTTCAAGTAGAGACAGCCTCTTGCACATTTCAAGCAGAGACAGCCTCTTGCACATTTCAAGTAGAGACAGCGTCTTGAACATTTCAAGCAGAGACAGCGTCTTGCACATTTCAAGCAGAGGCAGCCTCTTGCACATTTCAAGCAGAGACAGCGTCTTGCACATTTCAAGCAGAGACAGCGTCTTGCGCATTTCAAGCAGAGACAGTGTCTTGCACATTTCAAGCAGAGACAGCGTCTTGCACATTTCAAGCAGAGACAGCCTCTTGCACATTTCAAGCAGAGACAGCGTCTTGCACATTTCAAGCAGAGACAGCGTCTTGCACATTTCAAGAAGAGACAGCGTCTTGCACATTTCAAGCAGAGACAGCGTCTTGAACGTTTCAAGCAGAGACAGCATCTTGCACATTTCAAGCAGAGACAGCGTCTTGCACATTTCAAGTAGAGACAGTGTCTCACACATTTCAAACAGAGACAGCGTCTTGCACATTTCAAGCAGAGACAGCCTCTTGCACATTTCAAGCAGAGACAGCTCCTTGCACATTTCAAGCAGAGACAGCTTCTTGCACATTTCAAGCAGAGACAGCGTCTTGCACATTTCAACCAGAGACAGCCTCTTGCACATTTCAAGTAGAGACAGCGTCTTGCACATTTCAAGCAGAGACAGCGTCTTGCACATTTCAAGCAGAGACAGCGTCTTGAACGTTTCAAGCAGAGACAGCATCTTGCACATTTCATGCAGAGACAGCGTCTTGCACATTTCAAGTAGAGACAGCTCTCACACATTTCAAACAGAGACAACGTCTTGCACATTTCAAGCAGAGACAGCCTCTTGCACATTTCAAGCCGAGACAGCTTCTTGCACATTTCAAGCAGAGACAGTGTCTTGCACATTTCAAGCAGAGACAGCCTCTTGCACATTTCAAGCAGAGACAGCCTCTTACACATTTCAAGTAGAGACAGCGTCACGCACATTTCAAACAGAGACAGCGTCTTGCACATTTCAAGCAGAGACAGCCTCATGCACATTTCAAGTAGAGACAGCGTCTTTCAAGCAGAGACAGTGTCTTGCACATTTCAAGTTGAGACAGCGTCTTTCAAGCAGAGACAGCGTCTTGCACATTTCAAGTAGAGACAACGTCTTTCAAGCAGACAGCCTCGTGCACATTTCAAGCAGAGACAGCATCTTGCACATTTCAAACAGAGACAGCGTCTTGCACATTTCAAGTAGAGACAGCCTCCTGCACATTTCAAGCATAGACAGCCTCTTGCACATTTCAAGTAGAGACAGCGTCTTGCACATTTCAAGTAGAGACAGCCTCCTGCACATTTCAAGCATAGACAGCCTCTTGCACATTTCAAGTAGAGACAGCGTCTTGCACATTTCAAGCAGATTCAGCGTCTTGAACATTTCAAGCTGAGACAGCGTCTTGAACATTTCAAGCAGAGACAGCGTCTTGCACATTTCAAGCAGTGACAGCCTCTTGCACATTTCAAGCAGAGACAGCATTTTGCACATTTCAAGCAGAGACAGCGTCTTGCACATTTCAAGCAGAGACAGCCTCTTGCACATTTCAAGCAGAGACATTGTCTTGCACATTGCAAGTAGAGACAGCCTCTTGCACATTTCAAGCAGAGACAGCCTCTTGCACATTTCAAGCAGAGACAGCGTCTTGCACATTTCAAGCAGAGACAGCGTCTTGAACATTTCAAGCAGAGACAGCATCTTGCACATTTCAAGCAGAGACAGCATCTTGCACATTTCAAGTAGAGACAGCGTCTCGCACATTTCAAATAAAGACAGCGTCTTGCACATTTCAAGCAGAGACAGCCTCTTGCACATGTCAAGCAGAGACAGCGTCTTGCACATTTCAAGCAGAGACAGCGTCTTGCACATTTCAAGCAGAGACAGCCTCTTGCACATTTCAAGCAGAGACAGCCTTTTACACATTTCAAGCAGAGACAGCCTCTTGCACATTTCAAGCAGAGACAGCCTCTTGCACATTTCAAGCAGAGACAGCGTCTTGAACATTTCAAGCAGAGACAGCATCTTGCACATTTCAAGCAGAGACAGCGTCTTGCACATTTCAAGTAGAGACAGCGTCTCGCACATTTCAAACAGAGACAGCGTCTTGCACATTTCAAGCAGGGACAGCCTCTTGCACATTTCAAGTAGCGACAGCATCTTTCAAGCAGAGACAACATCTTGCACATTTCAAGCAGAGACAGCGTCTTGCACATTTCAAGTAGAGACAGCGTCTCGCACATTTCAAACAGAGACAGCGTCTTGCACATTTCAAGCAGAGACAGCCTCTTGCATATTTCAAGTAGAGACAGCGTCTTTCAGGCAGAGACAGCCTCGTGCACATTTCAAACAGAGACAGCGTCTTGCACAGTTCAAGCAGAGACAGTGTCTTGCACATTTCAAGCAGAGACAGCCTCTTGCACATTTCAAGTAGAGACAGCGTCTTTCAAGCAGACAGCCTCTTGCACATTTCAAGCAGAGACAGCCTCTTGCACATTTCAAGCAGAGACAGCCTCTTGCACACTTCAAGTAGAGACAGCGTCTTTCAAGCAGAGACAGCGTCTTGCACATTTTAAGTTGAGACAGCGTCTTTCAAGCAGACAGCCTCGTGCACATTTCAAGCAGAGACAGCATCTTGCACATTTCAAACAGAGACAGCGTCTTGCACATTTCAAACAGAGACAGCGTCTTGCACATTTCAAGCAGAGACAGTATCTTGCACATTTCAAGTAGAGACAGCGTCTTTCAAGCAGAGACAGCGTCTTGCACATTTGAAGCAGAGACAGCGTCTTGCACATTTCAAGCAGAGACAGCGTCTTGCACATTTCTCCAATTAGGCAGGGGGGCACGGTGGGAGGCAAACCGCATTGGTACCTGTGCCAAGTGTTTCCATCCCCCTCTGGCTCAACCCTGCAGTCGCAGCCCTAGTGCTGCTGCCACGCCTCGTGTCGACCCTCCCACAGCCTCACCACCGCCCCCTGCTGTTTGGTACTGTCTTTGCTTGTCTTGCTCCTCTGCAGCTTTGCTTTTGCTTGCTGAGGTAGTTCAGGGCCATTGCAGAGGAGACGGCAGGCTGGCCTTGATACTTGTGTATGCTTGGGGGCTTATGTGCTTATAAGGACGAGCTGGCGAGAGAACCCCACTGCCTCCCTTACCTTCCAAATATGGCTCGAATATGTGCAGCATCCCTGAGGCTGCTCCTCAGACTTTCCGGGGCTTTTCCTCATCCAGGGCGTGTGAGCGGGCCGTGAGCCGTTGGCATGGGCCGGCTGTGTCTTGGGGGGCAGAGGAGGGAGGCGGAGAGGTGAAAGAAGGCAATGGCAGGGGCCAGTGAAGTTGAGTGACAGGCACCGATGCACCTTTACTGTACAGCTCCAGCAGTTGAGGCGGGACCTTACGGGGGCGCCGCTGCCCCACGCCCGCCCGCCGCTCCTGCTGAAACCGACCCGGGGTTGGGCCTGTGCACTGTAGCGCTGCACGTCACTGCTGGTGGTCGCAGACACTAGCAACAGCAAAGGAGCTCATGGATTGATGAACTGTATCTTTCCACTGCTTTCCCCATGACCTTGCATTGCAGTGCATGAGGGGCTATTGTCTCTTGTGCTCTCTGTGCTCGCCTCACCTTTCCCGTCTCTACTCTCTCTCGTGGCCTCCAGAACCCTCTCCACACCAGGTGCTATACTTCTGAGGGGCCATTTATAAATCATTTTTAAACCATTACTAGATGGTCACCCATAAATGCACATGTATGCACTCATGGGGGCCATGTTTAATTTGTTTTTCATTTGCTTTAAGAAAAATTATTCAAAAATCAAAGAAAAACAAAAGGAAAGAAAACTCTTGCGCTATAGAAGTTCCATATACATACATACACACATACATGCCAGCTGTGCATATCCGCCATTGTAGAATGATTTTTCTTAAAATACAAGAAAGCCATTCTATGATGGCCGCTGCACATTGCAGGCGCATGCACTGCAGCCACTTTTTAATATTTTTTCCTATAGCAAAAGAAGAACCATTCCTAGATGGCTGACACACACGCATGTACATGCACAAGGCCATCTTGAGATGATTTTTCTTTTGCGTTAAGAAAAACAGTTGAGATGGCAGCTGTGCGTGTGCATGCATTGCAATAATCCGGGGGGAAAAGCAATATGTCGGCACCCTGGGGTCACAAGGGAGACTTATTGGCTTTGCCAATTCTTGTTATTTAGCTTCACCTACAATTCTTTCTGTCTGTTGTCAATGGTCCATTGTGAACATAATAATGCATAGAGTGGGCTTTGAGTCAGCTGCTTGCTCGTGATTGGACAGTTGCCATGCACGTTTTATTACCCTATTCTTATTTTTGTCCCGCCCATGCAGCATAGCCTCTTTACCATACATCCATTGGGCTGATCTGGATCCTTCCAGCTAACATGAGGGAACTTATTTTTTATTATTTTCTGTCACCATGCCATAGGAGCTCATGTCTTTTCCCGCTCCCTCCCATCTTCTGACAACTTCCTCAACCCCACATGTCCTTGGTTGATCTTCTGTTTCCCAGCTTCATTGTTTTCTTTTTTAAATGTTTTTTATTTGTTTCATGCATTTTTTGTTTATTTGGTAAGTGATTGTGTGAGGTCCCCACAGTGGATCTGTCACAACTATCTGAGGGGCAAAGTTCCTGGAACGGAGGCTACCTGAGGAGCACACCTGTGCAAAGAAGGTATCTCTTGTCTATTGCTCAAGGGACCTCTCCTGGATCCAAAGACAGAGATACAGAGACCCATGTGCTAATGAACCCGGCTCCCGTCACATGGACAATGACATAGAACCCACTGTCAGAACACCGCCCACTCATTGGCAGCCCACTGCCAACTCACCATAGGCTCACAAATGACCCACTTCTGAACCTGGAGCCCTTGCCTGCTCTCTCTAACCCACCAACTATTGCAGTAAGACTTTACCTAAAGTGGGTAACCTCAACTGGTCAATTGTACAAGCCGTCCTGTCCTCCGTGATATAATGTGCTCTTCAACAGTTTAAAAATAGAAAGAGCTGATGGAGAGCTAGGATCACAGAAGACCCTGGCAATAACCGGAAGGTTTGCACTGATATAGCAGGCCCTGGTAGAGTCTGGATAGGCACCTGAATGCAAAAGGCCCTGGTAGAATTCTGAGGGGTACCCAGATATAGTAGGCCTTGAGATAGTTGAGATGGTTTAATGAGCTATAACAGGCCATGGCCAGGTCATATGGGGTCACCGACATATAGCAAGCCATGGTAGAGACACAATGGGGCACCCAGATATAGGAGGCCACAAATGAGTCCTCAGGGGCCCCAAATATAGCAGGATACATCCTAGTCGCATGGTCGACCTGAGAGGGGGCTTCAATATATAGCTGGCTGGACATAAACTAGTAACAGGAGTCACTCAGATACAGCCAGCCATCACCAAGCAATAGGGGTCAGTCACATATACCCGGCAAAAACCAAGTAATAGGGCTCACTCAGATATACCCAGCAACACCCAAGTAATATGGGTCACCCACATATACCCGGCAAAGACCAAGTAATAGGGGTGACTCAGATATACCCAGCAATAACCAAGTAATGGGGGTCACTCAGATATACCCGGCAAAAACCAAGTAATCGGGGTCACTGAGATATACCCAGCAATAACCAAGTAATAGGGGTCACTCACATATACCCAGCAATAACCAAGTAACGGGGGTCACCCAGATATAGCTGGCCATAACCAAGTGATAGGGGTTACTCAGATATAGCCGGCCATAACCAAGTAATAGGGGTCACTCACGCATACCCAGCCATAACCAAGTAATAGGGGTCACCCAGATATACCCAGCCATAACCTACTAATAGGGGTCACTCACGCATATCCAGCCATAACCAAGTAATAGGGGTCACCCAGATATACCCAGCCATAACCTACTAATAGGGGTCACTCAGATATAGCCGGCCATAACCAAGTTATGAGGGAACACTTAAATATAGTGGGCCTCATTATTTGGTCCTGATGTGATAGTTTGATTCTGAGCTCTGACTGTTGTTTTGGTTGTAAAATGTGATAGTTTGATTCTGAGCTCTAACTGCTGGTTTGGTTGAAAGGTGTGATAATTTGAATCTGAGCACTGGCTGCTGGTTTGGTTGTAAAATGTGATTGACTGATTCCGAGCACTGACTGCTGGTTTGGCTGTAAAGTGTGATAGTTTGATTCTGAGCTCTGACTGCTGGTTTGGTTGAAAGGTGTGATAATTTGAATCTGAGCACTGGCTGCTGGTTTGGTTGTAAAATGTGATTGACTGATTCCGAGCACTGACTGCTGGTTTGGTTGTAAAGTGTGATAGTTTGAATCTGAGCTCAGACTGCTGGTTTGGTTGTAAAGTGTGATAGTTTGATTCTGAGCTCTGACTGCTGGTTTGGTTGTAAAGTGTGATAGTTTGATTCTGAGCTCTAACTGCTTGTTTGGCTGTAAAGTGTGATAGTTTGATTCTGAGCTCTGACTGCTGGTTTGGTTGAAAGGTGTGATAATTTGAATCTGAGCACTGGCTGCTCGTTTGGTTGTAAAGTGTGATAGTCTGATTCTGAGCTCTGACTGCTGGTTTGGTTGAAAGGTGTGATAGTTTGATTCTGAGCTCTAACTGCTGGTTTGGTTGTAAAGTGTGATAGTCTGATTTTGAGCTCTGACTGCTGATTTGGTTGTAAAGTGAGATAGTTTGAATCTGAGCTCAGACTGCTGGTTTGGTTGTAAAGTGTGATAGTTTGATTCTGAGCTCTGACTGCTGGTTTGGCTGTAAAGTGTGATAGTTTGATTCTGAGCTCTGACTACTGGTTTGGCTGTAAAGTGTGATAGTTTGATTCTGAGCTCTGACTGCTGGTTTGGCTGTAAAGTGTGATAGTTTGATTCTGAGCTCTGACTGCTGGTTTGGCTGTAAAGTGTGATAGTTTGATTCTGAGCTCTGACTGCTGGTTTGGCTGTAAAGTGTGATAGTTTGATTCTGAGCTCTGACTGCTGGTTTGCTTGTAAAGTGTGATAGTTTGATTCTGAGCTCTGACTGCTGGAGGAAGGAAGACTTACTGATACCATCCTGACGAGGTGCACCTATAGCTGCATCGCAATATTATTTATATAGTGGCATACAAAGAAGACTTAAAGAGAAGCCATTACACATCTAGGTTAGAGACATTACATGTCTCATATTACTCGAGGATAGTGTTACCTAGACACCTACGAGTAATCACTGTGACGGACTCCTGACGAAGGCCTAGCCGAAACGCGTTGTTTGTCAACAAGCCGCCTGTCTCTGTGCATTAAGTTTATTGTGATTTATGTGTTTTAATATACACTTCTTTTGACTAAAGTTGAAAAAGAAAATATGATGTGTGTACAAATGATTTGAAATGCAGACAATCTCCCTACTTGAAATATAGAGTTATGAAAAGATATGAAATGCACCAACTGTCAAACGAAGATAATACATGTGGTTCATAAATGAGTATTAAGACTGTAAATATATTTATCTTTGTCTATATATTATTATTTTTTTTAATCTAAAAAGAGATAAGGATATTAATAAGAAAATAATAAATTGTTTATATTTTTCCTTGGTTAGCATTTGTGTCTTTACTGCATGTATAATCAATTTAGTCTAGAGTTGACGTGCCATCCCAATGTAAAATACACTATGCCCGGTGCCTCCGCTTTCCAAAGTAGAGCTCAGAACCAAACCAGGAATCAGAACTCAGAACCAAACCAGAAGTCAGAGCTCAGAACCAAACCAGGAGTTCAGGAACCAGAGCTCAGAGCCAAACCAGGAGTCCGAGCTCACAGCCAATCTATGACACATCAGAACTAAACCAGGAGTCAGAGCTCAGAACCAAACCAGGAGTTCAGGAACCGAAGCTCAGAGCCAAACCAGGAGTCCGAGCTCACAGCCAATCTATGACACATCAGAACCAAACTAGGAGTCAGAGCTCAGAACCAAACAAGGAACCAGAGCTCACAGCCAATCTACGACACATCAGAAACAAACCAGGAGTCAGAGCTCAGAACCAAACTAGGAGTCAGAGCTCAGAACCAAACAAGGAACCAGAGCTCACAGCCAATCTACGACACATCAGAAACAAACCAGAAGTCAGAGCTCAGAACCAAACCAGGAGTTCAGGAACCAGAGCTCAGAGCCAAACCAGGAGTCCGAGTTCACAGCCAATCTATGACACATCAGAACTAAACCAGGAGTCAGAGCTCAGAACCAAACCAGGAGTTCAGGAACCGAAGCTCAGAGCCAAACCAGGAGTCCGAGCTCACAGCCAATCTATGACACATCAGAACCAAACTAGGAGTCAGAGCTCAGAACCAAATGAGGAATCAGAGATCAGAGCCGAACCGGAACCAGAGCTTAGAACCAACACAGGAGGATTAAACCAAATATCTGTAGCCAAGCAAAACCAGGCATTATTTCAACATCAAACCAGGCACCAGAGCACAGAACCAAGCCAGGAATCAGAGCACAGAACTAAACCAGCAGTCAGAGCTCAGAATTAAACCAGCAGTCAGAGCTCAGAATTAAACGAGGAGTCAGAGCTCAGAACCAAACCAGGAGTCAGAGCTCACAGCCAATCTATGACACATCAGATCCAAACCAGGAGTCAGAGCTCAGAACCAAACAAGGAACCAGAGCTCACAGCCAATCTATCACACACCAGAACCAAATTAGGAATAAGAGCTCAGCACCAAACTATCACACACCAGAACCAAATAAGAAATTGGAGCTCAAAAGCCAGTCAGAGCTCAAAGCCAAACTATCACACTTTACAACCAAACCAGCAACCAAAGCTCAGAAGCAAACGATCACACATCAGAATCAAAGCAGGAGTCAGAGCTGAGAATCAAACTATCACACACCAGAACCAATTTAGGAATCAGAGCTCAGAATCAAACTATCACACACCAGAACCAAATTAGGAATCAGAGCTCAGAATCCAACTATCACACACCAGAACCAACTTAGGAATCAGAGCTCAGAATCAAACTATCACACACCAGAACCAACTTAGGAATCAGAGCTCAGAATCAAACTATCACACACCAGAACCAAATTAGGAATCAGTGCTCACAAGCCAAGCCAGCAGTCAGAGCTCAAAGCCAAACAATCACATATCATAACCAAACCAGAATGCCGAGCTTTGACCCAAGCTAGCGTATACCATAACCAACACAGGAATCAGAGCTCAGAACCAAACTACTGCAAGTCAGAACTAAACCAGCAGCTGGAGCTCAGAATCAGACTATCACACTTTACAACTAAACCAGCAGTCAGAGCTCATAATCAGACTATCACACTTTACAACTAAACCAGCAGTCAGTGCTCAGAACCAAACAACTGCACTTCAGAACTGAACCAGCAGTCAGAGTTCAGAATCACACTATCACACTTTACAACCAAACTAGCAGTCAGAGCTCAGAATAAATCAAACTATCCCACTTTACAAACAAACCAGCAGTCAGAGCTCAGTACCAGACTATCAAACGCTACAACCAAACCAGTAGCCAGAGCTCAGAATCAGACTATCACACTTTAAAACCAAATCAGCAGTCAGAGCTCAGAATCAAACTATCACACTTTACAGCCAAACCAGCAGTCAGAGCTCAGAATCAAACTATCACACTTTACAACCAAACCAGCAGTCAGAGCTCAGAATCAAACTATCACACTTTACAACCAAACCAGCAGTCAGATCTCAGAATCAGACTATCACACTTTAAAACCAAACCAGCAGTCAGAGCTCAGAATCAAAGTATCACACTTTAAAACCAAACCAGCAGTCAGAGCTCAGAATCAAACTATCACACTTTACAACCAAACCAGCAGTCAGAGCTCAGAATCAAACTATCACACTTTACAGCCAAACCAGCAGTCAGAGATCAGATTCAAACTTTCACACCTTTCAACCAAACCAGCAGTCAGATGTCAGAATCAAACTATCACATATTACAACCAAACCAGCAGTCAGAGCTCAGAATCAAACTATCACACTTTACAGCCAAACCAGCAGTCAGAGCTCAGAATCAAACTATCACACTTTACAACCAAACCAGCAGTCAGAGCTCAGAATCAAACTATCACACTTTACAACCAAACCAGCAGTCAGATCTCAGAATCAGACTATCACACTTTAAAACCAAACCAGCAGTCAGAGCTCAGAATCAAAGTATCACACTTTAAAACCAAACCAGCAGTCAGAGCTCAGAATCAAACTATCACACTTTACAACCAAACCAGCAGTCAGAGCTCAGAATCAAACTATCACACTTTACAGCCAAACCAGCAGTCAGAGATCAGATTCAAACTTTCACACCTTTCAACCAAACCAGCAGTCAGATGTCAGAATCAAACTATCACATATTACAACCAAACCAGCAGTCAGAGCTCAGAATCAAACTATCACACTTTACAACCAAACCAGCAGTCAGAGCTCAGAATCAAACTATCACACTTTACAGCCAAACCAGCAGTCAGAGCTCAGAATCAAACTATCACACTTTACAGCCAAACCAGCAGTCAGAGCTCAGAATCAAACTATCGCACTTTACAACCAAACCAGCAGTCAGATCTCAGAATCAGACTATCACACTTTAAAACCAAACCAGCAGTCAGAGCTCAGAATCAAAGTATCACACTTTAAAACCAAACCAGCAGTCAGAGCTCAGAATCAAACTTTCACACCTTTCAACCACTGTTCCCACTAACCTGCGCGCGTGGGCGCGCGCCCACGATGGTCACCCGGAGCGCGCAGTGTACTGCATTTAGCGCGCACACTGTCATCCCTACAAGACCCTTCGCGCCGCCGCTTTTTAAACGCGAGCGGCGCGAAATCCGGGCGTGAGGCAGGGGAAGAGATATGGTGCTTGCAGGCGTGCAAAGCCCATTGTGCTTAAAGGGCTTCTGCTTCAGCCCCCCACACCCCCGTCGTGTGTCAGCCTGGCTGAGCCAGCTTCCCGGGCACCCAACAGCCGCACCGAGTACTTCACGGGTCTTTAAAAGACCATTTGCATGTCAATGAGCTTTGTCGTTTTCGGATAAGACCTGTATTTTGGACTCCTCTTCCCAATAGTCCCCGGACTACCAAAAGCACTTCGGCCCTCATTTGCACTTTGACAAAGTCACTTCTACTTCCTTTTTTTTTTGTTGCACATTTATATAGCGCAAACTCGAGCCGAAGGTATTGGAGCGCTTTATATGAGCACGGGTTACATTACACATTCAGGCAAGGGGAGAGGTGCTCGAAGGTGACAGAGGGAGGGGCTGCAGCTTCAGGCGCAGGGGCATCTATTCACATGCAAACAGCCCTGAATGCGTCATGTCTGTGCAATTTAGAGGGGCCTCACACATTCCCTTCCTGCCCAGGGCCCCAAACATCCTAGAACCGGCCCTGATTACCCCTAGGCAGCACGTGGTTCTCTTCACAGAGCTTAATTACTGTCACTAAATTGTAAGCAAACCTCGGTTCTTCAAACATGCAGTCTATAATGTAATAAAATAAAGAAATGGCACAATCGCACCCACACTGATTACAATGTATGGAGGACAATCAGTTAAATCAGTTCTCTTGGAGTATCTCCTTTAAGTACTGTACATCACAGTGGGGGGTGGCAAAATTAACATTTTGGAAAGAGAGCCTGTCTTCTCGTTGTCTTGTCCAGGAGGGGGTGAGGAGCCCTACCCCACCCTGGCAGAGATCAAGATGATAGTAGAATACTGCATGCCCACCCCTGTGCCCACCCTGGTGGATCCTGTTCCCCCTCCTGTGATGGCTTCTGCCCCCACCCCCAGTGATGGCTCCTGTCCCCCCATGTGGTGGCTCCTGTCCCCTCCCACCTGTGATGGCTCCTGTCCCCCCTGTGGTGCATCCTGTGTCTGCCCTGGGTGGCTTCTGTCCCAGTCCTGGCATGGCTCCTGCAGCGAGGGTGAAGTTCTTGATGGGCCTCTTCTCAAAAAGGTTCAGCTCAAAATTAATATGAAAAGGTGGGCGAGTGAGTAAGTGAAGGAATGGGTGGATGGCTGGATGAATTAGTGAAAGGGTGAATGGATGAATGAAAGATTGAATAGATGGATAATGAGAGGATGGATGGATGAGTGAGTGGAAGGATTGATAAGAGAAAAGGTAAATAGCTGGATGTATGGGTGGAAGGGTAGCTGGATGGGTAAAAGGGTAGCTGGATGGGTAAACGGGTGGATGGATAAGTGAAAGGATGGATGGATGAGTGAAAAGGAGGATGATGAGTGAGTGGTTGGATGGAGTGAAATGATGGATGGGTGGATTGATGAATTGATAAGTGGAAGGGTGAATGGATGGACGGATGAGTGAAAGGGTGGATGTAAGGATGGATGAGTGAGTGAAAGGGCGGGTAGATGGACAAAAGGATGAATAGATGAGTGAAGGAGTGAAAGGATAAATGGATGAGTGATAGGGACAATGGATGGATTCATGAGTGGATGAGTTGATGGATAGGTGGGCGGATGGAAGGAAGGATGGCTAAGTGAAAGGGTCGATGGATAGAGAAAGGGATGATGGATGGATGACTGAAATGGTGGATGGGTGGAAGGATGAGTGACTGGGTGGATGGATGGATGAGTAACTGAAATGGGTAGAAGAGTGGATGGATGAGTGTACAGGTGGATGGATGGATGGATAATGGATAGATGAGTGAAAGGATGGATGAAGGGATAGATGAGTGAAATGATAGATGGAAGGCTACATGATGGATAGGTTTGCAAATGGTTGAATATGTTTGGATATGACTGGGCTTACTTATATACTATTGCGCGGCCACCTCTGATGTGTCTGTAAAACTTACCTATTGTCCAGAAGTTTTGTCCTGAATTTGACCTCCTGTCCTGAATTTGTGTCCTGAATTTGCACCAATGCCAGTTGGTCACCCTATGGCAGAGGTCACGGACAAAGTCGGTTCAACAAGAGAAATGTACTATTGCAGTTGTGCCAAAATATAAATGATGCTCTCCATACCGTCCACTTACGAGACATTCTCACATGACCAGTTCCAAGGCTTCTTGATCCTATTCCGCTCTAAGGTGGCCGGAAGTCGTATGAGAGTCTGTAGAGTGAAGCAGCTGGGGTTCACACAAACAACTCACATTTTAACTTATTTTTCCACTGCCTCGATGTCATAAGGATTGACTTGAAACCGAAACTGCCCTTTCAAATAAAAAGAACTTACAACATCCAAACCGAAAACTAGATAGCAGGATCGTAGCTGCTTTCTGTTTTAAAAAGAAAACTGTGCCAAATGAGGAGTAGCTCTGACCCCTGCTTAACGTAAGCTTTTGGCACTGGTGACTGAGGATATATTTTAATGCACTTTGGCACAGCAAATAGGTTTGGCTTACGAATAGAGTGAAGTCCCAGAGGGGCCTGGCAGAATATGCACGCACAAACACAGATCCCCAAGCACAAAGAGATAAAGATGCAAGCAGACAAATGGACATCTAGGCATACCAAGACGTGCATCAGAGCAAACAGACAACACATATGCACCTACAGACAACAGTACAAAGGCACACATACAGTCTCAGATATACAGGAAGAGGAATGCACGACTGTGTGAGTAGAGAGTAGATGGATACGTGTGCAACTGTGAATGCACACATGATTTAATGTATACACATGGGTGCATGAATGGATTAACAAATATACATTTGTTGTTTATGCCTTGTTTTTTGGCTTACAACGTATTGGATTAGTTTTACTATGATGCGATTTTGCAATTGTTTGCTTTGTAAGAGCAGAGAACAAAGATGCTGGCACTTTTTCTGTGGATTACGTTTTACTAAGATATATGCTTAAGAAGCAGGTTCTAAACTTCAGTCTCCTTTAACCCCTTGCATGCCCGCCCCTTTCCCCGCCCAGTGCCGCGCCTTTCATTAGCGGGCGGAGTTCATGACGAGCTGGACTCGTCATGGGCACAGCGCCACCGCAGCCCATGACGAGTCCAGCTCGTCATGGGCATTGAAGGGGTTAAGAACATTCGGCAGTGAAAATATCAAACAAAACATTTGAATTATTCACTACACGCCTTTACGGAAAGCAACTCTGAAACACATTCAGGCAATTACAAAATGTGTGCCCCATTCCTGGTATCTGTGTAGAAACAACCCCTTTTTTAATCATATATCAATGGCATCTAGAGTTTGTACATAATGCCTTGTTAGCCAACCAACGACCACAAAACGTATAATTATATAGAACAACCCTCAGACACTTATAGTGACGCATGCAGAAAAGTAGCACAGGAAGGGAGACCAAAAAAGCTCATTCGATAATTATTGCTCCTGTTTAGACAGAGTAGTGCACAGTGACAGAAAATAAACCTGATTGGCACATAAAAGATCAAGGTCCACTTAGGGAGGCTATTTTCTTAACTGTCATAACCCTGCCTGGACTTTAGCTTTTGTTTTATTCTTGAAACACCAAGACTGACGAGCTCTGCTCAAACTTCATGTTTTTGTTCTCACTACTTACACTTGAGATTTTTAGCTGGTCATAAACCTTCTCACTAAAAGAAACTTTTTCATGTGCTACTTCTGAGGCTATCTCTTTAACCTTAAAAACATGTTCCCTCTGACGTAGTACTTCTATAAAACACACACACAAATACACTCAACAACTCACAGATTTGCATTTCTTCTAGATACATAAAAGCCTTGTTCAAGAATAATGTGTTAAGTGCTGCTAGATACCCCAGTGTAGGACATTATCCAGAAAATGAAGCAAATGCAGAGGATAAAAATACTCTAAATGCTGTGTTCCACCTCCACCAGATACATGTGTGGAAATGCACTCTTTTTTCACTTTTTTAAGCAAAGGTTTGGAGTGATATTTGGCGCTGCACCACATACGCTGTCTGGATTCCGGCGCACATAGCCTTAGTTGCAGCGCACAGAAACCTTATACTGCCGCACACAGAGGAAAAAAATTAGAGGGAACATTGTTTACAACCAAACCAGCAGTCAGAGCTCAGAATCAAACTATCACACTTTACAGCCAAACCAGCAGTCAGAGCTCAGAATCAAACTATCACACTTTACAGCCAAACCAGCAGTCAGAGCTCAGAATCAAACTATCACACTTTACAGCCAAACCAGCAGTCAGAGCTCAGAATCAAACTATCACACTTTACAGCCAAACCAGCAGTCAGAGCTCAGAATCAAACTATCACACTTTACAGCCAAACCAGCAGTCAGAGCTCAGAATCAAACTATCACACTTTACAGCCAAACCAGCAGTCAGAGCTCAGAATCAAACTATCACACTTTACAGCCAAACCAGCAGTCAGAGCTCAGAATCAAACTATCACACTTTACAGCCAAGGTGCTCAGAATCTTCCTGCCGAGTGGTTGCTCATTATTAATGTATGCGTTACTTAAGTAGCAACAGCGAGGGTTACCACTGTCCTGGTGGCGTTGGGTTGAACTTTGCACTATTAAAGTACATTTTACGATGGGTCAGGATCAATTCTAGTTCTGAGCTCTGACTCCTGGTTTGGTTCTGACCTCTGACTCCTGGTTTGGTTCTGATGTGTCGTAGATTGGCTCTGAGCTCTGATTCCTGGTTTGACTCTGACTCCTGGTTTGGTTCTGATGTGTCATAGATTGGCTGTGAGTTTTGACTCCTGGTTTGGTTCTGAGCTCTGACTCCTGGTTTGGTTCTGTGCTCTGGGGCCTGGTTTGATGTTAAAATGATGCCTGGCTTTGCTTGGCTACAAATATCTGGTCTAATCTTCCCCGGTTGGTTCTAAGCTCTGGTTCCGGTTCGTTTCTGAGCTCTGACTCCTGGTTTGGTTCTGATGTGTCGTAGATTGGCTCTGAGCTCTGATTCCTGGTTTGACTCTGACTCCTGGTTTGGTTCTGATGTGTCATAGATTGGCTGTGAGTTTTGATTCCTGGTTTGGTTTTGAGTTCTGACTCCTGGTTTGGTTCTGATGTGTCATAGATTGGCTGTGAGTTTTGATTCCTGGTTTGGTTTTGAGTTCTGACTCCTGGTTTGGTTCTAATGTGTCGTAGATTGGCTGTGAGCACTGGTTCCTTGTTTGGTTCTGAGCTCTGACTCCTGGTTTGGTTCTGATGTGTCGTAGATTGGCTGTGAGCTCTGGTTCCTTGTTTGGTTCTGAGCTCTGACTCCTGGTTTGGTTTTGATGTGTCATAGATTGGCTGTGAGTTTTGATTCCTGGTTTGGTTTTGAGTTCTGACTCCTGTTTTGGTTCTGAGCTCTGACTCCTGGTTTGGTCTGATGTATCATAGATTGGCTATGAGCTCTTGTTCCTGGTTTGGCTCTGACTCCTGGTTTGGTTCTGATGTGTCGTAGATTGGCTGTGAGTTTTGATTCCTGGTTTGGTTTTGAGTTCTGACTCCTGGTTTGGTTCTGATGTGTCATAGATTGGCTGTGAGTTTTGATTCCTGGTTTGGTTTTGAGTTCTGACTCCTGGTTTGGTTCTGATGTGTCGTAGATTGGCTGTGAGCTCTGGTTCCTTGTTTGGTTCTGAGCTCTGACTCCTGGTTTGGTTTTGATGTGTCATAGATTGGCTGTGAGTTTTGATTCCTGGTTTGGTTTTGAGTTCTGACTCCTGGTTTGGTTCTGATGTGTCGTAGATTGGCTGTGAGCTCTGACTCCTGGTTTGATGTTGAAATGCTGCCTGACTTTGCTCGGGTTCAGATATCTAGATTAATCCTCCCGGGTTTGCTCTAAGCTCTGGTTCCGGTTCGGCTCTGAGCTCTGGTACCTGATTGGTTGCATCAGGTGGCTTCTGCCTTGGTTTTACTTTATAGCTGCTTATTGGTTTCTGAGCTCTGGGTGATGGTCTGGGTCTGACGTCAGACGGTGTAAATACATTACACAATGATGTGGTGCCCTGGCAGACTTGACCAGTGGGGCGCCGGGCTCTTAGCCCCCCAGGGGAGGGCCTGGCTGCTCGTACACTGGGCAGTGCTGGCCCATCCGGACCTGCCGGACAGAGCAGCATCCTTCAACTGATGCCTCCCCTGGGAGGCAGGAGGTGGGGGGGGGTGCCTGGTGCGTCACGCTGTTGTCTGGTGGGATTTCCCCACTCATTGCCCTCCTCCGGGCAGGTGAAGGAGGCGGGGAGGGAAATCCCCCTGCGCTAGGGTGACCAGACGTCACGGATCTCCCCGGGCCGTCCCGGTTCTCAAAGGTCTGTCCCGCTGCCCCGACCCTTCTATTGATTTTAAATACATGGCCCAGTTTTTAGGACAAGGGTCGGGTCACCCTGCAGAGTAGAATTTAAACTTCGCTCTCCTATCAGGTGTCTTTTTTTCGTTTCACAATTCAGTATTAAAAATGTTTTCCAAAAAATACAGAAACAATAACAATGAATAACAGTCATAGATCAATCCCAAAACTGAAAGAGATATTATCATTAACAAAATATACAATATGAATGAGAAAAACGATGGAGAGTAAAATAGAAGGCCAAAAAAAGAGAAGAAAAAAAAAACACCAAAAAGCAAAAAAACTAAATTCAATACCAATGTCTGAAATGTATGCTTCTGCTAGGCATCAGGGAGGAGGTCGCTGCCTGTTCCCAGCAGAGAGGCCTAGAGGAGGGGGCAGGGGGCGCACAGTGGAGGTCCTGTAAACATAGGCTAATAAATGTGTGTGTGTGTGTGTGTGTGTGTGTGTGTGTGTGTGTGTGTGTGTATACAATATTTACCATTTGATATATGTGTGTGTGCGTGCGTGCGTGCGTGCGCGTGCCCGAATATGAGTATACACTCAATTGCAAGGCTGCTGACCATAAAAGCATTTACAATGCAATAGGTCTCGAATTTGCGAGATTTTGAGCTAGCGACATTGTCAAGGAGAATACCTTTTATTTATGTGTTTTGAAAACCGACTAGAAGTACAAAGTACATGCTCCATCCTCTCTATGCCACGCTCCATCCTCTCTATGCCACGCTCCATCCTCTCCATGCCATGCTCCATCCTCTCCATGCCACGCTCCATCCTCTGCCATGCTCCATCCTCTCTATGCCACGCTCCATCCTCTCTATGCCATGCTCCATCCTCTCTATGCCATGCTCTATCCTCTCTATGCCATGCTCCATCCTCTCTATGCTACGCTGCCACGCTCCATCCTCTCCATGCCACGCTTCATCCTCTCCATGCCACACTCCATCCTCTGCCAGGATCCATCCTCTCTATGCCATGCTCCATCCTCTCTATGCCATGCTCCATATTCCCTATGCCACTCTCCATCCTCTCTATGCCACACTCCAGCCTCTCTATGCCACGCTCCATCCTCTCTATGCCATTCTCCATCCTCTCTATGCCATGCTGGCATGCTCCAGCCTCTCTGTGCCATGCTCCATCCTCTCTGTGCCACGCTCCATCCTCTTTATGACATGCTCCATCCTCTCTATGCCATGCTCAATCCTCTCTATGCCACGCTCCATCCTCTCTATGCCACCCTCCATCCTCTGCCATGCTCCATCCTCTTTATGCCATGCTCCATTCTGTCTATTCCATGCTCCATACGCTCCCACGTGCCATCCTCTCTATGCCATGCTCCATCCTCTCTATGCCATGCTTCCATGCTCCATCCTGTCTATGCCACGCTCCATCCTCTCTATGTCACGCTCCATCCTCTGCCATGCTCCATCCTCTCTATGCCACTAACCATCCTCTCTGTGCCACGATCAATCCTGTCTATGCCATGCTCCATCCTCTCTATGCCACGCTGGTATGCGCCATCCTCTCTATGCCATGCTCCATCCTCTCTATGCCATGCTCCATCCTCTCTATGCCATGCTCTATCCTCTCTATGCCATGCTCCATCCTCTCTATGCTACGCTGCCACGCTCCATCCTCTCCATGCCACGCTTCATCCTCTCCATGCCACACTCCATCCTCTGCCAGGTGTGCCACGCTCCATCCTCTCTGACATGCTCCATCCCCTCTATGCCATGCTCTATCCTCTCTATGCCACACTCCATCCTCTATATGCCACCCTCCATCCTCTGCCATGCTCCATCCTCTCTATGCCACGCTCCATCCTCTTTATGCCATGCTCCATCCTCTCTATGCCACCCTACATCCTCTGCCATGCTCCATCCTCTCTATGCCACGCTCCCTCCTCTCTATGCCATGCTCCATCCTCTCTATGCCATGCTCGCACCATCCTCTCTATGCCACGCTCCATCCTCTCAATGCCACGCTGCCATGCTCCATCCTGTCCATGCCACGCTCCATCCTCTGCCATGCTCCATCCTCTCAATGCCACTAACCATCCTCTCTGTGCCACGCTCCATCCTGTCTATTCCACACTCCATCCTCTCTATGCCACGCTGGCATGGCCATACTCTCTTTGCCACACTCCATCCTCTCTATGCCACGCTGGCATGCTCCATCCTCTGTATGCCATGCTCCATCCTCTCTATGCCATGCTCCATCCTCTCTGTGCCACGTTCCATCCTCTCTATGACACGCTCCATCCTCTCTATGCCACGCTCCATCCTCTCTATGCCACGCCCCATCCTCTCTGTGCCACGCTCCATCCTCTCTATAACACTCTCCATCATCTCTATGCCATGCTCCTTCCACTCTATGCCATGCTCCATCCTCTCTATGCCACTCTCCATCCTCTGTGTGCCACTCTCCATCCTCTGTGTGCCACACTCCATCCCCTCCATGCCATGCTCCATCCTCTCCATGCCACGCTTCATCCTCTCTATGCCACGCTCCATCCTCTCTATGTTACGCTCCAACCTCTCTATGCCACACTCCATCCTCTCCATGCCATGCTCCATCCTCTCTATGCCACGCTCCATCCTCTGTGTGCCACGCTCCATCCTCTCCATGCCACGCTCCATCCTCTCCATGCCACGCTTCATCCTCTCCATGCCACGCTCCATCCTCTGCCATGCTCCATCCTCTCTATGCCACGCTCCATCCTCTCTATGTCACGCTCCATCCTCTGTGTGCCACGCTCCATCCTCTCCATGCCACGCTCCATACTCTGCCACGCTCCATCCTCTCTATGCCACGCTCCATCCTCTCTATGCCATGCTCCATCCTCTCTATGCCAGGCTCTATCCTCTCTATGCCATGCTCCATCCTCTCTATACTACGCTGGCACGCTCCATCCTCTCTATGCCACGCTCCATCCTCTGTGTGCCACGCTCCATCCTCTCCATGCCACGCTTCATCCTCTCCATGCCACACTGCATCCTCTGCAAGGCTCCATCCTCTCTATGCCATGCTACATATTCCCTATGCCACGCTCCATCCACACTATGCCACACTCCAGCCTCTCTATGCCACACTCCATCCTCTCTAGGCCATGCTGGCATGCTCCATCCTCTCTGTGCCACGCTCCATCCTCTCTATGACATGCTCCATCCTCTCTATGCCAAGCTCTATCCTCTCTATGCCACACTCCATCCTCTCTATGGCACCCTCCATCCTCTGCCATGCTCCATCCCTTCTATGCCACACTCCATCCTATCTATGCCACGCTCCATCCTCTCTATGCCACCCTCCATCCTCTGCCATGCTCCATCCTCTCTATGCCACGCTCCATTCTGTCTATTCCATGCTCCATCCGCTCCCACGTGCCATCCTCTCTATGCCATGTTCCATCCTCTCTATGCCATGCTGCCATGCTCCATCCTGCCTATGCCACGCTCCATCCTCTCTATGCCATGCTCCATCCTCTGCCATGCTCCATCCTCTCTATGCCACTAACCATCCTCTCTGTGCCACGCTCCATCCTGTCTATGCCATGCTCCATCCTCTCTATGCCATGCTGGTATGCGCCATCCTCCCTTTGCCACACTCCATCCTCTCTATGCCACGCTGGCATGCTCCATCCTCTTTATGCCACGCTCCATCCTCTCTATGCCATGCTCCATCCTCTCTGTGCCATGCTCCATCCTCTCTGACATGCTCCATCCTCTCTATGCTATGCTCTATCCTCTATGCCACACTCCATCCTCTTTATGCCACCCTCCATCCTCTGCCATGCTCCATCCTCTCTATGCCACGCTCCATCCTCTCTATGACACGCTCCATCCTCTCTATGCCACCCTCCATCCTCTGCCATACTCCATCCTCTCTATGCCACGCTCAATCCTCTCTATGCCATGCTCCTTCCTCTCTATGCCACTAACCATCCTCTCTATGCCACTCTCCATCCTCTGCCATGCTCCATCCTCTCTATGCCATGCTCCATCCTCTCTATGCCACGCTCCATCCTCTCTATGCCACGCTCCATTCTGTCTATGCCATGCTCCATCCTCTCTATGCCACGCTCGCACGCGCCATCCTCTCTATGCCACGCTCCATCCTCTGTATGCCATGCTGCCATGTTCCATCCTGTCTATGCCACGCTCCATCCTCTCTATGCCATGCTCTATCCTCTGCCATGCTCCATTCTCTCTATGCCACTAACCATCCTCTCTGTGCCATGCTCCATCGTTTCTATGCCATGCTCCACCCTCTCTATGCCAAGCTGGCATGCGCCATCCTCTCTTTGCCATGCTCCATCCTCTCTATGCCACTCTGGCATGCTCCATCCTCTCTATGCCACGCTCCATCCTCTGCTATGCTCTATCGTCTCTATGCCACGCTCCATCCTCTCTGTCCCACGCTTCATCCTCTCTATGACACGCTCCATCATCTCTATGCCATGCCCCATCTTCTCTATGCCATGCTCCATCCTCTCTCTGCCATGCTCTATCCTCTCTATGCCACACTCCATCCTCTTTATGCCACCCTCCATCCTCTGCCATGCTCCATCCTCTCTATGCCACGCTCCATCCTCTCTATGCCACGCTCCATCCTCTCTATGCCACCCTCCATCCTCTGCCATGCTCCATCCTCTCTATGGCACGCTCCATCCTCTCTATGCCACGCTCCATCCTCTGCCATGCTCCATCCTCTCTATGCCACTAACCATCCTCTCTGTGCCACGCTCCATCCTGTCTATGTCACGCTCCATCCTCTCTATGCCACGCTGGTATGCGCCACCTCTCTTTGCCACACTCCATCCTCTCTATGCCACGCTGGCATGCTCCATCCTCTCTATGCCACGCTCCATCCTCTCTATGCCATGCTCCATCCTCTCTGTGCCACGCTCCATCCTCTCTGACATGCTCCATCCTCTCTATGCCATGCTCTATCCTCTCTATGCCACACTCCATCCTCTTTATGCCACCCTTCATCCTCTGCCATGCTCCATCCTCTCTATACAACGCTCCATCCTCTCTATGCCACCCTCCATCCTCTGCCATGCTCCATACTCTCTATGCCACGCTCCATCCTCTCTATGCCATGCTCCTTCCTCTCTATGCCACTAACCATCCTCTCTATGCCACGCTCCATCCTCTCCATGCCATGCTCCATCCTCTCTATGCCACGCTCCATCCTCTCTATGCCATGCTCCGTTCTGTCTATGCCATGCTCCATCCTCTCTATGCCATGCTTGCACGCGCCATCCTCTCTATGCCACGCTCCATCCTCTGTATGCCATGCTGCCATGTTCCATCCTGTCTATGCCATGCTCCATCCTCTCTATGCCATGCTCTATCCTCTGCCATGCTCCATTCTCTCTATGCCACTAACCATCCTCTCTGTGCCATGCTCCATCCTGTCTATGCCACCCTCCATCCTCTCTATGCCACGCTGGCATGCGCCATCCTCTCTTTGCCAAGCTCCATCCTCTCTATGCCACTCTGGCATGCTCCATCCTCTCTATGCCACGCTCCATCCTCTGCTATGCTCTATCGTCTCTATGCCACGCTCCATCCTCTCTGTGCCACGCTTCATCCTCTCCATGCCATGCTCCATCCTCTCTATGCCACGCTCCATCCTCTGTGTGCCATGCTCCATCCTCTCCATGCCACGCTTCATCCTGTCCATGCAACACTCCATCCTCCGCCAGGCTTCCTCCTCTCTATGCCATGCTCCATCCTCCCTATGCCATGATCCATACTCTCTATGCCATGCTTCATCCTCTCTATGCCACGCTCCATCCTCTCTATGCCATGCTGGCATGCTCCATCCTCTCTATGCCACGCTCCATCCTCTCTGTGCCATGCCCCAACCTCTCCATGCCATGCTCCATCCTCTCTATGCCACGCTCCATCTTCTCCATGCTACGCTCCATCCTCTCAATGCCACTCTCCATCCTCTGTGTGCCACGCTCCATCCTCTCCATGCCACGCTCCATCCTCTGCCATGCTCCATCCTCTCTGTGCCACGGTCCATCCTCTCTATGCCACGCTCCATCCTCTGTGTGCCATGCTCCATCCTCTCTATGCCATGCTCTATCCTGTCTATGCCATGCTCCATCCTCTCTATGCCACGCTCCATCCTCTCCATGCCATGCTCCATCCTCTCTATGCCACGGTCCATCCTGTCTATGCCACGCTCCATTCTCTCTATGCCACGCTCCATCCTCTCTATGCCACGCTCCATCCTCTGTGTGCCACGCTCAATCCTCTCCGTGCCACGCTTCATCCTCTCCATGCCACGATCCATCCTCTGCCATGCTCCATTCTCTCCATGCCATGCTCCATCCTCTCCATGCCATGCTCCATATTCTCTATGCCACGCTACATACTCTCTATGCAATCCTCCATCCTTTCTATGCCACGCTCCATCCTCTCTATGCCATTCTCCATCCTCTCTATGCCATGCGGTCATGCTCCATCCTCTCTATGCCATGCTCCATCCTCTCTGTGCCATGATCCATCCCCTTCATGCTACGCTACATCCTCTGTGTGCCACGCTGCATCCTCTCTATGCCACGCTCCATCCTCTCTATGCCACGCTCGCACGCGCCATCCTCTGTATGCCACGCTCCATCCTCTGTATGCCATGCTGCCATGTTCCATCCTGTCTATGCCATGCTCCATCCTCTCTATGCCATGCTCTATCCTCTGCCATGCTCCATTCTCTCTATGCCACTAACCATCCTCTCTGTGCCACGCTCCATCCTGTCTATGCCACCCTCCATCCTCTCTATGCCACACTGGCATGCGCCATCCTCTCTTTGCCAAGCTCCATCCTCTCTATGCCACTCTGGCATGCTCCATCCTCTCTATGCCACGCTCCATCCTCTGCTATGCTCTATCGTCTCTATGCCACGCTCTATCCTCTCTGTGCCACGCTTCATCCTCTCTATGACATGCTCCATCCTCTCTATGCCATGCTCCATCCTCTCTATGCCATGCTCCATCCTCTCTATGCCACGCTCCCTCCTCTGTGTGCCACGCTCCATCCTCTCTATGCCACGCTCCCTCCTCTGTGTGCCACGCTCCATCCTCTCCATGCCACGCTTAATCCTCGCCATGCCACACTCCATCCTCTGCCAGGCTCCATCCTCTCTATGCCATGCTCCATATTCTCTATGCCATGCTCCATCCTCTCTATGCCATGCTCCATCCTCTCTATGCCATGCTGGCATGCTTCATCCTCTCTATGCCACGCTCCATCCTCTCTGTGCCATGCTCCATCCTCTCCATGCCACGCTCCATCCTCTCTATGCCACGCTCCATCCTCTCTATGCCATGCTCCATCCACTCCATGCCATGCTCCATCCTCTCTATGCCATGCTCCATATTCTCTATGCCACGCTACATACTCTCTATGCAATCCTCCATCCTTTCTATGCCACGCTCCATCCTCTCTATGCCATTCTCCATCCTCTCTATGCCATGCGGGCATGCTCCATCCTCTCTATGCCATGCTCCATCCTCTCTATGCCACGCTCCATCCTCTCTGTGCCATGCTCCATCCCCTCCATGCTACGCTCCATCCTCTGTGTGCCACGCTGCATCCTCTCTATGCCATGCTCCATCCTCTCCATGCCATGCTCGCACGCGCCATCCTCTCTATGCCACGCTCCATCCTCTGTATGCCGTGCTGCCATGTTCCATCCTGTCTATGCCATGCTCCATCCTCTCTATGCCATGCTGGCATGCTCCATCCTCTCTATGCCACGCTCCATCCTCTCTGTGCCATGCCCCATCCTCTCCATGCCATGCTCCATCCTCTCTATGCCACGCTCCATCTTCTCCATGCCACGCCCCATTCTCTCAATGCCACTCTCCATCCTCTGTGTGCCACGCTCCATCCTCTACATGCCACGCTCCATCCTCTGCCATGCTCCATCCTCTCTGTGCCACGGTCTATCCTCTCTATGCCACGCTCCATCCTCTGTGTGCCATGCTCCATCCTCTCTATGCCATGCTCTATCCTGTCTATGCCACGCTCCATCCTCTCTATGCCACGCTCCCTCCTCTGTGTGCCACGATCCATCCTGTCTATGCCACGCTCCATCCTCTCTATGCCACGCTCCATCCTCTCTATGCCACGCTCCATCCTCTCTATGCCACGCTCCATCCTCTGTGTGCCACACTCAATCCTCTCAGTGCCACGCTTCATCCTCTCCATGCCACGCTCCATCCTCTGCCATGCTCCACCCTCTCTATGCCATGCTCCATCCTCTCTATGCCATGCTCCATATTCTCTATGCCAGACTACATACTCTCTATGCAATCCTCCATCCTTTCTATGCCACGCTCCATCCTCTCTATGCCATTCTCCATCCTCTCTATGCCATGCTGGCATGCTCCATCCTCTCTATGCCACGCTCCAGCCTCTCTGTGCCATGCTCCATCCCCTCCATGTTACGCTCCATCCTCTGTGTGCCACGCTGCATCCTCTCAATGCCACGCTCCATCCTCTCTATGCCACGCTCCATCCTCTGTGTGCTATGCTCCATCCTCTCCATGCCATGCTCCATCCTCTCCATGCCAAGCTCCATCCTCTGCCATGCTCCGTCCTCTCTATGCTACACTGGCACGCTCCATCCTCTCTATGCCACGCTCCATCCTCTGTGTGCCACGCTCCATCCTCTCCATGCCACGCTTAATCCTCGCCATGCCACACTCCATCCTCTGCCAGGCTCCATCCTCTCTATGCCATGCTCCATATTCTCTATGCCATGCTCCATCCTCTCTATGCCATGCTCCATCCTCTCTATGCCATGCTGGCATGCTTCATCCTCTCTATGCCACGCTCCATCCTCTCTGTGCCATGCTCCATCCTCTCCATGCCACGCTCCATCCTCTCTATGCCACGCTCCATCCTCTCTATGCCATGCTCCATCCACTCCATGCCATGCTCCATCCTCTCTATGCCATGCTCCATATTCTCTATGCCACGCTACATACTCTCTATGCAATCCTCCATCCTCTCTATGCCACGCTCCATCCTCTGTGTGCCATGCTCCATCCTCTCCATGCCATGCTCCATCCTCTCCATGCCAAGCTCCATCCTCTGCCATGCTCCGTCCTCTCTATGCTACACTGGCACGCTCCATCCTCTCTATGCCACGCTCCATCCTCTGTGTGCCACGCTCCATCCTCTCCATGCCACGCCTAATCCTCGCCATGCCACACTCCATCCTCTGCCAGGCTCCATCCTCTCTATGCCATGCTCCATATTCTCTATGCCATGCTCCATCCTCTCTATGCCATGCTCCATCCTCTCTATGCCATGCTGGCATGCTTCATCCTCTCTATGCCACGCTCCATCCTCTCTGTGCCATGCTCCATCCTCTCCATGCCACGCTCCATCCTCTCTATGCCACGCTCCATCCTCTCTATGCCATGCTCCATCCACTCCATGCCATGCTCCATCCTCTCTATGCCATGCTCCATATTCTCTATGCCACGCTACATACTCTCTATGCAATCCTCCATCCTTTCTATGCCACGCTCCATCCTCTCTATGCCATTCTCCATCCTCTCTATGCCATGCGTGCATGCTCCATCCTCTCTGTGCCATGCTCCATCCCCTCCATGCTACGCTCCATCCTCTGTGTGCCACGCTGCATCCTCTCTATGCCATGCTCCATCCTCTCCATGCCATGCTCGCACGCGCCATCCTCTCTATGCCACGCTCCATCCTCTGTATGCCGTGCTGCCATGTTCCATCCTGTCTATGCCATGCTCCATCCTCTCTATGCCATGCTCTATCCTCTGCCATGCTCCATTCTCTCCATGCCACTAACCATCCTCTCTGTGCCACGCTCCATCCTCTCTATGCCACGCTGGTATGCGCCACCTCTCTTTGCCACACTCCATCCTCTCTATGCCACGCTCCATCCTCTCTATGCCATGCTCCATCCTCTCTGTGCCACGCTCCATCCTCTCTGACATGCTCCATCCTCTCTATGCCATGCTCTATCCTCTCTATGCCACACTCCATCCTCTTTATGCCACCCTCCATCCTCTACCATGCTCCATCCTCTCTATGCCATGCTCCATCCTCTCTATGCCACGCTCCACCCTCTCTATGCCACCCTCCATCCTCTGCCATGCTCCATACTCTCTATGCCACGCTCCATCCTCTCTATGCCATGCTCCTTCCTCTCTATGCCACTAACCATCCTCTCTATGCCACGCTCCATTCTGTCTATGCCATGCTCCATCCTCTCTATGCCACGCTCCATCCTCTCTATGCCACGCTCCATTCTGTCTATGCCATGCTCCATCCTCTCTATGCCACGCTCGCACGCGCCATCCTCTCTATGCAACGCTCCATCCTCTGTATGCTATGCTGCCATGCTCCATCCTTTCTATGCCATGCTCCATCCTCTCTATGCCATGCTCTATCCTCTGCCATGCTCCATTCTCTCTATGCCACTAACCATCCTCTCTGTGCCACGCTCCATCCTGTCTATACCACCCTCCATCCTCTCTATGACACGCTGGCATGCGCCATCCTCTCTTTGCCATGCTCCATCCTCTCTATGCCACTCTGGCATGCTCCATCCTCTCTATGCCACGCTCCATCCTCAGCTATGCTCTATCGTCTCTATGCCACGCTCCATCCTCTCTGTGCCACGCTTCATCCTCTCTATGACACGCTCCATCCTCTCTATTCCATGCTCCATCCTCTCTATGCCATGCTCCATCCTCTCTATGCCATGCTCTATCCTCTCTATGCCATGCTCCATCCTCTCTATGCTACGCTGCCACGCTCCATCCTCTCCATGCCACGCTTCATCCTCTCCATGCCACACTCCATCCTCTGCCAGGCTCCATCCTCTCTATGCCATGCTCCATCCTCTCTATGCCATGCTCCATATTCCCTATGCCACTCTCCATCCTCTCTATGCCACACTCCAGCCTCTCTATGCCACGCTCATCCTCTCTATGCCATTCTCCATCCTCTCTATGCCATGCTGGCATGCTCCAGCCTCTCTGTGCCATGCTCCATCCTCTCTGTGCCACGCTCCATCCTCTTTATGAGATGCTCCATCCTCTCTATGCCATGCTCAATCCTCTCTATGCCACGCTCCATCCTCTCTATGCCACCCTCCATCCTCTGCCATGCTCCATCCTCTTTATGCCATGCTCCATTCTGTCTATTCCATGCTCCATACGCTACCACGTGCCATCCTCTCTATGCCATGCTCCATCCTCTCTATGCCATGCTGCCATGCTCCATCCTGTCTATGCCACGCTCCATTCTCTCTATGTCACGCTCCATCCTCTGCCATGCTCCATCCTCTCTATGCCACTAACCATCCTCTCTGTGCCACGATCAATCCTGTCTACGCCATGCTCCATCCTCTCTATGCCACGCTGGTATGCGCCATCCTCTCTATGCCATGCTCCATCCTCTCTATGCCATGCTCCATCCTCTCTGTGCCACGCTCCATCCTCTCTGACATGCTCCATCCCCTCTATGCCATGCTCTATCCTCTCTATGCCACACTCCATCCTCTATATGCCACCCTACATCCTCTGCCATGCTCAATCCTCTCTATGCCACGCTCCATCCTCTTTATGCCATGCTCCATCCTCTCTATGCCACCCTACATCCTCTGCCATGCTCCATCCTCTCTATGCCACGCTCCCTCCTCTCTATGCCATGCTCCATCCTCTCTATGCCATGCTCGCACCATCCTCTCTATGCCACGCTCCATCCTCTCAATGCCACGCTGCCATGCTCCATCCTGTCCATGCCACGCTCCATCCTCTGCCATGCTCCATCCTCTCAATGCCACTAACCATCCTCTCTGTGCCACGCTCCATCCTGTCTATTCCACACTCCATCCTCTCTATGCCACGCTGGCATGGCCATACTCTCTTTGCCACACTCCATCCTCTCTATGCCACGCTGGCATGCTCCATCCTCTCTATGCCATGCTCCATCCTCTCTATGCCATGCTCCATCCTCTCTGTGCCACGTTCCATCCTCTCTATGACACGCTCCATCCTCTCTATGCCACGCTCCATCCTCTCTATGCCACGCCCCATCCTCTCTGTGCCACGCTCCATCGTCTCTATAACACTCTCCATCATCTCTATGCCATGCTCCTTCCACTCTATGCCATGCTCCATCCTCTCTATGCCACTCTCCATCCTCTGTGTGCCACTCTCCATCCTCTGTGTGCCACACTCCATCCCCTCCATGCCATGCTCCATCCTCTCCATGCCACGCTTCATCCTCTCTATGCCACGCTCCATCCTCTCTATGTTACGCTCCAACCTCTCTATGCCACACTCCATCCTCTCCATGCCATGCTCCATCCTCTCTATGCCACAGTCCATCCTGTCTATGCCATGCTCCATCCTCTCTATGCCACGCTCCATCCTCTGTGTGCCACGCTCCATCCTCTCCATGCCACGCTCCATCCTCTCCATGCCACGCTCCATTCTCTCTATGCCATGCTCCATCCTCTCTATGCCATGCTCTATCCTCTCTATGCCATGCTCCATCCTCTCTATGCTACGCTGCCACGCTCCATCCTCTCCATGCCACGCTTCATCCTCTCCATGCCACACTCCATCCTCTGCCAGGCTCCATCCTCTCTATGCCATGCTCCATCCTCTCTATGCCATGCTCCATATTCCCTATGCCACTCTCCATCCTCTCTATGCCACACTCCAGCCTCTCTATGCCACGCTCATCCTCTCTATGCCATTCTCCATCCTCTCTATGCCACGCTGGCATGCTCCAGCCTCTCTGTGCCATGCTCCATCCCTTCTGTGCCACGCTCCATCCTCTTTATGAGATGCTCCATCCTCTCTATGCCATGCTCAATCCTCTCTATGCCACGCTCCATCCTCTCTATGCCACCCTCCATCCTCTGCCATGCTCCATCCTCTTTATGCCATGCTCCATTCTGTCTATTCCATGCTCCATACGCTACCACGTGCCATCCTCTCTATGCCATGCTCCATCCTCTCTATGCCATGCTGCCATGCTCCATCCTGTCTATGCCACGCTCCATTCTCTCTATGTCACGCTCCATCCTCTGCCATGCTCCATCCTCTCTATGCCACTAACCATCCTCTCTGTGCCACGATCAATCCTGTCTACGCCATGCTCCATCCTCTCTATGCCACGCTGGTATGCGCCATCCTCTCTATGCCATGCTCCATCCTCTCTATGCCATGCTCCATCCTCTCTGTGCCACGCTCCATCCTCTCTGACATGCTCCATCCCCTCTATGCCATGCTCTATCCTCTCTATGCCACACTCCATCCTCTATATGCCACCCTACATCCTCTGCCATGCTCAATCCTCTATATGCCACGCTCCATCCTCTTTATGCCATGCTCCATCCTCTCTATGCCACCCTACATCCTCTGCCATGCTCCATCCTCTCTATGCCACGCTCCCTCCTCTCTATGCCATGCTCCATCCTCTCTATGCCATGCTCGCACCATCCTCTCTATGCCACGCTCCATCCTCTCAATGCCACGCTGCCATGCTCCATCCTGTCCATGCCACGCTCCATCCTCTGCCATGCTCCATCCTCTCAATGCCACTAACCATCCTCTCTGTGCCACGCTCCATCCTGTCTATTCCACACTCCATCCTCTCTATGCCACGCTGGCATGGCCATACTCTCTTTGCCACACTCCATCCTCTCTATGCCACGCTGGCATGCTCCATCCTCTCTATGCCATGCTCCATCCTCTCTATGCCATGCTCCATCCTCTCTGTGCCACGTTCCATCCTCTCTATGACACGCTCCATCCTCTCTATGCCACGCTCCATCCTCTCTATGCCACGCCCCATCCTCTCTGTGCCACGCTCCATCGTCTCTATAACACTCTCCATCATCTCTATGCCATGCTCCTTC
This sequence comes from Triturus cristatus, assembly GCF_964204655.1. Classification (NCBI taxonomy): domain Eukaryota; kingdom Metazoa; phylum Chordata; class Amphibia; order Caudata; family Salamandridae; genus Triturus; species Triturus cristatus. Next base: position 1,208,481,332 of record NC_140584.1, on the reverse strand, counting down.
CACTCTATGCCATGCTCCATCCTCTCTATGCCACTCTCCATCCTCTGTGTGCCACTCTCCATCCTCTGTGTGCCACACTCCATCCCCTCCATGCCATGCTCCATCCTCTCCATGCCACGCTTCATCCTCTCTATGCCACGCTCCATCCTCTCTATGTTACGCTTCAACCTCTCTATGCCACACTCCATCCTCTCCATGCCATGCTCCATCCTCTCTATGCCACAGTCCATCCTGTCTATGCCATGCTCCATCCTCTCTATGCCACGCTCCATCCTCTGTGTGCCACGCTCCATCCTCTCCATGCCACGCTCCATCCTCTCCATGCCACGCTTCATCCTCTCCATGCCACGCTCCATCCTCTGCCATGCTCCATCCTCTCTATGCCACGCTCCATCCTCTCTATGTCACGCTCCATCCTCTGTGTGCCACGCTCCATCCTCTCCATGCCATGCTCCATCCTCTCTATGCCACGCTCCATCCTCTCTATGCCATGCTCCGTTCTGTCTATGCCATGCTCCATCCTCTCTATGCCATGCTTGCACGCGCCATCCTCTCTATGCCACGCTCCATCCTCTCCATGCCACGCTTCATCCTCTCTATGCCACGCTCCATCCTCTCTATGTTACGCTCCATCCTCTCTATGCCACGCTCCATCCTCTCTATGCCATGCTCCATCCTCTCTATGCCAGGCTCTATCCTCTCTATGCCATGCTCCATCCTCTCTATGCTACGCTGGCACGCTCCATCCTCTCTATGCCACGCTCCATCCTCTGTGTTCCACGCTCCATCCTCTCCATGCCACGCTTCATCCTCTCCATGCCACACTGCATCCTCTGCAAGGCTCCATCCTCTCTATGCCATGCTACATATTCCCTATGCCACGCTCCATCCACACTATGCCACACTCCAGCCTCTCTATGCCACACTCCATCCTCTCTAGGCCATGCTGGCATGCTCCATCCTCTCTGTGCCACGCTCCATCCTCTCTATGACATGCTCCATCCTCTCTATGCCAAGCTCTATCCTCTCTATGCCACACTCCATCCTCTCTATGCCACCCTCCATCCTCTGCCATGCTCCATCCTTTCTATGCCACACTCCATCCTATCTGTGCCACGCTCCATCCTCTCTATGCCACCCTCCATCCTCTGCCATGCTCCATCCTCTCTATGCCACGCTCCATTCTGTCTATTCCATGCTCCATCCGCTCCCACGCGCCATCCTCTCTATGCCATGTTCCATCCTCTCTATGCCATGCTGCCATGCTCCATCCTGCCTATGCCACGCTCCATCCTCTCTATGCCATGCTCCATCCTCTGCCATGCTCCATCCTCTCTATGCCACTAACCATCATCTCTGTGCCACGCTCCATCCTGTCTATGCCATGCTCCATCCTCTCTATGCCATGCTGGTATGCGCCATCCTCCCTTTGCCACACTCCATCCTCTCTATGCCACGCTGGCATGCTCCATCCTCTTTATGCCACTCTCCATCCTCTGCCATGCTCCATCCTCTCTATGCCATGCTCCATCCTCTCTATGCCACGCTCCATCTTCTCTATGCCACGCTCCATTCTGTCTATGCCATGCTCCATCCTCTCTATGCCACGCTCGCACGCGCCATCCTCTCTATGCCACGCTCCATCCTCTGTATGCCATGCTGCCATGTTCCATCCTGTCTATGCCATGCTCCATCCTCTCTATGCCATGCTCTATCCTCTGCCATGCTCCATTCTCTCTATGCCACTAACCATCCTCTCTGTGCCACGCTCCATCGTTTCTATGCCATGCTCCACCCTCTCTATGCCAAGCTGGCATGCGCCATCCTCTCTTTGCCATGCTCCATCCTCTCTATGCCACTCTGGCATGCTCCATCCTCTCTATGCCACGCTCAATCCTCTGCTATGCTCTATCGTCTCTATGCCACGCTCCATCCTCTCTGTGCCACGCTTCATCCTCTCTATGACACGCTCCATCATCTCTATGCCATGCTCCATCTTCTCTATGCCATGCTCCATCCTCTCTCTGCCATGCTCTATCCTCTCTATGCCACACTCCATCCTCTTTATGCCACCCTCCATCCTCTGCCATGCTCCATCCTCTCTATGCCATGCTCCATCCTCTCTATGCCACGCTCCATCCTCTCTATGCCACCCTCCATCCTCTGCCATGCTCCATCCTCTCTATGGCACACTCCATCCTCTCTATGCCACGCTCCATCCTCTGCCATGCTCCATCCTCTCTATGCCACTAACCATCCTCTCTGTGCCACGCTCCATCCTGTCTATGCCACGCTCCATCCTCTCTATGCCACGCTGGTATGCGCCACCTCTCTTTGCCACACTCCATCCTCTCTATGCCACGCTGGCATGCTCCATCCTCTCTATGCCACGCTCCATCCTCTCTATGCCATGCTCCATCCTCTCTGTGCCACGCTCCATCCTCTCTGACATGCTCCATCCTCTCTATGCCATGCTCTATCCTCTCTATGCCACACTCCATCGTCTTTATGCCACCCTTCATCCTCTGCCATGCTCCATCCTCTCTATGCAACGCTCCATCCTCTCTATGCCACCCTCCATCCTCTGCCATGCTCCATACTCTCTATGCCACGCTCCATCCTCTCTATGCCATGCTCCTTCCTCTCTATGCCACTAACCATCCTCTCTATGCCACACTCCATCCTCTCCATGCCATGCTCCATCCTCTCTATGCCACGCTCCATCCTCTCTATGCCATGCTCCGTTCTGTCTATGCCATGCTCCATCCTCTCTATGCCATGCTTGCACGCTCCATCCTCTCTATGCCACGCTCCATCCTCTGTATGCCATGCTGCCATGTTCCATCCTGTCTATGCCATGCTCCATCCTCTCTATGCCATGCTCTATCCTCTGCCATACTCCATTCTCTCTATGCCACTAACCATCCTCTCTGTGCCATGCTCCATCCTGTCTATGCCACCCTCCATCCTCTCTATGCCACGCTGGCATGCGCCATCCTCTCTTTGCCAAGCTCCATCCTCTCTATGCCACTCTGGCATGCTCCATCCTCTCTATGCCACGCTCCATCCTCTGCTATGCTCTATCGTCTCTATGCCACGCTCCATCCTCTCTGTGCCACGCTTCATCCTCTCTATGACATGCTCCATCCTCTCTATGCCATGCTCCATCCTCTCTATGCCATGCTCCATCCTCTCTATGCCACACTCCCTCCTCTGTGTGCCACGCTCCATCCTCTCTATGTCACACTCCATCCTCTCTGTGCCATGCTCCATCCTCTCTATGCGATGCTCCATCCTCTGTGTGCCATGCTCCATCCTCTCCATGCCATGCTCCATCCTCTCTATGCCACGCTCCATCCTCTGTGTGCCACGCTCCATCCTCTCCATGCCACGCTTCATCCTGTCCATGCAACACTCCATCCTCCGCCAGGCTTCATCCTCTCTATGCCATGCTCCATCCTCTCTATGCCATGATCCATACTCTCTATGCCATGCTTCATCCTCTCTATGCCACGCTCCATCCTCTCTATGCCATGCTGGCATGCTCCATCCTCTCTATGCCACGCTCCATCCTCTCTGTGCCATGCCCCAACCTCTCCATGCCATGCTCCATCCTCTCTATGCCACGCTCCATCTTCTCCATGCTACGCTCCATCCTCTCAATGCCACTCTCCATCCTCTGTGTGCCACGCTCCATCCTCTCCATGCCACGCTCCATCCTCTGCCATGCTCCATCCTCTCTGTGCCACGGTCCATCCTCTCTTTGCCACGCTCCATCCTCTGTGTGCCATGCTCCATCCTCTCTATGCCATGCTCTATCCTGTCTATGCCATGCTCCATCCTCTCTGTGCCACGCTCCATCCTCTCCATGCCATGCTCCATCCTCTCTATGCCACGGTCCATCCTGTCTATGCCACGCTCCATCCTCTCTATGCCACGCTCCATCCTCTCTATGCCACGCTCCATCCTCTGTGTGCCACGCTCAATCCTCTCTGTGCCACGCTTCATCCTCTCCATGCCACGCTCCATCCTCTGCCATGCTCCATCCTCTCCATGCCATGCTCCATCCTCTCTATGCCATGCTCCATATTCTCTATGCCACGCTACATACTCTCTATGCAATCCTCCATCCTTTCTATGCCACGCTCCATCCTCTCTATGCCATTCTCCATCCTCTCTATGCCATGCGGGCATGCTCCATCCTCTCTATGCCATGCTCCATCCTCTCTGTGCCATGATCCATCCCCTTCATGCTACGCTACATCCTCTGTGTGCCACGCTGCATCCTCTCTATGCCACGCTCCATCCTCTCTATGCCACGCTCGCACGCGCCATCCTCTGTATGCCACGCTCCATCCTCTGTATGCCATGCTGCCATGTTCCATCCTGTCTATGCCATGCTCCATCCTCTCTATGCCATGCTCTATCCTCTGCCATGCTCCATTCTCTCTATGCCACTAACCATCCTCTCTGTGCCACGCTCCATCTTGTCTATGCCACCCTCCATCCTCTCTATGCCACACTGGCATGCGCCATCCTCTCTTTGCCAAGCTCCATCCTCTCTATGCCACTCTGGCATGCTCCATCCTCTCTATGCCACGCTCCATCCTCTGCTATGCTCTATCGTCTCTATGCCACGCTCTATCCTCTCTGTGCCACGCTTCATCCTCTCTATGACATGCTCCATCCTCTCTATGCCATGCTCCATCCTCTCTATGCCATGCTCCATCCTCTCTATGCCACGCTCCCTCCTCTGTGTGCCACGCTCTATCCTCTCTATGTCACGCACCATCCTCTCTGTGCCATGCTCCATCCTCTCTATGCCATGCTCCATCCTCTGTGTGCCATGCTCCATCCTCTAGATGCCATGCTCCATCCTCTCTATGCCACGCTCCATCCTCTGTGTGCCACGCTCCATCCTCTCCATGCCACGCTTCATCCTGTCCATGCAATACTCCATCCTCCGCCAGGCTTCATCCTCTCTATGCCATGCTCCATCCTCTCTATGCCATGATCCATACTCTCTATGCCATGCTTCATCCTCTCTATGCCACGCTCCATCCTCTCTATGCCATGCTGGCATGCTCCATCCTCTCTATGCCACACTCCATCCTCTCTGTGCCATGCCCCAACCTCTCCATGCCATGCTCCATCCTCTGTGTGCCACGCTCCATCCTCTCCATGTCACGCTCCATCCTCTGCCATGCTCCATCCTCTCTGTGCCACGGTCCATCCTCTCTCTGCCACGCTCCATCCTCTGTGTGCCATGCTCCATCCTCTCTATGCCATGCTCTATCCTGTCTATGCCACGCTCCATCCTCTCTATGCCACGCTCCATCCTCTCCATGCCATGCTCCATCCTCTCTATGCCACGGTCCATCCTTTCTATGCCACGCTCCATCCTCTCTATGCCACGCTCCATCCTCTGTGTGCCACGCTCAATCCTCTCTGTGCCACGCTTTATCCTCTCCATGCCACGCTCCATCCTCTGCCATGCTCCATCCTCTCCATGCCATGCTCCATCCTCTCTATGCCATGCTCCATATTCTCTATGCCACGCTACATACTCTCTATGCAATCCTCCATCCTTTCTATGCCACGCTCCATCCTCTCTATGCCATTCTCCATCCTCTCTATGCCATGCGGGCATGCTCCATCCTCTCTATGCCACGCTCCATCCTCTCTGTGCCATGCTCCATCCCCTCCATGCTACGCTCCATCCTCTGTGTGCCACGCTGCATCCTCTCTATGCCACGCTCCATCCTCTCTATGCCACGCTCGCACGCGCTATCCTCTCTATGCCACACTCCATCCTCTGTATGCCATGCTGCCATGTTCCATCCTGTCATTGCCACACTCCATCCTCTCTATGCCATGCTCTATCCTCTGCCATGCTCCATTCTCTCTATGCCACTAACCATCCTCTCTGTGCCACGCTCCATCCTGTCTATGCCACGCTCCATCCTCTCTATGCCACGCTGGTATGCGCCACCTCTCTTTGCCACACTCCATCCTCTCTATGCCACGCTGGCATGCTCCATCCTCTCTATGCCATGCTCCACCCTCTCTATGCCATGCTCCATCCTCTCTGTGCCACGCTCCATCCTCTCTGACATGCTCCATCCTCTCTATGCCATGCTCTATCCTCTCTATGCCACACTCCATCCTCTTTATGCCACCCTCCATCCTCTGCCATGCTCCATCCTCTCTATGCCACGCTCCATCCTCTCTATGCCACGCTCCATCCTCTCTATGCCACCCTCCATCGTCTGCAATGCTCCATACTCTCTATGCCACGCTCCATCCTCTCTATGCCATGCTCCTTCCTTTCTATGCCACTAACCATCCTCTCTATGCCATGCTCCATTCTGTCTATGCCATGCTCCATCCCCTCCATGCTACGCTCCATCCTCTGTGTGCCACGCTGCATCCTCTCTATGACACACTCCATCCTCTCTATGCCAAGCTGGCATGCTCCATCCTCTCTATGCCATGCTCCACCCTCTCTATGCCATGCTCCATCCTCTCTGTGCCACGCTCCATCCTCTCTGACATGCTCCATCCTCTCTATGCCATGCTCTATCCTCTCTATGCCACACTCCATCCTCTTTATGCCACCCTCCATCCTCTGCCATGCTCCATCCTCTCTATGCCACGCTCCATCCTCTCTATGCCACGCTCCATCCTCTCTATGCCACCCTCCATCGTCTGCCATGCTCCATACTCTCTATGCCACGCTCCATCCTCTCTATGCCATGCTCCTTCCTCTCTATGCCACTAACCATCCTCTCTATGCCATGCTCCATTCTGTCTATGCCATGCTCCATCCTCTCTATGCCACACTCCCTCCTCTCTATGCCATGATCCATCCTCTCTATGCCACGCTCCATCCTCTCTATGCCACGCTCCATTCTGTCTATGCCATGCTCCATCCTCTCTATGCCACGCTCGCACGCGCCATCCTCTCTATGCCACGCTCCATCCTCTGTATGCTATGCTGCCATGTTCCATCCTTTCTATGCCATGCTCCATCCTCTCTATGCCATGCTCTAACCTCTGCCATGCTTCATTCTCTCTATGCCACTAACCATTCTCTCTGTGCCACGCTCCATCCTGTCTATGCCACCCTCCATCCTCTCTATGACACGCTGGCATGCGCCATCCTCTCTATGCCACGCTCCATCCTCTGCTATGCTCTATCGTCTCTATGCCACGCTCCATCCTCTCTGTGCCACGCTTCATCCTTTCTATGACACGCTCCATCCTCTCTATGCCATGCTCCATCCTCTCTATGCCATGCTCCATCCTCTCTATGCCACGCTCCCTCCTCTGTGTGCCACGCTCCATCCTCTCTATGTCACGCTCCATCCTCTCTGTGCCATGCTCCATCCTCTCTATGCCATGCTCCATCCTCTGTGTGCCATGCTCCATCCTCTCCATGCCATGCTCCATCCTCTCCATGCCACGCTCCAACCTCTGCCATGCTCCATCCTCTCTATGCCACGCTCCATACTCTCTATGCCATGCTCCATCCTCTCTATGCTACGCTAGCATGCTCCATCCTCTCTATGCCACGCTCCATCCTCTGTGTGCCACGCTCCATCCTCTCCATGCCACGCTTCATCCTGTCCATGCCACACTCCATCCTCCGCCAGGCTTCATCCTCTCTATGCCATGCTCCAGCTCTCTATGCCATGCTCCATACTCTCTATGCCACGCTTCATCCTCTCTACGCCACGCTCCATCCTCTCTATGCCATGCTGGCATGCTCCATCCTCTCTATGCCACGCTCCATCCTCTCTGTGCCATGCCCCATCCTCTCCATGCCATGCTCCATCCTCTCTATGCCACGCTCCATCTTCTCCATGCCACGCTCCATTCTTTCAATGCCACTCTCCATCCTCTGTGTGCCACGCTCCATCCTCTACATGCCACGCTCCATCCTTTGCCATGCTCCATCCTCTCTGTGCCACGGTCTATCCTCTCTATGCCACGCTCCATCCTCTGTGTGCCATGCTCCATCCTCTCTATGCCATGCTCTATCCTGTCTATGCCACGCTCCATCCTCTCTATGCCACACTCCCTCCTCTGTGTGCCACGATCCATCCTGTCTATGCCACGCTCCATCCTCTCTATGCCACGCTCCATCCTCTCTATGCCACGCTCCATCCTCTCTATGCCACGCTCCATCCTCTGTGTGCCACACTCAATCCTCTCCGTGCCACGCTTCATCCTCTCCATGCCACGCTCCATCCTCTGCCATGCTCCACCCTCTCTATGCCATGCTCCATCCTCTCTATGCCATGCTCCATATTCTCTATGCCAGACTACATACTCTCTATGCAATCCTCCATCCTTTCTATGCCACGCTCCATCCTCTCTATGCCATTCTCCATCCTCTCTATGCCATGCTGGCATGCTCCATCCTCTCTATGCCACGCTCCAGCCTCTCTGTGCCATGCTCCATCCCCTCCATGTTACGCTCCATCCTCTGTGTGCCACGCTGCATCCTCTCAATGCCACGCTCCATCCTCTCTATGCCACGCTCCATCCTCTGTGTGCTATGCTCCATCCTCTCCATGCCATGCTCCATCCTCTCCATGCCAAGCTCCATCCTCTGCCATGCTCCATCCTCTCTATGCCACGCTCCATCCTCTCTATGCCACGCTCCATCCTCTCTATGCCATGCTCCGTCCTCTCTATGCTACACTGGCACGCTCCATCCTCTCTATGCCACGCTCCATCCTCTGTGTGCCACGCTCCATCCTCTCCATGCCACGCTTAATCCTCGCCATGCCACACTCCATCCTCTGCCAGGCTCCATCCTCTCTATGCCATGCTCCATATTCTCTATGCCATGCTCCATCCTCTCTATGCCATGCTCCATCCTCTCTATGCCATGCTGGCATGCTTCATCCTCTCTATGCCACGCTCCATCCTCTCTGTGCCATGCTCCATCCTCTCCATGCCACGCTCCATCCTCTCTATGCCACGCTCCATCCACTCCATGCCATGCTCCATCCTCTCTATGCCATGCTCCATATTCTCTATGCCACGCTACATACTCTCTATGCAATCCTCCATCCTTTCTATGCCACGCTCCATCCTCTCTATGCCATTCTCCATCCTCTCTATGCCATGCGGGCATGCTCCATCCTCTCTATGCCATGCTCCATCCTCTCTATGCCACGCTCCATCCTCTCTGTGCCATGCTCCATCCCCTCCATGCTACGCTCCATCCTCTGTGTGCCACGCTGCATCCTCTCTATGCCATGCTCCATCCTCTCCATGCTATGCTCGCACGCGCCATCCTCTCTGTGCCATGCTCCATCCCCTCCATGCTACGCTCCATCCTCTGTGTGCCACGCTGCATCCTCTCTATGCCATGCTCCATCCTCTCCATGCCATGCTCGCACGCGCCATCCTCTCTATGCCACGCTCCATCCTCTGTATGCCGTGCTGCCATGTTCCATCCTGTCTATGCCACGCTCCATCCTCTCTATGCCATGCTCTATCCTCTGCCATGCTCCATTCTCTCCATGCCACTAACCATCCTCTCTGTGCCACGCTCCATCCTGTCTATGCCACGCTCCATCCTCTCTATGCCACGCTGGTATGCGCCACCTCTCTTTGCCACACTCCATCCTCTCTATGCCACGCTGGCTTGCTCCATCCTCTCTATGCCACGCTCCATCCTCTCTATGCCATGCTCCATCCTCTCTGTGCCACGCTCCATCCTCTCTGACATGCTCCATCCTCTCTATGCCATGCTCTATCCTCTCTATGCCACGCTCCACCCTCTCTATGCCACCCTCCATCCTCTGCCATGCTCCATACTCTCTATGCCACGCTCCATCCTCTCTATGCCATGCTCCTTCCTCTCTATGCCACTAACCATCCTCTCTATGCCACGCTCCATTCTGTCTATGCCATGCTCCATCCTCTCTATGGCACGCTCCCTCCTCTCTTTGCCACACTCCATCCTCTCTATGCCACGCTGGCTTGCTCCATCCTCTCTATGCCACGCTCCATCCTCTCTATGCCATGCTCCATCCTCTCTGTGCCACGCTCCATCCTCCCTGACATGCTCCATCCTCTCTATGCCATGCTCCATCCTCTCTATGCCATGCTCCACCCTCTCTATGCCACCCTCCATCCTCTGCCATGCTCCATACTCTCTATGCCACGCTCCATCCTCTCTATGCCATGCTCCTTCCTCTCTATGCCACTAACCATCCTCTCTATGCCACGCTCCATTCTGTCTATGTCATGCTCCATCCTCTCTATGGCACGCTCCCTCCTCTCTATGCCATGCTCCATCCTCTCTATGCCACGCTCCATCCTCTCTATGCCACGCTCCATTCTGTCTATGCCATGCTCCATCCTCTCTATACCACGCTCGCACGCGCCATCCTCTCTATGCAGCGCTCCATCCTCTGTATGCTATGCTGCCATGTTCCATCCTTTCTATGCCATGCTCCATCCTCTCTATGCCATGCTCTATCCTCTGCCATGCTCCATTCTCTCTCTGCCACTAACCATCCTCTCTGTGCCACGCTCCATCCTGTCTATACCACCCTCCATCCTCTCTATGACACGCTGGCATGCGCCATCCTCTCTTTGCCAAGCTCCATCCTCTCTATGCCACTCTGGCATGCTCCATCCTCTCTATGCCACGCTCCATCCTCTGCTATGCTCTATCGTCTCTATGCCACGCTCCATCCTCTCTGTGCCACGCTTCATCCTCTCTATGACACGCTCCATCCTCTCTATGCCATGCTCCATCCTCTCTATGCCATGCTCCATCCTCTCTATGCCACGCTCCCTCCTCTGTGTGCCACGCTCCATTCTCTCTATGTCACGCTCCATCATCTCTGTGCCATGCTCCATCCTCTCTATGCCATGCTCCATCCTCTGTGTGCCATGCTCCATCCTCTCCATGCCATGCTCCATCCTCTCCATGCCACGCTCCATCCTCTGCCATGCTCCATCCTCTCTATGCCACGCTCCATCCTCTCTATGCCATGCTCCATCCTCTCTATGCTATGCTAGCACGCTCCATCCTCTCTATGCCACGCTCCATCCTCTGTGTGCCACGCTCCATCCTCTCCATGCCACGCTTCATCCTGTCCATGCCACACTCCATCCTCCGCCAGGCTTCATCCTCTCAATGCCATGCTCCATCCTCTCTATGCCATGCTCCATCCTCTCTATGCCATGCTCCATACTCTCTATGCCACGCTTCATCCTCTCTATGCCACGCTCCATCCTCTCTATGCTATGCTGGCATGCTCCATCCTCTCTATGCCATGCTCCATCCTCTCTGTGCCATGCCACATCCTCTCCATGCCATGCTCCATCCTCTCTATGCCACGCTCCATCTTCTCCATGCCACGCTCCATTCTCTCAATGCCACTCTCCATCCTCTGTGTGCCACGCTCCATCCTCTACATGCCACCCTCCATCCTCTGCCATGCTCCATCCTCTCTGTGCCATGGTCCATCCTCTCTATGCCACGCTCCATCCTCTGTGTGCCATGCTCCATCCTCTCTATGCCATGCTCTATCCTGTCTATGCCACGCTCCATCCTCTCTATGCCACGCTCCATCCTCTCTATGCCACGCCCCCTCCTCTGTGTGCCACGATCCATCCTGTCTATGCCACGCTCCATCCTCTCTATGCCACGCTCCATCCTCTCTATGCCACGCTCCATCCTCTCTATGCCACGCTCCATCCTCTGTGTGCCACGCTCAATCCTCTCCGTGCCATGCTTCATCCTCTCCATGCCACGCTCCATCCTCTGCCATGCTCCATCCTCTCTATGCCATGCTCCATCCTCTCTATGCCATGCTCCATATTCTCTATGCCACGCTACATACTCTCTATGCAATCCTCCATCCTTTCTATGCCACACTCCATCCTCTCTATGCCATTCTCCATCCTCTCTATGCCATGCTGGCATGCTCCATCCTCTCTATGCCACGCTCCATCCTCTCTGTGCCATGCTCCATCCCCTCCATGCTACGCTCCATCCTCTGTGTGCCACGCTGCACCCTCTCAATGCCACGCTCCATCCTGTGTGTGCCATGCTCCATCCTCTCCATGCCATGCTCCATCCTCTCCATGCCACGCTCCATCCTCTGCCATGCTCCATCCTCTCTATGCCACGCTCCATCCTCTCTATGCCACGCTCCATCCTCTCTATGCCATGCTCCGTCCTCTCTATGCCATGCTCCATCCTCTCTATGCTACGCTGGCACGCTCCATCCTCTCTATGCCACGCTCCATCCTCTGTGTGCCACGCTCCATCCTCTCCATGCCACGCTTAATCCTCGTCATGCCACACTCCATCCTCTGCCAGGCTCCATCCTCTCTATGCCATGCTCCATATTCTCTATGCCATGCTCCATCCTCTCTATGCCATGCTCCATCCTCTCTATGCCATGCTGGCATGCTCCATCCTCTCTATGCCACTCTCCATCCTCTGTGTGCCACGCTCCATCCTCTCCATGCCACGCTCCATCCTCTGCCATGCTCCATCCTCTCTGTGCCACGGTCCATCCTCTCTATGCCATGCTCCATCCTCTGTGTGCCACGCTCCATCCTCTCTGTGCCATGCTCTATCCTGTCTATGCCACGCTCCATCCTCTCTATGCCACGCTCCATCCTCTCCATGCCATGCTCCATCCTCTCTATGCCACAGTCCATCCTGTCTATGCCACGCTCCATCCTCTCTATGCCACGCTCCATCCTCTCTATGCCACGCTCCATCCTCTATGTGCCATGCTCCATCCTCTCCGTGCCACGCTTCATCCTCTCCATGCCACGCTCCATCCTCTGCCATGCTCCATCCTCTATATGCCATGTTCCATCCTCTCTATGCCATGCTTCATATTCTCTATGCCATGCTCCATACTCTCTATGCAATCCTCCATCCTTTCTATGCCACGCTCCATCCTCTCTATGCCATTCTCCATCCCCTTTATGCCATGCTGGCATGCTCCATCCTCTCTATGCCACGCTCCATCCTCTCTGTGCCATGCTCCATCCCCTCCATGCCACGCTCCATCCTCTCTATGCCACGCTCTATCCTCTGTGTGCCACACTCCATCCTCTCTATGCCACGCTCCATGCTCTCTATGCCACACTCCATCCTCTGTGTGCCACGCTCCATCCTCTCCATGCCATGCTTCATCCTCTCCATGCCACGCTCTATCCTCTGCCACGCTCCATCCTCTCTATGCCACACTCCATCCTCTCTATGCCACACTCCATCCTCTCTATGCAATGCTCCATCCTCTCTATGCCATGCTCCATCCTCTCTATGCTACGCTGGCACGCTCCATCCCCTCTACGCCACGCTCCATCCTCTGTGTGCCACGCTCCATCCTCTCCATGCCACGCTTCATCCTCTCCATGCCACACTCCATCCTCTGCCAGGCTCCATCCTCTCTATGCCATGCTCCATCCTCTCTATGCCATGCTCAATATTGTCTATGCCACGCTCCATCCTCTCTATGCCATGCTGGAATGCTCCATCCTCTCTATGCCACGCTCCATCCTCTCTGTGCCATGCTCCATACTCTCCATGCCACGCTCCATCCTCTCCATGCCACACTCCATCCTCTCTATGCCATGCTACATCCTCTCCATGCCACGCTCCGTCGTCTCAATGCCACTCTCCATCCTCTGTGTGCCACGCTCCATCCTCTCCATGCCACGCTCCATCCTCTGCCATGCTCCATCCTCTGTGTGCCACGGTCCATCCTCTCTATGCCACGCTCCATCCTCTGTGTGCCACACTCCATCCTCTCTATGCCATGCTTTGTCCTGTCTATGCCACGCTCCATCCTCTCTATGCCACGCTCCATCCTCTCCATGCCATGCTCCATCCTCTCTATGCCACGGTCCATCCTGTCTATGCCATGCTCCATCCTCTCTATGCCACGCTTCATCCTCTCTATGCCATTCTCCATCCTCTCTATGCCATGCTGGCATGCTCCATCCTCTCTGTGCCACGCTCCATCCTCTCTGTGCCATGCTCCATCCCCTCCATGCCACGCTCCATCCTCTGTGTGCCATGCTCCTTACTCTCTATGCCACGCTCCATCCTCTCTATGCCACGCTCCATCCTCTGTGTGCCATGCTCCATCCTCTCCATGCCATGCTCCTTCCTCTCCATGCCACGCTCCATCCTCTGCCATGCTCCATCCTCTCTATGCCATGCTCCATCCTCTCTATGCCATGCTCCATCCTCTCTATGCTACGCTGGCACTCTCCATCCTCTCTATGCCACGCTCCATCCTCTGTGTGCCACGCTTCATCCTCTCCATGCCACACTCCATCCTCTGCCAGGCTCCATCCTCTCTATGCCATGCTCCATATTCTCTATGCCACGCTCCATCCTCTCTATGCCACGCTCCATCCTCTCTATGCCATTCTGGCATGCTCCATCCTCTCCATGCCACTCTCCATCCTCTCTATGCCACGCTCCATCCTCTCTATGCCATGCTCCATCCTCTCCCTGCCACGCTCCATCCTCTCAATGCCACTCTCCATCCTCTGTGTGCCACGCTCCATCCTCTCCATGCCACGCTCCATCCTCTGCCATGCTCCATCCTCTCTGTGCCACGGTCCATCCTCTCTATGCCACGCTCCATCCTCTGTGTGCCACGCTCCATCCTCTCTATGCCATGCTCTATCCTGTCTATGCCACGCTCCATCCTCTCTATGCCATGCTCCATCCTCTCATGCCATGCTCCATCCTCTGTGTGCCACGCTCCATCCTCTCCGTGCCACGCTCCATCCTTTTCCATGCTCCATCCTCTCTATGCCATGCTCCATCCTCTCTATGCCATGCTCCATATTCTCTATGCCACGCTCCATACTCTCTATGCAATCCTCCATTTCTATGCCACGTTCCATCCTCTCTATGCCATTCCATCCTCTCTATGCCATGCTGGCATGCTCCATCCTCTCTATGCCACGCTCCATCCTCTCTGTGCCATGCTCCATCCCCTCCATGCCACGCTCCATCCTCTCTATGCCACGCTCCATCCTCTGTGTGCCACGCTCCATCCTCTCTATGCCACGCTCCATCCTCTCTATGCCACGCTCCATCCTGTGTGCCACGCTCCATCCTCTCCATGCCATGATCCATCTCTCCATGCCATGCTCCATCCTCTGCCATGCTCCACCTCTTTAGGCCTCGCTTCATCCTCTCTATGCCACGCTCCATCCTCTCTATGCCACGCTCCATACTCTCTATGCCATGCTCCATCCTCTCTATACTATGCTGGCACGCTCCATCCTCTCTACGCAACGCTCCATCCTCTGTGTGCCACGCTCCATCCTCTCCACGACACGCTTCATCCTCTCCATGCCACACTCCATCCTCTGCCAGGCTCCATCCTCTCTATGCCATGCTCCATCCTCTCTATGCCATGCTCCATATTCTCTATGCCATGCTCCATCCTCTCTATGCCATGCTTTATCCTCTCTATGCCATGCTGGCATGCTCCATCCTCTCTATGCCACGCTCCATTCTCTGTGCCATGCTCCATCCTCTCCATGCCATGCTCCATCCTCTCTATGCCACGCTCCATCCTCTCTATGCCATGCTCCATCCTCTCCATGCCACGCTCCGTCCTCTCAATGCCACTCTCCATCCTCTGTGTGCCACGCTTCATCCTCTCAATGCCACGCTCCATCCTCTGCCATGCTCCATCCTCTCTGTGCCACGGTCCTTCCTCTCTATGCCACGCTCCATCCTCTGTGTGCCACGCTCCATCCTCTCTATGCCATGCTTTGTCCTTTCTATGCCACGCTCCATACTGTCTATGCCACGCTCCATCCTCTCTATGCCACGCTCCATCCTCTGTGTGCCACGCTCCATCCTCTCTGTGCCACGCTTCATCCTCTCCATGCCACGCTCCATCTTCTGCCATGCTTCATCCTCTCTATGCCATGCTCCATCCTCTCTTTGCCATGCGCCATATTCTCTATGCCACGCTCCATACTCTCTATGCAATCCTCCATCCTTTCTATGCCACGCTCCATCCTCTCTATGCCATTCTCCATCCTCTCTATGCCATGCTGGCATGCTCCATCCTCTCTATGCCACGCTTCATTCTCTCTGTGCCATGCTCCACACCCTCCATGCCACGCTCCATCCTCTCTATGCCACGCTCCATCCTCTGTGTGCCACGCTCCATCCTCTCTATGCCACGCTCCATCCTCTCTATGCCACGCTCCATCCTCTGTGTGCCACACTCAATCCTCTCCGTGCCACGCTTCATCCTCTCCATGCCACGCTCCATCCTCTGCCATGCTCCATCCTCTCAATGCCACGCTCCATCCTGTCTATGCCACGCTCCATCCTCTCTATGCCATGCTCCATCCTCTCTATGCCATGCTCCATCCTCTCTATGCTACGCTGGCACTCTCCATCCTCTCTATGCCACGCTCCATCCTCTGTGTGCCACGCTTCATCCTCTCCATTCCACACTCCATCCTCTGCCAGGCTCCATCCTCTCTATGCCATGCTCCATATTCTCTATGCCACGCTCGATCCTCTCTATGCCACGCTCCATCCTCTCTATGCCATTCTGGCATGCTCCATCCTCTCTATGCCACGCTCCATCCTCTGTGTGCCACGCTCCATCCTCTCCATGCCACGCTCCATCCTCTGCCATGCTCCATCCTCTCTGTGCCACGGTCCATCCTCTCTATGCCACGCTCCATCCTCTGTGTGCCACACTCCATCCTCTCTATGCCATGCTTTGTCCTGTCTATGCCACGCTCCATCCTCTCTATGCCACGCTCCATCCTCTCCATGCCATGCTCCATCCTCTCTATGCCACGGTCCATCCTGTCTATGCCATGCTCCATCCTCTCTATGCCACGCTTCATCCTCTCTATGCCATTCTCCATCCTCTCTATGCCATGCTGGCATGCTCCATCCTCTCTGTGCCACGCTCCATCCTCTCTGTGCCATGCTCCATCCCATCCATGCCACGCTCCATCCTCTGTGTGCCATGCTCCTTCCTCTCTATGCCACGCTCCATCCTCTCTATGCCACGCTCCATCCTCTGTGTGCCATGCTCCATCCTCTCCATGCCAGGCTCCTTCCTCTGCCATGCTCCATCCTCTCAATGCCACGCTCCATCCTGTCTATGCCACGCTCCATCCTCTCTATGCCATGCTCCATCCTCTCTATGCCATGCTCCATCCTCTCTATGCTACGCTGGCACTCTCCATCCTCTCTATGCCACGCTCCATCCTCTGTGTGCCACGCTTCATCCTCTCCATGCCACACTCCATCCTCTGCCAGGCTCCATCCTCTCTATGCCATGCTCCATATTCTCTAGGCCACGCTCCATCCTCTCTATGCCACGCTCCATCCTCTCTATGCCATTCTGGCATGCTCCATCCTCTCTATGCCACGCTCCATCCTCTCTGTGCCATGCTCCATCCTCTCCATGCCACTCTCCATCCTCTCCATGCCACACTCCATCCTCTCTATGCCATGCTACATCCTCTCCATGCCACGCTCCGTCCTCTCAATGCCACTCTCCATCCTCTGTGTGCCATGCTCCATCCTCTCCATGCCACGCTCCATCCTCTGCCATGCTCCATACTCTCTGTGCCACGGTCCATCCTCTCTATGCCACGCTCCATCCTCTGTGTGCCACACTCCATCCTCTCTATGCCATGCTTTGTCCTGTCTATGCCACGCTCCATCCTCTCTATGCCACGCTCCATCCTCTCCATGCCATGCTCCATCCTCTCTATGCCACGGTCCATCCTGTCTATGCCATGCTCCATCCTCTCTATGCCACGCTTCATCCTCTCTATGCCATTCTCCATCCTCTCTATGCCATGCTGGCATGCTCCATCCTCTCTGTGCCACGCTTCATCCTCTCTGTGCCATGCTCCATCCCCTCCATGCCACGCTCCATCCTCTGTGTGCCATGCTCCTTCCTCTCTATGCCACGCTCCATCCTCTCTATGCCACGCTCCATCCTCTGTGTGCCATGCTCCATCCTCTCCATGCCAGGCTCCTTCCTCTCCATGCCACGCTCCATCCTCTGCCATGCTCCATCCTCTCTATGCCACGCTCCATCCTGTCTATGCCACGCTCCATCCTCTCTATGCCATGCTCCATTCTCTCTATGCCATGCTCCATCCTCTCTATGCTACGCTGGCACTCTCCATCCTCTCTATGCCACGCTCCATCCTCTGTGTGCCACGCTTCATCCTCTCCATGCCACACTCCATCCTCTGCCAGGCTCCATCCTCTCTATGCCATGCTCCATATTCTCTATGCCACGCTCCATCCTCTCTATGCCACGCTCCATCCTCTCTATGCCATTCTGGCATGCTCCATCCTCTCTATGCCACGCTCCATCCTCTCTGTGCCATGATCCATCCCCTCCATGCTACGCTACATCCTCTGTGTGCCACGCTGCATCCTCTCTATGCCACGCTCCATCCTCTTTATGCCACGCTCGCACGTGCCATCCTCTGTATGGCACGCTCCATACTCTGTATGCCATGCTGCCATGTTCCATCCTGTCTATGCCATGCTCCATCCTCTCTATGCCATGCTCCATCCTCTCTGTGCCACGTTCCATCCTCTCTATGACACGCTCCATTCTCTCTATGCCACGCTCCATCCTCTCTATGCCACGCCCCATCCTCTCTGTGCCACGCTCCATCCTCTCTATAACACTCTCCATCATCTCTATGCCATGCTCCTTCCACTCTATGCCATGCTCCATCCTCTCAGGACATCTAACAGACACTGTCCATTCTCAAGCTCCGGGACATCTCACCTACATTGTCCTCTTACAGGCCTCAGAACATCTCACTGACATAGTATCACAAGTCCCTGGCCATCTCGCAGCACCGAGCCTTCTTCAACAACTAGAGGCCTCTCACAGAGACACAATGGCCTCTCACAGAGACACAAAGGCCTCGGCCTCTCACAGAGACACAAAGGCCTCTCACAGACCAGCATCCTCTCACAGACACACAAAGGCCTCTCACAGAGACACAAAGACTCTCACAGAGACACAAAGACCTCCCATAGACCAGCATCCTCTCATAGAGACACAAAGGCCTCCCATAGACCAGCATCCTCTCACAGGGACCAAGCCCTCTCACAGAGACACAAATGCCTCTCAGAGAGACCAAGGCCTCTCACAGAGATACAAAGGCCTCTCACAGAGACACAAAGATCTCTCACAGAGACACAAAGGCCTCTCATAGACCAGCATCGTCTCACAGAGACACAAAGGCCTCTCACAGACACAAAGGCCTCTCACAGAGACACAAAGGCCTCTCATAGAGGCGCAAAGGCCTCTCACAGAAATACAAAGGCCTCTCACAGAGGCGCAAAGGCCTCTCACAGAGACACAAAGGCCTCTCATAGACCAGCATCGTCTCACAGAGACACAAAGGCCTCTCACAGAGACACAAATGCCACTCATAGACCAGCATCCTCTCACAGAGACACAAAGGCCTCTCACAGACACAAAGGCCTCTCATAGAGGCGCAAAGGCCTCTCACAGAGACACAAAGGTCTCTCACAGAGACACAAAGGCCTCTCATAGACCAGCATCGTCTCACAGAGACACAAAGGCCTCTCACAGACACAAAGGCCTCTCACAGAGACACAAAGGCCTCTCAGAGAGACCAAGGCCTCTCACAGAGATACAAAGGCCTCTCACAGAGACACAAAGATCTCTCACAGAGACACAAAGGCCTCTCATAGACCAGCATCGTCTCACAGAGACACAAAGGCCTCTCACAGAGACACAAATGCCACTCATAGACCAGCATCCTCTCACAGAGACACAAAGGCCTCTCACAGACACAAAGGCCTCTCATAGAGGCGCAAAGGCCTCTCACAGAGACACAAAGGTCTCTCACAGAGACACAACGGCCTCTCATAGACCAGCATTGTCTCACAGAGACACAAAGGCCTCTCACAGACACAAAGGCCTCTCACAGAGACACAAAGGCCTCTCAGAGAGACCAAGGCCTCTCACAGAGATACAAAGGCCTCTCACAGAGACACAAAGATCTCTCACAGAGACACAAAGGCCTCTCACAGACCAGCATCGTCTCACAGAGACACAAAGGCCTCTCACAGAGACACAAAGGCCTCTCATAGACCAGCATCGTCTCACAGAGACACAAAGTCCTCTCACAGAGACACAAAGGCCTCTCATAGTCCAGCGTCCCCTCACAGGCCCAACACTGTTCACAGACACTGTCTCTCACAGGCATAGCATGCTCTCACAGGCACAAAGCCCCCTTACAGGCACAACATACTCTCACAGGCCTCTGGGCCTCTCGAAGCACAGAGTCTTCTCCCACAACTAGAGGCCTCTCCCAAAATGAAGGGCCTCTCACCACTAGCAGCGAAACCTCTCCCAGGAACAGCGTCCTCTCACAGAGACATAAAAGCTTCTCACAGACCAGCGTTCCTCTCACAGGCACAAAGGACTGTCACACATGCAGCGTACTCTCACAGGCCCCAATACATCTCACAACACCAAGTCTTCTCACACGACCACTGGCTTTTCACAGAGACATAAAAGCCTCTCACAGGCCAGCATCCTCTCACAGGCACAAAGGCTTCTCAGCATCCTCTGACAGACCCAGGGCATGTCACAGACACCGTATCCTCTCACAGACTCAGAGTCCTCTCACAGGCACAAAGGCTTTTCACAAGCATGGCGTACTCTCACAAACACTAAGACTTCTCACAAACATAGGGCACTCTCACAGACACAGCGTCCTCTCACAGGCCCCAGGGCATGTCAAAGACACAGCATTCTCTCACCAAATTCACCCCCCCCCAAAAGTCTCTTTCACCTCGCCTCAGTCCTGGAAAGTTTCAGGGTGATCCCTCAAGCAGAGGCCAAGAAAAAAGGGTGGTTCCAAAATGTGTTTTTCCCATGCAATTTTCTATTGAGGATCTGCATACCCACAGTGCTGTTAAAAAGGAATAACTGCAGGATCCTCCCCTTTTGAATTTTAAGCCCCTCAGGGTGGGCCAGGGCCTGGGAAATCGGATCCAGTTTTATTTTGGGGAAGGGGCATACGAGAAAGCGTGGGCAGAGAACTCTGCTCCGCCCGTGGAGTATGCGGAGATTTGCCTATTCCGTGTTCCGAAAAGAACTTGGAGTAGGCAAATCTCTGCACACTCCACGGCGGATCGGAGTTGACCAGCCCCCGCCTCAAACCCCCCAAGTAAGAACTAAATAAAGATACAATATAAGTAAAATAATAAACACTAACCTTGCCTGCGGCGTCCCCGGGCTCCCGTCCTCCTCTTCCTCTGCGTTTCACGGTGATCTGCGCATGCGCGTGCTTCAGTTCGGGTTCCTCAATTTCCCCTTACTACCACGGACAGAGTGATTTCGCAGTCACACACACACATACACATCACACGCTGGTGGGGCCCATAACACCAACATTCATTCTAATCAATCTATCCGTACCATTTTATTCAGAAAAGGGGGATAAAACATTTAGTTCCGAACTACTCTGCTTTCCCCTTGATGGGATATTCGCTAACATCACCTAACAGAAATCCCTTTCTCCTCCTCCTCCCATCAAGGAGAACAGCTAACTTTGCTGATGAATCATTTAGTTGAATTTAGTTTAATGACTCCTTAATTCTCTGACTAAATTAATAATACATTTCGATGAAAGAACAACACAACACATAAATCAATTTAATCTTTCTTTATCTAAATTAAATTCAGGTTAAACCTAATTAGTAAATTTCATCTTTTGTCATATTTACCTATTCTGGCTATTTGTCGTTTTCTAAGTCAGAATCTGGTCCTCAGTTAAATCATCAAAGTTCTGTTCTATCATGCAGCGTCACCGTCCTCTCCGTCAGCATAACATCAGGATACTGGATATGGTGGTGTGCGTTCCGAACGACCCTCTCTAGTCTACTATTATTTATACTAAAAATGTACATTCAAATGTTACATTCTTCTTTTCCAGAGCATTTCATTGGTCAATCAAAGTACATCTTAATTCATCAGGAAACATTCGATGTCGTTCCCACAGGCTAAAAGTTCCAAATCGAATGTATGGGAACGTTGGCAATTCATGATTTAGGTTGCAACAGTTTGTATCGAAGGGTTGGCTTTTCGCCTGGTGCAGCCTTGATGGGCACAGCGATGACAGTTCACCGGCAGGTCGCAGCTGCTGAGGTTTGCGCAGGCGCGTTTCTCCTTTCCCTTTATTGATTTTACTTCGTAAGGTCTGATTCAGTCGGCGGCCATTTTATAGCAGGCCCAAATGGTCAACTTAAGCAAAGAAACATAAAAACATCATTAATACATTGAAATGGTTAAACAGTGTTATTTCCCTTGCTAATACCCATATGTGTGTGCATTTATCTAGCCATATGCCACGTTCAAAGCCATTAGTACTCGTTTATTTAAGCAATAACATCACATAAGCAACGTTTATCATATTAATATGCATACAAACTTAGTTCACATATCATTTTAGCCATGCAAAGCAATCCCACTTATATTCTTTCGGTTAATAAGGTTGATTAGTTTCGAAAACAACACTTTATTAATTATTATGATTAATCATTATTCATTTTAATACAAACATATATGAATGGATTGGGTATATAAAAAGTAAACATTTTACCCGCTCCATCAATCCCCCCTTTGGTGATTTTATCACCATAAACAAAACCCACAAAAATCTATTTATTTTCCCTTTTATGGAAATTCGAAATGTTTTCTTGCTCAATTATAATTCTGTTTGTCCTTCATCTTCTCTTTTTGTTTTGTCATACATACTCTCCTTCCATTCTTCCAACTCTATCTCTTCAAAATCCCTTTCTTGTTTCTTTTCCTTCTTTTTGATAATTTCTCGTCTAATTTTCTTTTTATTTCTTCTATGTCTGCAACACATACATCCTAATCTAAGTATTAATAATATGAAAATCACACACTTTAATGGAAATAATATTTTCCCTAATATAGTACTACCCAATTTTCCTAAGAAAGTCTTAATAGCAGCCATCTTATTACTAATTTTAGTCCAGATACTTTCAACCTCCAGTGGTACTATTTCATCATGCAGTTCGGTAATATTTTTAATATATACCTTTAGATCTTTGCTTTCATCAGGAATGTAAGTGCAACAATGTTGAACTTTCAGCATTCCACAGACTCCACCCTCTTTTGCCAATAAGATATCTAGGGCAAGTCGATTTTGCATAATCATAGCACGCATAGCAACCATTTCAGTATTTACCAAAAGAAATCCTCCAGCGGTGCTTGTTGACAAGCGATCCACTATGGTTGACAATTTCCGAATATTATTTGCATTCAAAGATATTCCCACTGCTGGTATCAAGGCTCTGAAAATATCACCTACAATTTCTAATCAAGTTTCTCTTCTACTACGCATTAATAGGTTATGTGGTCCACTGTTTTCCACTCTATCCATGGGAAAGATCTTTGGAAAGACCAGGCCAACTTAACATGTGTGTTAGACCTGGCACCTTGGCGTGAGTTTCCCTTCCACTTTTTGATGGTGTGCCTCGATTGTTTTGCTGGTGTTGTCCGCTCAGGGCACTGCGCCACGGCTAATCCGTGCCGCAGTGCAAGTACTCCCTAGGTAAAGTGTACCTGTAATTGATGTTCATGATTGGTTTATTGGATTCACTGTCAGTCCCCAGTAGAGTGCACCAGGGGTGCCAGGGCTTGTGAATGCCAATGCTGCTGGTGGGCTTGCAGCGCTGGTTGCGCCACCCACAGAAAGCGGCCTTGTAAAATGTGTCTAGGGTCTGCCACCGCAGACCCTGTGCGCGGTCCGGGACCGTCGCGCTGACTGCGCAAGTGCCCCCACTTGCCAGTCCCTAAACCTTCCCTTACCTACATATTAGCCACCCCTCTGGTAGGCCCAAGGGCAGGGTGCATTGTAGGCATAAGGTAGGGCATGCCCTGGTGTGTGTGGCATGTCTTAGTAGTGAATTACAGCCCTTTCTGTTTTTCACTATTGAAGGCTACCTGCTCTCCATAGGCCAGAATGGGCTGCTGGGGTCACGCCAACGCTGTGACCCCGGTGGACTCAGAGAGCATGGTAGAGTGTCAAGTTTAGTATGCCTGAACTCAGAATAATAAAATACTTCTTGTAGTCAAGTTTATTTTAATATCCTGGGTTTGTAAATACTACTTTTAGAAAGTTAGTATTTACTGACCTGACCATCTCAGTCCGCCTCTGCTGTGTGTGTGTGTTCTGCCTAGCAACAGTAAGGAGCAGGGTTGGGGAATCCCCAGAGACAGGTTGGCTGCCAGGTGGTGGGTAGGGAGATGACACCAGGATGGGTGGGAGGAGTACACCTTGACTCTTGAATAGACCTGTGCTCTGCCACCACAAAGCCGGCGCCGCCCCCTGTGGGGCGGCTGATGTCTCTGCCCTGCTGCTGAAAGGAAAGAGCAGAGTCACCATAACAAAGTGCTCCAGAACTGGACTGAGCCAGGCCTAGGCCCCCTGGCGCTAAAGAACAAAAGAATCATGGTATAAAGGTAGGAGCCTGGCTCCTAAGAAATCAGAATCCTGTTTTACCACAAAGAACCTCTGCCCGACTAGAAGGAGAAGGAGACGCTGGAGGAGCTGGCCTGCTGCTTGCCTTGCTGAGAAAGGAGAGGAAGAGACTACTGAAAAGACTTTGCTGCTTTGTGCTTGAAACATTCTCCAAGGGCTTGATCTGAGCTTGCCCCCTGAACTGAACCCCAGGACCAGTGGGTTCTCTGTGCTTTTGCTCGTCCTCCGATTCGAGCCGTGTGGGCATCCCGCTGGAAACGAGACTGCGCCCCTCATCGCCCCTCCTAGGGCCGTGACACTCAGGAGCTCGCCTGCCGTAACCCCGTGAGAGCCCCGCTCCGTCCGGAGCCGCTCTCTGTCCCCGGGCCAGGCCGCCTGCACCCCTGTCACCGCCTGCCACTGGAGCGCGCTGAACGCGCTATCACCCCTCCCGCCGGAAGCCGTCCGACGACTGTGATCTACGCCGGGTCATCCAGCTGCACTGACTGTGCCCTGTGACCCCGCTTCGCTATCCCCGGACATCTCAGGCCGCGCCGCCCCCGCTGTGGAGACCCCCCTGCACCGCCGTGCTGAGGGTCGCTGGCCGCGCCTGCCTACCTGCCCACACCCGCTGATCGAGGACCCAAGACCACTTCTCAAGCTGAGAGTCGCACCGACCTGTGCCGGCTCTCCACATCACGAAAGAAGTTCCAGTATCGGGCTCGGGGCCCGCAACGCCTTATTTCCCCGTTCGCAGGAGCCGATCTCTGTGAGTACTGGAACTACAAGTAACATTTGCGAGAGACTACAAAGTATCCATTTGAGACTACGAACAAAGGACATTTGCCTGCTTTACAACCTGGTGGCCTAGCGAAAACGTTATTGGTCTTGTGATAAGTCTGCTGAGATATATATACCTATTTTTACATAAAGAAGCGTATTTTTATATACATCCAAGTCTGGTGTCCGTTTCTGGGGGGATTGATGTATTTACTGTGTGTGTGATTGTAAGTGCTTAACCAACAACGCCTGAGGAATCGCATTGGCTGCTCCCGCCACGCACCTAGAGGGTGAGCAAGGGTCATTCAAAAGGGGTTATCCTGCGCCCTGACGTGGAGGAGAGGGTTCCAGCTTGACACAAGGGCAACCTTGCGCCAACCAGAGATCCCCGACTCTAACAATGTGCCATACCAATGGTCGGGCAACCTGTAATAAGCCTTGTTCCCACAAATATAGTACAATCCAGGGAAAACTGGATCTTCTCGGCCTCTAAATCCCCATCCGGATACAATAAAATATGTATCATGACACTCACTTGTCCCTATATAATAATAATCATATTGGGATCTTTCCCTCATAATGCACAATTTGCCTTTCTGTGGTGAATCTATAGCTATGGTTGGTCTAGCTTCACCCTTTGTCTCCTTTTTCCCATCTATTGCCCAAACATTTTCCCCTACTTCATGTCCTTCCTTTTTATGCATCTTCAATCTCCTTTCTTCAACCATATCTAGAAATGTTTTCTTTTCTGTCTTCAAACTGCAAGGTAAATTGTTTCTAAAAATATATTCTAAGGTTACTTCTTTAGTCTCTATAAAAATCTCACCTAGTACATTAGCGGTTTTAGCTGGATTCAATTCATTATTCATGGGCAATTGTCCAAGAATGTTATCTATATTAGACAAATTATATTCTAATTTCCCTACTTGATAAAATATACTGGTTAAAACGCTACATGTTATTCCATAAGTTGCTGGGAGGTGATGATAAGTCACTCCTTCTGAAACAGAGGCAGGCAACTGCATACATACGTAGCAATCCCTTACGTCCATTGTTTTTACGTATTCATACAATAATTTTGAAAATACATTGCTAGAAAATCAGTTATAGACCTATCCTTGTGCATATGCTCAGTGCTTGTTTTAAATGGAACTACCTTTTGTGAACTCTTCACTATGTTAGTCATATTCTCTGTATGTCCTTCTAGTGTATCTAAAGTTACTTTGAAAGAGATCGAAAGAGCGAGTACGCTCCAAAGAAGCATTAATAATCCTGTACAACAACAACACATTTTACACCATCTTCTCATAAAGGTACATCTACTCTTGTTATCATCTATGTTAGCCATCTTGTTAATTTGACCGTGTATTTTGACTTAGCCTCTTCTACTCCACTCCTTGTACTTTCACCTGAAAGAGCTAGGCACTTATCAGGTTATCTTAGTCCTTCAATTTCTTATTTAATCCTTTATATTTTCTACAAGGACCTTCTTGCAATCACTCAGTTTGGCATCTCATCGTTTTTCACTTCCTTCTCATCATCCACATACAGAATTTCCTGATCTTCCGCTTCTTCTCCGATATCGGATAGGATAACTCTCAGGATTTCCGCTGTTTCTTCTTCCTCCACCACTTTCAGTAAAGTCTCCTCTGGATTTCCTTGACTATCTACCTCTTCTCCTTGTTCAGGCAGTGCCACATATGTCCATTCAGGTGACTTATACTTCTGGTTTAGTTTTCTTGATCGTTTGTTTCCTTCTGACACTTCTGTCTCTCCCTCCTTTTGTTTGTGCTGACTTGTCACTTCGTTCACTTGTTCAGCTTTCGAGGGTTTAACTTGTGTCAATCGATATCTCAGTCTCTTTATCTTGTTTGGCCAAAGCTCTCCTTTAGCATTTCTTCTTGGTTTGCCTTCTTTACTGTCTTTACTATTTCTTTCCTCGATCCAAGTTCTCTTTCTCAGAACTCGACCCTCTGGTTCACAGTCTTCAGATTCTGTCTCGTTTGGCTTTTCTTTTTCACCAGTTTCTTTTTCCACCTCTTGTGTTTGCCCTACTTCTGTCCCTCCTCGGGTCTCCGACACGCAATCTTTCTGCTTGCTGCTTGTCCCTTCGCCTAACTCAGTGTTGGTTGTCCCTACACCTCCTCGGGGGTCTTCCGCAGTAATCTGTCCCTCTCTCTCTATTTCTGTCCCTTCTTCTCCTTCAAGAATTTTCTCAGGTGGAACTTCTCCTACTCTTTCATCTGGTATGAATGTTACTTCTGTCGAGACATTCTTTTCTTTTCTCTTCTTCTTTTTGTGCTTGCCACTGGCGTTTTGCTCGTCTCCAGAATCTGAACTATCTGAAATCTTCAATCTCCTCCTCAGGATTTCTTCTCTTGGAGTTGGAACTAGTCTTGGCTCCTTCTCCCCCCTTTCGGGATTTTCTTTTGTCTTTGAATTCTCATTGTCTGAATCAGCACTTGATTCCGAATCATCAAAATATTATTTTCCAATGCTGTCTGCTGGATTTGGAACTCTCAAAGTGTGACTTGCATGTATCCAATTTTTCAGTCCAGCACACTTCACAGCTGTTGTTGTGGTCAGGATAACTTGCCTTGGCCTTCCCCACCTTGGAACCAAGCAATTCCTTCTTCGGTGGACTTTTATTCTCACCCAGTCACCTGGGCTCAGGCCATGGGCTGGTTTTCTTTCAAGGGTGGTGGCATCCGCTCCAACCTGGTGAAACACAGAATGGACTGCATCAGCCAGGCCTTTACAGTAATCCAAAATCATGTCATCAGTTATTGTCATCAATTTGTTGACTGGAACAAATACGTGCCTCATGGCTCGTCCCATGATAATTTCGTGGGGACTCAAACCTGTAGTTCTGTCTGGAGTAGATCTGATTGTCATCAAGACTAGAGGCAAGACATCAGGCCATTTAATTCCTGTGGCTAAACACATTTTCCCTATTCTGTTCAACCACACCAGAAGCCTCTGGTCGATAGGCACAATGTCGTTTTTGTTGTACACCCAATGCTTCACAAATCAATCCCATGATCTCATAGTAAAAGTGTTCTCCTCTGTCTGATTCAATGGTCACTGGGAACCCGAATCATGGGATGAATTCCCTTAACAATAGCTTGGCCACTGTGATTCCATCATTTCTTCTTGTGGGGTATGCCTCCACCCACCTAGAGAACAGACAAACTACCACCAGAACATACCTTAACCTGTTATAAGGGGGCATTTCAATGAAATCTATTTGCATTCTGGTGAAAGGTCCTCCCTCTCGGCCTATTGTGCCTAGGCTCACTACGGTTTTCCTTCCGGGATTGTACTGCTGACATATCAGGCATCTTTGACAGAGACTTTCTGCTATCAACCTGAATTTTGCATTGTACCAGGTCTGCTTAAAAGCCCTTATCATGGCATCCCTTCCCAGATGTCCTTGGCCATGATACATCCGTGCCATGGTTGACATCATGCTATCAGGCATTACTGGTCTTCCATCCCGATAGACCCACACATGACCTTTCTCCCTTGGTGCACAACCTGCTTTTACCCACTGCTTCATTTCTTCATCTCCTGCTTCATCCTGTAACTGCCTTACTTCTTCCCATGTTCCCACAACGTTAGTAAACATTATGGAGCAAGAAAACATCTCCTTCTCCTTTGCCCTATTGATTGAATACTGGTTTCGGGCACAGTACTGAGCCATGTCATTGGCATATCGGTTCCCGGTAGTGATATAATCACTACCTTGACTATGAGCAGCACATTTTACTACTGACAGTTCCTTTGGCAACTGTATTGCCTCAAGCACTTTTCCCACCACTTCTGCATTCTTTATAGGCGTTCCACTTGAGGTCAGGAAACCTCTCTGCAGCCAAAGTTGGCCAAAATAATGGACAACTCCAAAGTCATACTGGCTGTCAGTTATCACAGTCACTCTCACATTCTTCCCGATTTTGCATGCCCTAGTCAATGCCACTAGTTCTGCTACTTGAGCGGATTTAACTCCTTTCAAGTGTGATGCTTCTATGACTGCAGCAACTATGCATATAGCATAGGCTGCACTCAACAATCCTTCATCTGTTCTCAAACAAGATCCATCCACAAACAACACAATCACTTTCTGGCAATGGTAAATCTTTTATGTCTGGTCTGGGTTTCGTGCAAAAGTCAAGCGCATCCAAGCAATCATGATCAACATCATCTCTTACCTCCACTCTCTCTGCATCTGGCATTAGTGTAGCTGGATTCACATTCACACATCTTTCCAGACTCACATTGGTTGCACCTAGAATGACCTTCTCATACTTAGTCAGCCGACTATGTGACATGAACTGTGTTTGGCTCCTTGTTAAAAGGATCGCCACATTATGAGGTACAAACACTCTTACTGGATATCCCATCACAATGCCTTCACTCTGCTCTAGGCTTCGGCATGTAGCAGCTATTGCTTTCAGACATCCTGGCAAACCTACCGCCACTGGATCTAACATTGAAGAAAAATATGCAACTGGTCTCCTCAATCTTCCATGTTTCTGTATTAACACTGAGAGTGCACATCCATTTCTCTCACTGCAGTACAATTCAAATTCTTTCTCATAGTCTGGCATTCCCAGAGCTGGGGCTTCGCAAAGGCTGTCTTTTAATTGTCTGAATGCTACCAATTCTTTTTTTTTCAATTCAAGGGGGTCTTTAACCTCACTTTTCGGCAATTTTACCAATGGTTTGGCAATCAGGGAAAAGTTACTTATCCCCTGACGACAGTAGCCAACCAGCCCTAGGAACATTCTCACTTCTCTTTGAGTCATTGGGGCTCTCATTCCTCTAATAATTCTGATTCTGTCTATGGTTACTCTTCTCAGCCCTTTTTCAATGTTATGTCCCAAATATTGTACTTCTTTTTTACAGAATTGTTATTTTGTCGAAGATACTTTTAGTCCTCCATCTGCCAAATGATTCAGCAAAGCTATCGTGTCCATTTCACAAGCTTTGCGTGTTTTTGACACCACCAATAGGTCATCAATATACTGAACCAGAACTGAATTTTCAGGCATGGTTAGACTTTCCAGAGATTTCTTTAGCAACTGATTGAAAATTGAGGGGCTCTCTGTGTACCCCTGTGGGATTCGGCACCATGCCATAATACGCTCTCCAATCCCAAATGCAAACATCGGCTGGCTGTCATGATGCAACGGAATGGAAAAGAAAGCATGACACAAATCGATTACTGTGTACCATTCTGCGTCATGGGGAATCTGATACAAAATCACTGATGGATTTGGAACAATGGGACAACATGACACAACGATTTTGTTAATCTTTCTCAAATCCTGCACAATCCTGAACTTCCCATTGGGCTTTTTCAGTCCCATTATAGGTGAGTTACATGGACTGCTCATTATTTCCCTCAACACTCCTTGTTGAATCATTTTCTCAATTAAAGGTGTCACTCCTTCAATTATTTCAGGTGTCAGTCTATATTGTGGAATGTTTGGATACATTACTCCTTCTGTTAGGGTAATTTTTACTGGATCTATATTTCTCATAAGGCCTACATCTTCTCCAGTAAAATCCTAGACTCCTGCCTTCACTGACTGCTGCAATTCTTTGGGTAATTCATCTGGGTTAAATACTGCATAAGTTCCTGCAATTCCATTTTCTTGATTAGCTATTGTCATTTTATACAGTACATCCTCATCTGGTGTCTCAAATGCTATTCCATCTGGAGTACAGAATATAGTGCAATTCATTTTGCAAAGAAGGTCCCTTTCCTAACAAATTCACAGGACTGGTATCGCACACCACAAATCGGTGCATGTCTGTGAATTTCCCTATTTTAACCTTTACCGGTTCGGTAAGGTAGGTCCTAATCTGGGTGTTTGACACACCAACTACTTGGATTGTTTCATCCGAGACAGGAAGATTCTTCACATCTGCTGACCTGACAGTGGATCGCATAGCTCCAGTG
This sequence comes from Triturus cristatus, assembly GCF_964204655.1. Taxonomy (NCBI): domain Eukaryota; kingdom Metazoa; phylum Chordata; class Amphibia; order Caudata; family Salamandridae; genus Triturus; species Triturus cristatus. Next base: position 1,208,449,999 of record NC_140584.1, on the reverse strand, counting down.
TCTACTAGAAAAGTAATGTTTTCATCATTAACTTTCCCATCCACAAATGGTCCTGTCTGATCTATTTTTAGAGTTGCGCCAAGTACGAACTCTTCTTCCTCTCTTCGGCACCGTCAATAATTCTCCTCTGACTCACTCTCGTCATTTCGCAGCCAATATTGTGAAACAGCGCTCGCGCGTTGCGGTTTGTTTACCTGTTCTCCATTGTAGAATCCCACTTCTTTGATATATTTCTGGATATTTCTGCTTTGCAGTAATGGCGGTTTTGGCACCTGATTCTGTGGATTAACAGCCTTCTGCTGTTGCTGCAGTGGGCCACTCACCTCTCACTGCACCTGTGGATTCAATGATGGATTTTCATTATTAGTACTTGGTGAATATTTACACTCGGTTTTCCAATGCCCTAACCTTCCGCAATTGTGGCATGGAAACTTCTTTTTAGCTTCTTCTATATTACTTTTTCCCTTTCCTGGGCCAAATCTCGGTTTGATTCCTGGGTTATTGGCTTGTTCGACCAGCTGAGCTTCCTGTCTTTCTGCGACTTTCACTTGGGCCCACATTGCCTTTTCTTCTAGTTTTCGCTGCTTTGCCTCAATCTCATCACTAAAGTATTTGGCATGTCTTAGGATCTTTGCCAATCTACAGTGTGCTGCTTGATCATTTCACTAATTTCGGGACGTAAACCATACACAAATCTGTACACAAAATGACTTAGATCCTTTTCTCCCAGATTTTCATCTCCACTAAACTGTTTGAAAGCTAGTATTAGCCTTTCATAGTAAGCATGAACTGATTCTTTCACTTCCTGATGTGTTCGATCTATTTTAACCCAATCTGTTTCTTTGGGAGGCACTTTGTTTTTCAAAAATACCATAACTTGTTCATATTTCTTCATTACCTCAGGGTCTGGTGCTCCTGTTTTGGGATCTCTCGGGTATTCTTTAGCTGGCCAATCTATGACTATTTTGCATTCTGGCCATAAGTCTGCTGGCACTATTATATCAAATAAGCTATTTAGATCAATCCACAGTACCTTTGACAACTTAACAAATCTGTCTGTACCACTCGACGGGCTTTTCTCGCAATCGAGGGAAGTCATTTGTAAATGACAAAATGACCTGTCTTGTCCATGGGACATGCACATATCCCCCTCCTGGAATCTCTCTCATGGGAAACTCCGTCACTACCTTTTCCTTTTCTCTCACAGGAAATGCTGGGAAAGTTCTGTCTGAGGTATCATCCCGCTTTCTATACCACCTGTTTTTCCATTTGTCCACATCTCCCCATTTCCTTAACAATGTGATTATGTCCTTAATCTGCCCTGTTCGTCCTTCAGTGTTCAGATTTTCAATATCCTTTTCCGTGAAATCCACTCGGTAAGGCTTCTGTAAAGCTTTTACCTTGTCCATGTCAATTCCCATTTCACTTGCTATTTAAATTTAAATTCTTTGCTCTCCAAGTGACACTCTTACATAAGAATAACAGCTCCTCATCCTGTTAATTTTTCAGCTTTTCTGTGGGGATTGTCCCTACTATTAATTCTTCTAACACCATGCGTAATTTTGCCACATCAATGGTTTGGGATTCTTTCTCTTTACCTTGCAAGCCCTTCAGCCATTCGCTCAATTCGTCTGTAGTTATACCTACTGATTTTTCTACATTCCCTGGTTCTGTCATTCTCTGTGGTTCTAATATTGGTCCCCCTACCATTCTGCTTCTTTCTACAGTATCAGGATTATAAAATGGGTTATTTGACAAATGTAGTTCACCTTCACTCATGGTGTGTCTCCAAGGATTCTCCTTTGCTCTCATTAGGGGTTGTTCCGCTTGTCTATTGCTCACATACGGAACTGTTAGACCATACTCACTTTCTTTCTGCTTCTCAAAAATGGGCATAACTGGACCTATGGTTACAGGGACTGTAACTGCTTCTAGATTTTTAGTCAATTCTCTTATTTTCTCTGTCAGTTCTAACGTGGTTTTTGCTAATTCCCTAGAATTTTCACTCTCAACCTTATTTTCCATCTCTCTTTCCCTAAGAGAATTCCTTCTCTTTACCTCTGGAGTCATAACCTCTGTCTTTATGATTCGCAGGGTTTCCCTCACTGGAGTACCTGAGGTCAGCGTCTCTGATTCCTGTCTGTACGGAGGTGGGCTTTTGTAAAACATATCATCTAGGACATCATCCTCTATCTCATTTGCTCCATACTTTCTAGGTTCTACATTATGCCTTTTCTCTATACATTTCGTTCCTTCACTTTCCCCTGCAGTTCTTACGGGAAACAGTCCTTCAGTCATACTTGCGTCTCGCCACCTTCTCATTCGATCACAATGAGTTTCGCGATCATTTGGCCGTCCGAACATATATCTATATCTACTGCCATTTCTCTGTTTTTCTCGCTCATGCATTTCGTCTTCCCACTCAGTCAAAGCCTCGAACTGTGTTGGTCTAGACCGCGGATCTAAGCCCATCATTCTCTCCCGCAAGTTTCTTAAAATTGCCAAATTAAATGAACCATTTTCTGGAAACGCTAAAACTCCGTCTTCCTTTGTATACTTTGCCCAATTGTCTAACCAAATGCAAGTATGGTATCCATATTTCGCAACCATGAAGGATGCGGGTGTTTTCATCTGAGGAAGTAACTGTCCTTCCCTAGTCACAATCTCTTTGTCTTTCACAAACCATCCTTTTATTTTACTAAACAAGGATTTTTTCTTTTTCTCGGGTGAATGATAATACATCTTCCTTTCTCTCGTGAACCCTTTAGTCTTTTCTTCAACTGTACGATCTTTAGTCCAGTAGCAACGCGACTCTCACTCACGCATCAATCCTGGCGTGTCCACGTCACTGTCACAATCTCAAATCCCTGCGCGACTCACAATAACGCACCAATCCTGGAGCGTCTACGTCACCCTGTACTTCTCCAATCCTAGCGCGGCTTTTCACTGACGTTCCAATCCAGAGCGTTTTACACCTCTGACTAGCTGTCCAATCCCAGCACGGTCTTTCTGACATCAGCAGTCGCTGCAGCGGCTCCTGCTCCTGACTCCTCTCTTCAGTCTACCCCTCTTTTACAAAACTACTCAGTAGACTTTGTTTCAATTTTACAATACTGTTAGTTACAACATATAAACATCTCCATTGTCTGCTCTGCTAACCACAGAATAGCAATAGACCTTTCCCACGAGAATCCTGTTTTTCCCGAGAGCAGCGCTTACCTCTGCCCTACTACAGAATTGTTACGTCCGTTGGCCAAGTAGCACATCCCTCTACTTCACCCTTCTACCAAGCATCAATTAACTGTTTCTCCAGAAATAAGACACATAGTTGGAAACGTAATGCTCCTGAGAAATAAGACCAGAGTTTCACAGTTAACCCGAATGCTATTTCATTCACACACTTTCACACAAGAAAATGTAGTTCATTCACACAGAGTTCTGTCTTTTCCGAGAACAGCGAACAGTCTGTCCTACTACAGAATTATGACACGCGTTAACAAAGCAGCGCTTACCTCTACTTTGTCCTTCTAACAAGCTCAGAGGACACCTGCTACCTTTTTAGTGATAAGCGTTATCGGTATGCCAATTGGTTTCCTGGTACCTAAGACCAAAATTTCACAGGTAACCCTTTGCTATCATTCACACTTCTCTCACACAGAAAATATCACTAATGGTAACACTCGGCGATGCTACCGAATCGAACCCAGACAATGTGCTGTGCAACTTCAATTGTCACACGTTTTTCCCGTGTACCTACGGGCAACCACAATCCCGTCTTTCCCGAGAGCAGCGCTTACCTCTGCTCTGCTACGGAACTGTTATCAATTCCCGACTTCCTACATCCCAGAAGCCGTACAGGCAACATAAAACTCAATACGACTTTTAACATATAATGTTAGTACATATATCAATACCAATCAATAATCGATAAGCTATATACATACCAAAATCATTAAACCAAAACAATAAAAACCATCTCTAGCTACCAGAAAAACTGCTGCAGTTCGGGTTCCTCAATTTCCCCTTACTACCACGGACAGAGTGATTTCGCAGTCACACACACACATACACATCACACGCTGGTGGGGCCCATAACACCAACATTCATTCTAATCAATCTATCCGTACCATTTTATTCAGAAAAGGGGGATAAAACATTTAGTTCCGAACTACACTGCTTTCCCCTTGATGGGATATTCGCTAACATCACCTAACAGAAATCCCTTTCTCCTCCTCCTCCCATCAAGGAGAACAGCTAACTTTGCTGATGAATCATTTAGTTGAATTTAGTTTAATGACTCCTTAATTCTCTGACTCAATTAATAATACATTTCGATGAAAGAACAACACAACACATAAATCAATTTAATCTTTCTTTATCTAAATTAAATTCAGGTTAAACCTAATTAGTAAATTTCATCTTTTGTCATATTTACCTATTCTGGCTATTTGTCGTTTTCTAAGTCAGAATCTGTTCCTCAGTTAAATCGTCAAAGTTCTGTTCTATCATGCAGCGTGACCGTCCTCTCCGTCAGCATAACATCAGGATACTGGATATGGTGGTGTGCGTTCCGAACGACACTCTCTAGTCTACTATTATTTATACTAAAAATTTACATTCAAATGTTACATTCTTCTTTTCCAGAGCATTTCATTGGTCAATCAAAGTACATCTTAATTCATCAGGAAACATTCGATGTCGTTCCCACAGGCTAAAAGTTCCAAAACGAATGTATGGGAACGTTGGCAATTCATGATTTAGGTTGCAACAGTTTGTATCGAAGGGTTGGCTTTTCGCCTGGTGCAGCCTTGATGGGCACAGCGATGACAGTTCACCGGCAGGTCGCAGCTGCTGAAGTTTGCGCAGGCGCGTTTCTCCTTTCCCTTCATTGATTTTACTTCGTAAGGTCTGATTCAGTCGGCGGCCATTTTATAGCAGGCCCAAATGGTCAACTTAAGCAAAGAAACATAAAAACATCATTAATACATTGAAATGGTTAAACAGTGTTATTTCCCTTGCTAATACCCATATGTGTGTGCATTTATCTAGCCATATGCCACGTTCAAAGCCATTAGTACTCGTTTATTTAAGCAATAACATCACATAAGCAACGTTTATCATATTAATATGCATACAAACTTAGTTCACATATCATTTTAGCCATGCAAAGCAATCCCACGTATATTCTTTCGGTTAATAAGGTTGATTAGTTTCGAAAACAACACTCTATTAATTATTATGATTAATCATTAGTCATTTTAATACAAACATATATAAATGGATTGGGTATATAAAAAGAAAACATTTTACCCGCTCCATCATGCGCACGCCTGCGCATGCGCTTTCCGTGCGAGAAAAGTGCATGCATGGGCACGCGTGCATGCGCAGATCACCGTGAAACGCAGAGGAAGAGGAGGGCGGCAGCCCAGTGACGCCACAGGCAAGGTAAGTGTTTATTATTTTACTTATAATGTTTATTCATTTAATTCTTACTAGGGGAAGTGGGGGGCGGGCGGCGGAGTGGAGCGAAGCGGAGTTGGTCCCCAACTCCATGGACCTCCGCGTAGTGCTGCTCCGCCAGCTCCGCCCAGGGTTACATACGAGGTATGCAGCGCGCCCCTTCTCAAGCCTTTTAGAGGACCCTGGGGACCCCATCCCATGTGGCTATTTTCTCAAGAAGGAGATCCACACCAATTTATAAAAATAGCAAGTGTCTTTATATATGTTTAGGCATCAGAGAAAAACTATTCAGGTAAGTACGTTTTTAAATATAAATTCTATTCACTTCAAAAAGTGGCCACTTAGTGCACTTTTTGAGTTCTGCAATGTTATCCTAAGGATGGAAGAAAAAGTCCTGCAAATAGGTACAGTACAGCAACTTACGGAACCAATCTCCAGGAGTTAAGGTGAGTGGTGGGCAAGGTCCAAGGCAGCACCAACAGTACACCTCAGTGGCACGGGGCGGCAGGGTGCAGCATGCAAAAAAGCGTTGGGAGCCAATTAGGTTTCTATGGAGATCGGTCACTGAGAAAAGAGGCTGCAGGCTCTGGCCGGAAGGCCAGTTGGGTTGAACCATCAGGCGGGTTTTCAAGTCTTGTGAAGTTGTGATGATTGGTACGTAGGAACACCTGGGGTCCTCTTCTCCATGACCCGGGGGCGACGGATGCAGAGGTGACTTTAAGTGGCGGGCTTTCTTACCGGGAGCAGTTGCAGTCAAGGAAGCCTACATGCAGAGGCTGCAGAAGGTGGTGGGGAGGCCACAAGGGGTGAAACCACAATGGACTCGAGCACAGGAGGGCTGGAGGACTTTGGTCCACTTCAACTTGGGCGGGGGCCGGCGGGTGAAGTGGTTGCTTCAGGTGTCGGGGTTTTGGCGGTTCCAGAGACCTTGGAGTCTTTGCTTCGAAGTTGCTGCTGGGTGCAGGAGAACAGGTCCGCTGTTCATGAGAGGTCTTGGGTCTTCATCAAAAGCAAGCAGTCCTCCCATGTTTCTGGACTCAGCAGCTCTAGGATGAGTCGACTTTGCTGCATTTTTGGCAAGACATGCAGACAGGCCTGCAGGGTTGGTACCAGGTCAACTGCTCCTCCTCTCCTGTCTGCTTCTGTGACTCTTCGGGGTCTTTTCTCTTCTTAAGTCATCCAGATCTGCTTCTCTGGTGCCAGGGGCTCCCCTAAATACTGAATTTAGGGGTGTTAGTGGAGTGTAGGGTAGTAGCCAATGGGCTACTGACCCTTGAGGTCACTACGCCCCCATATGACCACTTCCTGTGGGAAGAGGGCATTTTTCTTTCCTCAGAAATTCTAAGTATGTCATCACAATGATGGCTACTTCTGAAAAATCGTGTCTACCTCTAGGGATGGGGCTAGCCTGGGGGTGGCGCACCAATGTGACTAGCTAATTTTCCCACCTGTCCAGGTGCCAAGGGGGCCTTGGACAAAGGGGTCAGCTGTTGCCCTGTGAGGGGAAGCCAGATTTGCATTTCGAAGGAGGCATCCCTTTGAGGTTTGCCGCTGAATGAAGACTAATCAGCAGGTCATCATGTTGGACGGAGTGTTACACCCTCTCCCCAGACAGGCTTTTTTTCTGGGTCTCCAGAGAGCAAAAGGCTCTCACCCTAAGAGGTCCGAAGCGTGTCTTGGGGTGTAGGCTGGCACAAACCAGTCAGCAAGTACACCAGAGGCTGGTAGGTTTTTAGGGTGCACCTCTAAGGAGCCCTCTGGGTGCACATATTGGTAAATCTAACACTAGCATAAATGTGGGTTTATCAATATGAGACGTTTGATACCAAATGTCTCTATTTTCAGTGAAACCATCACTAAAAGTTAAAAAGGCAAACTGCACCCTCAGAGACTAACCTGAGTGTGTTTATGAGACTGCTAAATCTGCCTCAAAGTTTAAAACTGCATTTGGAAAGTATAAGCAACCCTTGTTTTTGGCCAGTCAAAGGGAATTGTTGAACTGTGCGAAAATCAGTACAAGTGGCTTAGATTTGTGTATACCTGCAAGGCCAACCAGAAGCAGCAAAGTGTGGATTGAGCGTGTCTGAATGCAAGGAGATTCTGTTCTTCGGGAGCAGCGCACTGCCCCCTGGCCATCAGCCTGGGCCTTTGATGATTGGCCTGCTAGCGCCCAAGCAACTCTGAGCCCACCCCCCACCTGCAGAACCCCTGAAGGTGTGTGCAGGGCAACCCAAGACAGCCACCTCCACCTCATCCTCTCTGTGCCCTACAGAACCCAGTAAACAAATGACAGAGAAGGTGGCATGAAGACAGACTTGTGCTGTAAAACTGCTGGTTTTTTACACCTGTGACTGTTCGAATTGAAGCTTTTGTCCTGTGTGCAATTGGTGCTGTTAAAAACTGTGGGCCTCCTTGGCAATGAGGCTGCGACACCGGATCAGTACTTTTTGCGATACTCCGGAGGTGCACAGGTCTGCTCCATATTTACCAGGCAGCACTAAGCCGCTTTGCGCTGCCTTGTAAATATCGTTCTATTAACGCTGTTTGCTGCGTTAATAGGGCTTGCAATGGGCGTTGCTGTGGCCATTCCCAGCAACACCCATGGCTTTTTGACACTGCCCCAGATATATGAGGAATCGTAACTTTGAGCCAGCGCCAAAAACGTATGTCTCCCTAGGAGAGACGTAGTGGAGGCGTAACTGCATTTTGCAGCACACATAGAGAGAAGAAAAAGCCTCTTGTGATTGATTTTGTGCAAGAAGGTTTCCCTCCCTGCTCAAAAACAATCATCTCTGCAATGCAGGCCCCTTGTACCATGGTGCAAAGGCCCCTTCATTGGCACATGGCAGCCCATTGTGCACCAGTGCAGGGGAAAAGGACAGGAATGTGTCTATCCTGCCCTTTTCTTTTGCTGTAGGGCAGCGCAGCACAAAGGCCTGCAGAGCTACTCTACGACAAAATCTTGTAAATAAGGCCCTGTATTTTTTGCAAGTGATTGTTTGAATTAAGCTCTTGGTTTCTATGAGTTTGGTGCTGTTTTAAACTGCTGGATTTTCTACCCTTGACTGTTTGAGATTGTGTTCTAGTTTCCCCTGTACTGTGCTTAGGCGTGAAGCGGCAGGACCCCCACCCTCCTGCTTTCAAGTCTTTAAAAGTTAAAAAGTCCAACTGCACCCTCAGAGGCTAAGCTGAGTGTGTTCATGAGACTGCTGAATCTGCTTTAAGGTTTAAAACTGTTTGGAAAGCGTATGTAACATGTGAATATCAAGGACCCCCTGTAGAATAATGTAATTCCTGGGACAGGGGAAAAACACAATGGAAAATATAATTCCCAGGCAACATATAATCACAACACTACAAATACAGTGCAAGAAATGAGTTCAAAAGGTGACTTATAAAGAACAATGATTTTTAATCAAGAAAGCAAATACATTAACATTCTGTTAAAAAGACATCAATTTGATGACATTGATAAATCCGTATTGCAAAGAATTATATTGTACTTTGAAAACAACAATAAGTGGCAGAGATAAATTCTTCGGCACGCGTTTCGGCACAGTGAGTGCCTTCGTCAGGAGTTGCCACCAATAAACTTGTCCATAACAATATGTGAGGTTTTAATCTTTTTGGATGTAGAGGGCCCCAGGATGCGGAAGGGAGATCTCACTTTTTAGTTGAGGATTGTAGATGCTGATAGAGGAACCGAAGGAAGGAACTTCTCATTCGGGTTATCTTTGTTTGATTAAAATCTTCTAAAAAGAGGTGAGCGTAAATATACCAATACATAAACAGCGCTACACTGTTGCAACACTCTTCGTTTCGGTTTGAAATGATAAATCTTTAAGATTCCCAAGCTTCTAATGTATGTGGATCCGGGGTCTGTGCTGGTGTGAATATCGCTGAATATACTGAGCGATATTCACGCCAGCACAACTCAAATCCACACTATACGGGAGTTTATCCCATCCAGACACACTCCCTGCTCATACAAAGCACCAACTCTACCCTCTGCTGACTCCTAACAGACCCCTTTCTGTCACCACCAAAACTATATTTAACCTTGCATCATTTTATCTACCAGCACCCTTCTCCTCTTTTCACCAAAAAAACACAACCACACACACCTTACATTCCACTCGAACACACAAATTACCTCTTCCGGCAATCATAACTAACACAAACACTCTTAATATGTGTGCATCCCTACTCACACACCACATATTTTCTATTTCAGAACACATCACCACCCCTTTACCTTTCAACTTCCACTCACCAACAATACTTTACAAACGAATATCTCTCAGAAAACAAACGTATCATCATCTCCTCTCACTACTCCTCAAAATCAAAACATAACACACACACGAGCACAACAAACGCTCACACACACACTTCCTCGCAATACTTTCCATCACAAACTAGAAATATACACCCACTCTGACCCTGCTAACTACACAAACAATACACACCTTAAACCAACTCTACTGCCAAGCCTTCTCTCTATCCCCTCACCTGACACATTGCCAGCAACACAGCAAATCTCTTTTAACCGCCTCTCAGTTAGTCAAAAAATTGTTTATTTAGACCATTGGTCTTTAAACGAGGACGAACATCCAAGCATCATACATATCATCAGTTAAAAAATAGCTCCAGTTAAAAACTTTAACAAACCGATAAAATACTTCAGATATTATTAAAATCCACCTAAAAGAGCTACAATCTTTCTCACATTATTTAAATTCCCAATATCATTCATAAAAACATGTTTTTTCCATTCTGATGCTGCATCGTCTACTCTACACATTATTAAGAACATTTTTAACTGCACACATAAACTTCCCTAATGCACATGCATATCTAAAAGTAGATCTCCTGCCTGTTCCCGATTTCTAACCTCATATTTTAGGAAGATTGGACGTAGCCACAATTTTCATGCATCAAGAACATATAGACAGTCCAATAAAATGTGTAAAATGTAACATTTTGTCCCTATATTGCAGGTGCAATTCCCTTCTGGGTCAATCATAGCCCTCTTAATCTTATCGTTCTCGTAAAAAGGGTTAATACCCGCCTCACATCCATTGGACAGTTTAGAACCTTACAAAATGACCCACTTGCTGTACCACCACTCCTAACTCATACACTTCCACCCTAAACAGATGCAAACAAAATAAACAACATGCCATTCTGCGCATCTCCATATCTACTTCACAACAAGGCTACTCCACAAAAACTACACAGCTCACCAACTCACTCTCAACCACCATCTCCACCACCTACTCACGCAGACCCAACAAAATGCCTTCTTGGCCTGCTGGACAAGGAATTAAATACAGAAAAGCTACACTATTCCTATCCAAATACTGCTAATACCAGCACTAAGGAGACACCTGCTACAAGCCCACAAAATACTGCTCACTCTTTTACAAAGTCACACCTTCACCAAAGCACATTCTCTATAAACTACCTTCTTATAAATGCTTGATCACTCTAAAAAAATCCTCCCATCTACGACCTACTCACTGACACACAACCTGACTCACTCTTCATAACTGAATCTTGGTTGGGAGATGACATGGCTCCAGTGTTGCATGAAGTCATTTTTCCAGGCTATCAAACTGTCACGCAAAACCGCATAGGTAGAAGAGGAGGTAGCCTAGCTGTTGTGTTCAAGTAAACATTACATATCACTAAAGCTGATGAGGTCTCCATCCAAGGTTGGGAGACCCTCTTCACCGGTATTCAGACAAAAAATCGAAGCTAAAATATCCTCCTACCAAAATATCATGTGCAAAATATCATGATATGGAAATCTCGGTGTCAAGAACATCGATTTTTAAGGTAATATCATTTTTGAAAATATCTAAGTCATTAATATCGTATACAAAAATATAGTTGTATATATCATTTTTTAATTACTGATATGTATTTTAGTATATTTTTAAATGTATATGATGAACATTTTTTGCATAATTATTTGTAATATATTTTAATACAGTTATTAACATTTTAGCAGTTATAACATTTATTTGTTTGTGATTTTTAGTAACTTAGTGGGCTGTGGGATTATAGGGGTACAGAGTGGAAAGTAGGTTAATTATAATTAATTAATAATTCGTTTTTAATTAATATTAATTAAGTACAATTAATTGTGTTAATTGTGCAATATTTGTATTTTCTATTCAGTTTTAGGTGCAGGGTGTGGGGTTTATAGGGGTAGATCTTGGGAAGTAAATTAATTATAGGCAATTAATATTTTGTTTATAATTACTAGTAATTAAATAATAGACAATCAAGCCAAATTATGCAATTACATTTTATTTCCTTAAATTTTAGGTATACGTTGTGGGTTTTGTAAGGGTATAGGGTGGGAAGTAAATTAATTTAAATTATGTAGTAATTAATTTTAATGTATATTAATTATTAAATTGTTAATTATGTAATTCATTTTTTGTTAACTCACATTTTAGGAGTTAGTTGTGTGTTTTGCAAATGTATATTGTGGGAAGTAAATTAATTATAATTCAGTAATAATTAATTCCTAATTAACGCTAATTAGTAAATTGATAAATGTTTGTTAGTGTAAAAAATGTGTCTTTCAAAGTTAAGTTTTAGGTGCAGATTGTGAGTTTTGTATGGGTATAGGGAGGGGAGTAACTACAATAGGATTATATAGCTAAAAGTGAAGTGGGGGTGCGCAGGTCAAAGAAGTCCAATAGCCAAGTAGTAATATGAAAATTTATAAAGTTCTTTATTTTTCCAGTTTAAAGATTCAGCAAATTGAGATGCTCAGCCAACTTGTTTCATTCCCACATTGGGAACTTTAAGTTGTAAGGATAAATGGTGGGGTGGTAATTAACAATAATTATTTTAGGAATACATTGATTTCAGGATTGTAAGTAATAATTAAATACGTAACATATGTAATAATATTATTCAAAATAACATTTTTAGATGTGTGTTATATTCTTTGAAGTTTATGGTAGAATGTAACTTAATTTCTAACAATTTTACATTTAAGGAATTATTTTACAAAAATGATGTCATTTATTATTGTATGTGTTAATTGTGCTGTTCTTTTTAATTGTGCATATTATATATTACTTGTTAGTTGTTGAGAATATATTTTGCATTTTAAATGTAATATTATTTGTAGTCATTTAAGATATGTATTTGACATTATAATATGTTTTTATTTTATTTAATTTTTAATATAAAGTATATTTGTATTTCTTCCTTTTACATATTTATATTTGTAATTGTTTATTATGTTTTGGAAATTATTTTATTGTGTTGAAGAGAATTTGTTTGTTTCTAATGTTACAGTGACTGGAGTTAGAATAGTAAATTGGACCCCTCCGCAATCTGACACTTTCCCTGGTGTTGCACACACTGGAGTGGAAGTAGTAAATTCCACCCCTCCACAATCCAAAACTTTCCTTATTGCAGCACTGACTGAAGTGGGAAGGGTACATTTGACCTCTCCACAATCTAACACTTTGCCTGCTGTTGCACTGACAGGAGTGGGAAAAGTACAATATTACCCCTCCGAAATCCAACACTTTCCCTGCTGTTGCACTCATTGGAATGGGAATAGTAAATGTTACCCCTCTGCAATCCAAAACTTTCCCTGCTGTGGCACTCACTGGAATGGGAATGGTACATTCTACCCCTCTGCAATCCAACAATTTCCCTACTGTTGTACTTATTGGAGTTGGAATAGTAAATGTTACCACTAACAATTCAACACTTTCCCTGCTGTTGCACTGACTTCAGTGGAAATAGTAAATTGTACCCCTCTGCAATCTAACATTTTTCCTAGTGTTGCACTGACAGGAGTGGGAATAGTAGATGTTACCCCTTCATAATTCAACACTTTCCCTACTGTTGAATGACTGGAGTGGGAATAGTAAATGTTACCCCAGCGCGATCCAACACTTTCCCTACTGTTGCAAAGACTGCAGTGGGAACAGTATGTTTCACCCCTCCGCAATCCAACACTTTCCCTACTGTTGCACTCATTGGAGTGCGAAAAGTAAATGTTACCCCTCTGTAATCAAACACTTTCCATACTGTTGCACTCATTGGAGTTGGAATAGTAAATTTTACCCCTCCGCAATCCAAAACTTTCCCTGCTGTTGCACTGACTCGAGTGGGAATAGGAAATTTCAACCCTCCGCACTCCAAGATTTTCTCAAGTGTTGCACGGACTGGAGTGGGAATAGTAAATGTTACCCCTCCATAATCAAACACAGAGGTGCGGCGGTCCCGCTGTGGCCATCAGGATGCCACCGCCGCTGTGGCGGTGGAATCCCCCATTCACAACATGGTGGCAGGCGGTGCTCACAGCACCTCCCGCCACAATGCTGTGAATGCATGTTGTGCATTGGCATGCATAAGGTGACAGGCAATATTTAATATAACGATATTAATGACAATTATATTTGTTTCTGATATTTTTGTACTTACCATTATAAGTATAAGATGCTTATATTTTTGCCAAAGATATTTTGGTCACAATATTTTGGTAGCACGATATTTTGAGAGGGGATATTTTGTCAGTGAACCCTCTTCACCAGATGCAACCCTACACCGTCTTCCTCCTATAACTTCCTTCTCCTGAACAGACCTCCACCTAGCAATGCAACACTCCTAGACACACTTGTAGACACAGTTTGAAACCTGATAACACTACACTCCAACCTATGCATTCTGGGTGACCTTAACATTTGGTTTGACAAACCCAATATGCCCCATCCAAAATCAATCATCACTGACCTAGACGCACTGAACCTACATCAGATCATCCACAAACATCGCAGGACACATCCTAGATGTCATTTTTGCAAATTCAGAACTAGTTACCTCTCAAACTATAGGTCCAGTTACATGGTTAGACCACCATGTGCTTTCTTTCCAACATAAAACAACACTAAGCGACGCACCTAAAACCACCTTACGTGTATCCACCTATCGATCGTGGAACAAAATCGATTTTGAACACTTAGAAAAGCAACTAACATCCAGTACAGATCTAGGCACAATAAATTCCATTCAAAAACTATAAGTGGCTACAGGAAGCTTTTGATATCCTAATACCACAAAGAACAAAAAAACAGGACAATAGAAAACAAGCACCTTGGAGAAATACAGAGATAAAACAGAAATTAGAAAGCTGCAACGTACCTTTCTCAAAACAAACACCAATCAAATCAAACTTCACCCACACAATACTTCACCCACACAAACTTAACAGATTATATAAGTCAGTTATCAAAAAAGCTAAAAAAAAAAATAAAGATACTGTTCAGACAGTATTCTAAATACTAAATGTGCAACTAAGGAATTTCATAACCTTCCCACCGAAGTTTGTAAATCAAATTGCCTAGAAGGTACTCATCCAATTACTCAAGAATTCACAGACAAACTGGCAAATCATTACACAACAAAACCAGACACGGACTCATATTTAAAATAAAGGAAAACCACCAGCACAGACCCTTTCCCAAAAAAAGCCTCCAAGAGTAGGCTAACCCAGTCTCTGCATTCCTTCTAACAAATCACATAATGAATTTATGGACCTGGTGGTCAAACAAGCAGGCCTGCTGGCAGCCCTTCTGACCGTGTCTACCACAAACCTTCAAGAAAAATCTAATTACTTCTGCTGCCACACTAGTAAGAAGAATCATCAACAATTCCTTAACTACGGGAATATTTCCGGAAGATCTAAAAAAGGCATACAAATGCCCATTACTAGAGAAAACAAACCTGGACCCACTTAACCCGGACAACTACGGACCGATTATAAATGGACCTTTCCAGGGAAAACTGATAGTAAGAGCAGCATTCGAACAGGTGCCACAATTTATTGAGGATAATCCCATACTTTCAGACTTCCAAGCAGGATTCCATCCAGGAAGAGGCACAGAATCTGCCCTCCTTGCCATCTGGGATGACCTTAAGAGCACAGTTGACTGGAACGGGGTTGCTGCACTACTTCTCTTGGACCTTTCAGCTACCTTTGACACGGTTGACCATGACACTCTAATAGAAAGACTCTACGAAGCCGACATAAAGGGGACAGCTCTCGACTGGATCACATCTTACCTTCACAACAGAACTAATGTCATCCAAAGGTCCCCTTTCTCATTCAAACCATACTTCACAAAAGCAGGGGTCCCTCAAGGCTCTATCATCTCATCCAGGCTTTTCAACATCTACATGAACCCCTTACCAGCACTGATCAATTTCTCCTCACGTGCTATAACTATGCAGATGACACACAAATGCTCCTTCAACTGGAATGCCACAAAGACATTTGATCAATGGATGACATATAGCCATCTCAAATTGAATGCTTCCGAAACAGAAATACTTACATTTGGCAAGGCCTGATGATCTGGAAACACTGACTAAAGTATCGAAGGAATTAAGAAAGCTCGGAATGACCTTGGACTCCATGCTACCAATGAATGCCCAAGTGAGCAAACTAACAAGATCAAGCTTTGTCACTATAAAAACTCTGCAACGCATCTTCCCCCACCTGGGATTCCCACACAAGGTCCAGGCTACCACCTCCCTTGTTTTGTCAAAACTTGATTACGCTAATAGCCTCTAGCACTGATCTCTTTCAACGACCATGAAAAGACTACAACGGATTCAGAACTCTGCTGCCAGACTACTCTTATATATAAAGCCACAAGCTCAAATCTTCCCTGCCTTGAAAGCCCTACGATGCTTACTGGTTGCCAGAAGATCCACATTCGAGCTGCCTTGTATCACCCACAAGGCGATACGTTGGACAGGACCGCTCTTCATGAGAAATAAAATATCTAAATACATTCAACAACTCAACCTCCGCTCTAGATTGGCACCTCGCCTCAAAATCCCACCATACAAGAAACAATCCAAAGGTGGCACATCCTTCTCTTATCAAGCAGTAAAACTATGGATCTCTTTACCCCCTAACATAAGATCCACAGATAACCACCCTATCTTCAGAAAACTACTCAAGAGTTGGCTCGTCCCCACATAACCACCATACGCAAACAGAAATATACAGCATTTCCCCCTGTATATAGGCATTTATTTGGATTATATGTATGTATTTAGATATGTCTATTCCTTTGTAAATCTGTGTAGAATAATTATGTTTATAGATATATAGATATTCCTTAGGTCTGCTTAACAAATGTACATAATACTTATGGTTACATTATTGTATGTTTAACATGTATATAGGTTGCTGTATAAATAAGTATTTTTTATCATTACTATTTATCTACAATTGCTTTACTATTAAATTATTAAAAGAAAAAAAATTAAAAATAAATAAATTAGCTTAACGTACATCAACTCATGAAAGTCTGAGTTTATTAAATACACCTCAAATCTACATCTGTTACCTTCCCCGTACATATAAACCTTACATGTACTTATGTATCTTTATATTTATCACTTTACTCATATTTCAGCATCTCCAATGCACCACCCTATATATCACCCCATTCCTCTCTCAATATATCCTCTACCTCAACTCTCTGACTCATCCCAAACCTCAATCTACAACTCTCTCCAATGCACTACACTCTTTCTCACGCCATACCGTTCTCGATCTATCCTCTACCTCCGCTCTCTGACTCATCCCAAACCCCATTCTAATACTATGATCCCCAAAATAATCCTTTCTAGTCTCTTCCAGCCCCTACCCCTCTTTGCTTCATTTCAAACCTCTTTACTATTCAGATCTCCCAAACAAGCCTTTCTAAACCCTTCCCTCTTCTATCCCTCCACTCTCCTTTTCATCCAAATAATAGGCTCACATGTCCACCGCTAAAATTAGTTTCATATTTCTTTATATGAATTCACCTCTAATCCTTTTTGGGTTCCGGCATAGCGTACTACTTGCCGAAAAGCACTTTGGTGCTTCGTCAGGGGTAGTAAGCGCTATATAAATGCAATTACAATTACAGACACGGCCTTATTTCGAAGTTGGTCGGAAAGCCTCTGCCCGCTGGTCGGAGGCTTTCCGACCGACATGGAAGGTTTACATTCCGACCGCTGAATTATAATGTCAGCAGTCGGAGTGTAAAATGGCTGGGGTAACCGACTAAGTTCCGACGGGCTCAAGGAGCATGTCGGCCAGTCGGAAGCTGCTCATAATTCCTTAAGGATGGCATTTCCGCAGTCGAGATTATGATGTTGGTTTCCGACAGCCTTTCCATGTCTGCCTTTCCGTCACGGGAAGGCTGTTGGAGAGTGACTTTGGGGACCCCTAGCAGGGCCTCCTTTTTCCCTGGACCTCTGGTTGAGGCCCTGGTGGGCACCTGTGGTGCCCCCCTTTATATCCCTGCACCGTGTTAATAAAATGACCAACACCCACTATGTATCCTCTCCAGAATGATTATAATCCAAACAGGCTAAATTAAAAGATGAACAGACTCCATTCAGATTTGTGTAAAAATCTTTCTTCATGATCCTTTATTATTATTATTCTTTTTTCATAAATTATTCACCAATTCTGCCCATGTAATCAACGCGCTTCATCTCTATCCAGGGACTTCTTCAGGGACTTTCAAACGTTCTCACAACCATGGGCCCCATTACGATGGTGGGCGCACTTTGTCCGCCCGCCACCGTAACGGTAAACGGGACCGACCGCCAGAGGTGCGGTGGTCCCGCTAGGTCCATTAGGATGCAACCGCCACCCTGGCGGTTGCATCCCGCATATTTCACATTGTGGCGGGCGGTGCTGTAAGCAGCACCCGCCGCAATGTCAAATATGCATGTTGTGCATTGGCATGCACAATGTGACAGGCACCGCGTGGCGCCTGCCACCTTGTGTATGCCAATGAAGGGTATGGTACCCGCCAAGTGCAGCCCCCTATCCCCTCAACCCCCCGCTGCCCGTAACAGGCCCAGAAAGCATTTTCCGCCAGCCTTTCCATGGCGGCATCGCCGCCATGGAAAGGCCTTTTCAATAGCACATGATAATATGGATGGCGGTGCCTACAAGGCACCGCCACCATATTATCTGCCTTTTCCGCCCGGCCGGCAATCCGACTGGCAGAAAAGCGGCAGACTGAAAGACCGTCCGCCGTGCCCCTCGCCATACTAATATAGCGGGGTGTCACAGGGACATTTGGCGGGCGGATCGCTACTGCCGGCCTGGGGGTGGCAATCCGCCCGAGATCATAATGGGCCCCATGTATTTTGTGGGTAAATAGCATCTTTCATACCGAGATCGTATTCATTTAGTTCGACTTTACCCTTGATTTCTACACGATGTTCCTATTACTTATTCTGGGACATCCATCTCCAACTTATCTGTTTCCTGCCCGTGATGGCGTAAAAAATCTGGTGAAATCTCTGTTACTCTGCTTTACATCTCCTGTGGCATGTATGGTATCGGTTTCAAGAAACCGATGCCGTACGTGCCACAGGTGTGAGATCTTTTGAAAAGCCCTGAAGAAGTCTCTGGATAGAGACGAAATGCGCATTAATAAAGGATCATGAAGAAAGATATTTACACAATTTGAAAATAGTGGGTGGTGATCATTTTGTTAAAATAATTGGGGATTTTTCCTGGGACGTGTTAGACCTGGCACCATTGGCGTGGGTCTCCCATCCATTTTTTGATGTTGCCTCATGTGTTTTTGGTGGTGTTAGATGCTTTGGGCACTGTGCCACTGCTATTCAGTGCCACAGTGCAAGTGCTCCCTAAGGTAAATTTGATGTATGGATTAGTGACTCCATGATTGGCGGATTTGGTTTACTTGTCAGACCCTAGTACAGTACACTAAGTGTGCCCAGGGCTTTTAATTCAAATGCTGCTGGTGGGCTTGCAGCACTGGTTGTGCCACCCACAGAAGCAGCCTGTAAAGTGTGTCTAAGGCCTGCCATTGCAGAGCCTGTGTGCAGTCTGGTACTGCCATGTTGACTGGCCAAGTGCACCCACTTGCCAGTCTCTAAACCTTCCCTTTTCTGCATATCAGACACCCCTATGGTAGGCCCAAGGGCAGGGTGCATTGTAAGTATGAGGTAGGACATGCCCTGGTGTGTGCGACATGTCCTAATAGTGAATTACAGCCATTTTTTGTTTTTCACTATTGCAAGGCTACCAGTCCCCATAGGCCAGAATGGGCAGTTTGATTATAAAATCTTATAATCCTAACTGACTCAGGGAACATGGAAGAAATTCGAGTTTAGTATGCCTGAACTCAGAATGATAAAATACATCTTTTAGTGAAGTTGGTTTTAACATTCTGTGTTTGAAAATACCACTTTTAGAAAGTAGGTATTTTCTTGCCTAACCATCCAAGCCTGCCTCTGCTAGGTTGTGTATTCCTTGTCTGGAGTTTGAGTGACAGGGGCTGGGGGATTCCAGGTAGAAAGGGTGAGTCAGCACAGTGCTGAATAGAGAGATCTGCATGTAGATAGGTGGGAGGAGTTGCACCTGGGACCTGAATAGGGCTGTGCCTTCCCTCCACAATGCTGGCTCCACCCCCTGTGGTGCGTCTGATGTCCCTGACCTACACTGTGAAAGGAAAGAAGGAGTGTTGTTAACAAAGTGCTCCAGGACTGACCAGAACTGTTTTGGACTAGGCAAACGCCTCTCTGCCTTCTGAGAACAAAGAGAAAATGAGTATAATAGGGGGGACCCAGACCCCAGAACTTTAGATCACTTTGGGAAACAAGAAGAACCTTTGCTGAGGAGAGGAACCAGAGAAACTGAGGAGGAAACTATCCCCAGCTGAGTGCTGTTTGGGGGATTGGCCTGCAGTGGTTGACTGACTACCAAAGAAAGGAGAAAGGAACTTCGTGCTTTTCAAATCAACTTGTGAAGGATCTCCAAGGGCTTGAGATAGAGCTTGCCTCCTGCTGAAGTCTCACGGACAACAGACTTCACCAATCAGCTCCCCGGCCTTCCCTTGCTGGGAATTGAAGTACCTGCTGTTGAGCTAGGCCTTCTAAGAGACTGTGTGTCACTGGGAGCTGGAAGCACGACTAGGCCTGGGCAAAAATGTTGTTCCGTTCGCGGAAATTGCGATAATTTGACATTTTCGCGTTCCGAGGAAAGCGCGAAAATGTCAAAATTTCCGCATTCCGCAGCTTAGCGATAATTTGGTTCTTGCTCGCGCTGTAAAATAATACATTCTCGCGCACGCGCGATCGCCTTACCTGAATCCCTGTGTTCGCCGACAAGTTTTCTTGATCCGGTCACGTTCTCCATGAGATGTTGTATTGGTTTTAGCCATTTGCGCTGTCTCGTGACAGTTCGCGCCCGCAGTGACGTCATGCGTCGCGCGATCACGTCTTTCTTCTCGCGATCATACACCGCGAGACAACTGAAAACAAGATGGCCGCGCCCGCGAGCAACCACATGGGTAAGTTGGCGAGCCGCAACCATGCAGAAAATCTCGCGAACATGCAGGAAAAAAACTTCCGCATCTTCGCGATATTTCCGTGTGTTTGCGATAATTTTTAACATTTTCGCGATAATTTGCGAAAGTGGATTTCGCAAATTCCGCCCACCCCTAAGCACGACTCAAAACGAAGAAGTGGGTCGCCGCCGCAGCCGTTGTCGTCGCATCACCGGAGAAGAGTGTCGCCGTCGCACCAGACGCCGTCGCATCACCGGAGAAGCATGCCGCCGCTGTCACTATTGCATCACCCGAAGCGCCTCGCATCCCCGGAGAAGAGTGTCGCCATCGCAGCAGATGCCGTCGCATCACCGGAGAAGAGTATCGCTGCTGCAGCTGCTGTCGTTGCATCGCTGAGAAAGCGTGTCGCCGCAGCCGTTGTCTTCGCATTACCGGAGAAGAGTGTCGCCGTCGCAGCAGACGCCGTCGCATCACCGGAGAAGCGTGCCGCCGCTGTCGCCATCGCATCACCGAGGCGCCCTGCATCCCTGGAGAAGAGTGTTGCCGTCGCAGCAGACACCGTCGCATTACCAGAGAAGCGTGTCGCAGGGCCTGTCATGGCTCAGATGATTAGTTGAGTCGCCGCACGGCCGTTGGGCGTGCACGCATTATTGTCGCATCAAGAAGAAGACGCCATTTCTGTTTCATTGCACCGGATCGTCATCCCATCATGGCGTTGCGGGTCGCACCGCCACGGAAGCACAGTAAGAAACTGACACATCACCTCCCCACGCAGAGAAGAACCGATGCATCACCATCCCCTACGCAGCAGTAGGGAACCGACGCATCACCTTCCCTGCAACACTTTCGTTGTATAGTGTTATGTATCCAAAGGTACATTGAACTTAAAGTGTTGCATTTACCATCTTAAGAGACCTAAGCTATTTCTACCATTTTTAAAGTACATTATTGTGGATTTTTGTCGTTTGTGGTCTTGTGATAAGTCTATATAAAGAATACTTATTTTTTATATAAAACCTGTGTGGTGTCCATCTGTAGTGTTGTCACTGGATTACTGTATGTGTTCACAAATGCTTTGCTCACTGCCTCTGAGATAAGCCTGTCTGCTCCTGCCAAGCTACCAAGCAGAGTTTATTTTAGGAGTGTACCCCCTTACCCTGACTAGAAGCAAGGGTCCCAATTTGGTCAAGGATACCTACCTCTGCCAACTAGAGACCCCCAGTTCTAACAGGACATCTTAAGGATTTTGGGGGCCCTGAGCCAAATGTATTTTGGGGGCCCCTGTTCCAAAGAGCCTTGAATTTATGATCCAATTTCAACTCTTTTATGCCCTCTTGGGCAGGTCACTAGCAGTGCACAGGCACACTGGTCCAAATTCTAAATGGGTTCACATCTAATATTCTGGGACAGGGACCTGTGTTTTCAATATTGTAACACAGCAGCAGCTCACTAACATTACTGCAAATCATCTCTGTGACATATGTGAGGTCTTGTTTTGGTCTAAAAAACTTTTTATGGATGTTGCATGCAACATAAACACAACATTTCTGTGTCAAAATGTCTGTGATACACTCTCGCACATCACCCACATTAAAAATAAATGAAAGGAAAACGGTATTTGAAACAATCTATTTAAAAATGATGACGGTGTTCAGGGCAAGACTCTCTGCAGAGCAGAGCTGGCTCTGTCAGAGGGCCCCATGAAAGACTGGGGCCCTGGGCCAGAGCCCACTTCGCCCATGCCTTAAAACGTCTCTGGATTTTTCCGTACAAGGAGGATTAGGAGGCTGATCTCTCGTATGTAAGCACCACTCGATGATATTTTATCCACTTGCAGTGGTAGGTGCGGTAGAAAAAACCTCAGCATCAATTTGTAATTCACGCCCCTGCACCGTGTGGCAGGGAGTGGCTGGCACACGGTGCAGGGATGTGCAAAAACGTCAATTTTACAATGGGAACTTGTGCTGCGGGCGGTTTCAACCCCCCACACAAGCTCCCATTATAAAATGGAACTGTGCGACTGGACTTAAGGGCCTATTAGCATGGCAGGTGGATCACCACCGCCCAACCGGCCGTGGAGATCCGCCCGCCAAAACACCCCGCTGGACAGCCTTTTAGTCCCTGCCACATTAGCATGGTGGGGGTACCGCGGCAGACGGAAAGACCGTCCGCTGCTTTTCCGCCAGTAGGCAATCATCACGATTGCCTTCCGGGGATGAAAAGGCCTATAATATGGTGGCGGTGCCAGGCACCTCCATCCATATTATGATGTAGGCGGTGTCATGCCTTTCCTTGGGGGAGACTCCGCCATGGGAAGGCATGCAGGAATCGCTTTGGGGGCCTGTTATGGGCCCCCTGGGGGTTTGGGGGCTGCACTTGGGGGGTACCCATGGTACCCCCCTACATTGGCATACACAAGGTGGCAGGCACGTTGTGCATGCCAATGCACAACATGCATTTTCTACATTGTGGCAGGTGCTGCTCACAGCAGCGCCCGCCACAATGTTGAATATGCGGAATGCGACCACCACGGTGGCGGTCGCATCCTAATTGATAGTTCGGGACCGCCGCACCACTGGCAGCCGGTCCCAGCATCGCTAGGGTGGTGGGCGGTCACATCCTAATTGGGGGATCGGGTCCGCCGACTGGAGGTCGGTCGGTTCCGCATCCGCAGCGATGTCAGTCAGAGGCAACTCCGACCGACATCTTAATGAGGCAGAGCGTGTCCTCTCACAGAGACGGAAAGGCCTCTCGGAGGCACAGTCACCACTTACAAGCACCAGACTTCAAACAATGCAGTAACTTGGTGCAGCGAAATACACTCCAAGCATTTGAACAACCCTTTAAAAATAGAGCAAACTCGACTATTTGTGCTACTCATTCAATAAATGTGGGAAAAATAATTCTGATTCAAACAGCGGTACTCTTACGCTCCCCAACTCCCCACCCATTCCACCACCCCTCCCCTCCCTCCTTCTCCCACTGTACTTCCTCCCTTTTCCCCCTCCCCCACCTTGCCCCGTCCTCCCTCACTCCCTCCCATTTCCCGCTCATCCATATCTCCCCGTCCTCAACCACCCTCTGCTCCACCTCACTTATCCCGTTCCCCCACCCGTCCCCCGTCCCCCCTCACCCTCCACACTTTTCCATCAAACCACCCAACACTCCGTGCTCAGCTCTCCTCTCCCTAGAAAATAAACTTGATTCTCTCATCTCTTCCATTTCCCAGCTTGTAGCGTCCATCTCACTTTTAAGCGCTAAGATGTCCTCCTTCCCTAGTACCCTTCCGAGGAGTTCCGTGCTCCCGCGCCCCAATAAAGCAAACCACAGTCTGTCCTCTACAGACATCTCCAACTTACTAGCCAGCTACAAGACCACCAGCGTCACTCCCCCTCTACCTTCATCTCCCATTAACTCTACGCAGTGCACTATTCAGACCATCTCCTCTGTCAGAACCTACCAGCCTCCCTCTTATCGGGCACCCTCATTCAAGAATATTATCCCAATCTCCCTTAACAGCCCTAACACCCCCATCACTAAAACAGTTGTGTCAGAGCTGCACTGCTTGCTACACAACTGCAGATCTGTAATCAAACACAAATTGGAAATTTCTGACATTATCACCCTCCAGAATCTTGACATGTTCTTCCTCACTGAGACCTGGTTTAATGACTCCTCTCATACTTTGTTTGATCTTCTGGTACCCACTGACTACTCTATCCTCAGAAATGACAGATCACACAAAATTGGGGGTGGTGTCGCTATCATCTTCAGGAATTCTCTTCAAATGAAAGCTGTTGGAGGGAGGACCACCGGGGAGTCGGGGAGACTATTCCGGGGCACCTTCCTACCGCACAAGTACAGCCGAGCGCCGCTGAGAAGCCCCTGCAGGGGGGGGGTCCTTCTCCTATGATCGTACTAGGCCCAGTAACACCACCACACAGGACTCAATATCGGTTGCTTGACTTGGTTCTTTATCAAAAAGTAGTACGTTCAATATTTACAGTGGGATCGAAGGATCCAGTAAGAGTCTCAATGTCTTTGAAGGGAGTAGGGTAGCGGGACAGTCTCAGTACCAACCAGGTACGGGAAAGGGGGCTCTGTGCCAGACCTTGGATGCTGTCTCAGAGCGGCTTGGTCGAGGGGAGCCGCGACGGCATCAGCAGGGCTCAGGTGGTAGTTCCGCTTGGGTCGAGCCGCGACACAGTCCGCAGGGCTCCGGTGGTAGGTCCGCTTCGGTCGAGCCGCGACGAGGTCAGCTGGGCTCTGATGGCAAGTTCACAAGGTCGGGCCGCGACGGCGTCAGCAGGGCCCCAAAGGTTCGTAAAGGTCTTGTAAGTACGATGGAGCCGCGACGTCGTCAGCAGGGCTCAACAGGTAGTTTCAGGCAGAGTCTTCCTCCGTAGGGTCAGCCGCGATCCGATCAGCAGGGCTCTTGACTCCAGGATACAACTACTGTCCTGTTGTAGGGTCGCCCCAGATATAGGACTGGAGCCCTTTGATGTCCGGACCCTTGCGCCCGGAGGGGGCGGAGAGGCCGGGTAGGGAGCGGCCAGACTCCCAGCAGGAGAGGCGCCAGGCCCCAGAGAGCTGTGGGGCGATCGCACCTAGGTGTGGAAGAACGGTTGGGGGTCCCATCGATACTGCCCTCCGCCGGGAGTGGGAAGGGTTCACGTGGTGTCCCCCGGGCCAGGGGTTGGCGCCTTGATGTCGGGCCTCGCTGGGACAGAGGCCGGGTGAAGCGGGGTCACACAGGTGGTCACGTGGAGTGACGTGTAGTCCAAAATGGAGGAGCCCCGAGGTGCATGGGACCTCGTGCGGCTTAGCGCGGGGAAACAGGACCACGCCGCGAGGCCGGCTCCCACATGGGTCCCCCCCAGCTGAAGGCAGGGAGAGTCACCCATCTCCTTGGGGGTTCTCCTCGCCGAGGCGGAAGAATCGGGACAGGCCGTCAGCATTAGCGTGGTCGTTGCCGGGCCGGTGTTCCACAGTGAAGTCCATCCCTTGCAGCGAGATGGACCAGCGCAACAGCTTGGGGTTCTCGCCCCGCATTTGCATGAGCCACCGCAAGGGCCGGTGGTCAGTTTGGACCTTGAAGTGGGTGCCGAACAGGTAGGGCCGGAGCTTCTTGAGAGCCCATACCACGGCGAAGGCCTCCCGCTCAATGGTGCTCCACCTCTGTTCTCGCGGCAGCAGTCGGCGGCTGATAAAGGCCACAGGTCGGTCGAGGCCCTTGGTGCCCACCTGGGAGAGGACCGCCCCGATTCCGTACTCCGAGGCATCGGTCTGGACTACAAATTCCTTGCTGTAGTCAGGGGCCTGTAGCACAGGGGCAGCGCACATGGCTGCCTTGAGAGCATCAAAAGCGGTCTGACAGCGGGGCGTCCAGTGCACCGCCTTGGGCTGTTTCTTTGAAGTGAGCTCCGTAAGGGGGCCCACAATGCTGCCATAATCCTTGATAAATCGTCGGTAGTAGCCTGTGAGGCCTAGGAAGGCCCGGACAGCGGTTTGGGTTGCCTGGATGGCGTCGACTTTTAACTGGAGGGGCGCCACCTGGCCACTCCCCACCTGGTGGCCCAGATAGGTCACAGATCCTTGACCGATCTGGCATTTACTGGCTTTAATGGTGAGCCCGGCTCTTTGGAGAGCGGCCAGGGCTTCCCCAAGGTGTCCTAAGTGCGTGGCCCAGTGGTCGCTGAAGACGGCAATGTCGTCGAGATAGGCCGCGCTGAAGGCTTCTAGTCCGGCCAGGACCTTGTTCACTAGCCTCTGAAAGGTTGCTGGGGCGTTCTTCATACCGAAGGGCATTACCCGAAAGTGGTAGTGCCCATCGGGGGTGGAAAAGGCGGAGCGTTCCTGGGCGCCGGGAGTGAGCCTGATCTGCCAGTACCCAGCGGTGAGACCAAAGGTGCTTAGGTAGCGGGCGGCCCCTAGGCGATCGATCAGCTCGTCGGCTCGTGGCAAGGGGTGGGCATCGGTCTTGGTGACTGCGTTCAGGCCCCGATAGTTGACACAAAATCTGAGTTCGGGGGCCGTGCCGGGGGCGGCGGCCTTCGGCACCAGGACTACCGGGCTGGCCCACGGGCTGTCGGAAGGCTCGATGACTCCGAGGGCGAGCATCTTGGCGACCTCGGTTTGTATACATGTTCGGACTCGGTCAGGTACCCTATAAGCGCGGTGTCGTACAGGGGGGCTGTCCCCTGTGTCCACATCGTGGACGCACCAGGGGGTCACCCCGGGTGTGAGAGAAAAGAGGGCAGCGAAGGGTTGCAGCAGCTTCTGGCAGTCATGGCGCTGTTCTGGAGTCAGGGTGGCGGAGAGGCGGACGCCCTCCACGGAGCCGTCTTGGCCCAAGGACCCCAGGAGGTCTGGTAGGGGCTCGGAGTCACTTTCGCCCCCATCGTCGGTAGCCAGCTGTAGGCTTAGTTCAGTTCAGGCAAAGTGGGGTTTGAGCCGGTTGGCGTGCAGGACCCGGAGGGGGTTCCCCGGGGACTCCATGTCGACCAGGTAAGTGACGGGGCTCTTCCTCTCAACTACCTTGAAGGGCCCGGTCCACTTGTCCTGCAGGGCGCAGGGGTCCACGGGCGACATGACCCAGACTTGCTGGCCCGGCTCGAACTCGATGGCTGAGGCATTTTCGTCATACCAGCGTTTCATGTCTTCTTGGCTGGCTTCGAGGTTGGCTTCTGCCAGGGCCCGGAACTTCCGAGTCTGGTTCCGCAGGGTCAGGAGGTACCGGTAGACGTCGGGGGGGGGCATCTTGGACGGCCGCCTCCCAGCCCTCCTTGACCAGGCTGAGGGGCCCTCGGACGGGGTGCCCATATAACAGTTCGAAGGGGCTGAAGCCCAGGGATTTCTGTGGTACCTCCCGATAGGCGAACAAGAGGCAGGGCAGCAGGACATCCCATCTCCTCCTCAGTGGCTCTTCCAGGCCCTTGATCATTCCTTTCAGGGTTCTGTTGAACCGCTCGACCAGTCCGTTCCCCTGGGGCTGGTAAGGGGTAGTGAACTTATAGGTGACCCCACATTGTTGCCAGAGGGATCTCATGTATTTCGAAATAAAGTTCGTACCCCTGTCGCTCACCACTTCTCGGGGGAACCCCACCCTGGAGAAGATGCCCATCAGGGCCCGGCCCACCACTGGAGCTGTCACAGTGCGGAGTGGGATGGCCTCGGGGTATCGGGTGGCGTGGTCGACCAGTACCAGGATGAAGCGGTGCCCCAGGGCGGTTCGGGGGTCGAGGGGTCCCACGATGTCGATCCCCACTCGTTCGAACGGGGTGTGGACGGCTGGAAATGGTTGGAGGGGGGCTTTCACTCGCCCCCCAGTCTTCCCGCTAGCTTGGCAGGTCGGGCAGGACCGGCAGTGATGGTCCACGTCCCTTCTCATTCGGGGCCAATAGAAATGGGTCACTAAGCGGCTGTAAGTCTTGTCCCGCCCGAGGTGTCCGGCGAGAGGTACGTCATGTGCCAGGTTCAGGAGGAACTCTCGAAATCGGAGGGGGACCACCAGCACCCGGCCGGCCCCTAGTTCGGCGACTTTCTGCTCGCTATACAACAAGTCATTGTCCCAATAGACCCAGTGGGTTCCCGTGTGGTCCCCCGCAGCCTGGGCGGCCGCTTGCTGTCGGGCCCCTTCGAGGGACGGGCAGGCCTTCTGCTCTTGCTGGAATTGTTCGCGGGTGGGGCCCCCGTCGTGGCGCCACTGGGCCAGCTCGGGGATCTCGCTGAGGGAGGCGGCCTCGTCGGGAGAAAGTTCAGGAGGCCCGGCCTCCTCGTCAGGTTCCTCCGTGCCGGAGGAGGGTGATAGTTCGGGGCCCGTCGGCTTGCCGGGGGCAGTGGCAGCGGCTGGTTGGGCGGTCATGGACCGGGTGGTGGCGCAGGCCCACTCAGGCAGTCCTAGCATCCCCAGATGCTCTCGGCGTTCTACCTGGGCCCAGGGTGAGCTCTCTAGGTCATTCCCCAGGAGGCAGTCCACTGGGGCGTCGTCACGGACAGTCACTTTCAGGGTGCCGGACACCCCTCCCCACTCGAAGGGGATCCTGGCCATCCGGCACATGCTCTCGGTGTTGTCCGCGGTCCGGACAGGGCAGAGGACATGCGGCAGGATTTGTTCGGGGGTCACCAGGTGGCAGCGGACAGCGGTCACACTGGCCCCAGTGTCCCGGAGGGCCTCGGCCCGTCGTCCATTGATGGTGACCCACTGTTGGTACTTCTGGGTGTTGCTTGGGATGGCGGCTCGGGGCACCATTTCTCGGGAGCCCAGGCATACAAGCGACATGGCAGCTGGTTCCCACTCGGGGGACCCGTCGTCGTGGTTTTCCTCCTCGCCTTCTTCCTCCCCCAGGGCTGCGGCGGCTATTTGTCGTGGAGGGGGCCCCGTGGTCCCATTCCGTCGGTTCACGGGGCAGGCCGGGTCGCTCGCATAGTGGCCGGTCTGCTGACAGCCGAAGCAGGTCACTGTCGGTCGTGGTCCAGGCCGTGCGATAGGGGTTCCCCTTCGGCCCTGGGTCGGGGAAGTGTGGTTGGTGGCTTGGCCTCGTGGCGGGCTTCTGGGCGGCCCGGCCTGGAATTCTCGATTGCGTTGGGACCCCCCTCCTCCGCCTCGCTGGCGGGGGGGTCCCGTGGTACTCCGTGGATAGTCCCCCACTGTGTTCCGGGGGACCCGGGTGTTGACCCATCGGTCTGCTTCGGCGGCGAGCTTCCGGTGCTCGGTCAGTTTACTGTCCAGGAGGTGTTGCCTTAGTTCAACAAAGCAGTTGTTGGCGAGGTGCTCCCAGACAATGAGGTCGAATAGTTCATTGTATGAGGTGACCTTGATTCCTTTTATCCATCCTTCCAACGCTCGGCTGAAGAAGTCCACGTATTCGACCCATGTGGTACCGGGGAGCTTCTTGCAGTCCCGGAAGCGCTGCCGGTACATCTCGGCGGATAGTCCGTAGCGTGTGAGGAGGGCTTCCTTCATGTGGTCGTATGATGTCATCACCGTGTCGGGGAGTTGCAGCAGGGTATCCCGGCCTTCACTGAGGAACCTCCCCCATAGGCCGGCACCCCAATCCTTCCGGGGTACCCGATGGGAGGCCATGGCTACTTCGTACGCTCGGAACCATTGCTGGATGTCGTCATTTTTATAATACTCTTTGACGACATCCTTGGGGATGTGAACCTTGGGTTCGGTCAGGGGTAGAGCGTCCCGTGTTCCGGGGTTGCTGGTCTCCCCTGTTTTAGCTTTGAGTTCAAGTTCTTTAAGGCTCCTCTCGTGCTCGAGGGTTAGCCGTCTCTCCTCTAGTTCCCGACGCCGTTTCTTTTCCTTGATTTCCTCTTGCAGCCGTAGTTGCTCCAAGGCTATCTTCTTCTCTGCCAGTAGGAGCTCACCGTCCAGCCGGAGTCGGGCGAGGTCCATTTCGTGTGTCCGGACCCTCTCCCGTTCTCGCATTTCTTCGGGGGAAAGGCTGGTTTCTGGGTCGGCTCGCCCCCATCTGTCGGGGTTGGGGTCGGCAGGGTTCCGTCCCGGGCCGAGGTCCCTTCGGCTCGGGGTGGAGGGGTCTCGGGTTCTGTCCAGGCTTTCAGGGCTTTCTGCATCTCTTCCTTGGTGCCCAATCCTGTGGTTGCGATCCCTTTTTCTTTGCAGAATTGTTTGAGTTCTTTGTGGGTGTATTCTTCCAGTTTTTCCAGCTGGAAGGTTGCGGCCACGGTTGCTTCTTGGCCGTCCATGGTTCCCTTTCTCTTTTTCCGTCTGGTCAGGTAGTGGTTGCGTTACTTGCTTGTACAATTGCGTCTGGCTCGGATCCCGTCGCTGGCCACCAAATGTTGGAGGAAGGACCACCGGGAAGTCGGGGAGACTATTCCGGGGCACCTTCCTACCGCACAAGTACAGCCGAGCGCCGCTGAGAAGCCCCTGCAGGGGGTCCTTCTCCTATGATCGTACTAGGCCCAGTAACACCACCACACAGGACTCAATATTGGTTGCTTGACTTGGTTCTTTATCAAAAAGTAGTACGTTCAATATTTACAGTGGGATCGAAGGATCCAGTAAGAGTCTCAATGTCTTTGAAGGGAGTAGGGTAGCGGGACAGTCTCAGTACCAACCAGGTACGGGAAAGGGGGCTCTGTGCCAGACCTTGGATGCTGTCTCAGAGCGGCTTGGTCGAGGGGAGCCGCGACGGCGTCAGCAGGGCTCAGGTGGTAGTTCCGCTTGGGTCGAGCCGCGACACAGTCCGCAGGGCTCCGGTGGTAGGTCCGCTTCGGTCGAGCCGCGACGAGGTCAGCTGGGCTCTGATGGCAAGTTCACAAGGTCGGGCCGCGACGGCGTCAGCAGGGCCCCAAAGGTTCGTAAAGGTCTTGTAAGTACGATGGAGCTGCGACGTCGTCAGCAGGGCTCAACAGGTAGTTTCAGGCAGAGTCTTCCTCCGTAGGGTCAGCCGCGATCCGATCAGCAGGGCTCTTGACTCCAGGATACAACTACTGTCCTGTTGTCGGGTCGCCCCAGATATAGGACTGGAGCCCTTTGATGTCCGGACCCTTGCGCCCGGAGGGGGCGGAGAGGCCGGGTAGGGAGCGGCCAGACGCCCAGCAGGAGAGGCGCCAGGCCCCAGAGAGCTGTGGGGCGATCGCACCTAGGTGTGGAAGAACGGTTGGGGGTCCCATCGATACTGCCCTCCGCCGGGAGTGGGAAGGGTTCACGTGGTGTCCCCCGGGCCAGGGGTTGGCGCCTTGATGTCGGGCCTCGCTGGGACAGAGGTCGGGTGAAGCGGGGTCACACAGGTGGTCACGTGGAGTGACGTGTAGTCCAAAATGGAGGAGCCCCGAGGTGCATGGGACCTCGTGCGGCTTAGCGCGGGGAAACAGGACCACGCCGCGAGGCCGGCTCCCACAAAAGCCTTCCCTACCACCCTTTTCCGTACATTCGAATGCCTATCCCTAGAACTTCAAATACATCATGGCTCACCTTTTAGATTCTATGCCATCTACCACCCGCCCGGTAACTGCTCTTCCTTTGTGGAGGAACTCACTGACTTCATCAGTGACCAATTTTCTCAAAGTGACAGACAGATCTTCCTGGGTGACTTTAATCTCCATTGGGGCTCTTTGAAAGACTCGGCTGCCAACAAGCTTGCCACCTTTCTCTCAGCCAACGATCTCTTCCAACATTGCTCGGAAACCACTCATTCCAAGGGCTCATTTCTGGATCTTGTTATATCCAAAGCAGACCTGCTGACTACTGCTCCCCCATCCATGTAGACTGGTCTGACCACTTCCTCGTTCCCTTCCGTTTTCCTCTTTCGCATGTTATAACTCTCGGCCAACCTAAAAGAGCTACTACCTGGTTCTGCAACACTAAAAACATTGATTTTGACACTTTTTGTGACTCTGCTATGCGGTCACTTCCTAGACTTGACCCTAACGTGGATGTCAACGCTCTCACCACTCAGTGCCTCTCAGTACTAGCAGTTGAAATCGACAATGTCGCTCCACTCCAAAGCAAAAGGAAAAGACACACCCCCTCAGCACCTTGGTTCAATAAAGCTCTCTACAATGAAAGGAAAAACCTTAGAATCCTGGAGAAACATTGGAGAAAATCTCCTTCTACCTTCAATCTCTCTCTGCTACATTCAGAAAGATCCAAATACCACAAACACATCTTCCATGAAAAAGAATTCCATTTCAGATCCCTCCTTGACTCAGCCAAACTGTTCTCCCCTAACTACTAAGCCCGAGGACTCCACAAAGAAAGCAGCCGACTTCGCCATTTTCTTTGATGAAAAGGTCAAAGCACTGGTGGATCAAGTCGCCCACCCCACCCCCTTTGAGGAGCAGAAATCCTTAGTCACCTGGCAATACTTTGACGTCATCTCGGAAGATGACCTCCTCAAATACATCCTTGAAACCAAACCATCCAACCACTCCTCTGACCCCATCCCTAGCATCATCGCCATCGATTTCTACACCCATACACTCTCTTACTGGACCGGGCTAGTTAATCTCTTCCTCAGTCAAGGCTCCCTCCCTGTTGCCCCTAAATCAGGACAGGTTACCCCTCTTCTAAAAAAAACCTCCGCTGATGCAACCGACCTCAACAACTTCCGCCCTATCACCAACCTCCCTTTTCTTTAGAAAATCACTGAAAAATGTGTTGCGAAACAACTTTCCCTACATATTATGGACAATAATCTCCTCGATGTTTTCCAATCTTTCTTCATCCAAAATTGCAGCACTGAAACAGCCCTGCAAGGGGAATCCTGTCTGATTCTTCTTGACCTCTCTGCAGCCCTTGACACTGTTAATCACAGCACCCTCCTCAACACTCTTCAACAGAGAATGGGATTGGATGGCACAGTGCTTAAAAGGTTTGCCTCTTTCCTCTCAGACAGATCCCAAATGATTAAGATAGCGAACAGTCTTTCATCTCCATTGGCTGTAGGTCAAGGTGTCCCTCAAGGCTCTATCCTGGCACCCACTCTGTTTAATCTCTACCTGGAACCATTAGGGAACCTCCTAAGCAAATCTGGGATCCATTACATCTTTATGTGGATGACACTCAAATCTACCTGTAGGAAGGTGGAATCTGACTATATGGTTGCCCCCAACTTTTTGCCTGGTATTTGAATGGTTTTTGACTAGTATGGCTGGGATCCTGCTATCCAGGACCCCAGCCTATCTGCTTCCTCTCTAAAACTGATGTGAGTACCATAGGTACATACCAATTGGATACTGAGGACACCCTATCAGCCCCTCGTAGATGGTACCCTAGGTACCCAGGGCATGGGTCCCTCAGAGGCCTACCAGGGGCTGCAGCACTTATTGTGCCACCCCTGGGACAGCCATACAAACTGACACCACCAGACCACTACTGTAGTCTGGGTAAGGTGGTGCTTGCACCCCTTACAGGGATATAGGTATCCTGTATCCCACTTAATACAACACATATATCCTCATAGGTCTCCCCTAAGGCAGGCCTTGCTAATCCTACAAGGCAGGGTGCTGAGATATGTGTGAGGGGGAACCCCTACCTGAGTAGGGCCCCTCTGCAACCTTCGTAAAACTATTGCTGGGTTGTTTGTAGTGCAGCCATACCATATACTCTTAACTGCATTATAAATAATCGCGATAGCGTGATAACTTGAGAGTGGCTGCACAGAACCATGTCGTGTTTGGTGTCAAACATGTAGGAATCATACCCCCAATCCAACCATGGGAGTGAGGGCATGATTTCCCCCTGCTAGAGGGGCGATATGGTAAAAGCGGCAGAATTTAGACACCAATTTAAAAGTGCACACGTAGTACAAAATGGATGCTACCCGCCACCCACACGACTTTGGCTGCCTATTGCTGGGCAGAACTCCAGCCACGGCAGCTGGACAATAGGGATCTTGTTGCAGGGAGGTGCTCCCACCTCCCCAGACAGACTATGTGGATTGGAACTGGGTGGGTGCACCATAGGATGTCTTTCAGACTTGCACGTAGGCTTCTCCAGTGTCTACTTCTGGATACACCGCCTCAAACCGGTTCAGGGGCATCCTGTCCCCTGCACAGGTGGCAAACCCCACAAAGGGGAGAGGGTGTAGCCACCCTTTCCCGCCTGAACTCTCATTGGTGGGCTCTGATCTGGACACTCCCCTAATCTTTGGATAAAGGTGAATACAGGGTCCCCAGAGCCTCAGATAATTCTTGGACTTCACAGACTTGAACTTCGACTTGCTGCCGCACAGCTAAAGGAAGAAATCTCCCTTGGGGTAAAGGAGTTACCCCCCTGCTTGGCAGGCACCTGAAACACTGCAAGTGACCCAGTTGGAACCTCGCTGCTCCTACGGACATCGACAACTCTTTCCTACCTTGAGGTGAATTTACATGCATTCCAGAGGCCAGTGAGTGTGCACAGCAAAGCTCAGCACCGTGGATCACGTGGGTGCCGAGATTCCCAATACCCCAGGACACTGGCCACCTCTTGCACAGCACCCGACCCCGGCAAGTGGGGAAGTTGTGCTTTGACCCATTATTGAGCCAACCTCTCAGCATCATCTGTGCCAAAGATCAATGCCCTAGCCCACTCCGGCGACCCGTGGGTGCATCTTTATGCATGCCAAATTGCTGCCTCCCGCGGTCCCTTGTCTCTCGACTAGTGGGCCCTAGCAGAGATCAATCTTCACTTCCAAGAGTTCCGCTGGTTGTTCCAGGCCTGCTCTTTAGTCTCCTTGCTGGAGACCTCGCTCAGACCTTGTGGGTCTGCACCAGTAGCTGTTTTGTGTTTCTTGCGTGGGTTGCGGTTTCCAAGGCTTAGTGGATCCAATCCAGACACTAACACCTCAGCGACCCTCATCCTTTATAGTACAGTTGCCCTCCAGAAGCTGGTCTTCCTTGACGCCTCCTGGACCCCGTGGCTGATGATCCAAGCTACACCTCTTCCACCTGGAAGCACCCGACATTGAAGGGCTCCTTCACCTGAGCCCCCTGGTCACTGTGCCGTGACCCAGACTCTGTCCCCTCTGCTTTCAGGTCGTTCTCTTCAAGATCTACATTTTCAATCTTCACGACATCGACGACGCTTCTTGCTAGCAGCAGTTCTTCACGTTTTGCCATTGAAAATCAGCCCGCGACCCGACATCGAAAACGACCTATGCACCCGGCTTCCCTGGGGCAGGTAACAGTGGAACCTCGGTACTCTCGTGGGTGTGGGCCCTTCAAAAGCTTAACTCTAAAGTATTGAACTTGAACTCCTACTAGAAGTGTTTTCAATCTTGTCAAATTCAACCGCGACATTCTCCATAGGCTTTAATAGAGATCCCGACAGTAGCTTCAGCCACTGCACGCGTCTCCGGTGGGTCCCCTTCCTCACTACCTTGGGTGGTTTCACAAGGTGCCAGCGACCCTAAGTGCCCTAGGCACTGTCTGCAGAACTGTTGTGGTTCTTATACCACTTTTTTGATATATGGTTTGGTCCCCCCCTGGGGCCCTATGATTCCAGTGCTATTTATTGTAACTATCAATGCTTGTTTGAATTGTATCTTTACCTCCAGCCTCATAAAGAGACTAGTGGGATTATTCTTAGAATAAATACATATATTTTCTATATATACCTGTGTGGAATACTCTTTCATTTGGTCATTCAAGAGGTTATCTATGGTAAAACAATAAGCTTAACACTCCTTCAAGACTTAGCCTGAAGGCTGCTCTCCACAGCTACCACTAGGATAGCTTTCTTTAAAGGTTGTCTTTTAACCTATTACCTTAAGAGTCGAATTGGACTGGTGCAAGGTGTCCCTATAACTAGTGGACAGCATATGCCAGGCCAACTTCTCACACTACCTCAAGGTGTCATCCGCACACAATCTCTCTTTACTCAACTCTACTCTCAACTCCATCCACAACTGGATGTTAGCTCACCAACTCATTCTAAATCCCGCCAAAACTGAATTCCTCCTCCTTTCAACCTCTCTCTCCCCTCCTCCTGTTCAAGCGTGGATGGATCAGCTGAACCTGCTCAACAACAAACCCATCATTGTTGAACGCTAAATCTCTAGGTGTCATTAATCTCCCACATCAACTTTTTTGCCAAGAACGCACGGTACCAGTTGCGCCTTCTATGGGGGATCCGTCGGTTCTTCCTGGATAAAGACCTAAAAACCTTGGTCCAATCGCTGGTTCTCTCAAGACTGGATTATTGCAATTCTCTTCTGACGGGCCTTCCCAAATCCCACCTCTCCCCTCTCAAATCCATCCTCCATTCAGCAGCTCGCTTCATTTCAGGGTCTAAACGAAGCGACCACATCACCTCTATCCTGTCCTCTCTTCGATGGCTTCCGATTGAGGCAAGATCTATTTACAGAACTGCCTGCATCACACACAAAGCCTTGCACACGTCCTCCCCTCGTTACCTGGCAAATAAATTGAAACTGTCCGGAGGCTCTCGACCCTCTCGTAATGCGGAAAAGCTTCTGCTTGAGCCCCCCCGTCTTCAAAAGGGAAAGATCGATGGCGCAATCCTTCTCAGGCAATGCGGTGAGAATAAGGAACTCACTTCCCCCATTGCTCCGTGCCACCTCCTCTACCCGGATCTTCAAAGCTGACCTCAAAACTCTTCTCTTCCAAAGACACTTTCAGAACTAATACTTTCATACTCCGGCCCCTCTTGGAAATTCGCTCTTTGTTGTAAATTTGTATTTTTTCCTGTACATTCCTCACCCCTATGTGCTGTGTTGGACTTTGTGCTTGTGTACCCTTCATTTTTAGTCTGTGTAATGTTATATTCTGTACAGGCGCGCAACACCCATTGGACTCACGGGGCTTCAGCCCCCCCCGTCGCGTGTGGCAGCCCGGGATGAGACACCTTCGCGGTGCGAACACAGCCGCACCCGAGCACTTCACAGGTCTTTAAAAGACCATTTGCATGTTAATGAGGCCTCGCTGTTGTTTCACCCCTTCTAAGAGCCCCTGCAGCTCCACTCTGCCTATGGCTTAAAAGATTCAGCCCCCCCCCGAAATTTTTTCTTAGCCCCCCCCGAAATTTGGCTCTAGTTGCGCCTCTGATTCTGTACCATCACTTTTCTCTTGTAACGTAACTAGCTCTATTGTACAGCGCTCTGACACCTTTGAGTAATATCCGCGGTTTATAAAAATGCACTAAATAAAAATAAATAAATAAATAAGCAGCAACACAGTGCATGTGATTGTGTATTGCCCCTGGGTGGTGAGCTTCATGTGTGCACAGTGTGTGTGACACGGCCTCTTCCGTGTGACAGCCACTGTGTGGCGCCTTCATTGAGTGAGTAGAAAGCCAAGGCCGTGGGCTGAGTTGGACTGGCATTATACGAGTCTCTCCACACCCCTGATGAGGCCTGGAAAGCTTTCCGGGTCGTCTACTGGCGCCCACCTAGAGTAGGGTGCCCTTCGAGGCGCGTTTAAGATACTTGAAAGGCGCACAAAGGACTTCCGTGGACGCCGAAGGTATGTTCACAAAATGCTTTTGAGTCGGGAGTCCTTCCTGGCAGGTAGAGATCTGAGACCGAATCACACACAGGGGGGTGTCAGAGGGTCGATTCCTTACCGTTTCTAGGGGCTCAGAGAGGGACGAGCTAACGGCTTCTGGCCGCTACGGGAGTTAAGGGAGCGGCCCTTTGGGGGTTTCTGCCCCCTTGCGAGTCACACGTGGCCTCGTGGAGAGCTGCGTCCCCAAGTCTTTCCAACCGAGAAGGGGTTTTGTAAAATGGGTCCCTGGCTCTTGAATGGACACAGGCTGCCTTTCAAAAACATGTTTCCCATCAGGGAAGGAAGTGCGGAGACAAAGGGCGGCTAGTCCCTCCTCCCCCATATACTCCCAGCCTATCTCACGTGGACACAACCCGGCTTCCGTGATACTTATCAGGTGGCTCGCATCACAAATGTATGTACTGTGTTCACAACCCCATCCTGGTGCAAAGGTCTAATCCAGTGGCGCCCCCTGCGGGATGATAAAACATTCCAAGATGCCCCTCTTGCACCCGGGGTCCCTCCCGCTGAAGGGACGGGGGGGGGGGGGGGGCATGCCTGGACGCCTCGGAGATGAATTCACACTCATTAAGGAACCCGAGCTTATTAAACCTCGCGCTGGGGGCTCGCCCCCCTTTCACAGCCATAAAGGAGTTTCTGTTCACACCAGAACCCCCTGCCAAGGGGTTTTGTGTTTAATCCTGGCATCGACAACAGTAGCCACAGGTGACGCGGCCAGGGATGGAGGGTGGAATCTGTTAACGAGGAGCACAAAAGGTGAATAGGAACCGCATGTCCAGGCATTCCTGCGACCGAT
Source organism: Triturus cristatus (assembly GCF_964204655.1). Taxonomy (NCBI): domain Eukaryota; kingdom Metazoa; phylum Chordata; class Amphibia; order Caudata; family Salamandridae; genus Triturus; species Triturus cristatus. Next base: position 1,208,411,376 of record NC_140584.1, on the reverse strand, counting down.
GACCTCTGGCCTCAAAGGTCACTCAACCAGCCAGTGGCACACCAGACTAATTCCCTGGCGCTCCTCGCCCTGGATGTGGGGTACATTTATTTGTTGAATAGTCCACTCTACCTCGAGGGGGGGGGGCGGGGGCGGGGGGGGACCCCCCACCCAGAGCCGCATGGTATGGTCCTGCTCCTGGGGGCATCTATCTGAGTGCCACAGGATGGCAAACCCGCCAGAAGGAAAGGAAGACACGCGTGTTGCTCGTCTGCTGCAGACGGTTATCACAACATGTGTACATTTCGGCATGTAAAACATGGAAGACGCCCCCATGGTGTCAAAAGGTTCTCCTTCCTGCACATTAAACAATCCTGTCAACAACACCGGCCCCCTTGCAGCATGGTTCAAGGGCCCTGCATGGGCGCTGGGCTGCAGACTGTGCCCCGGCTGAAAGGACAGGAGTACACTTGTAAATACAGCACATTCTTGCCCTTTCGATTTGAGTTAGGGCAGTGCAGCAAAAAGACTTGTAATGCTGCCCTTCACCCATTCTTTGGGGGTTGTTAGGATGGGGGCGGACTTTTGGTAAATCGGGACCCTCCGCAATACATGCGGCGGTCCTGTACACCAAATCAGGATGCGGCTGCCACCGTGGCGGTCACACTTTGCTTTTTAACAATGCGGTGGGTGCTGCTTACCGCCGCAAAGCGAAAAAGCCATATTGTGCATATCACTGCACTACATGGCAGGCACACGGTGCCTGCCACTTGGTGCAGTGAAATGTTGGGGAGTATGGTACCCCCCCCCCCCAGTGCACCCGCACCTCCCTCAACAATAGGGGGGGCCGCAACCGGCCCCCGAAACAATTCTCCACCAGCCTTTACATTGTGGCATCGACGCCATGGAAAGGCCTGCAAACTCCACCAACATAATTTGGTGCACAGTGCCTGCTAGGCACGCCACCATTTTATGCTCCCTTGTCCGTCCGCCAGGCAATCGGACTGATTGCTTCTGGTGGACCAGTGGCGGCCGGTCTTTCCATTCTCCGCGGACAGAATGGGATTCCCACCGCCATCCTAATCCTGCGGTGGGAAAATCGAGGTCCGATGGCAGAAGGCCCGTCACCGAATGGCAGGAGGTGGCGGTCCCTCCGCCATCCTAATGACCCCCTTTGTGAATGAGGTCAGTGGTTAATTTGTCCAAAAAAAACAGCGAGGAGAAACAGAAATAACCAGTTTGGAGTCTCAGCATCTGCTCAACATCCTGTGTTCTGGGCCAATCATTTATTCTCCCCATGCTCACCATAACTGAATGTGTCCTTTAACTGGTGTCATGAAAAGCGCCGGTGTTGATGATTAAGTGCCGGTACTTTGCTGATTGCGTGCCAGTGCTGAGCACCGGAAACCACCGGCTCAAATTAAGCACTGATGAGGCCCTTGGTTTTGACACAGAATGGATCTGTGCGGTACAAGAGCGGGTTCGTTCGTATTCTTTTTAGTTTTGCAGTTTCCTTGTCTTTGCTTTCCTGCTGGCTGTTCCAGTCACAGCAGGGCTGCAGCTGGGGTTACACAACCCCTGGCCCCTGCCAGAGGCAGGTGAACCAAGTCCGCCTGGAGGCAGCGGAAGGAGCAGCCCTCAATTATCTGATCACAGATTGAGGAAAAGGTTCTCCTTGGAGAAAACAAACTTCTTGTTGCACAACCCAGGAGTGGAAGCCGCAGTCTACGTGACAGCGTTCCGGAAGAAGAGCGGTGCTGCCAGCGATGAGTGGGTTGTGGCGGGAAAAGCCGTGAATCACCTTTTGGACTCGATGCAGCCCTTGTAAGTTCTTGCAAGAGTGCGAGGGGGAAATTAACCAATTTAGAGACACATGGAGAGAACATGTGAGTCTGGCGGATTCACGACAAGAGACCGGATTCTTAGCTACACCTGGAGCCCGTGGGTGCAAGAAAGGCCTGAGGGAAAAGATCACAGTTTGTGGAAATGGATCAATGGAGGAAGAGACAGAAGATGGGGTCCAGAGGTCCGAGAACTGGTGGCAAAGTCGGGGTGCAACCCCCACCCCCTCCTCACCTGCACACTCCCTTCAAGAACGAACCGTCTCCTCTTCCAAGCCCCCCTCACCCCTTGAGCAGGCTTCTGGTGCCCCCCCCCCCCCTTCCTGTCACTCTGTTGTTCCCTCCTCCTTGGCTTACACTCCCCTCTCTACCACGGGTCGACCAATTCTCCATCTTCTCCCCCTCTCGGATTCCCTCCCAGCCCCTCTGACCCTCACCCCTGCTGCGCCCAATGCTTAGGTCTCTGTCACTCTGACCCTGTCACTTTTTTCTGTCGTCGACTATGTGTCGATCTATCCATGACTGGCTCCAATCACTGTGTTTGTCTCACTGCACCTCACGTGCACCACAACCTTGATTTTATTGTTATCAATTGTGTTTTCATGACCTCACTATGACATGTTTGCTATTTTTATTATAAAGCGCTCGAACGCTGCAGGGGCCTCCTGGCACTACATACATCTGCATAAATAAACAAACACACTCTTTCCATCTCTCTCTTTCTCAAGGCTTGGCACCTCCCTCTGTTCTGTTACTACCCCTCCCTCCCTCCTTCATCTCCGTCATCATTTCCAGCAGAGTCACATCCGGGTTGTCACTGTTTCCTTGTCACTCTGCCTTAACCGTGTTCCCATCATGCACCCCCCCCCCTTCTCTGGTCCGCACCCCCTGCCCCAAGGGATGACCCAGTTACACAGTAATAGAAGATATTTCCTCTTCTGCCAAACACAGAAACCAGATTATCCACTCACGAGGAAGAGATCTCTGTATCTGACTACCTGCAATAGTGCTTAGAAACCAGAGCCTTCTGTCACACACTCACATTACAAACACTGCAGACCAGGGCCTTCTGTCACACACTCACATTACAAACACTGCAGACCAGGGCCTTCTGTCACACACTCATATTACAAACACTATAGGCCAGGTCCTTCAGTCACACACTCACATTACAAACACTGCAGGCCAGGGCCTTCTGTCACACACTCACATTACAAACACTATAGGCCAGGGCCTTCTGTCACACACTCACATTACAAACACTATAGGCCAGGGCCTTCTGTCACACACTCACATTACAAACACTATAGGCCAGGGCCTTCTGTCACACACTCACATTACAAACACTATAGATCAGGGCGTTCTGTCACACACTCACATTACAAACACTACAGGCCAGGGCCTTCCATCACACTCACTTCACAAACACTATAGACCAGGGCCTTCTGTCACACACTCACTTCACAGACACTATAGACCAGAGCCTTCTGTCACACTCACTTCAGAAACACTATAGGCCAGGGCCTTCTGTAACACACTCCCATTACAAACACTATAGGCCAGGGCAATCTGTCACACTCACTTCACAAACACTGTAGACCAGGGCCTTCTGTCACACACTCACATTACAAACACTATAGACCAGGGCCTTCTGTCACACACTCACTTCAGAAACACTGTAGACCAGGGCCTTCTGTCACACACTCACATTACAAACACTATAGACCAGGGCCTTCTGTCACACTCACTTCAGAAACACTATAGACCAGGGCCTTCTGTCACACACTCACTTCACAGACACTATAGACCAGAGCCTTCTGTCACACTCACTTCAGAAACACTATAGGCCAGGGCCTTCTGTCACACACTCCCATTACAAACACTATAGGCCAGGGCATTCTGTCACACTCACTTCACAAACACTGTAGACCAGGGCCTTCTGTCACACACTCACATTACAAACACTATAGACCAGGGCCTTCTGTCACACACTCACTTCATAAACACTATAGGCCAGGGACTTCTGTCACACTCACTTCAGAAACACTATAGGCCAGGGCCTTCTGTCACACATTCACATTACAAACACTATAGGCCAGGGCATTCTGTCACACTCACTTCACAAACACTATAGACCAGGGCCTTCTGTCACACACTCACATTACAAACACTATAGACCAGGGCCTTCTGTCACACACTCACTTCACAAACACTATAGGCCAGGGTCTTCTGTCACACACTCACTTCAGAAACACTATAGGCCAGGGCCTACTGTCACACACTCACTTCAGAAACACAATAGGCCAGGGCCTTCTGTCACACACTCACTTCAGAAACACTATAGGCCAGGGCCTTCTGTCACACACTCACTTCAGAAACACTATAGGCCAGGGCCTTCTGTCACACTCACATTACAAACACTATAGGCCAGGGCCTTCTGTCACACTCACATTACAAACACTATAGACCAGGGCCTTCTGTCACACACTCACATTACAAACACTATAGCCCAGGGCCTTCTGTCACACACTCACATTACAAACACTATAGCCCAGGGCCTTCTGTCACACACTCACATCACAACCACTATAGGCCAGGGCCTTCTGTCACAAACTCACATTACAAACACTATAGGCCTTCTGTCACACTCACTTCACAAACACTATAGGCCAGGACCTTCTGTCACACACTCACATTACAAACACTATAGGCCAGGGCCTTCTGTCACACTCACTTCACAAACACTATAGACCAAGGCATTCCGTCACACTCACTTCAGAAACACTATAGACCGGAGCCTTCTGTCACACTCACTTCAGAATCACTATACACCAGGGCCTTCTGTCATACTCACTCCAGAAACACTATAGACAGGGCCTTCTGTCACCCTCACTTCAGAAACACTATACACCAGGGCCTTCCGTCACACACTCACTTCACAACTCTAAAAAATAGCACCTTCGTCTCACACACACACACTTCACAAACACTAAAAACTAGCGCCTACAGTCACACTCACTTCACAAACACTATAAATCAGCATCTTCAGTCACACACTCACATTACACACACTATAAATCAGCATCTTCAGTCACACACTCACTTCAGAAACAGTATAGACCAGGTCCTTCTGTCACACACTCACTTACAAACACTATAGACCAAGGTCTTCTGTTACACTCACTTCAGAAACACTATAGACCAAGGTCTTCTGTCACACTCACTTCAAAAACACTATAGACCAGGGCCTTCTGTCACACTGACTTCACAAACACTATAGACCAGGGTCTTCTGTCACACTCACTTCAGAAACACTATAGAACCAGGGCCTTCTGTCACACTCACTTCAGAAACACTATAGACCATGCCTTCTGTCACACTCACTTCAGAAACACTATAGACCAGGGCCTTCTGTCACACTCACTTCAGAAACACTATAAACCAGGGACTTCTGTCACACTCACTTCAGAAACACTATTGGCCGGGGACTTCGGTCACACTCACTTCAGAAACACTATAGAGCAGGGTCTTCTGTCACACTCACTTCAGAAACACTATAGGCCAGGGCCTTCTGTCACACTCACTTCAGAAACACTATAGGCCAGGGCCTTCTGTCACACTCACTTCAGAAACACTATAGAACAGGGCCTTCTGTCACACTCACTTCAGAAACACTATAGACCAGGGCCTTCTGTCACACTCACTTCAGAAACACTATGAACCAGCACATTTTGTCACACACTCACTTCACAAACACTATAAATCAGCACATTTTGTCACACACTCACTTCACAAACACTATAAACCAGCACATTTTGTTATACACTCACTTCACAAACACTATAAGCCAGCACATTTTGTCACACACTCACTTCACAAACACTATAAACCAGCACATTTTGTCACACACTCACTTCACAAACACTATAAACCAGCACATTTTGTCATACACTCACTTCACAAACACTATAAGCCAGCACATTTTGTCACACACTCACTTCACAAACACTATAAACCAGCACATTTTGTCATACACTCACTTCACAAACACTATAAGCCAGCACATTTTGTCTCACACTCACTTCACAAACACTATAAACCAGCACATTTTGTCACACACTTACTTCATGAACTCTATAAACTAGCGCCTTGTTTCACATTCACCGTACAAACACTAAAAACCAGTGCCTTCAGTCACACACTCACTTCACAAACATTATAAACCAGCACATTTTGTCACACACTTACTTCATGAACTCTATAAACTAGCACCTTATGTTTCACATTCACTGTACAAACACTAAAAACCAGTGCCTTCAGTTACACACTCACTTCACAAACACTATGAACCAGCACCTTCTGTCTCACAATCACCTCACAAACACTATACAACAGCACAATTTGTCAGACACTCACTTCACAAACACTATAAACCAGCACGTTTTGTCACACACTCACTTCACAAACACTATAAACCAGCACATTTTGTCACACACTCACTTCACAAATACTATAAACCAGCACATTTTGTCACACACTTACTTCATGAACTCTATAAACTAGCGCCCTATGTTTCACATTCACTGTACAAACACTAAAAACCAGTGCCTTCAGTCACACACTCACTTCACAAACACAATAAACCAGCACATTTTGTTACACACTTACTTCATGAACTCTATAAACTAGCACCTTATGTTTCACATTCACTGTTCAAACACTAAAAACCAGTGCCTTCTGTCTCACACTCACCTCACAAACACTATAAACCAGCGCCTTTCATCACACACGCACTTCACAAACACTATATACTAGCACCCTCTGCCACACAGTCACCAGACATACACTATTAAAGAGCGCCTTCTGTCACACACTTCAAAAACACTATACATCTTCCGTCACACATTCACTTTACAAGCACTATATACCAGCACCTTCACTCTCGCACTCACTTCACAAACACTATAAACCAGCACCTTCAGTCAAGCACTCACTTCACAAACACTATAAACGAGCGCCTTCAGTCACACTCACTTCACAAACGCTGTAAACCATCATATTCCCTCACACACGCACTTCACAAAAACTATTAACCAGCGGCTTAAGTCACACACTCACTCCAAAAACACAATAAACCAGCACCATCAGTCACGTACTCAGCTCACAAACACTATATACTAGCGCCTTCTGTCACAACCTCACTCCACAAACAATATAAAACAGTGCCTAGAGTCATGAACTCAATTCAGAAACACTATAAACCAGCGCATTCTGTCACACACTCAATTCACAAACGCTATAAACCAGCGACTTCCGTCACATACTCACTTAATAATTCCTCCAAACTAGCACCTTCAGTCACACAATCACCTCACAAACGCTACAAACCAGCACCTTCGGTAACACACTCACCTGACGGTACACAGACAGAATATCGAGTTGTGATTATCGAGCTAACATAATATCAAGTTGCAAATATCGTGATACAAGAATATCGAGATCAAGAATATCGTGGTCCAGAATACCGACAGTTAGGTAAGAAATATTGTTTTCTTAAAATATCGAAGTCAGTAATATCCTTTATAAAAATATTGTTGTTTATAATATCAATTTTCATATCAGTGTGATGTATTTTAGTATGTACTTTAAAAGTATGTGATACATTTTTTTTGTATATGTATTGCTTTTTAAAAATGTATGTGTGAATAATTTTATGTTAATTCAATTTTGCGTTTTTTAGTTCTGTAGCAGATTGTGGGTTTATAGGGGAATAGGGTGGGACGTAATTTAATTATGATAAATTAATTAATATTTTTTTATGTAGTAGTATTTATAAATAACGTTTAAATAATTAATTATTAATAGGTTATTAATTTCTATTAAATAATTAATTGATAATTATTTGAATTGTTATTTTTTAGGAGCGGGTTGTGGGTTTATAGGGGAATAGGGTGGGAAGTAATTTATAGTAAAGTAATTAATAATTTTTATTTATTAGGGGCCGATTCCGATCCGGTCGGAAGGGCACCGAACGCGATCCGGCCGGAAAAACTATGAGCCGCACGCGTCTTTTCCGCCCGACTCGCACAGCTGTACGAGCGAGCCAGTACGATGCGAGCTACATGAAAATCACCGACCGAGTCGTTTCTGGGTCCGAACCGCTCCGTACGTCTTGGTCGTAAGCTAACCGTGGAGTGCAATGGATGTGATTCACGACCGAGCCAGTACGATGCACGCGTTGGACAGCCTGTGTGAGCTGGTGTGTCTGGCTCACAAAAGCTCCTGGAGTCGGACTTCGTGGGTCCGCGTCGGACCCCCCGACACTCGCAGCCGTACGACTCGCACACAGGGGGAGACACATGGGACTTCCCCACACAGGCATGTACGGCGCGGATGGCACCGACGCGTACCCACTGTAGGGGGCGCACTTGTTCGAGATGTACGCATTCAGTCAATGGGAGCGCATGTATGCGTCGTACAACTGACTCCCATTGACTTCTATGGGTGTCCGACCGAACCGAGTCCGACAGCATACGTGCGCATCGTACTCATTTGGTCGGACTGTAGGGGTCCGGCTCGGTCGGAAAACAATTCGGATCTGACTAGGTCGGAGTGCTTTCCAACCCGGATTGGAATCGGCCCCTGAGTATTTATATATTTTTTATTTTGATTAATTATTAATTGGTTCTTAATTTTTAATAAATTGATAATTAAATTAATTGTGTTATTTATTTTAGGAGGGGGTTGTGGGTTTATAGAGGAATAGGGTGGGAAGTAAATTAATCATAAAAAGGCAATTTGTAACGCCCTGAACGTCTCAGGATCGTTTAACAGACACGATAATGAGGACGCAACCACTTGTGAAGGGTTAGTTATTTTAATGAAGGCAAAAACAATACAACGAATAAACAAAAGTTATAGTCACTGGAATCCTCCAGGCTAAGTACGTTACCAGCCCACAGCACGGATGGTCCTAACCGTCCTCTGCATATACGCCGATCCCGGCGTATGCCAACAGAGGGCAGAAATGAAATGGCCGACAATGCCAATCGGTAGGCTGTGAGGGGCACGACGAGTGTTGGGGAGAATCGAGGAGTCAGGGAAACACCCAGCCGGGGTCTCTACCTGAAGGGAGCAGCCGCTCAACCTCTTCCTCAGACTGCACCGGGACGCGGAGTCACCTCCTGGTGATGCGTCACCGATACCCCAATCAAAAGCAAGAAGACTGAACCGAGAGCAGCCGCTCGATCGATCCTGTGGACTTCCGAGTCTGTAAAGCGGCAAACACCTCCTGGTGTGCGTTACAGCTGGCAGTCCCTGTATCTCTGGTCGGGCTGGGAGTTACGACTCCAACCAGCAAAAGCGCCACTGCGCTTTGACTCAGCCGAGTCAAAAAGCGAAGCTCAATGGTTGACCGGTAGAGCTTCCGGGTCCTTCACAGGTGATGATGGGGCAAGACACGGCCCAGGGAGTAACGACTCGACCTACCTCCGTTCTTGCCTTACTGGAGCACCACTCCGGAACACTGCTCTTCACGAAGCAGGTACGTCGGTGTAAACACAATATCCGACAGCCTTGTACCTCCCGGTTCCTCCCTTTATAGGGCGTGTTTTCCTTGAGTTATGTAACAGCTCTCCTGTTTACATAAGGGCGTGTTTTCCCTTGAGTTATGTAACAGCTCTCCTGTTTACATAAGGGCGTGTTTTCCTTGAGTTATGTAACAGCTCTCCTGTTTACATAACCTCTCAACCGCTAAGCATCCTGGGAGATGTAGTCCGTTTACGCTGGTTACCGTTTTCCTCCCCTCGCATGACAGGAATTCTTGACAGTACATCCTCCCTCTCAGCGGCTCCCCACGGGTCCAGCGCTGGCAGGAAAACGCCGATGGAACAAGGAGACCAAGCGCGGAGCATGAACCCCTTCAGCCGGTTCCCATGATTGCTCCTCCGGGCCATAGCCTTTCCACGCAACCAGGTACCACAGCTTCCCCCTGCGCCATTTGGACGCCCGTATGCCCGACACTTCATACTCCACCTCCGACTCCACGCATACCGGCCTAGGTGTCCCAGACGGCTTGGAGGGTGCTGGTTTGAGCAATGATACATGAAAGACAGGGTGTATCCGCAATGACTGGGGCAAGCACACCTTCACGTTCACGGGACCCATACACTTGGTAATGCGATATGGGCCCATGTACTTGGGATGGAACACACTGTTCTTTCGAAACCTCATGTTTCTTGTGGATATCCAGACGTAGTCTCCAGTGCGGTACAGTGGCCCGGGCCTTCTCTTCCTGTCGGCCGCAGCCTTGTATCGTCTCTTGGCCTCTATTAGGACAGCCCTTGAGCGCATCAACGTGTCTTTTATGTGTGCCACCCTGTCCGCTGTGGCGGGAATCCTGTCCTCTCTGAACGGATGTAGAAATGGCAAGAACCTGGGATGTTGGCCATAGTTGCTATAGAACGGAGATGACTGTGTGGAGCTGTGAGTGGCGTTGTTATAGGCTATCTCTGCAACCCATAGCAAGTCGACCCATTCTTCCCTGCCCTGGTCCACAAAACATCGCAGATACTGTTTGAGCGTTTGGTTCAGGCGCTCGGTTTGGCCGTCCGTTTGAGGGTGGTAGCTGGTGGACAGGGCGGTCTTAACATGCAGCGCAGTGCACCAAGTCTTCCAGAATTGCGCAGTAAACTGCGACCCCCGGTCCGACACGATCACCCCAGGTAATCCATGCAGTCGTACCACATTCTTTAGGAGTAGTGACGCCAATTCCCCGGCCGTAGGGACTCTCTTGCAGGGGATGAAGTGCCCCATTTTCGTCAAGTAATCCACCACCACCAGTATTGCCGTCATCCCCTGGTCTACCGGTAGGCCCACCACGAAGTCCAGTGATATGCTATCCCATGGTCTATCCGGGGTCGGAAGTGGATGTAAGAGCCCTTGGGTTCGGCCATGGTCGGCCTTCATGGTAGCACACGTAGGACACTCCTGTCCCCACCTCCTGACATCCACTCTCATGGTTGGCCACCAGAAATGCCGTCCCATGCTAGCCACCGTTTTTTCAAAGCCCAAATGACCTGCGCATGGAGAGTCATGGCACCAGATGAATGCTTGTTTCCTTAGCCTAGGCGTGGGTATCAACAGGTACCTGCCCTTCAGGGGTATCCCGTCCTTCAGCTGCCATTCTCTGTGACTGAGGAGCCACCTCCGCCATGCGAATGACCTGATCCCTCTCTTTATTCCCCTCAGGAAAGTATCCGGTTGGATAACCCCCAATACCATCCTCGGGGAAATGATGGAACGCTCGGTCGCAGGCAATGGTTCCTTAACTGCAGATTGACGGGACAGGGCGTCCGCCTTCCGGTTTTCCGTCCCCGGCCGATATGTGATGCGGAAGTTGAACCCCGCAAAGAAGATCATCCACCGCAGCTGCCTGGGAGAAAGGTGTCTTGTGGCCGTCATGAACTGTAGATTCCGATGGTCCGTGTACACCGATACCACATGTCTTGCCCCCATCAACCAATGCCTCCATTCGGTGAAGGCGTCCTTGATTGCAAGAAGCTCCTTCTCCGCAATATGGTAGTTGCGTTCGGCGTCGTTGAGTTTGCGGGACATGTACGCAACGGGATGAAGCACCCCTGTGTCGTGGTTGCGTTGGGACAAGATAGCCCCCAGCGCCACATCCGAAGCGTCCGCTTCCACCACGTAGGGGAGATCCGGATCGGGGTGAGCCAACACCGGCGCCTTACCAAAGGCGCTTTTCAGGGCCTCAAAGGCTGTGTTCGCTTCAGGGGACCAGACAAACTCCTTGGACTTCCTCAGTAGCTGTGTGATTGGGGCCACCAATCCTGAAAATCCATCTATAAACCGCCTGTAAAAGTTGGCGAAGCCAATGAAACTTTGGACGTCCTTCACGCTTTGGGGCACCGGCCATTCTTTCACCGCCTTGATCTTTCGTTCTGCCATCTCCTGTCCCTCTGGACTCAGCATCACTCCGAGGAATTCCACGGACGTGACGTGGAAGTCACACTTGCTGAGTTTACAAAACAGCTTGTTTTCCCTCAGCTTTTGGAGCACAGCTTTGACGTGGTGTACGTGCTCCTCCACACTGGACGAGTAGATGAGGATGTCGTTGATATATACGACCACGTAGATATCCAACTCCTCTCTGAATACCTCATTCAAAAAGTACTGAAAGGCTGCCGGGGCGTTGCACAGACCGAACGGCATGACGAGGTACTCAAAAAGGCCGAACCTGGTCTTAAAGGCGGTCTTCCACTCGTCTCCGTCCCTCATGCGCACCAGATGGTATGCCCCTTTCAAATCCAACTTGGTGTAGATACGAGCTTTCTTGACCTGTTCCAGCAGTACACTGATGAGAGGCAAGGGGTACCGATTCTTTATGGTTATCGCATTCAATGCCCTAAAGTCCACACAGGCTCTCAGCTCCCCATTAGCTTTCGGGATGAAGAAGAGTGGCGAGGCGGCCGGAGACTTGGACGGGCGGATGAATCCTAGCTTGAGGAGTTTATCCAGGTACCCCCGGAGATGCACGTTTTCAGGCTCCGTCAGGGCATACAGCCTGCCGCTGGGAACGCTGGCCCCTGGCACCAGGTCGATCTGGCAGTCAAACTGTCTATGTGGTGGTAGCACTTCCGCCTTCACCTCATCAAATACATCCTCAAAACTGTGATAAGCCTGGGGGAGAGCCACATCTTTTTCTGCCGCTGTAGCCACCGTCTGACTCCCGCTCTCATCTGCGTCAAGGGATTCCGTTCTTATTCCACAATGCAGGATGCAATACCGTGACGTCATTTCGACGCGATGTGTTGGCCAATCCACAGAGGGGTTGTGTTTCTGTAGCCACGGCAATCCCAATATGACGCCATATTGGGGCACTCGGATGATGTTAAAATCGATTTGTTCCAAATGGTTCCTCCCATATCTCATCGGAAGGACCCCCGTGTGCTGCCCGATGGGCCCCGTCACCAATCGCCTTCCGTCTACAGCATAGACGTCTTCGGGTACAGCTTTGAGAAGAAGCACTAGCCCTAGCCTGCATGCCTCGTTGTGGTCCATAAACATGCCAGTGGCCCCTGAATCCACCATGGCCACAACGGGTATCCACTGGTCATGCACTCCCACGTGCACCGTGAGAAACAGGTGTCGGTGTCCCTTAGTGACCGAGTTGGAGAGTGAAGGGATGGATGAGTGACTCCGAGATGCCCCTTCTTTGGTCTGTGAGTCCTCTAGTTTTCCGCCGGTATGTCCACCACAGCTGTTACCGACCGGTTGGCCCGTGAACGTGACGTCTTCGGTTTGGCAGGGCATTCACGTACGTAGTGGCCTTTTTTGCCACAATATAGGCACAATCCTTGTTTACGGCGTGACTCTTTCTCCGTGGCTGTGAGGCTCGCTCGTATTGCGCCGATGTCCATGGGTTCTCCCTTGGATGCGGTGGAAGTTTCAGGACTTCCCACCGTCACATAGGATGGAAGGGATTTTCCTTTTCTCCCATGATCCCCTTTTCTTTCACTCAGCCTATGTTCCAGCCGTAATACCAGGTTGATAAGGCCCTCACATGTCTTGGGTTGAGGGTCAATATGAGCCACGGCGTCTTTGAGCTCATCGCACAGCCCGTGATGGAAGAGCGCCGTCTGTTTAGCAACAGGCCACTTGGTTTCCGCAACTAGCCGTCGGAACGCGTTGAGATACTGCACCAGGTCGTTGGATCCCTGTCTCAACTCAAGCATTTCACGGTCCGCCGTGTACGAGTCAGCCCTTCTGTCGAATACCTTCAGGAATTCCTCGCGAAAAGCACCCCAATCACATAAGATGGGGTCGTCCCTGCTCACCAGAGGAACGGCCCATTGTGCCGCGTTTCCAGCAAAATAGGAAATAAGGAAAGCCACACGAGCCTGACTCGTGGGGAACGCCTTTGGTTTGCACGATAAATGTAGCGCCACTTGTGTGAGGAATACCTGCACTGTGTTAGGATCCCCACTGTACCTCTCTGGTGTTGCCAAGGGGATGGCTACCGGCATTTCCACTACTACCGCAGGGGTCTGGTTCGTGAGGGAGGTGCTGGGCGTGAGCGGGTCCAATTGGATAGCATCCAGTCTGGCTTTTACATCGGCTGTTTCTTGCCTAGAGGCAGCCACTTCAACTTGCACGGTCGCTAAAGCAGCCAGCACATCATCAAGTGTTGCCATGTCTGTTATCGACCGGGAGACAGTTAGTGTTATTACGGTCGGATATTTTGTAACGCCCTGAACGTCTCAGGATCGTTTAACAGACACGATAATGAGGACGCAACCACTTGTGAAGGGTTAGTTATTTTAATGAAGGCAAAAACAATACAACGAATAAACAAAAGTTATAGTCACTGGAATCCTCCAGGCTAAGTACGTTACCAGCCCACAGCACGGATGGTCCTAACCGTCCTCTGCATATACGCCGATCCCGGCGTATGCCAACAGAGGGCAGAAATGAAATGGCCGACAATGCCAATCGGTAGGCTGTGAGGGGCACGATAAGTGTTGGGGAGAATCGAGGAGTCAGGGAAACACCCAGCCGGGGTCTCTACCTGAAGGGAGCAGCCGCTCAACCTCTTCCTCAGACTGCACCGGGACGCGGAGTCACCTCCTGGTGATGCGTCACCGATACCCCAATCAAAAGCAAGAAGACTGAACCGAGAGCAGCCGCTCGATCGATCCTGTGGACTTCCGAGTCTGTAACGCGGCAAACACCTCCTGGTGTGCGTTACAGCTGGCAGTCCCTGTATCTCTGGTCGGGCTGGGAGTTACGACTCCAACCAGCTAAAGCGCCACTGCGCTTTGACTCAGCCGAGTCAAAAAGCGAAGCTCAATGGTTGACCGGTAGAGCTTCCGGGTCCTTCACAGGTGATGATGGGGCAAGACACGGCCCAGGGAGTAACGACTCGACCTACCTCCGTTCTTGCCTTACTGGAGCACCACTCCGGAACACTGCTCTTCACGAAGCAGGTACGTCGGTGTAAACACAATATCCGACAGCCTTGTACCTCCTGGTTCCTCCCTTTATAGGGCGTGTTTTCCTTGAGTTATGTAACAGCTCTCCTGTTTACATAAGGGCGTGTTTTCCCTTGAGTTATGTAACAGCTCTCCTGTTTACATAAGGGCGTGTTTTCCCTTGAGTTATGTAACAGCTCTCCTGTTTACATAAGGGCGTGTTTTCCTTGAGTTATGTAACAGCTCTCCTGTTTACATAACCTCTCAACCGCTAAGCATCCTGGGAGATGTAGTCCGTTTACGCTGGTTACCGTTTTCCTCCCCTCGCATGACAGGAATTCTTGACACAATTAATAATTTGTATTTAAACTTACATTTTTAATAATTAATTATTAATTGTTTATTAATTTTTTATTAATAAATTAATTGATAATTATGTTACTTGTGTTAAGTTTTTTTAGGAGCTGGTTGTGGGTTTAAAGGGGAATAGGGTGTGAAGTAATTTATCTAAAATGAATCAATAATTAGTTGTTGATTAATGGTAATTCATTAATTAAAAATTAAATTTGGAACTTGTGTAATTAATCAGAGATGTAAGTTGTGGGGTTTATAGTAGTAAAGGGTGGGAAGTAAATCAATTTGAATTAATTAATAAGTTGTTAATTGATAATATTTTAATAATGTTAAATTAGTTATGGAAATTGTGTAATTATTTTTATGTGTGTGTTGTTGGGTTTGTTGGGGTAGAGGGTGGAAATGATTTAATGTTTTATTAATTAATAAATATTTGCTCATTATTATTGATTTATTAATTGAGAAAATGTTATGGTAAATGTTTACTTGTATTTTGTATGGGGATTTTGAATTTATGGGGGTAATGTTTGGTGAGTAAATGAATTTTTTATATGTTTAACATTGATTTTGTATTAATAAAACATGTTTATTTGATAATTAATTATATTAATTATAGAGGTACGCTTTTACAGAAATTTAGATGTGTGTTATGAAAGGTGTAGGGTTATAGGGTAGGAAATAAAAAGTATTGTTTTTGTGTAATAATTAATCTTTTTTATTATAACTAATTTATATTAAATATAGTAATTTGTTTGTTAAATGATTTTTAATTTGTTATAACATAATGTTTGTTGTTAATTTTTTGTATTTTGTAACATTATAATATGTTTCTATCTTTTGTAAATTTATGTTTTTTATATATTTTTCATTTTTGGGTTATTAACAATTTCTGTATTGTAGTTGATATTTTGTTTCTTTTTTATGTAGAATTTATTGTTTTGGAAATACAAATTTTAAACCCTTTCTTTTCCAACATTTCCCTAATGTTGCACTCTCTGAAGTGGGAATGGTAATTTTTACCCTTCGCTATCCAACACTTTCACTACTGTTGCACTCACTGGAGTGGGAATAGTAATTTCTTCCCTTTCGCTATCCAACGTGTTATAGATTTTGTGTTATAGGTGTATATATATATATATATCCGTGCCTGTCTCCAGAGGCCGCCCTGAAGGGTCGAGGGCTCCTTAATCGGAGGTTTTATATAGATATATATATATATATATATATATATATATATATATATATATCCAAAACACAGTATTCCACCTGGGGCCAGCCGAACTTGCGGCGGGTGCAACCGGGAAGTGGTGGTGGAAACCACTTATAACACAGCAAAAACAAGGAGTAATTGGTACTCCCAAGGTCCGGTGCACTCACGAGGTATGTGTTGGCTATAAAACATCCGCAGACGCATCTGCGGATGTTTTATAGCCAACACATACCCCGTGAGTGCACCGGACCTTGGGAGTACCAATTACTCCTTGTTTTTGATATATATATATATATATATATATATATATATATATATATATATATATATATATATATATATATATATATATATATATATATATACACAACAACCACTTATAACACAGCAAAAACAAGGAGTAATTGGTACTCCCAAGGTCCGGTGCACTCACGGGGTATGTGTTGGCTATAAAACATCCGCAGACACGTCTGCGGATGTTTTATAGCCAACACATACCCCGTGAGTGCACCGGACCTTGGGAGTACCAATTACTCCTTGTTTTTGATATATATATATATATTACCTACTGGCGGTCGCCAGTAGGTAGTTATAGTTAGGACCCTGTTTCCATAGGAAATCCGCAACATTCTATTTGGAATAACTTTGGCACCGGTCGACGAATCCTCGCGAAATTTTCAAAATAGGCGGGGCGCTACGCTCCGCTCCTACCCTGAAAGTCTCGGGGGGATTCGTCAAGCGGGGGCTGAGATAAAAGGGGGGTCCCAAAACGCCTTTTTCCCATGCATTTTTCCATAGGACCTTTAGACACAGCTACAGCCCGAACGGCTGAACAGAGTTACTTGAAATTTGGCAGAGAGGTAGTCCTCAGGTCAAGGAAGTGCCTTTTGTAGGTCTGGTGTAAATCTGTTCAGTAGTTCCTGAGAAAATAGCATTTAAATCAATATATATATCTGTGGCAGCTTACGGTGCGCTTACGGTAAGCTTACCGTACGCGTAGGGTGACGTGCGCGAGCGCGATTCTGATTGGCTGTTAGATCTTAGTAAACATTCGAATCGTCCGAAACCAGGAAGCGGCGGACGCCATTTTCTCTCTCGCACTCTTAAGGGGGGAGGAAAAACAAAGACAAAAAACATGTAATGGGACTGTTTAGACAGCCCCTAACCACCTAGGCTTGATTAATGGGTCCCCAAAGTTCCCCCAAGGTCAAAAATTCATTTTTATTTTTTTACGAAAAATCGCCGATTACGCTTACCGTACGCGTACGGTAAAAAAAAAAAAAAAAAAAATTATCCACACTCTCCACACCCCGTGTGCAAATGCTGCCCGCTGGGCACCATTTTTCCATGACTTATCTAAGTTATTAGAAAATTTAAAAGCTTACCTTTCACAGCGAAGCGCATAATATGTCCTCCATGTGCGCACGGGGAGCGAAGCGCATCGTGCGTACATGCCCCATCCACGGCACTAACTGCGTAAAGTGGGCGCGCGGTAAAAAAAAAACAAAAACAAATTATTCACACTCTCCACACCCCGTGTGCAAATGGGGCCCGGAAGGCACCATTTGCGCATGGCTTATATCCTTTATTAGAAAATTAAAAAACCTAACCTTCACAACAAAGCGCATAATATGTCCTCCATGTGCGCACGGGGCGCGAAGCGCATCGTGCGTACATGGCCCATCCACGGCACTAACTGCGTAAAGTGGGCGCGCGAAGCACACCGCGTGCTCACTGTGCGCGCATGGTGCGCGAAGCGCACCGTGTGCGCACGGAACAAACTGCGTTAAGTGGGCGCGCACGCCACGAATGGCGTAAAGTAACTTAGCATTTAAAAAAACGTACAAATTCACTGAAAAAAACCATAGGTTTCACACACGTTATAGTTAGGAATTAGCATTTAAAAAACCTTGCAAATTCACTGAAAAAAACCATAGGTTTCACACGTTATAGTTAGCTGGACATTTCACTCGTAAAAAACCAATGAAATTCCCCCGTTATAGTTAGTGCAGGCAACTATAGCTCACGCGACCGCAATCCTCTGCTGATGACATATGTGTCTTTATGAAAAAAAAATATTTGTAATATATGTATAGCTAAAATTTAATGGAAGAAGACATGGGCATATCATTGTCTAAATACAGTATTAGCATCAGCAGAGGATTGCGGTCGCGTGAGTTATAGTTGCCTGCACTAACTATAACGGGGTAATTTCATTGGTTTTTTACGAGTGAAATGTCCAGCTAACTATAACATGTGTGAAACCTATGGTTTTTTCAGTGAATATATATATATATATATATATATTACCTACTGGCGGTCGCCAGTAGGTAGTTATAGTTAGGACCACGTTTCCATAGGAAAACCTCAACATTCTATTTTGAATAACTTTGGCGCCGGTCGATGAATCCTCGCGAATTTCTCAAAATAGGTGGGGCGCTACGCTCCGCTCCTACCCTGAAAGTCTCGGGGGGATTCGTCAAGCGGGGGCTGAGATAAAAGGGGGGTCCCAAAACGCGTTTTTCCCATGCATTTTTCCATAGGACCTTTAGAACGAGCTACAGCCCGAACGGCTGAACAGAATTACTAGAAATTTGGCAGAGAGGTAGTCCCTAGGTCAAGGAAGTGCCTTTTGTAGGTTTGGTGTAAATCTGTTCAGTAGATTCTGAGAAAATAGCCTTTAAATCAATATATATATCTGAGCCCGCTTACGGTACGCTTACCGTACGCTTACCGTAAGCGTACGGTGACGTGCGCGAGCGCGATTCTGATTGGCTCTTAGATCTTAGTAAACATTCGAATCGGCCGAAACCAGGAAGCGGCGTCCGCCATTTTGTCTCTCGCACTGAGTGTTGTTTATCAAACATGATGGCCAAAAACATGTTACGGGGCTGTTTTGACAACTCCCTCCCACATAGTCATGTTGAGGGAGTCCACAAACATCCCCCAAGAGCAAAAACGGGTTTATTTTTTTTTCGGCAATTTCGCGGGGTACGCTTACCGTACGCTTACCGTAAGCGTACGGTAAAAAAATAAAAATAAAAAAAACACTATCCACACTTACCCCCCCCCTGTGCTTTTGGTGGCCGAAGGCCACCAAATGTACAGGGCTTATTAATAGGTAAAAAAAACTAAATTTTGGCAACATGAAATTATAAAATCGAAATAAAAAAAACACTATCCACATTGACCCCACCCCCTGTGCTTTTGGTGGCCGAAGGCCACCAAATGTACAGGGCTTATTAAAGTTGATAAAAACCGTGCACGGAACGAACTGCGTTATGTGGGCGCGCACGCCTCGAATGGCGTAAAGTAACTTAGCATTTAAAAAACCGTACAAATTCACTGAAAAAACCATAGGTTTCACACACGTTATAGTTAGGAATTAGCATTTAAAAAACCTTGCAAATTCACTGAAAAAACCATAGGTTTCACACATGTTATAGTTAGCGGAAATTTTACTGATAAAAAACCTGTGAAATTGCCCCGTTATAGTTACTGCTGGCAACTATAACTCACGCGACCGCAATCTTCTGCTGATGACATATGTGGCTTTATGAAAAAAAAATATTTGTAATATATGTATAGCTAAAATTTAATGGAAAAAGACATGGGCAAATAAGTGTCTAAATACAGTATTAGCATCAGCAGAGGATTGCGGTCGCGTGAGTTATAGTTGCCAGCAGTAACTATAACGGGGCAATTTCACAGGTTTTTTATCAGTAAAATTTCCGCTAACTATAACATGTGTGAAACCTATGGTTTTTTCAGTGAATATATATATATATATGTATATATATATATATATACACAACAACAAACCCCTCTGATGCAGAGAAGCAAGAGGCCACATGGAGGAATCCTTATGGAAGTCTTTTATTGGACACTGGGCATGATGCATTCCGGCGACCAATCGCCTCGTCAGATGCCTCCATAGACTGAGCATTTCCATCCCCACCTTCGAATCTCCTACCGCTCTTCCATTGGTTGGAGAGCGCGGCCCCACAGTTGTTGACGCCTACTGTAGTCTATAGATCTTGACTACCGTACCCAGAGCTCACCTATTGTGGGAAAGGCAATGCGTGGGGAAGACAACGTGAATGTCAATGTCCACAGGGAAAAGGTGAGTACTGTTGCGATGGCTTGCCCCGTTTAGGAATGATGTCCTCTGACTTCCTCGGATCCCCACTGACGTTCCAGCCTCTCTTACAGGAACTGGGTGGGCCGTGAGTCGAGATGCAGTGATTCCCGGCTCCTCATACTAGGACGAGCAGCTCCTGGCAGCAGCCCTATATCTTCTCTGCAGTCTGAGGCGGGCCGGAGCTACCAATCCCTTGGTCACATGAAAATCAGCAGCAGCTGTACCAGTAATGCTCCGGCCTCTGAATGGAACGGGGCCTCTTAAACACGCTACTGGCAGCGTGAACAAACATCCAACAACAAACCCCTCCAATGCAGAGAAGCAAGAGGCCACACGGAGGAATCCTTCTGGAAGCCTTTTATTGGACACTGGGCATGATGCATTTCGGCGATCAATCGCCTCGTCAGATGCCTCCATAGACTGAGCATTTCCATCCCCACCTTTTCCCTTACGCTATCCAACACTTTCCCTACTGTTGCACTCTCTGGAGTGGGAATAGCAATTTGAACCCCTCCGCTGTCCAACAATTTCCCTACTGTTGCATTCTCTGGAGTGGGAATAATAATTTTTACCCTTTGTTATACAACACTTTCCTTACTGTTGCACTCTCTGGAGTGGGAGTAGTAATTTTTTCACTTACGCTATCCAACACATTCCCTACTGTTGCACACTCCAGAGTGGGAATAGTAATTTTTACCCTTCGCTATCCAAGACTTTCCCTACTGTTGCACTCACTGGAGTGGGAATAGTAATTTTTACCCCTACGCTATCCAACACTTTCACTACTGTTGCACTCACTGGAGTGGGAATAGTCATTTTTACTCCTCTGCTATCCAACACGTTCCCTACTGTTGCAATCACTGGAGTGGGAATAGTTAATTTTATCCCAACGCTATCCAACACTTTCCCTACTGTTGCACTCACTGGAGTGGGAATAGTAATTTTTTCCCTTCCGCTATCCAACACTTTCCCTACTGTTGCACTCTCTGGAGTGGGAGTAGTAATTTTTTGACTTACGCTATCCAACACTTTCCCTACTGTTGCACTCTCTGGAGTGGGAATAGTAATTTTTACCCTTCGCTATCCAACACTTTCCTTACTGTTGCACTCACTGGAGTGGGAATAGTAATTTTTACCCCTACGCTATCCAACACTTTCACTACTGTTGCACTCACTGGAGTGGGAATAGTCATTTTTACTCCTCCGCTATCCAACACTTTCCCTACTGTTGCAATCACTGGAGTGGGAATAGTTAATTTTATCCCAACGCTATCCAACACTTTCCCTACTTTTACACTCACTGGAGTGGGAATAGTAATTTTTTCCCTTCCGGTATCCAACACTTTCCCTACTGTTGCACTCACTGGAGTGGGAATAGTAATTTTTTCCCTTCCGCTATCCAACACTTTCCCTACTGTTGCACTCACTGGAGTGGGAATAGTAATTTTTTCACTTACGCTATCCAACACTTTCCCTACTGTTGCACTCTCTGGAGTGGGAATAGTAATTTTTACCCTTCGCTATCCAACACTTTCCCTACTGTTGCACTCACTGGAGTGGGAATAGTCATTTTTACCCCTACGCTATCCAACACTTTCACCACTGTTGCACTGATTGGAGTGGGAATAGTCATGTTTACCCCTCCGCTATCCAACACTTTCCCTACTGTTGCAATCACTGGAGTGGGAATAGTATTTTTTTCCCTTCCGCTATCCAACACTTTCCCTACTGTTGCACTCACTGGAGTGGGAATGGTAATTTTTTCACTTACGCTATCCAACACTTTCCCTACTGTTGCACTCACTGGAGTTGGAATAGTAATTTTTTCACTTACGCTATCCAACACTTTCCCTACTGTTGCACTCTCTGGAGTGGGAATAGTAATTTTTACCCTTCGCTATCCAACACTTTCCCTACTGTTGCACTCACTGGAGTGGGAATAGTAATTTTTACCCCTACGCTATCCAACACTTTCACTACTGTTGCACTCATTGGAGTGGGAATAGTCATTTTCACTCCTCCGCTATCCAACACTTTCCCTACTGTTGCAATCACTGGAGTGGGAATAGTAAATTTTATCCCAACACTATCCAACACTTTCCCTACTGTTGCACTCACTGGAGTGGGAATAGTAATTTTTTCCCTTCCGCTATCCAACACTTTCCCTACTGTTGCACTCCTTGGAGTGGGAATAGTAATTTTTACCCCTACACTATCCAAAAGTTTGAACATTTATAAATATCTTAACAATTTATTTTATAATATAATGTTTTTATTATTAGATTGTGTGCTATAGGTGTGTGTGTACATATATATATATATATATGTATATATATATACACTCGCTACGAGTCGCTCTACGTCCATTTACATCTAAACCAAAACCTCTCTGGTGTGGCGTCCCCTAGGGCTCTGTGCTTAGCCCTCTACTCTTTAATGTGTATTTAGCTCCTCTTTTTTCCTTGATTGCCAATTGGGGTGTTAAACAGCCCTGGGCGTAGTGAGGCTATGGAGTGGGGGCAAATCTACGCCCACCCGCACACTTCGCGTAGCCCCACAACGCGCCACCCGCCTCCCTCCCGCCCTCATTTTACAATTATTACAAACATTAGATAAAGAAAAATTACTTACCTGAGCTGCCGCGTCCCGGGGCTCCATCTTGCTGTTTCCTGGATATCTTCTTCCTCAAGAATGCACATGCGCAGGCGCCCGCGCATGCGCATTCATGAGGGAGAAGCTATCCAGGAAGCCACACACGACAAGCCCTGTGAGTCCAATGGGTGTTGCGCGCCTGCCAACCACAACAAATGCACGCACTCACCCCCAAGCACTCACCGCACACAACCACACTCAATAACCATGGCCATGCCACGAACGTCACCATTCACCCTTCACAAATGAAGGCAAGGCCATGTCCAAGGCCACAACAACTACAAACACAAGACAGGATGTCCGGGAGGCTGGGAGGGTGGGCCCCACACAACACATCGTGAAAATGAGACGCAGACACCAATGTCCCAGCCCATATGGCATAGGGACATACCCATGCACAATGCACAGGGACTGGCAAACTACTAACAAGGTCGCTGACACTGGGCCCTGCTGTATGCAGCACAAGGCCCTCCTGGGACCACTGTACACTCAAACACCAAATCCACAAGCACAGGCCTCCAGCACAGGAACCCACACACACTGTCATGCCAGCACACACTATGAGGGGACACACACATCACCTGGGAGACCCAATGACGACTCACACAACACACCACAGCATGCCAGGTCACCCCCCCCCCCACAAGCACACACCCCCGGGGCCGGCAACGGATACACCCACTCCCACAATGGACATGTGACACAACAAGACGAATCCGGAGCCAAGTAAGCAACAGAGCCAGGCGGGCAACTACAGCCAACTTCCGGGGGGGGCAGTAAAAGATTGGGGGGGGGGGAAATCAACCCGCCCTAGGCAGAGTGGCTATAAGAATGGGTGAAAACACAACAAAAGCCGAATGTTCGAGTAAATGGTCTACCATACACCTGTGAAGTTCTCGGGTCCGGATGCAAGTGGACGGACGCCAGCCCGCGAGGCTGTCTCAGCCGGACTGACGCACAAGCCCGGTTAGCCCAATGGGTGTTGCGCGCCTGATCAGAGCCAACTATCTACAGGCCACACACTCAGGAGAACATCCCAATCTGTCCCCCGCAACATACCCATCCCCAAGTGGACACTGAGAGGAATGCCAGGGACATCCAAATACCTGGGGGAACAGTGTCAACTTGAATATGTATGAAACATGGATGTGGCATGAAACAGCATTAACATTGTCCCTCTCTCACACACAGGGCGACGTCGACGATCTCCCCCCAACACTGGGGGGGAAGATTCACAGTCCCAGGCACCGCGTGACGACGATCCCACCGGCAGCGACGACTCTCACCACTCCGTGGATGACCCCGACCAACCTGGCCCCTCTGGTGTACAAGCTCCTGCAGCACATGCGTCAGGTACATCTGCGCCAACCACCACCCCCATTCCCGCCACATCCCAGGACACACCCAGGATCCCTGCTCGCACTGAACAACACAGCCAGTCTGACCGGGAGGCACAACGATCTGCGGGCACCCAGTAGGAGGCAGACAACCCTGCCGATGCCATCCTTCAGAGGTCCCGTAGACCCGATGTGCCCTAAGTGGGATGGGTATTCCCAGACGTGGGACCCGTGCTCACTACGCCACTGGAGTCAAGCTATCCTGGCTGATGACGGCTGATAGCCAGAAACCGGTCCTAGGATACTTGATTCCGGTCCAGTGAAGACATGGCTTGGCAGTTCGGGCTGGACTGTTCCCATGAGGCACAGGGTCAAGACTGATTTGCATATGGCCATGTCTGAACTGGGGTGGCGTAGTGGGCAAAAGAACGATGGATTTAACCCAGATCTCTTGACTGGGGGAGAATGTCTGCATTGTCAGCATTCCGTCCATCATTTTTTTGTTGTAACGCTTTTCGCCCTAAGTGGGATGGGTATTCCCAGACGTGGGACCCGTGCTCACTACGCCACTGGAGTCAAGCTATCCTGGCTGATGACGGCTGATAGCCAGAAACCGGTCCTAGGATACTTGATTCCGGTCCAGTGAAGACATGGCTTGGCAGTTCGGGCTGGACTGTTCCCATGAGGCACAGGGTCAAGACTGATTTGCATATGGCCATGTCTGAACTGGGGTGGCGTAGTGGGCAAAAGAACGATGGATTTAACCCAGATCTCTTGACTGGGGGAGAATGTCTGCATTGTCAGCATTCCGTCCATCATTTGTTTGTTGTAACACAACGGCAGGCCAGGCACGTGTGGGCAGGGGTGGTGGGAGTGGAGGTAGGCGGAGGCGCGAAGCTGACCAGCCAGCTCAGGAGCCCGGTATGGCCCACCTACGCAACATCCTGGACTCATACCGGCGTGACACCAGAGGCATCGACCAGGTCGTGGTCATACTTTCCGGGATGCAGGGGACCCTCAATGAGATTAAGGACCTGCAGGTTGAGCATCATGCCAGTCACCAACAACAACAAGGACGGATGGAGGCAAGACTGGCTGAGCTCCTGGCGGTGCACAGGGACGTGAGCCAATCACTCCGTCAGATTGCCCAAAGTCTGGCAAACCCTCCCTGTGCCACCAGGCGTAGACCAGCACCAGACACAGGGAGGGAGGAGGAGGAGGATTCATCTGACGGAGCGTCCCTAGCATCGTCAAGGCCTGCATCTGAGGGTCCCCGGAGGAAATTGGGTTGTCCACGTAAGAGACCGTGAGAGTCAGCGGACCATCCCCATCTCCCAGGTCACCTGGCCTGGCACCTGGCCCTCGGGCGCAACAGCAGCACCTCACCCAATGACATTCTCTGCCACATGGACTTGCTGGTCACAGTCTGACCAATGATGACCAACACTGTGGTCTGGACTCTGATGACTTCCAATGCCAAGGATGCCATCTCCCCCAGTGAACTTTGGATTCTATTCCCCGGTAGTGCACCTTAGCACATCCACCAAAAGACACAACCCACCAAAAATAAAGTCACATTGTTCTGCACATGAGATGTTGCTGTCATTTTGCATTATTCTACGACATATGTGTGTGTAAATGTCTAACTATGCGTGAGCGTTGAACCAACTCCAGCCATCCATCCCCTGGGAACAGAGTCTGGTACAGGACAAACATGGGTCACAAGTATCAGGCAATATAGGCATGGAGCACAACACACACCTGTGATGGCCTCTGGCTGCTGTGGGGGGGCTTGCTAAACTGTGCGGACAGACCTATTTGGGAGATCATCATCAAGGCGTAGAGGTCATGGCCCATGTGGAGGTACCCGGGGACGGAGTCCCAGGTATGTATGGCCAGGTGGGAGAACTATGTCCTGTATGCTGGATTACGGTGGATGAGAAGAACGGGGGCCAGGGAATGGTTGGATGCACGGAGATGGACCAACGGGATCTAGGATGACAGACGTACAAGGTTGGTGTGGGGTCGGGTTTGTGGACTGCCTCCTGAGTGTGGGTGGGGTGTGCGGAGGACATCCTGCAGCAGACAGTGATCCATTGCAGCCAGCTATGGTGGACGGTGGGGTGGGTGGGGCGCAGGGCGTAGAAGCTGAGGTGTGCAGATGCCCCCTGGAAGTGGACCAGTGTCCTTGGAGTGTGGATGTACTTGCTCCGTAGAGGGCAGGGCAGTATATGAGATGGATGTCGTCATGGACCTGGGGGATGGCCTGTCGTAACTTGGAGTGGATCTATCTGTGGATCATGTGCATGATGCAGAGTGCGTAGCAGCATGGGGTACAGATGCTGTGGACTAGCATGGCAAATGTGATCGAGCAAAACATGATGCACAACATCTTGTGAGTGTGGCCACTGTGTGCCTGTGCAGGGCCTGCAGCAGCAGGCGCCATCCCCCTGCCAAATGGCCCATCTTGCACACAAACACTAGGATGTCAGAAGGGCAACTGCAACAGGCGCATGTGTAAAGTGAGGAGTGTCCAGTGTCACATGGCACACCCAGAGACAATGCATGCCCAATCCCCAAAGAACCATTACACAGGATCAGGAAACTGAAGGTCGACCTGCGAACTGGAGACACACCCTCAGCAACTGGTGATGGCCCATTGTGTGGTTGACCTCGCTAAAAAACATACACGACCATGTACTACATGCCCAATAGAGAGCCTAATCCATGAGCAACTGCTTGCCTGTCGCTAAACTACACATGGACTCCTATGCATTATCCACAGCAAGTATGCCAGAGATGCCACATGCCAAGTGGCAAGAGACCTGTATTGACAGAGACGAGGCACCTTGGAGTATGACGAGCACCTTTATTACTCAGCCTCACACTAATGGAGTTGCATCCATTGGAACAGAATCACAGGTCATTCGGCTGAACATGTGTGACCCACACTGGGCACCCCCTGCAACACAAAGATGTGGTAATTCCTACTGAGCTGGCACACAAGTGAAGGGGTTGACCTCACACCCCTTGCTGCACACAGCGAGTCAACAATTCCACATTGAGCCTCATATGGGGATGTCCCACACCATGTCCAGCATGCCCATCCCTTATGTTCCTGAGGGACGTTAGACACACATTGATGCCTTCATCAGAATCCACAATCCATGACAGATGACTGTCAGGAAGGTTGACTATCAATTAATGGGGGCCATGCAACACGTCACGTGGCCCATGGTGAGTCAACATGTATGCATGGTAACACAACGTGCACAGGAGCAGTACCCACATATCACAAACTCGTACCACCCACAAAAGGCCTTGATGCACTCCTTACCAAAAAAGACTTCTCGCCATCTCTGTGCATGTAACTCTGATCCAGCACATGTTGGAAAAATCATGAGGAATAGCAGGAGTGCAATGATGACATGAGCAGACGACAGCCGCAGGAACCTGGGGAGGACAGACACACAACAAGTCAGCGAGGAGCTAGTAATCCGCACACATGTACATGCACCCTACAGGATTGATGTTGTCACCATGGGAATAATGATTTTTGTGCACCTGCACAAATATGGGGAATGACATTTGCACTTGTATGACACATCAGACCACATCTCCAAGTAACTTGGTACACAGTCAGCTCGACACACACATTGCAACACATGCCACACAAGGCACTAGGCGTGTACACTCAGACACCGGAACTCACCATTATGAGAAGAAGTTGCGGATCAACTGACTCCGGATGTCCTCATCCTCATCCTCATCCTCACTTGCCCTGTGCCCAAGCCCTTCATCCTCCACGGGTGGATGATCTTGCTCATAAGGATCCAGGATGAGTGGCACGGCCTTCTCTACTGCCATGTTGTGCAGCATGCAGCACACAAGGAAGATTTTGCAGACCTTCACCGGGGCATATGGGAGGGCGCCGCCGGTCTTGTGGAGGCACCTGAATCTGCTCTTCAGGAGTCCAAACGTCCTCTCAATCACGCGCCTCGTCTGCCCATGGGTGTCGTTGTACCGGTGTTCTGCGGCTGTTCTGGGGTGGCGGAGAGGCGTCATCAGCCATGGCATGTTGGGATAGCCAGCGTCCCCTACATGGAAACATCATGGACAGAAGTGGGTCAGGAGAAGCAGTAAGACATGAAGAAACGGCTAAATACAGGACTAACAGATCAAACCCACCAACAAGACATGCACGTTCATTGCGCAGCTGCAGCATCATTTCGGGCACCCTGCTATGCCTCATGATGTAGGCATCATGTGCTGATCCTGGAAAACGTGAACAGACATGGGATATCATCATGTTGGCAAGACATACCACAAGTCCACTAGAAACAGGGGTACCCCAATAAGGATAATAAGGAGAGCGAAGGGGAAAATAAGCACATCAACAACTCAAGAGAAAAAGCTCTACCTTAACGTATATAAATGGATCAAAGAGATCTCTCTGATTAAACAGCTAAATTAGCCACCATTAAGAGAGGAACACAAACACATGAATGGCAATAGGGAATTGATGATGATATTATAATATTTTTATTTTTTTTATATAATACAAGAGTTCGATAAGTGAGTTTACAAATAACTCATAAATAGGAGATAAACAATACAATAAGTGTGATGGTTGATAGTGAAAAATACACAAAATAATCAAAAATGGGCCCCCATCAGGGATTGAAAAGAGTATATGTACAATTAAATAACAATCATATAATCAGGCATACAATGCATTCATACTCAGTCAATCTTAAAGGGTAAAACATACATTTACTCTTCTTAAAAGATAAGAGAAAAAAGGTGATCAGAGGGAAAAACTCCTCGTAGTGTAAGGGTGTCTAGGGTTAGACACCTCTGGCTAATTTAGGGGGGATGCGCCAAATCAAAAGCAGCAGGACACGCCGACGCGCGTTTCGGTGCAATCACCCACTTAATAGGGTGCCACCTTCTTCAGGGCGTTTTCTTAAATTTCAGGGGGCCCAACTCGAGTTAGAACGAAACCTCCAGGATGGTTGGAATAGGTAGCAACAGATGCGAGGGATAGTTCCACTTGAGATAGGTATCCTTTCAATTTAGGCGGCCGAGTTAGTCATAGGATAGATCTTCGGAGTTCATAGAGATTCCACAAGGAAAGTTGGAAGCGGTAATTGGCTAAATAAATACCTAGAGGTAAATATAACCATAGTTGAGAGGCATCTGTGAGCTCAATAATAAAAAACTCTTGAATACTGAGGGGAATATCCCCTCGAGTTTAGAGGTCGGCTCCGTGAAGTCCAGAGATAGCTTGGGAGAGGATGTATGACGGGCAATGATGATCGTGTTGGAATCACGGTGAAATTGATACATAGGAAACTCCGGGAAATGGCCACTCAATGGCGGATGATATTAGTAATCAAGAACGATGAAGCTGGATGTACGCTTCATGATGTCCAAAGCCGACGAGGGGCACACGAGCCGAGGTTCAAGAGGAAAAGTTGCCGTAGCCGGGAACCTCATCCTCATCCTCATCCTCACTTGCCCTGTGCCCAAGCCCTTCATCCTCCACGGGTGGATGATCTTGCTCATAAGGATCCAGGATGAGTGGCACGGCCTTCTCTACTGCCATGTTGTGCAGCATGCAGCACACAAGGAAGATTTTGCAGACCTTCACCGGGGCATATGGGAGGGCGCCGCCGGTCTTGTGGAGGCACCTGAATCTGCTCTTCAGGAGTCCAAACGTCCTCTCAATCACGCGCCTCGTCTGCCCATGGGTGTCGTTGTACCGGTGTTCTGCGGCTGTTCTGGGGTGGCGGAGAGGCGTCATCAGCCATGGCATGTTGGGATAGCCAGCGTCCCCTACATGGAAACATCATGGACAGAAGTGGGTCAGGAGAAGCAGTAAGACATGAAGAAACGGCTAAATACAGGACTAACAGATCAAACCCACCAACAAGACATGCACGTTCATTGCGCAGCTGCAGCATCATTTCGGGCACCCTGCTATGCCTCATGATGTAGGCATCATGTGCTGATCCTGGAAAACGTGAACAGACATGGGATATCATCATGTTGGCAAGACATACCACAAGGGCATTGATGGAGTGGTAATGCTTGCGGTTACGGAAGGCTACCTCCTGTGCGTGTGGTGGCACCAAAGCCACATGTGTCCCATCAATGGCCCCAATGACATGGGGCATCCCTCCCAGGGCATAGAACTCACCCTTGACACCTGTCAACTGCTCACGAGTTGGAAAGGCAATGAATTCATCAAGGTGTACCAACATGGCCTCTAACACATCATGCAGGACACGGCTGAACATGGTCTGGGACATGCCACCTACATCAGCTATAGTCAATTGAAACGTACCAGTGGCAAAGAAATGTACCATCACCTTCATCTTGGGTGTCAGTGCAGTAGGATACCTGTGTCGCGGTTGGAGGTGTTGCTCGAGCCTTGTGGTCAAGTCGTCAATCAACGGTTGGGTGAAGCGGTAGCGGCGTATACAGTCACGTTCCCTCATGGCAGCCAAGTCTGGCATTGGTCAGGGGAGAGGCGGTGCCCTGCCGAAATTTGGAAGGAATAACGAAGATTGAGTACAGCAATACGCCACTGTCAGTAATCTGAGCACATGTTCAACAGCTAATGCACATATGCTACATACAGAGTCTGTACTGTGCAATGCATCCAGGACACGTATGCCAGCCAGGTAACACTCCTAACAACAGTCAGCTACATAAGTGGGTGCGCAAGGTCAACATGACATGACATGGAACTAGCTGTGGGCCAGTGTAAGTGAAGAGGCTGACGCATTGGTGCAGATCAGAGCTTCCGAATCCCCTTTACTTCCACGGACGGAATGATTTCACAGTCACACACGCATACACACATCATACGCTGGTGGGGCCCATTACACCAACATTCACCCTAAATCACTCTATCCGTGCCCTGTAAAGGAGAAACGCCTTTCACATATGCTCTATCTAATCTGCCTGTACTTTGAGGTCAATGCGACCAGCTAGTTGCTGTGGATCTAGCAAAATATATTTCAAAGAATACACAATAAAATCAATAAACATGACCAGAAATAACCACCCGAGACATGAATTCAAACAGATTGTTCATTTATCTAAAATTTCAAGAAAAGCCAATTAAATGCAAATTTCATTTCTCTCATATTTACCTATTCTGTCTAAATGTCAGATCCTAAGTCAGAGCCGGTCCTCTGTAGAAGTATTAGAGTCTTCTGTCGTCATGTAGAGTCATCGTCCTCTCCGTCAGCATAGGGACCTCGCATCATCAGCTCGGGAAGAAGAGGCGCTAGAACTCTCTAGTCTACTGTTATTTATACTAAAATTTACATTCTATAAAGTAACATTTCTTTATTCAGAACGGATGAATGGCGGAAATAATGTCATCTTGGTACTTTTTCGATATTCTACGGGATGTTCTCACGCATAGATTGTCCCAAATAATGAATAGCAGAATTGAACGTCCATGACTAATTCGCTACTTTTACAGATGTCTCTACTAGGTGAATTTGTTTCAAAAGTGGGTTCACATTGAGTTCGTATCAACTTTTCCGTCTTTCAGGGACTTTTGGCAGATGTCCCAGACTTGTCATCATGCTTATGGCTTTTCAGTTCATCGGAGGTGCAAGGTCACAGGCAGAGCGAAGCCTTTTTGTAAAATTCCATCTACTCGAGTGCAGGCTGTAGGTGGCAGCCATTTTCGGGTAGGCCACATTGGACAACTTAAGCAAAAATAAACATAAAACAGAATTACTGCATAGAAATGATTATACAGTGTTATTCCCCTGCTAATACCCTTATGTGTGTGTATTTATCTAGCCATTTGCGACATCAAAAGCCATTAATGCATATTAATTATAAGCGCAAAACACCATAACATCACATAAGCAACATCGTTTTCTGTCAGTTTGCTCGCCAACTTAGTTCACTTGTTATTTAGCCATGCAATAGCATTCCCACGTGTAATTCTCTTGTTAATAAGGTTGATTAGACAACATTTGACAAACTTTTAATACTTAATAATTAATCAGTAGTACTTTTAGTTATAACTTGCGAAAATGAAACAGGTATTCGGTTTTTAAGTAAAAACCCTGCTCCATCACATGACAGGAGTGACAGACATCCACATATGTGCATTAGAAGGATGTATTATCACACAGACCGGTTGCGGGACACTAGAGGCACAGGTCGCATGTCCTTGAAACAGGACAGTCCACACACCTTGGCAGGAAGGGGGACATGTCAGGTATGATGACACATACATTGAGACTACGCAGAATAGTCCTTGTCTCGCAAGTGCATGTGCGATGCACACATACACCCGTTACGTCTGATTCCACATGTGGCCTGGTGTGCGTAATAGTGTGCCATGCCCATCGACACGCACACACATGTTGGATGCAGCAAATGCAGATGCATGTCACGGAACTCATACAGCTAGCTCATGGGATCACATGACACTCACATGACATAGTCACAACGTGCAACGCCGGTAGTAACATTTGAGGTGTCATTAACCGTGTCCCTGGCATTGGTGGACAGTTGCGGGTGCAGGTGACCGTGCCATGCCAGTGATGCAGTGCTCGACTGTCCCCAGTGAGTAGCTCCTCTGTATCGATTTAGGACAAGTACATTTCTGTTGTGTCATGCTCCCCATTGTTTCCCAGTGGCATGGTGGGTAAACCAACTGCGTGGTGCAGGGCCTACTTATGTTTGTAGTTTTGTAGATGTCACCCATGTTGGCGTTAATGCTATGCGCTGTGTCCGATGTAGATTGGACTCATGTGTCATGTGTATACAGGTGTCTGGTCATTTCCTGTCTCTTCACCTTGGCCACAGCATCGTCGGGGGAAACAGAGGGAGACACTGGCACGGACGTGGGGGAGGTAGCCAGCACCGGGGCCACCAGTGCTGGGGAGTCTGGCGCAGCATGTGGCACGGAGGCCGAGGGGAGTCAGGCGGAAGACACGTCCAGTCCCAACACCGACTATGACGCTGACCAGTCCGAGGCTGAGCCCCCAGAGGGGGCGGAGGCTGCCCCCAGTGCTGAAGGCAGCACTCCATCCCTCGGCGCACCCTCCATTCTCATCACCGTCCCCCCAGTTGCTCGGGTCCCTTGTGTCCGTGCTAGTCGACAACAGGTGCGTGAGAGACGGCAATGAGGTGTATTCAAGGGGTGAAGGGTGCACTTCCACTCCGGATCATTCTGTGGTGTGTAGGCACATTCAAGTGCATGGTGCTTGTTACATGCACGCTCATGATGTGGCTCGTATACTGAAGTGGATGCGTGTGCCAGTCATGACCCCATCTTGTGTGCTGCTTGCTAACGGCAATTATGTGCTATTCAATGCAGTAGCTTGCTGTGGGATGCTTCCGGCAATTCCTGAGATCGTGACTGTATCACTACGAGTGGGTCTCTGTCATTTCGGCTTTTCCCACCCCGCATGTCCGGCTGGATGTATCCATCTGGCCTCCCATTGCAACCTTGAAAGCGGAGTTCAACAAGATGAGTAGTATAAGGGCTCCATTGTCTCAAACACAAGTCGTGTTGACTTCTTCCCGAGAAACATTTGGCCTTCACGAAGATCACACGCCCACAGAGGTGCAAGAGGCTTATTAACACTGATCT
This sequence comes from Triturus cristatus, assembly GCF_964204655.1. Lineage (NCBI taxonomy): Eukaryota > Metazoa > Chordata > Amphibia > Caudata > Salamandridae > Triturus > Triturus cristatus. Next base: position 1,208,377,233 of record NC_140584.1, on the reverse strand, counting down.
CCCACTACATATTTGGAACTCGGATTCAGACTATCTTTCATGCCTCGTCAACAGGTGGCCGGGCTGTTTTTTTTACATTGTGGTCTCCGGCCTCGTGACCTCCTTTCAAACTCTGTTTGGTGTGCTCCCCGCATTTCATCATTCGCTTTTGTCTACCGTCTTCGGAGGTGTCCCTTTGCTTGTCGCCCTCGTAGCTGGGGTGCCATAATAGATCAGCGTACTACGCTGTGGCTTCACCTCTTGCTTTACAAGACAGCATGCACCGGCTGCTCCATCTTCGGAACATGATGCTTGAATTATACGGCACTCTGCCGCTGGTGACCTTAAGCAGTGCCTATGGATTGTCCTTCCGGTTTCCCTTCTTTCCCTGTGTGCAACCTGTCTTTCATTGCCTAGACTGTCCATTCGAATGGGCTCTGGATGTGTGCCTGTGTAACTCGGTGCCTCCTGACCCGGATTTGGATGGACTGATGTGCCCCTTAGTGGCTCATGAGTTGGACTGTTCTGGCGTCAGTGTCATGGCCTGTGCTGCTGCACATGGAGTCCTGTGGAATTGGGACATCCGAACAGCAGCAAATGAGTTCTTAACCAGGAGTTATCTTGATGTCCCCACCTGTTGTCCACAAGTTGTGCTGGATGGCCCGATTGTTGAGGAACACATGTGTTCTTTCCCCCTGCTTAACTGGATGGCAGACAATTTTTCGGAATGTGCAGATGATTTCCTCTTGGAAGCTGTTGCAACTTATAGTGCCTATGCCTTGATGGATTGACTTTAGCCCTGCTCATTTCATGGTGCATCCGTCGATGTGATATTTTCCTCCCCTTTTACATGGTTGATTTCCCTGCAACATCGTTCAGGTTTGCATTTCTTTCATGACTTTTTCGCTTCCCTTCTATCGACTTCCAGTTCATGCCCTTGGTTCCGTTCTGTCAAATTTGAACTCTGCGTTCTTGAATTAGCGCCCCTAATGGATGGAGGACTTTTGCAGGAGATGGGACTAGATGATCCTGTGATGTGATACCACTGAGCTGATCTGTACGGTGGGGGGTCCCCCGTTCTAGCTTAGGGACCTGCTATTAGTCGAATGATACTACTATTAGTTTACTGCCGACAGGAAGATTGCTGTTTCCACTGTCAGTTTCTTAAGATTGCTCCTTTCAATGTCTATGATATTGCAACAATGCTGATGTTTCTGGCCTTGACCATTTGTCTGCTTATGTTGGCCACAGTCCTGCATCTTAGGACGCGAGGTTCATTGTTTGTACTCATTAAACTTTACCTTGTCTGTGTCTATTCTGTTGTGGACTGATCTGTGAATCATGACGCACAGCTATGTATGATTCACACCATTCATGGGGATGTTGTATGTCGCTAGTTTGGGCTTGTCTATACATTGGGACTGCCGGGCCCAACCTCGGATATCGAATGGGACACTTAGCTAGTCGGATGTGGGGTTCTGGGTTCTGAGGGGAGTTTGTGGTACGCCAAACATGTCTTCTTCGTGCCAGGCACCGCACCCCTGTGGTGGGGTCGTCCGTCCCTGCAGCCACGACACCTACCCGTGCCCCTCTGGTCCCTGCGGTGCCTGGTTCTTCCCCCCACATGATGCCCCCACTGCTGTGGATAATATGGTACAGTGTATTGTGCAGGCGGGCATGGGGAGGCGCGTCCCTACGTGCCCCCCCCCCAGTGCTTCGCATCTGGTGTGGCCTATGGGCTTGTGGAATGGTGTACTGTGGCTACTTTCCTTCGAAATGCTGTATGTGGTTGTAATTTTCTCGTTTGCACACTATTTCTATTCTGCTGTTGCTGCTGGTGCTGCTGATCCCTGGGTAGGGGTGGTGATGAGGTGTTGGGTGTCTGGTAAATGTTGTTGTGTCCTGCTCACGGGGTGGACCCTGGTATCTGCATGCCGTCACATGGTGTCTGCATATATTCGTGGATCACGTTGGCTCTTACTGCATGGTGACATTGTCCCAAGGTGTGTTCCTTCCTCTGTGGCACCTGTCATCTTCCCTGCATGGTGTTTCCCAATTGTTGTGCTGAGCTGTGTCAACATTGCCTCAGTGTGTGACACATCCCTTCGACTTTGGCCATGCATGCTGTGCAATGTCTCCACCTGCATCGTTTGTGGCATCCTTGCTGGTCACTGTACTTGTGTATGGCGTATATTGACATGACTTCATGTGGACATTTTCCGTTTTCCGCACTTTGCATGTGTGTACTCCCTGCCTCACACACATGTGTTGCGTGTTCTGCAGAGTATTTGGGCACCTGCCTGACAATTGTGGGCATTGTATCTGTGTGTACTCCACCCTTCCACTTCCATGGGGGGCATCTGCTTGTTGGCTGCCCCGGCACCTGTGCATTCCTCTCATTCGTGGACTGTGCGTGACAGTGTGTGTTCCCTTTGGCTCGTATTGTTTAGTGGTGTTTGACATGAGGGTGCAGTCTTGTGGCAAAATCTCAGTGTGTGTATTGTGCTGCCTCAGCCAGGGGTGGGTATGCATGTGTAATTTGTCCTCACACCCACATGTGGTGTGTCATGCAGTGGGGGTAGGCCGACCATCCTCCAGGGAGTGGGACACTGCCGTCAGTGATGTGTTGTTATGGCACTATCGTCATTGTCCTGAGTTAGGGATACGCACATTCACCCATGGAGCTGTGGTCATCGTATAATGATGTTGGCGCCCCCATGTCTCTGTCCACTGCTGGGGGTCCTCGGCACCCACCCCTCCTGTGTCTGGGCACTGCTGGGAGGACTCTGCACCCACCCCTCCTATGTCTGGGCACTGCTGGGAGTGATAGGCACCCACCCCTCCTGTGTCTGGGCACTGCTGGGAGGACTCTGCACCCACCCCTCCTATGTCTGGGCACTGCTGGGAGTGATAGGCACACACCCCTCCTGTGTCTGGGCACTGCTGGGAGTGATAGGCACCCACCCCTCCTATGTCTGGGCACTGCTGGGAGGACTCTGCACCCACCCCTCCTGTGTCTGGGCACTGCTGGGAGTGAGAGGCACACACCCCTCCTGTGTCTGGGTACTGCTGGGGGGACTCTGCACCCACCCCTCCTATGTCTGGGCACTGCTGGGAGGACTCTGCACCCACCCCTCCTGTGTCTGGGTACTGCTGGGAGTGATAGGCACACACCCCTATGTATCTGTCCACTGTCGTGGTATGTGCCGTAACCACGCGCTGATGGCCTGGGTGGGGCCCGTGCCCCTGGGGCGCCCCAACTTTGGGGGTGCGGCCCGTTCACATGCCTTTGGGACGTGGCTGCGGCCGTACCGGCGTAGTTCGTGTGACGTAGGGGTGGGCGTGGTATATGCCGTAACCACGCTCTGATGGCCTGGGTGGGGCCCGTGCCCCTGGGGTGCCCCAACTTTGGGGGTGCGGCCCGTTCACATGCCTTTGAGATGTGGCTGCGGCCGTACCAGCGTAGTTTGTGTGACGTAGGGGTGGGCGTGGTATGTGCCATAACCACGCGCTGATGGCCTGGGTGGGGCCCGTGCCCCTGGGGCGCCCCAAATTTGGGGGATGCGGCCCGTTCACATGCCTTTGGGACGTGGGTGCGGCCGTACCGGCGTAGTTCGTGTGACGTAGGGGTGGGCGTGGTATGTGCCGTAACCACACGCTGATGGCCTGGGTGGGGCCCGTGCCCCTGGGGCGCCCCAAATTTGGGGGTGCGGCCCGTTCACATGCCTTTGGGACGTGGGTGCGGCCGTACCGGCGTAGTTCATGTGATGTAGGGGTGGGCGTGGTATGTGCCGTGCCACCATTGTGGTGGTGACGGGTACGCGTCCACGTCCACTTTCGTTGTGGCGGGACGTGGGATTGGTGGACACGCCCCCCGAAGTGACAAGTCCATGGTGGCAATTGCTGTGCATGCTGTTGTAGTTATTTGTGGGGTGTTGGTTGTGATTCCTGACCCTTGCACCCCCCCCCCCCCTTTGCCCCTGGGGGTTGTTCTGACCTTCTGCGGCATCTGCATCGGTTTCTGTATACGAGGTGGTAGGCTATGAGGGACGGGACGATGCGTAGGTTGGGGTCCATCGCTGTCCCTGACGTCCCGGGGCTCCTTGTTCGCGGCGTCCTTACTTTCCCGGCAGTTTTTGGCTCCCGTAAAAACTGCAGCGTGCGGAGTGACGTCGGCGCGAATCGTACTTGCTGGTCGGTGAAACGCTGCCTGACTCCGTCCGGACGTCGCATGTGCGCCGTCCCGACAGTGATTCGTATGTACAAATTTTGCCGGTCGGTGTTTTTTCCGACTTGGCCGGAAATGGTGTTTCTGTGCAAATCGTACTCGCGAGTTTGTAAGGTGTTTTTCCCGGGTGCCATTCGGACGGCAAAAATGCTCCGTCCGACCATTCGTACACGGGTTTTATAGGATTGGAATCGACACCTATATGTTAAAAAAATCAAGTTATTAGTTTATTAATTGTTTTAAAGTAAATATACATTTATACATGTATGTTTAAAGTTTTTTAACTTAAATGTATTATATATTTTTAAATGTAAATTACTTCTAAGTAATTTTTTTAAGTTAATTTTATTATTTAATTTAACATTATTTTTTTTATATATTTTAAAAAAGCAATATTTTTTACATCGACATTTTTTACATCTATATTATTTTTTCGATATTTTAGCAATTTACATTATAACGCTAGGATGTCGATATTTTGACTATCGATATTTTTGCATCGATATTTTTGTAGGTAGATATATTTGTGTTCGATATTATGTCAGTGATTCCACCTGACAAATAAGATAAACTAGCTCCTTCTGTCACACACTTCACGAACACTATACACTAGCACCTTCTATCACATTCACTTGACAAACACTATAAACCAGCGCCTTCCTTCAATGTTTCACTTCACAAACACTATTAGCCAGCACATGTTCTCACACACATCATGAACACTATGAACTAGCGCCTTCTGCCTCATACTCACTTCACAAACACTATAAACCAGCACCTTCCGTCACACACACTTCACAAACACTATACACTAGCACCTTCTGCCACACAGTCACCAGACATACACTATAAAACAGCGCCTTCTGTCACACACTTCACAAACACTATACACCTTCCGTCACACATTCACTTTACAAGCACTATATACCAGCACCTTCAGTCTCGCACTCACTTCACAAACACTATAATCCAGCACCTTCAGTCACACACTCACTTCACAAACACTATAATCCAGCACCTTCAGTCACACACTCACTTCACAAACACTATAATCCAGCACCTTCAGTCACACACTCACTTCACAAACACTATAAACCAGCACCTTCAGTCACACACTCACTTCACAAGCACTATATACTAGCGCCTTCTGTCACAAACCCACTCAACAAACAATATAAACCAGCGCTTTCAGTCATGCACTCTTTTCAGAACAGTATAAACCAGCACCTTTAGCCACACACTCACTTGCCAAATACTATAAACCAGTGCCTTCCGTCAAGCACTCACTTCTCAAACACTATAAACCAGCGCCTTCAGTCACACTCACTTTCCAAACACTAAAAACCAGTGCCTTTAGTCACACTCACTTCACAAACTCAATAAAACTGCGTATTCAGTCAGACTCGAGCATTTGCGAGCTTCTCTGATAGTGTTGTGGTTGCTGATAATCACGCTGGGTATTGCGGGGCGGGTATGCTTGCTGCAGAAGAACCTTAGTCTTCAATTCCTTAGTCTTTTTGTACGCTTTCTCTATCTCATGTTTATTTCTATTCTCATAGTACTGGGTAGTAGCCAATATCTGCGCTGATGAAGAAACAGCCCAAGCACTTTCAGAATCCTTCAACCTATTGCACAACTCGGGAAGCAAATTATGCACAAACTTGTCAACGAACAACCTTTGACCACCTTCTGTACTCATGTCTTGACCACTGTGGTCTACAAATGTCTCTTCCGATCTAGTGAAAAAGTCGGACACAGTTTTGTCTTTCTTCTGCTTGCACGCAGACAATTTGTCCCAATTCACACGTGTAGCAGGCATCAAAGTCTTCATATAATCAATAATTCTACCAGGGAGATCAGCAATCACATTTTCGGGTTTAGCACCACCTATTTGTCTTTCATCTGTAGTTCTAAGATTATTCCATGTATCACCTAATTCCTGCGCATGATCCGTATGATGAATCTTACTCCATATAGGCTGTGGAACAACATTCCCAAATAACATATCTATATCAGCCAAATTCATAATACATGAACCCGCAGTTTGAGATAGCTCCTTATAAAACCCCGCAGGATTTTTACGTGGATCAGGCAGAGTCTGCTTTAGAGCTAGGACTTCGGCACGCTTCCATGGAACATGTACCCAAACGCGCTGGAAATGTGCCAGAACAGGTGGATTAGCATTCGCATCGCCAGGTCTCCAAACGGAAGGAACCTCACGCATCGGATATTGACGTGCCTTTCTCCTCACTGAAGAATCAGGCTCAAATAATGACTTAGGAGGAAAATCGCTTCTAAATGACAACAATGTCGAGACTGCTCTTTTTACATCGAGACCCACTATAGTTCCTTTCGCGAACTCGGACTGCACACGGAACAACTCAGGCGGAGCCCGCCCTACCTCACTATCTTCCCACTGTTCACGGAGGAAAGAACACATCACATCAAATACATATCTTTGGGTCGGTGCTTCCCATTGATGGAAAACATTCGTACCACTCTCCAGATCATAGTGTGAAGGATAGTTAACCCATTTACGTGCCAAGTGATCCAGCACTGTCCGTTCATCAGGACCAGGCAATTGACTACGCAATTGCTTACGCTCTACAACAGGAGACATACCTAATGAACCCATTAGAGGAGAGAAAAAACTAGCAACCGCATCAGTCATTCTCCGTCGGGCAGAAGGAGAAGGTGACAAAAGAACAGAGGACAAAGCGGAATGAGAAGGAACCGACGTCGGAATAGTGACAGAAGGGACAGACAACACAGGTATAGAGGTAGTAGACGAAGGAGGTAGCAAAGACGGCGGCCCTTGAGAAGGCTACGCCGAAGCAATAGTAGTAGCCAGCAAAGGGAGAGCTGGCTGTTGAGGAACCGCTGGAGGTGAAACAACCGGAGGTTGCGCAACTACAAGTTGCGGAGGTGCGGTAGCACTCTGAGCATAAGGGGGTGGCGAACTTAATAGATGCGACATTAAAGGATCTTTCACAAGATCTTCCTTTTCTTCTTGCTGTTGAGGTGGCAAAACTGGATAACATTTGTCTACCGCTAATTTACGTTGCCTAAGCATCTGTTCGCTTTCTTGTTCTTCCTCATTATCCCTAAACTGTATAGCAGCCTGCACCATCGACATACCTTGTGCACGTTTATTTCGTTTCGCTAACTTAATTTCCTTTTGTTTAGATTCCTTTCGCCAAAGGCGGAAGGAGTCGAACATTGCCGGCCGGGCTTTCTTTTTGAAGAGTCTGACTTCTAAATTATCTAAAATTTCCGTGTCGTAGCTACCATATTGGGGCCACTTTAGGACACCATCTTTCCTAGTATACCTAATCCATACCTCATTATACGTGATGGGGCCCACGCCGTGTTTCAAATAGAGCTCATAGGTCGGAGTTCCGATCGGAGGCACCGGACACGAGTCCTCCAATCAGGAATCCTTTTTACAACCATAACAAAATATCTTTCCAAGTCTGCTAAAACCAGGCATCTTCGCTCACTAGTCTAGCTTCAAACTTCAAGGGAGTATCAGAAACGATAGCCTCGTGAATACACGAGTCCCTCGGCTTTGGGGCCTGCAGGTACCAAATCAAAGCAATCCCGAAGGATACCAAATCAAAGCGATCCCGAAGGATACCAAAACAAACTGGGAGACGCTCCACTCATACTTAACTGAAATATCGATGACGTCGCCAGAAGACCCGTCTATCGTCTCGCTTTACAAATCATCAAAGGGCTCCAAGACAGGGTGACAGTCAGGGCAGCAGTCCCTCGTAGCCGTCGGAATGCGGGGAACTTCGCAGCAAAGACTTTCGGACCACAACGACATACAGGGGTCGATGAAGTGGTAGGCCTCCCTCCAGAATTTTCACACAAAGCTCCTCACGATCTTCAGGCTTGGACCGGTACCGCTGAAGTCGCCCCGAGTTGGGCGCCAACTGAAGAACCGGGAATTTAATCCCAGAGGCGCAGGGGACACGCCCTCAGTCTTCGGGTTCACCTGTCTTAGAGTGCAGAGACACGGGATTCTTCTGGTGACATCAGAGATCATATTTATTAGCTGCAGCCAGTAACAGAGATCCTAGAAATACAACACGGTGTATGTTCTCAGGAGACTGCTCAACCAAAAGGAGTGGAGCATCGTCTTTTATGTCAAAAACCACGTTCCTGGCTAGCATCAATTACTTACAGGTTTGACCAATCAGAGGATGACATTTACAGAGGCATCAGATAACGACAAACCCACTTTCAGTTAACCAGCTCATCATCAATGACAGGGTAAAAATCCAGCATTCTTGCTCGAACAGGCTGGACGAACCCGTCATAAAAGACCTTAACCCAAATCAATAATTAGCCCATAAGGCCATAAAAGGGAAAGAGCAGAAACAGATGAGAGGCAAGATAGAGGGGTGTGTGCGTGTCCCATAGGGTCAATAATGTCCTGTTCTTTGATCACTATCTGACCAGCTGCTTAACAAGGGCCTGGCTTAACAAGTTTTGGCCTCGGGCAACAGGGTCAGTTGACTCAGGTCAAATAGAAGTCAACACGCACTCAAGCTAAGGGGTATGCGTCCCTGGAGGCTTGCTTGGCCAGTCATTTCTTAATCATTTGCCTAGGTGAGGGCAACCACAAAATGGCGGATGTGAACAAAATTAAACCCAAGGGTACCGACTAGATCGTCCAATACACAGTCAAAATCTTGGTGTAGAATGATGAAAATGCTCATGCATACCGCACTTGTCATTCGCAGTTCGCTGATACCAAGATCATTAGGATATGACGACCTTAATTGAACGGGTTCAGAATTCACGGAACCACACTATAAACCAGCACCTTCTGTCACACTCAGTTTATAAACACTATAAAACAGCGCATTCAGTCATGCTCACTTCACAAACACTGTAAACCAGCGCCTTCAGTCACACTCATTTCACAAACACTATACATCAGCGCCTTCAGTCACACACTCACCTCATAAACACTATACATCAGCGCCTTCAGTCACACACTCACCTCATAAATACTATACATCAGCGCCTTCAGTCACACACTCACCTCATAAACACTATACATCAGCGCCTTCAGTCACACACTCACCTCATAAACACTATACATCAGTGCCTACAGTCACACACTCACCTCATAAACACTATTCATCAGCGCCTTCAGTCACACACTCACCTCTTAAACACTATACATCAGCGCCTTCAGTCACACACTCACCTCATAAACACTATACATCAGCGCCTTCAGTCACATATCTCACTTCACACTTTAAGTTTACAGGTTTGGTCGAAAGACCTTCAATCGCTGGGCCGAGTATTGGGTATTAGTTGTATTGAAGTATTGAAGAGGCCATTGCCATCATTGGGGAGGGGGTGTTGCTGTGGATGAGCTCCGGTGTTGGGGGCAAAGGCGGATGCAGGTACAGCCCTGATGTCAGTAACAAAGCATTATCATTTGATTACATGGAATGTACGGGGATGGGATCCATACAGAAGAGGCACAGGATACTGGAACAACTACACCAACGTCAGGCTCACATCACTTAGCTCCAAGAAACACATCTGATTACAGCAGAGGCATCAAAACAGCACAAACGGTGGCCAGGCCAACTAATTCACACCTCATATTTGGCTAACTCACTTGGGGCAGTGATTTGGATATAGGCTGAGGTTCCCTTTGGGCCCCTCAACTCGAGGGTGGACTCACAAGGTCGCATTGTACTGGTAAGGGGGACATTGAATGGGGAGGTGGTAATACTGGGTTGCATATATGTATCTAATACAGATCAGCACATCTTCTTTTTGCATTTATCAACTGTACTGTCTGAATGGGCTTCCTACTCCTGGGTGCTGGGAGTGGATTTTAATACGGTACTGGATACTGCTTTGGATAGATTCCACCCCCGTTACTGGGGACAACACCGGCCCGACAAGTCCGAATCCTAAGGCAATGGGTGGCTGGCAGGGACTTGGTCAATGAATGGAGCACCCGAAATGTAGGCATGAGATAGTACTCCTTTTACTCACACCTACACACCTTACAGTCTAGGCTAGATCGCTTCCTATGCCTTATGCACCTCCAATCACACATAATTCTTGCCATTTACTTAGGTTGACCATTTCAGACCATATCCCCCTGAAGATTGCATTGTCTTGTGGCGGTGTACAAGCCCCAATCCCAACTTGGCGCCTACAGCCTAATCTCTTAGAAGACACGGTCGTCCGGGATACGGTAGCGACGGCCATTGATACATATTTTACTATGAATGCGGGTACAGCTTCCCATCTCATCATAGAATGGGAAGCATTTAAAGTAGTGCTCTGAGGCACTGCAATTAACGTGGTGGTAGGGCCCGCAAAGCTATTCTTCGAGAGCTGCAACAGGTAGAGAACTCCCTACGGCCCCTTGAGACGGCAGCAGTGGGTGCTCCAGAGGCAGCTGCGGAGTTGCAGGAACCTCGGATACTATATGCGGAACTATTAGAATGGCTTCGGGTCGTTGATCATCGTCAATACATACAGAGAGTACATGCAGAGGCTGACCAGTTGGGGGCACTATTGGCACTTATGATACGTCCGGACCTCTCTCCCACACTAGCACTGGCGGTGCATGGTCCGACTCAGGGAATAGTAAATACACAGCGTGAGATCAATTTGGCATTTTGGGATTATTATATTGAATTAGAACATTGGAATGTGGAGCGCTCCATTGTAGACAATGGAGTGCTCCATGCTTCTACGGGCCGGTAAAGGCCCACAGAGCAACATTCCAATGTTTTACAAAAGCCTCTCGAAGCGAGCTTCGAGAAGCCTTTGTTTAATTTATTAGAACATTCTGCCCTCTAGTGGCAGAATGTTCTAATAGCCGCATAGCCCTTCGTAGCAGGGCTATACCACTATTAAAGTCCCGCTGCTCTTGTTAAAGTCCCTCGCCTTCGGCTCGGGCCTTTAACGCTGCAGCGGGCCTTTAATAGCCGGTATAGCCCGCTACGGCGGGCTATAAGGCTATATTATATACAGCGCATCCAACCTAAGACCCCACAGCTTAAAGGAGTTCCTTTGAAGGCCACACTTACCAGTGGTATGGGTGGAAGACAGAGAAAACCTGTCGGCACCTATCACAATGAATGAAATTAGAGGGGCCTGAAGGAATTGGCCTGTAATAAAATGTCAGGCTTCAATGGGGTCCCGGTGGCGTTCTATACTGCCTTTTCCACACAGCTGATCTTGAAGTTGGTAAAACGGAATAAAGCATCCATAGACGCTGGTCACATTCCCCCTTCCACCCGAGAGGCACTGGCTACATCTCTATTGAAACCCAGGTAGCCCCCCAAGTACTGACCTCATATCGTCCATTATCGATCCTAAATACTGAAAATAATATACTTGCCAAGATCCGCTCCCGATGATTATTACCATTATTCCCATGCTTAATATATTCCAATCAATGTGGATTTGCCTCTCACCGAAATACCTCCTTAAATATCTGGTGGCTGTTCCGTATCATCGATGCTAGTCGGGACCTTCACCCTCAAGCCAGTTGTCTCCTGCTGATATCTGTCAGGCCTTTGAGTCCCTACATCGGGATTACATGTTTGCTACCCTGGCGCGATTTGGAATCCCCGAGACCTACATCAGATGGGTCAAATGCTTTGTTCCGTCCCCACAGCTAGGGTCAGAACTGGCCCACGCAGCTCTCACTCTTACCCGGTATTCGAGGCACTAGACAGGGCTGCCCCCTCTCCCCACTTCTTCCTTGGAATTGAACCTTTGGCACAAAGACTCCGCCAAGAAACTGGACCTAAAGGGATTCCAGTAGGTAGGGTGAATCATGCTCTGTCGCTGTAGGGTGATGAAATGATCCTTTATTTCAAAGATCTTAGGGAAGAACAGGAAGCGGCCCAACCGCTAGCAACCTCTGGAACCCTTTCTGGTCTTCGCATCAATGCTGATAAATCCAATGCATATCCCTTTGCCGACACATACACAACGCCTCACTTCAGACTTGGGACGTATGGGATTCCGATGGCTCCTGCCACCTTCCGCTATCTTGGGATACAAGTAGATAGGGACGGCCTTACTGGAGGGTAATCTGTCGCGACCATTGCAGCGCTCCAACCGCAGGTAGCATTTTGGACCTCGCTGCCTCTGTCTGTTGCCGGGCGATTGACACTGACCAAAATGGTGATGTTGCCACGCCTTCTCTATCACTTCGTGAATCTGCCACTTGTGATCCCAGCAGGAGTTTTACAACAACTGAACACACTACTGATGGACCTGATCTGGGGGCAAGGGCAATGCAGAATTATCTTAGCAAAACCCCAGCACCTGACAGATGAGGGGGCCTGGGGGCTCCGGATTTTAGGGCCTACTGTATAGCTGGGCAATTGCAATGGCTGTGATACTGGCTTGCTGGCCACAACTTGTTGGAAATAGATTTCACTGAAGTGAACTAGAGCATGGTCAACTACACCGCTTGCTGTGTCCTGGCCCCCGACACCACCAACACATTATTGCGAGTGGCAATGCTATATTGGAGACTGGTGCTTAGATACACATCAGTCCCAATACTATATGCACCCAGTGTAACTTTACAGGGCCTCCCCACCTCCTCAGGCACACTAACAAACAAGAGGCTGGCTCCCTGGGAGCGAGAGGGGGTTAAAACAGTGGTGATTGTTCGCGGACAGTACCCTTATGACACACGAAGACTTCATTCATATGGATAGCCTCTCAGACACTCTCTTATTGATGCACAATCGTCTTCTCCAGTATGTGCGCCGGCACTGGGTGGCGGATGACCAAGAACCAGGCACACATGAATTGCAGAAGGCTGTATACACAATGGGTCATGGCCGTCACCTGGTGCGATGGTCTTGCAAGGCACTCCGAGACCAACTTATGATTCCACTCACTCCACTGCGGGAAAAGTGGGAGCCAGAGATGGGCAGAGCACTCTCTGACAAGGAATGGGCGGGAATACTAAAAGATTAAAAAAAGAATGACATAATACAAGGTTTAAATTAACTCAATATGCGATAATGCATCGCACATAATAATACCACACAGACATAGTCAGATATACCCAACGGCTTCTTCGGCGTGCCCGCCGTGCCAGGTGGAGGGAGCACACCTGCTCCATATGTTGTGGGCCTGCCCACATTTGTCCGAATACTGGGCAGGGACAAGAACTGCACTGAACAAACTTGCAGTTCAAGCTCATAGAGTTCACTTAGTACGCCGTATACTGGGGTTCCCTACAGGTCCCATGGGTTCCAATGTGGCAACGCCATTCATAAACCTGGCACTACTGTTGGCAAAGGGTCTTCTTACGAGACGATGGAAGTTGGAGAAAGCCCCAAATTTAATGGATTGAAGGGAAGACCTACATTGGTGGGGCCACGCCAAAAGCACAGCTCTTCGGCTGGGGGAGAGTAAAAATCCAATCTCCATGGAATGGGACATGTTATTGGAGAGATTCAAGGCACAGACCCCAGACTCTGAGGAGGTGGTGGGATTGCAAGTAGCGAACACGCACTCAAATAGAATGCTTACCCTCGACTAGTGCACAAGCGTAAGCTCCGTAAAAATGATGTCTCCGGGGTTTATATATAAAGAGTGCCACCCCCATAACATGTGGATGGGGTTTAGTGACATACAAGGGTTACAGTTTAGTTGGGGATTCAGGAGCGTATCGGGTGGGTGGGATATTGTATCTAAACCACTTGATCTCAGACCTATGGTCAACATATGTGTATGCTTGACATAGATCGAAATACAGTTGACTGTACTCAAAATGTAGATTGAACGGAATGTATTCTCTGATATCTATCACAGTGAACAGTATGCCTCTGTAGATTCCTATAATAAAATGCAATAAAGTTTGATGGTTTTTGGTTTACCTCCTTCAAAACCTTGAGAAATGTAGTCCTGTCAGAGCAGGAACACATGTGAATTTTGAGTAAGAGAAGCAACACCAGTAAATTGCTCGCAATGCTGGTACAGGGAAGAAATAGTTTCTCCACAGGTAAAGGTGTTGGTATTTTCAGGGGTGGAGATCTCCTTATGGTAAAGTAAAAGGAAAACAAAAACAGTTTAATAAACTTAGAAAAAGAATATAAATATTTTATGTTAAATATTAATGTAAATTAATGTTATATATTTGTTTCAATTAGTTGAAAAATATTAACATAAATTATTGTTATTTAAAAACATCCCACCTAACATAAAATGTTTCTTTGTTATTTATCATGCATTAAATATTACAAAACATTATTTATAGAATTAATTGGAAAAATATTTTTTTTAAACAATTAAACTTACATTAATTTTTCCATTAAAAAGGTTGACATTTTTTGTCATAAAATAATATTAATCTTTCAACTGTCATTTAATAAAACACACACACACACACACACACTACTCCGGAACCCCCAAAGGAATAGTGGTGAATTAGTATAGTGAGATATGAACATAATTTGAGTGGTGGATATGTTAGTCAGTTATTTGGATTCAGAAGAATAGTGGAGGGATAGAAGAGGGATAAAGGTTTGCATTTATATAGCGCTTGCTACCCCTGATGAGGTGTTGAAGCTCTTTTTTGGCAAGTGGGCATGTTACTCTGGAAGCCATAAAGGATTAGTGGTGAATTAGTATAGTGAAATATGAAATTAATTTGAGAGGTGGACATGTTAGTCAGTTATTTTGATTCAAAAGAATAGTAGAGGGATAGAAGAGGAAAGGATTTAGACAATATGTTTTTGTTTTGGAGGTCACAGCAGTAGGAGGGGGCTTGGGATGAGTAAAAGGGGTGTGGAGGGGGAAGAGTCAAAGGGAAGGGTTTTGAAGAGCTTGTTTTGGGGGATTGGAATAGTAAAAGAGGTATGAGATGATGCAAGGAGGGACAGAGTAGGGAAAAGTATAAAAAGGGTTATTTTGGGGATCATAGTAGTGGGGTGGGGTTTGGGATGAATGAGAGATTGGAGGTAGAGGATATATTGATAGTATAGGTATAGTGTGAGGAATAGGGTAGTGCATTGGAAAGAGTCGGAGAAAGAGGTTTGCGATGAGTCAGAGAGTTGAGGTAGAGGATATATTGAGAGAGGTATAGGACGAGAAATAGTGTAGTGTATTGTATATGCTGAATTCAAGGAAAAAGTAATACATATAACAGATCCATAAGTACATGAAAGGTATATAGATGCATAAAGGAAGTAATTATATGCATATTGAAGCTGCATTAAAAAAAAAAAACGGCTTTCATGTGCTGTTGTACTTAAAAATTCATTTTATTTATTTGTTTATATATGTATATATATTTATCCACAATGTGATCAAATAGTTCGGTGTGCTCAACAGCTGGTGCTCAGCGTAGGGGCCGGATCCTGGCCCAATTTCTCAATATACATTACAAAGGACGCGGCACTCTGGAGTTAAGTTTTCAAAGGTTTATTCGGCAAAACTCCACCAACGCATTTCAGCCCCCTTGCGGCTTTGCTCACAGTTAGTGAGCCCTTTTTCTATTGCACTAAATATACCCATGTGGCCGTAATGTGGCATTATGGGATTTGTAGTGCTTTTCAATAGTGACAACTTTATTAACACTATATACAGAAAAAACAAAAACATTTAACTGTTATCATTTCTTATGAAGGAATTCACGCTTTGCCTAGTTATAACACAATGCAGTATCGCGCAGCCTGGCCTTGAAATTGCGAGCAATCACATGATGTCATATCTAACAGATCTCTGATTATGACTACTTTCTGTTATTTGTTGTATAGTGCATGTATCATTTAAGAGAAGTTTACAACGTTTCTTTGTCTGAGACATTGTTAACACATCTTAATGAAAAGTTTCAACTCTTTGAATTGGATACTGATTGATTGATTGAATACTTTATTCGATAACAATGTATCATAAAAGTAAATACAATACAACATACATAGAACCATAAAATTAATAAAAAGACATATAGAAATATGCATAGTTTTCTTAAAAAAGCTAAAAATACGTAGAAAGTAGAAACATAAAGGGCTCAGATAAAAACAGACATCCTAAGGCACAGCAAGGGAGAGCACATCAAATATAGAGAGGGTATTTCATTTAGTGAAAAATTGCATAGAATTACAACCCAGAGCTACTTGGTTCGATAAGCTTAGTTCGTATTTGCCATGCTTTCCCAAGATATTTAGCCACCCCACAAATTACCAATAAGGATGTGGTATCCGTTGTTAGGATACGGAGGGCCACAGACGACTGCCTAGTTCCCAGACCTCTACAAACTGGGCTCAGCCAACGTTTTCTGGGCGTCCTATATGCTTTGCAGGCAAACAGGAAGTGGCCCAATGATTCAGTAGGGTTAGAGCATCCCGGGCAAGTTGTGTGGTGGGTTTTATGGTTTTTCCAGCCTATTGTGAAAGCGTTCAGTGGTAAAGTACCTAGCCTCATTTTAAAAAACAAAACTCTATCCCTTAGTGAGGAGATAAAGTCAAAAAAAGGTTCCCACTTTGGTGTTGGCTTACAAATCAGAAATGTATCAGTTAGGGAGCCCAGCTTGGGGTTTTTCAAGACCGCTGCATCTATATTTGCCCAGTATAGTTTCTTGATGATGTCTTTTTGCGGAGGCTTCTGCAAGAGCCATTCTTCTTCTTGCCCCAAGCTGAGTACCAGGTCCCTTAGGTTTTTTAACCATGATATTACACCAACACCATTTAACGCAATGAGTTCGTCAAGGACCACGGCGTAATTACTAAGTTCCGGGGTCCTTCTAAGACGAACCCAAAATAATAGAGGGCGAAGCCCAAGGATATCTTTAATAGAATGGCGTCCCAAACTCGTAAAATAAAGGTTTAAGAGGGGTGGAAAGTGGAAGGCCCACAAGCTCTCTCAAAAATTTGTGTTCTGCTGTGACTAAACTAATGACTCTTTCAAACCCCCATAATTCAGAGCCGTAAGAAGCGGCAGACAATGCCTTACCCTCATATACTACTAGCACCGGGCTAATAGGTTTAGTAGAGGATAGACGGTGGGCTTTAGAAATTGCTCCTGTTACTCTTTTAAAATGTAAAGACATCTTAGTGATGTGGGAGTCCCATTTCATTTTGGAATTAATCCTGACCCCTAAGTAGTCAAATGCATCAACCTCCTCGAGCGGGGTGCCGTTTAGTGCGATATTGATTTTCTTGTGTTTTTTATTTCCAGTCAGTACCATCAATTTGGTCTTAGTGGTGTTAACAGACGTTGGAGACTGGGCCCAGCCCTGCCTCGGTCTGCCACGGACGGCCACAGACGGCCCGCCCTCTGCCCGGGCTCAGCCCGGCGCTGACCGCGCGCGTCCCACGACGCGGAGGAAGCACCGTTCTTTTTGAGCGCCTCCTGGCGCGTAAGCGGCGTCAGCTGCTCCCCTGGCGCATAGGATGTTGGGAGGTGAAGTCCGTCCCCGCACAGCGGCCGCAGCTGGTAATAGCGGCAGCGGGGGACGGAGAGCAGCAGGACAGCAGAACAACAAGATGCAGGCACGGAGGTGAGTGGGCGCCCAGAAATGCAGAACGCAACCACAAGGACCGCAAGCAGGAGCCCACTCTGCCAAGGAAGCACCGTTCTTTTTGAGCGCCTCCTGGCGCGTAAGCGGCGTCAGCTGCTCCCCTGGCGCATAGGATGTTGGGAGGTGAAGTCCGTCCCCGCACAGCAACCGCAGCTGGTAATAGCAGCAGCGGGGGACGGAGAGCAGCAGGACAGCAGAACAACAAGATGCAGGCACGGAGGTGAGTGGGCGCCCAGAAATGCAGAACGCAACCACAAGGACCGCAAGCAGGAGCCCATATCCAGACAAAGAAACATTGTAAACTTCTCTTAAATGGAACATGTACTATACATATGTTATAAATATTTATAAATATATATATTTATATTTATATATCTAGCTATCTCCATATATATATATTTCTTTTTTAAACTTAATTATTCTATGTGTTAATACAAGCAATACACATATATACGTACATGCCTATTGTACAAATAAATGCTTATATACAGAGGGATATGCTCTATATTTCTGTTTGGTATGGTGCTTATGTGGGGAATAGCCAATTCTTGAGTAGTTTTCTGAAGATAAGGAGGTTGCTTTGTTGAATGTGTTTGGTGATTTTATTCCAGAAGAAGAGCGGTCCCGTTCCATGTATTGCTTTGTGGGTGATACAAAGCAGCTTGAACGTGGATCTTCTGGCAACTGGTAACCAATGCAGAGCTTTCAAGGCAGGGTAGATGTGGTCTTGCGTTTTGATATGCAAGAGTAGTATGACAGCCGAGTTCTGAATCCGATGTAGTCTTTTCATGGTTGTTAAAGGAGATCCGTGGTAGAGGCAATTGGTGTAATCGAGTTTGGACAGAACAAGGGAGATGATGCCTGGCCCTTGTGTGGGAATCCCAAATGGGGGAAGATTTGTTGCAGAGTTTTTATAGTAACAAAGCTTGATCTTGCTAGTTTGTCCACTTGGGCATTCATTGATAGCTTGGAGTCCATGGTCATTCTGTGGTTTCTTACTTCCTTCGATACTTTAGGCGGTGATCCCAGATCATCAGGCCAGGCGGTAAGCGGGTCATGTTTCCAATCGCCAAAAGTGAGTATTTCTGTTTTGGAAACATTCAATTTGAGATGGCTCCACATCATCCATTGATCTACGACTCTGAGACAACTGAAAATTGATGTGTTTCCAATCTCTTTGAGGCATTCCAGTTGAAGGAGTATTTGCGTGTCATCTGCATAGTTATAGCACGTGAGGTGAAATTGATTGATCAGTGCCGGTTATGGCTTCATGTAGATAATGAAAAGCACGGGCGTGATGATAGAGCCTTGAGGGACCCCTGCTTTTGTGGAGTGCGGTTTGGATGAGAAAGGTGGTGTATGGATGACATTAGTTCTGTCGTAAAGGTAGGGTGTGATCCAGTCGAGGGCAGTCCCCTCTATGCCAGCTTCGTAGAGTCTTTGTATCAGAGTGTCATGGTCAATCATGTCAAAGGCAGGCGAGAGGTACAAGAGAAGAAGTGCAGCAACCCCATTGCGGTCAACTGTGTTTTTAAGGTCATCCCAGATGGCAGGGAGAGCAGATTCTGTGCCTCTTCCTGGATGGAATCCCGTTTGGAAGTCTGAAAGTATGGCATTATCTTCAATGAATTGTGACATCTGGGCGAATGCTGCTCTTTCTATCAGTTTGCCCAGGAAAGGTACATTTGTAATCAGTCTGTAGTTGTCAGGGTTCAGCGGGACCAAGTTTGTTTTCTTCAGTGATGGGCTTACGTATGACTTTTTGAGTTCTTCTGGAAATGTTCCGGTAGTTAAGGAGTTGTTGATGATTCTTCTTACTGGTGTGGGAGCAGAGGCTGTTAGATGAATTGTCTTGAAGGTTTGCTGTGAACACGGGTCAGAATGGCAGTCGGCAGGCCTGCTTGCTTTGACTAGGTCCATAAATTCATCATGTGAAAAGTGTTGGAAGGAACGGAAAGGCCGGGTTAGAGTATTCTTGGATTGTTGTTTTGTATAAGGTTCAGCGCTGGTGCTTTGTCTTTGTTTAAAGTACGAGTCCAACGTGTCTGCTATGGCTGTGTAATGAATTGCCAGTTTGTCTGTGAAACCTTGAGTAATGGGAAGAGCTCCTTCTAGGCAATTTGGTTTACAAAATTCATTGAGTATTTTATAGAATTCTTTATTTGCACTTTTAGGATTTTGAATTCTGTCTGAATAGTATCTTTTCTTAGCTTTTTCGATAGCTGACTTGTATAATCTGTTAATTTTCTGTTTCCTGCGAAGTTTGTCTTGATTGGCATTTGTTTTGAGCCAGGCATGTTGAAGCTTTCTAATTTGTTGTGTTATGTCTTTTATCTCTGTATTTCTCCAAGGTGCTTGTGTTCTTTTGCTCTGTTGTGTGGTTTTTAGTAGTATCAGGATATCAAAAGCTTCCTGTAGCCACTCAAATAGTTTTTTAAAAGAAATTATTGTTTCTAGAACTGTACTGGATGTTAGATGTGTTTCTCAGTGTTCCAAATTGAGTATGTTCCATGGTTATTCATGTAGCCCTCTGTGCCTGAACGACACACGTGGTGTTAGGACACATACAGGGTGCTTTAGTCATCACTTAACTCTCTTTTGGATGTTCATTACCAAAAAGGAAGGAACACTTGACGATTAAGGGAATCTCTAAATTAATTCCTACCAGTATCTGCCCTGTGCCCTATTGGTCCTGCATTGTTGACCTAATCACCATGCCAATGTTTTTTTCTACAACGCGGTGCAACATCTGCCCCAAAAAAAAAAAGTCTGATGACGCGGCCACTGTAGCGGTTTCAATCATTCTGTAGGAGTCTGCATACGATGTCCCCAGGCATGCACACACCAACATAATTACATGGCCCAATTTTCTTTAAATTAATAAATCTAAGATGGCAGACGCAACTTATATCAGTAAATACATTTTTTTCTAAATGTAAGTAAGCAAAAACATAGTTTCTTGTAGCAGCGCAAGCACACAGCTGCCGCCCTCCGAAAAACAGAAACATTGAAAAGAAAGCACCAGCAAAGTCAACAGGTTGCGCCTTAGGGACCCATTGTCTTTGCCAATTGCTTTTGGCAATGCTGTACAGCATTGGCTAAAAGAGGGTAAAAAAGTATGATGACACAGCCAAGTCATTTTTTAGGCATGCACGTGTCAACCATGCCTGCCTACGCCTGCAAACATTATTTAATTTATTGAACTGAAATGGGTTGGTAAACGTTTTTCAAAAAAAGAAAGAAA
The DNA here is from genome assembly GCF_964204655.1 of Triturus cristatus. NCBI lineage: Eukaryota > Metazoa > Chordata > Amphibia > Caudata > Salamandridae > Triturus > Triturus cristatus. The sequence continues at coordinate 1,208,356,230 of NC_140584.1, read as the reverse complement.
TTGGATGAGTGGAAAAACACTTTTTTAAAGGTGGAGGGACCAGAAGAAATTTCCTGCCTGCCTTTCCCCCACTCCTTCCCCAAAAAACAAGCATTTGCAATGCAATAGGTCCCGCACCCATGAGAGTTCGAGCCACCGTCATTGTAAATGACAACAGTCCAAACTCTCGCAAATGCGAGACCTACCGTATCGCAGATATTTTTGTTTCCAAGGGCACCATGCCACGCCCCCACGTCATCAGAGGACAGGCCTCCCTCCCCAGACAAGCCACGTCCAAAGAAAGGCCCACGGCCGCCACCAAAGTAAAAGTGCCCCATACCACGTCTTCACCCAAAAAAAGCACCTGATTGTCAAGTTGACAAACAAATGTTTCCTTCTACATATAAAAGCAAACCGGTCACAGCGGAGCGCACTAGCTGCTGGTGCAGTCGTTCTCATAAGACCATTATCCCTAAAGTATTCCAGTAGCAAAAGAATGATGCTGCCCTCTCTGGGGCTCAGATTTTCAGATTTTTTGGTGAGCAAAAAGCATTGCAAGAACGCCACCAACGCATTTCAACCATTATGACCTTGTTCACGGGAGTATATATATATTTTTTAAAGTTGAAATAAAGCAGATTGCTTTACGGCAACCCCCTCTATGCAGGAATTTCAGCCCACCTCATCCAGAGACTCCGACCATCCAGAACTCTGCTGCCAGACTCATCCTCGACATCCCTTGATGTACTCACATCATGACTCACCTCATATAGCTGCACTGGCTCCCGGTCCAGAAACGTTGCCAGTTCTAGCTCTTTACATAGGCATTCAAGGCGCTGCACAACACTGGACCCTCCTACCTCAAACACTGCCTCCACTTCCATCAAACCACCAGAAGCCTTTGCTCTGCCTCTTTCTCTCGTGCCCACACATCTTGCATATGCAGAAGCAGGAATGCACAATCCTTCTTGCACCTTGCAGCGAAGTCCTGGAATGTCCTCCCCTCCACATCAGGACCTCCACGTCGCTGCTGGAATTCCAAAAGAAGCTGAAGACCTGGCTCTTCGACTAGCACTCTAGTCCTTGCATCGATCGCAGCCAGATTCAGATATCACCTGTCCAGCACCTGGATACCCTCAGGGGCGATAAGCTGTGCTCTAGAAATCCACTAACATAACATAATATATGACCGGGGCATTTACAGGTATTACTAGGACACCTACAGGCATTACTGGGACAATTACAGGTGTTAGTAGACACAGGTATTACTGGGACACCTACAGGCATTACTGGGACAATTACAGGTGTTAGTAGACACAGGGATTACTGGGACAATTACAGGTGTTAGTAAACACAGGCATTACTGGGACAATTACAAGTGTTAGTAGACACAGGTATTACTGGGATGCTTACATGTGTTACTGGGACAATTACATGTGTTAGTAGACACGGGCATTACTGGGACAATTGCAGGTTTTAGTAAGGCACAGGTATTACTGTGTGGTATTCAAGTTGCTATGGTATGATTAGCGCAGTATATCTAATGATAGTATGATTAGTTATGGTGTATTCAAAGGTTCGAAATTCCCGTTATGCTTAGTACGACCGAAAGGGCTGAGAACCGAACCGCCTCCATCTTGGATTGTGGCTCTGTCTCGCTTAGGAATCACGTGGTCTCTTCCGCACACCATCTGTTTTCCCTTTTCATACATTTGTTAGGAGACAGGCTGAATTGCTGAGAAGCAAGGTCACATCTGCTAAAAGGGAGTATCAAGCAAATTCCTCTAGACCTGGGACAAGAAGGGAGTCACCCTTTCGACCTTCTCTGTAAAGATAGTAACCTTTTGTATGTGTAACCAAAACTAGATATAGGCATGAGCTCATTAGGAGCGCCAGGACTAACTGGTACTTTTCCACATATAAGGTTTTGTATGCTAAACTGATAATGTATAAAAGTGTGTTACTGTCAAGGAGCCAGCAGTCTTCCTCGGCGCACCTGATGGGTGAGGATCGACGAGGCTCCTCTATATAGAGTTCTGTTGTGGCTAATAAACGTTTGAACCTTCCACGTTGCCAACTGCTCCTTATTTTACTTAATATTGCGGGCCAGTGGTAAGTGTGGCCCTTGGCATAATTATTTGGACACAACAGTTGGCGACCACGAAGGGACCCCGTGACAGGGTCTTCCCCCCCCCCTGTATTCGGGTGGTGGGATTGGGGGCGTCCCGACCGGTTGGCGGGAGAGGAGCCTGAGAATTTCTCCCACTCTGTGCGACTTTTCGGTACGTCCTCTGCTGCCAGTCACCCTTCACCGGGGTCCTACGGGCTTAACCCAGAAAATGGACTGATTTGGTCAGGAGAAGTTGGCAGCGGAGAATGAACATTCGGATCTGGGTGCACCCGGTGAGTATAGATTGATTTGATTTGAAGCACGCGTTGCAAACGGTGCATTATTTTGTTGAAGCACGCGTTGGAGACGGTGCTCTATTTTGATTGATTTGAGAGCATTCGTTGAGAACGATGCATTTTTGACTTGAACACTGGCTGCATTTGTTTGAAGCTCATGCTGGACAGCGGTGCATTGATTTGAAGGCGCGCACTGGAGAGTGGTGCCTTGCTTGATCGATTTGGCATTACAGTGTTTTGATTTGAAGTACGTACCTTTTGATTGATTTGACTAAAACGGCGTGCCGGAGGAATATAGACGGATTGCACGTGGAAGGACCTGCGACCTAGACTGGGTAGCCACAGGGCATACTCCTGACGGGGCTAGTCCTCGTTGGGGGCTGGTCTTAGTGGTGAGCCAGAAGGGTGGCGGGAATCCCGCGTGCAGTTTGGTGTCTGAACTGTGAACCAGAGTCGACGGGCTTGGTTCTCTGATACCGATCGTATATTGTGTATGATCCGTTTTGATTGTTGTTTGTGTGTACATGTCTGAAAACTAACCAAAATGTCCTGTTTTAGTAAACTAAATAGTTTTGGCTCCTGCTGCCGAACAAGTGACTCCAGATTAGCTGAGAGCCAACCCGCCCCACCGGAGGGCAGTCCTAGCCATTTTATGTATGTCAAACATGGGATCTCTCCCTTATTGTTCTGCACTCTGTGGCATAAGTATACTAAGGGTAATGAGGAGTTACGATGGCCCAAGACGGGTTCATTTGATGAGAAGTAAATTGCGTTCCTACAGGAACAACTGTTTTCTAGGCGAAGTAGGCAGGCCATGTTCGATGCTCTAATTGCATGGCAGAAGGAGGCCAAACAACGGCGAATGAGGGAAAAGAAAGTAGCTAGAGCCAAGGCAGGACAGAATATAACTCAGAAAGCTATGGCCTATGACCGAGACAGAGTAGAAAAGGGATTGGATTGCATGAATCGCGAATTTAGATTAAAGGTTGATAAGAGTTATGTGACCCGCCCGAATGCGGAAGATGAAATAGAGGATTTATTAGACACCAGGCCACCGCCCCCTTATGTACCGCAGAGAATATATCCGGAGGTGCCAGGGGCCTCGGCCCCGGTCCCAAATATGTCTCTGGGGGCCTCGGCTTCGGCCCCCCCGGCCACTCCTACCCCTCCCTCCCTGCCGGACCTCTCCCGATTGCCGACATCTGTGTCTGAAGTTATGGCCATGCTGCCTAATTTATTGACGGCAGCTGCAGCCGGGACCCCTCAGCTGTTGCCGGGGTCAATGTCTTCCCCTTCTGTTCTGCCCTCCTCCTCCGCCAGTACAACGCCGGTAACAGCTGTGACTACTCCAATACATCCGGCCAGTCTAACGGAGGGTAGGAGGTTGTTCACTCGTTCTGCCTTGGGGACGGAAGAAAGGGAAACTATTGCCACACAAGCGTCCCAATGGATGCGGCATCCTATTTATACTCTTTCTGATATTTGGAGTACCATGAGAGACTATGAACCGGTGATGCAACAGCATGCCCTGGAACATATGGCCAACCGTCTTATTTCTGTATGGGAACAGGTACACCAAGGAGGAGAGCTCCGGCTATATTGTATGATATCCTTGATCAGATTCACAAATCCCAATTGACGCCGGAAGAAGTGTATGGGAAGGTGCAGACTTTGGTTTCTTATAGAACTCATTTGCAGCCTGCCATTCCCGCCGGATTCTCCCAGTTCCCTATGCGAGAAGTGCACCCTATCTTCCATCCGGAAGTTACCGAGGTGGTGGATGCCCAAGGTGTCGTCACCCGTCCGAGAATAGACGCCCGGTTCCAGGAACAATGGGTCTATACCCCCTGGAAGCGGAGTGAGGTATTGTCCCTAAAAATCCAGTTGCCAGATCCTAGGAAAAACCCCACTGCATATTACAAGGAACTGACCGAGGCCGCCTCGTCAGCAGTAATGACGCTGGCGGATATTGAATTATTCTTTGCCTTATTAGTACCGGTGGACATTTGGCGCCAGGTACATGACCAGGACCATGTTACGGAATTTGGTGGGACATGGGACCAACTGAGAAACTGGGATAGAGATCGTAAACCGGGGAACAAGCCCCGACCTGAGATACTGACCTTGCCTGAAAAAATAATAACCTATATGCATTCATTGATCCCACCCAGGAAAGTAGATTGGGATAAACTGACGGCCTGTAAGCAAAAGAAGGATGAGAGTGTATCCGATTTTTTCACGAGGTTTGAGGGAGTATTCATTGATTTCAGCGGACAGGACCTGGCCACGGAAGGGGGTGTGCGTTTATTTGTTAATAGATTCGTTACAAATCTGCTCCCTGAGGTATCGGCCCGGTTACAGGCAGCTGAGAGTACCTGGACGACCACCACGCCTTCCACAATATTAAGCATGGCCCAGTATTATGAGCATCGGAAAAATGAGAGCAAGGATAAGACAGAAAAGAAATCGAAAGACTTGAAAACACGAGTGTTACTACAGCAAGTAGAGAGGGGTAGAGGAAGAGGAAGAGGAAGAGGGTTGCAGAATTTCGTTCCGAGAGGGGCGGGACCCACGCAAACGGTTGGACGAACGGATCTAGGCATAAATCAATGTGCTTTCTGTAAGAAGGAGGGGCATTGGAGAGCCCAGTGCCCGTTGTTGTATGTGCAGAATAATGCTTCGAGGGGTCGTGGACGGGGAATGATGAGTGGGCACCGAGGTGGATACACAAGACAGGAACAGTCAGCCCGAGGTGAGAATAGTCAGAATTATTTTGACCAAAGCCAAGGTAAACAGTACTATCATGAAGGATGTGTGACGGACGAAGGCTCCGGATATTCTCAAGCATAGGACAGCCAAAGGCAGAGTAAAGGGCATGTGTCAATCCCGATAGATCAAGCTGGACCTTATGTCCATGCACAATTGCTGGATACATCAGGTAAGTTTTTGGTTGACACAGGGGCTATGAACAGTTCTGTTTCACGTGCCCTGGTCCCGGGGGCCGCTCTGTCTGGCCAGAATAATGTGTCCGTGGGGTTCTCTGGAACTCCGGTGGTGAGCCCCATTTCTAAGCCACTTTCCCTTACTCTGGGACCAGTAACGATAGATTCGCCTTTCCTCCTCACCTCCCAGTGTGGGGAAAATCTCCTGGGTATGGATATATTAAAAAGATTGCATGCCCGCATCTATTGCTCCCCCGATGGAGTTTACCTGACTATTAGAAATACCTCTATCCCCTCCATTCAATGTTTTTCAAAAACAGACTCCCTACCCCCTGAGCTAGCAAAACTCCCGAGGGATCTTTGGGCCCTGGGGGACACTGATGTAGGGTTCTTACAAATTCCCCCGGTGTCTATCACTTTGAAACAGAATGCCAAATTGCCGAGGATCCCACAGTACAAAATAGCCCCCGAGGGAGAACGCGCTTTACTGGCCATTATTTCTGATTTGATTAAAACAGGGGTGGTGGAGGAAACGGCTTCCAATATCTGCAACAGCCCTATTCTTCCGATTCTTAAACGAGCTCCCGTACCCCAGTCCCCTGATTATGTGGATACCTATCGATTTGTGATTGATTTACGAGAGATTAACAAGATTGTGGTGCCCCAATATCCTGTGGTACCAGATATTAATTCCATTTTAACCATGATTCCTCCCACTGCGATCTTTTTCTCGGTGATTGATTTGAAGAATGCTTTCTTTAGTATTCCCATTCATCCAGATAGTAGACATTTGTTTGGTTTCTCATTAGGGGGCCGCAGCTTTAGGTTCTGTCGCGCCCCCCAGGGGTATACCGAAAGTCCTAGTATCTACAGCCAAGCTCTAAAAAGAGTATTGGATACTTTACAATTGCCGTCAGGTAATGTCCTATAGCAGTATGTCGACGACCTCCTTGTGGCCTCTGATACAGAACATGGTTGCCGCGATGCCACGGTCGCCCTGCTACAGCATTTGGCTACTCACGGTAACAAGGTGTCGCTTTCTAAATTTCAATATTGTCGACCGGAGGTGACCTATCTCTGTCATCTCCTGTCGAAGGAGGGAAGACGGTTGACTTCTGAACGCATTGCAACCATAACTAACATGCCTGTTCCTCGCACGCAACGTGATGTCCGCGCTTTGCTTGGTATAACTTCCTACTGTCGCCAATGGATTGCTAACTATTCCCTCTTGACTAAACCTTTCCTGTATCTAACTACGAAGGATGTGCATGAACCTTTACCTTGGACTGATGAATGCCAGACTGCTTTTTCCGCTCTAAAAACTGCTCTTTGCTCTGCTCCTGTGCTTGGCACCCCTGACTACCGGAAGCCTTTTGTGCTCTACGTGCATGAGGTGGACGGTTGTTCTCTTTCAGTGTTGACACAGGACTTTGGTGGTAAGCAAAGGCCTTGTGCATATTTCTCGGCGGTTTTGGACAATGTCGCCAGAGCACTTCCCAGTTGTCTGAGGGCGGCAGCGGCAGTGGCCATAGCAATCAGACAATCGGAAGGGCTAGTCCTGAATACGGATCTGACGGTCATGGTGCCTCATGCTGTGGACGTATTATTAAACAGGACACAGACGCAGCACTTAACTAGTGCGCGTCTTACAGGGTACGAATTGACCCTGTTTGCACCTCATATAACGATCAAAAGATGTGTTAATTTGAACCCTGCCACGTTGTTACCCCTCCCTTTGGGAGACGGTGGACAAGACATACATGATTGTATCTTTCGAACTGAAGAAGAGACCAAGGGCCGGATAGATCTGACTGACACCCCACTATCTGATGCCCAAGGAGAATTGTACGTTGATGGGTCATGTTTCAAATTACCTGATGGTACGACAGCTGCGGCTTATGCGATCACTACCCTGCAAACGGTAGTTGAGGCAGCAAAGATACCATACCGGTCGGCCCAGGCGGCCGAATTGGTTGCATTATTCAGGGCCTGTGAGTTGGGGACAGGCTTGAGGCTAAATGTCTACACCGACAGCCAGTATGCGTTCGGTGTAGCACATAGCTTCGGGAGGTTATGGGCGGAAAGAGGATTCTTGACATCCCATGGCGAGAAAATAAAAGATAAAAAAAAATAAAGAATGGACCATTAGTTGAACGATTACTAAACGCATTAACATTGCCCAAGACCTTGGCCATAGTCAAATGCAGTGCACACAAGGTTATAGTTGATAATGTGGGGAGGGGAAATTTCTTTGCGGATAGAATCGCCAAGGAAACAGCCCAGTCTGACACCACTTCCATGTTTGTAGTGACAAGAATGATTGAAGCAGGGGTTTTTAACAACACCATAGATAGTGTGAAAGAGCTACAAAAGGAAGTGACCCCGGAAGAGCTGACATACTGGCAAGAACAGGTGGGGAGGCTTGATGAGAATGGATGTTGGACTGACTTATCAGAAAGGTGTAGATGGTTGCTGCCAAACGCATTTGTAAATGCGGTAGTATCCATGGCACACGGACCTTCGCATGTTCAGGGCATCTGTGCAACATTGGATCCTGTCTGGTATAATGTTAATATCCACAAGACAGCTAGGAGCTTGGTCCAGCATTGCATAATTTGTCTCCAGCATAATCCTGGGGTTAGTATTCCCGTCCTGACGGGTAGTTTTGCGCCACCCACTCTGCCTTTTGAAGTACTCCAAATGGATTACATACAGCTAGAGCGAGTTAACAATCTGAAATACGTACTAGTGGTGATTTGTACTTTTAGTAAATGGGTGGAGGCGTATCCCACAAAAAAAAATACTGCCCTGGCAACTGCGAAAGCTCTGGTAAAGGAGTTTTTCCCTCGATATGGGTTGCCACGGGTGATTTGGAGTGACAATGGGACACATTTTAATGCTAACTTAGTTAAGTATGTATGCAAAGGTCTGTCCATCCAGCAGAAGTTTCACGCAGCCCGACATCCTCAGTCAGCGGGCCTGGTTGAGAAATATAATGGGATTCTGAAGTTGAAACTGGCTAAACTTCAGGACACGACAGGATTAAAATGGCCTGATCTCCTGCCCCTGGCCCTGTTGTCTGTGAGAACTACTCCCCATTCACGGAGCGGTATCTCCCCTTATGAAGTAATTTTTGGCAGACCTGCCAACGTGTGGGGAGTACCCCGGCCCAAATCTTTCAGGGACATCGACCATCCTATGTTGACTGACTATTTGTATGCTTTGACTAAAGATCTTCATTCCATTCATCAACAGATATCTGCCGTACTGCAGCCCCTGCCGGAGGGTCCTGGACACAGCGTAGAACCTGGACAGTGGGTCTTGGTCCGGAACTACCAACGAAAGTCGAGTTTGGATCCGCGCTGGTCTCGGCCGTACCAGGTGCTCCTGGCTACGCGAACGGCGGTGAAAGTCGAAGGGAAGCAGCACTGGATCCATATCTCCCATCTTAAGCGAGTTCCCCTCCCATTGCCAAGGGAGCAGCTTGACCAGGAGGAAGGCCTGCCAACTCAAGGCGAGCCCAGCACTGAAGAGTCACTTTCCCTGGACACCCGCAGAAAGGTTGACGGGCGAGGGGAGAGTGCTGTGAGCGTGGAAGCCCCTCTTTGTGGCCACCCAATTGCCCAAAGCAAAGTATCAGGTCGGGAGCCCAGCTCCTCGTCCGACCCCACTGTGCCTACTTTGTTTGTTAATCCTGAAACCCCTGGTCGGGATCGATATCACCTGCGGCCCCGGAAATAGAGAATCCCAGGTCTAGCCTCGGTGAAGTGAAGGTGGAGGCTCCAGCAAAGACCTGAGGATTGTTGGAACACTGGACTGAACTCGTTGAGAGCATGGAACTCTAAGTAAAGCTCTGTTCAGAACGAAGATAGAGACATAGATCAGTTGGTGGGGCCCAGGTGGAGTTCCTTTTTGACACGGGTCGCGTCAAGTGTGACCCCAACGCGAGAAGTTTTTATCTTTTTACCTTTTTGTTTTTCTGAACAATAGGAGTCTGCCTGTGAGGCTCTATACGGACACAGGAAAGAAGCACCCTCCGGCAGGTTGGACTGCTTGTAGACCCCCTTTTTCCCGAGATTATATTGGACTTTTAGTGAGAAAATGTGCCCTTTTGCTCGTTTTGTCCCTGAAGAAGGGCGTCCCATAGTACCCCGTACCATTCCCCCGCATTTGCCAATGTTCTCCTCATGGAGTTTGCGTGTTAAAATTGTTTTAGTTTCTATATTGATTGTATCATTCGTACTGTGCTTAGGTTTGTTTATATATCTAGAGTTCCGCCATCCGGTACACACCTTGATAGTAACTACTCCTGCTCCTAAGGAACATCATTTCCAGACCTTTGCCCCTCATAAGGAAAGGCACCGACAGACGTATGTACATAATGCCTTCATTGAGATGCTGCACCAGACTCATAGTTCCACAAATGTTACTGATTGTTGGGTCTGTGGTCTCCTCCCGTCAGTGATGCATAAGCAAGATTTGTTTATATCAATACCCTTATCTTATTTAGGTAGTTGCGAAGCCTGGTTCAAAATGTTATCCATGCTGTACGAACACTACACTATAGATGAACGTCGATTCTCAGAGAAGGATTATGCCTTGATTCCAGCCTATATAGAGAAACACCAAGGCTTTACTCCTAATGCTGAGGGAACGGATGGTACCCTTGATCCTACCGCCTGCATGAACGTGTACACTGATCATGAAAATGATACCTGGTTGAGGGATGAAGTATTGGATTTCATGACTTTTAACTTTACTGAGTATTTCAAATATTTTCAGGAGCGAAATGTCTCAGATGAGAAAATCATTCCGGTCCCGGTGCTGAATACATCCTCCTCCTTCTGCGTGCAGGGTACTGGACATTTATTTGTAGGTTATAGCAGATGTAATTACACTTATAGACTACAGACGTTCAGAAGTCCCCCAACACTCACCCCTCCCAATGTTTATTTTGTATGCGGTGAAAACGCATACACTTGGCTACCCAGAGGTTGGGCAGGTAGGTGTTACTTATCTTTCCTTTACCCACCGGTTTACATAGCCCCTTCTGATTATCATAAGTCCCATTCCTTAAGTCGGCGGAGTCTGGGAGCTAGAGCCGCTAGTAATGATGCCACTGACCAGACTGACACTCCAGCTCAACACTTTGTTGATATTATAAAAGGGGTGTTGCCCATATGGGGACCCATCCTCACTAGTAAAGAAATTAGGAGGCTATCCAGAGTGGTGGAAGGGGTGGTTAATACTACTGCAGGGATATTAACTAATATCACGGTGGAGCTCCAGGCGACCCGGCTTGTAACCCTTCAAAATCGTCTTGTTTTAGATGTTATCCTGGCTGATCGTGGAGGAGCTTGTAGAGTCATCGGCAGTTCCTGTTGTGTATATATACCTGACTCCGCCCCTTCCGTCCATTTAGCCATCCAGAAACTGCATCGGCTAGCTTCTGAAATTCACACCGAGACTGGTACTTGGTCCTTGTCCGGGTGGTTTTGGGATTTGGTGACCACCTGGGGATGGAAGTTATTCATGATTCTTTTGGGAGTAGTAGGGTTCATTTTCACCTGCTGCCTTTGTCTACAGTGCGGGCCTGCTTGCTGTGCATATTGCGCTACTCAGGTTCGCAAATCCATCCCTAGGCCCAAGCCCGTCCAAACCAGGATAGATACCCAGCGGGCTCAGAAGGAGATGCATGACTTAATGCAGATCGATGAGGGTATTTTTGAAGACTGACTCCGTCATTAGCTATGCTGCGCTAAAAGGGCCGTTCTGAGGTATTCAAGTTGCTATGGTATGATTAGCGCAGTATATCTAATGATAGTATGATTAGTTATGGTGTATTCAAAGGTTCGAAATTCCCGTTATGCTTAGTACGACAGAAAGGGCCGAGAACCGAACCGCCTCCATCTTGGATTGTGGCTCTCTCTCGCTTAGGAATCACGTGGTCTCTTCCGCACACCATCTGTTTTCCCTTTTCATACATTTGTTAGGAGACAGGCTGAATTGCTGAGAAGCAAGGTCACATCTGCTAAAAGGGAGTATCAAGCAAATTCCTCTAGACCTGGGACGAGAAGGGAGTCACCCTTTCGACCTTCTCTGTAAAGATAATAACCATTTGTATGTGTAACCAAAACTAGATATAGGCATGAGCTCATTAGGAGCGCCAGGACTAACTGGTACTTTTCCACATATAAGGTTTTGTATGCTAAACTGATAATGTATAAAAGTGTGTTACTGTCAAGGAGCCAGCAGTCTTCCTCGGCGCACCTGATGGGTGAGGATCGACGAGGCTCCTCTATATAGAGTTCTGTTGTGGCTAATAAACGTTTGAACCTTCCACGTTGCCAACTGCTCCTTATTTTACTTAATATTGCGGGCCAGTGGTAAGTGTGGCCCTTGGAATAATTATTTGGACACAACAATTGGGACACCTACATGCATTACTGGGACAATTACAGGTGTTAGTAGACACAGGTATTACTGGGACACCTACAGACATTACTGGGACAATTACAGGTTTTAGTAGACACAGGTATTTCTGGGATGCTTACATGTGTTACTGGGACAATTACAGGTGTTAGTAGACACGGGCATTACTGGGACAATTGCAGGTTTTAGTAGGCACAGGTATTACTGGGACACCTACAGGCATTACTGGGACAATTACAGGTGTTAGTAGACACAGGTATTACTGGGACACCTACAGGCATTACTGGGACAATTACAGATCTTAGTAGACACAGGTATTACTGGGACACCTACAGGCATTACTGGGACAATTGTAGGTGTTAGTAGACACAGGTATTACTGGGATGCTTACATGTGTTACTGGGACCATTACAGGTGTTAGTATACACAGGCATTACTGGGACAATTGCAGGTGTTAGTAGACACAGGTAGTACTGGGACACCTACAGGCATTACTGGGACACCTACAGGCATTACTGGGACAATTACAGGTGTTAGTAGACACAGGCATTACTGGGACAATTACGGGTGTTAGTAGACACAGGTATTACTGGGATGCTTACATGTGTTACTGGGACAATTACAGGTGTTAGTAGACACAGGCATTACTGGGACATTTGCAGGTGTTAGTAGACACAGGTATTACTGGGACACCTACAGGCATTACTGGGACAATTACAGGTGTTAGTATCATTACTGGAACAATTACAGGTGTTAGTAGACACAGGTATTACTGGGACACCTGCAGGCATTACTGGGACACCTACAGGCATTACTGGGACAATTACAGGTGTTAGTGGACACAGACATTACTGGGACAATTGAAGAATTGAAGGTGTTAGTAGACACAGGCATTACTGGGACAATTGCAGGTGTTAGTAGACACAGGTATTACTGGGACACCTACAGGCATTACAGGGACACCTACAGGCATTACTGGGACAATTACAGGTGTTAGTAGACACAGACATTACTGGGACAATTGCAGGTGTTAGTAGACACAGGTATTACTGGGATGCTTACATGTGTTACTGGGACAATTACAGGTGTTACTAGAGAGAGGTATTAATGGGATGTTTACATATGATACTGTGGCAGCTATTGCCATTACTGGGGCGCACGTGTTACTGGGACACTTACAGGTATTATTAAAACAGTTAGTTTATTATGGTAACATTTATTGGTATTAATGGGACACTTCCTTTTATTACGTAAACTTATACTGGTATTACTGCTGCAGCTCCCTGCAATTACAGTAAATGTTAGTGATGCTCTGCAGCGGAAGCCATATCAGGGAACGCAGTTACTGAGCATTTGCCCCTCTTAGGAGCAGGACTGAGAGGGTCTGCGCGACCTGCCTACAACTTCAACATATTCCTTGCACCAGACGAGGCCATCTGAAGCCTTCTAATACTGTCTCAGCACTGGACAGAGATATGGCACATGGCACAGGGCCAAGCAGTGCCAGCTGGGTAAGGCCATGGGCAGCAGGTAATGGGTGCAGGGGTACAGGACATTGGCCATGGTCCCTGGTCATCCAGCAGAGTAGGCAGGAACTATAGGAACATGCCCAGAGCCCGTTGAACGCGGTAACCCAGGCGGAGGGACTGGGCATTGGCCATGGTCCCTGGTCATCCAGCAGAGTAGGCAGGAACTATAGGAACATTCCCAGAGCCCGTTGAACACGGTACCCCAGGTGGAGGGACTTAGCATGGGCCATAAGTGATGTGGATGAGCAGTGGGGGTCAGGGTCGCACATCATCACAAATCGTAATAATGAGGCCCAGACTTACTGTTATTTTGTGTCGGTTGCATCACTTATTTGGCGTAGCCCAGCCATGAAACCATTTTTGGCGTTTACTAAGCCTAGCTTTGTGTGGCTGATGTGCTGCCTAGCATTACTTTGTGTTGGGTGGGCATTACATAGGTGGAGCATGGGCATACCTGTGCATCCACTCATGAATTTTGACACAAACCCAGATTTATAAAGACTTCTATACCTGGGATTACGCCACAATGGTGCACCTACCCAACAAAAGCTAACAAAGAAATCTCTTCATTTCTCCTTGTAACTCCCTCTTTCAGCAGGACACAAAGAAATAGCAATATGCTTCTAAGGATTGTTTTTGTACAGAGATGTCTCCCTTCCTGCACAAAAACAATCCTCCCTGTAACGTAGGCAGCCTTGCGCTCTGGTGCAAAGGGACCTGCGCTGACGCTAGGCTGCACGCAGTACGCCAGCTCGAGAGAGCAGAAATGCACCAAATCTTTGCAATATAGAGCATTTCAGGTCTCGCCCTTTAATGCAACAAGTTCCCTTGCTGCGCCGCGTTGTGTGAAATGATAGTAAGTACGAGCCGGTCTGTTTTCAGAGACTCGGGCTTAACTTATTCATGTTGCACAAACAGCCGTCATTTTACAATGCCCATTCAGCTGAAATCATGGAGTAGACATGAATTGTTTACTTTATATAAATAATTGGAAGTTACATTATCTCAATGAAATGACAGATTTCAAAGATGGGTCGTCCATGTGATTGGGACTAAGGGCCACATGTATGTACCATTTTTAAGGTTGCAAACGGCCCGATTTGCAGACCGAAAAATGTTTTTTCCTACGTACCAATCCCTATTCCGTGATTCGGTAACGTACTTCCAAATCGCAAAATGGGTTAGCGATTCGGTATTAGGAAGCGGCGTGTTAAGGGCACCATATTTTATCTGGTGGTAACGCATTGTCAAATTGGACGGGGTCCCTAAGGGACCCCTCCCCCTTTGTGAATGGTAGCAAAAACATTTTTAAGAGAAGGCAGCGGTCCCACAGACCACTGCCTACTCATAAAAAATTTAAAGAAAACTTTTAATTTTGTTTTTTTAAACGCATCCCATTTTCCTGTCTGGAAAACGGGCTGCATTTAAAAAAAAATGTTGCTTTATTTCAAAATCATCACTAGTAAAAAGGTGAATGTTTTTTTTTAATTTCAGATTTTTTATTGCAAACATATGTTGGCCATGTTTAGGCAGCAGCATGTTTTTCCATTTTCCTTTTGTGGCATATGCTTGCAATAAAAAATGTAACAATTGCCCAGGCTCCATCTTTGGGTTTGCCAATGTTTGTTGGTATTGTCATGGTCACAAGTTGTATTTTCCCCCATCTCTTTATTCTAGTCATTTATGCACGGCAATCAACACCTTCTGCCTTGACCGTCCCTTTCCCTTTCTGCACACCTTTGGAGCCATGCTGTGGCTAAGGTTGCAAATTGTGTGTTTTGTCTCTGGGCCCCTGCCCCCAATCTCTCTGTCCTTGGCAAACCCACATATTTCTCATATGCTGTCCCTAGAGAAGCCACCTCACCAGGTTTTTACTGGCCCAGCTGGTATTTTCTTGCCAAGACAGGGAAAAACACAAAATCAGGAAAATGGTCAAAACCCAGTAGCTTTAGCAGTTTGAAAACTAAACATGAAGCAGCCAATACGCAGGCTTCTAGATCTGCTTAAACTATCCCTTCATTTTTTAAGTTGGCTTCTTCTGGTTCATCCAGAAATGTAAAACATGTACAAATAGTCTGTATTTGTCTCTGATGAAGGGGGAATCCATAGCCGCCCTGTCTTTCCATTACAATATGACCATCCTGGTGTGACATGGAGCACATTTCTATGTCTAACATTAGCCAAGACTTTTTTAATTTTACTAAAAGTATACGTATAATATGCTTACTTATAAAGGTTTTCAGCCAGCCCTCTTCATCCGTTGGTCTGTTATTGTGTCATTCACATTTTCCACCCACTACATCATGCAGCATGGGAAGTGGGTCAGCCCACTTCAGCCATTGGCTGTAATCATTATGATTGACAGCCCTGTGCCTTTTTACCAGGAGCACATTCACAAATAAATTAGTTATTTTCAGTGCCAGGGACTACTATGACAATATGTGCTTTTTGAGAGCAAAAAAATATTTATAAGCCAATTTTCTTTTTTAGATTGAAAAGGGCACATCATTCTCCCCAACAATAAAGTTTTGCAAAAACCAAGACAAAGAAAACAACCATTGACTAAGTCAAATGGCAGGCAGACAATGACAGACCAATTGGCTTTGTCAATGCTTGTTTTTCTGTCCACACTGTTTCCCAGCCCCTCCTCATCTCTTCTGTGCCATCTAAACACCCCATAGACTGTTTTAGGTCTCAGCTAGCGTAGGCTGCGCACATGCGCAGTCTCGCTGGCGAGATTTAACGTTTTGAGGTATTTTCAGTAAAGGGCTTTAAGCCCCGCCCCTCTTTTCCATTGGCTGGCGTCACCGTTTATGGTAAACGGTGGCCAGCCATTGGAACAGAGCTGTTCATGACGTATTTGCTTGGCTTTTTGAGCCGTCCCATTAGGACGGGCTCGTCTGCCTGCCGTGCGTTGCGAAAGGTTTCTTATCTTTATGGGGCCAAACACATGGCCCCATAAAGATAAGAAACCTTTTAGCAGGCGAGGCCGTCCAAGTGGGACGGCCGAAAAAGCCAAACGAAAACGTCATGGCGAGCGCTTGTTTATTTATTTGCTTTACATTCTGGGACACGCAATTCTGGTTAACACTTTACGCATGTGGAACTACAAGTACCTGAATATATAGAACACTGCAAGAATCCAAGTAATGTACTTAACGGCTTGCATGGCCGACCTTGAAGCTGAGGAACCAAGATCGAGTATGGCGGGAGGCTCAAGCATCCTGTGATTCTGTGCAAATAACTTGATCACCCCGTGTCTAAAAGCATTTTATTTAAATTTAATGTGTCCGTGTGCAGTGTAACTGGTACTCATCTAAAGCGGGTCGAGTTTGCGCTATTTAAAACTGCACAAAAAAGCCCGCTACTCACGCATGTACTTAGGAAACGTGAGCGTTCTGGAGCCTATGACACTGCAAGGCAGTTGCTCCGATTTAGGCAGCATCTATCTTGTTTTTGGGAATCGCAGTTTGTCGTAGTTGTGACTCCAAGGGTACCAGTATGCACAACACATTTTACTACAAAGCTAGGACTGGCTTTAAGTGGGTCGTCTTGCCAGCTCAGCTGTATCCTGAGTGGGTCTCATTTGTGTGGTTGTTGCAAGAAGCTTAGGAAGCGGTGAGGGGCCCTGTGGAGAGGGTCACGTGCTGAGTTCCATTTTTGTGGTGAGGCAATGACCACACATCCGCGTGCAGTCTCTGTAGACTGCGACGGAGACTCCAGAGGTTTGCCGCTGTCTCAGCACATTGTGCAACTCCCTGTTGGATGCTTGCGCCGTTCGGGGTACGCCTACTGCGTGACGGGAGCGCGGGCCGAACTGCGAGTCATGTGACCGAGACCAGGAACTGGGAGCAGAGACACTGCTGCAGAGACAGATAAAAACAATATCAGTCAGGGCGGGATGCAGGAGGGACCAGAGCACACAAAAGAAAGTGAGGGGCTGCAGGGGCAGAGGTATCCAGGACGGTAGGATGAACGAGACGAAACGACTGGATTGAAAGACCTCCCGAATCAGGTAAGTCCCTAGTTCCCAGAGAGAAGTCTGTGACCCCTGCCCTGTGTCATCTACAGTGCAGTTTATAGGTGTAATTAGAGAGGAGATAGACGTCCACCCAGGACACTCTGGGGTAGTAACTCCGCTGATTCTGACGCGGAGGTGTATGGGCAGAGCCTAGGGTAAGTAAGGGCCGTGCCCTAAGATACTAGAGGTGGGATGAGGCAGGCAGGGGTCAGTGGCAGGTGGTTGGTGCTTAGCGAAGTGCCCTGTGATCAGTGAGGGTGTCTGAGCACTGTGCCCTTTGAATGTCTGATAACTGAGGGGAGGCCTCAGTATCGGGGCGCTGTATTAGTACATGAGGAGATAAGGGAAGATTGTCTCTGTGCTCACTGAGGGTGACCAGGGGGTCGGGGTCGGTCTCGCGGCAGTGCCCTATGATGTCTAAAGGCTATAAACCGTGCTTGCAATAGAAATGCGCAAGTACCACTATCTTGGAGCACCCGTTTGCCACTGAGTATAACAGACACTCTCCCATGAACCCCCTTGTGAGAAGACTCTTTTACATGATAAAAATGCAGGCCCTCAGTACCTGAGAGGACCGGCTCATTTAAAGCACTATAGGTATGCGTGTTTTCAGGGTACTGTGGTACATGGTACCGGGGTGAGATGCAGAGCATCATACTCTGTCCGTTTGATGTGAGGAGTTTGGAGACCCTATTATTCTTCTGGGGAGGGGTAACGTTTTTTTGAGGGTTCTTCACTCTAAAGTACTTGGGCGACGGCTGGCTGTGCGAGAACTCGGTGCTCTGTTGATACCTTGAAGGCTCTAGGCTTTTGGTCAATAAGGTACCCTATTATTCCTGTGTGCATCGTGCTCTGCGGTGTGGAGTACGGAGTACGAAGGGGGGCACAGGTGAAGTAAGAGTTGCAGAGATCCGCAGGGAGAGGCAGGTGACTCCAGCCTCTGCTGAGCCCTCATAAACATCCCCAGGCCCCTGTGGGTCAGAGAGACTGCTGGTGACTCGAGACAGTCAGGTGTTGACCAGCTGACAGAGTCAGCCAGAGGCCGCTGCTGGAGTCAGGCAGGTATGTAGGCCCTGCGGGCTGTCGAGGCAGACATGTTGGAACTGACCCTCGTGCCGCATCACGTGACGCCCCCAGAGCTTCCCGTTCTTCTATTGTGCCCTGTAGTTAGTGTGCATTATGTATGTGTGTCAAGAAGTCGCATTCCGCAATAAAGGGCATGAAGGCCGAGGCGAGGAGAGGCGCTGATGAGCAGCTCTCTAGTAAATCATGTTTCGGTTTCACTGTCACGAGAAGAGAGGAATGTTATAGATTACATATTTTTTTTAAGTAATAGGCCTGGCCTTGGCAAGCTGGTGCAACGGTTATTTTTGTCGTGAGCACATGCTATAAAGATAACAACTTTGCCACCTAAACTGTGGCAGCATGTATATGTAATTGCAATATTCAGTTAAAAAATGACCATTGTGTGTAGTTTTAATAAAACGGCACTGATGCTTTTTGGCAATCTGGTGGACTTGGAAAAGCGAAACTCTTTTTATGAGTTTAATGCAGGCCAGGCCGAGCAAGCAGCATGCCACGGCACCCAGGCGTGCCAGCCTTCAAACCGTTGAAGGCGGGGAGGGTCATTGCCAAAGACTGATGGACAGTGGAAATGGATGGAACATGTGCCACCAGCGAAGGAAGGCACCGACTCCCACCTCTTGCAAACCATGAAATAAAGCGCTTTCAGACGCATCTTTCAGCCAAGCGCGGGGTTTATCCTCAGTGCGTGGGTGGCTGATAAACTGACACATTGTGCGGTTCCCTTTCCACCTTTAATGCGTCAGCATCGCGCAGAAGAACCGCTCCGTGTGACATTAATGCCCTGTGTTTAGGATGTGTTCACGTTGGTACATACGCGTCATTTAAATATCTCTTTCGGGAGCATGTATCTTTAACCAAAAAGGACATAAAAATTAAGTTTCATTCGCGGTATGGTGTTTTATAAACTAATCTCTCCCAATATCCTGCCAACAAACCACGAGAGAGAGGCGCATATCTGCACCTGCCCCAGTAATCCTGGGTATGATGTGCAGGATTCTGCACCCTCCTCTCCATGTCGCGTCTCACATAAGTGCAGCAGTATTTTACGGCAAGGATACGATCACGCTGGTATCCGTGGAGCAGGCAGGTATCCGTGGAGCAGGCAGGTATCCGTGGAGCAGGCAGGTATCCGTGGAGCAGGCAGGTATCCGTGGAGCAGGCTGGTATCCGTGGAGCAGGCTGGTATCCGTGGAGCAGGCAGGCATCCGTGGGTATCCGTGGAGCAGGCAGGTATCCGTGGAGCAGGCAGGTATCCGTGGAGCAGGCTGGTATCCGTGGAGCAGGCAGGTATCCGTGGAGCAGGCAGGTATCCGTGGAGCAGGCAGCGTCAAGCATTACAAGCCCTCGGCGAGGGTTGTGGGCCGAGCTTCAGTATCTCGTTAACGTTTCTTAACAAACCCCGAAGCACCCCGCACAATAACAAGCCCCGAACCAACAACTTCCTTCTCTTACCACCTCTTCTGGGCGCAAAGTGAATGTATCTATTCGAGTCACACGTGCATGAGGGGTCCCTCTGTTATCGTGATGGGGTGGTCTCCTGCTTCCCACAATCCCTTACCGCCTGCCCTCATACCCCTGGACCCAGGTATCTTGATTTCTAAACAATGAATCCTCTTCCGGCCAACTCCAGTCTTTGACTTTTAACTCCTTCCTTCGCATGTGCACTCTACAGAGAGCTACCCTCGCACCATGCCTTCCTCTCCTTCCCCTTTGCCAACCAGAAGCCTGTGATTGGCTATTCACAACCCACAACCCCCCATACTGTGAGATGCTGACATTTTGAGGAAGACTCCTCCATCATTCCTTCCTCTTTTCCTCTCTGGGGCCTTTCCACCCCCCCCCCTTCAATCCCCACAATTGTATGGAAAAATGCGGGTGGCATAACGTGCTTTATAAATAATCCCTGTATTACATCTTTGCTGTGATTGTTGGACATCTTTGAGAGATGTTGATCTGTCATTGTTAAACATGTACCAAGGCCCTTATAATTGGCAAAGGGATGCCCTTCGGTGCGACAACTCCCCCCTCAAAGTACTGTTGCTCACAGACACAGATACAAAACATGATACAATCAAATCAGTTTTTATTAATTTAGACCTCATCAGAGATCAACAATATAAAACATTCAGGATCAATACAAAATTAAATATGACAAACTTAATACATAGCATCTATTAATACAGTAGTAGAAAAGCTGTAAAACATTTATACAGTTTATAGCATACAAATTCATCAAGGGGTGCTCTCGTTAGACATCTCAAATCACTCATCCTAGATATGCTATATTTAAAACGTATATGTTTTATAAAGTGGTTCCGAGCTTCCACGAAGACTTCCCTGGGGCAGACATAAAACATGCCCAACATCTTGGACACCTCCCCTACAGAGGTCACAAGATCCAGACGTGTCGCTCGCGTCACTCCAGTGTTTGGTGTAGATTTTTTATGGTAAGGCCCCTAAACGTAAAATGATAATACAGCATCTAACACTGTGATCCAATGTTTATCTCAGCTATCTTTAATGAATTTTATATTCTAGTTTATTAGCGAAAAGCCTATAATTTACTAACTGGAAACAGTGTGCAATGTCAAGATCATAACTCAGTCAAGGTGTAATTTAAAAAAAAAAAACTTTAAAAGTGCTAGTGACCAGGACTGCAGTAGGGTGATAGAGCATTGAAAATGCTCTAAGGCAGTCGCAAGAATTTCATTAACAATGTACTGGCTCGTTCCAGCCTTAAAAGGTTCGCTCCTTAAGAGAACACTCTGAGAGCTTTCTGCTGCATGCTGTACAATATCATTAGCAAAGCAAATGGCTTTAACTTAATCAAAGGCAAGACCTATTGCATTTTCAATGCTTGTTGGCCCTTGCAACCAAGTCTTCTGTGTTTCCTCTCAGGGGTGAAATGCAAGACTCTGAAGCCCCTAAGGAGGCGTAAGTAGGGGGCCAAGCCTTCAGCCCCCCCCTTCATGGGGGGCCCGTTTAACCCAAAGCAAATGAACATCTGTGAAGTTTGGGAGACTCAAGGCCCCTTCTTCACATTCTGCAGGATGCCCATTATTTTGCATTACGCCACTGTAATTCCTTATGTCACTTTTTATGCCTGCCCTGGTTTCTGTTTCTTTGTTACACCCGCCCACCTCCTCACCCTCTCGCCCCTGCAAGCAAGTCACGGGCAGCAGGCGGAGTTATTCAGATTATCTCAGTACAACCTTTTTTAGGTCTCGCCTGACCCAGCGCATGCGCTGGTCTGGCAAGACTTATTGAGAGAGCTCCAAAAAGTGCTACCAGGCCAGCCTAGAACTACAGTGCATATGCGCGGGCGCGCGCGCCGCTTTTACCGCGATTACTTTCACTTTCGCAGCCGCTTTGATGTTTGATAGCGATCACTTTCGCGGCCGCAGGGCCGCTTGGCATAGCCAATAGGTCTCGCTTTTGGGACCTTATAAGTATTTAGTTATGCAACTGTTGCATGGCTAAACACTTATAAGGTCCCAAAGGCGAGACCTATTGGCTATGCCAATGCTTGTTGAGTTGATGGTTCTAGGAAAAGTGTCTTTTAAAACCCTGCTGCCAGCGCTTCTACTGATTCTAAGGTTCTATCCGCCTCAGAGGCACAGCTTTAAATGGGAATAAACAAGTGCAGGTAGATGAGCTAGAGGTGTGGTGAGTGGGCGGGGCAAGGGGCGGGGCTAAGGGAAGACATGATGACACTTAATGACTTCTATACCAGTTGCAGCACACACCACAACACATGAGAAATGCGTTTATATAAACAAAGCAGGTGAACTCGTTA
Source organism: Triturus cristatus (assembly GCF_964204655.1). Taxonomy (NCBI): domain Eukaryota; kingdom Metazoa; phylum Chordata; class Amphibia; order Caudata; family Salamandridae; genus Triturus; species Triturus cristatus. The sequence continues at coordinate 1,208,334,039 of NC_140584.1, read as the reverse complement.
CACAAAATGAAAGACAAATGCATTGGTATGTTAACATTTCCTTGTTTTTGTAATATTTGTAGCTTCAGTCCTGTTATTAGTTATTGTTGTTTGGCACAATACTATATATTCCCGCGCGTGCATGCACACAGACAGAAACAAGCAGACATGCACAGACAAAGCATTCTACACACTTCCTTAAAAACACCTCCTGAGAGTGTCTGGATTCTCTCCGTCTTTCTCTCACTTTTCTTTCACACAAACACAGGCACACGTAAAACACAGGCACACACAAGCAGGCAAAGACACAGACACCAGTAGACACCCACACAAAAACTCAGGTGGATTTAAGCCATTTTAAACTCCTTACCTCCCATGGCTTTCTTAATTGCCGCTGTCACCAGGCTGCCTCCATGCTTGCGTTTGCACAAATGCACACGATAGTTTGAATGTGGTTGACAGCACGGGCCTGAATGGACCCTGCTCTATCGAACACAGCGTGATGGTGAACAGTGCACATTATGCAAATGAGCCCATGCTAAATAGTTAAGCGGGGGCTCCGTTCAGGGCTACAGAAGTGCCTTGGCTGTCAGACCACTCTGACAGCCTCGTGCTCACCAGCGCTAGCAGTCAATGAGCCTACCTTTCATGACCGGTACACTCCTCGGCAGCAGTCAATGAGCCTACCTTTCATGATCAGTACACTCCTCAGCAGCAGTCAATGAGCCTACCTTTCATGACCGGTAGACTACTTAGCAGCAGTCAATGAGCCTACCTTTCATGACTGGTACACTCCTCAGCAGCAGTCAATGAGCCTACCTTTCATGACCGGTACACTCCTCAGCAGCAGTCAATGAGCCTACCTTTCATGACCGGTACACTCCTCAGCAGCAGTCAATGAGCCTACCTTTCATGATCGGTACACTCCTCAGCAGCAGTCAATGAGCCTGCCTTTCATGATCAGTACACTCCTCAGCAGCAGTCAATGAGCCTACCTTTCATGATCGGTACACTCCTCAGCAGCAGTCAATGAGCCTGCCTTTCATGATCGGTACACTCCTCAGCAGCAGTCAATGAGCCTACCTTTCATGACTGGTACACTCCTCAGCAGCAGTCAATGAGCCTGCCTTTCATGATCAGTACACTCCTCAGCAGCAGTCAATGAGCCTACCTTTCATGATCGGTACACTCCTCAGCAGCAGTCAATGAGCCTGCCTTTCATGATCGGTACACTCCTCAGCAGCAGTCAATGAGCCTACCTTTCATGACTGGTACACTCCTCAGCAGCAGTCACCCGGATTTTCCAATCCCTCTTTTTCGTTAGGGTCCTTTCTGTTCCTTCAGTCAACAGAGAATGGGGTTTTTTATGCCTAAACCTCCCTGTAGAAAAAGGCCTTTTAAAACTAATTTAATGTAAAACATGTACAAATACCCTATACTTGTCTCTGATGAAGGGGCTTTAAGTGCAACAACACTTGAAAACCAGAGTTCATCTAATGCATCTTTAATCTACATATACTTACTTCCTTTATACATCTATAAACCTTCCATGTACTTGAATCTATATATGTATTACTTTTTTCCAAAAAAGCATAATAAATACACTACCCTATTCCTCACTCTATACCGCTATCAATATGTCTAATCTACATGTACTTACTTCCTTTATGCATCTATATACTTTCCATGTACTTATGGATCTATATATTTATTACTTTCTTCTAATTCAGCATATCCAATGCACTTCCCTATTTCGCACCCTATCCCTCATTAAATATATCTTCTACCTCAACTCTCTGACTCATCTCAAACCTCTTTCTACTACTATTTCCAATGCACTGCCCTATTTCTCACCCTATACCTCTATCAGTATATCCTGTACCTCCACTCTCTCATTCATCCCAAACCCCATACCACTACTATGATCCCCCCAATAACCGTTCCTAGACTCTCCCCTACTCTACCCCTCCGTGCATCATCTGACTTTTTTTTTTACTATACCGATCACCCAAAACAAGCCTTTCTAAACTCTTCCGTCCGACTCTTCCCCTCCACATCCCTTTTTACTCATCCCAAGCCTCCCCCTACTGCTATGACCTCCAAAACAAACAACAACAAAAAATCCTACCCTCTTCTATCCCGCCACCATCCTTTTCAATCAAAATAGCAGACTAACATGTGCAGTTCTCAAATTTCATATACTAATTCACCACTAATCCTTTATGGGTTCCAGAGCAGCCTGCTACTCGCCGAAAAAGCGCTTCAACATCTCATCAGGGGTAACCAGCGCTATATAAATACAAAGCTTTTCCCATCTTCTATCCCTCCGCTACCCTTTTCTATCCAAATACCTGAATAACATATCCACCACTCAAATTACTTTCATATTTCACTGAACTAATTAAACACTAATCCTTTATGGGTTCCAGAGTAGCATGCTACTCGCCAAAAAAGCGCTTCAACCCCCCATCAGGGGTAACAAGCGCTACATAAGAGCAAACCTTTTTCCCTCTTCTATCCCTCCTCTATCCTTCTCAATCCAAATAACTGACTAATATCCACCACTCAAATTACTTTCATATTTCACTATACTAATTCACCACTAATCCTTTATGGATTCCGGAGTAGCGTGCTACTCACCGAAAAAGCATTTCAACACCCTATCAGGGGTAACAAGCGCTATATAAATGCAAACCTTTTCCCTTCTTCTATCCCTCAGCTATCCTTCTGAATCCAAATAACTGACTAACCTATCCTCGACTCAAATTACTTTCATATTTCACTATACTAATTCAACACTAATCCTTTATGGGTTCCAGAGTAGCGTGCTACTCACCGAAAAAGCAATTTGATGCGTGAGGGATAGTAAGCGCTATATAAATGCAATTACAATACAATACAATAGCTGCCCTGTCTTTCCTATACAGTACGACCATCATGATGTGACATGGATCATGTTTCTGGATCTGATGTTGGCCAAGACCTTTTGATTTTACTAAAACTATATGTATTATATGCCTACTTAAAAGGGTTTTCAGCCAGCCCTCTTCATCCATTGGTCTGCTATTGTGTCATTCACATTTTCCACCTTCTACATCATACAGCATGGGCAGTGGGTCAGCCCACTAAAGCCATTACAGCTTATTACATTCCTCTACATGGCTACCAAAATTACGGCTTACTTCACTTCATGTACATCTGTATGGATTTTTAAATCATTAAAGTTGTCATAGCCTCCCATGTGCAAAGAGACCTCATATTATTCACTAGTCCTAGCGGCTGGACACTTTACCGAATTTGTTTGTGTGCCATATGATTATTTTGGCATTCACACCATTCCTGTAATGATAGCACCCCATCATATTACAGCGCGCTGACTGGTGGCTCTGTTAATCTTATGCCCACCATCCAAAATACCCATTATTCCAGTTGTGCATCCTCGTGCTACCTCCTTTCAAGTATCAGGATACGTATTCCATCCTCACCTCAACTTGTTTCAAGAAACCCCTCAACCATTCCCAGCGGTGTTTAAACACTCCCACCTCCTCCTGTATGAGTCATGATTAGGGTCTCTATTACAGGCAGGGTTTAGAGTTGAACGCCGCCTTCTTTAACTTTTTCTGCCTTCAAAAAATGATATAGAAATAGCCCGACTACACAAGGATTTCTCTCTATTTTATCCCCGTGACGGATAGTGTCAATATGCTAAAGTCTTTCTCGTGTTTGCACACAAACTTCCTGATCACATTAGGCTGTATAAATGTCCTGCACCCTTTCCAGAAATAGCGATTCGCCTAATTCCTATGCCAAGAGAATCTGAATTTCATTAAAGACACGGAAGCTAACATTATGCATTAATCTTTTAATGCCAACTCCACGCAGCCACATTGAAGTATTACATCACAGTAAAGATTATTCTAGAACAGAATACAGCTACACCATAATAGGCATGCACACAGTACAATCTGCCTCTTTGAAATGTGGGATAAACTTCTCCATCATGTATAATGAAAGGATTCAAAACGATATGGTAAAACAGGAAAACGGGAGGTTCCCAGAGAGCGAAGAAGTTGCGTTGCAGGACCTTGAAAGCCAGGTGCCCAGTTCGTGGCAATGTAGGTCGAAAGATCCGGACTACAGAGAATTGTCCAAAAATAAAGATAAATATTAGAACATCCTCTACAGACATAAGTGTAAGAGGTATCGCAATAAAGGTATTAAACAATGCATTTAACATAACTTGAAATCTTATTAAAGCATTACATAGCATTAACTTCCTTTGGATTTGTAATCATACTTCCCTTTTTTGTTTTTTAAACTCTTTAACCATCACTGGGATGGGAGGGTGGGATAATGTTAGCCTCCGTATCTTTAATGAAATTCAGATTCTCTTAGCATAGTAATTGGGACGATCGCTATTTCATTACAAGATCGGAGGCTACCATTATGCATGTTGGTAGCTCTGCAGAACTACATTTGACATGTGTTCTATTGGCTTACAGTAATGCTGGACAAATGTAGAGGAGTTTGGTCAATCGGCGACTCTGAGGATGTCTTCTAGTCTGCCACCTTTCCAGAAGGATTGACTAGCCATAACGCCCCTCACAAAATGTGCTTGAAATCTATTACAGTCAACACCTGATAGCTGCAAAGTTCCTTTAACCCATCGAGCTGACATTGCGCAAGTCACTTCTCTAAAAGGTTTAACAAAAGAAATAAGGAGCTGATTAATACCGTCTGAGCAATATTCATTCATTCTATAGTCGTATTCTTTCACACAGTCTACCACACACAATCTTTTGCATGAGTAAAAATTGTGATAAAACTGATTCAGACATTGTTTTAGTTCTTCTAACAATCTCGAACTTCACTCCAAAGGCATTATAAACTCTGTTGCTTACTTCTAAAGCTTGAACATCCGACACGTGTCAACAGGAAATCAGGCACAGTAAGGAGACTAACTTCATGGAATCCGTTTTTTGCTTAGAAATCTATTACTTGGCCAAGTGTAAAGCCCATTTTTTCCATATTCCGTTGTGTCTCTTGTTGGTCCCTGGAGCCTAGGACTCTTTGAGGAGTTCCTCAGTTCTTCCCAAAAGTCCTGACATCTCTTTAGCTCTCCTGATACCTTCCAGGCAAGGAGGTTCAAAGTTCCACTCAGGATCAGATGGTGTTCCTCTCATCTATGTTTCTTAAGAGCCCTTCTTCTGTGGGAAGAAGAAAGGGTATGTCGTAAGCAATTTCCAAAATTGTTGGAAACCATGCCTGAGACTGCAAAAAGGGAGTAATTTAGACCAGGGAGCATACCTCCTGTCTGACTTTCTGAAGAACTCTCTGGATCATCACGAAAGGGGGAAATGCGTAAGCCTGAATTCCTTTCCAGGGTTGCAGGAAGGGATTCACCGCTAAAGCACCAGCGTTTTGTATCCAGCTGAAATATCTCTTCAGCTGGAAGGAGAGTCTGCTTGCAATCAAATCCAATCTTAGTACACCCCATAGGAGGCACAGTGTAGTGTTTTGCTCGTATTCCAGAAAGTGGCAGTTTGGTTTCACTTGTCACATGAAGCCGCCGGCGGTATTGGTTTTTCTCGACTCAAATGAAGAATTTGTCCTACACTCCATTGTCAGCCATTTACTTCATGTGTCGACGAGTTGGACTGGTATACCCCTGGGCAAAGAACACGTCGTGCAAGCACAGTCCGGACTATGGGCACTTAGTCCTATCTATTGGATGTCCGATCATCGCAGCAGATCCGCTGTTCCTGTTGGTCCTGGCGCAGGTCTAGAGTACCTGTTTGTTCCTGTGTGCCATGGAGAGTGTCTGCGTCTCTCCGAGCACTGTCTTCCTTCGCGGTGTACAGCTGTAAAGCACGGCACAGTGTGATGCACAGCAGGATCATTCAAGTCTTTTCCTGATCCCCACTGCGACAAAGAGTAGGCGATGGTTTGGTGCTGTGCAGAGGCTGCAGCAGTTAATACTGAGTCGCAGCATTGTGATCGGCACTCTCACTGACTGGCGGAATCTTCACAAAGTACTGCGGGAGTTGGAGCGGACATTGTAGCCCAGGTAAGGGCGTCTGGGCATGCGTCTAGGACACGTGACTTATCAAACAACCGCAATTGCCAGCAAAGACAAAGAAAAGTACATGGGAGCCATTTTGACTCTTTGGGAAAGATACTGAAACACATTATCCTCAAGGATAGTGCCTATCACCCTTAGAAACAAAGGGAAAAACTGGCGTCCATCTTAAGCAATTGATAGATTTAAAATAATTGCATTGAAGTACTTCTATCTTTAAATTCTATGCTTCAGGCAATTTCAAGTTTATGTGGCTTTATATTTCAAGTGGTTTCCAATGGAGTCTCATAACTTTATTTTCACACAAATGCAAGTTTGTTTCTACATATAGTAAGATACTTTTGTTTGTTATTTTTTCTATTCAAGTAACTTAATCTTTGCATTTGTGTTAGTTCTACTTTACAGTGTGTTGTGCATAAAAAATATATGATGCAGTCTGTAAATCCTCCACCACCTTTTTTAGAGACACCTGGAGATCCATCTATTAAATGGAGGCAGTGGCATGATGGAAACCTACCTGGGGCAATTGGAGCTTCACGATTTAGACCCAAGAGAAAAAATATCTACTCTTACATTCTTTGGGTTTTTAGGGCAGATTCATGTTTAAACATCTTCCTGATGTTCAAGTTGAGGGGGAGATTGATCTAGATGTTTATGAAGAAGCCATGAAGAAGCTTGTTCAAAGGTTTGATGTCGCACCCAGTCTAGTAGTTTTGAGACACAAGTTTTTCAAAAGAGAGCAAAAATCAACAGAGGACGTTGATACATACATCTCTTCTCTGTGCAAGTATGCAGCAGAATGTCAATTCAAGAACTTTGCAGAGCAACTAATTAATGATCAGTTAATCTGCCACTGCACCGACAAGTCCATCACACAGAAGTTACTTTCTTTAGGTAACCCTTCTCTAACTGAAACCATCAGGATTGCCAAGAGCATTGAGACTCAATTATATCTGAAAGAGAACTTGAAGACAAAAACAATGTACAAGTTAGTACCGTACTCTCTAAAGTTGACAAAGCGTCTTCTTCCGAACTTTCATCACCAGGCAACACTATGCAGCAGAACAGTTTTTTTAAACAAACTAACATGTGTGTTAGGTGTGGTTATCCACCCCACCAAAAGGGGGTTCAGGGTTGCCCGGCTAAAAATGCACAATGGAGACTGTGTGGGAAATCTGGGGACTTGGAAAGGTGTGTCAAAGTGCCAGACGCAAAGGAATGAGAGTATCAGCTGTGGGTGATGAATGTGAAATTGAAATTGAGAATTTAGTGAATGAAGTCCACGATATGGTCGTGGTGGTTGGAGATGACAACCTGTTCAGTGCTGAGCAAGAAGCGTGCATTGACCCATATGTTCAATTTCAGGTAGGAGATAGACAACTTTACCTTTTGGTAGATTCAGGGGCCAGGATCACCATGATCACACAAGAGCTTTTCCCCAAAAATTGGCCTGGGCAAATATTGTTCCCACCTGACAGATCTCCGATTTCCTATGAGGGCAGAAAGATCGATCTCCAGGATTTCTTTGAAGATACCATGATTTTGAAGGGAAACACATTTGTGGTAAAATGGTTGTTGCGGTTAAAGGATTTAACCTCTTGGGTTGGTTCCACCAAGAACTCTTCGGGATGATTTTATGTCCTGGTACAAAAGAAAAGGTCTCTGTGATTCGAGATTCAAACGATATCGAGCATTTGTTGAAACAGGTTCCCACGGTTTTTTTAGGTGAGCTTGGGAAAATTGTGGGATTCCAACACAAGATAAACACTAAGCCCAATGCCATACCTATGAAACTTAAGCTGATGGGTGTTCCTTTCAGCGTACGCAATGATTTTGAAAAGGAGTTGGAAGGTTTACCAATGAAAGGCATAATTGAACCCGTAGAATCCTCTATGTGGCTTTCTCCCCTGGTTGTTGCCAAGAAAAAGAATGGCGAGTTGAGGGTCTGTGTTGATCTCAGATCCCTCAACAAAAAAATATGGTAGATTCGCATCCCCTGCCCAGGATTAGTGAAATGCTGTCTACTATCTCTGGTGCCAAGTTTTTCACGAAACTTGATTTAGCCTCTGCCTATCATCAGATTGAATTGGCCCAGGAGTCACGGCATCTTACGGCATTTGTTTCCCCTTTAGGGACATTCCAGTACTGCCGCATGCCATTTGGCTTGGCATCTGCGGCTTCTGTTTTCAGAAACTTATGTTTGAATTGTTAAAGAGAATCTTAAATGTTTCAGTTTCCCAGGTTGATGAATTGATTCATGCAATTCTCGCTCTTAACATGATCTGATCTTGAAACAAGTTCTATTGGCTTTTGCTGGAGTGGTACTCAAGAGGGTAAATTGTCAATTCATGAAATCCTCTTTGGAATATCTTGGCAACGTTGCATCAGAGAAGGGAATACGTCAAAAGCCTGGGTTAGTCTAGGCCATCTTGAAAGCCCCTTCCCCCGTGGATAAAGCAGGGGTGAGATCCTTGTTGGGTCTCTGTGAGTTTTATTCACTGTTCATACCGGTCAAGAGTTGTGTGGTTTGTGCCACTTCTGATAAATCTTTTCAGATCCTAACTTTGAAGTCTGTTGACTGGACCTTGGAAGAAACTAGGCATTGATTTGGTGAGTCCATCTAATGTTTTGTAACACAATTCTTGCTTTGCATTAGTCCTTATGGACTACTGTTCTAAATGGCCTTTTGTGAAATTTATTGGTGAACCTGATTCCAAAGCTGTGATTGCCTTCCTCAAAGACATTTTCTTGAGTGATGGTCTACCTGAGGAAATCATCTCTGACAATGATGTCCAATTTGTCTCTGGTGAGGTGGAGAAATTTCTGAGGTAGAATTCCATTTGGCATCTTAAGAGTTCACTTTACCAACCACAAACCAATGACCTGGTGGAAAGCTTCAACAGGGTTCTCAGAGAGTGTGTGAAGTGGGTATTAGCTAATAAATGTGATGTTTAAATTACAGTTCAATCCATGATGTGGTTTCATAGAACCACTGCGCATTCCTCCACTGGATTTCCCCCTTTTGAGCCTCTGAAAGGGAGGAAGCCTGCAACGCTGTTTAGGCCTGCTTGGATCCCTGGCCGAGAGCTCCTTTTTGGCTTAAATCCCCATTCTTCCACCCCTTCCTGAACCCTTTTTTTAGTCACGGGGTCCTGCTCAGATTGCTGGCATGGTCTCTCCAGTCTCCTCATCTTGGACTTGAGATCTTCTTATTAATGCAGGAGCATTTTTCAGATCGGTGGAGCCCGAGCAACATGGCTGATGTCCAGTGGAGCTGCATCGACAGCTATAGGGGAGATCGGCTCTGGCGTTCCGCCAGGGCCATTCACCTTCCCAGCCAGACATCTGGCATATTTCTCTGTGTCTCTCTGCTACAGTCACCTTCCCTCCTTTCAGCTTCCTGACAAATCAGTGGTCAAAACAGATCTAATCGCGGCGGGGCCGATGCCTGGTGGTGTTTCTCCCAGTCGGAGGGCTGTCGTAGAGCTGGGACGAGGTCACCTCTCTTGATGCTTGCCGGGCTTGACTGCTGCTGTTTTCACCTACAGCCTGCCCTCCAGCTTCACCCCCTCGTGGGATGACCAAGACTCGTTAGCCCTGTTTCCAGGTATGGGGGTATTGTGGAGGCGAGTTCCCCGGTACCACGGTGCTTTGCCCCCGGGCTTTTCTGTGCTATTTGAACCTGGGTGACGTGCCCTCCCGAATGGCATTGCTGCCTCCCTTTTCTCTGGGACCACTGCCTCTTCATCCAGGCAGATTTCCCTGGACCTTCGGCGTGTGGATACATGGCACTGCTTCTTCTGCAGCACAGAGCCTGTGCACTCGAACAGTCTGTTTGTGCCTGACATTATCCGACACTCCGCCCGCCCTCAGTGCTACGGATGCGTCCCCCACTCCGGCTCCACTCCGAATAACCAGCTACCTGGGGGCTTATTTTAGACTTTTGTCTTTTTGTGTCCCGCAATTTTTGGTGATAGTTTTAATGGTCACCCATCTTGTCGACACTGGTCCATTCCTCTTTCATGGATCCTCCATCTTGTTGACCTGGGTCCATTTTTCCTCTTTCCCGCTGGACTCCATCTTGACTATCTTCTAACATTACCCTTATCCACTTGACTGCTCCTCGTTCCTCGCCTGTTCTGACCTTTAACTTCTACCTACCCTTATGTCCCCTTCACTCCTCTCCCCTATTTCAGGCTCCGAGTCATGGATTCTTGAGATTCTTGTCCAAACATCGGTTTGTTTCTTTGCAACCTTATGTATAGCCCTCCCTTTTTTCTTTCCTTTCCCTCCTTACCCTTTTTGTTCCATTGGTCTTATTTTCACTGTTATCAAATTGCTCTTGTAAATGTATGTAATGGTAACCGATGTAACGCTGTAATACTGTTTTTGAACCTCTTGTAAAGCGCTCTGATACCTCCGGGGCTAGCCAGCGCTATATAAAACGTATCAAATTAAAAAATATATTAAAAAAATTGGATGAGTAAGTTCCTAAAAAAAGAACTGTCACATCAATGTCGCGATGAATTAATCCAACGTAGATTTGAATGTGCTCAGCACAAACAGAAAATGTACTATGATGCCAGGAAGAAGGTGAAAGTGTGTCCTTTTAGGGTTGATGAATCTGTACAGCTCAAAACACCCGGGATTGTGAAGAAAGGTGAGGCAAAGCTTTCTGACCCCTCTGTGATTGACAAGGTGTGTGGGAATGCTGTGAGGGTTCAAGGTCGTAATTGGAGGAACAAAGCCAAACTTATCAAAGTCCCTACTCATGCTGAGTCAATGAGTAGATATGTAACTATTGATAATTCAGTGAAAACTAGATTGGATCTGTACATTTGTCTATGTTTCCTAATGTGTCTCATGGGGGTTCTTCTGGTAATGTTGAAGACGAATTAGCTCCTGCGGAGTCTCTACGGAGGAGCCTCAGGGCTCCGAGTGTTCCCAGCTAAGGGGTTTTACTGTGTTTTGTTTCTGTTTTGTCTTTCTTTTCTTTTCCTATTTTTTTTCTCTCCCATTTCTTTCCCTTCTTGGCCCCATCTTTTTCTCTCACTATCCTTTTGTCATGACCTCAAGGTTTGCTACTTATCTAGAAAAAGACAACCTCAATGTTACAGTTTTCTTTTATTTTGGTTTTGTTAGTCATTCTGATTGTATTAGACAAATGTTTGTTCAAAAAGGGAAATCTTTATTGTTCTCTCTTGGAACACTGCTTTGCTCGTGTTCCAGAGAGTGGCGGTTGGGTTTCACTTGTCGCCTGAAGCTGCCGGGGGTACTGGTTTTCTTGACTCAAATAAAGAGTTTGTCCTACACTCCGTTGTCAGCCACTTACTTCACACAGTTTTCTGAAGACAGATACGTTCAGTTTCCAGTCGCTGTTGTCCCTTTGAACCTGGAATTCCAATCAGCCTAAACTTTGGCTTCCCCAGGTAAGTATTCTGCTTTGAGGGTGATCTTGTGTTCCAGACAGAACATCTAGGGTTTCATGGCCAGGTCAGATAGATCTGGGTGTGCTGATCAGACATTTAGTAGTGGAATACAGGAGATATTGGGCCCAATGCATCAAACAAAAATGGTCGCAAATGGGCAGATTCTCAGAATCTGCCCCGTTGCGACCTGTATTTTTGCATTTGGGATGTATCAACCCAAATGCAAAAATCGCAAATTACGATTGCATTTAAGGAATCGTAAATTGCGATGCCTTGATTGCAATGCAAGATGCCATTTTAAATATGGATTTCACAATTAGGGTCCGCTATTTACAGAAAAATTATACCAGATGGTAAATAGTGAAAACTTGCATTTTTCAAAGTTGCAGGTTACACACACACATTGCCCTTGGGGCACATATGTGTGCAACATGTGTGCACATATCAATTTCAGGGGTCCTTTTGGCACCCTTGCGAGTACCTATTGGGTACTGACAAATTGCGCATGCAATTTCCATTCATTCCTAAGGGGCTTTTAGGAATTAATGGGAAGCCATATCTTAATTGCGACTTGCAATTTGTGAGTCACAATTAAGGAATGTTTGGGAATCACTAATTTTTTGCGATTCCTAGATGCATAGGCTTTTGAGATTCCTTAATTGCGATTGCTTGATGCATGTGCCCCATTCTGACTAGGAGTAGTGCTAGTTTAGTTAGTAAACAATGGGTATTTTCTTTGTTCCTAGTTATAATATAAATTCACTAAAAAAACCATAGGTTTCAGGGATGTTAAAGTTAGAAATTAGCATTTAAAAAACCTTAGAAATTCACTGAAAAAAACATAGGTTTCATGGACGTTAAAGCTAGAAATTAGCATTTAAAAACCTTAAAAAATTAACTGAAAAAAACACAGGTTTCAGGGACGCTATAGGTAGTTGGACATTTCACTCGTACAAAACCAGGGAAATTCCGTCATTATAGTTAGTTCAGCTATAACTCGCGCCCCCGCAATGCACTGCTGATGACGTCACATATTACATCATTCATGACATGGTCAGTGACATCACTGTTGACATCTCAAATGACATCACCAATGACATCACTGATGACATCATACAGTGACTGTGTGTTTCTGTAAAGTTTAAATAAATATATGCCAAGGTGTATTGAAGAATGAGTGGGTGTATAAGTGTCTGAATGGATAATTTTAGTGGGTGCGTGACTGACTGTATAAGTGAGTGATTAAATGTGTCTTACTGAATGCATGGGTTAGTGACTAAACTGTGTGAATGTCTGTATCATTCTGTCAGTTAGTGTATAAGCGGCCGCATGGGTTGGTGAGTAGCTAGATGAGTGTCTATATGGGTTATTGGTTGGTTGTCTGAGTATCTGTATTTGTGCCTGAGTGTCTCTGTGGGTGGGTGGGGGGGTGTGACTCTGTGCATAGATGTGTGAGTGGGTAATTCACTGGGTGTAGGGGTTCAAGAGTGTATCTGTGAAGGGCTGTATGGGTGGGTGAGTGTGTGTATGGGTGTGTTGGTGAGTGAATGGATGTCTCAGGGGTACATGTGTGAATAACTACATATATAAAAGGCAGTATATGTGAGTGTTGGAGTATATAAATGATTATATGTGAGAGTGAGTGATTGTGAGAGTGGCTGTATGGATGAGTGTGTGCTTGTATCAGTGATTGTATAAGAGAGTAAGTATGTGTATCTGTATGAATAAGTGAGGTGGTGTGTGTATAATTGTATAGGTGAGTAAATGGGAGTGTGATTGATTCTTTGCATGACTGACTAGGTGTGTGAGTAACTCTATGGATGAGTGGCTGTGTGTGAGTGTCTATATAGGTATACAAGTGCATATGATAGTGCTGTATTGATGACTGACTGCATGTAGAAATGACTATATGGGCGAATGAGTGGATGTGTGTGTAGACCTAGGAATCAGTGAGTGGGCATGTAGCAACTGGTGTTGGTGTGTCTATGGTTTCAAAAATGGTAGTCTGTATTTTAGAGTGGGTGTATCAAAGGTTATATTAGGGTATGAGGAGGTGCATCAGATTATCACGTGGATGATGTCATCTGAAATGTCATCAGTGATGTCATTTGAGATGTCATCAGTGATGTTACTGACCATGTCATGAATGATGTAATATGTGACGTCATCAGCAGTGCATTGCAGGGGCAAGAGTTATAGTTAGCTCAACTAACTATAACGGAAGAATTTCTCTGGTTTTGTACAAGTGAAATGTCCAACTAACTATAATGTCCCTGAAACCTATGTTTTTTTCAGTGACTTTCTAAGGTTTTTTAAATGCTAATTTGTAACTGTAACGTCCCTGAAACCTATGGTGTTTTCAGTGAATTTCAAAGGTTTTTAATGCTAATTTCTAACTATAACGTCCCTGAAACCTATGTTTTTGTTCTGTGAATTTCTAAGGTTTTTTAAATGCTAATTCCTAACTATGCCTACAGAGGTATGGCATGTGCAGAAAGAGGAAGAAAGGCGCAGAAATAATTAAGAGAAATGCAGAAACAAGCAATAGAAGTCCAGAAAGACGAAGAAAAGTGCAGAAAGAAGCAAGAGATACGCAGAAAGAACCAACAGAGGTGCAAAAAGAGGCCTTGTCGCAAATTCATCCTGTGCCCCCAACTTTTGCTGACTGGTACTGGTGACTAACCAGGCCCGGAGCCAGTGCTATGCTGAAAGACACTTAGAATACAGTGAAAACACCTACATACACTAGGGTACACTATGGGTTGGTGTATCCCTGTGATTGGCATGACCTCCCCTGTAAGGACCTAGTACATAATAGGGTTGGGGGATTAAAACTACATCTAAGTCAGAGAAATAGGAAAGAGAAGTACAGAAAGAAGCAACAGAAGTCTCAAGAGAGGCAAGAGGGGTGTAGAAAGAAGCAAGAGAAGTGCAGAAAGAGGCAAGTGAGGTGCAGAAAGACGCAAGAGCAGTGCAAAAAGAACCAACAGAGTTGCAAAAAAGAGGCAAGAAGGGTACAGAAAGAGGTAGAAGAGGTGCACAAAGAGGCAAGAGAGGTACAGAAAGAGGAAGGAGGGTGCAGAAAGAAGGAAGAGAAGTGCAGAAAGAGGCAAGAGAATTGCTGAAAGAAGTAACAGAGGTGTAGAAAGAATCAAGGGAAGTGCAGAAAGAGGGAAGTGAGGTGCAGAAAGAAGCTAGAGCAGTGCAGGAAGAACAAACAGAGTTGCAAAAGGAGGCAAGAGGGGTGAAGCAAAAGGTAGGAGGGGTACACAAAGAGGCAAGAGAGGTACAGAAAGAGGCCGGAGGGGGACAGAAAGAACGAGAGAAGTGCAGACAGAGGCAACAGTGGTACAGAAGGAGGCAAGAGAGGTACAGAAACAGACAGGAAAGGTGCAGAAAGAGGGAACAGGGTGCAGAAAGAGACAAGAGGGGCACAGAAAGAGAAAAGAGGGGTGCAGAAAGAGGCAAGAGATCTGCAGAAAAAAGCAACATAGGTGCTGAAAGAGGCAAGAGAGGTACAGAAAGAGGCAAGTAAGGTACAGAAAGAAGCAAGAACAGTGCAGAAAGAAGAAACAGGTGAAACAGAGGCAAGAGGGGTACAGAAAAGGGTAGAAGGGGTACACAAAGAGGCAAGAGAGGTACAGAAAGAGGCAGGAGGGGTGCAGAAAGAAGCAAGAGCAGTGCAGAAAGAACCAACAGGGGTGCAAAAAGAGGCATGAGGGGTGCAGGGAAAGGTAGGAGGGGCACACAAAGAGGCAAGAGAGATACATCAAGAGGCAGGAGGGGTGCCAAAAGAAGGAAGAGAAGTGCAGAAAGAAGTAACAGAGGTTTTGAAAGAGGCGCGAAGGGTACAGAAAGAGCAAGAGAAGTGCAGAAAGAGGCAATGGGGGTACAGAAAGAGGCAAGAGAGGTATAGAAACAGAAAGGAAAGGTGCAGAAAGAGGGAACAGGGGTGTAGAATGAGACAAGAGAGGTGCAGAAAGAGAAAGGAGGGGTGCAGAAAGAGGCAAGAGATCTGCAGAAAAAAGCAACATAGGTGCTGAAAGAGGCAAGAGAGGCACAGAAAGAGGCAATAGAAGTGCAGAAAGAAGCAACAGAGGTGCAGAAAGAGGCAAGAGGGGTGCAGACAGAGGCAAGAGCAATGCAGAAAGAGGCAAAAGAAGTGCAGAAAGAAGAAACAGGTGCAGCAAGAGGCAAGAGAGGTGCAGAAAGAGGCAATAGAAGTGCAGAAAAGGAGAGAGAAGTGCAGAAAGAAGCAAAAGAGGTGCAGAAAGAGGCAATAGAAGTGTAGAAAAAGAAAAGAGGGGTGCAGAAAGAGGCAAGAGATCTGCAGAAAAAAGCAACAGAGGTGCTGAAAGAGGCACGTGAGGTGCAAAAAGAGGCAAGAGATCTGCAGAAAAAAGCAACAGAGGCGCTGAAAGATGCAAGTGAGGTGCAGAAAGAAGCAAGAGAGGTGCAGAAAGAGGCAATAGAAGTACAGAAAGAAGAAACAGAGGTGTAGCAAGAGGCAAGAGAGGTGCAGAAAGAGGAGAGAGAAGTGCAGTAAGAAGCAAAAGAGGTGCAGAAAGAGGCAATAGAAGTACAGAAAATGAAAAGAGGGGTGCAGAAAGAGGCAAGAGATCTGCAGGAAAAAGCAACAGAGGTGCTGAAAGAGGCATGTGAGGTGCAGAAAGAGGCAAGAGATCTGCAGAAAAAAGCAACAGAGGCGCTGAAAGATGCAATAGAGGTATAGAAAGAGGCAAGATAAGTGTAGAAAGAGGCATGAGAAGTGCAGAAAGAGGCATTTGAGGTGCAGAAAGAGGCAAGAGAGGTACAGAAAGGCATTGAGAACCACAGAAAGAGGCAAGAGAAGTGTAGAAAGAGGCAAGAGAGGTGCAGAAGGAAGAGAGTGAGGTACAGAAAGAGCTAAGTGAGATGCAGAAAGGGGCAAGAGAAGTGCAGAAAGAGGCAAGTGAAGTGCAGAAAGAAAAAACAGAGGTGTAGAAAGAGGCAAGAGAGGTGCAGAAAGAGGAGAGAGAAGTGCAGAAAGAGGCAAGAGAGGCACATAAAGAAGAGAGGTTTGTGCACCATTAGTACCAGTTTAACACCCACATTATGCAATAAGTAACACAAGTGGAGTGGTGTGGCTCACTGGTTAGAGGCGGCAGACCCGTAAGCAGAAGTCGGCCCGGGACCAGGGTTCGATTCCCGACGCGGCAGGGTCTTGGGCCAAGGTCTGCGAACACGATAATTCTCGCCTCGGTGCCTACTCTAACCATGGATCCCACTCAGCAACTCTGGGCAATAGCTTGCTTAATCTCCACTTACGGCCCTATCAGCGCCGGGGATGCTTGTCTTCACCTTGGAGATGCCCAGTAGGGACCATCTCACAGGGAAAGCCAGGATGGGTTCCCCAGCAGCACACAGAGCCGGGACACTCTTGGGAGTAGCCGCGCGCTCAACCAATACAAATAACATAACATAACATAACATGACCATTCCAGCTTTGCAAAGGGCCTTTCACCATGCTGTAACACGTTATGCTGCATTTTTGGGAACATTTTAGCCGTTTGAGCTAGAAACAAGGCTTTTTTTGTTCAAATCTGCAGATTAGGCAGAAGATGATGGAATATTTGGGAAATGCGGAAAATGTTTAATTATGTGAAAATTGTTGCAGCCGAACAGCCACATAATTCTAGTGGCCCTTCTCATACCTCCAACTAGGTCCAGAAAAGCTCCTCAGTGGTTCCTTCTTTTTTTGTGTCTCATTGAATGTATAGTTTAGCTTCTATGAAAATGAAGAAGAGGTTATCACTCCACAACACAGACTACAATACCACATAATTACTCTCGAAAACACATAATCCCACTCCACATAATTCCTATACACCAAATACCACATACTTTCTATTCACATAATTTCTCTGCACAACATACCACATAATTCCACTTCACACAACGTACATCCACTCTACACCAAAAAACATTAGTAAAAAACTTTTACATTTACAACGCCCATAGCTCTAACTCTCGCAAATGCAAAACCTATTACATTGCAAACGCTTCTTTAACTAGTAGTCACGTTTGTAGAGTGGTGGAGAAAGAGTGCAGGGCCTCCGACCAGCGCTCAGGAATTGAGCTGCATAGCCTTACAGGGGGTGGCAGGGGGGCTTCTTGGCCCCCAAAGTCCCTCAGGAGTAAAGTGGACTTCATCCCACATCCCATAGTCTGCCAAATGGGGTTTTGCAGAGTGGTGGAGAAAGGGGACGTGACCTCCGAAGACGTCTTAGCAATCCCATTGTGTGGGACTTACTGGAGGTAACAAGAGGGGTAGTTGGCCCCAAGGACATCCTTGGGGGCCAACTACCCCTCCTATTACCTCCAGTAAGTCCCACACAGCAGGATTGAGAAGTTCTCATAGCAGGCCACCGCCCCTTTGCCCATCACTCTGCAAACGCGCTCCCTGGCACGCTCTTGGAAGGGCATTGAAGTCAACTTCGCTGCTGGGGGTCCTTTGGAGTCAACTAGCCTACCTCTTACCTCCAGTAAACCCCACACAGTGGGATTGCTGAGAAGTGGACACAGGCCACACCCCCTTTCTCCACCACTCTGCAAATGCGCCTCCTGTCGCGCTCTTTGTTGGGGGATGAAGTCCCCTCGCCTCCCGAGGGTCCCTGGGGCCAAGTACCCACCAAGTACCTCCAGTAAGCCTCCACACAGCTGGATTGCCGAGAGTGGTCCGAGGTCATGCCCCCTTTTTACACCACTCTGCAAACGCGCCGCCTGGTGCACTGCTGCTCAGGGGATGAAGTCCACTTGTGTACTGAGGTCCTCAGTACACAAGAGGACCTCATCGCCCCAACAGCAGTGCGCCAAGAAGAGGCGCATTTGAAGAGTGGTGTAAAAGGGGGTGTAGCCTCGGACCACCTCTCTGCAATCCAGCTGTGTGGCACTTACTGAAGGTACCTGGTGGGCTAGTTGGCCCCCAGGGACACTCAGTATTCAAGGAGACTTAATTCCCCAACTTAGAACGCTCCAGGGGCGAGTTTGCAGAGTGGTGCAGGGAGGGGGCGGATCCTCCGGCGAAATGCCGGCTTTTCTTTTAAAAAAAATATTTGTAGAAGGGGGGCTGTGTGGCCCCCCTTCTTTGACTACTTTTTGGGCCCTGGGGACCCCAACCCCTAGGGCCTGAGCATTTCTTTTTTTTTTTTTAAATGGGAAGGGGGCCGCTATTGACCCGGGTACCCCATCCCCCGGGGCCTGGCCAGCATTTTTAGTAATTTTTATTTTGGAGGGAGGCCGCGTGGCAACCTCCTGAGGCCTATAATGGCCCTGGGGACCCCTTCCCCCAGGGCATTGCATCGTTTGTTTGTTTTTAAAATAAAATAGTACGGTGAGGGGAGGCACGTGGCCTCCCTTCCCTTGGCCACTTCTGGCCCCGGGGACCCCATCGCCTGGGGTCTAGCCACCCTGTTTTTTTTTAGGAGGGGGACCCTATACCCCGGGCCGGACTTCCGTTTAAAAAAAATAATAATTAAAAGGGAGGGGGCTGCGTGACCCCTCCCGGGCCTCTTCTGGCCCCAGGGACCCCATCCCCCAGGGCCGGCCCTCAGCGTTGGGGACCATGGGGGAAGCCCCAATGCCCCCACAGTCCCAGCCGGCTCCCCACCTCCGGCATTGCTTTTGGGCAAGTGGAGCTACAGAGATTCAGCTCCCCTTGCCCAAAAGCAATTTGCTTTGCTTTTTGGAAGCGAGAGCAGGTTTCCTGCTCTCGCGTCCAAAAAGGAAAGCAGAATTTGCTATAACAGGGCGGGAGCCCTGCCATAGCAAACAGCAATGTCCTGGGGGTGGCCAACCCGGGACATTGCAGGAGGTTGCCTTGGGAGGAGGCAGTCCCCAGGGCCATCTAGTGCTCCAGGAGGGGGGCCGCGTGGCCCTACTCCCTTCATTTGCATAGCCCCGCAGAGGTGGGGGTCCCCAGGGGTCTGTAACGGACCCCAATATTACCATATTCAATGCCACACTAACTATTTTCAAAGCCCTGGGGTGGTGGTGGTCCCCGGGGCTTGGGGGGCCCGTAAGGACCCCCACCCTAATTTCAAGAAAGCCCCGGGGAGGTGGCAGTCCCCGGGTTTTGGGGGGTCCTGCGAGGCCCCCCACCCTTATTTCATTATGCCCTGGGAGGTGCCAGTCTCCGGGGCTGCGGGGGTGCCACGTGTCCCCCGCACATTATGTATAAAGTCCCAGGAAGGTGGCATCCCCGGGGCTTGAGGGGGCTCGTTAGGCCCCCCCACCCTAATTTCAAGAAAGCCTCAGGGAGGTGGTGGTCCTCGGGGCTTGTGGGGGACCGCGAGGCCCCCCCGCCTTATTTCATTATGCCCGGGGGAGGTGGAGGTCCCGGGGCTGCGGGGGAGCTGCGTGCCCCCCACAAATCATGAATGAAGCCCCAGGGAGGTGGCGGTCCCCGGGGCTGCAGGGGCCCCTGCGGGCCCTGCTACATAATTTGGCATTGGCCCTGGGAACTGGCCCACCCTGGGGCTGAAGTACAACATAGCGCGGGAGCACGCGTTTTTTTTGGATTTTTTTCGGCCGGATTCGTGCACCAGCACAAATTCGGACGATTTGTTGGTTTTTTTAATGCTTTTTTTTGGCCTTGTGGGACCCCCTGAGCAGGCCTAGGGGGCCAGGGTGTTTCTACCCTGCCCCCTTTTCTTGTTTTTCACCTTCTTTTTTCTGATTTCTTGTGACTCGGTTACCAAGTCACAAGATGGCTGCCAACACTTCCTGGTTTGGAGTGCTGGCAGCCAATCCGAAGTCAGCTCGTACTCCGGAGGGTCCGCCAATCCTCCTCGGTGCTCAGATATCGATATTTTTATATTTTGAATTTCTCAGGAACTACTGAACAGATTTACATTATTTTTAAAAAAAGGTCGCTTTCTGAACCAAGAGCTACCTTTTTGCCAAATTTAGTGTAATTCTGTTCAGCAGTTTGGGCTGTAGCCGTGTCTAAAGTTTCCTATGGAAATTCACATAGGGAAAACGTGTTTTGGGACCCCCCTTTTTTCTTGGCCCCCGCTTGACAAATCATCCCGAAACTTTTAAGACAGGAGCTGACCGGAGCGGGCCACTAATTTTGAAATTTCACAGATTTGTCAAATGGCGTCAAAGATATTGGCAAATCAAAAAAACACTTTACCTATGGAAAATAGGTCCTATCTATAACTACCTACTGGTAATCGCCAGTAGGTTATATATGCATATATACATATATATCCCATAAATAGAAGAGGTGGCGACAGAGAGGGGCAGCGTAGAAAGTTGGGAACCAGGTATATACTTACCTTTGAAGGCAAAGCCCCGTGAGGCTTCAACACGATCGAGGACCTGTACACATGCCTATAAATACTGTCTTTAATTTGCCACGTTGACTTGACCAATTACAAGATTAAATATTCTCAGATGACGGGGAAAACTTTCCAGGACTCGCAAATACCAAAATCAAGTACTAAAATAATTTATTGAGTAAAATTATATGAGTTTTTCTTAAGAGATGATATACGGACTATAATATTTAATTTTCATGTTAATAGGCCGCCTGACTGACCTCAACCACAGGTATAGGGTTTTTTTTAAATATAAGCACCCAAAAGATTATACATAAAAAAATTCAAACAAAAATGTTTTTAAAGCTTTGAAGATGGTGAAGGGTATTTTTTAATATGTAGCACTTGCACTTTAAGGAAATAGGCCATGGAGTATTAATAGACGAAATTAGGGGGAGCCCAGAATAGGATACACTCTTTTGAAATAGATATTAGGCAATACCATACAATGTAAACCCTGCATTCATGCAAGGACCTTGACCATCAAAAGGAAATTGCTTTTCTTAAAATTGTGTTAGGCTTTCTTACAGCAATTTTTAAATGAATCTTTATGTACATATTTATTTAAATTAATGTCATGAAAAATATTTATTATTATAGTATTTTATACTGTTTTAATATTTCATGTTTGCGGAAATCTTATAGACTTTTATTTAGAAGCTATATGTATTTAGCAATTTAGATGATAGCCAAGAAATGCTAATTTAAATTGAAAGAGGAAGTTTTACTCGAATGTATGGTACAGCTTTTCACGAAAATTACCTCAAATAGTATGTTTTCCATGTCTATTGTTATCTTCCAATGGTATTGAGCACCAGTCACTTTAAAAGGGGGAAAAAACCATAGGCGTTGTCATGTGATCAAGGTCCGGCTGGACCGAAACGCGTTATGGCCGATGCTGAATAAATAACTTGAAGCACTTATCTTGTGGTCCGTGCCTGCTTTGATCAACGAGGATCAGATTGGGAAAAGGCAGTCGTTTTGGATATATATATATATATATATTCACTTAAAAAACCATAGGTTTCACACAGGTTATAGTTAGGTGGACATTTCAAAAGTGATGTCTTTTGAGATGTCATCAGTGATGTCATGAGTGATGTCACTGACCATGTCATGAGTGATGTAATATGTGACGTCATCAGCAGTGCATTGCGGGCGCGCGAGTTATAGTTAGCTGAACATATATAACGGGGGAATTTCAATGGTTTTGTACAAGTGAAAAGTCCAGCTAACTATAACACCCCTGAAACCTATGGTTTTTTCAGTGAATTTCTGAGGATTTTTAAATGCTAATTCCTAACTATAACGTGCCTGAAACCTATGGTTTTTTCTGTGAATTTCAAAGGTTTTTTAAATGCTAATTTCTAACTATGCCTACAGAGATAGGACATGTGAAGAAAGAAGAAAAAATGCACAGAAAGATAAAAAAATGTGCAGAAAGACGCAACAGAAGTCCTCAAAGACGAAGAAAAGTGCAGGAAGAAGGATAATGTGCAGAAAGAACAAAAAGAAGAGCAGAAAGAAGCCTTGTTGCAAAATCATCCTGTACCCTCAACTTTTTCAGACGCATACTGGTGGTAACTGAGTCTGACTAACCAGTCCTAGAGCCAGTGCTATGTTAAAAGACACTTAGAATACAGTGAAAACACCTACATACACTAGGGAACATTATGCGTTGGGGTCACCCTGTGATTAGCATGACCTCCTCTGTAAGCCCCTAGTATATAATAGGGCAGGGGGATTAAAACTACCTCTTAAAACAGGCCACAGGGCGTTTTTGCACACGTTAACTCAGGCCCCGTCCCCTCCCTTCACCACTGTGTAAACACGCCCTGTGTCCGTTTTTAGTTGGGAGATTAAGTTCATTTGAATCCTGAGGGTCCCTAGGGTCCAACTAGCCCACTAGGTACCTCCAGTAAGTGCCACAGAGCTGCGTTGCAGAGAGGTGTAAAAAGTGACACGGCCTGGACCACCTCTCTGCAATGCAGCTCAGTGGCGCTTACTGGAAGCACTTGGTGGGCTAGTTAGCCCCCAGGGGCCCTTAGTATTGAAGGAAAATTATACCCCCAATTTAAAACGTGCCATAGTGCGTGTTTGCACACGTCACCTCAGGCCCCGTCCCCTCCCTTCACCACTGTGTTAACGCGCCCTGTGGCTGTTCTAAGTTGAGAGATTAAGTCCCCTTGAATCCTAAGGCTCCCTAGGGTCAAACTAGACCACTAGGTACCTCCAGTAAGCGCCACAGAGCTGCGTTGCAGAGAGGTGTAAAAAGGGGCTTGGCCTCAGAACACCTGTCTGCAGCGCAGCTCCCTGGTGCATACTGGGGATGCCTGTTGGGCTAGTTGGCCCTCAGGGACCCTCAGTATTGAAGAGGAATTAATTCCCCAACTTACAACTCGCCAGGGGGCGCGTTTGCAGAGTGCTGCAAGGAGGGGGCGTGGCCTCCGGCACGATGCCAGTCTTTTATTTATTTTAATTTTTTAAGAAGGGGGGCTGTGTGGTTCCCCTTCTTATTCTAATTTATTGGCCCTGATGACCCCATCCCCCAGGGCCTGTCTCCTAATTATATTTTTTTGACCCCAATCCCCAGGGCTGGCCACTGTTTTTTATTATTTTTTAAAAATATATATTTATAGACCCACCTAGGACATGCTGGACAAACCGTACGTACCTATCACCATGACGATTTGCGTGATATTCATTAAAAGGCGACTATGCATACAATGAATCCACGTGGAATGTATTTACACCACTAGTGAAGCTCTGACATGTCTGATGCCCTACCGTGCCTAATCCCGGTAGACACCCTTGTCGTTTATTTATACAAACATGGGTAGCTATTGACGGGCACATTTAATACACATGCACACCAAGCCATTCAAAGGGGATTCGACAAAAATTCGACCAAAACTCTGCAAGAAACCCCCCTCACGGTTAATAAAACACACATCCACTGCCGGATGTGTAATACTTTTTATTTTACTCTCTGGAAAGGGGACGAACATCACTTGAGAGTCACAGCGCGCTCCTGGCAGAGCCCAATGCTGTGTTACACCCACCATTGCTTGCTGAGTGCCACACACCTCTGTGTTGTATTCCACTAGCTAGTGCATATGCACTCTCTAGCCCATGTGCACTGTAACACCACCCCGTGAATATGTCATGCCACACTTGTCTTCGCATGGGTTATATTGCCCCATCTAACGTGCCTTCCTCGATGCCTATGTTATAACGCACAGTGCTATGCCATACATATTACAATCTGGGATCCATATCTTTGTCACAGTGCATATGCAACGTTACACTCCCCAGCACATATTTTATATTACAACTTTAGAGACTAGTTAGGTTACACAACACTGCCCTGTGCATATTACACTCCAAGGCGCATATCGCATAGCACGCGCTAGTGCCTGTGCTATCTCGCGCTCTCCAATGAATCTGTCATTGCGCACAATGTATTGCATATTATATTTCACGCCCGGTTCATCCTATATCACACTTTTTGGTGCATAGTTTATACCATACACTATATCTAGTTTTCATTTTCAATCGTGCTCTCAGGACTATGTTCTATATAACACTGTGTTCACCTACCCTTTTCACGGGCATTACATTTTGCGATAGGGGGTGGAGGGTCAGGGGGTGTTTCTGCCAAGTGAGCCCGGAGTCACAGTCACAAACGTCCTCTTCCTGAATAAAAGTGAGATTATGCAGCATACTTGTTCCTATTTTAAGCAGTTCGCACAGACACACGTTTTAAAAACAATAAAATTCCTAATGCCCGCCTCCTCTGAACAGTTAGCTTGCTGCCCCATCCCCCTCCTCCCTATCCTCTGTTGTGTGACTCCATGGACTAGCCTCCTCCCTCCTGCCATGCATGGTCTGATGTGCTGCCACTGCCCTCAATTTAGTATGATGTACCAGTCCACTCCTCCTGCCCTCCATTGCCCAATTCCATGCCCCATCATTGACCTCCTGCTTAAACTCTGTGCTTAGCTTGCTGCCCCTATTCTCCTTCCCCCTGCCCTCCGATGTCTTTGTGCATGCCCCTGCTCCATCCTTTTTGCCCACCATGTCCCATGGACCTGCCACTCCTATCTACTCTGAGTGTTCTGTTGAGCTGCCACTCCCCTCCCACCTGCCTAGCATTGTCAGATGACTGTAACCTGTCCCTGCCACCTCCACCCTGCCTGTCCACATGCCATGCCCCTATCCTCTTCCTCCTGTCCTACATGGTCCATTGTACTGCCACACCCTTCTGCCCTCCCTGGTCTGTTGTGCTGCAACTGCTCCTCCTGCCTGTCCGTGCGGTCTGTTGTGAGGCCCCTTCCCCTGAACTTTCTTGTCTGTGCACAGGTCCTGACCCTCCCTTCTATCCTCCATCATCCTTTGTGCATGCCCCTGCACCCTCCTTCTTGCCCATCATAGCCATTGTGCTACCACTAACCCTCCCACTTGCCATGCATGGTCTTCTGTGCTGCCATGGCCCCTCCCACCTTCCCTGTGTGGTCAGTTAGCTGCCCCTGAACCCCTCCCACCTTACCTCCATGGTCTGTGTGGATGCCATCACAGTCTCACTGTTGCTCTTCATGGTGTGTATTGCTTCTAGTGCCCATCCTGCCTGACCTCCATGGCTATCTTGCTGCTCCTGCCCTGCCCTCTTGCCCCCAGCCCTCTGTTTACGTGTGCAGACCCCTACTCCCTCCCTCCTGGCTTGTCTGTTCCATTGTAATGCCCCTGATCCATCCCTCCTGCCCTTTATGGTCTGTTATGCTGCAGCTTTCTCTCCTGTCTGTCCATTATGGTCCTGCCTCTTGCCCCTCTGTTCTCTGTTGTCCATGTGCATGGTCCTGTCCCCTCCCTCTTGCTTTCTATGGATTGTTGTGCTGCACTCCCGTCCTGCATGCCCTGTGTGGTGTATTGTGCTGCTGCAAACCCTGATGCCTGCCCTGCAGGGTCAGTTTGGTGCACCTCTCCATGTCCCTCCTGTCCTCTGTTATCCAAGTCCATGTCCCTACCCCATTTCCTTCCATGATCCAAAGTACCATACTTGCGAACATTTTGAACTTGGTAAGAGGGAGATTTTGAAAAAAACTGGGGTACTGATTTTCCCCTTTGAGTTACATTGAAAAAGAGGAGATTGTAGACAGAAGACAGATAAAATAAAGCCCATTTGAGCTTAAAAACATTGGACGTTTCCTGGCTGAATCGGGTCTGTTGGCATGTATGGTTGTACTACCATTGCCTCTTCCTTCTGCCCACAATGGTCTATTACATTGCCACAGCCTCTCTTGCAAGTCCTGTATTGTTGGTTTGTTGCCCCTGCCCCCCTTTCCACTGCCCTCCATAGTCTGTTGTGCTGCCACGGCCCTTCCTGCCTGCTCAGTGTGGTTAAATTGTTGTTTTTGCACCCTCCTACCTGCCTTCAATTTTCAGAGTCCGTGCCCCTGGCCTCTGCCTCTCAACAGTATCCTAATGAACAACTAGATTGCTAACATTCTATATTTATTACAAAAGTGTGGAACGCCTGACGTCATCTTGATGTAATCAAAACTGTAATACCTAGAGCATTTCCTTTAGAAATTACATATATGAGAGGGTCTTATTGGCATCAAAATTATGGTTAGTGCTCTAAAAGACTAAAATAAGGACATATTTTCTTAGTTTTCAAATAGCGAGAAAGCACTTTTAAATTATTTGTTACCTTTATGTTTTTTTATCCAGTTGCACTTAGGGGAGAGGATGTGGTGTTACTTCCAGAACTGCAGACTTTGCAACTGGGGAACCAGGTTGGAGTTTCTGCTTCAGCTCGACATTCTGTGATTCTGGTCAAATCACCTAGTCTCCCCATGTCTACAACCAAAATGAATTTGTTCTTGTGTGATGTAACCAATGCTCATGCAAAGCACTCCAATACCTGACAAGTCTGCACTATATAGCACTGCAAAAACACAAAATAATAAGTGTTTTGCACACTTCTGTCATTGGGCTATATTTGGGCTACATCTGGGTGATTTTGGGCTACATTTGGGCTCTTTTGTCTCCGGTGGCCATCTTGGGAGATTTATTTGTTATGAAGTTTCCTAATTTCCTCATGTACTGCAGTCTCCTCAGTAGGAAATGCTTTCAGTTTTTTACTTTGATTCCATCATGAAGGTATTCAGATATGTCACACATTTGCCATAAATTCTGAATGTTAGCACTCTAGTTGCTCATTAGATCACTGTAGTAAAACTACTGTTCACCATGGAAGTCTGCTCCTGGTATTAAAAGTGCATGTTTCAGTCTGCATGTCAGAATTTTTTAATGAAATAGAAGAGGATTTGAGAAGTCACTCAAAATGTGCCCTCATTTTCTTTCTTCAGCATTAATCATAATTTCTATGGCAAAATGAACCCCCTCATTGTGTTCCTTTTTAAATTAAATGTTTTAAGAGTTACCAGTTTATTCCAATCAAGATGGCTTCAGGTGTGCCATACTTTTGTCATAATGAAGACTGTAAGCGCTCTAGTTGTTTTTAAGAACACTCTGGGACATTCTGTCATTGGGCTATACTTGGGCTACATCTGGGTGATATTTGGGCTACATTTAGACTCTTTTGTCTCTGGTGGCCATCTTGGCAGACTTATTTGTTATGAAGTTTCCTAATTTCCTCATTTACCGCAGTCTCCTCAGTAGGAAATACTTTCAGTTTTTTACTTTGATTCCATCAAGAAGGCATTCAGATGTGTCACACATTTGCCATAAATTCAGAATGTTAGCACTCTTTTTGCTCATTAGATCACTTTAGAAAAGCTACTGCTCACCAGGGAAAACTGCTGCTGGTATTGAAAGTGCATGTTTCAGTCTGCATGTCAGAATTTTTTAATGAAATAGAAGAGGATTTGAGAAGTCACTCAAAATGTTCCCTAATTTTTCTTTCTGCAGCACTAATCATACTTTTTATGGAAAAATGAACCCCCTCATTTTGTTCCTTTTTAAATTAAATGTTTTAAGAGTTACCACTTTAATCCAAGCAAGATGGCTTCAGGTGTGCCATACGTTTATCATAAGTAGGACTGTTAGCGCTCTAGTTGTTCTTTGGAACACTCTGGGAAGCTGCAGTAGAACACAAAGGAATCAACTGACAGTCTCTGCCCTTGTTGGATGTACATGTTTTACTGAGAATGTCAGACTTCATTCTCACATGACTGAGAAAGATAATGTGAATTTACAGAAAATAAGCTCTCAGTTTAGCTTATAGATCACCTTCCAAACCTCTGTGGGAAAAGCATGAGAAAATATTTTTCTCTCAATCATGATATCCCAGCAGAAGGCTTTTTCACATGATGAAATCACTGTAGAACATACCACAATTCCTAAAATGAGTATGGTACCATCAACAAATGATTTATAATGTAACTAAAGTCTTAAAACCTTCTATTAACTGCAATGCTTTTTAATGAGGTGCTATCATGTATATTGGTCCCAAGATGGCTGCCAACACTTCTTGGATGAAGTGCTGACAGCCAATCAGATCTCAGGATGGGATGTGTGGTTAGGCTCCACCCACATATATATATGATTTTACTTTTGATTCTCTCAGGAACTACTGAACAGATTGACACCAGACCTGCAAAAGGCACATCCCTGACCTGAGGACTACCTCTCTGCCAAATTTCAAGTAATTCTGTTCAGCCGTTCGGGCTGTACCTTGGACTAAAGGTCCCTATGGAAAATTGCATGGGGAAAACGCGTTTTGGGACCCCCCTTTTTTCTCAGCCCCCGCTTGACGAATCACAACATTTAAACCATATATTCCCCGTCGTCGAAGTGGGAGTCCCACGGTATATATAAAAAGCAATAAGTATCATGTATATATACATATACACATACATAACCACATAAGAGTATATACATACCCAAATAAACTTATATATATATAGTTCAAATAACATAACAAGTTAAAATACCATAGGATAGTATTGAGACATAGGAAAGCATTGAGAAAAAGATTCACTTTGCTAACATATCACTGTCATTTTATAGTCCAAACTCCAGCCAATCAGGCGCTAGCACCCTCTAGAACCTTCTCCTCAGAGGCTCAGGCCCTCAGATTTTCGAGCACGAGAGTGACCATAGAGCCGAAAGAGGAGAAGAGAGCCTCTGAGGGGAGGAGGGTGGGTCGCATGTGAATCTATGAAAGACACCAATACTGGAGAACCACAGTTTACAGGTAAGTAACATTTGTTCTTCTCCAGTATTTGGGGTGTCTTTCATAGATTCACATGCTTGAATAGAATAGTAAGCAGTAAACAGTATTCGGCTGACCAAGCCGTATTGATATTGCATGTAATACAATGACAATGTATTTAGAACGCAATTAATAATACCCCAGGAGGAGGGAAGTAGCAGAGGCTCACCTTATTTAAATAGACTTCGTAGAACTGCCTGAAAATCTGAGGAAACACGGTCCTAACTATAACTATCTACTGGCGACCGCCAGTAGATAATATATACATATATATATATATATCGCGAAATTTTCAAAATAGGTGGGGCGCTCCACTCCGCTCCTACCCTGAAAGTCTCGGGGGGATTCGTCAAGCGGGGGCTGAGAAAAAAGGGGGGTCCCAAAACGCATTTTTATATATATATATATATATTCAATGAAAAAAACATAGGTTTCAGGGGCGTTATAGTTAGCTGGACTTTTCACTTGTACAAAACCATTGAAATTCCCCCGTTATAGTTAGTTCAGCTAACTATAACTTGCGCGCCCGCAATGCACTGCTGATGACGTCACATATTACATCACTCATGACATGGTCAGTGACATCACTCATGACATCACTGATGACATCTCAAATGACATCACTGATGACATCACTGATGACATCATCCAGTGAATGTGTGTTTTTCTGAAAATTAAATATGTTTTATATATGTATATCTCAAGGTCGATGGAAGAATAAATGGGTATATAAGTGTCTAAATGGATGATTTGTTTTTGAATTCGACATGGCGACATGTCTACTGCTCTGGTTCCCGCATACGGCAAGGACGAAAGTAACGAGCAAATTCATTGACCTAGGTCTCATGTTGGCCCAGAGAGAGATTACATGGCACTGGAAATCCAGGGAGGGCCCATCAGTTAGGAGATGGATGAATGAGCTGTTGAAATGGTCTAGATGTGAAAGTGTGCTCAGAAGGCGACAGGCTGCCAAGGCGGGTAACGAGAAGGGCTTGGAGTTGGCGAGGGCTTGGGAGATGATAGTACAGGCTCTGCAAGACTACCTGCTGGAGTGCGAAGAACACGAACATTCGGAGGGCGGGGTTCCATGAGGCTTGGGAGACCAAATGCAAAACCCGATTAATGGCAAACTTTAGCGTCAGAACCCACAATTGTAACCCACATCAGCAGCAGTTGGGGGGTGGGAAGGGTGGAGGGGAGTTAATGGGGTATTGCGGTAGTGATCAGAAGAGCGACTGCAGAAAGGATCTATGACTGATGACTACAGGGTAACGGGGTTCCAGAGCAGCGCTCCTTGGGTACATATAATGTGATTACCGATAGGCCTTAGGAACTGCTACCCCGGGAGGGCACTAGTGTGGACCTGATGTTGTGGACACGAACAATGCTGGTGCCAACCACTCTGAGTGGCTGACTATACTTGGCGGCGTTTTTGGGGAGGGAGTTTGATGGGTATAAAAGCAGATACTATATCATGCTGTTGACCTGACATCTCTATGAGATGTTCGACATGATACTCTGAGTCACTGTACTGGTACGCCGCCCGGCCCCCGGGATGTGGGCTGAATGGCTGTGTGCATTTTTGTAACGACGGATGTGCTTCGAGATGACATGCGTGTACAGGTTGACTTAATGGATGCCTTGTTTATAACTCTGCAATAAAAACATGTTTAAAAAAAAATAAAAAAATAAAAATGGATGATTTGTTTTTGAAAAATTGATTGTGTAACTGACTGATTAAGTGTATCATAGTGAATACATGGCTTAGTGAGTAATGTTTAAATATGTAAATATCTGTATCAGTCTCTCACTTTGTGTATAAGTGGCTGCATGGGTTGGTGAGTAGCTACATGGGTGTCTATATAGGTTATTAGTTGGTTTTTTGAGTATCAGTCTGAGTGTCTGCATGGTTCGGTGGGAGGTATTACGTAGTGCATAGGTGCATGAATGAGTGATTCACTGTTTGTATGTGTAGAAGACAGCATGTGTGCAGGACTGTATGGGTGGATGAGTGTGTGTATGGGTGTGTTAGTGAGTGAATGACTGTCTCAATAGTGTCTTTATGAGTAACTACATATGTTTTAAACTAGTATATGTGACTATTGGTGTATATAAGTGAGTATATGTGAGAGTGAGAGATTGAAAGAGTTCCTGTCTGAATAAGTATGTGTTTCTATAAGTGATTGTTTAAAAGACTAAGTATGTGTAAGTTTCCGTAGAAGTAAGTGTGGTGGTGTGTGTATAACTGTATATGCAAGTAAATGTATGTTTGATTCTTTAGTAGCATGAGTGACTATGTGTGTGAGTAACTCTATGGATGAGTGGCATTGTGTAACAGGATGTATAGGTGTATGAGTACATATGATGAGTGAGTACATGTATGAGTGACTGTATAGGACTGTTGGTGAATGAGTGGATGTGTATGTGGACGATAACGCCCAGGAAGAAGATGTTAATCGAAACGCGTCGGCGATGTCAGGTGCTTTGGATTACCAGCGCGCACTGCCTGTACCAAATAAAAGCGTTTGGGGAAAGCTTCTCACACTCGAGTGCGGCTCGCTTTTTGGACATCTCCCCTACGAGCTGTATATATATATATATATATATATATATATATATATATATATATATATATATATATATAATATATATATATATATATAATCTACTGGCGGTCGCCAGTAGATAGTTATAGTTAGGACCGTGTTTCCATAGGAAATCTCAAAATTCTATTTTGAATAACTTTGGCGCCGGTTGACGAATCTTCGTGAAATTTTCAAAACCAAGGGGGCGCTCCGCTCAGCTCCTACCCTGATAGTCTCGGGGTGATTCGTCAAGCGGGGGCCTAGAAAAAAGGGGGGTCCCAAAACGAGTTTTCCCCATGCATTTTTCCATAGGACCTTTAGTCGAAGGTACAGCCCGAACGGCTAAACAGAATTACTTGAAATTTGGCAGAGAGGTAGTCCTCAGGTCAGGGAAGTGCCTTTTGCAGGTCTGGTGTCAATCTGTTCAGTATTTCCTGAGAAAATAGCATTTAAAAGCATATAAATATCTATACGCGCGCACCGTGCGCGCACGGTGCCGTGCGCGAGCGAAATTCTGATTGGTTGTTAGATGTCAGTCAACATTCGAATCGGTCGAAATCAGGAAGTGTCGGCCGCCATTTTGTCTCTCGCACTGAAAAGGAAAGGGGGAAAAAAGGTGGAAAACGTGAAAAGGGGGCAGGGAAGAGAGTTCCTGACCCCCTAGCCTTTGTCAGGGGGTCACAGATGGACCCCCATCGGTGAAATAAACATTTTATTTTCTTTTATTAAAATCGTGGGGTGCGCACACGGTGCGCGCACGGTGCACGGTGCGCACAGCGCACTGTGCGCCCAACGCACGCGAACGCTGCGCGAAGCGCACCGTGCGCCCAAAGCGCGCGCACGGTGCGCGCACGGTGAAAAACCTTAAAAAAAATAGATATATTAATAAATACATAACTTAGCATTTAAAAAACCGTACAAATTCACTTAAAAAACCATAGGTTTCACACACGTTATGGTTAGGAATTAGCATTTAAAAAACCTTGCAAATTCATTTAAAAAACCATAGGTTTCACACAGGTTATAGTTAGGTGGACATTTCACTCGTAAAAAACCAATGAAATTCCCCCGTTATAGTTAGTTAAGATAACTTTAACCCCTTCAGTGCCCGCCCCTTTCCCCGCCCAGTGCCGGCCGTTGCATTAGCGGGCGGGGTCTATGACGAGCTGGACTCGTCATGGGCACAGCGCCACCGCGGCCCATGACGAGTCCAGCTCGTCATGGGCACTGAAGGGGTTAACTCGCGCGACCGCCACTCTATCACAAGGATGATGTCATCATTGATGTCATGAGTGATGCCACTGACCATGTCATGAGTGATGTAATATGTGACATCATGAGCAGTGGATTGCGGGCGCGCGAGTTATAGTTAGCTGAACTAACTATAACGGGGGAATTTCATTGGTTTTTTACGAGTGAAATGTCCACCTAACTATAACCTGTGTGAAACCTATGGTTTTTTAAGTGAATATATATATATATATTACCTACTGGCGGTTGCCAGTAGGTAGTTATAGTTAGGACCTATTTTCCATAGAAAATTCGCAACATTCTATTCCCAATAACTTTGTGCGGGGGGTGTCACATACCCCCAGCCCCGGGGACCACCACCCCCGAGGCTTATCTGAAATATTTGTGGGGGGCTCACAGCCCCCCAGCAGCCCCGGGGACCGCCACCTTCCCGGGGCTCTATATATTAAAATTAGGGGGTCTGTGATGGACCCCCAAGCCCTGGGGACCACCATCCCCCGGGGCTTTGAAAAAGGTGGGAGGGGGGCCACTCCAAACATGAGTCCCTCATGCAGGCAAGTACGCTACTGTCGTACACAATCTAAAACCAAATGGGACAACAACATTTCTCCATCACGTCGGTGCCTCATTCAATATGTCAATCTGTACGCACCAATAAGGAACCATGTCCGTTAATTCAGCATCGCCTCAAGTTAGAGCTGTCAGTCCAAGCCCTCCCACTTACTTACTTCAAATCTGGGGCTCTTAGCATCTGACCACCTTCCTAAAACGCCCACTTACTAGCTTCAAATATGAGGAGCATAGCATCTTACCGCCTC
The DNA here is from genome assembly GCF_964204655.1 of Triturus cristatus. Taxonomy (NCBI): domain Eukaryota; kingdom Metazoa; phylum Chordata; class Amphibia; order Caudata; family Salamandridae; genus Triturus; species Triturus cristatus. The sequence continues at coordinate 1,208,300,297 of NC_140584.1, read as the reverse complement.
CTTACAACGGAGCGCGTTTCCTCATCCCTTGCTCATGGCGTGCCAGTATTCAGATCTAAAAATACTTCCGGTATTGTCATAACACCAAGTGACCCTTCTCTCAATCTGGGGCCCATCTTTGAATGGGTCTCTTATTCATACACCCGATGGCACAATTCCCACATATACTGGAACAGCAAGTTTGTAAATCGCTCTACTTTCACCACCCTATATCCCTCCAAAGTTGTTTTACTTTTTTTTACTTTTTTTAAAACAAAAGCGCATCTAGATCTCCTTCATTCTCACTATGGACGCGCTATGCTCAATTCCTCATATCACGTGATACACATTGCTCGTGTGTGCTCTCGACAACCTTGGGGGCCATTTTTATAGGGGAAACTCACAACATATTTTCCTTTTGAACCTATGGGGGCCATTTGTAAAGGGAAACTCACGCTATATTTTCCTTTGAAACTATGGTTAAAACAACCCTTTGTTACACATTTCTAACAATCCCTTACCAAGTTCTTGGAATTCCTTCCAAATCCAGGTTCATAGCCAACCGTTGTGCAATCTAATTGCATCACATACCGTCATCTCGGATACCAAAGGGAATTTAAAATTTTCAATAACACAACTCTCTCAAATGTGGGACACCTGCCTGATGCATAGAATGTAGCTTCTGATTTTATTCCACTCTATAAAATCATTGAATCCTGTCGGATCACATTTTTTTGGGAAAATCCAACGTGCCTCCTTTGTAGCCAAAATCATGTCTATACTTTGTGGGTCCCCCACCACTTTTTCTAGCACAACCCACGAGAATGTATGTTTGTATTCGTTACAGTGTTGTACCAGCTTGGTGGATAGTTTACCAACTTTAATCGTACTCAAGTGTTCCTGCACTCTGACCTTGATTTTTCGTGTAGTGAGCCCTATATATTGTAGTCCACACTGACACGTCAACCTGTACACGACATTCGCCGTATTACAGTTACTAAACTGGGTTAAATGCCATACTTTTCCAGAGTTCAAAACCACACTCATAGTCTTCTTCGTCAGATTACACACTGAACATGTACCACACGGGTAATGTTCAGGGGGAATAATAGTTTCTTTCTGGTGTGGTTTAGCCTGGGAATGTACCAATTTATCCTTAAGGTTGCTTGACCGTTTAAAAGCAAATCTCGGGTGGCATTTGAAAATCTGTTGTGGACAATAAGGACCAATGTTTCCGTATCAACTGGCGGATCTGTGTCGCCAGTGGGTCAAAAGTCATCACGACTGGCAGGCAATCATCCTTGTCCCTTACATTTTTTTCCAATAATGCACTGCGTGAGGACAGCAAATATCTAACACTAATAGAGTGAGGTTCATCCCTCAGGATAAAACTAACGAAGACTTGGGAGCTATACTCCGTTCTTTTTTAGGGCAAAACCAAAGGGGCAGCAGAGGCGGGGGTCAGATAGGCAGAGGCCGTACACGAGGCAACCAGAATCAAACATGGCAAACATACTCCCCCCGGATAACACAAAGTCGGGGGAGGAACCAATTGTGAATGACATAGTGGTAAATCTATCTGAACACACTCTCACTAATAGTAAGGTGAGAGTTTTAAATTAAGGGTTGGGGTTTGTCCCAACACCTAATCATGATATGTTTAAGTGCAGGGTCGAGTTTCATGGGACCATGAGAGTGTGAGGACACTACCTCGAATGAAAGTGAGGAGTGTTTTGGAAAAAAGTGTGACAGAACCCCTTGCTCCACTTATACAACCAGCCTCCAGATGAGGAGCCTATAATGAACAGGTCTTTTGTATATATATATATAACAATAAAGATATATACCATCAAATCAGAAGAGTAGCCATGGGAGCCTGCTTCTCCCCCAGCTACGCGTGTTTACACGTGAACTGGTGGGAGGAGCAGGTTCTCAAGGTCAAATTTAAGGAACTCTGGGATGAACGCATCATTAGTTGGATGCGTTTCTTCAATGACATTTTTTTGATTTGGAAGGGCACCAAAGTGATGGCCTTGATTTTATTAAATCTTTAAATGACAATAAGCTCAATCTTCAATTTACAGCCTCGGTTGACAAGACTGCCATCGATTTCTTAGATGTACATGTGTACATTGATAATAATCACATAGAAACCACTCTACACAGAAAAAACACGGCTGGGAATTCCACTCTACACGCGTCGAGTTTCCATCCGACTCATTTAATCAGGAGCATCCCCTATGAGGAGTTCCTAAGGATACACAGAATGTGAAGTTCTGAAGTGAGTTTCGAGAAATGTATTAAAGAGAGCAGTCTTAGATTCTTAGCTAGAGGCTACAAAGAGAAAGACATCAACCAAGCCCTGGCCAAAGTTAAAATGAAGTCCAGAGATGAATTTTTGAAAACCAGAGTCTCCTATACTCACTAATAATGTAACTTTATACAAAGTGGATGAGGTAGATCAAGAAATGAGATTTGTAACCACCTACAGTTGCCAACACAAAAAATCGGGACCATAAATAATAAACATTGGCCAATCATACAAACTGACATGGTCTTAAACCAACTGTTTCCGACCCCTCCCAATTTGACCTTCAGAAGACCTAAGTCTATGCATAATGCTCTTATTGAATCCAGCCCAGAGCTGATTACTAATTCAGTTCAATCTAAAAATATGTGGCTCGCTCCCCGCAATGGATTTATCAAGTGCAATACATGTAGAGCATGCAAATTTGGGGTCAATGCATCGCAATAGACCACCATGTATGGCCCCAGCACCAGCAAACTAAGGGCAAGATACTCGTGCCGCACTGAGTATGCTGTCTACGGATTGAGCTGCACTTGCGGGCTCCAATACGTAGGCAGCACAAAATTGCAGGTTCACGTGCACATTCTGCAACATCTCAGAGCCATAATCAATTCGGATATGACCTATCCGGTGGCTTGACATTTCAAGGCTATACATCATAACAAACTAGATGAGCAGAGAAAAAGTTTTGAGACAATTGGAGGCCAAGTTCATACTTGAGCTGGATACCCATACCACTAATGGATTAAATAATGGGGAAGAATTGATTAACTTTTTATAATTATTTATGGATATTTATGATTATTCAAGGTTTTTTACAGATTATCATTTTTATTCATTATTTATTATAATATAATATATCATTTTATAATAAATTAATTCCTACCGGTTTTATATCTTAACCAGTTTTATCCTAATTCCAGCAAGATACATATGTACTTTTGGGTTGGTCGTATAATATGAATATAATGTTGGCAGAAACTTTATCTGACTCCCAAAATAAGTAACAGCTTTAACCCAATATGTGATCCATTCAAAGCAATTCTGATTATGCTCTGATTAAATAGATAACCATTAAGTCACTGCCGCCCATTTTCGATACATTGAAGTTTTTATAATTTGTTTTTTGCACTGTCACTTTAAATGCACTTGTTTACATTTTTAATGCTCCACTCAGATTTAGACTAGGAAGTAGCCAATTATGTTGGGGATAACTTAATCAGTTGATAAGCTAAAAACTGTTTAGAAAAAATTGATAGTATGCACAGTTAAACATTTTAACTATACGATTTTATATTTGTTAAATGCATACTGTTATTTGTATTTGTGCAATTGAAAGATTTTTAATGGATTTAACCAGGAATCTTTGTTTTTTAACGGTTTTATTTAAAAATTGATTACCGCATGCTGCTATATTTATTGATTGCTGGTGAAAACATCACCAAGCCTCTATAATATATTTTTCAGCCGAGTCTTTTTTACATTTTCACTGTCACATGACACTTGCATGGTGAGGGTGCTTTAAAAACAAAAAAAATTGTAATCTGGTCATGTGATCAAGCCCAGTTGTTGGCCGAAACGCATCATCTGCCATGCCGATCAGTATAAGCAAATAAAGAATCAAATTCATGCACTTAATTGGTGTCTGTGTCCCACTTTTCAGCCAGCTGCTGTGTGGAATTAGGTGAGCTGCATATGTATATATATATATGAGAGAAGGTCTGATCAGTAAAAATGAGTTTCTTTTCCTCAAAAAAGACCATCCGATTACACCCACTCTGTACTTTATTCCCAAAGTGCACAAGCAAACTATTCCCACTCCAGGCAGACCTAAAATCTCTGCACAAAGAAGCTTATTGGAACCTGTCTCAAAGTTTGTAGACTACTTTTTACAGGAGCACGTGTTTAATTTACCATCTTTTTTAAAAGACACTGGGGATTTTTTAAGGAAATTGAATAATGTAAAATGGGACAGTGAATATTTACTCATAGTGATGGACATAACATCTTTGTATACAAGTATCCATCACTAGGATGGTATGAAAGCAGTTTCCTATTATTTAGGACATCGAGACATTAGATACTTGGACCATAAAGGATGTTAATTGCTATGATTAAGATTTGTCTTACCAGTAATTTCTTTTTATTCAACAAACAAGTCTACCAACAACTGCGAGGTGTAGCGATGGGGACATGCTTCTCCCCCAGCTAACCATGCTTGTATGTGGGCTGGTGGGAGGAGCATGTCCTCAGGGGCGAACACAGAGAAATGTTTGAAAATCACGTGTGTCATTGGTGGCGTTATATTGATGATGGGTGTTTAATTTGGAAGGGTTCTTATATATCTGCTCTCCGCGTTGTTGACGCCATCAACACAAATAGGCTCAGTCTCAAATTCACAGCCACCATCAGCCCTACAAATGTTGAATTTTTAGATGTCTCAGTCTATGTCAAGGACGGTGCCCTACACACTAAACTGCATAGGAAAGATACGGCGGGGAACTCGGTTCTTCACGCGACCAGTTCCCATCCCAGGCATCTTATTTGCAGTATTCCATATGGAGAGTTTCTGCGCATTCGCCGTATTTGCAGTTATGATAAGGATTTAGAAGTGTCAGAATGAAGCAATACAACGATTTCTAGTACGTGGCTATAGGTTCCAAGATCTGAACCAGGCCCGAATAAAAGCTAATGCCTTACCTCGTGACACCTGCCTTGACATTGTCAATCCATTATTCGAGACCATACACAATGCTATTAACCCTGTTGACTACAACATGCAGACAGTAAGACCCATTACGGCATATTCTAAACAACACAAACAGATTAGACAGATTGTACAGAAAAACTGGCCTATCATTCAAACTGACCTTACACTCTCTCAAATGTTGCCTACTACACCTGTTCTCACATTTAGAAAGTCACCTGCTATGAGAGATGGTTTGGTTAGAAACAGCCCTGAAGTTATGGCTTCCAGCACATGGCTTTCAGCCAAAAATGGCTTTCTTAAATGAAGCTCTTGCCGGGCATGCAAATTTGGGACCAGTACTAAAGAATATATGACTGCCTTCAGCAATACCCCCGTCAAAATACAAGGGTATTTTACTTGCCGCACTGATTTTGCAATTTATGTGTTATGTTGCACGTGCGGGTTGAAGTATGTTGGTAGCACTAAGCTCCAGGTTTATAATCGAATACTTCAACACTTTAGAGCCGCAGTCAACTCGGATCCCAACTACCCCCTTGCCAGACATTTGAATCTAGCCCACAACAATCATTTGAATGAGTTGGATTATTTTGTTATTGGGGCTGTTCCCAAATCGATTCGCGGAGGCAATAGAGAGCGATGAGTAAATAACATGGTATTTAAGAGTTTTTCTCACAAAAAGCACATTTGCACTTTCACTTATTTTCACTTTGACTTGAAGAAGCAGTTACCACTGCTATAAATGTAACCTTTGGACTTGATGAATTTTTTTAACACTACAGCATACTTGCACAAGAGTTATGTTTACATGCTTTTCATTGCACAGTTCTTTAGGAGGTTTCCCAATGATGTGCCTTTATATGGTATTAATGCCACGCATTTTATATTGTAGATATGTAGGGAGCTATTTGTTTCCTCCCCCCTCTTTTTTAATTGAAATGTGGCACTGAATATTTATTGTTTTATTCTACAATATTTATTTATAGTGAATGAAATGGTTTTTAGGTCTCGCCTGACCCAGCGCATGCGCTGGTCTGGCGAGACTTATTGAGAGGGCTCCAAAAAGTGCTACCAGGCCAGCCTAGAGCTACAGTGCATGTGCGCGGGCGCGCGTGCCGCTTTTACCGCGATTACTTTCACTTTCGCGGCCGCACGGCCATTTTGATGTTTGATCGCAATCACTTTCGCGGCCCCACGGCCGCTTGGCATAGCCAATAGGTCTCGCTTTTGGGACCTTATAAGTATTTAGTTATGCAACTGTTGCATGGCTAAACACTTATAAGGTCCCAAGGGCGAGACCTATAGGCTATGCCAATGCTTGTTTTAAATAATATTTATTCCACATTGACTGTGATTACAATGTATTTTTTAAACTCAGTGCGCAGTATGTTTTCCATGCCCATTTGTCATGTGACCAAGTTTGAACTTTACACAGGTGCTTTGTTCCCACTTAATTTGTTTGATCACTCCCACTATTTATTGACTTACTGGATTGTAGTGCGTCATGTGAACAAGACCGAGTTGTTCGGTCGAAACGGGTCATGCTGGGGCACTGGCCATGATTGACTGGTTGCTGGAGCTATGAAAATTAAATAAAGCACAATTTCATCATTTTTTCGTCCCTGGAGTGGTCCGTACCTGTTTGTGCGCTGTGGAGGAGTGGCGACTATCGGCATTTGAACAGTATTAGAATCATGGCAGGTAAACAATCATCTGTTCGCCTGAGATACGGCAACTTTCAGTGTTGCTCATTGTATCTCGAGCAGACAGCGGCCTGCTTTATTCTGACGCGCTTCGATGCCGCTACGCGTCAGGAGAGAGGTGGCTTCAGAAAAGGAGGAGACAGGGGACACAGGGGACAACCGTCCGGTTGGTTTAAAGTCAGGGACGGTGCGAGTGACGTTGGTGAGGAAGCGCTGCGTCTAGAGCAACCTGGGAAACCTAGGCAATCGCGGTGCCCATTTAGTCGCCGCACAGGGTGCTCAGAAAAGGGCCCTCGAAGGATTGAAATGATCTGAAATTTGCCGGGACGGTTGAAGGGGGTAACAAATCATTGGGGCAGGGCAACCATAAATTGGAAGCCTGATCCAAAAGGCAATGTGACACATATGGTAACATTTTGGCAGCTTGTTAAATGGCGTCGTGGTGATACAATCCAAACACCGGTTAACCATGCAGCTCCCGAGCTGTGGGCTTCACATTATGAGACCCAGTTTGCTGCTGTTAGCAATAGTAAAGATCAATTCCAACTGCCAACCCCAGACACCATCCTGCATTTTGTTAGCACAGAGGTTGAATCTGTACTAAAATCGATCCCGAGAGGTAGGGCCCCAGGTCTTGATTGTATACCGGCTGACCTGTTTTTGCATGACAAAGAAAATTGGGTAACTACCATTCAGATACTTGCTAATGCAATACCCAGCGGTGCACCCATCCCTGATACATGGAGTGATGCTGAAATTCTCCCAACTTATAAAAAGGGCGGTTGTTCCCTACCAGGCAATAATAGGCCTATAAGCCTTAAAGACTCTATTCAAAAGATCGTTGCCAGGTTAGTGTTGTGCAGAATCCAGACCTGGATAGTAGAGAATGACATCGTGACTCCACCTCAGGCAGGGTTCCGCTCACACACTGGTACCATAGACCAGGTCTTCAGGTTTATGTTAATTTACTGGCGGGCTGTTATCATCAGAGGAGGTACAATTTATGTGGCTTTTATTGACCTCAAATCTGCATTTGATTTGGTCCCTCGCAATAAAATGTGGAGAGCTTTTGCGGATATGGGGATGCCATTTGAACTACTGGCAATTTTAGTTAAACTCCATGACTCTAACTACGCACAGGTTCCTTGGGGTACGCAGGGGAATGTCACGGACAGGTTCCCTGTTTCTAAGGGGGTACGTCAAGGGTGCGTCTTGGCACCTACTCTGTTCTGTTTATTTATTAATAGGGTTGTTCATTATTTTTCTACTCACCCTACAGATGCCCCAACATTAGCTGGCATGAAGATACCCTTGCTCAGGACGCAGCAGTCACTGATTCTGAGACGCTGCAAGCTGCTCTGTGCGTACATTCGTTTTGTAGCTCCCTGAATATTTTTAACCCCACTTTGCTGCTATAAAACATTGTCAGGTTTTTAACCTTTATGTGTGATAACATGTGATATTGTGTATCGGTACTGTTGGCACTACGAAGGACAACTTACCTGCCTCTCCCTGGCCCCGGTCCGACGCGGCAAGTGCCGTTGCGCGGAGGGCCTCTGGGAGCAGATTCCAGCCTCACTTCCTGCTGGTTAGCGCTCTAGCTCTTCAGGCGCCCAGCACCATTTAAGGCCTCTCAAATGCGTACGCGCAGCGGACGCAGCAGTCACTGATCCTGAGACGCTGCAAGCTGCTCTGTGCGTACATTCGTTTTGTAGCTACCTCAATATTTTTTAACCCCACTTTGCTGCTATAAATCATTGTCAGGTTTTTAACCTTTATGTGTGATAACATGTGCTATTGTGTATCGGTACTGTTGGCACTACGAAGGACACCTTACCTGCCTCTCCCTGGCCCCGGTCCGACGCGGCAAGTGCCGTTGCGCGGAGGGCCTCTGAGAGCAGATTCCAGCCTCACTTCCTGCTGGTTAGCGCTCTAGCTCTTCAGGCATCCAGCACCATTTAAGGCCTTTTAACACTAATGGGGAACGCTTATTGCATTCCTTGCATGGCGACCAAAAGGACATGATTTCAGTGTCGAACGCCGCAGTCTTTAACTTTCTCTCCCTTCACAAAACGATATAGAAATAGTCCAAATACATGAGCATTTCTCTCTATTTTATCCCCGTACGGATAGAGTCAATATGATTAAAGCGTCCGTCCACTCTCGTGCTTGGCGGAAAACCTCCAAATCACATGAGGCAGCTCTAATGTTCCTCACCCTTCCCAAGAAATCCCACTACTTAAGCTCGCTTACCGAGCACGTGTCGTATCTGCACTGTGGGGTGTTTGAACATACCACCGCCGCCATCTTTGACTGGTCCCTTCTAAGTGCACAGACTGCTTGTTGTGTCTATATTCTGGGAGGTGTCAAGACATTTTTAGATACCGTTATCTCCAGTCCTGTTTTACTTAATAGGATTTGCAAAGCACACCCCGATTATATCGAAATATGTCACCATTTTGCCTCTAAATGGGTAAAATTCATAAGGAGGGCTCAAACCACTGAAATCCTACTACTGCTGGACCTATATTGCTCATTAATCTCTATGGCTCATGCATAATCTTTCCCTTTACCTAACCAATTCGCCTGTATTTAATTCCATTATTTCCTCTGGCCAGAATGTTGCTGCATGGCACCCTCCTCCCCCGATCGTGGACTGACACCTCACTTGGTGGGTCCGGTTACCTATATAGACATTCAACCCTGAAGGTGGCAGCTTCGCACAAACTTTCCCAAACACCTGGACCCTCTTACTTCATTAGGTGATGTCTTCTATCCAATGAACGTCTCCCAATGTAGCCCCTTTCTCACCGTATTCCGCTTCAATATGAGCCATTGTTCTCTCCGTTTTCTCCTTTCATCTAAACTGCCCCCTCTTCTGCTCCCCGGAATTTTCTACAAAATAAACCAATGAAAGTCCATATGGCCATTACTTTCTTTCAGAGAATGTTCAACAAGTGCAGCATTGGGTGTGGACGTTCTGATTTCGGACGCCTGCTCTTGTACACATGTCCTAAATTCTCTGCACACGTCCCCTACATATCCTAACCCACATGGGCATAGTAGGAGGTATACACAACATTACTGCTACGCCAATTATTAAGGGTACTAGCTGACAGCTTTGTCCCATGGTACTCTGTTGTTTTAGAGACCAGGCATTGTTCGCAAACATTACAATGATGACACTTATAATTGCCGGTATCAATGTTCCTGTCTGGAGTCATTTGTTTTCGCTGCCTTTCTTCTCTCTATGTTTGTAGTAAAAGTTCCCGTACGTTCTTATTCCGCCTGAAGGCAAAGAGTGGTTTTTCCAGTTGTGTTTCTTCGTTGTCACTGAGGATTTTCCAGCTCCTGTTGGTTACGTGTTTCATGTGTTTGCTGCTCCCTGAAAACTGACTCACAAGTACTATTCAAGTCGTCTCTTTTTCTCTGTTCATCCTTTTAAACATAGTCTCGCAATTGTGGAATCTGCCCTTGTAAATGAGTGAGTGATTCATGTCTTGTGAGAGCCCTTTTCCCTTAGATTCTTTTTCAGTGTTTCTTAATTCTTGTAAAAATCAAGTAATGACGAACAATTCCTCCGGAGCCGCAGGAGTTGTGCAAATGGGATATTATCCCTCTGGGATTTTGGATGGAAACTAGAATAATGGAGGAGGGTGCTCGTGTCAGTCGGCTTCGTGGACAACTCTTGCTCCAATTGGCCTATCACCTCTTTTATGCAGATATCCAAAAAGCCCACTCCGCTGTTTCTCGGATGGGCTGTAAACCTCAGATTGGGGTCTCGCAGATCGAGACAAGCTAAGAATTCCTCTAGTTGTTCAGTCAGAGCCTCCCATAGAAAGAAAATGCTGTCTATGAACCGGTGCCAACAGACAACATTTGCGTAAAATGGAGACATCTCATAATAGATATGTTTGTTCTTAAATTCCCCAACGTAAAGACAGGCCGGACTGGGAGCGCAGGAGGCTCCCATACTGGTTCCCTTACGCTGAAAAAACAACTGGTACCATCGATACACATTTTAAAATGATCTCTTTATTGGCTCCCTCTAGATCCACATTTCCTAATGTGTTTCTGACGACTCCTATAGTAGCGTTCTGTCGGATATTCGTATACAACGCCTCGCTATCTGATGTAACGAGGAGTTGAGTGTTCTTGTTGAAGTTCCTACCTACTAAAGTCGAGATAATGTGTGCAGAATCTCTCACATAAGACATCAATTTACTCACTCAAGGTCTTAGGTAACAGTCTGTATATTTACTAAGGGGTGCAACAATGTTCCCACTATGAGCCTGAGTGGAGGGTCTTTTTCATTTTTCTGAGTCTTGGGGAGTCCATAGAACGCTGGAGTTGTGGGACTGCTTTTATTAAGGAACTAAAATGCCTCTCCTCATATCCACTCATAGTTCCTAGCCTCTTCGAGTGTAGTGAGGACTCCCTTAGTATGTACATGCATTGTTAGGTTAGCATAACCACGTTAGATGTTAGAAAGCCATCTTGCTGCTTTTGCGCACGACACTGCGTTTACATGTTATTCCTTAAACAAACTGCTGACTCGAGCCTTGCCTCACACGAGAGCAATCTGTTGTTACCATCCCGAGCTCTGCGCAGCGACCTTGGTCTGTACGTGGTGTGACAAACAGTCTGGGTTATTACACAATGCATGTTTTCCACTCTAGGTTGATCGACCCACTATTTAGCCATAACACACGAGCAGCTGCAAATACCTGAAAGTTGGTGCTTTTAATATCACAGACATCATGTTTATTATCCAGACCGAAGACGAGCCTTCCTGCGAGAAGACTCCTGATGCTCCTGTGATGTGATTTCACTAAGCTGATCTTTGAGGTATGGGGTCCCCTATTCAAGCCTAAGAGACCTTCTAATAGCCTAATAATAATATTAGCTTCTTAGTAAAGGGAAGGTGGTAGTATCCACTGTCATTATAACATGATCACCCCTTTTATATTCTATGGTATTGTAACGATGCTGATGGTTTTGATTTTAATCATTTGTCTGCTTGTATTAGCCAAAGTACTGCATCTTAGGACACGTGGTCTATAAAAATAAACTCTTTTTATTTTCACCGTGTCTCTGTTGATTATTGTTGTGGACTGATGTGAGAATAATATACGAACAGGTATTTCCGATTCCCACCATTCCTGAGAGTACACTAAGTAGCTTGTTCTGGGTTGTCTTTTCATTGGGATCTCTGAGCCGAATCTCGGATAACGAATGGGACACTTATGCTAGCCGGATACTGGGTTCTGGGTTCTGAGGTGAGTTTCTGGTACACCACAACTCACTGAGGTCCTGGGGTTCTACGCATAGTTCTGTGTATAAGCAGAATCCCTGCAACACGAGTACATCTAAGAGTGGCGAGTGCCTTGGCTTAAGACAATAATGTTACTTAGAATTTATGACATAATGAACCATGTCTGGGGTGTGAGCGAATGGTATTGCCACAGACAGGTTTTTTTATGGGTTACGTGTGATGAGTGCAGAGGCTACAAACATTGGGTATGCTGCATTTACAAGCTGTTGAAATGTTGGAGAAACAGACGAGTATTTCATGTGTGTATGCCCTTGGAAGAAATTGAGTTGATGACCCTGATTCACCGAGGGTGGAGATGCATGTCCTGTGTAGTTGGGGATACCTTTGATGAAAATAGGGAAATTTTGAACAGCTGTTTATAGGCGCTATTAGGTTTGATAGTGACAAAAGGAAATGTATTCACGTGGTAACCTTGGTTTTGTTTTACATAGGAGCAGCTTGTTGTTAAATATATGTCCGTGGGAGAAATCTATTTTTCCTGAAGAAGGTGGTTCTGAGTGTTGGGCACCCACTGAAACCCGTGGATGCACAAGTGAATCTAAATCTGGCGGGCATTGAGACAAACAAGATGTTGGCTATCTGGAAATACTAGGGGTCTTATTTCGAGTTTGGTGGTCCTAAAGCGGACAGTGCAACGCTCCGTCTGCTATAGGGCTGCCAAATCCGTGTTGTGAACGTCCACCAGATCAGAAGTTTATTCATTCTGTTCCGGTCTGACAGCGGTGGTCTGTTAGGCTCATAGAAGAGCATAACATGCAGAGCGCCGCTCTCAGAGCGCCGCCTGCACCTTCCTGCACAGTGTAGCATACATGCCACACCGTGCAGGAACTAGGAGTGCAAATCACAGACGCACTACATATGCCCTCTACATGTATCTCCAGGCCCACCATGAAAAGGGTGGCAGAGAGGCAAATATAAACATACTCGGCGGTGCGCAGCGGCTCCGTCATCATGTTTTTGCCTCTGATCACTGTGAGACCGCCACGGGACCCTTGATTCACAACGGTCCTGTGGCGGTCTGACCACCACACTGGTAATTTGTAGGCAGGCCTGGAGTGTGGCGCCAGTTGTACCGCCATCACAGGTTCAGCGGTCCTATGGACCGTTAAACTTGTAATAAGGCCATACGTGTCCATAACAATAACCAAAACAGTTTCGTAATTGTAAAGACATATGTGTTTGTCTTATGTGTTCTCCCTATTCTGTGAAATTTTGTGATTTATTAAATATGACTGTTGTCCCTAAAGAAATGATCTTGTCTTTTTAATAAATGTAATTGAAATTGTTTTTAAATTGCTGCTATACTTTTCACCCTATAGGATTCACTTTGTGACATCTAGATGAAGTTTTCTAACTGCTTGTTTATATTGGATATGATTTTTTTTTAACGCAGCATTAAAGATCTATCCAACCGCATGTGGGTGTGATATCTAATGTCAGTGGAGTTGGGGGTCGAAAAAAAGTGCTGTATGAGATTGAAAGGCGGGAGGGGTGAAAGTTTGAAGTACTTGTATTACTATTTGAAACCCAAGGGGAATTTGTTTTGACTTAACAGTTTGGTACGGTGCCCCGTCCCCTCGGAATAAGGGGCCCTTCTCTATTTACCTTGATTTGTGTGCACAACCCGAGTGGTTGGAGAGTTTCTTGGCTCCAGTTGTGTGTGGTGGGGGGATTAACACTGAATCAGTGTTTTGGAATGGATCCTTTTAAAAGCTCTTACCGAGGACCAAATAACAAAATCATGAATATGAGCGATACAATGGCAATGAGCTCTCTGTAAGATCACAGAACGGTGAGAATTGGGGCAAACCAATGACCCTAAAGAAGGAATTAGCAAGGACTGAGTTACATGCAGATTTAGTAATAGAAAATGGAAAGTCAGGAGCAGTTCCCCTTGGGTTACAGATTAGGACTGAGGCAGAATTGTTTATGGACAATAGAACATTTTTGGAGACTTGGACACAATAGTGAACTGGTGTAGAAGAGACTGGATGCTTCTAATAAAAGAAATAGCAAAAGATGTAATTGTAATCGAGAATGAAGCAATAGAGGAGTTAGAAGTCAGTCTAAAAGAGAGAACTGCATTAGAAGATGCCAATAAAAAACTACAGGAGTTCCACCAGGATGTGGAGGCCTACAGAGAATACCTCATAAGCAAAAAAAAACACTAAAACGTAAGAAAGACAACAGTAAATTTAGTTGCAAACTGACATATCTGTTTTTAAAGAAAGATTATCACCACGAGAGGAGAAAACAGAGGTGGGAGAGGCAACCCAGTAATAGACCTGTTTACTCTAAAAAACAGGTAACCTTGTCTGACACCTCAGGATCCAGCAGTGAGGAGAAAGGTTCCAGTAGAGATGAAAGTGGCAATGTTGGTCTAATAATAAATATGGGGCATTTTTAGATGAGCAACAAAGGCGAGGACAGAGACACAACCCCAGATGAGGGAGGGGCCAATTTACACAGAGCCATCCACCACAAGAATGCATCAAAACAAGGAGCTAGAGATACTGCTGCTAGACAAAGCCCCTGTAATAAATCTGTTTAATGGGGTACTAAGTAGGGCAGAAGGGGAAGTCCTAGAAAAGGTCTTATTTTGCCTGAACAACATCCTTTTTCTGAAAAATTGAGTAGATTTTTTAAATGACATCGCTACAACCCCACTATGAATAATTCTGGACTAAAACCTAAATCAACATTCACACCCTCTGTAACCCTGGTTGGTTGGTGAGGATATTAATGTATTTGAAGGTTTGTGAGGATATTAAAGTATTTGAAAGAGAAGTGGGAATGAGATCTTGGCACAACCATACTTCCACAGCAGTAAGTTATCCAAGGACCATAGGGAAGCTATCGACTCCTTAAAACAATATCTATGAATAACCATAAAGCCCACTGATAACGCAGGAGAAGTAATGGTCTTTGCTACTCTGTACTACGAGGCCCGGGCAATGAAACTCCTCTTGGTGGAAGAACACTATTTCAAAGTCCCCAACAGCAAATTAGGTGCTCTTAGGAAGGAGGTCTTAGATGTACTCGAAGAGGCTAGGAACAATGGACCCGATTCACAAAGGTAAACTGAGACAAGAGTCTAACTTTACGACTTTTTATATTCATAAAGGGCATTTACGAGAAGTAAAGTTAGACTTTTGTCACAGTTTTGGTCTCAGTTAATCTTAAGACCAAAACTTAAGTTTACTGAGACAAAAGTCTAACTCTACTTCTCGTAAATGCCCTTTGTGAAAACCGAAAGTCGTAAAGTTAGACTTTCATCTCAGTTTACCTGTGTGAATCGGGCTCAAAGACTGGATATGTGGTTCCTCAATAACAGCAACCCCAAAACTCCAGCGTTCTATGGAGTGCCCAAGATCCATAAAAACGGATGAGTTGTGTGGGATCATTGTTGGAACCCTTCAGTAAATATGCAGACTGTTACCTAAGAACTCGAGTCAGTAAATTTACGCATTATGGAGAGATTCTGCACATATGTTTCTCAACTTTAGAAGGTAGGAACTTCAAACAGAACACTCAACTCTTCGTTACATCAGATAGCGAGGCGTTGTATACGAATATTCGACAGGACGCTACTATAGGAGTCGTCAGAAACACATTAGGAAATGTGGATCTAGAGGGAGCCAATAAGAGTTCATTTTAAAATGTGTATCGATGGTATTAAAGAATAAGATCTTTTTCTTTAAGGACCAGTTATTTCTCCAACATAAGGGAACCAGTATGGGAGCCTCCTGTGCTCCCAGTCCGGCCTGTTTTTACGCTGGGGAATTTAAGAACAAACATATCTATTATGAGATGTCTCCATTTTACGCAAATGTTGTCTGTTGGCACCGGTTCATAGACAGCATTTTCTTTATATGGGAGGCTCAGACTGAACAACTAGAGGAATTCTTAGCTTGGCTCGATCTGCGAGGCCCCAATCTGAGGTTTACGGCCCATCAGAGAAACAGCGGAGTGGGCTTTTTGGATATCTCCATAAAAGAGGCGATAGGCCAATTGGAGCCAGAGTTGTACACGAAGCCGACTGACAAGAGCACCTTCCTCCATTATTCTAGCTTCCCTCCAAAATCCCAGAGGGATAATATCCCATTTACACAACTCCTGCTGCTCCAGAGGAATTGTTCATCATTACTTGTATTTTACAAGAATTGAGAAACACTGAAAAATAATCTAAGGGATAGGGGCACTCCCAAGACATGAATCACTATTTAATTTAAAAGTGCAGATTCCACAATAGCGAGAATATGTTTAAAAGGATTGTTAGAAGGTGACCTGATATATGCTGTCCACTAGTTCTAGTGGGCACCTTGCACCAACCCCTTATGGTGATAGGCTAAAGACAACCTTTATTGAAAGCTATCCTAGTGGTAGCTATGGAGAGCAGCCTTCAGGCTAAGTCTTAAAGGAATGTAAAGCAGCTTGTTTTACCTGTCTATAATCTCTTGAATGATCAAATGAAAGGACACCACACCAGGTATATATTCAAAATATATGTATTTAGGTTAAAACACACCCCTCGAGTCTCTTTATGAGACTGGAGTTCGAAGTACTTAATTTACAAGTTAGCAATCAACAGTAATAGCACAAATACACGTTTGGGCCCTAGGGGCGTACCAAACCATATACCAAAAAAGTGGTATAAGAACCACGAAACACAAGGCCTAAAGCCTGTAGAATCGCTGGGTCCCCAAGGAACCACTCAAGGTAGTGACACAGGGGACCCACGGGGACGGTATGCAGTGTGTAAACACAACCGCGGGTTCCCGTTAACTTCTATGGGCGATGTCGCTGTTGGAAATTTAAAGATTAGTGACACTTAGAATCGAGTCAGGACCAAACCCTTTTGGACTTAAGAAGTTCTAGGGCTAGCGCCCATGGGATCACCGGAGTACTTGAGTTACCTCACCCAGGGAAGCCGGTTGCATAGGTGTCTTTTGGTGTCGGTTTGCGTCGTCGATTACAATGGAAGCTGGCGAAGAACTGCTGCTGCCGTGAAGAGGAGAAGTGTCCGAAGAGATCCAAGCCTGGATCTAGGATGGAAGGAACCTGAAAGCAGAGGGGACAGAGTCTGGGTCACTAGCCAGTGACCGAGGGCAGGATGACCAATGCCCACAGATGTCGGGTGCTTCAGGTGAGTTGATGGGTGTCTTGACTCTTCAGCCACGAGGTCCAGAAGGTGCAGATGACAACCAGGAGCTGGATTCAAGCTGCCTCACAAAGTCTGTCGAGTGCTGCTGTGTCTGCGACCAGGTTGGACCCAACAAGCCTTGGCAACGGCAAGTCACTGGAAATTAGAGAAAGGACTGCGGTGCAAACCAGCAAACTCTGAGGGACTCACCAAGCAAGGGTAAGTTGGGGCACGTCTGGAGCAACCAGAGAAGCCCAATTAGAAGAGAAGTTGCCTTCATGGGGACCTACTAGCCAACGGGCTAGCGATCGCTAAGGAGCCTCAAGCGGTCGCACTTGAAACTGGCCGACGGGTCACTTGTGGAGTGGAGGCCAGCAATCTTCAGTGCAGAAGGTGCTCAAGGCTGGGGCTACTTGGAGCCCAAAGCACAACTTCGAGGAAGTCCCAGAAGATAGTGTTGCTGCAAAAGTTTTCGGTGTCCAGGGGTCAAGGTTCCATGTCACCCACAATAGCCACGGGCCTCAGCTTTGCTGTGGACTCCAGGTAGCCTCGGAGAAGTCTGGAAATCCACATCAGGTGATGCAAAGTCTTCGGTGTCTGGCGGGAGCTTCAGTGATGCAGACCGGTCAGTTGCTTCTTTGGTGCCTGTCAAGCAGGGGAGTCACTCCTTGACCCCAAGCGAGATATCTTCCGTCTTCTAGTCGAGTTGGAAAGTCGAAGGTCCAGGATATATGTTGCAGAGTTTCATCCAGGGTAATCTAAAGTCACGAGGACTGGGTTCCCATACTTATACTAAGTTTGGGGGTTCGGACATACTCTAGGGACCCACCTATGGTAGGATTTGGAAAGAGGGGTGGTTACACCAATTTCCTTTGTCCAGTTTCACGCCAGTGCAGGGGCAGGTAGCCCCTGCAACCGGTTTGAACTGGACTATGCACAGGGACACCAAATGTGCCCCCAGTACAGGACTTCAAAGCACCAGAACGTGCTCCCGCCCAGCCCCAATACACATCTGCCTGTCTGGGGAGGTGGTTACACCTCCCTGGGACAGGAAACCTACTGTCCAGGCCTCCCCTGCCGGAGTTTCGGTCAGCAGCAGGAGGCCAGACCCGTGTCTATGGAAGAGGCATCCAGTTTGTGATGCCAGGGCTCAAGAAAGTCCTACCGGGTTAGACCAGTGTGAACATGTCTCGCCCTCTAGAAGGGTGGAATGCTACCCCCACCGCCAGAACTGGCAGGGGGGTAGTATTCCAAAGCGTTTGACAACAAACACGACATGTTTCCGTGCAGCCATCCCAAAGTTAGTATTTACCGCGAGGTTATAATGCACTTAAGAGTATATGGTCAGGCTGCATCACAAACAGCATCAGAGGAGGTGCTCATGCAGGGGCATCCTCTCACATAAAAACCAAGCACTCTGCCTTCAGGATTGTTAAGGCCTGCCATATGAGTGACTTATAGGTTTTATATGTGTGTGCAATGGTAGTGATATAGGTAGCCTATACCACTGTAAGGGGTGCAAGCACACCCTTACCCAGGCTGCAGTAGCAGACCTGTGGTGCCATTTTGGAGTGCTTCCCAGGGGTGGCATAATACATGCTTCAGCCCCTGGTAGGCCTCTGAGGTACCTATGCCCTGGGTACATAGTATACCATATACTAGGGATTAGAAATGTACCTAATGTACATGGAAACCATTTTACAGAGAAAGCAGATAGACTGGGGCCCTGAATTACAGGATCCCAGTCCAACTAAGTCATAAACCAGCAAAACACCAGGCAAAAAGTGGGGGCAACCATATAGTCATATTCCACCTTCCTACATACCCCCCCCCCCCCCAACGAAAGGAAATAAGGCTAACCTTGACCAGTTGAGCCTTTATTGACTAAGTTGCCATATAAGGAAGCACCTGAACTAGCATGGTTGCCCCCTGTCTTATGTTCCACTAAGCTGTTCCTCACCCTAAGGGCATCAGAGGATCTCCACCATGGGGAATTACTACCTGTGGTGTGTTTTGGCAAAGTAGAAGGCTGGTGAGGTGTCTGAGTAGAGAAGTGAGGCCCTAATTAAGTTGGCCTCAGCTTCCTCAGGTCACTTGTCACCATGGATGCCTTATTTTCCATGACTGAGTTGTACTTTGCTTTAAGGGTCAACCTCTGGCTGCCTACAGCTTGGTGTTGGGTCCCTTTGGATGGAACTCTGGAGGGGCTGGGCAGGGTTGGAACCTTTGGGTTCCATGTTTGCCCTTGCCCAACAGAGTCCTGCTGGGGAAGGTCCCTTCACAATGGTAATGGGGATCCCTCAGTGGGGTGAGGAATGTTTCCCTGGCTAGGGCTACTAGCCTGGGGGCCCCTAATCTGCTTATGGGGGGTTCCTCTGGACAGGGGCCCCTTTGGGGTTCACTGACCTTTCTCAACTCCGCAGCCCTGGGCTGACTGAGGCAGGGTAGAGAGGGGCAGGTTACCTGCTCCAGACTGGGTACCACCTTGGAAGGTTCCACTGCCATCAGGGGTGTTGCCAGGCCAGGCCTGACTACCTTTGGGGCAGTTCCTTCACAAGGGGTAGGATCAGTTCCCAGAGGAGGCTGACCCTTACCTATTGTCTGGGGGGAAGAAGACTTATCTTCAACCCTTGTGCTCTCTTGTGGAGGAGAGTGGGCCATTATTTCAGGCTCCATCACTCCAACCATTTTCTGGGTTGGGGCTGTGGCCATCACAGCCCCACTAACTCTTTCAGGGATGCCCAGCATTCTTAGATGAGTTTGGTGTTCAACCTCAGCCCAGGCTGAAATTTCCAGATCATTGCCCATCAGGCAATCTACATGCAAGTTTGGGGACACTGCCACTTTTTTTGGGCCTGTGACCCCTCCCCAGCTGAGATTGACTATGGCCATGGGGTGATCTGTTCTGACACCATCAATGTTGGTCACCTGGTATTTAAACTCAGGTAAAAGCTGCCGAGGGAGGACTAGTTTCCCTGTCACCATGGTGACACTAGCCCCTGTGTCCCTGAAGGCCACAGCTTTCTGACCATTAATCAGTGGCTCCAATCTGTACCTGCCCAAGGCATTGGGTCCTATGGTAAAAGTGGCAAATCCCATGCCACCATCAGAGTCAGAGGAGTCAGGTGAGGAGGCCCTTCCTAAATTGAGGCCTACCTCTGTTCCACTTGCAAAAGCACCTAACTTTTTGGGTGCACTACTCACAACTGGGGGATTACTACTGGTAGTACCAGGAGGGGTGGTAGTGTTAGTTGGTGGAACATTTTCTTTATTGTCAATCCTGGGGCAACTGGGATCAGTTTTCCATTGCCCAGGCTTTTTACAGACATGGCAATATGGTTTCTTTTCAGGAGAGGAAGGAGTTTGGGACCCACCCCCAGAAGAGGACTTTTGGGGCCCTGTAGTGGACTTATCTTTAGATTTGTCCCCACCTTTCTCTTGGGGCTTGGTAGAATCTTTCTTCTGGTCACCCCCCTGATTCTTAGGCCTTACCCTGGTTCTGACCCATTTGTCTGCCTTCTTTCCCAATTCTTGGGGAGAGGTCAGATCAGTCTACCAGGTACTGGTGTAAAAGCTATTTTTGACAATTACTAAGGATCTGCTCCCTCATAATCAAATTGTACAATCCTGAAAAGTCATGCACTTTGCTGCCATGTATCCAACCTTCCAGAGCCTTAGTAGCACAATCAACAAAGTCTACCCAGTCTTGAGTCTGAGCTTTTTGTGTGTCTCTGAACTTCAACCTATACTGTTCAGTGGTTAGGCCAAACCCATCAATCAGAGCACTCTTCAAGACCTTGTAATTATCAGCATCCTCTTCTCTTACAGTGAGGAGCTTATCTCTACCTTTGTCTGCAAAGTAGAGCCATAAGATTGCTGCCCACTGACCTTGAGGGACCATCTGTACTTTACAGGCCCTCTCCAAGGCAGTTATCCATTTGTGGATGTCATCCCCACTCTGATAGGGAGGGACAATCTTACTTAGGTTTCTATGGTCATAAGACCTCTCCCTATCTCTAGGGAAATTGCTGACACCAAGGGACTCTAGTCCCTCGTTTTTACTAGCTGTGTAGAGCTCTAGGGCTTCCCTGTCTAAGGCCATCTGCTGCTTTCTGAGGTTGAACTTGTCTTGCTCATACTTCAGCAGTCTCTCTCTCCTCTCCTGGGAGGTTTCCCTCCCTCTGTGAGAAGAGACAGAGGTCCCTGTAGAGGGGTTAGAATGGACAGATCCCCTTGAGAGAAATCTATTCCTTCTAGCCCTACTTCCAACTCTACCTGGAGGAATAAAGGAAGGAGCATTGTTGTCATCCTCCTCATCCTCATCCAGGAGAGCTGGGTTCACCAGATTCTGATCATTGTCATCGGTCTGGTCAGCATTAGAGTTAGGGTCAGGGGAGTTTCCACCTCTAGGCCCACCCTCACTTGCTGCCCCACCCACACTGCCTACCTCATCAGAACCACTAGGTCCTGGGAGATCATCCAGCTTCAGTATCTTTATGAGATGCTGGGTGGTTGGGCTTTTGCATGTCTTCAGCTTCCTAATGGAACATAAGGCCCTAAGCTGTGCAAAGGAGAGATCCTCATATCTATAGGGGAGGAGCTCACTGGCTCCCGGCAGGGACCCACTGGTTCCTGGCTGGTTAGACATTACTAATGTGGTGTGGTGTATTGCACTACCTACACTAGTGTGGCCTACTAAACTCTCTTGAGTTGTAGAAAGGGTGTGCTATCACTTAACACACAACTCTTGATATTATATGTACCTATGGTACCTTTAGTGGTTTTCATTTGATCAATTCAATTGAGATTATCTGGTAAAACAATAGCAAGGTGGAATCCCACACGCTGCTCACCAATGTGAGAAGGTGGCCTGATATATGCTGACCACTAGTTCTAGTGGGCACCTTGTATCAGTCCAAACAACCCCTTATGGTGATAGGTTAAAGACAACCTTTATTGAAAGCTATCCTAGTGGTAGCTATGGAGAGCAGCCTTCAGGCTAAGTCTTAAAGGAATGTAAAGCAGCTTGTTTTATCAGTCTATAATCTCTTGAATGATCAAATGAAAGGACAACCACACCAGGTATATATTCAAAATATATGTATTTAGGTTAAAACACACCCCTCTAGTCTCTTTATGAGACTGGAGTTCGAAGTACTTAATTTACAAGTTATCAATCAACAGTAATAGCACAAATACACGTTTGGGCCCTAGGGGCGTACCAGACTATATACCATAAAAGTGGTATAAGAACCACGAGTGAACTAGACACAAGGCCTAGAGCCTGTAGAATCGCTGGGACCCCAAGGAACCACCCACGGCAGTGACACAGGGGACCCACGGGGACGGCATGCAGTGTGTAAACACAACCGCGGGTTCCCGTTAGCTTCTATGGGCAATGTCGTGGTTGGAAATTTAAAGATTAGGAACACTTAGAATCGAGTCAGGACCAAACCCTTTTGGACTTAAGAAGTTCTAGGGCTAGCACCCACGGGAGCACCGGAGTACTCGAGTTACCTCACCCAGGGAAGCCAGGTGCATAGGTGTCTTTTGGTGTTGGGTTGCATCGTCGATTGCAATGGAAGCTGGCGAAGAACTGCTGCTGCCGTGAAGAGGAGAAGTATCCGAAGAGATCCAAGCCTGGATCTAGGATGGAAGGAACCTGAAAGCAGAGAGGACAGAGTCTGGGTCACTAGCCAGTGACCGAGGGCAGGATGGACCAATGCCCACAGATGTCGGGTGCTTCAGGTGAGTTGATGGGTGTCTTGACTCTTCAGCCACGAGGTCCAGAAGGCGCTGATGACAACCAGGAGCTGGATTCGAGCTGTCCCACAAAGTCTGTTGAGTGCTGCGGTGTCAGCAACCAGGCTGGACTCAACAAGCCTTGGCAACGGTAAGTCACTGGAAATCAGAGAAAGGACTGCGGTGCAAACCAGCAAGGTCTGAGCGACTCACCCAGCAAGGGTAAGTTGGGGCATGTCTGGAGCAACCAGAGAAGCCCAATTAGAAAAGGAGTTGCCTTCGTGGGGACCTACTAGCCAATGGGCTAGCGATCGCGAAGGAGCCTCAAGCGGTTGCACTTGAAACTGGCCCACGGGTCACTCGTGGAGTGGAGGCCAGCAATCTTTGGTGCAGGAGGTGCTGAAGGCAGGGGCTACTCGGATCCTACAGCACAACTTCGAGGAAGTCCCAGAAGATTGTGTTGCTTCAAAAGTTCACGGTGTCCAGGGGTCAAGGTTCCACGTCACCCACGATAGCCACGGGCCTCAGCTTTGCTGTGAACTCAGGGTAGCCTCGGGGAAGTCTGGAAATCTACCTCTGGTGATGCAAAGACTTCGGCGTCCGGCGGGAGCTTCAGTGATGCAGACTGGTCAGTTGCTTCTTTGGTGCCTGCCAAGCAGGGGAGTCACTCCTTGACCCCAAAGGAGATTTCTTCCATCTTCTAGTCGAGATAGAAAGTCGAAGGTCTAGGATATATGTTGCAGAGTTTCGTCCAGGGTAATCTAAAGTCACGAGGACTGGGTTCCCATACTTATACTAAGTTTGAGGGTTGGACATACTCTAGGGACCCACCTATGGGAGAGTTTGGAAAGAGGGGTGATTACACCCATTTCCTTTGTCCAGTTTCATGCCAGAGCAGGGGCAGGTAGCCCTTGCAACTGGTTTGAACTGGACTATGCTCAGGAACACCAAATGTGCCCCCAGTGCAGGACTTCAAAGCACCAGAGAGTGCTCCCGCCCAGCCCCAATACACATCTGCCTGTCTGGGGAGGTGGTTACACCTCCCTGGGACAGGAAACCTAGTGTTCAGGCCTCTCCTGCCAGAGTTTCGGTCAGCGGCAGATGGCCAGACCCGTGTCTGTGGCAGAGGCATCCATTTTGTGATGCCAGGGCTCAAGAAAGTCCTACCGGGTTAGACCAGTGTGAACATATCTCTCCCTCTAGAAGGGTGGAATGCTACCCCCGCCGCCAGAACTGGCGGGGGGGGGGTAGTATTCCAAAGCGTTTGACACCAAACACAACATGTTTCCGTGCAGCCATCCCAAAGTTATCATTTACGGCGAGGTTATAGTGCACTTAAGAGTATACGGTCAGGCTGCACCAGAAACAGCATCAGAGGAGGTACTCCGAACGCTGCAGAGGGGCTCTGCTCATGCAGGGGCACCCTCTCACATACAAACCAAGCACTCTGCCTTCAAGATTGTTAAGGCCTGCCATAGGAGTGACATATGTTTTATATGTGTGTGCAATGGTACACCCTTAACTCAGGCTTCAGTAGCCGACCTGTGGTGCCATTTTGGAGTGCTTTCAGGGGTGGCATAATACATGCTTCAGCCCCTGGTAGGCCTCTGAGGTACCTATGCCCTAGGTACATAGTATACCATATACTAGGGGATTATAAGGCACTCCAGAATCCAATTAGATATTTACCTAATGTACATGCAAACCATTTTAGAGAGAAAGCAGATAGACTGGGGCCCTGAGTAGCAGGATCCCAGTCCAACTAAGTCATAAACCAGCAAAACACCAGGAAAAAAAGTGGGGGCAACCATATAGTCAGATTCCACCTTCCTACAAGGATGAACAGAGAAAAAGGGACGACTTGAATAGTACTTGTGAGTCAGTTTTCAAGGAGCAGCAATTGCATAAAAAACGTAACCAACAGGAGCTGGAAAATCCTCAATGACAACGAGGAAACACAACTGGAAAAACCACTCTTTGCCTTCAGGCGGAATAAGAACGTACGGGAACTTTTACTACAAACATAGAGCGAAGAAAGGCAGCGAAAACAAATGACTCCAGACAGGAACATTGATACCGGCAATTGTAAGTGTCATCATTGTAATGTTTGCGAACAACGCCTGGTCTCTGAAACAACAGAGTACAATGGGACAAAGCTGTCAGCTAGTACCCTTAATAATTGGCGTAGCAGTAATGTTGTGTATACCTCTTACTATGCCCATATGGGTTAGGATATGCAGGGGACGTGAGAAGAGAATTTAGGACATGTGTAGAAGAGCAGGCGTCCGAAATCAGACCGTCCACACCCAATGCTGCACTTGTTGAACATTCTCTGAAAGAAAGTAATGGCCATATGGACTTTCATTGGTTCAATAATTGCAGCGAGAGGAAGAGGGGGCAGTTTAGATGAAAGGAGAAAACCGAGAGAACAATGGCTCATATTGAAGCGGAATACGGTGAGAAAGGGGCTACATTGGGAGACGTTCCTTGAATAGAAGACATCACCTAATGAAGTAAGAGGGCTCAGGTGTTTGGGAAGGTTTATGCGAAGCTGCCACCTTCAGGGTCGAATGTCTATATAGGTAACCGGACCCACCAAGTGAGGTCTCAGTTAAACGATCGGGGGAGGGGGGGTGCCATGCAGCAACATTCAGGCCAGAGGAAATAATGGAATTAAATACAGGCAAATTGGTGAGGTAAAGGGAAAGATTATGCATGAGCCATACAGATTAATGAGCAATATAGGTCCAGCACTAGTAGGATTTCAGTGGTTTGAGCCCTCCTTATGAATTTTACCCATTTAGAGGCAAAATGGTGACATATTTCGATATAATCGGGGTGTGCTTTGCAAATCCTATTAAGTAAAACAGGACTGGAGATAACGGTATCTAAATATGTCTTGACACCTCCCAGAATATAGACACAGCAAGCAGTCTGTGCACTTAGAAGGGACCAGTCAAAGATGGCGGCGGTGGTATGTTCAAACACCCCACAGTGCAGATACGACACGTGCTCGGTAAGCGAGCTTAAGTAGTGGGATTTCTTGGGAAGGGTGAGGAACATTAGAGCTGCCTCATGTGATTTGGAGGTTTGCCGCCAAGCATGAGAGTGGACGGACGCTTTAATCATATTGACTCTATCCGTACGGGGATATAATAGAGAGAAATGCTCATGTAGACTATTTCTATATCGTTTTGTGAAGGGAGAGAAAGTTAAAGACGGCGGCGTTCGACACTGAAATCATGTCCTTTTGGTCACCATGCAAGGAATGCAATAAGCGTTCCCCATTAGTGTTAAAAGGCTTTGAAATCGAGTTATGAATTGTGCAGGTATGTAGAGGCACGTAATTAAGTGTCCCTCCTATTTGTACAAAGAGGCTTTAGGCATGAATAGCCCCGTCCCTGTTGACTGAAGGAACAGGAAGCACTCGTTGTGCACCTCCACCCATAGAAGATAATGCGGCAATCCCACACAGCACTCGTTGCACTCCACCACCCATAGAATATAATGCAACAATCCCACACCGCAGCTGTTGTGCACCTCCACCCATAGAAGATAATGCAGCCATCCCACACAGCACTCGTTGCACTCCACCACCCGTAGAATATAATGCAACAATCCCACACAGCACTCGCTGCACTCCACCACCGTAGAATATAATGTGGCAATCCCACACATCACTTGTTGCACTCCACCACCTGTAGAATATAATGCAACAATCCCACACAGCACTCGTTGCACTCCACCACCCGTAGAATATAATGCAACAATCCCACACAGCACTCGTTGCACTCCACCACCCGTAGAATATAATGTGTCAATCCCAAACAGCACTCGTTGCACTCCACCACCCGTAGAATATAATGTGGCAATCCCACACTGCACCTATTGCACACCACCACCAGTAGAATATAAAGCAGCATTCCCGCAAAGCACCCATTGCATGCCACCACCCATCGAATATAATGTGCCAATCCCACACAGCAGTTGTTGTGCACCTCCACCCATAGAAGATAATGCAGCAATTCCACACAGCAGCTGTTGTGCACCTCCACCCATAGAATATAATGCAGCAATCCCACACAGCAGCTGTTGTGGACCTCCACCCATAGAATATAATGCAGCAATCCCACACAGCAGCTGTTGTGCACCTCCACCCATAGAAGATAATGCAGCAATCCCACACTGCAGCTGTTGTGCACCTCCACCCATAGAAGATAATGCAGCAATCCCCCACAGCACTCGTTGCACTCCACCACCCGTAGAATATAATGTGGCATTCCCACAAAGCACCCGTTGCATGCCACCACCTATAGAATATAATGCAGCAATCCCACACAGCACCAGTTGTGCGCCACCACCCATAGAATATAATGCGGCAATCCCACACAGCAGCTGTTGTGCACCTCCACCCATAGAAGATAATGCGGCCATCCCACACAGCACTCGTTGCACTCCACCACCCGTAGAATATAATGTGGCAATCCCACACTGCACCTATTGCACACCACCACCAGTAGAATATAAAGCCGCATTCCCGCAAAGCACCCGTTGCATGCCACCACCTATAGAATATAATGCGGCAATCCCACACAGCACCAGTTGTGTGCCACCACCTATATAATATAAAGCGGCAATCCCACACAGCACCTGTTGCGCACTACTATCTATAGAATATAATGCAGCAATCCCACACAGCACCTGTTGCGCACTACCACCTATAGAATATAATGCGGCAATCCCACACAGCACCTGTTGCGCACTACCATCTATAGAATATAATGCAGCAATCCCACACAGCACCTGTTGCGCACTACCACCTATAGAATATAATGCAGCAATCCCACACAGAACCTGTTGCACAACATGTCCCTTATAGAATATAATGGAGCAATCCCACACAGCACCCGTTGTGCACCACCACCCACTGCATCACACTGTGGGGTTGCACATACAGAGAGAGATATCACATTTCTATCTTTTCTGTTCACTTTCTTCCCTTTTCTGCACATTTGCGCCTTTCCTCGCTGTGTCCCTGCCGCTGCTCACCCACCCACAGCCAATCCTCCTCCCATGCTGCTTATCTTCTTGCCGCTCTCCCATCTCCCAGCTGTCCAGCCCTCCCCCTCACGCTCCTTAATGGCAGCTGCTGTGCAGCCACGCTGGCGTTGCGCCAAAGACAAGCCCATCTTCGCCCATCAACACCATGACCGTGCCCAGTGCCATGGACCCTGGTTCCTAGACCATCCACCACTACGACACCGGCACCCTACATGCCATCAACACTGGATGCCACACCGCCTGCCGCCGGGCATCGCCGAATGACACCCAGGTCCCTTTTGCTGAAACTGCAGCTGCACCTTTGTCTGCCACCACGCACCAGCCCCACCTGCCGCACGATCAATAAATACCGGATCCCGACCATCTCAGCTGTATCCTGCTCAACACACCCTCCCTCTACAAACACGCCTTTGAGTTATGGGGCCTACTCGGCTCCGTCCACCCCGACATTGCCTTCTTCATGGATACCTGGATGAATTCCACCTCTTCCCTGCCATCCCAGAAGGCTACAAGATCATTCACAAGGACCGCATCAACAAACTGGGTGGGAGAATCGCCATTGTACACAAAAGCACCCTCTGTCTCACCACATACTCGGACGACCATTTGACCAACTTGGAGCACCTGCACTTATGGGTCCAGACCAACCCGAAAACTACTCTCCGCTGTACCCTCATCTACAGACTCCACTGGACCCAGTCCATCCATTAGCGATTCCATCATCGACTTCATCGCACCCCACGCTCTCGCCTCCACAGACTACATCCTCCTTGGTAGCTTCAATTTACACATGGAAAACCCCAACGACGAGAACACCTCATCACTGCTGGAGAACTTCGCCACCATCAGACTCAAACAACTGGTCACCTCCCCAACCCGCTCAGCATGACACACTCTCAATTCCATCTTCTCAGTCAGTGAAAACATCACCTTCAGCCTCACCTCTGAGCTCCTTTGGACCAACCACCGCCGTGTCCACTTCTCCTTCACCAATCCCACCATAAACCACTGTGCCCACTGCTACCCTCACAGAAGTTGGAACAAAGTCACCGAAGAACAGCTCACCACCTTTCTCAGCAAAACCCCACAACCTCAGCACACAACCTCCATAGATAGATCTCCAACTGCGCAGGCGCACACTGGTTCACCTCAAGAAAGCCCCAGGAAAGCGACACTCCAAGAAAGCCAGCTGGGTCAATCCCACCCTTCATGAGTCCAGACGCATATTTAATGCCTTAGGAAGAGATGGAGGAGCAGCAAGACCCCGGAAGACCAATCAGCCTTAAAAACAGCTGCCACCAAACACCACCATCTCATTAGAACAACAAAGAAAGCGGCTCTACAAGAAAGTATCAACGTGAACGCACTCAATAGCAAAGAACTCTTCGCCGTGGTCAAAACATTCACCAAACCTAGCACAGAAACAGCAGACATCCTACCCTCCCAAGACCTCTGCATCAACCTTGGCACCTACTTCCACCGCAAGATTAAGGAGATCTATGACAGCTCCGACAGCCTCGATACCCAAGACCGTCCCACCCCACTCGCAACCACCACACCCAGCTACACTGGAAACTAGCAGACACGGCTGAGCTGGACTTCCCTGATGACACCCTCAAGATCATGAACAGCATCCACTCTGGAGCACCCTCGTGTCCCTGTCCGCACGACATCTTCAACAGAGCTGGCAGCTCTATCGCCCCCGAACTCTGCTGCACATCAACTGTTCCATCAACTCCGCCAATTTCGGGGAAGACTGGAAACAAGCAGAGATCACCCCCTTGCTGAAGAAACCCTCTGCCGATCCGACGGACCACAACAAATTCAGACCCATCTCTCTAATCTGCTTCCCAGCCAAGGTCATGCTCAGCTTTCCGATTTCATCGAAGCGTACAGGCTCCTCGACCTCTCTCAATCTGGCTTCTGTAGCAACCAGAGCACTGAGACCACCCTCCTCGCCACCACAGATGACATCTGCACCCTCCACAACCAGGGCAAAATTGCAGCCCTCATCCTCCTGAACCTCTCGATGGCCTTCAATACCGTCTCCCACTGCACCCTATGCACAAGACTCCATGACACCAGCATCCGCGGCAAAGCCCTGGAATGGAAGTGCTCCTTCCTCACCAGCCGAACACAGAGAGTCATACTACCACCGTTCCACTTTGAACCCATGGAGATAAGCTGCGGAGTAACTGTCCTCAGGGCCCCCCCTGAGCCCCACTCTCTTCAATATCTACATGGCTCCGCTAGCAGCAATTGTCAGGAACTACGGACTCAACATTGTCTCCTATGCCGACGACACCCAGCTGATCCTCTACCTCACCAACGAACCCACAGTCGCCAAGAACAACTTCCACAACGGGATTAAGGCTGTCGCCATCTGGATGAAGGGCAGCTGCCTCAAGCTCAACTCAGAGAAGACCCAAGTCCTCATCCTGGGCTCCACCCCCGCCGCCATGGGATGACTGCTGGTAGTCCACAGCACTTGGAACCCCCTACACCCACAGACCATGCACGAAACCTCTGCATCATCCTGGACTACTCGCTCACTATGAATCGCCAGATCAACGCAGTCACAGTAAGTTTGAAGGATGGCTCCATCAAATGTGATGCCCCCCGTCAAACTTTAAAAATGTTTTACATTTATTAAAAAATCTAAAACTAATGGCCCCCCACACCATAGTGTGGAGCTTTCTATTTATTTTTACTGTCCCTTTTACTTTTTTTTTTACCTGGCAATGACAAGCTGCAAAACAAACCACATAATGCTGCCACTCCTGTCTCTCCATTTTGTATACGGTACCTACACAGCCATATCAAAATACATTCTGCATCACCTATTGGTTTAAAAAAGTACACAAACTCCTTGAACATTTCTGACATACACTGACGGTTTGCCCACATAAAAGCGATACACGTGCGTACACAGAAAATTAATGTAGAGTACAGCTGTACTTATCACTTTACAAGGGCGAAGCCAATAGGCCACTCACTTCAGGTATCACTAAAGGGACTCCGCTCCCTTCTAGTAATAAATCAGGCTGCCACCTCTGGTAATACCTTACAATCCAGTGAGAGGACATTGGTCCCTCTCTCTACAGAAGTTACATTATTGCGTCAATCTATACCACAGATCCCCACTGAATTACTGCACTTTACAGTGCCTACAAACCGCAGCTCTCAGCACACACACACGATTCCCTTGTGTGCCAAGAACATCACAAAAAAAGCAAAAACTCACCTATGCGCCCAGTAAAAGCAGAGGCTCATGCTTGCAAATCATGGAAGGGGAATTGCCTGGCCAACAACCCGCTTCAGCAGCCTCCAGCCCTTGAACTGGAAAGGACTTTTCAGCACCTCACCAAAACCGGAGAGCACTGCATCCAGACCCAAGAGAGCCCTCCTGCGAAACCCGTTGAACCCACTCAAGTTTGCTACTACTTCCAACACCCACTCTGAGCCTGTAGCTCATAAGTCTGACGTGTTCAATCCCTTACCTGTGGTGTTTTCTTTTAATGGGGGCAGCCCAAGCCGGGATGCCCTCATTAGCTCGGGATAGCTGTATTCAGCACAGCTTTCCTCCGTGGGGTCCCGAAGGGCTAGCTCCAGTCGCACTGACTGCTGTTTCTTAGAGGAGGGCCCGGACTGAGGCTCTGTCGGAGTCCCAGGCGGTCGGTGCTACTCCACGCAACGTGAACTGGACGTCGTTCCTTGCTGCACTTGCACTGGATGTGTTCCTAGCTTGTGTTGCTGCAACCGTGCTTGTTCCTTATGATGTACCTCCTGCTCGCGTACCTGTGCCAAATGTTTCTCATTGAGACGCCCTGTGGCAGCCTTTGGGGCTCACTGTGACGTGTGTCAGACTCGGGCTGTGGCGGGCGTTGATCATTGTGACGTGTCTCTGACTCAAGGTTGGGACGTGGTTGTTCGCTGTGACGTGATTCTGCCTCTCGCTGTGTGGTTAACGTCACACAGGGCTCCAGCTGCACTTGGCCATGACGTGCTGCTAGTCCACGCTGCTGTTGTGATGCTTCTTGCGGTGCCTCCTTTGCTGGCAGTGTAGTCAAGCCTATGTCGAGCTGGCGCTGGGGTCCCTTGAGCTGCTGCAGCGGGCCCTGACGTCTCTCGTCCACCTCGTCTCCCGACGAGGGCGCAACACACGTCACGGAGTGCTCATGCTGCTTTTCTAGCACTTGTCCGGCCTCTCCCTTCACCTCATCGTCCACAATAACCAGCTGGGTGGCAGGAAGACTAACGAAGGGAACCCGGCGTGGCTCAGCCATCTCTGTCTGCAGTCTCCAGACTGTAAACAGCTAGTAAAGTTAGAGACGAACCCCAGCACCTCTTTTTCAAGTACTACTTGCCACTGCCGCCATCTTGGGACACACATAAACAAGTGCGGCGAACGCGCTAATTAAAAACAGATGGTGACATGACCCCGAACAGATGGCGCCGCTGCTCATAACCGCAAGCCGTAGGCCGTGGGTGGATACATTCCCTGGGAAATGCACCCGCCTTTGCCCAATTGCGTGCTGTCTTTTTATAAAGACGCACGCAAAGCCCAATAGAAAAAATACTAAAAAAAAAAACACACCCGAGCGTGTGAAAAGCCCAGAGTGATTACAAGAGGTCGTTTTCCTAGGGCAGCGCATGCGCGCTGCACTAGGCTCGACCTAAAAACAAGGAGAAATAAAAGTATTTCTCCTCATTATGCCTCCTTCCATCTCCCCTGGGGAGACGTAGGATTCTGACGCATTCTCGCGTTTACGAAATGTTGTAAATCTGGGAATGAGGCAAAATCCATGGGTGTTGTCCGGAAACACACACAGCAACACCCGTGGCACGCCCCTTTCATATAAAGAGATGCTTGAAAAGGGGTAGTATTTACAAGGCCATAAAAATACACGCAGGGTGACCTTGCAGGACAGTGACGGAAGGATCGCTCCATGTGCCCCTGGGCAGGACAGTGATGGAAGCATCGCTCCATGTGCCCCAGGACAGGACAGTGATGGAAGCATCGCTCCCTGTGCCCTTGAGCAGGACAGCGATGGAAGCATCGCCCCATGTGCCCCTGGGCAGGACAGCAATAGATGTGTCGCTCCATGTGCCCCTGGGCAGGACAGTGATGAAAGCGTCACTCCATGTGCCCCTGGACCGGACAGCAATGGTAGCGTCGCTCCGTGTGCCACCCGGGCAGGGCAGCGATAGAAACATCGCTCCATGTGCCCCTGGACCGGACAGCGATGGGAGCATCGCTCCGTGTGCCCCCAGGCAGGACAGCGATAGAAGCATCGCTCCATGTGCCCTTGGGTAGGACAGCGATGGAAGAGTCACTCTTTGTGCCCTTGGGCAGGGCTGCGATGGAAGCGTCGCTCGCTGTGCCCCTAGGCAGGACAGTGATGGATGTGTTGCTCCATGTCCCCCTGAGAAGGACAGCGATGGACGCATCGCTCCATGTGCCTCAGGGCTTGACAGTGATGGAAGCATCGCTCCATGTGTCCCTGGGCAGGACAGCGATGGACGCATCGCTCCATGTGCCTCAGGGCTTGACAGAGATGGAAGCATCGCTCCATGTGTCCCTGGGCAGGACAGCGATGGACGCATCGCTCCATGTGCCTCAGGGCTTGACAGTGATGGAAGCGTCGCTCCATGTGCCCCAGGGCTTGACAGTGATGGAAGCATCACTCCATGTGCCCCTGGGCAGGACAGCGATGGAAGCGTCGCTCTGTTTGCCTCTGGGCAGGACAGCGATGGAAGCGTCGCTCCATGTGCCTCTGGGCAGGACAGCGATGGAAGCGTCGCTCCATGTGCCCCTGGTCAGGACAGTGATGGTAGCGTTGCCCCATGTGCCCTTGGGCAGGACAGTGATGGAAGCGTCGCTCTATGGGCCCATGAGAAGGGAAGCAATGGAAGCGTCGCTCCATGTGCCCTGGACAGGACAGCGATGGAAGCGTCGCTCCATGTGCCCCTGGGCAGGACAGCGATGGAAGCGTCGCTCCATGTGCCCCTGGACAGGACAGCGATGGAAGCGTCGCTCCATGTGCCCTGGACAGGACAGCGATGGAAGCGTCGCTCCATGTGCCCCTGGGCAGGACAGTGAAGGAATCATCGCTCCATGTGCCCCTGGTCAGGACAGTGATGGAAGCGTTGCCCCATGTGCCCTTGGGCAGGACAGTGATGGAAGCGTCGCTCCATGTGCCCCTGGACAGGACATTGATGGAAGCGTCGCTCCATGTGCCCCAGGGCAGGGCAGCGAAGGAAGCATCGCTCCATGTGCCCCTGGACAGGACAGCGATGGTAGCGTCGCTCCATGTGTCCCAGGGCAGGATAGTGGTGGAAGTGTCACCCCGTGTGCCCTTGAGCAGGACAGTAATGGAAACCTTGCTCCATGTGCCCCTGGGCAGGGCTGTGATGGATGTGTCGCTCCATGTGCCACTGCACTCCATGCCACCCTAATTTGAACTACTACAATCTACACCACTCTACTCTATTCTGCAACACTCCACGCTATAGCACTTTATGCCACTGCACTCTACCCCACCCTACTCTACAACATTGCACTCTAAGCAACTTCACTCTATGCCACTGTATTCTACTCTGCACAACTGTACTCTACACCACAGCTCTCTACGCCACTCTTCTCTACTCTGCACCGCTCTACGTCACTGTACTCCGAGGTAGTGAGCTCTATGCCATTCTACACCACTGCACTCTATAACAATCTACTATGTAACACTGCGCTCTCCACAACTGAACTCTACGCCACTTTACTCTGCACCACTGCACTCTATGCCACTGCACTCTCTGCCATTACACGCTACTCTCCACTAATCTACACCATCCTACTGCACTCTATGCAACTTTCTTCTGTATCACTCCACTCTATGCCCCTACACTCTAAGCCACTTTACTCTGCAGCACTCCACTCTGCGCCACTGCACTGTACTCTACTCTGCACTCCTCTGAGCCACTACACTATATGCCACTCTACTCTTCTCTACACCCCTCTACTCTACACCACTGCACTCTACGACACTCTACTCTGCAGCACTCCACTCTGCGCCACTGCACTGTACTCTACTCTGCACTCCTCTGAGCCACTACACTATATGCCACTCTACTCTTCTCTACACCCCTCTACTCTACACCACTGCACTCTACGACACTCTACTCTGCGCCACTTTATGTCACTGCACTCAGTGCCTATATACTGTGCTCTGCACTACTGCATTCTACACCACTGCACTCTGTGCCACTGAAGCGCTACACCAATGCACTCAAGGTGTCTACTGTGCACCACTCTAATCTATGCCACAACTTTCTACGATGCTGCATTGTACGGTGCTGCATTGGACATCGCTGCATTCTATGCCGCTGTATTCTATGTCACTGCACTCTTCGCCACTCTACTCCGCACCACTACATGCCAGTCCACTCTACTCTATGCCTCTCTTCTGCACTGTACACCACTCTTCTCTATGCCACTCCACCGCATGACACTCTTAGGCATTCCACTCTCTTCCACTCTACCTCAGTCCACTCACTCTACAACACTACATTCTACAACACTCGACTTCGTTACACTCTACTCCACTTCATTCTAACCAACTGCACTCTAAGCCACTCCATTCTGTGACAGTCTACTCCACTTTACAGCACTCCACGCCACACCATGACACTCCACTCTATGACACGCCACCACACTCTACACCATGCCATGACACTCCACTCTGCTCTGCTCTATGACACTCTACACCACTCCATGACACTCCACTCTATTCCAGTCCACTCTATTCTACTCCGCTACACTTTATGCCACACCATGAGACTCAACTCTACGACACTCCCCTCTACTCTACGTGACTCCACACCTCTCCATGACACTCCACTCTATGCCATTCCACTCTACTCCAGTCCATGCCACCGTTGTGGATGCCACAACTTTTGGACAGAGCGCCCCCAGCTTTTTGGGGGGGCATTGCGCTTAGGACCCTGGGCATCCGTGGCCCGGGTCCCTACTGGATCCGGCGACGTGCCGGTCAAGGGAGGTTTCCAGTTGCCTCACCTCAGGAGATGTGGGATGGGGCAACAGGAAGAGCACCAGTTGTGCGAGTGTTCCATCACTTCCACCTGCTGCGGTGGCCATTAGGGTATAAGATTGCCTGCCCCTTGACCTTGGTCTCTTTTTGGACCTGTCAATAGCAGCAGTGGCGTGCGGACTTGCAGCAATTTTCCTCATGCGACTCTCCACAGGAGCGGGCTCCAGCCGCCCAGATTGGCCGTTGTGCTCCTTGGTGGACCATCAGCCCCTTCTCTGTCCCATCTCAGGCGGTCCTCAGCAGTGTTTTTCTAACCCTCTCTCCTCTTAATCGGGGTGACCACATCAGC
Organism: Triturus cristatus; assembly: GCF_964204655.1. Lineage (NCBI taxonomy): Eukaryota > Metazoa > Chordata > Amphibia > Caudata > Salamandridae > Triturus > Triturus cristatus. Next base: position 1,208,263,928 of record NC_140584.1, on the reverse strand, counting down.
TCGGTTTAGAGCATCTGCCCTTGCCTGCCCTTCTTTCCTGACCCAGCGAGGCTGCACCGTCCATGCCCTTGTGTTGCCTTCACTGGAAATACCTATACTACAGTCAACACTAAGGGGTACGTTGCACTCCCCTTGGTATTGACTGTAGTGTTTGCACTACAGTCAACACTGATGGGAGCGCAAATTGTGTACTGCATGTACCATGATGCAAAGGAGCACATTTTTCTGGGATATGATGTAGTGTCTGGCCACACCATTTTCTCTGTACAAACTGATTTTCATTACCTCCTCTACCATTTATCACACGTTCCTAATATTCCTTTTTGTAAAAATTGCATTCCGGCCCATTGATCACACTTCATCCGACCCGAGCCGGAGAGTACGGCCCGAGCTGGAGAGTACGGCCCGAGCTGGAGAGTACGGCCCAAGCCGGAGATTCCGGTCCGACTGCGGACCTAAATCGTAAATGACCTCCATGAATACCAAAAGTTGTAAAGTTAGACTTTCGTCTCAGATTGCCTTTGTGAATCAGGTCCATTATGTTTACGGGGTACCGCTTGGTTAGATTACGGCTGGGATTTCAAATGGCCAAAAGTTAAAGATCCGGATATCGGGTGGGACCAGACAGAGGTAAATTTATGGCTGGAGAATGAATTGCAAGACCCTTTAAAGCCGTTTTTCGCCAGCAACAGGCAGAGGATAAGAAGGGTTCAGGTTGGGCCTTCAATACAAAGGTCTGCATGCGCGCGGCTGGATCCTGTAAATGTAAACACAGCTGCTCCTTTTGCGGCCACCCTTCCCATCCAGAATTCAAATGCAACATGAAGCCAAGGAATAAAGGGAAAGAGGGAGCGAAACCTTCCAGTTAAGTGTGAGCTGCCCTTCCAGTCTAGATTATCAGGCCGATTCCATGGCTGAACTTGTACCCGAGCAATGACACAGCGAAGTTGTTATATCTTGGTTTCTCTTCAGGTTTTAGGATCCCCACACTCTCTGTGGCTCCAATCTCACAATGCAACAATTTACTGTCAACCCGCATGCATCAGGATGTTGTGTCCAGGAAAATAAGAACGGCGAGTACATTGGGTAGGACAACCAACCCCTTTCCTCCCCTCCCTTTGAGAACTCTGTGTGGTCCCCATTGGGTGTGGTCCCAAGAAAGGAACGAGGGCAGTTCGGTTGATCCACAACCTCTGGGATCTCAAGGGTTCTCCAGTGAATGAAGCTATCGACCCGCAGTTATGCGCAGTATGTTATGCATCAATTGACCGAGCTCTAGCAACACTGCACAAACCAGGCCGGGGGGCCCTGCTGGCAAAAATAGATATAGAGTCTGCTTTCCGGCTCCTCCCAGTCCACCCTGATGACTACCACCTCTTGGGATTCCAAATTGCAGGCACTTACTACAATGATAAGTGCATGCCAATGGGGTGTAATGTGTCCTTCACTTATGTTGAACAATTCAGCTCCCCGTTACAATGGATATTCACCTCATGCACAGGCCACAGAGATGTGGCTCACCGCCCGGATGACTTTCTAGTTTTGGGGCCACAAGATTCTGATAGTTTCTTGGGGGCACTGGATGCATTAATTTCCCTTTTCAAGGAACTTGGCCTTTCCCATAAGGCCAGAAAAGACTGCAGGTCCCTCCACGTGTCTTACCTTCCTGGGTGTTGAAATTAACACTGTGGCCGGTGAATGCCGTCTCCCTCTTGAGAAGGTGAGAGACCAAACTTTTTATAGTCCGGCAGCGCCAGGGAACAACGCTCTAAGCTCTCGGGTTCTCCTGCCTGGATTACCAATATAACAGAAACACGGGATTCTTCTAGATGGCATCAAAGATCGGTTTATTGGCTGCAGCCAGTAGCAGAGGTCCAACAAGTACCACACAAGTAGGTTGCGAGGAGACTGCTCAACAATACAAAGCAGGTCGCTCCTTTTATACCCAAAATCATGCCTCAGGCAAACATTCTTTAAAGTGCAGTTGGTCGCACCCCATGTACCCAAAACAATACTTTATTATTGATGACAATCCCATGTGTCCGGCCTCTTGGCTAAAACGTACGTTCTTCTGGGGTTGAAACCGGACCAGCCTAACATCCTCCTTTGAAGAGACCGTCCACTCATAACAAACAAATGGTCACCTCCCCACCATAAACAGGTCATAAAGGAAGGAACAGAAACGGAGGAAAGAGATAGTAAGTAAGGTTGGGCAGGTGTGTGCGGGTCATATAAGTTTATACAACACTGGCCTTTGATCAAAACCTCGCTTAACTCGAGGGCAGGTACTGGTTTGGCAAGTTTTAGCCTCAGGCAATAGCGTCAGCTTTCGTCAGGTCATGAGTCAGCGCAAGGCCAAACTGGGGGGGTGGACGTGTCCTACAGAGTCAGGCTGCCTACAGTGAGGGCAATGCAAACAAAATGGATGCCGTGCACAAGATGGAACCCGTGTGTTCATTAACGAGATTTACTAATATGCAGCAAATTCATCGGGAAGCGAGACGAAAACACTCGTACATACCAAACTCGCTATTTACGATATGCAGATACCAAAATCGTAACGGAACCATGATATAAACACACGGGTTCAGAATTTACGGAACCACAGACCCTCCTTTTGCCCTCACTTAGGCAATAACCCATTCTGAATCTGAGTCAATATCAATCTTCATCAGATCATCAGTATGTTGCTGAAGCATCATCCTACCTCTCTGTTCCTCCCGTGAAACAGGCGGACTGCGCACGCATACCGTAGCGCAAAGGCTACACAAGGCAGGACCACACTGCACACAGAGGCAACAAGTGAAAAGGACTGCTAGAGCCATACCACTGATCGTCAGAATTCTCCATCCCCACGTGGACAACAGTCCCCAGAACCAACCAGTTAACGACCAATCTCCTTCGGCCATATGTATAGACTCGGAGATCTTAACAGACAGAGGTGGCTCAGCACACAACTTGAATACAATTATAATGGACAAAATTATTCGTCATAGTCAATGTGTAAGCAAATGAATATTGTATCCCCATGGGGATACAATATTCATTTGCTTACACATTGACTATGACGAATAATTTTGTCCATTATAATTGTATTCAAGTTGTGTGCTGAGCCACCTCTGTCTGTTGCAATTTTTGGGTCACACCAAATATTAGGGGCGTATGAGGGTCACGTCCCTGGCTTCTTGCACCACATTTCTTTTCTTTAATAACATTGCATCACAGTTTTTTGATTAGTGCAGTCTTTCAAAGTGCCCTGACCTTCTTATCTCTTCTTTACTCGGAGATCTTATGTAACCTGGAAATGGCCTTGTACACTGTTGGAGCATTGTCTGGTATGAAGACACAGCAGCTCGATTGGATCACTTTACATACTCCCCCTCGGTCAGCAAGTAGAACATCTAAAACCATACGGTTTTGTAATGTCATGAGGCGATCCGCTTGAAGCTCAGCTGTCAAATTACTAAGGGCACCAGCAGTTTTGTTTACCGTGGACTCAACCACTCGGGTTAGTTGTCTCAAATGCCTACTATTTACCATGGGTCCCCAGTACGGCAGGAATCCCTTAAAGAAATCCCCTGCTTCTTGACCCGCGGTGTCCTCCTTATCGAAGACACCTCTCACAACTCTCGTCTTGTGATAGTCAGCGGAAGCGGTATACGTAGGGGGTAACAGATAGGCAACAAAGCAAATGCCCGAAAAATCTGGGGGCAGCCATGTATAAGCCTGATTGTGGCATACAAAGTACGTACCCTTAGCAGCCAAAAATGATGGGGAAGACTGCGACGGAAAAATGTACGTCTGAGTGCAAACACTCTTCCCTAGCTGAGCCCTCGGATTCGTACCATTTCCTTGCAGACAAAAATGACCTCGGTGGGGTACGACCCAAATCGGAGACGATCTCTTACGCTGTTTCCCACCCAGACTAATGCGGTATCCAGTTGCGTTCCACCCAGTGTAAGCTGATAACTCGTCCCTGGGAATAGACATATAGGCATTCACATCTCTGCTCATGTTCGCAATTCCCCTCACCAAGGCTGGATTCGAGTTATGTTTCACAGAACGCGGGGGACGCGGGGGATAGATTTCCAAAGCAAAAAGGAACATCGTCTGAAAAGCCCATGATGACCCGTTTTGACTAAAAGGTAGGACTAAGTAGGGGATACCCTTTCCCATTGTATGTGGCATCAAACCACACACCCAACAATTAGTGGTGTTGACTATTAATTGGTGTTGGTGAAGCAATTGGATGAACGAGTTGTTTGTGAATTCCAGTCTTCTAGTTTGTTCATGTTCAGGCAAGGGGTGAAAAGAGTGTATAGAAACAGTGGAAAACAAAGGAGTAGACGTAGGTTGTGGGGTAGGTGTGGATAGGAACTGAAAAAGGAGGACAATCCCACCCACCAAAGTTATCGAAATACTGAGTGTCAATAGGGTACATTTAACTAGAAAACTCTTACTAAAAAACATTTTATCAGTTAATCCCATCAAACCAAGAAACTCCACCCTCTAACGAGCCGTCCGCGGCGGTTGGGTCTTCTGTGCTCAGGACTACGCCTACTAGCTCAAGGAACGCCCTTAAGACCAATAGAACCCCTGACCTTGTGTCAAGGAGCCTGTACTCCTGAGTCTTTACACCGCGACCCTCCGGCTGAACCCGGGTGGCGGTTCGGAAAAAGGGAAAACAAAAAAAACAAGCAAGTTTCTTGGTTGGGAGAAATGTACACAAAAATCATTAAAAAAATCAGTTCATGAGAGTTCGGGGACGTAGGTTATATCTGCTTCTTCCAGGTCGAGTATGGTCCGGAAAAAGTTCAGTAGCAGGAGTGTTCGGGTCTGTGAGTATTGGCAATGTTCCAGAGTCCGTAGGTGACGGCAATGTTCCAGATTGTTCAGTAGTGTCTGAAGTGGTCACAGATTCATGTCCTTCAAATTGGGCATCAGAAAAAGGAATAAACTGAGGGATGGTTTCGGATTCGGAATTCCCCACACCCTCTCGAACCCAGGAATCAAAAGGTAAAGGGAGTGGTACTCGCTTTGTATGGGCAGCGTGTACCCAGTTTTTTTTCTCCTTGAGCCGGACTGCAGTGCGGGTGGACAAAAGGACCATATACGGGCCAAGCCAGCGAGGTTGTAGATTTTCGGTCCTCTGAAAATTTTTGACCAAGACTAGGTCGCCTGGCTGCAACTTGTGGCCGGGATCTTCGGATGCCTTAGGTAAGCTCTCAACAACCTGCTGATGAATGATTCGCAATTTAGTAGTCAAATCAAATAAATAGTCAATCAACATTGGATGTTCTATGCTACTAAATTGTTTAGGTCTCGGGACACCCCAAATGTTGGCAGGACGACCAAAAACTACCTCGTATGGGCTAAGCCCAACTCTTGAATGTGCGGTCGTCCTTATGGACAAAAGCGCCAAGGGCAGCGCGTCTGGCCATGATAATCCAGTACTCGCTTGAATTTTAGCCAGTTTTAGCTTCAGAGTGCCATTATAGCACTCAACAAGCCCCGCTGATTGGGGGTGATTTGCACTATGGAATTTCTGCCTGATCCCCAGACCAGCACACACTTTCTTCATTACCTCACCCACGAACTCACTTCCATTATCACTCCACACAATCTTTGGCAACCCATACCTAGGAAAAAATTCTTTGAGCAGGATTTTGGCAGTGGACAAAGCAGTGTTATCCTTTAACGGATAAGCTTCTACCCATTTTGAAAAGGCGCAAACTACGACAAGGACGTATTTCAAGTTGTTGCGTCTTTCCATGTGAATGAAGTCTAGCTGTAGGACCTCAAAGGGGCATGTAGGGGGAGCAAAGTGACCTGCAGGAGTCGGAGTTCCCTTACCAGGATTGTGCATCAAGCACACCATGCAATTCTTCACCACATTCTCTGCACACTTAGAAATTCCAGAATTCTTCCACACTGGAGCTAGCACCTTGCAAATCCCTTTTACACTGATGTGCGACAGACCGTGTGCCATCGTTACTACTGCATGTACATACGCGTTTGGCAACATCCATCTCTGATGCTCGGACAAATCAATCCAACATCCAGTCGAATCCAATTTACCCGTGCTTTCTTTCCATACGTTCTTCTCACTCTCAGTAGCTTCAGCTTGAATCTGTTTCACACTTTCAATCGTATCTTCACACATTCCGGTTTCACTCATCCATCTCGCATTACTCGCAACATACATTCGACTCATCATGTTTCTCGCTGTCTCTTTCGCAACTTCATCCGCAAACGCATTCCCACGACCAACCTCATCTGTAATCTTTTGGTGCGCGCTGCATTTCACAATCGCAACTTGCTTCGGCAATGTAAGTGCTTCCAGAAGCTCATTCACCAACTGTCCATGCTGAATCTTTGTGCCATGGGACGTCAGGAATCCCCTTTCTCTCCACAGACGTCCAAAACTGTGCGCCACACCAAATGCATACTGACTATCAGTATACACATTCACTCTCTTTCCCTCAGACAAAACACACGCTCTTGTCAATGCAATCAGTTCTGCAGCTTGTGCGGAGTTGTGATTCACTCGTGCTGTTTCAACAATCGTGCTCAACGTCGTCACCGCATACGCAGCAGTCGTATCACCATTCGGCAACTTATAGCAAGATCCATCCACCCATAATGTACCATCCGGATCTGAAAAAGCGGTATTCTGTAAATCCACTCTTCCTTTTGTTTCTTCTTCCGTCCTCAGAAAACAATCATGCTCTACCTCATTCGCATTCATGGAAACCGGCAACAGTGTTGCGGGATTCAGCACATTGCACCTTTTTATGTGTATGTGACTAGCTAATAGTGTCAACTCATACCCTGACAATCTCGCACTCGTGAGGTGTTGTGTTTTAGTTCTGTTCATCAAGGTATCCACTGCATGTGGAACCAATACCAGCAGGTCATTGTCCATCACCAAACCAGCAGATTGTCGAATAGAGACTGCAGCTGCTGCTGTAGCTCTCAAACAACTCGGCAATGCTCTAGCTACCGGATCTAAAGTTGACGAGAAATACGCACATGGACGTTGTTTGTCACCAAATAACTGTGTCAAAACCGACAATGCACAACCTTCTCTCTCGTGAACGAACAATGTGAAGGGCTTACTGTAGTCGGGTGTACCCAACACAGGAGCCGTACAGAGTGCAGTACGTAACTCCGAAAAACTTTTCTGACACTCGTCAGACCAAGGAAGAGTATTGGGTGTATTTTTGCATGTCAGAGCCAACAAAGGTTTTGCTAACAAAGAAAAATTGGGGATCCACTGGCGACAGTATGACGTAATACCTAAAAACGCACGCACTTCTCTCTGTGTACTTGGTACAGTCATTTGTGCAATCGCTCTAATTCTTTCTGGGGTCAACTTCCTTCCCTCCTTTGATAAGAGATGACCTAAGTAGGTCACCTCTTGACAACAATACTGTAGTTTCGAAGGTGATACTTTATGTTTGTAGTCAGATAAATGACGGAGCAAAGAAATCGTAGCTGTTTTACATATTTCCTCATTATCAGCTGCCACAAGAAGATCATCTACGTACTGAATGAGAGCAGCACCAGCCGGCAACACAAGAGTATCAAGCTGCATTTTTAGAGCCTGACTATAGATTGAGGGACTCTCACAATAACCTTGGGGAGCGCGCCGAAATCTGAAACTACGCCCACCTAATGAGAAGCCAAAGATATCTCTGCTTTCTTCAGCGATCGGGATGCTAAAGAAGGCATTCTTTAAGTCAATAACCGAAAACCAGGATGCTGAGGCAGGAATCAACGTCAGTAAGGCAGTTATGTCCGGTACCACAGGAAACTGTGGGATGACAATTTTGTTGACTTCGCGAAGATCTATCACAAAGCGGTATACGGGTGGCTGAGAAGAATCTGTACGTTTCATAATCGGTAAAACTGGACTGTTGCATACATTACCCCTAGTTTCCTCAATCACACCCTTCTCGATCAGATCATAAATGATCGCCAAAAGTGCTCGCTCACCATCACTCGAAATCTTATACTGAGGAATGCGTGGTAGTTTAACATTTGTTTTCAAAGTCACAACATATGGTGGGATCTCAAGGAGACCCACATCATTAGGACCATCAGCCCAAAGAGAATCAGGGAGACAGCGCAATTCCAGTGGAAGCTTATCTTTTGACACATACATTGGAGAAACCACTCTCCGTCCCAAGGTAAGATGTACTCCTGAGGGAGAACAATGCAGGGTCGCATATAATCTTTTCAACAAGTCTAGACCCAACAAATTTTCGCCGCAACCTGTCGTTAAGATCAGAGGAGCTTCCAATTCATAAGGCCCAATGGAAAGAGACAAAGGACTAGACACTGGATTATGAACCGGGGCGCCAGAAAATCCCACCGAGACATTAGTTAAGCCAGACAAAGGTGCGCCAGGAAGTTTAGAGTGCATGATAGAACTCTTAGCCGCACCAGTATCCAGAAGAAAGGGCTCTGTCACACCTAATGTAACTACAGAGACATAGGGCCCTTTTTGGTCTACTGGAACCGACACTACTCCCTCTCTTTGTCTATGGCTGTCCTAGCAATCTGCATATTCTACTTTCTCATTATCGACATGATAATCGTCAGCATAGTACTGCTGAGATCTACCATCTTGCACATTCTGTCGATCAAAATAGTTCTGTGACTGTTGTGGTTGAGAAGAGCGCTCATTCTGAACAGGGGCACCACGTCCTCTACCCCTAGCTATCTGCTGAGAATTACCACGTCCCCTTGGAACAAAAGCACCATTCATACGTTGCCGTAAAGCAGGGCACTCACCTTTATAATGGCCCTCTTCTCTGCAATACGCACACTGATTAAAACCTAAGGGCTGTGTTTGATGGTAATAATCAAACCTGGGTGGCATTCGCTGATGCTGGGGCTGCTGTTGATACGCAGGGCGTTGCTGTACTTCAGGCTGGTTTGAACGGGGTGGATACGCTTGTTGTAACAGGACTTTAGTTTTCAGATCTTTCGTCTTTTTCTCTACCTTGTCTTTCTCCTCCTTGTCTCTATTCTCATAATATTGAGCTGTAGCCAATATTTGAGCTGTAGATGAAACTGCCCAAGAACTCTCGGAATCTTTTAACTTATGGCTCAATTCAGGAAGTAAGTTGAAAACGAATTTGTCTACAAATAACCGTTGACCACCCTCAGAGCTCATATCTTGACCACTGTGGTCTATGAAAGTTTCTTCAAACCTCGTGAAGAAATCAGAGACACTTTCATCCTTCTTCTGTTTGCAGGCAGCTAACTTATCCCAATTAACCTTCAGCGCGGGCATTAGAGTTTTCATGAGAGTAATTATCCTACCTGGCAAATCCGTCACTAACTGTTCTGGCTTCGCACCGCCCACTTGTCTACCATCCGCTAAAGCAATGTTGTCCCACGTATCACCCAGTTCTGCTACATGATTTTCATGCCGAATTTTTGCCCAAATAGGCTGTGGTACTACATTGCCAAACAGCATATCAACATCAGCCAAGTTCAGTACGCAAGCTTCTACTGTCTGCGATAGCTCTTTATAATACCCTGCAGGATTCTTGCGGGGATCAGGTAAAGTCTGCTTAAGAGTCAATACTTCCGATCGTTTCCATGGGACATGTATCCATACGCGCTGGAAGTGTGGTAAAACAGGAGGATTAGCATTTGCATCTCCCTCTCGCCAAACTGGAGGAACCTCTCTCATAGGATACTGCCTAGCTTTCATCCCAACTGAATGATCAGGTTTAAACAAAGTTCTCGGCGGCAGAGCAGACCTATACGAAAGAAGTATTACTACCGCATTTTTAACTTCAGAACCCACAATCACACCTTTAGCAAACTTGCTCCGTAGCTCAGACAACTCCTCGGGGACTGTATCTAACTCATCACTATCCCAATCTTCTTTAAGGAAAGCACACATAATTTCAAACACATATCTTTGCGTAGGCTCGTCCCACTGCAGAAACGTATCCAATACCACCTGCGGACTATATTTGGCCGGTTTAGAAATCCACCTACGAGCTAACAAATCCAACACTTCTCGCTCCTGAAAATTAGGGAGCTGACTACGTCTCTGTCGACTGTCAGAAACGGCGTTCGTAGTTAACGAACTAAACAAAGGAGTCAGAAAATTAGCGACAGTGTCAGCTACTCGCCGACGAACAGAAGGAGAGTCAGTCATAAGGACAGGAGAGAAAAAGTTCGGCAAAGTAGTGGGAGGCAGGACAGGCACAGGTAAAGTAGGTACAGGTGCAATAGGTAATCCGGGCTGAGGAGGTGCCGGAGGAACTTGGACAAACTGGGGAGCAGGAACGGGAACATGCAATTGCGGAGGAGCAACCTGTGGCAACATTGGTGCAGTAGCACCTTGTGCGTAAGGGGGAGGAGACTTTAACAAATAAGACATTAATGGATCCTTTTCAGAATCTTCCGCTACTTTTTCCAACAGAGGTGTTAATACTGGATAGCATCTATCGGTTGCCATATTATGCTGTCGTTCAGACACCTCAAGAGCCTTATCCTCTACATCATTTTTAAATTGCCTAGCAGCTTGCATAATAGATATGCCATTTACTTTTCTATCTTTCTTCGCTTGTTTAATCTCGCGTTGTCGGGCTTCTTTACGCCATAGGCGGAAAGAGTCAAACATTGCGGGTCTAGCCTTTTTCTTAAATAACTTTACTTCTAAATTATCTAAGACTTCTGTTTCAAAGCTTCCATTTTGGGGCCATCGCAAAACACCATCTTTCTTGGTGTAGCGGACCCATATTTCATTATACGTGATTGGACCCACGCCATGCTTCGAGTAGAGCTCATACGTTGGAGTTCCAACTGGAGGTATCGGACACGAGTCCTCCAACCGGGAATCCCTGTTGCAACAAAAAACCAAATTACCAAAAATACTGCGGCTAGGCATCGTGCTCACTAACCCAGTTTCAAACTTCGAGGGCTTATCTTTACCGATATACTCGTAAATGTACGAGACCCTCGGTTTTTGGAAATTGCAATTGCCAAATAAAACTAAGGACCCAAACTAAGTTACCAAAGACCAAGTTACCAAAGACCAAACCAATATGCAAAGGACCAATGCAAACCAGACAAACCAAGGTGTTTAAACCAAGGTACCAAAGAACCAGACCAAATACAGACCAAGGTTTTTAAACCAAGGGACCAAAGAACTAAGGACTGGGTGCGACCCACTTTATACTTAACTCAATTTATTGATGATCGATGACGTCATCTGAAGATCACCCGTCTAGTGTTTCGCCGTCCAAAGAATTATGAATGGGTCCAAGGCAGGGCGACAGTCAGGGCAGCAGTCCTTCGTAGCCGTCTGGAAGAGGGAACCTCGCAGAAAAAGACCTTCGGACCACTTTTGCGACATACAGGGATCGATGAAGTGGGAGATCTCTTCCTCCGGAATTTTCTTACGAAGCCCCACACGATCTTCAAGCTTGGACCGGTACCGCTGATATCGCCCCTCGTTGGGCGCCAACTGAGAGACCAAACTTTTTATAGTCCGGCAGCGCCAGGGAACAACGCTCTAAGCTCTCGGGTTCTCCTGCCTGGATTACCAATATAACAGAAACACGGGATTCTTCTAGATGGCATCAAAGATCGGTTTATTGGCTGCAGCCAGTAGCAGAGGTCCAACAAGTACCACACAAGTAGGTTGCGAGGAGACTGCTCAACAATACAAAGCAGGTCGCTCCTTTTATACCCAAAATCATGCCTCAGGCAAACATTCTTTAAAGTGCAGTTGGTCGCACCCCATGTACCCAAAACAATACTTTATTATTGATGACAATCCCATGTGTCCGGCCTCTTGGCTAAAACGTACGTTCTTCTGGGGTTGAAACCGGACCAGCCTAACATCCTCCTTTGAAGAGACCGTCCACTCATAACAAACAAATGGTCACCTCCCCACCATAAACAGGTCATAAAGGAAGGAACAGAAACGGAGGAAAGAGATAGTAAGTAAGGTTGGGCAGGTGTGTGCGGGTCATATAAGTTTATACAACACTGGCCTTTGATCAAAACCTCGCTTAACTCGAGGGCAGGTACTGGTTTGGCAAGTTTTAGCCTCAGGCAATAGCGTCAGCTTTCGCCAGGTCATGAGTCAGCGCAAGGCCAAACTGGGGGGGTGGACGTGTCCTACAGAGTCAGGCTGCCTACAGTGAGGGCAATGCAAACAAAATGGATGCCGTGCACAAGATGGAACCCGTGTGTTCATTAACGAGATTTACTAATATGCAGCAAATTCATCGGGAAGCGAGACGAAAACACTCGTACATACCAAACTCGCTATTTACGATATGCAGATACCAAAATCGTAACGGAACCATGATATAAACACACGGGTTCAGAATTTACGGAACCACAAAGGTCCAGGCCTTCAGGCAGTCGATTGACACAGTGTTGTCGTCTAGAAAAGTGATACTCCATCAGCTCCAGGTGTTAGTGGGCCAATCGAATTTCGCTTTACGGATCATTCTCATGGCTCACCCCTTTTCTCGATCTATTGCAAGGTCAATGCCCGGCCTCAGAGAGAAACACCACCATGCCCGGCTATCAACTGCGGTTAAGGAGGACTTGGGGATATGGCACCCCTTTCTGCGACAGTTTAACGGCTCTGTTATATGGCCTTCGCACCCGATTTCCAGCCGCGCCCTAGGCCTCTTTACAGACGCGGTGGGCAGCGTTGGTGTTGGAGCTCTATTGGGCACTGCATGGTGTAGGAGGGCATGGCTGGTTGCGTGACAGGACAGCGGCATCACTAGGAATGACGCCTTTCTTGAGTTGTTCCCTGTCATTGTAGCGGTGACCATATGGGAGGAGGCCCTCAGAGATAAGAGTGTGATCTTCTTGTCCGACAATATGGCGGTAGTGGAGGCTGTTAACAAGCAGGGAGCTTCATGCAAATGTGTTTTGAGATTGCTGAAACATTTGGTCCTATTGTGCTTGAAATCTAACATTTCATTTCGAGCTAAGCATGTGCCTGGTATTCATCATCATCATCATCATAAAACTTTATTTTGGTTATTTGCTAACCATAAAAGACACATAAAATATACAATACATTGTCACAGAAAAACCAACCATTTCATCAGGTACAAATGCAGGAAAAGAGTACTTTGACAATATAGACACAAAGGTGGGACATAGTTTCACTGGTCCAGGCAGTTTCTCAATCTAATACATAATTTTAAAAACTCCTTGAGTTGGAGGATACTGTCACTGTGCAAAAGCTGCAAGTACAAAAGTGCCGGCCTGATTTGTTTAAAACCAAGTTTTTATAAAAGAATCACTAAATGTTGTTTACATGGGAATTCATAAAATTTACATAAAAAAATAAAATGCAGCATATCCTGCGGAGACTTTCCGTCGCAGCTGCAAGGCGCTGCCAATTTATTAAAAATATCACACTTGGGTCGAATAAGAAGGTGATGGAACAGGTTAAACCTAAATCTGGTCAGTAAAAATTTCTCATGTGAAGTCAAAGACCCTTCCAAGTATGGCTCAATGGCCACAGTAGTCTTTAGCATAACAAACTTCCTCACACTCGGTTTCTGAAGCTCCACTTCTTCTCTCACAGTCCTCCTGTCCAGCAAAAATGCTTGTTTAATGGTCTCCAGATCTCCCATTGAAATTAGATGTGGATTGGCAAAGAGTTCGGGACGACCGAGTTTATCGAAGTTTGATTTTAAGTAAGGGTGGGCGTAGTGGGCGTAGTGGGGCTACGTGAAGCAGCACGTAGTGTGCCCAAATCTACGCACACTACGCGCTTCGCGTAGCCCCACTACGTGCCACCCACCTCCCACCCGCCATTCTTTTAAATAATATGAGCAATGAAAATTAAGTAAAGTAAGTCGACTTACCCGTAAGCGCGGCGTCTCCGGGGCTCCCTCTTTCAGTTTCTAATTTCTTCTGGCAAATGCGCATGCGCGGACGCCCGCGCATGCGCATTTCTCGCGAGAAATGCGCATGCGCGGGTGTCCGCGCATGCGCATTTGCCAGAATAAATTAGAAACTGAAAGAGGGAGCCCCGGAGACGCCGCGCTTACGGGTAAGTCGACTTACTTTACTTAATTTTCATTGCTCATATTATTTAAAAGAAGGGCGGGCGGGAGGTGGGTGGCGGGTGGCCAGCAGCTACGCTTCGCCCTCGGCGTGTGCGTAGCGCTGCCCTGCTTCGCCTACTTCGGAAAGTGCGAAGCAGGCAGCGCTACGTACACTACGTGGGCGAAGCGTAGTGCTACGCCCGGGGTTAATTTTAAGTAGCTTAACCAAGGAGAGCTCAATGCTTTGTCCAGTGACAAGAAATCCTTCACAATTAAATGTGTTAGGGGTATGTCCTCATTTAGCCATAATTTAAGCCAAAACATCAAAGGGCGTAGGGCAAGCAAATCACATAGATATTGAGACCCCAGCTCCTCGTGTACAACGAGGTTAGCCGTACCAGTGGGGACACACAGAAGACGCTTCATGAATCGATTTTCTACAATCTGTAATTGCCCTCCATTGACGTACCCCCAAATTTCGCTGCCATAGGATGCAGTTGCCACGGACTTAGCATTGTACAATTTCAACATAGCACAAATAGGTTTTTTTCCCAGTTTAGTAGCAAAGTTAAAAATAGAAGCATTAACCCTCACCATTTCTCCTTTTTTCCTAACAAGATGAGGTTCCCAGTTTAATTTTGTGTCAAAGAGAACTCCTAAGTAGGAGGATGTTTTAGTTAGGGGGATTATTTCTTCACCAATCCTAAAAAGGAAGGGTTTTTTCGGTTGCTGACCAATTTGTAATACAAAGGATTTAGTATTATTTACCAAGAGGTCTCTATCTCTCATAAATGAATTAAATACTGTTAGCAGTGATTGAAGTCCCCTCTCTGTTCTAGATATAAGTACTGCATCATCTGCGTAAAGAAGTATTGGAATTCCACGCCTGCCAACTCTTGGGCAGTCAGCACAAACATCCTGTAACACACCATCTAGGTCGTTAATATAAAAGTTAAAAAGAAAAGGGGCCAGGATACAACCCTGCCGGACACCTTTTCCAATACTAAAATTATTTGATACACTCAGATCCTGGGAGTATCTCACATTGGCACTGGTGTTACAGTGTAGGGCAACCAGAAAATCAACCAAACCGCTATCAACCCCTTTCGACCTCATGGACTGCCACAGCTTTCTCCGATTGACACAGTCGAAAGCGGAGGACAAATCCATAAAGGCAAGATGAATGGTACCTTTCTGTATTATGGTATATTTGCTTAAGATCAGGAAGAGGTTAAGGCATTGAGTTATTGTCGAGCGGCCTTTGCAAAAACCATACTGCGAGGGAGACATAATATTCTTTTCCTCCACCCAGTCTGACAGTCTTTGCAATACGATTCTTCCTACAATCTTAACCATAGAGTCTATCAGAGAAATGGGTCGATAGCAGTGTGGGCTACCCTTATCACCCTTTTTAAAAACCGGGACAATTGTAGAAACACCCCATGATCGTGGGCATCCTTCTTTTGCAGCAGCATTAAAAACAGACTCTAAGATGGGTGCCCAGAAATTAGGATCAGATTTGAATAAATCAGGGGGAATCCCATCCGGGCCGGGAGCTGTCCCGCCTGTGATACCCTGTATGCCCTCCAAAACTTCACCTCTGTTAAAAACAATCTGTACACCGGTATTGCTACAGGCAGAAGTCGTATCCATGTCCCCTGTACAACAGTATAACTTCTTAAAGTGCACTTCCCACTCCTCCTTAGATATATAGCTTCCAGTGCCATCTCCCGGGTCCTGTGCCAAGAATGGTTTCCTCATCAGGGCCCAGAATCCAGTGCTACTTCGAAGGGTGGCAGGATCTAATATCTCTGACCACGCCTCTTCCCTAAGAGATTCCTTATGTCTTGCGATAATATTTTTGTAGGTCTTTCTACACAGCTGAACATCAGCTTTTATCCTAGGTTTAGACGCCAGTGCTACTCTTAGATTTCTGGCGGCATTTGAACAATCCTGGTTAAACCACCTAGGACCTTTTTTGAAATCCGATTTTTTTATAGGTACTGATAATAGCTGAGATACCTTCACCGCTAGACAGTAGAAGGCATTTAGGACAGTGTTCTTGTGTGCATAACGTGATTTTGTCTGCACATGTGACTTTGATTTTGTTGTACAACCGATCAGGGGTTACCATGGACCATCTCAGTCGACGTCTGCCATCTGTGGTGTTCACCCTACCAATAAGGGAGTCTACTCTTTCTTTAACTATCAGTGGACCCCTCATAAGAGCAGTGAGTGGATTATGGTCACTGAATTCACTAACTTCAATAGAGAAGAATCCCACAAAAGACTGCATTACAGGTGTTAACAGAATGAAATCTATAAAAGTTGCCCTACCATTCCCCTTAAATGTCGGGGTATCAAAGCGCTTATTCGGGGCCATCAACGCCATCATAGGTGTTAAATCCAGCTCATTAAGCATATCATTGAGGTAATCCCCCTCGATTGAATGTTCAAAATGGAAATTCTCACAGTACGGGCAATTGAGTTCCGTAATCATTTTATAAAGAGGGTCTCCACAGGGATGGACATTAAAATCCCCCACCACCATGAGGTTGTGAATACAATCCTTCATGGAGTTACTGACAAAAGTATTCAGTGTTACTATCTGACTAGAATTAGTGCTACAGTTAGTGGCATTATAAAAATTGACCAGGCCGGCCATACAGTTATCTCCTATTAAAACTAGCCCAATGATGCCAGTGTGGTTTGTTATGATTCTCCGTACCTTACAACATAGTACTATAGAGATAAACACAACCAGGCCCCCCTTAGGTCTACCCCTAGTAGTCGCTACTGCCGGGACAAAATAGGCCTTATACCCTTCCAGGAAATAATTACAATCGATTGACCAAGTTTCCTGTAAACAGATAATTTGGTACTTCTTAATGTACTCAATCCAATTGCAGTCCCTCATTTTAGTACCTAGACCCGCAATATTCCAGGAAATTATATTATTTGAGTTTCTGACAGCCGAGATACTCTCCATACGTTCCAAAACCTCGGATCTTCGGGTTGCCTGCCCAACAGGTACCTCATGTCAGTCACATAACTCTAATCCCGAAAGGGCATCAAATCTATTGTGAGTTACAATATTAAAACCATTATCTCTCTGTAATCCCACATTGTGTTCATATTCTCCATTAGGAGGCAGTGACTGTGGGGGTGTACGTGATCTAAGAGGGCCAGGGGTTGGTGGATTTCTAATCAAATGGGAGTAAAAGAACCCCAGAGGGCATATACAGATACTATTGGGTATGTTGGCCAATGCAGCGGCTCTAAGTAAAACTGTGGCAGCATGTTGAGGATGCCTAAAATTGATGATAATACAATCACCATTTGTTGCCTTACTAGATGGTCCGATCCAACTCACCCTTCTTGTTGTTAATATTTGATCGGCAAATTTAACGGGAAACCCACAGTTCTTATTAAGCCAAAAGACCGTCCTATTCTTTAACGAATCATGATTTTCCTCAGACACCTGGTATGCGTGGGGCTGAATGGGTGGGACATTTGTAAGTACAGCCACATAAGGTGCGCATTCAGGTGGAAGATTTACATGACGACTTTTCTTTACATGGCTGTAAGCCAGCTTTCCCTCAGAAGTTCCAGTAACAATGGTGTTCTGCGTGGTTGATATATTGGGATCCAATAGGACAGATTCAGCAACAGCCAATGTATTCTGCCTATTAATCTGCCTATTATTTAATAAAATATTTGGTAAATTTCCTCTGCTTGTTCCCAGATCCTCCACGATTAGTTTATTATTTGCTACGTCTGATTTACCTGATGCTCCAACCAGGTACGATTTTAGCAGCCCACCTAATCTTTCCACTTCCAAGGCCATTATGTCTAATTTGGATAGCAAAGGTTGCATCAGCTCAGTAATTTTTGCCTCTATTTTTCCCTCCAGAGAGTGAAGTAGAAGAGTCAGTGGTTCCGGGACGATATTAGAGCTGGTTCCACCCATGCCACTACCCTCCTCTAAATCCTTTTGCAATACCCCACTATTAGAGACTCTATTCCCCCTCCCTGTTCTAAGCTTGCAGTTCTTCCCCCCTCGCTTAGCTTGTACCTTCCTACACAGTCTCACTGGTCTATGGTGTGGCGATAAGAGTGATGTCTCTTCCTCTATTAAGTCAGATACTAATTCTAAATGATCTACAGTCTGATCTGCATGTGTTTGTGCTTCATTAGTTACGACAGCCCCACTACCCCCATCCTGTCCGTCTGTGGGAGCTACAAACACCAAAGAAGAGGGCAGCTCTGCACATACGTGAGAGTCATTACCTCGCCCTAAGGAAGCTCTACGGGTATTATTAATTTGGTTCACCTTCTGCACAAGATAGCTCTCCATGGAACCAGCCCCCATGATGGGTTTGTTCGTCTTGACTTTGGCCATGTTAACAACCGTGACAATAATCCTTCAAACAAAGCACGTTTACCGGGGATTGTACCAGACAGCTAGTTTGTGGTAACGCTTACAGTTATACACGTTACAAAGTACCATTTAACAAATACACAAGTTCTGCATTGAATACGTACAGCATCCGTGGCCCAGTCCTGTCTCTTCTGGCCTCTGAGGGCCACAGAGGGCCCGCCCTTTGCCCGGGCTTAGCCCCGGCGCTAGCCCGCGCGCGTCCCGCGTCGCGGGGGAGGTCGTCGGATTTAAACGCCTCCTGGCGCGCTGGTGACGAAGGCGGGCTTCCGCCGCTGGGGAGCTTGGGGGCTGTGGTCCTCGCTGGGCCCCGCGGCTGAATGAGAATGGCTGCGTCGGCGGTGGAAAGGGAACGAGGTGAGTGCCCCGTTAGTTGCTCAGCTAAATTCAGGCAATGCTGCTGTAGGTCAGCCTGGGATTCAGCAGGAAACACCCCTGGTATTCATAATAATGCTGCCGCTGCCTCATTTCGCTCCAAGCTACAGGACTTTTGGGATTTCTATCCGCACGCGACCAAGGAGGTGACAGAGGGCCCGATTCATAGAAGTAATCTGAGACAAAATCCTAAACTTACTACTTTTGGTATTCACAGAAGGCATTTACTAGTAGTAAACTAACTTTTCTACTACTAAATGCCTTCTGTGAATACCAAAAGTAGTAAGTTTAGGATTTTGTCTCATATTAGTTCTGTGAGTACCCATCATATCTGCGGAAGATTGGAGTCCCACCTTATTGGATCTAGTGGCAGCCTCGCTTGCAAAGCACACGCGGTTGTCCTAAGAAAACTTTTTTGCGAATTATAGGTCTTTTTTGCACACATGTAACATCCCTCACATGTTCACCCCAGGGGCCATCTTTGTTTGCATCTGAGTTGGCGATCCAGCGAGCGCAAGATAAATAGTTTTATTTATTTATTTACTTTACTCCTGGCCGTCGTATGTCCGACTCCCCCCCCCCCCCACCCTGCCCCTCCCCCGCCCCGCAGCACTTCCACTGCGTGCCGCCACTGGCGTTCCGGATTGCAGAGGGGCCCTGAGTTGACGGCGCTTCACATCATCCAGCGCTATTTCGTGTGATGTTTCATTCCTCACGTTTATGACTGTTTTTTACATGAGTGTCGTTTGACAATCTTGAGGCCTGTTTCTTACCTGACTCTCATAAATATCTGCTCCACCAAACGTTGGGGCGTTGGTTTGGGTGGTGTGGGGGTGTCAGGGTCCTACAGCCAGGCTGAACAGCAGCCCCCCTGATGTACAAGTAGGGTTGCCGCCCAGCCAGCTGTCTGACGGCACCGCCAGTGTTTAATGTCCAGGCCGGGACCAAAATAAGCAAATCTCATAAAGCTGGTCTTTTTACCACGATCTGTGCATCATTACACAGCGAATACACAATAGAAACCATTTTTAATAGTGTTCTGGGATCCCTGGCTGATAATGACAAGTAAACAACAGCAGAGCGGCCACCTCCCAGTGAATATTCTGTTTAACTTAAAGTCCTCTTTAGTTTCATGGCCAGACCTGTGCAGACTCTTAGAACAAGAGCAAACAGATGGTATTTTTCTCTTGGAAAGGTGGCAACCCTTTGTACAACACACTGGCAAAGCCAATAGCTCTTGCATAGGCGAGACCTACAGGGTTACCAATGCTTGTTTAAAGTTTTTAGGCACGGGAAATTAATTAATTTGCCCCGAATCACAGGATTTTTTTTGTGCAGATTTACATATCGCGAACTCGACCCGAAGGTATCAGAGGGTTTTACCTGAGCACAATGGCACATTCATTTTTGGTAGGCACGGGAAGAGTACGTGATTTGCCCAGAATCACAGGGTGCTGAGCCGACGCCGAGGCTCCAATCTGGTTCCCCATCTCCAAAGCTGGCAGTTCTGGCCGTTACGCCACATCCTCTCCCGGCGCCCGACTCGAGCCCGGTTCTCCTCTGGCTCTGTGGCCCCATCTCTTGTCCACTTGTCCCGCTGCCATCAGGACCCTGCAGTATTTCACGCACTGCACGTGTTGCGCTGCTCGGCACGTTTGTGAGGGGACGGAGGGTGATTGGATACAAGGTGTACTCAGCTGAGTCCTGCCTCCCCAGACATTAACAGCCCATAAAGGCCTTTTAATGGGCGCTCCCTGCCTTCCTCAAACACCCCATCCTCGGATCAGAGGAGGCGATAATTGTTGGATTGCTGACACCACCCCGCCCCTTCCTGCCCCCTCCCCCACCCAGCAGACGGCTCCAGGAGCCCCTGGTGGGGCTGAGTGCGGGGATTATCCGGACAGGATGAAGGGGGGTGGGGGTGTCCAGTTACCACGTGCAGGACCACCTGGCAGAGGGGCCACCGAGCAGGAAGGAGGACAGTGTGGGGGTGGGGGCAGTGTGAATACCTTGGAACTTCTAAGAGGGCGCCTCTTCCCCTCCAGGCACCCAAGGCGCTACCTCAGGCACGCCTTTCATCGTGTCTGACGTGGGCTCTCACCTAAGGCTTTTGGCACGGAGAGGGCAGCCCGCAGAGAAGCGAATGAATAAATAAACTTTCGTCGGTTGTGTCAATAATCCCCAAACTCCAAAAGCAAACACTTAAGTGCACGCCTTCAGCAAGCACGGGAACCCGTCGTGCCAGCTGTGCCCAGATGCTGTAGCGGGCCGCCTGCGTCATTGGGCACAGTGTGTGCGTGTCACAGGCTACCTTTACCGACCCCTGCAGCTCTCATTTTATCGACCTGTGAATCATGAAAGGCTAGGCGGACATAGCCTACATCAGGTAGTAGACAGACCTCAGCATCACGCACTGACCTGAGATGGCGCAGCATTGTGATGGCTGAGGAAGCACCGAGGCTCCTCATTTCACGTGTGTGTCTCGAGGCTCCGCATTTCACGTGTGTCTCACGAGGGCCCGAGGCTGTACATTCCACGTGTGTCTCTCGAGGGCCAGAGGCTCCGCATTTCACGTGTCTCTCTCCTGGGCCAGAGGCCGCACATTCCACGTGTCTCACGAGGCCGCACATTCCACTGTTGACAAAAACAGGCCTTTATGAATGCGGCTGTCCTCGGGGTACACACTTCCCCAACTTCTGCCACGATAAACAGTTGATTTACACAAACCCAGGCACTTTAAAAACGTGTTCTTTGAGTTAACACTTGGAATGGCCCCGTCGTGGCCTCGAGGCACTTTACTGAGCCACTTAAGCCACGGATTAAAGAGCAGGCTCGGGAGACAGCGCCTAGATGTCGTAGAGGCTGAAAGTGGGGCTTGAGGCCTATTTTCTGTTCACACAGATTGTGCACAATAACTCAAGTGCACTGTTGTATAATGATATGCATAAGACCCGTGGACCACTTTATTGTAATATGTACAAGACTCGTGCACCTCTTTCTTTTAACCCATGCACCACTTTATTGTAATATGTACAAGATCCGTGCACCACTTTCTTGTAACCCGTGCACTACTTTCTTGTAAAATGCACAAGCCCCGTGCACCACTTTCTTGTAATCCAAGTGTGACAAAGTTTTCGCTGCACTACAACTGAAAGGCAAGTTTCTTAACATTCATTGATGTGGCGTTTTCATTGTTTTGTGTGTCCCCATTTTTTCGCTGTATTAACCAGGCAGCCTTAAAAGAAGAGGACAATGTTCTATAGCGGCTTGTAACATACAACAGTTTCTCGGTAAGAGCAGCCGCTACTGTTAAATATCCTGTGAGGAGCGGAAAATGTTTGAAACATTATAGTTATAACTTTGAATATAGTCGACTTTTGTGATGCGGACTTATTGGCGATCTATTGATGCAGAGTATAAAAATATTGGACTCAGGCTGTATTTTATGTCAGCCTCAATGACTGAAGGCAGCGTCCAGTCAGAATCATTTTACATAGTTTAAATAGAAAACCACTATGTATATTAGTGATGTCAAAATCTTAAGACCTACATGAGATACACAGCCCTGGTTACTTCCAGGGAACTAACGGATAGCGTTTTAGTATTACATTTTTTAAACGTCTGTGCAGCATGATGAAATTAGTGTGTTGTCACTTTTTCAGATTGGCTGTCGTAAAGATGGAATCACGAGACTAATTCATATGTCTAAAGATATCGGCATCACTGTTCTGTCAACCAAAACATCAGGTATACCATAAACATTGTCTGTAAATTGGTTACACTACATAAGTACTTAAAACAAAGAAACTGTAGGATAACACGTATGTCTTAATTTCAGTGTGTGGAGAGGAGTACCAGTGAGTGTCTTCGAAATTGAACCAATTCTGCTAAAGTTTTCAAAGATTGGCTTTTTTATCAAAAGTAAGCACCCTTATTTTAATTTACCTGCTCAAAAAGATGGATAGGATGAAACATTCCCTATACCTGATTGATTCCGTATTTCGAAACTGTGATCTTGATGAAGATATAGCAAAATGTTGGAGGGGAGAATAACAATCTTCATGTATAAATGCCATATATAGTTTGATTTACTGTTACACGGGTTATCTTTGATTTTAATCTCAAGTTGATTTAGAATGACATAAATGTAATGCCATGCATTTTGTTCTCCTAGAGGTCATTGCTATATGCAGTTTCTTTTGTCCTGAAGATGGTCTGAAGGATTTACACCACAGAAGACCGAAACGTCGACTGTACTGTCCATTTCCCCAATAATTGATGTATCCTAAGTTACTGTTTTATTTATTAGGATATTTGTCACTTTTCCGATTAAACTAGGAATGGATGTCTTTAGCCATGAACTATAGTTTCAATTGTACTGTACCTTTTTCATGTGTATGCATTGAATTAACTTCTGTTTTGATTGTACCCTGCTAATTTCGATTTACATGTGAAAATATATTTATAAATTGACTATAAGATATTCCCGTGTGTGTTCCGTTGGTTTGATCTTCTGCGCATTCATTGCACAAGTTATTCAATTTATTTGATTGTTGGTTCAGGATTTGCTAACAGTGAACTATCAAAGAATTGTTTTAATATATAACTCATAAGAAATTTTACATCCTGAATAAAATCCCTTGTTGGCACACTTTACCTGATATTTCCAGAATTGCCCAGGCCTCCAAGGGTGTATTGGGTTGTCCCACTTTACCATTTCAGTATCACAGGAGTGTCGCGCCACTCCTGCCCGTCACCACCACGGTGGCCATGGGGGTATAAAGATTGCCTGCCACTTGTAATGTGTGAAAGAGCCATGCACTACTCTCTTGTAATAGGCACAAGACCCGTGCGTCACTTTCTTATAATGTGTGAAACAGCCATGCGCCACATCCAACACATTCTAGCACACAGATCTCACCAGGGGTTGGTCTGAAAGCATGCCGTCTTGCTCACAGATCTCCCCTCAAAAGACAGAAGAATGAGTGCTGGAGTGTGTTATTACAAGTAGGTGAGTCAGGGTGTAATATTAATATTAGTGAATTCGATGTCAGTGTATGCAATGATATATGCATGCATAACAACGTCAATACCAGTAATTGCAATGTGAATGTATGCTATAATCTATGAACACTTAGCAATGCCAATCACAGTAAAAACGATGTTTGATGTACGCTATGACAACTGTACACAAAATAATCAGAAAATCGGCAAATATGATATCAATGACCACCATGTTATATTTACAGGTAATAACAAACTCGTATCAAAGCTGTCAAATTTACCAGAGATGATCTCCCCATCAATCCAGAATCAGAGACACGTGGCCAGACAGGCCCTGCGACCCAAACCCGAGCCTACCGATTGACAGGTGGGGTTACATTTAGTCCGGGTGATAAACACGCAGACAGGGAAAACCCTGATCGATCCCCTAGATAGGCAGTTACACCACAAACAGGTCTGAAGAGACTGGTCCCAATAAAATATACTCGGCCAAAGGTGAGCGTTCCCTAAATACCACAAAGTCAGATGCCATATGTGGTTAGTAACACTCAATCAGAACACAGCATGTACACCACATGCAGTCACCACTCGCTCCCCATGCCGGACATCTGTGCACATACACACTGGCCCACACCAGTTCTCCACGAGGTCGAGAGCCACCTGTGTCCCCCTTATCAGATGGTTGTAGTTATGGTTCATGACTCGGCCTGATCTACATGCCAGCACAAAGAGATGATTCATGCTTCATAAGAATGTGTAATCGTTTTATTCAACCTCAAGTACTGTATATACTACCGGATAAAAGTTCTGTACATCGAGACAGTCTTCAGACACAACTCTATCAATGCCTCTCCTGCCTGCTGCGTTTAATTAAACCAACTTGTTCCTGTTTTGCCAAATACCTCTTGTCCTTTCATTTTTTCCAAAGTAAATTCATATCCGAGCAACATTTTTGTGATCCAGCCATGCGAGATTGGTTTATGTAGCCCGAAGGACTCGATAAACTACCAAACGACAAGGACCTCTGCCCAAACGGATTCACATTTGCGCAACAAGACCGATGAGCAGACGTCATGATTGATTCAAAGTTCAGCTGCGTCCACGGAGCGGAGGTTCTTCTGGAGGCTGCCGTCTCAGTGTAAGAGACTGCGTCTGACTGTTAGTCCCAGCAAGTGATGTATGGCAAACTAGGACAAGTGCCGAAATCACTCTTTTTCCTAGTCAGCACACTAGAGAAGGTGAACGTAGTTAGTAGCTTAGTTCGCTTGGGCCACTGAGCGTTACACAGATGGTAAGCATAGACTCTGGGCGTGAAATAGGGTCACCACCTTGATCTTTTTTTTAGTATAAAGGAGTTTTCTTAGGGCTTGTCGATTTCTTAACACTGACAGGGTCTGAAAAAAACCCTAGGTGTGATATAGGGTGTAATGTGCACTTTAGGGTAAAATTCAGACCTTGGTGAATAAGGTGTAGCTTGCGTTTGGCCAGGGAGGGCTGATAATGGTCAGTTTGTTCCTTTTTCTCCTCATTGATTGTTGCTATTTTTGTCCCAGAGCCGATACTAACAGACTATCGGGCTCACACATAGTATCCCCTCTCCTCGGGCTGTAGGCACTAGGAGGGGGCTAAGATTTTTGGGACAAAATGATATTTTTTTCTGTCAATCTTTCTCGTCTAGTTACTTTTAGTTTTTATTTCCATTTACACACTGTTGATGTTGTGCTGCTGTTAGATTTTTCAGTTGTATTTCTTGTTTAAATTTATGCCCTGTTAGTGAGTTTATGCATTTATGAAATAACAATTTTTCCCCACAAATCAGTGTTACTTATTTACTATTTTGCTGCTAAAAATCAACTTGTACTGTTTTGATATGGGGGAGGAAATCTTGACCGGAATACTCCTACGTGCAGGAATGCCCCGTAAGGTGGAAAAGGTGGTAACTAGAGAAAGGAAGGGAAATGAGAAGAATTAAGAGGCAAGTGGAACGGGACCGGATTGCCGCTGCAGAGACCCTGCACAGGGAATGCCAGCCTAGATCGGAGCAGCTGTAGCCGCAATGGCACAGAAGGCAACGGCATCAATGGGGGTACCACCATAGAGGTTCAAGAAGGATTCAGCATGTAGTTAGAAGGGTCGAGGGTTATACAGAGAACCCCCCAAGCCAGGACCAAGCCACCCCCCTCCTTTTACAACACCAAGCAAACAACTGGGCAAACGCTGGCCAGTCCGCTGCCCATCGGGAGAAACCACGCCCCCACCCCCACGTGTCCTGTATTACCTGTAACTCGACAATTCGATGAGGAGCTCACCATGACGATATTGATAAATAACACACCCTACAGCTTCCTAATTGACACAGGGACAGCAAAGTCCTGTTTAAAGGAAGGGATCGTGCCCATGTCGAGGGACTCCATGGACACACAGGGATTCTCGGTCGCGGTCATGAGGGTCCCCTTCATGAAAACCCTAGAGTTAGAAGTGGGAGGTAACTGAGTGAAAGGGCAGCTACTGTATCATCCCTCATCACCAGGCAGAGACTCGATGACCAAATTAAACATGGCCATTCATTTCTCAGAGGATGGGACAATGACGTGCTTAGCCCCTGTAAGGCTGTAAGGGTCCACCCAGAGTACAGCAGCTGAATGCATGAGCCGTGAGCATCGCAAGCCGCGCCATGGCCACTGCTGCACCTTGTGTGTATAACACACGAAATACAGGGGGTCTAACAGCCAGATTAGAGAGGCTACACTATCGATACTGAGTCAACAAGATCTCAAAATATCTTTAACGCACATACATAACGTATTAATAAAGATGAAGAAAGAAAAGGCTAACACTACATGCATAAAGAAGACCGGTACATCATTGATTATTCACAAAATGGCCGATTAATCCACAACAGATTGTAAAGGGTTTCCATCAAATTAGACTCAATGATCAGTCATATCATTTGGCCAAACCCATGTGCAAATGAAGCTGGTCCCCTGATCAGTGGGACACTCAGCTCCGCACCTTATTGTTGTATCAGGATTTGATCCACCAAATACACAAACTGTCCATAATGACTGATCTTTTAATGGTAAAGATAGAAAAAATAGTGCAACGAACAAAGAAGTGATTTAAAATAGGATGGAATGTCCTCCTTTTAAATACTTTATTCTGCGGACTGGACACACCTCCTAATTAAAAAATAGAACAGTGCAACAGAAGACAGTGACAATTATCTGTCTACATAAGGGCCAACATGTTTCTGCCTAACGGGTATTGAATCCCTTGGCATTCGTCAGGGCCTCTGTTCGTATAATAGTTGCACTCCTAATAGTGAAATATAGAATTCACCACCATCACCAAGAACAAATTAAAGTAAAAATGGTTCGGAACGGTACAACCTGTAACAACCATGAACATTAGCCCTCCGATTCACAATGGTTACTGTGAATTCCTTTGTGGTAGGGCAATAGACCTCACCTCACCTGGACACTGCTCAGGTACTAGGAGGCCCCGCACTTTCCGTCGGTACCTCAAGCTCCCATCTGAGACTTGGGGGCTGCACCTTGCCTGTTGCCTGTCGGGGCTGACGTAGCCAGATAATGTGTACTCCTGCAGCACCCTGTGCAGTCTGGACTCTGGGTGCTGGCTGGATTAATAATTAAATACAGGTCCACTCGGATTCATGGACCGGCATAAACTAAATGACCATTGAACACGCAAAGGTATATTCCGTTTGCCATGAGGGCCAGGGCGGGCCCCGGGACATTTATTAACTCGCATGTCACTACCATTAAGTCCAAACATTATGGGGATTTCATGGGTAATACCCCTCCGTACATTTGTGTGTTGGGATGGTCCATTTCCCTAAGTAAAACGGAAAGCAACAGCGTGACCGAGAAATGATATTTAAAAACAAATCAAATTCATTCACCTAATTATATCACGTTCTTCTGGAGGGCTTACTATTTATATTTTTGGGACATATCTCCAAGAGTCTGGGCCCGTGCTGGGAGATGGCGGCAAGTTGTGTATTTTTAACTTAGCCTTCGGGAACCAAATTCAATTTTTTCCCCATTTCGTAGCGCTCTAAATACTGCAAACTCTGCCGGCGGAGTGGAGTTTGCCTCCCACCCCTAACCAGGACATCCAGGAGGTACTGATAGATGCACTAACCCTACCTAAGCGCGTGGTCGTAGTTAAGTGTGCCACCAATACTGGGGGCAGAGACTACGCATCCAGGGGAAAAACATTGCCCAACTAAACAGCAAAAAAGGCTGTATACAGGAAGGCCAGTACACATACTGCCCCTACAGCAGACTGAGAGGACCGAACTGTCACACGACAATCCATACACAGATAGCAAGCTTGTATTTTGAGAGAATTACAAGAGACAGCACCGTCTGATGAAAATAAACCATGGCTAGCTAGGGGTTGAATACAGACCTCACACGACCTCATTCATCGCCACACACCCACCGGGAAACCCATAATGCTCCACAGTCTAGTGAGCATAGCCTTACCTCAACTACACCCGGGGCAGCGGAGGGGCTGTGTTAGAGCAGGGCGGAGCCTGTGGCACAGGGGAAGGAGTTGCGAATGCACTCAAGTGCGCATGACTATTTGGCCGACCGTATTGGGCTGGCCAAACTGTCATGCGCACTTTGCATGTTCCGCACCAGGCTGTAATGCAAAGCCTGGTGGGGAACACGCACAGGCTCCCAGTCCCCATCTGAGTGCTAAACCACGGTGCTCAGACCAATCACAACGCTGCATTGCAGCGTTGTTATTGGCCGAGGGGAACATGTGTGCTTCCTGCTTCCGAGACTCGCCGGAGGAGTGGAGAGACGACGGCGAGGAGAAAGCCGGATGTAAGGAGGCAAGTGTTTTTTTAGTACTTTGTCCTCCCCCTCTACCCCTTGCCTCACCACCCACGTTCCCTGCCAGCCGCTACTGACTACACCTACCCATGCACATAGTAAAAGGCAGCATGGTAGCAGATCTTCAAAGTGACTAGTTTATCCCCAACCTTGCTGAAATAGTAACTATGTATTTGAGCGAATGCACTGTCTGACAACGAAATCCACCTAAATCCACACTGAAGGTCATGTCGTCGGCTTTTCCCCAACCTACAGGGCCATTCAAAGCCCTACAAATCAACTTCATCGATATGATTGACCGATGCAATAATTATCACTTCCTAATAGCTGTGATATGCACTTACTCCAGCTGGATCGAAGCCGGCCCTTGCATGCACTGTGACGCCAAGGCAGCTGCCACGTTCTTCGCCAGGGAAGTGATACTGAGATGGGGAGTGCCAGATATCATCTGATTGGGCAACGGCAGACACTTCGTCAACTCTATGTTTGACCACATCAGCACCCTTTTGAACATAACTCAGAAACTGGCCTCAGTGTACCACCCTCAAAGCAACAGCATCGTTGTGAGACTCAACGGTCTGTTAAGAAATAAGCTTAGCAAAATTTGTACCAGTCTCAACAAAAAGTGTCTCCAGTGCCTCCCCCACCCCTGTTTGCACTAAGAAACAAACCTAGCAGCGACCATCTCCTCACTAGATTGCAACCGATAGGCTGTTGGCAACACCCATCTTAACGACCCGGACCAAATTAAGCGCTGAAACAAGCTCTCAGACATTAGGGGATGAATTGCACATGTACCTCTCCGAATTTACAAAAACAGCCAAGTTCCTATCCAAACAGGTTCACCACTGGAGTTCCAAGGGCACCAACACAAAATTGTCCTACCAGACACCTCAACTAGGGCACACCTCCCTGATATACGGCTAAAGCATTAGGCCAGGGTGCACTCTCTGACGAGCCCCTAAAAATAAGCATCCACTTCCCCTCACATTACACGCAGCACACGCAGGTCAAAAGAACACCTCCACACCAATAAAAACAGCACACACATATATTTAACTGAAGCAACCCACAGGGAAAAGTACTCTCCCTGCCATAGCAAGGAGACGGGGGACAAAGTACTTACAAAACAGCGCTAAATTAAACTCACTATTCCCTAAAAGGTGCCACTACCTCCTTTCAGTACCCCACTATAAAGGTTTGTGCACAGTAAAGCTATAGAGTGTACACCTAAAAAGAAGGCATAGGAATTTTCTGAAAACTGTCTAATGATGTGTTTTTTCCAAGCCAACCCACATCTCTTATTCAACAGGTCTGCAATTGAGCCGTATGTGCACCATCGCTACAGCAGCACATCGCCCCTTCAACAAGGCCATCGGCTCAAGAATACCAACTGCAAGTTGACTTTATGGATATTTGTTTGATAAAAGACTCCTTTTTTCACTGCACCAAGGCCTGGGTGCCCAGATGGCAGACATCTCCCCTGAAGACCATCTCAAGCCCTATGAATGGTTCCCAAGTTATGATAAGTGTGTATTCTTGTACATTCTCTGATTAGCATGGGTGCTCTTGTGTCCCTCCAAAGCCAGAAATCTGCATAGTTTCATGGAACCTATCTCGACATTCTTGCAACGCTTGCGCAGAGACCTCTCCCACCTCACTTACACTTCTGCTGAACCAAATACTAGCATTTCTCATGCACTACACAGCACACTCCTACACAACAGATGGTATCAACACATGACCTCTGTGGGCACACAAACCACGAACAGGTGGTGCTACATATGTTCACTGATACCCCACACCGAATGCACAGACAGGCTTTACTTATCCCAAGAGATAGCCCCTAAGAAAGCAAACTGTCTCATCCTCCTGTACCTATGTAGGATTAGGGCCAAGATTCAGCCAAATAGAGTAAAACCCCATAGAGCAGTAGTAAACATCAACCGGTATGAGATCAACCCCACAACACTGTACCTTTTTAACTAAACCTAGTGACATTCAAATTGAGTTACACGGGCTGTGCAGACGGGGCACTATAGGGGAGGACACTGTTTGGTCCCAAGACTTCATGGAAAAGAGGTTCTTGGAGGTAGCAAGACCACCCCACCGGGCACAACTATGTCCGCTCCCGCCTCCGTCTGTGGTTCACGAGTGGCCCTTAACATATTTGGGGGTGCCTTTTTTAATGACAAATGGACCCCCAATATGGAATTCCAGTGCAGGGTCATTCACCTCGACAACGCTAGGGGAAATGAGTCCCATGGGAAGGGGTCAAATGCCAGCACAGACACCCCATGCCAGGAAATCTGGGATACCGAGATGAATAGGTGTACATGGTTGGAAGGGAAGGGGCAAACCTTAATTGTACGGAAACGTACACTGTATTCTTTGTGTTTCAGAGGCAAAGGAACCATACTACTTGGTTCAAATGAGAACTGTGAAGCAATACTGTATATACCGGACCTGCAATGGGACTCCTCCATGTTGATGGATATGTACTGGCAGTGTGGCGAGTTTGACTATACCCGGCTCGTCCCCAGATGGTGGGTCTCTGCACCCATGTGACCATATACCCCATCCCTGGTCATCCCTGGAGTAGATCTGTCTGAGTTGTCCCAACATCCACTGCAGAAGAAAACAACTCTGTTGCATCAGGCTCGAAAAAGAAGAACTGCTGATTATTTTGACTGGGTTCAGTACAAGGACATTCCGGAAAAATGTTTTCTGAAACTCAACTAAACGCAGTATGGTTCATACCCTTCTTCACCTTGCAAAGGAAGGCGAAAGCCCTCTGGTTACAGAAAGCCGGTGGGAAGTGCTGAAGATGATCAACGACTCTGAGCTCAGTCTAAATGCTATCAATAAAGAACTAAGAGCCATTCACCTCATGGTGATGCAACATCGGTATGTGTTGGAGTTGAATGCGATGGAGGGTGGGGTGTATGCTAAGATTAGTGCTTCCTGTTGTACGTTTATTCCTGGAAATGTTCTCAAAAACACAACTCTCGCTCTTGCTATCCGATCACTGCTTTGTTTACAAGCTGACATGAAGAAGGAGGGAGGTGACCCTGAGCAGGACTGGTTTCATAGTATTTTTTTCTGGCTTCCCCTATGTTGGTCCAAACTGTTCACATCATTGCTTCCAGTTATCATAGTTGTGCTACCGTTGTGTGTTTTCCTACAAATGAGGGTGTCCTGTTGTAAAAACGCAGTCCTCAAATTAGCTAGTATGCAAATAGCTAGAGAAAGGATAGCAGACACTACAGAAACACACACAAATTCATACAAGGTTGTCTTTAACCTATCACCATAAGGGGTTGTTTGGACTGATACAAGGTGCCCACTAGAACTAGTGGACAGCATATATCAGGCCACCTTCTCACAATGACCCCCTCCTGCGCTGCCCGCTGACCTCGTGGTGAGGACCACCCTGGAGTCTGTAATGTTGGCCATTCGATCTGAGGAAGGGAGGACTGGGAGAAATCCCCGCAGATATATGTCTGCTTGGTCTCCCCCATGCGCTGCAAGCAGCAGCAGATAATAGGCGCAGTTTGTGGCTGTTCGGGCAGGTGCCCCTGAACGCTGTGAACACGACACGTGTCCCCGACTCTTATTTACAGCGGCGGGTGCGCAGCACGGCCTAGACCGCACCCTGCTCTGCAGCCGATACTTGGAAGCAGACAGAGTCCTACTACCCCCACACATACCCAGGGCCAGACTGGGAACAGAAACCGACCCTGGCAAACTGCTCAGCTGGCCCCCCCCTGGGGTGAGGGGGAGTGCGACTGAGCAGTTTGCGAGGGCCGATTTCGGCCGATTTTGTTACAGGGGGCCGATATTGCCAAACCCCGGTAACAAAAACGGCCCCCCAGGTGCCCAAAACCGGAACCCACCCTAGCGGCCTACCGGGGAAATGCCCGGTGCCCGCTATGGCCAGTCCGGCCCTGCACATACCAACAAAACCCATTCAGCCGTGAGACTCGCGATTTTAAAAGCAAAAAATTGGTTTTATTCTAGCTGTCTCCTGCCAGAAATTGCATCCGCTTCGAGAAAAATACATTTACCTGGAATTTCTTTCAAAATCTCCCACTTTCCTACAATGTTGGCAGTTATAGCTTTCGACTTCTATAGTGACATTCTTCACTCTACTGGGCCCTCTGCAAGGGTGCCTAGATGAACAGGAGGCAGCTGGACCAGCGCTGTAGACCTGCTGGAGGTGGCTGGAACAGCACTATAGATGTGTTGGAGGCCCCTGAACAAGCGTTGTGGATGCGCCGGAGGCTGTTGGACCAGCGCTTTAGATGTGCTGGAGAGCGCTGGACCAGCGCTGTAGATGTGCTGGAGGCCCCTGTACCAGCGCTGTAGATGTGCTGGCGGGCACTGGACCAGTGCTGTAGATGTGCTGGAGGCCCCTGGACCAGCGCTGTAGATGTGCTGGCGGGCACTGGACCAGTGCTGTAGATGTGCTGGAGGCTGCTGGACCAGCGCTTTAGACGTAATGGAGGGTGCTGGACCAGCGCTGTAGATGTGCTGGAGGCCCCTGGACCACCGCTGTAGAGGTGCTAGAGGCCCCTGGACCAGCGCTGTAGTTGTGCTAGAGGCCCCTGGATCAGCGCTGCAGATGCGCTGGAGGTCAATGGACCAGAGCTGTAGATGTGCTGGAGGCCCCTGGACCAGCACTGTAGATGCACTGGAGGGTGATGGATCAGCGCTGTAGATATGCAGGAGGCCCCTGGACCAGCGCTGGAGATGTGCTGGAGGGACCTGGACCAGCTCTGTAGATGCGCTCGAGGCTGCTGGACCTTGGCTGTAGATGCACTGGAGGCCCCTGGACCAGGCTGTAGACATGCTGAAGGGAACTGGACCAGCGCTGTAGATGCATTGGAGGCCCCTGGACCAGCGCTGTAGATGTGCTGGAGGCCCCTGGACAAGCACTGTAGATGCACTGGAGGGTGATGGATCCGTGCTGTAGATGTGCTGGAGGCCCCTGGACCAGCGCTGAAGATGCGCTGGAGGTTGCTGGACCAGCACTGTAGATGCGCTGGAGGCCCCTGGACCAGCGCTATAGACGTTGTAGATATACTGGAGGGCGATGGATCAATGCTGTAGATGTACTGGAAGCCCCTGGACCAGCGCTGTAGATGTGATGGAGGCCCCTGGACCAGCTCTGTAGATGCGCTCGAGGCTGCTGGACCAGCGCTGTAGATGCGCTGGAGGCCCGTGGACCAGCGCTGTAGATGTGCTGGAGGCCCCTGGACTAGCTCTGTAGACGTACTGGAGGGCACTGGACCAGCGATGTGGATGCATTGGAGGCCCCTGGACAAGCGCTGTAGATGTGCTAGAGGCCCCTGGAACAACGTTGGAGGTGTGCTGGAGGGACCTGGACCAGCTCTGTAGATGCGCTGGAGGCCCCTGGACCAGGCTGTAGACGTGCTCGAGGCCCCTGGACCAGCACTGTAGACATGCTGGAGGGAACTGGACCAGCGCTGTAGATGCATTGGAGAC
Organism: Triturus cristatus; assembly: GCF_964204655.1. Lineage (NCBI taxonomy): Eukaryota > Metazoa > Chordata > Amphibia > Caudata > Salamandridae > Triturus > Triturus cristatus. Next base: position 1,208,229,669 of record NC_140584.1, on the reverse strand, counting down.
CCCTGGACCAGCGCTGTAGATGTGCTGGAGATCCCTGGACAAGCACTGTAGATGCACTGAAGGGTGATGGATCAGTGCTGTAGATGTGCTGGAGGCCCCTGGACCAGCGCTGTAGATGCGCTGGAGGTTGCTGGACCAGCGCCTTAGATGTGCTGGAGGGCGCTGGACTAGAGCTGTAGATGCACTGGAGGTTGCTGGACCAGTGCTTTAGACGTGCTGGACGGTGCTGGACCAGCGCTGTAGATGTGCTAGAGGCCCGTGGACCAGCGCTGTAGATGTGCTGGAGGCCCCTGGATCAGCGCCGTAGATGTGCTGGAGGCCCCTGGACCAGCGATGTAGATGTGCTAGAAGCCCCTGGACCAGCACTGTAGATGCGCTGGAGGGCGATGGACCAGCGCTGTAGATGTACTAGAGGCCCCTGGACCAGTGCTGCAGATGTGCTGGAGGCCCCTGGATCAGCGTTGTAGATATACTGAAGGGCGATGGATCAACGCTGTAGATGTGCTGGAGGCCCCTTGACCAGCGCTATAGATGTGATGGAGGCCCCTGGACCAGCTCTGTAGATGTGCTCGAGACTGCTGGACCAGCGCTGTAGATGCGTGGGAGGACCCTGGACCTGCGCTGTAGATGTGCTGGAGGCCCCTGGACCAGCGCTGTAGATGTGCTGGAGGCCCCTGGACCAGCGCTGTAGACGTGCTGGGGGGCACTGGAGCAGCGCTGTAGATGCATTGGAGGCCCCTGGACCAGCGCTGTAGATGTGCTAGAGGCCCCTGGAACAACGCTGTAGATGCGCTGGACGGCAATGAACCAGCGTTGTAGATGTGCCGGAGGCCCCTGGACCAGCACTGTAGAAGTGCTGGAGGCCCCAGGACAAGCGCTGTGGATGCACTGGAGGGTGATGGATCAGCGCTGTAGATGTGCTGGAGGTCCCAGGACCAGCGCTGTAGATGCACTGGAGGCTGCTGGACCAGCGCTGTAGATGTGCTGGAGGCCGCTGGGCCAGTGCTGTAGACATGCTGGAGGCCCCTGGACCAGCGCTGTAGACGTGCTGGAGGCCCCTGGACCAGCGCTGTGCATGCGTTGGAGGGCTCTGGACCAGCGCTGTAGATGCGCTAGACGCTGCTGGACCAGCACTGTAGACCCGCTTGAGGCCCCTGGGCTAGTGCTGTAGACGTGCTGGAGGCCCCTGGACCAGCGCTGTAGAAGTGCTGGAGGCCCCTGGACTAGCGCTGTAGTTGGGCTGGAGGCCCTTGTACCAGCGCTGTAGATACTCTGGAGGCCCCTGGACCAGCGCTGTAGATGCGCCGGAGGCCCCTGGCCCAGTGCTGTAGATGCGCTGGAGGCCCCAGGACCAGCACTGTAGACGTGCTGGAGTCCCCTGGACCAGTGTTGTAGACGTGCTGGAGTCACTGGACCAGCGCTGTAGACGTGCTGGAGGCCCCTGTACCAGCGCTGTAGATGTGCTGGAGTGCCCCTGTACCAGCGCTGTAGATGTGCTGGAGGGCACTCGACCAATGCTGTAGATGTGCTGGAGGGCACTCGACCAGTGCTGTAGATGTGCTGGAGGGCACTCGACCAGTGCTGTAGATGTGCTGGAGGCCCCTGGACCAGTGTTGCAAATGCGCTGGAGGCCACTGGACCAGCGCTGTAGATGCGCTGGAGGCTGCTGGACCAGCGCTTTAGATGTGCTGGAGGGCGCTAGACCAGAGCTGTAGATGCGCTGGAGGCTGCTGGACCAGCGCTTTAGACATACTGGAGGGTGCTGGACCAGCGCTGTTGATGTGCTGGAGGCCCCTGGACCAGCGCTGTAGATGTGCTAGAGGCCCCTGGACCAGCGCTGTAGTTGTGCTAGAGGCCCCTGGATCAGCACTGCAGATGCGCTGGAGGCCCATGGACCAGCGCTGTAGATGTGCTGGAGGCCCCTGGATCAGCACCATAGATGTGCTGGAGGCCCCTGGATCAGCGCTGAAGATGCACTGGAGGGTGACGGATCAGCGCTGTAGATATGCAGGAGGCCCCTGGACCAGTGCTGGAGATGTGCTGGAGGGACCTGGACCAGTGCTGTAGACATGCTGAAGGGAACTGGACCAGCGCTGTAGATGCATTGGAGGCCCCTGGCCCAGCGCTGTAGATGTGCTGGAGGCCCCTGGACAAGCACTGTAGATGAACTGGAGGGTGATGGATCAATGCTGTAGATGTGCTGAGACCCCTGGACCAGTGCTGAAGATGCACTGGAGGTTGCTGGACCAGCGCTGTAGATGCGCTGGAGGCCCCTGGACCAGCGCTATAGACGTTGTAGATATACTGGAGGGCGATGGATCAACGCTGTAGATGTGCTAGAAGCCCCTGGACCAGCGCTGTAGATGTGATGGAGGCCCCTGGACCAGCGCCGTAGATGTGCTGGAGGCCCCTGGACCAGCTCTGTAGACGTACTGGAGGGCACTGGACCAGCGATGTAGATGCATTGGAGGCCCCTGGACCAGCGCTGTAGATGTGCTAGAGGCCCCTGCAACAACGTTGGAGATGTGCTGGGGAGGGACCTGGACCAGCTCTGCAGATGCGCTCGAGGCTGCTGGACCTTCGCTGTAGATGCGCTGGAGGCTCCTGGACCAGCGCTGTAGACATGCTGGAGGGAACTGGACCAGCGCTGTAGATGCATTGGAGGCCCCTAGACCAGCACTGTAGATGTGCTGGAGTCTCCTGGACAAGCACTGTAGATGCACTGGAGGGTGATGGATCAGTGCTGTAGATGTGCTGGAGGCCCCTGGACCAGCGCTGTAGATGCGCTGGAGGTTGCTGGACCAGTGCTTTAGATGTGCTGGAGGGCACTGGACCAGAGCTGTAGATGCACTGGAGGCTGCTGGACCAGCGCTTTAGACGTGCTGGAGGGTAATGGACCAGCGCTGTAGATGTGCTCGAGGCCCCTGGACCAGCGCTGTAGATGTGCTAGAGGCCCCTGGACCAGTGCTGTAGATGTGCTGGAGACCCCTGGATCAGCGCCGTAGATGTGCTGGAGGCCCCTGGACCAGCGATGTAGATGTGCTAGAAGCACCTGGACCAGCACTGTAGATGCGCTGGAGGGCGATGGACCAGCGCTGTAGATGTACTAGAGGCACCTGGACCAGCGCTGTAGATGGGCTGGAGGCCCCTGGATCAGCATTGTAGACATACAGGAGGGCGATGGATCAACGCTGTAGATGTGCTGGAGGCCCCTGGACCAGCGCTATAGATGTAATGGAGGCCCCTGGACCAGCTCTGTAGATGCGCTTGAGGCTGCTGGACCAGCGCTGTAGATGTGCTGAAGGCCCCTGGACCAGCGCTGTAGATGTGCTGGAGGCCCCTGGATCAGCGCTGTAGATGCACTGGAGGACGATGGATCAGCACTGTAAATGTACTGGAGGCCCCTGGACCAGAGCTGTAGATGTGCTGGAGGCCCCTGGACCAGCTCTGTATATGCGCTCGAGGCTGCTGGACCAGCGCTGTAGATGCGTGGGAGGCCCCTGGACCAGCGCTGTAAATGTGCTGGAGGCCCCTAGACCAGCGCTGTAGATGTGCTAGAGGCCCCTGGACCAGCACTGTAGTTGTGCTAGAGGCCCCTGGATCAGCGCTGCAGATGCGCTGGAGGCCCATGGACCAGCGCTGTAGATGTGCTGGAGGCCCCTGGATGAGCGCCGTAGATGTGCTGGAGGCCCCTGGATCAGCGCTGTAGATGCACTGGAGGGTGATGGATCAGCACTGTAAATATGCAGGAGGCCCTTCCCTGGACCAGTGCTGGAAATGTGCTGGAGGGACCTGGACCAGCTCTGTAGATGCGCTTGAGGCTGCTGGACCTTCGCTGTAGATGCACTGGAGGCCCCTGGACCAGGCTGTAGACATGCTGGAGGGAACGGGACCAGCGCTGTAGATGCATTGGAGGCCCCTGGACCAGCGCTGCAGATGTGCTGGAGGCCCCTGGACAAGCACTGTAGATGCACCGGAGGGTGATGAATGAGTGCTGTAGATGTGCTGGAGGCCCCTGGACCAGCGCTATAGACATTGTAGATATACTGGAGGGCGATGGATCACCGCTGTAGATGTGCTGGAAGCCCCTGGACCAGCGCTGTAGATGTGATGGAGGCCCCTGGACCAGCTCTGTAGATGCGCTTGAGGCTGCTGGACCAGCGCTGTAGAAGCGCTGGAGGCCCCTGGACCAGCGCTGTATATGTGCTGGAGGCCCCTGGACCAGCTTTGTAGACGTACTGGAGGGCACTGGACCAGCGATGTAGATGCATTGGAGGCCCCTGGACCAGCGCTGTAGATGTGCTAGAGGCCCCTTGAACAACGTTGGAGATGTGCTGGAGGGACCTGGACCAGCTCTGTAGATGCGCTCGAGGCTGCTGGACCTTCGCTGTAGATGCGCTGGAGGCCCTTGGACCAAGCTATAGACGTGCTTGCGGCCCCTGGACCAGCGCTGTAGACATGCTCGAGGGAACTGGACCAGCGCTGTAGATGCATTGGAGGCCCCTAGTCCAACGCTGTAGATGTGCTGGAGTCCCATGGACAAGCACTGTAGATGCACTGGAGCGTGATGGATCAGTGCTGTAGATGTGCTGGAGGCCCCTGGACCAGCGCTGTAGATGTGCTGGAGGTTGCTGGACCAGCGCTTTAGATGTGCTGGAGGGCGCTGGACCAGAGCTGTAGATGCACTGGAGGCTGCTGGACCAGCGCTGTAGATGTGCTGGAGACCCCTGGATTAGCACCGTAGATGTGCTGGAGGCCCCTGGACCAGCGATGTAGATGTGCTAGAAGCCCCTGGACCAGCACTGTAGATGCGCTAGTGGGCGATGGACCAGCGCTGTAGATGTACTAGAGACCCCTGGACCAGCGCTGTAGATGTGCTGGAGGCCCCTGGATCAGCGTTGTAGATATACTGGAGGGCGATGGATCAATGCTGTAGATGTGCTGGAGGCCCCTGGACCAGCACTATAGATGTAATGGAGGCCCCTGGACTAGCTCTGTAGAAGCGCTCGAGGCTGCTGGACCAGCGCTGTAGATGCGCTGGAGGCCCCTGGACCAGCGCTGTAGATGTGCTGGAGGCCCCTGGATCAGTGCTGTAGATGCACTGGAGGACGATGGATCTGCACTGTAAATGTACTGGAGGCCCCTGGACCAGAGCTGTAGATGTGCTGGAGGCCCCTGGACCAGCTCTGTAGATGCGCTCGAGGCTGCTGGACCAGCGCTGCAGATGCGTGGGAGGCCCCTGGACCAGCGCTATAGATGTGCTGGAGGCCCCTGGACCAGCGCTGTTGACGTGCTGGAGGGCACTTGAGCAGCGCTGTAGATGCATTGGAGGCCCCTGGACCAGCGCTGTAGATGTGCTAGAGGCCCCTGGAACAACGCTTTAGATGCGCTGGATGGCAATGAACCAGCGTTGTAGATGTGCCGGAGGCCCCTGGACCAGCGCTGTAGATGTGCTGGAGGCCCCAGGTCAAGCGCTGTAGATGCACTGGAGGGTGATGGATCAGCGCTGTAGATGTGCTAGCGGCCCCTGGACCAGCGCTGTAAATCTGCTGGAGGCCCCTGACCAGCGCTGTAGATGCGCTGGAGGCTGCTGGATCAGCGCTATAGATGTGCTGGAGGCCCCTGGACATGCGCTGTAGACATGCTGGAGACCCCAGGACCAGCGCTTTAGACGTGCTGGAGGCCCCTGGACCAGCGCTGTAGATGCGCTGGAGGCCCCTGGACCAGCGCTGTAGACATGCTAGAGGCCCCTGGACCAGTGCTGTAGACGTGCTGGAGGGCACTGGACCAGCGCTGTAGATGCGCTGGAGGCCCCTGGACCAGCGCTGTAGATGTGCTGGAGCCCCCTGGACCAGCGCTGTAGATGCGCTGGAGGGCGATGGACCATCGCTGTAGATGTGCTGGAGTGCCCTGGACCAGCTCTGTAGATGTGCTGGAGGTCCCTGGACCAGCGCTGTTGATGCGCAGGAGGCCCCTGGACCAGCGCTGTAGATGTGCTGGAGGCCACTGGACCGGCGCTGTACATGCACTGGTGGGCAATGGAGCAGCGCTGTAGATGTGCTAGATGCCCCTGGACCAGCGCTGTAGATGTGCTGGAGGTCCCTGGACCAGCGCTGTAGATGCACTGGAGGCTGCTGCTCCAGCGCTGTAGATGTGCTGGAGGCCCCTGGACCAGCGCTGTAGATATGCTGGAGGCCCCTCGACCAGCGCTGTAGATGCGCTGGAGGCTGATGGACCAGCGCTGTAGATGTGCTGGAGGCCCCTGGGCCAGTGCTGTAGACATGCTGGAGGCCCCTGGACCAGCGCTGTAGACATGCTGGAGGCCCCTGGACCAGCGCTGTAGATGTGCTGGAGGCCTCTGGACCAGCGCTGTAGATGCGCTAGACGCTGCTGGACCAGCACTGTAGACGTGTTTCAGGCCCCTGGGCCAGTGCTGTAGACGTGCTGGAGGCCCCTGGACCAGCGCTGTAGTTGTGCTGGAGGCCCTTTGACCAGCGCTGTAGATACTCTGGAGGCCCCTGGACCAGCGCTGTAGATGTGCTGGAGGCCCCTGGCCCAGTGCTGTAGATGCGCTGGAGGCCCCAGGACCAGCACTGTAGACGATGCTGGAGGCCCCTGGACCACTGCTGTAGACGTGCTGGAGTCCCCTGGCCCAGCGCTATAGAAGTGCTGGAGGGCACTGGACCAGCGCTGTGAATGCGCTGGAGGCCCCTGGACCAGCGCTGTAGACGTGCTGGAGGGCACCGGACCAGCGCTGTAGGTGTGCTGGAGGACACTAGACCAGCGCTGTAGATGTGCTAGAGGCCCCTGAACCAGCGCTGTAGACGTGCTGGAGAGCACTGGACCAGCGCTGTAGATGCGCTGGAGGCCCCTGGACCAGCGCTGTAGACCTGCTGGTGGGGACTGGACCAGCGCTTTAGGTGTCCTGGAGGCCCCTGGACCAGCACTGTAGATGCGCTGGAGGCCGCTGGACCAGCGCTGTAGATGCGCTGGAGGCCCCTGGACCAGCTCTGTAGACGTGCTGGAGGGCACTGGACCAGCGCTGTAGATACACTGGAGGCCTGTGGACCAGCGCTGTAGACGTGCTGGAGGCCCCTGGACCAGCTCTGTAGATGTGCTGGAGGCCCCTGGACCAGCGCTGTAGATGTGCTGGAGGCCCCTGGACCAGCGCTGTAGACGTGCTGGAGGGCACCGGACCAGTGCTGTAGGTGTCCTGGAGGGCACTGGACCAGCGCTGTAGATGTGCTGGAGGCCCCTGGACCAGCGCTGTAGATGTCCTGGAGGGCACTGGACCAGCGCTGTAGATGTGCTGCAGGCCCCTGGACCAGCGCTGTAGGTGTGCTGGAGGCCCCTGGACCAACGCTGTAAGTGTCCTGGAGGCCCCTGGACCAGCGCTGTAGACGTGCTGGAGGGCACCGGACCAGCGCTGTAGGTGTCCTGGAGGGCACTGGACCAGCGCTGTAGCACGTCCCTGCTCAATCTCTTAGTCACAGCAGCTTGTTCCTGTTCTGTTTACCCGAGAAAGGACTTTAAGCTTAATTAGGCTAAATCCAGGGGATTATTCCCAATTGACCCCCCAGGGCGCGCCCTACCGCACACACAAATCCTTGAGAAACCTGAGAAGCTCCAACAAGGGTTTTGGCGCCAAAATTAGGAAATCTTTACGTTCAGCAAGAATGAAGCTATGGCGCGCCTCGTGCACGCTGCAGCACGCTCTGGGCCTAAATCAGCCAAACGTCGAGCTCGGGCCAGGGGGGATTTATGTTTCCCTCCAGACAATCCTTAGGGTGACCCGGCCTCCCAGGTCTGCCGGGACATTCCCGGGTTCACAAGCTGTCCCGGCAGGTTTAGGTAAACGAGGCCGGTTTCTAGAGCGGTGGAGTGAAGCCGGTGTGAGCCCTGTCTCTGTCCTGAAGCCAGAGTGAGACCTGTCCCTGTCCTGAAGCGGGTGTGAGGCCTGTCTCTGTCCTGAAGCCCGTGTGAGGCCTGTCTCTCTCCTGAAGCCCGTGTGAGGCCTGTCTCTCTCCTGAAGCCCGTGTGAGGCCTGTCTCTCTCCTGAAGCCGGCGTGAGGCCTGTCTCTTTCCGAGGCCTGTCTCCGTCCTGAAGCCGGCGTGAGGCCTGTCTCCGTCCTGAAGCCGGCGTGAGGCCTGTCTCTGTCCTGAAGCCGGTGTGAGGCCTGTCTCTGTCCTGAAGCCAGAATGAGACCTGTCCCTGTCCTGAAGCCGTTGTGAGGCCTGTCTCTGTCCTGCGGCGGGTGTGAGGCCTGTCTCTGTCCTGCAGCGGGTGTGAGGCCTGTCTCTTTCCGAGGCCTGTCTCTGTCCTGAAGCCGGTGTGAGGCCTGTCTCTGTCCTGCAGCGGGTGTGAGGCCTGTCTCTTTCCGAGGCCTGTCTCCGTCCTGAAGCCGGTGTGAGGCCTGCCTCCGTATCCTGAAGCCATTGTGAGGCCTGTCTCTCTGTCCTGAAGCAGGTGTGAGGCCTGTCTCTGTCTGAAGCCAGTGTTAGGCCTGCCTCTGTCCTGAAGCCGGTGTGAGGCCTGTCCAGTGCTTAATTTGTAAAATTTTAAGTGCAGGTGCTCACATTTTTTTAGGAGGCCACACCCACTTCCTCCGGCTCCACCCACTTCCTCCAGTGGCTCCACCCACTTCATGTATTGGCTCTACCCACACCCATAAGCCTTAACATATCAGAGCCACCTCCTCACTTCTTGAGTTCCGCAAGAAGCTGAAGCCCTGGCTCTTCACATAAGCCCCTCGGGGGCCTCACACCTGTCCAAGCTCCTGGATACCCACTTGAGTGATTAGTGCATTATACAAATCAATATAACATAACAGAATATTACATATGGGAAGCCCATGACAACAACTCAAAAATGAACTCAAGTTATAGAATATGTGTAAATCTCAAAATGCAGCTTTCAGGAAAGGTCATTTGAGGACTTGAAACCGTTTTGCAAACTAAAGAGAATGTGCATGCACTGCGTTGTTCAAAAGAAAGGAAGGGATGAAGGAAGGACTACATTAAATAGGGCAGCAACAAATACAGACGGGAAGGGGAGTACTGGAGTGAGCAACAATTAATGGATGAAAGAAGGAGAAAATAAAAATAAAAAGTGAAAGGAAGAAATTAAGGAATAGGGCAAAAAAAGAAGTGAACGATGTGTAATGGATGAATAGAAAGAAGAAAGGAGGAAGAACAGCAGAAGGAAGGGTTGAGGATAGGAAAGGAAGAAATTAAAGAAGGGGTGAAGGAAGGAGCAAGAAAAAAGAAAGTAAGGAATAAATGCACTAAGGGAAGAAGGATGGGGAATGAATGAGGATGTATGGAAGCAAAAATGGACAGAAGAAAGGAGGTATGGCTTGAGGTGCGGAGAAAGAAAAAGGAAAAAGATGGGATGGGATGGGACCAAGGAAAGAAAGGAGGTCAAGGGAATGGATGCGAGTATGAAAGGTAGTGGATAAAGCAGGGATTAATGACAGTGTAATATTGCAAAGAAATTGAAAAACAAAAGATTAAAATATATATCTGTGTCCTTAACACACCATGTATGTTTGTAAAGCACATATTCACCAGAGGGGGCCTTGACACCGAATTAAAAACAATGCTAACCAGCTTAATGGAATTCATTTTATCGACCTCACAAAGGAAAAGCAGAGATTGGGAGTGCAAGATTGGAGTGAAACATGAGGAGAATGAAAAGTGGAAAGAGGAGAAAGGCAAGGGAAGAAGAGTAGGAAGCGGAGAGTGCATGAAAGGAGAGTGGAAATGAAAGATGGAAAGGTGTCAAATGAAAAGCAGTTAATGGGGGGAGACAGCAATTAGGAGGAAAAGCGAATGTAGGGCAGAAAGTGAAAGAAGAATAGAGGGAAGCGAAGGAGTGAGCTGTGAATGGGGGGAAGAAAAGCAGATACTGAGACAGATCCCCCTTTTCCCCTGCCCCTCCATAGTTCTGGTGTAGCTTTCCTGTGACTCTGCTCCAACCACTAGGAGAGGACTAAGGGGATATGGAGGTATGTGTCTCTCCCTTTTTGGACTGAACCTAAAACAAAGGAGCGTAGAGAGGGAGTGATCTTTATATATTCTGTTGATTTACTTACTTCCTTTCCTCCAGATATCCCTAGAGTTATAATTATCGCCAGACCGATTGGGGGAAGGGGGGAGACAGATACCAAATCCTGTGGGGTTAGAGATGGAATCCCTGTAAGCTTTCCCTTTCAGAGTTGGCCTTCCTCTCTTCCGCAAATGTTTTGAAAAGAAGGGGGTACCTGGGTTGGGTCTACCCTGTCCGAGACCCTAGGCTTTCTTGTCTGACACCACCAGCACAAATTAAGCAATGGGAAGGATGCAAGTATATTGGCAGTGCTCTTGGAAGGGACAGACACAAGATGGACAAGGAAAACCATCGAATAAGAAGCAGGCAAAAGACAATGACAGGAAAGCCAATCAGTGGTAATCAATGGGAGGGCTCTAAGTTCCTGTATGTTCTTAGTAAGCCCACAATATGCATCTTAATGGTGCATGCACTGTCTTGGAGGCTCTACCTACAATGGTCTCGGACACAGACCTAGAGGCCTAGAAACATTCAATAAAACTGACGCAAGGCCCGATAGATAAGACGACAGACTAACACATAGACAGAGAGACCACTGGACGTTCAGAGAGCCAATATGGGCCCTTAATGATTTATTACTTTAGAATTTATTAAATAAACCAAACACTAAAAGAATGACAGGCCAGCCAGTTTAGTGAAGAGTGTGGAGGAATTCAATTACAGATGTCTTAACTTCAAAGTTATAAACCACGGTCCTTTTTCTGGCAGCCTCTGCTCTCCTTAATTAAGTGAAATGCGTTAATTTAGTGTTGCTTGCTGAATCTCTGAAAAATGTATTCTCTCTGGTGTGCCACCCTAAAAAAGTATAAAGAAAGGATCTCATATGCAATTGCTGAGTGATGCCTTGCATTTTTTGTCTTTGTGCATTATGGCTGAACATATATTTCAAAAGTAGACTTTAAAAAATATGTACATTACAAAGGAAAAGAGTTCATCGGAGAACATTTGGCTTTTCATGAAATCATGGTCCCCGCTTATCTGTTCCCTAGAGCAGCATTTATTTACAGTGTCATATCATGCATTTCATTGTGTACTGTCTGGGCTTGCTGACTGTGACACAGGACTGTTAATGGGTGCTTAATGCGTGAGGCTGATTATGAAAGGAGACCCACAAGGCACGTATGCAGACTTCAGGAATCAGACACTAATACCAATGATTGACTCCTATCTGCCTCGCATCCATAGATGGCGCCATTTTAATTGTATTAACTTGTATGCAACTGTACACAAATTACTTTGCAATATTTTTTCCTAATGTGTACACAAAATATGGCGTTTGACTCTGCTAATCACCGTCGTTTATATTACTACCATAATTAAGCCCCAGCAGCAATCTGCACGTTTGCTTGCAAAGAAGTTTCAATGTGTCACCTTGGGGAAAACTGAAAATGTAAATAATATCAACATGGACCCCGTTTTACAAAGACTGATTATCAGATGTGTTTTAGTTCTAAGCGTGCTTGTCTTAAATTTCTCACCTCCAACTGTACTGACCTTTAACCCAGCGCTCCTGCTCATTGGAGGTTTAGGACATTCTTGACGGTTACCTCTGCCACTTGCTCTGCGTCCTCTCATCCAACTCAACTGCTCCTTCTCTATTCAGGAAAATTCCTTTGCGGCCGGGGGTGGGGACAACCAACCAGCTCTCACGCTGCTGCCTGGAGTGCCCCGGAAGTCGATTTGCGCTGAGATCTTCCTGTTCCGTTCGCCCGGGCCAGCCTGTTCCATTTGTGATGAGGCCTGCCTGTCGCTGCAGAGCCTTGAAGGTGCCTCCGACCACAGCCCTGCTCACCACTTCACTCCTTGCTCCGCAGCTGACCGACTCCTATCAAGCCTCAAAGCAATGAAAGAAACTCCACCCTGAAATAGTCGACACCTGCAACACTCTGGAGCATACCTATGCTCATCAATTCTATAGACCCGGCCCTGAGAAATAGGTGCCGGTGCTTAGCACCGGAAAGCACCGGCACAAATTAAGCACTGGGCCTGTCTCTGTCCTGAAGCCGGGGTGAGGCTTGTCTGTCTTGAAGCCAGTTAGGCCTGCCTCTGTTCTGAAGCCTGAGTGAGGCCTGTCTCTGTCCTGAAGCCTATGTGAGGCCTGTCTTTGTCGTGAGGCCGGTGTGAGGCCTGTCTCTGTCCTGCAGCGGGTGTGAGGCCTGTCTCTTTCCGAGGCCTGTCTCTGTCCTGAAGCCGGCGTGAGGCCTGTCTCCGTCCTGAAGCCGGTGTGAGGCCTGTCTCCGTCCTGAAGCCGGCGTGAGGCGTGTCTCTGTCCTGAAGCCGGTGTGAGGCCTGTCTCTGTCCAGCAGCGGGTGTGAGGCCTGTCTCTTTCCGAGGCCTGTCTCCGTCCTGAAGCAGGTGTGAGGCCTGTCTCCCTCCTGAAGCCGGTGTGAGGCCTGTCTCTGTCCTGAAGCCGGTGTGAGGCCTGTCTCTGTCCAGCAGCGGGTGTGAGGCCTGTCTCTGTCCAGCAGCGGGTGTGAGGCCTGTCTCTTTCCGAGGCCTGTCTCCGTCCTGAAGCAGGTGTGAGGCCTGTCTCCCTCCTGAAGCCGGTGTGAGGCCTGTCTCTGTCCTGAAGCCGGTGTGAGGCCTGTCTCTGTCCAGCAGCGGGTGTGAGGCCTGTCTCTTTCCGAGGCCTGTCTCCGTCCTGAAGCCGGCGTGAGGCGTGTCTCTGTCCTGAAGCAGGTGTGAGGCCTGTCTCTTTCCGAGGCCTGTCTCCGTCCTGAAGCCGGCGTGAGGCCTGTCTCCGTCCTGAAGCCGGCGTGAGGCCTGTCTCTGTCCTGAAGCCGGTGTGAGGCCTGTCTCTGTCCAGCAGCGGGTGTGAGGCCTGTCTCTGTCCAGCAGCGGGTGTGAGGCCTGTCTCTTTCCGAGGCCTGTCTCCGTCCTGAAGCCGGTGTGAGGCCTGTCTCCGTCCTGAAGCCGGCGTGAGGCCTGTCTCTGTCCTGAAGCCGGTTTGAGGCCTGTCTCTTTCCGAGGCCTGTCTCCGTCCTGAAGCCGGCGTGAGGCGTGTCTCTGTCCTGAAGCAGGTGTGAGGCCTGTCTCTTTCCGAGGCCTGTCTCCGTCCTGAAGCCGGCGTGAGGCCTGTCTCCGTCCTGAAGCCGGTGTGAGGCCTGTCTCCGTCCTGAAGCCGGCGTGAGGCCTGTCTCTGTCCAGCAGCGGGTGTGAGGCCTGTCTCTTTCCGAGGCCTGTCTCCGTCCTGAAGCAGGTGTGAGGCCTGTCTCCGTCCTGAAGCCGGTGTGAGGCCTGTCTCTGTCCTGAAGGCGGTGCAAGGTGATGGAGCGCGGTTACCAGCTCTGGTTACACGCACATACCTAATACTCACCTGGGCCCAAAAACATTCACAGAATAAGCTAGTAAAACCCGCTGGCATAAAGTTTTGGGTTTTTACCTGAAATTTGTTATTCACCTTTACCAAATCTTACCAACTCGATTATCATAACAGTAATGTCCTCTCCTCAATGCATCAGGTTGCTGAGTTAGTTTAAGGTAGAATGACATTAACCTTTTATATTACGTATAACCACAGACTCGAGAAGTTTTGAAAACCTTTATCTAAATCAGTATTTTGTGAGTCAAGAATCAATGACAGTGACCACCTTCATCCAAAAAGGCAGAGTGAGCCACATATAACAAAGTCATTAATTTATCAATGAAGACGGTACCTGAAAAGGGAGGGAAAGAGAAAGCACAGGCTCAAAAGACAGATTTTGCTGAATTATATTTACCTATGGTCATAGATGAACCCACCTCCTTTAAGATGGGCCAGATAGAATCTCCCAGGACAGGATGTAGACAGAGGAGCGGGCAGATTCAGATCTGGGAAGGTGATGTCTTCTAATGTGCAACGCCAGCGTCGCACCCCTCTCTGGCACTCCTCTCCTCGAATGTCCCTCTTCCGAAGTCCCCTTCTAGATGATTAGATTATCGATCAGTCTCTCGATTTCTCAAGCAGAGTTTCTGGCAGCAGCAGGGTCTGAGACAGCGTCTCAGACAAAATCTGGAGCAGCATACGCATTGGGTCGGTGACGAGTTGGAATGACGGATCTGACAAGTCTGACAAAGTCTCTAGCTAACTTACCTCAATTATACTATTCTGTATTCGTGTGCCACCCCCAAAAGTTTCAATATTTGTGTTTTCCCCTATTCTGATTGGTCAGGGCGAGGAGGTGAGTTCATCACACCATATTAAAAGCAATGTTTTCTCTTTGGGCCATTGTTTTATGTTCCCGCCCCTTAATTTACTTTCCCATAGCTTTATTCCCACCCGCATTTCACGTTATGCTTTATACAAATTTTGCAACAAAATATACATTTCTTCATGCATTCAGGTCAATAGGTCCTTTTCCCAGGTGTCTCAGTTCGATGTGGCCTTGGCTGGGTTTCAAGTGGTGCTGTCACAGGGTTCCGGCAGGTTCTTGTGCGCCTGCGTGAACATAAGATGGGTAGGGAATCCAGTCACCCTCCGTGGCCCAAATATAGACTAATAATAAAGTCAGAAAAGGACACATTAGAACACGGAAATAAATGATTTCACTGTATGCCACCTATCTCTACTCTAGCCCCATTTACTTATTTAAACCTTTTGCATTAGTGTTTAATTGAGTTTACGAGGTTTAGCTCAAGCAGCAGCATATGCGTTAACATGTGAGTTTGAAGCGGCCATATTTAAAGCTATTGCGCAGCTGCAAAGTTTCCCACCAAAAGCATAGAGTGTCATACTACGTAGATGCAGTAGACACACGCGTTTTTGGCAGCCATCTTTAGTCACTCGGATTACTTGTTAATAATACACATAGAAAAGCTTCCCCTAGATACAGTATGTTCGTATGTAATGCAATATTAGTATTTACAAGACTTGTTGGTTACATTATTACATGTTATTTGAGAGGATTGCATCCAAGCAAGTTTCTTTTCCCCAAACCTTGCTCCATCAATCCCCTCTCTGATGGCATTTATTGCCATCATTAATTTCTACTGAAACAGATGCCAACTTTAGCACATCTCTATTTCTTCCTCAACCTTTTCATTTCTTTCTTTTTCCTTTTTGCATTGTAATCCTCTCATTATTTTATAAAAGCCTCCTTTCAATTCTTCTAGTTGTATTTCTTCACGTTTTCTTTTCTTTCCCATTTAATTCACTTCATATTTCTTTCTCCCTTTGCAGCATTTGTGCCATAACGTTATTGCTAATACTAGTAGGGTTATTCCCATTATGGGCAGTATTATTTGACCTAGAATACCTATACCTAAATTAGAAAACCAACTACCTATGTTAGAAAAGCTATTTGTCAATTTCTTCCACACACTTTGAACTTCCAGTGGTTTTAACTCTTCCTCTAATTTCGTAATATTTTTAATATATTTTCCAATCTCAACACTTTTAATAGGAACATATGTGCAACAATGTTGCGTTTTCAATAATTTATAGACTCCACCCTCTTTTGCCAATAATATGTCAAGGGCAAGTCGATTTTGCATAACCATAGATCTGACCGCAACTAATTCAGTGTTGATAAGCAGGAATCCTCCAGCAGTGTCAGTAGATAACCGATCAACTACTGTAGATAATTGAGAAATCTTCCATGAATTTAGAAGAACTCCCACTGACGGTATCAATGCACCAAAATTTTCACCTACGATTTCTAAAAAACGAGCTCTTTTTATGCGCGTTAGTCCATTGGTGTCTTCATTGTTTCCAGTGAGTCTTTTTACGTGATAAACTTTAGGGAATACTATTCCGAAATAGCAACTCCCATACCAATGGCCTGGCAGCCTCAAGTAGGCTTTATTGCCGCTCACATAATAAATTCCAGGAAATACTGGATCAGTTCCTCCTTTTAGTCCCCATCCCCCAATTACTAGGAAATGATGCTCACATTCACTGGAACCAATAAATACATTGTTATATTCTGTTTTTAACCTATTGAGGCAGAGTGTTCCCTTCTTTTCAAAATCTAGGGACATAGCAGCTTGAGTCTTGCCATTTGCAAAATGCTCTTCCTCCTCAGCACATTTAGGTATCTGAGGTTTAGGTTCCGAATCTCTTCTTTGGGAATCTTGTCTCCTTTGTTCAACTAGATTCAAAAATATTTTCTCTTCTTTATGCAATTTACATGTTAAATTGTGCTTATGTGCTTCAGCTATATCTATTATTTTCATGGTCAGGAAATATTCACCCATAAATTCTGAATCTCTTTTACTAAGAACAGGGTTCATGCTTTTTCGCACAGAAACCTCAGAAAAAATCCCATCTACAATAGAATAATAATATTGCAATTTTCCTGTTCTATAAAATAAGCTTTCTAAGACACCACAGGAGATACCGTACGTTAATGGTAAATGATGATAGGTCACTCCTTCTGCTACAGATGCGGGTAATTTCATGCAGACAGAGCAATCACTAACCTCCATGGTCTCTACGTATTGTACTAACAGGTTTGTAAAAACATTGAAGTCTGTATCATTTTTATTCATCGTGTGATGCAAATCTAACTCATCTGGTGCTTCTAATTCTACTCTATCTCCTTTGATAGTAGCTTCCTTTTCATGTGTGTTAGTGTTATTCTGTACATTTGTGACCATTAAATAAGGTATGGCCACAGCTAATATCAACCATGTTATGAGTACTACAAACATGCTACATATACACATTCTGCAACATTTCTCTAAACATTTTCCAGCAGCTCTATAGTCAGCCATTTTCAAATGGGATATGAAGATTTATCATCTCTACTTGAGTAATTCAACTTTGAGACTGAGTCTAAGAGGGGGAAATTCGTTTCAGGGTGGTCTCACTTCTTCGTCAATTAGCTCTGCATTAAAATTTTCAATTTCTTCTTCAATTATTTCCAAATTCTCGAAATCTTCGAGAATTACGTATGTCCACTCAGGACCTTTGAATTTATTATTTATAATTTTTGCTCTAGGGCTTCTTCGTTTTGGGTTTTCAGCTGATGGTCCAGTTCGACTGGACACTTCGTCTACCTGCTCTGGCATTTCTGTTATTGTTTTAAGGTAATATTTCAATCTCTTGATAACACCTGGCCTATTATAACCTTTTGTGATTTTTTTTAGCTTGCACTGCGCTTTCACTTTCTTCAAGTGCTCTTTTGTTCTCGCTGGTTTGAGGCACAATTTGGTTATTTTCGTCTTCAGAATCTCTCTCTAGCTGACCTTGTCCAGGCCTTATTATTTTACTGTCACCTGCCTGGATGCGTTCTCCTTCCCTAGTCTGACCCTGTTCAGGTTTCATTTTTATTGGTGTTTCTTCTTCTTTCACCTGAACTTCTTTGACTTCTCCTATCTGGTCCTGCTCAGGCCTTTTTGTCTCTTGATTGTCTTCTCCCTGAACGTTTTCTCTAATTCCTACCTGTCCCTCCCCAGACTCCGGATCTGTGAATTTGATTTCTTCTGTCTGAGTAAATGGCACTTTCCTTATCTGGTCCTGCTCAGGTTCCCTAACAATCGTGCTTTCTATCTCCCGAGCTCGTTCTTCTGTGCCTATCTGGTCATCACTCTTTTCCTGACTATTTTGTCTAGTTTGGCTTCTTGTTCTCACAATTACTTCTGGTATATCTACTATTGGTTTCCAATCATGCTGACTGGTGCTCGGTTGTTCTTCGTCAGCTACTTCAGGATCTATCACTTGGGATCCTTCAGCTGTGCAACCTTCAGCCCCTTCAGCTGCTTGAGTCAGTTGAGGTTCGTCCTCGTCAGGTGCTGGTACTCTCTTAGAATGGCTTGCATGGATCCAATTAGGCAAGCCAGTACACTTTACTGCTGTTGTTGTAACCATTATAAACCTGATGTGGTTTATCCCACCTTGGTGCTAGGCACAATTCTCGAGTGTGATTCTTCACTACAGCCCAGACAGCGGGATTCAGATCATGCGCTTGGTTCGGCTGCCTGGCGCCTGTGTCTTCTCCTACCTGGTGAAATATAGAACGCACTTGGTCAGCCAACTCTCTGCAATATTCCAGTACCAAATCATCAGTTATATTTAACAGCTTGTGTCCTGGTATACATGCCTGCCTCATTGCTCCTCCCATGATTATTTCATGGGGACTAAATCTGGTATTCTTGTCTGGAATACTTCTAAGTCCCTTCAGAACAAGAGGTAAAGCATCAGGCCAGTCCAGTGGAGTGGATGCACACACCTTTCCCAGCCTTGACTTAATTGTGCCATTCAATAGTTCTACCACTCCAGAAGCCTCTGGGCGGTATGCGCAGTGCAGTTTTTGCTCAATTTTAAATGCTTCACAAATTAATCGAATTATTTCATTATTAAAATGAGAACCTCGGTCTGATTAAATAGTTACTGGAAAACAGAAGTGTGGTATAAGTTCTCTCAGTAAGAGTTTGGCCACTGTCAAGCTGTCATTTCCTCTGGTGGGGTATGCTTCCACCCACTTTGAAAATAAACAAACAATGACAAGTACATATTTCCATCCTCGACAAGCAGGTGACTGAATGAAGTCAATTTGAAGTCTTATAAAGGGACCTTCAGCCTTTCCAATTTCCACTAATGTTTTCGTGCCTGGATTCATTTGTTGGCAGGTCAAACACCTTTGACATAGTCTTTCAGCAACATTTCTAAACCTTGGATTAAACCAATCTCGTCTGAAAAGTCTGATCATTGCATCTCTGCCTATGTGGGTGTCTCCATGATACATCCTAGCCATTGGTGCAAGCATACGGGCTGGCAATACAGGTCTGTCATCTAAGTAAACCCATACACCATCTTCTGCCCTTTTTGTACAACCAATTTTCACCCATTCTTCATTCTCTTTTGCTTCTGCTTCATCTGGCAGTCCTCTTACTTCTCTCCATGTTTCTAAACCTGACAATAGCATAAGTTGGCAGCTGTTTCCACAAATTTCAACAGTTCTGTTTACTGCCATTCGAAAGTTTGCGCAGTGTTGGGCAACCTGGTCAGCATAACGATTACCTGCAGCCACACGGTCATTTCCTGACTGGTGTGCAGCACATTTGACCACTGCCACTTGTTTTGGTAATTGTATTGCTTCAAGCAATTCTTTAACAAATAGTCAATTTTTAATGAGAGACCCTGAAGAAGTCAGGAAGTCTCGCTGCATCCAAAGCTGGCCAAAGTCGTGCACAACCCCGTAACCATACTGACTGTCAGAGTAAATGGTTACTCGCCAATTTTTCCCCTTTTTGCAAGCTTTAATTAAAGCAATCAATTTGGCTACTTGTGCAGACCTGACTCCTGGTAAATAAGATGCTTTGACTATTTCAGCCAATGTACACACAGCATAAGCAGCGCTCAATCCTCCCTCCTCATGGCGCATGCATGAGCCATCTACAAAAAATCCATGCTCAGCATCTTTTAATGGCTCATCCTGCATGTCTGGACGTGGTTTGGTACTGAGTTCTGTTACGTCAAGGCATTCATGTTCGGGTTCATCTTTCACTTCTTCATTGTATTGATCTGGTAACAGAGTAGCTGGGTTAAGTACAGTACATCGGACTATGGTCACATTTTCTGCTCCTCTCATACTTCGTTAATCTGCTTGTGGTAAGATACTGAGTTCGAGTTCTTGTTAAAAGAATAACAACTGCATGTGGAACGTACACCTTTACAGGGTGTCCCATCACAATTGTCTCACTTTGCTCCAGACTCACGCACGTGGCTGCCACAGCTTTTAGGCATCCTGGCAAAGCGGATGCTACAGGATCTAAGGTAGCAGAAAAATATGCCACTGGGTATCGCATTAGACCATGTATCTGAGTTAGAACTGAGCGGGCGCAGTTATCTCTCTTGCAGCAAAATAATGCAAAATCTTTTGGTTAATCTGGCATACCTAGGGCAGGTGCTTCGCACAGGCAATTTCGTAATTTCAAAAAGGATGTCATGCTCTGATCATCCTATTCTATCTGGTCCTTTGCTCGTTTCATTGTCATTTGTATCAAAGGCTTCTCTAACAAGGAGAACCCCATAATCTACTGCCTGCAATACCCGACTACACCAAGGAACATTCCTATTTCTTTCTGTGTTTGCGGTAACTTCATTTGTTTTATTATTTGTATTCTTTCTGTGGTCACTCTCCTTTCTCCTCGTTCCATCTGGTGTCCCAGATATTTTAATTCTT
The DNA here is from genome assembly GCF_964204655.1 of Triturus cristatus. NCBI lineage: Eukaryota > Metazoa > Chordata > Amphibia > Caudata > Salamandridae > Triturus > Triturus cristatus. The sequence goes on along the minus strand of NC_140584.1, from coordinate 1,208,209,455 downwards.
TTCTGCAAAACTGTAGTTTCTCAGGGGACACTTTATGTCCACCTTTGGCTAAATGGTTTAGCAAGACTATGGAATCAGTTACACAGTCACTTTTTGTTTTGGAGGCGACCAAAAGATCATCGATATACTGAACTAGGACAGACTCCTCAGGCATCACTAAGGTCTCAAGACATTTTTTCAAAATTTGATTAAAGATCGAAGGACTGTCTGTGTACCCTTGAGGAACGCGATTCCAAACATAAACACGATCCTCAAATTTGAAAGAAAATAAAAACTGACTGCCTGGATGCAATGGGATGGAGAAAAAAGCATGGCATAAATCAATCACGGTAAACCACCTCGCATTCCATGGTATTTGGGTCAAAATCACTGCAGGGTTGGGCACTACCGGGCAACAGGGCACAACAATCTTGTTAATCTTCCTTAAATCTTGAACTACCCTATATTTTCCGTTTGGTTTCTTAATGCCAATTATAGGTGAATTACAGGAACTACTCTTGATTTCCTTTAAAATGCCTTGTTTAGTTATGCAGCACAATATCCTTGGTTCAACAACATCAACTGTTGCATGGCTAAACACTTATACGGTCCCAAACGCAAGACCTATTGGCTATGCCAATGCTTGTTTCATTTTCCTAGAGAGCATTTTCACTTCAAGATGTAGTATGTGCCCTGTTTGTTAAAGCATAACTAAAGTTTGCTTTCCTGTTATAGTCGGATGCATCTTTGAAGCAAGATCTTTCAAAAACCTTTCCCTTCTGCTTTACTCACAGGACCACCTCGATCAATGGTTGAGCGTCTGCAGTCGCATGAATCAGATGATGAGGATTCCTCTTCTGGAGAACAAACTGTAGTGAAGCCCAATCCCATTACCAGGGAATCCAGGTGAGATTACAACAGTCGTCTAGAAGTGGCTTCTATAATGCCAAACTTGATCCGTCTCTGGCTGCTTTCCCTGCTTAACAGAACATGTTGCACATATGAAATATTATAGTTTGTCACACTAGAAGTACAGAAAACTTTGTTTATACCACTTAGCATGCCCATCACACGTACTAGATTAATTTCCCAGGTCCTGTTTTGTATCCGCATATAGCATATTTGACATATACTTTACAAATCACACTTTGCTTTCAAGTGTGTTGCCACTTGCGAGACAACCCACCTCAGCTCCTGAAGGAGATTTTCATGCTTATGGCAGGAAGATCTTTAAACATGGAAAAGGTCCAGTGTGTGACAAACTGGACTTGTGACAATGCTGTTTGTTTACATAAAGAAATAACTATCTGGATGTCAAGTCTGTTATGAGAAACCTGCACATTTTTTAACCTAAGTTCAATTAGTACTGGGAGTTGAAAATATCCAGGAAAGAGTGAGAAAGAGAGAGAGAGAGGGGGAGAGAGAGAGTGAGAGAAGGGGAGAGAGAGAGTGAGTGAGTGAGAGAGAGAAAGAGAGAGCGGGAGAGAGAGAGGGGGAGAGAGAGAGAGAGTGAGAAAGGGGGAGAGAGAGCGAGAGAGAGAGAGACAGAGAGCGGGAGATACAGAGAGAAAGAGAGAAAGCAAGAGGAGAGGGAGGGAGAGAGAGAGAGAGAGAGAGAGAGTGAGAGAGAGCCCGGGAGTGGTGCGTGCGTGCGCACGCAGTCTGCTGTTTTTGTAAGCACTGCACTCGTGCTTGTGGCGCGCCGCTGCGCGCGCCCGCAACCTGGATGCTGCCACAAGCACGAGTGTGTGCTTCCAAAAAGAGCAGAGCGATGGCTAAAGGTCCTCCTATGCAACGCATGCGCGCTGCGTAGGCGAGACCTGAAAAGGGAGCAGTAAAGGTGCGGCTCTTTTTCTAGATGGTACTTCGTGTGTCTGGGGCAGATCATTCTGTGAAGTCCTCAGTATTACAAGTCCCTTCTACGTGACATGTTGCTCACTAGCCACTCTCTGTTAATGTATTTTTACTTTTAAAAGTTTGTTCAGTCCACTTCTCTCTTTCCTGGCTGCTTTAATTGTGACATTTTCTAAAGGACAATCAATGTACAAGTGTTGCTACACACATTTATATACATGTTGTAGTTTCACTACAACTCCCATAATGCGTTAGTGATTCACTAAGAATGTTAAAAATTAATTTCTTAGCAAAATATAAGAATAAATTAGTAATTTAACACGCTTGCTAATCTACGAAACGAACGTACACATTTTATAATGTGACTTTCAGTAGTAGATGGTGAGTTTGATGTATCAACGCTGAAAACACCCACAATACTCTCAGGCTGAACTGTTCCCTCACTGAGAGTTTCCATGGGTGTTGGTGGTGGATGCGGAGATGGTCCTCAACTTGTCTCACGTGCTCATGCCTTGTCTTCGGTTCAGGGTCTTAAGTCGCACCATCTTTTGCGTATTTCCGGGATGGTACACCTCACAACACGGACAGAGTTTACCCTGTCCTGGATGTCACGCCAGATTTTCTTTCCCCGAAAATGTGGCGCATTGACGGAAGTCTTCCCAAACAGCTTCTTCTTATGGGACACCCTCCTCAGGACCTCTATCTCCGTCTCAGAAATCTTCATTTTGCATTTCCTGACAGCAAGATCTCTGCCACCTTCTTCCTTGACCTGGTGCTTCTTCTTTTCACTCCATCATCTCTTTCTGCTTCCACACAGACTCCTGTCGCTCACTGCCTTCCTTGGAGTTACAGAACACTGGGAGAGGATGCGCTTGTAGCTTTACGTGTAGGAGGAGGCTAGCGGTAGAGTTCTGACTTCGCTGTAATCGTTTCATAGTTGGTAAAGGTGAGCTGTGATGTAGTACATCTACACGGCTATGCGTATACCATAGCATAATAGACCATTAGCATAATCCAGTTTCAATCGGGCAAGGGAGATTGTCACTTGGACCACGTGGGGGAATCATTGTAAGAAAGAGTGATTTGTCTTCCTTAAACACTTGGGGGCCGATTCACAGAACTAATCTGAGATAAAGTCCTAACTTTACTACTACTAAATGCCTCCTGTGAATACCCAAAGTTGTAAAGTTAGGATTTTGTCTCAGTTTAGTAGTAGTAAAATTAGGAGTCCTAACTTTACTACTACTAAATGCCTCCTGTGAATATCCAAAGTCGTAAAGTTAGGATTTTGTCTCAGTTTAGTAGTAGTAAAGTTAGGAGTCCTAACTTTACTACTACTAAATGCCTCCTGTAAATATCCAAAGTCGTAAAGTTAGGATTGTGTCTCAGTTTAGTAGTAGTAAAGTTAGGAGTCCTAACTTTACTACTACTAAATGCCTCCTGTGAATATCCAAAGTCGTAAAGTTAGGATTGTGTCTCAGTTTAGTAGTAGTAAAGTTAGGAGTCCTAACTTTACTACTACTAAATGCCTCCTGTGACTACCAAAAGTAGTAAAGTTAGGATTGTGTCTCATTTTAGTAGTAGTAAAGTTAGGAGTCCTAACTTTACTACTACTAAATGCCTCCTTTGAATACCAAAAGTAGTAAAGTTAGGATTGTGTCTCAGTTTAGTAGTAGTGAAGTTAGGAGTCCTAACTTTACTACTACTAAATGCCTTCTGTGAACACAAAAAGTAGGAAGTTTAGGATTGTGTCTCATATTAGTTCAGTGAATCGGCCCCCTGGGCATTTATTGACAGCTTCACATCCATGGTAATTCCGAGGTTTCATACCGCCTTAGATATTTTTCAAGGTGGTCCTAGACTCCAGGCGCAGAGAGGGTCATACGTTTTCCAGCTGCCACAGTTGAGTATTTCGGTTTTGCACGCATTGAATTTGAGGTGGCTCCATGTCATCCATTGGTCAACGGCCCTGAGGCAGTTAAAGATGCTGCATGTTTGTGGGTGCAGTCTCCCTTACATCATAGCACTGTTGTGTTTCTATGAATTCTTCCTCCCAAACATCACTTCTTTTCTTGGGGCTTGACTTGGCAATGCGAGGAAATTACATTTATGGGGATTGAAAGATGTAAGTGCACCTTGAAGGCACGTGCCACAAGAGCTCACGTGGATGGAGATTCCCAATCTTTTTAAGTACACTGTGAAGGCACATGCCCTAAGAGCTCACATGGGCGGAGATTACCAATTTCCTTAAGGGCACCCTGAAGGCACATGCCACAAGAGACCACGGGGGCTGAGATTCCCAATCTTCTTAAGGGCACATGAAGGCACGTGCCCTAAGAGCTCACGTGGGCGGGGATTATTCCCGATCTTCTGGCAAGATCCACAATGGCCTTTGGGACAAATGATGTTAGCAGGAAAGTAGGAATGGATTTATTAGGACTCAGCAGCAGGGGTCACTTCTGCTTTCTTCAGGTGCTTTCTAAAACTGTGCCAGCTATGTGAAAGTAACAGATAGCAAACTTTCACAAAAAGCGAGTGAATAAACCTACCGATTTTTGGTTTTTAAGGATAAACTCTACAAAATGTATTTTTCATTGAATATTTCAACCCCCACCCCCTCTTTGTGCTCCTTCCCTCCTTTGACCTTTCTCTTCCAGACCGGCCTTCAAGCGAGTGTTCAAAGTGGCCCCCTCCATTCTGATCACATTTTGTGTTGCAATGTAGTTGCATTTCTATAGCGCTTCACATCCAGGTCTAGGAGCCATATCATACATACGGCGCATTTTCCCTGTTTGCGACAGGTGCAACTTTTAAATGGTGCGTCCGGCTCAAACAAGGAAAATGTGCTGTATTAGGATGAATGCGCCACCCCCAGAGCAGCCGCCACTCGTGCCGCCCCCAGAGCAGCCACCACTCGTGCCGCCCCCAGGGTAGTGCATTCATGTGAAAAACTGAAAAAGCTGCTTTGAAGCCGCTCTGTGTTTCTCTGTGCAGGCGGCAACCTGTCTGCACTTTTAACCCCTTCCCTGCTCATGACGGAACCACTCCGTCATGAGCCATGGTCGCGCTGTGCTCATGACGGAGTGGTTCCGTCATGCTGCGGCCATTGGCGGCCGCTCCGCCCACGCGGTGCCTTTTCCCCGCCTGTGCGGGCATGTAACGTAAGTGGGCGGCGCCGAGACGGAACCACTCCGTCATGAGCACAGCTCCCCCGTGCCTCATGACGGCGTGGTTCCGTCATGAGCACAGCGGCGCCGCGCTCACCGAAAAACCCCCCAGCGCCGCGGCGGGGATCGCGCCGCGGCGAAGGGTTTAAGGGGAATTGTTGCCTGAAAACTGTTGTACATACAAGGAACTCTGCAGTGCTTTAAAAACTGCTGCACTGCTACAAAATCGGTCCCCGGTAAATAAAAGTGCCACCCCGCTTCTAGCCATCCAGGGGAACGCCCCCTGCCTGGTCCAGGCAGTCTGCCTTGTTATGTGTCTGAGAGGATAGTGTAAGAGAGAGAGTGGGCAGGAGAGTGTGAGAGAGAGAGAGTAGGCCAGGATAGTGTGAGAGAGAGTGGGCAGGAGAGTGTGAGAGAGAGAGAGTGGCCAAGAGAGCTTGAGAGCGAGAGTAGGCCAGGAGAGTGTGAGAGAGAGAGTGGGCAGGAGAGTGTGAGAGAGAGAGTGGGCAGGAGAGTGTGAGAGAGAGAGAGTAGGCCAGGAGAGTGTGAGAGAGAGAGTGGCAAGGAGAGCTTGAGAGAGAGAGTAGGCCAGGAGAGTGTGAGAGAGAGAGTGGGCAGGAGAGTGTGACAGAGAGAGTAGGCCAGGAGAGTGTGAGAGAGAGTGGGCAGGAGAGTGTGAGAGAGAGTGGGCAGGAGAGTGTGAGAGAGAGAGAGTGGTCAGGAGAGCTTGAGAGCGAGAGTAGGCCAGGAGAGTGTGAGAGAGAGAGTGGGCAGGAGAGTGTGAGAGAGAGAGTAGGCCAGGAGAGTGTGAGGAAGAGTGGGCAGGAGAGCTTGAGAGAGAGAGTAGCGAGGAGAGTGTGAGAGAGAGAGTAGGCCAGGAGAGCTTGAGAGAGAGAGTAGGCCAGGATAGTGTGACAGAGAGAGTAGGCCAAGAGAGTGTGAGAGAGAGTGGGCAGGAGAGTGTGAGAGAGAGAGAGTAGGCCAGGAGAGTGTGAGAGAGAGAGTGGGCAGGAGAGTGTGAGAGAGCGAGTAGGCCAGGATAGTGAGAGAGAGAGAGAGTAGGCCAGGAGAGTGTGAGAAAGAGTGGGCAGGAGAGCTTGAGAGAGAGAGTGGCAAGGAGAGCTTGAGAGAGAGAGTGGCAAGGAGAGCTTGAGAGAGAGAGTAGGCCAGGAGAGTGTGAGAGAGAGAGTGGGCAGGAGAGTGTGAGAGAGAGTGGCCAGGAGAGCTTGAGAGCGAGAGTAGGCCAGGAGAGCTTGAGAGCGAGAGTGGGCAGGAGAGCTTGAGAGAGAGAGAGTGGGCAGGAGAGTGTGAGAGAGAGAGTAGGCCAGGAGAGTGTGAGAGAGAGTGGGCAGGAGAGCGTGAGAGAGAGAGTGGCCAGGAGAGCGTGAGAGAGAGAGTAGGCCAGGATAGTGTGACAGAGAGAGAGTAGGCCAGGAGAGTGTTAGAGAGAGTGGGCAGGAGAGCTTGAGAGAGAGAGTGGCAAGGAGAGCTTGAGAGCGAGAGTAGGCCAGGAGAGTGTGAGAGAGAGAGTAGGCCAGGAGAGTGTGAGGAAGAGTGGGCAGAAGAGCTTGAGAGAGAGAGAGTGGGCAGGAGAGTGTGAGAGAGAGAGTGGCCAGGAGAGTGTGAGAAAGAGTGGGCAGGAGAGCTTGAGAGAGAGAGTAGGCCAGGATAGTGAGAGAGAGAGAGAGTAGGCCAGGAGAGTGTGAGAAAGAGTGGGCAGGAGAGCTTGAGAGAGAGAGTAGGCCAGGAGAGTGTGAGAGAGAGAGTGGGCAGGAGAGTGTGAGAGAGAGAGTAGGCCAGGATAGTGAGAGAGAGAGTGGCCAGGAGAGCTTGAGAGAGAGAGTGGCAAGGAGAGCTTGAGAGAGAGAGTGGCAAGGAGAGCTTGAGAGAGAGAGTAGGCCAGGAGAGTGTGAGAGAGAGAGTGGGCAGGAGAGTGTGAGAGAGCGAGTAGGCCAGGATAGTGAGAGAGAGAGTGGCCAGGAGAGCTTGAGAGAGAGAGTGGCAAGGAGAGCTTGAGAGAGAGAGTGGCAAGGAGAGCTTGAGAGAGAGAGTAGGCCAGGATAGTGAGAGAGAGAGAGAGTAGGCCAGGATAGTGTGAGAGAGAGAGTGGGCAGGAGAGTGTGAGAGAGCGAGTAGGCCAGGAGAGTGTGAGAAAGAGTGGGCAGGAGAGCTTGAGAGAGAGAGTGGGCAGGAGAGCTTGAGAGAGAGAGTGGCCAGGAGAGCTTGAGAGAGAGAGTGGCCAGGAGAGCTTGAGAGAGAGAGTGGCCAGGAGAGCTTGAGAGAGAGAGTGGCCAGGAGAGTGTGAGAGAGAGAGTAGGCCAGGAGAGTGTGAGAGAGAGTGGGCAGGAGAGTGTGAGAGAGAGAGAGTGGCCAGGAGAGCTTGAGAGAGAGAGTGGGCCAGAGAATGCCCCAAAAAATGGGACCGGAAATGAGCAGCATGGAACACATACAGAGGCGATATCTGCTTGTCCCCGGCGGCTGAGCTAGACGGGAGGGAGGAGAGGTTGGTGGAATCACTGAATGTAGACACACACTATTGAAAATGTCTCAGATTATAAAAGCAAACGTATGGAGTATCAATGTTGTAACCCACCCATGTCAAGCTAATTACTGTTCAGCTGTGTCTTTTGCTGTTTTGTTTAATACAAAGATTTACGAAAAAAGAAACATAAAGACAGACTTCTTCTGAAGTTATGAACCCTGCTGTTGTGGGTTCCAGCAAGATACCAACATAGAAATTGTTTAGGCAATCCCCATATCCGCAGCCAAAGATGCGGACAAACCCTTGGACTAAACAACAAAGTCCATGGATACAACACCTTGCATAGATAATTTTGAGAGGTGCTTGGAAAACACGAAATAGTGCAGGGGTACACCCTGCTCTTCTAAGGTTCTAGGGATCTTGCTACATACATATTTCATGCTTCCATCAACTCCATTTAAAGGCCGCTTGGACCGAAGAGGCCGCGGCTGCTGCTTTTCACCACCACCGCAGAGAGTTTGGAAGGAGACCCTGATGATGGTTGTGAGAAGGCGGCCTGATATATGCTGTCCACTAGTTCTAGTGGGCACCTTGTATCAGTCCAACCAACCCCTTATGGTGATAGGTTAAAGACAACCTTATGTGAAAGCTGTCCTAGTGGTAGCTATGGAGAGCAGCCTTCAGGCTAAGTCTTGAAGGAATGTAAAGCAGCTTGTTTTACCAGTCTATGACCTCTTGAATGATCAAATGAAAGGACAACCACACCAGGTATATATTTAAAATATATGTATTTAGGTTAACACACCCCTCTAGTCTCTTCATGAGGCTGGAGTTCGAAGTACTTTAGTTACAAGTGATCAAGCATCAGTAAAAGCACAAATACACGTTTGGGCCCTAGGGGCGTACCAAACCATATACCAAAAAAGTGGTATAAGTACCACGACTGAAATAGGCACTAGGCCTACTGCCTCTAGAATCGCTGGGACCCCAAGGAACCACCCAAGTTAGTGACACAGGGGACCCACGGGAGCTGTATGCAGCGTGAAAACACAACCACGGGTTCCTATTATCTTCTGTGGGCAATGTCGTCGGTGGAATTTTAAAGATTAGGGCCACTTCTAATCGAGTCTGGACCAAGCCCTTTTGGACTTAAGAAGTTCTAGGGCTAGCACCCACGAGAGCACTGGAGTACTTGAGTTACCTCACCCAGGGAAGCCAGGTGCATAGGTGTCTTTTGGTGTCGGGTCGCGTCGTCGATTTCAATGGAAGCCTGAAAAGAACTGCTGCTGCCGTGAAGAGGAGAAGTGTCCGAAGAGATCCAAGTCTGGATCTGGGATGTAAGGAACCTGAAAGCAGAGGGGACAGAGTCTGGGTCACTAGCCAGTGACCAAGGGCAGGATGGACCAATGCCCACAGATGTCAGGTGCTTCAGGTGAGTTGATGGGTATCTTGACTCTTCAGCCACGAGGTCCAGGAGGTGTCGACGAAGGCCACGAGCCGGATTCGAGCTGTTCCACGAAGTCTGTTGAGTGCAGCGGTGTCAGCGACCAAAATGGACCCAAAAAACCTTGGCAACGGCAAGTCATTGGAATTCAGAGAAAGGACTGCGGTGCAGACCAGCAAGGTCTGCGGGACTCACCCAGTGAGGGTAAGTCAGGGCACGTCTGGAACAACCAGGTAAGCTCAATCAGAAAAGAAGTCGCCTTCGTGGGGACCTGCTAGCCAACGGGCTTGTGATCGTGAAGGAGCCTCGAGCGGTCACACTTGAAGCTGGCCCACGGGTCACTCGTGGAGTGGAGGCCAACATTCGTCGGTGCAGGAGGTGCTCAAGGCTGGGGCTACTCGGAGCCCAAAACACAACTTCAAGGAGGACCAGGAAGATAGTGTTGCTGCAAAAGTTCACGATGTCCAGGGGTCACGGTTCCACGTCACCCACGATAGCCACGGGCCTCAGCTTTGCTGTGGACTCAGGGTAGCCTCAGGGAAGTCTGGAAATCTACCTCTGGGGATGCAGAGACTTTGGTGTCCGGCGGGAGCTTCAGAATTGCAGACCGGTCAGTTGCTTCTTTGGTGCCTGCCAAGCAGGGGATTCATTCCTTGACCTCAAGGGAGATTTCTTCAGTATTCTAGTCAGTATAGAACGTCGAAGGTTCAGGATATACGCTGCAGAGTTTCGTCCAGAGTAATCTAAAGTCCTAGGGACTGGATTCCTATACTTATACTAAGTTTAGGGGGTGGACTAACTCTAAGGCCCCACCTATGGGTGGGCCAGGAAAGAGGGGTGGTTACACCCATTTCCTTTGTCCATTTTCGTGCCAGAGCAGGGGCAGGTAGCCCCTGCAACCGGTTTGAACTGGAGTATGCACAGGGACACCAAGTGTGCCCCCAGTGCAGGACTTCAAAGCACCAGAGAGTGCTCCCGCCCAGCCCCAATACACATCAGTCTGTCTGGGGAGGTGGGGACACCTCCCCTTGACAGTAAACCTATTGTCAAGACCTCCCCTGCCGGAGTTTCGGTCAGCAGCAGGAGGCCAGACCCGTGTCTGTGGCAGAGGCATCCATTTTGTGATAACAGGGCTCAGGAAAGTCCTACCGGGTTTAGAAAGTGTGAACATGTCTCTCCCTCTAGAAGGGTGGAATGCTACCTCCGCTGCCAGGACTGGCGGGGGGTAATATTCCAAAGCCATGTCTTCCGGTTTATTGACCGCCAGTCACGGATCGAGGGCACACACGGGATTGACTTGACACTCTTTACGTCTGAGTGCGATTTTGGGCGCCACACTCGGCTTTTCCTTCCCGCTGCATTTGAACGCCATTGGAGTTTTGTTTCTTTTTGAGCTTTTTGGACTTGAAGTATAATTTATACGTTGGAACTGACTTTGTTACTCGTGAACCGGGATGGAAGGATTACCGGTATTGTGAACGCAATGAATGAAAGTTTTTCACGCCTTGAAGCCTTGAAGAAGTCGTGGGTGTTGACCCTGACGAAACACGTGTCGGCTGGGCATTGAGATCTCCAATAAACATAACGAACACGAATCATCTGGAGTGTTCTACGTTCATTATTGTGTTCAAACTAATTTGCAATGAACATTATAATAGCCATACTTGGATCAAGAATAGGACAGTACTAGTTGTCTATATCTAACCACGTTGTGTGCACAGGCCATTGTGTATAAATTGTGGGGCGTTTTTGCCCCTTATGAATGGTTGAGGGTTTTCCCTTTGCCTGTAGCGCCACATTGATTTTTGAAATCTGTCAATCTTGCGGGTGTTTGGGAGGCGCCATCGCATACCGCATTATTAATAACCCGTCAGTTTACTAGTATTCCAAAGCGTTTGACACCAAACACGACATGTTTTGATGCAGCCATTCCAAAGTTAGCATTTACCGCGAGGTTATAATGCGCTTAAGAGTATATGGTATGGCTGTATCACAGAACAGCCAAAAGGAAGTATTTCCGAAATCTGCAGAGGGGCTCAGCTCATGCTTGGGCACCCTCTCACATAAAATCAAGCACTCTGCCTTCAGGATTGTCAAGGCCTGCCATAGGAGTGGCTTATAGGTTTATATGTGTCTGTATGGGTAGTGATATAGGTAGCCTATACCACAGTAAGGGGTGCAAACACCCTTACCCAGGCTGCAGTAGCAGACCTGTGGTGTCATTTTGGAGTGCTTCCCAGGGGTGGCATAATGTATGCTGCAGCCCCTGGTAGGCCTCGGAGGTACCTATGCCCTAGGTAAATAGTATACCATATAGTAGGGGCTTATAAGGCACTCCAGAATCCAATTAGATATGTACCTAATGTACATGGAAACCATTTTAGAGAGGAAGCAGCTAGGCTGTGGTCCTGATTAGCAGGGCCACAGCCAGACTAAGGTTGAAAAACAGTGAAACACCAGCAAAAAGTGGGGGTACCCATGTGAAGCAGATCCTGCTCTCCTACAAGGGTAGCCAATCGAGATACCATTACGAACGCCTTCCTAGATCTAACATTTCAGATTGGCCACCAAGAAAGGTGAAAGAGATCAGGAAGCAACTGAGAACTAAGTGAACAATTGTGCCAATTGCTCTGGAGAATTGTGTTACACCTCCATCAGAAGAACATATATAAATAGGGGAACTTTGAAAATTCATGAGCGCAGAGGAGGACATGCCCGTTTTTGTGGCTTTTGCTGCAAGGCTGGCCTCGGCTGCAGGAGAAGGAACAATGCAGACCTAGAACAGACATCTCTAACCCGCTCTCCTTTGCCTCTCAAGATTGTTACCTCTAACATCACAGGTTCTCTGTTGATCTGGGCTTGGATTGATTCTGGAGCACCCAACTGGTTTATTGATGGAAATATGTCAGAGAAACAGGCATTCCCACTCATGATATCTTTGCAGTAAGCGTACAATGAATACACAGGTTTTTTTGTGTGAAAAAAGAGTAAAAACCTTCTCTTCTCACCGGGAGTATGATTTCCCTATCAGCTTATTACCAGATGCTGAAATTCCCCATGTAGGATGTACACACTAACAGTTAAGGAGGATGAAAGGCTGAAAAATTACTTCAGAGAGGCTCTGAATGAGGATTTTATCCAATGGTCTTCGTTACCGATGGAAGCCCCCATTTTATTTGTGCCCATATCTAATGGGGGCTGAATCTCTAAGTGAGGAAGCTTAGAGTCAAAAACCACCAGGATGGTGCAAAATGTTATGCTCGTATGGCACTCGGCCCAGTGATAAGTGGTCATATGACCACTGATTTTTGATATAGACCCCAAAAATCTGACCCCCCCCCCCATTTTATGCGTGTGATGTCATAATACAAAATGTATTATAATCAACAAGGGGGGGGGGGCTTGAAGAAGCAGTCATCCATTCTTCTTCCTATATGTATTTTGAATCAAAAGGGAATGGATCACTTGTAACTGAAAAAGGGGGGTTCTTAAACCGTTGTTAACCGTCAATACCTAAAAAGGTATTATGAGAACCCTCAATCACGTATCTTTGGTGGTATAGCGGTTTATCTTGATTCTCCGCCTTATTCATACGTGTCAGCATTATCATTGGGTCTCTTTTGTGCAATGCTTCCTCCACCTGGAGGGAACCACTGATTTTCAGTAGTGATCAGGAATATTTGTGCAAAAGTGATGTGGTGACGTTAAAAATGTCTTACTCACACTGCCCTCAAAATTGATATTTATTCTGTCCGGTGTGTGAGGAGACTTTTAAAATAATAAAAATATTCGTGCAATAGGTCAAATAATGTAACCAATGCACTTATTAGTGTCCAGATCAAAAAAAATGAATAAGGCGGAGAATCAAGATAAACCGCTATACCACCAAAGATACGTGATTGAGGGTTCTCATAATACCTTTTTAGGTATTGACGGTTAACAACGGTTTAAGAACCCCCCTTTTCCAGTTACAAGTGATTCATAATACAAAATGGCCACCACCAGAGCCAAAAAATTATCATAAATGTAATATTAGTCTTCCAGCACATAACTGCAACGGTTTTTAAGCCAATGATTTTTAAAAAAAGGAAATTTTGTTGACTCATAGTGCACTATGCTAAGTAGGTAGATATATCGTAGATTCACAGGTTGTTGCACATAACTTGCTCACCCCCTTTACTTTTGAACTGCTATAGATAGAAATTTCAAACAAAAATCATTGTTCATCCAAAAATGTCTCGTTTATGTTGCTATTATTTTAGGCGCGCTTGGGCCCCACGTTCAGGGTGAAGCAAAATTCTATTACGAAATTTTAAATGACAACTTGCGTAGTTTTGCTATATTTTATGTTATAAGATAAAAAATGATTTTCTATTGAAAAAGAATGAAAAAAACATGATATTGTTATTAATAATTATTGTTATTTTAATCAACATTTTTTTTAAAAGTTACAAATTGGTCAGCCATCCAAAACATGTCCTCCTGCTTGCATTGTCCATCACAAACATCAAGACTAGTACATGGAAGGGACAATTGTTTACATTTACAAGCATGGGTACACATATGTTTTACATCCACACTTAACAAGTTCCTTGCAGTATTTTGAAGCAACAAAGTGACCACAGAGGTTCATATCCAGAATCTTCCCTCTGCCGTCCCCACTGAGCTGGATGAGGTATATGAGGATACACATTCCACTACTGAGACCACACATAACCCGCTTGCAAAATAGCTTTCTTGCTCTGCTTTAAAAGAGCAGTCTCACTTGGTGGCACATTTTCTAGAGAGCGATTAAGTTTGGTCACCATCATACTTCGACACTCGTTAACAGAATCTGTTTTGATGTTCTTATTGTATAATCCAATTACAAATTGCTGAGCCTGGGTGAAGCTGTTATTTGAAATATCTGGTGAGCAATGAGAGAGCTCAATAAATGTTTTCGTGACAGCCTGAAAATGTTGCCACATTTCCCAACCTGTTTTCTTGCCACGACCTGCAAATGCAGATACAGTGTCGCAACCTGTAAATGCATAGAAAATAAAATACCTTCACAAACTCTTTTGCCAAGTTTATCAGCATACACACCGATAGGCAACAGTCTTTGATGTTTCTCAATACCAAAATCAATCCACAAATGTGAAAGATTTAAGCTGCTAAATGCATAAAGAGCAATACCAGCTACATCGGAATCAACACTACGGATAGTTATAGACTTCTGGACACTTTCACTGGCATGTTTTGCATGTAAAAGTATTCTGGTATTGGTTTATTCTTGATAACATGGTCTGAGTTCAGATACATTCACATTTTAGGGAATATTCCTCATGTTATCAAACTTTGTCAGTACTTCAATTTTACCCTCTGGTAACTCAAGACCCAAAAAGTTTGAAGAAAAGAATTGGAACAAATCATTTTTATCTTAATTTTGTGGAAAAGTCGTCCAGTTTTTCGGTATATTTGTTGAACCGTTTACACAAGAGCATGGCCCAAAACCTCACCTATTTCTTTCTTCCTTTCCAGAGACCCCTCCAGGTAGCGGTCACATGCGATGTCTACTCGTTTCGATACTTTAAGTATGCTCATTACAGACGGCTGGAATACATCGGTGCTGTAGTCTTGAAGATTGCGTACGTTGTCGGGTTTTAATCAATGCATTATTGCCGACCCATCCATAATAACACAACTTGCAGTGTCTGGAATGTTATTCATGTTATCTACAGCACCATTAAGCTTTTCCAAACAAGCGATGATGTCAGACTCTGTCAGTTTTCTTAGCAATCCTCCCTCCGAAAGGGATAGGGGATAATCAGGATTCTCATGGGCCAAAAATTCCTTTAAATCTCCCTCTCTGTCTTTGCGAGCACTATACAGTCTACTGAAAAGTGAGCAGTCGCTTTTAAATATGGAAACTTTGGGGTTCACTGATTTTGGGGCTACCTTATGAAATAATTATATCTTGTTTCTAGGAATAGGTTCAAATATAGAGTTTTCACAGAATACCAAGCGTTCTTGAACAAACATTCCATATTGAGTTCTCCCCACGTCATCAGCAATGCACACAGATTTATTTGCATCATCACTCATGATTACGTTGGATGCAATATTCATAAGATTTTCGCCAATATCACAGGCAGAAGGAATTCTGTTATCAGGCGAAAACACTTGTGTAAGTTCCTTAACATCATTTACAAATCGAGCGTTGCGAGACGCATTGTCTTCATGGTGAACACAGTTATTTTCGTTTTCAATGAATCCCATTTCTTCATCGAATTATCCGAGTAAATTGGAAATTTCATCCCTGCACTCAGATTATGAAGAATCCAACCTCCCGCCGTCTGACTTTATCTCCTTGTGACACTGCTCATGCATCTGACCATGAGATAGGCAGGAAAAGGTCTACAGCTTTGACAAGCAACACAATATCACTTTACAAATTCTTGGTACGCATCTGGGGCACATTATACTTGCGGCGCATCTTCCTTCATTGCGCTAGGCGCACCTTCTAAAAGGTGTGCCCAGCGCAATGAAGGAAACTACACCGTATTATGATGAAGGCGCTGCCCTCAGGGCAGCAATGTACTCCCGATGCCCTGGGGACAGAGCATTCAAGAGAAATACGGAACGGCTTTGAAGCGGCTGCTCTGTGTTTGCACAGTGCGGGTGGCATCCTTCCTGCACTTTTAAAGGGGATTAGAGAGTAGGTGACTACACGCACCTGCAAGGGGATGTCTCCCTCTTCCAGAGGGCTGCTCTCTGGGGGCGCACTTACAGTGTGCCTCCTTTTGGGTGGCGCACTGTCAGTGCGCTTCCTGACAGCTTCTTTGCCTCTGGTCCCGCATCTGTAATATGGCACGGGTGCAGAGGCAGAGGGATTCCCTCATTTGCATAGGGCATGACCCCATGCAAATGAGGGAATGCCCCTTAAAGACAGCTCTGGCGCTTTATGTGCGCCAGAGGCATCTGTTTTATAGAAGGGGCCGCACAAGCGTCTGCGGCCCCTTCTGCTATACCAAAGTGCCCCAGGGGCATGCAAATCAGGCGCAAACACCCATTTCCCCCCCCCGGGGCACTTTGTGTAATACGGTCCCTGGAATTCTTGTTTTCATCTCGACAAGCATTTTATTGAACACTGGCATCTGCCTGGCATGGTGGGTGCGGTCCATAGCAAACATCCGAGGACAGATCATTTGTAGGGTTATAATAAACTTCTCAAAATTTGCTGATCAAATGGTATCAAGTAATTGGAATAGCAGTAATTTGAGTTGAAGTGTAATATACCAATATGTGAAATGAACAGACTCTGTAACTGCATGTAATCCATTCTTTCATGGATCGTTGCCCATCAGTAGATACATCATAAGCCTTCTTCAAAAGTATATGCAGTGCTGCAACACTAACTTCGTGTATGTAGCGGATCGTTTTCATGAGACCCCTTTAGACATTTTCCAACTCTACCCTCTCTGGTAACATTGACTTCAACTAAAATATGGGCCCAGCCACTACCATCAAGCCGCACGGAGTGACAGTTCAATGGGTGTAACGCTCCCATCATGACTTCCATCTCGTCTTTCTCATAGAATTCTGTAAGTAGCCACTGTAATTGTTTGGCTGCTGCATGGACTGGTTGATCAAATGTCACCTCAGGAGTCTGATTAGGGTTCATTGTGGCCAGTGTGCGCTTTGGTATATGAAAGCAGTGGCGTACCATAGACGGAGAATGTAGTGACTCATTTAATAAAGGTAGCAATGCACTAGGGCTGTTTGTGACAAAACCACTTCTGTTGGCGTGCAAAGCCGCCCAACTGGTGTGGCTCATATTGGTTCGATTGTGGGGATGAAGAGTTTGCATCATCTGCAGCCATTCGTCTGACATAGGTTCATGATGAAGAGGCGGCGGCTGGAAGGCATTGATATTACTTATAGGTTTCTTTGCGGTTCTACATGGTAACTGCAAATACCGCTCTGGCAGGGATGAAGTACATTTCTTGGTCTACCATTTTCTTTTATTTTTAAGAAGGATGACATACCCTGTGCATCTGATTTTCTCTGTACCAGAGATATGGCTGTTCCGTGGAATGACTGAGTGGATGAAGATGACGAGGGATTGTGATCAATATTGTCTGTTGCAGCACAAGTGAAAGTGGAGAGTTGAAGGCCTGTTGGGTACACAACCCTGTCACTGCAGAATTACTTACATTGTGTTTTAGTTATTGTTGCTGACACTTCTCGAACACGCTCATATAACACGAAACCCTCCTGTCTCAGCATGCACCATTAATCCAATCTGAAGAGGAAGCAGCGTTTCATTCTCTTTTTTGTGGCAGATGTTTCCTTCTGGATTTGCCTTCTTACTCTCACTGGTATACGACCAAACAAGCTGTGAGACTGACAAAGCTGCACTCCTCTCTTCATTCACTGTGCTGTCATTTGAAGTCTTACAACCTTCCATAATCGTTCGGATTAGACTTAGCATCGCAGTCGCTACTGACTTTTCTTGGCAACTTTGCTCAAACTGTCCACTAAGTCCATCTACTTGAAGCATTTCTTTTTGAACAACAGCAACTGCACTGTCCAGGCATTTTGTTGACAGATACTGAATGTATTTTCTCCTATATCCTTTTTGTGTATTAGATGAGTATCTCTACCATTTGGTTCAGCTGTTACTTCTGGTATGAGCACAAGAATCTTTTCTTTTAATTGTGTGCTGTGTACATATTTGTCTGCATTTTCTTCACCTAATTTGGTCATACGACGAACTACAAGTGATTTGATGTTAGATAAAGTAAATACTGGAGATGCTTAAGAATTTTGAAGTGTATCTTCGAGATAGTTTACAATTTTACCTAATACCATGACAGAGATGAATGTTGTCTTCGCTTTTTTCTTTGTTCTGTATTTGACGAAGCTGTATCTAAAAACGAACAAGACACTTTTTGTGGTACTTCGCTTCTGTCGCAACCATATCACAATTACTTTTGAGTCACTAAATGCAACTGTAGCATCTCGTACTCGATTACTCAATTCAAGTGTATGCACATTTCTGAGCTCTGACCCTAACTCTTCGTTACAGAAGAAACACGCATCTTTATATTTGCCAACCATAAATTAAGCACGCGTCCACCTAGAAGCACTCTCTTGAAAACTGTCTTGAACTAGTTAGGTTTTTTGATAACCTTACAAGTTTGTGTTTACCAAATTTGTTTCTACACGTTTTATGAAATTTTCCACAGTTTTCATTTAACAGCTGTTCAACTACATCATTATTTTTTAACAACTTTTTGTCTTGATGATTGATGGAAGTCCTTTTATTTTATCAAAAGCTAGCAGATCATGAAGCAAACCTTTCTACCCAATTCCTTTATCAGAGCATTTACTATTAGCTGGGCCACTCAAAGATTTACTAAATGAGGCAGTTAGCTCTGGGCACTACCCAAACATCTGGAAAGAGGCTTCCATTCTTCCGCTTGTGAAGAAACCCTCCTTGGAGCCCAAGCTGGTGGATAGCTATAGACCAATATACCGGCTTCTGTTCACTGCGAAGGTGCTAGAGAAGGCCATGAACGAGGAAATTCTAACTTTTCTGGACACCCATCAGTTGCTGGATTCTGCTCAATAAGTGTTCAGAGAAAACCATTGTACAGTGTCGGCACTGGTGGCCGCATCGGAGGAAATAAGTTTCAGGGTGGACATAGGTGGCACAGTAGCATTAATCCTACTGGATCTCTCCGCTGCCTTTGATACGGTCCACCATGCACTACTTATCAAACGTCTGCACTCCTTACGCTTTAGGAACACTGCACTAACTCTGCTGAGCTCATGTCTCAAAAAACAGAAAACAGTGGGGAGAGATTGGAGATGCAAAGTCCAGCCCTTTCTTCCTCCCCTGCGTGGTGGCGCTGGGATCTGAGCTTAGTCCCACTTTTTTCAACGTGTATGTCACCTGCTTGGTAAAGCTCATTCTTAATTTTGGTCTGATCGTACTATCCTACGCTGTTGACGCACAGATAGTGGTATCCATCTCATCACAGCTTGAGAATGATGCAAACAATTTCTGCAGATGTATGGTTGCAGTCGTGAGTTGGATGCAGAGTAACTGTCTCAAGCTAAATTCGGATAAAACAGAGGTGTTGCTCTTTGGGAACGAGACCTTCTTTCGGAATGCATCCTGGTGGCCCCCGGAGCTGGGCAATCTTCCAAGCCAGTGCAGAAGGCAAGAAACTTGGGAGTCATCTTCGACACCAAACAATGTTTCTCTGCTGAAATCAATGTGGTGACCTCAGGGGGCTTTTTCATGCTACGGGTTCTCAAAATAAATCCTCCCATTCATCCCGTTTGACTTACAGAAGACTGTAATGCTGGCCCTCATTGGCTCCAAAATGGACCACTGCAATGCCCTTTATCTAGGCACCTCTAAATACCCAATAACAAAATTGCAGTCTTTACAGAATGCTGTAGCAAGAACTCTTTTGAAAATCCCCAAGCTCAAACCAATATCTCACCTATTGCATGGCCTTCACTGGCTACTGGTGGAGAGAAGAGGATCTCACCCAAGGCTCTGTGTCTAATGCATAAGGCTCTTCATAGTACCGGTCCGTCCTATGTTCAAGAACGGTTCTCTTGGTACACGGCCAGCAGAATCCTCAGATCTAGCACTGCGCGTCATGGTCCCTAGAATCAAACAAGTAAACTGGGCAGTAGGATGCTTGCTTACCTGGGGGGAAAGTTCTGGAACTCCCTTCCTCTTGCTCTCCGGTCACAACCCAGCCTGCAGTTATTCAGAAAGCAGTTAAAGACCTGGCTGTTCCCACTTTAAATACCAGAGTCACTTAGACCTTAAGCTCAGCTTGCTGCTTTTCTTTTCGGCTCTCGATCTGCCTAGCGCTAAGGCACCCTCGGGTAATGCGTGCTCTATAGAACTATTTCTTTCAGTCATTCAGCTCGACACATCATAACGTCAGGTAAATCTTGTTGACACAATACACACCGATCCCAATCAATCTCAGTTCCAACATTTTGTGCTCTAGATATAAACTTTTCATTAATATTTACAAATTCATATCTTCTTCTGGTAGATATTTGTACTCATGTACAGTGGCTAATCTTGTCAGAAGTGCAGAAACCTGCAACAAAAATGGTAGTTTACATCAAAGGGTATTTACTTACTGGATCCATAAAAAAATTCTCATACTTTATCAGGGGTCAGCTAAAATGCTAACTTTGCACCACTTTTGGCACTCCCGACCAGAAAAGTGTGAAATGATGTGATGGATGCCTAACATTAGATTCATAATCGCTATACAAACAATAGCGGCGGCCATTTTTGTTTATGACGTTATAAGGGCAAAGTAGCCATGCGATTTTGGGGGTCTATATCAGGGGTCTTCAAAGTGTGGGGCGCGACCCCCAGGGGGGCCGTGAAGTGATGGAAAGGGGGTCGCGCATTCCCGGTCACACTTCTGCCCAGGCACAAAAAGGGATTCAGCCCCCCTCCTCCCCCATAGTGTGTCTCAGCTCGAGCTGCTGTGGACTCCGCTGGGATGTCTGCAGTCTTATCTCCTGAGTTTTTCACAGGTCGTTAAGGACCATTTGCAGATTTACATACCTTTTGTAAAGTGGTTACTGAGGCTTGGTTTTTTTTCTAGCTCCAGTACCCCCTGGGCCCCAACTCTCCCCTTTCCTTACATTTGTGTTTTACAATTACTGCAGTAGTGCGAGAATGCATTTCATGAAAATAAATATAAAGTAGGGTTGCAAGAAGAAAAATACCAGCCATTTGATGTTTAAAGAGCCTGCAAAGGCCTCCTCTTGACACTAAATGGGATTGTAAATAAAATCATATGCATTCATTCGTAATGTGACTTTTCTGTCTTTGTTCCCTTTAATTATCAGTCATGGGTCATTGAGGCAGCCCTAGAACACAAAAGTGCTTTCTATTTATATTTGCTGTTCTAAGTACGCACAGATGAGTGCTGAAATATACAGCTTTAGGTGACTGCTTATTTTTGTACCGTTTGGGACATCAAAATAATGAGCTGGCAACCCTAATCATAAGACAGGAAGTGTGTTGCAGGATCAGCATATTGTTTATTTCCTCCACCCTTGATCCCTGATTAATGCCATAATAGCAATAGTTTAACTTATATCTTAAACCCTACGCTGCCGTCAATAATATGCTGAGTTACTTCAAGTGTTTGGGAATGCACCCTGCATTCAGAGAACTCACTTCTCATTCTCACACTTCACTTTCACGCCCACCCTGCACTCACAGCGATCGCAATGCACTCACACTGATCACCATGCACTCACATCATTCACCCTCTCACACTGCACTCACAGTGATCACTCTGCAATCACAACGCACTTGCGTTGTTCACCCTGTACCTCACCCTGCAGTCACACCACTCATCTGCACTCATGTGACACCTCATTCACCTGTCCCCTCACTGCTCAATTTGCAACTTGCTCAAACAAGCCCATCATTAACCATGCATTCATTCGTCCCACTCTGCACTTACATCCGCACCCAAATTCATGGTCACCTCACTCACCCTCCAGACACTCCTCTTTTCCTACTCTCACACTGTTGTATCACTCACCGTGCACTCACATGGGCACACTTCTCATCCACAGAGTGCAGAGGGTTAATGTACCTGCTACAAAGAACATGTACTATGCAGATCACAGAACTGTGAGTAAACTGAGTAGCACTATAAAAAAAAAATGTTTGTCAGAAAGGTGCTACAGAGAGATGAGGTGCTTTGTTGGTGAGTGGTAGTGAGGGAATTTATGGAGAAGGAGGAAACGGGGATGGGGCACCAAAAAAGACTGTTGCGCCATGTGTGGCCAGTGCTATGGCCAGCCCTGCCTGGGAGTGTAGGCCCCCTCGCGAAGTTTGGGTCTAGTCGCTCCCATGCTTCTGCCTACTACTATTATTATTTACATTATAGAGTCTTGGTGGAGCGAAGCAAAGGATGGTGGACATTCCATAACTGTGTGGCCTGCACCAAAACAGCAAGACAGACAATTCGTGTCTTCCTGAATTAGGGAACAATAAGCAGAGTGGCACAGGCCAAGAAGAGCATACGGGTCCAACCCGTGTGCTCAGTGAGGAGAGATGAGAGGATGAGAAAGGACAGCAAGGGAGTGAGGGAATTTGATTGAAGAGGTCACGGATGAGGAGAAATGTGAAGTGCCGAAGGGAAGTGCGGACACGCAAGAAGTGAGTGTGAGGGAAAGTTGAGGGCACAGAGGAGGGCTACTGTCAAACTGTGAGAGAAGATAGCTGAGAGATGATCTGTGACCTAAAAAGTAATTTGAAGCAACATTGGTGAGGGACAGCAGCGATAGGGGAAGAGAGGGAGTACTGCGGTGGGTGCTGAGCAGTGATTAATTTGTAATTAAACATGTGCCAGGAACCTCACCAGTAGGCCACTGCAACTTTAACCACCCACCCATTGCCTTGCATGTGCGGCCAATGTCAATTCCTATTTCAAGCCCTCAAAGCTATAAGAATGGCATGGATGTCAGGAGTTTATCGTTTTTAATGTATATTGAATTAATAAACAGCTGTTCTGCTCATCTCTAAATTACACAGACAGAGCCATCAAGTGGCATGTGGCAGACTGTCATATTGGCAGTGTGCACAATTAGGTGCCAGTGCGGAGCAACGGAAACCACCTGCTCAAATTAAGCACTGGTGCTGAGGTAACAGGGGAGAGGGACATTGGTTCAAGAAGGTGTGAAAAAACAAAGGGTAGATGTGACAGATGAATGGGGAACTGGAGAGGTGTAAGATACAAATAGACAACAATTTGAACGGAGAGACTTGAGATGAATGAGAAGTGCAGATGGGCACGGTAGGTGACAGGGCCAGAGAGGCCATGAGATAAATGCGAGAAACTGTTAGAGATGAGGGCAGTGAAAAGGCAGAATGGCAAGAGGTGATTAAGGGTGAAGTGAGAAGTTGAATGGGGAGAGTTTAGAAGTTGTAAGAAGGGGTGAAAGAAAATGGCCTGCAAAGTGAGAGAGGGATCCAGGATTGGGAGAGGAGAGGAGAGAGGGATGGAAGGGAGGGGTGAGAGGAAAGTGGCATGGGTAAATTGCTCAACTCTGCACAAGACTGCCAGGGTTTTAAGGGACCCCTGCTGCTCCCGGACAGGGCCAGGTGAGCTTCTAATGTGGCACACGTATTCCTGCGGAGTGGAAGGCCCATCACAAAGGTTGACTAGACATCTTTCTGATGTTAATTGCTGTATTTTGGTTATAAACTGGTACTGAAGGGGTGAAATCTTTCCTCAGTGTTACTATGTGCAAAAAAAATCAAAATAATGAAGCAATTCTATCACAAAATAACGCTGCATCACATAACATTATTTACATTTTCTTCCCACATAATTTAGTCAAGCCTGTCGTGTAATTTGGTCCTCACCTGCCTCGTAATTCCAGAAGCCGTGCCTACAGGTTTAGAAATGTTTATCAGGAGGGGGTCCTTACGACTGAAAATGTTGACAGGGGGGTCTCGGCACCCAAAAGTTTGAAGACCTCTGGTCTATATGCTCATATTTTCCCTTTTTATTGGCCCTGTGCAAAGTTTCATGTTGGTATCATATTTTGCACGATTCTAACGCTAAGCTACCTCACTATCCATGTGGATTACAGAAATGTGAACGCCATTATGGTACTGGTTGCCAATGCCCTTTTCGTGACAGATTAGACTATGGGAGATTTGACTCCGGCTCCCGTCACTTGTGCCAACTTCATGGATTCCTTCAAGAATCTAATCCTATTTAAAACATGTTGCTTCTGGCAGAGAACCATTCACAGCCTTGCCCCTGACGTCTTAGCCAAGCTCTCTTAGCCGCATGTGCCTGGCAGAAGTCAAAGCTCAGAATCTGAGGCACCCTTTAGGGTTTGCACCCCCAGAAATGTTAAATGGACTGGAAGACCCTTTAGGGTGCAATGTGCAGCCCTGTAGAATAAGGCTATTCTGGAATGCGTAGACGCTTTCTCCTACAGTTCGGAAAAGCCATACAGATGTGGCTCTGTGATGACCATGCCCCTGTTCTTCCTCAGGACTCTTTCGTGCCCGCACCATACGGCACCGTCAAAAGTTAAGGCTGTGCCGCCTATAATAAATAAAACGAATTACAACAAAGAATTGGACCAACTGCCTTTCAATTCTATATTACTGACCCGAACTTGAACTGGCTTCATTTTTCAGCCAGTGAGATCTGTGTGGTACCCATAATGTGGTCAGTATAAAAGTGGGAAATAAATAGAAAACACCCGTCAGAGCCATTAGGAGTATCTGGTGATGACGTGTGGACTGCACAAACCCCAAGCAGCGTTTGAACATTTTGTAAATCACATGGTTCATGATACTTTAAACAACTCTATCATACATTTAGATGACATCTTGACTTTTTAATTCGTTTTTGAAAGGTCACACAGAACCTGTTATGGAAGTGTTGCAATCTTTATGAAAGCGTGCCACGTTTGCAAGCCTGCCAAAGTTTGTCGCATCTTCTATTTCAATATTGTTTGTCACCTCAGACAAAGACTTCAATATGGATTCTCTAAAAGTCCCTGCGATTATAGATTGGCCTCAAGCTAGAAATGTGCAGGAGGCTGAACCGTTCCTAGTGCTTTCTAACCTCCATAGACACTAGACCCAGGTGACGTTTCTGGTATTACGCGGTAATCTCACATTAGTTTGGTCATTTTTATACTTGTTACGCGAAAGCACTAAAACGGCGCCATTATGCCACATTGCGTCGTTGCATCGGTGAGAAGCCGGCCTGGTACATGATGTTCACTAATGTAAGTGGGCTCCTTGAACCAGTCCAGACAACCCTTCTGGTGATTTATGAGGTCTTAGACAATCTTAGAAGCTCTCTAGTGGTAGCTGTGGAGAGCAGCCAGAAGGAGCGTAAAGCAGCTTGTTTTACCAGAATGCAATCTTATAGTATTGATTAAATGAAAAACAACCACACCAAATATTTATGAAAATATGTATTTATTATATAATATTCTCTGATACATTTAGATATCTTCTACATGGAGATAAAAACAATGCACACAATACTTCACAAAGAAACACGGTAAATAGCACGGAATACACAGTGGACTCCAGGGGGGGACCAAACTATATACTAAGAAAGTGGTATAAGAACTACGACTCAGGTCATGACAAGGTCAAGATGATGTAGAAGTGCTGGGAACCCAAGGAACCACCCATGGTGAGTAGATAGGGATCCCATGGAGAGTGTGTGCAGTGTGGGAACACGACAGGTTGCTCCGTACAATTCTATGTGAAAGTTGCGGTTGGATTTTTAAAGATTGAGGACCCTTCACAGTGGACCCTGAAGAAACTGCGTGGATGACAGAACATTGGAGAGCCACCCCACCCGTGGATACCCTAGTACCCACGTTCCTACACCAGGGAAGCCGGGTGCATAAGTGTGAAGTGGTATCAGAAACCGCCGTCAAACCCAATGGAGTGCTTCAGGAAAGTGCCACTGCTGGAAGAGGAGAGAGTGTCCATGGGAATCCAAAGGTGGATACTGGTTGAGAGGTACCTGCAAGTTGAGGGGACAAAGTCTGTGTCACTCAGGAGTGACCAGGAGATCTGGAAGATGAATGCCCACCAATGTCGGGAGTTGCACGAGAGTTGCGAGGACCTTGACTTTGAAGCTGTGAAGACCAGGCAATGCTGAGGAAAACCAGGAGCCGTGCCCGAGCTGACCCACATCGTATGTCGATTGCTGAGGGATCGGTGTCCGGCGGGAGCACCAACAAGCCTTGGCAAAAGCAACCCACGCAGAAGTCAAAGAAGGTGCAATGTCGGCAACAGGAAGGTCCAGGGGACTCACCACACACAGGGGAGTCAGGGCAGGCCCCAAGCAATCAGGGGAACCCAAACTAACAAAGGTGACCCTCAAATGGACCCACAGTCCAGAGGCGTGTGAGTCGCGAGAGGACCTCAAGCAACTTGCCAAATGATGCAGGCCACGATATGCAACGATGTGGTGGGGCTGAAGAATCTGGTCACTGGAGGTGCTCGACATTAGGGCTACTTGGAGCCAAAAGATCTTCTTGGAAGGAAGCCAACAAGCCTTTGCAACTGCAAGTTGACGCGGTGCACAGGGGTTTGGTTATTGCAACCCCCACAATGGATACTGGCCTCCAAATTGTTGAGAGGAGAGGGAAGGCCTCAGGAGTTGTGGAAAACCACCACCTGTGTTGCAGTACCTTTCGGAGTCCAGAAGAGGTCAGGATCAGCAGACCGGTCGACTTAGTTGCGGTGCCTGCGAATGCACAGAAGTGACTTCTTCACTTCAAGGGAGATTCCTTCAGGTGTCTTTGATGCTCCCAGGCCTTGGAAGATTCCTGTATGATGCACAGGCACAGACAATGCAGCAGACTGGAAGGGAGACAAAGTCGAACCCAAACGAAGTCCAGCAAAGTCCAGAGTGCCCAGAAGGTAGAAGTTGAGTGGTGTATGAATTGAATTGTGTCCCATGACGAATCTAGGGACCCACCCACAGGTAAACCCTTAAGTACTCTAAGGAAAGGGTTGGAACGATTCAGGGGACCCTCCCAGGGGAGGGTTTGGGCAGGGGGGAGGTTACTCCCATGTCCTTTGTCCAGTTTCGCGCCAGAGCGGGAGCCACTGGCTCCCAGAGCTGGTTTGAACTGGACTATGCAAGAAGACACCAAATGTGCCCTTCATGCAGACTTTGTGGCACTGGCAATCACACCCCACAGCCATAATACACTAAATACTGTCTTGGAGGTGGTCACACCTCCCTGTGACAGGATAACTATGTTCTGCCTTCCCCTGCTCGAGCTTGGCTCAGCAGCAGGGCAGCAGAATCGTGCCTCTGGTCGGAAGCAGACATGTTGTGCTGTCTGGGTCTAGAAGACTGGTACCGGAAACATGGAGAGCCTAACGGAGGGCTCTTCCAGTACTTGGAATCATATCTCCCACACGGTTCATGGTGTGGGGGTATGACTCCAACATGTTTGATAACAAACATGCTATGGTTTGTTGCAGCCGTTTTCGAGATGGTCATCTCATAATTACGCGGTGCCCCTCTTTATGGTATATAGCTGCTTCACTTACAAACAGAGAGAATGGACTCCCTCACACTGATAACCAATCACCCTGCCTTCAGCATTGCAAAGGCCTGCTATTGGGGTGACTTATAGTTTTTAAGTGCAGTGACCCTAGATATAGGAAAACTATATCTTTAGTGAGTGGTGCTAGCACCAACTTACACAGGATGCAGAGGCAGGCTCATAGTTCCATTTTGAATGGTCTCTCATGGGTGGCATAATGAATGCTTCAGCTCATGGGGGCCCTTTGGGTACATATGCCCTGGGTACCTTAGTGTCATATACTAGGGACTTATAAGGGTCCCCCATATCCAATCTGGGATGCACCTAAGCACTGAACATAACAGTTTAGGGAGAAATCAGACAGACTGGGGTCCTGATTAGCAGGATCCCAGGTAGACAAGTCAATAACAGGTTAGCACCAGGCATAAAGTGGGGGTAACCATGCAGAAGGATTCTACCTTCCTAAAGCATCTCTGGCAAGAATTTAGTGCAAGCGCATGGGACCATCCGATACGCCCAGAACATGAGCTGCTGCTGTTTAAAGTGCTTGTGTTTTTTGTTGTATTTTTTGGTCTGCTTTTACTTTAAAATATAGCATCCGGGGGCCAGTTTTGCATTTTGCACAATTGCGCGGGTACACCTAATTTTTCTACATTTTGAGTAATTATGCAGACAATTACACGAGTTTGGAGCACTTCCAATACACACTTCATCGACAGCTTTTCATCCACTTTAACCCCTATAACTCAACTCCCTGAGTGTGAGGTTCTATTCACGCGGTCGGGATGCTGAAGGCAACATGCCTGCGAGAGACTGAACCCAGCTTTCACTTCACCTCCAATTCTACAGCACCCCGACACTGGTTCACCCTTTATTATAGCAACTGGCATCTCTTCATTGGCCTCAGGGGCCATTCTAGCACAAAGAAGTCCCGGGACAGCGGCATTGCACCCCATGGCGTTCCTCTGCCTTCCCAGAAGTTTTCACCTCTAGACCAGGGAGAAGTCATAGGGAGGCGGACTCTCTTATAAGAAGGGACGGTCCAGGTGATGGACCCCAGAGACATCTCGTGCCACAGTGAAGGGCATTGATTACTGAAAGGAATGCCAGACATATCCTCACATCGGATATCCGCTGGACTGTTGGCCCCTTTACTATTACTGACGGACTCTGGAAAAGAATGAACATTTCATTAGGGACCTTCCCCTCTCAAAGACGTTTCGTGGTGTTGTGGTCACTGTAGACTTCTTCATGGAATGCACCATCCTGCACCTCTCCCCAAGGTTCCTTCTGATCCAGGACTTGACTGGTTTTCTTCCCAGAAGTTGTGCATTTGGGTGGTCTCCCTTCTCTTATCTTCACTGATGGAGGTTCCTAATTTGTGTCAGAATTCTGAACAGTATTTCTGAAAACATTGTGTACAGTCAGTCATAAATCCAACAGCTATCAGTCACCCTCCTCACCCTTCCTTGTGCCCACGTTCTTCGTCCACAATTACTATCTCACTCTGTTCGACACGCCCCGGGTCCTTGTTTCAGGACTTTGTCATCCATAGCAGCTGCTCAGGCAGATACAGGGCTTCATTTGCACAGAGTGAAATCAGAATTCCAGAAGATTTTCAGATCTTCAGAGCGAGGCTTCTCCATCATGTTGTATTGTATGGTAATTGCATTTATATAGCGCTTCTTACCCCTGACGAAGTGTCAAATCGCTTTTTCGGCGAGTAGCACGCTACTCCGGAACCCATAAAGGATTAGTGTTGAAATAGTATAGTGAAATACGAAAGTAATTTGAGTGGTCGATAGGTTAGTCAGTTATTTGGATAGCGGAAGGAAAGAAGAGGGAAAAAAAGGTTTGCATTTACATAGCGCTTGTTACCCCTGATGGAGTGTTGAAGCGCTTTTTTGGCGAGTAGCACGCTTCTCCGGGACCTATAAAGGATTAGTGTTGAAAATTAGTATGCAACTGCAAATAAAGTTTGGATTTACACTCCCTTTTTGCACGTTCCCGTGTCACTCCCCAACGTCTTGCCCAGATTTTTAGGACCATTTCCTGTTGCTCATCTAGTGTGAAAATGGACAGTTTGATTGGCGCTTGCACGTCACTGCTGCATTCACCCAGGATTTCATGTCTCACATATTAAACTTGCTTTCCCATGTCCCACGTTTCCTCCTCCAACTATTGTGATCGAGGACATCCCATAATTTGAGGTTCAGGCTGTCACTCATCCACAGGAGCCAGCTGCAGTATTTGGTGCACTGGACCAGTTGCTTCTGAGCAGTCCTGGCTACCTGTGGATTGTGTTCCTACCCCAGGTCAGTGGCATGGATCTGCAGACATTTCCCTAAAAGTCCAGTACATCAAAGTCTGACAGGGGGGGCTTCATTTGAGAAGGGGGTGTAGGGATGAAGAGGAGACTTGGTGCTGTCAGGAATATGCCTCATGAAGCCGCTGAACCAACTTTACTTTAAGTAGACCCAGGTCAAACTTAAATGACGCTGGCACGGTTTGTGTAATCTCGGGAATTTTATGTTATACATCCTACGTGAAATTCCTAAAATGACGCAATATGTGAAATTACACCGCATTCATGGCAAAATTATAACGTAGGAAAAAGAAGAATGCGAGCTGTGGTTGTTCACAACACGTATTATTATCGCTATTTTTCAGAGCAGTATGTCTTTGGGCCAGATGTACGAAGGCATTTTGCATGCGCAAACGGGTTTCCGACTCGTTTGCGCATGCAAAATCCCTCTGGGCCATGTACTAACACTATTTAGCGAGTCGCAAAAAATTGCGACTCGCAAAATAGTGTTTAGTAACTTGTAATTAGGAAGGGGCATTCCAAGGGCGTCCCTTCCTAATTACGACTCACAGCTCCATGTGTGAATGTTTTGTGACCGCAATTGCAGTCTCAAAACACTCGCAATTTACCGCCTTCAAGAGGGTGGTAATGCAGTCGCAAATGGGAAGGGGTCCCAATGGGAATCCCCACCCATTTGCAAATGCGGGGCGAAATATTTTTTAGGGGCCCTTAAAAAATGAAACAAAAACGTTTCATTTTTTTCTTCTTCTAAATGCATCCCATTTTCCTTTAAGGAAAACAGGCTGCATTTGGAAAAAAACTGCTTTATTGACAAAGCAGACCCAGACATGCAGGTCTGCTGAGCCCAGCAGGCCACCATCCCTGGGAATGCAAGCCATTCCCAATGGGGTCGCAAATTGCGACAGTCTCATTAATAATAATGAGGCAGGCAATTTGTGACCCCTTTGAGAATCGCAAACAGTGTCTCAGACACTGATGTACATTTGAAATTGCGACTCGCAATTTCCAGTGTTCGTACATCTGGCCCTAAGTGTCCAAAATCAGCACCTCAAGAAAATGCCCTTTGAACATTACATGTTCATTACGATTTAATTTGCGGGTTGAATATTCCTACTTACCCTTCTTGTAAGTAGAACCGAGCATTCCCCCATCAGATCGCCGGCTTCCATTCTTTCTTCTTATCAAGGGGGCCCTTGGTTCATGTCCTCTGATGAACTAGAGTCACTGGAACAAGTGCAAGAGGAGGAAAGGTTATTGACACTGTGGTCCGTAGACCCCTGGGGCTTCGCGTCAAAGTAAATAATACAAGCAGATTAATTAAGTATATAGGGCCATATGTAGGTAAAACGTGTTTTGCGATTCTCTAATTGCAATTTGTAGGGAATCCCAATTAGAGAATTGCAAAACGGAATGTAGGTAGGATTAGCAAACTATTTTGCGATTCCCATCTATTCCTTATTTGCGAATCCCAAATTGAGATTCGCAAATAAGGTATACCTTGCCATTCATTCCTATGGGCTAGAAGGCCCATAGGAATGAATAGGAAGACATTCTCAATTTTCGATTCTCAATTAGAGAATCGCAAATTGAGAATGCAATTTCAAGGTTGCAAGGGTGTCAATAGGACACCCTTTTGCACCCCTGAAATAAACATGCGTGCACATGTGGCGCACATACATGCGCTAAGGGCATGTATGTGCGCCACATGGCACTTTGAAAAATGCAAAAAAGTGCATTTTTCAAAGAAATTGCAAATTACCACCAACCTGAGGTTGTTGGTAATATGCGATTCCTTAAGCCAAAAAAGCACAACTTGGGTGCTTCCTACATTGCATTTAAGGAATCGCAATTTGGGATTCCTTAAATGCATTAGCAAAATAAGGAATCGCAAATTTTGCCATTCCTTATTTTGCGTGTGGGTTTTTGTGTGCTACATAGCACACTGCCCAAATTGCGATCGCAAACGCCGAAATTCGGCGAATTTCTGCATTTGCGATCGCAATTTGGCTTCCTACATATGGCCCATAATCATCAAAACACAGCACTGAAACCTGAACATTTTCAAACTCTCTGTGAATATGAAGAAAATTGAAGTTGGAGGCTACAAATTAAGTTGGTATATTCATCTTGATGCGTGGGAGAACCGCAATTACATTAACAAGAGTCCGCTATGGACCATTGGTCAATTCATTAGGATTTGTATAGAGCGCGGCTGATCATCAGTGAGGGTACTGGTGGCCGCAGCTGGAACACTGGTGTGTGCTGGTAAAGAGAGGATGCAATAGAAGCAAAAATATAGACAGGCATCTGCTTCATCTTCTAAAAATAAAACTACATTTTAAAAAGCTCCAACCTTTCCCTTAAAATTAACATTACGATTTTTTGAATATTTTGTTTGTGAATCAAATACAATATTTCTTAACTTGTGTATTTGTTGTGCCGTGCACTTGTTTTTGTATTGCTGTGCATCAGTGACTCAGTGGGGGTCCACGGATGATAAAAGGTTGAGCACAGCTGCTGTAGTGCATACCTGTCTGTCACAATTGTACCTGTTGACAGTGAGAGAGGAGTATTTTTGTTAGAAAGGGTAGACGGACCGGGAGGGTCGGCCGGGGTCAGGAGGAGAGGTCTCCGGGGAGAGCCGTCTCCAGCGATCGTACAGACAAGTAACTTCCCCCCCCACAGACAGATACCACACACGGATAAGGTTCAGTGTTCTTTATAAGCACTTCTTAAGGTACGGTTGAATGGTACAAGGAGGTCTGGACTCAGGGGTCCCCTCGATTCAAGTCTCTCAGAGCAGGGTAAGGGGTAGCGGGACAGTCTGTCTACCAGTCAGGTAGGTCGGATGAGATGATGACTAGCTCACAATCCTCGAGCTTGGTGGTTTAGTTGGTACGGGCCGCGGCAGCGCCAGCAGGTCCCGGTTGAGATGGTCGGTACACGGTCCGCGGCAGCGCCAGCAGGTCCCGGAAAGATGGTCGATGTACGGTCCGCGGCAGCGCCAGCAGGTCCCGGTGAGGATGGTCGATACAACGGGCCGCGGCAGCGCCAGCAGGTCCCGACGAAGATGGTCGTTACCACGGGCCGCGGCAGCGCCAGCAGGTCCCGACTAGGATGGATGTTGCAGAAGGCCGCGGCAGCGCCAGCAGGCAGGACGACGGTTCACAGGAGCGGGCTACGGCAGCGCCAGTAGTCCGTCAAGGCTGAGTTCTCTCGGTGTCTCTCGACTCCAGGATACAACTGCCTTCCTGCTCCGGAGCTGCCCCAGTTATAGGGCAGGCGCCCTTTGATGTCCGGACCCTCGCACTTGGAGGTCGGAGGGCCCGGGATGAAGGTGTCCAGACACCCAGCAGGGGGTGGAGCCAGCGCCTGGGGGAGCTGGAGGCGATCGGCACCTGGCGGGGGAAGAGCTCTTGACACTTCGTTCTCCCATTGCCCTGCCAAGTGGTCCGCTCACCTCCTGGGTGGAGGGTGGTGCCGGGATGTCGGGGCCGGCCAGGCCCGGGGTTAGGGTCGGGCCGAGGCCACGCGGCCTCGTGGTGCAGGGCCCAAGATGGCGGCTTGAACCGGCCGCGGGAGCCGCTGGGGCTGGGCCCCGTGATGAGTAGAGGTCCGAGGGCAGAAGATCCGTCAGGAGACGGGGTACAGGTGCTTTTCGTGGGTTATGCCTGGTGGGCCGGAGCTCGGGCCCTGTCGTGCGGGGAGGGAGCAAGCCCTTCGTGGGGCCTGTCCAACATGCGTCCCCCCCAGCTGAAGGCGGGGAGAGTCACCCATCTCCTTGGGGACTCTCTTCGTCGAGGCGGAAAAAGCGGGACAGGCCATCCGCGTTGGCGTGGTCTTGGCCTGGTCGGTGCTCCACAGTGAAGTCCATTCCCTGCAGGGAAATGGACCAGCGCAAGAGTTTTGGGTTCTCCCCCCGCATCTGCATCAGCCACTGCAGGGGTCGATGGTCGGTTTGTACCCGGAAGTGGGTACCGAAGAGATAGGGCCGGAGCTTTTTGAGGGCCCACACCACTGCGAAGGCCTCCCTCTCGATGGTGCTCCAGCGCTGTTCTCGGGCCAGGAGACGTCGACTGATGAAGGCCACCGGCTGGTCATGACCCTCGGGGTTTAGCTGAGAAAGGACGGCTCCGATGCCGTGGTCGGAGGCGTCGGTCTGTACCACGAATTCCCGACTGTAATCGGGGGCCTGGAGCACAGGGGCGGTGCACAGGGCGGCCTTCAGCTTCTCGAAGGCCGCTTGACAATCGGGGGTCCAGTTAATCCGCCTCGGCTGGTTCTTGGACGTGAGACCCGTGAGGGGCCCCACGATGCTGCCGTAGTCTTTCACGAACCGCCGGTAGTAGCCGGTGAGCCCCAAGAAGGCTCGGACCTCGGTCTGGGTGGCGGGGGGCTGCCAGGACTGGATGGCAGCAATCTTAAGTTGTAGCGGGGCCACCAGCCCGCTTCCCACTTGGTGCCCAAGGTAGGTCACAGACCCTTGGCCAATTTGGCACTTGCCGGCCTTAACTGTGAGGCCGGCCCGCTGGAGGGCCTGTAGGACCTCTTGGAGGTGACGGAGGTGGTCGGGCCAGTGGCGGCTGTATACAGCGATATCGTCCAGGTAGGCAGCGCTGAACTCTTCGAGCCCCGCCAAGACCTGGTTCACGAGGCGTTGAAACGTGGCGGGGGCATTCTTCATGCCGAAGGGCATGACCTTGAATTGGTAGTGGCCATCGGGGGTAGAGAAGGCTGACCGTTCCTGAGCCCTGGGTGTGAGGCCGATCTGCCAGTAGCCCGCTGTTAGGTCGAAGATACTAAGGTAGCGGGCGGCCCCCAGCCGGTCGATCAGCTCGTCTGCTCGGGGAATCGGATGAGCGTCGGTCCGGGTGACAGCGTTCAAGCCCCGGTAGTCGACGCAGAATCTCAGTTCAGGTGCGGTGCCGGGGGCAGCGGCTTTGGGAACCAATACAACCGGACTGGCCCAGGGACTGTCCGAGGGCTCGATGACCCCGATTGTGAGCATCTTGGCCACTTCCTCCTGTATGCAGGCCCGTACCCGATCTGGTACGCGGTAGGCCCGGTGTCGGACAGGGGGACTGTCCCCGGTGTCCACGTCGTGCAAACACCAAGGGGTGACCCCGGGGGTGAGGGAGAACAGGGTAGCGAACTGCAGCAGGAGGTTCCGGCAGCCCTGGCGTTGCTCCGAAGTGAGGGCCTCAGAGAGCCGGACCCCGTCCACGGAGCCGTCATTCTCCTGAGTCTTCAGAAGATCCGGGAGGGGTTCGGAGTCTTCCTCTGCCCCACTGTCCGTAGCCATCAGGAGGCTGAGTTCTGAGCGCACAAAGTGTGGTTTGAGTCGGTTGGTGTGGAGGACCCGGAGGGGGTTCCGGGAGGTCCCCAGGTCGATGAGATAAGTGACGGGGCTTTTGCGCTCGACCACTTTGAAGGGCCCCGTCCACTTATCTTGCAAGGCACATGGTTCGGTGGGGGACATCACCCATACTTGTTGTCCGGGCTCGAACTCAACGGAGGAGGCATTGTGATCATACCACCTCTTCATGTCCTCCTGGCTGGCCTCGAGGTTCGCCTTGGCCATCTCCCTGAAGCGCCGGGTCTGATTGCGTCGGGCCAGGATGTATTTGAAGACGTCTGGAGGGGTCTTTAGGGGGGCCATCTCCCAACCTTCTTTTACGAGGCTGAGGGGCGCTCGCACAGGGTGCCCGTACAGGAGTTCGAAAGGGCTACAACCGAGGGACTTCTGGGGAACTTCTCGGTAGGCGAAGAGGAGGCACGGGAGTAGTACATCCCACTGGCGACGGAGGGGCTCTTCCAATCCCCCAATCATCCCCTTGAGAGTGCGGTTAAAACGCTCCACTAGTCCGTTCCCTTGGGGGTGATAGGGGGTCGTGAATCTGTAGGTGACCCCGCATTGTTGCCAGAGGGACTTCATGTATTTGGATATAAAGTTCGTGCCTCGGTCGCTGACGACTTCTCGGGGGAAGCCTACCCGGGAGAAGATCCCCATTAGGGCCCGGCCAACCACCGGAGCTGTCACGGTCCGTAGGGGCACCGCCTCGGGGTAGCGGGTGGCATGGTCCACCAGTACTAAGATGAACCTGTGTCCTTGTGCCGTGCGGGGGTCCAGAGGCCCCACAATGTCTATCCCCACCCTCTCGAACGGGGTGGTGACCACAGGGAAGGGTTGCAGAGGGGCTTTCAGCTTCCGACCACTCTTCCCACTGGCTTGGCATGTGGGGCAAGATCGGCAGTGGTTCAGGACGTCGTTCCTCATTTTCGGCCAGAAAAAGTGGGTCACTAGGCGGCTGTACGTTTTGTCCTGGCCCAGGTGTCCAGCCAGGGGCCATCGTGGGCCAGGTTGAGCAGAAAGTCTCTGAAGCGGAGAGGTACCACCAGTACTCGACCGGCCCCCAGCTCGGCGATTCTTTGCTCGCTGTATAGCAGGTCGTTATCCCAGTAGACCCAGTGAGTTCCGGTGGAGTCCCCTGCGTTCTGGGCGCTGGCTTGTTGGCGGAGTCCCTCGAGGGAGGGACAGGTCTTTTGTTCCTGGCGGAACTGTTCTTGGGTGGGCCCCCCTTCTTGACGCCACTGAGCCAGGTCAGGGAGGTCCTGGGGTTGCGCGTCCCCTTCGGTCGTCGGGTCTGGGAGGCTGGCCTCGTCGTTGTCTTCTACTGGGGCGACCGGGGGCGGAGGTGCTGGCCATTCCGGTTCTTCTGATCGAGGGACGGCACGGGCGGCCATGGACCGGGTGGTTATGCAGGCCCAGTCCGGGAGGCCCAGCATCCCCAGGTGCTCTCTTCTCTCAACGGTGGCCCACGGGGAACTCTCGAGGTCATTCCCCAGGAGGCAGTCCACGGGGGCATCGTCCCGGACCGTCACTTTCAACAGGCCGGAGACCCCTCCCCATTCGAATGGGACGCAGGCCATTTGACACATACTTTCAGAGTTGTCTGCCGAGCGGACGGGGCAGAGAATGTTCGGCAGGATCTGCTCGGGCTTCACCAGGTGACAGCGGACGGCCGTCACACTGGCGCCTGTGTCACGCAAGGCCTCGGCTCGCTGTCCATTAATGGTCACCCACTGACCGTATTTCCTGGTGTTAGCGGGTAGGGGAGCCCGCGGGACCATGTCTCTTCCCCCTAAGCACGCCAGGACCATGGCGGCCGGTTCCCACTCTTGCTGGGCCGGCTCATACTCTTCTGGTTCCTCCGATGATCGCTCTTCCCCCAGGGCGGCGGCAGCTACCTGGCGGGGCTTGGGTGTTTGGTTCTGCGGGCAGCTCGGGTCATTGGCGTAGTGGCCGACTCGCTGGCATCGGTGGCACGTGACGTTGGCTCGGACCCCAGGACGCCACGGGGGGTTGCCCCGGCCGGCCGGAGGCGGGGTGCTGGTCACGGGTGTTGCTGGCAAGGCGTCTCTCCCTCGCCCCTGGCCCCCTCCTCCTCCCCGAGGACGGTGCTGGCCTTGGTTGCTTCTGTTCTGTTCGTGTGGCCCCCTCCGGCCCACTCGGGTGCTTTCCCATCGGTCAGCTTCGGCGGCGAGCTGCCGGGGGTCAGTCAGCTTACTGTCGAGGAGGTGCTGCCTGAGCTCGACGAAACAGTTGTTCGACAGGTGCTCCCATACCATAAGGTTAAAGAGTTGTTCGTAGGTGGTGACATGGCTCCCCTTTATCCAACCCTCGAAGGCACGGCTGAAATAGTTCACGTATTCTACCCAAGTTGTACCTGGGATCCGGGTGCAATCTCTGAACCTCTGGCGGTACATCTCGGGTGTGAGGCCGTAGCGGGTGAGGAGGGCAGCCTTCATGTGGTCGTAGGACGACATTTGGTGATCTGGGAGCTGCAGTAGGGCATCGCGACCCTCGTTGATAAACCTCCCCCAAAGTCCGGCTCCCCAATCACTCCGGTCGATCCGGTGGGAGGTCATGGCGATCTCGTAGGCTTTAAACCACTGTTGTATGTCGTCTTCTCGGACATACTCGCGGACAACATCCTTGGGGATGTGGACTTTTTTCTCGATTGGCCCCGGGGTGTGTGGTCGCTCAGGCACCCCCAGTTCTTTATTCTGTTTCCGAAGTTCTATCTCCGCTAGTTGGCGCTCGTGCTCGAGCGTTATTTTTTTCTCCTCCAGCTCTCTCTGTCTCTGCTTCTCTTCTCGTTCATCTCGGAGCCGCATATGCTCGAGGTTGAGTTTCTGTTCAGCTAACTTGAGTTCCCCATCCATCTTGAGTCGTGCCATTTCCAACTCGTGCAATCTGGTTCTTTCTCTTTCTCGGATCTCCTCCTGCGAGAGGCCCGTTCCCCGCTCCTCGGGAGCCGTGGCGTTCCCCTCTGGTGTGATGCTGCTTTGGTCGGAGGGTCCGGCGACCCCAGTTTCCGTCCACGACTCTAGGGCGTGCTTTAGATCATCCTTGGTACTCAGGCCGGTGGTAGCAATGCCAAGTTCTATGCAGAATTGTCTCAGTTCGCGGTGGTTGTATTCTTCTAATTTATCCATTTGGAATTTCTCGTGGAGCTGCTATCTTTGGCTGACATCGTGTTTTTGTCGTGGGGTGAGCTACTCTCTGTACGATTACGCGTTGATTCGGATCGCGCTGCTGGCCACCAATGTTAGAAAGGGTAGACGGACCGGGAGGGTCGGCCGGGGTCAGGAGGAGAGGTCTCCGGGGAGAGCCGTCTCCAGCGATCGTACAGACAAGTAACTTCCCCCCCCACAGACAGATACCACACACGGATAAGGTTCAGTGTTCTTTATAAGCACTTCTTAAGGTACGGTTGAATGGTACAAGGAGGTCTGGACTCAGGGGTCCCCTCGATTCAAGTCTCTCAGAGCAGGGTAAGGGGTAGAGGGACAGTCTGTCTAACAGTCAGGTAGGTCGGATGAGATGATGACTAGCTCACAATCCTCGAGCTTGGTGGTTTAGTTGGTACGGGCCGCGGCAGCGCCAGCAGGTCCCGGTTGAGATGGTCGGTACACGGTCCGCGGCAGCGCCAGCAGGTCCCGGAAAGATGGTCGATGTACGGTCCGCGGCAGCGCCAGCAGGTCCCGGTGAGGATGGTCGATACAACGGGCCGCGGCAGCGCCAGCAGGTCCCGACGAAGATGGTCGTTACCACGGGCCGCGGCAGCGCCAGCAGGTCCCGACTAGGATGGATGTTGCAGAAGGCCGCGGCAGCGCCAGCAGGCAGGACGACGGTTCACAGGAGCGGGCTACGGCAGCGCCAGTAGTCCGTCAAGGCTGAGTTCTCTCGGTGTCTCTCGACTCCAGGATACAACTGCCTTCCTGCTCCGGAGCTGCCCCAGTTATAGGGCAGGCGCCCTTTGATGTCCGGACCCTCGCACTTGGAGGTCGGAGGGCCCGGGATGAAGGTGTCCAGACACCCAGCAGGGGGTGGAGCCAGCGCCTGGGGGAGCTGGAGGCGATCGGCACCTGGCGGGGGAAGAGCTCTTGACACTTCGTTCTCCCATTGCCCTGCCAAGTGGTCCGCTCACCTCCTGGGTGGAGGGTGGTGCCGGGATGTCGGGGCCGGCCAGGCCCGGGGTTAGGGTCGGGCCGAGGCCACGCGGCCTCGTGGTGCAGGGCCCAAGATGGCAGCTTGAACCGGCCGGGGGAGCCGGTGGGGCTGGGCCCCGTGATGAGTAGAGGTCCGAGGGCAGAAGATCCGTCAGGAGACGGGGTACAGGTGCTTTTCGTGGGTTATGCCTGGTGGGCCGGAGCTCGGGCCCTGTCGTGCGGGGAGGGAGCAAGCCCTTCGTGGGGCCTGTCCAACAATTTTATGGGGCCCTGTGGAATTGTTGGATGACCTTGAGACCCGTGCATACCGAAACTGCTGTGTGTGGAGTGTGTGTGGAGCTGAGCGGTGTCTTTCTCTCCCCTCTCTCTCTAACCTCTCCCCCCTGCAAACCTGGTGTTGGACAGGCCTCACAGACGGCTTGCTCCCTCCCCGCTCGACAGGGCCCGGACTCCGGCCCACCTGGCATAACCCCGCGACAAGCACCTGCACTCCGTCTCCCGACGGACCCTTTGCCCTCGGACCCTTACTCATCACGGGGTCCAGCCCCACCGGCTTCCCCGGCCGGGTCAAGCCGCCATCTTGGGCCCTGCACCACGCGGCCGCCTGGCCTCCCCTCGACCCTAACCCCGGGCCTGGCCGGCCCCGACATCCCGGCACCACCATCCACCCAGGAGGTGAGCGGACCACTTGGCAGGTCAATGGGAGAACGAAGTGTCAAGGGCTCTCCCCCGCCAGGTGCCGATCGCCCCCAGCTCCCCCAGGCACTGGCTCCACCCCCTGCTGGGTGTCTGGACACCTTCATCCCGGACCCTCCGACCTCCAAGTGCGAGGGTCCGGACATCAAAGGGCACCAGCCCTATAACTGGGGCAGCTCCGGAGCAGGAAGGAGTTGTATCCTGGAGTCGAGAGACACCGAGTGAACTCAACCTTGACGGTCTACTGGCGCTGCCGTAGCCCGCTCTTGTGAACCATCGTCCTGCCTGCTGGCGCTGCCGCGGCCTTCTGCAACAGTCATCTTCCTGGGACCTGCTGGCGCTGCCGCGGCCCGTTGTAACGACCATCCTCACCGGGACCTGCTGGCGCTGCCGCGGACCGTATATCTTCCGGGGACCTGCTGGCGCTGCCGCGGCCCGTACCACCAAGCTCGAGGATTGTGAGCTCATCATCATCTCATCCGAACTACCTGATTGGTAAATAGACTGTCCCGCTACCCCCTTCCCTACCTTGCGAGACTATAATCGAGGGGACCCCTGAGTCCAGACCTCCTTGTACCATTCAACCGTACCTTAAATAAGTGCTTATAAAGAACACTGAACCTTATCCGTGTGTGATATCTGTCTGTGGGGGGGAAGTTACTTGTCTGTACGATCACTGGAGACGGCTCTCCCCGGAGACCTCTCCTCCTGACCCCGGCCGACCCTCCCGGTCCGTCTACCTTTTCTAACATTGGTGGCCAGCGGCGCGATCCGAATCAACGCGTAATCGTACAGAGAGTAGCTCACCCCACGACAAAGCACGATGTCGACCAAAGATAGCAGCTCCACCGAGAAGTTCCAAATGGAGAAATTAGAAGAATACAACCACCGCGAACTGAGACAATTTTGCATAGAACTTGGCATTGCTACCACCGGCCTGAGTACCAAGGATGATCTAAAGCGCGCTCTTGAGTCATGGACAGAAACTGGGGTCGCAGGACCCTCCGACCAAAGCAGCGTCGCACCAGACCAAAACAGCATCACACCAGAGGGGAACGCCACGGCTCCCGAGGAGCGGGGAACGGGCCTCTCGCAGGAGGAGATACGAGAAAGAGACAGAGTCAGATTACACGAATTAGAGATGGCACGACTCAAGATGGATGGGGAACTCAAGTTAGCTGAACAGAAACTCAACCTCGAGCATATGCGGCTTCGAGAGGAACGAGAGGAAAAGCAGAGACAGAGAGAGCTGGAAGAGAAAAAAATAA
Organism: Triturus cristatus; assembly: GCF_964204655.1. Lineage (NCBI taxonomy): Eukaryota > Metazoa > Chordata > Amphibia > Caudata > Salamandridae > Triturus > Triturus cristatus. The sequence goes on along the minus strand of NC_140584.1, from coordinate 1,208,168,603 downwards.
CGCTCGAGCACGAGCGCCAACTGGCGGAAATAGAACTGCGCAAACAGAATAAGGAACTGGGGGTGCCTGAGCGACCACACACCCCGGGGCCAATTGAGAAAAAAGTTCACATCCCCAAGGATGTGGTCCGCGAGTATGTCCGAGAAGACGACATACAACAGTGGTTTAAAGCCTATGAGATCGCAATGACCTCCCACCGGATCGACCGGAGTGATTGGGGAGCCGGACTTTGGGGGAGATTTATCAACGAGGGTCGCGATGCCCTGCTGCAGCTCCCCGATCACCAAATGTCGTCCTACGACCACATGAAGGCTGCCCTCCTCACCCGCTACGGCCTCACGCCCGAGATGTACCGCCAGAGGTTCAGAGATTGCACCCGGATCCCAGGTACAACTTGGGTAGAGTACGTGAACTATTTCAGCCGGGCCTTCGAGGGTTGGATCAAGGGAAGTCAGGTCACCACCTACGAACAACTCTTCAACCTTATGGTATGGGAGCACCTGTCAAACAACTGTTTCGTCGAGCTCAGGCAGCACCTACTCGACAGTAAGCTGACTGACCCCCGGCAGCTCGCCGCCGAAGCTGACCGATGGGAAAGCACCCGAGTGGGCCGGAGGGGGCCACACGAACAGAACAGAAACAACCAAGGCCAGCACCGTCCTCGGGGAGGAGGAGGGGGCCAGGGGCGAGGGAGAGACGCCTTGCCCGCAACACCCGTGGCCAGCACCCCGGCTCCGGCCGGCCGGGGCAACCCCCCGTTGCGGCCTGGGTACCGAGCCAACGTCACGTGCCACCGGTGCCAGCGACTAGGCCACTACGCCAATGATCCGAACTGCCCGCTAAACCAAACACCCAAGCCCCGCCAGGTAGCTGCCGCTGCCCTAGGGGAAGAGCAATCATCGGAGGGACCCGAAGAGTATGAGCCGGCCCAGCAAGGGTGGGAACCGGCCGCCATGGTCCTGGCATGCTTAGGGGGAAGAGACATGGTTCCGCGGGCCCCCCTACCCACCAACACCAGAAAGTACGGTCAGTGGGTGACCATTAATGGACAGAGAGCCGAGGCCTTGCGTGACACCGGCGCCAGCGTGACGGCCGTCCGCTGTCACCTGGTGAAGCCCGAGCAGATCCTACTGAACATTCTCTGCCCCGTCCGCTCGGCAGACAACTCTGAGAGCATGTGTAAGATGGCCTGCGTCCCGTTTGAATGGGGAGGGGTCTCCGGCCTACTGAAGGTGACGGTCCGGGACGATGCCCCCGTAGACTGCCTCCTGGGGAATGACCTCGAGAGTTCCCCGTGGGCCACCGTCGAGAGAAGAGAGCACTTGGGGATGCTGGGCCTCCCGGACTGGGCCTGCATAACCACCCGATCCATGGCCGCCCGTGCCGCCCCCCGATCAGAAGAAACCGAATGGCCAGCACCTCCGCCCCCGGTGGCCCCTGTAGAGGACAACGGCGAGTCCGACCTACCGGACCCGACTACCGAAGAAGACGCGCCACACCAGGACCTTCCGGATCTGGCTCAGTGGCGGCAAGAAGGGGGGCCCACCCAAGAACAGTTCCGCCAGGAACAAAAGACCTGTCCCTCCCTCGAGGGACTCCGCCAACAAGCCAGCACCCAAAACGCCGGGGACACCACCGGAACCCACTGGGTCTACTGGGATAACGACCTGCTCTACAGCGAGCAAAGAATCGCCGAGCTGGGGGCCGGTCGAGTTCTGGTGGTACCGCTCCGCTTCCGAGACCTTCTGCTCAACCTGGCCCACGATGTCCCCCTGGCTGGACACCTGGGCCAGGACAAAACGTACAGTCGCCTGGTGACCCACTTTTTTTGGCCGAAAATGAGGAATGACGTCCTGAACCACTGCCGATCTTGCCCCACATGCCAAGCCAGCGGGAAGAGTGGCCGGAAGCTGAAGGCCCCTCTACAACCCTTCCCTGTGGTCACCACCCCGTTCGAGAGGGTGGGGATAGACATTGTGGGACCTCTGGACCCCCGCACAGCACAAGGACACAGGTTCATCTTGGTACTAGTGGACCATGCCACCCGCTACCCCGAGGCGGTGCCCCTACGGACAGTGACCGCTCCGGTGGTTGGCCGGGCCCTGATGGGGATCTTCTCCCGGGTAGGCTTCCCCCGAGAAGTCGTCAGCGACCGGGGTACGAATTTCATATCCAAATACATGAAGTCCCTCTGGCAACAATGCGGGGTCACCTACAGATTCACGACCCCCTATCACCCCCAAGGGAACGGACTAGTGGAGCGTTTTAACCGCACTCTCAAAGGGATGATTGGGGGATTGGAAGAGCCTCTCCGTCGCCAGTGGGATGTACTGCTCCCGTGCCTCCTCTTCGCCTACCGGGAAGTTCCCCAGAAGTCCCTCGGTTTTAGCCCCTTCGAACTCCTATACGGGCACCCTGTGCGGGGGCCCCTCAGCCTAGTCAAGGAAGGTTGGGAGATGGCCCCCCTAACGACCCCTCCAGACGTCTTCAAATACATCCTGGCCTTACGAAACCAGACCCGGCGCTTCAGGGAGATGGCCAAGGCGAACCTCGAGGCCAGCCAGGAGGACATGAAGAGGTGGTATGATCACAATGCCTCCTCCGTTGAATTCGAGCCTGGGCAGCAAGTATGGGTGATGTCCCCCACCGAACCATGTGCCCTGCAAGATAAGTGGACGGGGCCCTTCAAAGTGGTCGAGCGCAAAAGCCCCGTCACTTACCTCATCGACATGGGGTCCTCCCGGAACCCCCTTCGGGTCCTCCACACCAACCGGCTCAAACCACACTTTGTGCGCTCCGAACTGAGCCTCTTGATGGCTACAGACAGTGGCACAGAAGAAGACTCCGAGCCCCTCCCGGATCTCCTGAAGACTCAGGAGAAGGACGGCTCGGTGGACGGGGTCCGGCTCTCTGACGCCCTCACTTCGGAGCAACGCCAGGACTGCCGGGACCTCCTGCTGCGGTTCGCTGCCCTGTTCTCCCTCACCCCCGGGGTCACCCCCTGGTGTTTGCACGACGTAGACACCGGGGACAGTCCCCCTGTCCGGCACCGGGCCTACCGCGTACCAGATCGGGTACGGGCCTGCATACAGGAGGAAGTGGCCAAGATGCTCACGATCGGGGTCATCGAACCCTCGGACAGTCCCTGGGCCAGTCCGGTTGTACTGGTTCCCAAAGCCGCTGCCCCCGGCACCGCACCTGAACTGAGATTCTGCGTCGACTACCGGGGCTTGAACGCTGTCACCCGGACCGACGCTCATCCCATCCCCCGGGCAGACGAGCTGATCGACCGGCTGGGGGCCGCCCGCTACCTTAGTATCTTCGACCTAACGGCGGGCTACTGGCAGATCGGCCTCACACCCAGGGCTCAGGAACGGTCAGCCTTCTCTACCCCCGATGGCCACTATCAATTTAAGGTCATGCCCTTTGGCATGAAGAATGCCCCCGCCACGTTCCAACGCCTTGTGAACCAGGTCTTGGCGGGGCTTGAAGAATTCAGCGCTGCCTACCTGGACGATATCGCTGTATACAGCCGCCACTGGTCTGACCACCTCCGTCACCTCCAAGAGGTCCTACAAGCCCTCCAGCGGGCCGGCCTCACCATTAAGGCCGGCAAGTGCCAGATTGGCCAAGGGTCTGTGACCTACCTTGGGCACCAAGTGGGGAGTGGGCTGGTGGCCCCACTACAACTTAAGATTGCTGCCATCCAGTCCTGGCAGCCCCCCGTCACCCAGACCGAGGTCCGAGCCTTCTTGGGGCTCACCGGCTACTACCGGCGGTTCGTGAAGGACTACGGCAGCATCGTGGGGCCCCTCACGGGTCTCACATCCAAGAATCAACCGAAGCGGGTCAGCTGGACTCCTGATTGTCAAGCGGCCTTCGAGGAGCTGAAGGCCGCCCTGTGCACCGCCCCGGTGCTCCAGGCCCCCGATTACAGTCGGGAATTTGTGGTGCAGACCGACGCCTCCGCCCACGGCATCGGAGCCGTCCTCTCTCAGTTGAACCCCGAAGGTCATGACCAGCCGGTGGCCTTCATCAGTCGACGTCTCCTGGCCCGAGAACAGCGTTGGAGCACCATCGAGAGGGAGGCATTTGCAGTAGTGTGGGCCCTCAAAAAGCTCCGACCCTATCTCTTCGGTGCCCACTTCCGGGTACAAACCGACCATCGACCCCTGCAATGGCTGATGCAGATGCGGGGGGAGAACCCAAAACTCTTGCGCTGGTCCATTTCCCTGCAGGGAATGGACTTCACCGTGGAGCACCGACCCGGCCAAGACCACGCCAACGCGGATGGCCTGTCCCGCTTTTTCCGCCTCGACGAAGAGAGTCCCCAAGGAGATGGGTGACTCTCCCCGCCTTCAGCTGGGGGGGACGCATGTTGGACAGGCCTCACAGACGGCTTGCTCCCTCCCCGCTCGACAGGGCCCGGACTCCGGCCCACCTGGCATAACCCCGCGACAAGCACCTGCACTCCGTCTCCCGACGGACCCTTTGCCCTCGGACCCTTACTCATCACGGGGTCCAGCCCCACCGGCTTCCCCGGCCGGGTCAAGCCGCCATCTTGGGCCCTGCACCACGCGGCCGCCTGGCCTCCCCTCGACCCTAACCCCGGGCCTGGCCGGCCCCGACATCCCGGCACCACCATCCACCCAGGAGGTGAGCGGACCACTTGGCAGGTCAATGGGAGAACGAAGTGTCAAGGGCTCTCCCCCGCCAGGTGCCGATCGCCCCCAGCTCCCCCAGGCACTGGCTCCACCCCCTGCTGGGTGTCTGGACACCTTCATCCCGGACCCTCCGACCTCCAAGTGCGAGGGTCCGGACATCAAAGGGCACCAGCCCTATAACTGGGGCAGCTCCGGAGCAGGAAGGAGTTGTATCCTGGAGTCGAGAGACACCGAGTGAACTCAACCTTGACGGTCTACTGGCGCTGCCGTAGCCCGCTCTTGTGAACCATCGTCCTGCCTGCTGGCGCTGCCGCGGCCTTCTGCAACAGTCATCTTCCTGGGACCTGCTGGCGCTGCCGCGGCCCGTTGTAACGACCATCCTCACCGGGACCTGCTGGCGCTGCCGCGGACCGTATATCTTCCGGGGACCTGCTGGCGCTGCCGCGGCCCGTTGTATCGACCATCCACACCGGGACCTGCTGGCGCTGCCGCGGCCCGTACCACCAAGCTCGAGGATTGTGAGCTCATCATCATCTCATCCGAACTACCTGATTGGTAAATAGACTGTCCCGCTACCCCCTTCCCTACCTTGCGAGACTATAATCGAGGGGACCCCTGAGTCCAGACCTCCTTGTACCATTCAACCGTACCTTAAATAAGTGCTTATAAAGAACACTGAACCTTATCCGTGTGTGATATCTGTCTGTGGGGGGGAAGTTACTTGTCTGTACGATCACTGGAGACGGCTCTCCCCGGAGACCTCTCCTCCTGACCCCGGCCGACCCTCCCGGTCCGTCTACCTTTTCTAACACCTGGGAAGTTCTTCAAACCCGGGGTCTCATTCACTATATTTTGATGCACAGCAGCACAGAAGCACAGCAGCACAGCAAGCCCTCCTGCTGGTCCGCCCATGCATCACAATAAAAGGGGAGGCATGTGCTGTATGAACGAGATGCGGAGTATTCCTGTCCTTCTTCATGGAGCACAAACAGCAGCCTTGCGCCAACGCAGACACCCCTGACCCTGTCCTTCTGCACGGCGCACAAACAGCAGCCATGCGCCGACACAGACACCCTTGCCCCTGTCCTTCGCCACGGAGCACAAACAGCAGCCTTGCGCCAACGCAGACACCCCTGACCCTGTCCTTCTGCACGGCGCACAAACAGCAGCCATGCGCCGACACAGACACCCTTGCCCCTGTCCGTCTCCACGGCGCACAAACAGCAGCCATGCGCCGACACAGACACCCTTGCCCTGTCCTTCTGCACGGCGCACAAACAGCAGCCATGCGCCGACACAGACACCCTTGCCCCTGTCCTTATCCACGGTGCACAAACAGCAGCCATGCGCCAACGCAGACACCCTTGCCCCTGTCCTTATCCACGGTGCACAAACAGCAGCCATGCGCCAACACAGACACCCTTGCCCCTGTCCTTCTCCACGGTGCATAAACAGCAGCCATGCGCCGACACAGACACCCTTGCCCCTGTCCTTCTCCACAGCGCACAAACAGCAGCCATGCGCCAATGCAGACACCCTTGCCCCTGTACTTCTCCACAGCGCACAAACAGCAGCCATGCGCCAACACAGACACCCTTGCCCCTGTCCTTCTCCACGGCGCACAAACAGCAGCCATGCGCCAACACAGACACCCTTGCCCCTGTCCTTCTCCACGGCGCACAAACAGCAGCCAATCGCCAACGCAGACTCCCTTGCCCCTGTCCTTCTCCACGGCACACAAACAGCAGCCATGCGCCAACACAGACACCCTTGCCCCTGTCCATCTCCACGGCGCACAAACAGCAGCCATGCGCCAGCAGAGACACCCTTGCCCCAGTCCTTCTCCACGGCACACAAACAGCAGCCATGCGCCGACACAGACACCCTTGCCCCTGTCCTTCTCCACGGCGCACAAACAGCAGCCATGCGCCGACACAGACACCCTTGCCCTGTCCTTCTGCACGGCGCACAAACAGCAGCCATGCGCCGACACAGACACCCTTGCGCCTGTCCTTCTCCATGGCGCACAAACAGCAGCAATGCACCAATGCAGACACCCTTGCCCCTGTCCTTCTCCATGGTGCACAAACGGCAGCCATGCGCCAACACAGACACCCTTGCCCCTGTCCTTCTCCATGGCGCACAAACAGCAGCCATGCGCCGACACAGACACCCTTGCCCACGTCCTTCTCCGCGGCGCACAAGCAGCAGCCATGCGCCAACACAGACACCCTTGCCCCTGTCCATCTCCACGGCGAACAAACAGCAGCCATGCACCAGCATAGACACCCTTGCCCCTGTCCTTCTCCACGGCACACAAACAGCAGCCATGCGCCAACACAGACACCCTTGCCCCTGTCCTTCTCCACGGCGCACAAACAGCAGCCATGCGCCAACACAGACACCCTTGCCCCTGTCCATCTCCACGGCGCACAAACAGCAGCCATGCGCCAGCAGAGACACCCTTGCCCCTGTCCTTCTCCACGGCACACAAACAGCAGCCATGCGCCGACACAGACACCCTTGCCCCTGTCCTTCTCCACGGCGCACAAACAGCAGCCATGCGCCGACACAGACACCCTTGCCCCTGTCCTTCTACACGGTGCACAAGCAGCAGCCATTCGCCAACACAGACACCCTTGCCCCTGTCCTTCTCCACAGCGCACAAACAGCAGCCATGCGCCGACACAGACACCCTTGCCCCTGTCCTTCTCCATGGCGCACAAGCAGCAGCCATGCGCCGACACAGACACCCTTGCCCCTGTCCTTCTCCACAGCGCACAAACAGCAGCCATGCGCCAACACAGACACCCTTGCCCCTGTCCTTCTCCACAGCGCACAAACAGCAGCCATGTGCCAACACAGACACCCTTGCCCCTGTCCTTCGCCACGGCGCACAAACAGCAGCCATGCGCCAACACAGACACCCTTGCCCCTGTCCTTCTGCACGCCGCACAAACAGCAGCCATGCGCCAACACAGACACCCTTGCCCCTGTCCTTCTCCACAGCGCACAAACAGCAGCCATGCGCCAACACAGACACCCTTGCCCCTGTCCTTCTCCACAGCGCACAAACAGCAGCCATGTGCCAGCACAGACACCCTTGCCCCTGTCCTTCTCCGCGGTGCACAAACAGCAGCCATGCGCCGACACAGACACCCTTGCCCCTGTCCTTCTGCACGGCGCACAAACAGCAGCCATGCACCAACACAGACACCCTTGCACCATGGTGCGAGGATGCCTGTGTTATAGGGATGATTGTTTATGTTATATCATTCACCGTCTCTCAGCCGCTTGCAAGAGTGTATGCTCTCTTTTAGCAGAGCCGTAATGTATGTAATCCTGAGTAATCTACAAGGATCTCTTCAATTCATCATCTGACAATGCAAAGTTAACCTGTGCTGCAGCAGCACGTAAGCATCAACAGCTTCATACATGTCTATAGTATATGAATGTCAGGTATGGGGTATAAAGGGAGTTTGACAATGAGCCGTATTCAACCCTGGTTTGTGCCGTAAACCCACCTTATTATAAACTAGGGCATTATTCACAAGCTCATAGCGCCGCCAGGGCGTCACTTTTTTAGACGCACCAGTGCAAGGCCACGTAAAGTCACCCTGCGTGACTTTTCATGGCCTTGTAATTATGGGTCCCTATCACGCATTACTCTGCTTGAAAGGGGCGTTCCATGGGTGTTGCTGTGGGTGTGTCTGCATGAAAGAGGCGTTCTATGGGTGTTGCTGTGGGTGTGTCGGCATGAAAGGGGCGGTCCATGGGTGTTGCTGTGGGTGTGTCTGCATGAAAGGGGCGTTCCATGGGTGTTGCTGTGGGTGTGTCTGCATGAAAGGGGCGTTCCATGCGTGGTGCTGTGGGTGTGTCTGCATGAAAGGGGCGTTCCATGAGTGTTGCTGTGGGTGTGTCTGCATGAAAGGGGCGTTTCATGAGTGTTGCTGTGGGTGTGTCTGCATGAAAGGGGCGTTCCATGGGTGTTGCTGTGGGTGTGTCTGCATGAAAGGGGCGTTCCATGGGTGTTGCTGTGGGTGTGTCTGCACGAAAGGGGCGTTCCATGGGTGTTGCTGTGGGTGTGTCTGCATGAAAGGGGTGTTCCATGGGTGTTGCTGTGGGTGTGTCTGCTTGAAAAGGGCGTTCCATGGGTGTTGCTGTGGGTGTGTCTGCATGAAAGGGGCGTTCCATGAGTGTTGCTGTGGGTGTGTCTGCATGAAAGGGGCGTTCCATGGGTGTTGCTGTGGGTGTGTCTGCTTGAAAGAGGTGTTCCATGGGTGTTGCTGTGGGTGTGTCTGCATGAAAGGGGCATTCCATGGGTGTTGCTGTGGGTGTGTCTGCTTGAAAGGGGCGTTCCATGGGTGTTGCTGTGGGTGTGTCTGCATGGAAGGGGCGTTCCATGGGTGTTGTTGTGGGTGTGTGCTTGAAAGGGGTGTTCCATGGGTGTTGCTGTGGGTGTGTCTGCATGAAAGGGGCATTCCATGGGTGTTGTTGTGGGTGTGTCTGCATGAAAGGGGCGTTCCATGGGTGTTGTTGTGGGTGTGTCTGCATGAAAGGGGCGTTCCATGGGTGTTGCTGTGGGTGTATCTGCTTGAAAGGGGCGTTCCATGGGTGTTGCTGTGGGTGTGTCTGCATGAAAGGGGCGTTCCATGGGTGTTGCTGTGGGTGTGTCTGCACGAAAGGGACGTTCCATGGGTGTTGCTGTGGGTGTGTCTGCTTGAAAGGGGCGTTCCATGGGTGTTGCTGTGGGTGTGTCTGCATGAAAGGGGCGTTCCATGGGTGTTGCTGTGGGTGTGTCTGATTGAAAAGGGCGTTCCATGGGTGTTGCTGTGGGTGTGTCTGCATGAAAGGGGCGTTCCATGAGTGTTGCTGTGGGTGTGTCTGCATGAAAGGGGCGTTCCATGGGTGTTGCTGTGGGTGTGTCTGCTTGAAAGGGGTGTTCCATGGGTGTTGCTGTGGGTGTGTCTGCATGAAAGGGGCATTCCATGGGTGTTGCTGTGGGTGTGTCTGCATGAAAGGGGCGTTCCATGCGTGTTGCTGTGGGTGTGTCTGCTTGAAAGGGGCGTTCCATGGGTGTTGTTGTGGGTGTGTCTGCATGAAAGGGGCGTTCCATGGGTGGTGTTGTGGGTGTGTCTGCTTGAAAGGGGTGTTCCATGGGTGTTGCTGTGGGTGTGTCTGCATGAAAGGGGCGTTCCATGGGTGTTGTTGTGGGTGTGTCTGCATGAAAGGGGCGTTCCATGGGTGTTGTTGTGGGTGTGTCTGCATGAAAGGGGCGTTCCATGGGTGTTGCTGTGGGTGTGTCTGCTTGAAAGGGGCGTTCCATCGGTGTTGCTGTGGGTGTGTCTGCATGAAAGGGGCGTTCCATGGGTGTTGCTGTGGGTGTGTCTGCACGAAAGGGGCGTTCCATGGGTGTTGCTGTGGGTGTGTTTGCTTGAAAGGGGCGTTCCATGGGTGTTGCTGTGTGTGTGTCGGCATGAAAGAGGCGTTCCATGGGTGTTGCTCTGGGTGTGTCTTTGTGAAAGGGGCGATCCATGGGTGTTGCTGTGGGTGTTCCCACACAACATCCATGGAACATGACACATTCACAGATTTACAAAGTGTCGTAAACATGGGAATGCATCAGAATCCTACGGCTCCCCAGCGGAGGCGTAGGAGTGGGTCGCAACAAGGAGAAATATTTTTATTTCTCCTCGTTTTTTGTTCATTCTGCACATTCTGCAGTACACATAGAATGAGAACATCGCCTTTAATGATTGTTTATGTTCAGGAAGGTGTCCCTATCCAGGCCACAGGGTAGAACTCCCAGGTTCTTACACTACGACACTACGATAGCTGATGCACTGTCTCATTCACTGTGTGTGAGAGCCCTTGGGTTGACACCAGGATCTTTGAGGGTCCCAGTTCAGATGGCACAGAAGATGTGGACTCTAGGTGTCTAAAGGCACCTTATCTGGTGGAAGCACATCTGACAACATGCACATAGGTCTCCTCCAAGAAGGATCAGGTGGAGTTTGCCAATGGAGCAAGGTACGGACTCAAACTAGAAGAGCTCATGGGAAGCGCAGGGACGAGTTCCTCAGGAATGTTCATGGTTTGACAGGCGGGACCTTGGCACCTCCATCACTGCAGTAAAACCTGTGGGAGGGCCGTTGTTGGGAAATGGTGTGGGGTTATGAACCAAAGTAGGTGAGAAGGTCAACAGTGGTTGATGAATGCGAAAGAATAATAGGGAAGAAGAATGCCGACAGCAGGCGCACGGCAGCAGATCTGTGATCAGATCTGCTGCGGGCATTTTGCCTAGTCTGTACGTCATGCTTTGAAGACAGGCAGTTCAAAGCATTTATTCACGCCATAGGTTCTGTCTATCGTAATTTGCAAGTGGTATCAGAATTGGCAGGGTGCTACCCACCATCAGGGGCAGCAGATACATGCGGCTTACCAGGTAAAAATGCACTGAAAGAGAAGACTCTTTTGGATTTCTCTGGGGGCCTCCAAAGGTAGCAGGACATGTTCAGTCCTGATCAGCCGCGGCCTTCGTTGAGGTCCAAAGATGGGAGAAGATGCAAGTGTCTTTTGACTTCCATGAGACAGGATGAATTTGTGAGGTCTGGCCATCTTAAGAAGAAATGTTCTAGGGCTGCTTGAGATGGTCCTGATGCGACAGTGGGTGAAGACCAACGATTGTTCACATTCTTGACACTTTTGAACTTTGTGCTTTTTACCCTAAGAGTGAAGAAGCTGATGGAGGGGATGACCGCAGTAGAAGCAGACAACAGAACCTCAGGAAGGCCTCTGGAGGGACAAGGGGTCGTGTGGTCAACTCTGGGTAACCGATGCTCCTGGAGCTGGTTTGGAAGTGCACTCCATCAGGTTTGTTCAGCTTCCTCCCAGAGACCCTTGGTTCGCAGCATGGGGCAGTGAATTGCACATCTGTGCAGTGGCAACAGCACTGGGATAGGGGAAAACAAATTTGCCTAGCCTGGTCCCTCTGGGTGCCTTTTCATTTGGGCTTCTAGTTCCAGAAGTTGTGGGAGTCCTGATCTACACCTGACCTGCTCTCAGGTGTCCGCCACGTGTGTGCTGTGTGAAAAGTGCAGCTCCTGACTACATGTCCTGACACTACGCAAGCAGGGATGGAGTAAAAATAGAAATAACTGGACCCATGCATGAAATCAGTCTGTGTAGTGTACCTCTGGCTTGTGGTATCAGGGCTGGATAGAAGGCTGTGGAAGAAAAGGGATGCTGACACAGTCAAAATGAAACACTAACCAGAGTAACCGCTAGGCTGAGAGAAAGTGAACTATTAGTTGAAGCAGGAGGTAGACCTCTCGAGTAATAATCACATTATTCCTCAGTAGGTCCAGTTAGGTTTCACTAATTTAAACCTGGGCTTATAGAGAAAATGCGTAAAGCATTTCTCAGAATCAAAAAAATAGATCAACATTTTAATGAGCAAAAAGCCATCAAAATGACACAAATCGGATGTAGGTAACCAGCGGTGTGATTTTTCCAAGTTTTAGATGCTTCTACCTTCTAGCGCATAGAAGCACAAAGCAACAACTGGTAGTATCTAGTCGTGCTAGACCGAGTCAAAGTCAAAATGTAACACTGACAGCGATGGACCCCGGGTTGGATCAAGGGACCGGGTTCGGTCCGGTGAAAAGTTTACCTTCTGAATTAGCGTTTTTCTTGGATAAAATCCTTGTTGACAAACCTGTCAGCGGGTCAGGGCGCCATCCGGATCTGAAGAGGCGCTGGCCGCCGTCTGACATCTGGAGTGCAGGGACTCCGTGTGAGCCTTAGGTTTGGTGAGAAGTTCAAAGCTCGTGGCGTCGACAGCAGAAATGTTGAGAGCTGGCTAAGTGCGAAGTCTGTGGGTGAGGAAGTCTCATCGGCGGTCGGTTACTTCTCGACGTCGGCCTCGGTTGAATCCTTCTATTTTGGAATTTAAAACTTTTCTGGAAGTCAAACGTCTCTTAGCGGTGAAAACCAGCAGGTTGAATCTGACCAGCGAAGTGACATCATTGGCTGCAGCTGTCTGGTGGCAGCCTCTGGTTCTTTTTGAAAAAAGTTTGGTAAAAAGTTAAGATAAGGAAGGACTTCATTAGACCCCCTTTATCGAAGGTGAGAGGGCAAAGATTGGCAAGAGGTGTTTTTTGTAGTAAACTGCCAGGTTCCATCAACTGTGCCGACAGCTAAGGAGTAGTCTTGCATGGCCAATAATGTATGTATGTATGAATGCATATATGTATGTATGTGGTACTTGTACAGTGCAAACCTCTCCAAAAGGCAGCAAAGCACAGTTCAGGGTCCGAGGCAACGTGTGTGTCTGGAACGGTACCTGGATTCTAAGAGTGAGCGTGGTCTGCTACTACATCATTGTATTTTATTGTATTGTAATTGCATTTATATAGCGCTTACTACACCTGATGAGGCGTTGAAGCGCTTTTTCAGCGAGTAGCACGCTACAGGGTGAGATGGATAGGCCAGACCCGGAAAACGGCGAAGGGAGATTGCGATATAGTTAATTTTAATAACCCCCTGGAGGCGGGTTTCATTTTTCATGCCTTAGGCTCGATGGGCACACCTTCAGACTGTATTACTGCTCTCCCACTGGGCTTTTTTTTACCCCCCCAACAACCCCAACATTGGGGGCTAGAGACATTTGACTTTACAACAGGGAAAGCTGCGGGATCGCCTGGCAAATGCACAGGCCTCATTTAGCACCACTCCCCTGTTACTGAGCAATCTTTTCCTCCCATTGAGCGAATGAGATGACCCTGATTGACTGGACTCTTCTCCCAACACGGATCTTCAGACTCATGCCTGATCTGCAGTGTCTGGTGGCTCAGTCGACTAATGCGTCTACTGCAGGGGCCTGTGTTCGACCTCATGGTCACAAGTTCAAATCCCGGTGGGTGCACTCAGCCTTTCATCCATCTGAGGTGATAAAATGAGTACCATTGAGTTGGGTAACAACAAACATCTGTTATTCAGCGCCAAGATCCCTCCAGGTGAACGTGTGCTTTACAAATACACATGTTATGTTATACCTCCCTAACCAAGGATCCCGTGATTGCGACCCAAGACTTTACTGAGCTCATCTGTTGGAATATAGCCGGGGTCCAGAGGAAACTGTTGGATCGTGACTGGCGGGGCATGCTGAAGAACTTTGGTCTGATCTGTCTACAGGAGACATGGGACGCTAAGGGATGCTTGAATCTTGATGGTTACTCCTCCCGCTCAGTTTTAGCTGCCCGCTCCTCTAGTGGGCGGGCTAGTGGTGGCCTTACGACTCGAATTAGATTAGAATATAACTGTAAAGTCCAGGTGATAAATTCTAAATCTAAAACTATCTTGGGCTCCCTTATAATATTTCCTAACAAACATAGACTGCTCCAAATCAATTTCTAAAATGCAGTTTCCCCGAAAGATGGAGCGGGAGCTATGGCTAGTCTTAAATGTTTTATGGCTGACTTTTTTCTGTCAGAGCCCCCTTTACTCTAATTATGTTGGTGCGAGATTTTAACCTGCATCCGCGCCGCTCCTGTGTTAATAAAAAGGAAGCCGATTTTGAAGGGCCTTTTGTAAACCAGGCACATTTCAAACACACATGCCAAGGGGAAGCGACAGTCTCATTTCAGAGTTTAATCTGGTGAACTCGTTGGTGAACAAAGATGACCCTGCAGAGGCTTACATGCCCACCTTTAAGGGGGGAGGGCACCGTAGTGTCATTGACCATATCTTTGTCTCTGGTTGTCTGCTCCCCACACTTCTAGACTTTGAGGTTTTACAACATCATCTGAGCGATCATAACCCGTTAACCGCTTCAATAAACCGGTGAGCTCTGAACCCGTTAACCAGGCGCCCACCACACTAGCTGACCAGGGCCAAAGGATAAAGTGGGCTAACATCGTCCCATCGGCATTTGTCCAAAACTTGGCTGGCTCGTGTCTTGATGATTTTCAAACTTGTCTGTCAGATGCTGAGCCACCACAGAGGATCCTGGCATCATTTACTAACATCTGCAGGTTTATGAAGGTAGCTGTCCTTGAATCTGTTGCCTCGCCGGCCACCTGTGTGGTCAGATGGTTTGATAGACAATGCTCTAGAGCCAATTAGGACCTCTGGATTCTATTGCATGCCAAGAAAAAGTTAAGAAGGCTCGAGCGGCCTTTATGAAAGCCTGTAAAGATCGTAAAGCCCAAACAAAAGACGTGACATGGGACAAGTTGATGATGGCCAGTCAACAGCGCAACAGTTCTGCCGACTGGAATGCCATCAACTCGCCCCTTTTTCTTGAAGACCATCTCACCAAGCAGGCATGCGCCTTTCCATCTCAGGCCCGGCTGGATCGGTTTAGGGCCATTTATAGCCTTGAAGCAGAGCTGGAGCCTGCAGAAGGTCTGCGGACAGAGTGTAGCTTAACCTTCAGCCAGACGGAGGTCAGAGCTGCCATTTCTCAGCTGCCCATAAATAAGGCACCAGGGCCGGATGGGGTTCCTGGTGAGCTATACAAGGATTGCATAGATTTATGGGCCCCAATACTGGCACTGCACTTAAACTCTGCTGTATCTAGCCAGCTTCCCTCTACATAGTCCCAGTCTATAATAGTTCCTGTCTTTAAAAAGGGCAGCAGATCAGACCCAGCCTCTTTTAGACCTATTTCCCTCATAGACTCGGAGCTGAAAATTATTGGTAGGATCCTATTAAATCGCCTCTTCAACTGGGCCGAGGAGCGAGGCTTTGTGTCTGACCTGCAGTACGGGTTTGGTCCTGGACGGGGAACAATAGAAGAGACCTTGAACCTCTATCTTTTAACCTGCAAGTATGCCGAGGCCGAGACGGGGGCCATCTATCTGGCCTTCATGGACCTTAGCTCGGCCTTCGATAGAGTCAGTCCCTCGAAGCTCTGGTCAGTGATGGAACAGATGGATGTTGCTATTGTTTTAATTAACTTCCTGCGCGATTTGCACAATAGCCTCTCGGCTGGCGTTAGGTTTGGCCCCAATGGGGAATGCACAGAGCACTTTAAACTCCAACCAGGAGTTCGGCAGGGTTGCATTTTAGCTCCTTTTTTATTTATATTTTACATCAACAGTTTAGAGCAGGTCCTGACTGTTGCGGTGTTGATGTTCCCAGAGTAGAAGTCCGCCCCATTCCTGCACTACTGTATGTGGACGATACAGTGTTAATGGCCCGTGCTGCTAAAAGCCTGAACAAGCTTCTTTCTCTTTTTAATAATTTTATGAACAGCCTTGACCTATCCACCAACTTTTCTAAATCACATGTTATAAGTTTTGGCCCAGCAAAAACGAGAACAATGAGATATGTAATAGATGGCCAGCACATCGGAAAGGTATATAAGTTCAAGTACCTGGGATACAACTGGATTCTGAGGTTAATTGGCACCCAAAATGCTTCCTCTTTTAGCAGGGCAATATTTGGTGTACAGGATTTTTACCGCTAATTGGGGCGCAGTCATATCCAATTGGTTCTGGAGGGGCCGATTCACAGAACTAATTTAAGACAAAATCCTAAACTTACTTCTTTTGGTATTCACAGAAGTTAGGATTTTGTCTTAAGTTTGTCTAAAGACAGACTTAAGACAAACTTAAGTCTGTCTTAAGTTTGTCTTAAGACAAACTTAAGACAAAATCATAACTTAAATCTGTCTTAAGTTTGTCTTAAGTCTGTCTTAAGTCTGTCTTAAGTTGGTCTTAAGACAAAATCCTAACTTCTGTGAATACCAAAAATAGTAAGTTTAGGCTTTTGTCTTAAGTTTGTTCTGTGAATCGGGCCTACATTTTTAAGGAGTCTCTTGGCCGTTTGTCAAAGCACACCTAACGAAATTGTTCACAAAAAACTAGGGGCCCGGTTCACAGAACTAACTTAAGACAAAATCCTAAACTTACTACTTTTGGTATTCACAGAAGTTAGAATTTTGTCTTAAGTTTGTCTTAAGACAAACTTAAGACAGACTTAAGACAGTCTTAGGACAGACTTAAGACAGTCTTAAGACAGACTTAAGACAAACTTAAGACAAACTTAAGACAGACTTAAGACAGACTTAAGACAGACTTAAGTTAGGATTTTGTCTTAAGTTTGCCTTAAGTCTGTCTTAAGTCTGTCTTAAGTCTGTCTTAAGTTTGTCTTAAGTCTGTCTTAAGTCTGTCTTAAGTCTGTCTTAAGACTGTCTTAAGTCTGTTTTAAGACTGTCTTAAGTCTGTCTTAAGTTTGTCTTAAGACAAACTTAAGACAAAATCCTAACTTCTGTGAATACCAAAAGTAGTAAGTTTAGGATTTTGTCATAAGTTAGTTCTGTGAATCGGCCCCTAGGTTTGGATTATTTAACTGATCGGCTTCGCCTTAATCCATTAAAACTCTGGAACTCAATCTTGAAAAAGCAGAAGTTGGGCTTTAGCAGACTGATCCTCCAACACAACTTACAATTAGACAAGCCCTTAGACATTCCGCGGCTGGCTTGAGGGCTATAGGGAGGCCGGATATGTTTGGTAACACCATAAGTATAACTCGCGCGGATGGTCATTGGGTTGAATCTGCACTTATGGACAAGCTCAGGTCAGAATGTGAAGATGTTTCTTTAACAAAGCACTCCATGCGACACGCGCTGCTGGTGAAAACAGTAATATGGAACCCTATCTGACTTGGGATATACCTCACAATCATCATCGTTTGTTCAATCAATCAATCAATCAATCGGGTGTTTGCTAAGCACGACTACTCACCCGTAAGGGTCTCAAGGCGATGGGGGGAGGGGGGGTTGCAGGTTCCAGTCCATCAAGGAGGGGGTCTGTCGAAGAGCCAGGTTTTGAGGTTTCTCGCGAAGATGGTGAGCGATGTCTTTCTAAGGTGAAGCGGAAGGTCGTTCCGGGCTCTGGCCTTGCAGAAGGAGAAGGAGCGGCCTCCTGATCTGGTCTTTCTGGTGCGGGGGACCATGGCTTAGGAGAGCTGGGCTGATCGTAGGGTCCTTTGGGGTGCGCGGAATTTGAGTCTGCTGTTCAGGTATGCTGGTCTGGCGTCGTGGAGGGCCTTGTGTGCGTGGGTGAGAATCTTGAAGGTGATTCTAGCCTCGATGGGGAGCTAGTGGAGTGTGCGCAGGTGCTGGAAGATGTGGCAGTGTCTTGGCAGGTTGAGGACCAGTCTTGCAGCGGCGTTCTGGATGCTTTGTATCTTGCGGGTGAGGTTTTTTAAATTCCGGCATAGAGTGCGTTGCCGCAGTTGAGTCTGCTGGTGATGAGGGCGTGAGTGACGGTCTTTCTGTTCTCAAGGGAGATCCATTTGAAGGTCTTACGTAGAAGGTGTGGAAGCGGAAGGATGAGACGGAGTTGATCTGGCGGTCCATTTTGAGCTCGGCGTCCAGCGTGATTCCAAGGTTGCGTGTGTGGTCCGTGGGGGTAGGTGGGCTTCCGAGGGCGGGGGGCCACCAGGTGTCGTTCCAGGCATTGGGTTTGGGCCCATGATGAGTACTTCTGTTTTGTCGGTGTTGAGTTGTAGGCAGCAGCTTTTCATCCATTTGGCAACAGCTTCCATGCTTTCTTGAAAGTTGGGTTTGTTGGAGAAGGAGAGAATGAGTTGGGTGTCTTCTGCGTATGACACAATGTTGAGTCTGTAGGTTCTGACGATGGGGGCGAGCGGAGCCATGTAGATGTTTTTAAAGGATGGGGCTGAGGGAGGACCCTAGGGGGATTCCGCAGGTGGTTGGTATAGGGTCCGTGAGGAAAGGCGGGAGTCTGACCCGTAGCACTCTGCCAGAGAGGAAGGAGGGGATCCAGTCGAGGGCCTTGACCCAGATCCCTGCTTCGTGGAGTTTGCTTATTAGGGTGCGGTGAGAGACTGTGTCAAACGCCGCTGAGAGGTCGAGGAGGATGAGGGCTACTGTTTCTCCTCTGTCCAGTAGGGAGTCGATGTTGTCTGTTGCGGCGAGGAGGGTGGTTTCTGTGCTGTGGTTTTTTCTGAAGCTGGATTGGGAGTAGTTGAGGATCTTGTGCTCTTCGATGAAGGTGGCGAGTTGGCTGTTGATGGCTTTTTTAATGACTTTCGCTGGGAATGGTAGCAGGGAGATGGGTCTGTAGTTCTTGAGGTCGGTGGGGTCCACCAAGGGTTTCTTCAGGAGGGAGTTGATCTCTGCGTGTTTCCAGTCATCGGGGAAGAAGACTTCGTCAGGGAACGGTTGTTGGTGTGGCGGAGCATGAGTGAGATGGTGTCAGCGGCTCTGTTCAAGATGTGGTGGGGGCAGGGGTCTGTGGGGGCCCCAGAGTGAATTGACTTCATAGTCTTCAGTGTGTCTTCGGTGGTGAGGGCTGTCCAGTTGTCAGTCGTTGGCTTCAGGGTGTCGGCTGACTGGTGAGGGATCAGTGTGTTGGTTGTCTTTGTTGAAGTTGTCTTAAATTTTCTTTTGTGGTGGAAAAAGGTGCTGAGTTTGTTGCAGAGGTCTTGTGAGGGAGAGATGTCAGTAGACTCGCTGGTGGTTTAGGCGAACTCCTTGATGATGTTGAAGAGTTCTTTGCTGTTGTGCGCGTGTGTGGAGATTCTGTCTTCAATTGCTTTTTTTCTCGTTTTTCTGATGAATTGGTGGTGGGCATTGATGGCGGCTCTGAAGTCTTTGTGGGCCTCTGTAGATTTGGAGTTCCTCCAGGCCTTTTCGAGGCGGTGGCACGTGTGTCTTCACTCTCGAAGTTCGGTGGTAAACCATCTGGCTTTCTTGGCGTGAGTGTTGTTCTTTTACTTGAGGGGGGCTATGGTGTTGGCGCTGTTGGAGATCCATCTGTACAGAGTTCGGGCTGCGGTGTTGGGGTCGTCGTCTCCCGCGATGGTTGGGGTGGAGTTGCTGAGTGAGGAGGTGAGCGGGGTGTCGGTGATTTTGGTCCAGTTTCTTTGTGGTAGCAGGTGCTGGTGTCTGTGGATGGTGGGTGTTCTGAAGGTGAAGTGGGCGCATCAGTGGTCTGTCCAAGGGAGTTCGGTGGTGTGGCTGAAAGTTATGTAGTTTTCTGTTGTGAAGAGGGGGTCAAGGGTTTGTCCTGCTGAGTGCGTGGGTTCGGTCACGATCTGGTGGAGTCCAATGTTGTGGAGGTTGTCCAGGAGGGATGTGGTGTTGGGGTCCAGTTGGTTGTCGAGGTAGAAGTTGAGGTCTAGAATAACAATATTGTTGGAGAGGCACACACTAAATGATCTTAATCAAACAGTTTTATACAATATTCTCACACTGAAATCTAAACACTTTCAACATAGGCGTGCCGCAGGGGAAGGCATGAACAATCAAACTATGCCAACAAAACACGACAATGTATAGGGTCAATGAGACCCAACCTCTACGCACTGTAGCAGCAGGTAAAACGTACCTTAATGAATCAACATAATTAACTACACAGTAATAGACTGTTGGTGAATTCTAACATAAAAATCAAATCCACATCAGACTCGAAATTGTTCAAATGTATTTACAATGAAGTGTTCAAACATAAATTCGAAAAAATGTCCATGAATCCATCATAACATGACAAAAGTCTTTTCAATTAGATACACTTCATTTGTTCAATGCCCAATGCATTTCGAGCCGGGCTGGCTCTTCATCAGGGGCTTGAATTCTGAAAAATCAACATGAAAAATACACAACTGGAATGACACAAACATCTGTCAGGTCAAAGCAGCAACAATTCATTACAGTTCGATACAACGGGGAGTTATAAATCAAGAGTGTACTCATGAAATAAAAACAGATGAAAAAAGGAAGAAATGAAAGAAAAACGACCCTCCACCAAAGTGAACCATTTACACAAAAGCGAGTATGTTGAAAACTCTCACAGATCAGAAATGATACACAACCACATCTCTTATTTCAGAGGGCCACCCGTGAGACGCCCAACGTGATGTGAAGCAAAAAGAATATATACCTTGTTCATCACAATGGAGAGTGCTGAAAGCCAAGCGACTGAAAAAACGCCTAAAAACTGTTTGATTAGGATCATTTAGTGTGTGCCTCTCCAACAATATTGTTATTCAGTCTCCAGTAGAGAGCACCCAACCATGTCATTTGACGCTATCACCAGTCTCACTGATAATAGGGCCAATACCCTTGCCTATACACCCGAGCAAGCCTCAGACATTTATTCATTAATACAGGATGTCAAAGCATCGGACCTTCAAGGCAGCACAATTACTCAACAATTAAAACAATTAGAATTTCTAGTTAGGAGAGAAATCAACCAGCGTCTTCACGCATCCACCCTAGTACAGTATCACCGAGCCAAAAGGATTCCGTGTGGACTGAGGTTGTCCATTAAACCCATGTTATTTCGGTTTCACCTTAAGAAAGACTTTATGGACAAATGGTACTCAATTTTAAATAAATGTTCTCTTGATTTGATCCTACTTTTAGTAGAGGAATTATCTAAAGCCATCAAAGATATTAACAACGAGATTGAAGAGATTAAACAAAATTTAATCACACAAATGGATGATGGAGAATGGACAAAATCTCTTGAAGATATTAATTTGAGATTGGACAAATACACCAAGGAATTGCAAGAGGGTAAACTGCGGAAATATAAGAGAGACACTTCAGATTATAAACTGAACGAAGTATATACCTGGGCGGAAGTATATGCCCAGCGACGCACTTACTTTAAAAAACCAACCACTACCACCTCGTCAGAAGAGAGCGTAGCAACTGAGTCCGATACAACTATGTCCAGACCACCAGCTCAAAGTCATATGAAAAGTGCCACACATCCTACGGAGAATATCGAAAGTGCATCTACTTCGAGTTCAGTACATTTTTTATCCAAGGACCTGGATTCCAGTCAACCACCAGGAACATCAAAAATCGCAAAACCAGGAGAAGTAGTCAGAAAGTCAGGACGAACACGAAGCCAGAAACAAACCTAGTTGTAAACATTTCCTCAAAGGAATTTACTTCATCTCAAATTCAAGTCCTCAACAAAGGTTTGGGCTTTGTCCCCACATACGACACCAACATTCTGGAATGCGAAATAGCACTTTTTAAATTTCTGAGAGTTCTACGCTTAAGACACTTCTTTACAAATGTGTCACCACCAATGAAAGACAAAGAAGCTGCAGAATTTCTAGAATTTCGCCCTAAATCCAAATTCCAGGCTCCCATTTCTCATAAAATACTGGATTCGTTTGAGAATTTGGTCAGAAAAGATTTTCATCACTTGCATTTCAACAAATCAAAGAAGACTAATTTATCTTAACATGAAATCCGTATGTTACGTTCCATTCAAAACGATGATGACATATGTGCAAAAAGCGGATAAAGGTGGTGCCATTGTTATAATGGACAGATCCTTTTACTTTACTTCAGTCCGTGATCATGTCGCAGATTTACAGACATACTTGTTGTTAGATGGTGATCCCATCCACGAGTTTAAAGCCACGCTCAAGTGTATTTTAGAGCATGCCTTCGAGATGGGTTGGATTGTGATTGCCACCAAACAATTCTTGACCGTGGATTATCCTCGCAAACCTCTCTTGTACATGTTGCCTAAAATTCACAAGGATTTGTACAACCCTCCCATGCGACCTATTGTTACTGGTTGTGGGACTATTTTTGAACCACTTGGTCATTACATTGATTATTTTTTACAACCCTTTGTCCAAGATTGGCCTTCCTACATTAAAGACACCAAAGACTTTGAGGTTCTGGACTTTTAAGAGTCCAGAGGTGTCAGGGAAACAACACCCGAAGACCCCTGAGTTCCTCCTGTCCCGGTGCACAAATAAACAGAGCCACGGGCTTCTCGATGGTGGCGTCAAAGACCAAGGTTTATTTACTGCAGGGACACAGAAATCATAGGAACCACACAGAGGCAGAATCTACGAGACTGTTCAAATTGCATTAAGTGGGTTGTTCTTTAAATACACGCAAAATGTCTTTAGGCAACATTACACGAATATTTCTCATGCCCAACCCGGTATCCCAAACAAACAGTAAATAGACATCAAACAATAATTAGTCGTAGGCTTTCGGTATTCGATCAGGTCCCCTCGACAGTTTTCCATTCTTTGCCCGATCCTCCCCATCATAAAAATCGTAACCTCCCCATTGTAAAAGCCCAGAAGGAGAGAAGCAGAGCCAGGTGCAAAGGATTGAAAAGTAGGATAAGAGGTGTTTATGGATCATAAACGGGCATGGCTACCGTCTTCGGCCTTTCAGTCAGGACAACGGACACGAGAACCAGTATAGCAGGACTGGCCTCAGGCAAGGGAGGCAGCTTGATTCTGCCTAGTCATGCAGCATCAGCCTTTCTCGGGCTCGAGCTTACGTGTCTTTAACAAGGTGACTCTGCCGGGGTCATTGTCCGTTCATTGACTATGTGAGGGCAAGAAACAAAATGGATGCCGTAACTAAAATGGATGCCATGACTTTACAACAAAATGCCCTATTTCTCAGTGAATTCATGCTAGTTGCGCAGCGAAAACACTGTCATGCATGTAATGGATCGTTTGCGGTTCATTGGTACCGAAATCGTGTCAGTACTACGATACCGAATTCACGGGTTCGGATCGCTACAGAACCTCAGACCGTCCTTTTGCCCTTACATAGGCAATAACTCACTCTATGTCAGAGTCCATTTCTATGTTCATCAGGTCACTGATATGTTGTTGAGCATTACTCTATCTCGTGGCTTATCTCTAAAAACAGGTGGTCTTCTTACGCATGTAGAAATGCAGAGATTACATAAGGCAGGACCACACTGAACAATGAGACAGCACGAAAATAAAAATACCAACGCAACACCAGTGACTATCAGAACCTTCCATCCCCACGCAGACAACAGGCTCCAGAACCATCCCATTAATGACCAGTCACCTTCCTCTACATGAATAGAGTCAGAAATCTTATGTAACTTAGAGATGGCCTTGTATACTGTTGGCGCATTATCTGGGATAAAAACACAGCAACTCGATTGGATCATCTTACATACTCCACCTCGATCTGCAAGTAAAACATCAAGAACCATACGGTTCTGTAACGTCATGAGGCGATCTGCTTGAAGCTCAGCTGTCAGGTTACTAAGGGCACCCGCAGTTTCGGTGATAGTGGATTCAACCACCCGTGTTAGTTGACGCAAGTTTCTACTGTTGGCCATAGGCCCCCAGAACGGAAGGAAACCTTTGAAGAAGTCTCCTGCTTCTTGGCCAGCAGTATCTTCTTTACTGAAAACACCTCTCACAACTCTAGTTTTGTGATAGTCCGGTGCAGCAGTGTATGTCGGAGGTAATAGCTGAGCGATATAACATGAGCCTGAGAAGTCAGCAGGCAGCCATGTGTATGCTCTGTCTTGGCAAACAAAATAGGTACCCTTAGCAGCTAAGAATGCAGGAGAAGACTGTGACGGGAAAACATATGTTTCGATACAGTCACTCTTCCCTAGTCGAGCTTTCGGATTCCTCCCATTTCCTTGCAAACAGACCTGACCTTGGTGGGGTACGACCCAGATCGGAGTCGAGCTTTTACGTTTGTTCTCACCCAGAGTAATGCCATATTCCGTAACATTCCAACCCACGTAAACTCGTAATTCATCCTTGGGAATGAACGGAGTATTATTGACATCTCTAACCATGTCAGTGATTCCTTTTACCAAGGCTCTATTAGCAGAGTTATACCGAGTGGAACGCGGAGGTCGTGGAGGATAGGTTTCTAGGGCATAAGCGAACATAGTCTGAAATGCCCAGAATGATCCATTATAACTAAAGGGCAGAACCAGATAAGGAATACCCTTGTCCATGGTATGGGGTATCAAGCCACACACCCAGCAGTTTGTTGTGTTAACCACTAGTTGATGTTGGTGCAAGAGCTGAATGAAAGTGTTATTTATAAACTCAGAGCGTCGAGCTTGCTCGTGGGCAGGAAAAGGATGGAAAGAATGAAGAGAAACAACAGTTGGAGACACAGGAACATGAGGAGATACTGTAGATGTAACAGGTGTAAAGATCAATTGAATACCAAAAATAATTCCGCCTACCAAAGTTATTAAAACAATTAGGAGTGTCAGAGTACATTGTATTAGAAAACATTTACTGTATAATATGTCATATAGTTTTGTCTTGTGCACATTTATGACATTAACCCGTCGCAGTTCAGGAAGCTCCATCTTCTACAACCGTTCGCAACGGATGGTTTGTACCTGTTAAAAACTTGCCTCTGTTTACCCTGGGAGTTCCCAGGATAGACAGAAGAAACCGACCTTGTGTCTGATTCCCTGCAAATTAAAACAAGGCACACGTTACGACCCTACGGTAACCCAGATGGCAAGGTGAGAGAAACAATAAAAACAAAAAGATAAAAATTTTGAGCAAACTTCCTGACTGAACGGAATGCAGTAAGATCAAAACAGTTTTCAAACAGAAAGGTAATTATGCAATGTCATTAGTTCATAACATGAGAACGTAGATTATATCTGTACTTTCCGGGTCTTGTCTGGTCTTGAAATAGCTGGTCTATAGGTGCGGAAATGTTCGACTCCACAGGTGACAAATGTTCACTTTGTACAATACTCGGTTCAAGATTCAAAGGAGCGGTCCCTGCTGGGGTGTCAAAGTTCTGTGTTTCAGTTCGTGGGTGGTCCGTTATGTACTCTGCATCACTGAAAGGGATGTGCCTAGGAACAGGTTCTGTCTCGGATACACCAAATCCCTGTCTAACCCAATTGTCATAGGGGAGTGGGAGAGGGACACACTTCGTATGGCTAGCGTGCACCCAATTTTTCCTTCCAGCTAGGCGTACAGCAGTTCTTGTTGTGAGGAGTACCTGGAACGGACCCACGAATCTTGGCTGGAGGTTCCGAGTACGTTCAAAGTTCCGTACTACAACTTGGTCGCCTGGTTTCAACGTGTGGCCTGGACTCTCCGGCAGTTTAGGCAAGGATTCGAATACCTGTTGATGAATAAGGCTTAATTTAGCAGTCAGATCATAAAGATAATCAATCAACATTGAGTATTCAATCTGTTTGAATTCCTTTGGCCTAGGGACTCCCCAAACATTAGCAGGGCGGCCGAACACAATCTCATATGGGCTAAGCCCTACTCGAGAGTGTACAGTCGCTCTGGTGGACAGCAATGCGTCTGGCCAAGAGAGACCAGTGGAAGCTTGAATTTTAGCAAGTTTCAGCTTCAGGGTGCCATTGTACCCTTCAACCAAGCCCGCTGACTGTGGGTGATTCGCACTGTGAAATTTTTGGGAAATACCCAAACCCGTACACACACTCTTCATAACTTTCCCTACAAACTCACTTCCATTGTCCGACCAAACAATCCGTGGCATACCATACCTGGGGAAGTATTCTTTGAGGAGGATTTTGGCAGTGGACATAGCAGTGTTATCCTTTAACGGATATGCCTCAATCCATCTTGAAAAGGCACAGACTACCACTAAGATGTATTTGAGATTGTTACACCTGTCCATGTGGATAAAATCCAACTGAATCACTTCAAAGGGACAAGAAGGGGGAGCAAAATGGCCAGTTGGGGTTGGGGGTTCCCTTGCCAGGATTATGCATCAGGCATATCATGCAATTTTTCACCACTCTTTCCGCACACTTGGTAATTCCATCATTCTTCCATACTGGAGCTAACATTTTACAGATCCCTTTCAAACTGATGTGCGCCGCTCCATGCGCCATCGTGACTACCGCAAGTACATACGCATCAGGTAACATCCAACGTTGCTGCTCAGACAAATCAACCCAACATCCACTTGAATCCATTTTACCCGTTTTCTCCTTCCATTCATTCTTCTCGTTTTCGGTTGCTTCATTCTGGATTGCCTTCACACTTTCAATCGTATTCTCACACATTCCTGATTCAGCAATCCATCTCGCAGATGTTGCAACGGACATTCGGCTCATCATGTTCTTGGCCGTTTCTTTAGCGACCTCATCAGCAAACGCATTCCCACGGCCAACATCATCCGTAATCTTTCGATGTGCACTGCACTTCACAATTGCAACTTCATTCGGTAGAGTCAGAGATTCCAGTAGATCACTGACCAACTGTCCATGTTGGATCTTAGTCCCATGGGACGTGAGAAAACCTCTTTCTCTCCAGAGACGTCCGAAGTTATGTGCTACGCCGAAGGCGTATTGGCTATCAGTAAACACATTCACTCTCTTTCCCTCAGCTAAAACACACGCTCTTGTTAGTGCAATTAATTCTGCAGCTTGGGCAGAATTCTGACTTACTCTTGCAGTCTCACCAATCGTACTCAAAGTCGTAACTGCATACGCGGCCGTCACATCACCATTCTGCAACTTAAAACACGACCCATCGACATATAAAGTGCCGTCTGGATCTAGTAACGGAGTATCTTTCAAATCAATCCTACCTTTTGTCTCTTCCTCAGTTCTGAAACAACAGTCATGGGGCTCTGAATCACTCGACTCCTGAGTAGTCGGCAACAGCGTTGCTGGATTCAATATGTTGCATCGTTTAATCTGAATGTGACTTGCCAAAAGCATCAGCTCATAGCCTGATGTCTAGCACTGGTGAGGTGCTGAGTTTTCGTTCGATTCATGAGTGTATCCACAGCATGTGGAACCATGACTACTAACATGTTGTTCATGACTAGTCCAGCAGACTGTCGGATAGACACTGCAGCTGCTGCTGTAGCTCTCAAACAACTTGGCAATGCTCTGGCTACCGGATCTAATGTAGATGAGAAATATGCACAAGGCCGCTGTTTGTCACCAAATTGTTGCGTTAATACGCTCAACGCACAACCTTCTTTTTCATGGACATATAAAGTATATGGCTTACTGTAGTCAGGAGTACCCAACACAGGAGCTGAACACAGCGCATCACGTAAGTCGGAGAAGCTCTGTTGGCATTCATCAGACCATGGCAAAGGGCTCGGAACACCTTTTCCAGTCAGGGCTACCAATGGTTTTGCCATGAGAGAAAAATTTGGGATCCATTGCCTACAGTATGACGTAATACCCAAAAACGCACGTACTTCTCTCTGTGTGCTTGGTACAGTCATCTGCGAAATTGCTTTGATTCTCTCTGGGGTCAACCTTCTTCCCTCCTTTGACAAAAGATGACCTAAGTAGGTCACTTCTTGGCAACAATATTGCAGTTTAGAAGGTGACACCTTGTGATGTAAGTCTGACAAATGACGTAATAAAGAAATTGTAGCTGCTTTGCAAGTTTCCTTGTCATCAGCGGCTAGTAAAAGATCGTCTACGTATTGGATCAGAGCAACACCAGGAGGAAGTACAAGAGCATCTAATTGATTCTTCAATGCTTGGCTGTAGATTGAAGGGCCCTCACAATAACCTTGTGGAGCGCGTTTGAATCTGAAACTGCGACCTCCTAGGGAGAAACCAAAAATGTCTCTACTTTCCTCGGCTATCGGAATTCTGAAAAAGGCATTTTTCAAATCGATCACTGTAAACCATGAGGCTGAGGCAGGAATCAACGTCAATAATGCAGTGATATCTGGTACCACAGGAAACTGCGGAATCACTATTTTGTTAACCTCTCTGAGGTCAATCACAAATCTGTAGATTGGAGGTTTGGATGGGTCAGTACGTTTCAAAATCGGCAAAACAGGACTATTGCAGACATTTCCTCTAGTTTCCTCAATCACATCTTTTTGTATTAAGTCTTTCACAATCAGCAAGAGTGCTCGTTCACCTTCATTCGAAATTCGATACTGTGGAATTCGTGGGAATTTAACATTTGCTTTCAGACTTACCACATAAGGGGGAATTTCCAAGAGGCCTACATCGTTAGGACCAGTTGCCCAAAGAGTATCAGGGAGAGAACGCAGCTCCGGTGGGAGCTTATCTATCGACATATACATTGGAGAGATTACTCTTTTGCCTAATGTGAGCTGTACTCCCGAAGGAGAGCAGTACAGTGTCGCATGCAGGCGTTTCAACAGATCTAAACCAAGTAGATTCTCATTACAACCGGTTGTTAGAATAAGGGGCGCTTCCAGTTCGCATGGCCCAACAGATATTGGCATAGGACTAGAAACGGGATTGTGAACAGGGGCGCCTGAAAAACCTACTGAAGTGTTCGTTAAGCCAGACAAAGGTGCGCCAGGGAGTTTCGCATGCATAATTGAACTTTTTGCCGCACCAGTATCCAACAGAAACGGTTCGACCACGCCTGAGGTAACTACTGCGACATAAGGTCCACTCTGATCAACTGGAACTGATACTACTCCCTCTCTTTGCCTGTGGCTGTCCTAGTGCTCGCTTCTCTGAATCTCTTCATTATAATCATAATAATCTTCAACATGATACTGTGGAGATCTGCCTGGTTGCGCAGATTGTACATTTCGCTGATCAAAATAATTCGATAGGCGATCGGCCTGTGGTGTTATAGTACCACGTCCTCTACCTCTAGGAGTTTGCATAGATCCAACAGTACCTCTCTGAGCTGGGACACCACTAGTCTGTGCGTGCAGTATTGGACACTCATTCTTATAATGACCCTCCTTTTTACAATAGGCACACTGATTCCATGCTAACTGTTGTCGGGGAAAACCATAATTAAATCTTTGGGACGTTCCTTGCTGGAATTGTGGCTGTTGCTGAAACTGGGGCCGCTGCTGTGAATCTGACTGATTTGAACGAGGCGGATACGCCTGTTGCAAAAGAACTTTAGTCTTTAAATCTTTTGTTTTCTTTTCTGACTTTTCCTTCTCTTCTTTCTCTCTATTCTCGTAATACTGAGCAGTTGCAAGTATCTGTGCTGTCGTCGACACTGCCCATGCACTTTCAGAATCCTTTAACTTGTTAATAAGCTCAGGTAATAAATTAAACACGAACTTGTCGACAAACAATCTCTGGCCTCCCTCAGTACTCATATCTTGCCCACTGTGGTCTACGAAGGTCTCTTCAAATCTAGTGAAAAAGTCAGAGACGCTTTCGTCCTTCTTTTGTTTGCATGCCGATAGTTTATCCCAATTGACTCGTAACGCTGGCATCAGCGTTTTCATCAGATTAATTATTCTGCCAGGTAAGGCAACAATCAGAGGTTCAGGTTTAGCACCGCCAACTTGTTGCGCATCTGCTGCTACAATAGCTGCCCAATCACCTCCTAAGGCGACTGGGTGGTTCTCTTGTCGGATCTTGGCCCATATAGGCTGTGGCACTACATTACCAATAACATTTCAATGTCTGCCAAATTCATGATGCACGCTTGAACTGTCTGCGTTAACTCTTTGTAATAACCAGCAGGATTCTTACGTGGATCTGGCAACGCTTGTTTTACGGCTAACACTTCTGCCCGCTTCCAAGGGATGTGTATCCACACCCTCTGGAAATGTGCTGGGGCAGCTAAAATATTATTAGCCCCATCAGCTTGAACTGCATCACGCCATATGGGTGGAACTTCCCTCATCGGATATTGACCTTGTTTTTTCCTAGTAGTAATCGGTGAACCATCAGGGTCTCTTGTCGCTCGAAGAGGGGAATCGTCCTTATAAGCTAAAATCAGTTCTATCGCTCCCCTTACTTCTGAACCTATCACCATTCCGGTGGCGAATTTCTGCTGAATATTTATTAGATCAGGGGGGACGGAATCTAAGTCATCATCTTCCCATTCTTCACGCACAAGAGAACACATCACGTCAAAAACATAACGTTGAGTAGGTTCATTCCATTGCATAAAGGTGTCTAACACTCTTCGTGCATCATACTTCATAGCTCTCGACATCCACCTAAGAGCTGTCGAATCTAACATGTCTCGTTCCTGAGGACCAGGAAGCTGGCTACGTCTCTGTATAGAGTCAGAAACGGGGGTCCCAATTAAAGACCTGTAGAGGGGAGTTAAGATATTAGTTACAGAGTCGGTTATTTTCCGACGAACGGAAAGCGGAGTCAGAATGTTCACAGGGTTCGGGAGTAGGGCAGCTGAAGCAGATGAAATAGTAAGGGTGGGAGTAGCAGGTGCAGTAGTTTGCGAAATGACAGGCAAAGGCGGAACAGGCGACCCAGAAAGAGGGGGTGCCGAAGGAACATTAACCCCGGGAAAGGCAGAAGCTGCAATCAAAGGAAGTGGAGCAACTATTCCAGGCTGACCAGCAGCTGGCTGTACAACAGGTAGTAACTGTGGTACTGTAATACCCTGTGCATACGGTGGAGGTGAATTCAACAGGTAAGACAACAGAGGATCCTTCTCATGATCCTCCATCGGCTTAGTAGGACAAGATGGCAATGCAGGGTAACATTTATCAATTGCTAAATTATATTTTCTATTCGCCATCTCCATTGCTTTCTCAGTCTCGTTGACATGCAGCTGCCTAGCAGACTCCATTAAAGTCAACCCTTTCTCTTTCTGTTCTTTCTTCGTCTTCCTAATTTCTCTCTGTTTGGCTTCTTTGCGCCATACGCGAAAGGAATCAAACATTGCCGGCCGGGCTTTTCTCTTGAACAACTTCATTTCTAGATTGTCTAGTATTTCCGTTTCGAAGCTACCATGCGATGGCCAACTAAGGACACCATCTTTTCTGGTATAACGGACCCATACTTCATTATACGTAATAGGACCCACACCATGTTTACAATAGAGCTCATATGTAGGAGTTCCAATCGGAGGAACCGAACACGAATCCTCCAACCGGGAATCCCCGTTGCAACGTAACCAGGACAAGAAACAATTACTACTGGTAGTCATGACAAACAAAGACAAATTCCAACCAAAATGCGCAGAGAACTTTAGGCCTACCAAATGAACTAATACCAAAACAAAGATTATCTAAACAAGAGCAACCAATGATAATCTACGAATCAAACCAGAGCAACAAGGAACAACTAAACTGAGCGTAACCCACTTAATACTTAATTGAAATGTGGAAGACGTCACCAAGGAGAACCCGTCTACGTCTCGCCGTACTAAGGTCTGCACCTCGGGTCCAAGACAGGGCGACAGTCAGGGCAGCGGTCCTCTGTAGCCGTCTGGGAACGGGAACCCTCGTGGAAGAGATCGTCGGGCCACTTTTACGACATGCAGGGATCGATGAAGCGGGGTACCTCCCTCCGGAATCTTCACACAAAACTTCTCGAACTTTTCAGGCTTTGGACCGGTACCGGATGACGTCGCCCCACGTTGGGCGCCAATTTGAGGTTCTGGACTTTTAAGAGTCCAGAGGTGTCAGGGAAACAACACCCGAAGACCCCTGAGTTCCTCCTGTCCCGGTGCACAAATAAACAGAGACACGGGCTTCTCGATGGTGGCGTCAAAGACCAAGGTTTATTTACTGCATGGACACAGAAATCATAGAAACCATACAGAGGCAGAATCTACGAGACTGTTCAAATTGCATTAAGTGGGTTGTTCTTTAAATACACGCAAAATGTCTTTAGGCAACATTACACGAATATTTCTCATGCCCAACCCGGTATCCCAAACAAACAGTAAATAGACATCAAACAATAATTAGTCGTAGGCTTTCGGTATTCGATCAGGTCCCCTCGACAGTTTTCCATTCTTTGCCCGATCCTCCCCATCATAAAAATCGTAACCTCCCCATTGTAAAAGCCCAGAAGGAGAGGAGCAGAGCCAGGTGCAAAGGATTGAAAAGTAGGATAAGAGGTGTTTATGGATCATAAACGGGCATGGCTACCATCTTCGGCCTTTCAGTCAGGACAACGGACACGAGAACCAGTATAGCAGGACTGGCCTCAGGCAAGGGAGGCAGCTTGATTCTGCCTAGTCATGCAGCATCAGCCTTTCTCGGGCTCGAGCTTACGTGTCTTTAACAAGGTGACTCTGCCGGGGTCATTGTCCGTTCATTGACTATGTGAGGGCAAGAAACAAAATGGATGCCGTAACTAAAATGGATGCCATGACTTTACAACAAAATGCCCTATTTCTCAGTGAATTCATGCTAGTTGCGCAGCGAAAACACTGTCATGCATGTAATGGATCGTTTGCGGTTCATTGGTACCGAAATCGTGTCAGTACTACGATACCGAATTCACGGGTTCGGATCGCTACAGAACCTCAACTTCTTATCTAAACTTGAAGCTTTAGTTCTCACTGAAGAAGTTTTATTGTGTACGATCAATGTCAAATCTCTTTACACCTCCATACCACATGTCGCTGGTATGGAAGCTGTTGAGTGGGCCTTGTTGCGTCAATCCTCACTAAGGGCCTATAAAGTCTTCTTACTTGAACTCTTGCATTTCTGTCTGTACCACAGTTATTTTTATTGGGACAACAATTTTTTCCTTCAACAACAAGGTACTTCAATGAGTTTTGCAGGGGCTCCTGCATATGCTAATACATTTATGGTGAAATTTGAGTTCGACCACATTTATAATGATGATGATTGGACCAGGAATTCCCTGCTTTATTCCAGGTATATAGATGACATGTTTATCCTTTGGACCAATACCCAGAAGCTCTTGAATGAAAAAATCCAACAACTCAACGCAGTTGACGACCACAGTCAATTTACATACTCAACCAGCCAGACGACGATTGCATATCTTGATGTGACCCTTACCATCAGGGATAAGTTGATCCAGACACAAGTACATAGGAAACCTACTGATGTCAACAGTGCCTTGCACTTTCAAAGTTTTCATCCCCCTAATTTAAAACATAATTTACCTTTCTCACAGTTTCTACGGATTAAAAGAATTTGTTCTGAACCTGATGATATGAACAATCATTTTTCCCTACAACAGGAATTGTATCTTAAAAGAGGATATCCTCTTGAAGTTATTGAGCAAGCCAAGTTACGTACTTCAAAACTCACGAGAAAGTGTTTGTTTCAACCTCAACTTCATAGTCAAAAGTCCAGGCAAGTTTTCGTTTCTAAATTTTCCACGAGTTCTATGAAGGTGAAAAACATCATCATTCAAAGGTGGGAAATGTTACAGAATGAACCTGATTTCAATAACATCTTCAAAGATCCTCCTTTGTTTGCATACACTCGTTCAAAAAATCTGAAAGAACTTATACACTCTCCCAAAAAACCACCCGTCACCAACTTCAAAGGTATGAAGAAATGTCACGACTGTGTCCACTGTAATAACGTCATTGTAGGTAATGTGTTACACCACCCAACTTCAGGAGAAATCATCAAACTGTTCCACAACTCTGATTGCAATTCTGAGAAACTGATTTATTACATTAAGTGTCCATGTGGGAAGCTATATGTTGGTAAGACTGAACGCAAGATCAAAGTTCGAATATCGGAACACAAGAGTACTATAAGGACACAAAATAAAAACAGCAGCCTAGCCACTCATTGGCAGGAGGAAAGACATAGCATAGCCCAACTCCAATTTTCAGTGTTAGAAAGGGTAACACACCAGTCTGATATGGACATATCCAGAGCTCTTTTTCAAAGAGAAACATTCTGGATTAGACGTCTTGATACCTTGATAGATAAGGGAATTAATGATCGAATTGATTATTCATGTTATTTATAATATGGATATGATTACTGTAACTGGCATGTATTTTGCGTGTCGATTGCTGGTATTTTGATGAAGAATCTCGATGTGCTCATTTTTTCCTGTCTCTTTCAACTCGTTTCATTCAATCTTATTTTATTATTTCTTATTTCATCTCATTTTATTTTTTCCACACACGTCATTTGTGTTGCATGTGTTTATTTCGTTGGTAGCACCAGCTTTGTTTTTTCATTATTTGTTATCGACTGAGTTGTGAGTATACTAATGTATCTGTGGTAATATGGCGGTGTTCATCTCTTCAGTCCCCCATGGATTCACACTCGTTGGTCCGTTTTTAGTTTTCATAGTGTTCCTTTAGGCTGGACGGGAGTCCGTTTTTAGTTTTGTTGAGCCGACCGTGTACTTCCGCGTATCGGCGAGTTTGTATTTATTTCTGGCGGGGACGCGGTAGAGCATTCCAGAGTCCGCCTCGCTGCCACCGGGAGGGTTCCGGTTCCCTGAACTTTTCCAGCCTTCTCACATGGTAATGTGCCATTCATACTGCGTCTAAGAGTTTATGACGTCATTGTTTTGCTTCTTTCTGTAGGATTTGAGTTATCGGTTGATCTTTTGTTTTTAGGCGTTTTTTCAGTCGCTTGGCTTTCAGCACTCTCCATTGTGATGAACAAGGTATATATTCTTTTTGCTTCACATCACGTTGGGCGTCTCACGGGTGGCCCACTGAATTAAGAGATGTGGTTGTGTATCATTTCTGATCTGTGAGAGTTTTCAACATACTCGCTTTTGTGTAAATGGTTCACTTTGGTGGAGGGTCGTTTTTCTTTCATTTCTTCCTTTTTTCATCTGTTTTTATTTCATGAGTACACTCTTGATTTATAACTCTCCGTTGTATCGAACTGTAATGAATTGTTGCTGCTTTGACCTGACAGATGTTTGTGTCATACCTGTTGTGTATTTTTCATGTTTATTTTTCAGAATTCAAGCCCCTGATGAAGAGCCAGCCCGGCTCGAAATGCATTGGGCATTGAACAAATGAGAAGTGTATCTAATTGAAAAGACTTTTGTCATGTTATGATGGATTCATGGACATTTTTTCGAATTTATGTTTGAACACTTCATTGTAAATACATTTGAACAATTTCGAGTCTGATGTGGATTTGATTTTTATGTTAGAATTCACCAACAGCCTATTACTGTGTAGTTAATTATGTTGATTCATTAAGGTACGTTTTACCTGCTGCTACAGTGAGCAGAGGTTGGGTCTCATTGACCCTATACATTGTCAGAAGTTGAGGTCTCCCAGAAGGGTGTAGTTGGTGGATGCCATGGCATGCGGGCAGATGATGTCCATGATGGAGTTGGCAAATGGTCTGCGGGTTCCAGAGGGTCGGTAGATGAGGGTTCCCCGGAGGGTGGTGGTAGGGCTGGCCAGTATCTTGAAGTGAAGGTGTTCCATCAGGTCTGTGGGCTCGTCGGGGAATGTGCTCAGGTGGAGGGTGGATTTGTGGACGATGGCGATTCCTCCTCCCGGGCGGGTGGGTCGGTGTCAGGTTAACGATACACTCTTACCTGTAAGATGTTGCACTCTTACCTGTAAGGTGCTTGGCAGGGTTTCGCAGAGACGCTATGAGCCAACCTTCCAGAACCCCTATATGAAAACCAGTGATTATGTGAGACGCAATGGCTACTTAATAGAAATCAGGGAGGAGGGCCGGATTCGGACGCTGCCAAATTCCTCTTGTCGACCTGTGAGGCAACAAGAAGAATGTTTAAGGGTGATGTCCTAAAAGTTGCACAGTTAACTCTACAATCCCTCCTTTAAGACTGGGGACAGGAGTGGTGTAAATGTCC
The DNA here is from genome assembly GCF_964204655.1 of Triturus cristatus. Taxonomy (NCBI): domain Eukaryota; kingdom Metazoa; phylum Chordata; class Amphibia; order Caudata; family Salamandridae; genus Triturus; species Triturus cristatus. The sequence goes on along the minus strand of NC_140584.1, from coordinate 1,208,132,659 downwards.
TACCTGCGATCCACAGGAATGAGCATAGCGTCGTGGACGTCGTTGTTCGATGGGTGGTGTCCTCTAAGGGCGTCGTCACGGTAGTGGTGTCTGTAGTGGCGGTGATGATGTTGATGTTGCCGTGTTTCTTCTCTGTTACTGAGAAAATAAAAATATGAGCTACTTCTGTTCTTTTACCCAAAGGTGTACATCACATTACTGTCTTTACATTACATTGATTTGATTTTTTTAACAATGTTCACTTACTTATTCTTCATCCTTTGTATATGTCCCATCACGCAATAATTCTGTGCTTAAAAATAAGAAATGGTACAACAAACATAATAGGCATACTACTGCAACATTATAATTGTTCAGATTGTCCTGCTTAAAGTCCTTTATATACACTGTTTGTTTTTATAATATCTTTTCTTAAAGCAGAAAAAAGGTTCCAAAAATTGTCTTTTATCTCTTTAAAAGATGTGCGCTGTTTTTGCTGCTTTCTTGCGATGGGCGCCTTTTGAATATAAAAATAAAATGATTAACTTAGCTTTCTTCTTCTTCTTTCAGGAATCGTTGAAGCTGCCGCTGTTCCTGGTGGTGCTGAAGGTGTGCTGGTAGAGGTGACAGCTGAAAGGTCCGTGGGTATCGGCTGGTAATGCTAGTTTGACTTATTTTAGTTTAAATTTATTTTACTGACTGGTCCCTTTTAACCATGGCTGTTTTACATACTCAGATTTGCCCCCACCTCGATCAACGATACATTACAAGTGGTTATGTTTTGCCCAGAATATAGCTGCCTGCAACACAATTTTATACGCCCAATTTTATCTCCGCTCAGTTTTAACCAAGTCAGGCCAGCCTTACTCTTTTTGCAGTTGTTGAATCGACCTTTTACCTGCTTTTCCCTTGTACGTTGTTTGGTGGGAGTTTTAAAATATGGATGATTATGACATTGATATTCTGTGTGTTGTTTTTAAATGACTTGTCTTTTGTGATTTTATCCATAAAATCGAATAAAGATTATGATGCGGTGGATATGTTAGTCAGTTATTTGGATTGAGAAGGGTAGCGGAGGGATAGAAGAGGGAAAAATGTTTGCTCTTATTTAGCGCTTGTTACCGCTGATGAGGGGCTGAAGCGCTTTTTTGGAGAGTAGCACGCTACTCTGGGAACCATAAAGGATTAGTGGTGAATTAGTATAGTGGAATATGAAATTTGAGAAGTGGACATGTTAGTCTGTTATTTTTATTGAAAACGATAGTGGAGGGATAGAAGAGTGAAGCATTCAGATTTGGGTTTTTTGGAGGTCATCGCAGTAGGAGGAGACTTGGGATGAGTTAAAAGGGGTTGCGGGGGGGAAGTGTCAAAGGGAAGAGTTTAGAAAGGCTTGTTTTGAGAGATCGGTATAGTAAAAGAGGTGTCAGATGGGGCAAGGAGGGGTAGAGTAGGGGAGAGTCAAGAAAGGGCTATTTGGTGGATCATAGTAGTGGTATAGGGTTTGGGATGAATGAGAGAGTGGATGTAGAGGATATATTAATAGAGATATAGGGTGAAAAATAGCGCAGTGCATTGGAAAGAGTGGTAGAAAGAGGTGTAAAATTAATCAGAGAGTTGAGGTAGAATATATATTGATAGAGGTATAGGTTGAGAAATAGGGTAGTGCATTGGATATGATGAATTAGAAGAAAGTAATAAATATATAGATCCATAAGTACATGGAAAGCATATAGATGCATAAAGGAAGTAAGTACATGTAGATTGAAGATGTTAACAGAGGTATAGGGTGAGAAATAGGGTAGTGCATTGAATATGCTTTATTTAGAAAAGTAATAAATATGTAGATCCAAGTTCATGGAAGGTTTATAGATGCATAAAGGGAGTACGTATATGTAGATTAAAGATGTATTAGACAAACTCTGATTTTCAAGTGTTGTGCTTAATTTTTTTTTAACATAATGATTCTATATGTTTATACTAAGAAATACACATATATAGGTACATATCTATAGTACAAATAAATGCTTATATACAGAGGGATATGCTGTTTATTTCTGATCATGACGGCCGAACTCTTCCCGTGAGGGTCAGGGTTAAGACTGATTTGCATATGGGTGCATCTAAACTGGGGTGGCATGGGGGCAAAACACCAATAGCTTTAACCCAGATCTCTTGACTGGGGGTGAATGTTTGATTGGTTCCGCATTTCATCCATCAGCTGTGTCTCTTTTGCTTTCTCGGCCTAAGTGTGCCGTGTATGCCCAGATGTGGGTCCCGGGCTCAATGTGCCACTGGAGTCAAGCTATCCTGGCTGAAGAGGGGGTGAAACCCTGAAACCGGTCCCAGGATGCTTGTTTCCGGTCCAGGGAAGTCCTGGCTTGGCAGTTCGGGCTGGACTGTTCCCATGAGGCACAGGGTCAGACTGATTTGCATATGGCTGGGTCTAAACTGGAGTGGCGAAGTGAGCTAAAGAATGATGGATTTAAGCCAGATCTCTTGACTGGGGTTGAATGTTTGATTTGTTCAGCATTCCGTCCATCATTTGTGTGTCTTTTGCATAATATACCCGCAGCACTGCTGCATCGACCACTCTGTCATGTCGGATTTTTTCATCACAGCTCTCAATAGTTCTGAGGCCTTCAGAACAAACCTTTGTCCTCCTGAATTCACCCTCCACAGAAGAAGCAATTATGGGAGCCTCCCAAGACATCCTCTGACCTTCTTTTTTGAAAACTTTGGAAATTGTTGAATTCTAGATTTTAAAAAAAATCGCTAAAATGGTTGCCTCAAATTACTGTGGTGGGTTTGGAAATATCTGCACAGAGTGAGACCAGCATTCCATAAACAGACAACGTAATCTGGTGTGAAATGGGGACTACAGGAGAGAAGAAACAGTAAGGTAGCACCTCGCATGTCTATACGCGGCAGAAAAAATCATTTTCACAATAAGTGCAGCTAGCACTCTGTATCACACCAGCACGAGTCAATAGCAGAAGGATTCGGTACTAAAAAACCTAAAACAATGCCAAATAAACCCGGTGATTTATCCTTGTAAATGCACTTTTAATCGGAGGGTTAATCTGTAATGTATTAGGGGAACCACCAACTCTCTGACAGCCCCAAGTGAAGGGGTGTCCCAGCCCAGGAGCACTCACGCTGCGCGCAGAAGGAGCCTTTACCGGGATGCGAATACAAATGGACCCTACAGTGGCCTGTGGGATTAGACCACGTTTCTCGACTCAAGGGATCGACACTAGTGCTATAATACCTTCTGAGCTAGCCACAGAAATACATAACACAGAAGTGTGCAATGAAACGCAGTTCCGATGAAAGCACACATTCATAGCTGCGTTCCAATAATGCGCACACACAAAAGACACGTGTAGATACTGCAGTTACACGCACCACTCACCAAAAGTGGCAATGGGGCTAAGGCCACTAGACGAGCCAGGCCAGTGCTTGCCTTTAATGTTAACTAGACACACAAAACGCGGGCCTGGGTCTTTTGAAAGGGGAGAGGATGTGGTATAACGGCCAGAGCTGCGGACTTTGGCGCTGGAGAACCAGGTTCGAGTCTCGGCGTCTGCTCAACATTCTGTGATTCTGGGCAAATCCCCTAATCTCCCCGTGCCTTCCAAAAATGAAAGTGTCCTTGTGTAACGGAACTGGTGCTCGTGTAAAGCGCTCGATACCTTTGGGTCGAGTTTGCGCTACATGAAAATCAGAGGCGCAACTAGAGACAAATTTCGGGGGGGGGCTGAACTTTAAGCAATAGGCAGAGTGGAGCTGCAGGGGCTCTTAGAAGGGGTGAAACAACAGCGAGGCCTCATTAACATGCAAATGGTCTTTTAAAGACCTGTGAAGTGCTCGGGTGCGGCTGCTTTTTTGCCCGGGAAGGTGTCTCATCCCGGGCGCCACACAGGACGGGGGGGGGGGAGGGGGGGGGCTGAAGCCCTGTGAGTCCAATGGGTGTTGCGCGCCTGATGAAAATGCAACAACAATACCCAAGAAGCGCCTCCGGTCCCATCGGAGGGCATTGCTTCCAGGGCTGGTCTCCAGCCGACACTCTCCTCGCATGTTATATTTGCATCAGGCAGACTTGGGCATTCATCTGCTCATGCCCACACACTTATATCCTAATTACATTTTAAGGGCTGGTCACAGTGGGCATTGAAACGCCGAAAAATAAATAATGCCATCTTTGTCGGATTTAATTGCCAGAACCAGCAGACCTCATGATTCACTTTGGGAAATAATGCCCTCATTTACAACCTTTTGACACAGGGCAGGGGCGCAAGGCTTCTGGCATGGCTGCCCTGCGCGTAAAGAAACGGGCAGGACTGCGCCGTATCTACGAGATACGGCGCTGTCTTGTCCACTTTCAGTGCGCTGGTGCACAATTAGCCGCTTGGCGCCAACGCAGGCACCCTTACACCATGGTGCAAGTGAGTCCATGCTGTAGAAATGATTGTTTTTGCACGGGAACGGACACCTTCCTGCACAGAAACAATCAATGGAGGCAGTTTCTCTCTCTTTTTATGTGTGCTGCATGCAGCGCACATAGAGAGACGAAACACATTAGGAGAAATAAAGTTTTTTCTCCTTGTGACGCCACCCCGGGAGACACAATCCCAGATTTACGCTATGTTGTAACGCTGGGAATGTGTCATAATCCTTGCGCGTTGAGTGGGAACATCCACTGCAACGCTGATGTCATGCCTCCGCAACACAGTGTGAGGCAACGCAGCGACATCTCATCTACGAGCCCGTGAACAGCCACACAAAGTGGCTTTACGTTGCCTCGTAGATATGGCTCGTCACTCTGCGCCGCCGGAACATTAAAAAAAATGACTCTCCAGCGGTGCCCGGGGCTTAATTGAGTGTGCGTGTTAAAAGATGAATATCCAAGCCTGCTTGATGCAAATATATAATAAATAACAGAGAAAGTGGAAGCTAGAACCAGCACTGTAAGCCACGGAGGAGGTGTCCCCACTTCAATCCTACCGAGAGCAACGGCGAAGAAAGATGTTAAATCCTACCATTTACACAATTCTTTTTTTGGATTTCAAAGCATTTTATTCGTTTTTTATAAACAGATACATTAGCATTTCTGTCATGGGGTTAGGCAAACGTAGTATGTATGCAATGATTACAGGTACTTAATATATTTGTTTAGCTAATCCCCTCTACATTGACTTGCTAGGAAATTAGGCAAAGGATGATAGTGGTGGAGCAGGTAAAGCAAACATTTGTATACCTTCTCTATTTTCCATGAAAATTACTAATTACGTAACCATTCTAAATCTTAACCTGTATTAATTGTTTGGAGTGTTATTATAAACCAATATATGCACATTAATAAACACAAATTACACGTGGGACTAAAATGCTAATTGCATGACTAATAATCCTAATGATTAACTGTAGTACGCATATTAACCGTAGGATATGTTGTAATAGAAAATTGCAATAGTTTGTGCGCCTGGTATTGCGGACTGGTGAGTATTAGTGCTTTAAATATTGCTATAAGCTAGGAAAGTACTAATATATATTGGGATTAGTGTGGGTTTAAACATTAGAATCTTCATTTCCGTATATTAATTAATTTTATGTTTGTTTTTGCTTAAATTGGGATTCGGGCCTACTAGGCCGCGATATTCAAAATGGAGTTCGGAAGTGACCACCGTCATTTGAGCGTGATGCCTACTGCGCAGACTCGGATGGCTCTGAAGATCTCCAGACGACCTCTAACCACAAGACTACGTGTTCCTTGTCAAGGATAGGAACGTTGAGGATTGCCAGGACTCAGCTACTGTGAATAACAGAAAATACAATGGTGAACTGTATCAATAGGTCTACATGTTGTTACTTCGGAACTTTTCGCATGAGAACTGTACAGCCTAAAAGATAAAATTTTCAACTCTCTGAGAACCAAGAAAACATGGGAGCAGAGTTCAGTATTTAAAATTTTAGGAGTTTAGCCAATCAGGACTCTTCTACTCCTAGAAAATGTTGCATATTATCTTAGAATTTACTATATAAGGGGAACTTTAGAAGAGGGAGTGCAAGTGCGTTCCAAATTACCGTCGGTGACTGATGGTGAGGAGGGTCGATTTGCTGGCACGATTGCCTGGTCCTTTGGATACCTTTGGGACTGTATCGTGCCGAGCGAAGGAACTTTTCTCTGACTTATTTGGGTCTTAGCCTGAGGTTGATTGAACGATTTCAATAGAAGGGATTTGATATACGCAGGGCTGATGGGTTTATGGAAATGGTCACCGGTATCAAAATTTTAGGGAAATATAACTATTTGTAAATTGGTGCCAAAGATATTCATTGAAATGCTGAGTTGATTAAAATTCTGACTATGCCAATGAAAGTGAATTAATTAGATAAACTAAACATTGATTAATAAAATGAGTTTGTGATTCTTTAATAAGGTCTTGATTAATCAAAGGTTCCGAAGTATTAATGTGTTTTAGCTGGTTCTAAATCACCATCAACCAGTCCAACTAATTGGTCTATCGACCAAGTGGTGGAGTGCCTTGATGTTAAAGTTAGGATACTAATGTATATAATGTATATAATGTAAAGAATTTTCCTCCTATAGGTAACAAGGTACACCACATGTCCAGCGCTTCATTCCTCCTGTGTGCAGATTCGAGTGAGACGAATGAGTGTTGGTGTTATGGGCCCCACCAATGAATGCGTGTATAAATGAGTAAAGTGTGATGATAGGTCTGTGACGCAGGGAGGATATGTAAATTTGCCCTTTCCGCTGGAGCAATAGAAAGAAAGAAACAGGAAAGCAAGGGGTGAAAGGAGGATACAAGATAGGTTCTTTAGCACAGTCTACTTGGGGTTATAGTCATGTGACAAATCTGACACCCCACTAGTTAACCTGTGGCGGGAATGGCAGTCCTACAAGGCCCCTCGATGTCTCTTCGGCCCGTGGTGGTAACGCTCGGTCCCTGGGGAGAGGAGGAGGGAGCCGGAATGGGTTCAAGGGGGTTCGTAAGAGTCAAGGTACGTGTCGAGTGATTTCCACATCCCCCTTGTTGCTGGCCTCCAGGGTGAGTTCTGCAGAGCAATGCGATCCGCGCCTCTGAGGTGCGTCACCCAGTTGAACCAGCCTTTGTATGAGGTGGAGAGGTGTGGCTCACTGGTTAGAGGCGGCAGATCCGCAAGCAGAGAATCGGCCAGGGACCAGGGTTCAATTCCCGACGCGGCAGGGTCGTGGACCAGGGTCAAAACGGACTCGATAATTCTCGCCTCGGTACCTACTCTAACCAGGAACACACTCGGCAACTCTGGGCATTAGCTTGCCTCATCTCCACAACGGCCCCCCACATTCGCCAGGGATGCCTGGTTTCACCTTGGAGATACCCAGGAGGGACCATCTCACAGGGATAGCCAGGACGGGTTCCCCAGCGGTCTACAGCGCCACGACGCCTCAGGGCAGCAGTGCGCTTTACAAGACACATACATTTATGAGGTTGTAGTCGTGTCCTTCCAGTTGGTCAGGACCATTTTCCCTGCCACGGTGAGAAGCAGGTCAAGTAGGTCTTTGTCATGCTCTGATCTGAGTCCTGTGGTCCTGAATGCGGTGGCGAGGGAGGACAATTCAGCTGTTAGTGTGCAGCCCAGTTCATTATTTATGAACCCAAAGATTTTCTCCCAGAAGTTTTTGAGTGATGGGGCATGGGCAATAGTAAATAAGATGCGCTAGGTCCCCCTTTTCCTTGCCACAGTTCCAGCATAACTCATCTTCTAAGACTAGACAAGAAAATTGAGCAATTCTAAACTCAGAGTCTGAGCACTAAAAACAAAGAACTGGCGTGCTCAGAGTCTGAGCAGTGAGCAGACTGGCTTCATTTAAAAAAAAAATATATATATATATTCTTTGCTTTCTTTCGTGAGTGACGCCCACAGCTCTGATACCTTGATGGTGGCTCCTGACAGCCGGGGCCGGATTAAAGCAGAGCTCCTGAAATGGAAGGCCTCCGCTCCCAGCCCACATGCACGTGCTCCTCTCGATGTGGTAGGTTACTTGTCTCTCCCACTCCCTTGTGTGCAATGCCCCTACTACCACTGGGCACGAAGTGAAGAGAGCAAGGGACAGATGGAAATGACCAATCACTGCAAAGCTTCAAAATAAAGTCAGGTCAGTGATTGGCCTTTGCCTGTCGACCTTCCACCTGCACTGCTTCATGAAGGCCGAGATTAGAGACACCTACTCACATCTCCTCCTTCTGCTTGAGCCAATCCGAACGCTGCTCCCTTGATGTTTATGTTCCTCAGAAGCATGAGAGCAGCTCCAGGATTGGCTGGAGTTTAATGAAGTATGTACACCGCTAAAAGGTTGACGTAGGTTGATTTATTCAGCATGTAGAATTAATCAGGTAAGATAACACGTCCTATCCACACAGAGCTGAAAGCAACTGCCCTCCAGGAACCAAGTGTAACTAACCTTCTAGAACAAAGAACATAATGACACGCAGGTCATTCTTGATGTGGGGAAGAGAAAGCGATGATGCATAAACCATTCTGAATTAAGAGACAAGATCATTACACATCTTTCCCCTTTCGGAAGAAAAAGGAAGAAAAGAGTTGAGAGCGCAGAGGAAGCGTAGGTGGAGAAGAAAGAGAAAAGAAAAGAAATAAAACCCGAACCACCAAAAGGCAGAAAGTTAATGTAAAACAAAGTCATTGAGTTTCGTTGGGAGCTTTCCAACACGCACACTCTTTCTTAATTTAGGCAAAACATTAGGAGAACCATTACTAGTGACAAGCACATTAAGTGCAGGAGCAATTCTGTTAAGATTCCAGATGCGACCATCACTTAATTTGACAGCATTTAGGAACATTTTTTTAACTACACAAGGAGTGGAAAACTTTGAAGTTCCAGAGGTCCTTTGGGGAAGGCAAACTCGCACTCTGTCACCCACGCGCATGTGAGTGTGTGTGACTGCGTGGCTAGAGTCAAAGTATGCCTTCCTCTTAGCAACTTTCAAGTCCTGGTTGGCTTGCCAAGAAGCTGAATCAGGAGCTGTACTGCCCTCTCGAGACTCCTTTCTAGCATTAGGAGACAAATCCATTCCATCATTCAAACAAGGACTTATACTCTCACCTCTCATCCATGATTGAAACAAACGGGTATTAGGTTTTCTACCACGACAGAGTTCAAAGGGAACCAAGGATGTTGTCGAATGGGGAGTAAGGCGGTAAAACATTACTCTTTCTTGGATCTCTGCTTTCCAATCCTTGTTTTGAGATCTAGCCAGCTGAATGGAATCTTTAAGCACACGATTGAACCTCTCTACCATCCCGTTAGTTTCTGGATGATAGAGGGCACAGCGTTTGTGTCTGATCCCTTTCTTTGTAAGGTAGATTTCCATCTCTTTTGAAACCAGCTGGACCCCATTGTCAGTAAGGAGGCAATCAGGAAAACCCTCACGAGAAAAGATCTCATCTAGAAATTTGACGACATCTTTAGTCTCAATACTGTGGCAAACTTTAATCTCTGGCCATCTAGAGAATGGGGTCAATTAAGTCTAAGACAAATGACTGACCAGAGTTACTAGAAATGGGCCCTAGAATATCCAGTGCTACTTCTTGCCAGCAACGAGTGGGAGCCTCACGTACAGCCATAGCTTGTACTCTAGTTTTAGATATATTTTATCAGAAGAGTTGCACTCCTGACAGTCTCTTACCATACGTTCAACTAACAGATCACCAGAAAGGTTGTAAAATTCTCTCTTTCGTTTTAGAAATCCACTAGTGTCCCTGATGAGCTTGTTGAGCGATTTTCTCCCTGAGGGAAATGGATGGAACTAGTCTAGTGCCTCTCCGAAGTAATCCTGAGGAGACGGACAACGCATGTCCTCGTCTCCTCATCCAGACTTTTTATACCCTCCCAACCTACAGTTACCAACTCACAAACTTTAAGAATGTCTGGATCATTTGTCATGCTAGATTTCCACTCATCCTTGCTCAAGAAACCATCCGTCACTTCACAGACTTTATAATCATCGAACTCACATGCCTCACCTAACCTGTCACACGTGTCACCTGAGTCATTCCTTACAAGGTGGGACAAACAATCAGAAACTTTGTTTTGTGTACCAGGTGAGTGATGGACAACAAAATCATAGTCCTGTAAAGCCTCAATCCATTTGGTGATTCTCGAGGAGACAGCATCAAGAATCTTTTTTGTAAATAAGTCTTTCAATGGTTTGTGGTCAAACTGTGCCGTAAAGGAGCTTCCCCATAGGAACTTTTTAAGTTTCTTAATAGCCCAGAATATGCAGAGGATTTCCTTCTCTATTACAGAAAATTGTAACTCAAGCCCTATGAGAGCTCTTTATAGGAACATTATTTTTGTTTCATGACCACCTTTAACTTGCTTCAGAACAGCCCCAAGTCCTTTAGAACTAGCGTCAGTAACGAGTATGGAAGATGCAGAGGTATCAAAGCTGTGGAGTGAAGGAGCTTCGCCCAAGGCTCTCTTCATATCATCAAATTCTTCTTGACATTTCTCTGACCAACTGAATCTTGCTCCTTCCTTTAGAAGTGTTCTGAGGGTGTAAGTACGAGAGGCAAATTGAGGAACGAATTTATTATAATAATCTGCCATCCCTAAGAAGGTGACAAGCTCATCTCTGGTTTGAGCTACAGGGAGATCAGCAATAGTTTTCACTAACTTGTCCTTAGGTTTGACCCCTTTCTTAGATAAATGCAAAAATAACTATTGATGGACAGAATGCAGAACAATGTCATACATTCACCCCAGTACAGAGATATGGGTCTAAATCCATCGTTTTTATGCTCACCATGCCATTCCAGTTGCGACCCAGCCATATGCAAATCAGTCTTGACCCTGTGCCCCATTGGAACAGTCCAGCCCAAACTGCCAGGCCAGGTCCTCCCTGGACTGGAAACAAGCATCCTAGGACCGGTTTCGGGGTTTCACCCCTCTTCAGACAGGATAGCTTGATTCCAGTGGCATGGAGAGCACGGGACTCACGTCTGAGCATACCTGTTCCACTCGGGGTGACAAATGCAAAAAGAACTATTGATGGACAGAATGCAGAACAATGTCATACATTCACCCCAGTACAGAGATCTGGGCCTAAATCCATGTTTTTTTTGCTCACCATGCCATTCCAGGTTCGACCCAGCCATATGCAAATCAGTCTTGACCCTGTACCCCATGGGCTGGACTGTTCCCATGAGGCACAGGGTCAGACTGATTTGCATATGGCCATGTCTGAACTGGGGTAGTGGAGTGAGCTAAAGAAAGATGATGGATTAAGCCCAGATCAGTTGACTGAGGGTGAGTGTTTGATTTGCTCAAACGCTCAGTCCATCATCCCCTTTGGTATCGCTTTGTTCGACCTAAGTTGGCAGGGTATGCCCAGACGTGGGTTCCTTCTCACTTTGCCACTGGATTCAAGATAGCCTGGTTGATGAGGGTTATGAACCCAAAACCTGTCCCAGGATGCTTGTTTCTGGTCCAGGGAGGACATGGCTTGGCAGTTCGGGCTGGACTGTTCAGATTAAGGCACAGAGTCAGACTGATTTGCATATGGCCATGTCTGAACTGGGGTGGTGGAGTGAGCTAAAGAAGGATGATGGATTAAGCCCAGATCAGTTGACTGGGGGTGAGTGTTTGATTTGCTCAAACGCTCAGTCCATCATCCCCTTTGGTATCGCCCTTTCTTAGATAGCTTGTGACCTAAGTAGTCAATCTTATCAAGATTGAATTTACACTTACTTTCACGTAGTGTCAAACCACGTGATTTGAAACGATCCAGTACTGCTTTGAGCCTTAAATCATGGGTATTTTGTGACGGGCCATGGACTAACACATCGTCTTGATATATTTTAACGCCGGGCAGCCCCTGCAAGACATCTTCCATGGCTCTCTGGAATTCAGATGCTGCTGAATTAAGTCCAAATGGAAGCCTAGTAAATTTGTACGTGCCAAACGGCGTTATGAAATCTGTGAGATTTTGTGACTCAGGGTCGATCTTAATTTGGTGATACGCGGCCTGAGGTCAAGTGTAGAAAATACTTCAGCTCCGGCCAGTCAAGTCAGCATCTCTGCAATGTTGGCGAGAGGATACCAATCAGGTACGACTGCTCGATTGAGAGAGCGCAGGTCTACAGAAAGTCTAACCTCACCTGAGGCCTTTCGAGCAAGAACCACTGGGGCTAACCAATCACTTCCCTCTGTCTTAACGATGATGCCTTCCTTGAGTAATTTTTTTAACTCATTCTCCATGGAATCTCTCAGAGCTAAAGGTACATTTCGCACCTCTCAAGTTACTGGGATGGCGTCAGGTTTCAAGATGCCAGACGACAGATTATCCCTGTAGACGTCAAAGATAACGTGCTAGGCAATGAGACGTTGCCAGGCAACGACGCGTAAACAGGGAGGAAGCGTCAGGCAGCTTTGTTAGTTATGCGCGAGGCAGAGAAGGCACGAGCGTGTGCTTCAATTTGAAAAAAAATGTCGGAAAGTCAATTTCATGAAAATTGATCACTGGGCAGAGGAGGCATGAGCTTGTACCTCAAATGGAAACAGGAAACACAGCAAAGCGCCGCACAGTACCTGGGAGTAGATCCGAAGATTTAAAACTCGCTCGGAGTAGAAGATCCACCTGAGGCTGCTCGATGTGTTAGGACATCAGCTGGGTTTGTTTCAAGATCATCGCCAGTGTAAGAAGTATTTACACCGGTAAAAGGTTGAAGTAGGTTGATTTATTCAGCATGTAGAATTAAGCAGGTAAGATAACACGTCCTATCCACACAGAGCTGAAAGCAACTGCCCTCCAGGAACCAAGTGTAACTAACCTTCTAGAACAAAGAACATAATGACACGCAGGTCATTCTTTATGTGGGAAAGAGAAAGCGATGATGCATAAAACATTCTGAATTAAGAGACAAGATCATTACATGGAGCAAGTGAACCCTTAGGAGACCAGGGGCCTGTGGCCCCCAGGCTCATTAAAGCTGTGCAGGTAGGGGGAGGCCTCAAGTGCACATGTCGGGCTGGACACAGAAAGGCACCCGTCCAACACAACATGTGAACTTCAAGTCATGACTTAGTGGAATCCCAGCTCAGCCTGCAGTCATTAAGCTCCCCTCTCCCCACCACACTCACAGAAAGGCACCCATGCATGGAAAAAGAGCAAAGCTGTGTCACAGGCAGAAAATAAATAAATACTTTAAAAAATATATATTTTACAATTCATATCTTAATACTGGGGGCAACAGATCCAGGGGCATTGTCCTAACGCCCCTATAGAGGCACCGCCCCTGGGGAGAACCCTTGGGTCTGTCGTAACTCCTATCTGCTGCCACGATACGGTTATGGGGCAGTTTGACGATGCATCATGGATGGTGTAATTAGTATCCTCGTAAGTGATAAGAGGATCCCCGCTCAAGCCGTTATACCCTTTGTGGTTACAAGTGCACAGACAGTCCTTCGCGCCGCCTTCCTCCTCAGGTCGCTTCAGCCATATGTGATGTACATAGGGAGTACGCTAGACAGAAGGGAATGTCTGAGTCAAACTCAGTCCTTTAGAACAGGAAAGTGTGAGATTTAGAAAAAAATATCCGGGATATGTATTTTTCCCATTGACTTTTATAGAAGCAGAGGCAATTGTAGGCAGGAGGCAGCTTAAATAAAGCCATTTTTGGCTTAAAAAATCCAGTCTCCTGCCTGAATCGGGTCTGTTGGGATGTTCACTCAATTGACAACAGAAGAATTTCCACGTGATGTCACACCGGTGTGACCAAAATAGCAGCCATCTTTGACTTCTGTGTGCTGATAAGACAAGAGGCACACGTAAGTGAAAGAGGGCGCTGCAGCGAATAACCCCACATGTGACGGGTAGAACTGAGCAGCGGGCATCTGGGCGCTCCTTCTGCCGGTGTTACGGGGTATCTTCTACAACCTCTTATCATGATGCGTAACTTGTAACTTTATATCTGCTTATCCTTCTCACAACCATTTCATTTTCACTGGAACCTATTGAGGTGGTGAAGATGGTGAAAAGAAGTTTCTATTTCCTATTACTGTACAAACCCTAGAACAAGTTCACTTCCTTATGGTGGCTAATGATGCTATTATAGTTAAGCCACCCAAGGAGTTCATGTGTGATCCTGGGCATCCTTCCTGCAATGCTTTGAGTGGAAGGAGTAGTCTTTAAATTACTTTGAGACCATTGACCCCTCTGTGAGTCTTACGCCAGGAAGAAAGAAAGTTTTACTACTCCGTCACTTAGGTTCTGAAGCCCTAAGGTTTACAAACAAATACCCGAGGAGGGGGCGGGTGATCCCACTGTATTTAATGATGCTTCATCAGATGTAAATGTACATTTCTCTGCTAAGGTGTGTGTAGGTATCATAAGGTATACATTTCTTCACAGGAAGCAATTAAAAGATGAACTGTGGCTGATTACATCAATACACTAAAGAAATTGCCGATGGATTGCAGGTTTAGCGCATTACATACTGAATTGAGCCACGATCACGTCATCGTCATGCTTATAATTCTGCAGAATGGGAATTTATGGATTAAAAGTGACTGCGATTTAAAGGGTGTAATTGCCATTTTTAGGTAGGCAGAGCCTTTGGGCTGTTGTGCTCTAAAGAAAGATAACCGAGACTTGGGGCCTGATGCAATTGCTAAGTGTGTTCTGGCAAATCTTGTGTCCATAAACTGTCCATGGCATGGAAAAAGGGTACAGAACACAGGTAAACATGTAGGAGGAAGTATGCTGTTACATGTTCAGGGGCTTCCAATGTTTTGAATGTCAAAGAAAGGTTTGAGGGTCTTGATAGGAGCAAACTCAAGAACAAACCCACATGTTTGATCAGTATTGGACCTGTGGGTATCCTGGTAGTAGCAGAATTGGTTTGTCATATGCCATTGTAAAGAGAATGTGTGTAGGAGGTGCCTCGAGAAGAACTCTGGGGATCCGATATGTCTTCTGAGGGTACAGCGGAGAAGTAATTGAAATACTGGGCTATCGGAGATTAGTTTTAAGTTAAAAAACAGGGTAAATAATGGGAACTTGTGTGTAGCTAAGAAAAGCCCTTCCATATTGGGATCGATAGACCAAAGGAACCTCCAAATAGTCTTTAATCCCAATAGTATGGAGCTGGTTCTACTGATAGAAAAAAATCAAAATTACTGGAAAGATTGCATTACAGCCGTTTCCAGAGGTATTTAGTGACAGAATCAGGATGATGAAGGTGTTTGTTCATTAAATCATTCTCAAGAAGGATGCTATACCAGAAGTTCACAAAGTCAAGAATGTACTGATTTTGATTGGGGACGAAGTGTTTAGCAAATTACCATATTTGATGGAGGTTGTTGTGATTGAGCCCATTGTGTCGTCAGAATGGTTGGCCCCTTTAGTCATTGAAGGCAATGCCATTGTCAAAATCAGATTATGTATCAACATTACCAATTTGAAAGGCAGTACTTTAAATGACTGTCTTCCTCGCCCAAAAATCAACGAGATGTTAGCCCTAGTGAAAGGTATAGAGCTGTTTACAAGCATTCATCTTTCTGCAGCCTTACACCAGGGTCTGTTACATGAATTGCATTACCCAAGATGGTTCTTTCCAATTTAAGAGAATTTAGTTTGAATCAGCGTCCATGGTTGTAGTTTTCCAAAAGGGTTAATTCATGTTCAGTTTGTTTGGAAAAATGAAGAACACATTGTTCTTCCAAGACAGCATTTTGGTCATGGGGAGGTACAAAAGTGGTATAATCAGAGGAGAATGAATCAATTTTCCTGTGTGTTACCAGAGTCAGGGGTTCTGGTTGCCTTAAAAAACCTTCATTCATGAAATAACTCTGGGTGCGGTATATCTTGGTTCTTCGAAAAGCATCATCATAGAGTCTTGGTTATGCTTTCCTCCACTTGGAGGAAGACTAACTGGTATTTACAGTAGTGATTAGAGAACGTGAAGGTAAGGATGCGGTGTCAGTAAAATTACCTCCATCTGTCAATCTTGGTTTTATTATGTCGATGATGGGGTAAAGGTAAAAACAAGGTGATGGTGCGGTGATAGAAGGGCTACTATACTATTGCACTTGATTGCCCAGTAGGATCTGGGGGCTTTCTTTAGAACCAATAGAGCACTTTATCTTGTCGTAACGTGCAGAGGTAAGTAGAGCACTTACCTTACTTCTTGAGTGCGCCTGTTTGCACACTTGCGAGTTGTAAATGTGATTGTGTCTACAACTGTAATAGAAAAAGACCATCAAGACAAAAGATAGCCGAACATAACAGCATCATTAGGGCTATTGTGTTCGCAGTTTTTTGTCAAAAGTGATGCTAGAAGTTCAGGTTATTAACTTACTGAGTGTTACTGGGAAAGAAAATTGAAAGATGAACACATAACAATTATAGCACTGGTGGACAGATTCGTCCTTGAGCTGAGCTTGTAAGTGATGATAAAGCATGGTAGAGTGATTATACTTGGAAAGCAGAGCAAAAGGAGTAGCGCACAATGAGATAGCAATTGGACATGCTTTATCATGCAATGCGTGCGGCAGGAGTATTGGGCAATGTAGCGCCTGCCTTGGGTCAGAATATTCTTATCAAACTCATGGTACGTAATTCAGCGCGCTGGTGTGGAATTGTATGAGCGCTTTAGTAAGTGTTGTCAAAACAATGCAATTTCTGCACAGCAATATCACAATTGGTCATGTGCTTGTTTACACAAAGTATGTGTGCAGTGTGTCAAAGCCAGGCAGAGTGTACCCTGGGCCAGAGCTGCACTAAAAGCGTGCCGTTAATTAATTCTTAAGTGCGTGCGCTATAGCCTAAAATTACTGAGGTTACCAGAAAATGTATCGTACAGAGCGATATTGTCGTTGCTTTTCCGACAAAATCGGGACGGTATCTGCGTGCCGTTAAGAAATTCTTATGTGTGCGCGCTATAGCCCAAAATTACTGAGGTTTCCAGAAAATTTATTGTACAGAGCGATATGGTTGTTACTTTTCCGACAAAATCGGGATGGTAACTGTTATAGTGCCACATGTGTCAAGTTTAATTGCCTGTGTGCCAGGTCTGTGTGATAATATTGGGTGAGTAGACAAAATATCGGAAATGTAATATCGATATACAGAAATATCGAAGTCAAAATATCGATGGAACAATATATCTCTGTCAACAATATCGATGTAAAAAATGTCGAGATTGTGATGTGTAGTAAAATATCGAGGTATAGTATATCGAAAGACTTAGGTGCCTATCACGATCCGGCAAAAACCGGGTATGAACCGTCCGCCCGACGCGTACCCGGTCGTCAATTTTTACAAACAAGGAATTACGATTCGCACGGGTACACCATTACCGTACGATTCGTAAAAAAGCCCGACCGAACAAAAAACACCTACCAATGCGATCCGGGAAAGCGCCGACCTGACGTCGGGACGCTCGCAGCCAGCCATTCACGACCCAGCAATCACGATTCGCACCGACGTCACCCCGCACGGTGAATATTTTGCGGCAGCCAAAAACTGCCGGGAAATCAGGACGACGCGAACAAGGACCACCAGTACGCGACGGACAGACGACGACGCGAACAAGGAGGACCAGTACGCGACGGACAGACATGGACCCGAACCTACGAGTCATCCCTGCCCTCATAGCAGTACACCTCCTCTACAGGTTACGACGCAGACGCCGCAGAAGGTCAGAATAACTAAGGGAGGGGGGAAAGTGGGGTGGGGTGGGGGTGGCACGACCAGGGCAGGCCACAAAACAACCACATAAGTCACACACCACACATGGCCTGGACATACCTGACTCCCATGCCCTGGTCACCACGAGGGGGTGGGGGCGTGTCCTGATAAGCCAGCGACCGCCACAACGGAAGTCCGTCACCACGCGAACCGGCAACACAACCAGACAGGTACGTCCCGTACCCACGCCTGAAGAGCGTGGGTACGAGTCGGACCACGCCCACACACGTCACCCCAACAATGGCGGGACGGATCGCACCCACGTGGCAAAGGCCTGGGTACGGGCCGCACAAACATCACATAGCGTGGGGACGGATATGTACGGACCCTACCCCCACCCCGTATGCAAGGAGCGTACCCCCCAGCCCAACAGTGCAAGTACGACCCATACCCCCACCCGCGTATGCATGGAGCGTACCCCCACCCCAACAGTGTAAGCTCGACCCGTACCCTCACCCGCGTATGCATGCAGCGTACCCCCCATGCCAACAGTGTAAGTACGACTCGAACCCCCAACCGCGAATGCAAGGAGCGTACCCCCCAGCCCAACAGTGCAAGTACGACCCGTACCCCCACCCGCGTATGCAAGGAGCGTACCCCCCATGCCAACAGTGTAAGAACGACTCGAACCCCCACCCACGAATGCAAGGAGCGTACCCCCCAGCCCAACAGTGTAAGTACGACCCGTACCCCCACCCGCGTATGCAAGGAGCGTACCCCCCATGCCAACAGTGTCAGTACGACCCGTACCCCCACCCGCGGACGTACGGAGCGTACCCCCACCCCAACAGTGTAAGTTCGACCCGTACCCTCACCCGCGTATGCATGGAGCGTACCCCCCATGCCAACAGTGTAAGTACGACTCGAACCCCCACCCACGAATGCAAGGAGCGTACCCCCCAGCCCAACAGTGTCAGTACGACCCGTACCCCCACCCGCGGACGTACGGAGCGTACCCCCACCCCAACAGTGTAAGTTCGACCCGTACCCCCACCCGCAAATGCAAGGAGCGTACCCCCCAGCCCAACAGTGCAAGTACGACCCGTACCCCCACCCGCGTATGCAAGGAGCGTACCCCCCAGCCCAACAGTGCAAGTACGACCCGTACCCCCACCCGCGTATGCATGGAGCGTACCCCCACCCCAACAGTGTAAGTTCGACCCGTACCCTCACCCGCGTATGCAT
Organism: Triturus cristatus; assembly: GCF_964204655.1. Lineage (NCBI taxonomy): Eukaryota > Metazoa > Chordata > Amphibia > Caudata > Salamandridae > Triturus > Triturus cristatus. The sequence goes on along the minus strand of NC_140584.1, from coordinate 1,208,113,718 downwards.
GCAGCGTACCCCCCATGCCAACAGTGTAAGTACGACTCGAACCCCCAACCGCGAATGCAAGGAGCGTACCCCCCAGCCCAACAGTGCAAGTACGACCCGTACCCCCACCCGCGTATGCAAGGAGCGTACCCCCCATGCCAACAGTGCAAGTACGACCCGTACCCCCACCCGCGTATGCATGGAGCGTACCCCCACCCCAACAGTGTAAGTTCGACCCGTACCCTCACCCGCGTATGCATGCAGCGTACCCCCCATGCCAACAGTGTAAGTACGACTCGAACCCCCAACCGCGAATGCAAGGAGCGTACCCCCCAGCCCAACAGTGCAAGTACGACCCGTACCCCCACCCGCATATGCAAGGAGCATACCCCCCATTCCAACAGTGTAAGTACGACTCGAACCCCCACCCACGAATGCAAGGAGCGTACCCCCCAGCCCAACAGTGTCAGTACGACCCGTACCCCCACCCGCGGACGTACGGAGCGTACCCCCACCCCAACAGTGTAAGTTCGACCCGTACCCCCACCCGCAAATGCAAGGACCGTACCCCCCAGCCCAACAGTGTAAGTACGACCCGTACCCCCACCCGCAAATGCAAGGAGCGTACCCCCCAGCCCAACAGTGTAAGTACGACCCGTACCCCCACCCGCGAATGCAAGGAGCGTACCCCCCAGCCCAACAGTGCAAGTACGACCCGTACCCCCACCCGCAAATGCAAGGAGCGTACCCCCCAGCCCAACAGTGTAAGTATGACCCGTACCCCCACCCGCGAATGCAAGGAGCGTACCCCCCAGCCCAACAGTGCAAGTACGACCCGTACCCCCACCCGCAAATGCAAGGAGCGTACCCCCCAGCCCAACAGTGTAAGTACGACCCGTACCCCCACCCGCGAATGCAAGGAGCGTACCCCCCAGCCCAACAGTGTAAGTACGACCCGTACCCCCACCCGCGAATGCAAGGAGCGTACCCCCCATGCCAACAGTGTAAGTACGACCCGTACCCACACCCGCGGACGTACGGAGCGTACCCCCACCACACCAGTGTCAGTAGACTCGTACCCTCACCTCGAATGCATTGTGCGTACCCCCACCGTGTATGTGCCAAGCGCACATATCCTGAAATCGGAGGTGTGTGTGCAGAGTCCACCCAGCATTGCCCTGAGACAGGAGGGGTGGGTGTGGAGTCCTCCCAGCAGTGCCCTGAGACAGGAGGGGTGGGTGCCTATCACTCCCAGCAGTGCCCTGAGACAGGAGGGGTGGGTGTGGAGTCCTCCCAGCAGTGCCCTGAGACAGGAGGGGTGGGTGTGGAGTCCTCCCAGCAGTGCCCTGAGACAGGAGGGGTGGGTGTGGAGTCCTCCCAGCAGTGCCCTGAGACAGGAGGGGTGGGTGTGGAGTCCTCCCAGCAGTGCCCTGACACAGGAGGGGTGGGTGTGGAGTCCTCCCAGCAGTGCCCTGAGACAGGAGGGGTGGGTGCAGAGTCCTCCCAGCAGTGCCCTGAGACAGGAGGGGTGGGTGCCTATCACTCCCAGCAGTGCCCTGAGACAGGAGGGGTGGGTGTGGAGTCCTCCCAGCAGTGCCCTGACACAGGAGGGGTGGGTGCAGAGTCCTCCCAGCAGTGCCCTGAGACAGGAGGGGTGGGTGTGGAGTCCTCCCAGCAGTGCCCTGACACAGGAGGGGTGGGTGTGGAGTCCTCCCAGCAGTGCCCTGACACAGGAGGGGTGGGTGCCTATCACTCCCAGCAGTGCCCTGAGACAGGAGGGGTGGGTGTGGAGTCCTCCCAGCAGTGCCCTGAGACAGGAGGGGTGGGTGTGGAGTCCTCCCAGCAGTGCCCTGACACAGGAGGGGTGGGTGTGGAGTCCTCCCAGCAGTGCCCTGACACAGGAGGGGTGGGTGCAGAGTCCTCCCAGCAGTGCCCTGAGACAGGAGGGGTGGGTGCCTATCACTCCCAGCAGTGCCCTGAGACAGGAGGGGTGGGTGTGGAGTCCTCCCAGCAGTGCCCTGACACAGGAGGGGTGGGTGCAGAGTCCTCCCAGCAGTGCCCTGAGACAGGAGGGGTGGGTGTGGAGTCCTCCCAGCAGTGCCCTGACACAGGAGGGGTGGGTGTGGAGTCCTCCCAGCAGTGCCCTGACACAGGAGGGGTGGGTGCCTATCACTCCCAGCAGTGCCCTGAGACAGGAGGGGTGGGTGTGGAGTCCTCCCAGCAGTGCCCTGAGACAGGAGGGGTGGGTGTGGAGTCCTCCCAGCAGTGCCCTGACACAGGAGGGGTGGGTGTGGAGTCCTCCCAGCAGTGCCCTGAGACAGGAGGGGTGGGTGCAGAGTCCTCCCAGCAGTGCCCTGAGACAGGAGGGGTGGGTGCCTATCACTCCCAGCAGTGCCCTGAGACAGGAGGGGTGGGTGTGGAGTCCTCCCAGCAGTGCCCTGACACAGGAGGGGTGGGTGCAGAGTCCTCCCAGCAGTGCCCTGAGACAGGAGGGGTGGGTGTGGAGTCTTCCCAGCAGTGCCCTGACACAGGAGGGGTGGGTGTGGAGTCCTCCCAGCAGTGCCCTGACACAGGAGGGGTGGGTGCCTATCACTCCCAGCAGTGCCCTGAGACAGGAGGGGTGGGTGTGGAGTCCTCCCAGCAGTGCCCTGAGACAGGAGGGGTGGGTGTGGAGTCCTCCCAGCAGTGCCCTGACACAGGAGGGGTGGGTGTGGAGTCCTCCCAGCAGTGCCCTGAGACAGGAGGGGTGGGTGCCTATCACTCCCAGCAGTGCCCTGAGACAGGAGGGGTGGGTGTGGAGTCCTCCCAGCAGTGCCCTGAGACAGGAGGGGTGGGTGCAGAGTCCTCCCAGCAGTGCCCTGAGACAGGAGGGGTGTAACACATGTGTGTGAGGCCAGAATTATCCACATGCATACTGGCTACAAGGGAACATGTCCCCATGAACTCATGTCAACAGACTCCACACACAAGTACAGTGATCACCAAGGATGCCACGATTGTCGCAGGTGGAGACATGGCCCTGCATGCATGGCCAAAGTAGAAGGGCTCCGTCACACACACAGCTCATGTAGACACAGCTCTGCGCTAAACATTGGGAACACCCTGCAGGGAAGAAAGCTGGGTACACAGAGGAAGGAATACACCCTGGGACAAGTGCACCATGCAGTAACTGCTTACATGAATAAAGAAAGTTAGCCAACACCTTGTGATGGCACACAGATCACAGGGTCCCACCAATGAGCAGTACACTACTACATATCCCACACACCAAAACCCTTACACACCACCCAAAACCATGTAGCAGCCCCACCAACACCAATACCAGCATAGCAGTAGTGTGATAATGAAAACAAAATTAAGCTTTATTCAGCATGAGCACAATGTCCGTGGATCGCAGGCAGTTCAATCTTCACAAAGCCCATAGGGCAGTCAATGATTCTCAGCTGGATGGGGGACACAGTGGGATGCGTGTCCCCTACATTGCCTGCACAGTCAAATGGCATCGTCTTCCACACTGGTGAGGGCATCAGGGGGGGGGGAAGCAACAGGCACCGCAGGGACATCAGGGCAAAGGGGCGGCGTTGTGGGTGCAGGGATGGAGGACTCCACCACAGGGAGTGGGTCAGTGCCAAAGGCGGAGGCCAGGATGGCACTACACACCTTTGCAAGGTCCTCCAGGGAGTCCCCTGCACCCGAAGGGACCTCAGGCCCCAAGGAGGGGGGGGGGTCAGAGGGATGGGTCGCAGCGCCACCGGGGGAGGGTGGAGACAGGGGGGGAGACGCAACCACCCTGACCGGGGACCTCCTTGACCGCTTGCGTGGTGGTGTAACTGTGGGGCTCAGGGACAGAGCGGCCATGAAGGAGTCCTTGGGGGAGATGTGGCCAGGAGAGCTGAGGGGAGGGGATTTGGAGGGAGTGGACTGGGTGGAATGCGGACTCCCACTATGGCTGCATGTCACACGTTTGCCCCCCGACCCAGTGGGTGTGCCTACCTCACCCTGTGTGTGCGTGTCAGGAGGAGTGCGGTGGACCTTCCCTGCTGGTGTGGTGCCCGTGTCCGTTGATGTGGGTGCATGCCGACGTCTGGGTGTACGTGTGACAGGCATGGGAGTGGGAAGTGTGGATGGGGCAGGGGTAGGTGGGGGGAGGTCGCGCTGCAGGAGACCCACTGCTGCAGTCAGTGTGGAGTCGATGGACCTCAGCAAGTTGCGTTGGTCAGCCTGCGATGAATGAATGCCCTCCAAGAAAGCCTCGATGTTGGTGAGGGTTTTGCCGTGGGCATGGAGGACATTAAGGATCGCAGCCTGACCAACCTGCAGTTGCCGCTGGATGTCCACAGACTCTGCATTGGCGGCAGCAGTGGAGACAGGGGCAGGGGGTGCGGTGCCTGGCAGGAAGGAGACATGCTGTGACCGGGCACGCTGGGAAGGGACACGAGCAAGTGGGAGGCGGCTGGTGGAAACTGAGGGGGCGGTGCGAGGTGTTGTTCCGCTGTCAGCTGCTGGTGCAGCCTCCGCCCACTCGGAGACATCGTCCCCGGACCTGTCAGCTTCGTAGTCTGATGTGCCAGTCGACAGGTCCTCGGCCACACTCTCCTCCGCCTCTGTACCACTCGATGTGCCAGACCCGATGTCACGGCTGGCACTGGTGCTCGGTCCCTCCGCCTGGTCTGTGTCCATGTCTCCCTCTGTGTCCCCCGACGATGATGTGGGCAGGGTGGAGAGACAGAAATTAATCAGACACCTGTACACATCTGTCACATGAGTCCAATCTACATAGGTAACATTGCATGGCCTGAAAAGGAAGATCCCTAACATCTACTGAACAGGGTACCGATGTAGGGCATGAAACACACAGTTGGTTGAGCCACCATGCCACTGAAATTCCATGGAGAGCATGAGACAATAGCTAAACACAGGAAAAGGAGACTGACATAGCACCCAGGCCCTGGGGACAATCCAGCACTGCATCTGCACCACACAGCGTTGGCGAAAATACCGATGACCAGGGACCATATCCATGAACTTGAGACACATGCTGCATAGGTAATGCTGAAAACATGCACAACATGACTCTGTCACTGCACATTGCGTGTGTGTCCAGACACATCACACACTGCCCAGACCCAGCAAGTGGTAATCAGTATTTAACACATAGGCATTGCCCGCCCCAACAAGACCCTACACGAGGCAAATTGTTGAGACACAGGTGGCACCAACATCTCATAGTCTGGGTGATACACACAGGGGCAGGCAAAAAGCAAGATTGGACGCCAAACAGCCAAGGTGCGCCTGTACAAATAATGAGGTACCAGTGCCCATCCTCAGATGAGTATAACAAGACACACAGGCACTGGCAACTGTGAGTATGAAGAAGGACAATCAGGTCAGGCTGCACAGTGGACACCTGTACAAAATAGCACGTCTATATACATGGTGACAGGGGACAATGGCACAGAGCACAACTTACGCTGTAGACACTGACAGTGGCCACGTTTATGATGACACATACACCACTGAGGAAAAGGTGCCCCAGGGGACAGTAGTGGGCACGCAACTACATGCTACTGAATGGTAATGACTGCAACACACGTCACCATCCCTGCACTATGTGTATCGCACACTCATGCACATCATGTCACAGGCCACTACATGGGACATGCGCGCTGTAAGGCATGACACATGAGAGACCAACTCCCATGTCTGGAGTCAGCATCAGTGCCAACTGACATGGAACCCACATGCTGTGAACTTGACAGTGCACAGGCAATGTCCCACAACCTGTTACACACCACCCCCACACATGATGCTACAGACATTGTTCCCGTGGACAAAGCGCCAGCCTACATTACCCTGTGAAGGAGTGACTACACACAGACCAGGGAACACATTGCAAGGAGGGGAAGGGTGGCAGGGGCACAGCGCTATACTGGGGCAAACAGGATCTGCACAGCACCTTTAAACCCTGCCAGTGAATTCATGCTACTGTGCCCTTACAAATGCCGGTGACACACAACAAACACACATGTACCTACCCCCTTCCGGCTGCTGCATCGCCTGTAAGCGCCTCTCCAGGTCTGGAAAGACCACCGGCAGCACACGCCTGTGGAGGTGGCTCAGACGGCGGCGGCCGCGGTTCTTGTGGCTCTCAGGTGAGTCCCCCAGCAGGAGCCGTGCAATCCTCCGCGTCCAGCACCGGATATCCTGCCAGCGTTTCCTCACCTGGGGCAGGCTCCGCCTCCGACCATCCACACCCCTCACGGCACTGACGGCGGTCAGCCAGATCTGCTCCTTGGCAGTGGCGCCTACCTGTGAGGAGGAACAAGTGACACCACATCAATACACCAGCCACATGTCACAGAGAGACATATGGGTACAAATTAGCTGGTTACAACAAGGCATGTCATGCAGCCAACGCATTGCACCTTTGTCATAGGGACATCATCCCCTGGTGAGGGAAAAAGCAGTACGTGCCACAGTGGGTACACAGGTGGAATGATGGCAATGTCACAATCAATGATCAAGGCTCACACTGTGCATCACACCCACCCCTCCTGTCTCAGGGCACTGCTGTGAGTGATAGGCCCCCACCCCTCCTGTCTCAGGGCACTGCTGTGAGTGATAGGCCCCCACCCCTCCTGTCTCAGGGCACTGCTGTGAGTGATAGGCCCCCACCCCTCCTGTCTCAGGGCACTGCTGTGAGTGATAGGCCCCCACCCCTCCTGTCTCAGGGCACTGCTGTGAGTGATAGGCCCCCACCCCTCCTGTCTCAGGGCACTGCTGTGAGTGATAGGCCCCCACCCCTCCTGTCTCAGGGCACTGCTGTGAGTGATAGGCCCCCACCCCTCCTGTCTCAGGGCACTGCTGTGAGTGATAGGGCCCCACCCCTCCTGTCTCAGGGCACTGCTGGGAGGACTCTGCACACACCCCTCCTGTCTCAGGGCACTGCTGTGAGTGATAGGCCCCCACCCCTCCTGTCTCAGGGCACTGCTGTGAGTGATAGGCCCCCACCCCTCCTGTCTCAGGGCACTGCTGTGAGTGATAGGCCCCCACCCCTCCTGTCTCAGGGCACTGCTGTGAGTGATAGGCCCCCACCCCTCCTGTCTCAGGGCACTGCTGTGAGTGATAGGCCCCACCCCTCCTGTCTCAGGGCACTGCTGTGAGTGATAGGCCCCCACCCCTCCTGTCTCAGGGCACTGCTGTGAGTGATAGGCCCCCACCCCTCCTGTCTCAGGGCACTGCTGGGAGGACTCTGCACACACCCCTCCTGTCTCAGGGCACTGCTGTGAGTGATAGGCCCCCACCCCTCCTGTCTCAGGGCACTGCTGTGAGTGATAGGCCCCCACCCCTCCTGTCTCAGGGCACTGCTGTGAGTGATAGGCCCCCACCCCTCCTGTCTCAGGGCACTGCTGTGAGTGATAGGCCCCCACCCCTCCTGTCTCAGGGCACTGCTGTGAGTGATAGGCCCCCACCCCTCCGGTCTCAGGGCACTGCTGTGAGTGATAGGCCCCCACCCTTCCTGTCTCAGGGCACTGCTGGGAGGACTCTGCACACACCCCTCCTGTCTCAGGGCACTGCTGTGAGTGATAGGCCCCCACCCCTCCTGTCTCAGGGCACTGCTGTGAGTGATAGGCCCCCACCCCTCCTGTCTCAGGGCACTGCTGTGAGTGATAGGCCCCCACCCCTCCTGTCTCAGGGCACTGCTGTGAGTGATAGGCCCCCACCCCTCCTGTCTCAGGGTACTGCTGTGAGTGATAGGCCCCCACCCCTCCTGTCTCAGGGCACTGCTGTGAGTGATAGGCCCCCACCCCTCCTGTCTCAGGGCACTGCTGTGAGTGATAGGCCCCCACCCCTCCTGTCTCAGGGCACTGCTGGGAGGACTCTGCACACACCCCTCCTGTCTCAGGGCACTGCTGTGAGTGATAGGCCCCCACCCCTCCTATCTCAGGGCACTGCTGTGAGTGATAGGCCCCCACCCCTCCTGTCTCAGGGCACTGCTGTGAGTGATAGGCCCCCACCCCTCCTGTCTCAGGGCACTGCTGTGAGTGATAGGCCCCCACCCCTCCTGTCTCAGGGCACTGCTGTGAGTGATAGGCCCCCACCCCTCCTGTCTCAGGGCACTGCTGTGAGTGATAGGCCCCCACCCCTCCTGTCTCAGGGCACTGCTGGGAGGACTCTGCACACACCCCTCCTGTCTCAGGGCACTGCTGTGAGTGATAGGCCCCCACCCCTCCTGTCTCAGGGCACTGCTGTGAGTGATAGGCCCCCACCCCTCCTGTCTCAGGGCACTGCTGTGAGTGAGAGGCCCCCACCCCTCCTGTCTCAGGGCACTGCTGTGAGTGATAGGCCCCCACCCCTCCTGTCTCAGGGCACTGCTGGGAGGACTCTGCACACACCCCTCCTGTCTCAGGGCACTGCTGTGAGTGATAGGCCCCCACCCCTCCTGTCTCAGGGCACTGCTGGGAGGACTCTGCACACACCCCTCCTGTCTCAGGGCACTGCTGTGAGTGATAGGCCCCCACCCCTCCTGTCTCAGGGCCGTGCTGGGAGACATCAGGCACCCCCCCCTGGGACCCCCCCGACAGTACATGGCATGTGTGATACACCTGGACGCAATGGCAGAAGTCACAGTCACCACATAGGGACAGTCTGTGGCAGTGGCCTATGCACTCACCTGATACCCTGGTCGCCCATACAGCATGGAGTACTGTGGGAGGATCACATCCAGCAGAGCCATGTTCTCCTCCAGGGTGAATGGCTGTGTCCTCTCCACAGCCCTTGACATGGTTCCAGGGAATCAGTAGCAGCAGCTGGGTCGACGAATGCAAAGATGTGCAGGCAAGTGCTCCCTCATGGGACCTGGCTGCCTTATATGTGCCCTTCTGCCCAGTCTCATGCACAGGAGTACAGAGAGATTGGTCACTCACATTTGCATCCTATGTTTCCACCAATCCCTACAAACCTAGCAGTCTGTGGGTTCTCTATCGGTTTCATTCTCCTGCATGATGTCAGCCCCACAAACACATTGCAACAAAGTAGACAAATTCCAACTGACTTCTGCTGTGCACCTTCCAGAACAATTTCGAATTTTGAACTTGGTCTCCATGACAACCAGCATGCATGTAGGCCTTAATACTTGTCCCCTATGTAATTTGGAGCATCACACACAGGTACGGTGCGTGTGGGGGCCCTAGGGCACCCCAAATGCATGGCAACGGCCCGTACATGCATGCCTACGCTCTCCATCACTACGGGTCTGCACGCGTATGCGTACCCGTAGTGGTACGGACCGTACACTCGCATCTACGCTCTCCATCACTATGGGTCTGCACGCGTATGCGTACTCGTAGTGATAGTGAGCGTAGATGCGAGTGTACGGTCCGTACCACTACGGGTACGCATACGCGTGCAGACCCATAGTGATAGTGAGCGTAGATGCGAGTGTACGGTCCGTACCACTACGGGTACGCATACGCGTGCAGACCCATAGTGATAGTGAGCGTAGATGCGAGTGTACGGTCCGTACCACTACGGGTACGCATACGCGTGCAGACCCATAGTGATAGTGAGCGTAGATGCGAGTGTACGGTCCGTACCACTAAGGGTACGCATACGCGTGCAGACCCATAGTGATAGTGAGCGTAGATGCGAGTGTACGGTCCGTACCACTACGGGTACGCATACGCGTGCAGACCCATAGTGATAGTGAGCGTAGATGCGAGTGTACGGCCCTATCACTATGGGTCTGCACGCGTATGCGTACCCGTAGTGGTACGGACCGTACACTCGCATCTACGCTCACTATCACTATGGGTCTGCACGCGTATGCGTACCCGTAGTGGTACGGACCGTACACTCGCATCTACGCTCACTATCACTATGGGTCTGCACGCGTATGCGTACCCGTAGTGGTACGGACCGTACACTCGCATCTACGCTCGCCATCACGATGGGTACACATACGGCAGCACTCCCACAGTGATTTGGGAACATGCACAGGCCCTCTCAGCAGCAGTACGGCGGATTTTACACATCACTGTGGTGATAGGCGACACACATGTAGGAATAGGGCAGACATACTTGTCCATGGATGGACATACTTGTCCAGGAATGGACATCAAGGCATCGTCTGTGCATTACCACATGTGTGGGGCACAGGTGTCACAGGCTGTGATGTGGAACATGCCTCCTGAGTGGAGAAGGCACCAGATGTATGATGAGATGTGTACATGTGTACTGTGTGAGGGTGCAATGTGTGCCAGGCATGCCCTTGACTCCTTTGACATGTGTGCATGTGGGACTGCGCACTTGGGGTGAGCGTCACTGGCATGGCACGGACACCAACACACGGAAGTGTCCCATGATGCCCGGTACAGGGGTCATGACACATGACTTATCACTACCCACAGTGCACAATGTGACTATGCCATATATGTGTCCGGGATTTACATCAGGTTGATGTTGTAGCACCCTCAAAAGCTGCAGCCGTTGCAGCAACCAACATGTGGCTGTGTGTAGATTGTCATTGCACACTGTTCCCAACACCATGCCACATGTGTTCTCGGATGTGAGGTGCACATGTATGCAAGGGACACGGAGTAGCGTGACAAGGCCATGTCAGCAAACTCACAAGGAATGTGTGGTGAGTCATGACATGTGCACCTTCATGGCAAGGTGTGTGGGCTGGACTAGTGTAATGTCATGTGACCTGTGGCTCAAGTGTTCCGCTGCCAGTCTCTGCAATCGGCATCACACTTCTGCTGATGTGTGGGTGTATGTCACTCCTGTCTTGCGTCGGGCAGTGCACTTGCACTGGGACACAGCTATTTCCATGGCGTGGCATGGGGAGGTTCTCAATCACCGTGTGTAGCTGGGTCTTGGAAGGAGTGTCACCTTGCATCCATACGTGTCCTGGGCATGTAGCACATGCCTGACTCCCTATGTGGCATGTGTGTATTGCCAGATTTACATGTGCTCAGTAGACATGAGTTGTTCTCGTAGTGCACTCACTCTTCCTTGTCACTTCCAAATTACTGCAGAGCGCCTCCTGTTGCCCGAAGAATTCCAGACTTGGCCACCATGCAGGAGAATGACAGGATCCGGCTCTACCGCTTCACCCAACCGTTGATTCTGGAGCTGACGGCGAGACTGGCACCACACCTGCAACCGCAGCACAGGTATCCTACGGCACTGACACCCCAGCTGAAGGTAATGGCTGCCCTACATTTCCTTGCCACGGGTACCTTCCAAAATACCATAGCTCATGTTGGTGGCATGTCCCAGAGCATGTTCAGCGGTGTGCTGCATGATTTCTTGGAGGCCATGTTGATTCACCTGGATGACTTCATCAAGTTCCCAACCCCTGAACAGATGACTGAGGTCAAGCGTGGTTTCTATGCCCTGGGAGGGATGCCCCATGTCATTGGGTCCATAGATGGGACACATGTAGGTTTGGTACCACCACACGCACGGGAGGTGGCGTACCGCAATCGGAAGCACTACCACTCCATCAATGCCCTTGTGGTGTGTCTGTCCAACATGGTGATTTCACATGTCTGTGCTCGTTTCCCAGGATCAGCACACGATGCCTACATCATGAGGCGTAGCGGGATGCCTGATATGATGATGCAGCTGCGCAACGAACGAGCATGTGTTGTTGGTGGGTACAGTCTGTCTGTCCTGTATTCTGTTTGGCCGAGCAGCACTACCGCTTCGCCAGTTCTAACGATATCCATGTGCTTTCCATTTAGGGGACGCTGGCTATCCCAACATGCCTTGGCTGCTGACACCTCTCCGCAACCCCATCACGCCGGCCCAGCTCCGCTACAACACCGCCCATGGCCGGACAAGGCGAGTGATAGAGAGGACGTTTGGCATGCTGAAGAGCCGATTCCGGTGCCTCCACAAGACCGGCGGCGCACTCCCATATGCCCCGGCAAAGGTTTGCAAGATCTTCATGGTCTGCTGCATGCTGCACAACATGGCAGTTGAAAGAGCTGTGCCACTCATCCTGAATCAACATGACGAGGACCATCCACCCGTGGAGGACGAAGGTCTTGGCAATGGGGCTAGTGATGTGGAGGATGTGGAGCCGCAAGAGGACATCCGGACTCGGCTCATACGCGACTTCTTTGCTTAGTGGTGAGTACCAGTGTCTGAGTGTGCACGCCTTGGTCCCCGTGTGGCATGTGTTGTGATGCGTGTCTCCACCTGCATGTATGGCACGTGAGTCAGAGGTGTGCGTGGGTGTGTCACTGGAGTGATGGTGGCAGTGATGGTAGTATTTCCCCACTCATAATTGTGACCTAGCATTTTTTCATCCATACATGTGTCGAGTCAATGCACATGCAAGTGGCTGTGCTTTTTGTGGCTGACTTCTTGTGTGTCTCTCTTCCCCAGGTACCTGCGCATGCCGTCTTCTGGTTGCATTGTTGTGGCACTGCTATTCCTCATGGACATGGCATCGTGGGCTGACTCAGCGTTACAGGCACGGACACGTTTGGAAGTCTCCATGGGGTAAGGGATGCATCTGGGGTGTATTGGGTGTGGCAGTTGTTCACGATGTGTGCACACTGCCCCGGTCGGGGTTTGGTTCCTCTGCAGACATGTGGCATCCCCATGGGACACAACATGCAGCTGGGTACACCTGAATAGATGGGCTGCCTGGTTGTCAGTCATCAGTGATGGGATAGTGGATTGTGATGAAGGCATCAATGTGTGTGACACTGCCCTCGGACACATACGGTTAACATTGTCTTGACATGGCGTGGGACTTCCACATCAGCGGATGTATGGTGTATGGCAGTCTCTCCGTGAGCAGCTGTGGGTATTTAGCTGTTAGCCGACACTTGTGTGCCAGTTCCATGGCTATCACGCATTTGTGCTGCAGAAGGGGGGTGCCAGTGTTTGAGCCACATGTTACTCCACATGATGTGTTCATGTGTACTTCAAGTTGCCTCTGCAATCCCAAAAACATGACTATTAAACGTGTCCCTATGCCTCCAAGGTGCCTCTTCTCAGTCAATGCTGGTGTGTTGGCACGGTGCATCCTGCATGTCTGGCATGGTATTCCCTGATTGTGGCTATGTGTCAATGTGTCGAGTGGCAAGATGCAAGCTGTGTGTGTGTGCTGAGACTGTGTATTGGGCATGAAGTCCATGACTGTGTGGGTAGTGTGACATGTGCCATCCCCATGCATCCAACGTTGTCCAGGCCCCCATTCTCTGCATCCACCGGACTCAAGCTTGCAGGACATGATTCTGCCACCTGTCTACACGTACCTGGGTGCCCCCCAGGACACGGGCCAGGATCCCTGACCTCTGCGCATGACTGTTGCTGTACTCAATGTGTCTGTCAGCACGGTTGTTCGGCCACCCCCTCAGCTGGTTCTGACCATCACGGGTGTGTATGGTGCTCCATGTCTGTCTTGCCTAATAAACTGTGACCCATGTGTCCTGTGCCAGACTCAGGCCCCAGGGTGTGGATGGTTGAAGTGAACAGATGACTCAGGCATGTTTAGACTGTACAAGACACATGTTAGGTGATAATGATACCAGCAGGCATCTACTCTTAATAGTGTGATTTATTATTGGGGGGGGGGGGGACAAAGTGAGGGGCTTTCCGGGATTAGGGAATCCAAAGTTCAGTAGGGGAGTTGGTGTCCTTGCCATAGGAAATCCTCAGAGTCCATGCCACAGTCTTTGTCAACATTGGTCAGCCAGTGACCAGCAGGGCCATGTGGCAGAGAATGTCTCTTGATGCTGTGATGCTGTTGCTCCTGTGGGCCAGGTGCCAGGCCAGGTGTCCTGGGAGATGGTGATGTAGCAGCCACCCTCACGGTCCTTTCCGTGGACGACCCGGCTTCCTGCGGGGAACCTCAGCAGCAGGCCGTGACGACGTCTGGGATGCTCCGTCGGATGTTTCCTCTTCCTCCTCATGATCCCTCCCTGTGGGTGGTGATGTTCTCCGCCTTCTGGCACAGGGAGGGTCGGCCATGGTGTCGGCCATCCGACGGAGTTCAGCGTGAATCCCCTGGGACGCCGTCACTTGCTCAGCCTGTCTGTCCTCCATCCTCCGTTGGTGTAGCTGTAGACAGGCTATTAGCTCCGCATGTTGCTGGGCCTGCTGGACCTTGATCCCCTCGAGGACGGACACAACCTGGGCCATGCCCGTGGTGTCCTGCCGGTATGAGTCCAGGATGTTACGGACATGGGAAAATACCGGATCCCCAGCCAACTGGTCAGGCTCGCGCCTCCGCCGTCCTCCACTCCCACCACCCCTGCCCACTTGCGTCTGGCCTGCACTTGTGGGCACATCGGGTCTCCGGGACCCCTGAGGGGTGGCATTGGCGTTGTCGCCTGCCTCCTCCTGGGTGCCCGGGACACCGTGTCCCTCCTGGCGAGCCTGGCTGCATTGTGGTGTTGGGGCAGGGATCCTGGGTGTCTCCTGGGATGTGGCAGGAGTGGGGGTGGTGGTTGGCACGGTTGTACCTGACGCAGGTGCTGCAGGTGGTTGGACACCAGAGGGGCCAGGTCGGTCGGGGTCGTCCGCAGAGTGGTGAGAGTGGTCGCTGCCGGTGGGATCGGTCTCCTGCAGATCCGGGTCCTGTGAGTGTTCCCCCCCAGTGTTGGGGGGTGCAGCACGACGTTGACCTGTGTGTGAGAGAGAAAATGTTAATTTTGATCCATGCAACATCCATGTTTCATCCGTTACAAAGTTGGCACATTTCCTCTTGGAATTAGGATCTGTCTTGCATTCCACTCACAGTGCACTTGTGCATGTGTGTGTCCCTTGGGCACCAATTTGGCCCCTTTAACTATGTGTGGCACAGTCTTACTTGCTGCGTCAAGTGTGACTGCAGTCAGCAGTGGAGTGTGCATGTGTGCCGAGCTATGCATTTGCGCCTTCCTTGTAGCACTGTACATGTGCACATGGAGTGGATCCACACACTTATATGATGCAGGTGGCTGTCCTTGTGCTCGTGTACAGGTTGTGACATGGCCCTGCGTTTTGCCATGATGAAGAGGGGGGGTTCTGGCACTGGCCACCCTTGTCTACATGCACGCAGTCCACCTGCTGACGAGCAGACATTCCCACACACCACAGGACTGATTTGCTCTCCCTGTGTCTCCCTCCTTCTCTGTCCCCCTCTCCCTCCCTCTCTGTCCCCCTCTCCCTCCCTCTGTGTGTCAGCCTCCTCCCTGTGTCCATCTTCCTGTGTCTCCCTCCCTCTCTGTCCCCCTCTCCCTCCCTCTCTGTCCCCCTCTCCCTCCCTCTGTGTGTCAGCCTCCTCCCTCTGTCCGTCTCCCTCCCTCTCAGTCCCCCTCTCCCTCCCTCTGTGTCCCCCTCTCCCTCCCTCTCTGTCCCCCTCTCCCTCCCTCTGTGTGTCAGCCTCCTCCCTGTGTCCATCTTCCTGTGTCTCCCTCCCTCTCTGTCCCCCTCTCCCTCCCTCTCTGTCCCCCTCTCCCTCCCTCTGTGTGTCAGCCTCCTCCCTCTGTCCGTCTCCCTCCCTCTCAGTCCCCCTCTCCCTCCCTCTGTGTCCCCCTCTCCCTCCCTCTCTGTCCCCCTCTCCCTCCCTCTGTGTGTCAGCCTCCTCCCTGTGTCCATCTTCCTGTGTCTCCCTCCCTCTCTGTCCCCCTCTCCCTCCCTCTCTGTCTCCCTCTCCCTCCCTCTGTGTGTCAGCCTCCTCCCTCTGTCCGTCTCCCTCCCTCTCAGTCCCCCTCTCCCTCCCTCTGTGTCCCCCTCTCCATCCCTCTCTGTCCCCCTCTCCCTCCCTCTGTGTGTCAGCCTCCTCCCTGTGTCCATCTTCCTGTGTCTCCCTCCCTCTCTGTCCCCCTCTCCCTCCCTCTCTGTCCCCCTCTCCCTCCCTCTGTGTGTCAGCCTCCTCCCTCTGTCCGTCTCCCTCCCTCTCAGTCCCCCTCTCCCTCCCTCTGTGTCCCCCTCTCCCTCCCTCTCTGTCCCCCTCTCCCTCCCTCTGTGTGTCAGCCTCCTCCCTGTGTCCATCTTCCTGTGTCTCCCTCCCTCTCTGTCCCCCTCTCCCTCCCTCTCTGTCCCCCTCTCCCTCCCTCTGTGTCCCCCTCTCCCTCCCTCCGTGTGTCACCCTCTGTCACCTTGGCCCAGCTTCCTGGGCACACACTGTTAGCAGATCTTTGAGTGGCCCTTGGCCTGTTGATGTGAGTTTGTTTCTGATCTCCAGGCACCCATTTTGTCTGCTGTGTGTCTGTGCGCTGCTGCTGTGGTGGTGTGTGCTGCCACTCTTTCACACTGTTGGCTGTTCATTAGCTGCTGGCATGTGCAAAACAGTGCCTTCACCCCCATGTGTTGATGCAAGGCGTCCGCCATTTGCTGGCAAGTCATTCCTGTGTTGGGACACAGTGTTTGTCTGGCTGTGACCTAGGCCATATGGGCAGAGGGCATTGTTGTCTGCTTTGGAGTCGCACTATGTGATTCTTGGTGCCCAGCCTCCCGCCATCCGGGTTACCGTGTCATGTGTTGTTGTCTTCTGTGGCCTGTGACTTGACATTGTCCAGCTGGGTGCATGGGGCATGGTGGCAGCAGTGGCATGTGCCTGCTCATGGAGTGTGGTTGAGTAATGCGATGGCTTGTGGTGGTTGCGTGCCTGTTATTAATTTTGGTTGTGGTTGCAGTTCCCCCCATGTGAGGTGCGTTGTTTGTGTACTCACCCGGGTCTCGGAGTCCTTCTACTCCTTCAACTGCCTCCACCGGCAGTATGGCCATCACCCTCTCCTCCCAGGGATGGTACTGTACGGCTCTGCGGGAGGGCCCTCCTCCGGTGGCGTTGGCCTGGTCGTGTTCCTCCTGTCTCTTGGCTCTGACCCTCCTCCGCAGATCGTACCACCTGTTCTGGCAATCCTGCTTGGTCCTCCTGGTGTCCGCAACAGCATTCACAGCATCGACGATGGTCTGCCACATGGCTGTTTTGGCTGCCTGGCTGGTGCTTCTGACCAATGTTCCAAAGATCTGTGGCTCGACTCTGAGGATTTGATCAACAAGGACCTCCAACTCTCGGTGACTGAACTTTGGATTCTTGGTAGTGGGCATGGTGAGGGGTGTGGGTGGGGATGGTGTGGGTGTGGGGGGGGTGTGGATGTTGGGGGGGGTGTGGATGGTTGTGTGTGTGTGTGAATGTGATGAGAGGGTGTTTGTGAGGGTGGTCGTGTGAAGGTGTGCAAGTGTAAGATGTGGTGTCGCTTGTAGTCTGGTTCTGTGGTGTCTGGCAGCAGTGGGTCTGTTGCAAAGGCTCATGGTTTGTGTGTGTGGGCCCTTTTCATTGGTCCATGGGTGGGTGTGGCAGTGTTTGAATTTTGGGTGGGTGTGTTATAAGGAGTGGTGGTGTATTGGGCCTCTGTTTGTTTTTGACAGTTGCAGGTCAGTGATTGTGTTATTTTAGTGGTTGTTGGCCATGTTTAGTGGCTGTGTGCCTTTCGAATGGTGTATTGTTGAGTTGTTTTGTTTTGTCCTTGTTGTGTACGTGCGTTTTGAGCGTGTGTACGGTGTGTACATGGGCCATTTGGTTGTACGATTTGGTCCTTGTGTGTGGCTTTGTACGACTCGTACATGCGGTTGTGATGTTGGGGCATGGGGTGCGCTCCGTACTTAGGAGGTTGTGTTGGGGGTGCGCCAGGAACGTACTGGGGTGGGGGTACAACAGGAACGTACTGGGGTGTGGGTAGACGGGGCTATGACACATCCTGGGGTGGGGGTGTGGCTCGCACGTACTGGGGTGTAGGTACACGGGGGGTACGACACGTACTGGGGTGGGGGTACGACTGGAACGTACTGGGGTGTGGGTAGACGGGGCTATGACACGTCCTGGGGTGGTGGTGTGGCTCGCACGTACTGGGGTGTAGGTACACGGGGGGTACGACACGTACTGGGGTGGGGGTACGACTGGAACGTACTGGGGTGTGGGTGGACGGGGCTATGACACGTCCTGGGGTGGGGGTGTGGCTCGCACGTACTGGGGTGTAGGTACACGGGGGGTACGACACGTACAGGGGGGGGGGGTGTCCATGGACGGTGGTACGACACGTACTGGGGTGGGGGGGTGTACATTGACGGTGGTACGACACGTACTGGGGTGGGGGTACGACTGGAACGTACTGGGGTGTGGGTAGACGGGGCTATGACACGTCCTGGGGTGGTGGTGTGGCTCGCACGTACTGGGGTGTAGGTACACGGGGGGTACGACACGTACTGGGGTGGGGGTACGACTGGAACGTACTGGGGTGTGGGTGGACGGGGCTATGACACGTCCTGGGGTGGGGGTGTGGCTCGCACGTACTGGGGTGTAGGTACACGGGGGGTACGACACGTACAGGGGGGGGGTGTCCATGGACGGTGGTACGACACGTACTGGGGTGGGGGGGTGTACATTGACGGTGGTACGACACGTACTGGGGTGGGGGTACGACTGGAACGTACTGGGGTGTGGGTAGACGGGGCTATGACACGTCCTGGGGTGGTGGTGTGGCTCGCACGTACTGGGGTGTAGGTACACGGGGGGTACGACACGTACTGGGGTGGGGGTACGACTGGAACGTACTGGGGTGTGGGTGGACGGGGCTATGACACGTCCTGGGGTGGGGGTGTGGCTCGCACGTACTGGGGTGTAGGTACACGGGGGGTACGACACGTACAGGGGGGGGGTGTCCATGGACGGTGGTACGACACGTACTGGGGTGGGGGGGTGTACATTGACGGTGGTACGACACGTACTGGGGTGGGGGTACGACTGGAACGTACTGGGGTGTGGGTAGACGGGGCTATGACACGTCCTGGGGTGGTGGTGTGGCTCGCACGTACTGGGGTGTAGGTACACGGGGGGTACGACACGTACTGGGGTGGGGGTACGACTGGAACGTACTGGGGTGTGGGTGGACGGGGCTATGACACGTCCTGGGGTGGGGGTGTGGCTCGCACGTACTGGGGTGTAGGTACACGGGGGGTACGACACGTACGGGGGGGGGTGTCCATGGACGGTGGTACGACACGTACTGGGGTGGGGGGGTGTACATTGACGGTGGTACGACACGTACTGGGGTGGGGGTACGACTGGAACGTACTGGGGTGTGGGTAGACGGGGCTATGACACGTCCTGGGGTGGTGGTGTGGCTCGCACGTACTGGGGTGTAGGTACACGGGGGGTACGACACGTACTGGGGTGGGGGTACGACTGGAACGTACTGGGGTGTGGGTGGACGGGGCTATGACACGTCCTGGGGTGGGGGTGTGGCTCGCACGTACTGGGGTGTAGGTACACGGGGGGTACGACACGTACAGGGGGGGGGGTGTCCATGGACGGTGGTACGACACGTACTGGGGTGGGGGGGTGTACATTGACGGTGGTACGACACGTACTGGGGTGGGGGTACGACTGGAACGTACTGGGGTGTGGGTAGACGGGGCTATGACACGTCCTGGGGTGGGGGTTCGACTGGAACGTACTGGGGTGTACCTAGACGGGTGGGGGTATACATATACGGGGGGTACGTGTCGGACGTACGGGGGCTGGGGGGAGTGTTGGGCGCGTATGCGGGCACATGTCTCCATGGTTGCTGTAGGAGTTCGGTGCGGACGGTGTTTTTTCCATACGGTTGTAACCTCGGACGCACGGGATGGATCGTGATTCCTAGGTCGGACTTGGTTTTTCACGTTTGTAAGGTAAATCGTCCGAGGACGTGTCGGACACATTTTCCGACCCGGGGACGTGTGGGGAATGATTCCCAGTGCGGTTCGTATGGACTTTTTACCATGCGAATCGTGATTGCCAGTTCGTACGGCACTTGTACGATTCGTACGGTAAAAAGACCCGATACGAGTCGCACGAGGGAATTTTTTACCGGATCGTGATCGGCACCTTAATATCGTGTAGTAAAAATATCGAAAAAGTATAGTATTAAGTTACTTTGTGATTTGTCAAAAATTATTGTTTAGAAGTGTCAGCAAATGTTTATTTAAGTGTATTAAAAATAACAATTTTGTTTCTATTAATATAATTTTTTAAATTTTGATATATAATTTTAGGAGCGGGATGTTGGGTTTATAGGGGATAAGGGTGGGGAGTGTTTTAAAAAAATATATTTGAAATAAAATATTTTAATACATTTTTGTAGAATTTAAATTTAAATTTTGAACAAAATTCAATTATTTAAAATGTAATTATGAAAATTTTTTTTTTTAGTGGGATGTTGTGTATATAGGGGTTAAGGGTGGGGAGTATTTTGGAAATAAATATTATATTTAATATTTTAGGATATAATTATTGAAATATTATTAATATAATTTTTTTAATTTGGATATATAATTTTAGGAGCGGGATGTTACGTTTATAGGGGATAAGGGTGGGGAGTGTTTTAAAAATATATATTAGAAATAAAATATTTTAATAAATATTTGTAGAATTTGAATTTAAATTTTGAACAAAATAGTAATATTTAAATTTTAATAATGAAAAAATATATTGTTAGTGGGATGTTGTGTATATAGGGGTTAAGGGTGGGGAGTGTTTTGGAAATAAATATTAAATTTAATATTTTAGGATATAAATTTTGAAATATTATATTTAAAAAAAAAAAAAAAAATTCAAATTTGTTTTTAAATTTTAAATGTGAAAATTGTAATAATAAAATAAATGTAATAAGTGGGATTTTGGGGTTATAGGGGATAAGGGTGGGGAGTGTATTAGATATATATTTATTATTTAATATTTAATTAAAAAAAATAATTTCAATTTTGGTATGAAAATTTTCAATTAAAAATTTTAGTAATAAAATTTAATAATTTATGATATAATTTTTGAAATATTATATTTACAAATAAAAAAATTTCAAATTAGTTTTAAAAATTTAAATGTGAAAATTGTAATAAGAAAATAAATGTAATACGTGGGATTTTGGGGTTATAGGGGATAAGGGTGGGGAGTGTTTTAGATATATATTTATTATTTAATATTGAATTCAAAAAAATTTAAATTTAAATTTTTGTATTAAAATTTACAATTAAACATTTTACTAATAAAATACATTTAATAAGTGGGATTTTGGGGTTATAGGGGATAAGGGTGGGGAGTGTTTTTGAGAAATATTTAATATTTTATAAAAAAAAAAATAGAAATTTAATTTTTGGGTTTAAAAATTAAAATTAAATAAATTACTAATACAATAAATTTAATAAGTGGGAATTGGGGGTTATAGGGGATAAGGGTGGGGAGTGCTTTCAAAATATATGTAATATTTTATTTTTGAAAAATATAATGCAAAGTTCTAATTTCTTAATAAAAGTAAATTTTAATCTTTTTAATAATAAAATAAATTTCATAAGTGGTATTTTGGGGTTATAGGGGATAAGGGTGGGGAGTGTTTTATAAATATATAAAAAATTTATTATTCATAAAAAATTATTTACATTTAGAAATGTTATTTTAATTAACATTTAACAATTTTAAGAAGATAATTCATTTAATAAGAGTGATGTAGGATTTATAGGGGATAAGGGTGGGTAGTATTTACAAATTAGTAATTGTTTGAAAAAATCTAACATATATAGTAATCCTAATTCAATATAGATTGGAGTGGGAATAGTACATTATTTATGGTCACTGTCCAGCACCTACTATAAGTTTTTATAGACTGGAGTGGGAATAGTAAATTATTGATGGTCACTGTCCAGCACCTACTCTAATTTTTTAGAGACTGGAGTGGGAATACTAAATTATTTATGGTCAGTGTCCAGCACCTACTCTAATTTATTATAGACTGGAGTGGGAATAGTAAATTATTTATGGTTAGTGTTCAGCATCTACTCTAATTTTTTATAGACTGGAGTGGGAATAGTAAATTATTTATGGTCACTGTCCAGCACCTACTCTAATTTATTATAGACTGAAGTTGGAATAGTAAATTTTTGATGGTCACTGTCCAGCACCTACTCTAATTTTTTATAGACTGGAGTGGGAATAGTAAATTTTTGATGGTCACTGTCCAGCACCTACTCTAATTTTTTATAGACTGGAGTGGGAATAGTAAATTATTTATGGTCACTGTCCAGCACCTACTGTAATTTTTTATAGACTGGAGTGGGAATAGTAAATTATTTATGGTCACTGTCCAGCACCTACTGTAATTTTTTATAGACTGGAGTGGGAATAGTAAATTATTTATGGTCACTGTCCAGCACCTACTCAAATTTATTATAGACTGGAGTGGGAATAGTAAATTATTTATGGTCAGTGTCCAGCACCTACTCTAATTTATTATAGACTGGAGTGGGAATAGTAAATTATTTATGGTCAGTGTCCAGCACATACTCTAATTTATTGTAGACTGGAGTGGGAATAGTAAATTTTTTATGGTTAGTGTCCAGCACCTACTCTAATTTATTATAGACTGGAGTGGGAATAGTAAATTATTTATGGTCAGTGTCCAGCACCTACTCTAATTTATTATAGACTGGAGTGGGAATAGTAAATTAGTTATGGTTAGTGTCCAGCACCTACTCTAATTTATTATAGACTGGAGTGGGAATAGTAAATTATTTATGGTCACTGTCCAGCACCTACTGTAATTTTTTATAGACTGGAGTGGGAATAGTAAATTATTTATGGTCACTGTCCAGCACCTACTCTAATTTATTATAGACTGGAGTGGGAATAGTAAATTATTTATGGTCACTGTCCAGCACCTACTGTAATTTTTTATAGACTGGAGTGGGAATAGTAAATTATTTATGGTCACTGTCCAGCACCTACTGTAATTTTTTATAGACTGGAGTGGGAATAGTAAATTATTTATGGTCACTGTCCAGCACCTACTCAAATTTATTATAGACTGGAGTGGGAATAGTAAATTATTTATGGTCAGTGTCCAGCACCTACTCTAATTTATTATAGACTGGAGTGGGAATAGTAAATTATTTATGGTCTGTGTCCAGCACATACTCTAATTTATTGTAGACTGGAGTGGGAATAGTAAATTTTTTATGGTTAGTGTCCAGCACCTACTCTAATTTATTATAGACTGGAGTGGGAATAGTAAATTATTTATGGTCAGTGTCCAGCACCTACTCTAATTTATTATAGACTGGAGTGGGAATAGTAAATTAGTTATGGTCAGTGTCCAGCACCTACTCTAATTTATTATAGACTGGAGTGGGAATAGTAAATTAGTTATGGTTAGTGTCCAGCACATACTCTAATTTATTATAGACTGGAGTGGGAATAGTAAATTATTTATGGTCACAGTCCAGCACCTACTCTAATTTATTATAGACTGGAGTGGGAATAGTAAATTATTTATGGTTAGTGTCCAGCACCTACTCTAATTTATTATAGACTGTAGTGGGAATAGTAAATTATTTATGGTCACTGTCCAGCATCTACTCTAATTTTTTATAGACTGGAGTGGGAATAGTACATTATTTATGGTCAGTGTCCAGCACCTACTCTAATTTATTATAGACTGGAGTGGGAATAGTAAATTATTTATGGTCAGTGTCAAGCATCTACTTTTATTTATTATAGAGTGGAGTGGGAATAGTAAATTGTTTATGGTCAGTGTCCAGCAACTACTCTAATCTGTCTGGTATTTAATTTAATTAAATTACATTGATATAGTAGTTATAAAAATATATTTAAGTGAATATTATTTGTATTGTATTATTATATATTGGATTTGTAGTAATTAATTCTATATTTATAGTTTAGGATAATATATACATGTAACCTTTTAATTTGATATGTTTGGAATATTTAATATTATTATTAGGAAAAATATATGAATATTTTGTATTGGAATAATGGGTAATGGCATTCTGTAATTTTATAATATTGATTGATTTGTAATTTTTTATAAAATAATTATTCTATATGTTAAATATTCATAATAGAAGATTAATATTAATAATCAGAGAAACACAATTAATAAGACAAGAACATGGTTTTTATTGTAGTTTTTTAAATTTGTTATTGTTTATTCATTTGAGTAAGATCATTCAGAAATAGCATTATTTACATTGTAATTACATTCAAACATATTGAATATAGGTCAGAACAAATTTTATGTACATTAAGGTGCCAATTCCGATCCGGTAAAAACCGGGTACGAACCGTCGGACGGAGCCTTTTCTCCGTCCGACTCGTACCCGGTGCGAAATCCATCCGAAAATGCAAGTACGATTCATACGGAAACACCATTTCCGTACGAATCGAACAAAACACCGACCGAACAGAAACTAAACACAATTCTGATCCTGAAAGGCGCCGACGTGACGTCGGTACGCATCCAGCCTACGTTTCACGAACCAGGAAGTACGATTCGAACCGACGTCATCCCGCACGGTAAATATTTACCGGCTGCCAAAAACTGCTGGGAAATCAGGACGACACACGCAAGGAGCAGCTGGACGCGACGAACAGACATGGACCCGAACCTACGTGCCATCCCTGCCCTCCTAGCAGTCCACCTGGCGTACAGGAACCGCCGCAGACGCCGCAGAAGGTCAGCACAACAACCAGGGGCAAAGGGGGGGGCAGGAGCAGGACACACAACACCAACACATGGTACCAAATCACACATGGCCTGGACATACCTGACCATCAGGGCCTGGACACTGCCAGGGTGTGGGGGCGAGGCCAGCAACGCAAGCGTCCGCCACAACGGAAGTGGATGGTCACGCGAACCGGTACGTACCCTACCCAGGCCGCAAGAGCGTGGGTACGGAACGTACCACGCGTCCCCCTACGTCACTCCAACAATGGCGGTACGGCCCGTACCCACGTCAGAAAGGCCTTGGTACAGCTCGTACCAGCATTGCTGGGGTCATGTAGGGGTACGCGTGGTACGACCCGTAGCCACGCCCCCAAGGCCTGTGTACGGTGCGGACCCCACGGCACCGCAACAATGGGGGGACGCACCGTACCCACCCACCAAAGGCATGGGTACGGCCCGTACCCAGGCACGCAGAGCGTGGGCAGGGGTATGTACGGACCGTACCCCCACCCGTGGAAGTACGGCCCGTACCCCACCCGTGCATGTACGCCCCGAACCCCCACCCGTGTATGTACGCACCCAAGCACCACCCGTGTATATACGCCCCGAACCCCCACCCGTGTATGTACGCCCCGAACCCCCACCCGTGTATGTACGCCCCGAACCCCCACCCGTGTATGTACGCACCCAAGCGCCACCCGTGTATGTACGCACCAAACCCCCACCCGTGTATGTACGCACCAAACACCCAGCCGTGTATGTACGCACCGAACCCCCACCCCACCCTGGTATGTACGCCCCGAACCCCCACCTGTGTATGTACGCCCCGAACCCCCACCCGTGTATGTACGCACCCAAGCGCCACCCGTGTATGTACGCACCAAACCCCCAGCCGTGTATGTACGCACCGAACCCCCACCCCACCCTGGTATGTATGCCCCGAACCCCCACCCGTGTATGTATGCCCCGAACCCCCACCCGTGTATGTACGCACCCAAGCGCCACCCGTGTATGTACGCACCAAACCCCCAGCCGTGTATGTACGCACCGAACCCCCACCCCACCCTGGTATGTACGCCCCGAACCCCCACCCGTGTATGTACGCCCCGAACCCCCACCCGTGTATGTACGCACCCAAGCGCCACCCGTGTATGTACGCACCAAACCCCCAGCCGTGTATGTACGCACCGAACCCCCACCCCACCCTGGTATGTACGCCCCGAACCCCCACCCGTGTATGTACGCCCCGAACCCCCACCCGTGTATGTACGCACCCAAGCGCCACCCGTGTATGTACGCACCGAAACCTCACCCGTGTATGTACGCACCCAAGCGCCACCCGTGTATGTACACACCGAAACCTCACCCGTGTATGTACGCACCCAAGCGCCACCCGTGTATGTACGCACCGAAACCTCACCCGTGTATGTACGCACCGAACCCCCACCCGTGTATGTACGCACCAAACCCCCACCCGTGTATGTACGCACCCAAGCGCCACCCGGCCACCCGTGTATGTACGCACCGAAACCTCACCCGTGTATGTACGCACCGAACCCCCACCCCACCCTGGTATGTACGCCCCTAACCCCCACCCGTGTATGTACGCCCCGAACCCCCACCCGTGTATGTACGCACCCAAGCGCCACCCGTGTATGTACGCACCGAAACCTCACCCGTGTATGTACGCACCCAAGCGCCACCCGTGTATGTACACACCGAAACCTCACCCGTGTATGTACGCACCAAACCCCCACCCGTGTATGCACGCACCGAACCTGCTATAAGAATGGGGTGTGCCAAACACCCCCAGCAGTGCCCAGACACAGGAGGGGTGGGTGCAGGGTCCTCCCAGCAGTGCCCAGACACAGGAGGGGTGGGTGCAGGGTCCTCCCAGCAGTGCCCAGACACAGGAGGGGTGGGTGCAGAGTCCTCCCAGCAGTGCCCAGACACAGGAGGGGTGGGTGCAGAGTCCTCCCAGCAGTGCCCAGACACAGGAGGGGTGGGTGCAGAGTCCTCCCAGCAGTGCCCAGACACAGGAGGGGTGGGTGCCTATCACTCCCAGCAGTGCCCTGAGACAGGAGGGGTGTGTGCCTATCACTCCCAGCAGTGCCCAGACACAGGAGGGGTGTGTACCTATCACTCCCAGCAGTGCCCAGACATAGGACAATATACCCCATCAACAAGTTCAGTGACCTACAAGGGTGATACCCCAGATGCAGGCGGAGCCATCGCTGAGCCAGCATGGCTATATTGAACG
Organism: Triturus cristatus; assembly: GCF_964204655.1. Taxonomy (NCBI): domain Eukaryota; kingdom Metazoa; phylum Chordata; class Amphibia; order Caudata; family Salamandridae; genus Triturus; species Triturus cristatus. The sequence continues at coordinate 1,208,086,973 of NC_140584.1, read as the reverse complement.
GCAACCCTCACACATCCAGGAAATGTAGACACAGCACAGCACAGCATTTGGGAGACACCCTGCAGGGAAAATGGCCTGCTCCACAGAGGATGGAACACACCTTGGGACAATGTCACCATACAGTGAGAGCAAACATGACCAAATACCATTGGCAGAGACCTTTGTGATGGCACGCAGATGGCAGGGTACACCCCATGAGCAGCACACTCCAACATTTCACAGACCCCTAACACATTATCACCACCCCAACGCAGGGAGCACCAGCACCAACAGCAAGTCCAGGAAAGCATCAGTGTGCAAAACCAAAAGAAAAGGCTTTATTCAGCAGGAAAATATATCTGAGAAAATGTCCACTATGTACAAGGGCCATGGGCCAGCCCAGCAGCAAAGTCCGGGGGGGGGGGTACACATCGGGACGTGTGTCCCCTAGCTTGCCTGCACAGTTCACAAGTCCATTTCATCCACAGAAGAGGGGGCATCAGGGGGGAGGGTGGAAACAGGCACCGCAGGGACAGGAGGGGAAAGGGTAGGTGTTGTGGGTGCAGGGAGGGATGATTCTGCCACAGGGGGGGTGCCAGCGCCAAAGGTGGAGGACAGAATGGCGCTGCACACGTCGGCAAGTTCCCCCAGCGACTCCCCCGCACCCAATCCAACCACAGGCCCCAAGGAGGGGGGGGGGGCAAAGGGATGGGTCGCAGCGCCACTGGGGGAGGGTGTGGACAGGGTGGGGGACTCAACTCCCCTGGCCGGGTCCCGCCTCCACCGCTTGCGGGGTGGTGTCATCCTGGGGCTGGGGGGCACACTCGCAGTGGATGATGCTGTCACTGACTGTTGGCCAGGAGAGCTAAGGGGAGTGGATTTGGAGGGAGTGGGTTGTGTGGAATGCGGACTCCCACTGTGGCTGCGTGTTCTACGTTTCCCCCCCGACCCAGTGGGTGTGCCTTCCTCACCCTGTGTGTGCGTGACAGGAGGTGTGCGCTTCGACTTCCCTGGTGGTGTGGTGCCTGTGTCTGTTGGGGTGCGTGCACGCTGACGTCTGGATGTGCGTGGGACAGGCACGGGAGTGGGAATTGTGGATGGGGCAGGGGTAGGGGGTGTTACGCAGCGCTGCAGGAGATCCAGTGCTGCAGTCAGTGTGGAGTCTATGGACCTCAGCAACTGCCGTTGGTCAGACTGCGCAGCCGACATGCCCTCCATGTATGCCTCCATCTGGGTCAGCACCTGGGTGTGGGCATGGAGGACATTTAGCATCGCAGTCTGACCAACCTGCAACTGCCTCAGGATGTCCACAGACTCTGCACTCACAGCAGCAGTGGTGACAGGGGCAGGGGGTGCGGTGCCTGGCAGGAAGGAGACATGTGGGGACCGAGCACGGAGGGAAGGGCCACGAGCATGTGGGAGGCCGGTGATGGAACCTGAGGTGGCGGGGGGATGTGGAGGGCTGCCATCAGCTGGGGGGGCAGACTCCGCCACCTCTGGGAGCTCAGCCTCGGACCCGTCTGCGTCATAGTCTGTGTTGGCAGTCAACAGGTCCTCTGCCTCACTCCCTTCGGCCTCCGTGCCACTCCATGTGCCAGACAGGACAGCACTGCTGGCACTGGTGCTCAATCTCTCCTCCCGGTCCGTGCTAGTGTCTCCTTCCGTGTCCCCCGGCGATGCTGTGGGCAAGGTGAAGAGACAGGAGAAAATCAGACACCTGTACACTTATGTCACATGAGTCAAATATACATAGGTCACATTGCATAGCCTGAAAAGCAACAGGAGTAACACCTACACAACAATGTACACATGTAGGCCATGGAACACACAGTTTTTCGACCCACCATGCCACTGAGACACAATGGAGATCATGACACAACAGCAAATCACTGCACCTGAAATTTTAGAGAGGAGCCAGCCTCTGGGGACAAATGTGCACAGCACCTGCACCACACTGCGTCGTCAAAAAGGGATGAGCATGAATCATATCCATTTACTCTTGCCGCATGCTGCAAAGGCAATACATGAAACCAGGCCACACATGACAGGGTCACTGCACCTTGAGCGTATGTCCAGTCAAACATCACACACAGGCTAAACCCAGCAAGGAGGATGAAGCTTCTGACATGTAGGCCTTGTACGCACAAACCACCCACACCTGAGACAATCTCATTGAGACGGAGAAAGTATGTACACCTCTCACTCTGGGATGGAAACACATGGCCTCCACTAATTCATGACTGTACACACACAGCCCCTGGTGGCCATGTCCACACATCATTGACAGGCAAACATCATCAGATTGTCTCAACAACACACACAGGTAATGCCCACTGTGAGTATGCACAAGCAAAATGGGTCCCCCTGTACAGTGGACACATGTAGCAACCTGTAGGTCCTAACAGTTGAGCCCAGGGTACAATGCCACCCTACCCAACCCATGGTGAAGACACAGTGAATGGCCATATTGTTGGATGACGCACATGATACCTAGGAATAGGTGCCCCAGGGCACAGTAGTGCCCATACTCCTCCATGGTCCAGGATGGACATGACTGCAAATTAAGCAACCGTCCCTGCACTTAGCAGGCCTCCCACTCAGGCACATCATGTCAGAGGGCACACAATTGGACATGCATGCTGGAAGGCTGTACATTTTGGAGACACACCCCTATGTCGTGATTCACAATCAGTGCCAAGTGACATGGACACCACAATGACTGAAATTGGCCATGGCACACGCAAGGTCCCCATACCTGTGGCACATCACCCCCACACATGATGCTGATAGCATAGGGCACCTGCATGAACTGCCTGCCTAAATAACCTTGTGCAAGAGTGGCTACAGACAGACCAGGGAACACATTGCAAGGAGGGGAAGGGAGGGAGTGAGAACAGCACTGTGCTACTTTGTGGAGAAGTTGACGCACTGCACAATCAAACCCTGGCAGTGTATCCATGCAACTGCACACTTACATTGGCTGGGGACACACAACTGACACACATGTACCTACCCCCTTCCTGCTGCTGCCTCTCCTGTAGGCGCCTGTCCATATCGGGGAAGACCACCGCCAGCACACGCTTCTGGATGTGGGTCAGACGACGGCGCCCACGGTTCTTACGGCTCTCAGGTGAGTCCCCCAGCAGGAGCCGTGCAATCCTCCTCGTCCAGCACCGGATGTCCTGCCAGCGTTTCCTCACCTGAGACAGGCTCCGCCTCCGACCCTCTGTACCCCTCACGGCACTGACGGCTTCCCTCCAGATCTCCCCCTTGGCAATGGCGCCTACCTGTGAGGATGCAAAAGAGAGAATACATTAATCCACATGAGCAAAGACACAGAGACACACATATAGAACAATCCTCATTATGAACAGGCCATGGTATGCATGCAACTAATTGCACCTTTGTCATAGGGACATTATCCACTGTGGAAGGCCAAATGCACTACGTGCCAGTGAAAGCACACGGGTGGCATGAGGGGTACCACACACTCACTGACCAGGGATCACACTGTGCCTCACAGGCTACACCAGGATTATGTACAGCACCTCACAGCAGTCACCTGCCCCAGCACACTGATGCTACCTCAGCAGAGTACACAGACACACACAGGTACAGGACAATCACATGGCATTGCCAACTGCGGGTACACACCTCACTCTGCCCATGTGCCAGTAGACGGGGGTGTCACAGGTGTGGGGCTGGCTCAGCACGGCATGCACACAGCACTGCTCCCTGCTCACATCGGATGGCCAGGCCATATCCATCCCTCATGCTGCTTGTGTGCAACACTCCCCATATGCACTCACCCACATGACAGGGGACTAACACACACACCAATGTGCAGGGGACGAACACGGCCTTTGGACACTCACAGCACAGGTACACTGAACAAACACACATCCATGGGTACTGACACCTGTCACACTGGGGGGAACACAGGATCACATCAGGACTGTGGAAACAACATCCCCAGGAGGAGTATGCAGGCAGAATGTGGCATGCACCTTGCATTCATTGTCACAGTAGGCACTATGCAAGTGAGGAGTGCACACAGGAAACACAGCATGCTCTGCATGGGTGACATGAGGCCTTCCACACCCTGGGACCTACTCCAAACAACAGTGCATGTCTGTCACACATGGACACAATGCCAGAAGTCACTGTCACACAAAAGGGGCACAGTCTAAGCTAGCGGAGTCTGCACTCACCTGAACCCCTGGTCGACCATACAGGCTCTGGAACTGTGGGAGGATCACATCTATCAGGGCAAGGTTCTCCTCCTGGGTGAATGGCTGTGACCTCTCCACAGTCCTGGACATGGTGCCAGAGGAATCACTATCAGCAGCAGTGGTCATGGATGAATGGATGTGCAGGCAAGTGCTCTCTCATGGGACCTGGCTGCCTTATATATGCCTGGCTGGCCTGTTCATGTATAGGAGTACAGATTGATTGGTCAGTCACATTAGCATCCTACGTTTCATCCAATCCCTTCAAACCTACCCCAGTGTGTGGCTTTGCATGGTTTCAGTTTTGATAATGATGTCAAGTCAACATCCACATTGCAACAATGTAGATTCTTTCAAACTGACTTCTGCTGTGCACCTGGTGCTCAAATTCAAAAATTTAACTCAGTCTCCATGGCAACCATCAGGCATTTAGGCCCTTATACTTGTCCCTCATGTGTCCCCTATGTGTTTTCATACATTTACACACAGGTACGGTGCGTTCCACGCCCTAGGGCACCCCACAAGCAGTGATACCGACCGTACAAGCGCTTGTACGGTCCGGATCACAATATGGGCGCTGGCGTATGCGTACGCCACAGTAGTACGGACTGTACAAGCGCTTGTGCGGTCCGGATCACAATATGGGCGCTGGCGTATGCGTACGCCACAGTAGTACGGACCGTACAAGCGCGTGTACAGTCCGTACTACTGTGGCGTACGCATACGCCAGCGCACATATTGTGATCCGGACCGTACAAGCGCTTGTACGGTCCGTACTACTGTGGCGTACGCATACGCCAGCGCCCATATTGTGATCCGGACCGTACAAGCGCTTGTACGGTCCGTACTACTGTGGCGTACGCATACGCCAGCGCCCATATTGTGATCCGGACCGTACAAGCGCTTGTACGGTCCGTACTACTGTGGCGTACGCATACGCCAGCGCCCATATTGTGATCCGGACCGTACAAGCGCTTGTACGGTCCGTACTACTGTGGCGTACGCATACGCCAGCGGCAATATTGGCCCAGGGACCCTATACACGCACTCCGAGCGTATGTACGGTGCGTTTCACAACTGTCAGTGGTGACAGGCGGCACACAGACAGGAATGGAGCGGACAGGTATTGCCAAGGGTGGACACCAATGCATTGTCTGTGCAATACCACATGTGTGTGACACAGGTATGTCAGGATGTGATGTGGCACTTTACCCCTGAGGACAAAGCACATGTACGATGAGCTGTGTACACATGTCGTGTGTGATGGTGCGCATTGTACCACACATCCCCTGCACTCCTTTGACATGTGTGCATGTCGTACACACTAGTGGAGCCATGAGTCACTTGCATGTCCCAGTCACGGACACCCGCACCTGTCCCCTGGTGCCAGGTACATGGAATATTACACATGACATGTGTATGGCTGCGTTGCACGCTGCAACCATGTCATGTGTGTGGCATGTCTTTCCATGATTTTGCTGTAGGTGTGTGGTTAAATGCATCAGCAGTTGCTGCTGCCAACATGTGTCTGTGTGTCGATGGGCATGGCACACTGTTCCGCACACCAGCCCACATATGTGATTTGCGATGAGGTGTGTATGTATGCAACTACACGGAGTATCAACACAAGTACATATCCACATGCTCCCTATGTATGTTCTGTCTCGACATGTACTCCTCAAAGGCAATGTGTGTGGCCTGTCCTATTCCTATGACATGTGACCAGTGCATATCGCATCCAACTACCTGTCTGTACCATACGCATACTACTTCTGCACATGTGTGGATGTCTGTGAATCCTGTGATGCGTGTGCATGTTCACTTACACTGGCCCACAGCTAGTCTCATGCCATGTCATCGTGATCTTGCCCCCCTCCGTTAGTGGCTGTCCCTTGGTAGGAGTGTCACCTGACTGGCGTACGTGTCCAGGAAATGTGGCACAGACCTGACTCACAACGTGGCATATGTGTATCGGCTGTGTAACATGTGCTCAGTGCATTGACGATGTTGTTGTACAGTGCTCACTCTTAGGTGTTCCTTCCATTTCACTGCAGGGCTCCGCCTCTCCCTCGACGTATGCCAGACATTGCTGCCCTGCATGAACGGGACTGTATACGCCGCTACAGATTCAGCCAACGGTTGATTGATGAGTTGACTGGCCGGCTGGAAGCACAACTCCTCCCGCGCCACAGGTATCCCAGTGCACTGACACCCAAGTTGAAGGTGATGGCATCCCTACATTTCCTTGCCACGGGTACGTTCCAACATACCATTGCTGATGTCGGGGGCATGTCCCAGACGATGTTCAGCCGTGTTCTGCATGATTTCTTAGAGGCCATGTTGGTTCACCTGGATGAGTACATTAAATTCCCAATTCGTGAGCAGTTGACAGATGTCAAGCGTGAGTTCTATGCCCTGGGAGGGATGCCCCATGTCATTGGGTCCATAGATGGGACACATGTTGCGTTGGTACCACCACAGGCACAGGAGGTGGTGTATAGGAATCGCAAACATTATCACTCCATTAATGCCCTTGTGGTGTGTCTGTCCAACATGGTGATTTCACATGTCTGTGTTCGCTTTCCAGGATCAGCACACGATGCCTTCATCATGAGGCGTAGCAGGCTGCCTGAAATGATGCTGCAGCTGCGGAACGAGCGAGCATGTATTGTTGGTGGGTAGACTCTGTCAGTTCAGTGTTTGGCGTCATCTTCCAATCTCACTGCCTGTGCTGACACACTTCTGTCCATGATGTTTCCTTGTAGGGGACGCTGGCTATCCCAACATGCCATGGCTGATGACGCCTGTCCGCAACCCCAGCACGGCTGCCGAGCACCGCTACAACAACGCACATGGGCGGACCAGGAGAGTCATTGAGAGGACGTTTGGACTTCTGAAGAGCCGATTCCGGTGCCTCCACAAGACCGGCGGAGCACTCCCATATGCCCCGGTGAAGGTGTGCAAGATCATCATCGTCTGCTGCATGCTGCACAACATGGCAGTGGAGGAAGCTGTTCCACTCATACTGGATCAAGATGACCAGGACCATCCACCCGTGGAGGATGAAGGCCTTGGTGACGGGGCAAGTGATGTGGAGGAGGAGGAGGCTGTGGAGGACATGCGGAGTCGGCTCATACGCAACTTCTTTGCTTAGTGGTGAGTTCCAGTGTCTGAGTGTGCACGCATTGGGCCGTGTGTGGCATGTGTTGCAATGTGTGTGTCCATCTGCATGTCTGCCAAGTGAGTCAGTGGTGTGTATTGAAGTGTCACTCAAGTGATGGCGCAATGGAAGGATGTTGTCTGAGGGTCATCATTGTCACCTGTCATGTTAACAACATGATACGTGTTGAGTACATGCTTGCGGATGTGCTCCTTTGTGCTGAATCCTTGTGTGTCTCTCTTCCACAGGTCCATGTGCATGCTGTCTGCTGGTGGCATTGTTGTGCTCCTGCTACTCCTCATGAACACAGCAACATGTGCTGATTCAGCGTCACATGCACGGGCAAGTGTTGAAATCTCCTTAGGGTAAGGGATGCCTCACGTCGTTTTGGGTGTGTGAATTGTTTGTAGTCTGTGTGCACTTCTCCGGTTCATGTGTGTTCCATTTGCATACATGGTGATCCTACATGGGGAACATGACATGGGGCAGGCTTCACCTGGAGCCATGGTCAGACTTGGTGACTGTCATGTGGCAGGGGATTGGGGATTGTGATGAGGCCATCATTGTGTGTAACACTGGCCTCGGAAACATACAGGTTGCACCGGGTTGACATGGTGTGTGATTGCCCCATCAGGGCCTCAATGGTGTATAGCGGCCTCTCCGTGGCAGCAGGGGGTGTTTAGCTGTTATCCGTCACTTGTGTGCCAGGTCAATGGGATACCAGCATCTGTGTTGCAATGGGGGGTGCCAGTGTTGCTCCCACATGTTCATCCACATGACCTGTGTATGTGTTGACAGAGTATCATTGTCATTCCAACACACATGACTAATAAATTTGTCCCTCTGTCTCCAAGGTGCCTCTTCCCTGTCAATGGTGGCCTGTTGCCACTGTGCGTGCGGCATGTCTGGCATAGTTTTCATAGGTGGTGCATATGTGTCTATGTGTAGAGTGACAAGATGCTAGGGGTTTGTCAGGGAGTGGGAACTGTATTATGCACAAGATGCACAGTTCCATCCACCTCAAGGCAAGAGAGACCATCCCCCAGGGCAAATACAACATCCGTGTCGAATCCTACCCTGCAGTCTACGGACATGTGCCTTACGACTCCCATGGTACTTGTCCATATCCGGAGTGCATCTGCACAGCTCTGCTACTGCGTCGGGCAACCAGGCCACATCAACGTCCAAACGGGATGGGGGGAATGTTTCACAGCCAGCTGCAGGATGACCTTCTCGATCCACGCCCACACTCATGATGCAGCCCACAACCCCAACACAACCATGTGGCACTGTGATCCTAAACTGCATTCTGGCATCTCCATGCATCCAACCTTGGCCTAGCCACCATTCTCAACATCCGCCTGACGCAAGCATGCTGCACATTGTAGGGACACATGTCTAGACATACCTGGGAGCGGCAAGCCAGGTCACTCCACATGATCCCTGACCTCTGCGCATGACTGTTGCTCCCCTGAATGTGTCTGTAGCCACAGTTGTGCGGGAACCACTCAGCTGGTTGGGCCCAGCACAGGTGAGTATGGTACTCCATGTCTGTATCAGATGAGACATTGGGACCCATGTGTGTCCTGGGCAAGACTGCGACCCCACGGTTTGGATGGTTGGAGTTAATTCTGAGATCAGGCATGCTTTGACTGTACGACACACACATGTATTGTAATAATGTAGAATCACGGCATCATCTTGTAAGTGTGATTAATTTATTTGTGGTGGGGTACGGGTTTGTGGGGATGACAAGAGGTGCACAGCGGGAGTGTAGAATCCAAAGTTCACTGGGGGAGTTGGTATCCTTGCCGTAGCAAAATGTCAGAGTCCATGCCACAGTCTTCGTCAACATAGGTCAGACAGTGACCAGCAAGTCCATGTGGCAGAGAATGTCATGTGCTGCTATTGGGCCAGAGGGCCAGGTGCCAGGCCAGGTGACCTGGGAGATGGTGATGTTCTGCTGACTCTCACAGTCTTTTTCGTGGACGACCCACCTTCCTGCGGGGACCCTCGGAAGCAGTCCGTGACGATGTCTGTGACGCTCCGTCGGATGAATCCTCCTCCTCCTGATCCCTCCCTGTGTCTGGTAATGGCCTTCGCCTGGTGCCACAGGGAGGGTTGCCCATGTTGTCGGCAATCCGACGGAGTACACCGGTCATTTGGGTGGCCACGAGCTCAGCCTGTCTATCCTCCATCCTTCCTTGGTGTTGCAGTTGACAGGCATGTTGCTGGGACTGCGGGGTCTTCATCTCCTGGAGGGTCCCCTTGATGTCATTGAGGGTGGACGCAATCTGGTCCATGCCCCTGGTGTCACGCCGGTATGTATCCAGGATGTTGCTGACCTGGGACACTACCGGGTCCTGAGCTGCCTGGTCAGGTTCGCGCCTCCGCCGTCCTCCACTCCCGCCACCCCTGCCCACGTGCACCTGGCCTGCCGTTGTGGGTGCATCGGGTCTCCGGGACCCCTGAGGGATGGCATCTGCGTTGCCGCCTGCCTCCTCCTGGGTGCCCGGAGGACCGTGTCCCTCCTGGGCAGACTGGCTGGGTGGTCGTGTGCGGGCAGGGCTCCTGGACGTCTCCTGGGATGTGGCAGGAATGGGGGTGGTGGTTGGCACAGTTGTACCTGACGCAGGTGCTGCAGGTGGTTGGACACCAGAGGGGCCAGGTTGGTCTGGGTCATCCACGGAGTGGTGAGAGTCATCGCTGGCGGTGGGGTCCTCATCCCGCGGAGCCTGGTCCTGTGAGACTTCCCCCCCAGTGTTGGGGGGTGTTCGTCGACGTTGACCTGTGTGTGAGAGAGACAATGTTAACAGTGTCACATGTGGCATCCATGTTGCATGCATTTCTGATTTGGCACTCTTCCTCTGGGTAGTCGGATCTGTCCTGCATTCCTCTCACAGTGCACTTGGGCATGGCTATGTCCCTTGGCCACAGCTGTCAGGGCTTTACGCATGTGTGAGACACAATCTTAGTTGATGCATCTATTTGGGTACACAGTCAGCAGTGTGGTGTGCGGGCGTAGCGAGCCATGCAGAGGCGCCTTACGTGTTGCACTGTACGTGGCCAAATGGTGTTTTGCCAAGGCAATTTGATGTTGCAGGTAGGGGACTGAAGCATTTGTGACAGGGTTCTTACCGACACAGTGGGTGGGTATACTGGGTGTGTGGTTAGGTCTGTGCCTGCAGCACGGATGGACTCGTGCACAGATTGACACATGGACCGGTCTTCATCTACGGAAGGGGGGGTTGAGGCACTGCCAGACCTGGTCTGCATGCACACAGTCCACCGGCTGACGAGTGGACATGGCCACACCACCCAAGGGTGATTTAGTCTCCCTGTGTCTCCCTTCCTCCCTCCCTCTGTCACCCTCCTCCCTCCCTCTGTCGGTCTCCCTCTGTCACCCTACTCCCTCCCTCTGTCTGTCTCCCTGTGTCCCCCTCTGTCTCCTTCCCTCTCATTCCCCCTCTCCCTCCCTCTCTTTGTCACTTTCTGTCACCTCAGGCCAGCTTCCTGGGCACACACAGTTAGCCGGTCTTTGAATGGCCATTGGCTTGTTCATGTGAGTTAGTCCCTGTTCTCCGGGCACCCATTGGGCAGTGTGTCTGAGTGTAGGCTGCTGCTGTGGCGGTGTGTGCTGAGACTCTATCAGAGCGATGCATCTTCATTGTCTGCTGTTATGTGCAAATTGTGCCTTCAGACCCATGTCATCCTGCATGGCAGCCACCATTTGCAGGCAAGACAGTACTGTGTGGGTACACACAGTTTGTATGGCTGTGCCCTGGGCCATATGGGCTGAGGGCATTGTTGTGTGCTTGTGAGTTGCTCAATGTTAGTTTTGATGCCCCCACTCCCAGCATCGACCACATCCTGTGTTGTGTTGGTGTTTTGTGTGGCCTGTGACTTGGCATGGCCCTGATTGATGCATGGGGCATGGAGGCGCTAGTGGCATGTGTGTGTTTGTGGAGTGTTGTTGTGTCCGGTGGTGGCTTGGGGGGGGTGGCATGCATGATTGATTGTGTATGGCATCCCCCCCATGTGAGGTGAGTTGTTTGTGTACTCACCAGGGTCTGGGAGTCCTGGCAGTCCGTGTAGTCCCTCCACCGCCAGCGTGGACATCACCTTCTCCTCCCAGGGATGGTATTGTACCGGTCTGGGGGGCGGCCCTCCTCCAGTGATGTTCCCCTGGTTGTGATTGTCAGTCATCTTCCTCTTGACCGTCCTCCGCAGATCGTACCACCTGGATTGGCACTCGTGCCTGGTCCTTCTGGTGGTCCCAACAGCATTCACAGAATCGACGATCCTCTGCCACATGGCCGTTTTTTCGGATATGCTGGTCTGTCTGACCAATGTCCCAAAGAGCTGTGGCTCGACTCTGAGGATTTCGTCGACAAGGATCTCCAGCTCCTCCTTTGTGAACTTTGGATTCTTGGTGGTGGACATGGCGTGGGGTGTGGGTGTGGATGGTTGTGGGGGTGTGGGTGTGGATGGTTGTGGGGGTGTGGGTGTGGATGGTTGTGGGTGTGTGGGTGTGGTAGTGGAGGTGTGTGTGTGAATGTGATGAGGGGGTGTTTGTGTAGGTGGTTGTGTGAAGGTATGCAAGTGTGAGGTTCAAGTATGGTGGTGTGGGTCGTCTGTGGGCTCTGGCAGCAGTGGGTCTGTTGCAAAGGCTCATGGTTTGTGTGTGTGGTCCATTTTTATTGGTCCATTTGTGGGTGTGGCTGTGTTTGAAATTTGTGTGGGTGTGTTATGAGGAGTGATTGAGTTTTGGGCCTCTGTTTGGCAGTTTGGCAGTTGCAGGTGAGTGTATGTGATGTTTGTGGGGTTGTTGGGCATGTTTGGTGGTGTGGGGAAACTCTACTTGACTCTCCTTGTGTAAATATGGTTTGTCCTGGTTCAGTACGTGTTTTTTTGGCGTCAGTACGGTCCGTACATGCACTGGTGGGGGTGCGGTCCGTACATTCCCTGGTGGGGTGGGGGTTTGGTGCGTACATACACGGGTGGTGGTTCGGTGCGTACATACACGGCTGGGGGGGGGTTCGGGGGCGTACATACACGGGTGGGGGTTCGGTGCGTACATACACGGGTGGGGGTGTGGTGCGTACATACACGGGTGGGGGTTTGGTGCGTACATACACGGGTGGTGGTTCGGTGCGTACATACACGGCTGGGGGGGGGTTTGGTGCGTACATACACGGGTGGGGGTTTGGTGCGTACATACACGGGTGGTGGTTCGGTGCGTACATACACGGCTGGGGGGGGGGTTTGGTGCGTACATACACGGCTGGGGGGGGTTTGGTGCGTACATACACGGGTGGGGGTTCGGGGGCGTACATACACGGGTGGTGGTTCGGTGCGTACATACACGGCTGGGGGGGGTGTTAGGTGCGTACATACACGGGTGGGGGTTTGGTGCGTACATACACGGGTGGTGGTTCGGTGCGTACATACACGGCTGGGGGGGGGTTCGGGGGCGTACATACACGGGTGGGGGTTCGGTGCGTACATACACGGGTGGGGGTGTGGTGCGTACATACACGGGTGGGGGTTTGGTGCGTACATACACGGGTGGTGGTTCGGTGCGTACATACACGGCTGGGGTGGGGGTTTGGTGCGTACATACACAGGTGGGGGTTCGGTGCGTACATACACGGGTGGGGGTTCGGGGGCGTACATGCACGGGTGGGGGTTTGGTGCGTACATACACGGGTGGGGGTTCGGGGGCGTACATGCACGGGTGGGGGTTTGGTGCGTACATACACGGGTGGGGGTTCGGGGGCGTACATGCACGGGTGGGGGTTAGGTGCGTACATACACGGGTGGGGGTTCGGGGCGTACATACACGGCTGGGGGGGGGTTTGGTGCGTACATACACGGGTGGGGGTTCGGGGGCGTACATACACGGGTGGTGGTTCGGTGCGTACATACACGGCTGGGGTGGGGGTTTGGTGCGTACATACACGGGTGGTGGTTCGGTGCGTACATACACGGCTGGGGGGGGTTTGGTGCGTACATGCACGGGTGGGGGTTTGGTGCGTACATACACGGGTGGGGGTTCGGGGGCGTACATGCACGGGTGGGGGTTTGGTGCGTACATACACGGGTGGTGGTTCGGGGGCGTACATGCACGGGTGGGGGTTAGGTGCGTACATACACGGGTGGGGGTTCGGGGCGTACATACACGGCTGGGGGGGGGTTTGGTGCGTACATACACGGCTGGGGGGGGGGTTCGGGGGCGTACATACACGGGTGGGGGTTCGGTGCGTACATACACGGGTGGGGGTGTGGTGCGTACATACACGGGTGGGGGTTTGGTGCGTACATACACGGGTGGTGGTTCGGTGCGTACATACACGGCTGGGGGGGGGGGTTTGGTGCGTACATACACGGCTGGGGGGGGTGTGGTGCGTACATACACGGGTGGGGGTTTGGTGCGTACATACACGGGTGGTGGTTCGGTGCGTACATACACGGCTGGGGGGGGGGTTTGGTGCGTACATACATGGCTGGGGGGGGTTTGGTGCGTACATACACGGGTGGGGGTTCGGGGGCGTACATACACGGGTGGTGGTTCGGTGCGTACATACACGGCTGGGGGGGGTGTTAGGTGCGTACATACACGGGTGGGGGTTTGGTGCGTACATACACGGGTGGTGGTTCGGTGCGTACATACACGGCTGGGGGGGGTTCGGGGGCGTACATACACGGGTGGGGGTTCGGTGCGTACATACACGGGTGGGGGTGTGGTGCGTACATACACGGGTGGGGGTTTGGTGCGTACATACACGGGTGGTGGTTCGGTGCGTACATACACGGCTGGGGTGGGGGTTTGGTGCGTACATACACAGGTGGGGGTTCGGTGCGTACATACACGGGTGGGGGTTCGGGGGCGTACATGCACGGGTGGGGGTTTGGTGCGTACATACACGGGTGGGGGTTCGGGGGCGTACATGCACGGGTGGGGGTTTGGTGCGTACATACACGGGTGGTGGTTCGGGGGCGTACATGCACGGGTGGGGGTTAGGTGCGTACATACACGGGTGGGGGTTCGGGGCGTACATACACGGCTGGGGGGGGGTTTGGTGCGTACATACACGGGTGGGGGTTCGGGGGCGTACATACACGGGTGGTGGTTCGGTGCGTACATACACGGCTGGGGTGGGGGTTTGGTGCGTACATACACGGGTGGTGGTTCGGTGCGTACATACACGGCTGGGGGGGGTTTGTTGCGTACATGCACGGGTGGGGGTTTGGTGCGTACATACACGGGTGGGGGTTCGGGGGCGTACATGCACGGGTGGGGGTTTGGTGCGTACATACACGGGTGGTGGTTCGGGGGCGTACATGCACGGGTGGGGGTTAGGTGCGTACATACACGGGTGGGGGTTCGGGGCGTACATACATGGCTGGGGGGGGTTTGGTGCGTACATACACGGGTGGGGGTTCGGGGGCGTACATACACGGGTGGTGGTTCGGTGCGTACATACACGGCTGGGGTGGGGGTTTGGTGCGTACATACACGGGTGGTGGTTCGGTGCGTACATACACGGCTGGGGGGGGGGTTTGGTGCGTACATACACGGCTGGGGGGGGTTTGGTGCGTACATACACGGGTGGGGGTTCGGGGGCGTACATACACGGGTGGGGGTTCGGGGCGTACATACTCTGCTGGGGTGGGGGTTCGGTGCGTACATACACGGGTGGTGGTTCGGGGCGTACATACACGGGTGGGGGTTCGTGGCGTACATGCACTGCTGGGGTGGGGGTTCGGTGCGTACATACGCGGGGGGGGGGGTGGTGGGGTGTTCGGCGCGTATGCGGGCACATGTCTCCATGGTTGCTATGGGAGTTCGGTTCGGACGGTGTTTTTTGCGTACGGTTGTGAAATGGGGAGGACGGGAGGGATCGTACTTGCGCAGTCGGACTTTATTTTTCCGCACGGTGGGTTTTTCGCCCGGGGACGTGTCGGTGACTTTTCCCGACCCGAGGACGTGTGGGGAAATCTTCCCAATGCGATTCGTATGGACTTTTTTCCGTTCGAATCGTACTTGGCAGTTTGTACGCTACTTTGACGATTCGGACGGAAAAAAATCCGGATACGAGTCGGACGGGGAATTTTTTTCCCGGATCGGAATTGGCACCTAAGTATATTTTCTAACATTTTTAAGTAAATTATAAAGATTATTAATAATGTTGTACAATGTAGTGTTTTAAATTAAAATTAACATAGCAATAGGTTTTGTAAATCTTTATACAAAACTTTTAACAATTATTTTCATATATAAACATTTTAATATTTGTAGTACAAACATGTTATACCTTTTTTATTAATATTAATATGTAAAATATTAATATTAATTATTTTTACAATGTTTTCGAAACAAACATCTTTTTAACATAAATAAAATTTTAGCATTCATGCAAAAAAATTTTACCAATTTTTCATACATTGTTCTGTAGTATTATCTTTTTAGAAATTATAATAATAAATATTTTAAATTTTAAAATATTTATTTATATAATTTTACAAATTAGGAACATTTGTTGACAATTTGTAGGTAAATGAAAAAAATAGGTATATTTTTGCTAAATAATATAAAATATTTGTGTGTGAATTTACTGTTTTACCTGATTTATTTAGGGCTTTTTAGTATAGTTAAATGTTTTATTATGTTTTGGACACTCTATTTTGTAACCGGGTAATGTTGTTTTGGGTCATTTGGTTTGAAGGGAAGCTCGCGGTTGGGAGTTACTTCGCGTCGTGAAAGGTAAGGTTTGTTTTATGTGTTTTAGATGGTTTTAAATTTACTTTTGAGCCTAGTTAGATAATGTTTAGTGTAGCTGTACATATATTAGTTATATTTGGAAATGTTATGTGTTAGAGTTGCGTGTTGTGTTTTTACGTGTTTTTAACGATGTGTAGGCATGTTTCGAAAGTTAGGTTTAAGGTGTTTAATGTATATTTAGAAGTGTTTTAAATCTAGTATTATTGTTAGTAAGTGTTTATGTGTTGTTTTATGTGGGTGGGAATGTCAGTTGCTTTGTTTTTACTATTTCTTTTCTAGGTTATTCGTTTTGGATGGACTCATTTTTTTTTTTAAAGAAGTGTGTGTTCATTTTATTGAACAATATGTTTTTTACACTACTTTAAATGTTTCGGTTTTCATGGATCGTTTTTTAATATTTTTAGCTATTTTCGGGTTTTTCATGGTTTTTCGAAGGATATTTGGTGAATGGCTTATGGATTTAATCGCCAGTTGTATTTTTGCATTTTTTTAGGGAACCTTTTTTTTTATGTTTGGATTGTGTAAGCAGGAAATGGATTTTTCAGACTTTGGAATAAACGTGGTAAGTTAATTTATTATTATTTCTTGTGGGTGGGTATTGTTTAATATTATTGTTTATTTTTATTTTATTACAAATATTATTAATGTGTGTTAATATATTTTTGACAATATGTATAAATATGTTACACACAGTAATTATTTTTGTAATAAGATACATATATTTTATGTGTTTGATATTATTGAAAATGGGTAATTAGTCATTTATTTGTATTTGTACTTTAAAGAAGTGTTTTAGCTATGATGTTTAGGTATTCTAGGCCTTTGGTAGTAGGGTACAATTTTACTTGTTGCTCTAGATATTTATACATTTGTTTAGTTTGTTTTGAGGTTTTTGGAGTTAGCTGAGTTATGGATTGTTCCATTCGGAACTCTTGATAACTCTGTTCTTTTTGTAGGCATGATATAAATCTTTCTAGTGTTGGTTTTGTTCTGCCTGTTGATTGTAGGAATGCGTTATGCCATCCTTCAACTGCGTTATTAGTTTTGGATTCTCCATTTAAGGTGCTTCTGTATACGTTCCACCAGGGAATTAAGAATTTAGGGTTTCTTCTGTGGCCAGATCTATGTAGTCTGCCGACCCATGTATCTTCGAAATAGTCCAATAGTGAACTTAGTTTTTCTTCATTTTGTTTGTAGAAGGCGCTGTCTATTAAACTGTTGTAATGTTCTGTTACGTCTGTGTCAGGTACATAAGCTAGTGCTATGAGTTTTTTTATTTTATATGCAAAAGATGAATTAGTTGCATATTCAATGCTTAGGGCTGATTTTTGCATGTGTCTCCATAGGCATTGATTAAAATGATAGTAACAGCCTTGTATGGAGGTATGGGGGTGTGTTTTTAATATAGAATTAATCATTGCATGTTCAAAATCTAGGATTATTTTTTGTGGTGAAAAGTCATTTGTTTTTTGTTTTATTATATTTAATAGTTCAGTGTATGTGGAGTTATGTTTGTTTGGTAATAATGTGTAAATTAATGGTATATTGCAATTGTGATATAGGACATGTATTGTATATAGTTGGAAAAATGGTTTGGGACATATGGTAAAAGTCCCATCCATCATCCAGTTATGTGATTCTTGTAGTTTACAGAGATTATTAGCTGTTCCAAATATTATTATTCTTTTGTCATTGTTTTTATTATCAAAAATGACAAATGGTTCTTTGTTTAAAGTTATACTTTGTTCTGGACTTAGAATAACTTCACTGTATGTGTGAGGAATTGGGGTTGAAGTAGTAGTGGTTTTTTTAGTACGTGCAATAGTTCTTTTGAGTGAAGTTACAGATGGCATTTGTGTAGTAGCAGTTTTAGGAATTTTGGGAAGCTGCTCTTTTAAAATTACACTGGTAGGTTTTTGAGAACTTGTGCTAGCTTCCTTTATAGTTTCTAAAGCAGATCTGACTTCGATTTCAGTAATGTTTGGTGGGTGGTTATGTTCTCTAGTGTATAGTACTGTTGTTTGTCGTGTTGTAGCACGCCCATAGCACTTATTAGAGTAGTATTTAGTGCATTTCCAGTTAACTTTTAAACCATACACTTTTTCCTGTGTGTAAGTGTACCCCATATAGCATAGTAACATTTTTCCCTTCTGGCTTGTTATGAATTCAGCTCCTTCAGTCATTTTGATGTAGCTTTATCTATGAAAAATATATATTATAGTTATTATATATGATGTTATATTAATTTTCAGTAGAAAAAAACAAGATTTAGTTACTATATACTTACAAAGTTGGTTTTGATGTGTTTGAGTAGAATGCTCCTGATTCTTTATTTGTGGGATTTTCCTCTAGTATTTTCTTTGTCTGGAAAAGAAAAGGAAATGTGTTGTAATAATTGTTTCTATATTTTTATAGGGAATGGTTAGGGGATTTGCAATTGGGATTTAATTAGGGTGGTATTTTAATCTATTAGTTGATTTTTGGTTGTGAAATACTTACTTTTTAGTTGTATCTTTTTTGGTGCTGTTCTGTATTTTCTTAGTTTCTTTTGGAGTTTCCTGTAGTGAAAACATGAAATAGAAAGAAGACATTAATTTATTTATAGTGTATGTATATTGTAATTACAATTTATTCTATTTGAGTCTTCATGAGAATAATATAGTTAACTTACTTTTGATAGTTTTAAACATTTCCTCTATGTTGATTTTCTTATATCTGTAGTTGCAATCCAGTCGATTTTCCTCTTCATTCAATTTCGTTTTTTTGGTTTTGGACTGTGAATGAAGTTGAACTTCTTTTTATAGTGCTTTGGATGTTGTAATATGTGTTTTATTGGTCAGTTTGAATTCGGAGTGTTTTTATTGGTTAGTTCGAATATTTTTTTTTTTTTTCTGGTAGTTAGTTTCCTAATAAGGAAAACGCTAATTAGTGGTTTTGTGGTGTATTATTCTATATGTATTTTTCGAAACATTATATTATGTATTGGATGCATGAATTGATAAAGTATAATTTAATAATATAGTTGTTTAATGTAGGAAGGTTGTTAATAATGTTTTAGTAAAGAGTTAATTATTTAAATCCATGTTTAAATGTAGTAAATATATAATTGTTTAATAATAATTTTGTGTAGAGATAAAAGACATTATTTGGTGTTTATGTAGTTTGATTTTAGGTTTTAATTAAATGTTATATAGTCGATATTAGTAAAATGGAGATATTTTAGTGGTCGATATTTTAGTTTACGATATTTTGTTATGAAGTATATGTATATTATTGAGCATCGATATTTTAGGATTTCGATATTTGTGTTGCCGATATTTTGTGTACCTATATTTCTGTAGTTCGAAATTGTGTGTTCGATATTTTTGTAATGTTTTAAATAAGTATATGATGTCGATAATAATGTGATCGATTATTTTGTATCGATATATTTGTAGGTCGATTTTTAGTCTTTCGATATTGTGTCAGTGATTCATAATATTGTAGTGTAGTTCCTAGATCCCTGATAGGCTCTGCGCATTGGAATAACATACACTATAGATTTGACATAGGACTAAGGTCAGTCTGTCTCTATCGAGTATATTAAACTTAATTACTTGTTTGTGCCAGCTAACTCAGAGGTCACTAGAAACGTCTTGAATATACAAGAAGGGATTAGTCTCTGACAACCGCATAAACATGACAACTTTGTTTCCTTTTAGAATCGTAACAGTCATAGAATCGTGGAAACAATAGATAACAGTTTTACTCAGTCAATCGTGCATGCTTCGTTTCTACAGAGTTGCACAGAAATAGAGAGACGGGCGTTTCAATAAAAAGGTTTATTGAACAGTCTTATTTCTCATGCAAGAGATATGAATTGCTACAATTGGAAGACAGACTGCGAAGTACAATATGTACGAGGTTAGCAGTAAGATAAAATAATACTGCAATAGCATGGTTTGTAGCTATGACATATATTAATCAAAATACATACATAAATAACATAAGCTAAAATGTGATACTCATCTGATGCTTCTAAATTGTTCTACCCCAGTGTACCTAACCTAAGTGCAGTACGAGGTTTGAAGTAGGTGCCATTTCTAAAGTATAGCTAGCTATATTTTAGTTTAGCCAAGAGTTGCCAAACGTTTCTCTAAGTTCTATTCAGCACCATACCTTAGAATGAGAGAGGTTGGAATCTCTTTTCTGTACTCGATAGTCTAACCCCCTGCAAGGGAAATCAGAGGTGGATGGCAGCGTCAGGTCAGTGCATCAGGCTGGAACTCAATCTCCTTCCGAACTTGCCGTAGCGAACCGCGTAGTCTGGGTTGGATCGAATCCTCCGGGTACCGCAATTTGCCAGGGCAAGTGCTGGTATATTTATACCGTGAAGGTGTCTAGGAATGCCAGTATTGGCGTAAATATCGGACAGAGGAACATCATGAATGAATCCCTAACGAATAGATGTTCATGCATACTTAATGAATTCTTGGAGAAATCAATATTCAAGCTGGGGGAAATTCCTAAAGGCTTAAGGGTCTGGTTTTCCAAGAATTCGTTGTGATGTGGATGAACGAATGTACGTTGCTATGCCTGTATTTGGTTTGTATGGACAATGTCTAAATAAGGGCCGGATTTCTATGTCCAAATAAGGGCAATGTGAATTGTACCTATATAGGTGCATAAATCTGGAAACATATATACGGAATCTAACTCTGCACACAACAATATAAGTGCGCTTTAATTTTAGGATGGTTCCATTGTCTCTCAGGGAGATTTGGTTACAGTTAGTAGCCAACTGGTGCAGTGCGATTAATGCTTACGCACTGTCTCGAGCTGGTGTAAAGACAGTCAAACGTTTGTCTTTTACCTTGGGGGAGGTCAACTTGCCTCTGTCGGGGGACGGGCGGTCGGACCCTCTATGATAGGGAGAGTGTGACAGCGGTTATTTTTATTCTCTCCTAGTTGCCTGGCAGAAAAAAGGACCGCACGTCATGACATACCTTTCGGGTCCTGTTAGCAACTTGTGCTGACGCTGTCTTCTGTGTCCCGGTCACCCGGGCCAGTAGAGAGGCTCTACCAAAGACACACAAAACAAGACCCCGCCACCAGGATGACCAGTCGTCTCCGGAATAGGCTTGATTCTCGAACCGCTATCTCAATTCGCCGACCACTATTTAAGAGCACGGGTCCAGAAAACTCTGACGTACCTAAAGGACACCCGGGACCTACTTAGCCAATTCAGAGGATTGACATTCCAAGGAGGATCAATGTGTCTTGTAGAAGTCGACATAGAGAGTCTATATACGAGCCTGCCACAACAAGCAACCCTACAGACAATCGAAGACATCCTGTTCACAGAACAGTGGGAGCACAACACCCCTGAACATTTCGTATTAGAATGCTGCTGACTAGCACTCACAGAGAACTTTTTTTAATACAATGGCACTATGTTCATGCAGACCCACGGAACATCAATGGGCAGCAAAGGTACTTTTCTGGAAGCGTTACATTGACAACGTCATCATGATCTGGGACGATACACCAGATAGCCTACCCGATTTCCACAGATGGATCAACACCAGAGAATAATTTCTCACGTTCACATACACAGCAGTTAAACAGAAGCTTGACTTCCTGCATATCTCAATTTACATTGATAACAATGAGATCAACACCAAAACATTCTCTAAACCAACCGCGAAGACCAGTCTCCTTTCTTTCAATAGCTTTCATCCTCGCTCACTCAGAGAGGACCTGCCATACAGTCAATTTTTAAGGCTCAAACGGAATTGCAACAAATTACAAGATTACAAAACACAAGCACAAGACCTGAGCTACAAAGTACAAGCCAGGAATTATCCGAACAACATAATACAGAAATGTCAGAAGAGAGCCAGAAACCAACACTGGGACAACCTTCTGGAGACCTCTATAAAAGGACAAGATGAAAACATAATCACATGCATGACAACATACAACACAGCATCTAATGCAGTCAAAAGAATTGTCAACAAAAACTGGCGGATCCTCACATCCGGAAACATCAAGTGCCCAAAACCAAGATTCGCCAATAAGAGAACCAGGAACATCCGTGACCTACTGGTACACACCAGACCATCTCCTAACAAGTCAAGAATGGAATTAATAACAAACACATGGAACCTGGCACCTATAACTGGACACTACCCCTGCGGGTCCTGCTCTGTCTGCAAACTTACCAGAATCACAAAGACTCTACAACTTAAAATGGGCATGAAGTGGACCTTGAGGAACCACACGAAATGCAACACGACTAACGTTATTTACATGATTACTAGTCCGTGCAACCTGAAATATATAGGTATGACATGTCGGAAGGTAAACCAGAGAACTTCTGAACATCGAAGTAATATCAAGTGCAGCAAAAGAACAACCAAAAATCAGCACCCATTACATCAACTTCAAACACACCATTGAAGAAATAAACTGGGTTGTCA
Organism: Triturus cristatus; assembly: GCF_964204655.1. Taxonomy (NCBI): domain Eukaryota; kingdom Metazoa; phylum Chordata; class Amphibia; order Caudata; family Salamandridae; genus Triturus; species Triturus cristatus. The sequence continues at coordinate 1,208,064,359 of NC_140584.1, read as the reverse complement.
TTGAAACACTAAACACAAAAAATGAGAACGCAGAACGCATTCTTTTCGGAAAAAAGGAAAGGTGGGTCCACAGCCTCAAAACGTACGAGGAGGAGCTGAATGACAATAAACCATGGCACTCAATGCTACGCTGAGCATGAACAATCACCAAATTCTCAAGGCCTCCTTCAAGGAGGCAGAACTACAAACCTCCCTCTGTGCACACCGTGCGGACATAATCACCTCAACATGCCAGTGCACAGATGCGCCAGAATGGATTATCAGTAAGGAACTCCATACAATGGAACACGGATAATTGCAAACCAATGCACCCAGTATCAATATAGTAAAGCACACTTATGAGACACACTCCAACACGAAACTATTACAAAAATCTAGTTTGATTTGTTCCACATGTGCATAATTATATAAGATTCTGATTAGGGACGCAATAGTTAGTAAATCATAAGAAATAATATCAATACTATCACAAAGAATCAATATGCAAATCAATTGTTGCAAAGGGTAGTCTTTCAGCTATGCAAATTATTCTCTGTTCAACATAAAAAGCGCCTCTCTCCCGTCCCTCGTCTCCGGGACACGAAAGACGGCGCCAGCCAAGTTCTTTTTTTTTTTTTTGCTTAAGAATTTTTATTAAGTTTTCAGGAATAAACAAAGCACAGAAATACATAGAGAATGCAATCAATCAGGAAATCTAAATTATACTTACAAAGTATAAAAATCAAGTAATAAATACAATAGCTCAAACAGTAACGAAGAAGAAGAAAAGAGAAGAAAAGAAAAAGAACGAGAAGGAAAGGGGAAAGAAATGAAGAAGGAGAATAGAAAAAAAAGAAATAAAAATAGAAATCAAGGAATAGAAAAAAATAGCAATGTCCTAAGACTACGTATACTACCGAATAAAAGAAGAAAATTCCACGTTAGGGAAGAGGAGCGCGAGAGGAAAGATAAGATGTAAATGGTAACCAGAGAAGATCAGATTTAATTTTTTGCGAGAGGACAGAGAAGGAGGCAGTGGCAATTCGATGTTCGTCACAGATAAAATTCCTCCACATTAATAAAGACATTTTCGAATTATCTTTCCATGAAGATAAAATAACTTTAAATGCCATTGCAATAAAAAGATCAAACAATAACGAAATAGAAGAGGAGTCATCCAAATCAGGTGATGAGGAACCTAAAAAAACATTATGAAATGATAAACTCAAATCGCAATTAAAAATGTTCATGCATTTTGACCAAACCGACTTCCAAAAAGTCACAACATTAGGACAATCATAAAGGAGATGTCTCAAGGTGCCAGTATATTTAGAACAAGACCAGCATAATGGAGACGAGGAAGGGGAGAACTTGGATATGCAAACAGGAGTAATAACAGCTCTATTGTAAATAAAATACAAGGATTGAGTTATGCGAGCAGCAGCAGAGATTTTAAATAACTTAGACCAAAGTTTATCCCATACAACAATAGAAAATGAAAGGGATAATTCTGATTCCCAAGCAAGTTCAGTAGGAGATTTAGGTCTCTCGGTTGAGTGTAATAACAACAATTTATAAACAAGGGCTGCTTTAGGTATATGTATAGGGAATATACTATATAAAGGTGTGGGGGGAGTAAGAGAGGGTATTGATACAGGCAAGTCAAAGGAGGATAATTGTGATTGTAAAGCGGCTGAAATTAAAAGGTATTCAGCACGAAATGTGTCGGGTAATTGAAATAGTGTTTGCAAATCAAGGAAGGGAATAATAGAATTTTGAAGGATTAATTGGTAAACGAAAATAATACCCTTCTCCTTCCAGTGTTTGTAATAGAATGATTTACCCTTGTATCTAAGAAATTTATTATACCAGATAGTGGAAGAGAAAAAGCATTGAAATGAAGTTAAACCCTTAGTAAACGTATTATATAGTAAACTTTGGGAATATCTTATAATCGGGTTATTAGAAATGAAAGTACAATTGGACATATAAATCACATTCTGAAAAGAAAAATTCTTTAGAGAGGAACGTTCAAAAGCAATCCATCTCGGGATAGGAGTATTCGCAAAATCAAAAGATAAAGCGAATTATGTCCCGCCGGCCCTGCAGGCCGCCACATTTGCTGAATTGGGCAGGGCTTTGCTGACTCTCCCGGGGGGCATGCTGGTAGTGGGAGGGGATTTCAACACTGTGGGTTCCGGACTGCTGGATAGATACCCGCCCAGGGACACAGGGGGGGCTCAGAAATGGCTTCCAGACCTCCTGGACACGTTTGGCCTGATAGACTGCTGGAGGCTCCGGCACCCCACACAGAGTCAATACACGTTTCACTCCGGGGCGCATGGTAGCCTCTCCAGGATTGACTACCTGCTCACTCTGGCCGCACATGCCTCGTTGATATCCGAGGCGAGGCACATGGCACGTGGTATCTCTGATCACTCGCCAGTGTGGATCCGGCTGGATCTCGGTCGGGAGGGAGGAGGGAGGGTGGCCCCCATTAACCCATGGTATTTCCGAGACCCCAAGATGCGCAGCGCCCTGGTAAAGAAGGTAGATAATTACTTTAAGGACAATCTGGGAACCGTGGACTCGGCGATCTCGCTGTGGGAAGCTTTTAAGACCGTGCTTCGGGGGGAGGCCCTCTCCCTGGTGGTGACTGCCAAGAATCGGAGGGATTGCGAAGTGCGGCAAGTGGAGGAGGAGATTGCGGCCCTTGAGGGGGATATGGAGGAGGAGGTCACAGAGTCCTCATTGCATGAGCTTTGCTTGAAGCAGGCGGAGTATAGGGACCTGGTGACGGACGCCGCCAAGACCCTCAGCAGGGAACAACAGGGCCGTCTGTATGATGTTGGAGATAAGGCAGGGAAACTCCTGGCGTGGCTGGACAGGAAGGAACGGGTCAATAGAGTGGTGCCAGAGTTGATTGGAGAGGGGGGAGAGGCGATTGTGGAACCTGAGGGGATTGTGGAGTGTTTCGCGGAGTATTTTCATAGGGTTTATTCCTCTGTGTCGGACAGGCCGCCCGAAGACTCGTCTGATCTCCTCCGTGATATCGAGTTGCCCTGCCTCTCTGACATAGATAGGGACGATTTGGATGGCGACATCACGGTTGACGAGGTGGCGGGGGCGATTCGCGCGTTGAATTCGGGTAAGGCCTCTGGACCGAACGGACTGCCGATCGATCTGTACAAACTGTTCCCGGATAGGGTCGCCCCTCACCTGCGCGCCATGTTTTTGGAGGCGCGGGGAGATGGGATCCTTCCGTTGGATCAGCGGCTGGCGTCGATCGTGGTCATACACAAAGAGGGTAAACCCCGAGATAGATGCGCCTCCTATCGGCCCATTTCACTCCTCAACGCTGAGCCGAAAATTCTGGCCAAACTCCTGGCTACCCGTCTGATTAGGGTACTTGGCGATCTGGTCCACCCGGATCAATCTGGCTTTATCCCGCACCGAAACACAGCATTGAACCTTAGGCGTCTTCATGGCGTCATTGCCAGGGCGGGCACGCTGCGTGAACCGGCTGTTGTGGCATCTCTTGACGCCACGATGGCCTTTGACACGGTGGAGTGGGCATATTTATGGGCCGTGCTGGCCAAGTTTGGTTTCGGTCGCGGGTTTGTGAGTTGGGTCCGGTTGCTGTACGAGGGGCCACTAGCGAATGTTGTGGTGAATGGTCGGGCATCTACTCCGTTTCAGCTTGGTAGGGGTACTCGGCAGGGCTGCCCCCTGTCGCCTCTGTTGTTCGCCCTCGCCCTTGAACCGTTGGCTGCGTGGATACGTTGGCACCCGGATATACGGGGCCTTCGGTGGTCGCCTGATCGCGAGGACCGTATTTCGCTTTATGCCGATGATATCCTGCTGTATCTTGCCTCACCAAAGAAGTCACTTATAGTGGTCTGTGACGTACTCGCATCGTTCGGTAGGAACTCGGGGCTTGTGATTAATTGGGGCAAATCGTACTTGTACGTTCTTAGTGGCGAGGTCCCACCGATCCCTAGAACATGTTCGATACAGGTTGCCCAGCAAGGTTTTGTGTATTTGGGGATTTTTATATCCATGGATCCTGTTGTGCGCTATGAGAGGAACCTGCTCCCCCCCTTGGCACGCTTGAGGCGAGATGTTGAAGGTTGGCGGAGGCTGCCGCTCTCCCTTGTTGGGCGTGCGGCCCTGTTCAAAATGATGTCTCTTCCCCGCTTCCTCTACGCTCTCCAGAACACCTTGGACTGGGTACCGGCCAAATACTTTCGGGAGGTCGAAGGCCTCCAAAGGACGTTGCTGTGGGATGGGCGGCCGCGAATAGCTATTTCAAAGTTGACGCTCCCATGGTACGATGGGGGCATTGCGCTCCCAGACATCCGACGGTACTATTGGGCCACGCAGCTGAGCGCGATCAACCATGGGTTTTACGGCCCTGCCCTCAGCCCTGGGTATGCCATGGATAGGTGGCTGCTGCGCGGCGGCAACTACTACAGGGCGTTGTATTCGCGGTCCCTAGACTCGTCCCTCACGGGGCCCACTGGTGTGGCGGTGCGCGTATGGAAGATGGCGACCGACTCGCTGGGCTGGAAGGATAGGCTAACCCTCGCTACCCCATTGTTTGAATCGGAAAGGTTGGGAAGACTCTGGCACACGAAGGGCTTTGATAAGTGGGACTTGATAGGTATATCCAAGGTGGGAGATGTGCTGCATAAGGGGAGGGTGAAGTCCTTCGAGGAGTTGCAGACTGAGTTTGAGCTAGGGCCTTCAGAGTATTTTAGGTATATCCAGCTGCGTCACGCCCTCCGATCAGTCCTCGTGGAGGGTGAGAAGGTACCGGAGTCCTCTCCCCTTGAGGACCGAGTCCTTGATGGTCATATGCCCGAGAGCACGATTTCGCTCATATATAAGAAGTTGATAAACGTCCGGGCAGACTTGCTACTGGGGCTGAGAGAACAGTGGACCAGGGATGGCCTCGAGTTGGATAATGAGGACTGGCAGTCAGCGGTTTCTTCGCCTAAGGAGGTTGCGATCCCGTCGCGTCTGAGGCTGGTGCAGCTTAAAATACTGCACCGGGTGTATGTTACGGGGCCAAGGCTGGTCCACATGGGATTCTCGGAGGACGGCCTGTGCAGAAGGGGATGTGGTATGGTGGGTACTTTCCTGCACATCATTTGGGAATGTGGTGTCATTGTGGAGTTCTGGAGGAGAGTCCATGCAGTTATGGGGGAGGTGACGGGCATTGTGGTACAGCCGGAGGCGCGGTGTTGCCTCCTGAACGTCTGGGGGCCCACTGATCTCGATGAGGCGCAGACCCAATGGGTGACTCTGGGTAACATGGTAGCTAAAAGGGATATCGCGCGATTATGGGGCTCCTCGGGACCCCCTACACTGACCGCGTGGAAGGAGAACATGGATTGGAGCATGTTTAGGGAGAAGACGGTCTACTGCTCTAGAGGTCGCCCCCGGAAGTGGCATGCCATCTGGGGGCGGTGGAACCAATACAGGGGGGGAATATGTCTTGCCCCGGACCTGGAACCTCCCGAGGAACAGCTTTCCCCCTGACCTACCTTCCAGCACAGTTTGGTTTTGGTAACCGTTCTGGGCCTCTGCTGTCCCCCTTCTTCCTCCGCACACAGTCTTATACTTAGTAGATGAGTGGGGTCCTGCCTCCCCTGGGGGCTTTCGCCATGGGATTTCAATGTTCTGCCTTGCTGGGGTTTGTTGTGTGTTTTTTCTGTGTTTATTTAAAATTGGACCTTTGCATTACTCATCGTACTGTATCGGGGACACATTACTGTATCTAACTTGCAATGCTGCCGAACCTTCGGGCTGTCGGCTGAATAGCTGTGTCCTGAATTTCGAAATAAAGGTTTTCAAAAAAAAAAAAAAAAAAAAAAAAAAAAAAAAGATAAAGCGAAGGATTGTTTAATGAGAAAGGCTGAGTGGTAAGCCTTAAAATCGGGAAAACGTACTCCACCTTCAGACTTCGGGCGTTGGAGCTTTGAAAGGGCAATACGTGAGTGTTTCTTATTCCATAAAAATGTTACACAAATAGAATTGATTTGCGAAAAATATGAAAGGGGAATGCGAATGGGTAACATAGACAATATATAAAGGACATGAGGAACAGTCATCATTTTTATAGTGTCTAATCTGCCCCACCAAGAAAGAAATAACGGGGTCCATGTAAGAAGCAATGATTGAATTTTAGTAAGTAATGCTGCAAATGTATACTTTATTGTGGCAGGTATGGACGCAGAGATCCAAATACCTAGGTATTTGATTTTTGTGGGGCACCATGTATAATTAGTATCCTGAAACATATAGTGATAACATAACGAGTTCAGGGGTAGAACCTCTGTTTTAGAGAGATTTAACTTATATCCAGAAATGCTGGAGTATAGTCGAACCTCATCCAAGAAGGGAGGAAGGGATGTGAGAGGGTTGGACATATAAATCAATATATCATCAGCATAGGCTGATATTTTAATTTCTACTGAGTTATGTGTGAAACCAGAAACATGAGCATTAACTCGAATACGCTCAAGGACACGCCGAGTTGCCACGCATCTCCAACAGGATTTCGTTGCCGTAATCAGGGCTTATCAAGGTCCGACATCTGTTTCCTAGACTTGAAGGGGAACCCTACTTACAACACGTTATACGGCTCGATTACAACGTGTCCCAGGCTGACATTTAAACACTTAACAAGAAGATTAACGTGGACACTGATTAAACGGGAACTAATCCAGAAAAAGATGGATATACAATCCTCAACTCTAATCCACTTAGGAGACGTAACTATGATTTGCTAGCCTTGAAAAAGCCCAGTGGGAGAAACGCGCGTCGGCTGTTGCTGCTCTGCGTTGTTTTTTGATGATTAAAAAAATCTGCAACAGGACCTGATTGGGAAACTTCTTTATATTGGATTGCGAAAAAGGACACTTTAACAATTGACTATTGTTCATGTTGCTTAGGTTTTGACCAAACCTTTGGATTATAGTGATTCTCCTTGGGTGTGCTCAGGTGTAATTTGACTTTGTATGTTGCCTTAGGATTCGTCCCAAGGTTGTTTATACCCTGATGGGTGGGTATTGTTGACACCATGATAGCACCTCTATATGCGAAATTTAAAACATATATGCTATTTGTGTTTCTTACTGTGTTTGTGGATGTGCAGATCTTGAATGCAAAAACCCATGTCTTTTGTTATTGTACGCTCAAGGAAGGGTTCAAGGCAAAGAACAAATAACAAAGGGGAGAGAGGTCAGCCCTGACGAGTCCCACGAGATAAAGAAAAAGACTTGGAAAAATGATTATTTACAAAAATATTAGCCCGGGGACAGGAATATAATAATTTAATATAGGAAATGAAAGTTGGACCAAAACCAAATCAATCAAGGGTACTAAACATAAATTGCCAATTAATACGGTCAAAGGCCTTTTCAGCATCTAGAGATAACGCTGCAAGAGGGGTTTTAAATTTCTTTGCTTGCGAGATAACATTTGCAAACATTCGAGCATTATCTGCTGCTAATCTACCCTTAATGAAGCCAACTTGATCAGTCTTAACCAATAATGGGAGAAGACTCTCAAGACGGATGGCAAGAATCTTTGCAAATATTTTACAATCATAATTAATCAATGAAATAGGGCGATAGTTTTTACACAGTGAGTGATCCTTATCAGGTTTGGGAATGATGACTATTAAAGCATCCATAAAGGAGCCAGAGGCCTTGGCATCCCTAATAAAGGAATTAAACAATGTCAGAAGCTTAGGAACAAAAATCGATGCAAAGGTGGAGTAAAATTCGACCGAAAAGCCATCCGGTCCTGGAGCCTTTGATTTTTTTAGGGATTTAATGGCATTAATAATTTCTTGGCCGGTAATAGCACCCTCCAAGGCTTCGAATTCTTGTGGCAAGGATGGGGGGGAAGGAAGGCCAGAAAAGAAAATATCTACATTTTGATTAGACGGGTTCGTGTCATCAGAGTAAAGGGCCTCATAGTAATTATGAAAGATATTAGCAATATCATCGTCTGAGGACATCAAGCGTTTGGTGGATTCATTTAAGATGGGACCAATATTTTTACGCTCAGATTTGATTTTCAAATAGTTAGCTAATATCTTACCAGCTTTATTTTGGCCGCCATGGTATTTGGATTTAATTTTGAGAAGAATATTACAAGCTTCAACTGTCGCAAGTTTGTTAAGCTCAGATTTGGCCTTAAGGAGGTCATGTTAAAGCCGAGGGCAATTTAGAAGTAAAGTAATTATGCTCCAGTAATTTAAGCTGTTGTAGTAAAGCTAAGTATTTATTTCGAGCAATTTTCTTTTTCCTAGAGACATAAGAAATAGTAAATGCCCGAAATGAGGCCTTAAAAGCATCCCAATTATTGGGAACAGAGGTTGATGAGGGGTTATTAAACATGAAGAATTCATTGACAAAGGAAGTAGCTTCTTTTATGAAAGTAGAATCCGATAATAAAACATTATTGAGTTTCCAACGACTAAATGTTTGGGAGGCTAACGAGAGATCCAAAACAGAAAGGACTGGTGCATGATCTGAAATGAAAATTGACCCAATCTCCGAGGATTGAATAGATGGGAGCAGGGATTTACTGACCAGAATATAATCAATCCTAGATCGTGTATGGTGTACATTGGAAAAAAAACGTAAACTCAAGAGAATCTGGATTACATGTCTTCCAAACATCAAATAGAGGACGAGAGGTAATGGCCGATTGAAAAGCTTTATGGGATTTGCCAGGATGAAACTTGGACTGAGATTCTCTATCAGAAAATAGGTCTAACCATTGGTTAAAATCACCAGCAATAATAACATTAGGACAATCAAGGGAGGAGAGTAGAACAATGATGTCATGCCAGAACTTGGGGTCAGGTTTGACCGGGCCATATATATTCAATAAAACCAAATCCTTACCATGTATAACAACCCTGGCCATCACCCATCGTCCATCAGCATCATTTTGCGTAGAAACAATTTGCACAGATAAAGATTTATGAAACAATATAGCTACACCCCCTTTTTTACTAGAAGCAGGGGAATACACAACTTGGCCTACCCGTTGTCTTTTTAGCTTAAGTGATTCTGCTTCAGTACACTGTGTTTCTTGAATGAAAGATACCTGAGAATTTAATTTGGATAAATGAGAAAGTACCTTTTGTCTTTTGACGGGGTTGCCCAGACCACGAACATTCCATGTAACAAAATTACACATAATGAGGGATCGGAGGGGAACAATACGGAAGGAGGTGATACACTTCAGGGAGACATCTAAAAGAAAAGAGACACCAAAATTGATCAAAATAGGAATAAAAACCACAATATACAATAGAACAGTGCACAATTCCAAAAGACATAAGCAATAAACAGCACATTGTCAAATGAATAATAGGACAAACTGACGGGAAAAGTACCAAAGCAAAGAAAGAAATAGAGGATAGAAAAAGAAGTGAAAAAAGATAGATCAAGGAAAGATATCCAGATCTAAAGAGAAACAACAATACAAACAAATGCATGGGGCGTAACAGCACCAACAAGAGATGACGTGACAGAGAAAAAGATACAAATAGAAAACCAAGAAACAGCCGTATTAATAGGAAGAGCAAAAAGACACAAGGACATTAAGTAGAAGGAGAAGAGCTAGCCGCAGCACGTGAGGACAGGTTTTGAAGAAATGACTTCAATTTAAGAGGGTCATCAAAAGACCGAGTGGAGCCATCATGAGTGACTTTACACAGACATGGATGTAGAATACCATAGCGAACATTCAACTGTCTCATTTGTGGACGAAGCGCCAGAAATTCCTTCCTTCTCGCGTTGGTAGCATTGGATACGTCTTGTGAAATAAAGATGTTATGACCTGACCAAGTAAGGTGACGCTTCAACTTGGCAGCCGAGAGGACTCGCATTAAGTCAGTAAATTCGAAAAACAACATGATAATGCCTCTAAGCTTAGAAGCATTAGGCTGAAGACGACCAAGTCTATGTGCATGTTGAATGTTCAAAGCAGGCTCCGGGGAAATGCTTAAAAGTCAGAAATTTCCTCAGGAAAAGGAGCAAATCAGGACCCTCCAAATTTTCTGGTAAGCCATAAAGGCGTAGGTTGTTACGCCGATTACGATTTTCAAGGTCCTCTGTGTGCAGTTTAAGACGCTGGATTTCCTGTTCCAAAATTGGAATTTTAGCAGAAATATCCTGCACATCACTAATACGTTGCTCCATATCAAACACCTTAGCTTCCATAGTAATCCACCTATCCTCAATTAGTTGTAGCTTCTCATTAGTAGTGGCCATAAAAGATTTAAGACCCCTCACCTCATCCAAAATAGTATCCAGAACAGGGTTTTGAGAGGAAAGTATGGGTGAGGGAGGGTCATTCTTGGCTCTCTTGGGCTTGGTACCTGAAGAGACTGCTCTAGCCGCGGTAGAAGCTTTACTAGCCATCATGAAACGGTAAGGTGGTCGAGAAGTGATCTTCAATTAAGACTTGCGCCTGCCCATCCGTCAAAAAGAGACACCTCACTCCTCAAAAAGTCTCCGGGGACCAGAGAACAGAGAAAAAAAAAAAAAAATCACAAAAGAACGTCACCTTCCGTCAGCACTCTAGCAATAGTTGACACTTGTGAGCAACACAGCGTCGTTGTTAAACAGGACAAATCACCAAGAGGCTAGGAAGTGTGACAACAAATATCAAAAAATTAAAGTAAGCACATACTGGATAGGAAGCTAAGAGCCATAAAAAGGAGAGAAGATTGCAGCTGGCACCATCGCCCAAATAGCTCTCAAAAATTGATGCTAGAAATAACATGTTGCGACTGGGGCATGAAGTGAGGAGGACAAAAATATATGCCTCGCCTACATCCAGACATGATAGCGTGCTGAAAACATTTCTTACGGCAGTACATTCATAAATGTTGAGGAGAGAAAAAAAAATAGAAAAAAAAAACGTTGCCGTGCGCTAATTACTGAAGCGCCGGATTACCTCAGAGTGTCCAGCAACTTCACAAGCAGCCATCGCAAAACGGCGGCCGTTACAGGCGCTTCACTGAGGGCAAATCACCGCCGCATCTACCAGGTGCGCGGAAGAAGATTCCAGGATCGGAACGGGTTCAATCACCGCCCCGACCCTTCATCATCCGCACGTCATCCTTGGACTGTGGCGCAACTCGCTGAAATCGGCTGTATTCCGTGTAGTTTCTCCGCGTACGAGCGGAGCTCAAAACTCAGCCGCCATCTTCTCGTGGTGCGAGACCACGCCCCCCCCGCCAGTCAAGTTCTTAACAGGAGCCGAAAGGTATGTCATGCCGTGCGGTCCTTTGTTCTGCTAGGCAACCACGAGAGGATAAGAATAACCGCTGTCATACTCTCCATTTAATAGAGAGTCCATCCGCCCGTCCCCTGACGGAGGCCAGCTAACCTCACAAAGGTAAAAGACAAACGTTTGACTATCTTTACACCAGCTAGAGACAGCACATAAGAATTAATCGCACCACACTGGTTGAGTCCTAACTGTAACTAAATCTCCCCGAGAGACAATAGAACCATCCTAAAATTAAAGCGCGCTTATATTATCACACAGACCTGGCCCACGGACAATTAAACTTGACACGTGTGGCAGTCTAACAGTTACCGTCCCGTTTTTGTCGGAAAAGCAACGACCATATCGCTCTGTACGATAAATTTTCTGGTAACCTCAGTAATTTTGGGCTATAGCACACACACACAAAAATGTCTTAACTGCACGCTTTTAGTGCAGCTCTGGCCCCAAGTATGCTCTGCCTGGCTTTGGCACACCGCACACATACTTTGTGTAACCAAGCATATGACCAACTGTGATATTGCTGTGCCGAAATCGCATTGTTTTGACAACACTTACTAATGCGTTCACAAAATACCACACCAGCGCGCTGAATTACGTACCGTGAGTTTGATAAGAATATTCTGACCCAAGGCAGGCGCTACATTGCCCAATACTCCTGCCGCACACATTGCATGATAAAGCATGTCCAATTGCTATGTCATTGTGCGCTACTCCTTTTGCTCTGCTTTCCAAGTATAATCACTCTACCATGCTTTATCATCACTTACAAGCTCAGCTCAAGGATGAATCTGTCCACCAGTGCTATAATTGTTATGTGTTTATCTTTGAATTTTCTTTCCCAGAAACACTCAGTGTTGGACAGGCCACCCAGAGGGCTTGCTCCCTCCCCGCACGACAGGGCCCGAGCTCCGGCCCACCAGGCATACCCCCGCGACAAGCACCTGTACCCCGTCTCCCGACGGGTCTTCTACCCTCGGACCACTACTCATCACGGGGTCCAGCCCCACCGGCTTCCCCGGCCGGGTCAAGCCTCCATCTTGGGCCCTGCACCACGCGGCCGCGTGGCCTCACCCCGACCCCAACCCCGGGCCTGGCCGGCCCCGACATCCCGGCACCACCATCCACCCAGGAGGTGAGCGGATCACTTGGCAGGTCAATGGGAGAACGAGGTGTCAAAGGCTCTCCCTCGCCAGGTGCCGATCGCCCCCCGCTCCCCCAGGCACTGGCTCCACCCCCTGCTGGGTGTCTGGACACCTTCATCCCGGACCCCCCGACCTCCAAGTGCGAGGGCCCGGACATCAAAGGGCACCAGCCCTATAACTGGGGCAGCTCCGGAGCAGGATGGAGTTGTATCCTGGAGTCGAGAGACACCGAGTGAACTCAGCCTTGACGGCCTACTGGCGCTGCCGTAGCCCGCTCTTGTGACCCATCGTTCTGCCTGCTGGCGCTGCCGCGGCCTTCTGCAACCTCCATCCTTACCGGGACCTGCTGGCGCTGCCGCGGACCGTACATCGACCATCTTCCTGGGACCTGCTGGCGCTGCCGCGGCCCGTTGTAACAACCATCTGCACTGGGACCTGCTGGCGCTGCCGCGGACCGTACATCGACCATCTTCCTGGGACCTGCTGGCGCTGCCGCGGCCCGTTGTAACCACCACCTTCACCGGGACCTGCTGGCGCTGCCGCGGACCGTACATCGACCATCTTCCTGGGACCTGCTGGCGCTGCCGCGGCCCGTTGTAACGACCATCATCACCGGGACCTGCTGGCGCTGCCGCGGCCCGTACCACCTAACCACCAAGCTCGAGGATTGTGAGCCCATCATCTCATCCGAACTACCTGACTGGTAAACAGACTGTCCCGCTACCCCCTTTCCTACCTTGCGAGACTCGAATCGAGGGGACCCCTGAGTCCAGACCTCCTTGTACCATTCAACCGTACCTTTAAGAAGTGCTTATAAAGAACATTGAACCTTCCCCGTGTGTGGTATCTGTCTGTGGGGGGGAAGTTACTTGTCTGTACGATCGCTGGAGACGGTTCTCCCCGGAGACCTCTCCTCCTGACCCCGGCCGACCCCCCCGGTCCGTCTACCTTTTCTAACATTGGTGGCCAGCGGCGCGATCCGAATCAACGCGTAATCGTACAGAGAGTAGCTCACCCCACGACAGAAACACGATGTCGACCAAAGATAGCAGCCCCACCGAGAAATTCCAAATGGAGAAATTAGAGGAATACAACCACCGCGAACTGAGACAATTTTGCATAGAACTTGGCATTGCTACCACCGGCCTGAGTACCAAGGATGATCTAAAGCGCGCCCTTGAGTCATGGACAGAAACTGGGGTCGCAGGATCCTCCGACCAAAGCAGCGTCACACCAGACCAAAACAGCATCACACCAGAGGGGAACACCACGGCTCCCGAGGAGCGGGGAACGGGCCTCTCACAGGAGGACATGAAGAGGTGGTATGATCACAACGCCGCCTCCGTTGAATTCGAGCCTGATCAGCAGGTATGGGTGATGTCCCCCACCGAACCATGTGCCTTGCAAGATAAGTGGACGGGGCCCTTCAAAGTGGTCGAGCGCAAAAGCCCCGTCACTTACCTCATCGACCTGGGGACCTCCCGGAACCCCCTTCGGGTCCTCCACACCAACCGACTCAAACCACACTTTGTGCGCTCAGAACTCAGCCTCCTGATGGCTACGGACAGCGGGGCAGAGGAAGACTCCGACCCCCTCCCGGATCTTCTGAAGGCTCAGGAGAACGACGGCTCCGTGGACGGGGTCCGGCTCTCTGACGCCCTCACTTCGGAGCAGCGCCAGGACTGCCGGAACCTCCTGCTGCAATTCGCTGCCCTGTTCTCCCTCACCCCCGGGGTCACCCCTTGGTGTTTGCACGACGTAGACACCGGGGACAATCCCCCTGTCCGACACCGGGCCTACCGCGTACCAGATCGGGTACGGGCCTGCATACAAGAGGAAGTGGCCAAGATGCTCACGATCGGGGTCATCGAGCCCTCGGACAGTCCCTGGGCCAGTCCGGTTGTATTGGTTCCCAAAGCCGCTGCCCCCGGCACCGCACCTGAACTGAGATTCTGCGTCGACTACCGGGGCTTGAACGCTGTCACCCGGACCGACGCTCATCCCATCCCCCGAGCAGACGAGCTGATCGACCGGCTGGGGGCCGCCCGCTACCTTAGTATCTTCGACCTAACAGCAGGCTACTGGCAGATCGGCCTCACACCCAGGGCTCAGGAGCGGTCAGCCTTCTCTACCCCCGATGGCCACTATCAATTCAAGGTCATGCCCTTTGGCATGAAGAATGCCCCCGCCACGTTTCAACGCCTTGTAAACCAGGTCTTGGCGGGGCTCGAAGAGTTCAGTGCTGCCTACCTGGACGATATCGCTGTATACAGCCGCCACTGGTCCGACCACCTCCGTCACCTCCAAGAGGTCTTACAAGCCCTCCAGCGGGCCGGCCTCACCATTAAGGCCGGCAAGTGCCAAATTGGCCAAGGGTCTGTGACCTACCTTGGGCACCAAGTGGGGAGCGGGCTGGTGGCCCCCCTACAACTTAAGATTGCGGCCATCCAGTCCTGGCAGCCCCCCACCACCCAGACCGAGGTCCGAGCCTTCTTGGGGCTCACCGGCTACTACAGGCGGTTCGTGAAGAACTACGGCAGCATCGTGGGGCCCCTCACGGGTCTCACGTCCAAGAACCACCCGAAGCGGATTGAATGGACTCCTTATTGTCAAGCGGCCTTCGAGAAGCTGAAGGCCGCCCTGTGCACCGCCCCTGTGCTCCAGGCCCCCGATTACAGTCGGGAATTTGTGGTGCAGACCGACGCCTCCGACCACGGCATCGGGGCCGTCCTCTCTCAGTTGAACCCCGAAGGTCATGACCAGCCGGTGGCCTTCATCAGTCGGCGCCTCCTGGCTCGAGAACAGCGCTGGAGCACCATCGAGAGGGAGGCCTTTGCAGTAGTGTGGGCCCTCAAAAAGCTCCGACCCTACCTCTTCGGTACCCACTCCGACCATCGACCCCTGCAATGGCTGATGCAGATGCGGGGGGAGAACCCAAAACTCTTGCGCTGGTCCATTTCCCTGCAGGGAATGGACTTCACCGTGGAGCACCGACCAGGCCAAGACCACGCCAACGCGGATGGCCTGTCCCGCTTTTTCCGCCTCGACGGAGAGAGTCCCCAAGAAGATGGGTGACTCTCCCCGCCTTCAGCTGGGGGGGACGCATGTTGGACAGGCCACCCAGAGGGCTTGCTCCCTCCCCGCACGACAGGGCCCGAGCTCCGGCCCACCAGGCATACCCCCGCGACAAGCACCTGTACCCCGTCTCCCGACGGGTCTTCTACCCTCGGACCACTACTCATCACGGGGTCCAGCCCCACCGGCTTCCCCGGCCGGGTCAAGCCTCCATCTTGGGCCCTGCACCACGCGGCCGCGTGGCCTCACCCCGACCCCAACCCCGGGCCTGGCCGGCCCCGACATCCCGGCACCACCATCCACCCAGGAGGTGAGCGGATCACTTGGCAGGTCAATGGGAGAACGAGGTGTCAAAGGCTCTCCCTCGCCAGGTGCCGATCGCCCCCCGCTCCCCCAGGCACTGGCTCCACCCCCTGCTGGGTGTCTGGACACCTTCATCCCGGACCCCCCGACCTCCAAGTGCGAGGGCCCGGACATCAAAGGGCACCAGCCCTATAACTGGGGCAGCTCCGGAGCAGGATGGAGTTGTATCCTGGAGTCGAGAGACACCGAGTGAACTCAGCCTTGACGGCCTACTGGCGCTGCCGTAGCCCGCTCTTGTGACCCATCGTTCTGCCTGCTGGCGCTGCCGCGGCCTTCTGCAACCTCCATCCTTACCGGGACCTGCTGGCGCTGCCGCGGACCGTACATCGACCATCTTCCTGGGACCTGCTGGCGCTGCCGCGGCCCGTTGTAACAACCATCTGCACCGGGACCTGCTGGCGCTGCCGCGGACCGTACATCGACCATCTTCCTGGGACCTGCTGGCGCTGCCGCGGCCCGTTGTAACCACCACCTTCACCGGGACCTGCTGGCGCTGCCGCGGACCGTACATCGACCATCTTCCTGGGACCTGCTGGCGCTGCCGCGGCCCGTTGTAACGACCATCATCACCGGGACCTGCTGGCGCTGCCGCCGCCCGTACCACCTAACCACCAAGCTCGAGGATTGTGAGCCCATCATCTCATCCGAACTACCTGACTGGTAAACAGACTGTCCCGCTACCCCCTTTCCTACCTTGCGAGACTCGAATCGAGGGGACCCCTGAGTCCAGACCTCCTTGTACCATTCAACCGTACCTTTAAGAAGTGCTTATAAAGAACATTGAACCTTCCCCGTGTGTGGTATCTGTCTGTGGGGGGGAAGTTACTTGTCTGTACGATCGCTGGAGACGGTTCTCCCCGGAGACCTCTCCTCCTGACCCCGGCCGACCCCCCCGGTCCGTCTACCTTTTCTAACACTCAGTAAGTTCATAATCTGAACCCCTAGCATCGCTTTTGACAAAAAACTGTGACCACAATAGCCCTAATGATGCTGTCATGTTCTGCTATCTTTTGTCTTGATGGTCTTTTTCGATTACAGTTGTAGACACAATCACATTTACAACTCACAAGTGTGTGAACAGGTGCACTCAAAAGAAGGGTAAGTGTACTACTTACCTCTGCATGTTATGACAAGATAACGTGCTCTATTGGTCCTGAAGAAAGCCCCCAGATCCTACTGGGCATACCTGGGCTGAAACATGTCGACCAGCCACATTTTCAATCAGTTGCGATAGAACAGTAGCCCATCTATCACCGCACCATCACCTTGTTTTTGCCTTTACCCCATCTTCGACATAATAAAAGTAAGATCGACAGATGGAGGTAATTATAATGACACCGCATCCTTACGTTCTCTAAGCACTACTGTAAATACCAGTTGGTCTTCCTCCAGGTGGAGGAAAGCATAACCAAGACCCTATGATGATGCTTTTCATGGAACCATTTCTGCGTAGAACCAAGATATACCGCACCCACGGTTATTTCGTGAATGAAGGTTTTTTAAGGCAACCGGAATTCCTGACCCTAGTAACACACAGGACAAGTGATTCATTTCCCTCTGATTATATCTCGATTGGCTGGA
This sequence comes from Triturus cristatus, assembly GCF_964204655.1. Classification (NCBI taxonomy): domain Eukaryota; kingdom Metazoa; phylum Chordata; class Amphibia; order Caudata; family Salamandridae; genus Triturus; species Triturus cristatus. The sequence continues at coordinate 1,208,046,888 of NC_140584.1, read as the reverse complement.
AGCCGAATGAATCGCAGCTTCTCTCTGTCATTTCTGGTTACTAGAGGTACAAAAGTGGTCACAATCACACTTTGGAAAAGGTTTTAAGCGCATTGTGTGAAAGTGGCTTGAAAGCTGCATTTGACAAATGCAAGTTTTCGCAAGAAGAGGTCACGTAGGGCATGATATCAATATCAAAGGCATAAGGCCTAGAGACAAACTGTTGAGTGTCATTAGGGATGCTCCAGCTCAAAATAATGTGGATGACATAAGATCATTTTTAGGGTTTGCACAGTTCTATTCCAAGCTTGTGGAAAATTTGTGGCAATGACTATTCATTTCAGGGAATTATTGAACGCTGGTTCTACATTTATGTGGTCAGATGAGTGTGAATGGAATTTTTTAGCGATCAAAAAGATATTTGTGATGCTTCTGAGAATCTCCCTTTATGCAGACAACATCCTGCTTTACGTGGCCGATCCATCCTCCATGCTCGACAGGGTAATGCACGTATTCGCACTCTACCGTCGATACTCCGGCTACACAATTAATTGGAATAAGTCCCTGATCAATGTCCTTCATGAGGTGAGCTCAAGCTTGCTAGTGGCTGTGAAGCCAGGTTAGTTACAGGGGATTCCATTACCTAGCCATCTTTATCACTAGAAATCCTGATGCATTTCATGCCCATAACCATGAGCCACCACTGACGCGTTTGCAGAGAGGCGAGCAACACTGGAGGACACTGCCTCTTTCTTTATTGGGAAAGGCGGATTTATTTAAAATGACAGCTCTCCCTCATTTTGTTTATGCACTCCAGAACACGTCTTATCCAATACCACAGTCATACTTCCAAGCCATGTATAGCGTGGTCCGTACGCTCCTTTGGGATCGGGCCCCCCACGGGTAGCACTCCAGAAACTGATGAGGGGATGGTACAATGGTGGAAAAATCTTCCCCAAGGTTCAGAAATACTATTGGACCTCACAACTAATAATTCTTAACCGCTGAGTTTACCTCCCAGAGGACGAATCAGCCTACAAGGTGGATAGGAGAAACATGCATACAAGAGGCTACCTGTAGGAAAGTAGGACCTGCTTCTTATGGTTACCCCCACTTTTTGCTTGATGTGATGCTGTTTTTGACCAGCCTGACTGGTATCCTGCTAATCAGGACTCCAGTCTATCTGCTTTCTCCCTACACTGTTGTGTTCAGTACCTAGGTACATCCCAGATTGGATACTGGGGTACCCTTGTCAGTCCCTAGTATATGGTGCCCATGTACCCAGGGCATAAGTACCCCAGAGGTCTCCCATGGGCTGAAGCATGCATTATACCACCCACAAGAGACCATTCAAAATGGAACTACAGGCCGGCAATTGCAGCCTGTGTAGGTTGGTGCATGGGCCACTTACTAAAGATATCGGTTTACTATATCTAAGGGTCACTTCACTTAAAACCTAAAAGTCACCCCTGTAGTAGGCCTTTACCATCCTGAGGACAGGGTGTCTGGTTCTAAGTGTGAGGGTGCCCCTGCACGAGCAGGACAACCCTCAGCCTACGGAGTCCATTCTCCCAGGATGTCAGTGAAGCAGCCATATATTATATAGAGGGGCACAGTGTAATCACTTGATGATCATCTCGAAAACAGCTGCAACAAATCCTATCATGTTTGGTATCAACCATGTTGGAATCATACGAGCCCTTTGTTAGGCTCTCAGTGTTCCCGCTACCATGCTTCTAGTCCCGGACAGCACAAAATAGTACTGACCGTTTACCTAGTTATAGTAATGCCTAAAGATGACATGGGGTTTTCTCCAAAGAGCTTAAGCCTCATTCATTGTGCATGAGGATTCTTGGAATCACAGCAGGATAGCAGGCCTACCATCTCCTGCATAATAACTATATATAAGGGTCATTCCTTCCGTCATCCTAGTCCGACATGACACAGCAAGATATATCCCCAGGGGGTGCCACTTTGGGTATATATACACCATATCTTGCTGAGGTTGTCAGAGGAGAAAAGGACTTCCATGCTGACACACTGACGTGGGATGCGAGACGCTGAGGCTCCTGCACACAGACACTCCAGCTCGCAGTGGTCTGACATCCCTTGCGGGTGTCCATCTCGAGACCAAGACGGGGTCCCACAATCTCTCACTTCAGGTAATGGGATTGACTTTATCCTAGAGGGATTCTTGGCTTTCACATCAACATACATGCTAGGTACACTTAGGTACATCTAGTTAGGGTTGCATCGTAGGACTACACATTCTACTGTCATGTATTTTATATACTTGCTTGTATTCATTGTTTTAGCACGATGGTAGACATCTACCATACTTTTACTCTGTTAGTGCTTGTTTATTCTGTGTATCTCTCTGAGACAAAGTGAGCAGGAATGACTGAGCAAAAAGCATTGTACGGTTTCCATGATCCAAGATGGGACAGGGTTGTCATGTTCGATAGTTGCCAAGAACTATTCTCTCCTTGGTAAGAGGGGTTTCTAGTGGCACTGTGAGCTAGCTGGGAATACAGGTGAACATACCCGGTAGGGATGTCTAGAATCAGTCCGACACCAATCCTATAGTATATGTTGTCTAAATGCGCAGATCCCATATAGGTCTATAGGAACTACACGTCATGGTACCGCCAACGTTGGTTTGGTACTTATTTAATGCCATATCTGAGTAGTTTCTTCGTGCTATTCTCAGAGACCCCTACTCACATTTACCCCGAGACGTCTGGAGTAGGAAGGGAACTATCCGCCACAGCTGAGTAGGCATAGCCGTATTGGCTGTAGGTTTATCAAGCTTGAAAGATGAACAGTTCTAATTGTGCATAAAACCTTCTCAGTTTCCTTGAAACTCTTGCTTGAGAAACCTTTTTTCAAACAATGACTGAAGAGAACGCCGCTGTGCGAGCACAGCCTGCTGTAGTCAGAGAAGAAGACAAGAAAGTTGAAATAAACATTTCAGAAAATGTTAGAAATGCCCTCACTCAAAAGCTAACAGACTACGGAGTCACAGCTAGGGATGGGACAGTAACCTTTGTGATTGAGGTTCACGAATCATATAGAACAGAGGTATTCTACTCATGGGTTAAATTCCCACCAGCAGATTCACAATCAAATACATTTCATTCTTACACTGAAGATGAAACACCACACAAAGGACAAAGCAAGTCTAGGTTCACTCGGAAGAAATGGAGACACTTGACCAGTCCTTGCGGCTTACACACTGCATCCGGCGATTGACGTCTACTTCATAAAGAAATAATAAAACTTTACAGAAACCTGACACAGTTTGTGATGAAAACACTCACACTTGAGCCAACAAGAGCTACAAAAACAAGTCAAATTCAGGGTTCGACAACTCAAATAACACCACAAACGCTACACGCAGTTATGGTTAAAAGGCCTACTAAACGTGAGCAAATGCCATTCTGGATAGCTCAAAAAAACACACAACTAGAAGTGGTATTTCCACACACAAGCCCTCAAGAAGAACACAGAATGCTAACAATCTTCTTGCCTATGGGGATAGCTCCCCAAACAGAGAATTGTACCTCTTGGGGTACAGTTTTCGCTGCCATATATACCAGAGCTCATGGTATCCCATCATTCGCAGTAATACTAGACATATTAAGACAAATACAAACTGAGTATGGAGCAGAACCTGCTCTGAACTTAGGGATGAAATTATTAGCTAATTTTGCCCAGGTATCAGCTTAGCTATAATATTAGCAAATATAAAAGGGGAGGTAGCAGCAGTGGCAATACACCTCACTCCTTTATATAACAGGAACGTGAATTACCTAAAATTATCCAAGACACCTATGCTGAATTAGGTAGAGATAATTTGAGAGCTAGAGCAACTAAACGTCAACTTATGGGGGGTCCTCAATAGGAGAACACAAAGCAAGCACCTGCTTCTTCCAAGAAGAAATGGGATAATAACAATAAAAATCAAAAGTTTAGAGAGAATAGATCCCTATCCAGGAGTGGGAGAAGGTACAACCGTAGGAATAGAGTTAACATAAAAAATAAATCTGACAGGTATCAGGATACTGATACACATTCCTCTCATTCCTTTCAGGGTTCACCAGGAAAGTCCGAGAGAGAAGGATGGTCAGAACACAGACAAGAAGAGCGTACAAAGTCCAGAGACAAGCTATACACATGATAGGATACATGAGATAACACTCTAAATGGAGGGGGACAAACCCAGAAAAGTTAAAGGTCTCTTTTGGGAGAACTTGACCTATGGGTATGATATGCTTTTAGCTAAAAAAAGATTGGCTGCTTGAAATTGTGATCCAACTTTTTCTGTCCTTGTTCCAATATACTTAAAACGCACATATGCATTGGAGTGGGAGGTAGCCCTTGCTTCGGCCGTATATCGCAACCATGTTGGGTGGGATGCTGAGTTATCACACCAGGTAATCCCAGAGAAGGTACACAATAAAACAAGAAGCAAAAAAACAAGTCAGGGAGATCTTAGATCAACTTGAATACCAAGGTGTAATTAAAACTTGCACCTCCTCAATGAATAATCCATTGTTTCCTGTCATGAAACGCGATAATTCAGACCGTCTACTTTTAAACTACAGACATCTGAACACATGCACAAAAACATTTGCAGTACAGAATGCACATACGGGCACATGATAGGATTTTGCGAGTCCTTAATTGCGAATATTAAGGATTCGCAATTAAGGACTTGCAAAATCCTATGCATGTAGGAATCGCTATAATAATAGCGATTCCTACACATTCCTTATTTGCGACTCGCAAATAGCGAGTCGCAAATAAGGAATAGCTTCCTATTCAGAATTGGAAATTGCAAGCGCAATTTGCGAGTACCAATTGGTACTCGCAAATTGCTCATGCAATTTTAAGGGTGCAAGGGTGTCAAAAGGACACCCTGTTGCACCCCTGAAATTGATCTGTGCACAAATGTTGCGCACACACATGTCCCAAGGACATGTGTGTGTGTAACCTACAACTTTGAAAAATGCACTTTAGTGCATTTTTCAAAGTTTTAGCAAATTACCATGAAGTTCAACTTCATGGTAATTTGCGCCCCCTAGTAGTGAAATCGCTACTTCAAAGTGGTACTTGCATTTCATTTAGGGAATCGCAAAATGCGATTCCTTAAATGCAATCGCAATTTGAGAACTCGCAATTAATTACAAATTCTCAAATTGCGAGGGCCTTGACCCTTGATGCTTCGCAAAAGCTAATTTTGCGATCGCAAACGGCCAATTTTTGCGAATCGTACCGTTTGCGATCGCAAAAAGCTTTGATGCATGTGCCAGATAGTGCAGTATGAATGGATAACATTGTGCACTAGCTATCTCAAATGGATTTTTCTGCCAAAATATAGCAACTGAAAGCAGGTATTTAACTGCATTTTCTGCGTTAGGCTCCGAGCGTCAATTCTGCAGACCCCCCCAAGGGTATAAGAATAGCCCGGGTTGTTTTCTGCAAGGGTAACAGAGTTACTTCAAAATTTGAATGAAGAGGATAAAGGATCACTTGTCCAGGGTGAGCAACTTAATTTTGGGGTTCACCTCAGAAGGCTACAAATTTAACTTTAAAAAATCAAAAATAGCCCACCTCAATGTCCTATTTTTGTGATACGAGTTATCAAGTGAAGGATAAAGCCTTGCAGCTAACTTTTTAGAAAAGTGCACGCTGCTCCAACCTCCTAAATCTTTGAAGAACTCATAATCCATATTGGGACTTTTAAATTTTTGCAGAACATAGATTTTCGATTAGGCAGAAAGAGTAAAACCTTTAAACTACTTAATCAGACCTGATTTTTCAGTTAGGCATTGGACATACAGATATCCTTCATTTTCTTCAAGCTGACATGATAGCTTAAAACACTTGCAGACACGCGTAAATGTCTGCAATTTGGTGATCCGCGTTATAGTGGATCAATCTGGGTACACTTACCTGACCTTCAATGAAGGCCAAACAGTACCCATAGCATACACATCACATTTGTACACAAACACTGAAATGCGCTTTGCTTCTACAGAGAAATTCCTGACAGCAGTACAGACTGCTTTAGTGAGATAAAGAGCACAGGCTCAGGGGAAACAAATAATTGTCATAACTCCAGTACCAGCCGTAGAGGCTGCCTCAAAGACAAGCGTTCCTAATGCTAAAGTCTTACATCCAAGATGGATACAATGGGCTACTCTTCTCACTGCAACAGATGTAGAATACAGATATGACCCAAGGCTAAAAACACAAGCATTCCTGCAATATGAACAAGAAAATAATCTACCAAATGAAATAATGCCCCTAGATCAGTATGAATACAATATTTACACTGACGGATCTGCTCAGCAGGCCGTAGAAATTAAACAGCAATACAGCGTGATTGAAAAAGGTCGTATGCGGGATGGCAAGTTCCATCCCAGCGAAACGAAGACACAGTCTCTAGGAGACTGCACGGCTCAGCTGGCAGAACTAAAAGCCCTATTACTGGCGCTAATAAATACGGATAGAGAATTCCCCAACCTGATTGTGTGCGATTCTTTTTCTTGTGTCCAGTCATACAATGAATACCTTCACTACTGGGGTCAAAAAGGGTTTAAAGACTCAAAAGGTGGCACAATTAACCATAAAATGCTATGGGAACAGGACGCTGAGTTACAAAATTAACTACCATGAGCTCACGTGATACTAACGCTGAGTCACCAATGTGATGGCATTCACGTTGAAGACGATAAAGCCTCAAAGGGGGCAGTATGAACTGCTGCCGTAGCTGCAATCACTCGGTCTATAACGAGAATAGACAGAAAGATAATGGTAGCTGTCATTGCTTCATGCAAAAACAGCCTAGCCTTACCAAGAGGTTTTCCACTCAAGTCCTCCTAAAAGTTAGATGCAGACAACATTCCGTATGCTCAAATTCCAGGAATGGGGGATAGAGTAATACCAAACATGGATCTCAGATTGGGTTTAATACTAGCTGCACACAAGGGTCTAGGTTCTGCACACGCAGGGATTACTGCAACAGTTTCTTTACTGAAACAACGCTATTGGTGGCCTGGTTTAACAAAGCAGACAAATAATTTTGTCTTAGAATACGACATCTGTCAGCAGAAGAAGGGTTCCACCATAGCACAGCCAGAGCAGACACCATTACTGATATCAGATAGACCACTCGCGTGTGTCTATTTGGACCATTGGGGCCCCCTACAATCAGATGGGGCTTACAAGTATATCTTGGTGGCAGTGGATTCATGCTCTAGATTCCTATGGGTTTGTCCACAGCGCTCGCTGACGCTCGAACTGTTATAAAAGATGTGCACATTTTTATAGGGACATACGCAGTTAGCACATTACATTCTGACCGCGGCCCCGCATTTAGCTCTAGGGCTTACAAGAAAGTCATGGAAGGTTTGGGTGTAGCACTGCGGTACTCCTTTTCGTACCATCCCGAGGGAAATTCAGCTGTGGAGAGGAAAAACCGAGACTTCAAGCAATCTTTAACAGCAAGAGAATTAGGTTTGGGTGGTAGTTCGGTCAATCACTTATATGGGGTACAGTGAGCCCTCAAAAATATGCCAAGCAGTTCTCCACTGGGTGTCACTCCTTTCAAGGTCCTATTTGGGTTGAGAATGTGGGCACCTGATCTTGATTGTGAAAGCACAGTGGCGGATGAAAATCCATTTGATATCAATAAACGTTTGGCTGTTTTACAGGATCTAAATAAATCCTGAGCACTACTAAGCAACGTGCAAGTAAAACGCACCGTCACTGGGGAAGTCAAATCAGTCACAGCAAGACCTGTCTGGATCCCAAAAGTCGGGAATCTGGTCAGAGAAAGATCAAGTACAAGAAATAATTTGGGCTATCATACATGAAAGTCTGTACCTGTCCTGGCTGTCGAAGGAACAAGAACAGTACTTCTTCCGCCCGGAAAAAAGAAAAGAGATTAGTCTCCATTGATCTAATCAAATCACACTATGTGGCCGATACTGGACAAAAGGCCTCATGGGCTCCTGGGTAGCCGACTCTCTCCTCTCGCTGCCATACAGGAAGTTCAGACTGAAAGACTCATAACATTCGAAGAGTCACCAATACAAAAGGATGGAATTTCCAACAATGGAACTCATTGCTCTGATAACAGAACTTCAAACTACAAATGACAAATATCAGTTCGGCCTCCTACCGACGTCTACATCAATATGCCTCAACAAGAGACACCTACCAGTTCAACACAACCTGCTGAGTTACCAAAGATTGATCGAACTGTATTTGGCTACTTCATTGATTTCGACACCTTCTCTCTTGATCCCAGTGACCCTGAGACAACACCAGCTCCAGTTTCCTGTAAGCAACAAATTTGTGAATTCTGCACTTTTCAGAAAAAGACTTACTTAGTATCACCTTGGCTCCAGTTCTAGATCATAACTGGAATATTGTTTTTTCTGTTCTGGATTGGCCTAGTAACTGTTTTTTGCTTGCTTCTAAAGGGAAAATATCTCCCAGAAAGCTTTGCAGTATCAAATGTGAATTTGGTCCTGAAACCTCATACATGATCTCATCGTGAACAAAGAGACTTGTTGTGGCGAAGAGTTTTCTACGGACCCCTCCTCCTCCAGTACATTATCTGGCCCAATGCCCCCTTACTTGTTAGTTTGTCCCCGTCTCTATTTTCAGCCTTCAACCGGGGCAGCCGAGATGCCCTTTAAGACTCAATTTCCCTCGACTCCTGGATCCGATCACGTGCCTTGGTCAACTGATCTCCTGCCCTTCAAGGAGGCGGATACGGAAGAATCAGCGTTCTCGTCACGGGCTCGAACGCTTGGAGTGCCGACAGCGTGTTAGACGAAACGAGAAGCAGAGACCTTCTTCATAGCTTCAGGATTTGGAATGCCGGGAACCTCCGTCAAAGCATAACCGGAAGCCCAGCGGACTGAAGAGACGCCATCCAGGACCCTTTCCAGCAACACACGAGAGCCAGCCACGGCCCAGGAGGGTCGTGGCTCCAAAAGGTACGGGGCCACCTGGTGCCGTGTGGGAGAAGGGGAAGGCGGGAGAGAGGGGCGGCCAGCCTGAGTAGTGTAAAATCCAGCAGAGCATAACTTCCTCCTGGGTAGGATGTAGCGCGCCTCACGGTGACGGTCGGGTGCTCAGTCCCTCACTCCCTTTTCCTTGTGTATAGTACCCCCCCATAAGAAACACCCCCCTTATCAGGCCTTTCTTGTGTTTTCTTTCCTCATCGTCACGGATCGGGGAGCCGTCTGCTGTTGTCCGAAGATTGGTAGCTCTTCCACTTACTTCCTACTCTCTGATGTAAGAGAGTGAAGACGTATATACTGAGGATCAGATTCTTTTGTTCCTTGTTTTTGTGTAAAGCCATCCTATAATAAACGCATTATTACTCCGACTACTCTCGGTCTCCCTGTCTCCTTCTCCACCATGCCACACATGGTGTCAGAAGTGGGATACTGTTGTGTGCCTCCTGCAACTTATACGTGGCCAGGAGATGCTGGAATGGGCCGTTGAAAAACAAATGACAATAGCCCATGCAGACAGGGAGCTGTTTAAGGATACCATCACCAATCAAGCTGAACGATTACAAAAAGTGGCGGACGACCGCCTAGAGCTGACCACCCAACTTCAAAACCGCGCAGGGACAGGTCCCAATGTCTCTCTGCAAAAGTGCATAGCAGGGGAAGATCCTGACGCGTTTTTTTTTTACTTTGAAAGAGCGACCCGGGCGTCAGGATGGCCAGAGACCAAATGGCTGTTCTTTTTGGCACCCCTCCTTACCAGAGAAGCCCAGGCCACCTACCAGGTGGCAAATGCCAACAGCCACACTCCATATTTAGAAATAAAGGGGATAATTCTGGACCATCTTGGCATGGATGCCGAGGCATACAGGGTCAGATTTCAAAAAGGACGAGGAACAGCCATTGAAAATCCAAAGACTCTTCATTTTAAACTTAAGGCAGCCGCAGATAAGTGGTTACGGTCCCAAATCAACATAAAGGAGGAAATCATGTCACTTATCTATTTAGAACAATACATAGAGGCACTACCATACCCCATACAATGCTGGCTCAAACAGCACACCCACTTAACCACCGAACAAGCCGTTGACATGGCAACATCCTTCTATCGAGCACAACCCCGCCCTCCGCCTTGGAACACCGAAAAACCCACACGTCCTTCTCCTGCTGCCAGCAAACCGGAGCGGAAACCAGAGAAGCCCATTACCGAACCCCTGAAGTCTTGACAATACCGTCCAGACCCCATACCTGTTAGAGGCCCCCAGTGTTTCGAATGCGGGGACTAGGGCCATATTGCCAGGAACTGCCCCAGAAAAAAAATCTCGGAGGAACCGATGCATATAGGCTGCATTCCCCAATCAATCCTATTCACAAGAAATGGGACCAAGTTTTTATGTAAGTGTTCTTGTAGGTGAGGTCACTGTAAAAGCCTTATTAGATTCTGGCTGTAAACAGTCAGTAATTCGTCAGTCACTGGTACCCCTCCCCTTTCCTCCTACCGATTACAAAATACCCATCCGTTGTGTACATGGGGATATAAAGCTCTACCCCCTTGTCACCTTACCTATTTCCCTCCCGGGTGGGGTAGTTCTGAGAGCCAAGCTTGGGGTCCTTCCTTCCCTTCCTGAAGAACTAATATTATGTCAGGCTAACCCATTCTTTCTAACACTTTTGAGGAAGACCCTTTAGCTCACAGGAACCCGGGCCCTATCCAAACCCTCTCTCCTTACTCAAGCTCCCTGGCTGTCTGATAAAAGGTTCCACTACAACCAATGCAAAGATCCTACGCTACAGTCCGCATGGGATCGTGCATGACAGAATCCCTTGCCGCAGAAACTGGTTTATCCTTTATTTCGCATAGAAAAGGAACTTCTATATAGGGTCGCAAAAGAAGGTGATACACCACAACTCGTAGTTCCCCAAGCCTTTAGGGAACAGGTTCTTTTCTTTGCGCATTCTCGCCTGCTGGCAGGTCATAGGGGTGCTCAAAAAACCATCGATATGATACTACGCCACTTCTATTGGCCAGGTATATTCGCCCATGTCACAAAATGTTGCCAAGAATGTGGGATCTGCCAGATGAGAAACCCCTATAAACCCCCATCGGGCCCACTACAGCCTCTCACCATCTTCGGTACCCCATTTGAAAGAATCGGTATGGATCTTATTGGCCCACTTCCCCGAACAAAAAAGAGTAACCTATATGCGCTGGTGATTGTGGATTACGCCACGCGCTATCCAGAAGCCTTTCCCTTACTTGCCCCTACTGCCAGAACATCAGTGACCGACTCCTGGAACTGTTTTCCCGAGTCGGATTCCCACGGGTGATTCTCACGGATGAGGGGACTCCTTTTGTTTCCAAAATATTGCGGGAGGTGTGTAAGTCCCTTGATATCTCCCACATTAAAACCTCTGTATATCACCCCCAGACTGATGGTCTGTGTGAGCGCTATAATGCTACCCTAAAACTAACCCTAAAAAAACTATTGAGTGTGGAAGGAAAGGAGTGCGACGAGCTTCTCCCATTGGCCTTATATGTGGTCCGAAGCCAAACACAATCCAGTCTAGGCTGTTCCCCTTTCCAGCTCCCCTACGGTAGAGAACCCCGAAGTTTAGTAGAGATCACTAAGGAATACTGGGAACAAGAGAAGGAAGAGGAAACCAAGTCCTTCCTAGAATACACTCAAGAACTACGTACACGACTGCAGAAACTGAGGGAGTTTGCCAATGAGAACCTAGAGAAAGCACAAACCAAACAACAAGTATTCTACAACAAGGGGAAAAGATGGCGACACCTAAAAGTGGGAGATTGGGTTTTGGTTCTCACACCCTCTAGTATCACGAAAGTCAGGTCGGATGGCAAGGTCCTTTTCAGATAGTACAGAAGGTTGGTCTTACGTCCTATCAAGTTCAGGTTACACCCAAACATACCCAGTTATATCACATCAACCTGAACATTGAACCCCAGGAGGAAAAGGTGAAAGCGATATCCCAGGCCCCTTTCCCTACCACCAAAAAGGAAGTCAGGGGTTTTCTAGGCCTTCTGGGGTATTATCGTCATTTCATACCCCGATACTCAGAACTGTCCTCTCCTCTCACTGATCTCCTTAGGAAGAGTGTGAAGCCCAAGGACATCCTGTCCCCATCACCCGCTGCCCTACAAGCCTTTCAACTTCTCAAAAAAGCTATCACGTCAGGCCCCATTCTCCGATCCCCCGACTTTTCCAAGTCCTTTTTGCTTCAAACAGATGCTTCCGAACACGGGCTGGGGGCCGTTCTTTCTCAGATGTCCTCTGAGGGGCTTGAACACCCCATCCTTTTCCTAAGTAGGAAGCTGTTCTCTAGGGAGCGGGGTTATCCCATCATAGAAAAGGAGTGCCTTGCTATCAAGTGGGTGATAGACAAATTGAAGTACTACCTTGAGGGTTCCCATTTTTTCTTGTATACGGATCATGCCCCACTCCTTTAGATGAGTCGGAATAAGGGGAATAACCAGAGGATCCTTCGTTGGTTCCTTGCCCTGCAGCCCTACTCTTTTGAAGTTCGCCACCACCAGGGTTCGGATAATGGGAATGCAGACTTCCTTTCTCGGCTCATCCTGAACAGGCTAGGGTGGGGGTGTGTGGAGAGGAGTTGCCTGCGGGCCCCTCCTCCTCCAGTACATTATCTGACCCAATGCCCTCTTACTTGTCAGCTTGTCCCCGTCTCTATTTTCAGCCTTCAACCGGGACAGCCAAGATGCACTGGCCCTTTAAGACTCCATTTCCCTCGACTCCTGGATCCGATCACGTGCCTTGGTCAGCTGATCTCCTCCCCTTCAAGGAGGCGGATACGGAAGAATCAGCGTTCTCGTCGTGGGCTTGACCGCTTGGAGTGCTGACAGCGTGGAGGATGGAACAAGGAGAAGAGACCTTCTTCATAGCTCCAGGATTTGGAAGGCCGGGAACCTCCGTCGAGGCAGACCCGGAAGCCCAGCGCACCGAAGTGACGCCACCCAGGACCAGTGAAGAAGGGGAGCCGGACCCTTTCCGGCAACACGCGAGAGCCAGCCACGGCCCAGGAGGGTCGCGGCTCCAAAAGGTACGGGCCACCTGGGAGCCGTGTGGGATAAGGGGAAGGCGGGAGAGAGGGCGGCCAGCCTGAGTAGTGTAAAATCCAGCAGAGCATAACTTCCTCCTGGGTAGGATGTAGCGCGCCTCACGGTGACGGTCGGGTGCTCAGTCCCTCACTCCCTTTTCCTTGTGTATAGTACCACTGCTATAAGAAACACTCCCCTTATCAGGCCTTTCTTGTGTTTTCTTTCCTCATTGCCACGGATAGGGGAGCCGTCTGCTGTTGTCTGAAGATTGGAACCTCTTCCACTTACTTCCTACTCTCTGATGTAAGAGAGTGAAGACCTATATATCGAGGATCGGATTCTTTTGTTCCTTGTTTTTGTGTAAAGGCCTCCTATAATAAACGCATTATTACTCCGACTACTCTCGGTCTGCCTGTCTCCTTCTCCACCACGCCACACTTGTTTTCCGTGAACATTACAGCTGTTCCAATTCCTGATGGTATAGTTTGAGACAAAGTTCATTATGCTGTATTTGGCTGCACTGAACCACATTTGTTTAAAATATCTCTAAATGATATCATTATCTCCAGTACATTTTCTACTGATTGGGATTTTGAAACGGTAAATAATATGTTGTCTGATTTGGAACAATCTGCTGCATTTTCAAAAAATGAAATGTAAGAGAACACATCTCAATTTGATAGCATGTACTGTTACCAACATTATGGTATTCACTTTTTCCACTAATCCAGTATCCCAAGAAATGTTTTCACATACCACCAGTGGGAATATTGCCCAAGTGAAAATCATTATGCATAGACACCCCACCCAGCAACCCCCAGGCAGAGCCTGGCATAAGATATGGCCAGTTGAACTAGGAGAGGCTATTACCTCCGATCAATGGCAACCAGCGGTTAACCTGGAGCAAAGTGTTGAATATTTTACACACTGGCTAAACTCTGCATTGGACACAGTGGCACCAATCACTCATAAAACTACAGTAAAAAAAAATATCCCAGCCCTGGTACAATGAAAACCTCAGGCTATCAAGGCAGGACTGTCATGGACAAGAACAACAATGGAGGAAAAAATATGAGATGGAGGAGAAAAATATCTATAAAACTAAATTAGCAAAGTATAAAGAGGCTATACCTGCAGCAGAGACTGCATACTACTCGGAGCATATAAAAGCAGCCTGTGATGCAAACACAACCCTTTTCTCAGTAATAAAAAAGCTGGTAACACCAACGAGCCCAAGTCATGCAGTCATAAATCAAGACTTTTGTGACACGCTGGCAGACTTTCTTCACGCGAATGTTGTTAATATTTATAAGAATTTCATCTCAGAATATATTGAGGAAAACTCTTTGCTGGACGACACACAACATGATTTTAGAAAAAATCATAGCACAGAGTCAGCCCTAGTGGTAGTGACAGAAGATATACGAGACGCTCTTGACAGAGGGGGGATGGCAGCACAGATCTTGTTGGGTCTCTCCGCTGCTTTTGATATGGTCAGTCATGAGATCCTGGCTTACCGTACGCGAGGCCTGGGGGCACAGCGTTGGAACTCCTGAAATCATTTATGGCAAACAGACAACTTAATGTGACAATGGGCAATTTCGTCTCCAGGCAGTTTTCCTTGCCCTGCGGAGTCCCCCAGGGATCGGCATCAAGTCCAACACTGTTTAACCTTTTTTATCAAAGACTCTGTTTTTTCCTTAGCGTCTTACACGGACGACATCCAAACTGTGGTGTGACTAGCAAACTGTGAAAACAACCCAGGTGAGGCTTTCAGCTCATGGATGAGTAAGGTGAACAACTGGATGGATTGCAACTGCCTGAAATTGAATGCCTCAAAGACTGAGGTTATCATTTTTGGCAACAAACCCTCTCTTTGGACACCAGACTGGTGGCCACCAGAGTTGGACTCATTGCCTACACCTTCAACTAAAGTAAAAAACATGGGATTCTTAGTAGACAGCGAACTGAAATTCAAGGACCAAGTTAACAAAATTACCTCGGCCTCTTTCTGCTCCCTAAGGCTTATAAAAAAAATTGAAAAATTTCTGCCTGCCGAACTTTTAAAAACAGTAACCATGGCTATGGTGCTCACCAGGATTGACTACTGCAATAGTCTCTCCCTTACTTTTGCATCAGGTCCTTTGAAAAGACAACAGATCTTGCAAAGCACTGCTGCACGTTTCATCTTCAAAATTCTCAAATATGAATCGGACAGAGATGCCATCAGGAAACTGCATTGATTGCCAGTCAGACAACGATGTAAGTTCAAAGCCCTCTGCCATGCATATAAATCCCTGCACGGACACGGCCCAGACCATTTCAAGAGGAAACTTAAATGGTATGTACCAGCCAGAGCATGCGCTCAGGCTCTGCCAGGAACATGACGGTTCCCCCATTTAGGAAGGCCACTTGGGGGAAAGGGAGTTTTTTTAGGACTACTGCGATACTCTGGAATAGTCTGCCACTGACTCTCAAAACAGCCCCCTCCCTACTTAATTTTAGAAAAACCTGGCTCTTCACTCAGGATTAGAAGGCACCTTGTGCACTCGCCTAACCCACTGCAGACACTGTCACTGCCTTAATCGGAGCTCTATAGCACCAAGACGCCCCCGGGCATGAGCTGCGCTCTATAAATTACATTTACATTACATTACATTACAACTCTGCTAAAAATGAGTTCAAAAAGTTTTGCACAGATGTTTTTATATTTTTCAGGGTTTAACACTTCTGACCCGCCCTCATATTACTATAAGGTTGCACCTACACCTGCACGGATAATTATGCTAACAAACACCGAACAGATATATTCAGCATCCTTTATTTCACAACTGTCTGAATAGGGTTTCGACTTATGGAAGGACACTATGACACAAAATCAGTCTAGGGTTCTAAGGAATGGCAAGTTCAGGGAACAGAAGCACTATTTAGAGCGTGCCTCATTCCACAGCAGATAATGTTTCTGAATGAAACAGTGCAATAGACTTCCTGTCATGGACTAGCCAACAACAGGGATTTGAACACACCATGGTTTCCCACACCTTCGCACATCAATTTTACATCCCATGAAGGGGATACAATAGATGACATTATTCAGTACAATACTTCAGACCCCATTTGGAAGGGATGGTTAGTTTGGCCCACAGACACAAACAGATGTCAATCAAGATTCCAGGGTACCACCGAAGAGTTTAGTATCCATAGGACAGACACATGATATGTATAAAGATAACATACGGGGGTAGTGACATCATACAGTGTTGGAAACTTGTGCCTCGATTGGCTAAAAACCTCAACACTTTCCCAGGTGAAACAGCACCTATCCATACACTCAGATGAGGTGGGTTTAAGGGATTTTCTTATTACGTCCCCGAAAGCCACGTCAGAAACATTTCTATTACGCTGTCTATAATGAAATCTGAAAAATCTTTCAAAAAGAAGCTGTGGAGAGACTCCGTGAGATAGATAAAATGAACCTAGAAAAGGCATTAGCTGAAGTTGACAATGGTATGGCTACATTAACATGCTGGATTTATTCACTGGGCAACATTGTATCTTCTGTTATAGCTATACTAGGAAACGACTTGTCCATACTACAACACGGACAATCGCAACTACGTTCTTTTATGCTATTGAGCTGGACACTGCAATCATTGCACACTGGTTATGTGCCTTGGCAATTTATCAACATATAACAATGGCACAAAGGGGAGCAAAATATACAATGCTGCGAATTGAAAAACTCGACAAGTTACCTTTAATTATGGCGGAGTCACCATCCACAGAATGGTTAATTCATGGCCATATAACACTACTGGTCACAACTTTCCAGTTCCAGTATTGCCTAGAACAAAAACAGGCGGGCAGATATGAAGCGATGGGTCGGGAATTCATCAAGGAATCTTGGGAATTACCATATAGATTTTGATGCAGGAGTGGGGGCATGGAAGTGTTCCATAGCGGGACCAACTGGAAGAATTCTTTAAGTGGATCTCGCATATGTCAGAAATCATGCTTCACACTGCATGTAAGGGTTCAGTTGCTAACTTATCCTGCCACTTGATCCCCAGCTGCCGTGATTAATCCGGTGTTCAAGTTGCTTTTGAGTGGGAGTTACTCCTGAATGATCAAGGCTGCTGTAGAATGCTCCCGGGCATTGCATATCTTGTCACTGTAAGCTCCACGGTTACTTGTTGTATGCAAGTATTGTTTCCACCGACACATACAGTCAGGGGGGCGCCGTTATGTTTCCTTTATATGGTCTGATACTCTGAGCCATGCTTTTACTGCAAACCGTGCCCTTAACCTCCGCCCGAGAAACTTACGATCTTCAGGTTGCAAGGTCTTCGGCTGAGATACAGGTACTAGTACGGACAAACTGCCCTTTCCATTTCACAGAAATGGTACAACGTATCTTTAACATGTCTGATACGACGGGTATAGTCCAACTATTAGTTTCTGGACTGTTAGACAATCCTCTGAGTCATTCACAACTTTATACACTCCATATTCTGAAGCATTTTTGGAGGGCTTCTGCTGATCCTGTTTCTAATAGCAGGTTTTCTGATTGTCATTATTCTGCTACGCAATGGACGTCCCAGTAACCAAGGAGATGAAAAAAATGCTCTTGGAGCGCCGATACCGTGATCGCATGGTACAACATCTGGGCATGCCTCGCCTAAGAGAACTAAGTGAATCTTGGTTCTTGTCATTTAGACCAGTCTGGATCGACTGTATTCTGCCTGTCCTCTGATGCCTTTTCTGCGGACAAAAATGCGTGCTGGATTTCTGTCTAACACTACCAACAATGGCGCCACAGGACGTTGATGCTTTACTGGACCCGATAACGGCCCATATTCTGCAGTGTCCTCAGCGTATTCCAATGTTGATGACTGCATTCTTAGAGTCACCATGGGATGCTTCACCTCCTGTCGGGAAGGATACCGGCTCCTCAACAAATACTAATGTCTTGGTCGTCACACAGGCATCCCCAAGCTGCGGCTGTGGAGAATCCGGAGGAGCAACTGTGCTCGATTGAACTGATCTGTGAGGTGTTGCAGGGACCGTCGTCTGCGATTGCAGGCAACAGTGATGTTGCATCTCCCAGCCAAAACATTTGGCTCATCGTATGCTGGAAAAATTCGACCTTTTCAAAAACAACCAAATTTGGAATTTTAAATAAGACACTTTTTCTAAACTGCATGGCTTTCAGTCACTCATTGTTCGGACTATATATACGAACGTATTTAGTACAGACTGCAATGTTTTTTCCTTTTTTAGCATTATTTTGAAATTTTACTTTTTTAAGGATTATTTTTAATGGACTTATTAATGGTTTATGTACCACAATTAGCTGTATGTTAGAATGTTTAGTATATCGTCCAGTCGGATGAGGAGTAGGGGTTCTCACCCACCATTACACTACATAACGGTTCTTACTACTGACCTTTTACCTAGTTAAGGTAAGGCCCAAAGATGACATGGGGTTTTCTCCGAAGAGCTTAAGCCTCATCCATTATGCATGAGGATTCTTGGAATCACAGCAGGATAGCAGACCTGCCATCTCCTGCATAATAACTATGTATAAGGGTCATTCCTTCCGTCATCCTAGTCCGAATTGACACAGAAATGTGTATGCCCAGAGGGTACCACTTTGGGTTTACATACACCAAATCTTGCTGAGGTAGTCAGAGGAGAAAAGGACTTCCATGCTGACACACTGACGCGAGACACTGAGGCTCCTGCATGCAGACACTCGCAGTGGTCTGACATCCCTTGCAGGGTGTCCACCTCGAGACCAAGACGGGGTCCTAGAGTCTCTCACTTCAGGTAATGGGACTGACTTTATCCAAGAGGGATTCTTGACTTTTACACCTACATACATGCTAGGTACACTTAGGTACATCTTTTTTGGGTTGCATCGTAGGAGAACTCATTCTTTATATACTTGCCTGCATTTATTGTTTTAGCACGATGGTAGAAATCTACCATACATTTACTCTGTTAGTGCTTATAATCATCTATATCTGTTACTATCTAGTGGTTGTTTCAGCACACCTATTTTCCACTAGAATGACGCTGGTTCAATAAATGTTTATTGGAAAACGTGACAGGGTTGTCATGTTCGATAGTTGCCAAGAACTATTCTCTCCTTGGTAAGAGGGGTTTTTAGTGGCACTGTGATCTAGCTGGTATAAGGGCTAACATACCTGGTAGGGGTGTCTAGAATCAGTCTGTCACCAATCCTATAGTGTATGTTGTCTAAATGCGAAGATCCTATATAGTTCTATAGGAACTACACTACAATACAGGAGCCCTCCAAGACCTGTGAAGCATCAAGGACAACCAAAGTAATCTCCCTTGGAGGGAAGGAGTCACTACCCTGAATTCACAGGCACCACAACAAAGATGACAGGTCTACAGATCCCAAGCTCCTCCGGACTCTGTGAGCTCTGCAACAGAGGTGGCAGTTTTTCACAGCTCCTGAGGTCTGCTCTACCCTCTTACTAAGTTTGAAGCCAGTAGACCTTGTGGGGGTTGCAATAACCGAACCCTTGGATACCGCATCCCCTTTGCAGTTACAAAGGCTTGTTGATATCTTTGCAAGAATATCTTCAGGCTCCAAGTAGCTCCCACCACGAGCACCTCCAGTGACAAGAATCTTTGGCCACACCACATTGTGTGCATCGTTGCCTGCATCTTTTGGTGAGCTCCTTGAAGTCCTCTTGCGACTCCTGTGCCTTTGGCATCTGGGTCCATGTGAGGGTCACCTTTGTTTTCCTTGGGCTTCCCTGATTGCTTGGGGCCTGCCCTGACTCCCCTGCTTGTGGTGAGTCCCTTAGACCTTGCTGGACCCAACTGTGCACCTTTTTGACTGCCTGCGAGGGCTGCATTTGCCAAGTCTTGTTGGTGCTCCCGCCGGACATCGACCCCTTAGCACTCGACATTCTTTGTGGGACAGCTTGTATCCAGGTCTTGGTCATCCTCAGCATCGCTTGGCCTTCGCAGCTGCAGAGTCAAGGTCACCGTCATCTTTCCTGAAGCACCTGACATCAGACAACATCCGTCTTCCAGGGCTCCTGGTAACTCCCGAGTGACGGATTCTGTCCCCTCTGCTTTCAGGTATTTCTCTTCCAGAATTCACATTTGGATTCCTCTGGACACGTTCTCCTCTTCTAGCAGCGGCACTTTCCTGAAGTCCTCCATTGGGTTTGACAGCGGTTTACGACACCACTTCACACCTATACGCCCGGCTTCCCTGGGATAGGTAACTAGGGTAACAAAATGGGTGGTAGAGGCACTCCGAATTCGTAATTGAAACAATGTTTTACTCGTTTAACTTTAGTTTTGAATAGCGTGCCGTGAAGTGGATTCCAACAGTCATGGATTCCTAACACTTCAAACCTCCAATACTAGGACCAGTAGGGCCCTACTCTCCACGCACAATTGCGTTCAGGTAGATACCTTGAAAAAGTTCTCTAAACTGTAGTTTTACTTCAACAGACTCAATCCAAAATTATTGTTAAAAAAATATGTCGAATCAATGTATCAGTGATTGTAGCAATTTATTCATTGCACAAATATTTGATAATTGGATCTTCATTCATTTCTTCGTACAAATCCAAATTCCAATCTTTCAAAAAGTTCACTTTTGTAAATGCCCAATGCATTTCGAGCCAACCGGCTCTTCGTCGGGGGCTAAGTATCTAAAGAAATAAATCAACAATGCATATTTTCAAAATGAACGTTACAGTGATGGCAAAACATCAGTTTGCAAATACATGATCAAACTCCAAATTAAATAACAACACTCCATGCTGAAACACAACTAGGTGAATAAGTTCAGTGACCGAATAATGACCCGAAATGACCATCACCATGAGATGTTTAAATAAAGTAGTGTGAATAGTGAAGAAAACGGAAAGAGATGAGGCTCAATGAAACTGTTACCTTGTTGATCAACGAAAAAGAAACGCTTTTCAAGACGAAGAATTCAATCTGAAAACAGAACACAATTAAGTGTCGTCTCTAAACATTGTGAAAACAAAAGACTGACAAGAGCGATCAGGTACAGAATCAAGTGAAAAGGTCTTACCGACAAAGTACAACGTAGTCGATCCAATGAAGAGAAATCCTATCCGACTGCTGGTTCACAAACCACCAGGTGAAACTCATAGCGGCATGATAGGAGCATGTGCTTATATCAAAGCATGATAAACATAAACAAGGTGACTAAACAACGATAACTCAACTCCAAATGGGTGAAACTATCACGAGATTGAATGCTATACTGAAAATAAACAAGGTGACTAAAAAAGCACAGGCTCTAATAAAGATTGAGTCCTACTCCTATATCAGAAATAAACGAAGTGACTATACGCATGAGCCCGAATCAAGATGAGGGTAATGCTCGCGTGTGTACTGTGCTGCTGTACTGAAAATAAACAAGGTGACTCAAAACAAGATAGAAGATGCCGCCATCTTGGAAGAGAGCGAAATGAACCCAGGGAGAAAAATTGGGAGAGAAAAATTGAGAAATGGTGCAGAATACAATGTATACCTGAAAAAATCAAAACATATGTTGGTGAGGTCACTGGTCAGGGTCATAAAACCCAAGAAAAATGGTTAATCACATTAGTATATATGTAAATATGCAGTACTACCCTGATACAAAAAAGCTGTAACATGAATGCATTATAAATAACAAGCATAGTCTATTTTATCATTGATGCCTTTCTCCATTAAGGTGTCCAGACGCTTAATCCAATAGGTCTCCCTCTGTAGGAGACTTCTAGTCAGATCTGTGTCTTGACGTTGCTCAACTCTTTCTAGCACAGAGAATCTGAGTTGGGCGATACTGTGCTTTTCTTCATTCCAGTGCATGGCCAGACTGCTGTGTTTATTTGATGTTCTGATTGTGCTTTTGTGCTCAGATATCCGTATTTTAATTTTTCTTTCGGTTTTGCCCACATACAACTTGCCACACGGACATTTGATGTAATAAATGAGTTTGTTTGAATTGCAATCAGAAGTGTGATGGAGTTGAATGGTTTCTCCAGTAAATGGATGGTTTAATGTGTTACCAATGATAACATTATTGCAATGGATGCAGTTGTGACATTTACTCATTCCTTTGTAAACGATGTTTCCTTGCTTAATTGGGGTGTTGATGATTTCTTTGATGTTTTTTGCGCGTTTATAGGCAAACATAGGAGGATCTTTAAAGATGTTGTGAAAATCAGGCTCATTTTGTAACAATTCCCATCATTTGGTGATGATGTTCTTCACTTTACCAGATACTGTTGAGTATTTTGATACAAACACTTGTCTGGTTGTCTGTTTTCGTGGTCGACTTAGTAAGAGACTGTCTCTATTGAATTTAGATGCGCGTTGTTTGGCTGATTCAATCACTTCTGTAGGGTATCCCCTAGCAAAATACATCTGCTGTTGGAGTAATAAATTCTTCTCCGTATCTTCTGCAGTAGAGCAGATCCGTTTTATCCGCAGGAATTGAGACAGTGGTAAATTTTGCTTTAGGCTGTTCGGATGAAAACTTTGAAAATGAAGCGCACTGTTCACATCTGTTTGCTTTTTGAAAACCTCCGTTTTTGTATGACCCGCTTCTTTGGTAAGAATAACATCAAGAAAAGATATTTTTGTCGGATCAATTACATGGGTAAACTGAATATGTTCATCAATTTGATTAAGTTGTTCAATTTTGTTTTCCAACATTTCCTGAGTGTTGATCCATAGAATAAAAATATCATCAATGAATCTGCAATATAGCAGTAGATTTCCAGTCCATCCAATGTCTTTGTAGATATAGTCTGATTCAAATTTAGCCATAAAGGTATTGGCATATGCCGGTGCCCCGGCAAAGCCCATTGATGTGCCTTGTTGCTGCAAATAAAAATCATTGTTCCAGTAAAAGTAACTGTGATGTAAACAAAAATGTAAAAGTTCCAAAATGAACACTTTGTCTGCTCTGAGTGAAGATTGGCGCAGTAGAGCCCATTCTACCGCCTCCATGCCAGCTGAGTGAGGGATCGAAGTATATAAAGACTTGACATCTATAGTGCAAAAAATGATGTCTTCCATGAACTTTATTTTCTGCAGCTTTAATAAGAAATCTGTCGTATCTTTGATGTACGAGTGCCATTCTTGAACCAACGGTTGTAAGAAATAATCAATGTAATGTCCCAAGGGCTCGAAGATGGTTCCACAACCCGTTACTATAGGCCGCATTGGTGGATTAAACAAATTCTTATGAATCTTTGGCAGCATATACAAGGTGGGTTTCCTTGGATACTCTACTGTCAGAAATTTTTTGGTGGTTTCACTTATCCATCCCATTTCCAAAGCATGATCTAAAATGCTTCCAAGCGTTTCTTTGAGCTCTATTACAGGATCTTGATCCAGTTTTAGGTAAGTTTGAGTATCTGATACGTGTTCTTGAACTGCGTTAATATAAAAGGAGCGATCCATGAGGACAATGGCGCCTCCTTTGTCCGCTTTTTGAATCTGTATTTCTGTGTTCTTCTGAATGGATTTTAATGTATTTTTTTCTTGTGGAGTCAAGTTCGATTTCTTCGTTTTCCTGAATTGCAGTCTTTGTAGGTCTTTCCTCACTAGGTTGTCGAATGAATCTATGATTTTGTGGGAAACTGGTGCCTGATATGTGGATTTGGGTTTGAATTCAAGAAACTCTTTAGCTTGTGTATCTTCTTTAGCTGGTACTACATTTGTAAAAAAATGTCGTAGTCGTAGTATTCTAGTAAATCTGTATAGAGCTAGTTCACATTCCAGTAAATTGGTGTCGTAGGTTGGAACATATCCCAGGCCTTTGCTCAATGTTTGAATTTGTGAGGTGGTGATCTCCTTGGAAGAAATGTTGACTACTAGATTTACTTCTGGCTCCTTGTGCGTCCTTGTTTTGTGGTGGCTTCTCCTGGTTTTGCGCTTTTCGATGGTCCCGGTGGTTGACTTGTATCCTGGTCCCTGGATAAAAAATGTGTAGATCCAGATGCTCCTGATTCTTCAATGGTGTCTTTAGTGATATCTTTGGTTGAATCTGAACTCGATAATTGACTTTTCGCTGTGGGTCTAGTGGTTGTGGTGTCGGTGTCGGTGACTATGCTTTCCTCCGAGGAAGTATTCGTGGTTGGTTTTCTAGTCTGTGGTCTTCTTTGTGCATAGACTTCCGCCCATGTATAAACTTCGTTGAGTTTGTAATCCAACGTGTCACGTTTATATTTTCGTAATTTTCCTTCCTGTATTTCTTTCGTGTATTTATCCAGTCTCATGTTGATGTCATCTAAAGCATTTTTAAGTTCGTCATCATTCATTCTCGTTGATAAGTTGTGCTTTATTTCTGAAATTTCCTTGGCAAGTTCATTGATAACTTTAGATAGTTCTTCTACTAACAATAAAATTAAGTCAAGTGAGCATTTGTTCAGTATTGAATACCACCGTTCCATGAAATCTTTGTTTAAATGAAACCTGTAGAGCATGGGTTTAATGGACATCCTCAGTCCTCTTGGAATTCTTTTCGCTCTATGATATTGTATCAGGGTAGATGCATGAAGTCGTTGATTCATTTCTCTCTTCAAAGAGTACTCTAGTTGTTTTAATTGCTGAATGACCGTGTTGCCTTGCAAATCTGACGTTTTTACATCCTGTATGAGTGCATATATTTCTGATGCTTGTTCTGATGAGTAAGCTAGAGTGCTAGCTCTGTTATCTGTCAAACTTGAAATGGTGTCGAATGACATGATTGGGTGCTCTCGTACCGGATGACTGTGAATACTAGAACAACAAAATGGGTGGTAGAGGCACTCCGAATTCGTAATTGAAACAATGTTTTACTCGTTTAACTTTAGTTTTGAATAGCGTGCCGTGGAGTGGATTCCAACAGTCATGGATTCCTAACACTTCAAACCTCCAATACTAGGACCAGTAGGGCCCTACTCTCCACGCACAATTGCGTTCAGGTAGATACCTTGAAAAAGTTCTCTAAACTGTAGTTTTACTTCAACAGACTCAATCCAAAATTATGGTGAATAAAATATGTCGAATCAATGTATCAGTGATTGTAGCAATTTATTCATTGCACAAATATTTGATAATTGGATCTTCATTCATTTCTTCGTACAAATCCGTCACGGTGATGGTCATTTCGGGTCATTATTCGGTCACTGAACTTATTCACCTAGTTGTGTTTCAGCATGGAGTGTTGTTATTTAATTTGGAGTTTGATCATGTATTTGCAAACTGATGTTTTGCCATCACTGTAACGTTCATTTTGAAAATATGCATTGTTGATTTATTTCTTTAGAT
Organism: Triturus cristatus; assembly: GCF_964204655.1. Taxonomy (NCBI): domain Eukaryota; kingdom Metazoa; phylum Chordata; class Amphibia; order Caudata; family Salamandridae; genus Triturus; species Triturus cristatus. Next base: position 1,208,021,457 of record NC_140584.1, on the reverse strand, counting down.
ACTTAGCCCCCGACGAAGAGCCGGTTGGCTCGAAATGCATTGGGCATTTCCAAAAGTGAACTTTTTGAAAGATTGGAATTTGGATTTGTACGAAGAAATGAATGAAGATCCAACTATCAAATATTTGTGCAATGAATAAATTGCTATAATCACTGATACATTGATTCGACATATTTTACTCACCATAATTTTGGATTGAGTCTGTTGAAGTAAAACTACAGTTTAGAGAACTTTTTCAAGGTATCTACCTGAACGCAATTGTGCGTGGAGAGTAGGGCCCTACTGGTCCTAGTATTGGAGATAGGTAACTAGGGTACCACGCTATCCATGGGTGTGATGACCCTCCAACATTCTGTCTTCCATGGGGTTTCCTCAGGGTCCACTGGGAAGGGTGCCTAAACTTTAAAATTCCAACTTCGACTTACACATAAACTTGTACGGAGCACGCTCTCTGTGGGGTCCCTATCTACTTAACTTGGGTGGTTCTGTGGGTCCCCAGCAATTCTACATCCTCTCAACACTGTCTTGACTCGAGTCATGATTCTTATACCACTTTCTTAGTATATGGTTTGGTCCCCCCTGGGGCCTATTGTGTGTTAGTGCTATTTACTGTGATTTATTTGCGAAATTATTGTGCGCTTTGTGTCTATCTCCATGTAGGGGATCCTGTAACGTACTAGCGCATTTTATCTTAAAAAATGCATATTTATTTAGAAACTTTGTGTTGTTCTTTTTCATTTAATCTATACTATAAAATTGCAATCTGGTAAAACTCCTTCAAGACTAAGCCCGAAGGCTGCTCTCCACAGCTGCCACTTGGATAGCTTTCTAAGGTTGTCTGAGACTTCCTAAATCACCATAAGGGTTGTATGGACTGGTGCAAGGTGCCCACTTACATTAGTGGACTGCCTATACCAGGCCAGCTTCTCACACTACCCACGAGCCATCTATGTCGGGATGCGCCGCACATCCTTCTTCAATCGCACGGCTGTCACTATCTCTCTGTGGGCTGGTGAGGTAAGGTCATGCAGGCCACCCCCCTGTGGGACACCGCACTGCTTGGCACCGTGGCTCTGCAATTTGGCTGTGACAAGTAGGACCTCATAAGCCTGAATCGGGTGGGTGACTTGTGGAGGAATGGGGTGGTGCTCTCAAAACGAATACCAAATGGCACCCACTAAGGCCTACAGGTATCTGCAAATCTGTCATGCCCTGTGTAAAGTGCTTCTGAAAGGGGAAGACCTTCCTGAGTCCTCCCCTCTTGAGGATAGGCTGCTCGATGACTACTTGCCTAGAAGGTGATTTCGCTCTCATACCGGAAACTGTTAAGCAATTCCCGCGATACTATGACCCGACTGAGGAAGACATGGGAGCGAGCCCTGGATGATTTATAGGATGATGAATGGCCTGAAGCCTTTCACTCCTGTCACGAGGTTGCTATACGGTCATGTTTTAGTCTTATAGAGTTTAAGATCCACCATAGATGTTACTATGCGGCTACAACACAGGTGAAAATGAGTAAAGGAGACATGGCGCTCTGCCCCAAGAAATGAGGACAAGAAGGCATGTTTTATCAGGTGCGCAGTCAAAATATCGATTTTTTTATATTGACTTCAATAATATCGAGTTTTTAAGAGAGTAGGGACAGAATATGGATGTCAAGAATATCGGTGACCAGAATATCGACCTTTAGGTAAGTTCTATTGTTTTGCTTTATATCGAAGTAAGTAATATCGAAGTAAGTAATATCGTTAACAAAAATATTGTTGTTAATAATATCGATATTTATATTAGTGTTATGTATTTTAGTTTGTATTTTATATGTATGCTCAACATTTTTTGTAATGTATTTTTATTATTTTTAAATGAATGTATTAAATGTTTAGAAATTAGTTATTTTTTTTTAAGTAAATTTAGCGTTTTAGTATCAGAGCGGGTTGTGGGTTTATAGGGGAATAGGGTGGGAAGTAATTTAATTATAATTAATTAATGAATATGTTTTTATTTATTGTTGTTGATTATAAATTTATTGTTAATTAATTATTAATTGGTAAATAAAATAATTGATTAATGATTCATTATATTAATTATAAATAATGTATTATTATTTTTTATTTATTTTTATTGGTAATTAATTTATTCTTCATTATTTATTAATTGGTAATTAATTGTAACGAATTGATTAATTGATAATTAAATTAATTATGTTATTTTGTTATGTGTAGCGGGTTGTGGGTTTATAGGGGAATAGGGTGGGTAGTCATTTAATTATAATTAATGAATTAATATGTTTTAATTTTTTGTTGTTGATTATTCATTTATTGTTAATTAATTATTAATTGGTAATGACTTTTTTAATTGGTCAATTTATCATTATAATAATTATAATTAATTCATTATACATTTTTATTTATTGTTATTGTTAATTAATTTATTGTTAATTTATTGATAATTGGTAATTAATTTATATTAATTGATTAATTGATAATTACATTAATTATGATATTTTTTATGTGTAGCGGGTTGTGGGTTTATAGGGGAATAGGGTGGGCTTCCGTTACTTGGGCATCTAAATATACAGGCAACCGGATGATCAATGAGGCAATTTGGGTAAGGCTGTAGCAGCGGTCCGTTCCCAGATGAGGTTTCGGAGTACCCTTCCCCTCGCGGTCACGGGGCGCATCGCGTTAGTTAAAATGGTGGCTCTGCATCGGCTCTTATATTATTTTGCTAACTTGCCGTACTATATCCCGGCATCCTTCTTTGCTCCCTTAGAACGCTCGCTCCGGGACTTTGTGTGGGGCAATGCGCGCCACAGGGTGGCACTGCCCAAGTTATACCTCCCCACGGGTCAGGGGGGTCTTGCGATGCCGTGCTTCGCGCATTATTATTTGGCAGCGCAATTTTAATGAGTGGCCCGATGGCTGGCGGACAGGGAGTGGGATGACACTGCCTCCGCGGAACCCCCTATATCCTTAGCTGACGTCATTGCATCGTTCCATCCGACGGCCAGGGCGCCTCAACCGCGGCCCATCCTTGTAGAGGTGGCCTATAAATGCTATCGTCGTGCTCTCTACCTAACCAGGAACTGTATCCCTTACGCCCCTGCCATGCCGATAGAAGGCTCTCCTAGTGGGCGGAGGGACCGAGCTTGTGGACTGGTACGCGGCGGATATCCACACTCTGGGGGACCTCTATCAGGATGGAGCTCTTATCCCATTCACTTTGTTGGCGGAAGAGACGGGGTTGCCGGCAGGCCAGTTTCTGTGTCACCGGTCGCTTATCGCGACGCTGGCAAGTAGGTGGGGAGATCTTAAAGAGGAGCCAGCGCAGAACCGTTCGATGCAATATCTACATGTCATGGGGTGGGGGCAGCATCTGATACGCTGGTTCGCCGCTTCCTTGCGCACGCATACGGCGACCGACTTGTCTCCACTGCGCGGTAAATGGGAGGCGGACCTGGCCCGTCCGTTGTCTGACAAGGAATGGAGTAGGGCGCTACAGGGAGCTGCCCTGAGTTGGGCGCCTATTGGCGGGCGGTGCACGAGGAATTGAGTACCTGCACGGGTCGGCTTGCGCCGCTGGAGTGGTCGGTCTGCCTGCTACACCTGTTTCGCCGCACCCCTCCTACGAAGGTTGCCTCACGGTTTTTCGACCTGGGCCTGGTGGTGGCGAAGAGGTTGCTCACCAAACGTTGGAAGGCGGAGGACCCCCCCCGAGTACGAGCCTGGCGGAAATCGATGCTGGTGTGGGCGGGAGCAGAGGGGGTGGCCCTAGTAAGAGAAGAAACGATGGGTCTCAGGCGGACGCCCATAGCGGCCCAATGGAATACACTCCTGCAGACCCTGGCACAACTAGACGGGGACACCTTGGGTTCCAGTGTGACACACGCTGGGGATCCACCTACTGGGGAGGGGGGAGATGAAGATCGGGCAGGAAGTTGGACGTGACAGTAGTCTCAAAGGGCCCTAGATGACTAGGTGTGGTACCGGAGTGAGGCGAGACATGTTCAATCACGCGGTCCGTACGAGGGGATATGGGCTTGTAGGGGGGGGGGCACGGGTGGGGGTAGATAAGGTGAATGTACCAGAGTACGCTGCAGCTGCTGCTGTTGTTCGGTAGAGGCGCTTGTTGTTTTGCCCTCTCTTCTTATTGTTTAAGGGAACTGTTTATTACAATGCATTCGGGAAGTACGGGCGCATCACGAGTGGCTCCTACAGAGGGGGTTATTGAGTTGGTGGGGTTGGTTGGGAGACCCGTAATGTTCATTTTCCCTAAGGGGTGCGTGTAGCACCTGATCCTGTTTACCACTAGGCCCATGCCCATTGATGTGTCTTTGGTACTGTGACTATACCTGTGAAATGCCAATAAACAGATTTCATAATAATAATATAGGGGAATAGGGTGGGAAGTAATTTATTATAATTAAGAAATATCAATTTAATTTTATTGGTGTTTATTATTTTTGTTAATTAATTATTAATATGTTATTTATTTTACAAAAATTATTACATTAATAAGTTTGGGGCTCCATTACGATGGCGGGCAGACACCGCAACGGCTAAAGGGACCACCCGCCATAGGTGCGGTGGTCCCGCCGTACTCATTAGGATGCCCCCACCACACTGGCGGGCGCATCCCACATTCCTAACATTGCGGTGGGCGGTGCTGTCAGCAGCACCCACTGCAATGTCAGAAATGCATGTCGTGAATTTGCATGCACAACATGGCAGGCACCATGTGGTGCCTGCCAACTTATGCATGCAAATGCAGTGGAGTACCATAGGTACCCCCCATGTGCTCTCCCAACCCCCCAACACCCTGGGGGTCCTCAACGGGCCCCCAAAAGCAAAGACTTCATGTCTTTCCATGGCGGCAAGACCGCCATGGAAAGGCTGGTCTCCGCCAACATCCTAATATGGATGGCAGTGTCTTGCAGACACCGCCACAATATTAAACATGTTTTCCATGTCGATGAGTCGACCAGCGGAAAAGCGGCAGACGGTCTTTCTGTCCGCACCGGAACCCCCAGGCATCCTAATATGGCGGGGGGTCTTTCTGGTGTGGATGGTGGGTTGTTCGCCCCCGCTGGGCCAGCGGAGGCTACTGCCAGCCCGGTGGGGGTGAACCGCTTGCCATCGTAATGGGCCCCTATGTTACTTTAACCCCTAGGCTATCCAAAACTTTCCGTACTGTTGCACTCACTAGTGTGGGAATAGTAATGTTAACCTCTACGCTATCCAACACTTTCCCTACTGTTGCAATCACTGGAGTGGGAATAGTAATTTTAACTGCCACGCTATTCAACACTTTCCCTACTCTCGCACTCACTGGAGTTGGAATAGTAATTTTTACCCCTACGCTATCCAATACTTTCCCTACTGTTGCACTAACTGGAGTGGGAATAGTAATTTTAACCCCTACGCTATCCAGCACTTTCCCTACGGTTGCATTCACTGGAGTGGGAATAGTACTTTTTACGCCTACGCTATCCAACACTTTCCCTACTGTTGCACTCTCTGGATTTGGAATAGTAATTTTAACCCCTTCGCTATCAAACACTTCCTCTACTGTTGCACTCACTGGAGTGGGAATGGTAATTTTAACCCCTACGCTATCCAACACTTTCCGTCCTGTTGCATTCACTGAAGTGGGAATAGTAATTATTACGCATACGCTATCCAACACTTTCCCTACTGTTACACTCACTGGAGTGGGAATAGTAATTTTAACCTCTATGCTATTCAACACTTTCCCTACTGTTGCAATCACTGGAGTGGGAATAGTAATTTTAACTGCCACGCTATTCAACACTTTCCCTACTCTCGCACTCACTGGAGTTGGAATAGTAATTTTTACCCCTACGCTATCCAATACTTTCCCTACTGTTGCACTAACTGGAGTGGGAATAGTAATTTTAACCCCTACGCTATCCAGCACTTTCCCTACGGTTGCATTCACTGGAGTGGGAATAGTACTTTTTACCCCTACGCTATCCAACACTTTCCCTACTGTTGCACTCACTGGAGTGTGAATAGTAATTTTTACCCTCCCGCTATCCAACATTTTCCTTACTGTTCCACTGTTTGGGGTTGGAATAGTAATTTTATTCCCTGCGCTATCTAATATTTTTTGTATTATTTTAGCTAATGTAGTATATAATTAATTTAAAAAAGATAAAAAATAATTTTAATGCTTTTAATTTGTTACAAAGTACAACGTAGTCGATCCAATGAAGAGAAATCCTATCCGACTGCTGGTTCACAAACCACCAGGTGAAACTCATAGCGGCATGATAGGAGCATGTGCTTATATCAAAGCATGATAAACATAAACAAGGTGACTAAACAACGATAACTCAACTCCAAATGGGTGAAACTATCACGAGATTGAATGCTATACTGAAAATAAACAAGGTGACTAAAAAAGCACAGGCTCTAATAAAGATTGAGTCCTACTCCTATATCAGAAATAAACGAAGTGACTATACGCATGAGCCCGAATCAAGATGAGGGTAATGCTCGCGTGTGTACTGTGCTGCTGTACTGAAAATAAACAAGGTGACTCAAAACAAGATAGAAGATGCCGCCATCTTGGAAGAGAGCGAAATGAACCCAGGGAGAAAAATTGGGAGAGAAAAATTGAGAAATGGTGCAGAATACAATGTATACCTGAAAAAATCAAAACATATGTTGGTGAGGTCACTGGTCAGGGTCATAAAACCCAAGAAAAATGGTTAATCACATTAGTATATATGTAAATATGCAGTACTACCCTGATACAAAAAAGCTGTAACATGAATGCATTATAAATAACAAGCATAGTCTATTTTATCATTGATGCCTTTCTCCATTAAGGTGTCCAGACGCTTAATCCAATAGGTCTCCCTCTGTAGGAGACTTCTAGTCAGATCTGTGTCTTGACGTTGCTCAACTCTTTCTAGCACAGAGAATCTGAGTTGGGCGATACTGTGCTTTTCTTCATTCCAGTGCATGGCCAGACTGCTGTGTTTATTTGATGTTCTGATTGTGCTTTTGTGCTCAGATATCCGTATTTTAATTTTTCTTTCGGTTTTGCCCACATACAACTTGCCACACGGACATTTGATGTAATAAATGAGTTTGTTTGAATTGCAATCAGAAGTGTGATGGAGTTGAATGGTTTCTCCAGTAAATGGATGGTTTAATGTGTTACCAATGATAACATTATTGCAATGGATGCAGTTGTGACATTTACTCATTCCTTTGTAAACGATGTTTCCTTGCTTAATTGGGGTGTTGATGATTTCTTTGATGTTTTTTGCGCGTTTATAGGCAAACATAGGAGGATCTTTAAAGATGTTGTGAAAATCAGGCTCATTTTGTAACAATTCCCATCATTTGGTGATGATGTTCTTCACTTTACCAGATACTGTTGAGTATTTTGATACAAACACTTGTCTGGTTGTCTGTTTTCGTGGTCGACTTAGTAAGAGACTGTCTCTATTGAATTTAGATGCGCGTTGTTTGGCTGATTCAATCACTTCTGTAGGGTATCCCCTAGCAAAATACATCTGCTGTTGGAGTAATAAATTCTTCTCCGTATCTTCTGCAGTAGAGCAGATCCGTTTTATCCGCAGGAATTGAGACAGTGGTAAATTTTGCTTTAGGCTGTTCGGATGAAAACTTTGAAAATGAAGCGCACTGTTCACATCTGTTTGCTTTTTGAAAACCTCCGTTTTTGTATGACCCGCTTCTTTGGTAAGAATAACATCAAGAAAAGATATTTTTGTCGGATCAATTACATGGGTAAACTGAATATGTTCATCAATTTGATTAAGTTGTTCAATTTTGTTTTCCAACATTTCCTGAGTGTTGATCCATAGAATAAAAATATCATCAATGAATCTGCAATATAGCAGTAGATTTCCAGTCCATCCAATGTCTTTGTAGATATAGTCTGATTCAAATTTAGCCATAAAGGTATTGGCATATGCCGGTGCCCCGGCAAAGCCCATTGATGTGCCTTGTTGCTGCAAATAAAAATCATTGTTCCAGTAAAAGTAACTGTGATGTAAACAAAAATGTAAAAGTTCCAAAATGAACACTTTGTCTGCTCTGAGTGAAGATTGGCGCAGTAGAGCCCATTCTACCGCCTCCATGCCAGCTGAGTGAGGGATCGAAGTATATAAAGACTTGACATCTATAGTGCAAAAAATGATGTCTTCCATGAACTTTATTTTCTGCAGCTTTAATAAGAAATCTGTCGTATCTTTGATGTACGAGTGCCATTCTTGAACCAACGGTTGTAAGAAATAATCAATGTAATGTCCCAAGGGCTCGAAGATGGTTCCACAACCCGTTACTATAGGCCGCATTGGTGGATTAAACAAATTCTTATGAATCTTTGGCAGCATATACAAGGTGGGTTTCCTTGGATACTCTACTGTCAGAAATTTTTTGGTGGTTTCACTTATCCATCCCATTTCCAAAGCATGATCTAAAATGCTTCCAAGCGTTTCTTTGAGCTCTATTACAGGATCTTGATCCAGTTTTAGGTAAGTTTGAGTATCTGATACGTGTTCTTGAACTGCGTTAATATAAAAGGAGCGATCCATGAGGACAATGGCGCCTCCTTTGTCCGCTTTTTGAATCTGTATTTCTGTGTTCTTCTGAATGGATTTTAATGTATTTTTTTCTTGTGGAGTCAAGTTCGATTTCTTCGTTTTCCTGAATTGCAGTCTTTGTAGGTCTTTCCTCACTAGGTTGTCGAATGAATCTATGATTTTGTGGGAAACTGGTGCCTGATATGTGGATTTGGGTTTGAATTCAAGAAACTCTTTAGCTTGTGTATCTTCTTTAGCTGGTACTACATTTGTAAAAAAATGTCGTAGTCGTAGTATTCTAGTAAATCTGTATAGAGCTAGTTCACATTCCAGTAAATTGGTGTCGTAGGTTGGAACATATCCCAGGCCTTTGCTCAATGTTTGAATTTGTGAGGTGGTGATCTCCTTGGAAGAAATGTTGACTACTAGATTTACTTCTGGCTCCTTGTGCGTCCTTGTTTTGTGGTGGCTTCTCCTGGTTTTGCGCTTTTCGATGGTCCCGGTGGTTGACTTGTATCCTGGTCCCTGGATAAAAAATGTGTAGATCCAGATGCTCCTGATTCTTCAATGGTGTCTTTAGTGATATCTTTGGTTGAATCTGAACTCGATAATTGACTTTTCGCTGTGGGTCTAGTGGTTGTGGTGTCGGTGTCGGTGACTATGCTTTCCTCCGAGGAAGTATTCGTGGTTGGTTTTCTAGTCTGTGGTCTTCTTTGTGCATAGACTTCCGCCCATGTATAAACTTCGTTGAGTTTGTAATCCAACGTGTCACGTTTATATTTTCGTAATTTTCCTTCCTGTATTTCTTTCGTGTATTTATCCAGTCTCATGTTGATGTCATCTAAAGCATTTTTAAGTTCGTCATCATTCATTCTCGTTGATAAGTTGTGCTTTATTTCTGAAATTTCCTTGGCAAGTTCATTGATAACTTTAGATAGTTCTTCTACTAACAATAAAATTAAGTCAAGTGAGCATTTGTTCAGTATTGAATACCACCGTTCCATGAAATCTTTGTTTAAATGAAACCTGTAGAGCATGGGTTTAATGGACATCCTCAGTCCTCTTGGAATTCTTTTCGCTCTATGATATTGTATCAGGGTAGATGCATGAAGTCGTTGATTCATTTCTCTCTTCAAAGAGTACTCTAGTTGTTTTAATTGCTGAATGACCGTGTTGCCTTGCAAATCTGACGTTTTTACATCCTGTATGAGTGCATATATTTCTGATGCTTGTTCTGATGAGTAAGCTAGAGTGCTAGCTCTGTTATCTGTCAAACTTGAAATGGTGTCGAATGACATGATTGGGTGCTCTCGTACCGGATGACTGTGAATACTAGAACAACAAAATGGGTGGTAGAGGCACTCCGAATTCGTAATTGAAACAATGTTTTACTCGTTTAACTTTAGTTTTGAATAGCGTGCCGTGGAGTGGATTCCAACAGTCATGGATTCCTAACACTTCAAACCTCCAATACTAGGACCAGTAGGGCCCTACTCTCCACGCACAATTGCGTTCAGGTAGATACCTTGAAAAAGTTCTCTAAACTGTAGTTTTACTTCAACAGACTCAATCCAAAATTATGGTGAATAAAATATGTCGAATCAATGTATCAGTGATTGTAGCAATTTATTCATTGCACAAATATTTGATAATTGGATCTTCATTCATTTCTTCGTACAAATCCGTCACGGTGATGGTCATTTCGGGTCATTATTCGGTCACTGAACTTATTCACCTAGTTGTGTTTCAGCATGGAGTGTTGTTATTTAATTTGGAGTTTGATCATGTATTTGCAAACTGATGTTTTGCCATCACTGTAACGTTCATTTTGAAAATATGCATTGTTGATTTATTTCTTTAGATACTTAGCCCCCGACGAAGAGCCGGTTGGCTCGAAATGCATTGGGCATTTCCAAAAGTGAACTTTTTGAAAGATTGGAATTTGGATTTGTACGAAGAAATGAATGAAGATCCAACTATCAAATATTTGTGCAATGAATAAATTGCTATAATCACTGATACATTGATTCGACATATTTTACTCACCATAATTTTGGATTGAGTCTGTTGAAGTAAAACTACAGTTTAGAGAACTTTTTCAAGGTATCTACCTGAACGCAATTGTGCGTGGAGAGTAGGGCCCTACTGGTCCTAGTATTGGAGATAGGTAACTAGGGTACCACGCTATCCATGGGTGTGATGACCCTCCAACATTCTGTCTTCCATGGGGTTTCCTCAGGGTCCACTGGGAAGGGTGCCTAAACTTTAAAATTCCAACTTCGACTTACACATAAACTTGTACGGAGCACGCTCTCTGTGGGGTCCCTATCTACTTAACTTGGGTGGTTCTGTGGGTCCCCAGCAATTCTACATCCTCTCAACACTGTCTTGACTCGAGTCATGATTCTTATACCACTTTCTTAGTATATGGTTTGGTCCCCCCTGGGGCCTATTGTGTGTTAGTGCTATTTACTGTGATTTATTTGCGAAATTATTGTGCGCTTTGTGTCTATCTCCATGTAGGGGATCCTGTAACGTACTAGCGCATTTTATCTTAAAAAATGCATATTTATTTAGAAACTTTGTGTTGTTCTTTTTCATTTAATCTATACTATAAAATTGCAATCTGGTAAAACTCCTTCAAGACTAAGCCCGAAGGCTGCTCTCCACAGCTGCCACTTGGATAGCTTTCTAAGGTTGTCTGAGACTTCCTAAATCACCATAAGGGTTGTATGGACTGGTGCAAGGTGCCCACTTACATTAGTGGACTGCCTATACCAGGCCAGCTTCTCACACTACCCACGAGCCATCTATGTCGGGATGCGCCGCACATCCTTCTTCAATCGCACGGCTGTCACTATCTCTCTGTGGGCTGGTGAGGTAAGGTCATGCAGGCCACCCCCCTGTGGGACACCGCACTGCTTGGCACCGTGGCTCTGCAATTTGGCTGTGACAAGTAGGACCTCATAAGCCTGAATCGGGTGGGTGACTTGTGGAGGAATGGGGTGGTGCTCTCAAAACGAATACCAAATGGCACCCACTAAGGCCTACAGGTATCTGCAAATCTGTCATGCCCTGTGTAAAGTGCTTCTGAAAGGGGAAGACCTTCCTGAGTCCTCCCCTCTTGAGGATAGGCTGCTCGATGACTACTTGCCTAGAAGGTGATTTCGCTCTCATACCGGAAACTGTTAAGCAATTCCCGCGATACTATGACCCGACTGAGGAAGACATGGGAGCGAGCCCTGGATGATTTATAGGATGATGAATGGCCTGAAGCCTTTCACTCCTGTCACGAGGTTGCTATACGGTCATGTTTTAGTCTTATAGAGTTTAAGATCCACCATAGATGTTACTATGCGGCTACAACACAGGTGAAAATGAGTAAAGGAGACATGGCGCTCTGCCCCAAGAAATGAGGACAAGAAGGCATGTTTTATCAGGTGCGCAGTCAAAATATCGATTTTTTTATATTGACTTCAATAATATCGAGTTTTTAAGAGAGTAGGGACAGAATATGGATGTCAAGAATATCGGTGACCAGAATATCGACCTTTAGGTAAGTTCTATTGTTTTGCTTTATATCGAAGTAAGTAATATCGAAGTAAGTAATATCGTTAACAAAAATATTGTTGTTAATAATATCGATATTTATATTAGTGTTATGTATTTTAGTTTGTATTTTATATGTATGCTCAACATTTTTTGTAATGTATTTTTATTATTTTTAAATGAATGTATTAAATGTTTAGAAATTAGTTATTTTTTTTTAAGTAAATTTAGCGTTTTAGTATCAGAGCGGGTTGTGGGTTTATAGGGGAATAGGGTGGGAAGTAATTTAATTATAATTAATTAATGAATATGTTTTTATTTATTGTTGTTGATTATAAATTTATTGTTAATTAATTATTAATTGGTAAATAAAATAATTGATTAATGATTCATTATATTAATTATAAATAATGTATTATTATTTTTTATTTATTTTTATTGGTAATTAATTTATTCTTCATTATTTATTAATTGGTAATTAATTGTAACGAATTGATTAATTGATAATTAAATTAATTATGTTATTTTGTTATGTGTAGCGGGTTGTGGGTTTATAGGGGAATAGGGTGGGTAGTCATTTAATTATAATTAATGAATTAATATGTTTTAATTTTTTGTTGTTGATTATTCATTTATTGTTAATTAATTATTAATTGGTAATGACTTTTTTAATTGGTCAATTTATCATTATATTAATTATAATTAATTCATTATACATTTTTATTTATTGTTATTGTTAATTAATTTATTGTTAATTTATTGATAATTGGTAATTAATTTATATTAATTGATTAATTGATAATTACATTAATTATGATATTTTTTATGTGTAGCGGGTTGTGGGTTTATAGGGGAATAGGGTGGGCTTCCGTTACTTGGGCATCTAAATATACAGGCAACCGGATGATCAATGAGGCAATTTGGGTAAGGCTGTAGCAGCGGTCCGTTCCCAGATGAGGTTTCGGAGTACCCTTCCCCTCGCGGTCACGGGGCGCATCGCGTTAGTTAAAATGGTGGCTCTGCATCGGCTCTTATATTATTTTGCTAACTTGCCGTACTATATCCCGGCATCCTTCTTTGCTCCCTTAGAACGCTCGCTCCGGGACTTTGTGTGGGGCAATGCGCGCCACAGGGTGGCACTGCCCAAGTTATACCTCCCCACGGGTCAGGGGGGTCTTGCGATGCCGTGCTTCGCGCATTATTATTTGGCAGCGCAATTTTAATGAGTGGCCCGATGGCTGGCGGACAGGGAGTGGGATGACACTGCCTCCGCGGAACCCCCTATATCCTTAGCTGACGTCATTGCATCGTTCCATCCGACGGCCAGGGCGCCTCAACCGCGGCCCATCCTTGTAGAGGTGGCCTATAAATGCTATCGTCGTGCTCTCTACCTAACCAGGAACTGTATCCCTTACGCCCCTGCCATGCCGATAGAAGGCTCTCCTAGTGGGCGGAGGGACCGAGCTTGTGGACTGGTACGCGGCGGATATCCACACTCTGGGGGACCTCTATCAGGATGGAGCTCTTATCCCATTCACTTTGTTGGCGGAAGAGACGGGGTTGCCGGCAGGCCAGTTTCTGTGTCACCGGTCGCTTATCGCGACGCTGGCAAGTAGGTGGGGAGATCTTAAAGAGGAGCCAGCGCAGAACCGTTCGATGCAATATCTACATGTCATGGGGTGGGGGCAGCATCTGATACGCTGGTTCGCCGCTTCCTTGCGCACGCATACGGCGACCGACTTGTCTCCACTGCGCGGTAAATGGGAGGCGGACCTGGCCCGTCCGTTGTCTGACAAGGAATGGAGTAGGGCGCTACAGGGAGCTGCCCTGAGTTGGGCGCCTATTGGCGGGCGGTGCACGAGGAATTGAGTACCTGCACGGGTCGGCTTGCGCCGCTGGAGTGGTCGGTCTGCCTGCTACACCTGTTTCGCCGCACCCCTCCTACGAAGGTTGCCTCACGGTTTTTCGACCTGGGCCTGGTGGTGGCGAAGAGGTTGCTCACCAAACGTTGGAAGGCGGAGGACCCCCCCCGAGTACGAGCCTGGCGGAAATCGATGCTGGTGTGGGCGGGAGCAGAGGGGGTGGCCCTAGTAAGAGAAGAAACGATGGGTCTCAGGCGGACGCCCATAGCGGCCCAATGGAATACACTCCTGCAGACCCTGGCACAACTAGACGGGGACACCTTGGGTTCCAGTGTGACACACGCTGGGGATCCACCTACTGGGGAGGGGGGAGATGAAGATCGGGCAGGAAGTTGAACGTGACAGTAGTCTCAAAGGGCCCTAGATGACTAGGTGTGGTACCGGAGTGAGGCGAGACATGTTCAATCACGCGGTCCGTACGAGTGGATATGGGCTTGTAGGGGGGGGGCACGGGTGGGGGTAGATAAGGTGAATGTACCAGAGTACGCTGCAGCTGCTGCTGTTGTTCGGTAGAGGCGCTTGTTGTTTTGCCCTCTCTTCTTATTGTTTAAGGGAACTGTTTATTACAATGCATTGGGGAAGTACGGGCGCATCACGAGTGGCTCCTACAGAGGGGGTTATTGAGTTGGTGGGGTTGGTTGGGAGACCCGTAATGTTCATTTTCCCTAAGGGGTGCGTGTAGCACCTGATCCTGTTTACCACTAGGCCCATGCCCATTGATGTGTCTTTGGTACTGTGACTATACCTGTGAAATGCCAATAAACAGATTTCATAATAATAATATAGGGGAATAGGGTGGGAAGTAATTTATTATAATTAAGAAATATCAATTTAATTTTATTGGTGTTTATTATTTTTGTTAATTAATTATTAATATGTTATTTATTTTACAAAAATTATTACATTAATAAGTTTGGGGCTCCATTACGATGGCGGGCAGACACCGCAACGGCTAAAGGGACCACCCGCCATAGGTGCGGTGGTCCCGCCGTACTCATTAGGATGCCCCCACCACACTGGCGGGCGCATCCCACATTCCTAACATTGCGGTGGGCGGTGCTGTCAGCAGCACCCACTGCAATGTCAGAAATGCATGTCGTGAATTTGCATGCACAACATGGCAGGCACCATGTGGTGCCTGCCAACTTATGCATGCAAATGCAGTGGAGTACCATAGGTACCCCCCATGTGCTCTCCCCACCCCCCAACACCCTGGGGGTCCTCAACGGGCCCCCAAAAGCAAAGACTTCATGTCTTTCCATGGCGGCAAGACCGCCATGGAAAGGCTGGTCTCCGCCAACATCCTAATATGGATGGCAGTGTCTTGCAGACACCGCCACAATATTAAACATGTTTTCCATGTCGATGAGTCGACCAGCGGAAAAGCGGCAGACGGTCTTTCCGTCCGCACCGGAACCCCCAGGCATCCTAATATGGCGGGGGGTCTTTCTGGTGTGGATGGTGGGTTGTTCGCCCCCGCTGGGCCAGCGGAGGCTACTGCCAGCCCGGTGGGGGTGAACCGCTTGCCATCGTAATGGGCCCCTATGTTACTTTAACCCCTAGGCTATCCAAAACTTTCCGTACTGTTGCACTCACTAGTGTGGGAATAGTAATGTTAACCTCTACGCTATCCAACACTTTCCCTACTGTTGCAATCACTGGAGTGGGAATAGTAATTTTAACTGCCACGCTATTCAACACTTTCCCTACTCTCGCACTCACTGGAGTTGGAATAGTAATTTTTACCCCTACGCTATCCAATACTTTCCCT
This sequence comes from Triturus cristatus, assembly GCF_964204655.1. Taxonomy (NCBI): domain Eukaryota; kingdom Metazoa; phylum Chordata; class Amphibia; order Caudata; family Salamandridae; genus Triturus; species Triturus cristatus. Next base: position 1,208,005,631 of record NC_140584.1, on the reverse strand, counting down.
ACTGTTGCACTAACTGGAGTGGGAATAGTAATTTTAACCCCTACGCTATCCAGCACTTTCCCTACGGTTGCATTCACTGGAGTGGGAATAGTACTTTTTACGCCTACGCTATCCAACACTTTCCCTACTGTTGCACTCTCTGGATTTGGAATAGTAATTTTAACCCCTTCGCTATCAAACACTTCCTCTACTGTTGCACTCACTGGAGTGGGAATGGTAATTTTAACCCCTACGCTATCCAACACTTTCCGTCCTGTTGCATTCACTGAAGTGGGAATAGTAATTATTACGCATACGCTATCCAACACTTTCCCTACTGTTACACTCACTGGAGTGGGAATAGTAATTTTAACCTCTATGCTATTCAACACTTTCCCTACTGTTGCAATCACTGGAGTGGGAATAGTAATTTTAACTGCCACGCTATTCAACACTTTCCCTACTCTCGCACTCACTGGAGTTGGAATAGTAATTTTTACCCCTACGCTATCCAATACTTTCCCTACTGTTGCACTAACTGGAGTGGGAATAGTAATTTTAACCCCTACGCTATCCAGCACTTTCCCTACGGTTGCATTCACTGGAGTGGGAATAGTACTTTTTACCCCTACGCTATCCAACACTTTCCCTATTGTTGCACTCACTGGAGTGTGAATAGTAATTTTTACCCTCCCGCTATCCAACATTTTCCTTACTGTTCCACTGTTTGGGGTTGGAATAGTAATTTTATTCCCTGCGCTATCTAATATTTTTTGTATTATTTTAGCTAATGTAGTATATAATTAATTTAAAAAAGATAAAAAATAATTTTAATGCTTTTAATTTGTTACATATATTTATTACATTTTGATTTATATTATTGTTTTATGTGGATAGATGTATTTATAATTTATATGTTTTTAAAACAATTTATAAGTTATTAAAATAATTTTTAAACCATATTATTAAGTAAGTATATATATATTATGTGTATATGTTTAATTTATTTTTACATTATCTGTATATTACTTATAATTTTTAAACATTACGTAATAATTTTAACTATGTTTATTTTAATTATATGTATTACGTACTTTATTTTACATTATTTTTTTAACTTAAATAAAAACCGATATTTTTAACAACAATATTTTTGACATCGATATTTTTTTCTCGATACTTTTGTACTTACCATAATGTAAATAGGATGTCGATATTCTTGACTTCGATATTCTTGCTGCGATATTTTTGTAGGTCGATATTCTGACCTTCGATATTCTGTCAGTGATTCGTTTTATCATATGGTATGGAGTTGCCCAGAGCTCCAACTGTATTGGATTGCAGTGGTTGGTTGTCTAATCGCGTTTGTGTGAGTGAAATGGAGCCTTCTGCAAAATGGTGTCTCCTGAACGTTTGGGGGGAAACAGATGTTGCCTGCATGGATTGCCTCTGGTTTACATTGGGATTAATGGTGGCCAAACACAACACAGCTAGACTTTGGGAGCGGATAGGGCACCGCACTTACGTGGCTGAAAGAGAGACGTGGACTGGTACGTGTGAGCGGAGAGGACGGTGTATGAAAGCAGGGGCTGGCTGAACAAATGGACCACGGTATGGCGGAAACTGAGTGCTTATCGGGGAGCTGTGTACTCCAGTTGTAAGTGCCACTTTAAATGTCTGGGATTGGGAGAGGATGGACATCTGTGCTGCCCAGCGGATTGTTGGGGGGACAGGGGATGGGGTATACTGGGGCTCCAGAGATTGATTGAAACTCTATCAACGTGTGCCAGTGTACATTTTCCTTCGTGCTAGAACCAAAATGTCACCATATTTCTTTTTGGTTTATATCCAAATAAAAATATTTTTTAAACATTGTGATACTTCTGTGCTACAAAGTTTTAACCCACTTTGCTCCAGCAACATCACCACCGACGCTTCCTACACGGGATGGCAGTGAGAAGGAGGTGGTTGCGGCGTTTGCATCTGGATCCTCGTAACCCTTCGAGGAGAAGCATCGACTTGTGCCTGTGGTTGAGAGTATTTCTGTTTATTGATCTGGGGGAAAGGTTATTATCCAATGTTATCACAACCCATTAGCCAAACCTTGACCCTCCGCAGGCACAGCCGATACTTCTGCGAGGTCAGCACGCCTTTGTACACGTTTACAAGGTTTCATATATAAGACTATGGACTTTCCTGCTAAAAAGGTCATTGCAGAGTTATTTTCTGGGATGCTTCGGCTCTGATGGAGAATCAGGATGACCGCTGTCTCTCTCGTGAGTGATGGTGGTGTGCACATCTTTGGGAAAGACTCATGGTGGCGGAATGCTAGAATTTCGTTTTACAAAACATCTTGAATTTCCTGAAAGATGGGTGGCCAAGGAAAAGTGACTTGGGGGATGGCTGTACCTGCAGCCAAGAGTGTGTTTTGGTGGCCAAGGACTGACGCAGATGTGGGAAGGCCAGTAAGAGAATGTGGTGATTGCTTGGCGTCGGGTTAATCTCTGAAGACCTCAAGAGCCTGGATGGTTGTCCAAATTCCCAACGTGAAAGTGTTGCGGTAGACAGCGTGGGCCAGTGGGAGAATTGCAACAGTATATTGATGTTGCTATTGATGTCTTTTCGGTATTGCCTGGGGTCACGATCATCAATAAGGCGGATATGGATAGTGTGCTAGCTTCCCTGATGAAGGAGGAGGGGCTTCATTTGTCCCCAGTGATAATAGGGTGCAGTGTACCTTAATAAGGCGAAAGGGTACACGGAGAGTGCTGGGATTCTCACAGAAAGTCACTGCTCTCCTATCCCCTTGGTGATGGGATGGTGCAACGTCCTGACTCGGGTTTAAAGGATGCCATCCAGTTTGTGATAATGAACAATTCATATTGGGAATTGGGAATCCTTAAAACTGCTTAATCTTTCAAAATCATTGAGGTAGCTGCCACTCAAATTGGTCCGAGACAGATGTGCAAAAATCACAAGAGTCAATTTAAGCTAGTGGGTTCGAATCAAGAAACCTTGAAAAGTTCTGGAGGGAGCGGCTCTTTGAGCTTTGTTGTAATGTTCAGGTCTTAAAAAACACTGCGAGGTTGGATGCTGTGAGGTGCTAGCATATGAGCAGAGTGACGCCGCATGCTGATCCCAGTGGGAGAGATAAGTGCGCTTCCCCTTTCAAGGATGTGTATGGTGATGATGAGGAAGATGAGAGTACTGATGTCAGGAGCAAAGCTTCTGCTGGATTTACTAACATCCTTGTGCCTGGAACTTCCTTGGTTTTGGGACCCCCAAAAAACTTCCAGCAGTTAGGGTCTTCTGGAGGAACCTGATAGTTCAAGCAAATCGTTACTGCTGACTCCCTGGGCGTCAGGAGCAGAAGAATCTGCATCTGAAGCTACCCGCAGTCTGGTGGATCCGTCGAAAAGACCAAGGGAACCAGTGGTACATAATCTGGTGATAAGGAGTCCCAAACTAATGGTCAAGGGCCCAAAAAGAAATGTTGAGTTATGTGGGAGGGATACTTGGGGAAGTAGCTTTCCCACTGTTTGGTCAAGTGTTCAAAGGGGGCTCATCATTCTGTGTGTTTATGTTAATTTTTCTGTGTCATCTAGTCTTTATAGGGTGTACAGAGGTTGTAAGCAGATTATTCTAGAATTCAATTTGAGTATTCAGAATGTTCCCCTGGGACAAGAGCAGCTTTCTTGACTAACTTAAGCACGATAACTGAATCGATAGCCACCGAAGAGTCTACGACCATTATGGGTGACATGAATTTCCACTTAGATCAAGCAAGTGACAGGGACACCGTCACCCTCACATCAGACCTAGAAATAATGGGCCTCAGACAGCTGGTTACCTTTCCCACCCACCAGGCAGGACATACGCTGGATGGCATTTTTTCTAACGTTGAGGGCCTGTATATATTAAACATTCTACCCATGTCATGGACGGACCACTTTGCCATATTCAGCGGCCTAACAATCAAGGAATCATGGAGGAAGAAGGTCACATCTACTAAGCCAGAGACTCCTTTAAAGTATGGAAGAATTTAAACCAAACTGAACTAAAAATATTACTGGACAAAACTTGCCCAGATCTATCCAATGATCCCAATACCGCCACTCGTCAATTCCATGAATGGCTTGGTGATGCCACGAATCTACTAGCACCCACTAAACTCCACTCTAGGAACAGAAGCACACCAACCACCCCTTGGTACACAGAGGAACTAAGAACCCAAAAACAATTAAGTAGGAATAGGGAAAGGCAATGGCGTAGAACCTATGACACCGAAAGTAAGATCAAATATAAAGAATCATTGGCCACTTACAAAACTATGATTGTTGCAGCTAAAAAAACATTTTTTTCTGAACAAATTGAAAATGCCAAAAATTCTAGCAGGCAACTATATGACATTACTAAAACCTTATCTGGTAATGCACCAGATCTAAATCCGCCCCCGTCACAATTACTCTGCGATGCGCTGTCGGAATTCTTTTTCTCCAAGGTCAACAACATATACCAAGCTTTTACCTCAAAAATTAACATCACCAGAGCCCCTCCCTCTCACATGTCCTCAGGAAACATCTTGTCCAGTTTTAAAGCCCTTACTACGGATCAAACAAAAATCATCATTACATCTATTAAATCCGGATCGGCTCTGGACCCGTGTCCTTCTTCAGTCCTCTCTATGGTGATGGACACAACTGCTCCGGTCATCACTCATATTTGCAATATAATATTGAGTTCTGGGACTTATCCAGATTCCTTAAAAAACACATTGGTTAAACCCCTGTTGAAGAAACCTAGTCTGGATAAGGAGGAACTCAAGAATTATAGACCCATAGCAAGCCTCCCTTTCCTAGCTAAAGTGGCGGAAAAAGCCATGAACCAGCAGCTATCAGAGCATATAGAGAAACATCAGCTACTGGACGACACACAGTTTGGCTTCCGTAAGTATCACGGTACGGAAACCGCCCTCATCAAGGCAGCAGTCGACATCAGAATTATCCGGGACCAAGGAGGGACAGCATTACTGGTATTGTTAGATCTCTCGGCAGCTTTCGACACGGTCGACCACAAGATCTTGGTGGACCGTGTCGGAAGGATGGGCATTCACCACACTGCGAGAGACCTGCTCTCTTCCTTCCTGGCCGATAGAACGCAGGTGGTCACACTGGGGCCATGTCAATCGACCAAGCTGTCACTTCCGTGTGGGGTTCCTCAAGGCTCCTCCCTTAGTCCGACACTATTTAAGATCTATGTGTCGGACCTTGCATGTGTAATCAAAGCATACGGGATGAGGCTAACCTCATATGCTGATGACAGGCAACTGGTGTTGGCCATTAAAGGTGACGGGCTGGAAGTGGCAGAGCGCTTCCAAAATGGAATGAGGGCGATCGGCGAGTGGATGTCAGGCAACTGCCTGAAGCTTAACTCCGATAAAACGGAGGTGGTCATCTTTGGATCCCTCTCTCCAATTTGGCCTGCATCCTGGTGGCCACCAGCCTTTGGTACCCCTCCTAGCCCGACCCCTAAGGTCTGGAATTTGGGAGTAATTTTTGATGATCATCTTAATTTCATGGCACACGCTAACAAAGTAGCAGCCACAGCCCATCATAAACTTAGAATGAGAAGGAAAATTATTCCTTTTTTACCGGATGCTGCTGCTAAAACACTGGTCAGTTCCTTAGTACTTTCATCCTTAGACTACTGCAATGCACTCTTTTTAAATGCCCAAATCAGAGTAACAAAAAAATTGCCGACAATACAGAACGCAGCAGCACGTCTGCTGTCGAGAACACCTAAGTTTGCACCCATTTCTGACACCATCAGACATACCATTGGTTGACGATCCAAAACAGGATCAAGTTTAAATCACTTTGTATAGTTTACAAGGCACTTCACGATCAAGGACCACGTCCTAATAAGGACCAGCTTACCCTCTATCGACCGGCCAGACAGCTTCGATCCACAACTTTTAACCAACTAGTGGTTCCACACTCCAAAACAGTCTCCTGGGGTGATCGCCGCTTTTCAGTTGCGGCTCCTAAAATATGGAATACTTTACCACAACATATTAGAACCAGCCCATCACTTTCTCATTTTCGGAAGAAACTGAAAACCTGGCTGTTTAACCAGTAACATTGCCCATTATCCTCTGATGTTTCCACTCCTTGGGAGAGATAGCTGCTATAGTCTAGCGCCGGGACGCCTACGGGTATTCGTTCGCGCTCAATAAATGTCAGAAATAAATAAATATTACTTCATCCATGTAGAAAGTTCCTGTTTCTTATCTTTCTGTCTTGCTCTTCTAGCTCCTCAGCGTGTGCTTTTGTTTTACAGGTGAAAGATGTGTAGTGCTGGCTTGTGTTTTGTTGTATCGTATCCTTTCCTTTCAGGGGTCATTCTCACTGTTAGAGCGCTCAGACATCGAAGCTCGGCGCCCAGAGTAGACGAGAGTGGCGGCCTACCGTGGCGCTATCAAAACCAGCTTAGCTCCTGTAAGTGAGTGGTGCACAGGCCCGGCTCCAGGAATTTTTATTTGGGTGGGCCAAGGGTGCATTTGGGTGGGCCACTGTGGGCATAATGGGCCCGATTCACAGAACTACCTTAAGACAAAATCCTAAACTTACTACCATTTTCGTATTCACAGAAGGCACTTACTCATTTTGGTATTCACAGAAGACACTTACTCACTTCGGTATTCACAGAAGTTAGGAGTCCTAAGTTTAGGACTCCTAAATGCCTTATGTGAATACCGAAAGCCTTAAAATTAGGATTTTTCTCAGTTTAGGAGTCCTAAAGTTAGGACTCCTAACTTTACTACTACTAAACTGAGAAAAATCGTAATTTTATGGCTTTCGGTATTCACAGAAGGCATTTAGGAGTCCTAAAGTTAGGAGTCCTAACTTTAGGACTACTAAATTGAGTAAAATCCTGATTTTAAGTCTTTCGGTATTCACAGAAGGTATTTAGGAGTCCTAAAGTGAGGAGTCCTAACTATGCTATTACTAAACTGAGAAAAATCGTAATTTTATGGCTTTCGGTATTCACAGAAGGCATTTAGGAGTCCTAACTTTAGGACTACTAAATTGAGAAAAATCCTAATTTTAAGACTTTCGGTATTCACAGAAGGCATTTAGGAGTCCTAAAGTGAGGAGTCCTAACTATACTATTACTAAACTGAGAAAAATCGTAATTTTATGGCTTTCGGTATTCACAGAAGGCATTTAGGAGTCCTAAAGTTAGGACTCCTAATTTCTGTGAATACCGAAATGAGTAAGTGCCTTCTGTGAATACCAAAATGGTAGTAAGTTTAGGATTTTGTCTTAAGTTAGTTCTGTGAATCGGGCCCACCATGTTGTTTCTTGTGGTAGCCTGCAAGCCCTAGATTACATCATATGTACTTGCAAACAGTCACCATGATACAACAAATCGATCCTGTGTGCATACAGAGCACGTGGAGAGTTATTTGAAATTAAAAGTAATGTCTGGACCTAAGTGCAAACCCTCAAACTCCAGCAGGCCCGGGATTCAACACACGTGCTTCCAGGCCTGATTACCCACTTTTCTACCATCCCTTTCCTATGCACATCTATCTCATCTCATCTATCTCACAGCTGACCTTGGGCCCCAGCCCCATATCAGCCACCATCCAGCTCCACTTTCATTATTCCAGTAAAAAACATTAGTAAAATCACATTCAAACTTAAAATTTTGAATATAGCAGTAAATATAATTAGCACACACTTTAAAGTATGTTCCACAGTTTCCCTAATGACCTGACTGCTAATTAAATAAAACCGAAAGGCCATGACAGGGCCAGCTTTAGCGCCAGTGCAAATGTTTTTTTTGTCGCCCCACCAATTACCTATTTCTCAGATACCATTACTGCCACCCTCCAACAGTGCCCCTCATCTCTCCATTGCCACTCTTTCGTCTGCATTTCATTTGTTGTGTAGCGATACTCATATCAGTGTAGGGTGTCACAGTACTTTATACCACGCACACATTATACAGAGACAATGAATCATACAAGAATGTAAATCAGCCTATAGGGAATGTCACATAAGCCAATGAGGATTACAAGGTGTAGGAATCACACTTCATCCATACTGGTGGGCAGTATATTTTAAGAGGTTTTGGACTGCGGAAGCACAAACTCAGGATATAAAGCATACCCCAGTGGTTGGGGGTTGGCTTTACTAATAAATATGTATATCGGCCCAAACTCATATTAGTAACATTAAAATAATGAAAGACTTGAGAAGCCCTAACTACAGTGTAACACAAAACACCTGGAGTTCGAACTATACCATTCATGTTTGTAGGCAGCTTTTTGTTGACAGTTCATAGGTCACTGTGCTATGTTAGGATTGTAACTCATAACACACGAATCTCTGTGACAAAGGCAGTAACCCACTGAGCTATCCACATAAAATACAGCTAATTAAAACAACGTTCGGAGGAAAGTTGTAAATTACACTGCCCTGTTTCTATTGGCCTTCCTGTCCTCACTGCGAGGGCCAAGGCTGATGTTTGGGTGGGCCAGGCTGATGTTTGGGGGGGCCTGCCCCCACCCTCCCCGCCGCCCCCCACCCCTGTTAGAACCGGGCCTGGTGGTGCCACCAGTACCTCGGGCTCTTTCGAGCCCTGGTGGATGCCCAAGGCCGCCTGCCAGGCTCGTGCATTCGTGCTTCCGGTCAGTTATAAACATCCCATGGCCAGCGCTGACCCGCCTCTGCCGCTCTTGGTTACAGATAAGAGGTGGAAACACCCGAGGATGCAGGCACGCCCCTGGGGGGACCGCCTGTTTATTGGCTGCCCAGCGGTTGCCTGGGTAACCCCGCAGGCTTCCTGGAAAGTTTCTATTCTTCCTTAGTTTGAAGTTAAACTTCGCTGCTGACAGTAGAGGACAGTGAACTCGCAATGCGTGCCTCTGTGCCTTTGATGAAAGGACCGCTCTCACTCTCAGCTTACAGAGCCATGAACATCCTGCTAGCGCCCATAGCCCGGCGGCCTTGGCTCTAGGCGCTTGCGAAAAGACCGCCTTCTGAATTATAATGGGACAGGACAGAGAAGCGGGAGAATAAAGGGCGGGGGAGAGGGCAGTGGGCTTGTCAGGGTGGTGCGGGGGCTCGGACCCAACGGGTGATGGGTGGGTGCCGAGGGAAAGGGGTGAAGGGGGACTCTCTGGTCCTGGATGTGGGGAGGAGTGCGACCAAAGTGGTGGTGAGAGGGACGGCTGGACAGGACAGGGCATAACAGGGTGTGGGCCACCGCTTCTAAGGCTACGAGGCCTCGGCTAAATTTAGGGTGAAATGAGTCACTCTTGATGTCAAAACTCCTGTTCCACTTTCTCCAAACTTCACCGGATTCTGTGGTTACAGAAGGAAACAGACGGGGGCAGCCGCGGAGGCAGAAGAGACATCTGGCACTGAGACATGCACATTGACTCAGAGACAGCCGCAGAGCAGAAGAAACATCTGGCACCGAGACATGCACATGGAGACAGAGACAGCCGCAGAGCAGAAGAGACATCTGGCACTGAGACATGCACATGGAGACAGAGACAGCCGAAGAGCAGAAGAAACATCTGGCACTGAGACATGCACATGGAGACAGAGTGGATGAGACAGCCGCAGAGGAACAAGAGACGTCTGGCACTGAGACATGCACATGGAGACAGAGACTGAGACAGCTGCAGAGCAGAAGAGACATCTGGCACTGAGACATGCACATGGAGACAGAGAGGCTGAGACAGCCGCAGAGGCACAAGCGACATGTGGCACTGAGACATGCACATGGAGACAGAGACAGCCGCAGAGCAGAAGAAACATCTGGCACTGAGACATGCACATGGAGACAGAGAGGCTGAGACAGCCGCAGAGGAACAAGAGACGTCTGGCACTGAGACATGCACATGGAGACAGAGACTGAGACAGCTGCAGAGCAGAAGAGACATCTGGCACTGAGACATGCACATGGAGACAGAGAGGCTGAGACAGCCGCAGAGGCACAAGCGACATCTGGCACTGAGACATGCACATGGAGACAGAGACAGCCGCAGAGCAGAAGAAACATCTGGCACTGAGACATGCACATGGAGACAGAGAGGCTGAGTCAACCGCAAAGCAGAAGAAACATCTGGCACTGAGACATGCACATGGAGACAGAGAGGCTGAGACAGCCGCAGAGGAACAAGAGACGTCTGGAAGTGAGACATGCACATGGAGACAGAGAGGCTGAGACAGCCGCAGAGGCACAAGAGACATCTGGCACTGAGACATGCACATGGAGACAGAGAGGCTGAGTCAACCGCAGAGGCAGAAGAGACATCTGGCACTGAGACATGCACATGGAGAGAGAGAGGCTGAGACAGCCGCAGAGGCACAAGAGACATCTGGCACTGAGACATGCACATGGAGACAGAGAGGCTGAGACAGCCGCAGAGGCACAAGAGACATCTGGCACCGAGACATGCACATGGAGACAGAGAGGCTGAGACAGCCGCAGAGGCACAAGAGACATCTGGCACTGAGACATGCACATGGAGACAGAGAGGCTGAGACAGCCGCAGAGGCACAAGAGACGTCTGGCACTGAGACATGCACATGGAGAGAGAGAGGCTGAGACAGCCGCAGAGGCACAAGAGACATCTGGCACTGAGACATGCACATGATTTTATTTTATTTTTTAAATATTTTTATTGGTTTTTCCAAACAACAAAAGAAAAAGGACGAAAGCCACATTGCGATATCAATTAATAATCTAATAATAAGACAAATCTCAAGCTGCTCGTCTCAGAATCCCGTTCCCGCCACCACTGTGTCTTGAGTACCTATATCCTATCTAACAGAAGTACATCTGAGTTGTGCGCAATAAAGAGTGTAACAACGTAAGCGCAGTGCTGATAATAAACTGTAATTGGCGCTCAATAGCAGTGCCGCAGAGCATACCGTGGCTTACTCACTGTGCGCCAGAGTGTCAGTTTGATCCGCTGGGTCCTCCAAGACTGAGCCCTCCTCCGAACCCTCTTCCGGAGCCTGCAATAGTGCAACTAAGGCCTCATATGCCCTTGCCGCTTCCTGCGCCTTTTCATTATTAGTACGGAGTGCCTGCTATAGCCTAAAGGTACCGTCGCTCAATGCCCATTTGAGGAATTCCGCCCGCCATCTCCCCACAGTTGGTCCCATCGCCGATTTCCAATGCATTGTAATTTCCCTCTTAGCGAACACAAGACCCAGATCTATAAATTTGCTTGTCACTTTTGTTTTGAGAGAATGAAGGTCGAAAGTGTGCAGAAAAGAGGCATAATTTGGAGTCGAGAGGGTATGGAGCGAATGAGTCTGAGGATGATGTTCTTGATGATATGTTTTATAAGAATCCACCGCCGTATAGATCAGAGCCAGAAATGTTAACTCCAAGTGCCCCAATGAGAGAAACAGTGCGAATTATAAAATCGGAACCAGAATCCCTAAGCTTGAGTAAAAACAGTGGTACTGGGGAAGTAGAAAAGAGATCAGAAGGAAGAACAGATGGAGGAAATTCCGTAGAATTAGCAAAAACTCATTTTTTTTTTTTTTGATAACTTTATTTCTGTCGGAGACCATAAAAGCACAGAATAAATAACAAGAAAATTGCACATTTCATTAAAACAATAAATAATGTCAAGTTAATACAATAGTTAAAAATGTATTAAACTGATGTTATCAAAAAGACTCATTTGATAAAAGACAAAAGTATTTAAAGAAAACTTTTCCTTCTGCGCCAAAACCCATGTAAAAAGCGAGACATAGCAAAAACAATTGGGGGGTGAGTATCATATCTTAAGACCCTGCATGCAGTGTCTGAACCCTAGGTTCTTGCAAATGGGAATGAGCCACTTTTTTCTTATTGAATGGTATGCAGGACAGAAAAACAGGACATGGCATATATCTTCACTGCTATGGTTACATGCCGGACAGGCTGCATTTTCTGATCTTGCCCATTTGCAGGTGAATACTCTGAGCGGTAAGGTACCATACCTCAACTGCAAATAAAGCTTCCTAGCAAGAGACGGATAAATTACATCAAGGAAGGCCTCTGCTCTTGTTTCTAATTTTACTAGGAGAAACTCATTAGTGAGTTTCCCCAAGGAGCTTGAACCATGTAGGGTAGCTAATCTCAGGTCCCTTATATGGCCTCTTAGATCAGGCTTAGAAATCCGCATGCAGGCTACCTCCGGTAATTCCCAGAGATCGGTCCTGCCGATCTTTATGCTAAGAGCCTTAACATGGGATAACCATAGAATGTTCTTACTTTTAATTAATGTCCAAACCTCTAAGAATTCCTCTCTAAAAGGCGCCAGTTCATGCACCGTCCAGAGCCTTTTCCAGTAGAGTAAGGGTCGGAGAATTGCCAAGTCTTCAATTGGTTCTAACCCCAGGTCGAGGCGTAGGGGAGTGAGCGGTGTGCTTACAGGAAGGCTCACAAGTCTTCTCATAAAACCCTGCTCAACAAGGGTTAATTTGGCAATGTTTTTATGGCCCCATAATTCGGCCCCGTACCACGAAGCTGTTCTAGCTTGTAATCGGTATATTTCAACTACCGGAGCTGCTGGTTTATATACCGAGGCTCGCTGGACCTTGCAAAGGCCCCCTGCTATTTGAGACAGCCTCAACCATGATTTTGCGATTTGAGGTCCCCAATCAAAGTTCTCGGTCAACGTAATTCCAAGGTATACAAAAGTCCTGACTCTCTCAAGGGGGGAGCCATTTAGGGTGGGATTTGGACGAGTCCGTTTGGGAGGATTGAAGATCATGAATTTAGTCTTTTCTAGGTTAATCTCCAAGCCTCTGGAAGTACAAAATTCCAGGAAACCATCCAAGGTGCGCTGGATGCCCGATGATGTTTTGGATATTAGCAGGGTATCATCGGCAAACATCAGAGCGGGCACTCTACTGGTAGCCAATCTGGGGGCGTCATTATTAGCTACATAAGCCAGGTGAGTAACAAGACCATTGATGTATAGGCTGAACAATGTTGGAGCCAAGACACACCCTTGGCGCACTCCCTTCCTAACGGGAAAGCGTGAGGATAAATCGCCATGTCTCCCGCATCTAACCTGGGCGTAATTACCGCTGTGAAATCTAATTAAGATATCCAACAGGCAGGGTGGGAGACCCATTTCTGCCAGGACTTTCCATAGTTTTTCTCTTGGGACAAGATCGAAGGCAGCGCGCAGGTCTACAAAGATGAGGTAGAGACTGCCACCCTCTACTCTCACCGTTTTCCAATATAGAACCTGGAGCCGGAAGATCTGGTCTATGGTTGAGATCCCAGATCTAAACCCTGCCTGTAATGTGGTCAAGATGTTGTTGTCATCCATCCATTCCTGGATTCTATCCAAGATAATCCTGCCCATTAATTTCTGGGTGGTGTCAATAAGGCTAATTGGTCTATAATTAGCCGGCTTTAATGGGCAGCCTTTCTTAAATATGGGAACTATCTCCGCGCCCAACCAAGTATCTGGCAAGGCGGCCCCCATCAGAATGGAATTGAATAATACCACCAAATACGGGGCCCAGATTTTTGGTTGGGAGCGGAATAAGTCCGGCGGTATTTTATCCAGGCCAGGTGCTTTGTTAGAAAGGAGCTTATTTATTGCGGTTTATACTTCTTTAAGGGTGATGGCCACAGGGAGTTCTGTCACAGGAGTGGCTACACCCATCAAAGATGGTTGCGGCTGGCATACATGAGAAGGTGCTAAAATAGAGGAGCGAGGGTGAGTCTCAATATTAGATATACTAGAATCAATTCCTCTCATCGGACTAGACTCAAGAGACATATCAGTAGAAAAAAGGTCATCCGGATCCCCATACAGTTCCCCAAAATGGGATTCCCAGACTTGTGGAGCTATATTTACAACAAGGGGTGGGGCTACCCCATTCCCGTCAGAGTTCACAGTGGCCCAAAATGCCTTAGGGTCTCTACATGTGAGAGCTAATCTTAGATCCTCCCATCTTTGCTCCTCCCAATCCCTCTTCCCCCTGGCGATAGCCTTCTTATAGTCTAGACAAAGTTTCTTTATGTTGGCCCTGTCATTACCTTTAATTGCCGCGAGCAAGTCCTTTTTTGCTTTTCTGCAGGGTTCCTTATACCAGGGGTGTGACCTAGACTGGTGTTGTTTGTTTCCCACAGGGTTAAATAGGCCCCTCAAGTTAATAACTAGGTGAATATGGATCTTAGTTGAATCACTCAAGTTGTCTATACTTACATCCCCCATTGCGGAAAGAGAGGGCAAGACTGTCTGATATACTTCCGCAAGTTTAGCAGGGGATTTCAGAAAATAGGGCCATTTTATTCTCCTCCTATTGTTAGAAAGGAGTACTGGGAATATTGGGCTATTTAAATTGGGAGGAGGGTTAGTTAGACCAAAACTGCCCGGTTTCAAAGTTAGAACAAGGGCATTATGGTCACTATCTTGTCTAAGGTGGATTTCGAACTCTAATAAGTTACCCCAATGTCTTGCCTCCATTAATATGTAATCGATATTAGAGTTTTGGCCTGGTCTGTTGAACGTGGGAAGGCCTGGGCAATCGGGTTTCAACCTCCCATTACAGGCCCTTAGGGACAGTGCAAGAGATAAGGATTTAATTTGAAGGACGAGCGGAGTCCAGGCTCTGACAGGAGAGATCTGTGGTTCACAAATGTGCCAGAACTGGTCTTCTTCGTCTGGCTCGCCCGTGTTGGGAGACTCGAGGGGTTCAAATTGGCAGTTAAAGTCGCCTCCTACTATTAATTGCGGTGGGGGGTCTAGAGACAATATAAAATGCTTTAATGCATCTATTACACCAGATTCTTGGCCATTCTTGACTGGTCTAGAATAGACATTTATTAAAGCAACCGATGGTTTGTCATTTAGGGTTAAGAGGACACATTGAACATCCAGGGAGTTAGTTGGAATCACGGTTGCCTGAGCTCCCAAATGTGTCCCCACCCAAATCGAAAGACCACCCGAAGGCCTCCCTCTGCCACTTGTGGTTGCCAAAGTGTCAAAAGTGGCATAACCAATCCTCAAATTTTCCTCAGTGGCCCAGGTTTCTTGCATGAGGCAGATGTCATGAGTACCTACAAAATTACTCCATTCCAAGTTGAATAACTTGTTTTTTATCCCTGCCACATTCCAGGACAATATTTTTATTCCCCCGCCTAGTGCTCTATTCCTATTTACTGGGTCGCCAGCCGTAGGATCTATGCAGACTTCAGTTGTTTGAGGGTTTGTTGCTATTGTGGTGCCCACAAGATTAACATTACACAGAAGGTCATCGGGGGGAACAACCAAGTCTTCATGGGTGGTTTGTTTTGTTTCCACTCTTGTGGTCAGGGGAGAAGATACTGAAGGAGATTCTAAAGTTCCACTCACACATCTATCCTTTTCTACGGCTAATTGGGTGCCCATAACTTTGTCAGGTTGGAGTACAGGGCTCAAGTTCACGACTGGTCAGTCCACCTCCTCCAACACACTGAATCTATTTTTTTGAGCAAAGAGTGACAACATGGGCATATTCTGGGTCTCTTCCACTGATCTAGCGTACAATTTATTTTGGCCCCCCGCCCAACTTGCACCCCTGGTCTGCCCTACTCTATGCTGTGGGGCTGGATAGAAATATGACAGATGCAATGGGATGATTTGAGTGTTTGGTCTAAGGGGTGTCCTGTTGCAGATATAATTTACAGCAAGTGGATGTCTAAAATTGACAATGACACAATTTCCTATGATGGACTTAGGAGTAGGCCCAATCCAATCTAATCTCCGAACACCCAGAATTTCTCCAGAGATGTTATAGGGGAGGGGGCTGTTTAAGTTGAACCAGTGCATACATTTGTTTTTTAGTTCCGGAAAATCCTCGTTCTTCCCTTTAGGTAGGGGGGGAACACCAGCAAGGACAACAACATACCGGAGAGATTCAGGTGGCAAGTCAATGCAGGGTAGTGCGGTGTTAAGTCCCTCAGTAGAAGTGTTTCTATGCTCTCTAGCTTGGTTGTCTAGACATTTTTCCCCCGCATTGGTAACCTCCCTCTGTGTTCTGAAACTTTCTGGGTCTATGGCCCTAGTCAGAGAAATAGTTGTAGCGGGAACAATCATGTCAGCTATTTGAGGGGGAGCAGAGGAGGTTTCAGTGGCGGCGCCGACGTTGTCGTCGGCAAGAGCAGGACAGGGGGGGAAGTTTGTGGAGTCTGTGGACGGCTTGGTTTTACCAAAGCCGGCGTTGTTGATGGTAGAAACCAATCTGTCCAATCTAGACAGGAGGGATTTAAAATGGGAACCAAGTAGATGTTCAATATGGGCCTGGAGATCTAAAATCATGTGAGTGGCCCACAGAGGAGCCTGCGTGGGGGACAAAGTAGAAGGAGCATCAATCGATGCAGAGGAATTAATTGGAGGTTTGTTTTTCCTTAGTATTTTATTCTTCCCAACCCTAGGTTTCTTGGCTACAATACGAGTCGCAGGAGCCTTATTAGGAGGAAGGTGGGGTGGAGAGTTGGGAACCTGGAAGGCGTGCGTATCGCTGGTAGTGGGCTGTGCGCAGGGTAGGTCAGCGAAGGAACAAATAAAGGAGGAATTAAGATCAAGGGCGTTAGTTGTAGCAATTGACACATTCTCCACTATTTGGGAAGGGGGGGAATTGCAGGAGTAATTGATAAACGCCGCTCTGTGTTTTCTATGGCCGAGGCCACGGCTCCAATTGTCTGCTGCAGCATTTTGTCAATAGCTGTCAAGCTTGGGAGGGGTTGCGCAGTTGTAGTTGTAGCAAAAACAACCCTGGAATTAACTGAGAAAATAAGAGAATTGACCAAGAATCTAGAAGCAGTAACCGTTCCAGTAACGATAGGTCCAGTAATGCCTATTTTTGAAAAACAGAAGGACAGTGAGCATTTTTTGACAGTCCCTTACAGAAACAGTAACCCTGTAGAACAACCAAGAGTGAGACAGAATGAGAATCCATGGAGGCAAACTATGAGTGTAATGGAACCAAATTTCACAAATAATCCATTTGTAGATCAGAATTGTGCAGAGAGACGTATGACAATGATTGAGACAGTGTCAGAAACACAAAATGATTTTGGACACGGAAGTGTAGAAAAACCAGTAGGACCATCAACAGACGAGTTAAGTGAATGGTTAAGAAGCTTGCAGAGGAAAGACAAAGAATCCCAATCAATTGATGTGGCCAAGTTAAGAATGGTATTGGAAGAGTTAATCGTAGGAACTATCCCGACAGAAAAATTAAAAACCTATCAGGATGAAGAATTGTTATTCCTATGTAAAAGTGCTACCTGGCGAGCGAAAAACTTGCATGAAAGGTTAGAAGAAGTAGCAAATGAAATGGGTATTGATATGGAAAAGGTAAAAGCTTTGCAGAAACCTTATCAAGTAGAATTCACTGAAAAGGACATTGAAAACATGAACACCACAGGAAAAATAGGTCAAATTAAGGACATAATCATTTTGCTGAGAAAATGGGGAGACGTGGATAAATGGAGAAGCAGGTGGTATAGAAAACGCGATGATGCCTCAGATAAGACATTTTCAGCCTTTCCTGTAAGAGAAAAGGAGAAGGTAGTGACTGAGTGCCCTATGAGAGAGATTCCAGGAGGAGGATATGTACATGTCCAATGGACGAGACAGGATATTTTGTCATTTACGAATGACTTCCCTCGACTACGCGAAAAGCCCGTCGAGTGGTACAGACAGGTAGACAGATTTGTAAAATTGTCTAAAGTACTATGGATTGATTTGAATAGTCTGTTTGACATAATAGTACCAGCAGACCTATGGTCAGAGTGTAAATTGATGATAAATTGGCCAACCAAGGAATATCCAAGGGATCCTAAAACAGGAGCACCAGACCCTGAGGTAATGAAGGCGTATGAGCAGGTTATGGTATTTTTGAAAAATAAAGTGCCCCCCAAAGAAACAGACTGGGTAAAAATTGATCGAACACACCAGGAAAGTAAAGAGTCAGTACATGCGTACTATGAGAGGCTAATACAAGCTTTTAAGCAGTTTAGCGGAGATGAGAATCTGAGTGAAAAGGATTTGAGCCATTTTGTATACAGATTTGTATATGGTTTACGACCAGAAATTGGTGATATGATTAAACAGCATACGGTAGATTGGCAAAACAAGAAAATAGATGAAGTATTTAGACATGCTAAATACTTCAGTGATAAAATTGAAGCAAAACAGCGAAAGTTAAAGGAGAAGGCAATGTGGGCACAGGTAAAGGTAGCGGAGAGACAGGAAGCACAATTGGTGGAACAAGCAAGGACCAAGCCAAAATTTGATAATGGAAAGTACAAAGGGAACATTGAAGAAGCTAAGAAGAAATTTCCGTGTCATAATTGCGGCAGGATAGGGCATTGGAAATCCGAGTGTAAATTTCCTCCGAGTACTAACAATGAAAATCCATCATTGAACCCACAGGTGCAGCGTGAGGTGAGTTGTCAACTGCAGCAACAGCAGCAAGTTGTTCCCCCACAGAATCAGGTGCCAAAGCCGCCTTTTCCACAGAGCAGAAACACACAGAAGTATAGTAGTGAATTGGGATTCTACAATGAAGAACAGGTAAATAAATTGCCGCGAGCTAGCGCTATCTCGCAGTATTGGCTGCAACGTGATGAGAGTGACGCAGAAGAGAGCTATTGACGGTGCCGAAGGGAAGAAGGGCGCAACTCTAGAAGTAGACCAGACAGGTCCTTTTGTCGATGGGAGGGTTAATGATGAAAATATTACTTTCCTAGTGGATACTGGTGCTACTCGATCAACTGTTAGATCAGCTGATGTTAAGAATCTTCCTCTCTCGGATGAAACGATCCAAGTAGTTGGTGTGTCCAACAGGCAAATTAAGACCTACCTTACAGAACCAGTGAAAGTCAGCATAGGGAAATTTTCAGAAATGCACCGATTTGTGGTGTGTACTCCGGATGGAATAGCCTTTGAAACACCAGATGATGATGTATTGTATAAGATGACCCTAGCTAACAGAGAAAGTGAAGTTACTGAATCATATGCTGTATTCAACCCTGATGAATTACCAAAAGAACTGGGAAACTCTGTAAAAGCAGAGGTTTGGGATTTCACTTGAGAAGATGTAGGGTTGATGAGAAATGTAGATCCAGTTAAAATAACCGTAAAAGAAGGAGTAACGTATCCAAATGTTCCACAGTACAGATTGACACCTGAAATAATTGAAGGTGTAACTCCTATAATAGAGAAAATGATCAGACAAGGGATCTTGAGAGAAATAATGAGTAGTCCATGTAATTCACCGATAATGGGACTGAAAAAGCCTAATGGGAAATTCAGGATAGTGCAAGATTTGAGAAAGGTGAACAAAATTGTGGTATCATGTTGTCCCATTGTACCAAATCCATCAGTGATTTTGTATCAGATTCCCCATGATGCAGAATGGTATACAGTGATTGATCTGTGTCATGCTTTCTTTTCCATCCCATTGCACCATGACAGTCAGCAAATTTTTGCATTTCGGTTTGGTGAGCGTATTTTGGCATGGTGCCGAATCCCACAGGGGTATACAGAGAGCCCCTCAATATTCAATCAGCTATTAAAGAGATCTTTGGAGAGTCTAGAAATGCCAGAAAATTCTGTACTGGTACAATATATTGACGACCTTTTGGTGGCGTCAAAGACACGTGAAGCCTGTGAGGTTGATACAATAGCCTTGCTGAATCATTTGGCAGATGGAGGACTTAAAGTGTCACCTGCAAAACTATAGTTTTGCAAGAAGGAAGTGCAGTATCTGGGACACAACATTGAGAAAGGACTAAGGAAAATAACCATAGACAGAATCAGAATAATAAAAGGAATGAGAGCTCCCATGACTCAAAGAGAAGCAAGCATGTTTTTGGGAATGGTAGGGTACTGCCGTCAGTGGATAGGGAACTTTTCCTTGATCGCAAAGCCTTTGGTGCGATTAAGTGATGTAAAAGATCCCCTTGAATTAAGCAGAGAAGAATTGGCAGCATTTAGACAATTGAGAGATGGTTTGTGTGAAGCACCTGCATTAGGCATTCCTGACTATGAAAAAGAATTCGAGTTGTATTGCAGTGAGAGAAATGGATGTGCACTTTCTGTGTTGACCCAGAAGCATGGAAAATTGAGAAGACCAATTGCATATTTTTCATCAATGCTAGATCCAGTAGCTGTAGGTTTACCTGGATGTCTGAAAGCAGTGGCTGCAACATGTCGGAGTTTGGAGCAGAACGAAGGAATTGTGATGGGATATCCATTGAAAGTGTTTGTACCTCATGATGTAGCAATTCTGCTGACAAGGAGTCGTACTCAGTATATGACACACAGTCGGCTGACTAAGTATGAAAAGGTCATATTGGGTGCAACTAATGTGAGTCTTGCAAGATGTGTGAATGTGAATCCAGCAACATTGTTGCCTGATAATGAGATTGTGGAGGTGAGAGATGAAGTTGATCATGATTGTCTGGATGTACTTGAATTTTGTACCAAACCACGACCAGACATAAAAGATGTACCTTTGCCAGAAAGTGATTTTGTGATGTTCGTTGATGGGTCATGTTTGAGAACAGATGAAGGAGTGCTGAGTGCAGCGTATGCAGTATGCACAGTCGCAGCAGTAATTGAAGCCTCATATTTGAAAGGAGTGAAATCAGCCCAGGTAGCTGAACTTGTGGCTTTGACTAGAGCATGCAAGATTGGGAAGAGTGTGAGAGTGACTGTGATAACTGACAGCCAGTATAGCTTTGGAGTTGTCCACGACTTTGGCCAACTATGGCTACAAAGAGGTTTCCTGACCTCGAGTGGAACTCCCATTAAGAATGCAGAAGTGGTTGGAAAGTTGCTTGAGGCGATACAGCTGCCTAAACAATTGGCTGTTGTAAAGTGTGCTGCACATAGTCAAGTTGGTGATTACATTGCACTGGGAATAGGTATGCAAATGACATGGCGCAGTATTGTGCACGAAATCAGAATTCGGTCAATCAGGCTAAGGAAAGAGAAATGTCTTCTTGCTCATTGATGTTCACTAACATTGTGGGATCTTGGGAAGAGGTAAAACAATTGCAGGATGAGGCAGGAGATGAGGAAATGAGACAGTGGGTAAAAGCAGGATGTGCCCAAAGGGAAAAGGATCATGTGTGGGTCTATAGAGATGGAAGACCAGTTATGCCTGATAGCATGATGTCTACCATGGCACGGATGTATCATGGCCAGAGACATATTGGACGGGATGCTATGATCAGGTCATTTAAACAGACCTCGTACAATGCAAAATTCAGACTTGTGGCAGAGAGTCTTTGTCAGAGATGCTTAATATGTCAGCAGTACAATCCAGGCAGGAAGACAGTAGTGAGTCTGGGAATAATAGGTCGAGAAGGAGGGCCTTTCACCAGAATGCAAGTAGATTTCATTGAGATGCCTCCCTGTAACAGATTGAGGTATGTTTTGGTAGTGGTCTGCCTATTCTCCAGGTGGGTGGAAGCATTCCCAACAAGAAGAAATGATGGGTTAACAGTGGCCAAGCTACTGTTGAGAGAATTCATCCCCAGGTTCGGGTTCCCAGTGACAATTGAGTCAGACCGAGGAGGACACTTCCAGAATGAGATTGTAGGATTAATTTGTGAAGCATTGAATGTACAACAAAAACTACATTGTGCCTACCGACCAGAGGCTTCTGGTGTGGTTGAACAGATGAATGGTACTATCAAAAATAGAATAGGGAAAATGTGTTTGGCTACAGGTATGAAATGGCCTGATGTCTTGCCTCTTGTACTCATGACAATTAGGGCCATTCCAGACAGAACCACAGGATTGAGTCCTCATGAAATAATTATAGGACGTGCAACGAGACATGTGTTTATACCAGTCAACAAGCTGATGACAATTTCTGATGACATGGTGTTGGAATACTGTAAAGGCCTGGCTGACGCAGTTCATTCTGTGTTTCATCAGGTTGGACCAGATGCAACCACACTTGAAAAGAAGCAAGCCCATGATCTGAGCCCAGGTGATTGGGTAAGGATAAAAGTCCACAGAAGATGAAATTGTCTGGTTCCAAGGTGGGGAAAACCACGACAAGTCATTTTGACCACAACCACAGCTGTGAAGTGTGCTGGACTGAAAAACTGGATCCATGCCAGTCATACATTGAGAATTCCAAATCCAGAATACAGCACCGGAAAATAATAGAATCAGAATCAAGCACTGAATCAGATGACGAAGGGTCAAAGACACAAGGAATCTCTGAAAGGGGGGAAACAGAACAAAGATCAGCTTTAGTCCCCAGAAGTGTCGCTCTGAGAAGAAGATTGCAGATTTCCGAATCCAGCGATTCTGGAAACGAGCAAGAAGCGAAAGGTTCCAAGAAGGAACACAGGAAGAAAAGAGTACTGAAGATGCAACAAAAGAAATACGTGAAAAGGAAGTACCAGATGAGAGACTGAGAGAAATTCCACCTGAAGTAACAAATCTAAGTGAACAAGGGACAGGTACAGAGAGAGGGACAGATTGCGGAAGACCCCCGAGGAGGTGTAGGGAACTGCAACATCCAGTTAGGTGAAGGGACAAGTAGTCAGCAGGAAGATTGCGTGCCGGACACCCGAGGAGGGACAGAAGTAGGGAAAACAAAACAAGTGGTGGAAAAGGAAGTTGCTGAAAAGACAAAGCAAGTTGAGACAGCCGAGTTGAGGGATATAGAGAAAGAAAAACATTTGAAGGCAGAAGCTAGTCCAACTATAGCTTTAGATTGGCCTCAGAAAGGGAAATTTTGCATTCGAAGGAATCAAACGGCGTATGATAATTCTTTTCTAGGTAATAGTGAGTGCCATGATACATATCGAATCATGGGTGGATGGGGATTCAAAGGTGGAAGAGATCCAGTTTTTCCTGGATTACATTTTAATTGTGGGAACAGGGCATATAATCGTTTGCCAGACCATTGGTATGGCATATGTTACGTAGGCCTGGTCTTTCCAAAAATCTTTCATATGGATAGAGGAGAAGATGGTGTACATAGCTTAAGTAATCATTTAGCTAGAACCAAGAGAGAATCTTGGGCAGAAATTGTAGGTGATAATTTTCAGGCATTGATACCAGCAGTGGGAATAACTCTGAATGCAAACAAAATTAGAAAATTGTCAACAGTAGTGGATCGCTTGTCAACAAGCACCGCTGGAGGATTTTTATTGGTTAATACTGAAATGGTTGCCATGCGTGCTCTGCTAATGCAAAATCGACTTGCCCTTGATATCTTATTGGCAAAAGAGGGTGGAGTCTGTGGAATGCTGAAAGTTCAACATTGTTGTTCTTACATTCCTGACGAAAGCAAAGATCTGAAAACTTATATTAACCCTTTCGCTGCGGCGGGAATTCCGCCGCAGCGCTGGGGGGGAGTTTGGGGGCAGCGCGGTGGCGCTGTGCTCATGACGGAGCCACTCCGTCATGAGCCACGGTTGAGCTGTGCTCATGACGGAGTGGTTCCGTCATGACTCCGCCCACTGTGCTAATCGCCCGCACAGGCGGGGAATCAGCGCCGCGTGGGCGGAGCGGCCGCCAACGGCCGCAGCATGACGGAACCACTCCGTCATGAGCACACGGCACCCGTGGCTCATGACGGAGTGGCTCCGTCATGAGCGCTGAAGGGGTTAAGAATATTAATGAATTGCATGATGAACTTGCACCACTGGAGGTTGAAAGTGTTTGGGATAGAATTGGAAAGAAAATAGCTGCCATTAAGAATTTCTTAATGAAAATAGGTAGTACACTTAAAGGTAAAATATTATTTCCATTAACATGTGTAATCTGCATAGTTTTAATGATAAGATTATGTTGTATGTGCTGTAGAAACAAGAAAAATAAGGAAAGAATAAAAAGAGAAAATTCAAAAAGAAAAGATAAGAAACAAGAAAGAGAAATTGAAGAAATAGAATTGGAGGAGTGGAAGGAGAGTATGTATGAATCAGTTAAAAGAGAAGACGAAAGTGAAACTGAATTGTGATTAAGAGCAAGAAAACATTTTAAAGATTCCGTAAAGGCAGAACAAATTTTTGGGTGGTGTGGTGATAAAATCACCAATGGGGGGATTGCTGGAGCGGGTAATGCAACATTTTGTATACCCACCCCATTTTGCATGTTGTTTTATTAATTAGATTAATTAATTAATTATAATCGTACTAATGGTTTGGAGTGATGTGGAAATAACTAACCAACCTTATTAATGACCGAAATACACGTGGGATTTGCATCTGCATGGCCTAATTAATTACGTGAACTAAATTCCGTACGCATATTAATGGTAGATAAATAGAACATTGCATGATATATGGTGCTTTGGTGATGTAATTGTGATTCGTGCTTTGTTTTGTAAGTATAACCCGCAATGAGTGTTGCTTTGCTAGATAAATACACACACATATGGGTATTAGCGAGGGAATAACATTTAATTAGTTATTTGTATGTATTAATTACGTTTTTGTGTCTCTTTGCTTAAGTTGTCCATTTTGGCCTGCCTAAAGATGGCTGATTTTGGTGCCTAACCCGACTGCTAACGCTGAACAAGGCTTGGGTGAAGTGCGCCTGCGCTAAGATGAGCAACAATGGCCCCGTCCTGACCCCAGGCAAGATGTACTTATCAAGGCTACTGGGAATGGTGCCAACGCTACAAACAAAATACTTTATAAAAGAACCGAAACCAGCAAGTATGCTGACATCATGGACTAAACCTTATGGGAACAGAGAGGTTGACCCCTGATCAGCCAATCAGAACAATTTAAAACTAAATTTTGTTACATTTTGTTATTGAAATTATTATAAAAACCCATAGAATAGAGAGGTCGAGAGTCGCTCCATCGATTTCCTGATGATATACTGACGGAGAGGACGGTGACACTGCAGGACAGCTGTTAGCCCAAATCTCTGACGGACTGAATTAATGCCCAAATTTCTGATGAACTTAACCTGCTAAATTGATAGGCATAGATTTGCGAGACTGCCAGATTTGACATAGAGGACGACTTTAGCCAGAATAGGTAAATATGAATGGCAACGTGATTGAATGCATGATTTAATTTGCAATATTAATATAAAATTGAATTTGAATAACAACAGAAATGAGTTGGGTTGTTTATTCATTGAAATGTGTTAATGTAAAGGTTAATTAGGGAATTAGGGTTTCACTAAAACCTTCAACTAACAGATCCATCCCGGTTTTGGAAGGATAATACCAAATGTGGAATCTAGGGCCTAATGAGTATTAGAAGGGTTTGTAGGTGTGTTGCTCATTAGGGAAAAGTGGTATCTTCCTCCTTCATTTTTCAGCGCTTAGAAGGATAAATCGCCTCTCGCACGGACTAATGGTAAGTGTGCGTTGGTGTTATGGGCCCCACCAGCGAATGTATAGATAGTGTATGTGTGTGTGAGATCTTTTGGTCCATGGCAGTAGGGAGGGATTTTGCACTCTGCGCTGCAACAGGTTCACCTCCGCCGGAGTCATCGGGAATAAACAAGTATTTGCCCAGTTTACCCCCAGCCCCGAATACTGCTCAAACGCCTGAAGCAACTGCCGCGCACCCTCCAACCCCATATCCGTGTTCGCAAGAAACATTAATAAGTCGTCCACATATAGGGCCTCATGTAGGTAAATAAATTTTACCGGTTCTTAAATACCGAGCCGTACCGAATCGGTAAATTAGAATCGGTAAGTTATATGTAGGTAAAAATTCGGTAACAGTTACCGATTCGGTAACATTCGGTAAATACGAATCGGAATTCACCGATTCGGTAAATACCGAGGTGATAATTACCGATTCGGAAAATACCGAGGTGGTATCTACCGATTCGGAAAATACCGAGGTGGTATCTACCGATTCGGAAAATACCGAATCGGTACGTACGGATTCGGTAAATAACATCACATGACTTGACGAAACAGCTAATCCTGTGCAACGACAGCCCACCCAACCAGGAACTGCCCACACCCAGGCAGGTGTACACAATTAGCCGAAGTGGCCACACCCAGGCAGGTGTACATAATTAGCCGACCCTGGAGAGGCCTGGAGTGCAGAGGAGAGGCAGGGAGCAGTTGCATGTGCGAGCGGGAAACGAACAGCATGTCCAGCCAGAGAACACAGAAAGACGGAGGGGAAAGGAGGAGGAAGCTCAAATTCAGCCCCAAGGAACTCCAGGTGCTGGTGGAGGAGGTGGTGAAGCAGCACCAGAAGCTGTTTGGGAGGCAATCCCTGCAAGTGCCTGAGGCCGAAAAGCGCAACATATGGCTGGCCATCCAGGCGCAGGTCAATGCTGTGGGAGTGACCCACAGGGACATTGAGGTCCTCAAAAAGCGCTGGTATGACTTGAGGATTGTGACCAAGAGGAAGATGGGCGACATCCAGAAGGAGGCCAGCCAGACCGGAGGTGGAACCAACAGGGCACCTGCCCTCACCGAACTGGAGGAGCTGGTGGCGGCCACACTCGAGCAAGAGAGCGTCGTGGGTCTTGGGGACGCCGACAGCTCTGCCAGAGCCGCAACACACCAAGGTAAGACGAAAGAACAGCAATGTAGCCTCCCCTACCCCTATCCCACATCCCCCATTGTGAAACGAGAATCACACTGCAGTCCACACGTGTCAGTGCAGACAGGCAATGCATTCCGGGAGATGTAGTCAGGGCAACACTAACCATGACGTAAATGTCACAGGGCAACAAGGCATGTCACGCACTCGAGGCACAAGGAGACAGAGGACAGATTGGAATGTGAAATGATTTATTGTGACGCTTGCAATGCAGCCCTTCGGGGACACTGAGCCAATGTTGTTTTTCTGTCCACAGATGTGACATCATGCAGTACAGGGCATGCTGCAGGGGAGACGGCACACCGGCCACAAAAATCACCTCTAGCCAGCACGAGTTCAGACCAGGGAGCAGGCCCACTTGCAGCCGCACCACCTACGCAGCCAGCCTCGCCGCACACAGAGCCAGCATCACCTCACCGAGAGCCAGCATCACCACCACCAGAGCCAGCATCGCCACTCATGTTCGATTCACCGGCCACATCTCCGCTTGCAGGTGTGAGAATGAGGAGGCGTCCAGCAGCCAGGCTACGAGCCTTAGACACCTCGTCAGACGACAGCATGGGCCCAGAAGACCGCACCGGGCCCCAGGAAGGGAGCCATCCCACTGTGCCCCACACCTCACAGGCAGCACAGACGGGAGCAAGAGGGCGCCGCAGGTCGCGTGTCCAGAGTCCACCAGCACCCACTGACGGCCATGGTGTCTTCTTGGGGCTCGAGGGCCAAATGTTGAAGCAACAGCGCCTGCAATCAAAGGCAGTTATGTCAGTCCAGAGGCACATGCGGGTGATGAAGACAAGCTTAGTCAACATGGACACAAACATTGGCGGCATGGCTGCGGGCATTCGGGACATGTCCCAGTCAATCCAGCAGTTGTGCAGCAAATTAGATGCTGACATCGAAGCACGGCGCCGGGAACGCCAGTGAAGGGACACTACCAGCAGGGCACTCAACCGTCTGGCAACTGCGACTTCCCTACTTTGCCGGCGCTCTGTGACGATGCAGGAGGGCCTAACACAGTGCTGCAGCGACCTGTCTCGGGGGATGGTGCAGGTGACAAGTGCACTAGGGGTGCTATTGAGTAGTCAGGCGTCGACAACTGCTGCAGGGGATGCTGCGGAGAGCATCGACACCAGCAGCAGCATCACACCCCCCGTCCCCGAAGCACGCAGGAGCAGCAGGCGGCTTGGGGTTGGCTCTAGCGAGGATGCACAGGCCGTGCAATCCACCACTGCAGCGCGTATGCGCAAACATTGATGTGGCCCTGCTTATCCACTTGCCATTGGGTGACGTAACCCTGGACATACTCATTGTATAGATGGCATATTGCCAGATTGGCCTGTTCATGTGTTCATGGCGTGGTGCCACATTGAACTACGTCATGACTTCTCACAACTCGCTGTGTCCCCTCACTTACTCAGAAATAGTTGCATGTGATCTCTGCCCGTCTCTCTCTCCCATCGACTGCAGTTGGCACTCTAGCTGCGCTGCCCTCTGGCTGGCCTGACTCATCCTCGTTGTCCTCAAAATATGTTAGTTCCACATCTGTACCTTTTTTCGTGGCAAGGTTGTGCAGCATTGCACAAGTGGCAATTATCTTGCAGCAGGTGATGGGTTTGTACTGGCGTGCGCCTCCGCTCTTGTGGAGGCAGCGGAACCTGCTCTTCAGTAGTCCAAACGTGCGCTCCACCACATTGCGTGTAGATTTGTGGGCCACGTTGTATCGTCTCTCACTCTGGGTTGCTGGGTGTAGGTAGGGAGTGAGGATGAATGACCGGCATGCATATGCACTGTCGCCTGGATGAGTAAAAGGGAACCATCAGTTACATGCCTCTATACACTCTGATTTGCAGGTTTCAAGGGGCGTCACTGTTACTTACCCAGCAGGTATCCCTCTCCGAATTCGCCGGCACTCAGTCGTGTGTAGATCCCACTATTCTGGAAGATGTAAGAGTCGTGGGTGCTCCCAGGAAACTTTGCAACAATATCTGTGATGATGTTCCCTGCATCACAGATCACCTGCACATTGATGGAGTGGGTGGACTTCCTGTTCCTGTAGATGTGCTCTGTATCAGCTGGTGGACAGATTGGGATGTGTGTACCATCAATACAGCCGATGACATGGGGGAACTGTGCCATGTGATAAAAGTCTGTTTTTGTTTTCTGCAGTGCAGCCTGTGTGTTTGGGAAGCTTATGTAGTGGTGCATTCTCTGCATCATGGCATCCAGGAACTTCCTGAAGAAACGGGACAGGCAACTCTGGGATACACCACCCACCGCAGCTGTCACCACCTGATAACTGCCGGATGCCAGTAGATGTAGGCTGCAGAGCACCTGCACATGTGGTGGTATGGCGTGCGCCCTTCTTGTTGGCTGGTCCAGGAGTGGGTGCAGGTCCCTTATCAGGTCCATGATGGTTTCGGGGTGTAGCCTGTACCTCTCATGTATCTCTGCATCACTCAGCTGGAATAGTGTGATGCGCTGTCTGTAGATTTGTTCCTCCCGTCGCCACACCCTCAGTCCTGCTGCCTGTAGACGTAGGCGCCTTGCAATGACGTACATGGCGGCCATGTTGTCCACGCTGTTGCATTTTGGGATTGCTTATGTGCATTGTTGATGGTTACCACCTGCTTTCCATCCGTGTTAATTACCGACTCTTATTGACCGATTTTCCTGGATTTCTTAATTACCGACTGCTCCTACATGTCATTTTAAATTTTTACCACTTCATATTTACCACTTCATATTTACCGATTCGTTAATTATGTATTCGGTAAATATGAATCGGTATTTTAGAATTCGGTAACTATGAATCGGTATTTACCGCCTCATATTTACCGAAAAGTGGTTTTTGGACTCCTACATCTCACTTGTCTGAATACCGGTCGGTAACGGCATATTTACCGAAAATCGGCCGTTACCGACCGGTATTTCGCTACCTACATGAGGCCCATAGAGAGATAAACTGCGTGTCCCTGCGGAGGTCTAAGCCAGGATAATGCCTCCCCAGTCTCGCATGGGAGGCCAAAGGCTCAATGGTCAAGGCAAACAACAACGGAGAAAGCGGACATCCGTCGCGTACCTCGCCCCACTTGGCAAGATGAGGAGATTGTCACACCCGTCCGCACCCGAGCCGTCGCTGCTCTGTAAAGAAGCTCCGTCCACCCTACAAAGGAGTCCCCAAGCCCGAACGCGTGAAGGACCCGGTACAAGTATGGCCATTCAAGGCTATCGAATGCCTTTTCAATATCTACAGAGAGGACCGCTGCAGTGGGGGTCGCACTATGATCCTCTCCCAATATCCGGTGGAGGCGTCGTATATTAGTCGCCGTGATGCGCTTCGGGATGAGGCCTGCCTGGTCACTATGGACCAGTTGCGTCATATAGGGAAGGAGCCGGGACGCTAGAATCATGATTAATATCTTATAATCAGTTGTTAACATTGACAATGGGTGGTAGGCCAATCTAGACAAGGAGTCTCTTCCCGGTTTCAACAGCGGGATAATGATAGCCTCGCAAGTGGAAACGGGCAGTCTTCCCAGGTCCCGGGCCTCTCTATAAACTGCCAATGATTTAGGGTCCAGAATATGAACATATGCCGAGTAAAAGTCAATCGGTAGGCCATCTGCCCCCGGAGTTTTCTTGCGTGCCATGTGTTTTATCGCACTACGTATTTCCCCCACTGAGATCTCCTGCCCCAACAAATCTGCCTGAACCTCCTCAAGACGTGGTAGTCGTATCTCAGCCAGGAAATCCTCTAACCCATCGCCTGTATACCGCAGCTTGCCCTCATAGAGGTCTGCATAGAATACCAAAAACATCCCATTAATCCCCTGCTGGGTGTACTCCGGCGGCCCCGCAGGAAAGGTCAAAGCCAGGATGGGCGTACCTCTCGAGGCCGGATTAGCTAGCCCGTCCAGGAGGGAACCCACCTTATCCCTCTACGCATGGGCCTGTACCAAATACACTTTATAGTCAAAGCATCGCAATCTCTCCACCAGAGTCGCTACTCCCTTCCTCGCAGCCAAGACCTCGGCTTGCATTCCCGGATTCTCAGGGCGGGTTTTCTCCACCCGACGGAGGCGCAGTTCCTCCTTCTCTATATCGCGTTCCCGCCGTTGTTGCAATACACAAACCCCGCACCACCACTTTAAAGGCATCCCACTCAAGAGCCAAGGTCGAAGCCGTCCCCTCATTCTCGAGGAAATATTGCTCTATTCCCTCCTGCACCTCTGCGCGAAACACCGGTTCCTCCAACTTCTCCGGGCGTAATCGTTAGGTAGGGATCGCAGGCCTACCCCGAGAACAGCGCAACGCCAACCGCAGCGGATTATGATCTGATATCGTCCTCGCCAGGTACTCACTATGTCGCACCAGCGCATGTACGTCCAGGGAACACAACAATGCATCCAACCGCACATGCAAGTCGTGAAGGGCGGAAATATAGGAATAATCACGCTCCCCCATATGTTGCGCATGCCATGAGTCTATCAGCCCCCACTCAGTTTGCCAATCCCTCCGGAGTTTCGAGAGTCTATGTACAGCTGCCTGGGGCAGCGGTGGATGTGACCTATCCAACTCGATATCCATAATCGAATTGAAATCACCTCCTAAAATCACTGAACCAGTCAAAAATGGTGCTAATTTCCCCGATAGTCGAGCAAAGAAGGATGCCTGTTCCACATTAGGAGCATACACACTACATAATGTCACGTCCCGTCCTTCCAGTCGCCCCATGACGGCCACATACCTCCCTTCCGGATCCACAATCTGCTGAATGGGCTGTAAGGGAACCCCCACCCTCACCCAAATCAGTACCCCCCTAGCAAACGCAGAATACGTTGTGCAAAAAAGTTGCCCCCTCCACCTGCGCTGTAATGCCTGGCCCTCAGCACGGTCCATATGGGTTTCTTGGAGAAAAGCGATCTGCGCGCCTCTATGAACTAAATAAGCATGGACCATATGGCATCTAGACATGGTATATAACCCCCGCACATTCCACGTAATGCATTTGAACTCAGGTGATGTCCCCATTGTGCTGACTGTCCCTCCTCCACAACTGCACTCCCTGCATGGGCACACCGGTGGTTCAAACTACCCCAAAAACAGCCCCCAAAAACTCCCTACCACCCCTCCCCAGAACAGGCTCTAAACAGGTAGCACCCATCCAAACAAACCACTAACAGTCCCTCTGGTAGCTACCAGGGATTCACTCAGAGAGCGAAATTAGAGGGGGGCTTAGCGCCAAGAAGAGCTGGTCCGTGTCCTCACAGTGTCCAGATGCCAAACCCCACTATAATAGAGTCTTCAAGACCCCCGAAAGGGCCCCCAGGCATGGGGCAACCACACAGTACGTACGCCCTCCCATCGGAGCCCTCTGAAACACAGCTACCACTCCCATTACCCCCTACAAGAACAACACCACCAGGACAGACCGAGCCCTCTTACTAATCACAGAAATCAGTGCATAAGGTCAGGCATCAACGAGCTCATCCGCCGTCCCTGGCGTGACGTGCGGCAGAGAGACACTCCCCGCATCCATCCCATCAGAGTCTGTTCCTGCTGACACTTTCTCCGATTCAGTCGCTCCCTGCAGCGCCGGAGCGTTCGCCTGAGAAATCTCTGTCACCGCCTGTAATGCAGCCGACCTCTCCCTCTCCATCTGAGACGTGGAAGGCTTCTGCGTCCGTCTGAGACGTGGAAGGCATCTGCGTCCCGGTACGCCGTCGTCTGGTGCGCCTTGCACGGCGCGGTGGCGGTGTCTCCGCTTTCTGTCCCATACCACTTCCTGCTTCGCCCGTCTCTGCTGGGTAGGCTTCCAACCAGCTGCATGCCTCATCAGGGTCAGTATGGAAGAATGTCTTACCATCCAGGGTCACCCTCAAGCGTGCTGGGAACATCAGGGAGTATTGAATGCCTTCGTCTCAGGGGGCCTTCTTGACTGCCAGAAACGAGGCACAATGACGTTGCACATCAAATGTATAGTCTGGGAACAGCGACACATTGTTATTATCCACTCTATAGGGCCCCGCCGAGTGTGCTTTATTGAGCAGAAGGTTCCTGTCCTTATAGTGGAGTAGGTGGGCCACCACGGGCCTGGGCGGTCTTCCAAGCGCCAACGGTTGGGCCGGCACCCTGTGAGCTCTCTCCAAGGTATAGAATGGTGTCAGGCCCTCCAGGGCGACCTCCGTTCGGAGCCACTCTTCCAGGTAATGTATCATGCTACCCCCTTCAACTCCCTCCGGAATGCCCACCACCCGGATGTTGTTTCGTCTGTTGCGCCCTTCAGCATCCTCCGCCCTCCTCTCCAGTGCCTGCGGCCTGCGATTAACTTCGCTCATCTGGACGTCCAGTGCTTTCTGAGAGGGTTCAAGGAGCTCCAAGGTAGTCTCGGTCTGCTTCACACGATCGACTAGCTTCGCATGATCCGCGTGCAGGAGACCCAACCCCAGCGACACCTAGGCAATGTCTTGCTGCAGTGCTTCTTTGGTGTCTGTGATAGCTCGGAGAATCTGGTTCACCTGTTGCTGCATCATCCCCTCTGGCTGTGAGTCGACCCTGGGCTGCTTCCCCTGCACCTTGGGATCATCGGCCGGCACCGGGTGGGTCCCCCCCTGCCGACCTTGCGATTTCCCCATGGTCGTCGGACTGCCAGGTCCCCAGACGTGGTCTCGCCGTACAGCACCCCATGTGTTGGAGGGAGGACCACCGGGGAGTCGGAGGGACTACTCCGGCACCTTCCTACCATCAAGCTATAGCCGAGCGTCGCTGAGAAGCCTCCTAGGAGAGGTCCTTTCCCTATAATCGTACTAGGCCCAGTAACACCACCACACAGGACTCCGTATCAGTTGCTTATCTTGGTTCTTTTATATAAAACAAAGGAGCACGTTCAATATGTACAGTGGGATCGAGAGATCCAGTAAGAGTCTCAATATCTTGGAAGGAATAGGGTAGCGGGACAGTCTTAGTACCAACCAGGTACGGGAGGGCTTTGCACCAGACCTTGGATGCTGTCTCAGTGCGGCTCGGACGTGGGGAGCCGCGACGGCATCAGCAGGGCTCGGGTGGTAGTTCCGCTTGGGTCGAGCCGCGACACAGTCAGCAGGGCTCCGGTGGTAGGTCCGCTTCGGTCGAGCCGCGACGAGGTCAGCTGGGCTCTGATGGTCTGTTGCAACAAGGTCGGGCCGCGACGGCGTCAGCAGGGCCCCAAAGGTTCGTGAAGGTCTTGTAAGCATGATGGAGCCGCGACGTCGTCAGCAGGGCTCAGCAAGTAGTTTCAGGCAGAGTCTTTCTCCGAAGGGTCAGCCGCGATCCGATCAGCAGGGCTCTTGACTCCAGGATACAACTGTCATCTTGTTGTCGGGTCGCCCCAGATATAGGTCTTGAGCCCTTTGATGTCCGGACCCTTGCGCCCAGGAGGGCGGGGAGGCCGGGTAGGGCGCGGCCAGACGCCCAGCAGGAGAGGCGCCAGGCCCCAGAGAGCTGTGGGGCGGTCGCACCTAGGTGTGGAAGGACGGTTGGGGGTTCCATCGATACTGCCCTCCGCCGGGGGTGGGAAGGGTTCACGTGGTATCCCCCGGGCCAGGGGTGGGCGCCTCGATGTCGGGCCTCGCTGGGACCGAGGCCGGGTAGAGCAGGGTCACGGAGGTGGTCACGTGGAGTGACGTGTAATCCAAGATGGAGGAGCCCCGAGGTGCATGGGACCTCGTGCAGCTGAGCGAGGGGGAACAGGACCACGCCACGAGGCCGGCTCCAACACGCGTCCCCCCAAGCTAAAGGCAGGGAGAGTCACCCATCTCCTTGGGGGTTCTCCTCGCCGAGGCGGAAGAATCGGGACAGGCCGTCAGCATTGGCGTTGTCGTTGCCGGGCCGGTGCTCCACGGTGAAGTCCATCCCTTGCAACGAGATGGACCATCGCAACAGTTTGGGGTTCTCGCCCCGCATTTGCATGAGCCCCCGCAAGGGCCGGTGGTCAGTCTGGACCCTGAAGTGGGTGCCGAAAAGGTAGGGCCGGAGCTTCTTGAGAGCCCATACCACAGCGAAGGCCTCCCGCTCGATGGTGCTCCACCTCTGTTCTCGTGGCAGCAGTCGGCGGCTGATAAAGGCCACAGGTCGGTCGAGGCCCTCGGCGTCCATCTGGGAGAGGGCCGCCCCGACCCCGTACTCGGATGCGTCGGTCTGCACCACAAATTCCTTGCTGTAGTCAGGGGCCTGTAGCACCGGGGCAGCACACATGGCCGCCTTGAGGGCTTCAAAAGCGGTCTGGCAGCGGGGCGTCCAGTGCACCACCTTGGGCTGTTTCTTGGAAGTGAGCTCCGTAAGGGGGCCCACAATGCTGCCATAATCCTTAATGAATCGCCGGTAGTAGCCTGTGAGGCCTAAGAAGGCCCGGACAGCGGTCTGGGTTGCGGGGGGCTCCCACGCCTGGATGGCATCGACCTTCAACTGGAGGGGCGCTACCTGGCCACTCCCCACCTGGTGGCCCAGATAGGTCACAGATCCTTGACCGATCTGGCATTTGCTGGCCTTAATTGTGAGCCCGGCCCTTTGGAGAGCGGCCAGGACTTTGCCGAGGTGTCCCAAGTGCGCGGCCCAATGGTCGCTGAAGACTGCAATGTCGTCGAGGTAGGCCGCGCTGAAGGTTTCTAGCCCGGCCAGGACCTTGTTTACCAGCCTCTGAAAGGTTGCTGGGGCGTTCTTCATACCGAAGGGCATCACCCGAAAGTGGTAGTGCCCATCGGGGGTGGAAAAGGCGGATCGTTCCTGGGCGCCGGGAGTGAGCTTGATCTGCCAGTACCCAGCGGTGAGATCAAAGGTGCTTAGGTAGCGGGCGGCCCCTAAGCGATCGATCAGCTCGTCTGCCCGGGGCAGGGGGTGGGCGTCGGTCTTGGTGACTGCGTTCAGGCCCCGGTAGTCTACCCAAAATCGGAGTTCCGGAGAAGTACCTGGGGCGGCGGCCTTCGGCACCAAGACCACCGGGCTGGCCCACGGGCTGTCGGAGGGCTCAATGACTCCGAGGGCGAGCATCTTGGCGACCTCGGTCTGTATGCAGGCCCGGACTCGGTCGGGTACTCTGTAGGCGCGATGTCGCACAGGGGGGCGGTCCCCGGTATCCACGTCGTGTACGCACCAGGGGGTCACCCCGGGCGTGAGAGAGAAGAGGGCAGCGAAGGGTTGCAGCAGCCTCCGGCAGTCATAGCGCTGTTCTGGGGTCAGCGTGTCGGAGAGGTGGACTCCCTCTAAGGAACCGTCTTGGCTCGAGGACCCCAGGAGGTCGGGCAGGGGCTCGGAGTCGCTCTCGCCCCCATCATCAGTAGCCAGCAGCAGGCTTAGTTCAGTTCGGGCAAAGTGGGGCTTGAGCCGGTTGGCGTGCAGGACCCGGAGGGGGTTCCTCGGGGACTCCATGTCGACTAGGTAGGTGACGGGGCTCTTCCTCTCAATCACCTTGAAGGGCCCGGTCCACTTGTCCTGCAGGGCGCAGGGGTCCACGGGTGACATGACCCAGACTTGCTGGCCTGGCTCGGACTCGATGGTCGAGGCGTTTGCGTCATACCAGCGCTTCATGTCTTCTTGGCTGGCTTCGAGGTTGGCTTCTGCCAGGGCCCGGAACTTCCGAGTCTGGTTCCGCAGGGTCAGGAGGTACCGGTAGACGTCGGGGGGGGCATCTGGGACGTTCGCCTCCCAGCCCTCCTTGACCAGGCTGAGGGGCCCTCGGACGGGGTGCCCATACAATAGTTCGAAGGGGCTGAAGCCCAGGGATTTCTGCGGTACCTCTCGATAGGCGAACAGGAGGCAGGGCAGCAGGACATCCCACCTCCTCCGCAGGGGCTCTTCCAGACCCTGGATCATCCCTTTTAGGGTCCTGTTGAACCGCTCGACCAGTCCGT
Organism: Triturus cristatus; assembly: GCF_964204655.1. Taxonomy (NCBI): domain Eukaryota; kingdom Metazoa; phylum Chordata; class Amphibia; order Caudata; family Salamandridae; genus Triturus; species Triturus cristatus. The sequence continues at coordinate 1,207,969,164 of NC_140584.1, read as the reverse complement.
TCCCCTGGGGGTGGTAAGGGGTAGTGAATCTGTAGGTGACCCCACATTGTTGCCAGAGGGATTTCATGTACTTTGAAATGAAGTTCGTACCCCTGTCGCTCACCACTTCTCGGGGGAACCCCACCCTGGAGAAGATGCCCATCAGGGCCCGGCCCACCACTGGAGCTGTCACAGTGCGGAGGGGGATGGCCTCTGGGTATCGGGTGGCGTGGTCGACCAGTACCAGGATGAAGCGGTGTCCTAGGGCGGTCCGGGGGTCGAGGGGCCCCACGATGTCGATCCCCACTCGTTCAAACGGGGTGTGGACGGCTGGAAATGGTTGGAGGGGGGCTTTAACTCGACCCCCAGTTTTCCCGCTAGCTTGGCAGGTCTGGCAGGACCGGCAGTGGTGGTCCACGTCTCTCCGCATTCGGGGCCAATAGAAATGGGTCACTAGACGTCTGTAAGTCTTGTCCCGCCCGAGGTGTCCGGCGAGGGGCACGTCATGCGCCAGGTTCAGGAGGAACTCCCGGAACCGGAGGGGAACCACCAACACCCGGCCGGCTCCCAGCTCGGCGACTTTCTGCTCGCTGTATAGTAGGTCATTGTCCCAATAGACCCAGTGGGTTCCCGTGGGGTGCCCCGAGGCCTGGGCGGCCGCTTGCTGTCGGGCCCCCTCAAGGGACGGGCAGGCCTTCTGTTCCTGCTGGAACTGTTCGCGGGTGGGGCCCCCATCGTGGCGCCACTGAGCCAGCTCGGGGATCTCGCTGAGGGAGGCGGCCTCGTCGGGAGACAGTTCGGAAGGCCCGGCCTCATCGTCGGGTTCCTCCGTGCCGGAGGAGGGTGATAGTTCTGGGCCCGTAGGCTGGTCGGTGGCCGCGGCAGCGGCGGGTTGGGCGGTCATGGACCGGGTGGTGGCGCAGGCCCACTCAGGCAGCCCTAGCATCCCCAGATGCTCTCGGCGCTCCACCTGGACCCAGGGGGAGCTCTCTAGGTCATTCCCCAGGAGGCAGTCCACGGGGGCGTCGTCGCGGACAGTCACTTTTAGGGTGCCGGACACTCCTCCCCACTCGAAAGGGATCCTGGCCATCCGGCACATGCTTTCGGTGTTGTCCGCGGTCCGGACCGGGCATAGGACATGTGGCAGGATTTGTTCGGGGGTCACTAGGTGGCAGCAGACAGCGGTCACGCTAGCCCCAGTGTCCCGGAGGGCTTCGGCCCGTCGTCCGTTGATGGTGACCCACTGCTGGTACTTCTGGGTGTTGCTCGGGATGGCCGCTCAGGGCACCATTTCTCGGGAGCGACGAGCGACATGGCAGCTGGTTCCCACTCGGGGGACCCGTCCTCGCGGTTTTCCTCCTCTTCTTCTCCTTCCCCCAGGGCAGCGGAGGCTATTTGTCGGGGAGGGGGCCCAGCGGCCCCGTTTCGTCGGTTCACGGGGCAGGCCGGGTCGCTCGCATAGTGGCCGGTCTGTTGGCAGCCGAAGCAGGTCACTGGTGGTTGGGGCCCTGGTCGGGCGATGGGGGTCCCCCTTCGGCCCACGGTCGGGGACGTGTGGTTGGCGGCTTGGCCTCGTGGCGGGCTTCTGGGCGGTCCGGCCGGGAAGTCTCGGCTGCGGTGGGACCCCCCTCCTCCGCCCCGCTGGCGAGGGGGTCCCGTGGTACTCCGTTGGTAGTCCCCCACGGGGTTCCGGGGGACCCTTGTGTTGACCCATCGGTCTGCTTCGGCGGCGAGCTTCCGGGGCTCGGTCAACTTACTGTCCAGGAGGTGTTGCCTTAGTTCTATAAAGCAGTTGTTGGCGAGGTGCTCCCAGACAATGAGGTCGAACAGTTCATTGTACGAGGTGACCTTGCTCCCTTTTATCCACCCTTCAAAAGCCCGGCTGAAGAAGTCCACGTACTCGACCCAGGTGGTACCGGGGAGCTTCTTGCAGTCCCGGAAGCGCTGCCGGTACATCTCGGCTGATAGTCCGTAGCGGGTGAGTAGGGCTTCCTTCATGTGATCGTAGGAGGTCATCACTGCGTCAGGGAGTTGCAGCAGGGTATCCCGGCCCTCGCTGAGGAACCTCCCCCATAGGCCGGCACCCCAATCCTTCCGGGGTACCCGATGGGAGGTCATGGCTACCTCGTAGGCTCGGAACCACTGCTGGATGTCGTCGTTCTTGTAGTACTCTTTGACCACATCCTTGGGGATATGAACCTTTGGCTCGGTCAGTGGCAGGGCGTCCCGGGCCCCGGGGGTGCTGGTCTCCCCCGTTTTGGATTTCAGTTCGAGTTCTTTGAGGCTCCTCTCGTGCTCGAGGGTTAGCCGTCTCTCTTCGAGCTCCCGATGCCGTTTCTTCTCCTCGATTTCCTCTTGCAGCCGTAGTTGCTCCAGGGCTATTTTCTTCTCCGCTAGCTGGAGCTCGCCGTCCAGCCGGAGTCGTGCGAGGTCCATTTCGTGTGCCCGGACCCTCTCCCGTTCTCGTATTTCTTCGTGGGATAGGCGGGCTTCGGGGATGCCTTGCCCCCCATCTGTCGGAATTGTGGTCGGCAGGTTTTCGTCCCGGGCCGAGGTCCCTTCGGTGCGGGGTGGAGTAGCCTCGGCTTCGGCCCAGGCTTTCAGGGCTTTCTGCATTTCTTCCTTGTTGCCCAATCCTGTGATTGGGATCCCTTTGTCTTTGCAGAATTGTTTTAGTTCTTTGTGGGTGTATTCTTCCAGTTTTTCTAGCTGGAAGATTGCGGCCACGGTTGCTTCTTGTCCGTCCATGGTTCCCTTTTTCTTTTTCCGTCTGGTTAGGTAGTGGGTGCGTTACTTGCTTGTACGATTGCGTCTGGCTCGGATCCCGTCGCTGGCCACCAAATGTTGGAGGGAGGACCACCGGGGAGTCGGAGGGACTACTCCGGCACCTTCCTACCATCAAGCTATAGCCGAGCGTCGCTGAGAAGCCTCCTAGGAGAGGTCCTTCCCCTATAATCGTACTAGGCCCAGTAACACCACCACACAGGACTCCGTATCAGTTGCTTATCTTGGTTCTTTTATATAAAACAAAGGAGCACGTTCAATATGTACAGTGGGATCGAGAGATCCAGTAAGAGTCTCAATATCTTGGAAGGAATAGGGTAGCGGGACAGTCTTAGTACCAACCAGGTACGGGAGGGCTCTGCACCAGACCTTGGATGCTGTCTCAGAGCGGCTCGGACGTGGGGAGCCGCCACGGCGTCAGCAGGGCTCGGGTGGTAGTTCCGCTTGGGTCGAGCCGCGACACAGTCAGCAGGGCTCCGGTGGTAGGTCCGCTTCGGTCGAGCCGCGACGAGGTCAGCTGGGCTCTGATGGTCTGTTGCAACAAGGTCGGGCCGCGACGGCGTCAGCAGGGCCCCAAAGGTTCGTGAAGGTCTTGTAAGCACGATGGAGCCGCGACGTCGTCAGCAGGGCTCAGCAAGTAGTTTCAGGCAGAGTCTTTCTCCGTAGGGTCAGCCGCGATCCGATCAGCAGGGCTCTTGACTCCAGGATACAACTGTCATCTTGTTGTCGGGTCGCCCCAGATATAGGTCTTGAGCCCTTTGATGTCCGGACCCTTGCACCCAGGAGGGCGGGGAGGCCGGGTAGGGCGCGGCCAGACGCCCAGCAGGAGAGGCGCCAGGCCCCAGAGAGCTGTGGGGCGGTCGCACCTAGGTGTGGAAGGACGGTTGGGGGTCCCATCGATACTGCCCTCCACCGGGGGTGGGAAGGGCTCACGTGGTATCCCCCGGGCCAGGGGTGGGCGCCTCGATGTCGGGCCTCGCTGGGACCGAGGCCGGGTAGAGCAGGGTCACGGAGGTGGTCACGTGGAGTGACGTGTAATCCAAGATGGAGGAGCCCCGAGGTGCATGGGACCTCGTGCAGCTGAGCGAGGGGGAACAGGACCACGCCACGAGGCCGGCTCCAACACCATGTATCGCACCAATGGAGATTTCTCCCTCAGACAGTGACTGGGTGCCACATTGAGCCTCCACCCCCGTCATCCGCCATGCCACCTGGGGCCCCTCGTCTGCCACTGCCCCCCGTGGGCGCCCAACCAAGCAGTGCACCACTAGATCAGCCATCCAGCAACCATGCGAGAGAGCTCCAGGTCCGATATCACCGTAGTGGCCTCGCTAGTGCCCTCCGTGCCCAACGCGGCCCAGCAGGGACCTCCAGGTCAAGTCCCCCAAAAGGCAGCCCCCACAGACGAAGGTCCCACGAAGGTCCCAACAAGCAACCACCAATCAAGAACTCCAGTCTTATCTCGAGGCTGCTTCAAGCTGTGATGGGAGACCGCTCCAGCCCGCCAGAAGCACCGCTCACCAGGGCTCCAAGTGACGTCCAACTCCCCACTCCACAAGGTCCAGGGCCTTCCAGAGTGCCTCAGTCCGATCCCGCACCGCCCGCCAGGCAGCAGCGCCACATCTGTTTATGCCGCCGGGTCCGGAGAATGATCCAAAGCTCCAATTCAGCACCGCTGCAGCAAACCGGTCCTATTGGAACAGCCGGCAGCGTGTCCTCCCAGCCCTCTGGCCAAAGCAGTAATCAGCCCCCAGTGGCACTCTACCATCGGTCTTCTGATGCTCCGCAACTCAGCGCTCCCATTATGCCGCAGGGGTCATCGCCCTCTTCACAAGGCATCGGGGGAGAGCCATGGCACACAACAGGCAGGCCCGGAGCCTCACCCCGGAAGCCGCAACTGCAGGGCACGATGGCGCAGAAAGGGGGATTGCCACTCCAGTCCCACAGTCCAGCGTGGGGATTTGAGGGGACAGAAGAAACACCGATCGGGGCACACAGCGGAGGCCCTCACACTCAGGCGGGCGGCGCTCAATACACACGGCCGAAAGCCCCCAGCAGCAGGTTCCCAGACGTTGAGGCGACCCAAGGGAAACCAGGCAACAAGGCACGAGCTGGGGACGCCCTTCCCTGCACTACTCCAGTGCAGTCACCAGGTCGAGGCCAGCCACCCCCACCGCTCGATTTATGCAGCCGAGATCCCGCTCAAATTAAGTCCCAACCCGGGACCCACCACACAGCCGGCCGCGTCCACTCAAGGCCTCCACAGGGCCCGGGGGGGGGACCTGCGCAGGCAGTGCGCGAACCAGGAGAGGGATGGAAGATCTGGCCGAACCGTAGGACGAGTACGCCAATTCAGGGAAGTGCCCCCTTACAGTCAGTCAGTCTGCGCACCGGGGGCCCCAAATTATTGTCCCTGGACCCCGACCGCCACCAGGACTCACCGATTCCGCAGCTTCCTCAGTGTGCGGGGAATGAAGGTCGCAGCGTACAGCACTCCAGCTGCCCGAAATAACAGCCGGCGTCGCAGCTGCAGTCCAGAGGGGGCCGAGGCCCAGGCAGGCACACGTCGCCGAGAAGTCCTGCACCTCCTGGGACCAGCAGCCGCCCAGAGCGGGCGCCGCCTCCAAGGAGCATCCCCACTCCCGCCAAGAACTGGAGGCAGGGTCCGGCAGGGCGCCTCAAGGAGCGCCGGCACCGCAGTCAGCAGCAGGAGCCGCCATCTTGTCGGAAAAGTATGGCAGACTGGGCCACAGCAGCGGGACAGGGGGAAATGAGTCTCTGCCCTCCCGGGTGCTCCGCTCGGGATTCCGCGCCTCTCAGTATATGGGCAAGGGCAGGGCTACCCCACAGGCCCCCGGTGCACGGCGCTCTCCAGGGGGGTACACTCGCCGCCACCGGGCTCTGGACAACGCTCCCTCACAGCCTTGTCGCAGCAGCTCAACCAGCGAGGACGGCCGCCATCTTCAATGCACTGGGCCGGGCCACACACTTCCCGGGCCCGTAGCTCGGTGTCGGAGGGCAAAGCGACGGGCAAACTTCTCCGCAGCAGGCCCCCACACCTGCGGACACCCCCACCAGGTCACAGGATATTCAGTGAGGTTGGCGCAAAGCTCCCAACTCACGCGACCGTCCTCATCAGCCTCCAAGCCATGCCCCTCCTGAGACATGCACAAGATGAGAGTCTGAGACAGCCGCAGAGCAGAAGAGACATCTGGCACTGACACATGCACATGGAGACAGAGAGGCTGAGACAACCGCAGAGCAGAAGAGACATCTGGCAGTGAGACATGCACATGATGACTGAGACTGAAACAGCCGCAGAGCAGAGGAGACATCTGGCACTGACACAAGCACATGGAGGCAGAGGCTGAGACAAACGTAGAGGCAGAAGAGACATCTGACACTGACACATGCACATGGAGACAGAGACTGAGACAGCCGCAGAGCAGAAGAGACATCTGGCACTGAGACATGCACATGGAGAGAGAGACCTGGGCGGAGCAGAGGAAGAAGAGACATCTGGTGCTGAGACATGCACATCGAGACAGAGACTGAGACAAACATAGAGGCAGAAGAGACATCTAGATTGAGTTATGCACATGGAGGCAGAGACTGAGAAAGCCGCAGAGCAGAAGAGACATCTGGCACTGAGACATGCACATGATGACAGAGACAGAATCAGCCGCAGAGCAGAAGAGACATCTGGCACAGACAAATGCACATGGAGAGAGAGACCGGGGCGGAGCAGAGGCAGAAGAGACATCTAGTGTTGAGACATGCACATGGAGACAGAGACTGAGACAAACGTAGAGGCAGAAGAGACATCTGGCACTGAAACATGCACATGATGACAGAGACAGCCGCAGAGCACATGCACATGGAGACGGACAGGCTGAGCCAGCTGCATAGGCAAAAGAGACATCTGGCACTCAGACATGCACATGATGACAGAGACTGAAACAGTCGCAGAGCAGAGGAGACATCTGCCTCTGAGACATGCACATGGAGAGAGAGACAAGGGCGAAGCAGAGGCAGAAGAGACATCTGGCGCTGAGACATGCACATGGAGACAGAGACTGAGACAAACGTAGAGGCAGAAGAGACATCTGGCACTGAGACATGCACATGATGACAGGAACAGCCGCAGAGCACATGCACATGGAGATGGAGAGGCTGAGACAACCGCAGAGCAGAAGAGACATCTGGCACTGAGACATGCACATGGAGAGAGAGAGGCTGAGACAACCGCAGAGCAGAAGAGATATCTGGCACTGAGACATGCACATGGAGAGAGAGAGGCTGAGACAACCGCAGAGGCACAAGAGACATCTGGCACTGAGACATGCACATGATGACAGAGACTGAGACAGCCGCAGAGCAGAAGAAACATCTGGCACTGAGACATGTACATGGAGAGAGAGACCGGGGCGGAGCAGAGGCAGAAGAGACATTTGGTGCTGAGACATGCACATGGAGACAGAGACTGAGACAAATGTAGAGGCAGAAGAGGCATCTGGACTGAGTTATGCACATGGAGACAGAGACTGAGACAAATGTAGAGGCAAAAGAGACATCTGGCACTGACACATGCACATGGAGATGGAGAGGCTGAGACAGCCACAGAGGCAGAAGAGACATCTGGCACGTTTTCTGGCAGAAATTTCAGCCTGGGCTGAAGTTGAACACCAAGCCCATTTGAGAATTCTGGGCATACCTGAGAAGGCTAGTGGGGCTGTGATGGCCACAGCCCAACCCCAGAAACATTTTGGAGTGATGGAGCCTGAAATAATCGACCACTCTCCTCCACAAGAGAGCACAAGGGTTGAAGAAAAGTCTTCTTTCCCCCAGACTATAGGTAAGGGTCAGCTTCCTCAGGGAATTGATCCTACCCCTTGTGAAGGAACTGACCCATAGGTAGTCAGGCCTGGCCTGGCAGCCCCCCTGATGGCAGTGGAACCTTCCAAGGTGCTACCCAGTCTGGAGCAGGTAACCTGCCCCTCTCTACCCTGCCACAGTCGGCCCAGGGCTGCAGAGGTCAGGAAGGTCAGTGGACCACACAGGGCCCCCTGTTCAGAGGAACCCCCCCGCCCCCATCAGCAGAAAGGGGCACCCAGTCTAGTAGCCCTAGCCAGGTGAGAATTCCTCAACACACTGAGGGATTCCTATTACCATTGTGTAGGGACCTCCCCAGCAGGACTCTGTTGGACAAGGGCAAACATGGGACCCAAAGGTTCCAAACCTGCCCAGCACCTCCAGTGTTCCACCCAAAGTGACCCAACCCCCAGCTGTAGGCAGCCAGAGGTTGACCCTTAGAGCAAAGTACAACTCAGTCATGGAAAGTAAGGCATCCATGGTGAGAAGTGATCTGAGGAAGCTGAGGCCAACTTTATTAGGGCCTCACTTCTCTACTCAGCCACCTCACCAGTCTTCTACATTGCCAAAAAACACCACATGGTGGAGATCCTCTAATGCCCTTAGGGTGAGGAATAGCTTAGTGGACAGGGGGCAACCATGCTAGTGCAGGTGCTTCCTTATATGGCCACTTAGTCAATAAAGGCTCAACTGGCCAAGGTTAGCCTTATCTCCTTTCGTTTGGGGGGGGGGGGGGCTATGTAGGAAGGTGGAATCTGACTATATGGTTGCCCCCACTTTTTTCCTGGTGTTTTGCTGGTTTATGACTTAGTTGGACTGGGACCCTGCTATTCAGGCCCCCAGTCTATCTGCTTTCTCTGTAAAATGGTTTCCATGTACAATAGGTACGTTTATAATTGGATTCTAAACTGCCTTATAAGCCCCTAGTATATGGTATACTATGTACCTAGGGCATAGGTACCTCAGAGGCCTGCCAGGGGCTGAAGCATGTATTATGCCACCCCTGGGAAGCACTCCAAAATGGCACCACAGGTCTGCTACTGCAACCTGGGTAAGGGTGTGCTTGCACCCCTTACTGTGGTGTAGGCTACCTTTATCCACACAGATATACAGACACATATAAACCTATAAGCCACTCCTATGGCAGGCCTTGACAATCCTGAAGGCTTGGTTTTCTGTGAGAGGGTGCCCAAGCATGAGCTGAGCCCCTCTGCAGCTTTCGGAAATACTTCCGTATGGCTGTTCTGTGATACAGCCATACCATATACTCTCAGGTGCATTATAGCCATCGGGCCAGCGATCGCGAAGGAGCCTCGAGTGGTCGCGCTTGAAACTGGCCCACGGGTCACTCATGGAGAGGAGGCCAGCAATCTTCGGTGCAGGAGCTGCTCAAGGCTGAGGCTACTCGGAGCCCAAAGCACAACTTCGAGAAGGACCAGGAAGATAGTGTTGCTGCAAAAGTTCTCGGTGTCCAGGGATCACGGTTCCAAGTAACCCACGATAGCCACGGGCCTCAGCTTTGCTATGGACTCAGGGTAGCCTCGGGGAAGTCTGGAATTCAACCTCTGGTGATACAAAGTCTTCAGCGTCCGGCGGGGGCTTTAGCGATACAGACCCGTCAGTTGCTTCTTTGGTGCCTGCCAAGCAGGGGAGTCACTCCTTGACCCCAAGGGAGATTTCTTCCATCTTCTAGTCGAAATAGAAAGTCGAAGGTCCAGGATATATATTGCAAAGTTTCATCCAGGGTAATCTAAAGTCGCAAGGACTGGGTTCCCATACTTAAACTAAGTTTGGGGTTGGACATACTCTAGGGACCCACCTATGGGAGGGTTTGGAAAGAGGAGTGGTTACACCAATTTCCTTTGTCCAGTTTCGCGCCAGAGAAGGGGCAGGTAGCCCCTGCAACCGGTTTGAACTGGACTATGCACAGGGACACCAAGTGTGCCCCCAGTGCAGGACATCAAAGCACCAGAGAGTGCTCCCACCCAGCCCCAATACACATCTGCCTGTCTGGGGAGGTGGTTACACCTCCCTGGGACAGGAAACCTATTGTCCAGGCCTCCCCTGCCGCAGTTTTGGTCAGCAGCAGACCAGACCCATGTCTTTGGAAGAGGCATCCAGTTTGTGATGCCAGGGCTCAAGAAAGTCCTACCGGGTTAGACCAGTGTGAACATGTCTCTCCCTCTAGAAGGGTGAAATGCTACTCCTGCCGCCAGAACTGGCGGGGGGCGGGGGGGTAGTATTCCAAAGCGTTTGACACAAAACACAACATGTTTCCGTGCAGCCATCCCAATGTTAGCATTTACCGCGAGGTTATAATGCACTTAAGAGTATATGGTCAGGCTGCCCCACAAACAGCATTAGATGAGGTACTCCGAGGGGCTCTGCTCATGCCGGGTCACGCTCTCACCTAAAAACCAAGCACTCTGCCTTCAGGATTGTTAATGCAAAAACAACAATTGATGGACAGAATGCAGAACAATGTCATACATTCACCCCAGTACAGAGATCTGGGCCTAAATCCATCGTTTTTTTGCTCACCATGCCATTCCAGTTTGAACCCAGCCATATGCAAATCAGTCTTGACCCTGTGCCCCATGGGAACAGTCCAGCCCGAACTGCCAAGCCAGGTCCTCCCTGGACTGGAAACAAGCATCCTAGGACCGGTTTCAGGCTTTCAGCCCTCGTCAGCCAGGATAGCTTGATTCCAGTGGCATGGAGAGCAAGGGACTCACGTCTGAGCATACCCTTCCCACTCGGGGTGACAAATGCAAAAACAACAATTGATGGACAGAATGCAGAACAATGTCATACATTCACCCCAGTACAGAGATCTGGGCCTAAATCCATCGTTTTTTTGCTCACCATGCCATTCCAGTTTGAACCCAGCCATATGCAAATCAGTCTTGACCCTGTGCCCCATGGGAACAGTCCAGCCCGAACTGCCAAGCCAGGTCCTCCCTGGACTGGAAACAAGCATCCTAGGACCGGTTTCGGGCTTTCAGCCCTCGTCAGCCAGGATAGCTTGATTCCAGTGGCATGGAGAGCAAGGGACTCACGTCTGAGCATACCCTTCCCACTCGGGGTGACAAATGCAAAAACAACAATTGATGGACAGAATGCAGAACAATGTCATACATTCACCCCAGTACAGAGATCTGGGCCTAAATCCATCGTTTTTTTGCTCACCATGCCATTCCAGTTTGAACCCAGCCATATGCAAATCAGTCTTGACCCTGTGCCCCATGGGAACAGTCCAGCCCGAACTGCCAAGCCAGGTCCTCCCTGGACTGGAAACAAGCATCCTAGGACCGGTTTCGGGCTTTCAGCCCTCGTCAGCCAGGATAGCCTGATTCCAGTGGCATGGAGAGCAAGGGACTCACGTCTGAGCATACCCTTCCCACTCGGGGGTGAGAAATGCAAAAACAACAATTGATGGACAGAATGCAGAACAATGTCATACATTCACCCCAGTACAGAGATCTGGGCCTAAATCCATCGTTTTTTTGCTCACCATGCCATTCCAGTTTGAACCCAGCCATATGCAAATCAGTCTTGACCCTGTGCCCCATGGGAACAGTCCAGCCCGAACTGCCAAGCCAGGTCCTCCCTGGACTGGAAACAAGCATCCTAGGACCGGTTTCGGGCTTTCAGCCCTCGTCAGCCAGAATAGCTTGATTCCAGTGGCATGGAGAGCAAGGGACTCACGTCTGAGCATACCCGTCCCACTCGGGGTGACAAATGCAAAAACAACAATTGATGGACAGAATGCAGAACAATGTCATACATTCACCCCAGTACAGAGATCTGGGCCTAAATCCATCGTTTTTTTGCTCACCATGCCATTCCAGTTTGAACCCAGCCATTTGCAAATCAGTCTTGACCCTGTGCCTCATGGGAACAGTCCAGCCCGAACTGCCAAGCCAGGTCCTCCCTGGACTGGAAACAAGCATCCTAGGACCGGTTTCGGGGTTTCACCCCTCTTCAGCCAGGATAGCTTGATTCCAGTGGCATGGAGAGCACGGGACTCACATCTGAGCGTACCCGTCCCCCTCGGGTGACAAATGCAAAAACAACAATTGATGGACAGAATGCAGAACAATGTCATACATTCACCTCAGTACAGAGATCTGGGCCTAAATCCATCGGTTTTTTGCTCACCATGCCATTCCAGTTTGAACCCAGCCATTTGCAAATCAGTCTTGACCCTGTGCCCCATGGGAACAGTCCAGCCCGAACTGCCAAGCCATGCCTTCCCTGGACCGGAAACAAGCTTCCTAGGACCGGTTTCTGGCATTTCAGCCGTCTTCAGCAAGGCTTGCTTGAATCCAGTGGCAAAGTGAGTAAGGGACTCACGTCTGAGCATACCCTGTCAACTTATGGCGAACAAAGCGGTACAAAAGGGAGTGGAGATGGACGGAGCATCAGAACCAATCAAATACTCACACCCAGTCAACAGATCTGGGTTTGATCCATCACCGTTCTTTAGCCCACTCTGCCACCCCAGTTCAGACATGGCTATATGCAAATCAGTCTGACCCTGTGCCTCATGGGAACAGTCCAGCCCGAACTGCCAAGCCATGCCTTCCCTGGACCGGAAACAAGATTCCTAGGACCGGTTTCTGGCATTTCAGCCGTCTTCAGCAAGGCTTGCTTGAATCCAGTGGCAAAGTGAGCAAGGGACTCACGTCTGAGCATACCCTGCCAACTTATGGCGAACAAAGCGGTACAAAAGGGAGTGGTGATGGACGGAGCATCAGAACCAATCAAACACTCACACCCAGTCAACAGATCTGGGTTTGATCCATCACCGTTCTTTAGCCCACTCTGCCACCCCAGTTCAGACATGGCTATATGCAAATCAGTCTGACCCTGTGCCTCATGGGAACAGTCCAGCCCGAACTGCCAAGCCATGCCTTCCCTGGACCGGAAACAAGCTTCCTAGGACCGGTTTCTGGCATTTCAGCCGGCTTCAGCAAGGCTTGCTTGAATCCAGTGGCAAAGTGAGCAAGGGACTCACGTCTGAGCATACCCTGCCAACTTATGGCGAACAAAGCGGTACAAAAGGGAGTGGTGATGGACGGAGCATCAGAACCAATCAAACACTCACACCCAGTCAACAGATCTGGGTTTGATCCATCACCGTTCTTTAGCCCACTCTGCCACCCCAGTTCAGACATGGCTATATGCAAATCAGTCTGACCCTGTGCCTCATGGGAACAGTCCAGCCCGAACTGCCAAGCCATGCCTTCCCTGGACCGGAAACGAGCTGATGACGGCTGATAGCCAGAAACCGGTCCTAGGATGCTTGATTCCGGTCCAGGAAAGACATGGCTTGGCAGTTCGGGCTGGACTGTTCCCAGGAGGCACAGGGTCAAGACTGATTTGCATATGGCCATGTCTGAACTGGGGTGGCGTAGTGGGCAAAAGAACGATGGATTTAACCCAGATCGCTTGACTGGGGGAGAATGTCTGCATTGTCAGCATTCCGTCCATCACTTGTTTGTTGTAACGCTTTTCGCCCTAAGTGGGATGAGTATGCCCAGACGTGGGTCCCGTGCTCACTACGCCACTGGAGTCAAGTTATCCTGGCTGATGACGGCTGATAGCCAGAAACCGGTCCTAGGATGCTTGATTCCGGTCCAGGAAAGACATGGCTTGGCAGTTCGGGCTGGACTGTTCCCAGGAGGCACAGGGTCAAGACTGATTTGCATATGGCCATGTCTGAACTGGGGTGGCGTAGTGGGCAAAAGAACGATGGATTTAACCCAGATCGCTTGACTGGGGGAGAATGTCTGCATTGTCAGCATTCCGTCCATCACTTGTTTGTTGTAACACTTTTCGCCCTAAGTGGGATGGGTATGCCCAGACGTGGGTCCCGTGCTCACTACGCCACTGGAGTCAAGCTATCCTGGCTGATGACGGCTGATAGCCAGAAACCGGTCCTAGGATGCTTGATTCCGGTCCAGGAAAGACATGTCTTGGCAGTTCGGGCTGGACTGTTCCCAGGAGGCATAGGGTCAAGACTGATTTGCATATGGCCATGTCTGAACTGGGGTGGCGTAGTGGGCAAAAGAACGATGGATTTAACCCAGATCGCTTGACTGGGGGAGAATGTCTGCATTGTCAGCATTCCGTCCATCACTTGTTTGTTGTAACGCTTTTCAGGATTGTTAAGGCCTGCCATAGGAGTGACTTATAGGTTTTATATGTGTGTGCAATGGTAGTGATATAGGTAGCCTATACCACTGTAAGGGGTGCAAGCACACCCTTACCCAGGCTGCAGTAGCAGACCTGTGGTACCATTTTGGAGTGCTTCCCAGGGGTGGCATAATGCATGCTTTAGCCCCTGGTAGGCCTCTGAGGTACCTATGCCCTAGGTACATAGCATACCATATACTAGGGGCTTATAAGGCACTCCAGAATCCAATTAGATATGTACCTAATGTACATGGATATCATTTTAGAGAGGAGCAGCTAGGCTGTGGTCCTGATTAACAGGGCCACAGACAGACTAAGGTTGAAAAACAGTGAAACACCAGCAAAAAGTGGGGGTACCCATGTGAAGCAGATCCTACTATTCTCCTACATGGGGGAACCTAGTATTGGGATGTTTAATGGGATATAAGGACTCAGCTACATGTAGTACATTTTATGGTCTGTACACAGGGACCTCTGCCCCTGACAGATGGCTCTATAGGGAGTCCAGTGGCACAGCCCAATAAGTTTAAGTACACATCCTGGAATGTAAGAGGCCTGGGCTCCATCCATAAAAGGCATAGAATTCTGGCGCAATGAAATCGTAGGAACGCTCATATATTACTTCTCCACAAAACCCATATAATGCATGCAAAAGACTCTAAGCTCCAAAAGAAATGGAGAGGTCAATTATTTTACACGTCCTACTCTGCATTTGCCCGTGGGGCTGCAATCTGGTTCAGCAATGGCACCCCCTTTACGCTCTTAGAACAACGGTCAGATTCAAACGGGAGATATGTGCTTCTGCATGGTCTGTTGGATGGGGAACACATAGTATTAGGGAGCATTTATGCTGCAAACACTGAACAGGACAAGTTTCTTGAGACCCTTAGTAATGCATTGGTGGGCTGGGAGGGGTACCCGTGGGTTTTGGGAGGGGATTTTAATGTGGTGATGGACATTGACCTGGACAGATCACACCCTCCCCTCCAGAGCACAGGATGTAGGAAACAGGCAGATGCTCTTCAGACATGGGCGGGGGGCTGGGGTATGGGAGACATATGGAGCAAGATGCACCCCACTGATAGAGAATATTCTTTCTTTTCGGCGCAGCACGGGCTGCATACCCGAATAGATAGAATACTTTGTACATTGCCTCTATTGGTAAATGTTGCAGATACCACGTACTTGTGCAAAACCTATTCGGACCACAACCCGCTAAAAGTCACACTGCTCTGGGGGAAGGTTACGACACTAATACCAACCTGGAGATTACACCCCTCACTACTGGAAGATCCTGTGTTTCACAGTGCCCTCTCCATGGCTATAGTTAATTACTTCACTGAAAACACAGATACAGCTAGCACACGCCAAATTGAATGGGACGCTTTTAAAACTGTGATACGGGGGGTGGCGATTAGCACGAAAGTAGGGGTGCACATTGTCTTACTTGACAAACTCAAGGAAGTGGAAAATAGGCTGGGTGCACTAGAGCAGGGTCAAACGACACAAGCAGGGAAGCGCTGCAAGAGATGCGCATAACACACGCTGAACTCCTAGAACCCATTGTACACACAGAAACAACATGCGAACGCAGATAGGGCGGGCCCATTGTTTGCTAGGATTATTAAAGATGCACCGTCAGTGTCTCCTATTCTTGAAATAATTACCCCAGAAGGCGCTGTTGCGCGCACCCAATTGGAAATCAATACTGCCTTTCGCCGATATTATGAACGGCTGTATGCGCCCTCGGAGAAGGCTGGGGATGACGGAATATGAGTCATTCTTTGAGGGACTACAACTCCCATAGATACTTAGTGATCATACGTCAGATATGAAAAGGCCTATAACTAATATGGAAATAAAAGCAGTGATCAAAGATCTTCCCCGTAATAAATCGCCGGGTAATGATGGATTGCCCATAGAATTCTATGCCACTTATTCTGAATTGTTGGTTTCCCACCTACTGGGATTGTATCGGGCAGCAATTGATGGCGGCTCACTCCCACTCACCACATTACAAGCAATGGTGATCTCGCTCCCGAAACCGGCCAGGGACAGTAAAGACATGGCAGGTTACCGATCCCTTTCACTTCTGAACACAGATTATAAGATTCTGAGTAAGTTACTGGCAAACAGACTTCTGCAGTTCATCCCTCGACTGATTCACACTGATCAGTGTGGATTTGTACCGGGCTGATGTGCAGCTCTCAACATGAGGAGGCTTCACCAGGTGATGTCTCATACACCCGAAGCTGCTCATCCACGGGGCTGCATTTCCCTGGACCTACGTCAAGCATTTGACTCCCTGAAATGGTGTTATATGTTGAATACACTACCCAAGTTTGGAATTCTGGTGGAGTTCTTGCAATGGGTGCGACTGCTATATACGAACCTGAGGGCACGTGCACGTACGGGGGTCCACATCTCACAACAATACCAGATAGCGCTGGGGACTAGGCAGGGTTGCCCACTCTCACCATTGCTATTTATTTTAGCGTTGGAGCCTCTCTTACTTAAGTAGGACGTGGAGGGATACGAATAAACGGTGAGGTACATGTCGTTTCGGCATATGCGGACAACCTCATCTTATACTTCAACAATTTGGATGAAGAATATGACCCCATCCCCACTATTTTAAATGAATTCCAATGGCTCTCAGGGGGGCTTTCCATTAATGAAAACAAATCATTTGTATATTTATTTAATGACACGACCAGGGCCGAACCAATTTGCTTTGGACGCTGGACGTTTAAGACTGCGACCGTTACTTTTAAATATATGGGTGTTCAGATATATTGAGATGTGGAAGATATGTTAGATGGGTTTCTGACTTGAGCTATAACAACGCTTAGAAAGCAAATAAGGCTCTGGACTTCATTACCCATATCTGTTCCGGGGCGCGCACCCATAGCCAAAATTGTGATGCTCCCTAGGCTGTTATATTCCTTCGTCAATCTGCCTATCATAATTCCACTTCAGACGTTTAAATTACTGGACATTCTTCTTGTTGAATTAATATGGGGGTCGGGACGTAGACGTACAGGCCTTCTTAAAGTACAGCTGGCTACGAAACAAGGGGGACTGGGAGTTCCAGACCTGAAAGCTTATTGCTATGCAGGCCAATTGCAATGGTTAGCGTACTGGATTGCAGGCCGCAAATTCCGAGAAATCCCTATGACTCCCCAGGCATGGGAACGAGGGGACCTACACGCACTGCTGCTACCGGGCACCAAAATTCCTTCAACTGCGCCGCCACTCTTGCGGACTGCCTTGTTGTATTGGAAGAAGGTAACGCGATACACAAAGACACTGGCGCCTTACGCTCCCAATATACCCCTATTGGGACTCCCTCTACCATCGGGGATGGTAACTCTTAGACATATAGCGGCATGGTCGGAGACAGGGGTGACCACATTAGGCACGTTCTTTACGGACGGTACTTTAATGATTCATGATGCATTTGTGAGAGAAATGGGAGTGCCAAATAGATTATTCCTGCTCCATGCATATATCTCTTGTTATGTCTGAACAGTGTGGGCCCTGGGGGGAGAGGAGCCGTTAACACACGCACTGACACACATGCAATATTTGATGGGCAACGGTAGCCACCTGACGAATGTAAATGTGCCATTGTGTTTAACTGTTTTATATTGTGCTGTCGACCAATGGGCATGCATAAAAATGTGAGTCTGAGTCCGGGGAGGGGTGGTGGGAGGGTGGGAGAACTTATTGATTGCTTTTCTTTTATTTACAATCCAATGTATAAGCTAGGAACTACTGGTTATGATACTTGTACAGTTGTGAAAATCTATAAAAATATGTTAAATAAAAAAAATGGAGACAGAGAGGCTGAGACTGCTGCAGAGGCAGAAGAGACATCTGACAGTGGGACATACTCATGATGACGGAGGTTTAGATAGCCGCAGAGGCAAAAGAGACATCTAGCAGTGAGACATACACATAGCGACAGAGTGACTGAGGTAGCCGCAGAGGCAGAAGAGACATCTGGCAGTGAGACATACACATGGAGACAGAAGGGCTGAGATAGCTGCAGAGGCAGAAGAGACATCTGACAGTGAGACATACACATGCAGACAGAGAGGCTGAGACAGCTGCAGGGGCAGACAAGACATCTAGCAGTGAGACATACACACGGAGACAGAGAGACTGAGACAGCTGCAGAGATAAAAGAGACATCTGGCAGTGAGACATGTACATGGAGGCATAGAGGCTGAGACAGCCATAGAGGCAGGAGAGCTATCTGGCACTGAGCCACACACATGTGTAGGAAGGTGGAATCTGACTGCATGGTTGCCCCCACATTTTTCCTGGTGTTTTGCTGGTTTTCGACTTAGTCTGGCTGGGATCCTGTTATTCAGAACCCCAGCCTATCTACTTTCTCCCTTAAATTGATTAGAAGTACTTTAGGTACACTCCAGATTGGATTCTGGGGTACCATTATAAGTCCCTAGTATATGGTTTACTATGTACCCAGGGTGTAGGTGCCCAGAGGCCTACCAGGGGCTGCAGCATGTATTATGCCACCCCTGGGAAGCCTTCCAAAGTGACACCACAGGACTGCTACTGCAGCCTGGGTAAGGTGGTGCATGCACCCCTTACTGAGATATAGCTTCACTATATCTCTCAATATCACTGCACATATAAACCTATCAGTCACCCCTATGGCAGATCTTACTAATCCTGAAGGCAGGGTGCTGGGTTTTATGTGAGAGGGTGCCCAAGCATGGGCAAAGCCCCTCTGCAGGCTTCAGAACCTTTATTCCGGGGTTGTTTGTGATGCAGCCAAACCATATACTCTTAAGTGCATTATAACCAATCAGGTAATGGTAACTTTGGGATGACGACTGCACGGAAACATGTTGTGTTTGGTGTCAAACATCTTGGAATCATACCCCCACACCAGTAACTGGTGTGGGAAAATGATCCTACCCTTCTAGAGGGAGAGACATGACAGCACCGGTATACCCGGTACCAGCTAACAGAGCCCTGGCATCACAAAATGGATGCTGCGAGCCACAGACACGAGTCTGCCCTCCTGCTGCTGGATGAAACTCCGGCAGGGGAGGCTTGGACAATAGGTTTCCTGTCACAGGGAGGTGTCACCACCTCCCAGACAGGCTTTAGTGTATTGGGGCTTGGTGGGTGCACTCGAAGAGTGCTTTGAAGTTCAGCACTGGGGCACATTTGGTGTCCCTGTGCATAGTCCAGTTCAAACCGGTTGCAGGGGCTATCAGGCCCTGCTCTGGCGTGAAACTGGACAAAGGAAATGGGTGTAACCACCCCTCTTTCCTGACCCTCCCATAGGTGGGTCCCCAGAGTATGTCAAACCCCTTCCTTGGGTATAAAGATGGAACCCCTGACTACAGGACTTTAGATTACACCTGGACGAAACTCTGATACTGAATCCTGTAACTTCGACGATCTACATTGAACTAGATGACTGAAGAATCTCCCTTGGAGTAAAGGAGTTAGTCCTCTGCAAGGCAGGCACCAAAGACGCATCTCTCTGGTTTGCATCTCTGAAGCTCCCGTCGGACCCTGAAGAATTTCGCAACACAGAAGGTGGGTTTCCGTGGTCTTAGAGGTCGATCAGTGCCCACAGCAAGTCTGAGGCCCGTATCCCTTGTGGTGACCGTGCAACCCAAACCCCTGGACACCGCGACCATTTGCAGAAGCATCAGCTTTATAGCAACCCCTGCAGCTGCGCTTTGGGTTACTTGTAGCTCTGACCCCGAGCAGCAATTGCACTGCAGATTGTCCGCTTACACTCCACGAGTGTCCCGTGAGCTGGTCCTTTCTGTTTTCTCACGAGGTCCCTTCGCGATCCCTAGTCCGTCAACTGGTGGGTCTCTGTGAAGGCAACTTTACTTCTAATTGGGCTTACCTGGTTGCTCCAGACGTGCCCTGACTCTCCGTCGCTTGGGGAGTCCCCAGGACTTTGCTGGTCTGCACCAAAGGATCATTTCTCTTCCTGCGTGGGTTGCTGTTGCCAAGGCTTGTTGGGTCCAAACCAGGCACCGACACCACAGCACTCGATATCCTTTTTGGGACAGCTTGAATCCGGCTCCTGGTTGTCCTCGACGCCTCCTGGTCCTTGTGGCTGCAGAGTCAAGCTTCACCCCTTCGCACCTGAAAGACCTGACATCGGTGGGCATTCATCTATCGTGCCTCTGGTCACTGGCAAGTGACCCAGACTCTGTCCCCTCTGCGTTCAGGTTCTTCTGATCTTCGATCCAGGCTTGGATCACACCGGACACTTCTCTCCTTCCCGGCAGCAGCACTTTGCAGCAGATCACCATTGAAATCAACGACGATTCCCGACACCTTTTGACACCTATGCACCTGGCTTCCCTGGATGAGGTAACTCGGGTACTCTGGTGCTCCCGTGGGTGCTGGCCCTAGAACCCCCTAAGTCTAGAGGGGTTTGCTCAAAGTCCTCTCCTAAGTGTCCTTAACTTCTAAAATTCCAACCGCGACTTTCCCATAGAATAGAACGGGGCTCGCGCCTGTGTTCTCACACTGCACGCGTCCCCCGTGGGTCTTCTGTGTCACTACCTTGGGTGGTTCCTTGGGATCCCAGCGATTCTACGTGCTCTAGGCACTGTGTCTAGTCAAGTCGTGGTTCTTATACCACTTTCGTGATATATGGTTTGGTCCGCCCCCAGGGCCCATTGTATATTGTGCTATTTACTGTCATTTTAGAACTGTATTATTGTGTGCCTTGCTCTCTAACTTCATAAAGGGATTAGTAGAGAGTGTTTAGTAATAAATACATATATTTCATATATATACCTTGTGTGCTTCTCCTTTCATGCGGTCATTCAAGAGGTTATAATCTGGTAAACCAAGCTGCTTTACACTCCTTCAAGACTTAGCCTGAAGGCTGCTCTCCACAGCTACCACTAGGATAGCTTTCAATAAAGGTTGTCTTTAAACCCATCATCAATAAGGGTTGTTTGGACTGGTGCAAGGTGCCCACTATAACTAGTGGACAGCATATACCAGGCCAACTTCTCACAACATGGAGACAGAGAGACTGGGACAGCCGCAGAGGCAGAAGAGACATTTGGCAATGAGATATACACATAGAGACAGAGGGGCTGAGGCAACTGCAGAGACAGAAGTGACATCTGCCATTGAGTCATGCATATGGAGACAGATACTGAGACAGCTGCAGAGACAGAAGAGACATCTGACAGTGATACATACACATGGAGACAGAGAGACTGAGACAGACACAGAGGCAGAGGAAACATCTGACACTGAGACATGCACATGGAGACAGAGAGACTGAGGCAGAGGCAGAAGAGACATCTGACAGTGAGACACACACATGGAGACAGACAGACTGAGACAGACGCAGAGGCAGAGGAAACATCTGACAGTGAAACATGCACATGGAGACAGAGAGGCTGAGACAGCCACATAGGCAAAAGAGACATTTGTCACTGATACATGCACATGGAGGCAGAGGCTGAGACAGCTGCAGGGACAGTAGAGACATCTGACAGTGAGACATACACACGGAGACAGAGAATGAGACAAATGCAGAGGCAAAAGAGACATCTGGCAGTGAGACATACACATGATGACAGAGGTTGAGATAGCCGCAGAGACAGAAGAGACATCTGGCAGGGAGACATAGACATGGAGACAGAGAGGCTGAGACAGCCACAAAGGCAGGAGAGACATTTGGGACTGAGATACACACATGGAGACAGAGAAACTAGGACAGCAGCAGAAGAGACAACTGGCACTGAGACACACACATGGAGACAGAGAGACTGGGACTGCCGCAGAAGAGACAACCGGCACTAAGACACACACATGGAGACAGAGAGACCGAGACAGCTGCAGAGATAGAAGAGACATCTGGCAGCGAGACATGTACATGGAGGCAGAGGGACTCAGACAGCCGCAGAGACAGTAGAGACATCTGGCAGTGAGACATACACATGGAGACAGAGAGGCCGAGACAGCTCCAGAGATAGAAGAGACATTTGGCAATGAGACATACACATGGAGACAAAGAGGCTGAGACAGCCACTGAGGCAGAAGAGGCATCTGGCAGTGAGACATACACATGAAGATAGAGACTGAGATAGCAGCAGAGGCAGAAGAGACATCTGGCCCTGAGTCATGCACATGGAGAAAGAGGGAGAGACTGAGACAGCCACAGAGGCAGAAGAAACATCTGACAGTGAGACATGCACATGGAGACAGAGAGACTGAGGCAGCCGCAGAGACAGAACAGACATCTGCCACTGAGACATGCAGATGGAGACAGAGATACTGAGACAGCTGCCGAGGCAGAAGAGACATCTGACAGTGAGACATGCACATGTAGACAGAGAGACTGGGGCAGGGGCAGAAGAGACATCTGGCAATGAGACGCACATGGAGACAGAAGGTCTGAGACAGCCACAGAGGTGGAAGAGACATCTGGCACTGAGACATGAACATGGAGACAGAGACTGAGTCAGACGCAGAGGCAGTAGAGACATCTTGCACTGAGGCAGGGAGGCAGACAGTCACTTCCTGTTAGCCGTCCTGTGGTGCTGTTCGTAACCTCCACTCCCAGGCCCAGCAACTCCCCCGCCCGGGCTCGCACCACCGTGAGCTGTCTCATCTAATCCTGGCTATTAGTTCCTAGAAGCCTGCGGCTTCCACTAGGATTATGTTGTGAGGCGCCTGTGATTAATACTGCCGACAAACATGCACAATGCTGCGGCTTTAGCTGATTACAGGATGCCGGCTATAGGTTCACTGGCTGGGGGAGGGTGGGGGTGGCCTTGCATGCTACCGGCTGCTAGCAATAGGTACACTGTCTGCTGGTGAGTGCAGGGCAGGCTACAGGCTGCCGGCTAGAGGTGTATTTACTGCTGGGGAGTGCCGGCTATAAGTACACTGCTGGTGGTGGTGGGGGCAGGAGGTAGGGGGGCATGCTACAGGCTACAGGTGCACTGCTGGAGAGTGCAGTCTACAAGCTGTACTTACTGCTTGGGAGTGCCGGCTACAGGTGCACTGCTGGTGGTGTGGGGGCGGGGGCATGCTACAGGCTACCGGCTACAGGTGCACTGCTGGAGAGTGCAGTCCACAAGCTGTACTTACTGCTTGGGAGTGCCGGCTACAGGTGCACTGCTGGTGGTGTGGGGGCGGGGGCATGCTACAGGCTACCGGCTACAGGTGCACTGCTGGAGAGTGCAGTCCACAAGCTGTACTTACTGCTTGGGAGTGCCGGCTACAGGTGCACTGCTGGTGGTGTGGGGGCGGGGGCATGCTACAGGCTACCGGCTACAGGTGCACTGCTGGAGAGTGCAGTCCACAAGCTGTACTTACTGCTTGGGAGTGCCGGCTACAGGTGCACTGCTGGTGGTGTGGGGGCGGGGGCATGCTACAGGCTACCGGCTACAGGTGCACAGCTGGAGAGTGCAGGCTACAGGCTGCCGGCTACAGGTGCACTGCTGGAGAGTGCAGTCAACAAGCTGTACTTACTGCTTGGGAGTGCCGGCTACAGGTGCACTGCTGGTGGTGTGGGGGCGGGGGCATGCTACAGGCTACCGGCTACAGGTGCACTGCTGGAGAGTGCAGGCTACAGGCTGCCAGCTACATGTGTATTACTGCTTGGAAGTGCCGTCTACAGGTGCACTGCTGGTGGTGGTGGGGGCGGGGACATGCTACAGGCTACCGGCTACAGGTGCACTGCTGGACGGTGCAGGCTACAGGCTGCCAGCTACATGTGTATTACTGCTTGGAAGTGCCGGCTACAGGTGCACTGCTGGTGGTGTGGGGGCGGGGGCATGCTACAGGCTACCGGCTACAGGTGCACTGCTGGAGAGTGCAGGCCACAGGCTGCCAGCTACATGTGTATTACTGCTTGGAAGTGCCGTCTACAGGTGCACTGCTGGTGGTGGTGGGGGCGGGGGCATGCTACAGGCTACCGGCTACAGGTGCACTGCTGGACGGTGCAGGCTACAGGCTGCCAGCTACATGTGTATTACTGCTTGGGAGTGCCGGCTACAGGTGCACTGCTGGTGGTGTGGGGGCGGGGGCATGCTACAGGCTACCGGCTACAGGTGCACTGCTGGAGAGTGCAGGCTACAGGCTGCCGGCTACAGGTGTACTTACTGCTTTGGAGTGCCAACTACAGGTGCAATGTTGTTTGGGGAGGGTGCATGCTAAATGCTGCGGCTACAGGTGCACTGCTGGAGAGTGCAGGCTACAGGCTGCCGGCTACAGGTGTACTTACTGCTTTGGAGTGCCAACTACAGGTGCAATGTTGTTTGGGGAGGGTGCATGCTAAATGCTGCGGCTACAGGTGCACTGCTGGAGAGTGCAGGCTAGAGGTGCACTGCTGGTTGGGGGTGCATGCTGTAGGCTGCCAGCTACAGGTGCACTTTTGGGGAGTGCGGCCTCTGGGGCACTGCTTGGGGGAGTGAGGGGTGGCGGTGCATGCTACAGGCTGCTGGCTACAGGTGAACTGATGGAGAGTTCAGGCTCCAGGCTACAGACTACAAGTGCACCTACTGCTGGGGAGTGCCGGCTACAGGTGCACTGCTGGTTGGGGAGAAGAGGGGTGCATCCTACAGGCTGCTGGCTACAGGTGCACTGCTGGGTGGAGAGGGAGGGTGGAGGTGCATGCTACAGGCTGCCAGCTACAAGTGTACTTACTGCTGGGGAGTGCTGGCTACAGGTGCATTGCTGGTGGGGGGCATGCTACGGGCTGCCAGCTACAGGTGCACTACTGGAGAGTGCAGACTACAGGTGCACTGCTGGTTGGGGAGAAGAGGGGTGCATCCTACAGGCTGCTGGCTACAGGTGCACTGCTGGGTGGAGAGGGAGGGTGGAGGTGCATGCTACAGGCTGCCAGCTACAAGTGTACTTACTGCTGGGGAGTGCCGGCTACAGGTGCATTGCTGGTGGGGGGGCATGCTACGGGCTGCCAGCTGCAAGCTGCAGGTGCACTGCCGGGGAGTGCAGACTACAGGTGCACTGCTGGAAAGTGCAGGCTACAGGTGCACTGCTGGTTGGGGAGAAGAGGGGTGCATCCTACAGGCTGCTGGCTACAGGTGCACTGCTGGGTGGAGAGGGAGGGTGGAGGTGCATGCTACAGCTGCTAGCTACAAGTGTACTTACTGCTGGGGAGTGCTGGCTACAGGTGCACTGCTGGTTGGGGGAAGGAGGGCATGCAACAGGCTGCCGGCTGTTCAATCAATCAATCAGGTGTTTGTTAAGTGTGACTACTCACCCGTAAGGGTCTCAAGGCGCTGGGGGTGGGGGGTGCAGGTTCTAGTCCATCAAGGAGGGGGACTGTCAAAGAGCCAGGTTTTGAGGTTTCTTGCGAAGATGGGGAGCGATGTTGTCTGTCTGAGGTGGAGCGTAAGGGCGTTCCAGGCTCTGGCCGCATGGAAGGAGAAGGAGCGGCCTCCCGATCTGGTCTTTCTGGTGCGGGGGACCACAGTGTAGGAGAGCTGGCATGATCGTAGGGTTCTTTGGGGTGCATGGAATTTGAGTCAGCTGTTCAGGTATGCTGGTCCGGTGTCGTGGAGGGCCTTGTGTGCGCGGGTGAGCATCTTGAAGGTGACTCTAGCCTCTTTGGGGAGCCAGTGGAGTGTGCGCAGGTGCTGGGAGATGTGGCAGTGTCTTGGCAGGTTGAGGACCAGTCTTGCGGAGACGTTTTGGATGTTCTGTAGCTTGCGGGTGATGTTTTTGTTTATTCCAGCATAGAGTGTGTCACTGTGTTGCCGTAGTTGAGTCTGCTGGTGACCAGGGCGTGAGTGGCGGTCTTTCTGTATTCGAGGGGGATCCATTTGAAGGTCTTATGTAGGAGGCGGAGGGTGTGGAAGCAGGAGGACGAGACAGAGTTGATCCGGTGGTCCATTTTGAACTTGAAGTCCAGGATGATTCCGAGGTTGCGTGCGTGGTCTGAGGGGGTGGGCGGGCTTCCGAGGGCGGGGAGCCACCAGGTGTCATTCCAGGCGTTGGGGTTTGGGCCCATGATGAGTACTTCTGTTTTGTTGGAGTTTAGTTGTAGGCAGCTGTTTTTCATCCATTTGGCGACGGCTTCCATGCCTTCTTGAAGGTTGTGTCTGGCGGTGTTGGGTTCGTTGGATAGAGAAAAGACAAGTTGGGTGTCGTCTGCGTATGACACAATGTTGAGTCTGTAGGTTCTGATGATGGGGGCGAGCAGAGCCATGTAGACGTTGAAGAGCGTAGGGCTGAGGGAGGAACCCTCAGGGACTTCGCAGGTGGTAGGTGTAGGGTCCGAGAGGAAAGTGGGGAGTCTGACCCGCTGTGTTCTGCCGGAGAGGAAGGAGTGGATCCAGTCGAGGTCGTCATCCCGGATCCCTGCGTTGTGGAGTCTCTGTATTAAGGTGCGGTGAGAGACTGTGTCGAATGCCGCTGAGAGGTCAAGGAGGATGAGGGCTACTGTTTCTCCTTTGTCCAGTACGTTGCAGATGTATTCTGTTGCGGCGAGGATGGCGGTTTCCGTACTGTGGTTTTTCCTGAAGCCGGATTGGGTGGAGTCAAGGATGTTGTGCTCTTCGATGAGTATGGGGAGTTGGCTGTTGATGGCTTTCTGAATGACTTTCACTGGGAACTGGAGCAGGGAGATGGTCTGTAGTTTTTTAGGTCAGTGGGGTTCGCCGAGGATTTCTTCAGGAGGGGGTTTACCTTGGCGTGTTTCCAGTCGTCGTGTAACGAGGGGGTCGCCAGGGAGCGGTTGATGGTGTGACGGAGCATGGGTGCGATGGTGTCGGCTGCTCTGTTGAAGATGTGGTGGGGCAGTGGTCCGTGGGAGCGCCGGAGTGGATTGACTTCATTGTCTTCAGTGTGTCTTCGGTGGTGAGGGCTGTCCAGCTGTGAATCGCTGGCTTCAGGGTGTCGGGGGTGGTTTGTGAGGGTTCATTGTGTTGGTTGTCTTTGCCGAAGTTGTCGTAGATGCTCTTGATTTTGTGGTGGAAAAAGGTGCTGAGTTTGTCACAGAGGTCTTGTGAGGGAGGGATGTCAGTAGATTCGCTGGTGGGTTGGGTGAACTCCTTGATGATGTTGAAGAGTTCTTTGCTGTTGTGTGCATGTGTGGAGATTCTGTCTTCAATCGCTTTTTTCCTCGTTTCTCTGATGAGTTGCTGGTGGGCGCTGGGGGCGGCTCTGAAGTTGTTTTGGGCTTCTGTGGATCTGGTGTTCCTCCAGGCCTTTTCGAGGCGGCGGCAAGTGCGTCTGGACTCTCGAAGTTCGGTGGTAAACCATCTGGCTTTCTTGGCTGGGTGTTGTTGTTTTTCTTAAGGGGGGCTACGGTGTTGCGCTGTCAGAGCTCCATCTGGGCAGGGTTCGGGCTGCGGTGTTGGGGTCGTCGTTTTACGCAATTGTTGGACTTGGCCCTTTTTGCAGGGTCATCCCTGAACTTTTTGCTTTCCTCCTGTATTTTCTCTGACCTGTTGTTGGCTGTTTTATGACTCTGGGCACTTTACCACAGCTGATCAGTGCTAAAGTGCATATGCTCTCCCTATGGTAAATTGATGTATGGATTAGTGACTCCATGATTGGCTTGATTGGTTTACTTGTCAGACCCTAGTACAGTGCTCTGCGTGTGCCCAGGGCTTGTAACCAATGGTGCTGGTGGGCTTGAAGCACTGATTGTGCCACCCACCGGAGCAGCTTGTAAAGTGTGTCTCAGGTCTGCCATTGCAGAGCCTGTGTGCAGTCTGGTACTGACATGTTGACTGGGCAAGTGCACCCACTTGCCAGTCCCTAAACCTTCCCTTTTATACATATAAGTCACCCCTATGGTAGGCCCAAGAACAGGGTGCATTGTAGGTAAAAGGTAGGACATGCCCTGATGTGTGTGGCATGTCCTGATAGTGAATCACAGCCATTTTCGTTTCTCACTATTGCAAGGCTACCTATTCCCCATTGGCCTGAATGGGCAGTTTGATTATTACATTTTATAATCCTAACTGACTCAGGGAACATGGTAGAAATTTGAGTTTAGTATGCCTGAACTCAGAATGATAAAATACACCTTTTAGTGAAGTTGGTTTTAACATTCTATGTTTAAAAATACCACTTTTAGAAAGTAGGTATTTTCTTGTCTAACCATCCAAACCTGTCTCTGCTAGGCTGCGTATTCCTTGTCTGGAGTTTGAGTGACAGGGGCTGGGGGATTACAGGAGACAGGGTGAGTCAGCACAAGGCTGAATAGAGAGATCTGCATCTAAATGGGTGGGACCTGGGACCTGAATAGGGCTGGGCCTTCCCTCCACAATGCTGGCTCCACCTCCTGTGGTGTGTCTGATGTCTGATTTGCATATGGCCATGTCTGAACTGGGGTGTGTTGGACAGGCCACATGAAGGGCTTGCTCCCTCCCCGCCTGACAGGGCCCGAGCCCCGGCCCTCCAGGTGTTACCCACAGAAACAACCCGCACCCCGTCTCCAGACGGGACTCCTACCCCCGGACATCGCTGTATCATGGGGCCGAACCACTACCGGCTCCCTCGCCCTGCCCGGCCGCCATCTTGGACATTGCACCATGAGGCCGCGTGGCCTCAGCTTGACCCTAACCCTGGGCCTGGCCAGGCCCCGACATCCCGGCACCACCATCCACCCAGGAGGTGAACGGACCGCTTGGCAGGTCGATGGGAGAAAGAAGTGTCAATGGCTCTCCCCCGCCAGGTGCCGATCGCCCCCCAGCTCCCCCGGGCGCTGGCTCCACCCCCCTGCTGGGTGTCTGGACTCCCTCATCCCGGACCTCCCGACCTCCAAGTGCGAGGGTCCGGACATCAAAGGGCGCCAGACCTATAACTGGGGCAGCTCCAGAGCAGGAAGGCAGTTGTATCCTGGAGTCGAGAGACACCGTGAAGAACTCATCCTTGACGGACTACCGGCGCTGCCGTAGCCCTGCCTTGTGAACTTTCGTCCTGCCTGCTGGCGCTGCCGCGGCCTTCTGCATCCTCCATCCTCGTCGGGACCTGCTGGCGCTGCCGCGGACCGTTGTGACTACCACCTTCGTCGGGACCTGCTGGCGCTGCCGCGGACCGTTGTAACGACCACCTTCACCGGGACCTGCTGGCGCTGCCGCGGCCCGTTCATCTAGAACACCGAGCTCGAGGATTGTGAGCTATCCATCATATCATCGCATCTACCAGATTGGTAACCAGACTGTCCCGCTACCCCCTTTCCCAACCAAGAGACTAGAATCGAGGGGACCCCTGAGTCCAGACCTCCTTGTACCATTCTATCGTACCTAAGCGATCGCTTATAAAGAACGTTAAACCTTATCCTTGTGTGGTGTACATCTGTGGGGGGGAAGTTACTCGTCTGTACGATCGCTGGAGACGGCTCTCCCCGGAGACCTCTCCCCTTGTCCTCGGCCGACCCTCCCGGTCCGTCTAACATTGGTGGCCAGCGGCGCGATCCGAATCAACGCATAATCGTACAGAGAGTAGCTCACCCCACGACGAAACCACAATGTCAACCAAAGAGAGCGGATCCACCGAGAAATTCCAGATGGAGAAATTGGAAGAGTACAGCCATCGTGAATTGAAACAATTCTGCATTGAACTAGGCATTGCTAAGTTACTCGTCTGTACGATCGCTGGAGACGGCTCTCCCCGGAGACCTCTCCCCTTGTCCTCGGCCGACCCTCCCGGTCCGTCTAACAGGGTGGCAGAGTGGGCTAAAGAACGGTGATGGATCAAACCCAGATCTGTTGACTGGGTTTGAGTGTTTGATTGGTTCTGCTGCTCCGTCCATTACCACCCCCTTTTGTACCGCTTTGTTCGCCATAAGTTGGCAGGGTATGCTCAGACGTGAGTCCCTTGCTCACTTTGCCACTGGATTCAAGCAAGCCTGGCTGAAGAAGGCTGAAATGCCAGAAACCGGTCCTAGGAAGCTTGTTTCTGGTCAAGGGAATGCATGGCTTGGCAGTTCGGGCTGGACTGTTCCCATGAGGCACAGGGTCAGACTGATTTGCATATGGCCATGCCTGAACTGGGGTGGCAGAGTGGGCTAAAGAACAGTGATGGATCAAACCCAGATCTGTTGACTGGGTGTGAGTGTTTGATTGGTTCTGATCCTCCGTCCATCACCACCCCCTTTTGTACCGCTTTGTTCGCCATAAGTTGGCAGGGTATGCTCAGACGTGAGTCCCTTGCTCACTTTGCCACTGGATTCAAGCAAGCCTGGCTGAAGAAGGCTGAAATGCCAGAAACCGGTCCTAGGAAGCTTGTTTCCGGTCCAGGGAAGGCATGGCTTGGCAGTTCGGGCTGGACTGTTCCCATGAGGCACAGGGTCAGACTGATTTGCATATGACCATGTCTGAACTGGGGTGGCAGAGTGGACTAAAGAACGATGATGGATCAAACCCAGATCTGTTGACTGGGTGTGAGTGTTTGATTGGTTCTGATGCTCCGTCCATCACCACCCCCTTTTGCACCGCTTTGTTCGCCATAAGTTGGCAGGGTATGCTCAGACGTGAGTCCCTTGCTCACTTTGCCACTGGATTCAAGCAAGCCTGGCTGAAGAAGGCTGAAATGCCAGAAACCGGTCCTAGGAAGCTTGTTTCCGGTCCAGGGAAGGCATGGCTTGGCAGTTCGGGCTGAACTGATCCCATGAGCCACATGGTCAGACTGATTTGCATATGGCCATGTCTGAACTGGGGTGGCAGAGTGGGCTAAAGAACGGTGATGGATCAAACCCAGATCTGTTGACTGGGTGTGAGTGTTTGATTGGTTCTGATGCTCCATCCATCACCACCCTCTTTTGTACCGCTTTGTTCGCCATAAGTTGGCAGGGTATGCTCAGACGTGAGTCCCTTGCTCACTTTGCCCCTGGATTCAAGCAAGCCTGGCTGAAGAAGGCTGAAATGCCAGAAACCGGTCCTAGGAAGCTTGTTTCCGGTCCAGGGAAGGCATGGCTTGGCAGTTCGGGCTGGACTGTTCCCATGAGGCACAGGGTCAGACTGATTTGCATATGGCCATGTCTGAACAGGGGTGGCAGAGTGGGCTAAAGACCGGTGATGGATCAAACCCAGATCTGTTGACTGGGTGTGAGTGATTTGATTGGTTCTGATGCTCTGTCCATCAACACCCCCTTTTGTACCGCTTTGTTCGCCATAAGTTGGCAGGGTATGCTCAGACGTGAGTCCCTTGCTCACTTTGCCACTGGATTCAAGCAAGCCTGTCTGAAGAAGGCTGAAATGCCAGAAACCGGTCGTAGGAAGCTTTTTCCGGTCAAGGGAAGGAATGGCTTGGCAGTTCGGGCTGGACTGTTCCCATGAGGCACAGGGTCAGACTGATTTGCATATGGCCATGTCTGAACTGGGGTGGCAGAGTGGGCTAAAGAACGGTGATGGATCAAACCCAGATCTGTTGACTGGGTGTGAGTGTTTGATTGGTTCTGATGCTCCGTCCATCACCACCCCCTTTTGTACCGCTTTGTTCGCCATAAGTTGGCAGGGTATGCTCAGACGTGAGTCCCTTGCTCACTTTGCCACTGGATTCAAGCAAGCCTGGCTGAAGAAGGCTGAAATGCCAGAAACCGGTCCTAGGAAGCTTGTTTCCGGAACAGGGAAGGCATGGCTTGGCAGTTCAGGATGGACTGTTCCCATGAGGCACAGGGTCGGACTGATTTGCATACGGCCATGTCTGAACTGGGGTGGCAGAGTGGGCTAAGGAACGGTGATGGATCAAACCCAGATCTGTTGACTGGGTGTGAGTGTTTGATTTGTTCTGATGCTCTGTCCATCCCCACCCCCTTTTGTACCGCTTTGTTCGCCATAAGTTGGCAGGGTATGCTCAGACGTGAGTCCCTTGCTCACTTTGCCACTGGATTCAAGCAAGCCTGGCTGAAGAAGGCTGAAATGCAAGAAACCGGTCCTAGGAAGCATGTTTCCGGTCCAGGGAAGGCATGGCTTGGCAGTTCGGGCTGGACTGTTCCCATGAGGCACAGGGTCAGATTGATTTGCATATGGCCATGTCTGAACTGGGGTGGCAGAGTGGGCTAAAGAACGGTGATGGATCAAACCCAGATCTGTTGACTGGGTGTGAGTGTTTGATTGGTTCTGATGCTCCGTCCATCACCACCCCCTTTTGTACTGCTTTGTTCGCCATAAGTTGGCAGGGTATGCTCAGACGTGAGTCCCTTGCTCACTTTGCCACTGGATTCAAGCAAGCCTGGCTGAAGAAGGCTGAAATGCCAGAAACCGGTCCTAGGAAGCTTGTTTCCGGTCCAGGGAAGGCATGGCTTGGCAGTTCGGGCTGGACTGTTCCCATGAGGCACAGGGTCAGACTGATTTGCATATGGCCATGTCTGAACTGGGGTGGCAGAGTGGGCTAAAGAACGGTGATGAATCAACCCAGATCTGTTGACTGGGTGTGAGTGTTTGATTGGTTCTGATGCTCCGTCCATCACCACCCCCTTTTGTACCGTGATGTCCCTGCCCTGCACTTTGAAAGGAAAGTAGGAGACATGTCAACAAAGTGCTCCAGGACTGACCAGAACTGGTTTGGACTAGGCAAAGGCCTCTCTTCCTTCAGAGAACAAAGGGAAAAGGAGTCTGTATAAAAAATAGTTATTTTTATAACACAACCTGTGAGGTGTACATTTGTAGTGTTGTCACTGTATTACTGTATGTGTTCACAAATGCTTTACACACTGCCTCTGAGATAAGCCTGCCTGCTCGTGCCAAGCTACCAAGGGGATGAGCAGGGGTTATTTTAGGAGTGTAGCCACTTACCCTGACTAGACGCAAGGGTCCCTATTTGTCACAGGTACCTACCTATGCCAACTAGAGACCCCCAAATCTAATAGCGATGGTTGGGGTGGAGTTGCTGAGTGAGGAGGTGAGCTGGTCGTCGAGGATTTTGGTCCAGTTTCTTCGTGGGTGCAGGTGCTGGTGTCTGTGGATGGTGGGTGTTCTGAAGGTGAAGTGGACGCATCGATGGTCAGTCCATGGGAGTTCGGTGGTTTGGGTGAATGTGATGGAGTTTCCTGTAGTGAAGAGGAGGTCGAGGGCATGTCCTGCTGAGTGTGGGGGCTCGAGTCCAATGTTGTGGAGGTTGTCCAGGAGGGATGTGGTGTTGGGGTCCAGTTGGTTGTCGAGGTGGATGTTGAGGTCTCCCAGCAGGGTGTTGTTGGTGGATGTGATGGCCTGCGGGGAGATGATGTCCATGAGTGAGTTGGCAAAAGGTCTGCGGGGTCCAGGCTGTCAGTAGATGAGGGTTCCTCGGAGGGTGGTGGTAGGGCTGGCCAGTATCTTGAAGTGAAGGTGTTCCATCAGGTCTGTGGACTTGTCGGGGAGTGTGCTCAGGCAGAGGGTGGATTTGTGGACGATGACGATTCCTCCTCCCGGGCGTGTGGTGCGGTCCTTCCTGGAGATCTTGTATCCTTCGGGAATGGCGATGGTAATATCTGGTCCGAGGTGGTGTTGGTCCAGGTTTTGGTGAAGAACGCTACGTCCGGGGTGGTGCTGTCGCAGAGGTCCCAGATTTCGATGGCATGTTTGTGGAGTGATCGGACGTTGAGGAGGATGCATTGCAGGGTCTTTGGTTTGGTTGGGTTCTTGCGGGCGGGTTGTGCTGTGTCAGTGTTCCTGGCGGCTATGCCAGCAGCGGTGACAGCTGAAGGGTCCATGGGTGTCGGCTGGTGATGCTAGCGTGCAGTTGTTGTTGCGGCCTGGGTTGAGTGCTTGAAGTGCCGCTGAGTCGTAGCGTGGCGGTGCCGAGGTCCAGGGTTCCTGGTGCTGGTCGCGGACGGGTCGCTGATGGGCAAAGATGGGCTTGCCATTGGCGTGCCATTGGTGCGCCAGCGGTGCTGCCGCCATTAAGTAGGGGTCGGGGAGGGCTGGACAGTTGGGAGGCTGGAGCGGGGAGGGGAACTGGAACGGGCTGGTCACGTTGGGGAGAGGGGCCCAACAACCGCAGGAAAACTGGGGAAAAGGAGGCCAAAAGAGCGAGAAAAAGTGAAATACTGAGAAAAAGTGAAAAAAGAATAAAGGGTGAAACTGGGCAGAAGGCAGAGAAAAAGAGAAGGAAAGAGTGAAGGGTCAAGAGGCTAAAGGGTGAAACGGAGCAGAAAGAGAGGAAGACGGGAGCAAAAAAGAAGAGTGAGAGAAGGAGTCAGGGGTCAACTGGGCCACCAGGGATGAGGCGCAGGTGTAAACCTGCGGGTAGAGGAGGGCCTCGAACACCAGCACTACAGGAGTGCAGGAGCTCCCAGAGGGCCTCACTTAGTGGTGCAGCTGTGAGGGTGTGAGAGCAGTCTTACTGAAAGTGAGTCATTGGTCTTGCTGCAGGTGCACTGCTGGGGAGTGCAGGCTACAGCGGCACTGCTTGCTGGGGGGAGGTGCATGCTGAAGGCTGCTGGCTACAGGTGCACTACTGTGGAGTGTGGCTACAGGGGCACTGCTTGCGGGGTGGAGGGAGGGGTTACATGCTGCAGACTGCCGGCTCCATTTGCACTGCTGGAGAGTGCCGGCGCGGGTGCCCTGGTGGGGAGTGGAGGGACAGGGTGCAAGCTGCAGGCAGACGCCTACAGGTGCACTGCTGGAGAGTGCAGGGTACAGGCTGCCGGCTACAGGTGTTCTTACTGCTGGGGAGTGCCGGCTACATGTGCACTGCTGAAGAGTGCTGCCTACAGGTGCCCTGCTGGGGGGTGGAGGGAGGGGGTAAATGCTGCAGGCTGCCGGCTACAGGTGCACTGCTGGAGAGTGCAGGCTACAGGTGCACTCCTGCTGAGTGTCGGCTACAGGTGCACTGCTGGAGAGTGCAAGCTACAGGTGTACTTACTGCTGGGTAGTGCTGGCCTCAGGTGCAGTGCTAGAAAGTGCAGGCTAGAGGTGCACTGTTGGGGAGTGCCGGCTACAGGTGCACTGCTGGAGAGTGCAGGCTACAGGCTGCCGGCTACAGGTGTACTTACTGCTGGGGAGTGCCGGATACAGGTGCACTGCTGGGGACTGCCACCTACAGGTGCCCTGCTGGTGCGGAGTGTGAGGGGATGCATGCTGCAGGCCACCGGCTACAGGTGCACTGCTGGGGAGTGCCTGCTACAGGTGCACTGCTGATGAGTGCTGACAACAGGTGCACTGCTGGGGAGTGCAGGCTACAGGTGTACTGCTGGGGAGTGCAGGCTACAGGTGTACTGCTGGGGAGTGCCGGCTACAGGTGCACTGCCGGGGAGTGCAAGCTACAGATGCACTGCTGGTGAGTGCCAGCTACAGGTGCACTGCTGGGGAATGCAGGCTACAGGTGCACTGCTGGAGAGTGCCGGCTACAGGTGCACTGCTGGGGAGTACAGGCTACAGTTGCACTGCTGGGGAGTGTCGGCTACAGGTGCACTGCTGGGGAGTGCAGGCTACAAGTGCACTGCTGGGGAGTGCAGGCTACAAGTGCACTGCTGGGGAGTGCAGGCTACAAGTGCACTGCTGGGGAGTGCAGGCTACAGGAGCACTGCCGGGGAGTGCAGGCTACAGGTGCAGTGCTGGGGAGTGCAGGCTACAGGTGCACTGCTGGGGAGTGCTGGCTACAGGTGCACAGATGGGGAATGCCGGCCACAGGTGCACTGCTGGGGAGTGCTGGCTACAAGTGCACTGCTGGGGAGTGCTGGCTACAGGTGCACAGCTGGGGAGTGCCGGCTACAGGTGCACTGCTGGGGAGTGCAGGCTACAGGTGCACTGCTGGGGAGTGCAGGCTACAGGTGCACTGCTGGGGAGTGCCAGCTACAGGTGCTCTGCTGGAAAGTACAGGCTACATGAGCACTGCTGGTGAGTGCCAGCTACAGGTGAACTGCTGGGGAATGCAGGCTACAGGTGTACTGCTGGGGAGTGCCGGCTACAGGTGCACTGCCGGGGAATGCAGGCTACAGATGCACTGCTGGTGAGTGCCAGCTACAGGTGCACTGCTGGGGAATGCAGGCTACAGGTGCACTGCTGGAGAGTGCCGGCTACAGGTGCACTGCTGGGGAGTACAGGCTACAGTTGCACTGCTGGGGAGTGTCGGCTACAGGTGCACTGCTGGGGAGTGCAGGCTACAAGTGCACTGCTGGGGAGTGCAGGCTACAAGTGCACTGCTGGGGAGTGCAGGCTACAAGTGCACTGCTGGGGAGTGCAGGCTACAGGAGCACTGCCGGGGAGTGCAGGCTACAGGTGCAGTGCTGGGGAGTGCAGGCTACAGGTGCACTGCTGTGGAGTGCTGGCTACAGGTGCACTGCTGGGGAGTGCTGGCTACAGGTGCACTGCTGGGGAGTGCTGGCTACAGGTACACTGCTGGAGAGTGCCGGCTACAGGTGCACTGCCGGGGAGTGCAGGCTACAGGTGCAGTGCTGGGGAGTGCTGGCTACAGGTGCCCAGCTGGGGAGTGCCGGCTACAGGTGCACTGCTGGGGAGTGCTGGCTACAGGTGCACAGCTGGGGAGTGCCGGCTACAGGAGCACTGCCGGGGAGTGCAGGCTACAGGTGCAGTGCTGGGGCGTGCAGGCTACAGGTGCACTGCTGGGGAGTGCTGGCTACAGGTGCACAGATGGGGAATGCCGGCCACAGGTGCACTGCTGGGGAGTGCTGGCTACAAGTGCACTGCTGGGGAGTGCTGGCTACAGGTGCACAGCTGGGGAGTGCCGGCTACAGGTGCACTGCTGGGGAGTGCAGGCTACAGGTGCACTGCTGGGGAGTGCAGGCTACAGGTGCACTGCTGGGGAGTGCCAGCTACAGGTGCTCTGCTGGAAAGTACAGGCTACATGAGCACTGCTGGTGAGTGCCAGCTACAGGTGAACTGCTGGGGAATGCAGGCTACAGGTGTACTGCTGGGGAGTGCCGGCTACAGGTGCACTGCCGGGGAATGCAGGCTACAGATGCACTGCTGGTGAGTGCCAGCTACAGGTGCACTGCTGGGGAATGCAGGCTACAGGTGCACTGCTGGAGAGTGCCGGCTACAGGTGCACTGCTGGGGAGTACAGGCTACAGTTGCACTGCTGGGGAGTGTCGGCTACAGGTGCACTGCTGGGGAGTGCAGGCTACAAGTGCACTGCTGGGGAGTGCAGGCTACAAGTGCACTGCTGGGGAGTGCAGGCTACAAGTGCACTGCTGGGGAGTGCAGGCTACAGGAGCACTGCCGGGGAGTGCAGGCTACAGGTGCAGTGCTGGGGAGTGCAGGCTACAGGTGCACTGCTGTGGAGTGCTGGCTACAGGTGCACTGCTGGGGAGTGCTGGCTACAGGTGCACTGCTGGGGAGTGCTGGCTACAGGTACACTGCTGGAGAGTGCCGGCTACAGGTGCACTGCCGGGGAGTGCAGGCTACAGGTGCAGTGCTGGGGAGTGCTGGCTACAGGTGCCCAGCTGGGGAGTGCCGGCTACAGGTGCACTGCTGGGGAGTGCTGGCTACAGGTGCACAGCTGGGGAGTGCCGGCTACAGGAGCACTGCCGGGGAGTGCAGGCTACAGGTGCAGTGCTGGGGCGTGCAGGCTACAGGTGCACTGCTGGGGAGTGCTGGCTACAGGTGCAGTGCTGGGGGGTGCTGGCTACAGGTGCACTGCTGGGGAGTGCTGGCTACAGGTACACTGCTGGGGAGTGCCGGCTACAAGTACACTGCTGGGGAGTGCCGGCTACAGGTGCACTGCCGGGGAGTGCAGGCTACAGGTGCAGTGCTGGGGAGTGCAGGCTACAGGTGCACTGCTGGGGAGTGCTGGCTACAGGTGCACTGCTGGGGAGTTGTTGGACAGGCCACATGAAGGGCTTGCTCCCTCCCCGCATGACAGGGCCCAAGCCCCGGGCCTCCAGGTGTTACCCACAGAAACAACCCGCACCCCGTCTCCAGACGAGACTCCTGCCCCCGGACATCTCTGTATCATGGGGCCGAACCACTACCGGCTCCCTCGCCCGGCCGCCATCTTGGACACTGCACCACGAGGCCGCGTGGCCTCAGCTCGACCCTAACCCTGGGCCTGGCCAGGCCCCGACATCCCGGCACCACCATCCACCCAGGAGGTGAACGGACCACTTGGCAGGTCGATGGGAGAAAGAAGTGTCGATGGCTCTCCCCCGCCAGGTGCCGATCGCCCCCAGCTTCCCCGGGCGCTGGCTCCACCCCCCTGCTGGGTGTCTGGACTCCCTCATCCCGGACCTCCCGACCTCCAAGTGCGAGGGTCCGGACATCAAAGGGCGCCAGACCTATAACTGGGGCAGCTCCAGAGCAGGAGGGCAGTTGTATCCTGGAGTCGAGAGACACCGAGAAGAACTCATCCTTGACGGACTACCGGCGCTGCCGTAGCCCTGCCTTGTGAACTATCATCCTGCCTGCTGGCGCTGCCGCGGCCTTCTGCATCCTCCATCCTCGTCGGGACCTGCTGGAGCTGCCGCGGACCGTTGTAACTACCACCTTCATCGGGACCTGCTGGCGCTGCAGCGGACCGTTGTAACTACCACCTTCGTTGGGACCTGCTGGCGCTGCCGCGGACCGTGTAACGACCACCTTCACCGGGACCTGCTGGC
This sequence comes from Triturus cristatus, assembly GCF_964204655.1. Classification (NCBI taxonomy): domain Eukaryota; kingdom Metazoa; phylum Chordata; class Amphibia; order Caudata; family Salamandridae; genus Triturus; species Triturus cristatus. Next base: position 1,207,930,829 of record NC_140584.1, on the reverse strand, counting down.
GCTGCCGCGGCCCGTCCAGCTAGAACACCGAGCTCGAGGATTGTGAGCTATCCATCATATCATCGCATCTACCAGAGTGGTAACAAGACTGTCCCGCTACCCCCTTTCCCATCCAAGAGACTAGAAACGAGGGGACCCCTGAGTCCAGACCTCCTTGTACCATTCTATCGTACCTAAGAGATCGCTTATAAAGAACGTTAAACCTTATCCTTGTGTGGTGTACATCTGTGGGGGGGAAGTTACTCGTCTGTACGATCGCTGGAGACGGCTCTCCCCGGAGACCTCTCCCCTTGTCCTCGGCCGACCCTCCCGGTCCGTCTAACATTGGTGGCCAGCGGCGCGATCCGAATCAACGCGTAATCGTACAGAAAGTAGCTCACCCCACGTCGAAACCACAATGTCAACCAAAGAGAGCGGATCCACTGAGAAATTCCAGATGGAGAAATTGGAAGAGTACAGCCATCGTGAGTTGAAACAATTCTGCATTGAACTAGGCATTGCTACCACCGGCCTGAGTACCAAAGACGATTTCAAGCACGCCATTGAGTCGTGGGCAGAAACCGGGGCCGCGAGATCCCCGGACCAAAACATTGCAGCATCAGAGAGGAACACCACGGCTCCCGAGGAGCGAAGAACGGGACTCTCGCAGGAAGAGATCCAAGAGAGAGAAAAAAGCAGACTACATGAGCTAGAAATGGCACGGCTCAAAATGGACGGTGAACTAAAATTAGCCGAACAAAAACTGAACCTAGAACATCTGCGGCTCCGAGAAGAACGGGAAGAAAAACAGAGGCAGAGAGAGCTCGAAGAAAAGAGATTAGCGTACGAACACGAGCGCAAACTGGCAGAAATAGACCTACGGAAGCAGAACAAAGAACTGGAGGTGCCCGAGCGACCGCGCACCCCTGAAGTACTGGGTAATTTAGACCCAGCGGTGCAGGGACACACACCCTATGACTTCTGGGTTCACCCTGTTCCGGACCTACAGAAACACAGAGTCTTCTGGGTGAAGTCAAAGATTCGTTTATTGGCTGCAGACCAATGACAGGTATCCTAGAAGTACAACAGCGTGTATGTTCTCAGGAGACTGCTGAAAATCATAGGAACGGACTTCATCTTAAATACAAAATATCATGCTCCAGGCACACATTCCTTGGTTTACGATATGGCCATATAAAGGTATACATTACAAACGAAAAAGCAGAGTCATGATGACCATCCCACATTCCAGTTCGGCCAGCCCACAATGATTTACACAGTAAGGTTCAGATCCCACGTTTGATGTAAAGAGACCCCCCAATAAACATGAGCATCTCCTGTTTTGGGAAACAAGTCATAAAGCAGGGACAAGCAGGTGTGGAAGAGATTAGCCGGGGGATTGTGTAGGATGAAAGGGTTTTATGACGGGTCAAGCCCTGATGCTAATCACAGGTGGACGGAGGAAGGGGAGCTCGTGAGACCGGTTTGACCCGGGGCAGCAGAGCCAGCTGCCCAGGTCACGGAGAAGTCAGAGGGAAAGCCCATGTACTGTGAGGCCCGTATTTACTCCATTATAGCCTATTTGAGGGCAATGACAAGATGGCCACTGCTTCCAAAATGGAACCCGCGTAGTGAAGCTGAATAACGTGTACACAGTGCATTCATAGCTAGAACGGTATATAAAGCACTCGTACATGCCGCATTTACCATTTGCGGTTTGCTAATACCAAGATAGACAGGGGTAGGGCCCTGTCCCCTACGCGGTCCCGAATATTAAAGTACGACAGACCCTCCTTTTGCCCTTACATAGGCAATCACTATACTCATCTTAATCCGAGTCTAGGTCAATGTTCACGAAGTCATGGAGATGTTGCTGTAGCATCATCCTATTACTTAGTTCGTCCCTCGATACAGGTTTCCTTACACATAAGGTAGTACAGAGACCACATATCGCGGGAGCACACTGTATACACAGGCAGAACAGGAAAAGAATGGCTAAGATCATTCCAATGACCATCAGAACTTTCCATCCCCAGGCAGATATCAATTCCCAGAACCACCCCACCAGTGACCAATCTCCCTTATCCACGTGTATGGCTTCAGATATTTTATGGAGTTTGGAGATGGCTTGATACACTGTTGGAGCATTATCTGGTATGAAAATGCAGCAACTGGATTGGATGACCTTGCATACCCCACCGCGGTCTGCAAGAATAACGTCTAGAACCATGCGGTTCTGCAAAGTCATAAGGCGATCCGCTTGGAGCTCAGCTGTCAGATTACTAAGGGCACCAGCCGTTACATTGACAGTGGATTCAACCACACGTGTCAGCTGTCTCAGGTTCCTACTATTGACCATAGGTCCCCAAAACGGCAGGAAACCCAAGAAGAAGTCTCCTGCTTCCTGACCGGCAGTATCCTCCTTACTAACCACACCTCTCACAACTCTGGTCTTGTGATAGTCAGAGGCAGCAGTAAATGTCGGCGGTAGCAAGTTCGCAATATAACATGTGCCCGAGAAATCAGGGGGCAGCCATGTATATGCTCGGTCATGACAGATGAAATATGTGCCCTTGGCAGCCAAAAACGCAGGGGAAAACTGTGACGGGAAAGTGTACGTTTCAGTACAGTCACTTCTTCCCAGTTGAGCTCTAGGATTCTGACCATTACCCTGTAAGCAGAACCGACCCATGTGGGGTACGACCCAGATTGGAGATGAGATTTTTCGCTGTCTTTCACCCAGACTAATACTATACCCCGTCGCGTTCCATCCTACATAAGGTCTCAACTCTTCTTTGGGAATGGATGAGTATGCATTGATATCCCTACTCATATCGGCAACTCCTTTCATCAAAGCCTTATTATTGGTGATAGGTCTGATGGAACGCGGTTGGCGAGGGGAGTATGTATCTAGAGCATAGAGAAACATGGTTTGGAATGCCCATGACGATCCATTGTAACTGTACGGCAGCACCAGGTAGGGAATACCCTTGTTAATGGTATGTGGCATTAAACCACACACCCAGCAATTGGTCGTATTCATTACCAGTTGGTGCTGGTGCAAGAGTTGGATAAACGAGTTATTTACGAACTCTGATCGTCTGGTCTGTTCGTGCTCAGGCAAAGGGTGAAAAGAGTGAGAGGAGGCAGCAGAAGGAGATATAGGCTGTTGAGTGGGTGCAATGGGCTTTTGAGCGGAGAAGAACACAAATCCTACAATAAACATTATTATGCTACACAGTGTAAAAAGGCACAAAAAGACAAAACATTTACTTTTCATAATTTTACACATCCTTGCGTTAAAGTTCATTTCCTCAATTGGTCTCTCCATCTTAAAAAACTCCATCCTCTACTCGGGCCGCTCGCGGTGGATGAGTTTCTTCTGCTGAGGGGCACGCCTGTCAGTCCAGGGAAACGCCCTAGACCAACCAGAACCGTTGACCTAGCGTCTTCGGCCTGTACCCCAAAGTCTTGGCACCGCGACCCTGCGGCAGAACCCGGATGGTGGTTCGAAAAACAAAAATCAAGAAAGTCCTTCAGATGGGAGAGCAAAAAATGTCAAAAGGGAAAAATAGTGAGGAAATCTTTATTTGTCCATGGGCCTAGGTCTCAAATTATAGCGGAGACGGCCAGGTGCTGTTTGGTCTTGAAACAAAAGTTCAGGCTCAGTGGTGTCCAGTCGACTTGATGGTGGCACAGCTTCCTGCAGAATATTGTCACTCTCTTGGTCTGAAACTGTGCCTTTTAAGCGTGCGTCGCTGAATGGTACAAAACGAGGTACAGTGTCTGTCTCTGAGTCGGCGATACCCTCCTTGACCCACTGGTCATATGGCAGAGGCAAGGGGACTACTTTGCAGTGGGTACCATGAATCCAGTGCTTCTTCCCTTTCACTCGCACTGCTGATCTTGTCGAAAGAAGAACAAGATGAGGGCCGATCCAGCGAGGCTCGTCGTTGCTCTTGCGCTCGAAATTTCGGACTAGCACCCACGTACCAGGGTTGATAGGGTGTCCAGGAGGTTCAGAGGCTTGGGGAAGAGTATCATGTACCTGTTGGTGCAAAACACGCAGTTTAACAGTCAAATCATACAGGTAATCGAGCAGTACTGGATATTCTATTTCACTAAATTTCGCCGGTCTTGGCACGCCCCATACATTAGCCGGGCGGCCAAAGACGACCTCATAAAGGCTAAGTCCCACTCGTGAGTGTATGGTCATTCTGGTGGACAGGAGTGCTAGAGGCAGAGCGTCAGGCCATTTAAGACCGGTGCTCGCCTGGATTTTGGCCAGCTTGAGCTTTAACCCCTTCAGTGCCCATGACGAGCTGGACTCGTCATGGGCCGCGGTGGCGCTGTGCCCATGACGAGTCCAGCTCGTCATAGACCCCGCCCGCTAATGCAACGGCCGGCACTGGGCGGGGAAAGGGGCGGGCACTGAAGGGGTTAAGGCTCCATTGTAGCGTTCTACTAATCCAGCTGATTGGGGGTGATTTGCAGCATGGAACTTCTGCTTTATCCCTAGCCCTTCACATACATTCTTCATCACTTTACCCACAAACTCACTTCCGTTATCACACCACACCATTCTTGGCATCCCAAACCTAGGGAAAAACTCTTTCACAAGGGCTTTGGCTGTGGATAGGGCAGTGTTATCTTTCAGAGGATAAGCCTCAATCCATTTTGAGAAAGCACAAACAACCACCAGTACATATTTCAGGTTGTTGCATCTTTCCATGTGAATAAAGTCCAGCTGCAAAACTTCAAATGGACATGATGGGGGTGCGAAGTGACCAGCTGGAGTTGGGGTTCCCCTACCAGGGTTGTACTTCAAGCATACTATGCAATTCTTGACCACATTCTCTGCACACTTGGGAATCCCAGCATTCTGCCATACTGGAGCCAACAACTTGCATATACCTTTCGTACTGATATGTGCCATTCCATGTGCCATAGTAACCACTGGAAGCACATATGCATCAGGCAACAACCATCGCCTATGTTCTGTCAGATCAATCCAACAACCATTCTCATCCAACTTACCCATACTTTCTCTCCACTTGCTTAACTCTTCCTCTGTGGCTTCAGCTTGAAGCGACTTCGCACTCTCTATTGTGTTCTCACACATTCCCACATCATTAACCCATCTTGCGGGACCTGCAACATACATTCCAGTCTTCACATTCTGTGCTGTTTCTTTCGCGGTCTCATCAGCAAACGCATTCCCACGTCCAACATCATCTGTAACTTTCCTGTGCGCACTGCATTTCATGATCGCAACTTGCAACGGTAGGGTCAGTGACTCAAGGAGATCATTCACCAACTTGCCATTCTGAATTTTAGCTCCATGCGACGTCAGAAACCCACGCTCTTTCCACAAACGCCCAAAATTATGAGCCACGCCAAAGGCGTACTGGCTATCTGTGTATATGTTCACTCTCATTCCTTCGGACAACACACATGCTCTCGTGAGGGCGATTAATTCTGCTGCTTGGGCCGAATTATGTGGCACTCGTGCAGTTTCCACGACCGTGTGCAAAGTCGTGATAGCATATGCAGCAGTCGTGTCACCATTAGGGAGCTTGAAACATGACCCATCTACCCATAAAGTGCCATCACACTCAGTCAGGGGAGTATCTTTTAGATCTACTCTCCCTTTCGTCTCTTCTTCTGTCCTGAACAGACAATCATGTTGCTCAATCTCATCTGAGTCTGCTGGAATTGGCAACAATGTGGCTGGATTCAGCGTATTGCATCTTTTTATGTGTATGTGATTAGCTAACAGTGTAAGTTCATAACCTGATAGCCGCGCACTAGTCAAGTGTTGCGTCTTGGTCCTATTTAACAATGTGTCTACAGCGTGTGGAACCATACCGATCAATGTGTTATCCATTACCAAACCAGCAGATTGTCGGATAGACATCGCTGCAGCAGCTGTCGCTCTCAGACAGCTTGGCAATGCCCTCGCTACAGGGTCCAAGGTAGATGAAAAATATGCGCATGGGCGCGGTCTGTCGCCAAAAGGCTGTGTTAACACTGACAACGCACATCCATCTTTCTCGTGAACATACAATGTAAAAGGTTTACTGTAGTCGGGAGTACCCAACACAGGTGCTGAACATAATGCATTACGCAATTCCACAAAACTTTTCTGGCACTCTTCAGACCATGGGATAGGATTCGGTGTGTCTTTGCATGTTAAGGCTAACAAAGGTTTTGCCAGCAAGGAAAAACTAGGGATCCAATGCCTACAGTATGAGGTAATGCCCAGGAAAGCACGCACTTCTCTCTGTGTCTTTGGCACACTCAACTGTGCAATAGCTTGAATTCTTTCTGGGGTCAGTTTCCTTCCCTCCTTCGATAAGAGATGACCTAAGTAGGTCACTTCTTGTCGACAATATTGCAGCTTAGAGAGAGACACTTTGTGATGGAAAGCAGATAAATGGCGCAACAGTGACAATGTGGCTTCTTTACAAATCTTTTCAGTATCCGCAGCGATCAGTAAATCGTCCACGTACTGAATCAGGATAGTGCCACTAGGTAAAACAAGTGCATCAAGCTGCGCTTTCAAAGCCTGACTATATATGGATGGACTCTCACAGTAGCCCTGGGGAGCGCGTTTGAAGCGGAAGCTTCGGCCTCCCAGACTAAAAACAAAAATGTCCCTGCTCTCTTCTGCAATTGGGATACTAAAGAAAGCATTCTTTAAATCGATCACTGAAAACCATGCAGCAGAGGCTGGAATCATCGTTAACAAGGCAGTGATATCGGGGACAACCGGAAACTGTGGCACAACAATCTTATTAACCTCTCTGAGATCAATCACAAACCTGTAAACAGGTGGCTGTGAAGGGTCCGTTCGTTTTAAGACAGGTAAAATCGGACTATTGCAAACGTTGCCTCTTGTCTCTTCAATCACACCCTTATTAATCAAGTCGCTGACAATGTCTAACAATGCTTTCTGCCCTTCATTAGAGATCTTGTACTGGGGAATACGTGGCAGTCTGACATTAGCCTTTAGAGTCACCACATATGGCGGTATCTCCAAGAGGCCCACATCATTGGGACCAGTAGCCCAAAGGGCATCCGGAAGGGATGACAATTCAGGTGGCATCGTGTTTTTAGACAAATACATTGGGGAAACCACTTTCTTGCCTAATGTAAGTTGTACTCCTGAAGGAGAACAATACAGTGTAGCGTGTAATCTTTTCAACAAATCTAATCCCAGCAAATTCTCACCACAACCTGTTGTCAGGATCAGGGGTGCTTTCAGCTCGCAAGGTCCAACAGAAAGTGACATGGGACTGGAAATCGGGTTCCTAACTGGGGCGCCAGAAAAACCTACTGAAACATTTATATCGCCAGACAAAGGTGCGCCAGGGAGTTTTGAATGCATGATTGAACTCTTTGCAGCACCAGTGTCTAGCAGAAAAGGCTCCGTTACATTTGCTGTAGTCACCTCAACATACGGTCCACTCTGATCCACTGGCACTGAAACAACTCCCTCTCTCTGTCTACGGCTGTCCTAGTAATCATTACTTTCTGCATCACCGTCTTCTGCATAATAATCATTATTATAATACTGGGCCGTATTACTAATCGCGTTAGCTTGCTGATCAAAGCTATTAATGGTATTTTGAGGCGGCAGAGGACGCGCGTTCTGGGGAACACTTCCACGCCCTCTGCCTCTAGGAGCTTGCTGACCACCCCTACCTCTTGCGCCATACATATTACCGTTCCGCTGCATTAATTTAGGGCAACTATATTTAAAATGACCTTCCTCTTTACAGTATGAACATTGGTTGGGACCTACAGGGACACGTGGTTGGTAATACCCGTTCATTTGCTGATTGTTCTGAAACTGTTGGGGTTGGTGATAAACACCTTGGGGTTGCCTATAATTATTCTGACCTCCACGTGGCGGATAGGCCTGCTGTAAAAGGACCTTTGTCTTTAGTTCCTTCGTTTTCTTCTCTGTTCTATCTTTCTCGTCCTTATCTCTATTTTCATAATACTGTGCAGTAGCCAGTATTTGCGCGGAAGAAGAAACAGCCCAAGAACTTTCTGAATCTTTTAACTTTTTACACAGGTCAGGAAGTAAATTCTGCACAAACTTATCCACAAACAGCCGTTGGCCACCCTCAGTACTCATATCCTGCCCACTGTGGTCAATAAACGTTTCTTCAAACCTAGTAAAGAAGTCTGACACTGTCTCATTTTTCTTCTGCTTGCATGCAGATAACTTGTCCCAATTTACGCGCATCGCAGGCATTATTGTCTTCATATACGTAATGATTCTACCAGGCAATTCAGCTACTAAAGGTTCTGGTTTCGCACCACCAGTTTGTCTAGCATCAGCAGCAACAATGTTAGCCCATGTATCCCCTAGTTCTGCATTGTGATCTACATTACGAATTGATCCCCATAGAGGCTGTGGAACAACATTACCAAACAACATATCTATGTCGGCCAGATTCATAATGCATGACCCTGCCGTCTGTGACAACTCTTTATAATAACCTGCTGGGTTTTTACGGGGATCAGGCAAGGACTGCTTAAGCGCTAACACCTCAGAGCGCTTCCATGGAACATGCACCCAAACACGCTGGAAATGCGCTGCCACAGCGGGGTTACCACCGACAGCTGCAACCGCTTCCTTCCATACCGGGGGAACTTCTCTCATAGGGTATTGTCGCGCTTTTACCTTTTTCCCCACAAGGACCTCTTGTTCAAACAATGACTGTTGGCAATCGTCATTCCTTAAGGACAATACAACCGCAACTGCTTTATCTACTTCGCGGTCCACAATTATACCAGTTCCAAAATCGAACCTCACTCTACACAATTCCTGCGGGTTCGGATTTTTACCACTATCCTCCAATTCTTCACAGAGAATTTCGCACATTTTCTCAAACACATATCTCTGTTTAGGGGCATCCCATTGATGGAAAATGTTGACAACTGATTCCACATCATACAGTGAAGGAAAAACGATCCATCTACGCGCCATGTGATCTATTACCTTTTTCTCATCGGGGTTAGGCAATTGGCTGCGCAACTGCTTACGCTGTACACCAAGAGTTGCACCAGATGACCCAAAGAGAGGAGACATTAATGTAGTAACCACATTAGCTAAGCGCTGTCGCGCTGAAGGAGAAGCTGAGGCGAGAACAGGGGGAAAAACAGAGGGAAGAAAAGGGGATGTAGAGACAGGTACTGGAGTGGTGGAAGGAAGAGTGTTAGGGGAGGCAGTTACTGGATTAGGCAAAGTCGCAGGAAGTGCGGGAGCAGTTGGAAGCACAACTGGCGGCGCTTGAGAGGGCTGCGCTACAGGAATAGGAACTGGCTGCAAAGCAACAGGCGGTTGCGGCAAGGCTTGCAGTACATGCACTGGAGGCGGCATATTTACAAGCTGGGGAGGCGCCGTGGCAGTTTGAGCATACGGGGGTGGCGAACTCAACAAATGTGACATCAGGGGATCTTTCTCCTTTTCTTCTGACTCATTCTGCTTAGAATGTGGCAAAGCTGGGTAACATTTGTCAATCCCTAACTTACGCTGCCTGTGCAATTGCTCACTCATCTGCTCCTCTTCATTGTCTTTAAATTGTACAGCTGCTTGCATTACTGACATACCTCTCTCTCTCTTATTCTTTTTCGCTAACTTAATTTCCTTCTGTTTGGCTTCCTTTCGCCATAAGCGGAAAGAGTCAAACATCGCCGGCCGGGCTTTCTTCTTAAACAATTTAATTTCCAGATTATCTAAAATATCGGTATCAAAACTACCATTTTGGGGCCATTTTAAAACACTGTCTTTCCTGGTGTAGTGGATCCATACTTCGTTATATGCAATGGGGCCTACGCCATGTTTTACATAGAGCTCATAAGTTGGAGTTCCAACCGGAGGAACCGGACATGATTCCTCTAGCTGGAAATCTTTTCCACAACCCAAACAGAATAATCTACCAAATAGTCCAGAACCAGGCATCTTTGCTCACTAGTCTAGATCCAAACGTTATCGAATACGATATTCTCGTGAATACACGAGTCCTCTGGTTTTGGCGTTTGCAAACTCCAAAGTACCAATTCAAATGATCCCGAAGGATACCAAAACAAATGGGAATATTACTGATCGATGGCGTCACCAGAAGACTCTCTCGATTGTTTCGCTCTCTCAAAACTCGTCAAGGGTCCAAAACAGGTCGATTAATCAGGGCAGCAGTCCTTCGTAGCCGTCGGGACGCGGAGAACCTCGCAGAAAAGACTTTCGGACCACGTCGACATGCAGGGGTCGATGAAGTGGCGGCCTTCCTCCGGAATTTCCACACGAAGCTCCTCACGAACCTCTGGCTTGGACTGGTACCGCTGAAATCGTCCCGAGTTGGGCGCCAAACTGAAGTACTGGGTAATTTAGACCCAGCGGTGCAGGGACACACACCCTATGACTTCTGGGTTCGCCCTGTTCCGGACCTACAGAAACACAGAGTCTTCTGGGTGAAGTCAAAGATTCGTTTATTGGCTGCAGACCAATGACAGGTATCCTAGAAGTACAACAGCGTGTATGTTCTCAGGAGACTGCTGAAAATCATAGGAACGGACTTCATCTTAAATACAAAATATCATGCTCCAGGCACACATTCCTTGGTTTACGATATGGCCATATAAAGGTATACATTACAAACGAAAAAGCAGAGTCATGATGACCATCCCACATTCCAGTTCGGCCAGCCCACAATGATTTACACAGTAAGGTTCAGATCCCACGTTTGATGTAAAGAGACCCCCCAATAAACATGAGCATCTCCTGTTTTGGGAAACAAGTCATAAAGCAGGAACAAGCAGGTGTGGAAGAGATTAGCCGGGGGATTGTGTAGGATGAAAGGGTTTTATGACGGGTCAAGCCCTGATGCTAATCACAGGTGGACGGAGGAAGGGGAGCTCGTGAGACCGGTTTGACCCGGGGCAGCAGAGCCAGCTGCCCAGGTCACGGAGAAGTCAGAGGGAAAGCCCATGTACTGTGAGGCCCGTATTTACTCCATTATAGCCTATGTGAGGGCAATGACAAGATGGCCACTGCTTCCAAAATGGAACCCGCGTAGTGAAGCTGAATAACGTGTACACAGTGCATTCATAGCTAGAACGGTATATAAAGCACTCGTACATGCCGCATTTACCATTTGCGGTTTGCTAATACCAAGATAGACAGGGGTAGGGCCCTGTCCCCTACGCGGTCCCGAACATTAAAGTACGACACCCCGGGAGCGACAGAAAAGAAAGTCCACATCCCCAAGGATGTCGTTCGAGAGTATGTCCGAGAGGACGACATACAACAGTGGTTCAAGGCCTACGAGATCGCCATGACCTCCCACCGGATCGATCGAAGTGACTGGGGAGCCGGTCTATGGGGGAGGTTCGTCAATGAAGGCCGCGATGCCCTGTTACAGCTCCCAGACCATCTGATGTCATCCTATGACCACATGAAGGCGGCCCTCCTCACCCGATATGGGCTCACACCCGAAATGTACCGCCAGAGGTTCCGAGACTGCACCCGGATCCCGGGTACAACTTGGGTGGAATATGTCAACTATTTCAGCCGAGCCTTCGAGGGTTGGATCAAGGGAAGCCACGTAACGACCTACGAGCAACTTTTTAATCTCATGGTGTGGGAGCACCTCTCTAACATCTGCTTCGTCGAGCTCAGGCAGCACCTCCTCGACAGTAAATTGACTGACCCACGGCAACTCGCCGCCGAAGCTGACCGGTGGAAAAGCACCCGAGTGGGCCGGAGAGGGCCGCACGAACAGAACCGGAACCACCAAGGTCAGCACCGTCCCCGAGGAGGAGGAGGAGGCCAGGGACGAGGAAGAGACACCGTCCCGGCCGCTCCCGCCGCCAGCACCCCGCCCCCGGCCAGCCGGGGCAACCCCCCGATGCGCCCGGGGTTCCGAGCCAATGTCACGTGTCACCGATGCCAGCGAGTCGGCCACTACGCCAATGACCCGAACTGTCCACAGAACCAAACTCCGAGACCCCGCCAGGTAGCTGCCGCCGCCCTGGGGGGAGAACCAATCTCCGAAGAACAGGAAGAATACGAGCAGGAACAACAAGAGTGGGAACCGGCCGCCATGGTTCTAGCGTGCCTAGGGGGAAGAGACATGGTCCCGTGGGCTCCCCTACCTGCCAACACCAGAAAATATAGTCAGTGGGTGAACATTAATGGACGCCGGGCCGAAGCACTACGTGACACGGGGGCCAGTGTGACGGCCGTCCGCTGTCACCTGGTAAAACCAGAGCAGATCCTGCCGAACATTCTCTGCCCCGTCCGTTCAGCCGACAATTCGGAGAGCCTATGTCGGATGGCCTGCGTCCCCTTCGAATGGGGAGGAGTCTCCGGCATGTTGAAGGTGACGGTCCGAGATGATGCCCCCGTGGACTGTCTCCTGGGGAATGATCTTGAGAGTTCCCCGTGGGCCGCCGTAGAAAGAAGAGAGCACCTGGGGATGTTGGGCCTTCCGGACTGGGCGTGCGTAACCACCCGGTCCATGGCCGCCCGTGTCATCCCCCGACCAGAAGAACCAGAATGGCCAGCACCTCCTCCCCCGATCGCTCCAGTAGAGGACACCGACCATACCGACCCCCCAGAGCAAACCCCCGAAGGGCTCGCTCAGCCCCAGGACCTTCCCAACCTGGCTCAGTGGCGTCAAGAAGGGGGGCCCACCCAGGAACAGTTCCGTCAAGAACAGAAGACCTGTCCCTCCCTCGAGGGACTCCGCCAGCAAGCCCTCGCCCAGAGCGCAGGGGACACCACCGGAGCCCATTGGATCTATTGGGACAACGACCTATTGTACAGTGAACAGAGAATCGCGGAGTTAGGGGCCAGTCGAGTACTGGTGGTGCCCCTCCGTTTTAGAGACTTCCTGTTAAATTTGGCCCACGATGTCCCTCTGGCTGGACACCTGGGCCAGGACAAAACCTACAGCCGCCTGGTGACCCACTTTTTCTGGCCGAAGATGAGAAACGACGTCCTCAACCACTGCCGGTCCTGCCCCACGTGCCAGGCCAGCGGGAAGAGCGGCCGCAAACTCAAAGCACCTCTGCAACCCTTCCCAGTTGTCACCACCCCGTTCGAGAGGGTGGGAATAGACATTGTGGGGCCCCTGGACCCCCGTACAGCACAAGGACATCGGTTCATCCTGGTACTGGTGGACCACGCCACCCGCTACCCCGAGGCTGTGCCCCTGCGAACTGTAACAGCCCCGGTGGTCGGCCGGGCCTTAATGGGGATCTTCTCCCGGGTGGGCTTCCCCCGAGAAGTCGTCAGCGACAGAGGCACAAACTTTATTTTGAAGTATATGAAGTCCCTCTGGCAACAGTGCGGGGTCACCTACCGGTTCACGACCCCCTATCACCCTCAAGGAAACGGACTAGTCGAGCGGTTCAACCGCACGCTCAAGGGAATGATTGGGGGATTGGAAGAGCCCCTCCTTCGCCAGTGGGATGTACTACTTCCGTGCCTCCTCTTCGCCTATCGAGAAGTTCCCCAGAAGTCCCTCGGCTTTAGCCCTTTCGAACTCTTGTACGGGCACCCTGTGCGAGGGCCCCTCAGCCTAGTCAAAGAAGGTTGGGAGATGGCCCCCCTAAAGACCCCTCCAGATGTCTTCAAGTACCTCCTGACACTACGCAATCAGACCCGGCGAGTCAGAGAAATGGCGAAAGCGAACCTTGAGGCCAGTCAGGAGGACATGAAAAAATGGTACGATCAAAATGCCTCCTCCATCGAATTCGAACCGGGCCAACAAGTGTGGGTGATGTCCCCCACCGAACCATGTGCCTTTCAGGACAAGTGGACGGGGCCCTTCAAAGTGGTCGAACGCAAGAGCCCCGTCACCTATCTCATCGATATGGAATCTCCACGGAACCCCCTCCGGGTCCTCCACACCAACAGACGCAAACCCCACTTTGTGCGCTCGGAGCTCAGCCTCCTGATGGCTACAGATAGTGGAGCGGAAGAAGACTCCGAGCCTCTCCCTGATCTCCTGAAGACTCGTGAGAAAGATGGTTCCGTGGACGGGGTCCGGCTCTCCGATGCCCTCACCCCGGAACAGCGCCAAGGCTGCCGGGACCTCCTGCTGCAGTTTTCTACCTTGTTTTCCCTCACCCCAGGGGTCACCCCCTGGTGCTTGCACGACGTGGACACTGGGGACAGTCCCCCTGTCAGACACCGGGCGTACCGCGTACCAGATCGGGTACGGGCCTGCATCCAAGAGGAGGTATCAAAGATGCTCACGCTCGGGGTCATCGAGCCCTCGGACAGCCCCTGGGCCAGCCCGGTCGTGCTGGTCCCCAAAGCTGCTGCCCCCGGCACCACTCCTGAGCTCCGATTCTGCGTCGACTATCGGGGCTTGAATGCTGTCACCAGAACCGACGCTCATCCCATCCCCAGAGCGGATGAGCTGATCGACCGCATGGGGGCTGCCCGCTACCTCAGCATCTTCGACCTGACAGCGGGCTACTGGCAGATCGGTCGCACACCCCGGGCCCAAGAACGATCCGCCTTTTCTACCCCCGATGGCCACTACCACTTCAAAGTCATGCCCTTCGGCATGAAGAATGCCCCAGCTACCTTTCAGCGACTGGTGAACCAGGTCTTGGCGGGGCTCGAGGAGTTCAGCGCCGCCTACCTGGACGATATCGCTGTGTACAGCCGCCACTGGTCCGACCACCTCCACCACCTCCGAGAGGTCCTGCAGGCCCTCCAACGGGCCGGCCTCACAATCAAGGCCAGCAAGTGCCAAATTGGTCAGGGGTCCGTGACCTATCTCGGACACCAGGTGGGAAGCGGTCTGGTGGCCCCTCTGCAACTCAAAATCGCTGCCATCCAGTCCTGGCAGCCTCCAGTCATGCAGACCGAGGTCCGAGCCTTCTTGGGGCTCACCGGCTACTACCGGCGGTTCGTGAGGGACTATGGCAGCATTGTGGGGCCCCTCACGGGACTCACGTCCAAAAACCACCCGAAGAAGGTCAACTGGACCCCAGACTGTCAAGCGGCCTTCGAGAAGCTGAAAGCCGCCATGTGCACTGCCCCTGTGCTCCAGGCCCCCGACTACAGTCGGGAATTCATCGTACAAACAGATGCCTCCGACCATGGCATCGGGGCGGTCCTCTCCCAGCTGAACTCCGAGGGACTTGACCAACCGGTGGCCTTCATCAGCAGACGCCTCCTGGTCCGGGAACAGCGCTGGAGCACCATCGAGAGGGAGGCCTTCGCAGTGGTGTGGGCCCTCAAAAAGCTCCGGCCCTATCTCTTCGGTACCCACTTCCGGGTGCAAACAGATCATCGACCCCTGCAATGGCTAATGCAGATGCGGGGGGAAAACCCCAAACTATTGCGTTGGTCCATCTCCCTGCAGGGGATGGACTTCACTGTGGAACATCGACCGGGCCAAGACCACGCCAACGCAGATGGCCTGTCACGCTTTTTCCGCCTCGACGAGGAGAGTCCCCAAGAGGATGGGTGACTCTCCCCGCCTTCAGCTGGGGGGGACGCATGTTGGACAGGCCACATGAAGGGCTTGCTCCCTCCCCGCATGACAGGGCCCAAGCCCCGGGCCTCCAGGTGTTACCCACAGAAACAACCCGCACCCCGTCTCCAGACGGGACTCCTGCCCCCGGACATCTCTGTATCATGGGGCCGAACCACTACCGGCTCCCTCGCCCGGCCCGGCCGCCATCTTGGACACTGCACCACGAGGCCGCGTGGCCTCAGCTCGACCCTAACCCTGGGCCTGGCCAGGCCCCGACATCCCGGCACCACCATCCACCCAGGAGGTGAACGGACCACTTGGCAGGTCGATGGGAGAAAGAAGTGTCGATGGCTCTCCCCCGCCAGGTGCCGATCGCCCCCAGCTTCCCCGGGCGCTGGCTCCACCCCCCTGCTGGGTGTCTGGACTCCCTCATCCCGGACCTCCCGACCTCCAAGTGCGAGGGTCCGGACATCAAAGGGCGCCAGACCTATAACTGGGGCAGCTCCAGAGCAGGAGGGCAGTTGTATCCTGGAGTCGAGAGACACCGAGAAGAACTCATCCTTGACGGACTACCGGCGCTGCCGTAGCCCTGCCTTGTGAACTATCATCCTGCCTGCTGGTGCTGCCGCGGCCTTCTGCATCCTCCATCCTCGTCGGGACCTGCTGGCGCTGCCGCGGACCGTTGTAACTACCACCTTCATCGGGACCTGCTGGCGCTGCCGCGGACCGTTGTAACTACCACCTTCGTTGGGACCTGCTGGCGCTGCCGCGGACCGTGTAACGACCACCTTCACCGGGACCTGCTGGCGCTGCCACGGCCCGTCCAGCTAGAACACCGAGCTCGAGGATTGTGAGCTATCCATCATATCATCGCATCTACCAGAGTGGTAACAAGACTGTCCCGCTACCCCCTTTCCCAACCAAGAGACTAGAAACGAGGGGACCCCTGAGTCCAGACATCCTTGTACCATTCTATCGTACCTAAGAGATCGCTTATAAAGAACGTTAAACCTTATCCTTGTGTGGTGTACATCTGTGGGGGGGAAGTTACTCGTCTGTACGATCGCTGGAGACGGCTCTCCCCGGAGACCTCTCCCCTTGTCCTCGGCCGACCCTCCCGGTCCGTCTAACAGGAGTGCTGGCTACAGGTGCCCAGCTGGGGAGTGCCGGCTACAGGTGCACTGCTGGGGAGTGCTGGCTACAGGCGCACAGTTGGGGAGTGCCGGCTACAGGTGCACTGCTTGAGAGTGCAGGCTCCAGGCTGCCGGGTACAGGTGCACTGCTGGGGAGAGCCTATAAGCGTGAGAGCAGATAATACCTCTTGAACACAGCCTTGTCACCTCACACTAGCAACCCGAGGGGGACCCCTTGAGACTCCTCCCACTCCAAGGCCAACCAGTGAGCCGGAAATCCCTGGTCCGTTCTCTTCTGCGCTACGTCACATCCAGAAGTCCGAGATGGTACCCAGCTGGCAGACCATGGTGGACATGAGACTTTTCTTTTCTGATCATCTGGCGCTTGTTTAGTTAGTTTGGGGTGTGTTTGTTTTGCATTGTACCGCGCTCTGATACCCGTGGGTTCCTTTCGCACTTTAGAAAACTCTTCAAATAAATAAATAACACTGTTCACTCGAAAGGGCATCCAGGCTTATACAAGTCAACTCAACCAGCCCCCTCTGGCCCCTCCCTGGCTGCTCGGCCCTCACTGCAGGGCTGAAAACAGTTTTGGCAGAAGGATGATTAGGGAAAAACATTTTTTTCTGTGAATTCAAATTGTATTTTGCAGTTATTTCCCCCACAAAAATGTGTCCATGATTTATTTCCCTCCAAAACTCTGAAAGCTTATTTAACAATTCCAGAAGCTTGCATTGCTTTCAGGAAAACCACTGCAACTTTCTGCACCACTTCTTTTTAGTCCCCTTATGTGGTGATGTTACCCCTAAAACTGCCTGTCCTGCGAGAGCTGAGGAGGGGTGAATGCCGTCTGTACCAAGGAGGGGTGAATGCCGTCTGTACCAAGGAGGGGTGAATGCAGTCTCTACCAAGGAGGGGTGAATGCCGTCTGTACCAAGGAGGGGTGAATGACGTCATGGCCAAGGAGGGTTGAACGCCGTCTGTACCAAGGAGGGGTGAATGCCGTCTCTACCAAGGAGGGGTGAATGCCGCCTCTACCAAGGAGGGGTGAATGCCGTCTCTACCAATTGGGGGTGAATGCTGTCTGTACCAAGATGGGGTGAATGGGACTGTACCAAGGAGGGGGTGAATGCTGTCTGTACCAAGGAGGGGTGAATGCCGCCTGTACCAAGGAGGGGTGAATGGTATGTACCAAGGAGGGGTGAATGCCGTCTGTACCAAGGAGGGGTGAATGACGTCTGTGCCAAGGAGGGTTGAACGCTGTCTGTACCAAGGAGGGGTGAATGCCGTCTCTACCAAGGAGGGGTGAATGCCGTCTCTACCAATTGGGGGTGAATGGTCTGTACCAAGGAGGGGTGAATGCTGTCTGTACCAAGATGGGGTGAATGGGACTGTACCAAGGAGGGGTGAATACTGTCTGTACCAAGGAGGGGTGAATGCCGTCTGTACCAAGGAGGGGTGAATGGTCTGTACCAAGGAGGGGTGAATGCCGTCTGTACCAAGGAGGGGTGAATGGGACTGTACCAAGGAGGGGTGAATGCCGTCTGTGCCCAGAGGGGTGAATGCCATCCGTGCCAAGGAGGGGTGGATGCCATCTGTGCCAAGAGGGGTGAATGCCGTCTGTGCCAATGAGGGGTGAATGCCATTTGTACCAAGGAGGGGTGAATGGTCTATACCAATGAGGGGTGACTGTCGTCTGTACTAAGAAGGGGTGAATGCCGTCTGTACCAAGGAGGGGTGAATGCCGTCTGTACCAAGGAGGGGTGGATAGGACTGTACCAAGGAGGGGTGAATGCCGTTTGTGCCAAGGAGGATTGAATGCCGTCTGTACCAAGGAGGGGTGAATGCCATCTGTACCAAGGAGGGGTGAGTGCTGTCTGTACCAAGGAGGAGGGGTGAATGCTGTCTGTGCCAAGCAGGGGTGAATGCTATCTGTACCAAGGAGGGGTGAACTGTCTGTACCAAGGAGGGGTGAATGCCGTCTGTACCAAGGAGGGCTGAATGCCGTCTGTGCCAAGGAGGGGTGAATGCCGTTTGTACCAAAGAGGGGTGAATGCCGTCTGTGCCAAAGAGGGGTGAATGCCGTATTTGCCAAGATGGGGTGAATGGGACTGTACCAAGGAGGGGTGAATGCTGTCTGCACCAAGGAGGGGTGAATGCCGTCTGTACCAAGGAGGGGTGAATGGTATATACCAAGGAGGGGTGAATGCCGTCTGTACCAAGGAGGGGTGAATGAGGTCTGTGCCAAGGAGGGTTGAACGCTGTCTGTACCAAAGAGGGGTGAATGCCGTCCCTACCAAGGAGGGGTGAATGCCGTCTCTACCAAGGAGGGGTGAATGCCGTCTCTACCAATTGGGGGTGAATGGTCTGTACCAAGGAGGGGTGAATGCCGTCTGTGCCAATGAGGGGTGAATGCCATCTGGACCAAGGAGGGGTGAATGCCGTCTGTGCCAAGGAGGGGTGAATGCCGTCTGGACCAAGGAGGGGTGAATGGTCTGTACCAAGGAGGGGTGAATGCCGTCTGTGCCAAGAGGGGTGAATGCCATCTGTGCCAAGGAGGGATGAATGCTGTCTGTACCATGGAGGGGTGAATAGTTTGTACCAAGGAGGGGTGAATGCCGTCTGTACCAAGGAGGGGTGAATGCCTTCTGTGCCAAGAGGGGTGAATGCCGTCTGTGCTAAGGAGGGGTGAATGCCGTCTGTACCATGGAGGGGTGAATGGTTTGTACCAAGGAGGGGTGAATGCCGTCTGTACTACGGAGGGGTGAATGCCTTCTGTACCAAGGAGGGGTGAATGCCATCTGTGCCAAGAAAGGGTGAATGCCGTCTGGACCAAGGAGGGGTGAAAGGTCTGTACCAAGGAGGGGTGAATGCCATCTGTGCCAAGCGGGGTGAATGCCATCTGTGCCAAGGATGGGTGAATGCTGTCTGTACCATGAATGGGTGAATGGTCTGTACCAAGGAGGGGTGAATGCCGTCTGTACTAAGGAGGGGTGAATGCCGTCTCTACCAAGGAGGGGTGAATGCCGTCTGTACCAAGGAGGGGTGAATGGTCTGTACCAAGGAGGGGTGAATGGGACTGTACCAAGGAGGGGTGAATGACGTCTGTACCAAGGAGGGGTGAATGCTGTCTGTACCAAGGAGAGGTGAATGCTGTCTGTACCAAGAAGCAGTGAATGCTCTCTGTACCAAGCAGGGGTTAGTGCCGTCTTTACCAAGGAGGGGTGAATGCCGTCTGTACCAAGGAGGGGTGAATGGTCTGTACCAAGGAGGGGTGAATGTCGTCTGTACCAAGGAGGGTTGAATGCCGTCTGTACCAAGGAGGGTGAATGGGACTGTACCAAGGAGGGGAGAATGCCATCTGTACCAAGGAGGGGTGAATGCCATCTGTGCCAAGAGGGGTGAATGCCTTCTGTACCAAGGAGGGGTGAATGCCGTCTGTGCCAAGGAAGGGTGAATGCCGTCTGTACCAAGGAGGGGTGAATGGTCTGTACCAAGGAGGGGTGAATGCCATCTGTGCCAAGGATGGGTGAATGCTGTCTGTACCATGAAGGGGTGAATGGTCTGTACCAAGGAGGGGTGAATGCCGTCTGTACTAAGGAGGGGTGAATGCCGTCTCTACCAAGGAGGGGTGAATGCCGTCTGTACCAAGGAGGGGTGAATGGTCTGTACCAAGGAGGGGTGAATGGGACTGTACCAAGGAGGGGTGAATGACGTCTGTACCAAGGAGGGGTGAATGCTGTCTGTACCA
Source organism: Triturus cristatus (assembly GCF_964204655.1). NCBI lineage: Eukaryota > Metazoa > Chordata > Amphibia > Caudata > Salamandridae > Triturus > Triturus cristatus. The sequence continues at coordinate 1,207,910,451 of NC_140584.1, read as the reverse complement.
AGGAGAGGTGAATGCCGTCTGTACCAAGAAGGGGTGAATGCTCTCTGTACCAAGCAGGGGTTAGTGCCGTCTTTACCAAGGAGGGGTGAATGCCGTCTGTACCAAGGAGGGGTGAATGGTCTGTACCAAGGAGGGGTGAATGTCGTCTGTACCAAGGAGGGTTGAATGCCGTCTGTACCAATGAGGGTGAATGGGACTGTACCAAGGAGGGGAGAATGCCATCTGTACCAAGGAGGGGTGAATCCCATCTGTGCCAAGAGGGGTGAATGCCGTCTGTGCCAAGGAGGGGAAAATGCCATCTGTACCAAGGAGGGGTGAATGGTCTGTACCAAGGAGAGTTGAATGCCATCTGTACAAGGAGGGGTTAATTCCGTCTGTACCAAGGAGGGGTGAAAGCCGTCTGTGCTTAGAGGGGTGAATGCTCTGTACCAAGGAGGGGTAAATGCCGTCTGTGCCAAGGAGGGGTTAATGCCGTCTGTACCAAGGAGGGGTGAATGGTCTGTACCAAGGAGGGGTGAATGGGACTGTACCAAGGAGGGGTGAATGCCGTCTGTACCAAGAAGAGGTGAATGCCGTCTGTACCAAGGAGGGGTGAATGCTGTCTGTACCAAGAAGGGGTGAATGCCGTCTTTACCAGGAGGGGTGAATGCCGTCTGTACCAAGGAGGGGTGAATGGGACTGTACCAAGGAGGGGTGAATGACGTCTGTACCAAGGAGGGGTGAATGCCATCTGTGCCAAGAGGGGTGAATGCCGTATGTGCCAAGGAGGGGTTGTGGTAAATTTAAATTACCTAGACTTAATTTATGCGGTAAAGTTCAATAAGAATAACTCAGTAAAAATAAGAGGCAGAATCCGTGGTATTTGAGGTTTTAAAAGGGAATTTATTCCTTACAAAGGAATTATGGTTCGAACCAGGCAATCGGGTTCCGTCACCATGAAGGTTCGGGAAGGGATAGAGCAATACTTTATTGACAGGTTAACATATTTATAGTAAATGCATTACAATAAAGACATATACAGAAGGCGTAACAGCTGAGGAGTAAGATAAGAATACACATACGTAATGAAAAAAGGCGTTATAATAGGCGTGCACTATAAACGTCATTATGAGGATGTCACAGGTGGGTGGATTCATAAGAGAATCCTGCAATGTCAGCAGAAATATATGACAGAGATGCGCAGAGATTGGGCAGAGATGCGCTCGCCGAAGCATGACGTGTGATTGACGTGTAACTGGAGGGTGAAGGGGACTTGACATTTAGCCCTACATGAGGAGACAAAAGTCTGGGATGTCAGGACAACCTAATCCCGAATCGTATCTAATATCTTGTGTTTAAGGAACTGTATTATCTGGAATGGAAAGGTCTCTCAGGCAGAGGCTATCCTATACTGACTGCTAGTGCGTGTATAAGTGTCTACGTGTCTGCATGAGATGCGAGGGGGCATGGGCCTACAATGGTAACAAGAGCCATGAATTACTTGCACGGAGACAGTAAGGCCGGGCCCTTTGCTCTGTAGCTGGAAGAATGTTTACCTAAACTACTAGACAGGAATGCATTTCTGGAGGAGCGGAGCAGATAACTTGAAGGCTGAATACAGTTTTGGCAGGCAACAGGCCGGACCAGGCACCGTTAGCTGCGCAGGAAGTAAGACAAAGGTCATGGATACAGATGCAGGTCCAGGCTGGAGCATTCAGAGGCAGAAGGCAGGAATAGCTTGATGGCAGAATTCAGGGCCTAACTTGCCAGAGCTGAAAAACGTGAAAGGTACACCATATAAAGACGGTGGCCAAGCATACTTAGGAACGGAATATTCGACCCATTCAGGGCGTATCTGAAAGAGGACATGTTAACGTTGGACGCATATGTGTTTGCGTCTTCATAGCTGGAAGTGGAGGGAACATACATGTACTTGTAGCATGTACATGGAGCCGTTGGGGTCTAAGATAGGGGACACAATTGATCACAAAATTCATATTTCCTCATTCCCTCCTTGTCCCCTACGGACCCTTCATGAGATATCGATCCTCAGGAATCCATCAATCTGTTCATGTAGCATCATTTGCTCTTCTTTCCTCTTCCGGGATTTCGAATGAGAACTTGAATGTGGAATACACGATGTGGCACACAGGCCGCAAATCGCTGGTCCACATTGTAGACACAGGCAGCAACTGAATACTATGAGAAAGCCAATACCTAGGAAGGATAGGACTTTCCATCCCCAGGCTGACAACACGCTCCAGAACCAACCGGACCATGTCCAGGTGCCTGGATTCTGGTGTATCTGGCTTGCAATCTTATGAAGACGAGTTATGGCCTTGTATACGGACGGTGCGTTTTCTGGAATGAAAATACAGCAACTTGATCTGATGACTCTACAGGCTCCGCCCCTATCGGCCAGGATGACGTCAAGGACAAGACGATTTTGGAGAACAACAATCCGCATCGCAGACTGCTCCTCTGTTAAGTTGCCTAGGGCAGAGGTAGTTTCATTCACTACTGCTTCAAGGGTTCTGGTTAATCTGCGTATCAGTTTACTATTAGTGACAACACCTACGTAGGGAAAGAGACCTTTATTGAAGTCTGTATATTGTTCCCATGCTGTTTCAGTGAAGTCGACAATCGGGAGGTCTCTCTGTGGTCTATTGTGTACTAGATGGGTATTTCTATGATAATCAGGAGGGGCTAGGAAAACAGGTGGCAGAAGGAATGCAATGTAACAGGTACCATCCCAATCTAGAGGTAAACGTATATATGCGGTATGACCACAAACGAAGTAGGAATGACAGGAAGCTCTAAACGCAGACTTGCCTTGATCACTGAATTCGATCACAGTGGTACATTTACTATGACCCAAGTGTACTGAACCATTCTTTCTTACACATAATTCACCTTTGACCGGTAATACTGACATAGCAGGCAAGACTGGTGCGGCTTCGGATTCAACATTCAGAATCATGAGGTTAAGTGTAAAATTACCTAATCCATATACTTCGTTTTCTAGATCAGTTCCTGTCCTTTGAGGAAGTCCCTCCTTGTTAGGGTAGCAGGCTTTAAGCAAAACTAAGTTCAGGTTTCCCCATACCCAGTTGCTCTGGTGAACTACGGTATTTGAACCTAAAGAATTAATCAAACTAAACCATGCACCACAGGAACCATTGTGTGTGAATGGATACGGAAAGAGGGGCAGAACTCCCTTGTATTTCTGATAGGGAGGGAGTCGGCCACATATCCAACAATTTGTAGCGTTGCTGGCTTGATGAGAGTGATGTAACATACTAATGAATGTGTTGTTGCGCAGCGCAAGTCTATAGGGCAATTCATGTGGAGGTAATTCGCTAAAAGAATGTTCGGCAGTAATATTGTAAGCAGAATGAGCACGCTTGAAAATAGGATAGTACATGTGCAACAGTATACTTGCAGCAATAATCAGAAGATTTAGAAAAAACATAATCAATAATGTCACTATACAGTGACTATGAAGTAATTTACAATATGCACGTTTCTTGAGCTGTTTCTGTCTGTCTTTCTCTCTATTTCGGTCTAGAGGATACATGTCAGAGACTAATTTAACCGATTCACCTAGGAGAGGACTTAAACAATCAAATTGTCTGACTTGCTAGACCTTAGTTTCAGTTTATATTCTTGGGTAGTAGTGTTCTCGACCAGGGGGAGTTTCGAATCAGTCTGTGGAGGGGGGCAGGGTTGAGAGTTCAAATCGGAAGGTAGTCCATGAAATTTCTTGATATGGCTCGAGTGTAGCCAACCCTTGCGACCCTCGACCTTCACTGCTGTCCTTGTAGTTAGAAGTACCAACTTCGGTGTTTGCCAGCGAGGCTCCAGCGGGCTCCTCCTGTCGAAGTTTCTTATAAAGACAAAATTTCCGGGAACCACTTCATGGGGCTTCACCTCGGTGTTGTCGGGAAAGGCTGCAGCTACCTGTGAACGGCAAGATTGTAGTGCAGACATCAAGGAAGCAAGGTAATCTGTCAGCATATTACAATCAACATCAGTGATTTTACGAGGTATAGGCGTCCCCCACACATTTGGTGGCCTACCGAAAACCACCTCGTACGGGGATAGCCCTGTTCGAGAATGTGCTATCATTCTCATGTAAAAGAGTGCAACTGGTAAAGCTACTATCCAGTCGACGCCTTTCTCTCTGCAGATTTTAGAAAGTTTAATTTTCAGAGTCTGATTATGACGTTCCACGAGACCTGCTGCCTCGGGATGCCGGACACAGTGGAATTTCCATTGATAGCCTAACAGGAGTGAAATGTGTTTCATTAGCTCGGATGAGAACGGTTGGCCATTATCTGAGTACACGATACGGGGCAAACCATACCGTGGGAAGAATTCATGAACCAGTTGCTTGGCAGTGGTCGGGGCAGTGTAATCTGAGACTGGATATGCTTCCGTCCAACGGGAAAGAGCGCATACAACTACGAGAACATATTTGAATCCTCGACATCGTTCCATCTGGATATAATCCATCTGGAGGACTTCAAAAGGGTGATCAGGAGGTTGAAATCCACCTTGTTCTACAGGAACGCCTTTACCTGGATTGAACTGACAACAAATCATGCAAGTACGGACTTTCTGTTTGGCTGCAGCTCGTAAGCGTTTATTAAACCAAATGTTTTGAATACTGTCTAACATAGCTTTCTCTCCTAGATGTGCCGGACTATGTATTGTGTTAATGATAACTTGAACCATTGAGTTGGGGAGAAACCATGTAGATTTTCCCTTCGTCATCCATCCCTGATCTGTTTGGATCCCTCCTAGTTCTGTCCATTTCTTGATTTCCTCTGGTGTAGCATGTGTCTGTATGTCTATTACATCAAGGGCGGGATCCCTAACAGTCATGCAGTGTGTCGGTGTCGGTACTATTGTCTTTGTCAGGTCAGTTACATGAGTCCTATTCTGTGCTGTTTGCTTAGCTGTTCGGTCTGCTAGGTCGTTACCCTGGGAAATGATATCGGTGGCTTTTGTATGAGCTTTACACTTCATGATAGATATCGCAGTAGGCAGATGTATTGCATCTAACAGTGCTTGAATGAAGGGACCGTGTTGAATGTTGGCACCGTGAGAAGTCAAATAACCTCTCTCTCGCCAAAGGACTCCGAAGTCGTGTACAACTCCGAATGCATAACGTGAATCTGTGTATATGTTGACTCTTTTATTTTTGGCTTGAATACAGGCTTGTGTCAGAGCGATGAGCTCTGCTGCTTGAGCTGACAATGTGTCAATACAATTTGTTTCAATAACTTCGGTGTCTGTCGTGACTGTGTAAGCGGCCACTAATTCTCCTGTACTTGTTCTCATACATGAACCATCCACATAAAGTGTCAGGTCTGGATCTGATAATGGAATGTCTGTCAAGTCTTGTCTGGGTTTCGTCGTAATAGTAATGACTTCAATACAATCATGTGCCAATGGGTCTGTTCCACTTAATGGCAAAAGTGTGGCAGGATTTAATGTACTACAGCGTCTGATTTCTATGTGTGGCTGAAACAATGTTAATTCGTAACCTGTCAGTCGTGCTATAGTCAAGTGCTGAGTCTGAGTTCGGTTTAAAAGAACTTCCACGGAGTGTGGAACTTGCACTGTCAATTGATGTCCTAATACTATGGAATCGCTTTGTCTGATCGCTAACGCTGTTGCTGCGACTGATTTTAGGCACGCAGGCAGAGCCTGGGCTACTGGATCTAATGTGCTAGAAAAATAAGCACACGGTTTGTGTGAACCTGCTTGTTCCTGAGTGAGTACTGACAAGGCAGTACCTTCACGTTCTGTAACGAAAAGTGTAAAAGGCTTACTGTAACATGGTGTCGCTAAAACAGGTGCTTGACATAAGGCTTTCTTTAAGTCTTCAAAAGCTCGTGTATGTGCCTGAGTCCAAGGAAGGACAGTTGAAGTCGCTGCCTCCTGGGTTGTCAATTGAATGAGTGGCTTTACTAGGAATGCATATTGGGGAATCCACTGTCTACAGTACGAAGTGAGACCTATGAAGGCCCGCACCTCTTTTTGTGTCTTGGGTGGTGGCATGTTTATGATTAACTGGATACGGTCGGGTGTGAGCTGTCTTCCCCCCTTGGACAGCAAGTGCCCAAGGTACACAACTTGCTGAACACAGAATTGCAGCTTCGAAGGGGACACCTTGTGCCCCTTGTCGGCCAGAAACTGTAAAACCGTCAGTGATGCTTTTTCACATTCGGGTTCGCTTCGGGCGGTGATCAGCAGATCGTCAACATACTGAAGCAGTGCAGTGTTAACAGGCAGGTGGATACTGTCAAGTTGTCTTTTCAGTGCTTGGCTGTAGATGCTGGGGCTTTCTGTGAATCCTTGAGGTGCGCGTGCAAATTTGAAGCTTCGTCCATTTAAACTAAATCCGAACAAATATTGGCTTTCCGGATCTATTGGGACGCTAAAGAAGGCATTCTTGAGGTCAATTACAGTAAAGAACGTTGCTTCGGAATCAATGGCTGTTAATAATGAAGAGATATCTGGAACCACGGGATATTGTGGTACAATACATTTATTCAATTCGCGCAGATCAATAATCAATCTATGAACTGGGGGTGCATTAAGATCAGTTCGTTTAAGAATCGGAATAATCGGAGAATTACATATATTGGAGTCGGTTTCCACAACCACTCCTTGTGCAATGAGCTCGTCAATGATTTGCAGCAAAGCCACTACAGCATCTGGAGGTAACTTGTATTGTCGGATTCGTGGTAATACCACTCCTGCTTTGAGTGTGACTCGATATGGTGTAATGTGCATACTACCTACATCAGTGGGGCCTTGTGCCCATAAATGTGCAGGTACATTTTGTAACCGGCGATCCATGTCTCTAAATACATAGTGACCTTTAAAGTCACGCAAAAATAGTCGTACCCCCTCCGGGGAACAACATATTACAGCTCCTAGAGCTTTCAGTGTCTTTATACCTAACAAGTTTTCTGGGCATGATTTTGTAAGCAATAAATCTGTAGTCCGTGTCAATGGACCAACTGCAAGAGGAAGGGGTTGCGATACTTCATTAATAATAGGCTTTCCTGAAAATCCAAGGGAAATATTCTGTGAGCCTGAGAGGGGTGCCCCTGGAACCTCGTCGTGACTTATGGTTGTTCTGCTTGCCCCTGTATCAATCAAAAACTTTCTGTCTTTCCCTAATACTTGACTATGTACATAAGGACCCTCTTGATCTACAGGAACCTCAATAAGGGGTAAGCCAACCTCCCTCTCTAGGCTGTTTCATGTGTATCGCTGATAATCGGGATAGTCATTTTGTGCATACTGGTACATCTGTTGTGTCGTGTTTTGTGTTGCGGCACTAGGCTGTGGCTGTGATACCACCACGGTCTGTTGTGAAGCTGGCATAGGCTGTACATTCTGAGGTACTTGTTGTTGGATCTGATCCTGTCTAGGTGGACGCGGTCTTTCCTTGGTTTTACCCGTGGAGATATTATGTTTCAGAACTGCACAATCGTTTATATAATGACCTGGCTGTTTACAATAGTTGCATGTCCCTTTAACAGGAACCGCTGAATTATTGGACTGTGTCGCACCCTTTTTATGACCATCAGCTGGAACTGACTGGGCGACGAGCATTTTCATTTTCGTGTCTTTCATACGTCTTTGTTCATGTTCTTGTTCTTCTCTAATTCTATTCTGGTGGTACTGTAACATTTGTAACATTTGTGACGGGGTGTTAGCTTGCCAAGAGCTCTCTACTTTCAATACTCTGTTCTTAACCTGAGGCAAGGAATTTTCGACTAGTTTCGTTACAAAAAGATGTGGATATGAATCGCTACTTGCTTTCAGACCGCTATTAATACCAAAACATTTTTCAAATCGGGAATAAAAATCGCTAGTGTCTTCATCGGGTTTCTGTTTACAAGCTGAGATTGCTCCCCAATCTTCCTTTTTCGTAGTTAATAAACGTGGCAATACTTGTACTAATAATCCTGGTAATGCTTTAGTTTTGTCCCCAAGCCCTAGGCCTGCAGTTCGGGCATTTTCTTCGTTTTCTAATGCGGTCCAATCAATCTTTTGGTCTCCCACCTCCCATTCTTTTTCTTTGAGTTTCTCGTAAATACCGGCAGGCAATAATACTTTTAATATTTTCATAATATCAGGATAGGTATAATCACCCATGAGTAACATGTCTTTTATTTCACGGTGAAAACCTGCTGGATCTCTGTCATGGCTGGGCACTAATTTTTTCATTTCCAATAGTTCTATTTTGGTTATAGGTGTGTACACAAACACGCGTCTAAAGGTTTCATCATCATTTTTAACTGGGTGCACTTCGCGTAAGGGATTCTGTTTGTCTATGTAATACATTTTTCTCTCCATCGAGGGAGCTGAATCAAGCTCTGGACACAGTCTGTGCCGATATTCTAGAATTACTTTAATTAGATCGGTACCTAGACCTCTCCATTTATTCATGAGTAGTTCTATCAGTATATCAGGTAGGGGACCAGGATCGGAGTGTTGGCCTTTAATTATTATAAGGAGGTGTTGTATCATGTATATACCAGCTAAACGCTGTTCGTCTGGTGAAAGATTCAAAAACGTATGTACTAGTACGTCATCACTATATTTATCAGAACTGTCTGCCCATTGTACGGCTGACCTGGCTAATTCTTGTTCATCCATGGAATCGAGTACATGGTACCCCATTCGTTCTTGTAGTATTTTATCAGTAGCCTGAAATAAGTGTTCAGGGGTCTTTGGATTTGACATGGCTGCTTGAAAAATTCTCTTACTTTCTGGACGTATCGGACGTATTGAATCATTAGAGGATCTTCCCTTACCTATATAAGCTATCTTTTCTCTAGCTGGTAATTGTAATTGTCCTGTTGTCATTTCTGATTGTTCCTCCTCTTCCTCAGATTCTGTTTTATCTGCCTCTAATCTTCTTTCATGTATTTGTTCTACTATTTTTCGGATCTTTCGGTGCATAACTTCTATACACTTCTGTTTATCATGTTTTCCGTCTGCTATATTCTGACCCCATTTGTTAAGTGCTTGCATTTCTTCCGGGTCCACATCAGGCCTATCTCTGTTTCTGATCAGGCAGTTTATGAAGAAACGTAACAACAGTTTTTGAGTGTCCACTTTCTGATATGCCATGGCCTCGCCAATACTTTCAGGACCTTGCCCTGTTTGGACAAAGTGATATATTTTGTCTAGATGACCAATCATTCCTGGTAACATCATTAGATAATTCGCAACTCGTCGTAGACGTACTGATGATAGCATCATTCTGTCGTCTTTACCGGGTACTGGATCATATCTACAGTCTGTAAGAGGTTCATCGAATATATTGTGATTCGCTGGTTGAGGTGTACGTTGGTCTGCTAAATCCCTAAAGGTCAACCGAAGTGCTGGCGGTGGCGTAGAAAAACCTCCTATCGCACCTCCTGAGGTGCTAGGTCCAAAAGGATTCGTTGGGTGTAAAGTAGGAAGAGTAGATGCAGGAAGGAGTGTAGGAACGGGCGGAAGGTTTGGAACGTGTGAAGGAGTTTGTTGCTGCGGAGGTGAGGGCAGATTATCTTGGGGTCGAGCACCATTAGCAGGTGGTGTGCGTGGCGGAGCATTGACATATTCAGGAGCTGCATCGTCTAGATAGGAAGAAAGGAAAATGTCCTTTGCGGTCCTGGTGTGCAATTTAATCGGAAGCAATGGGGGTGGCAGATCTTTTGGTACTTCCAAGGTAGCCTTAGGTAAACCCTCGGCCAGAAGAGGATACATACCATTCAAAAGAGTGTTCCGTTGTCTGTCTACTTGTTCTGCTTTTACTCGGATACCTTCCTCAATTAACACGTTTTTTCGGGCTTTGTCTGAATCCTCCCTACTTTTCTCTTCTTTTCTGAGCGCTTTCTCTATACGTCTATGCGATTCTTTACGCCATAATTCAATGGCATTTTTCTGTGATTGTCTGGCTTTCTTTTTCCATAATGCTTCTTCTACTCTCATGATGCAATCTGCATCCCATGTCCCAGAAGTGGGCCATCTCTGATTCTCTGCTAAATCCTTGGTGTAGTCCACCCATAAATCGAGATATAATACGGCATCTAGGCCATGTTTATGGTACATAAAGTACCCTGGAGTGTCCCTAGGGGGAATGGGAACGGCTTCCTCGAGTATTCCTTTTCTAGTTTTTATCTGTCTTAATTTTGAGAATAACGGCATCTTTAAACCTTGCTACTTGATTCTTACTCGGACTTGAACATAATTAACACAATAAACACAGTAATGAAGATCGAACAATCACTCATACCACAATTTTTGAAACATATTAAAACATTTAACATTTAAAACAAACAACGATAATTAGAATAGAATTAGTTACTGACGTAATACGAGATATACTGGATGTACTGCTAAACAGTACAGATACACTGCTGAAACAGTGCAGACCGGATCTGTGTACCCAAACCCGTCTTGACCGGCACAAACCAATGTGCACGTCTAGATGCGTCCCCAGCAACGGTACTCACCGGGAAGCACGGAACGGAACAGAAGGCCTCGGGAAGTCTGGACTGGACTAGACCAGACTGGACTGGACTCGATTCGTGACTTAGTTACTTCGGAACTTCGGAATCTGGTGGGCCTCTGTATACCTCGGATCTTGCTCTCTCAGCTAGGCTCTGGTCGGGATTCTCCGCACTCCTCACCGCCTCGTCTGGGTGTTGATCGCAGCCTCAGTCACCCCCGTTGGCCTGAGGGAGATACAGGAAATCCTGCGGGTACGCGTAGTTGTCCGTCCGGCTGTGGCAGGAGACCGGGTCTGCAACGCACCTCCGGCGCGTGGAGTGTGAGAGGTGTCCCTGTTCGGGCGCCAATTATGTGGTAAATTTAAATTACCTAGACTTAATTTATGCGTTAAAGTTCAATAAGAATAACTCAGTAAAAATAAGAGGCAGAATCCGTGGTATTTGAGGTTTTAAAAGGGAATTTATTCCTTACAAAGGAATTATGGTTCGAACCAGGCAATCGGGTTCCGTCACCATGAAGGTTCGGGAAGGGATAGAGCAATACTTTATTGACAGGTTAACATATTTATAGTAAATGCATTACAATAAAGACATATACAGAAGGCGTAACAGCTGAGGAGTAAGATAAGAATACACATACGTAATGAAAAAAGGCGTTATAATAGGCGTGCACTATAAACGTCATTATGAGGATGTCACAGGTGGGTGGATTCATAAGAGAATCCTGCAATGTCAGCAGAAATATATGACAGAGATGCGCAGAGATTGGGCAGAGATGCGCGCGCCGAAGCATGACGTGTGATTGACGTGTAACTGGAGGGTGAAGGGGACTTGACATTTAGCCCTACATGAGGAGACAAAAGTCTGGGATGTCAGGACAACCTAATCCCGAATCGTATCTAATATCTTGTGTTTAAGGAACTGTATTATCTGGAATGGAAAGGTCTCTCAGGCAGAGGCTATCCTATACTGACTGCTAGTGCGTGTATAAGTGTCTACGTGTCTGCATGAGATGCGAGGGGGCATGGGCCTACAATGGTAACAAGAGCCATGAATTACTTGCACGGAGACAGTAAGGCCGGGCCCTTTGCTCTGTAGCTGGAAGAATGTTTACCTAAACTACTAGACAGGAATGCATTTCTGGAGGAGCGGAGCAGATAACTTGAAGGCTGAATACAGTTTTGGCAGGCAACAGGCCGGACCAGGCACCGTTAGCTGCGCAGGAAGTAAGACAAAGGTCATGGATACAGATGCAGGTCCAGGCTGGAGCATTCAGAGGCAGAAGGCAGGAATAGCTTGATGGCAGAATTCAGGGCCTAACTTGCCAGAGCTGAAAAACGTGAAAGGTACACCATATAAAGACGGTGGCCAAGCATACTTAGGAACGGAATATTCGACCCATTCAGGGCGGATCTGAAAGAGGACATGTTAACGTTGGACGCATATGTGTTTGCGTCTTCATAGCTGGAAGTGGAGGGAACATACATGTACTTGTAGCATGTACATGGAGCCGTTGGGGTCTAAGATAGGGGACACAATTGATCACAAAATTCATATTTCCTCAGGGTGAATGCCATCTGTACCAAGGAGGGGTGAATGCTGTCTCTACCAAGGACAGGTGAATTGTCTGTACCATGGAGGGTTGAATGTCATCTGTACCAAGGAGGGGTGAATGCCGTCTGTACCAAGGAGGGGTGAATGCCGTCTGTACCAAGGAGGGGTGAATGCCGTCTGTACCAAGGAGGCGTGAATGGGACTGTTCCAAGGAGGGGTGAATGCCGTCTGTACCAAGGTGGGGTGAATGCCGTCTGTACCAAGAAGAGGTGAATGCCGTCTGTACCAAGGAGGAGTGAGTGCCATCTGTGCCAAGGAGGGGTGAATGCCATCTGTACCAAGGAGGGGTGAATGGTCTGTACCACGGAGGGGTGAATGCCGTCTGTACTAAGGAGGGGTCAATGGTATGTACCAAGGAGGGGTGAATGCCGTCTGTACCAAGGAGGGGTTAATGCCATCTGTACCAAGGAGGGGTGAATGCCGTCTGAACCAAGTAGGGGTTAATGCCATCTGTACCAAGGAGGGGTGAATGCCTTCTGTGCCAAGAAGGGTTGAATGCCATCTGTACCAAGGAGGAGTGAATGCCGTCTCTACCAAGTGGGGGTGAATGGTCTGTACCAAGGAGGGGTGAATGCCGGCGCTAGGTGGCGCTGGACTGACATGGCCGCACTTTAGTGAGGCTCCAGCCGGCCAGGCGAATGTACATCCTGCAGAACCATCCTCCCGGTCAGATACTGGCGACCTAACGTTATCGGCGAGTGGCGCAGTGCTCCGAGACTGTCTGGTGCTGATTTGCCGGGGATCGGAGGCCCAGTGGTGGAGATATTGGCTCTTGAGGTTGCTGGGGGAGACGCAGTGCGAGGTGCGGAGCGGAGAAACGGCTGCCAGTGCCACTTTTCACTGGGGATTCTCGGAGCCTGCTGGGCCGCGGCTGCGGCGCTGCCCTGAGACTGTTGCCGGCGTCGCTCCCCTGATTGCTTGCCGAGAGGTGATCCCCCCCCCACTCAGGGGGTCCTGCCTGCTGCTGCTGAGGCCGGTGACCGAGTTTGGGGCTTGGGCTCGAGGCTTGCTGAGCCGGAGGGCCTGGCGGTGCGCCCTACGCCGCATTCACCTACCTTGTCTGCGCACCCCTGAGGTGAGGAGCGTCTGTATCCTGTGCCCGGACGCCATTCGTGAGCCGCCGAAGGGGGCGCCCGGAGCCGGTGTGGGACCGGGCTGGCGGGGCCATCTCCTTCTAGACTCCCTCGCTGACGGGCGGGCTGGGGGCCGGCCCGGTGGACGCCTCTTCGGTCCTCTGCTCGGACCTGTGAGTCTGCGGCTGATTGGCGCTGTGGTTTGAAGGGCGCGGAGGGCGCTGCGGCTGCTGCTGGCCGCTGGGTAGAGCTGGGCCCCTGGCTGGACATCCGGGCAGAATATTCTTGAAGGCCTTCGGGAGGCGGTCACCTGGATAATCCCACTGGAGTTGGCGTTGGTGGCGCGGTGTAGAGCGGAGGGGCGTGTGGCCTGCGGTTTGGCCCTTGGGACCGGTGCCTATCGCGTATTTTGATGATCACGCTCCCGGCACGGACAGATTTCGGGGCCTGGTGCTGGCGCCTGCAGATACAATGGGCAAACTGGACGCGAAGCAATCGACGTTGCATTTCAACCCCCCAAAAAAAAACGCACGCACAGACGGCGGACGGAGGGGAGCCGGGTCCCAGTGAGGAGGAGGAGGTGGACTGGAAGGCCCTGCTCGTGGGCATGCAGAGGAGCCTAACCTCCATCGATGCCAAGATCGATAATATGAACACTCGGCTGGACGCGGTGGTGCACCGGTTGGATCAGCACGGGGAGCGCCTGAAGGAGGCGGAGGGTCGGATATCGGAGCTGGAGGACGGGGCCGGGACTGGTGCAACTAAACTCTCTCAGGTGGACCGACTACTCAAAGTCATCGCAGAGAAAAATGAGGACTTGGAGGCGCGTTCCCGAAGATACAATGTCTGCCTGATTGGCCTTGCGGAGTCCAGTGGCGGCGGCCGCATGGAGGAGTTCATAGAGCACCTGCTGATCGACAAATTCGGGCGGGACTCTTTCTCGCTGCAGCTGGTGGTGGAGCGGGCCCACAGATCCTTGGGACCCCGGCCGGTCCCTGGGGCTCCGCTGCGCCCTGTCATTATAAAGTTCCTCAATTACAGAGATCGCGACACTCTGCTGCGCCTGGCTCGGAAGCAACAACCGATTCAGCACGAAAGTACCACTCTCTCGTTCTATCCGGATTTCACCCAGATGGTGCAGGAGGCTCGCCGCAAGTTCGTGGGAGTGAAGAAGTTGCTGCAACGTGACATCCCATACTCAATGCTGTATCCCGCCAAGCTCAAGATCACTCATCATGGCAAAGCACTCTTCTTCGGTAATCCTCAACAGGTGGAGGACTTCCTTAGGGACCAGCGATCCTCCGCCTCCCCGCGGCGCAGCCCTGGGGTGAGATCTGGGTCTCGGTCTCCAACGTCTGCTCCGGACTGGTGAGTATTAATGTCATGAGTTCCTCGTACTCCTTCCTTTTGTATCTCTTTCTCTCTTCTCCTTGCTCACGTTTCCCCACTTTCTTTTCTCCCCTATGCTCATGCCTTCTCCCCGCTGCAGATATGGACTGGCTGAATTTGCAAGTTGAATGCTTTGACTATGGGGGAGGGCTATTCCAGTCCTTTGCCCTTTCGTTGAGCTCGTGGGGGTCAGGAGAGCATCGAGATCAGGAGCCCCACTTGTAACGCTACTCCATACGTATGATGTACTGGCAGGTAAATTGACGCTACTATTTGCCTTGGCACTCCCCCTCCCACCCTCTTATGCCCCTTGCTCAATGTGATGGCGGCGCAGTGGGTGTAATATCGGGATAGGGGAGGGTAGGTCCAGCTCACTGGTGTCACCCAGAGAGGGTATACCCCACAACACTGGTTCTGTTTGACATAGAGGTTGGGAGGGGTCTAGATCCCGACAGGATTGGGCTGTCGTGGTGGGAGGGGGTGGGACGGGGCATGGCATTGTTGACAGAGGTACAGTTTATGGGGAAGGTCTCCTCCGGCGAGTTGGGGGAGTCGGTTGGAATGGGAGAGGGGAGGGAATGCGAATGCAGCACCACACTTGAACATCGGACCACACACTCTTATACACTTGGGTTTGACGCTTGGCAATCCCCGTGTTGGGGCCTGGAGACGGTGGTACGACACCTTACTGGCCTGGCGGGGAGGGGCGGTGGGGCTGCGAGGCTTGGCGGCGCGATGTACCTAGATCCAGTATCGGGTGTCTATCCGCGTGATGGCACAGGAGGAGAGCAGCGCGGTGCGAGACCCGCATAGTAGGGTCAATGTCTTGACATGGAACATACGGGGGTTGGGAGACCCGCGCAAGCGCCGACAGGTCCTGGGTTATCTCGATCGTCATCAGATACACATAGAGTTGCTGCAGGAAACCCACACAGACCCCCGTCGCTTACCTACATTTGCATCTCGATGGGCGTCTTATGGCCTATTTTCCTCGTACTCAACGTACTCCGGGGGAACAGCCATATTGGTCAGGAAGCACACTCCATTTGTGCCTCTGGGGGAAAAGACGGACGCTGAGGGACGATTCTGTGTCGTGTGGGGTCGGATGGGTAACGTCACCATCACCATCGCATCCTCCTATGGGCCAACATGGATGAGCCCACACACTTTGGGGCAGAGCTATATCGGAGATGCGCCACTTTTACGCCGCCGTTGCGTCACTTTTGTGACGCAGCGGCGGTGTAAACCCTGCGCCACGTTGCGCCATATTTACATCGTGACGCATCTATGGAGATGCGTCACGATGTAAAGCCCTGCACCATGTAAAACCTGCGTCAGGTTTCACGTGGGCGTGTCAACAGAGGGGGGGGCGTTCCGTCGGGGGAACGCCCCTGAAAAGTGACTCAGTCAAATCTATGAGATTTGACTGAGTCACTTTCCCAACGCTGATGCGCCAAAACCCTGCGCCTGCTTGAAGCAGGCGTAAGGCTTGACGCACCATGTTAGGGATAGGGTAGGTTGGAACAGTGCTGGAGTTGCGTCGCGCTTGCGACGCAACTGAAGCACTGCGCCAACCTTACGCCATCGGATGCATCACGCATCTGTTTATTCCTGCGCCATGATGAGCCGCATTGTAAATGCGGCGCATCATGTGTGGCGCAAGGGTAAACTTGCGTGACGCATCATTCCTGGCGCATCTTTGCTGATTTGCAGGGATGCGCCAGGAAACATAAATCTGCCCCTGAATCTCCGTGTGGGAAGTCATATTGGACATTGGGTCCACGCACCTGATCTGGGGAGGGGATTTTAATGTCACCCTGAACCCGGCTCTGGATCGCTCCAATGTAGACACTGCATATCACCCTCACTCTCAGGCCTACATATCTGAATTAATGGCTCACCATTTACTGCTTGACGCCTGGCGCCGCATTCACCCAGAGGTGCAGGAGGGCACACACTGGTCGGCACCGCACTCCACATGGGTTAGGTTAGATTATATGCTGTTATCAAGGAGTTTGGGGTCCTCACTGTTGGCCGCACAACACTTGCCTCGTACCTATTCAGACCATGCACCTGTGCTGATCACTCTGGCTAGAACGGGATTGGTCGGCGCGCCGCTCCCATGGCGCATGCAGCCTAATATTCTCTTAGATTAACTTTTCACGACTGAAATGTCCCAGGAGATCACAAAATTTATAGACCGGAATAGAGGATCAGTGGACTGCGTGGCGACGGTGAGGGAGGCCTTCAAGGCCACCATGCGGGGGGTGTGTATTTCTAAGGGCTCGGGAGTTCTGCGCTCCCTTCGCACCGCTCTGACCTCCCTGGAGCGGGATTTGCGTGTACTAGAAACTGCCCCCGACTTCTTGGATGACCCCAAGGCACAGCTCGACTATCGTACTAAGCTCACTGAGTTCAAGGTCACTGCGGAGAGAGAAGTCCATTTCCGGGGTAAGCATTTCATCGCGCGGGGGTATGGGGAGGGAGAGCGGCCCGGCAGATTCCTGGCTGGAGTGGTCCGCCCCCGCACTGCGCCAACCACGTACTGGAGGTCAGAGCCCCTGATGGCACCATGCAACACAATACGCTCTCTATACTCTCCTCCTTCGTATCTCACTATTGCGCCTTGAACACATCCAGGCGTGAATCGCCATTGGAGATGTCTGAGTACCTGTCGGAGCTTACTCTCGGATGGCTATCCAATGCCCAGCGGGAACTCCTAGCGGCTCCCATAGGGCTTGCTGAAATCAAGGAAGCCATAATGCAAACGGCATCGGGTAAGGCGCCGGGTCTGGATGGCTTCCCTATTGAATACTACAAAGCCTTCATTGACCCATTAGCGGCGGTTCTGCACGAGGTGTTTGAGGAGGCGAATGAGACTGGATCCTTGCCATCTAGCATGTCTGAGGCCCTAATAGTTTCTCTTCTCAAGCCAGGGAAGCCCCCAGACTCCTGTGACTCCTACAGGCCCCTTTCTCTCCTTAATAGCGATGTGAAGATCCTAGCCAAGGTACTAGCGAACCGCGTCAATCTTCTGATTGGAGACTTGATCCTGCCGGACCAAGCGGGGTTCATCCCTGGCAGATCTACCTCCCACAACCTACGGACTCTTTTTTCGGTCCTGAACAACGCTGATCCCTCTCTTGCTCTGGTGGCGGTGTTCGTGGATGCCACCAAGGCATTCGACTTGGTTGAATGGGACTATCTTCATCTGATTCTACTCAACATGGGCATGCCATTGGCCTTCTCCAGATGGATCCAAATCCTGTACCATCGCCCCATGGCGAGATTCCTTATTAATGGTCGTGTCTCTGAAACATTCCCCGTCACCAGAGGTACTAGGCAGGGATGCCCATTATCGCCGCTCCTCTTCGCCTTAGCGATAGAACCGCTGGCGTCCCGCCTCAGGCAGAATTACCTTGCGGCATCCCTAAGATGCCAACGGCGGCAAATCTTATTGTCCCTCTATGCGGATGATCTCACACTATATATCAAACACCCCCGGGATAACTTAAACCCTATACTCAGGGAATTTGTTCGATTCTCGCAGTACTCGGGGATACACATGAACTGGGGTAAATCTGCCATCTTCCCTCTCACGGATGGTATTGACAGAATCCCGCTTGACTTCCCACTAGAGTGGCGCGATGCCGACGTGAAGTATTTGGGAGTGTGGGTTTCTAGGGATCGGCAGGAGGTGTTGCGCATGAATTACGGTAGGGCTCTTGAAACTATACGCTCGAACGTGGCCAGGTGGTTGACCTTACCGCTGACCATGGCTGGTCGAGTCATAAAGATGGTTATACTCCCCAAGCTACTCTATCTATTGCTCAATATACCGTTCCATCCGGGTGGATATTTCTTCCGGACATTACGATCGGACCTCATCCGTCTGGTGTGGGGAGGGAAAAGGCCGCGGCTTAAGTGGGCTGTACTCACGCGCCCGTATATACAAGGTGGGCTCGATATCCCTGATTTCGAACTCTACTACAACTGCGCTCAGGCACACTACGCGTACTATTGGTTCCGCCCCTCCCCTTTCATGCCACAGACAGCGGTGGAGCACTGGCTGGCGGACCTGGTCACGCTTGAGGGGGCGGCCCTTGCGGAGGTGCCTTTGTCTCGTGCCGACCGCAACCCTGTGCATGCTACGGCGCATGCTTGGAGTGTTCTTGCTGGCCTTGTGGGCGTGCCGCTCCTTTATTCCCCACTGATGCCCCTGGTGTATATTCCGGCCCTCCCGCTCTTGGAAGAAGGGCTATTCCAGAGAATAAAACTTAAAACGGGGATTACGTGCTGGGGTGACCTATTCCATGAGGGTCGGTTTCGTGACCTCCCGCTCCTCTTCGGGAACACTGTCCCTACACCCCTGGAGCTCTTTGCTTTTATTCGGCTCCGTAGTGAACTACAGAAAATATTCCCGGCGTATCCGGCAGAGCCTACAGTTCTGGAACCGTTCCATTATCTGCTTGACTCCCCTTCCCCATCGCACATGGTCTCCTCGCTTTATCGGCGCCTATATAACCGTGTCGGGGGGGAGGTGTTGAGGTCCCGCGCAGGTTGGGAGACTGAGATCGGCATCGCTTTTACGGATGACCAGTGGGAGTTCTGCTGTTTGCAAACTGAAATGATCTCCTCGAGCAGTAGGTTTCGCGTAATTCATTATAAGTTCCTGCATCGCCTATATTGCACCCCAGCTCAGATGTACAGGGTTAATCTCCGCGATAAAGACCGATGTGACTGGTGCCACTCCTCTAGATTGGATTTTTTACACCTGGCCTGGACCTGTCCGAGCATAGATGAATATTGGCACCGGGTCTATGAGGCCCTAGGTGAGATGCTGGGGTCCCCGCTACAGCCCTCCCCTCTGCAGGCATTACTAGGATACACCCGGGATATACCTAAGTCGGATCGTCGCTTTGTTACCTGCGCGCTACTGCTTGCTAAGCGCCGTGTAGGGTGCCGATGGGGGTGGGGGAGAAGCCCCAAGTTTAAGGAATGGCTGCGAGATTTGCTCACCTGTCAGGAGCATGTCCTTTTGTACTCTGAGTTGCTGCCGCCTGCGTCCCGCCCCCCTGACATTTGGGGGCCCCTGACGCGGTACCTCGCTGCACACGATGACCGGCGATCGCCCTCTGTTACTGCTGAGGGATAACTCCTTTATTGAATGCTGACACTGGGAGGGACAGGTCTCATGGGTGCCTTTCGGGGAGGGAAGCACAGGATGCCTGTCCTTTATATAGCGAGGCTGCTGAGACAGGGTCCCGCCTGGGGAGTTATTACTCGTTTCCTGCGGCGTTCCCCCCCCCGCGTCAATCCCCTGCGCTACCACAAAGGATTGCACATGATCATTACTGGTCCTCGCGGGGATTGAGCGGGTAGAGGTGTCCAAGGGCAGGCCGCACACTGACTGGAATCATGAGGTGGGTTTGGGCGGGGGGACCGGGCTCTTCGCTGGGCTGTTCACTGACCTGAGGGCCTTTTACGGAGGGAAGGATTGCTATGTCCATGTGATTGTTTCAAGTGTACGATATCAAGTGGACTGTTGATATTGCTATGTCTCCGTATGTGGACAAGTGTGGTACTCCCTGTATTTTGATGTATAATCTTTAAATAAAGAGTTAAAAAAAACAAAAACAAAAAAAAACAGGAGGGGTGAATGCCATCTGTACCAAGGAGGGGTGAATGCTGTCTGTACCAAGGAGGGGTGAATGGTACTGTACCAAGGAGGGGTGAATGCCGTCTGTACCAAGGAGGGGTGAATGCCGTCTGTACCAAGGAGGGGAGGGGTGAATGCCGTCTGTACCAAGGAGGGGTGAATGCCATCTGTACCAAGGAGGGGTTAATGGGACTGTACCAAGGAGGGGTGAATGCTGTCTGTACCAAGGAGGGGTGAATGCCATCTGTGCCAAGAGGGGTGAATGCCATCTGTGCTAAGGAGGGGTGAATGCCGTCTGTGCTAAGGAGGGGTGAATGCCGTCTGTACCATAGAGGGGTGAATGGTCTGTACCAAGGAGGGGTGAATGCTGTCTGTGCCAAGGAGGGGTGAATGCCGTCTGGACCAAGGAGGGGTGAATGGTCTGTACCAAGGTGGGGTGAATGCCATCTGTGCCAAGAGGGGTGAATGCCATCTGTGCCAAGGAGGGGTGAATGCTGTTTGTACTATGGAGGGGTGAATGGTCTGTACCAAGGAGGGGTGAATGCCATCTGTACTAAGGAGGGGTGAATGCCGTCTCTACCAAGGAGGGGTGCATGCCGTCTGTACCAAGGAGGGGTGAATGCCGTCTGTGCCAAGGAGGGGTGAATGCCGTCTGTACCAAGGAGGGGGGGGTGGTCTGTACCAAGGAGGGGTGAATGCCATATGTACCAAGGAGGGGTGAATGCTGTCTGTACCAAGGAGGGGTGAGTGCTGTCTGTACCAAGGAGGGGTGAGTGCCATCTATACCAAGGAGAGGTGAATGCTGTCTGTACCAAGGAGGGGTGAATGCCGTCTGTACCAAGGAGGGGTGAATGGTCTGTACCAAGGAGGGATGAATGCCGTCTGTACCAAGGAGGGGTGAATGCTGTCTGTACCAAGGAGGGGTGAATGGTACTGTACCAAGGAGGGGTGAATGCAGTCTGTACCAAGCAGGAGTGAATGCCATCTGTGCCAAGGAGGGGTGAATGTCGTCTGTACCAAGGAGGGGTGAATGGTCTGTACCAAGGAGGGGTGAATGCCGTCTGTACCAAGGAGGGGTGAATGCCGTCTGTGCCAAGGAGGGGTGAATGCCGTTTGTACCAAAGAGGGGTGAATGCCGCCTGTGCCAAGGAGGGGTGAATGCCGTATTTGCCAAGGAGGGGTGAATGCCGTCTGTACCAAGGAGGGGTGAATGCCGTCTGTGCCAAGGAGGGTTGAATGCCATCTGTACCAAGGAGGGATGAGTGCTGTCTGTACCAAGGAGGGTTGAATGCCATCTGTACCAAGGAGAGGTGAATGCTGTCTGTACCAAGGAGGGGTGAATGCCGTCTGTACCAAGGAGGTGTGAATGCTATCTGTACCAAGGAGAGGTGAATGCTGTCTGTACCAAGGAGGGGTGAATGCCGTCCGTACCAAGGAGGGGTGAATGGTCTGTACCAAGGAGGGGTGAATGCCGTCTGTGCCAAGAAGGCGTGAATGAGACTGTACCAAGGAAGGGTGAATGCCCTCTGTACCAAGGAGAGGTGAGTGGTCTGTACCAAGGAGGGGTGAATGCCGTCTGCACCAAGGAGGGGTGAATGCCGTCTGTGCCAACGAGGGGTGAATGCTGTTTGTACCAAAGAGGGGTGAATGCCGTCTGTGCCAAGGAGGGGTGAATGCCGTATTTGCCAAGGAGGGGTGTATGCCATCTGTACCAAGGAGGGGTGAATGCCGTCTGTGCCAAGGATGGTTGAATGCCATCTGTACCAAGGAGGTGTGAATGCCGTCTCTACCAAGTGGAGGTGAATGGTCTGTACCAAGGAGGGGTGAATGCCGTCTGTACCAAGGAGGGGTGAATGCCGTCTGTACCACGGAGGGGTGAATGGGACTGTACCAAGGAGGAGTGAATGCAGTCTGTAACAAGGAGGGGTGAATACCGTCTGTACCAAGGAGGGGTTAATGGGACTGTACCAAGGAGGGGTGAATGATGTCTGTACCAAGGAGGGGTGAATACCGTCTGTGCCAAGAGGGGTGAATGCCGTCTGTGCTAAGGAGGGGTGAATGCCGTCTGTACCATGGAGGGGTGAATGGTCTGTACCAAGGAGGGGTGAATGCCATCTGTACTAAGGAGGGGTGAATGCCGTCTGTACCAAGGAGGGGTGAATGCAGTCTGTGCCAAGGAGGAGTGAATGCCGTCTGGACCAAGGAGGGGTGAATGGTCTGTACCAAGGAGGGGTGATGGTCGTCTGTGCCAAGAGGGGTGAATGCCATCTGTGCCAAAGAGGGGTGAATGCTGTCTGTACCATGGAGGGGTGAATGGTCTGTACCAAGGAGGGGTGAATGCCATCTGTACTAAGGAGGGGTGAATGCCGTCTGTACCAAGGAGGGGTCAATGCCATCTGTACTAAGGAGCGGTGAATGCCGTGTGTGCCAAGAAGGGGTGAATGCTGTCTGTACCAAGGAGGGGGGATGGTCTGTACCAAGGAGGGGTGAATGCCATCTGCACCAAGGAGGGGTGAATGCTGTCTGTACAAAGGAGGGGTGAATGCTGTCTGTACCAAGGAGGGGTGAATGCCGTCCGTACCAAGGAGGGGTGAATGTTCTGTACCAAAGAGGGGTGAATGCCGTCTGTACCAAGGAGGGGTGAATGCTGTCTGTACCAAGAAGGGGTGAATGCCGTCTTTACCAAGGAGGGGTGAATGGGACTGTACCAAGGAGGGGTGAATGACGTCTGTACCAAGGAGGGGTGGATGCCATCTGTGCCAAGAGGGGTGAATGCCGTCTGTGCCAAGGAGGGGTAAATGCCATCTGTACCAAGGATGGGTGAATGGTCTGTACGAAGGAGGGGTGAATGCCGTCTGTGCCAAGAGGGGTGAATGGTCTGTACCAAGGATGGGTGAATGCCGTCTCTACCAAGGACAGGTGAATTGTCTGTACCAAGGAGGGTTGAATGTCATCTGTACCAAGGAGGGGTGAATGCCGTCTGTACCAAGGAGGGGTGAATGCCGTCTCTACCAAGGAGGGGTGAATGCCGTCTGTACCAAGGAGGCATGAATGGGACTGTACCAAGGAGGGGTGAATGCCGTCTGTACCAAGGAGGAGTGAATGCCATCTGTGCCAAGGAGGGGTGAATGCTGTCTGTACCAAGGAGGGCTGAATGGTCTGTACCGAGGAGGGGTGAATGCCGTCTGTATCAAGGAGGGGTGAATTGTATGTACCAAGGAGGGGTGAATGCCGTCTGTATCAAGGAGGGGTTAATGCCGTCTGTACCAAGGAGGGGTGAATGTCGTCTGTACCAAGTAGGGGTTAATGCCGTCTGTACCAAGGAGGGGTGAATGCCATCTGTGCCACACAGGGCCGTTTCAAGTGATGCGGGGTTTGACAGAAGCCTTGGACGTGCGAGCAGGGTCCTTTGTAGGGCGGCGCAGCCTCGTCAGAAACCTTGTACAAAGCAAAAAAAGTGCTGAGCACAAGGACACTGTGCCCAGATAAGGCAGGCTCAGCAAAGGGCACAGTGTCGCGAGCTGCGCCATCAAACCCTGACAGCCACTGACAATAATATTTATCAGAAAGTTGCTACCATTGGATACGCCATCAGATTTACACCACATAAAATCACATCTTCTCTATTTTTTTTGGTTGCTTAAAAGAGATTAAATTCAAGAAGGTTTGCTGCTGATTAATGTTTGTAGAAGAAAGTGGATTCACTGATTTTGCACTATTTTTGGAGCATTGCTTAACAAGAAATTGTGTAAGTCCGAGTTTATTGGATATTGAAAAAAACACAATTTGCCATTATATAATCTGGAAGCATATTGCGCGATTAATTTGGCTGTTTTTTTTATTTTTTCTAAATGTTATTCCTTCTCAAGGTTTTCATTCCTGTACCCTCACTCAGAGAAAATGCAGATTTTTTTATTTATAGTTATTTTTTATTTCTACATTTATTTTGTGCAGTGATCAATGCCGCTGGCTTACGAAGGACAACAAATGGCCCATATTTCTCCACAATATTTTTATTCTACTTTATCCAGAATTATTTATCTGCTGTGGGTGAAACAAAACCTGCCTCCTTCATTTTTAGGTCTCGCCTAGCGACGCAGCGTCTCTTCTCTCTGGTGATCTCAGCACTTTCGCATGCTCTCCCATGCTTTCACTTTCGCAAGCGAGGCTCGCCTCTCTGCTGTTAAGGCGTGTCACCCGTGCCAGCACTCAGCCTGCCTGCTGCCTCCTCAGCACAGCCTGCTCCTGTGCCTTCCTCTACAGAGCCGCTGAGACGCAGCACGCGCTCCTCGCCTCCTCACTCGGTCCGGGGAGCCTAAGCCCACGCGGCACTGAACTTCATCGCCGTGTAAGGGACCCCCAGCCTCAGGTCGCTGTGAACCATCTTGGCGCGCCCTGCTGCCGAGTCTCGTGATGGAGGAGGCTGACCTGCTTTGGGAGCGGCTCAGGCCATCACAGTAAGTGCTGCTCTGCGTGTCATTATGTGGCGGGACAGTTACTTACCGTCCGGCACTCTGTGCTGGACGCGGAGAGCCAGGGCTGCTAATCCTCGCAGAGGGCAGGGGCGCTCATGAGGCGCTCATAGTCTCATGTGGATAGCGCTGGGCAGCTTCAACCACGCGCTGTGGTATTACAGCTACCCCCCGCATTCCTTACCGTTACGCCTTCCCAGAGCTCACGGGGTGCTCCGTGTACCTCTTGGCTCAGGCGGCTGCCGTCACACTGGCCGTGCTGCCGTATGAGCGTGTTTTGGTGTGTGCCAGGCTCAAGGACAGTTCAGCCTCCCATTGAATCTCAGAGCCTCAGCGCGGATAGACGGCGTGTCTTCTCTGGCGATCCTCAGCTTACGCCGGGACAGCCAATGTGCACATTCACGGCGTCTCGTGCGCTCCCACCGCGCTTTCAGTTTTGTGCTCTCAGCCAGAATCCCAGGTGGCGCTGTGGTTGGTGGATAAAAATATTTATGTTGTTCAGGGAGAAATCAGCATTGTAGTTGGTGCCATCAAACGAAATTCAAGATGGAGCTCTCGCACCCCTATGGTAGGTAAGACCTGAGTTTTATATTCAAAATAGTTGAGGTACAGTACTAGAGGCATGGCTTGTTTGTGCTGTAGCTATGATTGTTTCAGCACTCAAGTCAATACAATATCGGTCGTGGGTGTTTCAAAAATCTCAAGCTATTGATACCCACTATGTAGATTTTACTCTTTTTAATAGTTTAACCCCTTTCTGTGTGTTTGCTGTGATCACCTTGTCATTATTAAGAAATCTTTAAACACATAGCAATTTAGTGGGAATAGGGAATTGCATATCCACAGTAAATGTTTTTATGAAATCTCCCTGCTCATTCAGTGCAAACAAGGCAAAGCGTTTGTTTAATGAAATCCTGTTTTGTAAATTATCGATTACATTCTCATTATTTTTTCATTGTTTCTGCTGCTTACTTATCAGCTGACTGTTGGTGTGCTATGTCTTACCATTGATCTAATAGTTGAATACTGGTAATTTTTTGGCTGTACTCGTGTCACTTCCTCTTTCCCACGTGTGTCTGAATAGACAAATGGTGCCATGCACCTGGCCTTTATACAATTTCATGTACCTCCATGAAATGTTATTGTATTTTTACTGTGAGACCGTCAATATTCCTACATATTGATGCCTTAAAACAAACTACTACCTAAAATCGACTCACAAGGTTTTCTTTCTAAATTAGTTGAACATCTGTGTTGAAAGGCGTCTGTATGTATGTGTTGCACTTTGGATATGTTGCACCTATAAAAAAACAGCATTTGCAATGCAATAGTTCTCGCAGTTACGCGAGCTTGAGCTATTGACATTGCAAATAACAAAGCCTTTTATTTTTGTTTTCGTTTTAAAAACATAAATAAAAGGCATTACCATTTACAATGCCAATAGCTTAAACTTGCGTAACTGCGAGACCTATTGCATTGCAAATGCTTGTTAGTACAGGGAGCAGCAAAAGTGGTGTAAAATAACTTTTCTCCGTTGTATGCACCAGTGCTGCTGACACAGCCCACTGGGAGTTCTGTAGATTACTGTTACCTGTGTTGTGTCCTGCCTAACAGCAGCACCGAGTATGAACGCAGAACACAGAACACAAAAGGCCCCTCCAGGTCATGAGAGATCCCATCCCATATGGAGTACCCCAGGGTACGACACCATCTCCTGTCGTCTTCAACCTCTATGCAGAGTCACTGATGCTCAGCCCACAGACACACTATCAGGATTCACCAGTATGCCGATGATACATAACTCTACTTAGAAGTCTCCTCCAGGGCAGGAAAGATCCCTTCACATGTGGAGTCCCCCAGGCTACCACACCGTCTCCTGTCATCTTCAACCTTTACATGGAGACGCTGAGGCTCGACTCACAGATAACAGCACAGGGACCTCCAAGGCACGAAAAATCCCTTTCCATGTCGAGTTCACCAGGGTACAACACCATCTCCTGCTGTCTTCAACCTCTAATTGGAGAGACTGATGCTCGACCCAAAGATAACTGCACAGCATAGACTGAATGTACGAGGCACCTCCAAGGTATGATAGGTCCCTTCCCATGTGGTGTCCCACAGGGTACCACACCGTCTACTGCCATCTTCAACATCTACGTGGAGAGGCTGATGCTCAACTCACAGATATCAGCAAAGCCGAGTATGAATGCACAAAGCACCTAAAGGGCACGAAAGATCCCATCCCATGTGGAGTCCCCCAGGGTACCACACCGTCTCTTGTCGTCTTCAACGTTTAAGTGGAGAGGCTGATGCTCGACCCACAGATAACAGCACAGCTGAGTATGGATGCAAGAGGCACATCCAAGAGACGAAAGAACCCTTCCCATGTGGAGTCCCCCAGGGTACCACACCGTCTACTGCCATCTTCAACATCTACGTGAAGAGGCTGATGCTCGACCCAGAGCTAAAAGGAGCACAGCTGATTATAAATGCACAAGGCACCTCCAGGTCATGAAAGATCCTTTCCCATGTGGAGTAACTCAGGGTACCACACCGTCTCCTGTTATCTCCAACCTCTACGTGGAGACGCTGATGTTCTACTCACAGATAAGAGCACAGCGTTGTGAGAAAGTGGCTCTGTATATACTGTTCCTTAATAGCTACAGGGTGTACAGAGTCCACAGTCCCCAAGGATTTGACAGAGGCTAAAGTTAGATATAACCTTACTCTCTAAAGTGGTAGCTTGGTCGAACAGTAAGGCAGTATCAGAGGACAGTGTAAAGCATTTGTTGTACACACTCAGTCAGCAAATGGTCTCACACACTCAATAACTGAACTCTAGGCCAATGGTTTATGTATAAAAAAGATATGCTTGTTTTATTTTAGAACCAACACTTGGCATTAAAATATACTTTCTCAGAATGAGATGCTTTATATAAATACTTTTGCAATATGCAATTGACTTTTGTAAACAGTTACAAGTGGTTGCAATAGGCAACACTATTTTAAACACAACAATGCATTGAGCTCAATGGAAATTTCAAGTTAATTGCAACAGATTACTTTTAGGATTACTTTTGGAATTCCAGGATTGAATCCTAGATTCAGTCCTGGGTCAGTACTTTGAATCAAGTGACGAAAGTCGACTTAATTACTGTGATGATTTTTAAACAATATTTAGCTATTTTAAAAGTTGACATTTAGAAAATATTTCAAAGAAAACAGTCAATGATTCCCTATGGAAGAAAAATCAAGTTGCAGGTGCAGTATGTTCTTGTTACTTTTGCAATCCAGTACTTGGTACCTAGACTCAGTACCTTTATCCAAAACAGGTAAGTAATTACGTTTTCAGATATTATACGATTTTTAAAGAATATTTAAAGATTGCAGAAATTGACACTTAGATGAAATTTCACAGATAAACAGTCAATGATTTTCTTTGGGAGAAAATTGGGTTACTGGTAAGTACAGTTGTAAGTATTTCTCAGAGTCAGTGCTGGGCACCAAGATCCAGCACTGGGAGCTCACCTAAGAGCAGGTTAGTATTTTCGTTTTCGTTACTCGGCTGATTTTTGGTGAATATTTTAAGATTTGAAAAGTCCACACTTAGAAGAAATTTCAGGAAAAAGCCAGTCAATGTTACCCTATGAAGAAAATAGGGTTATCGGTTTAAAGGTAAGTACTCGACTGGCAGAGTTGAGGTTCTGGGCATAGACTCAGGGGTCCCCCAGGGTCGGGTAGGTACAGTTGGTTCACCCTCAGCGACTCTAGGGCGGCCGGGTGCAGAGAGAGTTAGGCCCAATGTTATCCTATGAGGGATAGGGGGGCCTTGGTTGGTGGCTGCTGATTAGCAAGCCACGCGGCTGTGGGTGCTGGGCTCCTGGTCACTTACTCAGGGCAAGTGGGGAAGTAGGTAGGTGTAGATATTGCACTGCCAGGGCCACTCGGACGGCTGGGTGCAGGGTGCTTTTGAGCCTTCGGGCGCTCAATTGATTTCAATGGGAAATCTCCGGTTTAGAAAAAGACTGCAAGCTCGGGGACGAGGATTCTTCAGGTGCCACCACCACTTCGAGAGGTAAGTTGGGTAGTTGGAGGATAGGTAGGTACCCCGGGATTGAGCACAGGGGGCCGCGGGGTGCCGCGTGCAGGGGTGCCTTTTGGTGTCGGGAAATCTTACCCTCTGTTGATCGCGGTAGGGGGGGCACCTTGTTCTGAGGCTGCAGGCTTCTTCAGGAGTGTCAAGGGAGGTCCTTGGGTGCCGGACTCAGGGTCACAGTCGCCGTGGGGTCGTCCTCGTGGTCTTTGTTCACTCCGGCACTGGGCAGGCTTGGCTGGTGTAGAGTGTGCTGGGTTTGCGATTCCGGGCTGCTGCCACCGGTTAGAGATAGGTTTTGAGTAGAGCCTCTACTCATGGGAGTCCCGGGGGCTTAGAGCCAAAAGGTAGCTAGGTCCTCCGGGGTTTGTGAGGTTGCTGGCCACAAGAGATGCCGGGTTGGAGCTGGAGCTGGTTCGAGGGTCGACGGGCCGGTAGGGCTGGGGCCAAAGCAGTTGGTGTCTTCCTCTTCTTAGCAGCTGCAGGGCAGTTCTTCTTTCTTCTTGCTCTTCTTTGTATTTTGGAATCTGGAATCTGGGGAAGGAAGGTTCAGGGTGCCCCTAAATACTAGATTTAGGGGCGTTACAGGTAGGTGAAGGGCAGGGACCAATGGGTCCCTGTCCTGGGGTGGGTACACCCCCTATCCTGCCTCTCTCCTGTGGGAGGTGGGCAGTAGCCTAGTCCTGATAGGGTAGGGCTTCCCATCTTCAAGATGGCGAGAGCCCGGAGATGTGCTTCACCTCGCCTCCCCCACCTGAGGGGTGGGATTGTCAGGCTGGCACATCCCCTGGCCTTATTTGGGGTTTCCGGCCAAGCTTCCCGCCAGAGTGGGGGGTTGCAGTGGCCTGGGGAAGCTCACAGAGGTGGCATGCCTTTGAAGCTTCCCCGTGCCCATCCTGGGGGAGGGGATCTAGCACCTCACCCAGGATGTGCATTGTAGCTGGCCCAGGAGAGCAGGGGCTTTCCCACCCAGGGGTCCAGCAACACGTCTGCTGTGTGGCAGCCTAGGCAGCCTCAGAGCAGACGTGGATTGTAGGTTAGGTTTAAGGGGGCATCTCTAAGATGCCCTCTGGGGTGCTTGGTACATTAAATCCCACACTGCCATCAGTGTGGGTTTAATGTGCTCAGAAGTTTGATACCAAACTTCTCAGTCTTCAGTGTTGCCTTTATGGAGCTCCCAGCACCATGTACTCTTAAATGGCAGCACTGCACTTACAGTGCTCAGGAATGGACCTGGGCACTGTAGGGGCACAGGGCTCCTGCTCCTGGGCCCACACCATTGGCATAAGGCACCCAGCTAGAGGGGTGGCTGATGTATGCCATGGCAGTGTAGGTGATGGGCATGGCACACAGGGATGTGTGCCATGTCGACTTTGTTTTGTCTTGCACCCAAACACCCAGCCTGCAAAGGCAGTGTGTGTGTGTAAGGGTACAGGGCCTCTAATGGTGGCACAATGAGTGCTGCAGCCCTTAGAGGCCTTCCCTGGTCACAAGGCCCTAGGTACCTAGGGTACCATTTACCAGGGGCTGACATGTGGCCAGGGTTTGCCAATTTGGGTTTTGTGTGTTTTAGGGAAGGAACATAGGCACTGGGAACCTGCTTGGCAGGAGTCTAGGGCACACTCAGTCAAAGTACATTCAGCAATTCAGCAAAAAGTGGGGGCATACCATGCAAGAAAGATGGCGCTTTCTCACAAGCGTAGAATGAATGCACAAGGCACATCCAAGAGACGAAAGATCCCATCCCATGTGGAGTCCCCAGGATACCACACCGTCTCCTGTCATCTTCAACCTCTACATGGAGCTGCTGATGCGTAACCCCAAGACACACCATCAGTATTCACCAGTATGCCGATGATACACAACTCTACTTAGAAGTCTCCTCCAGGGCACGAAAGATCCTATCACATGTGGAGTCCTACAGGGTACATCACTGTCTTGCCCCTCCATGGAGATTTAATAAACATGGCAAAGGTCACATGGCTATGTAGTGCTGTGCAAATCACCAGGGCTGCAAAACATTGCTTGTGCACGCCTTATGAGTGACCTGATTCACCCAAATTATTTGAAAATGCATTATTTACCCCTCAATTATTCCTTACAGTAATATTCATTGTTTAAATCATCCTTTGCTAATGTTCTGCAATCAATCAATCAATCATTTGTAGAGTGCACTACATACCCGTGAGGGTCTCAAGGCGCTGGGGGGGGGGGGGGGGGGGGGAGCTGCTACTGATCGAACAGCCAGGTCTTGAGTGTTTTCCTGAATGTCAGCAGGTCTTGGGTCTGTCATAGGCTCAGTGGGAGGGTTTTCCATGTTTTGGCGGCGAGGTGGGAGAAGGATTGTGGAAATTTAGCTTGCAAACTGAACATTATCTGCGCCATCTTGTCTCTCCCCAGCGCGACACACAGGAAAAGCGCACGGCAGCCATTTTAGGCACCCTGGTCTCTCCCTGCTCATTGCCGATCGCTAGCGCGTCCCCCTGGTGCTGCAAGCATCCCCCGCGCGCCGGCCACCCCCGCTCTCTCATACACGGGCCATAAACCCTCTCCTTCTGCGCGACCCTGCCATGGAACCGCATCCCACGCCTGACCGACATCCCATACATGGTCATGCATCTCTTTGATAACCCCCTTCCTCTGCGCCCCATTGTCCGAACCGATCCCAGGCCATCACCTAGCCCTGCGGATGCAGTTTATTGCCCCTACTGTAAGGGAAACGCCCCACATCAAAGGGATTACAGTAGATCAAGGCCCCCCCACCCCCTGAGACCCGACCGGTCACACACGCCCCCGGGAATTGGCAGAATATCCTGCTGTGTGATAGCCATCTCCTACTGCGGGTGGGGTGAGAACTTCTACTGTAGCTATGCGTGGGATCGGATCTGAGCCAGGGATTCTGAGGATGTTCTTTCATACATCAAAGTGATCTCAAGAATGTGCCATGTATGATAACCCTGCAATAAAGTCATAAACGTGTGTATAAGAGACCAGGTCTCAGAGATGCAGTTAGAGCACCTCGTGACGATACCTTGCTGTCTGATCTGATGTGTTCTGCTCCGACGGAATAAAACTTTGTTTCCTGCCTTCCAGTCTCCGGCGCCTGCCTCTTTCATTGATAAATTATCGAATGGTATAAGAGGCGATTACCGCCGGGCAATACTTGAAAGGTTATCGACTGAAACTGCCGCTACCGTTTAACAATTGGCGTCCCAAGCGTGGGGCCCATCAGCGACACGTGGATCCAGTGGGAGAGGTCCCGACGACAGAGTGAACGACTGCAACGATCGGGAGAGCTCCTGCCCGATAGACCCTCGTCTGGCAGCCGATCATCCGAACTTCACTGGTTCCGAGCAGACCTCTCTCAAGTGATCTACGGTCCTGACTGGGAACCATCAGGAGTGCCGCGGCAAATACGGAGAGTAGAGGACGATCGGGCGCTGGAGGCGGAAGACGAGAAACTGTCCACGCGGTCCGGGTAAGGTCGTGAAACACGACAAATTGCGAAACGATTGATTGATTGATTGAAATACTAGTATTGCTTATTGATTGTTCTCTTTGAGATATTCGCTGTCTACAAACGGGGAGGAGTAGAAATTCTCTCTCTCTCTCTCCCTTTGCAGATAGTGAAGGGTAGGTAACGCAGACTTTTGTCCCCGTTGTAACCCGTCGTGCCTATCTTTATCTCCCCACTGATTGATTGTCCGAACATTGATTGTTTTGAAGAATAGTGCTCTTTGAGATATTCTCTGTTTGCAAATAACGTAGAATAGAAATATTCTGTCTAGTCTTTGCAAATAGTGAAGGGTAGGTAACGCAGACTTTTGTCCCCATTGTAACCCGTCGTGCCTATCTTTATCTCCCCATTGATTGATTGATTGTCCGAACACTAGCTGTTCGATATTGGTTCTTTGGAGGTATTCTCTGCTTACAAATAACGAGGAATAGAGATATTCTGTCTAGTCTTTGCAAGCAGTGAAAAGATAGGTAGTGCTGACTTTTGTCCCCGTTGAAACCCGTCATGCCTATCTTCTCCCCACTGATTGGTAGTTGGTTCTGCCCGGACCGCTTATTAGAGGTGAACCATCCGGCTCCACTGGAGGGCACCCCTAATAAGGACATGTTCACTAAATATGGACTAGTCGCCGTAGCTTATAGCAAGCTATGGCATAAATATACCAAGAAGGACCCCGAGAGTCAGTGGCCACTGATGGGATCCTTCGACGACCATAAGATAGAAACGCTAGAAATAGCTCTGCGTAGCAATAAGACGACGCCTACTATGCTTGACAGTATCGGCATGTGGCGCAAAGAAGCAACACAACGGAAAAAGAGGGAAGAAGTAAAAGCAGAAAAGGAATTACGAAAGGCAGCTCACCTTGCCGCTAGAAAGTTAGAAGAAGAAATAAAGGAAAGAAGGGAAACTAAACTAAGACAGGAGCCCGAAACATCAGGCCAGTACCCTGTTAGGACCCCCTCTATGCTCTACCCTGAGTTGTCCTCTAAGCAACGAACGAATGATGAATTACTATTAGGTCCCCCGATCATTTACATGCCCCCTCCATACGCACCCTCCCAATCGGTAGTGCAACACCCACAACCCCCAAACACGAGCGAAAGCAGTACAGGGGCCTCGGTCCTCACGGCCTCCGCGCCGGCCGAGCCTCTTGTACTGAACACAGCGTCGGCAATAACGTTGGATGACCCTGAGATGAGAAAGAAAGATTCCACCAGAATGAATCGACTAACAAAGGATGAACGAGCAGGAATCGACAAGATAGTAGGGACACTGGTGGAGCGAAAGGAAAGTGAGGAGTATATAACAGACGTGTATAACTCGTATGCCGACAACCGCAGACGACACTTTGTCGTACGGCTTTGTTATCACACCCTGAATACATATGAGGATAGGTACCTCGATAAAGGTCCCGAAGGCTTAGCGGCCCTATATAGGAAGGTAGACATTGGGGAAGAAGGAGAGGGCGATGTGACGAACCTCTTCACTCGTACACTCGAGGTCTATCGACACCTTAAAGAACACAGACAGACAACCAAAACAGAAACTCTCATAGCGACTAAGCCCCAGGCAGGAAGGACTGACACCATGATGCCCATCAAAGAGGCCGCCCCCTACTGGGTCCCCCCACGAGGTCAGGGAACACATGACGACATCAACCACCAAGATGCGAAGGGAAGGGTTGTATATAATTGGGTCTACCAGCCATGGGACCGACAAGATATTTTGACCTTTAGAAAAACTCTACCCGACTTAAGAAAGAACCCGACTGCCTTCTACACCGAACTAGGTACAGCCTTAGGCTCAACAATAATGACTTTAGCAGATATCGACTTGTTCTTCGGGTTATGTCTGCCGGCTGATTTGTGGAAGCAAATCCGGAAAGTTGACCACGCTGAGCCGTTCGGATATACCTGGGTACAACTCGATACCATAGATAAACAGCGAGAACCGGGACAGAAACCCCCGAAAGCCATATTGGAGCTCCCAGACAAGATTGTACAGAAGTTGAAGACTCTAATCCCAGAAAGAAAGGTAGATTGGTCGATAGTGACGGCTTGTCGCCAGAAACCCCAGGAGGATGTGTCTGAATACTTCTCTCGGTTCGAGACTGTGTTTTCCGATTATAGTGGCCAGGACATGACCACCGCAACCGGGCATCACCTCTTTGTCCAGAATTATGTGAAGGGTCTGTCACAAGAAGTCTCCCAGAAGCTACAGACCAGCGAGAGTAGTTGGGCAGCCTCCAAACCCGCAGCAATCCTCCAGATGGCCCAATACTACGAAAACCAAAAGAACGAGAACGATAGGGCGTCAGAGAGGAAGAAAAAGGAACTGAAGGAGAGGGTAATGATAGCACAGTTGCAAGGGGTGACCATAGGAAGGGAACCCCCAAAAGGGAATTACCAACCAATCGCCCCTAGAAAGCTACCCCCTAGAGACCATACACCTGCACCCTACAACGGACGGAGAGACTTAGATGGGAACCAATGTGCGTTCTGTAGAGGGTTCGGACACTGGAAATCCCAGTGCCCGGTCCTCCTGGAATTGAACAAAAATAGGGACCCCAGAGACACAACATATGACCCCAGAAATAGAGGACAGGGACGAGGATACACGAACGACGCCATCAACGACAGGCCAGGCAGACCAAACACCTTTGATCGCCCCCGACAAAACCAGTGTCAGCAGTCCGACTATGAAAGCACCCATGACTTCGCATAGGACCGCCAGGGGCAAGGGAGGGATCCAGTCGAACTCCGTGTTGACCAGCAAGGTCCTTACGTCACTGCTAAGGTCTTGGGCACAAAGTCTCCATTCCTGGTAGATACTGGGGTGACACGTAGTGCGTTATCTAAACGACTGATTCCTAGGGCACCCTTGTCTGGCTCACACGTAACCTCAATAGGCTTCGATGGAACGCCCTCCACTAACCCCTTATCGGCACCGATCTCCTTTGACTTAGAAGATAACGCCACTGACACGACCTTTCTGCTCTCCTCCAACACCCCTGATGCTATTATGGGACTTGACTTGCTAAAACATTTCCGAGCTACCATCAGATGCTCCCCAGACGGAGTTCGAGTCATCCTGCACGATAACCCAGATCTGTTCAGACCTTGTCACACACGACGTATGCTCTCTATAACTGATGCTGACCTGTCCCTACTCGACACGTTACCCTCACATCTATGGGCTAAAACCGACTCAGATGTAGGGCGCATGGTGATCGACCCAGTACACAGAACCGTCCGACCGGACGCAGTGCTCCCAAAGCTTCCACAGTATCGGATATCGCCCGAAGGCGAGAAGGCATTGGTGGAAATCATCCAGTCCCTAGTCGATGCAGGAGTGGTAGAAGAAGTAGTCAGTAATGTTTGCAACAGCCCTATCCTACCCATTGTAAAAAAGCAAGGCGAGGGAGATGAGAAAGCGTACCGCTTTATTGTTGACTTACGAGAAGTTAACAAAGTAGTCATACCTCAGTACCCCGTGGTCTCAGACATCACCACCATCCTCACCCTGATTCCGTCCACTGCCACCACCTTTACCGTTATTGATCTCAAGAACGCTTCTGAAGTATTCTAGTCTTTATGGTATGATTAGCGCAGCATATCTAATGAAGGTATGATTAGCTATGGTGTATTCAAAGGATCGAAATCCCCGTTATGTTAGCCTGATAAAAAGGGCCGAGAACTGAACCGCCTCCATCTTGGATTGCGGCCCTTTCTCCTGGGAGTCACGTGGCCTTTTTCGCACACCATCTGCTTTCCCCTTTATGTGCATTTATTAGGAGACAGGCCGAGTTGCTGAGAAGCAAGGGCACATCTGCTAAAAGGGAGTATCCAGCGAATTCCTCTAGACCTGGGACGAGAAGGGAGTCACCCTTTCGACCTTCTCTGTAAAGATAGTATCCCTATGTATGTGTAACCGAAACTAGAAATAGGCATGAGCTCATTAGGGGCGCCAGGACTAACTGGTACTTTTCCACATAAGGTTTTGTATGCTGTGCTGATAATGTATAAAAGTGTGTTACTGTCAAGGAGCCAGTAGTCTTCCTCGGCGCACCTGATGGGTGAGGATCGACGAGGCTCCTCTATATAGAGATCTATGATGACTAATAAACGTTTGAACCTTCCACGTTGCCAACTGCTCCTTATTCTACTTAATATTGCGGGCCAATGGTAAGTGTGGCCCTTGGAATAATTATTTGAATACAACAGTTGGCGACCACGAAGGGACCCCGTGACAGGGTCTCCCCCCCCCCCGTATTCGGGTGGTGGGATTGGGGGCGTCCTGATCGGTTGGCGGGAGAGGAGCCTGAGGATTTCTCCCACCCTGCGCGGCTTTTCGGTTCGTCCCCTGCTGCTAGTCACCCTTCACCGGGGTCCTACGGGCCTAACCCGGAACACAGGCTGATTTGAACAGGAGAAGTTGGCAGCGGAGAATGAACATTCGTATCTGGGTGCACCCGGTGAGTATAGATTGATTTGGTTTGACGCACGCGTTGAAAACGGTGCATTATTTTTGCTGAAGCGCGCGGTAGACACGGTGTGCTATTTGATTGACTTAAGAGCATTCGTTGAGAACGATGCATTCTTGATTTGAACACTGATTGCTTTTGTTTGAAGCTCGCGCTGGACAGCGGTGCATTGATTTGAAGGCACGCACCGGAGGGTGGTGTCTTGCTTGATCGGGTTCGCATTACAGTGGTTTGACTCGAAGTACGTACAGATTGTATTGATTTGATTAGAAATAGCGCGCCGGAGGAATATAGACGGATTGCACGTGGAAGGACCTGTGACCTAGACTGGGTAGCCACAGGGCATACTCCCGACGGGGCACGTCCTCGTTGGGGGGCTGGTCTTAGTGGTGAGCCAGGAGGGTGGCCGGAATCCCGCGTGCAGTTTGGTGTCTGGACTGTGAACCAGAGTCGACGGGCTTGGTTCTCTGATACTGATTGTATGTTGTGAGCGAGTTGTGCTGATTGTTGTTCTATGTGTACATGTTTGAAAACTAACCAAAATGTCCTGTTTCAGTAAACTGAATTGTTTTGGCTGCTGCTGCCGCACAAGTGACTCCAGATTAGCTGAGAGCCAACCAGCCCCGCCGGAGGGCAGCCCGAGCCATTTTATGTATGTCAAACATGGGATCTCTCCTTTATTGTTCTGCACTCTGTGGCACAAGTATACTAAGGGAAATGAGGAGTTACGATGGCCCAAGACGGGTTCGTTTGATGAGAAGAAAATTGCGTTCCTACAGGAACAATTATTTTCTAGGCGAAGTAGACAGGCCATGTTCGATGCTCTAATTGCATGGCAGAAAGAGGCCAAGCAACGGCGAATGAGGGAAGAGAAAGTAGCTAGAGCTAAGGCAGGACAGAACGTTACTCAGAAAGCTATGGCCTATGACCGAGAAAGGGTAGAAAAGGGATTAGATTGCATGAATCGCGAGTTTAGATTGAAGGTTGATAAGAGCTATGTGACCCGTCCGAATGCGGAAGATGAAATAGAGGATTTGTTGGACACCAGGCCACCGCCCCCTTATGTACCGCAGAGGATATATCCGGAGGTGTCAGGGGCCTCGGCCCCGACCCCGAATATGCCCCTGGGGACCTTTGCTTCGGCTCCCCCGGCCACTACTACCCCTCCCTCTCTGCCGGACCTCTCCCGGTTGCCGACATCTGTGTCTGAAGTTATAGCCATGCTGCCAAATTTATTGACGACAGCTGCAGCCGGGACCCCTCAGCTGTTGCCGGGGTCAGTGCCTTCCCCTTCTGTTCTGCCCTCCTCCTCCGCTAGTACAACGCCGGTAACAGCTGCGACTACTCCAATACATCCGGCCAGTCTAGTGGAGGGTAGGAAGTTGTTCACTCGTTCTGCTTTAGGAACGGAAGAGAGGGAAACTATTGCCACACAAGCGTCCCAGTGGATGCGACATCCTATTTATACTCTTGCTGATATTTGGAGTACCATGAGAGACTACGAACCGGTGATGCAACAGCATGCCCTGGATCATATGGCCAACCGTCTTATTTCTGTATGGGAGCAGGTACACCAGGGAGGGAGAGCTCCGGCCATATTGTATGATATCCTTGATCAGGTTCACAAATCCCAGTTGAAGTCTGAAGAAGTGTATGGGAAGGTGCAGACTTTGGTCTCTTATAGAACTCGTTTGCAGTCTGCCCTTCCCGCCGGATCCTCCCAGTTCCCTATGCGGGAAGTACACCCTATCTTCCATCCGGAGGTTACCGAGGTGATAGATGCCCAGGGTGTTGTTACCCGCCCGGGAATAGCCGCCCGGTTCCAGGAACAATGGGTTTATACCCCCTGGAAGCGGAGTGAGGTATTGTCCCTAAAAAGACAGTTGCCGGATCCTAGAAAAAACCCCACTGCATACTACAAAGAACTGACCGAGGCCGCCTCGTCGGCAGTAATGACGTTGGCGGACATTGAATTATTCTTTGCCTTATTAGTACCGGTGGACATCTGGCGTCTGGTACATGACCAGGACCATGTTACAGAATTTGGTGGGACATGGGACCAACTGAGAAATTGGGATAGAGATCGTAAACCGGGGAACAAGCCCCGACCTGAGATACTGGCCTTGCCTGAAAGAATAATAACCTATATGCATTCATTGATCCCACCCAGGAAAGTAGATTGGGATAAGCTGACGGCTTGTAAGCAAAAGAAGGATGAGAGTGTATCCGATTTCTTCACCAGGTTTGAGGGAGTATTCATTGATTTTAGCGGACAGGACTTGGCCACGGAGGGGGGTGTGCGCTTATTTGTTAACAGATTTGTGACCAATTTGCTACCTGAGGTATCGGCCCGGTTACAGGCAGCTGAGAGTACTTGGACGACCACCACGCCTTCCACGATACTAAGCATGGCACAGTATTATGAGCATCGGGAAAATGAGAGCAAGGATAAGACAGAAAGAAAGTCGAAAGAATTGAAAACACGAGTGTTACTGCAGCAAGTGGAGAGGGGTAGGGGACGAGGAAGAGGGTTGCAGAATTTCGTTCCGAGAGGGGCGGGACCCGCGCAGACGCCTGGGCGAACGGATCTAGGCATAAATCAATGTGCTTTTTGTAAGGAGGAGGGGCATTGGAGAGCGCAGTGCCCGTTGTTGTACGAGCAGAATACTGCTTCAAGGGGTCGTGGACGGGGAAGAATGAGTGGACACCGAGGTGGATACACAAGACAAGAACAGGCAGCACGAGGTGAGAACAGTCAGAATTATTTTGACCAAAGCCACGGTAAACAGTACTACCATGACGGACGTGTGACGAACGAAGACGCCGGATATACTCAAGCATAGGATAGCCAAGGGCAGAGTAAGGGGCATGTGTCAATCCCGATAGATCAAGCTGGACCTTATGTCCATGCACAATTACTGGATGCATCAGGTAAGTTTTTGGTTGACACAGGGGCTATGAACAGTTCTGTTTCACGTGCCCTGGTCCCGGGGGCCGCTCTGTCTGGCCAGACTAATGTGTCCGTGGGGTTCTCTGGAACTCCGGTGGTGAGCCCCATTTCTAAGCCACTTTCTCTTACTGTGGGACCGGTAACGATTGAATCGCCTTTCCTCCTCACC
Source organism: Triturus cristatus (assembly GCF_964204655.1). NCBI lineage: Eukaryota > Metazoa > Chordata > Amphibia > Caudata > Salamandridae > Triturus > Triturus cristatus. The sequence continues at coordinate 1,207,870,521 of NC_140584.1, read as the reverse complement.
TCCCAGTGTGGGGAGAATCTCCTGGGTATGGATATATTGAAAAGATTGCATGCCCATATCTTTTGCTCCCCCGAGGGAGTTTACCTGACCATTAGGAATACCTCTCTCCCCTCCATTCAATGTTTCTCAAAAACGGACTCTTTACCCCCTGAGCTTGCAAAACTCCCGAGGGATCTTTGGGCTCTGGGGGACACTGACGTAGGGTTCTTACAAATCCCCCCAGTATCCATCACTTTGAAACAGAATGCCATATTGCCGAGGATCCCACAGTACAAAATAGCCCCCGAGGGGGAACGCGCTCTACTGGCTATTATTTCTGATCTGATTAAAACGGGGGTGGTGGAGGAGACAACTTCCAACATTTGTAACAGCCCCATTCTTCCGATTCTTAAACGAGCCCCTGTCTCCCAGTCCCCTGATTATGCTGATACCTATCGATTTGTGATTGACCTGCGAGAGGTTAATAAGATTGTGGTACCCCAGTATCCTGTGGTACCGGACATTAACTCCATTTTGACCATGATTCCTCCCACTGCAACATTTTTCTCGGTGGTTGATTTGAAGAATGCTTTCTTTAGTATTCCCATCCATCCAGATAGCAGACATTTGTTCGGTTTCTCATTGGGGGGCCGCAGCTTTAGATTCTGTCGCGCCCCCCAGGGGTATACCGAAAGTCCTAGTATCTACAGCCAAGCCCTAAAGAGAGTATTGGATTCTTTGCAATTGCCACCAGGTAATGTCCTATTGCAATATGTTGACGACCTCCTTATGGCCTCTGATACAGAACATGGTTGCCGCGATGCCACGGTTACCCTGCTACGACATTTGGCCACACACGGTAACAAGGTGTCGCTTTCTAAATTTCAATATTGTCGACCGGAGGTGACCTATCTCGGTCATCTCCTGTCGAAGGAGGGAAGACGGTTAACTTCTGAGCGCATCGCAACCATAACTAACATGCCTGTTCCTCGCACGCTTTGCTTGGTATAACCTCCTACTGTCGCCAATGGATTGCTAACTATTCTCTCTTGACTAAACCTTTCTTGTATCTAACTACGAAGGATGTGCATGAACCTTTACCTTGGACTGATGAATGTCAGACTGCTTTTTCCGCTCTGAAAACTGCTCTCTGCTCTGCTCCTGTGCTTGGCACCCCTGACTACCGGAAACCTTTTGTGCTCTACGTGCATGAGGTGGACGGTTGTTCTCTCTCAGTGTTGACACAGGACTTTGGTGGTAAGCAAAGGCCTTGTGCATATTTCTCGGCGGTTTTGGACAATGTCGCCAGAGCACTTCCCAGTTGTCTGAGGGCTGCAGCGGCAGTGGCTATAGCAATCAGACAATCGGAAGGGCTAGTCCTGAATACAGACCTGACAGTGATGGTGCCTCATGCTGTGGACGTATTATTGAACAGGACACAGACGCAGCACTTAACTAGTGCGCGTCTTACAGGGTACGAATTGACCCTGTTTGCACCTCATATAACGATCAAAAGATGTGTTAATTTGAACCCCGCCACGTTGTTACCCCTCCCTTCCGGAGATGGTGGACAAGACATACATGATTGTATCTTTCGAACTGAGGAAGAAACCAAGGGCCGGATAGATCTAACTGACACCCCACTATCTGATGCACAAGGGGAATTGTATGTTGATGGGTCATGCTTCCGATTACCGGATGGTACGACAGCTGCGGCTTATGCGATCACTACCCTGCAAACGGTAGTTGAGGCAGCAAAGATACCATACTGGTCGGCCCAGGCGGCCGAATTGATTGCATTATTCAGGGCCTGCGAGTTGGGGAAAGGCATAAGGCTAAATGTCTACACCGACAGCCAGTATGCGTTCGGTGTGGCACATAGCTTCGGGAGGTTGTGGGCGGAAAGGGGATTCCTGACATCCCATGGTGAGAAAATAAAGAATGGACCATTAGTTGAGCGATTACTAGCCGCATTAACATTGCCCAAGACCCTGGCTATAGTAAAATGCAGTGCACACAAAGTCATAATTGATGATGTGGGGAGGGGAAATTTCTTTGCGGATCGAATCGCCAAGGAAACGGCCCAGTCTGACACCACTTCTATGTTTGTAGTAACAAAAATGATAGAAGCAGGTGTTTTTACCAACACCATAGATAGTGTGAAGGAGCTGCAAAAGGAGGTGACCCCAGAAGAGCTGACATACTGGCAAGAACAGGTGGGGAGGCTTGATGGAAATGGGTGTTGGACTGACTTGTCAGAGAAGTGTAGATGGTTGCTGCCAAACGCCTTTGTGAATGCGGTAGTAACCATGGCACACGGACCTTCGCATGTGGGAGTTCAGGGCATCTGTGCCATATTGGATCCTGTCTGGTACAATGTTAACATCTATAAGACAGCTAGGAATTTGGTCCAACATTGTATGATTTGTCTCCAGCATAATCCTGGGGTCAGTATTCCTGTCCCGGCGGGTAGTTTTGCGCCACCCACTCTGCCTTTTGAAGTACTCCAAATGGATTACATACAGCTAGAGCGAGTTAACAATCTGAAATACGTGCTAGTGGTGATTTGTACTTTTAGTAAATGGGTGGAGGCGTATCCCACAAAGGAAAATACTGCTCTGGCAACTGCGAAAGCTCTGGTAAAAGAGTTCTTTCCTCGATATGGGTTGCCACGGGTGATTTGGAGTGACAACGGGACACATTTCAATGCTAACCTAGTCAAGTATGTATGCAAGGGTCTGTCCATCCGGCAGAAGTTTCACGCAGCCCGACATCCTCAGTCAGCAGGTCTGGTGGAGAAATATAATGGGATTTTGAAGTTAAGATTGGCTAAACTTCAGGACACAACAGGATTAAAATGGCCCGATCTCCTGCCCCTGGCCCTGTTGTCTGTAAGAACTACTCCCCATTCACGGAGCGGCATCTCCCCTTATGAAGTTATTTTTGGCAGACCTGCCAACATATGGGGAGTACCCCGGCCCCAAATCTTTCAGGGACATTGACTATCCTATGTTGACTGACTATTTGTATGCCTTGACTAAAGATCTTCGTTCCATTCATCAACAGATATCTGCCGTACTGCAGCCCCTGCCGGAGGGTCCTGGACACAGCGTAGAACCGGGACAGTGGGTCTTGGTCCGAAACTACCAACGGAAGTCGAGTTTGGATCCGCGCTGGTCCCGGCCGTACCAGGTGCTCCTGGCCACGCGAACGGCGGTAAAAGTCGAAGGGAAGCAGCACTGGATCCATATCTCCCATCTTAAGCGAGTTCCCCTCCCATTGCCAAGGGAGCAACTTGACCAGGAGGAAGGTCTGCCAACTCAAGGCGAACCCAGCACTGAAGAGTCACTTTCCCTGGACACCCGCAGAGAAGTTGACGGGCGAGGGGAGAGTGCTGTGAGCGTGGAAACCCCTTCTTGTGGCCACCCAATTGCCCAAAGTGAAGCCTCTGATCGGGAGCCCGGCTCCTCATCTGACCCCACTGTGCCCACCTTGTTTGTTAATCCTGAAACCCCTGGTCGGGATCGATATCACCTGCGGCCCCGGAAATAGACAATCCCAGGTCTAGCCTTGACAAGTGAAGTTGGAGGCCCCGCAAAGACCTGAGGATTGTTAGAACACTGGACTGAACTCGTTGAGAGCATGGAACTTTGAGTAGAGCTCTGTTCAGAACGAAGATAGAGACATTGATCAGTTGGTGGGGTCCAGGTGGAGTTTCTTTTCACCACGGGTCGCGTCAAGTGTGACCCCAACGCGAGAAGTTTTTACCCTTTTTTTCCTTTGTTTTTCTGAACAATAGGAGTCTGCCTGTGAGGCTCTATACGGACACAGGAAAGAAGCACCCTCCGGCAGGCCGGACTGCTTGTAGAATCCCCCTTTTTCCCGAGATTATATTGGACTTCTAGTGAGAAATGTACCCTTTTGCTCGTTTTGTCCCTGAAGAAGGGCGTCCCATAGTGCCCCGCACCCTTCCCCCGCATTTGCCAATGTTCTCCTCATGGAGCTTGCGTGTAAAAATTGTTTTCATTTTTATATTGATTATCTCATTTGTACTATGTTTAGGTTTGTTCATATATCTAGAGTTCCGTCATCCTGTACACACCTTGATAGTGTCTACCCCTGCTCCTAAGGAACATCATTTCCAGACCTTTGCCCCTCATAAGGAAAGACACCGACAGACATATGTACATAATGCCTTCATTGAGATGCTGCACCAGACTCATAGCTCCACAAATGTTACTGATTGTTGGGTCTGTGGTCTTCTCCCGTCAGTGATGCATAAGCAGGATTTGTTTATATCAATGCCCTTATCTTATTTAGGTAGTTGCGAAGCCTGGTTTAAAATGTTATCCATGCTGTACTAACACTACACTATAGATGAACGTCGATTCTCAGAGAAGGATTATGCTTTGATTTTAGCCTATATAGAGACACACCAAGGTTTTACTCCTAATGCCGAGGGAACGGATGGTACCCTTGATCCTACCGCCTGCATGAATGTATACACTGATCACGAAAATGACACCTGGCTGAGGGATGAAGTACTGGATTTCATGACTTTTAACTTTACTGAGTATTTTAAATACTTCCAGGAGCGAAATGTCTCAGATGAGAAAATCATTCCGGTCCCGGTGTTAAATACATCCTCCTCTTTCTGCGTACAGGGTACTGGACATTTACTCGTAGGTTACAGTAGATGCAATTACACTTATAGATTACAGACGTTCAGTAGCCCCCCAACACTCACCCCTCCCAATGTTTATTTTGTGTGCGGTGAAAACGCATACACTTGGCTACCTAGGGGATGGGCGGGTAGGTGTTACTTATCTTTCCTTTACCCACCGGTTTACATAGCTCCTTCTGATTATCATAAGTCTCATTCCTTAAATCGGCGGAGTCTGAAAGCTGAGGCCGCTAGTAATGATGCCATTGACCAGACGGACACTCCAGCCCAACACTTTGTCGATATCATAAAAGGGGTGTTACCCATATGGGGACCCATCCTCAATAGTAAAGAAGTTAGGAGGCTATCTAGAGTAGTGGAAGGTGTGGTTAATACCACTGCAGGAATATTAACTAATATCACAGTGGAGCTGCAGGCGAACCGGCTTGTGACCCTTCAAAATCGTCTTGTTTTAGATGTTATCCTAGCTGATCGTGGAGGAGCTTGTAGGGTCATCGGCAGTTCCTGTTGTGTATATATACCCGACTCCGCCCCCTCTGTCCATTTAGCCATCCAGAAACTGCATCAACTGGCCAGTGAAATTCACACTGAGACTGGTACTTGGTCTCTGTCCGGGTGGTTTTGGGATTTAGTGACGGCCTGGGGATGGAAATTATTCATGATTCTTTTGGGAATAGTAGGATTCATTTTCACCTGTTGCCTTTGCCTACAGTGCGGGCCTGCCTGCTGTGCATATTGTGCCACTCAGGTTCGCCGATCCATCCCTAGACCTAAGCTTAGCCAAACCAGGATAGACACCCAGCGGGCTCAGAAAGAGATGCATGACTTAATGCAGATCGATGAGGGTATTTTCGAAGACTGACCTTGTTATTAGCTATGCTGCGCTAAAAGGGCCGTTCTGAAGTATTCTAGTCTTTATGGTATGATTAGCGCAGCATATCTAATGAAGGTATGATTAGCTATGGTGTATTCAAAGGATCAAAATCCCCGTTATGTTAGCCTGATAAAAAGGGCAGAGAGCTGAACCGCCTCCATCTTGGATTGCGGCCCTTTCTCCTGGGAGTCACGTGGCCTCTTTCGCACACCATCTGCTTTCCCCTTTATGTGCATTTATTAGGAGACAGGCCGAGTTGCTGAGAAGCAAGGTCACATCTGCTAAAAGGGAGTATCCAGCGAATTCCTCTAGACCTGGGACGAGAAGGGGGTCACCCTTTCGACCTTCTCTGTAAAGATAGTATCCCTTTGTATGTGTAACTGAAACTAGAAATAGGCATGAGCTCATTAGGGGCGCCAGGACTAACTGGTACTTTTCCACATAAGGTTTTGTATGCTGTGCTGATAATGTATAAAAGTGTGTTACTGTCAAGGAGCCAGTAGTCTTCCTCGGCGCACCTGATGGGTGAGGATCGACGAGGCTCCTCTATATAGAGATCTATGATGACTAATAAACGTTTGAACCTTCCACGTTGCCAACTGCTCCTTATTCTACTTAATATTGCGGGCCAATGGTAAGTGTGGCCCTTGGAATAATTATTTGAATACAACACATTCTTTTCCATCCCCATCCACCCAGATAGCCGCTACCTGTTCGGCTTCACTTTAAAAGCCCGTTCGTACAGATTCTGTAGGGCACCCCAAGGCTACACTGAGAGTCCCAGCATTTATAGCCAAGCCCTCAAGAGACAACTAGATGCAGTCCAACTACCCGATGGAGTGGTGTTAATACAGTACGTCGGTGACATTCTTTTGGCGGCCGACACCACTCCACTTGCCGTCACAGCCACCATTCACCTCCTCCACTTCCTCACGGAAAACGGTCACAAGGTCTGCAGGAAGAAGTTGCAATTCTGCCAACCCCAAGTGACATATCTAGGTCACCTACTATCCAAAGACGGGAGGAAACTTACCCCTGACCGAATTCAGACCATCCTAGAAACCCCTGTTCCCAAAACTCAGAAGCAGGTGCGGTCTCTAATAGGCCTCACCTCCTTCTGTCGACAGTGGTTGCCAAACTTCAGTCTTATTGTAAAACCCCTGCTTTCCCTGTTGGCCAAAGATGCCCCCTTCCCTCTCCCCTGGACACCCGAATGCCAATCCTCCTTCAAAGAACTACGAGATGCCCTCTGCTCGGCCCCAGTCCTAGGAACCCCAGACTACACTAAACCTTTCTCCCTCTATACCCACGAACGGGAGGGATGTGCGTTGTCTGTCCTAACCCAGTCCATAGGCCTTAAACAACGCCCTTGTGCCTACTTCTCTGCCACTCTTGACCCTGTAGCCAGAGCTTTGCCCGCCTGCCTTCGAGCAGTAGCTGCCGCTGCTGTCTCTATCTGGCAAAGTGAGGGGATCGTGCTCTCGAACCCCCTCACTGTATTGGTACCCCATGCGGTTGACACCCTCCTGAACCAGACCAAGACTCAACACCTGACTAGCGCACGACTGACTGGTTACGAACTGACTTTGCTTGCACCCCACATCACATTGAAACGATGCACCACTCTGAATCCAGCTACTCTACTACCTCTCCCTGACACTGACCCCAATGCGTCCCCTATACATGACTGCGTGACCCTCACCGACGAACAGACCAAGAGTAGGGTTGACCTCCGAGATACTGCCTTCCCGGACCCTGACGGAGAACTGTGGGTGGATGGCTCATGCATCAAGCTCCCCGATGGCACCACCTCAGCTGCCTATGCAGTCACCACAGCCCGAACAGTTGTTGAGACAGCCCGCATCACACAGCGATCCGCACAGGCGGCGGAACTAATCGCTCTCACACGAGCATGCATCCTGGCAGCAGGGACAACCGCAAACATTTACACAGACAGTCAGTACGCCTTCGGGTAGTTCACCACTTTGGGCTCTTATGGAAAGAGAGGGGATTCTTGACTTCCCATGGCACACCCATCCTACATGGAGATCTAGTCTCCGCACTGACCGAAGCAGTCCTCCTCCCCACACGGTTAGCTGTGATCAAATGCCAGGCACACAAGAAGGTGACAGACATTATAGGACAGGGAAATGCACTAGCTGACATTACTGCACGAACCACAGCCGAGAATAGGTCCACGACCCGTATGTACGTGACCAGGTCACAAACTGAGAAATGGAAGGATGCTAGGGAAACCATTAGGGACATCCAATTAGCCAGCTCACCACACGAATTAACTGAATGGGCGCGGGTGGGATTGAAGGACGATGACGGTTGCTGGCGAACTAAAGACTCGAACAAATGGTTGCTACCCGACTCATACTTGATCCCCATGCTGACCATGGCACACTCCCCCGCACACATAGGGTCTGCTCCCATGATCGAACTCATCTCCAAAGTCTGGCACAACGACAAAATCTCAGACTCAGCCAAACGTCTGGTCCAACAATGCCTGGTATGCCTCCAACACAACCCTGGGAAAGGAACTGCTGTACCCCGGGGAGGGTTTGGGGTTCCCAATCACCCCTTTGAAGTCCTACAAATGGACTACGTCCAGTTAGAAAGGTGCCAAGGTTTGAAGTACGTACTTGTCGTTGTGTGTGCCTTCAGCAAGTGGGTGGAAGCCTACCCAACCCACGACAACACCGCTATGACTACCGCAAAAGTACTACTGAAAGAATTCTTCCCCCGATACGGCCTTTGTCAAATTTTGTGGAGCGATAACGGCCCCCACTTTGTAGCCGAGGTTATCCAACTCATCTTAAAGGGGCTGGGTGTAAAACAGAAATTCCATGCGGTCTTCCATCCCCAATCTGCAGGCTTGGTTGAGCGACATAATGCCACATTGAAGCTTAAAATAGCAAAAATAGTTGCCACCACAGGACTGAAATGGCCAGACGCTCTCCCGCTAGCATTGCTATCAATGCGTTCCACCCCCACCAAACACCACTTAACCCCCTACGAGGTCGTCTTCGGGCGGCCCATGAACCTTTGAACTGCACCAAAGCCAACATCCATCCACGACGTCCCGGACGTCCTCATGTCTGACTATTTGTATAACCTAACTAAAACGTTGTCTGTTATCCATCAGCAGGTGCTGCAAGCCATTCCCGATGTTTCCAGGGGCCCCGGACACGACATCCAACCCGGTGAATTTGTCTTAGTGCGTAACTTCCAGCGCACCAAGAGTCTGGAGCCCCGGTGGACGGGCCCCCTGCAAGTCCTGATCACCACCCGAACAGCTCTTCGAGTGGAGGGGAAACGCAATTGGCTGCATGCACACCACTGCAAGAAGGTATCACCGACCCTGACGACCACGGACAACATCACCGCCCAAGAAGAACTACTGGACAAAGACCGACCATCCCTGAGCCGCTGCCCAGGTACAGAGACACTTGAGTTAGTGAAATACCCCGATCCCACCGTGCCATCCAAGGAAGGGTATAACTTACGACGAAAGGAGGGAACTTCGGCTAAGCAGACCACAAACTAAGTGGAAATCTCAGAGCGGTAGCCTAGTCACCTCAAAGGCCACCAGGAGAGAAACTAAACAAAGTCTGTGGTTCTGCCCGCTACCGAGTCCCTTGAAGGTGATGGAAGCGCCCGACATGAAGATGATGGAAGCAACCGGATGTCCGAAGATCCACTACAAAAACCCAAAGACTGACAGAACGCCCAGCTCAAAGACTATTGCACTTTTCATTACCCTTCTCTTTTGCCTCCTCCTCATGGTCACCTTCTGGATCATGGAGGAGAGCACACCCGCTCATAAGACATTGCTGACCACCGTTCAACCTACCACCATGAAAGAACACCATCTGATCTCACTTTCACCCCAACTCCGAGAAAGGCGTAAGGAGTTCTGGAATAACTCTTTTGTGCAGTTGCTCCACCAACACAATCTTGCCGCCAACGCCACTAATTGCTGGATCTGTGGATTGCTACCACATGCCACTGGACACTCTATCCCTTTCATCCCGTCACCTTTTTCTGTCCATGGTTCCTGCCTCGCCTGGCTAATCCTCCTGCAGGAAAGCTACAAGGACAATGCCACTTCCGGCAAAACTGTGTCACACTTCTACCATGGGTTCTGGCTGAACAAAACTGGAAAAACTTCTGCCCCCTTCTGCCCTCTGAGATCAAACACTTCCTTTCACATGGACATCCCTGCCAAAGAACGAGATGAAATGCAAGTGTTCAACAACCCAGCCAGACCCACCTTCTCTTACCTCCGGAAACGAACGGCCGCCACCCTAACAGTGGCCCTATCCGTCATCAACATCACTGGATTTGTGTGCCTCGAAGGCCTGGGGGCGCAGCTGGTGGGCCACAGCTCCTGCCTCATCACCCGAACATTGGACTCAGTTGATCCACCCTCCTTTGTTGCCTCCCCGAATATGTACTTCGTCTGCGGTACTAAGGCCTACACCTGGCTTCCGAAAGGTTGGGGAGGCACCTGCTACATCGCTTTTGTCCTTCCTCCGACATATGTGGCTCCAGCAAACCATCACCGACAGAAACGTGCCAAAGACCTTGTACAAGCCGACTCCACCGGAGCACAGTTCCTGGATGCAGTAAAGGGACTTGTTCCACTCTGGGGTCCAATGGCAAACAGCCGTGCCATCCGCCACTTAACTCAGGCAGTCGAGACGGCGATGAACATTACGGTTGGCATCCTCGCCAACAACACTGCCGAGCTTCAGGCCGTCCGCCTGGTGGCTCTTCAGAACCGCCTCGTTCTAGATGTGGTTCTGGCTGATCGTGGAGGAGCATGCCGCATCATTGGGTCCAGCTGTTGTACCTATGTACCAAATAACTCACCCTCAGTCTGCAAAGCAATTGAACACCTCCACAGACTTTCCGCAGAGGTTCATCAGGAGCAAGAAGGATGGTCACTTGGGAATTGGTTTTGGGACACTATTAAAAGTTGGGGATGGAGGTTGTTTTCATTTATCCTAATACCGATTGTGATACTATGTGGATGTTGCTTGGGGATTCAGTGTCTGCCACCTTTATGTTCGCTTTTTATGAACTGCATCTGCCCTAAGACTTTGAACTTTGAAGCGGAACGAATGAAAGCTCTGTATGAGGTGGAAGTTCGTAGTATTATGGGGATAGATCTGAACTAAACAAGCTGGCGAGATATGTTAAAAGGGAGGACTGTGGAAATTTAGCTTGCAAACTGAACATTATCTGCGCCATCTTGTCTCTCCCCAGCGCGACACACAGGAAAAGCGCACGGCAGCCATTTTAGGCACCCTGGTCTCTCCCTGCTCATTGCCGATCGCTAGCGCGTCCCCCTGGTGCTGCAAGCATCCCCCGCGCGCCGGCCACCCCCGCTCTCTCATACACGGGCCATAAACCCTCTCCTTCTGCGCGACCCTGCCATGGAACCGCATCCCACGCCTGACCGACATCCCATACATGGTCATGCATCTCTTTGATAACCCCCTTCCTCTGCGTCCCATTGTCCGAACCGATCCCAGGCCATCACCTAGCCCTGCGGATGCAGTTTATTGCCCCTACTGTAAGGGAAACGCCCCACATCAAAGGGATTACAGTAGATCAAGGCCTCCCCACCCCCTGAGACCCGACCAGTCACACATGCCCCCGGGAATTGGCGGAATATCCTGCTGTGTGATAGCCATCTCCTACTGCGGGTGGGGTGAGAACTTCTACTGTAGCTATGCGTGGGATCGGATCTGAGCCAGGGATTCTGAGGATGTTCTTTCATACATCAAAGTGATCTCAAGAATGTGCCATGTATGATAACCCTGCAATAAAGTCATAAACGTGTGTATAAGAGACCAGGTCTCAGAGATGCAGTTAGAGCACCTCGTGACGATACCTTGCTGTCTGATCTGATGTGTTCTGCTGCGACGGAATAAAACTTTGTTTCCTGCCTGCCAGTCTCCGGCGCCTGCCTCTTTCATTGATAAATTATCGAATGGTATAAGAGGCGATTACCGCCGGGCAATACTTGAAAGGTTATCGACTGAAACTGCCGCTACCGTTTAACAGGATCTCCTGCCGGTGGTAGTTCTTCGGATGTGTGGAATGGTGTCAAGTTCGAGGTTGGCGGATCGTAGCTGGTGGTTGGGGGTGTAGAAGGAGAGTCGACTGTTGAGGTAGGCAGGGCCGGTCTTGTGTGCGTGGATGAGGAGCATGAAGGATATCCTCTTGTTGACGGGGAGCCAGTGCAGGTTTCTCAGGTGGGGGGTGATGTGGCTGTGGCATGGTATGTCTAGGATCAGTCATGCCGAGGCGTTTTGGATGCATTGTAGTTGTTTGATGAGTTTGGTCGGGGCTCCCGCGTATAGGGCGTTTCCATAGTCGAGTCTGCTGCGTGTCAATATTTACAGTATTTCCTGTTGTGTATTGACACTGCTGCTAGCCTACTCCATTTCCAGTACTGCCTTTTATACCTTGGTCTGAAGGATGTATAGCGAATACATTCTAAGCAGAGGATGGAAAGCATTTGCACGTCTAGATATCTGCCGTGCGCACATTGAAGTACACATTTTTACATGCGCACACATATGTAAATACATGCAAACAGGCACACGCCCATGCAAGCGCATTCCTTCTCACACACACTCGAATAGTCCCTCTCAGACACACAGAAGCAGATACATAGAGACACGCATACATGACACACATATATATGAATACATACACTCAAACAAGCATACACCCATGCGTGGGCATTCCTTCCAACGTTCACTCAAACAGTCCCTCTCAGACACATATAACCATATACACAGGGACATGCATACACTGGCATGAGTGCACACTCTACGACGCATGCTCAGAAAGACAGCCATTTTCACACAGACTCTCAGCACATGCACACACAGGCATCATGCACTCAGGATCATGCACACATACAGATAGGCACATAGAGGACCCCACGCACAGGTACAGTTACCGCGTGTGTTTAATCACTTCCACAGTGACAGACCTTTGTCCACCACCTCAACATCACCTCAGGCGTCAATGTTTGATTCTAACTTTTATTAAAAGATAACCAAGTGTTAAACTGCAGCAGGGATCCAATCCTGAGCCTCTCTGCAGCGAGCACATTCTCTAGTTGCATATTCCTGTTGTAAGTGTGATCCTGTGCAAATGTGTGATGGGACCCCCATCCTGGGGATACTCAGCCTGCAAAATAATAACAAGGCACAAGTAAAAGAAAATGCAGTGTTCACTTGCTACTTAACTCATCTCTAACTTTTACGCCACACCACTTTCAAATGTCACTAGCCGCCACTGCTTTCCAGTTTCTGATGGAAAGGTAGCGTGTGTGTGAGATTTTGTTGTGCTGGTGTGTGTGTTATGTTTTGAATTTGAGGAGTAGTGAGAAGAGATGATGATGTGCTTGCTTTCTGATAGGTATTTTTATGTAAAGTATTGTTGGTGAGCGGACGCTGAATGGTAAAGCGGGTGGTGATGTGTTTTGGAAAGGAGTGTGTGTGAGTGCAGATGCACAATAATCAAGAGTGTTTGTGTTAGATATGATTGCCAGAAGAGGTAATATGTGTGGTAGAGTGTAAGGTAAGGGTGGTGTGGTTGTGTTTTTTGGTAAAAAGAGGAGGAGGAGGGTGCTGGTGAATGAAATGATGGAAGGTTGAGTGTAGGTTTGGTGGTGACAGGAAGGCGTCTGTTAGGAGTCAGCAGAGGGTAGAGCTTGTGCTTTGTATGAGCGGGCAGTGCGTGTCTGGATGGTATATAGTTACGTATAGTGTGAATTTGAGTTGTGTTTGGAATTTGTGGTATGTTAGTGGTATAGGATAGAGTGGTGTTTTGTGTGTGAGTGAAGGTGCCATTGTATCCTAGTTGAGGTAGAAGGGTGTATAAGTGTGGTTTGTGGTATTTTTTATGGTTGTTGTGAGAATGAAAACTGGTTAGGGTTTGTTTGTAGTAAAAGAGTAGAGTGCATTTGTTGTGAGTGTGTTAATATGTTTGTGGATCTGAATTTGTCAAGGTGGCTGCTGTTGAATGTAAAAAGGGCAGCATCTCTGGCCCTAGGTCCAACCAGTCCCGAACAGGCCCACATAGGCAACTTCACTTGTCCTCTCTGCCCTTAGCCTCGAGTCCAAGGCTGAGATGCCCTGAACCTAAGCTTAAATAGCCCTTGGTCAGGTGACCTTTGGCCAGTGTGAACCCTAGTCTTAACCCTGACCAATCAGAACACTAGCCCTAAGCCCTGGGACCAATAGGAGATGAGGTCCTAACAGCCAATCACAGCCCTAGTCCTAGCAGCCAATCAGACAGCAAACCCTAAGCCCTAGGCAAGATAGAAACCCTGGCCCCGGGAACCAATCAAAACCCAGACCTATCCACCAATCAGAACCCAAACCATGAGCCCTAGGACCAATACAATCACTACCCCAGGGACCAATCAGAACCCCGGACCTATCAGCCAATCATAAACCTAACCCTAAGCCCAATAAAAACAGATACAGCAGCCAATCAGCGCTCAGATGTAACATCCAATGGCAAACGTTTATAAGGAGCGTGTGACCTCAAGTACAGGTTGATGGCCGGGGAGCAGTGAACTACTCCTGAAGAACAGAACATCCTTGGATACAGACCGGCTCAATCCACAAATTTGCTGGTCCTGGTGCCCCGCGCAGGTCGGGCAAATCTATGGCACTTAAACATTGCGTTCCATTAGGGCTGGGCGGAGTTCGCGTGTGACATAAAAACTCTGCAGAGTTCTGTAAGCGACGGAGTGCGGCGCAAGCTTCCTGCCGCTCGGGTAGAAATGCTACCCAGGCTGCAGCTCACGCTTGCCAACTTACCGTTTTCTGCACTCCCCGGAGTGCGGAGTGCAGAAAACTCCGCAAACTCCACGAGAGGAGTGCAATTAAACACCCAGGCCTATTTTTCATGCAAATCCTTTTTTCTAGCCAAAAATGAAGGTTGCTTACGGTTTCCAAGCACAGTTTTAAACCTTAAAGCAGATCCAGCAGCCTCAGACACACTCTGCTTGGTCTCTGATGATGCAGTTTGCCTTTTTAACTTTTAATGATGGCTTTGCTGAAAATAGGGATGTTTGGTATCAAACATATTGTTACACTCCCCTGGCGCCCATAAAACCAGTATTTTGGAGAGCCCCTGGAACCAAAGAAGCGGATCTTGATAACCTACGAAGAGAGATGACATCGAAGAGCCGCAAAAGCAGAGAGAACAGTGGCGTAACGATAATTGAGGGGGCCCCCTGCAAGGAACGTGGAGGGTCCCCCTCCGGACTCTATCAGGTGGTCTCCAGCCAAAGTGCTGTGCTGAGGGAGCCCCTTGGAGCGTGGGGTCCCCCCTCACTGCGGGGGCTGCGGGGGCCTGTGTTACACCCATTAGAGAGACGAGAAGGAGCAGCTGACCGTGTGCCAACCCTGCCGGCCGTCTGCATCTCTCGTTGGAAACTGCACCAAAGAGGACTCATCTTGCAGATGTTGACTCCAGAAACCTGGGAGGACTGCCTGCCTTCGATAAAGACCCAAGATCTCCAGTGAACAGCGGACCTGTCCTGCACCCTGCAGGAACTCTGAAGCAAAGACTCGGAGGCATCTGGAACCACCAAAACCCAACACCTGAAGCAACCACTGCACCCGCCGCCCCTGGCCTGAGGTGAAGTGGGCCAAATCTGTCAACAAGGCCCTCCAGAGCTTGAGTCCATCGTGGTTTCACCCCTCGCGGTCTCCCCAATGAAACCTGCAGCTTCTGCATACAGACCCCCTCGACTGCGACTTCCACCAGTATGAAAACCCAACGCTTCAAGTCACCTCAGCATCCCTCGCCCCCGGGCCATGTAGAAGTGGACCCCAGGTGTCCGCTGTGAGATGCCCAGAGGCCTGTGAGAGGATGCTGTGCCTGCAAGAGGCCTTTGTGCCTGTGAGAGGATGTTGTGTCTGTGAAAGGCCCTTATTGCTTGTTGTGAGAGGCCCTTGGCTCTGTCAGAGGTCTCTAGTTGTGGGAGCAGACTCGGTGTTGTGAGATATCCTGGGGCCTGTGAGAGTACAGTGTCTGTGAGATGCACTGGGGCTTGAGAAAGGACAGTGTCTGTGAGATGCCCTGCGGCTTGAGAAAGGACAGTGTCTGTGAGATGCCCCGGGGTTTGAAAGAGGACAGCATCTGTGAGATGCCCCGGGGCTTGAGAGAGGACAGGATCTGTGAGATGCCCCGGGGCTTGAGAGAGGCCGCGTCTGTGAGATGCCCTGGAGATTGAGAGAGGACAGCATCTTTGAGATACCCCGGGGCTTGAGAGAGGAGAGCATCTGTGACATGCCCCAGGGCTTGAGAGAGGACAGCGTCTGTGAGATGCCCTGGGGCATGAGAGAGCTCAGTGTCTGTGATATGTCCTGAGGCTTGAAGAGGACAGTGTCTGTGAGATGTCCTGGGGCTTGAGAGAGGACAGTGTCTGTGAGATGTCCTGGGGCTTGAGAGAGGACAGTGTCTGTGAGATGTCCTGGGGCTTGAGAGAGGACAGTGTCTGTGAGATGCCCCAGGGCTTGAGAGAAGACAGTGTCTGTGAGATGCCCTGGGGCTTGAGAGAAGTGGCGTCTGTGAGATGCCCCGGAGATTGAGAGAGGACAGCATCTTTGAGATACCCCAGGGCTTGAGAGAGGACAGAGTCTGTGAGATGCCCCGGGGCTTGAGAGAGGACGGTGTCTGTGAGATTTCCTGAGGCTTGAGAGAGGACAGCGTCTGTGAGATGCCCAGGCACTTGAGAGAGGACGGCGTCTGTGAGATGCCCTGGGGCATGAGAGAGCTCAGTGTCTGTGAGATGTCCTGGGGCTTGAGAGAGGACAGTGTCTGTGAGATGCTCTCGGGTCTGTGAGAAGGCAGTCTCTGTGAGAGGTCCTGAGGCCTGTAAGAGGACAGTGTCTGTGAGATGTGCTGATGCCGGTGAGCATACGGTGTCTGTGAGATGCCCTGGGTCCTGTGAGCGGACAGTGTCTGTGAGAGGCCGCTGTGTCCGAGGCAGTCCTGTGGGCTGTGAGAGGTGGCGGTGCCTTCCGGTGATGAGAGGCCTCTGGGCCCCGGCAGGTACCGGTGACAGCCTTGGTGTAATCTAAAGCTATTAACACCTTCCTGCCCGAGTGCCCGGGACCAAAACAGGAATTAATTTAACACCAAACCTTGCGCTCCAGAGGCACGTAGTGCTGGCCCACGATCGCCCCCAAACCCTCCCCCCCCCTCCCCACCTCCGCGCCAGAATCTGAGCAGGCCGGGGTGCAGGGGGATTTTCTGCCCGTCTTTGCAATGAGTGGGGAAATCCCACCAGACAACAGAGTGACGCACCAGGAGCCCCTCCCCCCCCCTCACCTGCGGCAGGTACGGATCGGCCAGCACTGCCCAGTGTACGAGCAGCCAGGCCCTCCCCTGGGGGGCTAAGAGCCCGGCGCCCCACTGGTCAAGTCTGCCAGGGCACCACATCATTGTGTAATGTATTTACACCGACTGACGTCATATCCATTTGCAGGAAACATTTACAGTGAATTGCTCAATTCATCACACCAACAGCATAACACACATGGCTGTTCACGTTGCCTAGTTTAAATGCATCGTCATGCCACAGTGATGCATTGTGGGCTCAAATAGTGTGTGAAATGATAGATATATGTTTTGCTTAATTATGCATAATTCACGTAGTTTTGCTGAAATTTCATGTAATTTCGTGAAAGCAAACTGCAGATTTCGCACACCGGTACTGACCTCCAGCGCCCACCGCTGGACCCGCAGCAAGGGGCCCCCTGCCCGAACTGCAGCTTCAACACTAAAACAGCCAGCAAGCATACAAAATTAACAAGCATTGGCATAGCCAATAGGTCTCGTCTTTGGGACCTTATACGCATTTAGACTATAATACAGCAATACATAGAGTGAAGTGCTTCATAGTACGAGTCTGCCATTTTTAGGCGCTGGAATTGTGCAGGTGTTATTATCGTCCACTTTAATGGTGCTGAATTTACCGACCTAAAAAGCATGGGGGCTGGGTTCTGAAATCCCTTTTTGACAGTAGTCCGTCAAATTATAACTTTAAGGCCGCAGTGCGCTGATAGTCCGGAGTAGCGCTGCGTGCACAGAGTAGGGTGACCAACTGGCATTGGTGCAAATTCAGGACGGTGAGTGTAAAAATTGAGGACAAAGGGTCAAAATTCAAGACACAAATTCAGGACAATAGGTAAGTTTTACAGACACATCAGAGGAGGTCGCGCAATAGTATATAAGTAAGCCCAGCCATATCCAAACATATTCAACCGTTTGCAAACCTGTCCATCATGTATCCTTCCATCTATCATTTCACTCATCCATCCCTTCATCCATCCTTTCCCTCATCCATCCATTATCCATCCATCCACCCTTTCACCCTATCCATCTGTAACCTCATCCAACCACTCTTCTACTCATCCATCCTTTCACTTACTCATCCATCCACCCAGGCCCTCATCCTTCCACCCATCCACCCTTTGTCATCCATCCATCCTACCTTTCTCTCTCCATTGACCCTTTCACTTAGCCATCCTTCCTTCCATCCATCCACCCACCCATCCATCTACTCATCCACTCATGAATCCATCCATTGACCCTATCACTAATCCATCCTTTCTCTCATCCATTTAGCCTTTCACTACTTCACTAACCTGTTCATCCTTTTGTCTACCTACCCTCCCTTTCACTCACTCATCCATCCTTACATCCACCCTTTCACTCATCCGTCCATCCATTCACCCTTGCACTTATCCATCCATCCACCCTTTCACCCATCCAGCCATCCTTTCACTTACTCATCCATCCACCCAGGCCCTCATCCTTCCACCCATCCACCCTTTGTCATCCATCCATCCTCCCTTTCTCTCTCCATTGACCCTTTCACTTAGCCATCCTTCCTTCCATCCATCCACCCATCCATCTACTCATCCACTCATGAATCCATCCATTGACCCTATCACTCATCCATCCTTTCTCTCATCCATTTATCCTTTCACTCCTTCACTCATCCATTCATCCTTTTGTCCACCTACCCTCCCTTTGACTCACTCATCCATCCCTACATCCACCCTTTCACTCATCCGTCTATCCATTCACCCTTGCACTTATCAATTCATCAATCCATCCATCATTTCACTCATCCATCCACCCACTCACTCACTCATCATCCACCTTCTCACTCATCCATCCTTTCACTCATCCATCCACCGTTTTACCCATCCAGCTACCCTTCCACCCATACATCCAGCTATTTACCTTTTCTCTCATCCATCCTTCCACTCACTCATCAATCCATCCATGCTCTCTCATTATCCATCTATTCAATCTTTCATTCATCCATTCACCCTTTCACTAATTCATCCAGCCATCTACCCATCCGAGGAGGTCGCGCAATAGTATATAAGTAAGCCCAGCCATATCCAAACATATTCAACCGTTTGCAAACCTGTCCATCATGTATCCTTCCATCTATCATTTCACTCATCCATCCCTTCATCCATCCTTTCACTCATCCATCCATTATCCATCCATCCACCCTTTCACCCTATCCATCTGTAACCTCATCCAACCACTCTTCTACTCATCCATCCTTTCACTCACTCATCCATCCACCCAGGCCCTCATCCTTCCACCCATCCACCCTTTGTCATCCATCCATCCTACCTTTCTCTCTCCATTGACCCTTTCACTTAGCCATCCTTCCTTCCATCCATCCACCCACCCATCCATCTACTCATCCACTCATGAATCCATCCATTGACCCTATCACTAATCCATCCTTTCTCTCATCCATTTAGCCTTTCACTACTTCACTAACCTGTTCATCCTTTTGTCTACCTACCCTCCCTTTCACTCACTCATCCATCCTTACATCCACCCTTTCACTCATCCGTCCATCCATTCACCCTTGCACTTATCCATCCATCCACCCTTTCACCCATCCAGCCATCCTTTCACTTACTCATCCATCCACCCAGGCCCTCATCCTTCCACCCATCCACCCTTTGTCATCCATCCATCCTCCCTTTCTCTCTCCATTGACCCTTTCACTTAGCCATCCTTCCTTCCATCCATCCACCCATCCATCTACTCATCCACTCATGAATCCATCCATTGACCCTATCACTCATCCATCCTTTCTCTCATCCATTTATCCTTTCACTCCTTCACTCATCCATTCATCCTTTTGTCCACCTACCCTCCCTTTGACTCACTCATCCATCCCTACATCCACCCTTTCACTCATCCGTCTATCCATTCACCCTTGCACTTATCAATTCATCAATCCATCCATCATTTCACTCATCCATCCACCCACTCACTCACTCATCATCCACCTTCTCACTCATCCATCCTTTCACTCATCCATCCACCGTTTTACCCATCCAGCTACCCTTCCACCCATACATCCAGCTATTTACCTTTTCTCTCATCCATCCTTCCACTCACTCATCAATCCATCCATCCTCTCTCATTATCCATCTATTCAATCTTTCATTCATCCATTCACCCTTTCACTAATTCATCCAGCCATCCCTTCACTTACTCACTCGCCCACCTTTTCATATTAATTTTGAGCTGAGCCTTTTTGAGAAGAGGCCCATCAAGAACTTCACCCTCGCTGCAGGAGCCATTCCAGGACTGGGACAGAAGCCACCCAGGGCGGAGACAGGATCCACCACAGGGGGGACAGGAGCCATCACAGGCGGAGGGGGGGACAGGAGCCACCACATGGGGGGACAGGAGCCATCACTGGGGGGGAACAGGATCCACCAGGGTGGGCACAGGGGTGGGCATGCAGTATTCTAGTATCATCTTGGTCTCTTTCAGGGTGGGGTAGGGCTCCTCACCCCCTCCTGTACAAGACAACCAGACGACAGGCTCTCTTTCTAAAATGTTAGTTTTGCCACCTCCCACTGTGATGTACAGTACTTAAAGGAGATACTCCAAGAGAACTGATTTAACTGATTGGCCTCCATACTTTGTTAATCAGTGTGTGTGCGATTGTGCCATTTCTTTATTTTATTACATGATAGACTGCATGTTTGCAGAACCAAGGATTGCTTACAATTTAGTAACAGTAATTAAGCTCTGTGAAGAGAACCACGTGCTGCCTCGGTGTAATCAGGGCCGTGTAATCAGGGCCGGTTCTACGATGTTTGGGGCCCTGGGCAGGAAGGGAATGTGTGAGGCCCCTCTAAATTGCAGAGACATGACGCATTCAGGGCTGTTTGCATCTGAATAGATGCCCCTGCGCCTGAAGCTGCAGACCCTTCCTCTCAGTCACCTTCAAACACCTCTTAACAGCTCATCAAGGGCTGAAGGTGTGAGGGTGGCCATCCCGCTGTGCCTCTCCAATGCTGCTGGTATCTGAGCTTTGGTACTGCATCGGAGTCTGTTACACCCACCTCAGCAGCATCGAGTCTGTTACTCCGACCTCAGCAGCATCGGAGTCAGTTACACCGACCTCAACAGCATCGGAGTCAAGCGGGGAGGTGGGTGGAAGCTGTGCCGGCTTTAGGGGGGTGCGACCGGTGCCCGTTAAAATTACGGACAAATGGCGTCCCTTAAAGAATCCTTCATGGACAACGGACAGACGACCGAAATTACGGACTGTCCGTGAAATTTACGGACGGTGGGTCACCCTAGCACAGAGAGGTGCGCTAGGCACGATCCAGGCGCCCGGGGCCCTCACACAAGCCTTTCATTCTAGGGATAAAATAAGTTTGCAGCAGGTATAGCGATAACAAAACGACCTCACATCATTTGTTGCGCCAAAAAGTGTGCATTGAAGTGCCGTGCACTTAAACATCTATATATACATACATAATACATCACTGCATTTCTTCAGCTTTTAAAATGAGCAGCGCAGTCGCGGAAATGATAAAGGAGATATTGTTTAAACAGCGTCAGGGGATGATTTTAAAAATGTCTCTTTTCCCAACTCATATTTTCAACATCCTCTTAGGTAGGTGCACCGGAAGCAGAGCCCCCTTCGGTTCCGGTGTCAGCGCACCCCTCTCACTGCCAGAGGCCATGCTGACATTCTGTGTGTGCGTTGGTAAACAGTAGCTACCTTTTACAGTGCAAAGGCACTCATTTCATCAAGGTGAAAGGCAGAGGGCAGTGGGATTCGAGCTCATTTGAACATTTTCCTCAGATTTAATTGAGAGAGGAGAACGAAACTTTGAGATGGAAAACGAAGTCCAACCAACTCAAAAGCCACACTTTTAAACTCGGGGGATAGGATGAAAAGCTGCGCCCGAGGATTTATTTGAACAACGCGTCTACGAGTGGAACATTACAATAGTAAAGGAGTCGTGTCTCAGCAAACAGTTTCTTCAACATTTGAAACAGCCGCCCTTTTGTGGAAAGGTGAGGGAAGGAGACCTTTGCCATCAAATGACAAGAAGAATAACTCGATACAGCATGCTCTACCAAAATATTATTTTCAGCATTTATCATACGCGAATTAATTTTGTGTGGCGCAAAACTTCGAAAGAAGTCATCTCGCGGAGATGTGTATCTCCGCTAGCGGGATTACAAGGATGAACGGCACCCGTAGTGCGGGCAGCCACCAACAACCCCACGGCCCGGTGCAACGTTCTGCTGACATCACAGCAGAAACCGGAGCTTTTTCTCCACACAGAGCATTTTTTTTATTTCTGCGAAACCAGGAGGGAGAGTGGGGAAGGGACCTGGGAGAAGGCGAGAGGGAGAGAAACAGGAGATATTGAGGAGACTCGAGAGAGGGAAAGGGGGGGAGAAGAACGAGGAAGAGAAGTGAAAAAATGAGAAGGGGCAGAAGGAAGAGGGCAATCCGGAGGAGAGGCAGGAGCGAAAGAGGAAACAGAGGAGAAATTAGGGAGGAGGGGAGGTCTAGAGAGAAGAGAAAGGGGAGGCAGGAAGTAGAGGAGGAGAAAGAAAAATAGGATTATTGGAGAAGGGCCAGGGAGGGACATAGCGAGAACCACGGGATAGAGAGGGGTAAAGGGAGAGTGGGTGAGATGACGGGGATCGTGGGAATGAGAAAGGAACAAGCGGGAGAAGAATAAAGGGAGAAACGAGAAATGAAGAGAGGAAAGAAGGCTTTAGAGAAGGAGAACAGGAGAAAAGGGAAGAGCCTGAGTGGGAGACATGTTTATAAGAAGAGCCTGGAGAGAGAGGGAAGGAGAAGCTGGAGAAGAGAGGGGAAACAAGCCGAGATGCACAAAGAGGAGGGTACACAAGAGGAGACCAAGAAAGTGGATGGGAGAAAGAGGAGAAACCAGAGGATGGCGGGAGATAGCAGTGCAGAGGAAGTGAAGCATGGAGAGCTACAAGTAGTGGCGGAGGCAGAATGAAAGCAAGAGATGATTGAGTGAGAAGCAGAAGATGGCGCTGAGAGTGGAGAAGCAGATGAAAGAGGACACGAGAGAGAAGAACAGAAGAACGTTCGAGAGATGAGAATGTGCTAGCGGAGAACCAAGAGGCAGGAGTCAGGCTATGAACAGAGGGATGGAGTGACGCTGCAAGGGCAGCCCAGGAGGCGTGGACAGAGGGCCGGTGTCATGGTGAGCGGAGAAAGCTGTGACATATCTACTTCTACACATTGACCCGTCTGAGGGAGCCTTACCACAGCCGGCAAATATGTGGTACCCTCGGCTCTCCAGAATGAGCTAGATAAGGCTCGTTACAGGAGCCCTTGTGAAAAGAAAAAAAACGGATGAATCGCTCTCAAAGGAATGTCTTATACAAACTCCCTCAGAATTAATGAAAAACTACAGCAGAAGACACAAAACGAAGAAAAACAACATGGAAATAGAAATCACTACAAAATAAAGAAACTATTTAAAAGAGAACACTCACAAAAACATGGAAAAAAACGAAACCGAAAAACAAAACACAGGGAAATACTCAAAACTAAAATAAATACGCGGATGAAAACACTAAAACAATGTAAAGGCTTGAAACAACGAAAACACATCAACCTATTGGAAACCTAAAAACAGAGAAGTGTTCTCGATACAGAAGAAACAAGCGTGGTGCGCATGCACTGTAAGGAATGCGAGGTATGCAGCTGGCACTCGGGCCACGCTGCTGCTCGCTTCCGAGCTCCCTAGGCCAGGGGAGAGAGAAGGCGGGACATGCACCTGCCTTTGCCCAATTGCGCGCTGTCTTTCTAAGAAAAACGCACGCAAAGGCCAATAGCAGTGAGCAAAAACAAAGCACACGCACAAGCATGTGGTCTTGAGTTGAAAGTCCTTACTAGAAGCCTCACAGCGCAGCGCATGCGCGCTAGCTCAGGCGAGACCTAAAAAGACAAAATTGTCAAATCAGCAGAACAGAGCTTCGCTGCTCGGTCAGTTGGAGCATCTATTGCTAAAATCAATACATTTTGGTGGAAAGTGAATAGAAGGAACATATGACAGACAGAAACATACTGATGAGCCCTAATGAGCAGATGCTGGGCACTTCACGTGAGGAAAATGCCAGAAAACCATGGGATCCTATTTTAGGTAGGCCTCGGCGGTGAACTTTGCTCCTTTTACAGAGTTTGCAGAGTTTTCTGCACTTTGTGCTCTGCGGAGCTCGCGGAGTGCAGAAAACTACGCTCGGCATAGTGCAGAAGAGTTTTTTCCCCGCTCCCCCTTGCCAATGGTAAGTTTGCGAGCTGTCGCTCGGGTAGAATTTCTACCAGAGCGGCAGGAAGCTCTGCGTCAAAGGCAGTTCGCACAGTACACCGCCACTTGCGGAACTCCGCAGAGTTTTCTTTTGTCACTCCATGGAGTTCCACGTAGCGAGAATCCCCGAACTCCCTCCAGGCCTGGTTTTAGGTGTCTGGAGTAAAAGGTTCACTCTACTACTGTCTACGATCCTCACTTCATTGTGACAACTACTCCATGCCTACTACGACGGTTGAGCTGAAATGTGCAACGTACAACACAGGATAACAAAACGGTAATTTATTTAAAATACGAGAAAATGTCTACTAATTCTCCGGCTATAGTGAGCTTCAAGCAGGTACAGAAATTAAATTGCATTTGACTAATGAACAATATATTAGCAATTTTTAAGACGTACGTGGATTTACATTCTCAGGTGTTAAAGGAGGTAAGACAAAGAGGGGTTAATAATAAGGGATAATGGGGTAAGGTGACAGGGGGCAGTTACTGTTTCCCAAAGGCAGGAAGGTGCAGGTGTTGGGAACAGGGAACATTTGATGGGTCCTGAAGATCTGTAGGCTCAGTTGTTTAGAACAATGATTCCTGAAGGCGGGTGGGTTGAGGTGTTGGGAACAGGTGGTAGTCGCTGTTTCCTGAAGGCGGGAGGGTTGAGGTGTTGGGAACCGGTGAGCGTCGCAGTCTCCTGAAGGCGGGTAGTGTGATGTTTTGGGAAAAGGTGACCTTCGCTGTCGCCTGAAGGCAGGTAGGCTGAGGTGTTGTGGACAGGTGATGGTTACTGTTTCCTGAAGGCGGGTAGGTTGAGGTGTTGGAAACAGGTGACCGTCGCATTCTCCTGAAGGCGGGTAGGTTGAGGTGTTGGGAACAGGTGGCAGTCGCTGTTTCCTGAAGGCGGGTAGGTTGACGTGTTGGGAACAGGTGACCGTCGCTGTCTCCTGAAGGCGGGTAGGTTGAGGTGTTGGGGACAGGTGACCGTCGCTGTCTCCTGAAGGCAGATAGGTTGAGGTATTGGGAACACTTTCCAATGCTGTCTCCTTAAGGTAGGTAGGTTAAGGTGATGGGAACAACTGACCGTTGCTGTCTCCTGAAGGCGGGTAGGTTGAGGTTTTGGGAACAGGTGACCATCGCTGTCACCTGAAGGCGGGTAGGCTGAGGTGTTGGGAACACTTGACCGTCGCTGTCTCCTGAAGGCAGTTAGGTTGAGGTATAGGGAACACGTTCCATCGCTGTCTCCTTAAGGCAGGTAGGTTAAGGTGATGGGAACAAGTGACCGTTGCTGTCTCCTGAAGGCGGGTAGGTTGAGGTTTTGGGAACAGGTGACCATTGCTGTCCCCTGATGGCGGTTAGGTTGAGGTTTTGGGAACAGGTGACTGTCGCTGTCTCCAGAAGGCGGGTAGGTTGAGGTGTTGGGAACACTTGACCGTCGCTGTCTCCTGAAGGCGGGTAGGTTAAGGTGATGGGAACAGGTGACCGTTGCTGTCTCCTGAAGGTATGTATGTTGAGGTGCTGGGAACACGTTTCATCACTGTCTCCTGAAGGCGGGCATGTTGAGGTGTTGGGAACACGTGACTGTCGCTGGCTCTTAAAGGTGGATAGATTGAGGTTTTGGGAACAGGTGACCATCGCTGTCACCTGAAGGCGGGTAGGTTGAGCTTTGGAGACAGGTAATGGTTACTGTCTCCTGAAGGCGGGTAGGTTGAGGTGTTGGGAACAGGTGGTAGGCACTGTTTCCTGAAGGCGGGAGGGTTGAGGTGTTGGGAACAGGTGACCATCGCTGTCTCCTAAAGGCGGGTAGTGTGATGTTTTGGGAAAAGGTGACCTTCGCTGTCGCCTGAAGGCAGGTAGGCTGAGGTGTTGTGGACAGGTGACGGTTACTGTTTCCTGAAGGCGGGTAGGTTGAGGTGTTGGAAACAGGTGACCGTCGCATTCTCCTGAAGGCGGGTAGGTTGAGGTGTTGGGAACAGGTGGCAGTCGCTGTTTCCTGAAGGCGGGTAGGTTGAGGTGTTGGGAACAGGTGATCGTCGCTGTCTCCTGAAGGCGGGTAGGGTGATCCTTTGGGAACAGGTGACCGTCGCTGTTGCCTGAAGGCAGGTAGGCTGAGGTGTTGGTGGACAGGTGACGGTTACTGTTTCATGAAGGCGGGTAGGTTGAGGTGTTGGGAACAGGTGACCGTCGCTGTCTCCTGAAGGTGGATAGGTTGAGGTGTTGGGAACAGGTGACTGTCGCTATCTCCTGAAGGCGGGCATGTTGAGGTTTTTAAAGCAGGTGACATTTGCTGTTTCCTGAAGGTCTGTTGGTTGAGGTTCTAGACACAGGTAAGGACCCTTGTCTTCTGAAGGCTGGTAGGTTGAGGTGTTGGGGACAGGTGACGGTTACTGCCTCCTGAAGGCAGGTGGTTGAGGTGTTGGGGACAGGTGACCATCGCTGTCGCCTGAAGGCGGGTAGGCTGAGGTGTTGGGAACAGGTGGCAGTCGCTGTTTCCTGAAGGCGGGTAGGTTGAGGATTTTAGAACAGGTGACATATGCTGTTTCCTTAAGGTCTGTTAGTTGTGGCTCTAAAAACAATGTCACTTCTTTAAATCCATTCACGGTGAGTCTAAGCCGTCACAATGTCACTTCTGTAAATCCATGCAGGTCAGTTCGAGCCGTCACAATGTCACTTCTGTAAATCCCTGCATGATGAGTCCAAGCCATCACAATGTCACTTCTGTAAATCCATGCAGGTTAGTCCAAGCCGTTACATTGTCACTTCTGTAAATCCATGCAGGTTAGTCCAAGCCATCACAATGTCACTTCTGTAAATCCATGCAGGTTAGTCCAAACTGTCACAATGCACCTTCTATAAATCCATGCAGGTTAGTCCAAGCCATCACAATGTCAGTTCTGTAAATCCATGCACGGTAAGTCCACACTGTCACAATGTCAATTCTGAAAATCCATGCATGGTGAGGCCAAGCCGTCACAATGTACTTCTATACCTACCGTTGTCGGACGGCGGCCTGGGTGCACCAAACTATGAAAACTATTACACTGCAGCGCAGCTGCAATGGCCGATGTGGTGGCTAGCTAAGAGTAATCTCACTGAATTAGTAACCGTGGCATTATCCTGGGGGCAACCGGCAATATCAGAGTGGCTATCGGGCTCCAATACAGGGCTACAGAAAAAACAAGGCAACATCTTAATGGTGACAGCTAGACGCAATTGGACTAAATACGTGTTGCCAAAAAAAAAACAGACCACGCCCTACGCCCCTAGCCTACCAATAGAGGTCATACTGGACACATTTGGTTGTCATGGCCGTTCGGAGTTCGGTACTTAGAAGATGGAGGATTGAACACCTGGGGGACATGTATGCGGACTCGCAGTTACAAAGTTTTGTGGCCCTAGTGACTAATTTTGGGATACCACAGGGGATGTTCCTACTATACGCATTGCTAACATGCCAATTCCTCCAGCCATGGGATAATGATCGACACTCAACCTCCCACATCACATCTAATACAAACACTATTGACGCATAGATATGGCAGACACGCAGTAACGGCAATTTACAATCCTTTCAGGCTAGACGACGTGCCTTTGTTGACATCACTGTGCGTATACTGGGACACTGAACTGTCAATCACTATCACAGATAAACAGTGGGCACCATTTATCAGCCACCCCAAAACCATATCTACAAATGCCAGGCTGAAATACACCCAACTTAACTATTTACACCACACATATTTAACGCCACATAGGCTGGTCCAAATGTATCTAGTCTCAGCTGATGTATGCCCCAGATGCCGGGACCCGGAGGCAACCTTCACGCACAATTTATGGGCGTGTCCCCACATCCAGTCATACTGTAATGAAATTGCGACAGTATTCACGGAAGCAACTGACGCCCAGGTGATAGTTCAGGCCACTCATTTCTTACAGGGAATAACAAAATGTAGTGCCTCCCATAAAAGACTTAATAAATTTTTGATCTGGCCCTGGGCCTTGCCAAACGCAAAATAGCTATGTCATGGAAGTCACAACTGGGTTCCAACATACAATCATGGCTGTTTGACCTTTGCAGGGCACTAGTCGCAGAGCACACAGTCCAGTTGTCCAATGCAGCACGAGTGTCCGCACCTACACGGGCCAATCCTATTCGGTGGCAAGACTACTTATCGTTTATAGAGAACAGGATAACTGCGACAAAACCGCCCTCAAGATAGCTCACAACCCTGTTGGATAATCCTGATTGGCTACACCCTTAAACATAAGTAACTACAATGCTTGACTGTGTCACGACAGGAAGGACCTATTAGGCCTCCTGGGCAGGGCTCCGGACATATCTCCGTCCCTCCCCTCCTTCTCCCACCTGTTTGAATGGAAAATGTTTATGGTCGACTTCCCTTTGCATTGTACGATTTAGGTTAGCATTCGCTGCACCATTTTGCATTCAGCCACCATTTTGTACCATGATCGATACTAAACTTCTGTCTTATACCGCTTGCCTCAGCAGAAAACAGCCTTGATTGTTTGTTTATTTCTCCAAGGTCGAGCTTCGCTGCAGTAATGAATATACTGTTCTGTTAACGCATTCCTTTCCCAGTAGATTGGCCTGATCCCACTCTTAGAGTGATGGGCATGGACAGAGTAACCTTGAAACTGAGATAGCATGTACCCGGTCTCAGGATGGTAGCTCATCCCTCTATGTCTCCTTTGTTCATTAGCTCCTAACTGGAAAATTCCAGCCTGGGCGTGCCTTTGAGGGTATTGGAAATGTGTAGCTGGTATTACCATATTGGCGAGGGTCAGTCCCTCTGCAGCAATCTAAGGAGGTTGGTCAGACCGGACGCCGCTTGAGCACATACTAATATATAACTTTGGTTTGTATTCTCCACTGTCTTACCGACTCTTCATTTTTATGAAAGGCTGAGAGGTGGTTGCGAGTGACCCGGTGGCCCTAATCGGGTCACAACCTTCAGTTGGCACCTGAACAGGGACTCCATCTGGTGTGGCCCTTCTTCACCCCCAGACGGGTGAGGAGGTCGGGCCACGTCGGGTCAGACGGGCAGACCAGAGATCCTGGCATGAGAGTCTGGTACTCGTAGCTGCTTCGTCTGTCTGTCCCGGCAGTGCCTCTGCCAGTTGTCATCCGGCTGGGGTCTTGATCGGCGAAACCCTTGGATCTGACCGTTTGGTCCAATGAGTCAGCAGTGGAGAATAAATTGGTTCGACCTGTGTGCACCAGGTGAGTTTGCTTTGGTTTGTGGTGGCTACGGGGCCATTTTGGTTTGTGTTTGGTTCAGTCTGAGGACCGTCTTTGGACAAACGCTTGAATTTGTTTGAGTTCTTTGTGAACATGGTACCACTTTGGTTTGTATTTGGTGAGGTCTGAGGGCCAACTTTGGTAAGATATTTGCAAATATCTGCTCGTCATAAATAGTGAACTTGTTTTCTTTTGAAAAATACTGTGCGCCAGCAAATTGTTTTGTTTGGGATGTCGTTGTTGTTCTACTGATACTCGTTTGGAAGCCTGTGCCTCCAGAAGGCACTCCCAACTTTGACATGTACGTGAAACACGGCCTTGGCCCTATTATGTTAAGTACATTATGGCACAAATATACGAGGGACAATGCCGAGTTGCAGTGGCCGTTGACGGGCACTTTCGATGAACAAAAGCATAATTTTCTGCAGGATAAATTGTTTTAAAAAAGAAGTAGGCAGTCAATGTTTGATTCCCTTAGAACATGGCAAAAAGAAGCTAAACAAAGACGAATGAAAGCAGAGAAGGAGGCCTGGAAGGGAAAGACGCAGACAGTGACTCAAAAGCTGTAGCGTATGATAGATAGAAAACAGAGAAAGGGATAAAGTGTGCCGACAGGAAGTTTCGATTGCAATGTGAAAAGTCCTATGCTGCTTAAGAAGAAAATGATACATTTGTGGAGGAATTGTTAGATACTCGACCTCCACCCTCATACGCCCCGCAGCAAATATATCCTACCATTCCCCAGCCTCAACAGCCCATTTCCTTTGCTTCTGGTGTTTCTGTTCCTTCCGTTATTGATAACCCCGGGTGGACACCACTGCTCCACCCGCAGAGTGTGCGAAGATTTGCCTCCTTCGCGTTCCGTGGAGAAGGCAAATCTCGGCACACTCGCAGTGGAGCGGAGTTGGCCAGCCCCCGCCTCCACCCCCCATTTATTTACAATTAATTCTACATGACTTAAAATTAAATTAAAACCACTTACCTGGCATGCGGCGTCCCCGGGCTTCCCTCCTTCTCTTCCTCGCGGTCTGGGTAATTCTTAGAAAAAACTGCACATGGGTGCGCACCCGCGCCAGCGCATTTCTCGCAAGAAATGCATGCGCGCATGCTCAGTTTTTAAAAAGAATTACCCAGATGCCGAGGAAAATAGAAGGGCAGCCCGGGGAAGCCACATGCCAGGTAAGTGGCTTTATTTAAATTTTAAGTCATGTAGAATTATTTGTTAATATAGGGGGGATGGAGGCCGATGGCTTAGCGGAGTTCCACGGAGTTTGTTCGTAACTCCGTGGACCTCTGCGTTGCCTCGCTACGCCCACTACGCCCGGGGTTAGTTATTGATCCAGCTGCTATGGCCATCGTGCCTTCTGTCCTTTCTGTGGCTTCACCTTCTGCGCCAGCAATGACTGCTAGTCTCCCTGGTACGCCTATTGTGTCAACGTCTCGCTCTTCAGCCCTTACACCCACAACACAGTCACTAGCGACATTGGTGCCTGCTCCTCCAGTATTACTCCTTCCCTGTTCCTCCCTTCCCCGAACAGTACTGAGTAGCGGAACGCCTGCACGTGGATCAGGGGACGGGGACTGGGAGCCTGCTAGGGAGCAAATGCGGCGGATATTTATACAATCTGTTGTGGGCGATGAAGAGAATCAGTTGGAAGCCAATCAAGCCGCTCAGTGGGCTCATAACCCCATCTATGGTACGGAAGATGTGTGGAGTGTGATGAGAGATTATGAGCCTTTTGCGCAGCAGCATGCCTTTAAGCACATGTCGGCTACTCTGATAGGACTGTGGGAACAGTGCTTCAATGATGTGGCCCCTCAGATTATTTATGATATGTTAATTGTATACTGGATCTATACATAATGCACTGATAACATTTTTCAAATGACAGAATTAAACTGATTATGTACATATGTGGGGCACGAGTCACAGAACTAACTTAAGACAAAATCCTAAACTTACTACTTTTGGTATTCACAGAAGGGATTTAGTAGTAGTAAAGTTAGAATTTTGTCTTAAGCCTGTCTTAAGTTTGTCTTAAGACTGCCTTAAATTATGTATTGTAATGAAAAAATGGTTCTCCCTTTTTTTAAACTAAATGAAAAATAAAAATAAATGAATTTTTGAAATACAAGTAATGTTCAGAGACTTATTGTGTGACAGCAGATGGCCCATTGTATTGCTAAATGTTAGCCAGTAGCAAAGAAGTATAGGCCAAGTGGGAGGCTCTTTATGATTTAATTGTTTATTCCCCCTTACTCCGAGACCTGTTCAGTTATCCTTTTTAGGGGGGCGCCTTTCTCATTCAAATATTATGAGGAATGGACATAGGCCGCTTCATCGACATTGAGGATGCTCGCAGATATTGACATGTTCTTTCGTTTACTGGTACCTGTTGATATTTGGAGGCAGGTACACACACAGGACCACGGTGCAGAATTGGGAGGTACCTGGGATCAGATTAAAGCATGGGATCAGGAGATGAAGCCTGGTGAGAAGCCTAGGGCCGAGATACTAGCCATGCCTGGCCAAATTATCTCTTATACACATTATCATATTCCACCAAGAAGAGTAGATTGGGACAAGTGAACGGCATGTTGTCAGAAGAAAGATGAAAGTGTGTCTGATATTTTTCACTCGGTTTGAGGGTGTGTTTCTGGACTTTAGTGGACAGGATTTGTCGGTGGTAGGGGGTGTCCGATTGTTTGTTAACAGATTTGTTATAAACCTGTTCCCAGAGATCGCATCTCGGTTGCAGGCTTCGGAGAACACTTGGATGTCTTCCTCCCCTTCTGTAATATTGAGTATGGCACAGTATTATGAACACACGGAAAATGAGGAGAAGGAGAAGGTGGAGAAAAAGCACAAGGAATTAAAGACAAACGTGTTGTTACAGCAGGCTTCTCGGGGGAATTGTAGAGGACGTGGTGGTACCGCCCGCCAGCTACCTCAGAATAACTGGAATACTACGCCTGTAGGGCCAAATCAGTGTGCATATTGTGAGGAGGAGGGACACTGGCGCAGCGAGTGTCCCATGTTGTTGCAAAAAGTCACAGCCCCTAAAGGACGAGGTTCTAGTGGACGGGGTCATGGAGCTGGTGGACAGGACAGAGCCCACCATGCTGCCAAATCGCAGGATAGTTCACATAGTAATTACTTTGATGGCAACAGAGGTGGCCAGTATTACCTCGATGACTATGCTCTGGATGAGGTGACAGGGATGTCTCACAGCTAGGATAGCCAGGGACAGAGTGAGGGACCAGTCCAGATACCTGTATATCAGCGTGGTCCATATGTAACTGCAGATTTGCATGGCTAAGAAATTCTTGGTGGGTACAGGTGCAATGAATAGCTCTGTTTCTCGTTCACTGGTCCCTGGGGCAGCTCTGTCTGGCCATAATAACGTTTCAGTAGGATTTTCTTGTGTACAGGTTGTGAGACCCATTTCCAAACCTCCTAAATTGACTATATGTCCTTTTACTGTGGATTCACCGTTCCTGTTAACATCAAAATCTGGAGAAAATTTAATGGGTCTAGATTTATTGAAAAAGTTGCATGCAACCATTT
The DNA here is from genome assembly GCF_964204655.1 of Triturus cristatus. Lineage (NCBI taxonomy): Eukaryota > Metazoa > Chordata > Amphibia > Caudata > Salamandridae > Triturus > Triturus cristatus. The sequence continues at coordinate 1,207,837,449 of NC_140584.1, read as the reverse complement.
ATTGCTCCCCGGAAGGTGTTTACATGACAATTGGTCCGAATGTGGTCAGCTCTAAGCAGTGTCTGTCCAAAGATGCGCTCCTTCCTGCTGAGTATAAGGATGTGCCGTCCATGTTGTGGGCAACAGGTGACACGGATGTAGGACTATTGCAAATTCCTCCGTTTCCATTAAAGTTAAAGACAATGCCATTTTGTCTCGTATTCCCCAGTATAAAATTCCACAGGTGGGGGAGTGAGCTTTGCTGCGGATTATACAGGAACTGATTGAGATGGGAGCGGTTGAAGAGACGACTGTAAATGTGTGTAATAGCCCTATTCTTCCCATTCTTAAAAAGGCACCTTCAGACTCCCTCGATGATCACCCAGATGTTTATCGTATTTGTGATTGATTTGCGTGCAGTTAATAAAATAGTGATCCCTCAATTCCCGGTGGTCCCTGACATTACTGCTCTTTTGATGATGATTCCTTTCTCTACTAAATTAGTTTCAGTCATTGACTTGGAAAAATGCATTCTTTAGTATCCCGATCCATCCCTACAACAGATGCTTATTTGGTTTTACCCTAGCTGGCAGAAGCTTTAGATTCTGTCAAGCTCCTCAAGGCTATCCTGAGAGCCCTAGTATAAATAGCCGAGCCTTGAAAGCCCAATTGGACCCCCTCACGTTTCCCTCAGGTAATGTATTGCTTCAATATGTGGATGATATACTAATAGATTCCGGCACTGAAAAGGGATGCAAAGACAGTACAGTTAAGTTGTTTCTACATTTGGCTCATCATGGACATAAAGTGTCCCTTTCTAAATTTCAATATTGTCGACAGGAGGTCACCTATTTAGATCTCCTACTGTCGCAGGAGGGTAGGAGATTGAACCCTGAGCGCATCAGCTCTATTGTGAAAATGCCTATTCCAAAAACTCAGAGAGAGGCCCGTGCTTTTATTTGCATTACTTCCTACTGTTGGCAGTGGAACCCTAACTATTCGTTACTAACAAAACCCCTGCTTGCGCTTACCACTAAAGATGTGCATGAAACCCTGCCTTGGACGTCTGACTGTCAGCAATCTTTTGAGCAATTAAAAGTTGCGCTTTGATCTGCGCCTGTGCTTGGTACTCCAGATTACACGAAGCCATTTGTGCTGTACATACACAGGTCTGCCGGTTGTGCACTTTCTGTCTTAACACAGCCCTTTGGAAGTAAGCATTATTTTTCTGCTCTTCTTGACCCTGTCGCAAGAGCCCTTCCGAGCTGTCTAAGAGCGGTCGTGGCAGTGGCCATCCTATAAGGCAATCGGCTGGGCTCGTACTTGATACCGATCTTACAGTATCAAGTACGGTATGGTACCTCAAGCTGTGGACATACTTTTGAATAAAACAAAAATGCAGCACCTCACCAGTGCATGTCTGACTGGTTATGAATTAACCCTCTTTGCACCACATATCATGATCAAAAGATGTGCCACTGTAAATCCAGCCACGCTATTACCCCTCCCTTCCGAGAGTCAGGAAATTGATATACATGATTGTATTTTTCGGACGGAGAAGGAGACGAAGGGACGGGTAGACCTGACTGATGTTCCCTTATCTGACCCCAATGGGTAACTATATGTCGATGGCTCTTGTTTTAAGCTGTGTTATAATCAAGAAGAGAGAGGAGAACTAATGAGGCTAGTCCGTTTCCACAGTTTATATTTTAATAATCAATGAGAACTAGCTCTTGTTTAAATTGTTTGTATGTCTGTGGGTGTGGGAAAATCATTAGGTTTTTATGAAGGCCCTCACCCACCAACCTAGTTGGTGGCATGCTTCATCAGTGGGCCCCACCCGAGGTTCCGAGTGTACCTCAGGTGTGCTTTGACCCCAGATTACTGCGGAACGGGTTTTTTTGGTTCGTAAGGGTGCTATGGGTGTGCTCTGAGTGAGGTTTAAAATACTGTCCTGGGTGTCCCAAAGACTGTTTTAATGGTGGGCCCCAGGCAGTCAATAAAAACAAAGGCTATCGGACGTGCACGGTAGGCTTATGTCCTCCGACGTCCTGTGCGGTCAACTAGTTTCAGCCAGGCCTTTTCTTCTACTGGCTTTTGTCAGGACCTTATATGTGTGGGGTGTTACAGGGGTTGTTATGAGTTTGTCAGTTCCCTGTGTGTAAAGCACACGCTACGGTGCTTATATGTGCAAGAGGTGTTTCCTCTCGGGTTGTACACCTGATTATAGCGAACAACTCAGCATGGAGCTCAGCCGGGGGCCAGGACCATGTGCACTTGCGCAAAGTTGCTGGACCCTCAATGAACCCAGTTGTCCAGGCAGAGGCTCTGAAGATCCAGCATGGCCCTTTGATACATAGGCTTTTGTCGACTTTGACACTACCCAAGAGATTAGCGATAGTGAAGTGCAGCGCCCACAAGGCAATTACTGACAACGTTGGTAGGGGGAAGCATTTGCAGATCTGAAAAGCTAAGGAGCTCGAACGAAGATGAAAAAGATGTTTGTAGCAGATCCGGCTAGGTGGGTGCCCGAGGTTACTATGTTTGAGGATACGCTAATGTGAAGCAGATTCAAAGTGAAGCAAGAATTGAAGAGTTAGCAGTATGGCAGGAAAGCAAAGCATGTTTGGATGAGGACGGGTATTGTACTGATAAGTCAGGGAAAAAGAGATGGATGTTACCAGATGCATTTATCCTCCCTGTAGTTACTATGGCGCACAGGCCAGCCCATATCAGTACAAATGGCATTTGTAAATTGTTAGACCCTGTATGGCAGAATGACAATATCCCAAAGAAGGCCGCCCACTTGGTCAAATACTGTATGGTATGCATGATGCATAATCCTGGAAAAGGTACCCCTACACCCTCTTGAAATTTTGCACCTCCCACTTTTCCTTTTGAGGTCCTCCAGATGGACTTCATTGAAATGGAGCGAGTCAACAATTTGAAATATGTGTTAGTGGTTGTTTGTGCATTCAGTAAATGGGTTGAGGCTTACCCCACTAAAGAAAACACAGCTGTGGCAACTGCGAAAGCACTTCCAAAGGAGTTCTTCCCTCTTTTCGGTTTGCCCCGTTTGATTTGGAGTGATACGGCAGCCATTTTAATTCGAAGGTCATCCAGTTAGGTTGTGAAGGTCTACATATCAAACAGAAATTTCATGCTGCACATCACCCGCAGTCAGTAGACTTAGTTGAGAAGTACAACGGTACTCTCAAACTTATATTGGCAAAGATTCAGGAGAGCACAGGGTTGCAGTGGCCAGATGCTTAACCATTAGCTCTTTTGTCTACAAGAGTCACAGCACACTCTAGGACTGGACTGTCACCTTACAAGGTCATGTTTGGATGACCAGCAAATGTGTGGGGCATCCCGCGGCCTCGTAAATTCTCAGAAATTGAATATCCTCTGTTGGTAGACTACCTGTATGAGTTAACTAAAAGTCTGCGTTCTATTCACCAACAGATCCAAGACGCACTTCCGCCAGCACCTGAGGGGCCAGGACATGATTTTCAGCCCGCTTATTTTGTTTTGGTCTGCCATTTCCAGAGGAAAGGAAGTTTGGAGCCGAGGTGGAAGGGGCCGGTGCAGGTGCTCCTTGCCACCCACACCACCGTGAAGGTCACCGGCCGAAAGAACTGGATTCACACCCAACACTGCTGCAGAGTGCCTCTGCCCTTGCACTGCAATCAATGGATCCTTGATGGCACTGTGGACTCGGAGTGGGAACAGGTGCCCCGCTTTGTCCCCTTTTCTGATGCCCAGCCGACATGGACCCAAACGGAGGATGAGAAGGATGCAGTGTTGAATGCAGCTGTGCCCCCTGAGGTCTGCTGGCCCATCTGTGCTTGAGTCCCAGCCCATTGGCCCCTCTGTGTCTGAGCCCCATTTTACTGACCCTTCTGTGCCTGGAGTAGCTAGGAACAATTTGCGACCCTGACGGAGGAACAGTGCACCAAAGGAAAAGTCAGATTAGCAGGGATGGACTTGATAAGTCAGGCAACAGTAGAACAGGGAGAGGCGAGATTGGTGCATTGTTCAGACATTGGATAGGATAAATCGAACGTGCTTCCCTGGAGGGGGGTACCTTATCCTGAGCGACGTGGGATTTCTTCAAGAGCTGGGTTCGTCTAGCGCCACCGCCGGTGCTCAACAGCGCCAACGTTGATGAACAATAGGAGTCTACCAGTGAGGCTCAGAAGGACACTGGGAACATTCGTCCCCTTCTTGTTTTCTTGTCATCAGCTCCATTGCATTTCCTTTCCTCTGATTACAATGCATCCATTTGGTTGCCCATTTATTGAGGAGGAACAGCCATTTGCAGCGCCGCGTTTAGGGCGGGATGAGTCAGGTGGTTTCCGAGATTGCTGTCCCCGGCAACTGACTTACAGTCATGATCTAGACCCATTGCCAATGCATGGCACACGTAGCGGAGCCTCTTTGGTTGCATTATCTTTTTTTTATTTGTATTGATCATATCCACGGTGTTTTAAGGACTGCTTCAAGCCGCTGGGCTTTTTATTTCATAATGACTTTTGTTTCCAACTTTTCAATTTTTAATCTTCAACTGTTAAATTGGTCTCTAGTGTCTTCTTTAGATCAGGCTGCCACAACGTTTTAAAATTCCAATGGAAGTACTAGTCAGAAGCGACTTGTAGCATCATGTAGTACTGCTAGGATTTTTTATTAATTTTTAAAAATTAATTATCACTGTTAATCATCCAGTTACGAATCTTTGCTATTGAATACTGTTGCAATGTTTTTTTTAAATCACGCAATAAAGTTTATACCTACAAAAAAGGGTTGGTTCATTTGGTCCACAAAGAGTAAAATAGTTTTCCTGGTGATTGTTCGGATTTTCCCGATAGCGGTACTTGGAATAGTATTGTTCCTTGAGGAGAAATATCCTGTGCATTCCTTGATTGGTACAACACCTGCTCCCCCTGAACACATGTTTGTTACTTTGGCCCCTTATAAAGGTGAACACAGAAAGACATATGGAGATCATGTATTGTTATAAACGCTCCACCAAGCCCATGATACGTCTAATGTTACTAATTGTTGGGTCTGCGGACTGCTCCCTTCAGTTATACATAAGACGGATAGTCTTTTATCATTGCCATTGTCCTATCTGGGAAGCTCCGAGGGGTGGTTTGAATTGTTTACTATGGTATACATTCATTATCATACTTCAACTATGAATATGACATCTGCTGATTATCACACAGTGTTAGAATATACACGTGTCCACCAAGGGTTTACCTCAGGAGAACAAGGGACCCCTGAGACATTGTCCTCGACATCTTGTATGAACGTATATGAGAGAGAGAAAAATGTAACATGGCTTCAAAATGAAATGTTGGATTTCCAGGGGTTCAATGTCACTGAATATTTTTGCTCCTTTCAAATATGCAATATTACTCAGGATGAGGCAATGCTGGTGTCAGTAGTCAACACAACAGCTGGTTTCTGTGTTCATGGACTTGGGAAGGTAAAAGTGGGAGAGAGTAACTATACATATACGTTGAGCACAAGCAGTAGCCCTCCTTTGCTCCCACCGCATAATGTCTCAAGCTTACGTTTGGTTCCCTAGGGGATGGTCAGGTATATGTTACCTCTCTTTCCTCCTTCCCATAGCACCGCCCAATTACCGTAAGGACCATCGATTGCAGCTTAGGAGTGTCCAGTCTGTCCAAAATTAGAAGGGTTATTAATACAGACCCTTTTGGGGCCCTATTTCCAATGGCCTTAACATTTTTCGGATCACTAGAGTTGTAGAAGGGGTCATTAATACCACAGAGGCGATTTTGACCAATATTGCAGCTGAGATCCAGGCTATGAGGCTTGTTGCTTTACAGAACCAGATGGGGTTAGACATCATCCTTGCTGACTGGGAAGGGGCCTGTTGCGTCATTGGCAGCAGCTGCTGCATGTACATCCCAGATCACACCCCCAATGTATATGCTGTTATACAGAAGTTGCATAGGCTCGTATCTGACATCCCCCAAGAGAATGGTATGTGGACTCTTTCTGGTTGGTACTAGGGTCTACTAGCATCCTGGGGTTGGAAGATGTTGCATTTCATCCATGTATTTTATTCCTTCATTATAATTGTGCATGTGTTCTCTGCCTCCTTTGCCCCTGTTTCCTTGGCATGCACTTTGTATATTTTCATATGTGTTCCACATTCCCTTTAGAGTCCTTGTAACTGTATGTTCCACTCGGTTGCCTCCAGTTGCATCTGGAGATCAACCTAGGCGGACGCCTTAGCCGTACTGCAAATAAACCTCCCTTTCTTCACAATGTGGATTCAGTAACTCTGTAATATTGGCGACGAGCTTAAGCATCACTCCTTCCTATCCTGCAGCACGGAAGTGGAGTGGTTCTTTACCCATGGAGAAAATTTAATTTCCTCGACTTTTTGGATTCTTTTTTTTATTTATTCACCATCAGACCTGGAAACTGCCTTATCTTGATCTGGAGCCTTCCTGGGGTGTGCCTACAAGACATGATCGTCTTTCTGTATTTATATTGTGTCTATTTGGTGTCTACCAACAATTTCAGCGTGCCTGGTGAGCGATCGCTTAAAAAAACAACACCTCAACGGGTCTCCTACCTTACACATGACCCTGCCACCCGCCATCGAGTCTCCAGAGTCTCCGCATTCCCAGCGGACGAATGGCACCTTCAGAGATTCCCTCGAACATGCATTCAAGCAAGTACATACACGTCATCGTGCTAGCCTGTGCGTAGCGGCCATATTGCCGTTGTCCTGACAACGCTTCACCGCGCATCAGCAAATGTGTTCGTGAAAGGAAATACACACTGCCGTGCACGTCTCTGATATATTATTTGCATATTTCTTAGCGACTGAAGGAATATTGATTGACCACGCCGAACATGTACCTCATGTTTTACATTTTTTTGTGTTCATGCTTAAATTTTTTTTATCTCTTGTTATGATGTCAATGGTACTGTTTACAAGGAGAAATTAACTCACTCATTACTAATTTATCCCTTGATTAATAACAAAGCATTATCCACCGCTCCAGCGACTTTTCTCTAACAAATACAATTTATATTCAAGTTTTGAAATTACAAAATGAAGTTTGATCCCCCGCCACATTTCTTCAAAACAAAGGCGACCCACCTGTACCATGGTCAAGGTGGAAAGAAGAGTTCATTACTTACATGAAAGCCATAGATGGTGAGCGCATGGGCGCTGAAAGAAAAAAAAGTATTTTTCTCTACTATCTTGGTTCTGATGGGCAAGTAGTTTTCAGGGCATTGCCTCAAATTGCGTCCGAAAGGGGGGAAGGCGATGGAGACAGCATGAACGTGTATATTGAAGCGTTAACCAGGATGGAAATGAGGTTCAAAACCACTACAAATATCGCCTTAAATAGGTTTAGATTTTACACCAGGTCTCAAAAAGACGATGAGTCATTTGATGATTTTCTAACTGCCTTAAGATCTTTGAGCCTACATTGTAATTTTGGTACCATCACAGATGAAATGATTCAAGATCAAATCAAAGTACATGTGAAAAACAAGAAGATACAGGAAAATGTATGGGTCTTGGGTGACCCTAAACTAACTGAAACAATTTCTACGGCGAAAGCTATGGAGCTTTCAGAAAAGTAGATGGAAACTGTAAGGCAGAATTGCAATAAATCAGCAACTGAGGAGGAGATATGTGTAGTTAAAGCAAAAAATGATTTAAAAACTGATATGCCGCAAGGAAAATTTCCTACTAAATACAATAACAACAGTTATCCCGGGAGAAGGAATGACAATTAATTTAATCCTAATGCATGTTACAGATGTGGAAGCAGATCCCATGTGGCATCTTTTCAGGGGTGTCCTGCAATCAACAGAGAGTGCAGAATTTCTGGCAGAATAGGACACTTTGGAACTGTATGCAGAGACAAGAGCTACAATAACCAGACACGGAGTACTAGTTCTGCCGCTTCTGAAGCAAACAGAGTCACCAGTGTTAGAGAGCCTCCTATCTATAACAAAGGTTTTGTTGTTTCCATCATATACAGCAGACCCAAAAAAGAGGCCCTCATGAAGTCTCCTAAATGTGTGTTTCAAGTTTTAGGTACTGACTTAAAGCTAATGGTGGACTCTGGGTCACCGTGGAAAATTATCACCACACAATATTTTAAAGAGAAGTTACATACTGTGTGTAATTATGATAAGTTGCAACCATCTGATATTACTGTTGAAAGTTTTGAAGGGTCAAAAATTGAAATGGAAGCTTGTTTCCAAGTACCTTTGTATTTCAAATACAATTATACATTGCTGTGAGAGGGGTAAATGTTTTGGGTTGGCGAGATCAATGGAAGCTGGGCATAATCCTTAGTCTGTGATCCAAAGATCATGTTTCTCTTTGTGGAGAACAAGAAATGTACAGTATCGCTACAGTTAACACGAATGTGGCCAGTCTTGAAAGAGAAACAAAGTTGACCAATACATATAACAAAGTGTTTTGTGACAAATTGGGTAGACTGAGGAATTTCACACATAGAATTGTATTAAAAGAAAATGCCAGTCTGATTAAACAAAAGGGGAGTACTCATCAACATAAGAGATGAATTGAAGGAAATGCTTAAAGAGTTGTCGGATGGGGGCATTATCGAGCCCATCGAATCATCCGAATGGGTTTCTCCCATTGTTCTAGTGTGCAAACCCGATCAAAAACTTTGAGTGTGTGTGGACTTGAGAGAATTAAACTCTAACATTGTTATAGATTGCCACCCTCTACCTAATATTAACGAGGTTGTTTATTTGTTAGAAGGTGCGCAGATATTCTCCACCCTTGATCTAAGGTCTGCATATCACCAAATAGAACTTACAGAGGAGTCGAAAAAGTATACAGCTTTCATCACGCCACAAGGACTTTTTCAGTATACTAGAATGCCCTTTGGACTGGCGTCGGCGGTGTCAGTCTTTCAAAAGGTAATGTTTCAGGTCTTTAGGGATATTGACACTTATGTTAAATGCTTTCAAGATGATATTTTAATATTCTCAATAAATGAATCAGAACATGAAGTCCATTTGAATGAGGTATGCAAGAGGCTTGAATGTTGTGGCCTCACTCTCAAGGCTCACAAGTGGAAGCTTTTCAAACGCTCTGTAGAATACTTAGGACATACGTTATCTGGTGAGGGTGTTACTCCTAAAAAAATCCAATGTTGAGGCTGTCCAAAATGCCCCATCTCCTAAAAACAAGGACCAGTTATTATCATTCTCAGGGATGTGTGAGTATTACAGCACGTTTGTTGAGAACTTTGCCACCAACATGGAACCATTGAGGAAATTAGTAAGGCGGAGTTTATGTGTGGGGCAGTAAGTTCACACTCAAGACGGACCAAAAATCTTTAGTACATAATCTGTCCACAGGAGGAGGATGGAATTCCACAGCCAGAATTGCCCGTTTAGCATCAAGACTCCAGGAGTATAATTTTAAAGTTGAATATGTACCGGGTAAGAAAAATGTAATTGCTGATTTTCTGCCACACCTACCATGCAGTGATGACAATGTAAATGTTATTAAGGAAGTGGATTTCGTGGTGGGAATTAATGATGTTATTCCTTTACAGTTCCAGGAAATCACGGAACAACTCTGGGGGGACAGTGATGACAGGTGGAGTGATCTTAAGAAATGTGTGATGGGAGGATGGCCAAGGAAGAATGATGTGAGGTCAGATTTATTGCCTTTTTACAATGTGGCAGATGAAGTAGGAATCAAAAGTGATTTAATTCTCAAAGCAGGGAATCGCATTCCTCCGAAGGGTATGCAAGATATCGTTTTGAAGTTATCTCACAAGACACATCCAGGTATATTTGCCATGAAGCGCCTAATCAGAACCTACTTCTGGTGGCCTGGATTGGACAGGTTCATTGATCGAACAGTCAGGGAATGCCGGCAGTGTGTTTCCAGTGAGAAGATGCTAAAAGTGCATACCCCTCCACTAAAGGCAGTTAAGTGACCTGAGGAGCCATGGCAGAAGGTTGCCTTTGACATTTCAGGCCCTTTCAGTATGTTGCCTGAGGGTTCTCGCTTTGCTTTGGTCATGATCGACTATCATTCTAAATGGCCAGAAGGTAAGTTTGTCCCAAAGGCCACCACTAGTGCTGTTGCGAACTTCTTTAAAGAAGTATTTGCACGTGAGGGATGCCCTTCTACCTTGGTTTCTGACAATGGGGTGCAACTCACATTGTCTGAAATGGAGGATTTTCTCAAGGGTTGTGGTATTAAGGATAAACTTACCTCACTTTCTGAACCACATGAGAATGGGCAGGTTGAGCACTTCAACCGCGTGCACTCAAGGAGGAAATTGATTGAGTGCGCCTAGGAAACGTCTGTGGGTGATTCGCATTACCCCACATTCCACTACTGAAGTCAGTCCTTTTAAGTTGCTCAAAGGTAGAAATCCAGCTTCCAGTGTTTGTCCTTGGTGGTTCAGGGAAAAATGCAAGAGTTTGTTACAAGAGAGAGAGTGTATCCGTGATACTGCCCGGAGGGTAGAAACCAAACAGAACAGAACCAAAACATGGTACGACAATAAATGGAGACCGAAAGCACATGATTTCAGGGCAGGTGGTTGGGTCAAAGTTTTCAAACCTGGTCTGGTCAATAAAGGTTCCAATAAATATGGAAAGGCCATGCAGGTCAAGAAGGTCTTTAGCAACAGCATAATCACTCAGGATGGTAAGGTACGGAACACCGGGAGGGTTGCTAAATGTCCTAATTATTCGCTCTCACAGATTTGTGATTATAAGAGCACTGACCACCAGAATGGAAACCTGTGTAGTGGACAAGACAATGAAACAGAGGCTTCCAGAGTCAAAACTAACACTCGGTTGAGACATGTTCCTAAATTATTTAATGATTTTGTTTGACCCCTCCTCCCCTGTCCCCTTCCTCTCTTTTCCTAATGAGGGGGGTGTGTTGCATTTCATCCATGTATTGTATTCCTTCATTATAATTGTGTATGTATTCTCTGCCCCCTTTGCCCTTCTTTCCTTGGTATGCGCTTTGTATATTTTCGTGCTTCTAACTGTAGGTTCCACTCGGTTGCCTCCAGTTGCATCTGGAGATCAATCTGGGCCGACGCCTTAGCCCTGCTGCAAATAAACCTGCTTTTCTTCACAATTTGGATTCAGTAGATTTGTAATAGAAGATCATTATCTTCCTAGTAGCAATTGCTGGTATAATTTTCACCTGTTGCCTGTGCATACATTGCCTTCCCGCTTGCTGTGCTTATTGTGTAAAAACATTGACACCCACACCGAAGATCCCAGTACATGACACTAAGTCGACGGCTATGATGATGCAGGCTGTCCAAGAGTTCAATCAATCAATCAATCAATCAGGGATTTGTAAGCGTGCTACTTACCCGTGGGGGTCTCAAGGTGCTTGGGGGGTGCGGGTAAGCAGATCGGTTAGCCGAAGAGCCAGGTCTTGAGAGTCTTCCTGAAGGTGTTCAGGGAGGGGGCACGTCTGATGTCTGCCAGTAGCTCGTTCCAGGTTTTGGCTGCTATGTGGGAGAACGATCTTCTGCCTGCTCTGGCTCTGTGGATGCGCAGGGTTTCGGCCAGTGCAAGGTTGGAAAATCGGAGGTTTCTTTTGGGTACGTGGAACTTGATTCTGTCGTTGAGGTATCTGGATCCGTTGCTGTGTAGGATTTTGTAGGCGTGGGTGAGGACTTTGAAGGTGACTCTTTTCTCCATGGGGAGCCAGTGGAGTCTACGTAGGTGTTGGCTGATGTGTTTGTGCCAGGGGATGCCGAGGACGAGTCTGGCAGTGCTGTTCTGTATTGTCTGGAGTTTGCGGAGTAGGGACTTGTTGATGCCGGCGTAGAGTGCGTTTCCATAGTCCAGTCTACTGGTGATGAGTGTGTGGGCGACTGTCTTCCTTGACTCAGGGGGGATCCATTTGAAGGTTTTGCGAAGGATGCAGAGGGTGTTTAAGTATCTGGAGGTGACGGCATGGACCTGTCGGTTCATGGTGAGTGATGAGTTGAGTACGATGCCGAGGTTTTTGGCGTGGTCTGAGGGGGTGGGTGTGCTTCCGGGGAGCTGGGCCAAAAGGTTTTGTCCAATGCTGATGAGGTAGTTCCGAGTGCGAGGACTTCTGTCTTCTCGGCGTTGAGTTTGAGGCAGCTGTTGGTCATCCAGACTGCGATGTCTTGCATTCCTTTCTGGAAGTTGGGTTTTGTGGTGGTGGGGTCTCTGGTCAGGGAGAGGATGAGCTGGGTGTCGTCAGCGTAGGATACGATGTTGAGGCCATGTTTTCGGACAATGCTGTGAGGGGGGCAATGTAGATGTTGAAGTGGTTTGGGCTCAGTGATGACCCCTGTGGGACTCTGCAGGTGGTTTTCATGGGGGCGGAGAGGAAGGGTGGTAGTCTGATCCTTTGGCTTCTTCCAGTCCAGGGCTGTTCCTTGTATGCCGGCTTCGTGTAGTCTGGCGACTAGTGTGTGGTGGGAGACGGTGTTGAAGGCTGCCGACAGGTCGAGTAGGATGAGGGCTGTGGAGTGGCCTTGGTCCAGGAGGGTGTGGATGTCGTCCGTGGCGGCGAGTAGAGCGGTCTCGGTGCTGTGGTTGCTTCGGAATCCGGATTGGGACGGGTCTAGGACGGCGTTCTCTTGGATGAAACGTGTCAGTTCCCTGTTGACTGTTTTCTCCACTACTTTGGCTGCGAAGGAGAGGACCAAGGCAAAGGCAAAACTAAATTAACTTACACAATGCCAAAGGTGAAACAGGGCAAGGCACAGAGAGTGGGTCGAGAGCGGTCTCGAACCCTGCTCTTCTAGGTCAGAGGCGATTACGGCTAGGTGGAGCTGCGTGGAGGGAGAGCGGTTCCCAGGCCAATAGATGAAGGTAATTTTGAATATTGATAAATGTGTATATTAGCATGTAACAGTAGTTTTCATGATGTGCAGGAGTTATTTGTTTTTTAGACAGTAGCAAAAGTTGTTAGCGAATTTTAAAAGGAGGGTCTGCTGGAATGGAAAATGTTTTGGTCAACCCCCTTATGCATTGTACGATTTAAGTTAGCATTCGCTGCACCATTTTGCATTCAGCCGCCATTTTGTACCATGATCGAAACTAAGCTTCTGTCTCATAGCGCCTGCCTCAGCAGAAAACAGCCTCAATTGTTTTTTTTTATTTCTCTACGGATGAGCTGTGCTGCACTACGGATAGACCGTTCTATTAACGCATTCCTTTCCCATAGATAGGCCTGATCCCACTCTTAGAGTGATGGGCATGGGCAGAGTAACCTTGAAACTGAGATAGCATGTACCCGGTCTCAGGATGGTAGCTCATCCCTCTACGTCTCCTTTGTTCATTAGCTACTAACTGGAAAATTCCACCCTGGCCGTGCATTGGGGGTATTGGAGATGTATATCTGGTATTACCAGGTTGGCGAGGGTCTGTCCCTCTGCGGCAATCTAAGGAGGCTGGTCAGACCGGACTCCTCTCGAGTACATACTAATATATAACATTGGTTTGTATTCTCTACTGTCTGACCGACTCTTCATTTGTAAGGAAGGCTGAGAGGTGGTTGCAGGTGACCTGGGTGGCCCTAATCGGTTCACTTCCTTCACCCCCTTGCGTTGGCCCTCACACTTACCTGGCCTGGCACGTGGCTCCATGCCCCGCACCACCAGCGACTGAGGTTAAACTCGGACCAGTCAGACGAGATCGATCCTATGTTCTTTCTTTCTTATATACAGTTAAGAGTTCGATTGTTCTGTGATGTAAAAAATATATATACTTTGTACTTGAATGTTTATATATTCTCCTGCGAAATTGTAGACGACTAATGCCAACAATGTGTTAACTTTTTACTGTATTGGTTATGCCCTGGCATCCCGCCTATGCTATTTAAGCAACTGTCAATGTAATGCATATGATTATTGTCATATGTATATCACTCATGTAAATTGTTGAAAACCAATAAATAATTTTTTTTTTAAGTACACTTCAGGCACTCTTATAATACTATCTCACAAACTCTTACCATAGTACTCCACATACTCTTACAATACTATCCCACATACTCTTACCATAGTACTCCACATACTCTTACAATACTATCCCACATACTCTTACCATAGTACTCCACATACTCTTATAATACTATCCCACATACTCTTACCATAGTACTCCACATACTCTTATAATACTATCCCACATACTCTTACCATAGTACTCCACATACTCTTACAATACTATCCCACATACTCTTACCATAGTACTCCACATACTCTTACAATACTATCCCACATACTCTTACCATAGTACTCCACATACTCTTATAATACTATCCCACATACTCTTACCATAGTACTCCACATACTCTTACAATACTATCCCACATACTCTTACCATAGTACTCCACATACTCTTACAATACTATCCCACATACTCTTACCATAGTACTAGACATACTCTTATAATACTATCCCACATACTCTTACCATAGTACTCCACATACTCTTACAATACTATCCCACATACTCTTACCATAGTACTAGACATACTCTTATAATACTATCCCACATACTCTTACCATAGTACTCCACATACTCTTCCCATACTCCTCAATGCCTCCCTGTCTTTCCCTCTTCCTTTTCTTTCCTCGATTGAGTAACCTTTTGTGGGACTGGTCTCCAGATATGTGTCGGGCGGGTCCGTTTGCAGACGACAATCGGAGTTTGACATTTTATTGGCCTTTTAAATTACAGGACTTTAAGACTGGAACAGCCTTTGTGTAACTACCTGTTGCTGTTACACCTCAGGCTTTCATCATCCCCGCGCCCTCTCCCTTCTTCCACGGATCACGTTCCTGCTTTGAAAAGCGCTTTTGTTCCGCGTGGAAGTGACTCAACACCGCATATTTCTGGCTTCTTTTCAGAACCCCACAAGACTCTGCTGTCCTCGGCTTTTAGGTCGCCTCTCTCGTTTTCAGAATATACAGTGCGGTGATTTCACGCGTTCCCTCTTAATCGATGATGTTGTAAATAAACTATGTTGTGATCGCCAGCTGTGCCTGAAGCGCGCCCTCGCTTGAGGGACGTCTCATCTGTTCATAGGTGGAGACGCCGCGCGCCATTCGTTTCTTTTTAGACTCAGATTTTGCAACGACTCCCGATTAGGAGCAGACCGGGAGCTCAGTTTAATGGTGACCTTTGATATTTTCAATTTTTCTACTGAAAAAGGGAAAATATTCGACGATCTCGCTGAATTGTGCGCCAAGAAGCCAAAGCTACCCCCTGTCATGCTATGGGCTGGGCAGGCTGCGCGCTAGTTCCATTTAGTATAATGTGATATGAAGCTAGGCCCCGAGGGGGCGCTAGAGGGAGTGTGTGTGGAAGTATCAGCCTGAAAAAGTGATTCATCCAGGAGGGGAGGACTCACCAGCAAAGGGGAGATTTAACCAGCAATCCACCTGCCGGAGACGATCCACCCTACAGAGGTGATCCACCTTGTAGAGGCGGTGCAATCCACAGAGGTGACCCACCTTGTGGAGGCGGTCCAATCCACAGAGGTGACCCACCTTGTAGAGGGGATCCACCCCACAGAGGTGATCTACCATGTAGAGGGGATCCACTCCACACACGTGATCCACATAGTAGGGTGATCTACTTGGAAGAGGCGATCCACCCCATAGAGGTGATCCACCTTACAGCTCAATTCCCCCAAAACGGTGATCCACCTGGCAATGACAATCCGCCCCAGAGAGGCCACCCCCTGTCAACTGCGCATTTGCTTAGGTTTCTTTGGGGTTGCACCGGTGCGTACCCGGCTCCCTCCCCATAGGCACCTTTACTATTCAGCCATTCCCTTTGGGTTCCCTCTGGTGTCTGTCTGTGTGTCACTCCAGTAACCCACCACTACCCACCCTGCTCATAGAGTAGAGGCGTGCTCTCCTCACCGTCTCCTCTGAGCCTGCCAGTGGAGTTTACTCCCTCTGAGTGATGGCTCACTGCAGCTTCCAGGGGTGGCAAGCAGGGCATCAGATTAAGTACCGTGGTGCCCCTGACATCACTGCATCTGATCTATGCTGTGTGTCACCAGAGGTGGTGGACGAGCACAGAGAGAGCGGTGGTGCGCAGGCGCAGAGAGAACAGTGGTGGACGAGCACAGAGAGAGCGGTGGTGCGCAGGCGCAGAGAGAACAGTGGTGGACAAGCACAGAGAGAGCGGTGGTGGACGAGCACAGAGAGAGCGGTGGTGGACGAGCACAGAGAGAGCGGTGGAGGACAAGCACAGAGAGAGCGGTGGAGGACGAGCACAGAGAGAGCGGTGGTGGACGGGCACACAGAGAGCAGAGAGCGGTGGTGCGCGGGCGCAGAGAGAGCAGTGGTGGACAAGCACAGAGAGAGCGGTGGAGGACGAGCACAGAGAGAGCAGTGGAGGACGAGCACAGAGAGAGCGATGGTGCACAGGCGCAGAGAGAGCAGTGGTGGACAAGCACAGAGAGAGCGGTGGAGGACGAGCACAGAGAGAGCAGTGGAGGACGAGCGCAGAGAGAACAGTGGTGGACAAGCACAGAGAGAGCGGTGGAGGACGAGCACAGAGAGAGCGGTGGTGGACAAGCACAGAGAGAGCGGTGGTGGACGAGCACAGAGAGAGCGGTGGTGGACGGGCACACAGAGAGCAGAGAGCGGTGGTGCGCGGGCGCAGAGAGAGCAGTGGTGGACGAGCACAGAGAGAGCGGTGGTGGACAAGCACAGAGAGAGCGGTGGTGCGCAGGCGCAGAGAGAACAGTGGTGGACGAGCACAGAGAGAGCGGTGGAGGACGAGCATAGGGAGAGTGGTGGAGGACGAGCACAGAGAGAGCGGTGGAGGACGAGCACAGAGAGAGCGGTGGAGGACGAGCACAGAGAGAGCGGTGGAGGACGAGCACAGAGAGAGCGGTGGAGGACGAGCACAGAGAGAGCGGTGGAGGACGAGCACAGAGAGAGCGGTGGAGGACGAGCACAGAGAGAGCGGTGGAGGACGAGCACAGAGATCGTCAGCATCGTCAATCCTTCTTTCAAAATAGGCTTTTTTTCCAGCCATAATATGGCTGTGATAAAGCCTAATAGCTTCCCCATATTTAGTTTTATCCCTGGATCATAAAGGCGACGCCATGCCCTTTCGGCTTTCCTACACTCACGTCGCATCTCACCGAGAGAGGGAGTAAACCATGGGGCAGAAGCGCGCCGACAGAATTTGCTGGACGTTTTCCCGGGAGCCAGCTCCTCAAATCTATCTACAAGCCACCTCTGTATCAAATCCAGATCCTCCTCTAAAACGCCGGATAGCTGACAGGGGTGGAGAGAGAGAGCGTGTGTCAGCATTTCAGAGGACACCCGATGAAAGGCCCGTGCCATCCCTCTAGAGCATTCCAACGGTCTTATGGAAGTCACGTTGGTAGAGGGGATATGAAAATGTATTAGATAGTGGTCAGACCACAGTACCGGGGGAAGCATATTAATCAACGTGGTAGAGAAAACTTGGTCAAGAATATGACCTTTGTAGTGTGTGGGGGCAGAAATGTACGGAGACAAACCCAAAGGAGCTGTGATATCCCACAATTTCACGCCAGAGCAGGGGGTGGTAGCCCCTGCAACCGGTTTGAGCTGGACTATGCACAGAGACACCAAATGTGCCCCCAGTGCAGGACTTCAAAGCACTCCTGGAGTGCTCCCACCCAGTCCTAATCCACTAAGGCCTGTCTGGGTGGTGGTAACACCTCCCTGGGACAGGAAATCTATTGTCCAGGCCTCCCCTGCCAGAGTTTCGGTCAGCAGCAGGAGGTCAGACTCGTGTCTGTGGCTGCAGCATCCATTTTGTGATGCCAGGGCTCTTTTAAGCTGGTACCGGGTATACCGGTGCTGTCATGTCTCTCCCTCTAGAAGGGTGGGACCATACTCCCACATCAGTTACTGGTGTGGGGGTATGATTCCAAGGTGTTTGACACCAAACACAACATGTTTCCGTGCAGCCAGTCCAAAGTTAGCATTTACCGTTTGGTTATAATGCACTTAAGAGTATATGGTCAGACTGCATCACAGACAACCCCGGAGAAGAGATTCCGAAGGCTGCAGAGGGGCTCTGCTCATGCATGGGCATCCTCTCACACAAAACCAAGCACCCTGCCTTCAGGATTGATAAGGCCTGCCATAGGGGTGACTGATGGGTTTCTACGTGCAGTGATAGGTGAGATATAGTGAACCTATATCTCAATAAGGGGTGCATGCACCACCTTACCCAGGCTACAGTAGCAGACCTGTGGTGTCATTTTGTAGGGCTTCCCAGGGGTGGAATAATGCATGCTTCAGCCCCTGGTAGGCCTCTGGGGTACCTATGCCCTGGGTACATAGTATACCATATACTAGAGACTTATAAGGGCACCTCAGAATCCAAACTGTTGTGTACCTAAGGTACTAGGAATCAATTTAGAGAGGAAGCAGCTAGGCTGGGGTCCTGAATAGCAGGAGCCAGACTAAAGTTGAAAAACAGTGTTACAGCAGCAAAAAGTGGGGGTAACCATAAGAAGCAGATCCTACTCTCCTACACAGCGCCCCCTCCGCACGTCATTGTTCTGACTTGCGAGGTAATGGTATGTGTTGTTACAACGCGGTCGTTGCAACAACTGTGTTGTAATTGGATGTGGAGTGCGTGCGTGAAAAGGATGCATATTCCGCTGCCGCTGACATTCTGAAGGGCCGTCGGATTCTAAATGAGCAGCTGCGCATTCACTGATTGTGAGAAACAGAAATCTGTGGCATTCCTCTTCAGTAAGTAAGCTTGGGCATCATAAGTAGCAATAAAGTGGATAACTCTGGGGGTTAATGCACTTGCTAGAAAGATCTGTGTACATTCTAATCGAATGTTCAACTCACCATAAAATTGCACAGAGGATCAATGTGTCTGCTGGCAAGCACACCATGACCATGTAGATCACAGAACTGTATTTTGTATGTAGCTAGCTCAGTGGATTACTGTTATTGTTGCATAGATCCTTGTCTGACCTGAAGGACACAAGTGAACATCCTTGTAATATATCTCAGTGAACTATGACCCTGCTTCACGGACCTGCCTTCAACCACAAGGCATATATTTAGAACCTCACTGCTTTTTACTCATTTTTTTCTAATTTGAGATTAGCAAAAAAAGATGACTTTGATTAGCAATAAACAAGTGTTAGTAGGTGCTTTATAAATGGTTATTAGTGTGATAACTACTGGACAGATACATCAGAGACTCTAACAATGCGCGCAGGTTTCTTGCAAAGATCAAACCCCTAGCCCGCTCCTTGTTCGGCCTTTAGCACCACCCTTATGCTGCCCCAAACTCCACCCCCGGCCCGCCACTCCTTTTGGGGAGTACCTGCACTACGTTTTTTCCATTTAAAGCTCTGATCAACGCTCTATGCTTCTTGGCGCTATTTATATTTAAACTTTATTATATTATCTATCCTGTTCCCATTATTGAATTTTTGGCATTTTGGTGTAATCTTGTTTATTAAATGAAAGTCTTCTTTTCAAATTGGGTTGGGATTTGTCTTGTTTTGTATTTTGACTTTATGACTGTTTTGATAAAGCATAAATATTTTACACACTGCCTCTAGGTGAACCCTGCCGGCTCTGTGCCACAGGTGCCAGGGGGCGGGGCTCAAGTCATTTTAGTGACTTTACGGGCTCACTCTGGCAATAGTTGTCATTATTGCTTGAAGTGTGTCGTTTCTCACCCCAAATAACAATCCAATTTCTTGCAGGATGTGATTGTGCGATAGACAAATTCCAAGTTTTGGTGAGCAATAAAGCAGCCACCAAAGGATTAACAGCAACTATGAGAATGGAACTGTGAGGAAGACCCCAACCAAGACCGCGTGGACACCTTACCGTATTGAGGACGACGAAACGCCTCCATCGGGATTAACTCAGGGCTTCTCCTCCCCACAGGACGAGGCCTGTAACCCGTAAACTGAGCGTCCCGAAGAAGGCGGAGCAGATATCCCGCCCCACCAATCAGCAACGCTGGGCCAAGGTCACGAGTGGCAGAAAAGCGGAGAAGAGACCGCATCCAGCGTCTCAGCCGGAGAGAAGCATCCGGAAGGGGAAGACGCGGACGAGTACATTATTAACCCCATACGGCCTCCCCGCTTCTGTTTCCGACCATCCCTCTGACAGGAACCCGGCACAATATTTTCAGAGCCTTTGAAAAGTGAGGCAGCAGCCCCGGGACCGTGAGCACGCTCACAGGCTCAAGAATGGAGGAGTAATATGCAATAGGATTATGAGGGTCCCTGTGGTCTTACACTAACACTTCTAAAACACATATGGCCAGGGAGTCGCCGATGTCCCATGAGTACTTACCATCACTTAAGCATCCCAACCTCACAACAATGCAACGAGCCCCTTTCTTACTTCTTTCTGTTAGGAGTCTGGCCATATTTATTATTTCACACACAAAAAACTTGTTATAACATTTTACAGAGTAACCACATTATTTACATCTTGTTTACAAGTCATACCTCGCCTTAGCAGTAACTCTAGTACATGGGAATCACCTAACCATAACTAGTCTTTTCCTGTGCAACGAACAAAACATTCCAAAACCGTTCAAAGAGAGATCAAGACTGGCTCTGTGCCCCTTCCTTTTACCCCTCCTCCGTCCCAAAGGAAGCTTATAGGAGGGCCCAACCTTCCCTCTCCCATCCGTACTGGGAGTTCTCCCACATCGGAAGTTCTTGTGTAGCGGGGCGTGCTGTCCTTATGACACCTACCGCGGGCACCCCTACACCCAGGTCCCTCATCCCCCAAGGGCCAGTGCTAGGTTGTGCCCAAAGGACCATGCGCTGTGGTTGATAGGTAAGGGCCACATGTCAGCGACCGCCCAGAATACCCGTGCCCCTGCCACCTCCTTTCAACATGCTAGCAGTACCCCTTGGAGGGTCCAGGGACGCAGATGTTAAATTTGGTATGAAAAGGCGTAAAGGGCCCGAACGGTCCCCCCCAATATTGACCTCGCCTGCCACAGGCCAGCATAGTTAACCGACTAACTAGCACCCCCACCGACGTTGCACGCTGGCCTAGCCAAGCCAGCATATTTTCCAGAAACATTGCATTACCTTCTTTTGACAGGTGCACGCCATCCTGTAATAGAAAACGCGGTGCTCCCGCTTGATGCACACGTGCGGTATGGCTGATAACGGGCTATTCTGAATAACTTTCCCAGCTCCCGGTTAAACCGGTTTACTGACTCATTTATCGCTCTTACCACTTACCACCTCTCCAACTCAACCGTGGGACAATATTGGACATGCAATTACGGCCTCCGGGGATTCCTTTACGAGCCACCACATTTCAGAGACAATCAAACCAAACAAGTCTCTCCGGCCTAGATCTGCCGAAGCATTGCCTCCGAGATGGACAATCATCACCCCTGGAAGCGAATGCCTTTGTCCAATGCAGTTCTCCAGTAGGAAAGTCAGCTGATAGCCATCTTTACCTGCTTGTGATGCGTAGTCACCTGCAGAGTACAAACTCTCTGCGCGCCTCACATAGGAGTGGCTGAACACCAGCACGTCTGTAACGTCTCTTGCTCCAGCGTAGACCGGAGGCAATGAAGTATCCCCCTAACCTCTCCACCACCACAAGCGCTGGGATGCCCGAGGGTAACTGTGTGCTATATAAAATTTTAAATAATAATAACCTGAGTTGACAGGGGAATAAGGTAGGAATGGGAAAATAGGGGGTACTCACAACATGTACAATCTCACATAGCGCTTGTAGTGGTCGCTGCGCCAATCTGAAATGAGTGGGACCTATATTCTGCAGGATCTAAACCTAGTGACCCCCTGAACCCTGCTGAGCACCCTGGTGAATCGAAACCTTGTGAGTGGTGTCCCATCCTCTTGTACCAAAAGAGGGCCTCCTCCTGTCCCTTGAACCCGGTGAGATATAAAAGTTCGTAGGTTCCTCAGCGGATAGCAGTCCTTCCGTAGGGTTCGGTGCAGTAATATGTGATACCCTCTCCCCATTTGATCAGTGGTGACCGCCAGGGAGCCATTCGGTCATTGGATGTCTGTTCATTGCAGACCACCCTTCAAATCAATTTTGCTCTTTGCTACCAGCTCGCTTAACCTCAATGCCCCATAAAATGCCAGGGAGAACGCTGTCCTAAAAAGGCGAACTTCATCGAATGATCTACATACCCTGTCAAGATAGGCCATGATCTTTGCCAGTTTCGCTGTGTCTATGGGGTGCCGGGAGTCCTGTCTACACCCCTCCAAGTGCTGCCAGCCCTTCAGAGCCCTTTGCACCAGGAATGTTTTTGTCCCATCCGTGAAACCCAGCATCTTTGCAAAAAATGAAAATGCCACAATATGTTGCTTGGCATAGGACACAGGTCTCCCTTCCCCTCTCAGATACCCCAGGAATGAGATTACTGACTCCTGTGAAAACCACCCCCACAACCCTTGCACTTCCTGGAACTTTCGATATGCACAATATGCCCCCTCATAGAAGCGCCGTGTCCTGGGCGCTGAGATGGCTGCAACGAGGTCTGGTAGACTGGGTCTCCGAGCTGCGATGCATGTTCAGGGAATGGTGAGGGGAGCTCCGCTGCTTCTGAGAGGCGAAGCCTGAAAACCTGCATCTTAAAACGAGACAAAGCATCCGCTGCCTTGATCAATACTCAATGATCTGAATGTTCAATGATCTGAAATCAACATTTAGTCTCAAGCACTGCAGTGTGATTTCTTTCAATGATCGCGAGATCATTTTGCACCTGGCAGCTTGTTGGTTAATGCGCTCCACCACCGTCATGTCATCCAACCAGAATACCACTGATTGGTTGCAGAGCTGTTCTGGCCATATCGTGAGAGCCGTCAAAATTGGGAAGAGCTCACGGTAACCAATGTTCGGCACCAGCCCAGACTCTACCCAGTCTCTTGGACATCAGAGCGCACACTACACTGTCCCTAAAATGGCCCCAAAGCCTGTGCTGTCTGCGGCATCTGTAGAGACCCAACTCCTTACTGGTCTTGGCAGGGCGTTGCCATAGCACTGTCCCATTATAAGCCTCAAAAACTGCTTCCCATATTGTCATGTCTGGGGGGACTCACTTGTCAGCCTGGTATGATGGTGTCTCAACTTCAACCAGACATGCCCTTCGCTATAGACCTAGAAAATGTGCGGCCCATGGGTATAACGCGGAGTGCAAAACTCAACCCTCCAGGTGGCCTGGAAGCGGCCGAAAAGCGGACTCTATGTCCACCTCTGCCGCCAAGATCCCAGGTCCCAGCTCCAGGAGCGCTGCAACTGCGTGATCAAGGGAGGCATTAACTGAGCACAGTGGCCCGTTGATGGCCTCATGGACTGACTGCCCTTTCGGGGCTGAAAGGTTATGTATCCAACGGCGCTCCCCCGGGTCCTTTTTGGGAACTATCCCCAAAGGTGAACACACAAACTTCTCAGAAAGGGGGACTCAAAAGGCCCTGCCACTCTCCCCAGGTTCTCCTCTTTCATAATCTTATTTCTGGCAATGCTAGGATTAGCGCTTAGTGACTGCTGGCTTCTGCAATCGGCCACGCCCACACAACCCCAACTGGAATCCCGGGGCCCTTCTTCAATCCCTCGTAGATAGACTGTGCTGCGGCTGTGTTGCTGCAGATGTTCACCATCATTGCTGCCAGTGAACCAGGGAGGGGTCTTGACCAATGACGGATGCTCACTCTTGCTTTTTGGGGCTCCTGCGCTTTGTCTTCTTGAAACACCTAAGCTCGTGTGAAGGCGAGCTGCAGAAAGAACAGTGCTCGAGCTGCACGTTCCTGGGGCAAGTTGTTCTACTAAAGTCCCAGCATGCCCCTTGTCTTGCCCCGAGCCCGCCCGCCCGCCCGAAAGGGCTGACTTGAGCTGGCCGAATCCATCGTCTACAATATCCCGCCATCCTCAGCGATGCTACTTCTGAGACCTGATTGGGTGGGCAATTTATAGATGCCTCAGTTCCAATCTTGAGTCAAGTGGCGCCACCTGGCGGAGATATTGTGACCCACGTATCGACCTCGGTTAAGACAACAGTGTAATGTTTCTTTCGATGCCTTATTCCCCCTCCTGGTCAGGTCAGGGTCATTCTCTCTGTCTTCGGGTCCTCTCTTTGTTATTGTGCCTGTCTCCCTCGGCCTCCCTGCCCCTAAGATGAGTTGTACCTTACTTCTTGACAAACTCTAACTAACTCTTTGGATGTCCGTCTGACTTCGGGTCCACCACTCTCTGTTATTGTACCTGTGCGTGTCTCTCTCGGCCTCCCTGCCCCCTAACATGAGTTGTATTTTATTGGTTTCCAAACTCTGCCGCAGCAGGTCCCCAGACCAGGTGTCTCATATTGTATCTCTCTGGGTGTCAGTCTGTCTCCGGGTCCACCACTCCGAGTCTCTGTTATTGTACCTGTGCGTGTCTCTCTCGGCCTCCCTTCCCCTTAACACGAGTTGTATTTTATTGGTTTCCAAACTCTGCCGCAGCAGGTCCCCAGACCAGGTGTCTAATATTGTATCTCTCTGGGTGTCAGTCTGTCTCCGGGTCCACCACTCCGAGTCTCTGTTATTGTACCTGTGCGTGTTTCTCTCGGCCTCCCTGCCCCCTAACATGAGTTGTATTTTATTTGTTTCTAAACTCGGAGGAATTGGAGAAAGTTCCCGCAGCAGGCGCCGAGACCAGGTGTCTGATATCGTATCACTTTAGGTGTCAGTCTGTCTCCGGGTCCATCTCTCTCTCTGTTATTATACATCTTTTATTTTTCTCTCTGCCCCTCCCCCATAAAATTAGTTGCATTACATTTTTTCTCCAAACTCGGCAAACTTTGAGAAAGTTTGAGCAGCAGGCGCCGTGTCCGTCCGGGTGTCTGATATTGTATGTCTGTGGGTGTCTGTCTTCGGGCCCACCTCTCTCTGTTATTGTACCCGTTTCTCTCTGCCTCCCTGCTCCTAAAATGAGTTGTATTTTATTTGTTTCCAAACTCTGAGAGTTGGAGAAAGTTTGAGCCAAGCAGGCGACGAGACCGGGGTGTCTGATTTCAGGAGCTCCGTCCGTCCGGGGAGGGGCGAGGAAGGCAGGGTGGGGGAGGGACACGCGGCAGCAGAGGAGGGAAATTTCGGATGTTCCGCTGGGTTCCCATTGGATGGCAGCCTTGCCCCAGCTGGGGCTTCGTCACGTGGGCAACCCCTCTCCCTCCCCTCAGCCCTCAAATGCTGGCACTGGTCTTTGTTTGCGCTCAGACATCTCGAACTCTCAGAGGACGCCGAGTGCCGCACGCGCAGCAGCCGACCGGACTATAGTGAAGAGGAGCGACCCTTAGTCAGCAGAGGAGCCGGGCTCTGGTGAGTGCAGCCGCGCCGGGGCCTCTGGTCTGCGGGCCACACATCTCTCTGGGGCTCTGATCTGCGGGTCCCCGGGCCCCTCATGTACCCTGCGAGCCCCACATCTCCCTGATTTGCATGCGGGCCCCTCATCTGCCCGGGTCTGCGGGCCCCTCATCTGGCCCGGTGTGTTGACTCCCTCGCCTGTCTAAGCGTGTGGACCGACCCTTTTGCCTGGATCCCTGGGGCCCTCATCTGCATGGGGCCCTTTTCTGCCTATACCTCTGGGGCCCTCATCTCACAGCTTTCTCTGCCCTCACATCTCACGCATGTTTTGAGTCCCACATGCCTCACGCTATCTCTCCTGGACTCTTTCTGGGCCCTCACTTGGTTCCCGGTCCTCTCTCCCTCCCCTTCCACCTCACAGGGCCAGTTCTCCGTCTCTCGCTCCTTAAACCTTCACGCCGCTGCCCATCACATCTTGTGATCCATACCTCGAGCCCCCCGCTCCCCTTCGCCGCTCCCATGCATCTCTCAGGGCCCTTCGCCGCCCCCAGGGCGTCTCTCCGCGCCCGTCACATCTTCCTTCCGGGCCCCTCGCACCTCCTGAGTTTTCCGCCTTCTGTCTCTCTGGCCCCAGCCCCGAATGTCTATTTGGCAGTCTCGTCGGATCTAGGGGCCTCTCGGGGTGCCCTGGGAAGTCTCATTGAGGGGCAGTGTTTTGGGGTTGTTCAAAGGGGAGGTTTTAAGGGTGATCTGGGTCTCAGGTGGTGGTACTTCTAGAGCGGTGGCGACATTTGGGGTGGGCTGTGGTCTCCTGGGGTGGTCGGTGATTCCCTCTCGGCAGGTTAGGCCTCTTGTGAGGACTGGGGTGGTCGGTGGGGCTCTCTTGGGGTGGTCGGTGAAGGATTCCTTGGGGTGGGTAGGGGCTTGCTGGGTGGCTTGTTGGGGTTGGCCGTGGTCGGCGAGGGTTCCCTCTCGGCAGGATGGGCTTATTGTGATGGACTGGGTGGTTGGTGAGGGCTCTTGTAGGCACAGTGCCGCGACCCTCCGGTTTGGGCGCCACGTTGGCTGTTTGGGCGCGCTTCGCGGAGGTTCAGCAGCGAGAGGAGTGTGGCCCACTGGGTGCCTGTGGCTGGACGGGGAGTGTTGCCTGCTTGGTACGTCTGTTGCTGTATATAGTTTGTGGTGATGATGGGGCGTCCCATGGCTTGCGAACCTCTACCCGTCTTTGGTTACTCAGTGGTGCGCTGTATATTTTGTTGCCTGTCTGGTTCGTCGGTGGTGCGGCGCTGTCGTTGGTGTCAATGGTGCGCTGTATGTTGTGTTGCGGCCTGTCGGTGGTGCTGCGCTGTATGTTGTGTTGCGGCCTGTCTGGTTCGTCGGTGGTGCTGCGCTGTCGTTGGTCAGTGGTGCGCTGTATGTTATGATGCGGCCTGTCTGTGGTGCGGTGGCCTGCCGGGGATTGTTGTGATAGGAGGTGGGGTTCATGTGTTTACCCTCTTGCGTCTAGTGGGGCTCATTGGGTGGCCCGAGTTGGCCTTTTTATGATGCTATGGGGCGCGCGTTACTGTGATGGTGTTTGGGGGGGCGCTGGTGACGGAGAGTGCTACCATCCTTTGTCTCGGTGTCTGCATTTTGGCGGGAGTGGTGGCATCGAGGGTGGTTTGAAGTCTGACGTTGCCTCTGCAGGGTTGTGGGTCGCCCGGCCGGGCAGATGCCACGTGACCCCCCCCCCCCCCCCCCCCTCCGGCGCTCGTGCTCTGCGCTGTTTTATTGCTCCAATAAGCTTCTGTCGAGAAACCTTATCTTAGGAAACCCCTCCCTGTGTGTAGGGGGCACACACGGGCGCGCGAGGGGGCCGCTGCCTTTGTTTACCTGAGTAGCTGCCACGCTCCCTGGTGATTAGGCGCCCCTCGTAGCGCTTGATGGATTTACTACGAACCGACGCGAACAGGCCACTTTAAAAGCAGTGGAAATAACCCAGCGAGGTGGACAAGGGTGGAAAAGTCTCCTGAGTATTGTGTGCTGTTCACTAGGGCTTGTACCGTGTGTGTTGCACACTAGGGCTTGTACCCAGTGTGTGTGTGCTGTTCACGCTCATGTTATAGTTAACTTCCACCGTGCACCGATACTCAAGGGTGTCCTGGCGCGAGAATTGAAGGTGTTCCGCTGTGACGAAGCTTTAGCACATCCTGTCGGTGCAGGACTCCGAGGTGTATGGAGTCTGAACGCGCTTGTAATGGGCAAGTCGCGACACCATATTACAAGCGTATGGCTAGGTATGTTACCCCGGGAAGGCATGCGCTCTCGGTGTCACATGGCTGACCTCCGACCCTGTCTCATCCGTTACTGCTGGGGGTTGCCAGTCCCTGCGTGGGGCCATGTCTCGTCCGTTGCTGCTGGGGGTTGCCAGTCCCTGCGTGGTGCCATGTCTCGTCCGTTGCTGCTGGGGGTTGCCAGTCCCTGCGTGGTGCCATGTCTCGTCCGTTGCTGCTGGGGGTTGCCAGTCCCTGCGTGGTGCCATGTCTCGTCCGTTGCTGCTGGGGGTCGCCAGTCCCTGCGTGGTGCCATGTCTCGTCCGTTGCTGCTGGGGGTTGCTAGTCCCTGCCTGGGGCCCATGTCTCGTCCGTTGCTGCTGGGGGTTGCTAGTCCCTGCCTGGGCCCATGTCTCGTCCGTTGCTGCTGGGGGTCGCCAGTCCCTGCGTGGTGCCATGTCTCGTCCGTTGCTGCTGGGGGTCGCCAGCCCCTGCGTGGGGCCATGTCCCGCCCGTTGCTGCTGGGGGTTGCCAGTCCCTTTGTTGGGCCCTTCTGTTTTAGCCTCGTGTCTGCGGGACGGGATGCGCGGGGGTCTGCGCACTGGCTGCGCCTAACCGACGCTGCTGCCCCGTGACGCGGGAGCCTGGAGAGGCCATGTGCGAGGGTTGTGGTCTGGTGATGCGCCCCGGGGCAGAGGCCGGGGCATCAGGCCCCACACTGCGCGGGAGCTCCTGCGCACAGTACAAAAGGCGCTTGTGCGCTCCACAGAGGTGACATTGGATAGCCAGGAAGGGGCTCCCCCAGGGGGCTGGGAGGGGTGTGGCTGGAGACTGCCTAGATGAGTTGTAAGCTGTGATCTGGAGGGGGGGGATCCGAGCTCAGATACAGCTGTGCAGCGGGGACCGTTTGTAAAGTGTGCAGCATGTACTGTGTCCGGCAGGGGGCTGAAGTGTTCTTTCCTCCCACCATGAACGAGGCCTTCCTGTGGGCGAGGGGGCTGCAGAGGATGGAGGTGGCGCGGCCTCTTGAGCTATTACACCGTGCCGACGCAAGGCCCAGGTTGGGGCCCCTCCCGCTCCTGCCCCAGGTGAGATGGTGGCCTCGGCACTCGGGTGCGCTGGATGTCTGGCCTCAGTGGCAGCCGATGCCCCCTGCCCTGGACCCCGCAGCAGACCCACAATGCGACTTCACCAGTGCGACTACTAACGCCGAGTGACCCCTTTAAGCCTCCTCCTGGGCCCCTCAGCTCGTACTGAAGGCCACGCTGGGTCCGGCCGGTCTGGTGCAGCCGTCCGCCCCATAGGCCCCCTTTTCAGTTCTGACCCCCAACACCAGTCTGGGATCCGCAGCAGATTTCCGCTAGATCCCAGCCAATGCCGCAACTTTGTGGAAAGATTCACTGGCAGGTCCTTCATTTTTACCCACAAGAAGTTGGGATTCACTTCACCCACCATTGAAGGATGAAGGACAAAGGCGGCCCTATTGGGATGAGCCAATTGGAGATCCGTCGAGTGTAAATCGCCCTTTCATCCTTCCCATGCAGCGTTCCTGTGCTCCCCAGACACAGCCCTGCCCGGTGGATGCCCTGGGCTGCGCCTGTGGTGCCTTTCATCCTTCCCATGCAGCGTTCCTGTGCTCCCCAGACACTGCCCTGCCCGGTGGATGCCCTGGGCTGCGCCTGTGATGCCGTTCATCCTTCCCATGCAGTGTCTGTGCTCCCCAGACACTGCCCTGCCCGGTGGATACCCTGGGCTGCACCTGTGATGCCTTTCATCCTTCCCATGCAGGGTCTGTGCTCCCCAGGCACAGCCCTGCGCGGTGGATGCCCTGGGCTGCGCCTGTGGTGCCTTTCATCCTTCCCATGCAGTGTCTGCACCTCAGACAGCCCTGCCCGGTGCATGCCCTGGGCTGCACCTGTGATGCCTTTCATCCTTCCCATGCAGGGTCTGTGCTCTTCAGACACAGCCCTGCGCGGTGCATGCCCTGGGCTGCGCCTGGGATGGCATTCATCCTTCCCATGCAGTGTCTGCACCTCACACAGCCCTGCACGGTGAATGCCCTGGGCTGCGCCTGTGATGCCCTTCATCCTTCCCATGCAGGGTCTGCACCTCAGACACAGCCCTGCGCGGTGGATGCCCTGGGCTGCGCCTGTGATGCCGTTCATCCTTCCCATGCAGGGTCTGTGCTCCTCAGACACAGCCCTGCGCGGTGCATGCCCTGGGCTGCGCCTGTGATGCCCTTCATCCTTCCCATGCAGGGTCTGCACCTCAGACACAGCCCTGCCCGGTGCATGCCCTGGGCTGCACCTGTGATGCCTTTCATCCTTCCCATGCAGCGTTCCTGTGCTCCCCAGACACTGCCCTGCGCGGTGCATGCCCTGGGCTGCGCCTGTGATGCCCTTCATCCTTCCCATGCAGGGTCTGCACCTCAGACACAGCCCTGCGCGGTGGATGCCCTGGGCTGCGCCTGTGATGCCGTTCATCCTTCCCATGCAGTGTCTGCACCTCACACCACCCTGCACGGTGGATGCCCTGGGCTGCGCCTGTGATGCCTTTCATCCTTCCCATGCAGTGTCTGTGCTCCCCAGGCACTGCCCGGTGGATGCCCTTGGCTGCGCCTGTGATGCCCTTCATCCTTCCCATGCAGGGTCTGTGCTCCTCAGACACAGCCCTGCGCGGTGTATGCCCTGGCCTGCGCCTGTGATGCCCTTCATCCTTCCCATGCAGGGTCTGCACCTCAGACACAGCCCTGCGCGGTGGATGCCCTGGGCTGCGCCTGTGATGCCGTTCATCCTTCCCATGCAGTGTCTGCACCTCACACAGCCCTGCACGGTGGATGCCCTGGGCTGCGCCTGTGATGCCTTTCATCCTTCCCATGCAGTGTCTGTGCTCCCCAGGCACTGCCCGGTGGATGCCCTTGGCTGCGCCTGTGATGCCCTTCATCCTTCCCATGCAGGGTCGGTGCTCCTCAGACACAGCCCTGCGCGGTGCATGCCCTGGGCTGCGCCTGTGATGCCCTTCATCCTTCCCATGCAGGGTCTGCACCTCAGACACAGCCCTGCGCGGTGGATGCCCTGGGCTGCGCCTGTGATGCCGTTCATCCTTCCCATGCAGTGTCTGCACCTCACACAGCCCTGCACGGTGGATGCCCTGGGCTGCGCCTGTGATGCCTTTCATCCTTCCCATGCAGTGTCTGTGCTCCCCAGGCACTGCCCGGTGGATGCCCTTGGCTGCGCCTGTGATGCCCTTCATCCTTCCCATGCAGGGTCTGTGCTCCTCAGACACAGCCCTGCGCGGTGCATGCCCTGGGCTGCGCCTGTGATGCCATTCATCCTTCCCATGCAGGGTCTGTGCTCCTCAGACACAGCCCTGCGCGGTGCATGCCCTGGGCTGCACCTGTGATGCCTTTCATCCTTCCCATGCAGCGTTCCTGTGCTCCCCGGACACTGCCCTGCCCGGTGAATGCCCTGGGCTGCGCCTGTGGTGCCTTTCATCCTTCCCATGCAGTGTCTGCACCTCACACAGCCCTGCACGGTGGATGCCCTGGGCTGCGCCTGTGATGCCTTTCATCCTTCACATGCAGGGTCTGCACCTCAGACACAGCCCTGCCCGGTGGATGCCCTGGGCTGCGCCTGTGATGCCTTTCATCCTTCACATGCAGGGTCTGCACCTCAGACACAGCCCTGCCCGGTGGATGCCCTGGGCTGCGCCTGTGATGCCCTTCATCCTTCCCTTGCAGGGTCTGCACCTCAGACACAGCCCTGCCCGGTGGATGCCCTGGGCTGCGCCTGTGATGCCCTTCATCCTTCCCTTGCAGGGTCTGCACCTCAGACACAGCCCTGCCCGGTGATGCCCTGGGCTGCGCCTGTGATACCTGCCCTCACTCTGGTCCTCTTCCCGCCCCCCCCCTCTGATTCTCTGCGCGGTGTTGGCACCGATGCTCCGTCCTCAGCAGTCCACTCTCCGGACTTGGCAGCCGCGCTGCATCCTGGGAGTGCCGCTCCAGCCCTCTCCGCATCCTGGAACACTCGCCCTGGTGCCAGGAATCTGCTTCTGAAGTCACTTCGACTCTCCTTGGCAGCGCCTCGGCCCGCTGGGTGTGCCTCAAGCCGCGCCGCACCTCACAGGCTGTGGTTTCTGGGTGGCTGACGTGGGGTGCTCGGGGGGTGTCGGACATGAGAAGCAGCGTGGGGTGCTGGGCTGGGATCATGCGCGTATTGCTTTCTTTTGGGTGCTGACCTGGTGGGGGTCACATGGAGTCTGCACTGGGGCAGCATGAATGAGGGGTGTCTGACTTGGACGTGGTTGGGCAGGGCCTCTGTTTTGATGCAGGGCATTGGTCTGTCCTGTAGGGTCACTCCTTGTGAGACCGGGACACCCCCCCCCCCCCTGTCCCTGGAAGGGTGCGCCTGATGGGATGTATGACCCATATGGGTGAACCACGCATGCATCCAAACCACGTATTCCCTTACAGCGCATGATTGTGGTAAAAGCATGATTGGTAAAGGATATGCGCTTCAAAGATTACCACTGCCCCGCCCTAAACCCTACAATCCTATTCCCCCTACATACACCAACCCCCACACTCCGAGGCCTAAAACCTGCCCTTAAAACTTCCCCCTGCGCTCAAACCCTGTTGCCTACCAAAAACTGCCCCACTTACCTGTCCGCGTCCGGAGCATCTTGTTCTGATCCTCCCTCCCCCCCCCCCCGCTCATCTGAACACTAGACCGCTACGGCAGATGCATGGTTCAGGCAACACTGGGGGAACGGCAACCTCTGTAAGGGTGCTCCTGGTGAGACTGCAGCCTGTCAGGGTGAGGCTGAGGGGGGGGGGGGGGGGGGCACGGCTGCCTGTCCTGGAAACAAGCATCCTGGAACCGGCTTCAGGCTAACAGCCCTCATCAGCCAGGCTAGCCTGAATCCAGTGGCAAAGTGGGCAAGGGACCCATGTCTGGGCATACCCTGCCAACTAAGGGCGCACAAAGCAATCACAAGTAGATGATGGGCAGAGCGCTGAAACTTTTCAGAAACCGGTCCTAGGAAGCTTGTTTCCGGTCCAGGGAAGGCATGGCTTGGCAGTTCGGGCTGGACTGTTCCCATGAGGCACAGGGTCAGACTGATTTGCATATGGCCATGTCTGAACTGGGGTGGCAGAGTGGGCTAAAGAACGGTGATGGATTCAACCCAGATCTGACACTGGTGAGTGTCTGAAAAGTTTCAGCGCTCCCTCCATCTCCTTGTTTGCTTTGCTCTGCCACACACACCTCTCTGGATCGCCTGGCGCTCCCTGGCCCACTGCCTCG
This sequence comes from Triturus cristatus, assembly GCF_964204655.1. Classification (NCBI taxonomy): domain Eukaryota; kingdom Metazoa; phylum Chordata; class Amphibia; order Caudata; family Salamandridae; genus Triturus; species Triturus cristatus. The sequence continues at coordinate 1,207,804,535 of NC_140584.1, read as the reverse complement.
GCTCCTGCGTCCATGCTAAGAGGACCCCCAATCCTTGTCCGTGCCCCAGATCACCGGATGGGATCGGACCGACGCGACCATCCGTGGTGGTAAGAATGGGTCCTGAATCACGTCATCTGACGTGGGCGGAGGGTGGCTGTGGTTTGGGGCCTGTACGTGTTTCCAGGCATTGCTTGGAGGTGTTTGTGTGGTTCAACATTAGCGCCGAGTGGAGACCTTATGGTAACACCAGTAGTAACCGTCTCCCAGCTTTCTGCCAGAAAAGGTTGAGGCGCGTGACTGCCCATTGCAGTAGTGTATTGTCCCCCAGAAATTGTAAACCGTTTCAGAATTGTGACGCGCGTGCACTACTTCCAGGAAATAAGGTTGTTGCACATCTCCCTGCACTGCGCTCCTTTAATGGACGACCTCGACTTTGCGCTGCAGTGAGCGTGCGCATGCCGCGCTGCGCACTCGCGTCTCCTCCTCTCTGCGTGACTTTTGATCGCCAATATTTTTCCACCTCCATGCACGCGTGCTCCTTTACCTTGTGTACTCTTCTGCACTCCTGGTCACAGTAGTCTGTCTCCCCATCTCTGCACACGTGTGCCTCCTTCTGAATGTGCCCACCTATGCACTCCTTGGCACGCTGGTCTGTTATCGCCCCCCACCAGGCACACTTGTGCCTCCTACTTCATGCTTTCACGTGTGTTCCTTATACCAGTTGCACCCTGTGTACACGTGTGCTCGTTACTTTACACGCTTACCTGTTCACACCTGTCTTTCTCTGTGCCTATTCTACGCACGCTTGTGCCTCTTCCTCACCTGTGCGGGCCTATGCCCACCTGTTCTTGTCCTCGCCTCTATGCACACTTCTCTTACTGCACGTGCCTGCTCACACATTTCCTCACCTCTATGCACACTTGCGCTTGTTACTTAATGCACTTACCTGTGCACACCTATTCACAGCTCATTGTCCTCGCCTCCTCTACGCACACTTCTCTTACTGCACGTGCCTGCTCACACCTGTCCTCACCTCTATGCACACTTGTGCCTATTCCTTCACGTCTGTGTGCCTGCTCACACCAGTCTGTCTTCGCCTCCTCTACGCACACTCGTACCTCTTCCCTCACCTGTACTCCAGTGCTCGCACCTGTCCTTGCCTCCAGGACACCCTTGTGCCTCTTCCTGCCCCTGCTCACACTCGTCTGTCCTCACCTCTACTCACAACTGGGCCTCTTCCTGCCCCTGCTCACACTCGTCTGTCCTCACCTCTACTCGCAACTGGGCCTCTTCCTGCCCCTGCTCACACCTGTTTGTCCTCACCTACTCACAACTGGGCCTCTTCCTGCCCCTGCTCACACCTGTTTGTCCTCACCTACTCACAACTGGGCCTCTTCCTGCCCCTGCTCACACCTCTGTCCTCACCTCTACTCGCACCTGGGCCTCTTCCTGCCCCTTCTCACACTCCTCTGTCCTCACCTCTACTCACAACTGGGCCTCTTCCTGCCCCTGCTCACACTAGTCTGTCCTCACCTATGCACACTTGTGCCTATTCCTGCCCCTGCTCACACCTGTCTGTCCTCACCTCTACTCACACCTGGGCCTCTTCCTGCTCACACCTGTCTGTCCTCACCTCTACTCACACCTGGGCCTCTTCACACCTGTCTGTCCTCACCTCTACTCACACCTGGGCCTCTTCACACCTGTCTGTCCTCACCTCTTCTCACACCTGGGCCTCTTCCTGCCCCTGCTCACACCTGGGCCTCTTCCTGCCCCTGCTCACACTCGTCTGTCCTCACCTCTACTCACACCTGGGCCTCTTCCTGCCCCTGCTCACACCTGGGCCTCTTCCTGCCCCTGCTCACACCTGTCTGTGCTCACCTGGGCCTCTTCCTGCCCCTGCTCACACCTGTCTGTCCTTACCTATGCACACTTGCTCCTATCCCTGCTAACACTTGTCTCTGTTGCCCTAGGTTGAGAACACTCGCGGTCCACCATGAGTTGGAGCTTCCTCACCCGCCTCTTGGAGGAGATCAACAATCATTCCACCTTCGTGGGCAAGGTGTGGCTGACCATCCTGATCATCTTCCGCATCGTGCTGACCGCTGTGGGCGGGGAGTCCATCTACTACGATGAACAGAGTAAATTTGTGTGTAACACGCACCAGCCTGGGTGCGAGAACGTGTGCTACGACGCCTTCGCGCCCCTCTCGCACGTGCGCTTCTGGGTCTTCCAGATCATCATGATCACCACCCCCTCCATCATGTACCTGGGCTTCGCCATGCACCGCATCGCCCGCGTGCCCGAGGGCGCTGCGCGCTCCAAGAAGCCCCAGCGCATGCCTGTGGTGCACCGCGGCGCAGTGCGCGACTACGAGGAGGCCGAGGATAACGGCGAGGAGGACCCCATGATCTTCGAGGAGATCGAGGCCGAGAAGGAGAAGGAGAAGGCGCCCGAGGAGAAGGGCAAGAAGCACGACGGGCGCCGGCGCATCAAGCAGGACGGCCTGATGAGGGTCTACGTGCTGCAGCTGCTCTTCCGCTCGGCCCTGGAGGTGGGCTTCCTCTTTGGCCAGTACATACTGTATGGCTTCGAGGTCATACCCTCCTACGTCTGCACGCGCAGCCCTTGCCCCCACACCGTGGACTGCTTCGTCTCCCGCCCCACCGAGAAGACCATCTTCCTGATCATCATGTATGTGGTCAGCGGCCTCTGCCTGCTGCTCAACCTCTGCGAGCTCTTCCACCTGGGGGTGGGGGGCATTCGCGACTCGCTTGGGCGCCGAAAGCAGCAGTACCGCGACAACGTGCCCAGTGCCCCCCCTCAGTACCAGTCTGTGCTGAAGAAGGGGAAGGTGCCCAACGGGAAGGTCTTCGGCGAGACCATGGGCAGCAGGCCCGGCGAGCACTTCGCCATGCAGGAGCTCCCTGCGCACAGTGAGCTGCAGCGGCTGCGCAAGCACCTGAAGATGGCGCAGGAGCAGCTGGACATGGCCTTCCAGCTCAACCAGTCTGCGGACAACGCGCAGCTGACGCGCAGCAGCAGCCCGGAGTCCAACGGCATGGCGGCGGAGCAGAACCGGCTGAACTTCGCCCAGGAGAAGGAGGGCGCGCCGTGTGAGAAATCTGGTGAGTGTTCAGGCCTGGGTGGAGTTAGTGGGACACCATGAACTGACCCCAAAACTCTGCCATGCTATGTGGAGTTCTGCAAGCGACTGAGTGCGTTATGGTGTGCCGTTCGAGCTGATTTTTAGCGCCGGGTGTTTGTTACGCTTTGTAAAATCGGTGCGAACAGCACCACATGCAGTGTGAGAGGGCTGCTTCTTGCTGCGGATCGAGTAGAGGGCCTACTCGAGCGGCCGCTTTCAACATGAACAAAAGGTTTCTCTACGTCCGCGTAGACGGACCTCTTGCTTTGAGGTGGTCTGGAGTAAGATCTACCTGGCTTGCGCTCCCCAACACTCCACACTTTGCGCAGAGTGGGACACTCCCACCCAGCAGGCCTAGAGGATAGGACTGGATGATGGAGGGGAGGCGCAGGCTGTCCTAATGCTCCCTCGCAAACGCCTTAATGCCCCACAGGTTTCTTTAATCAGTGGCCTTCAAACTTCTTAAACATTGCAGGCAAGTTTGGTTACAGTCTTAAATTCAAATCAAATCCATGATTGCCAAACATACTATTGTGGTCAGGATTAGAAGTGTGGGGGGAGGGGGGGGGGGGGAAGGGTAGCAATTTGAGTCCCTCCCCTTTTGACACACGTCAAGCTTAGGATAGAAATGACAAAAGATGTTCGTGGTGGCGCATTACAGCGGGGCTTTCAACCGCTCATGTTTCCGCTTAAAAAGAAACTCTGTTGTCGGCATAATGCTGCTTTTGACCAGAGCCGCCCCCCTGCGATCACTTGAGGCCCCCCCTCTTTGAAGACCCCCTGCTCTAGATGCTTGTTCTTTGCATTCTGTCGCTATTTTGGATTTTTTTTTTTTTTTATAAAAAACACCTCACTAGGAGACTCGCTGGGACCTTCCGGGATCCCAGAACCTGTTGGGATGGAACACGTTTTGGAATGTTTTTGTGTTGGAACAAACCCCGCGTTAGTCACCAGAAGCTTTTAGTATGGGTTCCGCCCTAAACGGAGTAGTCTAGTCCAGAAAGTGAATGGTAGACGGTAGATTGTTGCCCTAGTCAGTGGCCGCATCACAAAATATTTTGTGTAGCTTGCTCGGCCTTTCTTGCTGGGCCTTTGGGGCGGGGGGGGGGTTGGTTATCAAAGCTACAGCTAAAAGCCAATGGGGTTTGTCCGCACCCCTTTCCTTGTGATGTTTGAGAAGTCTTCTGTCATCTCCTAGTTGATCTAAAGTGCCTTGGAGACCTGGAGGAGTTGGTGTGAGGGACATTGAAACTGCAGTGTTCCGGTTCCACAACGGTCATGTCCATGCCTTCCAAGGTTCAACCTAGAGCTTGATTGGACCCTATACGGGTCCATACGACTGGCACGCTCTGGGTGGTGCCAGGCTCAACAAAGGTATATGCTTAGCACCCACAAGACTGCCACGCTCTAGGTGGCACCCAGTTCAACACAAGTCCCATGTGGCCTAACGGCTAGGGCTTGGAGCTGGGGAACCGGGTTCGAGTCTCTGCAGGGACACTCAACATTGTGTGATTCTGGGCAAATCACTTCATCTCCCCCTGCTTAACAAAAAATGAATGTCCGTCTGTAACATAACTGGTACTCGTGTAAAGTGCACGGATACCTCTGTCTCGTTGCACTCCAATAATTAATACCCCAAAGACTGGCACAGTCTGGGTGGTGCTGTGGTCAACAAAGGTCCATGTTTGACCCATCAGACTAGCATGCTAATCTTATTGATGACAGCAGGCGCAAAAGTCCATTCTTGGCACCTGTGAGACTGGTCCTCTGACAAGTCTCAACGCAAGTCCATGGTTGAAACCCATAAAACTGGCATGCTGTTGATGGCGCCGGCCCCAACAAATGTCCATGCCCATTGCCCCTTAAGATTGTTGAGCCTCACACCATCCAGAGTGTGCCAAAGAGCCATGCTTGGCACACGTAAGACTAGCAATGCCACCACTGACAGCCCATGATTGTGGTGACTATCTGTTTCCTGTTAGAACCTTCGTGGCAGTGCCCGGCATCCGCAAGCTGGTGACACCTATAACTTAAGGAAGCTGGTCCTCAATTGACCAAGATGCTTCTCTGGACTCTTTGGAGGTGAAGGTTCGAGAAGCAGCAGCAGTCTATCATTTACTAATGGCAGCTTTAGCTGTCCCAGCTCTGGTCCAAGCAGAGGGTCTCAAAGTTCTCCTGGCATCAACACCCCACGTGCGCTCGCTCTGTCTCTCTAAACTGATTTCTAGTTCTGAGTACAAGAACCTCCTAGTTCAGTTCCATACAGTTGGCCAAAAGCCATTGACGGGAGAGCCCCCCCCCCCTTTGCAAATGTAGTGCTTCACTTTCTGAAGTTGCTTTCCTTGCCCCCCGGAGCTCGAGGTGTACCCCTTGTCATGCTCTGACTGAACTTGGCATGAATCCCTTTGTGACCCCTGCTCCAAAGCTCGGTTGCAGGGATGGTCGCTTCTTTCCGCGAAGTCAACCTAACCTGCTGGCCTCGTCTCCACGAGCAGCTTCAGAGCTCGAATGTACAGGAGCGCGCGGATCTACGTCAGAGCGCGCCGCACCACGTCACCATCTCTTGGGTACATTTGGCTCCATAGCTCAGGGTGAAGACCACCCCTAAGGCGGGGGCTTCAAACGGGGGGGGGGCTGCGAGTGAACCGGGGGCGTCGGCTCTGGACACAAGAAGCAGCATGCAGGGGCCGCGACCCGCTCTGTGATGGGCACTCACTGGCATCTTATCATTAAAACCTGAAGGCGACAAGGTGTCGAAAGGGACCCCCCCCCCCCCAAATGATCACACTGTGGATACTTGTACACGTTAGTAAGGTTGCCTTTTTTTTTTGAGCAGTAACAACTTAACTGCAATGTTTTAAATAATTAAATAAGTTTAAACCTATTTAAACATTGCTAGTTCAATAGAATAGTTGTGAAATTTGAGCCCCACCTATTTGGGGGGGGGGGGGGGGGGTTGGTTGTGTATATATTTTGTTATATGTAGGGACATTAGAAAGTTTGAAGCCCACTGGCCTGAGGTGAGCTTGAATCCTGTCCTCTTATCACTTGGACCAGTGATCACACACTGAGTGCGCACTCAGCCAGTATGACCTAAGACCTCATTGAGAGGCAGTGCAGCAAGTCCCTAAGTGCACCCCTTTGCCCCCCTTCTCTGGCTGGACTGAGGGAAGGAGAGATGCTGCTGGAGGCCGAGCAGTGTTTGAACCGGTCCCACCGTAGACTCTCCTGGTGCTGATGGCGCCCGCGCCTCTGTTCGGGGTTCATGCGGCTACAACTGTTCGCAGGTTGGTTTGTTATTAACTACAAACCCCCCTCTAACCTCCCAACAGCTCAATGTACAGCCGCTTCATAACCAGCATTGGCAATGCCAGTGGGCTTGTTTATAATTGAAGATGCCTCTTCAGTTATTGGCAAGTTTAGATCAATACACAATTTTAATAATGCATTATTTACAAAACCATCACAAGCTGCGTCTTAACTTCCCTTTCAGACCAGCTCCCCATCTCTGGTGTGTCCCCACAGCCGGGACATCCTCAGACTCTAGTGTAAAAAAGAAAACACAACTCGCTTCCATGTATGTAGACACATAATAGAAATAACGTATACATGCACTTTAAGTCCTTCCTTCACTGTGCATCGATTCATCCTCCCTCCCTCCTCCCTCCCCCCCCCCCCCCCCTCATGCATTTATGCAAGATGAATTAGGCAAGTAAAGTGTCGCTGTGTAAACATTGCCGTCTTATGCTTGCAAAAAATTAAATGTAGCAGGTGGCGGCCATCTTGGAATGGTACTTGGCACAATAAGTTTATAGTGTAACAATCTGCCCGTAATAGCCTATTGGCGTTAATGTGTGCTTTTCAGTCCGCCTGCTGTCTTTGGTGTAACTTTCCTATAATAAGCAGACGACACCCATGCCATCTGACCTCACCAATCGGGCCCGTAACCTTTATCGTGGTTTTCCCGCAAGGCAGTAATAGCATTTGAATTCCGTACAAAATGACATCTGACAAAACACCAAATTACCCCTCCTGAGGTCCGAGTGAGGATTATCACAGGGCGACCCCACACGGGTTTTTAATTAGAGGGGGGTGCCCAGCACAAACCTCTCCTACCGCAGTGCTCTATGAACCCCATGTAACCACATGCTTGTCTGCTGTCTTTGAGAGGACTAAAGGCCTTTTGACTTGAATGTAGGCTGTTCATAATGTCAGGTTACTAAGTTTAAAAATGAACAGATAATTAAGCAATAAGAATACAAAGTCTGCTGCATAATTTAGCTTTTTGCTGCATAACTAACTCGACCCTGTCGCATAATTTGGTCTCTCTTGCTGCATAATTGTGGCCCTGCATATAGGAAACCTATGTGGCGGCTCCAGATAAGTAACCCTCTGGACGGTCCGTGGTCTTTGGGGAGAGGCCTCTTCAAGGGTTCCTGCCCCTGGCCTATGGGGAGAGACCTCGTCGGGGGGGGGGGGGGGGGGCGGCAATCCCTGTGCCCATTCCATCATGGGCCCTTTTTGCTGGGACTGTTTAGAGGACACTTGTAGCTAGCCAATGCATGGCTTCTTCCACGACGCACTGCAGGGTGGGACCTTTATAACAACATATTTAAACTTTATTTTTTTTTTCCTTCTCCCTAGGTTTCTGACCCGGCCCATAGTGGCGAAGACGACTCATCTGACTGGAAGATTCCTTACGTTTCATTCCTGAACCAGCTGGAATATTTATCGTGGCGAGAACCACTGGAAAGCGCAGACTAGGGCCCGCCTTCTGCGGAGGGCGGTGCAGAGAGACTTTCTCTGTAGCATTTGGATTTTTTTATATATAGAAGTAATTTTGTAAAGTTTTATCTTTTTCATTTTGTGATCTTGAGGTAGTGACAGGAGAGCTCCGTTGGAATGTTCAGGGCTCTCTTGCTGAAAAAGGGACCACGTGACGCTACTTAAAAAGGGATTGTTTTAAATGTTTTGTCGCTATGAACTGTGACGAGAGTAGTGCTTAAAGCACCCCTTGGGGGGGTGGGCCTGATTGCATGATGGTACGATTGTTCACTGCCTTAAAAGTGCTTGGGGGTGCGAGGCGCCGTGCACAATATAGTTTACAGTCAGGAGAAAACACTAGTTCGAAGTACACAACTGTCAAGGATGAAAGTGTGAACTTGCCCTTCCGTGGGTGGGTGGGCGCCTGCAGGCCTGTTAACTGAACACGGCCTCTACTGGGCTTGGACTATAATTACCCATCGCGGAGGGGCCGCTTAAGGTCCTATAGGATGAAATGCCGCCCCAGCATGCTGGGGCAACACGGGCCATGAACTGCGAACCCCCCCCCTGTGCGCGCTGCCGGGGCTTGGACTGAACTTGCACTTGGGAACCCAGCAAGGGTGAAATAATGCAGAACCCCCCCCCCCCTCCCCTGTCCCATTTCACTCCCACCAGACACTTGAGGTCCCAACACTGAGCATGCCAATCTTCTGTGATCCCATCGTCCCTTGCGACGGGCCGTGGATAAACACCCCCCAACCTTAGCTACCCCCCCCCCCCCGCTCCCCCCCGTCTTCCACTCAATCCTGCCCTTTGAAGGGCCATGTACTGCAGGTCACACCTCTCCTTCCATCACTCCCTCCTTGACACACTTTCCAACCCCCCCCCCCCCCCCCCATCATCCATTCACCTTTTGCAATGTCCCATTCAGTGGACCCCCAAATTGATTAGCGTGCCTTATGGGGGTGGGGGCGCAGCTTGAGGGGGACTCCGCGTCTTCCTTTGTCTCGCACAATCTATACATTCCCAGTTCGCTGCCAGTCCAGGGACTGTCCTTCCGGCTCCCTTCCTGAGCTTTCAGGACCATTGCCGGGGTATGTAGTGTGCACAGCCCCACCTGATGACGGAGAACCCACACACTGGTGTAGGGCTCCACCCTCCCTTTGAGCAGACCAAAACTTGGACATTCCTCGGGGCATCCCGGACTGTTTCTAGCGCTGCGTATTTTCTAAATGCAGTTTAAGCCAAAGCGCCCCAGGCCGGTGGCTGCAATAGTACATTTGAGGGAGCTGACCTCACGGCAGGTAAGGAAAGGCTCTCGCTGCTGTTCTGTTTAAGGGGCAAGTAGTGGCCTGGATATTGTGCGTGTTTCCCCATGATCCTCCCTCTTGCGTTATCAGACTAACACAAGGAGGTTTTGCCTCTGGAGAACCGGGTGTGGGAGGTTTAAAGAACACTGCACTCAGGACTACGGTGTCCTGTGTGCCCAGTGAAGGCTCTTACCCAGGGATCAATCCAGACAGCACTTTGACTATTGGAAGACCTGGATCAAGACTGTCTTAATGAGGTGCTCTTAGAGCCGATAGGTCTGCTCCTTGCACCCAATGAAGGCTCCTGGAGCTGCGCTCTGATAGGTCTGCTCCTTGCACCCAATGAAGGCTCCTGGAGCTGCGCTCTGATAGGTCTGCTCCTTGCACCCAATGAGGAGTCCTTTAACTTCACTTTGAGGGGGTGCGAACCGGCTCACTCCTTACCTCTAACTGACGTTCAGTTACCTATTCCTTGTGCATTTTAATCCCTATGCTCCAGCAACCTGATTTACTCCCAGGGCTAGGACACCCCTGCCCGTGATGCAGCAAAGGTCCATGCAATAAGGTACTTCTGACCGCATGCTGCAAACCGCACAGTAAAGGTCACACAGCAGGGGGCATGGGCTCTGCCACCCCCACATTTCACTGCACGCTGCAAACCGCACAGTACAGGTCACCCAACAGGGGGCATGGGCTCTGCCCCCCACATGAGTCTCAGGGATTATGCCAGCAGGAGAGTGTGGGTTTGGAGAGTCTGAGACCACAATATGGGGCGGTTAGGATTACACCAGCAAAGGGGGGCGGGATCACCTCAAAACCCTCGTGCCTTAACCTGCATTAAGAAGCCAAACAATAATATGTTGATCTATCCATGCTGGAAAAGCTTGAAGTTTTGTGATCATCTCAACTGTTTGTACACTTTTCTACCTGTGTTTTGTAATCCAAATATTTTGTATGGATTTTTTATATGATCAGTAAAAAACTGGTTCGTTTTGTAAAAATGCATGGTCTTGTGGTTCTTGGACTTTGGGTTGGATTCCACGAGTCTTGTGGGCGGTGGGATGTGATTGAGCTCCAACACTTGGGCACAAGATTTGCGCTGTGGAATGATGAAGTAGGGTTGAGCGTGTAACGGAGCCTATGCTGATGTGCCATCATGTCTCCTCCACCACGCTCTGCCTTCCCCTGGCTCTCGCCATCTTGCAACTATGCCTAGGACTTCCTTGCTTTGCTACACATTCTTCACTGAAGAAGGGAGCCAGCTGGTGAAGGTGTGGTACTTTCACACTATGGTGAAGGTTCACCTTGAACCGATCTATGCAGCAATGTCAAAGCCGCACACATTGCTTCATTTCTCCTTTTGCGCTCTTACCACACTGGACCATTGGTCGTGCAGAACAGTTCCTCTTAATTTCCCCTTGACGAAAAATCTACATCGGTGGCCTGTAAATCCTTCCAAGAACTTTCCCCCAAAGAGAATACAGCACATCAGGGGCTCTTGTAAATTCAGGAAAGCGATAGTGACCGGTTTGTTAGCAGGTTGTTTGCTAAATCCAGAAAGATTTGACTCTGGATACAGGTAACAGCCTGGGGAACACCCTCGCACTCCCTTCACGTGACAGTCCATGTGCAAGACATTGCTACATGATGGTGCACACTTCTGGCGATCATGGATGACTGGTTTTGCATCTTGAATCTTTTCGGATTCACATGCTGTGCATTAATCTACCATCTAGTGGTTGGATCCAGCAAATTCTTGTCTACCTCCCTTCGTGGGAGTCATCACACTTGGGTTCAAACCCCTCCTTGTGTGACGTCAGACAGAAGTCTTGAACTCGTCAGCATCTTCAGAAGCGGGTACACTACACAATGGCATTGCCGCAAAAGCAGCTGGAGTCCCATAAGACCTGGAAAGCTACGACAGACCTCCTAGAAACAGTAGGTTCGAGGCATATGAGCTGAAGTTCCTATGCTGTGCATAGATCACCATCTAGTGTTGGGTCCGGATGTTTGCAATTTATTTTTCTTCGAAGAAGTCTTCCATTCATGAGGTAGGTGGCTCCTCCTTTCAGTCATAGTGCGCATGGACATCCACTCGATTGTTAATTTTTTTTTCCGCCATCTGGTTTGGATGCAAATTGTTGCGCTCCAGTTCGGCACCGTTCTATGGGCCCCCTTCGACGCGCAATCCACTACCCTCTGGTATTTATCAATCGTGGTTCCCATTTTCCGCATATTGTTTACACTCGAACTTTCGATCGGAAGATTCGTGGAAGGCTGTTGGGCCTACTCGCGCCGGGGTCTGTAGCAGCCGATGTAACTGGCTCCAAAGTTCTGTCCATGGTGTTGCGCTAAGTTTCTGCGCACCGACTTGCACGAAGTGTTCAACTTTTGCCTATCCCCGGAACACGACGAACGACTACGGCAAATGTCTGTCGTTTCGATAGAGGATGCTGTGACAGTCTGGCTCGATGTCACATAAGGTGCCAGTAAAGTGCTCTGCACTGGATCTTGTCTGAGACCAGTTCAAACACAAAATCGCATGCGCAGGAAGCGGAGGAGGAACACACCTATCTCCTTTCTCTCCCCCCCCCCCCCCCCCCCCCCCCCCCCCCCCCAATAAAGCTCCAGTCCCTCCACTGCCTTTGGGCCAAGGTCGGCACAGAGAAGGTTTCGCGCACCCCCCCCCCCCCCCCCCCCCCCTCCTTCGAGTTCAGCGCTGAAACATAAACGGCATTCTGGCTCTACTCGTCCCCATGCCGTTGCCGATCCAAAACCTCTGGTGTCAGAAAGAATCGAAACACCTTCTGGTTTCCATGCCACCGGTGTGCAGGTTAAATCTTCAGTGCCGACTCCACCAAAACCGGCGTTTAAAGAAAGTACTTAAACCAAAGCATCTGACCGATCATCCATCTTCGGATCCGAAACAGGAGATTGTGATTAATCCAGAAACTGGGCAGATTCGTGCCAAACCTCAGGAGAAGAGGAAAATGGGCTTACAAGAAGACTACCACGTTCCTCTAAAGGAAAAATGTGGGTACTAACCCTTCTCCACCATACATTCCACCTTCACCCATTGATCCAAATGTACTCATTACACCTACACATTCTCCTCCACCACCATCACCGGATACAGGGGATGGGATATAGGTGACTGCACACCACAGGATACTGACCAATGGGATAATTATAATGCTTACCCTCAACCACAACTATCCTGACCTTCTCCAGATGATGATATTGGATACATTGAGCTGCACAATATCAAGGAGTGGAGCTTCATAAAGAGACTTTAAAGGAGGATTTTTGTTTGACATGAAGTTCATCTCAAAGGGCTACAGACATGTTCAAGGGTATGCTTAAACATACAGACATCTTCAAAGACCCTGTATAGATCAAAGGCCAGTTACCCTTGGACTGTTGTAGTTTCCAATGCCTGTAAAAAAGCTAATTCGCAAAGATGTGAAGCCCCCTCCTCCCGATAGAGTCCAAATGAATTGACGCTTCAGGCAAAAGGGTCGCGTCCGAAGCAGCCAATCATTGCTGCATTGCCAATGCTCAAGCACTATTGGCAAGGTATGACAGAGCTCATTATGATGAGCTTGAAAAACTCATTGAATTTCTTCCTGATGAGCAGAAGTCTAGAGCTAGTGCCCTGATGCAAGAGGGTAAATTGATAACTAGTACCTCTATCAGGTGTGCTCTAGATCAGACACAGCAGCTCGGGCAGTAAACACTAGTTTACTGCTCCGTGGACAGGCTTAAGAATTTCAGGATTCAAGCCTGAGGTGCAAGCCTCTCTTATTAATCAACCCTTTGACAAACCACACCTCTTAGGTCCAGCTGTTGATTCCTCACTAGAAAAGATGAAAAAGGATACTGAAGTTGCCAAGTCCATGGAGGCCTTACAATCACCTTCGTCCATTTTACAGGGGCGGCTCCAAAAAAGTCTACAGACAATCCCTCCTCTTACAAGGGCAACAATCAGTCTCCCTCTTCAAGAGGTTATTTTAAAGGTGGAAATGCAGGAAACAACGGCAGGGAAAGAGGCAAAGGTAACTCAACACGCACTTCCCCTGCAAACCCTAAACTGTGACCTCCTTTCCATACCCCCGACCATTCCACTCCTGTCAGTCTTTTCCAATTTCTACCCATTTGGAATATGATTACATCAGACAAATGGGTTCTACAAATTATCCAATCTGGTTATTCCCTGGAGCTTACAAGCACTCCACTGAACATTCCACCAAGCTCACACCTCGTGTCACAAGAACACCTCGCCCTTCTAAAGCGAGTTTCTCTTTTTTTGCAGAAAGGTACAATAGAACCAGTCCCTTTATCATACCATGAAGCAGGGGTGTACTCCTCCTGTCTTAATTCCCCCAAAAGACTGCTCTCTCATGCCTATGTTAGACCTCAACTAAATCTAAACATTCAGTTGGACCATTTTCATATGGGAACACTCCCAAGTGCTTTCCATTGTTCACCAAGGCGACTTTCTCTCCACTCTGCATTTAAAGGACGCTTAATTTCATATTCCAATACACCCTGCACACCGCAAATACCTCAGGTTTGTGGTAGCAGGTCAGCACTATCCATTCAAAGTCCTCTCATTCGGAATAACCACCGCGCCCAGGGTTTTCACAAAATGCTGGGCAGTCTATCTAAGACGACATATTCATGTCTTCCCATACTTAGACGACTGACTCATAAAGGCCAGGTTGCACAACAGCTGTTTACGCGCCACACACAAACAGCAATTGCTCCACGAGCTAGGATTCACAGTACATCTGTCCAAATCCCATCTCCAACCATCCATGTTTCAAGCATATCTAGGAGCTGCTATAGACACACAAGCTCTAGCATACCCAACTCCAGCCAGAGTCCAGACTATACGTCTCCGCTTCAACACTCCTTACCAGCTCGAGTCTTCATGCAGTTTTTGGGAATTATGGCGCCTTTCATTTTTATAATCCCCTACGCTAGACTTCAAAATGCATCCTTTACAGGAATGCTTAGCACGTCAGTGGAACCAAGCTCTGGGTCGGTTATCAGATCTGCTGCTGGTAGACAGCAGCACCCATTGATCTCTGCAGTGGTGGAACACACCTTTTAAAAGGGTGGCCCTTCAGCGACCCAGTTCCACAGATAGTACTGACCGTATATGCATCACGGACAGGCAACTAATGTAAAGTTTCCCCTAGAGCGCGCTCTACACGCAAACTGGGGGCTTCTATGGCATTCTTAGGCAATATACCCATAGACATCTGCAAAGCTGCAGGTCTACACCTCACACCACTATTGTGTAGATGTGTTAGCAAGACATCAAGGTAGAGTGTGCCAGGCAGTTTTACGTACACTATTTTAGACCCCTGCAACAGATACAGGTTAGCCACCGCTTTGGGAGACAACTGCTATGTAGTCTATGCACTGCATATGATCTACAGCTCATATGCCATGAATGGAAAATGCTACTTACCCAGTATGCATCTGTTCTTGGCATATAGAGCTGTAGTCATATGCGCCTACCCGCCTCTCTGGGTTCCTATACCTGTTGCAGTAACATCTTACTTGGATACATTCATCCATGGACATCTCCTTTAATACCCTTACTCAATCGCCCTCTGTGAAACAATCTAAAAATAGTCGAGGCCCATGCTCACATCACCGAAAAGAGGAGTCTCCTACCTTGTGACTGGAAAGACTTTTTTTTAAAGAAAAACAAAGTGCGAACATCTGGACCCAACAGTAGATGGTGATCTGTGCACAGCATATGACTCTACAGCTCTATATGCCAAGAACAGATGAATACTGGGTAAGTAGCATTTTCCTTCCAAGAGGAACAGCTGGCGCTTGAGACGATAGTTGAGAGCAAGACTGGCAGGAGCCTCAAACTAGCAAGGGAGGAACATGGACCAAAGAGAACCCCTAAGCCGAAGACCTTGCCTCAAAGAAACACGCGATGAAGCCACAATCGTTTATGCCAAAGGGCAGAGTGACTCCCGAAGAGCAACCAGGGACACCAATGGAGGGTAACCCTTAAATCGTGTCTCCTTTGTGACTGGATCAAAGGCATGGGAGGGAAATGGCAATTTCTGCTTGTCGCTGTCTGCTAAGACGGGTACCACTCTACATTAAAGCACAAGGCACCCAATCTAGACGTTGAAAGGTTAGTCAGCATTGAAAACAAACCGTTGAAGCAGTGCTCGATTACAATTGCTCGAAGGGAGGGAGAATCTCTATGCAAAACTTGAAGCCCTATTTGAAAAGAGGGATTCTTTGACTCGCTGCAGGGTTACAGAATCCCACTGAAAAGGCAGGTGGAAATGGAAAAGCAGGAACAGCTCGCTACCCCACAAGTGCCTGAAGAGTTAGAGGAGTTCCTCAACCTAGAGTAAGAACAAGTCCTCCCGCATATAGAAGAAACAGATGACTGGCAATACATCTATGCAGGGTTGGAGTCTTATCCATCAAAACCATCACCTCCAGACGATATTACTGCATACAATGCAGTAGTAAATGGGGCTGCAGACACCTACGGAGTGCAACTGCAGGAAGAACTATTTGAAGCATGTTTGCTTCTGGAGACACTGGTTTCCAGAACAAAATGGAAATCTGATCTGCCAATGCTCCCCAAGCATGCTAGAGCAGGGCAGAGAGGGTTTAAAGAACCACCTGTGGCTTGGGCAATAACTCTGGGTAGAGAAGCCGTAGAGCTGCTCATCAAGAGACCCACCTTATATTGGGAAAATGTGCCAACAGACTCCCTTATCATGGCTTCAGCATTGGGAAGAGCTGCATCTACAGGACCACCTTCAGACCTGGAGACCACGAGAATTGACGTGGTGGGGAGAATGATGGAAGGATTAGCAGCAACACTATGGTGGATAACCGACCCAAACGCCTTACTAAATGGGTATGCTCAACAGTGGAACAAAATGGAGGAGCTAATGGAACATCTCCCAGAGGGACTCAAGCTGCAGGAGGGCAAGTCTTTTGCCAAACCCTGCCTGAAATCCACCCTAGATGCTGCAGCCACTGCCGGTAGACCGTTCCGCACAGCCACGATATTGTGCAGACACGCTTGGCCGAGGATCTCGGGATTTAGGCAAAAGGTCCCGTCTGCTATCCTCAATCTGCCTTTCACAGATCGCCTATTTGGAGAGGTGATGGACTAAGTGCTTCAGCGCATGGCAAGGGACAAGACCGCCAAGGCATTGGGGGCCCAACAATACAAGGGAATATTTTGGGAAGTGTGGTCCTGAAAGAGAGCAACATCAACAGAAGGGACCATATAATCTCTCATTCTTCACTGGCTTCAGCAGCCAGCGAAGTGAACCTACCAAAGCCCCACGATGGCAGTACCACTCAAGTTCCAGCCAGCCCTTCAGTGGCTGAGGCAGAGCCTGAACCCCAAAAGAGGAACCACACCAAGTGACTGCCCACAGGAAACCCTCCTACACAAGTCACCCGTGGGAGGAAGAATCTGAGGATTCTTGCAAGAATGGGAGTTGCCTCCAACAAGTGGATACTAAATATCCTAAAATGGGGCTATTGCACGGAGTTACCAAAGTCCCCTCCCAACGACACAACTAAGGCTAAAGGAGCTAAAGATAGATGGACTATTCCAGGATGTGGAAGGGTTAAGCAAGAACTACAGAATTAGTTCCCCAGAAACAGACTCCAATGGTTAACTCAATGTCTTGTCTGGTTTCAGTGCCAGGAAGTAGTTTAAGGCCATTACTGGACCTGAGGTCATTAAACGAGTTTATAAAGACACAAATAATCAAGATGACCGTACTACAACAGTCATTTCCTTGACCAATAAAGACCACTACATGGAAACCATAGACCTCAAGGGCATCTACCTGCACATAGCAGTAAGCGCAAACAATCAGTTTCTCAGACTTGTAGTGAACAAAACTCTACAAATTCAAGGCATTACCGTTCAGAATAGTCAGCGCCACAGGTGTTCATGAAATGCTTCGCTGTAGTAGCAGCACACCTGAGGCATTGGAGAATACACGTCTACCCATACTTAGACGACTTGGTGAAATCAAAGGCAAACTGTCAATATAAGAACATCAATGTGATTAACGACCTTGCAAACACTAGGTTTCTCTATTCACTACAAGAAGTCCTCCGATCCCAGACAAGAGGGAAACATTCCTAGGGGCAATCTTAGATTCGCAAATAGAGATTTCAAGCACACTAACGGGGGCTGAGAAACAGACTGGATAAGAGGCCAGTCATTAGATACATGACACATCTACTAGACAAACTGCTTTCCAGTACCTCTATCAAAGTCCACTAGGCAGCAACAGTGGGTAGATGTTTCTTCACCAAACCAGCGGGTTCTTTCTTGTCTCCTGGTCTGAGGGCAGAGTCTAGCGTTCTCCCTTTCAATTGCTACGGAGCATGCAAAGGCACAAAGCTACTCTCCATAGTGACCCGACTGGGTTTCCCACTGATTTTGATGGTGTGTTCTTGATGCAGAAAAATAAGGACTTCTACATCAACCAAAGAAGCACTTCTAATTAAGAGGAACTACCCTGGTTTGGTGGAGTCAACTCTTTGTAGTCTCGTCTTCTCTATACAAAGATTCATTTTGTCTCTGATTTCTGTATGAAGATGCTTGAGAAACAAGCACATTGCCAAAATTACACAATCTAGGTCACTGGAGGCATTACCTTGTGGTGCTTTATGCACCTATAATGTAAAGTATGCACTAGACAAAACCAAATGGTAAAGTAATGTATATTGGGGTGTGATGAAACATCTGTTTTTGTTGAAGAAAAAATGTAGAAATTAATCGAAAAATCTAATGTTAAAGTGACGTTATAGTTGGTGAATGTCTGTGACAACTTTGATGTTTTGTTCTTCAAAGCATTCACCACCTCTGATATGCAAAAAGGCTGACTCCCAAAGGAGATAGACACCCTTCCCCTGCCCCCAGGCACATTTTCACCTGGGCAGGAGAGTAAATTAGTCGGGGTGTACACCCCAAAAAATTCTGCCACACCCCTAGTTTAGGCAGCCTGGTCTTTACAACCCAAAAAAGTTTCAACCATTTTTTTAGAAGTGGCAGAATGGATGGCCCTGGATAGGATACGCACCCTGATGTGGTCACTAAGGGGTGGATTGGCCACTGGAGCAAGTAGCCCCCATGCCCTAAACCCAGCATGTAAGGGGCACCCCGGAGACAAGAAGCTCAGATCTGTGTGGACTGCAACAAGAGGACAAAGAGGGTGAGTCTTTGATGACAGGAGCTGCACAAACCAAAGGTGGGATAGTATGCACCTGTGGCAAAGCTCCTGGAACTGCTCGACTGATTCGTCCTGGACCGAAGACTGGCTCCCCCACTCCAGGACATCTTTGTAAACCAAAGGCAACTTAAGACTCCCCTGGACTAGTGGCATTAGTCCATTGCACACTGCAGGAAAAAATGACCATCTGAAACCAAAGAATTGCTGGCCATTGTGCCTTCTGAGTGATCGCCCAAAAGTAGATAGTCGAGTCAATTGTGATCAACAATCTTGCCCTTCTGCAAGTTTCAGGCAGCAGTGGTGTGCCACTGGACATTGAAGTACCGATTTGCTGGACTTGCCACTACCAAGGCTTGTTAGTGACCAGTGCAGTTACTATCCCCTTTGTTCGCTGCATTGAGGACACTCTGCAACACCGCGGTACAAAAGGGGGTGGTGATGGACGGAGCATCAGAACCAAACACTCACCCAGTCAACAGATCTGGGTTTGATCCATCACTGTTCTTTAGCCCACTCTGCCACCCCAGTTCAGACATGGCCATATGCAAATCAGTCTGACCCTGTGCCTCATGGGAACAGTCCAGCCCGAACTAACAAGCCATGCCTTCCCTGGACTCTGCAATACCTTCAACCAACCACAGCTGTGGCATCGTTGAGGTTTTGCATTCGTTTTTACCCCCAGCACCTTCTACGCAGTGAATTTAGCATCACTGCGGGTCCAATTTTAGCACCAAGGACAGCCAAGGCAACTCTGCACCCGAGCCTCTCGGGCCAAGTAAAGCTGAACTGACTATTGTAGCATTGTCCTGGGACCTGCATCACCTTACGCCGGTTCCACGTAACTTGACCTGCAAGTGACCAATTGTCACTAGTACCTTTTTCACATCAACAGCAATGGTAAAGTTTCATCATTGAAGTGCATGATTTTATGATTTGTTCTAAAATCCACGACTGGTTATATATCCAATCTGAAAGAGACATGTTAGTGATAGATTCCTTACCTTAGAATATTCCCAGGTGTCAGACTGCATCTGGAAAGTTTTCGTCCGCTGTACCCCTGTGTGTCAGTAGGCGTCGTTGTGCGGCTCCGCATACATTGCTGGCGTCGTAGTCGCCAAGATGTTGTCGGAGCTACTTAGATGCGCCCACGTACGCTGACGTCCGTTCATCTTTTTCTGCGCCAGCAAGCGCTGATCCGGGAGAGAGTGGTACTCTTAGTTAAATACTTTAACTTGGTTTCTAAGAACTCGTTTCTCAAGTATTTGACTCCTGGTGCAGTAGGGATGCCTGGGTTTAAGTCCTGTAGGACCTGCCGTTGGAATATGTCGGTGGTGGACCCGCACGACATGTCTTCTGCTTGGGCCATGCCCATGACCCTGAGGCGTGCCCAGATTGTCGGGCCATGGCGCTAAAATCTTTGCGGGAGCGTTCCCGAAAGTTATTGGAGGCCCGGCAATCGGTTCCATGACTATCGCGGTCCCACTCCCGTGGAAGGTGGAGGGACCAGTTGTGGAGCCGACACCAACGCTTGTTTGAATCGGCGACGGGTAAGTCACAGCGTGATAAAAGTCAAAGCGATGTCGCTCTTCGTCTACCCCTCACCGGTTGCGGGCGCGGTGGAGGCGGGCGGTCACTCCCCCGCAGCTCCGATGGAGCCTCTGTTGTTGCCTGCGGCCTACTCGTCCTTCCTGGGCCCGCACGCGACTGGACGAAATACAGGTCTTCCTGTCGGCCATGGGCTGTTTGTTCGCTCCATCGGGTCCCTCGAGCGCCTTTGGGCCATGTGGACCTGTTGGGTGGTTCTGCCCCGTGCCGCTGCCTTTGGCCCTGGCTACGCCGGTACGATACCCTGCAGCGCTGCCGGCTCCGGCCTCTGCGCTGGTTACGACGCTGGACTGTCAAACCTGGTTTGGTCTATTAAACCCCCTCCCCCTGATTCCAATTCCCCGGGCACTTTGTCCTTACCGGCCTCTTACGCAGCCGGTGGATGAAGGGGAGTGCTGGGAGGTGTCTGAGGACCCTCTCAGCTCAATGCAGGATGAGCCGGAGTGGGAGGGTGATATGAAAGGTCCAGACGATCTGGATTTCTTGCCACACCCTGATGCACTGTCCCCTTCTTCCGTCGCTACGGAGGAGGTTTGGACTTTTTCTGTGGTGTTTCGTAGGGCGGCTGAGGCTCTTAACCTCAAACTCCCTCCTGTGCCTATTGGGACCAATCTACTGACAGGTGCTGCAGCCAGCGTCTCCCTCTGCGGAGCTGCTGCTGTCCTTTAACAACGCACTTACTGACATACTGTTGAGCACTTGGACAAGCCTAACTCAGGAGTTCCTGTGGATAAGGGTGTGGCTCGCCGCCATCGCCCGGCACCGGGCGACCCCAGCTTTCTCACAGCCGACTCCTCAGTCTGGTTTTCAAGGCCTCTGCCTCCGAGTGCATTCCCTTCTGCTCCTCCGGACAAGGAATCTTAAGAAACTGGAGCAGTTTGGGAAAAAGATTTTCACTTCTGCCAGTTCTGGGTTGCGGGCAGTGAATACTGCGTGCCTGTTGGGCCGCTATGCACATTCTGTGTGGGACACCGTGGCACAGGTGCTGCCTCAGTGCCCTGTGAAATCTCGGGTGGTGCTCTCCCAGGCCATTACTGAGGGGAGAGATGCTGCTAAATTCACTATCCGTTGTGGATTTGACATGGCTGATTCCCTCTGCAGGGCACTTTCCACAACGGTGGCGCTTCGCCGTTACGCTTTGCTCAGAACTACTGGTTTCTCCGGTTATGTCCAGAACACTTTGTTGGACATGCCTTTTGATGGCACACGCCTCTTTGGTGACAAGGCGGATAGCACCCTGGAACACTTTAAGGACTCTTGGGCTATGCCCCAGTCCTTGGGTCTCGCCACCATGTGCACTCCCTCTGGGTCTGCTTTTCGCTCCGTTCGGGATCGAGGCCCCCAAGCGCATTCCTTTCAGAACCGCCGTCCTGTGCAGCCGCAGTCTGAGCAGCTGCGGTCATGGGGCCAGCGGGTGGGTCAATCCACTGCCGCCCCTGCCAACACTGCCTCAAAACCTTCCTAGTCCGGTGTTTCAGGCCCACCAGATGCCAGTGAGCGGCAGGATTTGCCATCGCCTCCCTCACTGGCACACCATCACTTTGGACAGGTGGGGTTCTACAGATAGTTCGAAGGGGCTACTTCCTCCCCTTTGAGTCTACCCCTCCAGCCATGCCACCTCAGTGCCACCGCATGTCGGGGCATCACTTGGCAATTCTCCAGCAGGAAGTTGCAGTCCTCTTGTCCAAGGGGGGGCCATCGAGCACTTTCTGATGCCATAAGTAGGCTGTGGTTGTTACTCTCACTACTTCCTTCCAAAGAAGGACAAAGGCCTGTGTCTTATCTTAGACCTCCGGAAGGAGAATTTCAAGATGCTCACGCTTGCCCAGGTCTTGTCTGCCCGAGACCCGCATGACTGGCTGGTACTGTTGGACTTGCAGGATGCTTATTTTCATATCCCCATCCTGCCAGCCCACTGGCGTTGCCTACGGTGGGCCATGAGCACTTTCAGTTCACCGTGCTCCCTTTCGGCCTTACCAGCGCCCCTCGGGTGTTCATGAAAGTGATGGCGGTGGTCGCAGCTCATCTGCGCAGATCAGGGGTTTCATTCTTTCCCCTATCTTGACGACTGGCTGTTGAGGGCGGGCTTGCCCCAGGCAGTCGTCTCTCGCCTCCAGACTACGGCCGATCTCCTGCATTTGCATCAACAAATGGTTTGCAGCATTTGAAAGGTCCTGCATGTGAGAAGTTGGCCTGATGTATGATGTCACTAGTTCTAGTGTACACCATATATCAGTCCAAACAACCCTTATGGTGATTGGTTGTAAAGTCAACCTTATAGACCAGCTATCCTAGTGGTAGCATGGACAAGAGCAGTCTTAGGCTAAACTCTGAATGGCATGTGAAGCCAGCTGTGATACCATATATAATCCCTTGAATACCAAATGAAAGGACACCACAACAGATATATATAAAATAAAGTGTATTTATTCTAGTCAAACCCTCAGCACTCTTTATGAGATTCGAGGTAAGTACAACACAGTCTTATTCAAGCATACATTAAGTCACACAGGTAAGTAATACAGTTAGGCCCTAGGGGCCCCGCAAACCATATACTAAAGAAGTGGTATAAGGACCACTGTCACGGAAATAGAATAGGCCTAGGCAATCGCTGGGGCTACACTACACTAGCAACAGTTAGGAAGTGGGAGGCCCACGGGATTCAGGTGCAGAGTGGAAACACTCACGCGTAATGCGTAGAAGTCGATAGAATTACTAGCAGTTAGAAATTAACAGTTTAAGGACACTTCTGAAGCAGCTAGAGAGTTGAGACTCGGAAACTAGACCCTAGGATAGTCACTACCCTTGTGAGCACCGAAGTACACAAGTTACCTAGCCCACGGGCTGCAGGTGCATAGGTGTGAACTTGCGTCTGGTTTCGTCGTGGACTTCTATGGATGCCTGAAGGAAAGTTGCTGACAGGCAGTCAGTGAAGTGTCCGGTGGATCCCAAGGCTGGGATCAAGAAGAGAGGATACCTGCAAGCAGAAGGGACAGAGTCAAGGTCACTAGCCAGTGACCACGTGGAACCTGAAAGGAACCAGGCGATGTCGTGAAGATTGCAGGTGAAGGGTGAAGCTTGTCGCTGCAGCCACGGGTACCAGGAGACGTCGAGGCCGACCAGGACCAGGAGGCGATCTGTCCCACGAAGGCTCTTGCGGTCGGCGGCGTCGAAGTCGAACTAGGACTCACCAAGCCTTGGCAAGCGGAACCCACGAAGAACGGAGGACTTGCTTCTGGTGCAGACCAGGAAGGTCTGGGGTGCTTCTCTTTTGCAAGGAAGCGGGAGCCAGTATGGAGGAGCCAAACCAGCAGTGAAGATTTCAAGGTGTGTTGTCACAAAGGCCGCTAGCCAACGGGCAAGCAACCGGACAGACGCGGCAAGCAAGAAAATGCAGAAGGGCCCCACGCAGGACTCGTGGGGGGCTGACCTTCGGTGCAGATGGTGCTTGGGGCTTTTCAATCCCCGGTGCACAACTTCGAGGGTGCCTCAGAAGCTGCGCTGGAAGATACTCGCCACTTTTCCCAGGTAGCCGGTCCCACGTCTCTCGTCGCCTCCACGGATCTCAGCTCGGCTGTGGATGTGGATCAGGGTCGTAGAAGTCTGGAAGTCAAGGCTCTGGTCGCGCTCTGCAGTCGGTCCCTCGTAGAACTTCAGCAAAGCAAACGGTAGTCTCTTGATGGTGCCTGTTTGCACAGGGTAGCCACTCCTTGGCTACAAGGGAGATTCTTCAGTCTTCTTCTTTTGTCGAATGTCGACGGTCCAGAGTTTCTGTTGAAGTTGCAGGTTCAGGATAATCTAATCTCCTGGGGCCCAGCTACCACTCTTATACTAATCTGGGGGGCTGGGATACCTGCTAGGTCACGCCTTATGGGTGGGACCTGGGAGGGGGGTGGTTACACCCCCTTCCCTTTGTCCAGTTTCGCGCCAGGACTGGGGCTGGTGTGCCCCAGCACCGGTTTGAACTGGACTATGCATGGGACACCTTGTGTGCCCCAGGCATGTCTCATTCCTTTCAGCCCTCCCTGCCCCAATACACTAAAGTCTGTCTGGGGAGGTGCTAGCACCTCCCCAAGCAGGAAACCTATTGTCCAAGCCTCCCTTGCCGGGATCACTCCCAGCAGCAGGAGGTCAGACTCGTGTCTGTGGCAGCAGCATCCATTTTGTGATGCTGAGGCTTTGGTTAGAGTTAAACAGCAAAGTAGGATTTTAACATGTCTCTCCCTCTAGAAGGGGGGAAATAATATCCTCATCACCAGAAATGGTATGGGGGTATTATTCCAAAGTGTTAGACACCTTACACGACATGTTTTGATAAAGCCAAACCATAGTTACCATAACCGTTTAAGATTATAAGGCACTTTAAGAGTATATGGTAGGCTATATCATAGAACAGCTATAAGGACATGGTTCCGAAAGCTGCAGACAGGCTCAGCTCATGCTAGAGCACCATCTCACATGTTACCAAGCACTCTGCCTCCAGGATTGTTAAGGCCTGCCATAGGAGTGGCTGATAGGTACACGTGTGTATATGTAAGTTAGGTATAGGAATACTACACCTAAGCAAGGAGTGATTACACGACCTTGCCCCAGCTGAGTGATCAGCCAGTTGTGTCTGATTGGAAGGCCAGACCAGGGGTGGCATAATACATGCTGCAGCCCCTGGGAGGCCTAGGGTACACCTATGCCCTGGGTACCTAGGGTACAGGGTCCAATAAGGTGATCCTTACCAATTGGGAATGTACCTAGGGTACATGGAGTCCATTTTAAAGAGAGAGCAAACAGCCTGAGACCCTGAAAGGCAGGATCTCACGCCAACTAAGTCGAAAAACCAGCTAGACACTAGGCAAAAAGTTTGGGGGTAACCATAGTCAGATATCCACCTTCCTACACTGCAAAATGAGGATAGTACACCAGCACTGGGGTTCTCTACTGTGGGAGTTATTCTCAATGAAGGGCAGAGATGGACTTCTGACCATTAATGAGGAAGTGATTGAGACCTACAAGCATATGAAGGGGAAAGTCATAGAAGGGTTAAGACAGGTTTAGGGACACACATAAAGGTCAAAAACTGTCATGGGTGATCTTTGTGGGCTTTTCAGTCAAAGCACTAGAATGTTGGATAAAAGGCAATGAGGTGGAGACTTATGATAGGCTGTTTAATTTGATTATAAAAGAACACTTTTTGTACAATTGTACCACAGAGCAATTGCATCAGCATCCGTTGGATTCTAAGTTGTCTTTTCCCAGAGAGCTGGGGAGGATAGCTTACAAATGGGTCAGAAACAGGATGACCATGAGGGCCCATGTGGGAGGGACCACAAGAAGGGTGCACAGACTACCCAGCAGGGGCAGGAAGTGAGCAACAACCAGGATACACACAGCTCTTCTCAGGAGTGTGGGCCCCAAGACCCTTCCCAGTCCAAGGATAAGGGGTAACAGGGTAAGAATTGGGATCCTACAAAGGCATCTGCGACATGCTTTGATTATCACCAGACAGGCCAGAAGAAAGGAGATCCAGCATTCTCCAAAAAGTCCCCCAGTGGTGGACAATCCAAAGAGTTGACTGGCATAGAAGTGGGATAGAAGTGTACTCTGGAGAGGCCAGAGGATACAATGAGGCTTCTCTAGTTTCCCTGGGTGGAGTGGATATTGAAACCCTAGCTGTCTTACCTCTAAGCATGGAGAAGTGCCGACCAGTGTCTATAATCAATGGGACTGAAGTAGAGGCTCTGAGGAGGTGCAGGTGCCAGGGTCACTATGGTGGCTGCTAGGCTGAGTAGTGAAGACAGGGTTTTATGTGCACGCATTGCTGTGTAAGCATAAGCATTTTAGGAACTAAACGCCATCTTGCTGCTTTTGCACACGACACTACAGGTAGTTATTACAAGTAAAACTGCTTGCTTTTTCTTCACGTGAGAACGGTCTGTTGTTCACATCCCTAGATGTGCACCGCGACCTTAGTCTGAACACTGTGTGCAGAACCAGTCAAGGTCAAATAGCAATGTATGCTGTTGAATTCAGGTTGATTGGCCCACGCTCTAGACACAACACGCGCACACAGCTGCAAATATCTGAAACTCGGGTGCTTTTAGTATTGCATTTTGCATGCATGATTCGAACACTTGGAGAAAACCTTTCCAGACACAGAGAGCAGAGCTGATCCTGTGATGTGATTCACCTAAGCTGATCTTTAAGGTATGGGGTTCCCTATTCCAACCTAGAGACCTTCTATTAGTTTATAAAACGAGTATACTAGCCAAGGGAGGGTGGTTATAGGACTTGTTTTCCACTTTCATTTTTAATATGATTTCTCCCTTCATTTTCTATGTCATTGTAACAATGCTGATGGTTTTATTTTAAATCATTTGCCTGCTTGTATTAGCCAAAGTACTGCACCTTAGAGCATGTAGTTCAAAATAAACATTTTAAACTTTTCTGTGTCTCCGATTACTCTTGTTGTGGACTGATATGAGAATAATAAGAAAAAGGTGTTTTTGATTCCCACCATTCCTGAGAGTACTCTGTCGCTTGTTCTGGGTTGTCTAATCATTGGTAGCTTTGAGATGATACGGAGAACGAATGAGGCACTGATGCTAGTTGGAAAGGGGTCTGGGTACTGAGGTGAGTGTTTTGGTACACCACAATTCACTAAGGTCCTGGCTTCCTGTGCATAGTTCTATGCAGGAGCAGAATCCCCGCAACAGCTGGTTCCCCCAGACCAAATAATACCTGGTGTTAGTGACCGCTGCTGACAATAAGACTAAGTTCCCTCATTTGGCCTTGGTAAGCTTAGAGTGGGGAGGGGTTACAGCCCAAATAAGGTGGTTGTGTCCACTGCCATCCCAGTGAGGTGTCTGGAAAATGATCTTGAGACTGATGCATGGGTAGAGTTGGAGAGCAGCCTGAGAGGGTGGGTCAAGAGCACAAGTGCCACAGCAGGGAAGTCATGGAAACTTGGATCCTGAAATTATGGACCAGGTTTCCCAAAGCAACAAAGGTCAAGAGGCCTGCTAAGGCAGCCTCAAAGAGGTAACAGGACCAGGGGGAGAGTTCTCTAAATGCTCTGGTACCTGAGGAGGGAACTGCTGACGTAGGAGCCTGGCTTGGCCTGACCCGGCAGAGCTCCTGAGGGCAGGGGTGTCCTTCAGAGTGGACCTATGCAAAGGACCAAAAGATGTGCTTTACTCTTGAAGGCATAAGGTGACAAGCTGCAAGGCAAGAGGAGGGTGCCCACTGGGTCTACTGGGAAGAAGGGCTTCTGTACACTGAGTCTTTGGACCCCAAACAAGGGGCAGCCAGGAGAATGGTGGTCCCCCAGATGTACAGGGTTCATTCTGACCTTGGCTCATGACATTCCACTTGCTGACATCTGCGACAAACCAAAACCTGGGACAGGTTGGTTGCCCATTTTGATTGGCCCCTGATGTCCGAAAAAGTGAAGTCCTCTCACTCCTGTCACCTGACAAGCCAGTGGCAAGACAGTAGGACAACTAAAGGCTTCCTTCATTCTACTTCCAGTGGTTAGGTCTCCCTTTGAGAGGGTATGGATTGACAATGGTGGTCCTTTTGACCCTTTGGCTACATCTGGGAACAGGTTTATTTTAGTGGTAGTGGACTGTGACATGGGTACCCAGAGGCAATTCAACACGATACTGCAACTGCTTCTTACTTGGTATTTTTACCAGGATAGGGTTTCCTAAAGAGGTGGTCTCTGATAGAGAACCACATTTCATATCTAAAAGCAATAAGTGATAAATGTGGTGAGAGCTATAAGTTCACGACCCTCTTTCAACCCCAGAAAAATTGATTACTTGAAAGGTTCAACAAAACCATGAATGGCATAATAATGGGCCTCTCTGGAAAACTCAGGACAAAGGATGGCCTGCTACCTTGTTTCTTGTTTGCCTACAGAGAGGTTCCACAGAATTGGGTTGGCGTTGGCTCCTTTGAACTTCTGTGTGGCAATCCTGTAAGGGGCCCATTGAGTCTAGTGAGGGAAAGTTGGGAAAGACCTCTCGAAGAAGCCAAGCAAGATATGTAATTGGCCTACGTTCACGCATGGCTGAGTACATGAAGAGTGCAAACAAGCAGCTAGAGTCCAGCCAGAAGCTTGTCAAGCATTGGTTGAGGAATAACCAGGTCAGTTGGTGTGGGTGTTGGAGCCTGCGACTCCCAGGGCCCCCAGGACAAGTAGACTGGGCCCTCTCTCATTTTGGACAAGAAAAATGTTGTTGCATACTTAGTAGACTTGAGCACCCTCCCAGGGTAATCCATGGAAATCACTAGAAACCAGGACAGGGCTGACACGACCATACTGATAATGATGGAGGTCAAGAGGAGGAAAGTGAGCCCCTCCCTGACTTAATGTCAACTAACCCAACGGATGGTCTAGTTGAGTGTATTGTCTGGTCAGGCTCCCTTACTAGCCAACAGCAAACTGCCTGCAGACAAGTCCCAAGTCAGTTTGCTGAGCTCTTTTCTTTGACCCCTCTGATCAGACAAAATGGTGTATCCATGACGTGGATACTGGTGACTGCCTCCCTGTCAAGAATAAGACATAGACGGTCTGATCAAGTCAAAAGTTGCATAAAGGCTAAAGTAAGCAAGATGCTAGAGTGAGGCCTGATAGAATCTTCTGACAGTCCCTGTGCCAGACAAGTGGTACTGGTTCCCACACCTCAGTCAAGTGTGGAAAACCAGAGATGCAGTTCTGTGTGGATTATAGTGGGTTGAAGGAAGTCACTAAAACTGATGCACATCCCATACCAAGAGAATATTGAAAAGCTGGGTGCTGCCACATTTCTCAGTACTTTGATTGAATCCCAGGGTACTGGCAAATTGGACTCACCCAGGAAGGAAGGAACAGATCTGCACTTTCGACCCCTGAAGGCGACTTAGTTTAAGGTGATGCCTTTTAGTCTGAAAAATGTACCTGCCACTTTCCTAAGGTTGGTGAATAGAGTACTTTCTGGCCTGGACAACTTTAGTGCAGCATATCTGGATGATATAGCTGTATCTAGTTCCCCCTAGGAGTTTCACCTGGTCCACCTGAAGGACGTTTTACAGGCCCAGCAGCAGGCAGGCCTAACTATCAAGGCCAGGGAGTGCCAGATATGGCAAGAGTTCTGTAGTCTACTTGGGCCCCCTTGTAGGGGGAGGCACAGTACAACCCCTGCGACTCAAGATTTAGACTATTCTGGACTAGGAAGTGCCCAAAATCCAGACTTAATTCAGGGGCTTCCTTGGATTGATTGGGTACCACAGGAGGTTTGTGGAGGGGTATGGGACCATTGTGGCCCAACTCACTGAGCTTACCTCCAAGAAGCATCTGGACCCCCGGATGCCAAAAGGCCTTTGACACCCTAAAAGAGGCTGTGTGCAGAGCACCTGTCCTGAAGGCACCCGACTATGGAAAGAAGTTCATTGTACAAACAGAAGCTACTGAACATGGGAAGGGGGCAGTGTTGTCTAATTCAAATGATGAGGGACAGGATCAACCAGCTGCCTATATCAGCTTGAGACTCCTCCATAGAGAGCAGCATTGGGAGTTCCATTGAGAGGGAAGCCTTTGCCAGCCTTGGTCTCTGAAGAAGCTACATGTTTGGGACTCATTTCAAAGTTAAAACCAACCACAGCCCTCTTAGATGGCTGATGCAGGTGAGAGGAGATAACCTAAATTATTGAGGTGGTCCATTTCCCTACAGGGCACTGACTTTACAGTGGAACACAGACCAGAGACCGACCATGCCAATGCAGATATTCTTTCCAGGTTTTTCCCCTTAGACGATGAAAACTACCAGGGGGATAGATTATTTGCTCATCACCCTTCATCATCGGGGGTGGTGGGGGTGGGGGGGGGATGTAGAAAAATGCACTTTTTGTATGGTCAACCTGCACTTTTTGTCCCAATGCTGATGGTTATGACTCTGAAAGTGCACTGAATTCTGATGCCCAGACCTTCAGTGCCAATGCTCTCTCCATAAAACACGATGTATCAAAATTGTACTTCCAACTGGCATGGATTTTTACCTCCTTATAAGTCGATAATAAAGTGGTAGCAAGGGTACCCAAGGCATGGGTGTTAAAGAGGTCACCAGGGCCTGAAGCACTATTTGTGCCACACAGTGACCCAAGTAAACAGATGCATTGCAAATTGCTCAGACTCAACTTTGCCCTCACCATGTGCGGCAAGGTTAAAGCACTACCTTTCATATGTCAGTCACCAGTAAGGTAGGCCTCCTGAGCCCTGGGTTGCAGTATATTAAAGGTGTGGACATATACATGCAAGTTTATATGTCTATGGCAGCCCTTTCATTAAGGACTGGTATAAATGTCAGCTGTTCATAGGATAACATAGGCGGGCATCTGGGCATACTATAGGTTCCCAGCTCCATTATGGTACACCGAATACGATCACGTTGGTCATCCAACAAGGTGCCTCCTCACCCCTGATCCGATTCCCTTGTTTGGGTGGCTGCAGCATGCACCTAGGTGGCTACCTTAGAGGTTGCCCACCTGGGTGCCCCAGCCTTTCCTGTGCTCTGGCTGGCAGTCAGCGCTTGCTGCAGCCAAGACAGGAATCTGACCTCCTGCCAGGCAGTGTGAACACTCCCAGTGGTCAAACAACAGAGACCTGGCCAGGAAGGAAGTGACACCTCCTCCCTGAGCAGGATGGCTAGTGAAGTGGCACATCATGGCGGTGTGCTTCAAAGCATTCACCGCCTCTGATGTACAAGTACGCTGACTCCCAAAGGAGGAAGCTGCCCTCCCCCTGAGCACATGTGGACCCGGGCATGTGGGAAAAATAGCCAGAGGGCATATAACCCCAGAAAGCTAGTCACACCTCTAGGGTGGGTACGGCATAGGAAATTTCTGTCTTATTTAGAAGTGGCAGAATAGAGGGTTCGGGTAGTAAAGGTAGCACACTCACGGATTAGCAGCTGGGGAAAGTAGCCTATTGGCCACTTGCACCCACACCCCTACATCTAGGATTTAATGGGCACCCCTGACACCAGAACTCAGGTCTGTGAAGACTGCAACAAGGGGACAAAGTAGAGACCGAGTCTGCGACAACAGGAGTTGCACAAACCAAAGGTGGGATACTCTGCACCGGTGGCAACGCTCCTGGAATTACAAAATTGCAACTTGTCCTGGACCACAGACCGGCTCCCCCAGACAGAGCGACCACATTGTAAGCCAAAGGCAACTTCAGACTCCCTTGGACTAGTGGCACCTGTCTTTTTGCACACTCCAGGTAAAAACGACCATTTGGAACCAAAGAATTTCTGGCAATTGGGTCCTCTGAGGGTTCGCCCAAAAGTAGATGGTCCAGTGCATTGTGGGAAACGTAGTCCTAGCATACAACAAGTCTCAGGCAGCAACCATGTTCCCCAGGACATCGAAGTACCGATTTGCTGGCCATAACGCTACCAAGGCTTGTTGGTGACCAGTCCGGTTACCACCCCCCCTTTGTTTAACTCTGCTTTAAGAGGGAATTCCACAACCCCTTCAACATACCACGGCTGTGGCCCCGTTGTCAACATTTTGCATCTGCTTTTCCCCTAGCACAGGCTAAGCAGTAAATTCCAATCCACCGCAGCCCACGTTTCAGCACAAAGGACAGCCAGGACAACGCTGCCTCTCGGACCAGGTGAAATCAAACTAACTGTTATGGCATGTTCCTGCAAACCACAACACCTTACTCATCCGTGAGTTCTACGTAACTCGACCTGCAAGTGACCCATTGTCACTAGTATCTTCTTCGCATTGACCGCAATGGTAAAGTGTCATCATTGAAGTGCATTATTTTATGATTTTTTCTAAAATCCATAACTCTGGTTAGATGTGTCCAAACTCATTCGTTTTGGTTTGGTTTGTAAATTTATATAAAAATCTGTTATATTTTTTATGAATTGCTGTCTGATTTCCTTCGAGCCATGTCAATTACTTATTATTCATGTTGGTACTCTGAAATGCTTAACACACATTCCACTAGGACCGACCACCACTGCGTACACTTCGCCATCAAGAAACACAAGGCACCCAAACCAGCCCCACGCCCACCACGAAGGAACTGAAGCAAGGTTAGCGTAGAGCACGGGTACTCATAGTACGGCCCGCGGGCCATCAGCGGCCCGGCAAGCCTTCCTTGGCGGCCCGCGGACCTTGCAAACAGTGCCTGTGCCCTGTGCTTGTCAGCGAACACCGCCGGTTACAGCAGCGCGGAGCTGTGAGGCCGGGCGATTCTTTTAAAGGCCATTTACTTGTTAATGAGGCTTTGTTGTATTTCACCTCTTCTTAGCGCCCCTGCATCTCCCCTCTGATTGAGGGGAGATGCAGGGGCGCCAAGAAGAGGTGAAATACAACAAAGTCTCATTAACAAGTGAATGGTCTTTAAAAGACCTGTGAAGTACTTGGGTGCGGCGGCCGTGTGCATTCCCTGGAAGCCGTCTCTGCGCGGGGTGAGGTGACAGAGGACAGCAGGGTGAGGTGATGGAGGGCAGCAGGGAGTGAGAGCAGGGGGTGAGGTGACAGCGGGAGGAAGACGGAGTGCGACAGAGGGAGGAAGAGGGAGGGAGAGAGGGAGAGGAGGAAGACAGGGAGAGGAGGAAGACAGGGAGAGGAGGAAGACAGGGAGAGGAGGAAGACAGGGAGAGGAGGAAGACAGGGAGAGAGAGAGGGAGACAGAGGGAGGGGGAGGGAGAACGGAGGAGGGAGGGAGGGAGACAGAGTGAGGGAGACAGAGGGAAGGAGAGAGCAATAGAGAGAGGGAGGGAGACGGAGAGAGGGAGGGAGAGGGAGAGAGAGAGGGAGGGAGGGGGACAGAAAGAAAGGGAGACAAACAGTGAGTGAGACAGAGGGAGGGAGAGAGAGGGAGGGAGACGGAGAGGAAGGGAGGGAGAGAGGGAGACAGAGAGAGGGAGGGAGAGAGAGGCAGGGAGACAGAGTGAGGACAAAGGGAGGGAGGGAGGGAGGGAGACTGAGGGAGGGAGGGAGGCAGGCAGACAGAGGGAGGGAGGGAGACAGAGGGAGGGAGACGGAGACAGAGGGAGGGAGACGGAGACAGAGGGAGGGATAGGGAGGGAGACAGAGGGAGAGAGGGAGAGGGGGGGAGGGAGACAGAGGGAGAGAGAGAGAGGGAGGGGACAGAGTGAAAGGGAGACAAACAGTGAGTGAGACAGAGGGAGCGAGAGGGAGACAAACAGGGAGGGAGACAGAGAGAAAGGGAGACAAACAGAGTGATGGACGGAGAGATAGATAGATAGAGAGGGCGGGAGACAGAGTGAGAGATAGATAGATAGATAGAGAGGGCAGGAGACAGAGTGAGAGATAGATAGATAGATAGATAGATAGATAGATAGAGAGGGCGGGAGACAGAGTGAGAGATAGATAGATAGATAGATAGATAGATAGATAGATAGATAGATAGATAGGGCGGGAGACAGAGTGAGAGATAGATAGATAGATAGATAGAGAGGGCGGGAGACAGAGTGAGAGATAGATAGATAGATAGATAGATATGTGTGCATACCGGGTCTGGTGGCTCAGTGGATGAAGGCGTCCGCTGCAGTGGCCTGTGTTCAACCTCATGGTCATAGATTTTTTTTGCTCTAGCCCCACCCCCTCCCCCACTGGCCCCGCCCCCACCGGTGCGGCCCTCAGCCAGAAACCACACTGTAAATTTGGCCCCCGAGAGAAAGTTTGTGAGTACCCATGGCGTAGAGCAACTTAACTCCACCCTCACCCGAGACAACCACACCTGGGCAAACGACACAGCCAGAGAACTCCACATCTGGATCTCCAACTGCGCAGACGAACTCGCCCGCTATGCAACCCCGGCAGAAAATGCCCCAGGAAAGCCGCCTGGTTCACTACCGCTCTCCAAGAAGCCAGACGCACCTGCAGATGCCTGGAGAAACACCAAGACAACCGAAAACCACACCACCTAGAAGGACGCCATGACGGGCTACCACAACCTGATCAGAGTCACCAAGAGGAACTTCATCCACAGCAAAATCCTGACCAACTCCAAAGAACTTTTCAGTGTCATTCAAGAATTCACCAACCCACGTGGTAAAGCCACAGACATCACCCCCATCCCAAGACCTCTGTGACAAGCTTGGAACCTATTTCCACCTCAAGATCAAAAACCTCTACAATAACTTCATCAACCATCCACCAGGTGCCACAGACGGCCCCCGCCCCCCAGAAACAGCAGCCAGTCTCCATCTCCATCTCCAACTGGACAACGATCACGGCCGAAGACACCGCCTCGACCATGAAAAGCATTCACTCGGGAGGCCCCACTGCCCCTCCTCCAATCTACCACAGAGCTGCAGCTGCCATCGCACCTGAACTACAACGCACCATCAACACCACCTTCAAAACGGGCACCTTCCCAGACGACTGGAAGCGCGCAGAAGTCAGACCCCTGCTCAAGAAGCCCACAGCTGACCCCAACGACCTCAAGAACTATCGTCCCATCTCGCTCCTCCCCTTTGCAGCCAAAGTTGCAGAGAAAACAGTCAAGAGGAAACTGCCACGATTTATTGAAGAGAACGCCGTCCTCGACCCGTCCCAATCCGGATTCCGAAGCAACCACAGCACTGAGACTGCTCTACTTTCCGCCACAAACAACATCTGCACCCTCCTGGACCATGGCCCCTCCACAGCCCTCATCCTACTCGACCTATCAGCGGCCTTCGACACAGTCTCCCACTGCACACTAGTCGCCAGACTACATGACGCAGGATTTCAAGGAACAGCCCTGGACTGGATCCGATCATTCTTCACCGGAAGAAGCCAAAGGATCAGACTCCCACCATTCCTCTCTGACCCCACGAAAATCACCTGCGGAGTCCCACAGGGTTCATCCCTGAGCCCCACCATCTTCAACATCTACATGGCCCCCCTCGCAGCAATCGTCCGACAACACAGCCTCAACATTGTATCCTACGCCGACGACACCCAGCTCATCCTCTCCCTCACCAAAGACTTCACCACTGCCAAACTCAACTTCCAGAAAGGAATGCAAGACGTCGCAGTCTGGATGACCAACAGCTGCCTGAAACTCCTCGCCGAGATGACAGAAGTCCTCGTCCTTGGTACCACCCCTTCTGCATGGGACAGCACCTGGTGTCTGACCCCCCTCAGAAGCCCACCTACTCCCTCAGACCACACCAAGAACCGACAGGTCAACGCTGTCACCTCCAGCTACTTCAACACACTCTGCAAGACCTTCAAGTGGATCACCCCTGAGTCAAGGAAGACAGTCATCCACACACTCATCACCATCAGACTGGACTATGGAAACGCACTCTACGCCGGCATCAACAGTCCATACTCCGCAAACTCCAGACAATACAGAACACCCCTGCCAGACTCGTCCTCGGCATCCTCCGACAAGAACACATCAGCCAACACCTACGAAGTCTCCACTGGCTCCCCGTAGAGAAAAGAGTCACTTTCAAAATCCTCACTCACGCCTACAAATGCCTACACAACAACGGACCCAAATACCTCATCGACAGAATCAACTTCCACGTACCCAAAAGAAACCTCCGATCTTCCAGCCTCGCACTGGCCGAAACCGCTCGCATCCACAGAGCCAGAGCAGGCGGAAGATCCTTCTCTCACATTGCAGCCAAGACCTGGAACGAGCTACTGGCGGACATCATACGCGCCCCCTCCCTGAACACCTTCAGGAAGACCCTCAAGACCTGGCTCTTCGGCTACACAGATCTGCGGACCCAACCTCCCCCAGCTCCTTGAGACCCTTATCGGTGAGTAGCATGCTTACAATTCCCTGATTGATTGATTGAGTAAAGCCCGACTGCTCTTTGCCACACTACCAGGAATGAGCTAAGTATTTATTATTGTAAATCCAAGTAACATCTGTGAGGTACTGTGATAGTATTGTATGGTAAGGCCTAACCAGCTGCACCACATAATACTCTGCCTTCCTACACCTTGCCACACATGGTGAGTGGAAATTCGAGTTCGAGCAGTTTGCACTGCCCCTGCTGTCATCTGGTTACTTGGGTCACTCAGGGGGGCACGAATAGTGCTTCTGGCACTGATTACCCTCTTAATGCCCATGGCCTTGGTGCCACTTCACTAGGGAGTTATGAGGGGGTAATGTCTTTGTCAATTGAGAGTACCAATGTGCTACATCGTGTTTAGGGAGAGAGTACTGGCCCTGGGTCCTGATTAGAAAGCTCCAGTGCACTTTTAGAGCCATAAACCAGCAGCTGGTTGTTCAACTGGGGGCAAAAAGTGGGGTGAAACCGTCAAAAGCCTGTTTTCCTACATGCGCACACACATATATCTATATGTGTATGTATGTATATATATATATATATATATATATATATATATATATATATCCATATATCCAGTTCTGCTGCTTATTTCGTTCCGCAATCTCCTAGGTAATGCAGGCAGGGAAACTACTATGCCCAGGGGGTGAACACCCCAGGACCTAGCAGGAGCCCGGCCTGGAGAATGGAGTCTCCAGGGCCGTTAATGGCTCTAGGAGGGTGGGGGTGCACACCCCCTCAATATTCAAAGCACGGGTGGCCACTGGGGTCACAGGAGTCCAATGTCGAACACGGTCTGCGAAGGGGGCCTCATGTGCCCTCCTCCCCATTATACAATAATTCCCTCCCAGGAGCTATCCCACCCATGGGGTGTTAGTAAAAAGAACGCGGGAAACCACACCCTCCCCCCCCCCCCGCAGATCCTTGGATCACCTGCAAATTCATAGTATTTTTTTTTTTTATTTAAAGTTTTTGGCACCTGAAGGGCTTCCCACCATAAGCCCTAGGTGGTCAGGCTATTTCTACCTTGGCCCATTTGTCTTTTTTAAAACTGTTTTTTTTCTTTGGACTCGGCCAAGCACCAAGATGGCTGAGGCCACTTTCTGATAAAAGTGGTGACAGCCAATCAGAATTTATTTTGAGATCTGTCTGATTCGCGGAGTCTCTGCGTTCCTAGATATATATAGTTTTTTTTTCTTTAATAACTCCAAAATGACTGAACAGAGTTACACCAAACTACACTGTTTCTGGACCAAGATCTAGCCTTTTGCCACATTTGGTGTAATTCCTTTCAGTGGCTCGGGCTGTAGTCGTGTTCAAAATCTGAGGCTTTTTACTGTAGATTTAGCGGTCGGAGGCAAGCTTAGGCTGCTTGGCCAGCCCAGGCAACAAAGACACCAGGTTGTTACCCAGATACGTGAGCTCTGTTTGACTCCGTTCAATCTGAACCTAACTATAACGTCCCTGAAACCTGTATGGCGTGGGGTTGGCTGTATGCAGGGGTTGGCGGCAAGCCCTGTAGCCAATCCCTTGCGTGACGGTGGTTGGGTTAATGAATGATATTTAAATATTTACGTTAAAAAAATTCTAGATATTTGCTGAAAAAACAAAAGTTACAAGGATGCTTTAGTTAGGAAATATCATTTTTTTTAAAACCTTAGAAGTACACTAAAAAAGCCGAAGGTTACAGGGACATTATAGTTAGGTTCAGATTTTACACAAAAAAACATAGAAATTCAGCAGCTATAGTTATACTTATCTCAAGAAACCATAAATAAACTTGCGCCCTAGCCATACACTGCCAATTTCCCCACATCAGTCATGACATCTTCTAGGACATTGTTGAGAATATCACTGTAACATTTACAAGAAAATAACGGATCAGAAAACTGCACGGTGGGTGCGTGAGTTATAGTTTCTTGAGATAAGTGTAACTATAACAGCTGAATTTCTATGGTTTTGTGTGTGTAAAATCTGAACCCAACTATAACGTCCCTGTAACTATTTGTTTATTTTTTTAGGGCCCGATTCACAGAACTAATCTGAGACAAAATCCTAATCTTATTACTTTTGGTATTCACAGAAGGCATTTAGTAGTAGTAAAGTTAGGACTACTAACTTTACTACTACTAACTTGAGACTAACTCCTAAACGTACTACTTTTGGAATTCACAGATGGTATTTAGTAGTAGTAAAGTTAGGACTACTAACTTGAGACAAAATTCTAAACGTACTACTTTTGGTATTCACAGAAGGCATTTAGTAGTAGTAAAGTTAGTAGTCCTAACTTTACTACTACTAAATGTCTTTTATGAATACCAAAAGTAGTACGTTTAGGATTTTATCTTGGAGTAGCTCTATGAATTGGCCCCCTAGTGAATATATATATATATATATATATATATATATATATATATATATATATATTTATATTTATTTTACACACACACACTCTCTCTCACACTCTCTCTCACACACACACACACTCTCTCACACACACTCTCTCTCACACACACTCTCTCACACTCACTCTCTCACACATACTCATTCTCTTTCACACCTGTAATTCCTCAACTTGTTACTAGATGGCTACTTGATTAGGGAGCTCTGTCGGAGATCGTCCTTCAAGACCTCAACACAGCGTTTGACACAGTAAACGATAACATACTAGTGGAGAGAATGCTGGAATTGCTGGGCACACCCTTGATTGGCTCAATTTGTTCTTGAAGGACAGAACCTTTCAAGTTTTTGAGCATTTGAGAACCTCCTGCTTTAATGTTGAGTTCCACAGGGCTCCTTGTGAAGCCCAACCCTTTTTAATCTTTACTTGAGACCTCTTGCTAGTGTCGTACTCCCTTTTGAATATGTCACCACACACAAAGGGCTGTTTCTCACCCCCCCTTCCCAGTCTCGTCTCCCCAATTGCTAGGCTGGCAGACAGACTTGGGCTAAAAGGGGAACCATAAAAGGCTCTTTTGGGTATAAGTACTGGGTCTCTGAGCCCCTCTAAGTAGACACCTTGTTGGACATACAACCAGACACTGCTGGCTCTACATCTGCACATTGCCAGAAAGACTTGACCTTAACTTTGCTAACTGCTCTGCTTTGTTGGCCTACTTAGCTGCAGGAGGGCTGCCACTTTGCGACCTGCCTTGCTGTGCCAACCTGCTACCTTTGTGCTGAACTACAAGTGTTCTCCAAGGGCTTGCTAGCTTGCCCCTGATCAGGAGGTCTCGGATCATCAAAGACCTCACCCCCTTCCACTGCAGAGGGATTAAGTAACTGGTGGGTCCGGCAAGTTTTTTTTTTTTTAAATGGATCAGATTGTGAGCCGATCGCTTCCTCGATCTTAGCACAAATACCAGTGCTTTCCCTTAATAGAGGACTCAGCGCTCCACTTTTCTACAACCAGCGTTGTCTACAAGGCTCAAGTCGTTCCGGCTATGCTTAAGTCACCGCTGCACTCCCAGCGCCAGCATCGCCTTCTAGTTTTATTTATTTTATTTTATACGTTTTATATAGCGCTAGCTTGAACCATGGGTATCAGAGCGCTTTACATACACAAAGGAAAGAAATATGCATTACACAGCAGGACATAAGGATGCATAAAGATATAAGCAAAACATGATAATTAGGAGCCACATTGTAAATGCTTCCTGTAAGGCACAATGGCAAGAAGTATAATGCTTTTGAGAACCTATCAGCGTAGATGCAAGGCGCAGGGTTTAGTCAACCAGTCGTGAACATGTCCAGGTTGCAACAGAGTTTACAGATTCACATTGTTCCAAATATACATTAGGATGTTACAGTACGACACATCAGGTATAGGCAGACAGATTTGGTAAATACTACCAGCATCAACCAATCGAAGGTTACAAAAACAGGTGTGAAAGACAGATAAGTGACTTATCTGTAGGCGAGCAGGGAATCCGCAGTAAGTGGAGCAGAACCATCAAACACTTGAATATGAGTCATTTATTCGGAGAATTTGTGTTTTCTTTTGTTAGAGTTGGAAAATTGGGCCTCCCTTTCATGGCTTTTTCGCTCGTCCATGAAAGCTGTGAGGTCCCTAGCATCAAGGAAAATATGGTGTTTGCCATCCCCAAAAAATCTGAATCTTGCTGGACCAGCAAATGAGAATTTTAGATTCAGGTTTTTTTTGTGGCTAAAGAGCTAAGAATCCTTTCCTCGTGTCAACTGTTGATATTAAGTAATCCTACAAAATATATATATATATATATATTTTTTTTTTCCTAGCATGGCTCTACTGTGACCCTTAGCCCGTGTGACCAGGGGCGTGTCCAAGGGTGCAAGGTTTGTTAGCTGTCAATGCTTGTGTCGTTGTGCCCAGATCAGCTGACGACGTGAGCCGTGCTCATGGGCCCTTCAGACAACTCACTTGAAAGGTACTGTACTGAGGAGTCAGACCCAGAGGTTCCAGTCACCAACCCGCACGTTTGTGGGTGGTTCGCCTTTTGTTAAATGTCACTGGTCCTTAGGGGCCTCTATAACAACGACCCTCTGGTGCCATTGTGCACACTTCTCTGCCCTGCCACGGCGAGGAAGTAATACTTTTCAGTAACCACAAGATCGTACGTGCTACTAGCACGGGGTTTACTTTAATGACTGTAAACCGTGTTCTGATTAGCACTGTCATTACTGAGAGTATTTTATGTAATAACTTGAAAAGTACACAGTATTTTTCGTTTTAGTCTAGTTTTGTTTATAATACACTAACCTATTTTTATATGCCTGTGTAGAGTCTTTTTGTAGTGTATTCATTGTGTTACTGTGTGCGTTGCACAAATACATTGCCTCTTTAGATAAGCCTGACTGCTCTGTGCCAAGCTACCAGATGGTGAGCACAGGTTATTTCAGGGGTGTATCTAGCTTACCCTGACTACAGTGGTGGTTTCTGCCTGGCTGGGTGGGTACCTCAGCCAATCAGATACCCCATTTCTAACAGACTATCAGTCATTGGGAAGTGCAAGTGTCTTAACAATTTCTGTTTTGGGGAACTATTTTTTTTTAGATGCAAGTGTACATGTGCAAGGGGAAAATGCACTTGCTCAAAGTGAAGGCATCCAGAGGCTGGAGTAGGCTGGTCTGTTGATCTATACCTTCTGCTGGGGTGGGAGGGAATATAATTTCAGTGACATGCCAATAGACCAATGGTGAAAGAGTGCTATTTCGAAGCCCTTTATATATATGTATTTTTGTATGATATTTTTGGGGAAAGAAGGTCGGCAATACAGCTAAAGCTGTCGTTAGGCCAAACCCCCAAAAAAATAGTGCTTCGAAAGTGAACAGTGGAAGGACACAGGAATTGCTCCGCGGTCTGGGTGATGGACAAACACGACAGGAAATAAAGCCTCCATAAGCTAATGAATAAACAGGAAGCAAATCAGGGTGTTACTAGAGCCAACCAACGGTAGTGCGTGGGCGGGCTCTCAACCCACTCTACGTGTCCAGTACGTCTTTTCGCCAACAGACAGCTTTCATTGTCTGGTGGGCTAGACCTAAAAATACTTGTTCTGGTGGGATCCCCGCTTATAACCATGGTGATGTGGCCTATCCAGAAGTGGAGCACAGACTCTGGAGGGTAGACTCTAGCTCAACTTGAAACTTCTTAAGAGCTCCTATCTGTTAAAATCAGTCTTTTCCCTAAATCATGTCCTGGGAATGAACACCTGCTCAGAAATCCATTAGGGACTGCGCCAAGGAGCAGAATTCTGGCCCCTAGTACCTGTGAAAATAACTTCAGGCAGTAGATAGACCTGGGGAAGAGGGGAAGGCTGTTAAAATACCACGTCACTATGTCAATCTAAAGAGTCAATGTAAAGTTTGAAAGCAGAGCCTAAAAGTAACAAAAAGCAGAATGGTGGTTATTGCGGGTCGTCGTGAAGGCGTGAGCAGCGCAGAAGAGCTGGTGCTGCGGTGGGAGAGGAAACCACCACCCCGCTCTAAGATGGCTGCCCTGACTGGGGCACAGGAGTCGGTTGGTTGAAAGAAAAGTGCGCGGTTCCACCAACTCCAACGGTCCTGGCAGGCACCTGGACCCATGGGAGCATGTGACCCCAGTGTGTGCAAGGGTTTTATTTTTGTTTTTTGCAACAAGCTCTATCGAGATCTTGCACTTTTTGCTTTAGGTTGTCTACAACAAAGTTGCATCTTTTGCAAAATATATTTGAAGGGTTCAACACAGTGTGCAGAAAAGGCTGTTCATTGGATGATACTGCAGCGCGTTAACAAGTTTAACTGAAGACAGGGAGGCTTGCAGGAATGATTCTGCGCACTGAGTACAGCTTGGTTCAGCATGAGTGGAGTGAAATGATGTGAGTTTAGTGGGGATGAGATGCACACCTGCTAATCCAAAAAGTTAATCATTTGTAAACCACATTCGGACATAAGTGGTTTTGGAAGGGAGAGGCTTTACCTTCATAAATATTACCTAAACTCAGGGAAAGCCAGGGAAACGGCGGGTTTTACGTAACATACCAGGTGTAAGGGGACACGATATATTGCATTCTGGGATCGGTAGTAATACTGGCTTAAATATTGTGCGAGGAGGAACAGAGCGAACGCATTTAATCACCTGTAGAGAAGGGCGGAAACATAGAAAAACAGCTTCTGAAAGCATTAGATTCAGTTTTCACTTAAACAAGACACGCTCGCCTCGGCACGCTGGAGAAGAGGAAAGAGAGATTTTCAACGGGACAAAGTTATTTATGGAACCGTTTATGGAGGTTCATAAATCATTCCGCATGTCATGGTAAGCGTTTAGAAGCTCATCGAATTTTCCGGTTCTTTTAACAAGTAGCACTGTTTTAACCACAATTAGGGGTGGACTTACTCAATACCTTGGGGTGATTGGGACATGCGAAATATACATGAATAAATGCGGGCATAGAAATGATGGCATACAGTTTGTAAGA
The DNA here is from genome assembly GCF_964204655.1 of Triturus cristatus. NCBI lineage: Eukaryota > Metazoa > Chordata > Amphibia > Caudata > Salamandridae > Triturus > Triturus cristatus. Next base: position 1,207,761,704 of record NC_140584.1, on the reverse strand, counting down.
GGCCATTTTTTCGCATATATGTCTGAGCAAATCATAGCGCTTTATGGAGAAGAGTATTGCTAACATTTTCAGGGGTTTATTTATTTATTGTTTGAAGTTCAGTGAAATGCTTGGTTGTGAACAACAGTTATAAATACATTTTTGTTTATATTTTCAGATGCCCCTGATGAAGGGAATTAATTCCCGAAATGCATTGGGTCTGTTACAACTAAATAAATCATGACATGGAACCCACTTTATGCTTCTGAGCATTTTTGAACACCAACGTTGAAACATGGATTGAATAAAATGAATTGAACAAGAGAAAGAAGGATGAAAATAAGTGAAAAAAAGAGGAAAATGAAGTTTAAAACGAATTGAATTCATTGGATTCAGGCAGTGATGCGGCTGTGCAGCTTGGTGGAACCTAGGATGGTTCCTTCGTTGTTTAGAGCGAAATGATGCCACTGTGCAGATAAACTTTGTAAAGTTAAACGTAGTAACTTCTCTGCGGGCGAAAAACGAGAAATACATCAAACTTTGCTGGTGGAAACAACTTTTCACGTCTATAGGTCCCTAGACCTCCTCTAGCAAGTAAACACCAAGAAAATACAGGAAACCGTTTGCTTGAAAACCATAATAAAAATAATAAACAAAGAGAAATGTAAACATTCAAGAGCCAAGAGAACCCACTGTTTCTAAAATAAAAAGCTGTGGGTACTGAAGGCAAGCCACTCTCCTTTCAAGATACCTGGAGCCGGGCCAGTGTGACTGCCTGGTGGCGGCCTCCGGGTCCCTGGGGTCCGGCCAGTTGTCTGTGGAAGGCGTTCTCGTGGCTGCAGCCTCAACATGGAACTCCCTTCGAGACGTCTTTGAAACTGACCTACTGACAGTGATGAAAGCTTTAAAAATGTATCTGTGGTCAAAGAAAATCATTGTAGCTGAAATGGGACACCCAGGAGCTCAGGATCTCTGTAGTGTCAGCCCACCTGGCCACCATGGAGGTGGGAAGCTGCAGTGGGTGGGTTTGTGTCCCACTGTGGGATCTCCAGGCTGGCTGTTCGAAGTTTCAGGAGCTCTGGGTCTCTGTAGTGTCAGCCCACCTGGCCACCGTGGAGGTGGGAAGCTGCAGTGGGTGGGTTTGTGTCCCACTAACTGTGGGATCTCCAGGCTGGCTGTTCGAAGGTACAGGAGCTCAGGATCTCTGTAGTGTCAGCCCACCTGGCCACCGTGGAGGTGGGAAGCTGCAGTGGGTGGGTTTGTGTCCACTATGGGATCTCCAGGCTGGCTGTTCGAAGTTACAGGAGCTCAGGATCTCTGTAGTGTCAGCCCACCCGGCCACCGTGGAGGTGGGAAGCTGCAGTGGGTGGGTTTGTGTCTCACTGTGGGATCTCCAGGCTGGCTGTTCGAAGTTACAGGAGCTCAGGGTCTCTGTAGTGTCAGCCCACCTGGCCACCGTGGAGGTGGGAAGCTGCAGTGGGTGGGTTTGTGTCCCACTAACTGTGGGATCTCCAGGCTGGCTGTTCGAAGGTACAGGAGCTCAGGATCTCTGTAGTGTCAGCCCACCTGGCCACCGTGGAGGTGGGAAGCTGCAGTGGGTGGGTTTGTGTCCACTATGGGATCTCCAGGCTGGCTGTTCGAAGTTACAGGAGCTCAGGATCTCTGTAGTGTCAGCCCACCCGGCCACCGTGGAGGTGGGAAGCTGCAGTGGGTGGGTTTGTGTCCCACTAACTGTGGGATCTCCAGGCTGGCTGTTCGAAGGTATAGGAGCTCAGGATCTCTGTAGTGTCAGCCCACCTGGCCACCGTGGAGGTGGGAAGCTGCAGTGGGTGGGTTTGTGTCCACTATGGGATCTCCAGGCTGGCTGTTCGAAGTTACAGGAGCTCAGGATCTCTGTAGTGTCAGCCCACCCGGCCACCGTGGAGGTGGGAAGCTGCAGTGGGTGGGTTTGTGTCTCACTGTGGGATCTCCAGGCTGGCTGTTCGAAGTTACAGGAGCTCAGGGTCTCTGTAGTGTCAGCCCACCTGGCCACCGTGGAGGTGGGAAGCTGCAGTGGGTGGGTTTGTGTCCCACTAACTGTGGGATCTCCAGGCTGGCTGTTCGAAGGTACAGGAGCTCAGGATCTCTGTAGTGTCAGCCCACCTGGCCACCGTGGAGGTGGGAAGCTGCAGTGGGTGGGTTTGTGTCCACTATGGGATCTCCAGGCTGGCTGTTCGAAGTTACAGGAGCTCAGGATCTCTGTAGTGTCAGCCCACCCGGCCACCGTGGAGGTGGGAAGCTGCAGTGGGTGGGTTTGTGTCTCACTGTGGGATCTCCAGGCTGGCTGTTCGAAGTTACAGGAGCTCAGGGTCTCTGTAGTGTCAGCCCACCTGGCCACCGTGGAGGTGGGAAGCTGCAGTGGGTGGGTTTGTGTCCCACTCACTGTGAGATCTCCAGGCTGGCTGTTTGAAGTTACAGGAGCTCAGGATCTCTGTAGTGTCAGCCCACCCGGCCACCGTGGAGGTGGGAAGCTGCAGTGGGTGGGTTTGTGTCTCACTGTGGGATCTCCAGGCTGGCTGTTCGAAGGTACAGGAGCTCAGGATCTCTGTAGTGTCAGCCCACCTGGCCACCGTGGAGGTGGGAAGTTGCAGTGGGTGGGTTTGTGTCCCACTATGGGATCTCCAGGCTGGCTGTTCGAAGTTACAGGAGCTCAGGATCTCTGTAGTGTCAGCCCACCCGGCCACCGTGGAGGTGGGAAGCTGCAGTGGGTGGGTTTGTGTCTCACTGTGGGATCTCTAGGCTGGCTGTTCGAAGTTACAGGAGCTCAGGGTCTCTGTAGTGTCAGCCCACCTGGCCACCGTGGAGGTGGGAAGCTGCAGTGGGTGGGTTTGTGTCCCACTCACTGTGAGATCTCCAGGCTGGCTGTTTGAAGTTACAGGAGCTCAGGATCTCTGTAGTGTCAGCCCACCCGGCCACCGTGGAGGTGGGAAGCTGCAGTGGGTGGGTTTGTGTCTCACTGTGGGATCTCCAGGCTGGCTGTTCGAAGGTACAGGAGCTCAGGATCTCTGTAGTGTCAGCCCACCTGGCCACCGTGGAGGTGGGAAGTTGCAGTGGGTGGGTTTGTGTCCCACTGTGGGATCTCCAGGCTGGCTGTTCGAAGTTACAGGAGCTCAGGATCTCTGTAGTGTCAGCCCACCTGGCCACCGTGGAGGTGGGAAGCTGCAGTGGGTGGGTTTGTGTCACGCTGTGGGATCTCCAGGCTGGCTGTTCGAAGTCACAGGAGCTCAGGGTCTCTGTAGTGTCAGCCCACCTGGCCACCGTGGAGGTGGGAAGCTGCAGTGGGTGGGTTTGTGTCCCACTCACTGTGAGATCTCCAGGCTGGCTGTTCGAAGTTACAGGAGCTCAGGATCTCTGTAGTGTCAGCCCACCTGGCCACCGTGGCGGTGGGAAGCTGCAGTGGGTGGGTTTGTGTCCCACTGTGGGATCTCCAGGCTGGCTGTTCGAAGGTACAGGAGCTCAGGAGCTCTCACCTGGCCACCGTGGAGGTGGAAATCTGCAGTGGGTGGGTTTGAGTCCCACTGTGGGATCTCAAGGCTGGCTGTTCGAAGTTACAGGAGCTCAGGATCTCTGTAGTGTCAGCCCACCTGGCCACCGTGGAGGTGGGAAGCTGCAGTGGGCGGGTTTGTGTCCCACTGTGGGATCTCCAGGCTGGCTGTTCGAAGTTACAGGAGCTCAGGAGCTCTGTAGTGTCAGCCCACGTGGCCACCGTGGAGGTGGGAAGCTGCAGTGGGTGGGTTTGTGTCCCACTGTGGGATCTCCAGGCTGGCTGTTCGAAGTTACAGGAGCTCAGTCTCTCTGTAGTGTCAGCCCACCCGGCCACCGTGGAGGTGGGAAGCTGCAGTGGGTGGGTTTGTGTCCCACCCACTGTGGGATCTCCAGGCTGGCTGTTCGAAGTTACAGGAGCTCAGGATCTCTGTAGTGTCAGCCCACCTGGCCACCGTGGCGGTGGAAAGCTGCAGTGGGTGGGTTTGTGTCCCACTGTGGGATCTCCAGGCTGGCTGTTCGAAGTCACAGGAGCTCAGGGTCTCTGTAGTGTCAGCCCACCTGGCCACCGTGGAGGTGGGAAGCTGCAGTGGGTGGGTTTGTGTCCCAATCACTGTGAGATCTCCAGGCTGGCTGTTTGAAGTTACAGGAGCTCAGGATCTCTGTAGTGTCAGCCCACCTGGCCACCGTGGCGGTGGGAAGCTGCAGTGGGTGGGTTTGTGTCCCACTGTGGGATCTCCAGGCTGGCTGTTCGAAGTTACACGAGCTCAGGAGCTCTGTAGTGTCAGCCCACCCGGCCACCGTGGAGGTGGGAAGCTGCAGTGGGGGGGGGTTGTGTCTCACTGTGGGATCTCCAGGCTGGCTGTTCGAAGTTACAGGAGCTCAGGATCTCTGTAATGTCCGCCCACCTGGCCACCGTGGAGGTGGGAAGCTGCAGTGGGTGGGTTTGTGTCCACTGTGGGATCTCCAGGCTGGCTGTTCGAAGTTACAGGAGCTCAGGATCTCTGTAGTGTCAGCCCACCCGGCCACCGTGGAGGTGGGAAGCTGCAGTGGGGGGGTTTGTGTCTCACTGTGGGATCTCCAGGCTGGCTGTTCGAAGTTACAGGAGCTCAGGATCTCTGTAGTGTCAGCCCACCTGGCCACCGTGGAGGTGGGAAGCTGCAGTGGGTGGGTTTGTGTCCACTATGGGATCTCCAGGGTGGCTGTTCGAAGTTACAGGAGCTCAGGTGCTCTGTAGTGTCAGCCTACCTGGCCACCGTAGAGGTGGGAAGCTGCAGTGGGTGGGTTTGTGTCCCACTCACTCTGGGATCTCCAGGCTGGCTGTTCCAAGTTACAGGAGCTCAGGATCTCTGTAGTGTCAGCCCACCTGGCCACCGTGGAGGTGGGAAGCTGCAGTGGGTGGGTTTGTGTCTCACTGTGGGATCTCCAGGCTGGCTGTTCGAAGTTACAGGAGCTCAGGGTCTCTGTAGTGTCAGCCCACCTGGCCACCGTGGAGGTGGGAAGCTGCAGTGGGTGGGTTTGTGTCCCACTCACTGTGAGATCTCCAGGCTGGCTGTTTGAAGTTACAGGAGCTCAGGATCTCTGTAGTGTCAGCCCACCCGGCCACCGTGGAGGTGGGAAGCTGCAGTGGGTGGGTTTTTGTCTCACTGTGGGATCTCCAGGCTGGCTGTTCGAAGGTACAGGAGCTCAGGATCTCTGTAGTGTCAGCCCACCTGGCCACCGTGGAGGTGGGAAGTTGCAGTGGGTGGGTTTGTGTCCCACTGTGGGATCTCCAGGCTGGCTGTTCGAAGTTACAGGAGCTCAGGATCTCTGTAGTGTCAGCCCACCTGGCCACCGTGGAGGTGGGAAGCTGCAGTGGGTGGGTTTGTGTCACGCTGTGGGATCTCCAGGCTGGCTGTTCGAAGTTACAGGAGCTCAGGGTCTCTGTAGTGTCAGCCCACCTGGCCACCGTGGAGGTGGGAAGCTGCAGTGGGTGGGTTTGTGTCCCACTCACTGTGAGATCTCCAGGCTGGCTGTTTGAAGTTACAGGAGCTCAGGATCTCTGTCGTGTCAGCCCACCCGACCACCGTGGAGGTGGGAAGCTGCAGTGGGTGGGTTTGTGTCCACTGTGGGATCTCCAGGCTGGCTGTTCGAAGTTACAGGAGCTCAGGATCTCTGTAGTGTCAGCCCACCCGGCCACTGTGGAGGTGGGAAGCTGCAGTGGGTGGGTTTGTGTCCACTGTGGGATCTCCACGCTGGCTGTTCGAAGTTACAGGAGCTCAGGATCTCTGTAGTATCAGCCCACCTGGCCACCGTGGAGGTGGGAAGCTGCAGTGGGTGGGTTTGTGTCCCAATGTGGGATCTCCAGGCTGGCTGTTCGAAGTTACAGGAGCTCAGGAGCTCTGTAGTGTCAGCCTACCTGGACACTGTAGAGGTGGGAAGCTGCAGTGGGTGGGTTTGTGTCCCACTCACTGTGGGATCTCCAGGCTAGCTGTTCGAAGTTGCAGGAGCTCAGGATCTCTGTAGTGTCAGCCCACCTGGCCACCGTGGAGGTGGAAAGCTGCAGTGGGTGGGTTTGTGTCTCACTGTGGGATCTCCAGGCTGGCTGTTCGAAGTTACAGGAGCTCAGGGTCTCTGTAGTGTCAGCCCACCTGGCCACCGTGGAGGTGGGAAGCTGCAGTGGGTGGGTTTGTGTCCACTGTGGGATCTCCAGGCTGGCTGTTCGAAGTTACAGGAGCTCAGGATCTCTGTAGTATCAGCCCACCTGGCCACCGTGGAGGTGGGAAGCTGCAGTGGGTGGGTTTGTGTCTCACTGTGGGATCTCCAGGCTGGCTGTTCGAAGGTACAGGAGCTCAGGATCTCTGTAGTGTCAGCCCACCTGGCCACCGTGGAGGTGGGAAGTTGCAGTGGGTGGGTTTGTGTCCCACTGTGGGATCTCCAGGCTGGCTGTTCGAAGTTACAGGAGCTCAGGATCTCTGTAGTGTCAGCCCACCTGGCCACCGTGGCGGTGGGAAGCTGCAGTGGGTGGGTTTGTGTCTCACTGTGGGATCTCCAGGCTGGCTGTTCGAAGTTGCAGGAGCTCAGGAGCTCTGTAGTGTCAGCCCACCTGGCCACCGTGGAGGTGGGAAGCTGCAGTGGGTGGATTTGTGTCCCACCCACTGTGGGATCTCCAGGCTGGCTGTTCGAAGTCACAGGAGCTCAGGGTCTCTGTAGTGTCAGCCCACCTGGCCACCGTGGAGGTGGGAAGCTGCAGTGGGTGGGTTTGTGTCCCACTCACTGTGAGATCTCCAGGCTGGCTGTTTGAAGTTACAGGAGCTCAGGATCTCTGTAGTATCAGCCCACCCGGCCACCGTGGAGGTGGGAAGCTGCATTGGGGGGGTTTGTGTCTCACTGTGGGATCTCCAGGCTGGCTGTTCGAAGTTACAGGAGCTCAGGATCTCTGTAGTGTCAGCCCACCTGGCCACCGTGGAGGTGGGAAGCTGCAGTGGGTGGGTTTGTGTCCACTGTGGGATCTCCAGGCTGGCTGTTCGAAGTTACAGGTGCTCAGGATCTCTGTAGTGTCAGCCCACCTGGCCACCGTGGAGGTGGGAAGGGGCAGTGGGTGGGTTTGTGTCTCACTGTGGGATATCCAGGCTGGCTGTTCGAAGTTACAGGAGCTCAGGGTCTCTGTAGTGTCAGCCCACCTGGCCACCGTGGAGGTGGGAAGCTGCAGTGGGTGGGTTTGTGTCCCACTCACTGTGAGATCTCCAGGCTGGCTGTTTGAAGTTACAGGAGCTCAGGATCTCTGTAGTGTCAGCCCACCCGGCCACCGTGGAGGTGGGAAGCTGCAGTGGGTGGGTTTGTGTCTCACTGTGGGATCTCCAGGCTGGCTGTTCGAAGTTACAGGAGCTCAGGAGCTCTGTAGTGTCAGCCCACCTGGCCACCGTGGAGGTGGGAAGCTGCAGTGGGTGGGTTTGTGTCCCACTGTGGGATCTCCAGGCTGGCTGTTCGAAGTTACAGGAGCTCAGGAGCTCTGTAGTGTCAGCCCACGTGGCCACCGTGGAGGTGGGAAGCTGCAGTGGGTGGGTTTGTGTCCCACTGTGGGATCTCCAGCCTGGCCGTTCGAAGTCACAGGAGCTCAGGGTCTCTGTAGTGTCAGCCCACCTGGCCACCGTGGAGGTGGGAATCTGCAGTGGGTGGGTTTGTGTCCCACTCACTGTGGGATCTCCAGGCTGGCTGTTCGAAGTTACAGGAGCTCAGGATCTCTGTAGTGTCAGCCCACCTGGCCACCGTGGAGGTAGGAAGCTGCAGTGGGTGGGTTTGTGTCCACTGTGGGATCTCCAGGCTGGCTGTTCGAAGTTACAGGAGCTCAGGATCTCTGTAGTGTCAGCCCACCTGGCCACCATGGAGGTGGGAAGCTGCAGTGGGTGGGTTTGTGTCCCGCTGTGGGATCTCCAGGCTGGCTGTTCGAAGTTTCAGGAGCTCAGGATCTCTGTAGTGTCAGCCCACCTGGCCACCGTGGCGGTGGGAAGCTGCAGTGGGTGGGTTTGTGTCTCACTGTGGGATCTCCAGGCTGGCTGTTCGAAGTTGCAGGAGCTCAGGAGCTCTGTAGTGTCAGCCCACCTGGCCACCGTGGAGGTGGGAAGCTGCAGTGGGTGGGTTTGTGTCCCACCCACTGTGGGATCTCCAGGCTGGCTGTTCGAAGTCACAGGAGCTCAGGGTCTCTGTAGTGTCAGCCCACCTGGCCACCGTGGAGGTGGGAAGCTGCAGTGGGTGGGTTTGTGTCCCACTCACTGTGGGATCTCCAGGCTGGCTGTTCGAAGTTACAGGAGCTCAGGATCTCTGTAGTGTCAGCCCACCTGGCCACCGTGGCGGTGGGAAGCTGCAGTGGGTGGGTTTGTGTCCCAATGTGGGATCTCCAGGCTGGCTGTTCGAAGTTACAGGAGCTCAGGAGCTCTGTAGTGTCAGCCTACCTGGACACTGTAGAGGTGGGAAGCTGCAGTGGGTGGGTTTGTGTCCCACTCACTGTGGGATCTCCAGGCTAGCTGTTCGAAGTTGCAGGAGCTCAGGATCTCTGTAGTGTCAGCCCACCTGGCCACCGTGGAGGTGGGAAGCTGCAGTGGGTGGGTTTGTGTCTCACTGTGGGATCTCCAGGCTGGCTGTTCGAAGTTACAGGAGCTCAGGGTCTCTGTAGTGTCAGCCCACCTGGCCACCGTGGAGGTGGGAAGCTGCAGTGGGTGGGTTTGTGTCCACTGTGGGATCTCCAGGCTGGCTGTTCGAAGTTACAGGAGCTCAGGATCTCTGTAGTATCAGCCCACCCGGCCACCGTGGAGGTGGGAAGCTGCAGTGGGTGGGTTTGTGTCTCACTGTGGGATCTCCAGGCTGGCTGTTCGAAGGTACAGGAGCTCAGGATCTCTGTAGTGTCAGCCCACCTGGCCACCGTGGAGGTGGGAAGTTGCAGTGGGTGGGTTTGTGTCCCACTGTGGGATCTCCAGGCTGGCTGTTCGAAGTTACAGGAGCTCAGGATCTCTGTAGTGTCAGCCCACCTGGCCACCGTGGCGGTGGGAAGCTGCAGTGGGTGGGTTTGTGTCTCACTGTGGGATCTCCAGGCTGGCTGTTCGAAGTTGCAGGAGCTCAGGAGCTCTGTAGTGTCAGCCCACCTGGCCACCGTGGAGGTGGGAAGCTGCAGTGGGTGGATTTGTGTCCCACCCACTGTGGGATCTCCAGGCTGGCTGTTCGAAGTCACAGGAGCTCAGGGTCTCTGTAGTGTCAGCCCACCTGGCCACCGTGGAGGTGGGAAGCTGCAGTGGGTGGGTTTGTGTCCCACTCACTGTGAGATCTCCAGGCTGGCTGTTTGAAGTTACAGGAGCTCAGGATCTCTGTAGTATCAGCCCACCCGGCCACCGTGGAGGTGGGAAGCTGCATTGGGGGGGTTTGTGTCTCACTGTGGGATCTCCAGGCTGGCTGTTCGAAGTTACAGGAGCTCAGGATCTCTGTAGTGTCAGCCCACCTGGCCACCGTGGAGGTGGGAAGCTGCAGTGGGTGGGTTTGTGTCCACTGTGGGATCTCCAGGCTGGCTGTTCGAAGTTACAGGTGCTCAGGATCTCTGTAGTGTCAGCCCACCTGGCCACCGTGGAGGTGGGAAGGTGCAGTGGGTGGGTTTGTGTCTCACTGTGGGATCTCCAGGCTGGCTGTTCGAAGTTACAGGAGCTCAGGGTCTCTGTAGTGTCAGCCCACCTGGCCACCGTGGAGGTGGGAAGCTGCAGTGGGTGGGTTTGTGTCCCACTCACTGTGAGATCTCCAGGCTGGCTGTTTGAAGTTACAGGAGCTCAGGATCTCTGTAGTGTCAGCCCACCCGGCCACCGTGGAGGTGGGAAGCTGCAGTGGGTGGGTTTGTGTCTCACTGTGGGATCTCCAGGCTGGCTGTTCGAAGTTACAGGAGCTCAGGAGCTCTGTAGTGTCAGCCCACCTGGCCACCGTGGAGGTGGGAAGCTGCAGTGGGTGGGTTTGTGTCCCACTGTGGGATCTCCAGGCTGGCTGTTCGAAGTTACAGGAGCTCAGGAGCTCTGTAGTGTCAGCCCACGTGGCCACCGTGGAGGTGGGAAGCTGCAGTGGGTGGGTTTGTGTCCCACTGTGGGATCTCCAGCCTGGCCGTTCGAAGTCACAGGAGCTCAGGGTCTCTGTAGTGTCAGCCCACCTGGCCACCGTGGAGGTGGGAATCTGCAGTGGGTGGGTTTGTGTCCCACTCACTGTGGGATCTCCAGGCTGGCTGTTCGAAGTTACAGGAGCTCAGGATCTCTGTAGTGTCAGCCCACCTGGCCACCGTGGAGGTGGGAAGCTGCAGTGGGTGGGTTTGTGTCCACTGTGGGATCTCCAGGCTGGCTGTTCGAAGTTACAGGAGCTCAGGATCTCTGTAGTGTCAGCCCACCTGGCCACCATGGAGGTGGGAAGCTGCAGTGGGTGGGTTTGTGTCCCGCTGTGGGATCTCCAGGCTGGCTGTTCGAAGTTTCAGGAGCTCAGGATCTCTGTAGTGTCAGCCCACCTGGCCACCGTGGCGGTGGGAAGCTGCAGTGGGTGGGTTTGTGTCTCACTGTGGGATCTCCAGGCTGGCTGTTCGAAGTTGCAGGAGCTCAGGAGCTCTGTAGTGTCAGCCCACCTGGCCACCGTGGAGGTGGGAAGCTGCAGTGGGTGGGTTTGTGTCCCACCCACTGTGGGATCTCCAGGCTGGCTGTTCGAAGTCACACACAGGAGCTCAGGGTCTCTGTAGTGTCAGCCCACCTGGCCACCGTGGAGGTGGGAAGCTGCAGTGGGTGGGTTTGTGTCCCACTCACTGTGGGATCTCCAGGCTGGCTGTTCGAAGTTACAGGAGCTCAGGATCTCTGTAGTGTCAGCCCACCTGGCCACCGTGGCGGTGGGAAGCTGCAGTGGGTGGGTTTGTGTCCCACTGTGGGATCTCCAGGCTGGCTGTTCGAAGTTACAGGAGCTCAGGAGCTCTGTAGTGTCAGCCCACCTGGCCACCGTGGAGGTGGGAAGCTGCAGTGGGTGGGTTTGTGTCTCACTGTGGGATCTCCAGGCTGGCTGTTCGAAGTTACAGGAGCTCAGGAGCTGTGTAGTGTCAGCCCACCTGGCCACCGTGGAGGTGGGAAGCTGCAGTGGGTGGGTTTGTGTCCCACTGTGGGATCTCCAGGCTGGCTGTTCGAAGTTACAGGAGCTCAGGAGCTGTGTAGTGTCAGCCCACCTGGCCACCGTGGAGGTGGGAAGCTGCAGTGGGTGGGTTTGTGTCTCACTGTGGGATCTCCAGGCTGACTGTTCGAAGTTACAGGAGCTCAGGATCTCTGTAGTGTCAGCCCACCTGGCCACCGTGGAGGTGGGAGGCTGCAGTGGGTGGGTTTGTGTCCCACTGTGGGATCTCCAGGCTGGCTGTTTAAAGTCAACCGTCCATGCATCAAGCGCTCAGGTGCATGAGCTGTGTGGGGCGGTGGTGCCAGCAGTTTGTGGTTGTAGATTAATTCATCCAAAAAAGATTACCCTGAAGCCTGTGATGCTGGGCTTATAGGGGTGTGTAGGCCCTGCAGCGCAGGTGAATAAGCAGATGCATACACTCATTTGTTACGGCCCGAAGAACCCAAGAGGTCTCGCAGCGCTATATTTATACTCTCGGGCTGCACCTGGCTCCGAGGGCAGTGTGCACACTCTAGTCGAGGTCAGGGGTTCGGGTATGGAGCCCGATGGCTCTCTACATTCCCCCCTCCCCTCTTTACTCCACTTTACCAGTTCAGTCCTTGTGGTGGCCAACCACAGCTGTGCATACAAAACCCTTCATCCGCTGGCAGGGCGTGGGGTGGGGTTTAATTTCAGGTTATACTGCTGGCTTCTGACCCCTCTCGCGTGCCTCTGGTTTAGTTGGGGGTCACTGGCTCGGGCCTACCTGCTGAGCCACTGTTGTCCACTGGGCCTCTCTTGTGGTTTGTCGCTGTGGTTGGGTGCCCCAAGTTCACTTTTTGGGGCTGTCTTGGGCTCCCGTTCGTTGTCCTTTTCACTGGGCTCTGTCATGACGTTATGGTAAACTTGCTTAAACCAGGAAATGTCCCTCATCACAGTGTCTTCCCCTCGACGAGCTGGTACCATGGTCCTGTGGACGTCCGTCACTGCCCACACCCCCAGCTCGTAAGGCATGCAGAGCTTCCATCCTGGTTGACCATCGCATGAGTGCCTGCTTCCCTGGCTGTATGCGGTGCTCATGAGCCCTCCGCCTATGGCTTGCTTTTTCATTGGTTTGCCTTTACCGCCTGTGGGTGCTATTGGAATCATACTCTAGGGGCACCCATGGAGAGTGGGCATCCGGTCCCATCGGTGTCCTCTTGACATCAATGGCCCTTGTCACCCAGTGTGGGGTGCTGTAGTATTTTCTGAGATACCTGTTGAGGCTGACTTCTAGGTCTGAGTTCTCTTCTACTGCTATCTGTAGCACCTCGTTCAAGGTGCGCATCAATGGTTCTACATCTCCATTAGCTTGCGACCACTGGGGGGTTATCCGTCGCTGCTTGATGCCAAGCTCATCTAAGAGTTGTCAGACCCCTGGAATGGTGAGCCGTTGTCAGAGCAGATTTCTTCCAGGAGCATAAACAGAGCAAACCCTCTCTCCAGACATGAGACAACTCTCGACTGCTGTGGATTTGACCAGTTCTACGATGGGGAATTTTGATGGCTGTCTATCATTACGATGGTGGTTCGCTCGTCTGAAAAATGTCCAAAGTCTAGGCTGAGCTTTGCACACGGGGCACTGCAGCGTTCTTTAGAGGCCACTGAGGCTGGGTTTCCTGGTCAGCCTGTCTCTGGCATGCCATGCACTGTTGACAAGGTCGTCTACAGCCCCTTCAAGTCTGGGGAACCACACCTTCTTTTGAGGCAGTGTTTTGTCTTGGCGGTGCTTTGATGCCCACTATGGGCAAGTTTGGAGATCCGTTGAGTCAGGATAGCTGGTACTACTAGCCGCTGTCCTCTCAGCACCAGGCTGTCAGGTGTAGTGCTTAGCTCGTGGTGAACCCTTCATAGTTGTGTTGGTCTCTCTTGCTCAGGACTGGCCCATTGATTGGCGTCCTTCAGGAACATCTTCTACATGCTGCCCCATACAGTGCTGACAACCTTCTGCAGGGCCCTGCCAGTCGCTATAGCATGACTTATTTCTACAGGCACAGTGCTCATGGGCAAGCCTTATGGCTCACCAACGTCAAGTACTCCTCTGTCTGTGTGTCGTCATTGGCGTTGTGTGCTTCGGTCATCGCCCGCTGCTGTGATAAGTCTGCTGGGTTTCTTGGCCCTTGTTTGTTTACTACTTCCTGATGGTATTGTTGCTGCTGTATGACCCAGTGCTCGATATGAGGCGGGGGGTGGCGCAGTACATCTGAACAGGGATACCAATGGATGGTGGTCTGTGATGATGAGGAATGGTTGTCCACACAGATACCGATTGAAGTGACTAAAGCCCCATTTGATGGCGAGGGCTTCCCTCTCAATTTGAGCGTATCTTGACTCGGTTGAGGTGAGAGTGCGGCTAGCGAATACGAGAGCTGCCCATCTCCCTAGTTCGGTTTGCTGGGTCAATAGAGAACCTAGCCCACAGGGATGGTATCTATGGTTAACTCTGTCAGTTTTTAGGGGTCAAAATAGGCCATTGTGGTGTTGCCCAGTAGCATTCTCTCGACTCTATCAAAAGATTTTGCCTCCCTGAGGCCTCAGGCCCACTTTGTGTCTGCCTTGGTCAGCTCGCTGAGAGACTCTGTAATTGCTGCTAATTTTGGAATGAAGTGACCACAATAGGTTGCATTCCTAGGAAGCTGTGCACTTCTGTGGTATTTGTTGGAGCAGCAGCTTGTCAGATCTCCTAAGACTTGCAAGGGTCAACTCGCATGCTGTCCTTTGTGAGCACGTAGGCAAATAATTAAATTCTTGTTTTGAAAAATTACCACTTTTAGCAGTGAAAGGTCAGCTCACAGTTGCTGAGATGTTTCAGTGTAGCCATAAGCTGGTGATGACATTCTTCTAAGGCCATGGAGTAGACAAGGATGTGATTGCTTATGTTCATTACTCCTTGTAGACCGGGCAGATTTTCTTGTATGGTGTTCTGCAACACTTCATCTCCGGAGGAAATCCTGAAGTTCTAACACTTGTACCTCCTCAGGCCCATGTGAATGGAAAATGTGGTGATGTACCTGCTGTCTTCGACTAGCTGTAGTTGGTGGTACCCTGCATTGAGTTTGGAGAACCATCATGCTCCATTGAAGTCCGCAATTATATCATCCATTGTGGGCATGATGTGCCTCTCCCTCCTGATGGCCCTATGTCTATGCACAGTCCGATCTTGCCTAGCTGCTTTGAGTTTTTCAGCAATGACCATCAAGGATACCCAAGGGGTGGTTCACGACACCATCTCAATGACATTGAGTAGCTACAGCTTGTCCAGTTTGGCTTCAACCAGTGGTCGTATGTGGAATGGTATTCTGCGATAATGCAGGGCCACTGGCTTCACTGTCATGTCTGTATGTAACTGTATGAGGGCCCCTGTTAGGCATCTAAGCCCTTGAAATAGGTGGGGAAGTTGCACAGTATGTTGTCCACATGATGTGCTTGGACGTCTCGAACGAAAAACACAAGTTCAAGATCTTCTGCTGTATGACACACCAATTGGGTTTCTGCCTTTCCTTCTACAATGTGGAATACTGCTGGTGTCTCCTTTTCATTGCTTTTCACTGGCACACCAATGGTGCCTAGTAGTGGGAGCGGGCCTGGCCTCTGTAAGTATATATTTTTGTGGATGAGGGTGGCAGAGTTGGCTTAGGTCTCAGTGGGTGTATTGTTGGCTGCTTATCACATTTAGGGACACCCCTGTCTCGATGAGGGCCTTAAACCCTGTTCCCGCCATGGTTATTTTGCAGATTGCCTGTGATCTGTGGCTCTTTTTCCTGTGCACTGTGAAGGATAATACCAGGAAGATTTCCTCATCATCTTTGGGCTGAGTGCCATTTTGGTGGCTCACTGGCCATGACTGTTGGGAGGTTTGGCGCTGCTGTTCAGTCTCGTTCAGTTTGTGGCACCTGACCACTTATGTGGGTGGTGTTCTTCCCCTGAGCCTGTGTTTCTGTGACCCACTCCTACAGACTTTGTCAAAAGGGTTTTTCCACAAGTGGAGATCATCTTGGCTTGTGCAGGGCACGTGTCCAGCGGGTGCTCCTCCCTTCCACAGTTCTGGCAGCGGACGTTGGATATCTGGCCAACGGATGGCGCTCTACCACTTTTTGACCGTGTCTTGATGGCATTCACTGTATCTGTTTTTACAGTGCCCAGCTGGTGGGGTTGAGGGCCTCTGTGGGTGCGGGAAAGTGCTGAGAACAGGCGAGGATGGAAATGTCCTTCAAGCTGATACCTGGTTGTTGTAGGATCAGACCTCTGACCATCTTTGACCGGTATTGCTGGATGAGCTGTGCTTGCACTCCCTTCAGCTGATCGTCATTGGTACATGTGCTGGCCAGCTTAAATAGGCCCGCACAGAAGGTATCGATGGACATTCCCTACCATTGGCACGCTTGCCATAGCTTGACTCGTTCTTAGTCGGGGTTGAGCTGGGAGTCAAAATGGGCGTTAAGAGCTCTCACTACCGCTTTCTGCCACCAATCACTGCAAGGTGTTCAAACAGTTTATAATTTTCCCTACCCAGGTAGTGGAGCAGCGGATATGTTTTCACAGCCCCATCTGCTTCGCGAGTGGCACTGAAATCTTTGTTTGGGCAGCCAAGCCAGGTTTTCCATCTGGGTGCGGCAGGGACAGCAGGCTCACTAGAGGGTTGCAGATCTGCGACTGGGGCATGAGGGTGGGTCCCAGGCATCGAGGCCAATGGTGGGATTGGTGCAGCACGCTGTGCAGGGTTGGCACCATCAGCCCTGGTGGAAGTGTGAAGAAATACTCAAAGAAGGGACTGGAGGGGTGCAGAGTTCAATGCCTCGAGGGAAACAGAGCAAGGCATGGCTGGGCATCTAGGAGTGCAGCAGGGGGGCCTGGAGTGCTCCAGAGGACAGGAAGAGTATTGGGTGGTCCCCTCTCACCTGAGGGGTGCAGCAGGCGCAGATGCGTGGCTCACTCAGAGCTTGGGGGGTGGGGGGACTCTGCAGGCCCGCCTGAGGGAGGTGCTGGTAGCCGATGCCTGGAGAGGGGTCACCTGCAGGCCCGGTGTGAAGGACTGGAGCACCACCGGGTAGAGGGTGAGGCATCAGACGCTCGCGGGCTGGGCGGGGGCGCTAAGGGGGGTGCTGTGGAGGACTGTGGAGGTGGTGTATGCTGGAGAGTGGTCGAAGGCTGTGCTGAGTGGTGGTCGCACCGTGTATACTAGAGAGTGGTCTAAAGGGAGTGGTGACGCACTGTGGGCCGCCACCCTCGTCCAATGCAATGTGGGGCATCTTAGCCATAGGCGCAGGTGAATAAAATAACACATACGTTCTGTATTCGTTGTAGGAATAAGACCCCGAGAGGTCTTGCGCCCCTATATTTACAGAACCTTCTCCTGAGGCACAGCCGGGAGCGCTACTTTTAATCACTCTGAATCTCTGCTTTTAAAAAAAAACTTGTTTGTACTATTTGCACTGCTACCCATTCTCTCACCTGATTGTTCTCAGGGAGACCACGATCGTTTCGTCACTCGCCCACGCAGCAGAGCTAAGCTGCTGAGGGAACGCCCTAATCATCGGCGTCAGCGCCAGCAGCCTGTGAGCCGGTCTTTGGCCACGCCCACTCGTTCGAGGCCACGCCCCCTTCACCTACATAAACATGTGCGTCCCGCGTACGCGCAGCGGACGGGCGCAGCGGACGGGCGCAGCGGGCGCGCCGTCAGCGCGCCAAAGTTAAGCCCGTCTGGGCCCGTCTGGGCCCAGACAGACCCAGGCCCAGAGAGTCTGTCGGATATCCCTTTTGATCGCGTGGTGTATACCGGAGACATGCTCCGCGCACTCCAACCAAAGGAAATCTTGGCCTGCTACCACACGCACACCGAAGGTAAACCCTTCTTTAACTGTATGCGCTGCACTCCGACTCTCATTAGCTCAACAAAACCCGGACTCAAGATTGGACTCCTTAATTGCCGCTCCCTTCCAAAACATGCGCTCGAAACAAATCTGTTAATTCAAGATCATGACTTTGATCTGCTCTTTCTCACGGAAACGTGGCTATCAGACAGCGCCGACTCGGACATTGTCATAGCCCTGCCCCCAGGGTACCTCTGTCAAGCTTTACACAGACCCAAAGGGAGGGGAGGGGGGGTAGCCATAATCTTCAAGGAGCAACTTACTTGTAGAACTTCTAACGCCCATATCGAGGACTGCGAAAGCTGCCAATTCTCCATTCAATCCTCCCCAGCTCACTCCCTGTCAGGGCTATTGATCTACCGCCCCCCCGGGTACCCCTGGGAAATTCCTTAATGCTGTCACTGAATCAGTCTCAAAATTAGCATCTTCCGCCTCCAACTTCCTCGTCCTAGGCGACCTGAACTTACACTTCAAAGACCCCACGGACCGGATAGCCGCCGACCTCCTTCAAGACCTATTGTCACTCAATATCCGACTGGTTAACAATAAACCCACCCATGAGAAGGGACACCTACTGGATCCCGTCCTCACTAATGTGGCAACCATCACCACCAGACCACCCTTGGTCCTTCCATGGACGGACCACTTTCTTGTCCCTATCTCCTGGGAAATACCCACCACCAACCCCCAAACCACTAAAATTCAGGTCACTGACAGACGGTGGCACAAACTCGCACCTGAGGAATGGGCCGCCGCCCTTGCAGAGTCCACCCCTGAGCTCTCCACCGATCCTGCCACAGCCTATAAGCAGTTTAATGAATGGATCACCTCCTCTCTAGATGCACTCATCCCCAAAACTTCCTCCTTCAAACATTGTAAAAGAGTAGCCTCGGCCCTTTGGTATACTCCAGAGCTTAAAGCCCTGCGCCAAGAGTGCAAGAGAACGGAACGCTCCTGGAGGAAAGACAAATCGGAAATAAACAAAGATGTTTATTCTACCTCTCTCTTAAATTACAAAACTGCCATCCGAAAAACTAAAAGCGCTTTCTTCCAGGAAAGAATAGAGAAAGCAGTATGCTCCAGCAAGGAATCCTACGCCATCCTAAAAGATCTTCTGAAAACCCCAGTACCTGGACCGAGACACTCCACAGACCCCAAAGCGGACCAGATAAAATGCCAACAATTGGCGGATTTTGTTCATGACAAAATCCCAAAAATTCTCGATTCAATTCCCCCCGCGATTTCGTGCGAGGAAAACAATCTCCCGCACCCCCCAACACCCAGTTGTCTCTCCTCTTGGGGTCAAGTTACGACCGAAGAAGTGGGAAACACGTTAAAATCCATAAAAAGCGGCTCTCCCAGGGATTCCGCCCCGCTTCGAATCCTTAAGGAGGTAGCCCCCACGATTATTCCCCCCGTGACCCATCTGATCAACACCTCACTCCAACAGGGAGTTGTACCCCCGAGCTGGAAGGCGGCAGTCGTGAAAGCTCTGTTAAAGAAACCCTCCCTCGATCCCGAAAACCTGGCTAACTATAGGCCCATTTCCCTACTTCCGGGAATCAGCAAGATTGCTGAAAAACTGGTTAATAAAAAACTCTCCCAGTTCCTGGAGGTCAATAACATACTGAAAAGTTCCCAGACGGGCTTTCGTCCAGGGCAGGGCACGGACATCGCCCTCCTGGCAGCGGTAGAGGAGGCCAGAGCGCTATTGGACGGAGGAGGATCAGTGGCAGTGATCCTCCTCGACCTAAGTGCGGCCTTCGATACCGTCAACCACCAACTTCTCATCAAAAGACTCAAGGGAGCTGGTGTAGAGGGCTCTGCTCTAGCCTGGCTTTCATCCTTTCTGGCTCAACGGACCTATCAGATCTGGGAGAATAACGCCCGCTCCTCCGAAATTCCCCTCCAATGTGGCGTGCCTCAGGGCTCCTCCCTGAGCCCCACATTATTTAATATCTATATGTCCACATTGGAGGAGGTCATCATCCCATTCGGAGTGAGCGTCGTCAGTTACGCCGACGACACACAATTAGTTGTTTCACTATCTCACCCCAGACAACAACCAGCAGACTTATTTAACTGCCTTGCGCAGGTCCATCGCTGGATGAACACCTCAGCCCTAAAATTAAATGGATCGAAAACGGAGGTTCTGCTCCTCGGCCCGAAAGGACCCATACTCTCCCCGAACATCTGGCCAGCCTGTCTGGGCCCTCCCCCTGAACCCAAAGAAGAAGTAAAAAGTCTGGGTGTGTGGCTCGACACCGACCTCTCGTTTACCGTGCAGGCAAAGAAAGTAGCCGAGACTTGTTTCGGGCTCTTGAAATCGTTAAGGAAAGTCCTGCCCCTCCTGCCCACCAACTCCCAAGAGTTGCTAATTCAAGGCCTAGTACTCTCGAGGCTTGATTATAGCAATGTGATCTACCTGGGCGCCCCTGAAGCGACGCTGAACAAACTTCAGAGAATTCAGAACACCGCGGCCCGGATTCTCACAAAGACCCCTGCCAGAGCGTCGGCCAAACCGGCCCTAAAACTCCTCCACTGGCTTCCCATAAGAGAGCGGGTCAAATTCAAGGCCCTGTGTCTAGCTCACAAACTACTACAAAATCAAGGCCCCCCTGTTCTTAAGGAACTCATCATATCCTACAAATCCTCAAGACCTCTCCGCTCGGACACGGAAAACTTCATCGCTACCCCCAGATTCAAGAAAGCCCGGTCAGGAGGAAGACGTTTCTCAGTCCATACTGCACGACTCTGGAACTCACTCCCCCGCGTCCTGCGACTCGAACCACAATATCTCCGCTTCAGGAAACGGCTCAAAACTCACCTCTTCCCTCAGTGAATCATGCTTGTCCTTAACCCTGATCCTCTGTGCCCCCCTCCCCCTCCTCTTCCCTCTCCCTCTTTCTCTCCCTTTTCCCACTGAACTTAGGAGATAGGATCTTTTAGCGCTGGGATACCTCCGGGTGACTACGCGCTCTACAAAATAAAATAATAATATTTATTATATCTTCTGGCTGCGTCAGCTCCGAGGGTTGTCTGCGCACTCTAGCCGGGGTCAAGGGTTCAGATATAGAAGTGGGGCGATCACTACAAAGCACACATTGTGTAAACATCCCCCACTGAAAACATCTCCGTATCATGCACCCCAAAGCGCGCCTTTGAGCTGCGAACAGTAAATGAGTCCAGTGAAGGAGCCCACAGGTGTCCAGCAGGATCTGCTGCAGAACTCTGCCCTTCGGACAGACAGATACAAAAACTTTACTGAAGGAAAGTCTGCCGCCGTTCCCGCTAGAGTGATCACCAGCTAGACGTATCCAAGTGGGGGTCCAGGAACCCTGGAAACAGCCCGCAATGAACCTGCCCTGCAGAAGCAGGGACGAGCAGGGTCAGTCCAACCGGCACACAGCAGACCTCAGAGGAAAGCCATGGATTTGTAAAGTCATTGACACAGCAGCCTCATAGCAGGTCTGCAGCAGACAGGATCCGGCTCCAGAAGTGGCCCTGGAGGAGAATGTCATCTGCTCCGCCTGTCTCAGGTGCCTTCTTGCACATCTGCCCCTCAAAAGTCAACATTCACCCCTCTAATTTTTAATGTTCACCTGTCACCACTTCCTCACAAGCTCACCTGCTACGACAATACTGATGGTCCCCAGACCACCCTCAAACTTCAAGAGTGCGTAGACCATAAGACCTCCATCTTCAGTGAAAGCCTCCTACAATGGACTATTGCAGCCTACTCTCCACCAGACCATGAAACCTTACAGCCAGGGCTTACTATGAGCCGCTGGTTTCTGGTAGGCCCCAGCCGCACTTATTTTTGAAGACCCATCTCTCCAATTTTTCCCATCAGATATTTACAGAGGGCAAAAAAGGGAAAATGCAAAAATTAGAAAGACGGTGGAAGGGAATGATGGATAAACCATCAAAAAGTGAGAAAGCATCAACCTGCAAAATTGAGACAATGGGGCAGGAATTGTCTGATAGGGGTTTGAAGAGACAAGAGGTGGAGTTAATACACACAGCCTTGGTATGAGGCCTGTTCACATTTAACGCACAGGCTGCGGGCTTCTGAGACGAGCTTCGGGCACCAGCACTCTTTCTCTTACAAATTAAGCGCAGTTTACAACCCCCAATTGCATTCTCCCCTGGAGCGAGAACTGCCACCGACCACATCAAGGATGGTGAAGAATCCTGGTGCGATCACAGCCTCTCACTCCAAACCTGTTGAGGTGGCGAGAGTAGCTCTCTGTACAATGAGAGAGTATCGTGTACCTTCCCTTATCATGGCCAATGCACCGCATTCAGGAACCAAGAGCTCTACTGTCATCATGTTTTAACCAAAAAACAAACAGGCAAGCAACAACGAGCCCTGAACACAGGAGCCAGACAACTTGTAACTTTAAAGGATGTCCCCACGTTACGCCAAAGCACAAGGAAAAATCTCTTTGAACACTTTATGTATCACAAATGAGGCAATGCATGGGACGGGTCCAATCTTCACACAGTCGAAACTCAAAAGGAGAAACCAGTGACACGAAATAGCTCCAATCCCGACAAAATGCCCTTTTCAGAAACCTTGCGCTGGCGGGAAGCCCTTCTTTGTTCAGATGAGCTCTGGAACATGATCACGGAGAGAGAAAGGATTGTGCCTCAACGCCCGTCTAGTATTGAGAAAAACAAGAGCGACCCATATATCCTTACGAACTGGGTGTTGCAGTTAAGCAAAAAAACAATGTTCACAAGGAACTCATTTGTCAGAGGTAATACAATTCTGCAAGAGAAATTTAGCTTGCTTGAATTAATCAAGAACACTGAGGTGGATTGGAACCGCTTCACGACTTATTAACAGTTCGTGACAGAACGCTTGTGAATCATTGACTGATCACCGCTTCTTCCTAGGGAAATCCAGGAGGCACTGTAAGGAAACAGATACTTCCCTCAACTTAGCATCATAGGAATCAGTATTTACTGCAACACTCGTTTTTGAATCCTGGTACTACCTGAGAACTCCAGCAATTAACCCTGAAGATACCCAGACACACCCTGTGCGATCTATGTCCCCAGAATTCTTGTCCTGAAGAAACCCCGTATCTAGAGAGGGTCGAAACGTCGTCGACTGTTACTAAGAGAGAGCTTAACAAAAATCCACACAAAAATCATACTTACTTGTGAAAAGCTCCTCTTTATTATCAATAACCGCGCCCTTTTTCACCTTTTTTCGCTTCAATTTACACCACGTTAGGTTATGGTCACTCACTGGGGCTCACTGAATCACATTTATAATGTAAATATCTTATACTTTAGGAAATACTGCTTGTGGTAATTATTGTGATTATAAAATAAATGATACTCACTTCGGCTGAAGTGAGTATGTGACCTCTCTGATTAGACTGATGTGTGGGCTTTTTAGAGGTAAGATTTATTGTTTTTGAGTGAACTCAGCTGAGGTCTTATCTGCATAAATGTGTTTCTGTTCTTGATTAATTCAAGCAAGCTAAATCTCTCTTGCATTAACTCTGACAAATCAACACCCGTCTAGAACTCAGAAAAATGGGAAAGACTTGTGTTCCCAAAATGGTGACTCAACTACCTCTGACTATAAGTGCAAGAAGCTGATTTATTGGATGAGAGGGTGAGTACTTCCCTTTAGTTATAATCACAGCCGTCAATAGGGTGAACCATTCAAGTCACGACATTGACCTGAGCTCAACTCCTTGGAGAAGTTCTTCGAGGTTCTTAGAGCGTCCCCTAGAGCATGTTGAGCAAAGGAACACAAACCTTGAGGAGGCCAAGCCCCCCTGCTGATCGGAAGCTCAGTCGGCACTCAGTGCTTGCAGTAGCTGCACAGAGGTATCCATCGGTAGCTGCACAGAGGTATACCTCGGTAGCTGCACAGAGGTATCCCTCGGTAGCTGCACAGAGGTATCCCTCGGTAGCTGCACAGAGATATCCCTCGGTAGCTGCACAGAGGTATCCCTCGGTAGCTACACAGAGGTATCCCTCGGTAGCTGCACAGAGGTATCCCTCGGTAGCTGCACAGAGGTATCCCTCGGTAGCTGCACAGAGATATCCCTCAGTAGCTGCACAGAGGTATCCCTCAGTAGCTGCACAGAGGTATACCTGCAGAGAGGTATCCCTCGGTAGCTGCACAGAGGTATCCCTCGGTAGCTGCACAGAGGTATCCCTCGGTAGTAGCTGCACAGAGGTATCCCTCGGTAGTAGCTGCACAGATGTATCGCTTGGTAGTAGCTGCACAGAGGTATCCCTCGGTAGCTGCACAGAGGTATACCTGCAGAGAGGTATCCCTCGGTAGCTGCACAGAGGTATCCCACGGTAGCTGCACAGAGGTATCCCTCGGTAGCTGCACAGAGGTATCCCTCGGTAGCTGCACAGAGGTATACCTGCACAGAGGTATCCCTCGGTAGCTGCACAGAGGTATCCCTCGGTAGCTGCACAGAGGTATCCCTCGGTAGCTGCACAGAGGTATCCCTCGGTAGCTGCACAGAGGTATCCCTCGGTAGCTGCACAGAGGTATCCCTCGGTAGCTGCACAGAGGTATCCCTCGGTAGCTGCACAGAGATATCCCTCGGTAGCTGCACAGAGGTATCCCTCGGTAGCTGCACAGAAGTATCTCTCTGTAGCTGCACAGAGGTATCCCTCGGTAGCTGCACAGAGGTATCCCTCAGTAGCTGCACAGAGGTATCCCTCGGTAGCTGCACAGAGGTATCCCTTGGTAGCTGCACAGAGGTATCCCTCGGTAGCTGCACAGAGGTATCCCTCGGTAGTAGCTGCACAGAGGTATCCCTAGGTAGCTGCACAGAGGTATCCCTCGGTAGCTGCACAGAGGTATCCCTCGGTAGCTGCACAGAGGTATCCCTCGGTAGCTGCACAGAGGTATCCCTCGGTAGTAGCTGCACAGAGGTATCCCTCGGTAGTAGCTGCACAGAGGTATCCCTCGGTAGCTGCACAGAGGTAACCCTCGGTAGCTGCACAGAGGTATCCCTCGGTAGCTGCACAGAGGTATCCCTCGGTAGCTGCACAGAGGTATCCCTCGGTAGCTGCACAGAGGTATCCCTCGGTAGCTGTATAGAGGGATACCTCGGTTTGCAAGGAGGGAACACTGTGTTTAGAAAGTGGGCTGAAATCAGCTAAACTCTTAAAGGGCTCCTGTGATCCGTAGGCCTATAGGCACACATCCCTGTCGTTTAGAACAGATGTATGTTTAAAGGTGGGCACATCAGTGCCTGCATCACATTAATGGCGGCACCTGTGCCCACAAGATGCAGAATGGATGTTCCACCCTTGTCCGCGTCAATAACAAGGTCCTTCAAGTCTTGTTCAGTCTTGGTGACACACTGACTCCGAGGTGAGATGATTGGGTTTCTGAGAGTTGACCTCAGTGATCCAGGCAGGTAGACCCCTCCCTTACCCTGTGGTCGATCGCTCTCCCTCAGAGGTTGGGGTCAGTGTCGAGTCGCTTCGTTTTTAGGTCTCGGCTGGCGAAGGCTGCGCTTGCGCAGTCTCGCTTGCAAGAGATAATGACTTGGAGAAGAGGGGCTTGAACCCGCCCCTCTTCTCCCCTGTTCTCCATTGGCTGGCCTCTTGAATGCTGGCCAGCCATTGGAGAAGAGGTCCGTCACTCCGAACAGGCCCCGTCCTTTTCAGATTCGGGTGCGTGTTTTTTTCAACTTTTCTAATTATCTCCTCCAGCCAATGGCAAGAGGAGAGAAAAGCAAAACACGCCCCCGAATCCGGAAACGCCGCTGCCTTTCTCCGAGGCATTTCTGCTTCGCCTCGGAGAAAGGCGGCGGCGCTGGGACTGATGTCTTCAAACAGGCATCCCCTCTCCTCGCTGCTTCCGTCCCTGGCCGGTCTGTTTTTGTGTCACTTAAGTCTTTTAAATGGTGCTGGTATAGTTTATGAGCACGTTAGCATACTGGCTGGCCCTGAAGGGCCTTGCATGCACGGAAAGCCAGCACTTTATGATGCCTCAAGAACTGGTATGTTAACTTTCTTGCTAAAAAGCGAAGTGCGGATTTTGTCTAAAAAGCAAAGTTCGGATTTTGGCTATTACTATCCCATCCAAAAGTTTGTTTCTTGGCTTCGCACGAAATTGAACAACAATTACACTTGGGGAAACGAAACACAACTCGGCTGATGCTATCAGACCGGTAGGAGTATAACGCGAGATGATTCGACCCCCCAGTGGAACCCGCTAGGAAAACCTCCTCGCTGACAGATGGCCATGGCTTACTCTACCTGTGTGGCGGTGTGTCTGTACGTACTGCCGCCACCGCATGCACGCGCACCCACGTAAACTACTTTTCAGGCTTTTTACATCTCAATCAAGACAGTTAAACGCAAAACAAGTTCTAGGTGGTTGGGGGGTTTCTTGATACTTAGGGTTAGTACGCTTTCACTCCACGTTTGAAGACAAGCTTTTTCTTTCCGGAATGTTTTTTCCAGGGAACAATTGCTCTGAACGAAGACAGTAATTTGGTATTTTCCAGCATATCGCGTGCAAACAATCTTACGAAATTACCGGAGCACTGAATTGTAGCTGCGTTATATAGCATGGCCATCTCCGCTGGCCACCATACTCTGCTGGGGGCGGGGAGAGAATTTTGCCACGGTCCCTCGGAAGCTGTATTTTACTAGTAAACAGGAAGTGGTGCAGGAGCTCTGTGTGTGCGTGTAGGCTGCCGAAGAGGAAGTGAGTGGATACAACGCTGGTGTTGCTTGTGTCCAGTCACCAGGTGCTGCGGACGAAGAGCGTATCTTTAACATTTAGCGTGGCAGATGCCATGTCCACGTCCCTCAGAGAGGAGATGGTGGTAGCTTAACCAGTTAATACCCTTTACTCAATCTGGATATATAATTTTGTTGTAGTTTTACATAGCGTCCACTTCCTGTGATTCTGGGCAAATCGCTTAATCTCCCCGTGCCTGAATGTGTAATGTAAATACGGTGCTATGTAAAGCGCTCCAATACCTTCGGGTCGAGTTCGCGCTCTATAAATATACAACAAAAAAAAAATAGCGCGAACTTTACCCGGAGGTGTTGGAGTGCTTTAGATGAGCACCAACCAGTTACATCACACGAGGAAACGTACTGTTTTGTCTTCTGTGCGCTTCCACTAAATCATTACTGGATTCCGAGCCCCAGCCCGCGTCATTATTGTAAGCTCGGGACCCCTGTTTTAAGCAATTTCTATGATTTGTTTGAACCTCAAAACAATATACAAAAACATGTATACACCAAACAAACACTCAAATATTTAGTTTACTTTACGATCAAACATAAACAAGTTTTCCCGTTTCAATTTAGCTTTTTTATTTGTTTATACTTGATTCATTTTAACCTATTTAATTTTAATATTATTTAATTTTGCTACAGTCCTTGAGTAGGACTTGGAAATTATCACAATTCAAACACTTAGGGAACAAGTATGCTAACGTGCTCATAAACTGGATCACCCGCCCAAAAATGAATATGAGCATTAGGCAGCGCATACAGCGAGGGTGGACCACTGCCGCTTACTGCTGTGGCATGGCTGAAGCCACAGTAAAGGCAGTGGCACCAGGCAGGCAGCAGCAGCGAGTGAAGTCTGAACTTGCCACTTCATTAGGAGGGGGTGCCCTGCTGTTCCACCTCGCCCGGGACTGTTTTCCCTCTAAAGTTCTAGTTTGTCTTCAGTCAGCGTGAGGGCTCCCCTCCCACCTAGACCGCCCCCATGGGAGGGGGTTGGGGGGAGACACTAATTACAACAATTCCTACCCTGCCTAAAGAACAAAGGAGGGCCCCTGAATACTAGAATAAAGAGTGCAGGGGAGGACTCGAAGTCCCAGACATCAATGCGGTAGGAGTCGCCGACACCGCCAACATTGCACCCAACGTCCGGAGGCACCCATTTACAGCCGCGGGACACCCGCTGCACAGGACACCGCTAACAGTGCAGGGGTTTGACTTGAAGCCCCAGAAATCAGTGCGGCAGGAGCTGCCCACACCGCTGACTATGCACCCAGCGCCTGGAGGCACCTATTTACATCCGCGGGAATCTGGCTACACGGGACACCACAGACAGTGCAGGGGCAGGACTCAAAGCCAAAGACATCTGCGCCACAGGAGCAGCCTACAACACCAACGTTGCACCCAGCACAAGGAGGTGCCTATTTACAGCCGCCGGGTATCCCGCTGCGCAAGACGTACACGGGAAGTGCCTGGGCAAAGACCTTTCTAATCAATTCTCTAAGGGGCTGCAATATAACTACCACTTTCACAAGCTGATATCCGTTAGTGGATGTGGAGCCCTTAGTAATCAGATTGTGCCAGTGTGCAGATCTCTAATTCGGAATCTTTTTTAGTATTGACCAAAGGTCCATTCCACCGAATAGGGAGGTGGGTTGGTGAGTGAGGAATCTGTGGTTAGACAGAAAAAACACCAGAAAGAGCATTACTGCAGTTGAGTAACTTTTCTTCTGATGGATACTTTTGTTACTGTTAATAATTTTGTTAATGTTAATAATTTTATAAAGCTCACAAATACCAATTGGCGCTTTGACGTTAATGTCAAATGTGGTGACAGAACAAATGCATGGAACTGAGTTTTAAACAAAGGAGCAGAAAAGCCAAGTTTTCAGTTGTTTCCTAAACCTTAGAAAATCTAGCTGAGCTCAAAGATAGTCAGGCATTAAGTTTCACCATATACAGGTAGAATGGGAACAAGCATTTACAATGCATTGTTAAAGTTAGAGCTATTGGCATTGCTCATGACATTATTTTTGTTTATGTTTTTGTTTTTAAAACATGTAGAGAAATGGCATTGTTGTTTACAATGTCAATAGCTTAATCAGTGTGTGTGTAGGTGGCTCTGTGTGTGGGTGCAAATGCAATAGGTCTCGCATTTAAGAGTGATTAAGCTATTGACATTGTAAATACCAATGCCGTTTCTTTAAATGTTTTAAAAACAAAAACATAAACAAAAATAATGTCATGAGCAATGCCAATAGCTCTAACTTTACCAATGCCGAGACCATTGCATCGTAAATGCTTGTTCCTTCTTACTTCGACATCACTGGTTGAAAGAGACCCTTCTTGCCACGTTGTGGCACATGTCCCGCACCCCAAGACACGTCTGAATGCGGGGAGCGAAATCCATATCTGAAACAGGTGTGTTTGGCATCACTTACCAGTGCGCGTGTGCACAGTGCCCACTGGTCATCAGGCTAGACTTCTTGGCGCCCCATAACTCTGCCTGATATTCAACGGTTTGTGCCATGGAAAGAATATTTCCAAGTTTTCTTGGCTTGTGCAGCAGTTTTTGTCTGACAATGTCAGATTCACAGCAGCAATGATGTGTGACCCTAGCGCCTTTCAACATACTTGTCGAAGTAACAGCGCAGCGCTCGATGCTTTAATCCCCTTATAAAGCATCCATGGGCTTCCCTTTCTTCTGCCTCGTGGAGGTGGAGTATCTTTCATAATCAACATTAGGCTTTGGAAGAAAGTACGCCATAAGAAGTTGCTTCATATCGTCATGTGAAAGATTCTCCGTCTTCGAATTGATGTATGACGTCACAAGTGCAAGGCCCAAACCACCCTATGAGGAGGCACGCCAGTCTCTTCATTCTCTGTACCCATAGCCCTGCATACATGTCAAAGTCTCTGATTGGCACCATCTGGGGCACAAGTTAGTGTCAGTGTCACCCAAATTAAATGGCAAACGTACCCCCAACGATAATGACTCTGAGATGGTTGAATTTTGTGGGGTGTTAGCTGACGGATTGACATAGAGTTCATGTGAGCATCAGCCGATAGCACAGGTGTTAGAAGGTGGTTCTGACACTATGGGCCGCCCGGATTTTTTGATTTTTGAGCACCTAATTGTTGAGCTTTTACTGTGGGGGAGCCTCATAAATTGGGACTCACCCACAGTGAACTCAGGATGTAAGAGACTGCATGGGGATTTTACCGGTGTTCCCCTGGCTTGATCAGGCCACTGCGCAGCAGCTGGAGTAAGGGACACCGGGCTGATGACATGCAGACACATGTGTACCTGCGTGTGCACACGTGTACGGGCTGCGCAGGAGAGATTCCTAGCGTGCGCAGTCCAGGAGCAGCTACAAAGTGAATGGTGTGGCAGGACTTATGCAGTATTGGTTGGTGATATGGAATAGGCTTTATACGCTGGGAAGAAACATGCCAGGGAAAGTCAGTGTGTTTTACTGTGTTTTCACTTCATTATTTCCCTAAGGGAATGTGGGGCCCATGGCTAAATTAACTTCCACAAGGCCTACAGTTTCCAGACATGTACTAAAGCCCATTGTATTGGAGGTGAAAAGACGTATCCTGCAGAGTCCAAAGTCATATTTGTACTGCTTTTGGGTCATCCAGAACTGTCATATTTCTGTGAGCCAGCCAGGACCAGACCCAGGCTGAGGGCTGACCTCAGCTGGATGGATTGATAACCTTTCTTCCACAAGCTAGGGCCTCCTCTCCAGGAAGAGAAGATGGGAGGGGATACAGGCTCATCAATTAGCAGCTGTCACGGGGTGCCAGGCACCAGGCTGCACAAGGAGGGAAGGCAGCGTGGGGGATGAGGCTTCAGACATGTGGCCAGAAACCCTGGACAACGCCATTATTGAACAAGCTCAGAGGCTGGACAAGAAGGAGGGAGCAGGGGCAGGGGCAGGGACGTGATGTGTTGCTGTTTGATAGGACCAACTGAGATTCCTGCCAGCCCCCTACTCAACTTTTAAAAAGTGCTTGCACAGGAAGAGAAGGGCTCTCTGGGGTGTGCTCGGCTGAGGCTGAAGGTGCTGGAGCCTGGCGCAATGGGCAGTTGGAAGGAGAGACCCCCTGACTGCCCCCAGGACCCTATCAGCACCAGAAGAAGAGCCCAGGACTGGTGCACAGAAGCAGGGGCCTCTGCGCAGGGAGAACAGAGTCCCAGAAGGAGAGCCTGGCGAGAGGCTGGCGCAGGGAGCCAGTGAAGACAGCACCCTGCTGAATCAGAGACCCTGAGGGAAGAGGAGAGTGTTCCCAGTGGCGGGGGCTGGTGAGTCCCAGAAGGAGAGCCTGGCGAGAGGCTGGCGCAGGGACCCAGTGAAGACAGCACCCTGCTGAATCAGAGACCCTGAGGGAAGAGGAGAGTGTTCCCAGTGGCGGGGGCTGGTAAGGAGGAGCATGAAGTGCCCCATAATGCCTCGCCAGGAATTTGGGAATCTGCTGTTTTGGTGCTTTGTGGCCCCCAGAGGAGAGGGGCCACCCTCACTTGTGAAAAAGTGCTGGGGGAGCGGCTGGGGGAGCACAGTCTTTCCACCCCCCCCCGGCACGAAGAAATCTGCCATTTTTGTGCCTGGTGGCCTCCGGAGGAGGGGGTCAACCTCATCTGTGAAAAGGGGTGCAGGGGGGCGGCAGGAGCACCGCAGTCTCCCCCAGCATAAGAAAGAACAGTCCACCCCTAAGTTTCACGGGGCATCTGAAAGAATAACCCCTCAAGGGCTCAGCAGAAGGGCTGAGTTGGGGATGTCTGGAGAAGGGCATCCCCTGGAGGTGAAGTGGTGTAATTGCACCGAAATGCATTTACTATTGGTTATTTCTTTTTAGGTGGATTGAAAGTCACATGTGTAAAGTGAAGTACCTGTGTAAGGTGATGTTAAGCTAAATGGAGTTAAGTTGCTGGACCCTCCTGCTAGGGGGTCTGGCTGTATTTACGTAATCCCATGCTTTTGGGATTCCTTTTAAAGTGAAGAGACACACTGCAGGAGAAGTGTAGTTGACAGGAGTACTTCTTTTGAAGGGACTGTAAGTCACATGTGTAAGGAGATGTCATAGGCCAAGTGGGGCTATGTTGCCAGACAGTCCTGCTAGGGTGTCTGGCTGTATATGCGCAATCCTGTGATTTCATCTGTGATGCCCTAAGGGGCTGTAATTGCAATGCATTCAAATAATCAACCAAGGTGATGAGTACTGTCATTCTAAAGTGTGCGTAAACATGGATTCTTGCTGCTGCGCTTAGGTGAAGACCCCAGACTGCTAGCCCTTAAGATATAGAGGTGCCTACTTTATGGTCAGTAGGAGATGCTTAGTCAGGGTCATGTGTCACCAAGGCAGGTTTACCCCTTTTTAATGCTTGTTGAGGTAATGGGGTGGGTCGCCACTGGGATGGTGCCAGTGCGCAGGGCCCTCGCTCCAGGTTATGTTCAACTAACTGCATTGGGGGCAAGTTGATGTGCATACATGGGAGTGGTGGTACTAGACCCCACCCCCCCTGCGGGAGGGGTGGAGATGTTATGCAATGTCACAAAGTAATTCCAACAGCTTATGTATATTTGTAAATTGGTGCATGGTATTGAGTAGTGTGTGTGTTTAATAAATGCACTCTTACTTTTATAAAGCAAAGTACAGACTGGACAATCAATTATTGAGTGTTATTTTTGTGCACCTGCAAATGGCGATTACTAGCCCACACCACCTCCCTTGAGTAAGCCTCAGACTGCTCTGCAACGCTACCCTCTGAGAGTCAGGCGCTACAATTGGGTGTTTGGTTCCCAGTGAAGGACAAATGTAGTCATGTTATTTGTGCAGGCCTCACAGATGCTGCCTCGTTTTCCAACATTGGTGGCAGCGGTGGGATACATAGTATCCCATTCTGGTGTGCATTTATAGCATTTGATAAGTCCAGTTTTGCCACACATTACCTATGCAGCAATGAGCAAATGGAAGAGCGCAAGGCTCTGAGAAAGGTTCAAAGTTTTGGTGATGTGAACTAAAGGTATGGGAAAGGAAAGCCCAGCGCCCATATGTGTCATGTGAAGTTATTATGGTTTAAATGTAAGCTGTATTGATATGACCGCGCTATGTTGATTATAATGTGCTAGCGGGATGGTGCTTTCCAGGAAATGATTGCATACAAATGTTCTAAGCCATATTGTACACCTTTGAACCCTAACACTACATACACTACACCTGCATGAGGAGGGGGTCTCCCAAAGAGATAGGGACAGCAACTGATACCTACATCACAGGAGGGGGTGTAGGGGGGGATTGACCTTCAAGGGGGACAGGAGAAGTAGGGGTCCTGGGAGGTTCCCGCGCTTTTTCAGGGCAGGGAGGGTTTCCACAGGAGGGGCCCCAGATATCCTTCCCCCACTAGAAGTTTCTTGCTAATGGTGCAGGCCAATAACACTGGAAGGGTGGGGCAGGAGGTTTCTTTACCCCGGGTAGTAGCGCCCCAGGGGTTCCCATGGTGGGGGACCCCAAGAAACTTTTCCCACAGTGGGAGGAGGGTGTGGTAGAGTTGAGTGTCCTGCAGGTCCCCCAGGTTAACTGGTGGGGAGGTGAGCAACCCAGGGGTGGCCCCTGGTGGTGGGTGGCCCCCAATGAAGGTAGTTCTTGAGTGATGGTGTGTAGTGGTAGCCCCTAGGTACCCTAGGTGGGCTAGGTAACTGACCCAGTGGAGATCTGAGTGGGGGCGATGTGCTCCCTAGTTTCCAGGGGAAGGGTTAGTGGTGGAACCTGAAGTGGTGGCTGGGGCGAGGCCTAGCCGGTAACCAGTCAGGTAGGTCCTGTGGGACTTGGACCCAAGGACCAAGAGCATGGGGGTGTTCCCCCAGCTGGAGGCAGGAGGTGGACTTCTGTCAGGTAGTACCACCCTGAATACAGGTGGGGCCTATCTTAAGTGAAGGGACCCTGTGTTTCGTGAAGGGGTGGTGCAGGCCTAGCCAGGATCTTTAGGGTCCCTGGCTGAGAGTGGTAGTACTACCCTGAAGGCAGGTGGGGCCTATCTTAAGTGAAGGGACCCTGCTCTTCATAAGGGGTGGTGCAGGCCATCCAGGGACCATGTAGGTCCCTGGGCGGTCTCCCAAGGCGCTGCAGGGAGACCGGGGAGAGCCATGAGAGGTGGGCCTGGGTCTAGCTAACTCGGGGCCCACAGGCTCTCTAAGGGTACTCCGGGAGGAGAGCGCACCTCTCGGAGGGAAGGGTACATAGGCCCTGTTCTCGCAGCGGAGAACAAGGAAGGGGTCTAGGTTCCCGGGGTAGTTTCCGGGTGGCGCTACTGACGGGGGGAATGAGCTGTAGGATGTCTGATGAGGCACCCTCAGTGTTCCTCCCTGGCACTGCCAGTGTGGTGGTGAGGCCGGTCTGAGGTCCTATCAGGGAGCCAGGCCAGTGGCCAAAGGGTGCTTTTCTGTGTGGGGAAGCACAAGTGGCTGTGCTTTCTTTAGGGAAGACAGTCATCCCGAAAGGGTGGTGGCAGCAGAATTACCTCAGCGGCAGGCTGAGGGTGAGGGTCCAGAGATATTGCATCTTTTGGGTGCAAGGACCAAACGGAGAGAGGGTACTGGTTGGAACAAACTCTGGAAGGGAGACCAGCTAGTGACCCAGGGGATGGGATTTAGACCTATCCCAGAAGACCGCATCGGTGCTGAGGCACTGGACCCTTGTCCGGAGAAGTGGTAGGCATAGTGTTGCATGCCCAAGGGCAAAGGTGAGCATAGTTAGGCTGAGTCCATGTAGACCATGAGTGACCTAGAGGTATCTAACCTAGAGCCCGGAGGGTTCTTAGGGTAGTCTGGGATCCCTGTCATGGGTGGAGATTTCATGGATGGGAGGAGTAGGTGGTCTAAGCGGATAACTGGTCAGTAAGGGGGGTCTGGTCAGAACCCCTTATAACTAGTTATCGCTGACTACGGGAAGTGTACCCATGTAGAGTGGCTACTTCTTCCCTGTAGGAATCAGCTGGGCGCGGCGTGTGTTAGAAGGTGGTTCTGACACTATGGGCCGCCCGGATTTTTTGATTTTTGAGCACCTAATTGTTGAGCTTTTACTGTGGGGGAGCCTCATAAATTGGGACTCACCCACAGTGAACTCAGGATGTAAGAGACTGCATGGGGATTTTACCGGTGTTCCCCTGGCTTGACCAGGCCACTGCGCAGCAGCTGGAGTAAGGGACACCGGGCTGGTTACATGCAGACACATGTGTACCTGCGTGTGCACACGTGTACGGGCTGCGCAGGAGAGATTCCTAGCGTGCGCAGTCCAGGAGCAGCTACAAAGTGAATGGTGTGGCAGGACTTATGCAGTATTGGTTGGTGATATGGAATAGGCTTTATACGCTGGAAAGAAACATGCCAGGGAAAGTCAGTGTGTTTTACTGTGTTTTCACTTCATTATTTCCCTAAGGGAATGTGGGGCCCATGGCTAAATTAACTTCCACAAGGCCTACAGTTTCCAGACATGTACTAAAGCCCATTGTATTGGAGGTGAAAAGACGTATCCTGCAGAGTCCAAAGTCATATTTGTACTGCTTTTGGGTCATCCAGAACTGTCATATTTCTGTGAGCCAGCCAGGACCAGACCCAGGCTGAGGGCTGACCTCAGCTGGATGGATTGATAACCTTTCTTCCACAAGCTAGGGCCTCCTCTCTATGAAGAGAAGATGGGAGGGGATACAGGCTCATCAATTAGCAGCTGTCACGGGGTGCCAGGCACCAGGCTGCACAAGGAGGGAAGGCAGCGTGGGGGATGAGGCTTCAGACATGTGGCCAGAAACCCTGGACAACTCCATTATTGAACAAGCTCAGAGGCTGGACAAGAAGGAGGGGGCAGGGACGTGATGTGTTGCTGTTTGATAGGACCAACAGAGATTCCTGCCAGCCCCCTACTCAACTTTTAAAAAGTGCTTGCACAGGAAGAGAAGGGCTCTCTGGGGTGTGCTCGGCTGAGGCTGAAGGTGCTGGAGCCTGGCGCAATGGGCAGTTGGAAGGAGAGACCCCCTGACTGCCCCCAGGACCCTATCAGCACCAGAAGAAGAGCCCAGGACTGGTGCACAGAAGCAGGGGCCTCTGCGCAGGGAGAACAGAGTCCCAGAAGGAGAGCCTGGCGAGAGGCTGGCGCAGGGAGCCAGTGAAGACAGCACCCTGCTGAATCAGAGACCCTGAGGGAAGAGGAGAGTGTTCCCAGTGGCGGGGGCTGGTGAGTCCCAGAAGGAGAGCCTGGCGAGAGGCTGGCGCAGGGACCCAGTGAAGACAGCACCCTGCTGAATCAGAGACCCTGAGGGAAGAGGAGAGTGTTCCCAGTGGCGGGGGCTGGTAAGGAGGAGCATGAAGTGCCCCATAATGCCTCGCCAGGAATTTGGGAATCTGCTGTTTTGGTGCTTTGTGGCCCCCAGAGGAGAGGGGCCACCCTCACTTGTGAAAAAGTGCTGGGGGAGCGGCTGGGGGAGCACAGTCTTCCCCCCCCCCCCCCCCAGCACGAAGAAATCTGCCATTTTTGTGCCTGGTGGCCTCCGGAGGAGGGGGTCAACCTCATCTGTGAAAAGGGGTGCAGGGGGGCGGCAGGAGCACCGCAGTCTCCCCAGCATAAGGAAGAACAGTCCACCCCTAAGTTTCACGGGGCATCTGAAAGAATAACCCCTCAAGGGCTCAGCAGAAGGGCTGAGTTGGGGATGTCTGGAGAAGGGCATCCCCTGGAGGTGAAGTGGTGTAATTGCACCGAAATGCATTTACTATTGGTTATTTCTTTTTAGGTGGATTGAAAGTCACATGTGTAAAGTGAAGTACCTGTGTAAGGTGTGTTAAGCTAAATGGAGTTATGTTGCTGGACCCTCCTGCTAGGGGGTCTGGCTGTATTTACGTAATCCCATGCTTTTGGGATTCCTTTTAAAGTGAAGAGGCACACTGCAGGAGAAGTGTAGTTGACAGGAGTACTTCTTTTGAAGGGACTGTAAGTCACATGTGTAAGGAGATGTCATAGGCCAAGTGGGGCTATGTTGCCAGACAGTCCTGCTAGGGTGTCTGGCTGTATATGCGCAATCCTGTGATTTCATCTGTGATGCCCTAAGGGGCTGTAATTGCAATGCATTCAAATAATCAACTAAGGTGATGAGTACTGTCATTCTAAAGTGTGCGTAAACATGGATTCTTGCTGCTGCGCTTAGGTGAAGACCCCAGACTGCTAGCCCTTAAGATATAGAGGTGCCTACTTTATGGTCAGTAGGAGATGCTTAGTCAGGGTCATGTGTCACCAAGGCAGGTGTACCCCTTTTTAATGCTTGTTGAGGCAATGGGGTGAGTCGCCACTGGGATGGTGCCAGTGTGCAGGGCCCTCGCTCCAGGTTATGTTCAACTAACTGCATTGGGGGCAAGTTGATGTGCATACATGGGAGTGGTGGTACTAGACCCCACCCCCCCTGCGGGAGGGGTGGAGATGTTATGCAATGTCACAAAGTAATTCCAACAGCTTATGTATATTTGTAACTTGGTGCATGGTATTGAGTAGTGTGTGTGTTTAATAAATGCACTCTTACTTTTATAAAGCAAAGTACAGACTGGACAATCAATTATTGAGTGTTATTTTTGTGCACCTGCAAATGGCGATTACTAGCCCACACCACCTCCCTTGAGTAAGCCTCAGACTGCTCTGCAACGCTACCCTCTGAGAGTCAGGCGCTACAATTGGGTGTTTGGTTCCCAGTGAAGGACAAATGTAGTCATGTTATTTGTGCAGGCCTCACAGATGCTGCCTCGTTTTCCAACAACAGGGTTGTCATCTTGGGAGGGCCAGGAGGCCATCACATTCCTTTAAGATGCCTCCCTTGGTGTATCCACGTCGCCAATGTAATGTCCTGGAGTCACCCTCTCGACCACTAACATGTAGCAGACAACAGGAAACAACTGCCTGGCACTTCAGTCCGTCCTTTACTCATGAGCGTCTCTTGAAGTTAGATTTCCAGCTATAACAACCTCACAGGCAATCTCTCAAGCGTATTGATAGGACATGACTGACTGCTGGCTTGAAAGGGCAGTACTCAGTCATGAAGTACCGCAAGCGTGACCAGACTGATCTGCCTTCATCGGTGGCCCCGCAGGCTCATCTCCATCCACACCCAGGCCTGGGAGAGAGGACGCACCCCAGAACCCGAGCACACACCTTGCACCTGTGAATACTATTGATAATAAGTCATATAGTAAGTGATATCAGTAACTTAACTGACCCTGAGATTATTTATAGATTGGGCCACACCAGTTTAAAAAAAACATTTCTTTATAATTTATTTAACAACCATACAATGAGTTCTGGACATTATACCAAGTAGCACTGCTCATTGCCAACATATCACGCCTTACTCTGCCC
Source organism: Triturus cristatus (assembly GCF_964204655.1). Lineage (NCBI taxonomy): Eukaryota > Metazoa > Chordata > Amphibia > Caudata > Salamandridae > Triturus > Triturus cristatus. The sequence continues at coordinate 1,207,724,532 of NC_140584.1, read as the reverse complement.
CTTCTCTACGTAACCTGTGACCGACCATCGCACTGATATAAGTTTATACCTTGTGTAGTACAACACAAACTGTAGCTGCGGAAACTAGTCCCAGTACTAAAAGAAAAATACTCATAACATATACCATAATAAAAGTATAACAGAGTGCCCCCTACGGGATGATACACGCGGACAGAATTTATATGTAGTGAGGAGAAGAAATTGGATGGATGTAGCAACCTGGCCGCGAAGAAGCCCAAAACCACCAAACCCAGTGCGCAGGAGGCGGCGCTGCTGAGCTGGACTTGACACAGGGGGACAAGACCCTCAGGAGCCTGAAACACCTTGAGCGGACTCTCCAGACGCACTCAGCACAGTTTGACAAGGTACTCCAGGCCATCGTGGACACTAAGACTTCCCTGGAGGCTCGCATTGACTCGGTCTCAATAGAGGAAAACTTATTGCGTGCCGATCAGCGTAAACTGACGGACCGTGTGGATGAAACTTAGTCCGCAGTGGCAGTCCTACATCCCTTTACAAGAGCGCCTACAGGAGGTGGAAGCGGAGGCCGCTCTTTTGCGCCACAGAGCAGAGGATGCTGAGTGCAGGTCCAGGCGCAACAACATCCACCTGATGGGCTTTCCCTTACGCTCGGAGGGCCCCAGCGTGGAACTACTCTTAGAGGAATAGCTGTTACTGACTGTTCTCTGAGGCAAGTCCCCGAACTTCTTCTCAATTGAAAGGGCGCATCACACTCCGGGCCAACCTCCACCCCCGGGAGCTCCCTGCATCTCATTATAGCCAATCTCCTCAATTACGAGACTGCAACGTACTACTGCAGTGCTTCCGTACCAAGGGCCCTTGGTCCTATGAGAACGCTCAGACAATGGCATATCCCGATTTCCACATGGAGCCTCAACGTCTCCGTGGATCATTCTTATGAGTCAAACAACGCCACAGAGATCTGAACTTTAAATATGCACTTTTGTTTCCTGCTAAACTGCATGTCATTGATGGGGACATAACCCACATATTTCAATCACCTGAGGGCGACTGGACGTGGCTTCATGCAAAAGTGGCGGCATCGGCCTCCAGGCATACGACCTACCAAGGACCAAGTGGTGGAGGAACAGGCAACGGTGGTGGCGGAGGCCTCTCTTCATGCGGTGAATCTTTTTGCTCCCCTCCAAGATGTGCGCCTCTCGGAGTCAAGGTCAGACTCGGGCTGCTCACTCTCCTCTTCTTGAACGCACAAAATTAGAACGCATTAGGCATGAATACACTAATACACTATGGATATATAGAACAATGTTATTCAATCACATTGAACATCTTTGGATGCTTGTAAGTCAGCAAATGACTCCGCATAAATGACTCAAAAAGTAGTACCAAACAAGTGCCCCACGTAGGGGGGAGAAAAGGAAAGGGGAAAGGTATTGTGCATCAAGTGAGGGTTGGAAAAGTGTAGAGAGAAAGTAGTGACATTCTATTCATCACATAATTATTTACAGTGAAACACGGCTTTTTTAAGCCACACAGTTAAATGATAAACAATACGTAGCCATGATGTGGAGTAAAATATCACAGTGAAAAAGCACTGTTGATCCAACTGGCATGTGACAATGACACAGTCGACGTTTCGACCCCCAAGAAACAAAGTAGGCTGTGTAAGTCCTTACGACGGGGTCTTCCTCAGGACTGAAAATAGGGCACCTGGGGAATTACCTAAAGAAGTCCTTAGTATCGAGTGGACTGGACGTTCTAATTACAATTGCGGTGAAATACATCTAAAAACGAAATTTCCATGAGCCACCCAGAACTGGATGGTATAAATGTAGTTGTTGGGCCCGTAGGCTCCAAACGACGGAGAGCGGATTGATGACACCTGAAAAGTAAGGTGAGAACCATCAGATTGCATCCCACAAGAAAGAATAATTCTTAAGGAACTTAGAATGCGCAATCATCCAGACTTACTTGGGATATTCAATGTGGAAATTGTTCTTTCCCTTTTTTTTTAAAAAAAAGCGGAGTTTCTTTAGGAGGTTTCGTGGTGGTTGAACTTTGGTCCTCCTTTCCTTTCCCATTTCCTTTTAGATTTGGCAACAGCGTAATTGGAACGTTTCAGTCCTTTCGGACCCAAGATTTTGTTTAAATATCCACTGGTGTAATGGGTGTTCCTCTGCTGATGCTAATACTGTATTTAGACACTTATTTGCCCATGTCTTCTTCCATTAAATTTTAGCTATACATATATTACAAGGGAAGCACACCACAGATACAAGGTATGTGTATGAAGCGTAGTCCCAGCAGCACAAGGGAAGCACACCACAGATACAAGGTATGTGTATGAAGCGTAGTCCCAGCAGCACAAGGGAAGCACACCACAGATACAAGGTATGTGCATGAAGCGTAGTCCCAGCAGCACAAGGGAAGCACACCACAGATACAAGGTATGTGCATGAAGCGTAGTCCCAGCAGCACAAGGGAAGCACACCACAGATACAAGGTATGTGCATGAAGCGTAGTCCCAGCAGCACAAGGGAAGCACACCACAGATACAAGGTATGTGCATGAAGCGTAGTCCCAGCAGCACAAGGGAAGCACACCACAGATACAAGGTATGTGCATGAAGCATAGTCCCAGCAGCACAAGGGAAGCACACCACAGATACAAGGTATGTGCATGAAGCGTAGTCCCAGCAGCACAAGGGAAGCACACCACAGATACAAGGTATGTGCGTAATCCACTGATAAGGATCCGTAAACTTTAAACCTGCAACCGCGACTCTCCCATTGAATTGTACGTAGTATGCGGTCGTGTTCCCACACTGCAACCGTCCTCCGTGTGGTCTCTACTTACTCACCTTGGGTGGTTCCTTGGGGTCCCAGCGATTCTACATTCGAGTCGTGGTTCTTATACCACTATTTTAGTATATGGTTTGGTCTCCCCCGGAGCCCACTGTGCATTAGTGCTACTTACGATTGTTTCTGTGCTACAGTATTGGGTGCTTTGTGTTTATCTGCATGTAGCAGATACTGTGAGGTATTTAAGGTGTCCAGTAGGGGATACATGCCCAAGAGGAGAAGACTGCTCTTCCTGAGAGTTTGCGACGATACAGTAAACTGCTCGCGCTTGCCACTTGTGCTCAGAATCGATGCAGAACACTCTGCTTCCGGCACATATGGAGTCGAAGCCCTGCTGCAGCCCAGACATGGCCTCAAATGAAACCGAAAGCCCTTCTGAGGAGTATATTCAAAACTCCCGCCAAACTCCCAACAAAGTAGTCGACAGAAATACTGCCTCATGCACCAAATACCAAACGATTATTCAAACGAAGCAAAAGATAACAACAATGTCAGCAAGGCACTAGAAACAGAGAGCTAACTCACTGTCACGGGCGATTGAAGCATACTGTAACACATGCTTGCAGAAGTTGTCAGTGGGTGCCAGCCTGCACCATGTTCGCCTGCACAGCATGTGCCTACCAAATGGCAGAAGGGAGCGTGGAATACAATGCAGTCATGTTTCTGAAGCCACCACTGCTTTTCGACACTTCTAAGAAGCAGGACATTGGTGGACATTGGTGCAAGATGGGCTGAGTGGTTGAAAACATTCCATGACTTCAAAGATGCTTTAGAGGAAGAAGATGGCAAGAAGATCATCAAATATTTGAAAAACCTTGCAGGTGATGGAGTGAAAGAAGTGCTAAAGAAAATCTCACAGGCTGATGTAAAATCATACCAAATAGTAAAAAAGCGTTGGAGGCCAAGTTCAATCCAATGCCATATGCCCACTATGAAAGATATATCTTCAGCCAATCACGACAACAGGTTGGTGAAATAATGGACGAGTTTGTTGAAAGACTTGATACACTCATTAAACATTGTAAGTTCTGTGACTTCACCGAAGAAGAAGCCATACGCCTCAGAATCATTGATGGCTGCCGTTCAGATTCGTTTATAAGGAGCATGCTGAAAGAAACACACAGTTTAGAGAAAATGCTGATAGCTGCCATAGCAGAAGAACGAGCGGTCCAACAAGCTGCTGATATGGAAACAAGAACTCCACACAATGAATCTGCACTGATCGTGAATAACAAGCACAAGCATAAACAAGATACATATAAGTAGACATCCTCAAGGAAAACAAAGCTATGCTTCTGATGTGGATTTTCGTTTCCCCATGAAGGTAAATGTCCAGCCATAGGACAAGTCTGCAAAGGTTGTGAGAAAGAGAACCAGTTCATGAGTATGTGCCGGGCTGGAAAAAAATTGGGTGTGTCACAATGGCGAAACAGAGTGGATACGGGAAGGTTCAAGAAGCATTCTCTCCACACCCTTAAAACCAAAAAGCAACAGAAGCTACGGCAAGTAGAAACTAGGCAAGATCAATCATTGTCAAGCTCATCGTACAAAGGTTCTTCAGTGCCACTATCGAGTACCAGCGAAGAAGATGGGTGTGCGCTGGCGATCTCTACCAAAGAACGGCGTGCACATGTGGGGTTTGCTGCCTCTAAAGAAGATCACAGTTCAAAGAAAGCTCACCAAACAAAGCAACAGACTTTATTTGGACACTGTCCCAAAATCACATTGAAGGTGAACAATCACCCAATAACTTTCATCATGAACAGTGGTGCGTCAATTAAAATCATGCCAGTGGGAAAGTTTACCAGCCTCTCCCCTCTGCCTTGCCTCCCTCCGTCAGGAACACAGGTATAAACCTGGGCTGCTTCTGAGCCATTGCAAAGCCAAGGGTCGCTCACAGCGACAGTGTGACACAAAAAGAGATCGGTGCGAGCCACCATTCATGTTCTACAAGGGACTTCGTCGAGAGCCTGTTTGCTCAGTTTTGCCACTGCTGCCAACATGGGGTTGGTATCCCTCAACTACAACCTCTGTGCTCTGTCTGAGATCACGAGCTGGTACCATTGTTGTGCCGGGGCCTCGGACAACTCAAGAAAATGAAAGTACAGCTTCATATCAATGAAGATATTCGCCCTGTTGCTCAGCAGCACCGTAGAGTTGCTTTTCATCTACAAGAAGCTGTAGAGAAAGAGTTAGAAGAACTCTTAAAACAAGCCAATGGCATAATTAAACAATTCATGGGCACCCTCAAGAGGGTCATTCAACGAGCATCTTTGGAGGGAATCGATCTGAACCGCGCTATGTGCCAGACCCTCCGAGCCTATTGATCAACTTCTCGCTCCACGGCTGGTGAGAGTCCAGCCACCTTGTTATTTGAGAAAGCCACCGGAACCAAACGACCTCAATGGACCTCGGATCGATCAGTGAATCCTGACAGGGCTCTAGACACCGATGTGACATGCCCAGGAGACAGTCTTTGACAAAGAAGACTGGGTACTTGTTAAACTGAGGTGAAGGCAGAAAACGGACACTCCATATACAGCTGATCCTTTACAGGTTGTGGCGAGCAAGGGACACACGGTGACAACACATCGTTCTGGGCAATCCAACACTAGGGACACATCACATTTAATATACCAACTGCACACTTGTTGAGACCTGAAACCACGCATGAGGTGACACCACCATCAGGTCCGGCTCAATCGCCTGAGCCTATGTCGTTTTTGCCCGAACAGGGTGGACCTCGATCACCTCTGATCACCTGAGATGGCAAACAAGTGCAGGAGCCTTGACGACTAATCAAAGAAATGTGATCCTAATGATGTCTGCCACTTTTTATTTAACAAAGGGGCAGATGCAGTACATTGATGCTCTGCACACTAGGACCCTCGTAGTTCTGGGCAGACTCTGAAGAGGAAAGACATAATACGCATGAGGTGTTAGGGTGTGGTTAATTGGGCAGAGTGTATGGGCCTTATTTATGAGAAGTGTTGCATCGCTGCAACACTTCTCAGTGCGCACTCCTTGCGACACCATCGATAGGTCATATTTACTGCATGACGCATCATGTCACAAGGAATGACAGACACATCAGTATTACTGACATATCTGTGAGAGCAAAACTGATGCATTGCTGGAGTTGTGTCTGAAGCGTGACGCAACTCCAGCAATGTTCCTTTAAATGGGGCATGCGTCAGTCTTACGTCTTCCATGAGGCAGGCGTAAGATATTGACACAGTAGCGCCCTAGAAGTGGCGCTGTGAAATCTTATAGATTTCAATGCGCCAATTCTACAAGGCTTTTTGCTGGGTAACACCCACCCTGCATACATACCTGGCGCAGGTATAACATGGTGCAGGGATTTACAAAGTGACACATCTGCCTAGATGCGTCACTTTGTAAATAGGGCGCAACGTGGCACATCTTTTAGGCTGCCAGTGCGTCCTAAAAAGTGACGCACCAGCGGCGCAAAAGTGTCGCAAGTGCTCATTTATACGCCCTTCAGGTTTTATAACTCACAGACGTGTGGTGATGTACGCCTGGACTCACTCTGTTGTGTGAATCGGGCTTACATTTAGTACATACATTGCACTTATGGTTCCCGGTCTCAGACCCAGCAGTCATTGAAACGGGTCCCTATTTCATGCCCTAACTGATTCCTGAACTTTGAATGTAAACAACGTTAAGGTGTCCCATGTCAGTGATTTAGCGCCTGTTTGTAGTTCACGTTTGAAGTAATTTTGCACCCCGAAGAGTGTTAGCTCTTTGCAGGACGCTGTGTTTCTGTATTTTTGTGTGGTGCACACTTTCAACGGAGTCCCCTCCAGGGGTTTGTAACGGGCCGCGATTGAGAGCTCTGGGGCTGAGCTGGAAAGAGTGCAAGGTTTTCATCCCACTTAAAGCCCTGGTGACGTCATTATTGCCATTTCATGGCCCCTGCTATCACGTCATATGTGCCCCCATTGCAGCAGTTTGTCTGGTTCCCGCCTCCTGTTTCAAAGAAGAAAAAGATTTCCTGTTATTTCATTTTTTTATCCGTGCACAGCTCCCAGGGGTGCTGGGCCATGCTTGGAGCTCGTCAGACACCAGTGGAGTCTGCCATCGGATAGGCAGTAGGCCATGCTAGAAGGAAGGGGGGGCTGGGCCATGCTTGGAGCTCGTCAGACACCAGTGGAGTCTGCCATCGGATAGGCAGTAGGCCATGCTAGAAGGAAGGGGGGGCTGGGCCATGCTTGGAGCTCGTCAGACACCAGTGGAGTCTGCCATCGGATAGGCAGTAGGCCATGCTAGAAAGAAGGGGGGGCTGGGCGATGCTTGGAGCTTGTCAGACACCAGGAAAGTCTGCCCTCGGAAAAAAGGCAGTAGGCCATGCTAGAAGGAAGGGGGTGCTGGGCCATGCTTGGAGCTCGTCAGACACCAGTGGAGTCTGCCATCGGATAGGCAGTAGGCCATGCTAGAAGGGAGGGGAGGCTGGGCCATGCACGAAAGAAGAGGGTAAGCAGGTGGCTCCCCTGTGATTTTAGGACAGGAGAGAGCCTACCCTCATCTGCACGGTAATCTCCACCTCAGAAGTCAAGGCCCAGATTGAACAGGACTTTGTGCCAGATTAAACCTGGTGCAAAGTCTCCTGGTGGGATTTACAATCCAACTCAAATCAATTGTAGCCCAAAGTAAAGCATGGACTCACAATGCACTGCCTTGCGTTGCTTTGGGAGGTGCGTGGGCATTCTAATGCAACACATCCCTATCTATAAAGAATTGTACACAGACATTTGAACCAAAATCCTGTGCCTCCCTGAGGCAGGCGTAACAAGAACAAATGTTTTTACTTCTGCTAGTTTTTCTCTCTGTCCGTCTGTGCTCCATTCATAGAAAGAGAAAAATGCCATAAAGCTTAGTTTTTGTGCAGGACGGATCCCTTTTGTGTACAAAACACTATGGGCACCATTAGGATGGTGGGCGGACTTTGTCCGCCCGCCATCCTATCGTAGAATGGGACTGCCCGCCATTGGTGCGGGGGCCCCGTCGGTGACATTAGGATGCGCCCGCCACACTGGAGGGCGCATCCTGCATACTTGCCATTGCGGCGGGCGGTGCTCTCAGCATCGCCCGCCGCAATGCCAAGAAGGCATGTCGTGCTGTTCCATGCACAACGTGACAGGCACCGCGCGTTGCATGCTATGTTGTGCATGGAACCCATGTGCACCCCCCATCCCCCAGAATCCCTGACACCCAATAGCGAGAACTGCCTGCCTTTCCATGGCGGCGTTGCCGCCACCGAAAGGCATGTTCCCGCCTGCATTCTAATATGGATGGCGGTGTCTACCAGACACCGCCACCATATTAACTGCTTTTCCACCCGGTAGGCAATCGGGCGGATTGCCCACCGGCGGAAAACCGGTGGACGGTCTTTCCGTCCGGCGGGGGGAGAATGGCATGCGGGCGGGAAAGAATGTCGGGCGGATCGCCACCCCATGCGGGCGGTGGCGATCCACCCAACATTCTAATGGGCCTCTTAATCTGCTGCAATGCACACACCCTTGTACTATGATGCACGGGTTTCAGTGCGGGTGCATGGACGCCAGAAGTACACCAGCTCAGGGTGAGAGCTGAACAGCACCACATCTTAGCAGATATAGCTCTGTTCTGTTGTCTCCCATTCACGCAACGCAGCAGAGCAACTTTACTTGCTGGTCTGCGTTGCTTGATTTTTTCTAAATTTTGCCCCAAGAGTAGCATGCAAGAAGTAAATCCATCTTTCCTGCTCCATCTCCCACGAGTTCAGATGGAGATTGGTGCTGCACCTCTTGTATCCTTCCCCAAGCTCATTCTGTCTGTCATTGGCCCGGAACACCTCGACTCCAAACGCACCTGCCGGAAACTGGAAAACATATGGCACAGCAACAAGACGCCAGACAGCCGCACTGCCCACAAAGACGCCATCCGCAACAACCACCACCTCATCAGGACCGCCAAAAGGACCTCCTTCACAGACCGCCTTGACAACAACGCACACAACAGCAAGGAGCTCTTCACCATCGGGAAGGAACTCTCCAGCTCCAACGCCAAAGACATCCCACCATCGCAAGCCCTGTGCAACTCCCTCGCCACCTTCTTTCACTGGAAAATCACTGACATCCATAACAGTTTCAGACCCCTCACCGCCAAATCCAACCTCCACCAGGGAATGAAGGCCGTCGCAGACTGGATGGAGGATAGCCGCCTCAAACTGAACACAGACAAGACAGAAATCCTCATCCTCGGGTCCAACCCCTCCGCATGGGACGACTCCTGGTGGCCCACGTCACTGGGGTTCCCCCGGCCCCTACCGACCACGCACGCAACCTGGGAGTCATCCTCGACTCAAAACTCTCCATGACCAAACAAGTCAACGCAGTCTCCTCCACCTGTTTCAACACCCCCGCATGCTCCGCAAGATCTACAGATGGATCCCGACAAACACGAGGAAAACAGTCACCCAGGCCCTAGTCAGCAGCAGACTCGACTACGGAAACGCCCTCTACGCCGGTGCCTCGTCCAAGCTCATCAACAGACTACAGAGAATCCAGAACACCTCTGCATGCCTGACCCTTGACGTCCCTCGTCGGGACCACATCACCCCCCACCTGAGGAACCTGCACTGGCTCCCCGTCGACAGGAGAATCTCCTTCAAGCTCCTGATCCACGCACACAAGGCACTGCACAAAACCGGCCCAGCCTATCTCAACAGCCAACTCTCCTTCTACGTATACAACAGGAAACTCCGCTCCGCTGACCACGCCCTGGCCACGGTCCCACGTATCCAGAGAACAACTTCCGGAGGCAGATCTTTCTCCCATCGCGCCGCCAGGACTTGAAACACCCTCCCCCTCTACCTGCGACAAAACGAAGACCTGCTGACCTTCAGGAGACGACTCAAGACCTGGCTCTTCGACCAGTAGCAGCACGAATCCACACTGTCAGTAATAAGGCACAAATATACACACTCCTCCTGTAGCCTGCACAAGTTTATTCAGCAAGACAAGCAACAACGCAGTATTACTTATGCAAAGTATCAGCACGCCCCCGCAGTATGGAGATTTAATGCTGTCTCCACCCCAATCTGCATGAGTCTTATAGGTTTTCTTCACACGTCAGAACCCAAAATCCAGATTAGCAGGTGCACACGTTCTCATGAAAAGAATGCGAAAAAACCATGAGAAAGACACAAGAAATGTAAAGTACCAGATGCTGAGCTTGTTGTTTGACGCTCTCAATATATGGTTTTACCAGTGCTGGGTTCATCATGGTGCCCATGCTACTCAAGAGCTCTTGAAGGAATCACTGACAGAATAGCGACTACAGAAATAGCGACGACAAAAATATCGGAGCCGAAATATCGATGTCCACAATAAATAAGTCCTATCTCTGTTATTGTAAGTACAAAAATATTGGAAAAAAATATCGTTGGCAAAAATATCGTTATTAAAAATGTATTTTTTTTTAATGTTTAAAATATACTGTAAAAGGAAGTAAATAATACATTTAATTAAAAGAAACATAGTTAATTTTTTTTAAAAATATTTAAAATGATAACTAATACATATAATGTAAAAATAAATTAAACATTTAACAAATAAAATATAATATATACTTACTTAATAACATTTATAAATAATTATTTTAATAACTAATAATTTGTTTAAAAACATTTTAAAAATTATAAGTACACATGTATACAAAAAACCCAATAATATAAAAATATATATAACAAATTCAAAAATTACAATATTTTTAATCTTTTTAAAATAAATTATACACTACAATAAATAAAACAGTAGAGAAAATATTGGATAGCGGAGGGGATAAAATTACTATTACCACTCCAGTGAGTTCAACAGTAGGGAAAGTGTTGGATAGCGGAGGGGAAAAAATTACTATTCCCACTCCAGTGAGTGCAACAGTAGGGAAAGCGCTGGATAGCGTAGGGGTAAAAATTGCTATTCCCACTCCACTGAGTGCAACAGTAGGGAAAGTGTTTGATAGCGAAGGGGTTAAAACTACTATTCCTACTCCAAAGAGTGCAACAGTAGGGAAAGTGTTGGATAGCGTTGGAGTACAAATTACAATTCCAACTCCAGAGAGTGTGACAGTAGGGAAAGTGTTGGATAGCGTGGGGGTAAAAATGACTATTCCCACTCCAGAGAGTGCATCAGTAGGGAAAGTGTTGGATAGCCTAGAGGTAAAAATTACTATTCCAACTCCAGATAGTGCAACAGTAGGAAAATTGTGTTGGATAATGAAGGGGTTAAAATTACTATTCCCACTCCAATAAGTGCAACAGTAGAGAAAGTGTTGGCTAGTGTAGGGGTAAAAATTAGTATTCCCACTCCAGAGAGTGCAACAGTAGGGAAAGTGTTGGATAGCGTAGGGATAAAAATTACTATTCCCACTCCAGATAGTGCAACAGTAGGAAAATTGTGTTGGATAACGAAGGGGTTAAAATTACTATTCCCACTCCAGAGAGTGCAACAGTAGGGGAAGTGTTTGATAGCGAAGGGGTTAAAATTCCTATTCCCACTCCAGAGAGTGCAACAGTAGGGAAAGTGTTGGATAGTGTAGGAGTAAAAATTACTATTCCAACTCCAGAGAGTGTGACAGTAGGGAACGTGTTGGATAGCGTAGGGGTAAAAATGACTATTCCCACTCCAGAGAGTGCAACAGTAGGCAAAGTGTAGGCTGGCGTAAGGGTAAAAATTACTCTTCCCACTCAAGAGAGTGCAACAGTAGGGAAAGTGTTGGATAGCGTAGGGGTAAAAATTACTATTCTCACTCCAGATAGTGCAACAGTAGGAAAAATGTGTTGGATAGCGAAGGGGTTAAAATTACTATTCCCACTCCAGAGAGTGCAACAGTAGGGAAAGTATTGGATAGCGGAGGGGTAAAATTTACTTTTCCAACTCCAGAGACTGCAACAGTAGGGAAAGTGTTGGATAGCGTAGGGGTAAAAATGACTATTCTCACTCCAGAGAGTGTAACTGAGGTAAAGTGTTGGATAGCAGATGGTTAAAATTAACATGACTATCAATTTTTTTTTTAAATTAAATAACAAATTAATAATTAATTAACAATAAATTAATTATGCATACCAATAAATTAAAATTATTAATTATTTTAATAAAAGTAACTTTTCCCCCACCCTATTCTCATATAAACCCACAACCCGCTCCAAAAATAAATTTACACAATTAATATAATTATAAATTAATAAATTGCAAAAACATAATTAACAATTAATAATTAACAATAAAATAATTATCAATACCAATAAATAAAAATTAACAATTTCTTTATTATAATAAATTACTTCCCACCCTATTCCCCTATAAACCCACAACCTGCTCCTAAAATAAATTAACACAATTAATATAAGTATCAATTAATAAAAATTAATTACCAATTCATAATTAATTAGCAATACATTAATTATCAATACCAAAAATAAATAAATAATTACTTTATTATAATTAAATCACTTCCCACCCTATTCCCCTATAAACCCACAACCCACTACGGAATTAAAACGCAAAATTTCATTAAAAATAATTAATCATTTCTAAAAATTATTATTTAATTTACCATAATTAAATTACTTCCCACCCTATTCCCCTATAAACCCACAACCCGCTACGGTACTAAAACGCAAAAAAATTACTAACTTCTAAAAACGTAATACGTATATTTAAAAAAAAATACAATACTTAACAAAAATATAGAACACATACATATAAAATATATACTAAAATACATATCGATATTATTAACAACGATATTTTTGCAAACCATATTACTGACTTCGATATTAACAAAAACTATATTTCTCACCTTCAGGTCGATATTCTGGTCACCGACATTCTTGATGTCGATATTCTGTCCCTTCGATATTTCCAAGCACAGGAGAACAGTGGTATAGGGCATAGGGCTGGCGCTACTGGAAAGGTTCACTGATTTATCCTGATATGACACAAGTATTGTACGGTGCTACAGGGAGGAGAGAACCACCCACCCCTCCTAAAACTGCGGCCTGAGCTGCAACAAACATTTACCAATTTCCCTAGCACACGTGAATTATAAGTTAATTACAATATAGTGACAGTAACAAATTGAATCAAAAAACATGTATCCACAAACAGCGTAGGTTTCTTAGATCTTCCGTCTTTATTTCTTTGAAGATTCTTCATATCATGTCATTCATGTGACTGGTTGAAAGCCCAAAGCCAACACGTGTTTCGTCGCATACATGGGGAGTAAACCCGCGACTTTTTCAAGGCTATTACTTTTCCGTAGTATAACTTATATTTGTGGTGATACTTCCAACCCACAAAGCGGCGTCCTTAAATATGGTAACTGTGTATCCAGGTATCCTGATGCGTCCCAAAAATCAAAGTAAACTGATGCTGCAATTCCTTTCTTCCCTGGGCGCCGCCTCTCGTGTGCTGTCGAGTACGATAACACTTCGATATTTCCAACTCGATATTTCTGTGGTTCAAAATAAAAGACTCAATATTATTTCCGTGCACCCTCTTGAAGGCCCCGGCAGGGTCCGTTATAAGGAGGTGGTAGAACAGGGGTAGGAAAGTAGAGGAGACATGGCCAGTGTTCTAGGAACTACAGTGAAAGGCGAAGATTGCGCTGTATTGTTGCATTTACACAGCACGCTGCTGAAGTATGTCGGTAGACTGCGTGGCAGCCAAGACCATAAAACGTACATGAGTGGGTGAATGCTTCAGTGCATTGTGGTCTTTGTAGGGCATGTATTGCAGACACAGCGTCTTCAACAATGCTTAATTTGAGCCTGTGGTTTTCTGTGCTCAGCACCGGCACTTAATTGTCAACACCAGCACGTAGGAGAGTCTGCCACTTGGTGGCGCTGTTCAGCTAATTTAGAGATCAGCACCACAACAGTTAGGTGCCGATTCGGATCCTGGAAAAATTTCCCCCGTCCGAATTGAATCTGGACTTTTTTCCGTCCAAATCGTACAAGTAGCGTACAAACTGCCAAGTACGATTCGCATGGGAAAACTCCATAGGAATCACATCGGGAAAATTTCCCCACACGTCCTCGGGTCGGAAATTGTGTCCGACACATCCCCGGACGATTTACCGTACGAATCGGAAAAATGAAGTCCGACCGCGCAAGTACGATCACTCCCGTCCTTTCGATTTCACAACTGTATGGATAAAACACCGTACGGACCGAACTCCCATAGCAACCATGGAGACACGTGCCCGCATACACGCCGAACACCCCACCACAGACCCCGCATGTACGCGCAAAACGCCCCCCGGCCGCGGATGTACGCGCCGAACCCCCACCAGTGTATGCATGGAGCGTACCCCCACCCATGTATGCATGGAGTGTACCAACTCCCCACCCGTGTATGTACGGACCGTACCCCCACCCGTGTATGTACGGACCGTACCCCCACCCCACCCGTGTATGTACGGACCGTACCCCCACCCCACCCGTGTATGTACGGACCGTACCCCCACCCGTGTATGTACGGACCGTACCCCCACCCCACCTGTGTATGTACGGACCGTACCCCCACCCGTGTATGTACGGACCGTACCCCCACCCGTGTATGTATGGACCATACCCCCACCCCACCCGTGTATGTACGGACCGTACCCCCACCCCACCTGTGTATGTACGGACCGTACCCCCACCCGTGTATGCATGGAGCGTACCAACTCCCCACCCGTGTATGTACGGACCGTACCCCCACCCAACCAGTGTATGTACGGACCGTACCCCCACCCCACCAGTGTATGTACGGACCGTACCCCCACCCCACCAGTGTATGTACGGACCATACCCCCACCAGTGTATGCATGGAGCGTACCAACTCCCCACCCGTGTATGTACGGACCGTACCCCCACCCCACCAGTGTATGTACGGACCGTACCCCCACCTGACCAGTGTATGTACGGACCGTACCCCCACCCGTGTATGCATGGAGCATACCAACTCCCCACCAGTGTATGTACGGACCCTACACCCAGCCCCCCCTGTATGTACGGACCGTACCCCCACCCGTGTATGCATGGAGCGTACCAACTCCCCACCCGTGTATGTACGGACCCTACACCCAGCCCCCCCTGTATGTACGGTGCGAAACACCACCACCGATGGACGGTGCGGACCAACACCCTGCCCGTGTTCGTACGCACCCTACCCCAGGCCCACACACCAGCACCCTCACCCAACATCGGGCATGTACGAGTCGTACTAAGCCATAGCAAAGGACAGCACTGTACAACAACATGGCCCATGTACGCACCGTACAGACGCAAAAAACACTCCTACTGAACCGGGACAAACCAAAAAAACACAAGGAGAGTCAATTCGAGGCACACAAGACCACAAAACATATCCAACAAGGCCAAATACATCCTATACACTGACCTGCAACTGACAAACAGCTAAACAGAGGCCCAAACCACTACCACTCCTTATAACACACCCACCCAAAGTTCAAACACAGCCACACCCACAAATGGACCAATAAAAAGGCCCAACACACACAAACCATGATCCTTTGCAACAGATCCACTGCTGCCAGACCCCAGAGACAACGCACTGCACCATACTTCAACCATCAATACACCTTACACTTGCACTCCTTCACACAACCACCATCACAAACACACCCTCATCACATTCACACACACACACCTGCACACCCACAACCATCCACACCCACACCCATCCACACCCCCACCCCCACAACCATCCACACCCCCACCCCCACAACCATCCACACCCACACCCCACACCATGCCCACCAACAAGAATCCAAAGTTCACAAAGGACGAGCTGGAGGTCCTTGTCGACGAAATCATCAGAGTCGAGCCACAGCTCTTTGGAACATTGGTCAGACGGACCAGCATATCCGAAAAATCTGCCATGTGGGAGAGGATAGTCAATTCCGTGAATGCTGTTGGGGCCACCAGAAGGACCAGGCATGAGTGCCAAGCCAGGTGGTACGATCTGCGGAGGACGGTCTGCCGCAAAATGACGGACGACCACAACCAGGCCAACATCACTGGAGGAGGTCTGTCCCGCAGACCGGTACACTACCATCCCTGGGAGGAGAAGGTCCGAGAGCCTGGTGAGTACACAAACAACTCACCTCACATGGGGGGAACGCCATATACAACCCAAATACCAATCATGCACGCAACCCCCCCAAAGCCAGCACCGGACACAACCACACTCCAAAAACACACACATGCCACTAGCGCCTCCATGCCCCAAACAAGGCCATGCCAAGTCACAGGCCACACAAAACATCAACAGAAGACAGGATGTCCCCGATGCCGGGAGGGTGGGCCTCAAAACTAACATAGAGCAACTCTGAATCACACAACAATGCCCTCAGCCCATATGGCTTAGGGGACAGCCGTACAAACAGTGTGTCCCCACACAGTACTGTTTTGCCTGCTAATGGTGGCCGCGTTGCAGGACGACATGGGTATGAAGGCACAATTTGCACATAACAGCAGCTAATGAAGACGCAGCACACTGAAAGAGTGTCAGCACACACCGCCACAGCAGCAGCGCAGACTCAGACACTCCGCCCAATGGGTGCCGGCAGAGAAGAAACAAACCCACATGAACAAGCCAATGGCCTTTGAAAGACCTGCAAACTGTGTGTGCCCAGGAAGCTGGGCTGAGGTGACAGAGGGTGACACACAGAGGGAGGGAGAGGGGCAGAGAGAGGGACAGAGACAGAGGTGGACACAGGGAGACAGACAGAGGGAGGGAGGAGGCTGACAGAGGGAGGGAGAAGGGGAGACGGACAGAGGGAGGAGGCTGATAGAGGGAGGGAGAAAGGGAGATAGAGGGAGACGGACAGAGGGAGGAGGCTGACAGAGGGAGGGAGAAAGGGAGATAGAGGGAGACGGACAGAGGGAGGAGGCTGACAGAGGGAGGGAGAAAGGGAGATAGAGGGAGACGGACAGAGGGAGGAGGCTGACAGAGGGAGGGAGAAAGGGAGATAGAGGGAGACGGACAGAGGGAAGAGGCTGACAGAGGGAGAAAGGGAGACGGACAGAGGGAGGAGGCTGACAGAGGGAGGGAGAAAGGGAGACAGAGGGAGACGCACAGAGGGAGGAGGCTGACAGAGGGAGGGAGAAAGGGAGATAGAGGGATACGGACAGAGGGAGGAGGCTGACAGAGGGAGGGAGAAAGGGAGACAGAGGGAGACTCACAGAGGGAGGAGGCTGACAGAGGGAGGGAGAAAGGGAGATAGAGGGAGACGGACAGAGGGAGGAGGCTGACAGAGGGAGGGAGAAAGGGAGATAGAGGGAGACGGACAGAGGAAGGAGGCTGACAGAGGGAGGGAGAAAGGGAGATAGAGGGAGACGGACAGAGGGAGGAGGCTGACAGAGGGAGAAAGGGAGACGGACAGAGGGAGGAGGCTGACAGAGGGAGGGAGAAAGGGAGACAGAGGGAGACGCACAGAGGGAGGAGGCTGACAGAGGGAGGGAGAAAGGGAGATAGAGGGATACGGACAGAGGGAGGAGGCTGACAGAGGGAGGGAGAAAGGGAGACAGAGGGAGACTCACAGAGGGAGGAGGCTGACAGAGGGAGGGAGAAAGGGAGATAGAGGGAGACGGACAGAGGGAGGAGGCTGATAGGGGGAGGGAGAAAGGGAGATAGAGGGAGACGGACAGAGGGAGGAGGCTGACGGTGGGAGGGAGAAAGGGAGATAGAGGGAGACGGACAGAGGGAGGAGGCTGACAGAGGGAGGGAGAAAGGGAGACGGACAGAGGGAGGAGGCTGACAGAGGGAGGGAGAAAGGGAGAGGGACAGAGGGAGGAGGCTGACAGAGGGAGGGAGAAAGGGAGACAGAGGGAGACCAAATCACCCTTGGGTGGTGTGGCCATGTCCGCTTGTCAACAGGTGAACTGTGTGCATGTAGACAAGGTTTTGCAGTGCATGAACCCCCCTTCAACCTTTGATGAACACTAGGCCATGTGTCAATCTGTGCACGAGTACATCCGTGCTGCAGGCCCAAACAGAACCTTACACCCAGTATACCCACCCACTGTGTTTGTCAGAACCCTGTCACAAATTGTTAAGTTACCTACCTGCATTCTCAAATAGCATGGAAAAACAACATTTGGCCACGTACAGTGCAACACGTAAGGCGGCTCTGCATGGCTTGCTACGCCCGCTCACTACACTGCTGACTGCGTTCCCAAAAGATGCATCAACTAAGATTGTGTCACACATAGGTAAAGTGTCGAAAGCTGTGGCCAAGGGACATACCCATGCACAAGTGCACTGTGAAAGGAATGCTAGCCAAATCAAACCACCCAGAGGAACTGTGCCAAATCAAAAATGAATGAAAAATGTATGTCGCATGTAACACAATTAACACTGTCTCTCTCACACACAGGTCAACGTCGTCGATCTCCCCCCAACACTGGGGGGGAAGACTCACAGGACCAGACTTTGCGTGAAGAGGACCCCACTGGCAGCGACGACTCTCACCACTCCGTGGATGACCCAGACCAACCTGGCCCCTCTGGTGTCCAACCACCTGCAGCACCTGCATCAGGTACAACTGTGCCAACCACCACCCCCATTCCTGCCACATCCCAGGAGACACCCAGGAGCCCTGCCCGCACACAACAACACAGCCAGTCTGTCCAGGAGGGACAAGGTTCTCCGGGCACCCAGGAGGAGGCAGGCGACACCGCAAATGCCATCCCTCAGGGGTCCCGGAGACCCAATGTGCCCACAACGGCAGGCCAGGCGCAAGTGGGCAGGGGTGGTGGGAGTAGAGGACGGCGGAGGCGCGAACCTGCCCAGTTGGCTCAGGACCCGGCTATGTCACACGTCAGAAACATCCTGGACGCATACCGGCGTGACTCCAGAGGCATCGACCAGGTAGTGGGGACCCTCAATGAGATGAAGACCCTGCAGGTCGAGCATCATGCCAGTCATCTACAACACCATGGACGGATGGAGGCAAGACTGGCAGAGCTCCTGGCGGTGCACAGGGACGTGAGCCAATCACTCCGTCAGATCGCCCAAAGCCTGGCAAACCCTCCCTGTGCCACCAGTCGTAGAGCAGCACCAGAAACAGGGAGGGAGGGAAGAGGAGGAGGATTCATCTGACGGAGCGTCCCTAGCATCGTCAAGGCCTGCTTCTGAGGGTCCCCGCAGGAAGGTGGGTCGTCCACGAAAAAGACCGTGAGAGTCAGCGGAACATCACCATCTCCCAGGTCACCTGGCCTGGCACCTGGCCCTCTGGCCCAACAGCAGCACAGCAGCAAAGGACATTCTCTGCCACATGGCCTTGCTGGTCACTGTCTGACCAATGTTGACAAAGACTGTGGCACAGACTCTGATGACTTTCAATGGCAAGGACACCAACTCCCCCTGTGAACTTTGGATTCTACACTCCCGCCAAGCACCTCTTGTCACCCCACCAAACACGTACCCGAGCACTAATAAAATTCATCACAATCACAAGATGATGCCGTCATTTTGCATTATTCGACTACATGTGTGTGTTGTAAAGTCAAACCATGCCTGATTTCTGAAGTAACTCCAAACATCCATACCCTGGGGTCTGAGTCTGGCACAGGACACACATGGGTCACAATGTACCATCCAAGACAGACATGGAGCACCATACTCACCCGTGATGGGCCCAACCAGCTGAGGGGGTGCCCGCACAACTGTGCCTACAGACCTATTTAGAAGAGCAACAGTCATGCGCAGAGGTCAGGGATCATGTGGAGTGTCCTGGGGTGGGAGTCCCAGGTATGTGTAGACACGTGGCAGAACCATGTCCTGCATGCTTGAGTCAGGTGGAAGTGGAGAATGGTGGGCCAGCCAAGGTTGGATGCATGGAGATGGCACAATTGGGTGTTGGATCACAGTGCCACAAGGTTGTGTTGTGGTTGTGGGCTGCATCCTGAGTGTGTGCGTGGATTGAGAAGGTCATCCTGCAGCTGGCAGTGATCCACTCCCCCATCTCTGTTTGACGTTGATGTGGCCTGGTCGCCGGATGTAGTAGCAGAGCTGTGCAGATGCACCCTGGATGTGGACAAGTATCATGGGATTTCTAACGCACATGTCCGTAGAGTGCAGGGTAGGATTAGACACGGATGTCGTAGTTGACCTGGGGGATGGTCTCCCTCTTGCCTTGAGGTGGATGGAACTGGGGATCTTGTGCATAATGCAGAGTGTGCTGCCGCATGAG
Organism: Triturus cristatus; assembly: GCF_964204655.1. Lineage (NCBI taxonomy): Eukaryota > Metazoa > Chordata > Amphibia > Caudata > Salamandridae > Triturus > Triturus cristatus. The sequence goes on along the minus strand of NC_140584.1, from coordinate 1,207,704,421 downwards.
GCACAGATGCTGCTGATCAGCATAGCACATGTCAGCAAGCAATCCATGATGAACACCAGCTCGTTTGCGTGGACACTGGGTGCCCTTGCTGCAGGGCCTGCAGCAGCATGCGCCATGTCAAGGAAACAATGCCACAAGTAGCACACAAAGACAAGGATCTCAGGAAGGAACTATTCAAAAGGTGTATGCCAAGGAAGGAATGTCTGGTTCAACATGGCACACACACACACAATGGATTCACATGCAGCACAGTGGCCGTCCTGGAGACTGACATGCCACAATACCTACACAGACATCATGCACAATACAGAATCTAATCCCTGACAAACAGCTTGCATCTTGCTACTCTACACATAGACTCATATGCACCATCTCTGAGAACAATGCCAGACATGCCGCATGCACAGTGGCAACAGACCACCATTGACAGAGATGAGGCACCTTGGAGGCAGAGGGACACCTTTATTACTCATGTGTGTCGGAATGCTAATGCAACTCTGTCAACACATACACAGGTCATGTGGATGAACACGTGGGACCAACACTGGCACCCCCCTTACCACCACAGATGATGAAAATCCATGGCACTGGCACACAAGTGACGGGTTACAGCTAAACACCCCCTGCTGCTCACGGAGAGGCTGCTATACACCATTGAGCCCCTAATGGGGAATTCACACACCATGTCAACCCAGTGCAACCCGTATGTTTCCGAGGGCAGTGTTACACACATTGATGGCTCCATCACAATCCACAATCCCATTACAGATGACTGTCACCAAGTCTGACCATCAATTCAGGTGAATTCTGCTCCATGTCATGTGCCCCATGGTGATTCTACATGTATGTAAAGTATCCAAACATGAACAGGAGCAGTGCACACACATTCAAAACAAATACCACTCCCAAAAAGCCGTGCTGCATCCCTTACCCGAAGGAGATTTTCGAACTTGTCCGTGCATGTAACGCTGATTCAGCACATGTTGCTGTGTTCATGAGGAATAGCAGGAGCACAACAATGCCACCAGCAGACAGCATGCGCAAGTACCTGTGGATGAGAGACACACCAGAAGTCAGCCAAAAGAAGCACATCCGCATGCATGTGCATGTACTCGACACGTATTAGGTTGTCAACATGCTAGGTGACAATGATGACTCTGGAAAAACATTCTTCTATTGCACCATCACTCGATTGACACATCCAAACACACCTCTGACTCACTTGGAAGACATGCAGATGGACACACACATTGCAACACTTGCCACACACAGCCCAATGCGTGCACACTCAGACACTGGAACTCACCACTAAGCAAAGAAGTCGCGTATGAGCCGACTCCGCATGTCCTCTACCGCCTCCTCCTTCTCCACATCACTTGCCTCATGACCAAGCCCTTCATCCTCCACGGGTGGATGGTCCTGCTCATCTGGATCCAGGATGAGTGGCACAGCTTTCTCCACTGCCATGTTGTGCAGCATGCAGCACACGAGGAATATCTTGCAGACCTTCACCGGTGCATATGGGAGTGCGCCACCAGTCTTGTGGAGGCAACGGAATCGGCTCTTCAGGAGGCCAAACGTCCTCTCTATCACTCGCCTGGTCCGCCCATGGGCGTTGTTGTAGCGGTGATCGGCAGCCGTGCTGGGGTTGCGGAGAGGCGTGATCAGCCATGGCATGTTGAGATAGCCAGCGTCCCCTACATGGAAACATCATGGACAAGAGTGGGTCAGGAGAAGCAGTAAGACAGGAAGATGATGTTAAATACAGGACTGCCAGAGTATACCCACCAACAATACATGCTCGTTCGTTGCGCAGCTGCAGCATCGTTTCAGGCACCCTGCTACGCCTCATGATGTACGCATCGTGTGCTGATCCTGGAAAACGAGCACAGACATGTGAAATCACCATGTTGGCAAGACACACCGCAAGGGCATTAATGGAGTGGTAATGCTTGCGGTTACGGAAGGCTACCTCCTGTGCCTGTGGTGGTACCAAAGCCACATGTGTTCCATCTATGGACCCAATGACATGGGGCATCCCTCCCAGGGAATAGAACTCACGCTTGACAGCTGTCAACTGCTCAGGAGTTGGGAATTTAATGAACTCATCCAGGTGCTCCAACATGGCCTCTAAAAAATCATGCAGAACACGGCTGAACATGGTTTGGGACATGCCACCGACATGGGCAATGGTATGTTGAAAGGTACCCGTGGCATCTTGGGTGTCAGTGCAGTAGGATACCTGTGTAGCGGTTGGAGGTGTGGTGCCAGCCGTGTCGTCAGGTCCTCAATCAAGCGTTGGGGGAAGCGGTAGCGGCGTATACAGTCATTTTCCCGCATGTCAGCCAAGTCCGGAATTGGTCGAAGGAGAGGCGGAGCCCTGCAGTGAATTAGAAGGGACAACGAAGAGTGAGTACAGTACACCACCAATGTCAATTTACAGAGCACATGCTCAACAGGCAATACACATATGCCACATACAGAGTCAGGTCTGTGCAATATGCCCTGGACACGTATGCCAGGCATGTGACACTCCTACCAAGAGCCAGCTACAAACGTTGATTCTCAACATCAATATGCCATGCCATGAAACTAGCTGTGGGCCAGTGTAAGTGAGCAGGCAGACGCATTACAGGAGTTACAGACATCCAAATATGTGCAGAAGAAAGATGTTTATTGTACAGACAGGTTGCGGAACACTAGAGGCACAGGTCACATGTCATAGAATAAGGACAGACCACACACCTTGCCATGAAGGATTACATGTCAAGACTGATCACACATACATTGAGAGTATGCAGATATGTCCTTGTTTTGGAACTCCGTGTGGATGCATACATACACACCTAACGTCGGATTACACATGTGTGCTGGTGTGCGTAACAGTGTGCCATGCCCATCTACACACAGACACATGTTGGTTGCAGCAACTGCAGATGCATTTGACCAAACACCTACAGCAAACCTATGGGAACACATGACACACACATGACATAGCTACAGCGTGCAACGCGGGCATTCACTTGTCAGGGGTAACATTCCGTGTACCTGGCATCAGGGGACATTTGCGGGTGTCGGTGACTGTGCCATGCCAGTGACGCATGGCCCACCAAGTCAGTACTACATGCACACATGTCAAAGGAGTGAAGGGGATGTGTGGCACATAGGGCACCATCACACGTGACGTGTACACAGCTCATCATACTGTAATTCGCTTCACACCTCAGGAGTATGGTGCCACATCACAGCCTGACCCACCTGTGCCCGACACATGTAGTACTCTACCGACAATGCCTTGATGTCCAGCCTTGGCCATGTATGACAGCTCAATTCATTCCTGTGTGCCACCTGTCACCACTGTCAGGTGTGAATCCCACTGTACATACGCTCCGAGGGCGTGTGTGGGGTCCCTATCACTATGGTGGTGCTGGCGTATGCGTACGCCATAGTGATACGGACCGTACACGCGTGTGTATGGTCCCTATCACTATGGTGGTGCTGGCATATGCGTACGCCATAGTGATAGGGACAGACCCTACACACGCGTGTGTACGGTCCGAACTACTATGGCGTACACATACGCGAGCACCCCCATAGTGATAGGGACCGTACACACGCGTGTGTTCGGTCCGAACTAGTATGGCGTACACGTACACGGGCACCCCCATAGTGATAGGGACCGTACACACACATGTGTACGGTCCAGACTACTATGGCGTACATGTACGCGAGCAGACCCATAGTGATAGGGACCGACCCTACACACGCGTGTGTATGGTCCGGACTACTATGGCGTACACGTACGCGAGCACCCCCATAGTGATAGGGACCGACCCTACACACGCGTGTGTACAGTCCCTATCACTAAGGGGGTGCTCGCGTACGTGTACGCCATAGTAGTCCAGACCGTACACACGCGTGTGTAGGGTCGGTCCCTATCACTATGGGGGTGCTCGCGTACGTGTACGCCATAGTAGTCTGGACCGTACACACGCGCGTGTAGGGTCGGTCCCTATCACTATGGCGTACGCATACGCCAGCACCACCATAGTGATAGGGACCCTACACACGATTGTACGGTCCGTATCACTATGGCGTACGCATTCGCCAGCACTCGCATAGTGATGGGGACCGTACAAACGCGTGTACGGTCCGTTGCAATGCATTTGGGGTGCCCTAGGGCTGTGGAACGCACCGTACCTGTGTTGTGACATAGGATTGACATAGGGGACACATGAGGGACAAGTATAGGGGCCTAAATGCATGCTGGTTGTCATGGAGACCGAGTTTCAGGTTTGAATTTTGCATCATGTGGCCAGCAGAAGTTGGTTGGAGACAATATACTTTGTTGCAATGTGGTTGTTGACATTACATCATGCTCAATTTTAAAACCATGCAAAGCCTGTCACTGGGGTAGTTTTAAAATGATTGGAGGACACGTAGGATGCAAATGTGACTGAGCCAATCACTCTGTACTCCTGTAAATGAAACAGGCCAGCAAGGAAGATATAAGGCAGCCAGGTCCCTTGAGAGAGCACTTGCCTGCACATCCTTTCATTCCACCACACTGCTGCTGCTTATCATTCCTCTAGCACCATGTCCAGGTCTGTGGAGAGGGCCCAGCCATTCACCATGGAGGAGAATATGGCGTTGGTGGATGTGATCCTCCCACAGTACACCATGCTGTATGGTCGACCAGGGGAGCAGGTGAGTGCAGACTCCACTAGCTTAAACTGTGCCCCTTTTTGTGACTGTGACTTCTGACATTGTGTCCAGGTGTGACAGACATGCAGGGTTCTTCATAGTGGTTCCCAGGGGGGGGAAGGGCTCATGCCTCCCATGCAGAGCATGCTGTAGTTCCTGTGTGCACAACGCACTAGCATGGTGCTTACTGTGACGATCACTGCATGGTGCATGCCGCTTTCGGACTGCCTAATCCTCCTGGAAATGTTGTTTCTACAGTCCTGATGTGAGTCTGTGCTCCCCCCAGGGTGACAGGTGCCAGGACCCACAGATGTGTGTCTGTTCAGTGTACCTGTGGTGAGAGTGTCCAAATGATGTGGTCGTCCCCTGGACATTGGTGTGTGTGTGTAAGTCCCCTGTCATGTGGGTGTGTGCATATGTGGAGTGTTGCACCCCAGCTGCATGTGGGATGGATACACCCTGCCCATCTGATGTGAGCAGGGAGCTGTGCTGGATGTCTGCCGTGCTGAGACAGCCCCACATCTGTGACACCCCCAGTCTAGTGGCACATGTGCAGAGTGAGGTTTGTAGCGGCAGTTGTCAATGCCAGGTGATTGTTCAGTGCCTGTGTGTGTCTGTGTACTCTGCTGAGGTAGCGTAAGTGGGCTGGGGCATGTGACTGCTTAGGGGTACTGTTCAGATTCCTGTTGTAGCTTGGGATGCACAGTGTGAGCCTGCATCATTGATTGTGTTGCACCCCTCATGCCACCTGTGTACTTTCAATGGCACCTACTGCATTTGCCCATTCCCAGGAGGACGATGTCACTATGACAAAGGTGCAATGAGTTGGCTGCAAACTATGGCCAGTTCAAACATGCATAATTTGTAATATGTGTGTCTCTGTATCATTGATAAGGTGGATTGATGTATTGTCACTTTTGCATCCTCACATGTAGGCGTCTGTGCCAAGGGGGAGATCTGGAAGCAAGCCGTCAGTGCCGTGAGGAGGACGGAGGGTCGGAAGCGGCGCCTAGCCCAGGTGAGGAAACGCTGGCAGGACATCCGGTGCTGGACGCGGAGGATCGCACGGGTCCTGCTGGGGGACTCACCTGTGAGCCACAAAAACCGTGGGCACCGGCGTCTGACCCACATCCATAAGCGTGTGCTGGCGGTGGTCTTCCCTGACTTGGATAGGTGCCTAGTGGAGAAGCACCAACAGGAAGGGGGTAGGTACATGTGTGTTTGTTGTGTGTGACCAGCTTTTGGAAGTGCGCAGTTGCATGGATACACTGCCAGGGTCTAAATGTGCAGTGCATATCCTGTTCCCCAAAGTAAAGCGGTGCTGTTCTTCCTCCCTTCCCCTCCTTGCCATGTGTTCCCTGGTCTGTGTGTAGTCACTCTTGCACAAGGTCATCTAGGCTGGCAGTTACTCCAAGTGCCCAATGCTTGCAGCATCATGTGTGGGGGTGGTGTGTAACAGGTTTTTGCACGTTGCCTGTGCCCTGGCCAGTTCTGTCATTGTGGGGTCCATGTTAGTTGGCACTGATGCTGAATCCCGACATGGGAGTGTGTGTTTCATGTGTACTGCCTTACTGCCTGCATGTCGAATGTTGTGCCCTCTGACATGATGTGCTTGAGTGTGAGATATGCATAGTGCAGGGATGGTGGCTTGTGTTCCAGTCATATCCATCCAGGGCCATGGAGTAGTGTGGCCACTACAGTCCCCTGGGGCACCTTTTCCTAGGTATCATGTGTGTCATCAGACAATATGGACATTCTCTGTGTCTTCAGCATAGTTTGGGCCCTGTGGCATAGTACCCTGGCATCATTTGTATTCACGTATACTGTGCTACATGTGTCCACTGTACAGGGTGACCTAATTTAGCTGGTGCATACTCACAGGGGCCAGTGCCTGTGTGTCTTGGTACAACTATCTGATGATGGTTATTTGTCAGTGATATATGTGGACAGGCGCACCAGGGGTAGTTTGTGTGCGATCAGGATTAATTGCAGGCCATGTGTTTTCATCCCAGACTAAGAGGTGTAAGTACTTCCTCTGTCTCAATCACATTGTCTCAGGTAGGGGGGAAGTTGGTGCGGGCAAGGCCTACATGTCCAAATCTGAAGTCTCCTTGCTCGGTCTGGCCAGTGTGATGTTTGTGTGGCCAAACACTCAAGGTGCAGTGACCCAGTCATGTTGGCCAGGGTTTTCAGTATTACCTTTGCAGCATGTCCCAAGAGTTGATAGACATGGTTCCTGCTCATTCCTTTCTTGGCTACGCTGTGTGTCGCTGATGCTGTGCTAGATTGTCCCCAGAGCCTGGCTCCTCTGTACAATTTGATATCAAGTTATTTGCTATTGTGTCATGCTATCCATATTTTAACAGTGGCATGGTGGGTCAACAAACTGTATGTTGCAGGGACTACATATGTACCTTGTATTGTAGATGTTACTCATGTTGCTTTTCAGGCTATGCACTGTGACCTATGTAGATTTGACTCATGTGACATATGTATACAGGTGTCTGATTTCTCCTGTCTCTTCACCTTGCCCACAGCATCGTCGGGGGACTACGAGGGAGACACTGGCACGGACCGTGAGGAGGGAGCGAGCACCAGTGCCAGCAGTGCTGAGTTGGCTGGCACATCGAGTGGCACGGAGGCCGACGGGAGTGCAGCGGAGGACCTGTCCAGTCAAAACACCACCAACTATGACGCAGACAGGTCCGAGGCTGAGCACTCCGAGGGGGCGGAGGCTGCTTCCACAGCTGACACCAGCACTCCATCACTACCCGCCCCCTCCATTCCGATCACCGGCCTCCCACTTGCTCGTGTCCCTTCCCGCCGTGCTAGGTCACCACGTGTCTCCTTCTTGCCAGGCACCGCACCCCCTGCCCCTGTCTCCACTGCTGCCACCAATGCCGAGTCTGTGGACATCCTGCGGCAGTTGCAGGTTGGTCAGACTGCGATGCTTAATGTCCTCCATGGCCACAGCCGAGTGCTCAACCAGGTGGAGGCATACATGGAGGGCATTTCAGCTGCGCAGTCTGACCATAGGCAACTTGCTGAGGTCCATAGACTCGACACTGACTGCAGCAGTGGGTCTCCTGCAGCGCTACGTCCCCCCCTACCCCTGAACCATCCACACTTCCCACTCCCATGCCTGTCCAAAACACACCCAGACGTCCCCATGCACGCACACCACCAGACACAGGCACCACACCACCAGGGAAGGCAAAGCGCACACCTCCTGGCACGCACACACAGGGTGAAGTAGGCACACCCACTGGTTCGAGGGGGAAACAGAAGACACGCAGCCAGAGTGGGAGTCCACATTCCTCATGACCACCACCCTCCAAATCCACTCCCCTCAGCTCTCCTGGCCAGGATTCCACCAAAGACTACTTCATGGCCGCTCTGTCCCTGAGCCCCAAAGTGACACCACCCCGCAAGCGGTCAAAGGAGTCCCCGGTCAGGGTAGTTGTGTCCCCCCCCCCCTGTCCACACCCTCCCCCGGTAGCGCTGCGACCCATCCCTGTGACACCCCCCCTCCTTGGGGCCTGTGGTTCCTTCGGGTGCAGGGGAGACGCTGGGCGACCTGGCAGTAGTGTGCAGCGCCATGCTTGAATCCACCTTTGGCGCTGCCCCACCCCCTGTGTTGGAGTCGTCCGTCCCTGCACCCACAACACCTACCCTTGCCCCTCCTGTCCCTGCGGTGCCTGGTCCTTCCCCCCCACATGATGCCCCCCCCCCTGTGGATGACAAGGTAGTCTGAACTGTGCAGGCAAGGTAGGGGACACACATCCCAATGTGTCCCCCACCTGGATTGGAACTATGGACTGCCCTATGGGCCTTGTACATATGGAACTCTTCATACAATTCTTTTTAGAACATTGCTGAATAAAGCTATTTTATTTTCCTTGGCACACTACTGCTTTTCTGGCATTGCTGTTGGTGGTGCTGCTCCATGATTTGGGGTGGCGATAATGTGTTAGGTGTCTGGGATATGTTGGAGTGTGCTGTTCGTGGGGTGGACACTGTTATCTGTGTGCCATCACACGGTATTTGCTATCAAACTTTGCTCATGTAAGCTGTTACTGCATGGTGACATTGTCCCAAGGTATGTACCTTCCTCTGTGGACCCTGACATCTTCCCTGCAGGGTGTTGTGAAGACATTTGAGCAGTGCTGTGTCTACATTTGCTGGGTGTGTTACGGACCCCTTCAACTTTGGCCATGCATGCTGGCCAAGGTCTCCACCTGCATCATTTGTGTCATCCTTGGGGTCACTGTACTTGTGACTGGAGTATATTCACAGGACTTCATGTGTACATGTTACCTTTTCCGCACTATGCATGTGTGTACTCCCAGCCTCGCACACATGTGTTTCGTGTTCTGCTGGGTCTTTGAGCACCTGACTGACAATTGTGGCCATTGTATCTGTGTGTACTCAACCCCTTTCTTTCCATGGGCACAGCTGGGGGACTCTGCACCCACCCCTCCTGTGTCTGGGCACTGAAGGGAGGACTCTGCACACACCCCTCCTATGTCTGGGCACTGCTGGGAGTGATAGGCACACACCCCTCCTGTGTCTGGGCACTGCTGGGAGGACTCTGCACACACCCCTCCTATGTCTGGGCACTGCTGGGAGTGATAGGCACACACCCCTCCTGTGTCTGGGCACTGCTGGGAGGACTCTGCACACACCCCTCCTATGTCTGGGCACTGCTGGGAGTGATAGGCACACACCCCTCCTGTGTCTGGGCACTGCTGGGAGGACTCTGCACACACCCCTCCTGTGTCTGGGCACTGCTGGGAGGATTCTGCACACACCCCTCCTGTGTCTGGGCACTGCTGGGAGGACTCTGCACACACCCCTCCTATGTCTGGGCACTGCTGGGAGTGATAGGCACACACCCCTCCTGTGTCTGGGCACTGCTGGGAGGACTCTGCACACACCCCTCCTGTGTCTGGGCACTGCTGGGAGTGATAGGCACACACCCCTCCTGTGTCTGGCCACTGCTGGGAGGACTCTGCACACACCCCTCCTATGTCTGGGCACTGCTGGGAGTGATAGGCACACACCCCTCCTGTGTCTGGGCACTGCTGGGAGGACTCTGCACACATCCCTCCTGTGTCTGGGCACTGCTGGGAGGACTCTGCACACACCCCTCCTGTGTCTGGGCACTGCTGGGAGGACTCTGCACACACCCCTCCTGTGTCTGGGCACTGCTGGGAGGACTCTGCACACACCCCTCCTATGTCTGAGCACTGCTGGGAGGACTCTGCACACACCCCTCCTATGTCTGGGCACTGCTGGGAGTGATAGGCACACACCACTCCTGTGTCTGGGCACTGCTGGGAGGACTCTGCACACACTCCTCCTATGTCTGGGCACTGCTGGGAGGACTCTGCCCCCACCCCTCCTGTGTCTGGGCACTGCTGGGAGGACTCTGCACACACCCCTCCTGTGTCTGGGCACTGCTGGGAGGACTCTGCACACACCCCTCCTGTGTCTGGGCACTGCTGGGAGGACTCTGCACACACCCCTCCTATGTCTGGGCACTGCTGGGAGTGATAGGCACACACCCCTCCTGTGTCTGGGCACTGCTGGGAGGACTCTGCACACACCCCTCCTATATCTGGGCACTGCTGGGAGTGATAGCCACACACCCCTCCTGTGTCTGGGCACTGCTGGGAGGACTCTGCACACACCCCTCCTGTGTCTGGGCACTGCTGGGAGGACTCTGCACACACCCCTCCTGTGTCTGGGCACTGCTGGGAGGACTCTGCACACACCCCTCCTATGTCTGGGCACTGCTGGGAGTGATAGGCACACACCCCTCCTGTGTCTGGGCACTGCTGGGAGGACTCTGCACACACCCCTCCTGTGTCTGGGCACTGCTGGGAGGACTCTACACACACCCCTCCTATGCCTGGGCACTGCTGGAAGGACTCTGCACACACCCCTCCTGTGTCTGGGCATCTACGGTCGGGACATACACGGGTGTGGGTGCGCTCCATTCATACACGGGTGTGGGTGCGCTCCATTCATACACGGGTGTGGGTATGCTCCGTACATACACTGGTGGGGTGTGGGTACGCTCCATTCATACACGGGTGGGGGTACGCTCCATTCATACACAGGTGTGGGTGTGCTCCATTCATACACGGGTGTGGGTACGCTCCGTACATACACTGGTGGGGTATGGGTACACTCCATTCATACACGGGTGTGGGTACGCTCCATTCATACACGGGTGTGGGTACGCTCCGTACATACACTGGTGGGGTGTGGGTACACTCCATTCATACACGGGTGTGGGTACGCTCCGTACATACACTGGTGGGGTGTGGGTATGCTCCATTCATACACGGGTGTGGGTACGCTCCATTCATACACGGGTGTGGGTATGCTCCATACATACACTGGTGGGGTGTGGGTACGCTCCATTCATACACGGGTGTGGGTACGCTCCGTACATACACTGGTGGGGTGTGGGTATGCTCCATTCATACACGGGTGTGGGTACGCTCCGTACATACACTGGTGGGGTGTGGGTACGCTCCATTCATACACGGGTGGGGGTACGCTCCATTCATACACGGGTGGGGGTACGCTCCGTACATTCCCGTGCCCACGATTTGCAGGCCTGGGTACGTACCGTACCCAGGCCTTAAGAGCGAGGGTACGAGTCGTACAACGCCCACCACTACGTCACCCCAACAACAATGGAGGTACGGCCCATACCCACGTTCTAATGGCCTGGGTACGGGTCGTACCAGCATTGTTGGGGTGATGTAGGGGTATGCGTGGTACGACCCGTACCAACGCTCTGAGGGCCTGGGTACGGTGCAGACCCCCAATGGGGTGCCGTAGGGGTATGCACCGTACCCAGCCCTTCAGAGCATGGGTACGGGTCGTACCACGCGTACCCCTACATCACCCCAACAATGCTGGTACGGCCCGTACCCAGGCGTTTAGAATGTGGGTATGGGCCGTACCGCCATTGTTGGGGTGACGTAGTGGAGGGCGTGGTACGGCCCGTACCCACGCTCTTAAGGCGTGGGTACGGTACGTACCGGTATTGTTGTGTTGCCGGTTCGCGTCAACATCCACTTCCGTTGTGGCGGACGCTTGCGTTGCTGGACACGCCCCCACCCCCTCGAGGTGACCAGGTCCTGCAGGTCAGGTATGTCCAGGGCATGTGTAATTTGTGACTTGTGTGGGGGTTATGTGTCCTGCCCCTGCCCCCCCCCCCTTTGCCCCTGGGTGTTATTCTGACCTTCTGCGGCATCTGCGTCGGTGCCTGTAGAGCAGGTGGACTGCTATGAGTGCTGGGATGACACGTAGGTTCGGGTCCATGGCTGTCCGTCGCATGCAGGTGCTCCTTGTGCGCGTCGTCCTGATTTCCCGGCAGTTTTTGACAGCCGGAAAATATAATCCGTGCGGGGTGACGTCGGTGCGGATCGTACTTCCTGGTTCGTGAACCGCAGCCTGAATGCGTCCCGACGTCACGTCGGAGCATTACCGGATCACATTCGTATGTATATTTTCATCGGTCTGTGTTTTTTACGATTCGTACGGAAATGGTGTTTCCGTGGGAATCGTACTGTTAGACGGACCGGGAGGGTCGGCCGAGGACAATGGGAGAGGTCTCCGGGGAGAGCCGTCTCCAGCGGTCGTACAGATAAATAACTTCCCCCCCCCACAGACAGGCACCACACAAGGAGAAGATTCAGCGTTCTTTATAGGCAATTTCTTACGGTACGATGAAATGGTACAAGGAGGTCTGGACTCAGGGGTCCCCTCGATTCAAGTCTCTCAAGGTGGGGAAAGGGGGTAGCGGGACAGTCTGGTTACCAGTCTGGTAGTTGAGATGGTATGGTGGATAGCTCACAATCCTCGAGCTCGGTGTTCTAGCTGGGACGGGCCGCGGCAGCGCCAGCAGGTCCCGGTGAAGATGGTTGATACACGGTCCGCGGCAGCGCCAGCAGGTCCCGGTGAAGATGGTCGTTACACGGTCCGCGGCAGCGCCAGCAGGTCCCGGTGAAGATGGTCGTTACAACGGGCCGCGGCAGCGCCAGCAGGTCCCGACGAGGATGGATGTTGCAGAAGGCCGCGGCAGCGCCAGCAGGCAGGACGATAGTTCCCAAGGTAGGGCTACGGCAGCGCCAGTAGTCCGTCAAGGCTGATTTCTCTCGGTGTCTCTCGACTCCAGGATACAACTGTCGTCCTGCTCCGGAGCTGCCCTAGTTATAGGTCTGGCGCCCTTTGATGTCCGGACCCTCGCACTTGGAGGTCGGAGGGCCCGGGATGAAAGTGTCCAGACACCCAGCAGGGGGTGGAGCCAGTGCCTGGGGGAGCTGGAGGCGATCGGCACCTGGCGGGGGAGAGCCCTTGACGCTTCGTTCTCCCATTGACCTGCCAAGTGGTCCGCTCACCTCCTGGGTGGATGGTGGTGCCGGGATGTCGGGGCCGGCCAGGCCCAGGGCTAGGGTCGGGTGGAGGCCACGCGGCCTCGTGGTGCAGGGCCCAAGATGGCGGCTTGATCCGGCCGGGGGAGCCGGTGGTGGCTCTGTCCCGTGACACATGGAAGTCCGGGGGCAGGAGTTCCGTCGGGGGACGGGGTGAGGGTGATTCTTGTGGGTCACGCCTGGCGGGCCGGGGCTTGGGCCCTGTCGTGCGGGGAGGGAGCGAGCCCTTCGTGTGGCCTGTCCAACATGCGTCCCCCCCAGCTGAAGGCGGGGGGAGTCACCCATCTTCCTGGGGACTCTCCTCGTCGAGGCGGAAAAAGCGTGACAGGCCATCTGCGTTGGCGTGGTCTTGGCCCGGTCGATGTTCCACGGTGAAGTCCATTCCCTGCAGGGAGATGGACCAGCGCAATAGTTTTGGGTTCTCCCCCCGCATCTGCATCAGCCACTGCAGGGGTCGGTGGTCGGTTTGTACCCGGAAGTGGGTACCGAAGAGATAGGGCCGGAGCTTTTTGAGGGCCCACACCACTGCGAAGGCCTCCCTCTCGATTGTGCTCCAGCGCTGTTCTCGGGCCAGGAGACGTCTGCTGATGAAGGCCACCGGCTGGTCATGACCCTCGGGGTTTAGTTGGGAAAGAACCGCTCCGATGCCGTGGTCGGAGGCGTCTGTCTGTACAATGAATTCCCGACTGTAATCGGGGGCCTGGAGCACAGGGGCGGTGCACAGGGCGGCCTTCAGCTCTTCGAAGGCCGCTTGACAGTCGGGGGTCCAGTTAATCCGCTTCGGCTGGTTTTTGGACGTGAGACCCGTGAGGGGCCCCACAATGCTGCCGTAGTCCCTCACGAACCGCCGGTAGTAGCCGGTGAGCCCCAAGAAGGCTCGGACCTCGGTCTGGGTGACGGGGGGCTGCCAGGACTGGATGGCAGCAATTTTAAGTTGCAGCGGGGCCACCAGCCCGCTTCCCACCTGGTGCCCGAGGTAGGTCACGGACCCTTGACCAATTTGGCATTTGCCGGCCTTAATCGTGAGGCCGGCCCGCTGGAGGGCCTGCAGGACCTCTTGGAGGTGGAGGAGGTGGTCGGACCAGTGGCGGCTGTACACAGCGATATCGTCCAGGTAGGCGGCGCTGAACTCTTCGAGCCCCGCCAAGACCTGGTTCACTAGACGCTGAAAAGTAGCGGGGGCATTCTTCATGCCGAAGGGCATGACCTTGAAGTGGTAGTGGCCATCGGGGGTAGAGAAGGCGGACCGTTCCTGAGCCCGGGGTGTGAGACCAATCTGCCAGTAGCCCGCTGTTAGGTCGAAGATGCTGAGGTAGCGGGCGGCCCCCAGCCGGTCGATCAACTCATCCGCTCGGGGGATGGGATGAGCGTCGGTCCGGGTGACAGCGTTCAAGCCCCGGTAGTCGACGCAGAATCTCAGTTCAGGTGTGGTGCCGGGGGCAGCGGCTTTGGGGACCAGTACAACCGGGCTGGCCCAGGGGCTGTCCGAGGGCTCGATGACCCCGATCGTGAGCATTTTGGCCACTTCCTCTTGGATGCAGGCCCGTACCCGATCTGGCACGCGGTAGGCCCGGTGTCGGATAGGGGGATTGTCCCCGGTGTCCACGTCGTGCAAGCACCAAGGGGTGATCCCGGGGGTGAGGGAGAACAGTGGAGCGAACCGCAGCAGGAGGTCCCGGCAGCCCTGGCGTTGCTCTGGGGTGAGGGCATCGGAGAGCCGGACCCCGTCCACGGAACCGTCGTTCTCCTGAGTCTCCAGGAGATCCGGGAGGGGTTCGGAGTCTTCTTCCGCCCCACTGTCCGTAGCCATCAGGAGGCTGAGTTCTGAGCGCACAAAGTGTGGTTTGAGTCTGTTGGTGTGGAGGACCCGGAGGGGGTTCCGGGGGGTCCCCATGTCGATGAGGTAAGTGACGGGGCTTTTGCGCTCGACCACTTTGAAGGGCCCCGTCCACTTATCTTGTAAGGCACATGGTTCGGTGGGGGACATCACCCACACTTGTTGACCAGGTTCGAACTCGACGGAGGAGGCATTGTGATCGTACCATTTTTTCATGTCCTCCTGACTGGCCTCGAGGTTCGCCTTGGCCATCTCCCTGAAGCGCCGGGTCTGATTGCGTAGGGCCAGGAGGTACTTGAAGACGTCTGGGGGGGTCTTTAGGGGGGCCATCTCCCAACCTTCCTTGACCAGGCTGAGGGGCCCTTGCACAGGGTGCCCGTACAGGAGTTCGAAAGGGCTGAAGCCGAGGGACTTCTGGGGAACTTCTCGATAGGCGAAGAGGAGGCACGGGAGTAGTACATCCCACTGGCGACGGAGGGGCTCTTCCAATCCCCCAATCATCCCCTTGAGGGTGCGGTTGAATCGCTCCACTAGTCCGTTCCCTTGGGGGTGATAGGGGGTCGTGAATCGGTAGGTGACCCCGCACTGTTGCCAGAGGGACTTCATATATTTTGAGATAAAGTTCGTGCCTCGGTCGCTGACGACTTCTCGGGGGAAGCCCACCCGGGAGAAGATCCCCATTAGTGCCCGGCCAACCACCGGAGCTGTTACAGTTCGTAGGGGCACCGCCTCGGGGTAGCGGGTGGCGTGGTCCACCAGTACCAGGATGAACCTATGTCCTTGTGCCGTGCGGGGGTCCAGGGGCCCCACAATGTCTATTCCTACCCTCTCGAACGGGGTGGTGACCACTGGGAAGGGTTGCAGAGGGGCTTTCAGCTTACGGCCGCTCTTCCCACTGGCCTGGCACGTGGGGCAGGACCGGCAGTGGTTAAGGACGTCGTTCCGCATCTTCGGCCAGAAAAAGTGAGTCACTAGGCGACTGTAGGTTTTGTCCTGGCCCAGGTGTCCAGCCAGGGGGACATCGTGGGCCAGAGTTAGTGGGAAGTCTCTGAAGCGGAGAGGTACCACCAGCACTCGACTGGCCCCTAGCTCTGCGATTCTTTGTTCGCTGTACAGCAGGTCGTTATCCCAATAGACCCAATGAGTTCCGGTGGAGTCCCCTGCGCTCTGGGCGCTGGCTTGCCGGCGGAGTCCCTCGAGGGAGGGGCAGGTCTTTTGCTCCTGGCGGAACTGTTTTTGGGTGGGCCCCCCTTCTTGACGCCACTGAGCCAGGCCGGGAAGGTCCGGGGGTTGCGCGACCCCCTCGTCGTTGTCCTCTACTGGGGCGACCGGGGGCGGAGGTGCTGGCCATTCTGGGTCTTCTGATCGGGGGACGGCACGGGCGGCCATGGACCGGGTGGTTACGCAGGCCCAGTCCGGGAGGCCCAGCATCCCCAGGTGCTCTCTTCTTTCGACGGTGGCCCACGGGGAACTCTCAAGGTCATTCCCCAGGAGGCAGTCCACGGGGGCATCATCCCGGACCGTCACCTTCAACAGGCCGGAGACCCCTCCCCATTCGAAGGGGACGCAGGCCATTTGACACAGACTTTCGGAATTGTCGGCTGAGCGGACGGGGCAGAGAATGTTCGGAATGATCTGCTCGGGCTTCACCAGGTGACAGCGGACGGCCGTCACACTGGCGCCTGTGTCACGTAAGGCCTCGGCCCGACGTCCATTAATGGTCACCCACTGGCCATATTTCCGGGTGTTGGCGGGTAGGGGAGCCCGCGGGACCATGTCTTTTCCCCCTAGGCACGCTAGAACCATGGCGGCCGGTTCCCACTCCTGCTGGGCCGGCTCATATTCTTCCTGTTCCTCTGATAGTCGTTCTCCCCGCAGGGCGGCGGCAGCTACCTGGCGGGGCTTTGGTGTTTGGTTCTGCGGGCAGCTCGGGTCATTGGCATAGTGGCCGACTCGCTGGCATCGGTGGCACGTGACGTTGGCTCGGAACCCCGGGCGCATCGGGGGGTTGCCCCGGCCGGCCGGGGGCGTGGTGCTGGCCACGGGTGTTGCCGGGATGGTGTCTCTCCCTCGCCCCTGGCCTCCTCCTCCTCCCCGGGGACGGTGCTGGCCTTGGTTGTTTCGGTTTTGCTCGTGTGGTCCTCTCCGGCCCACTCGGGTGCTTTCCCATCGGTCAGCTTCGGCGGCGAGTTGCCGGGGGTCAGTCAATTTACTGTCGAGGAGGTGCTGCCTGAGCTCGACGAAACAGTTGTTCGACAGGTGCTCTCATACCATAAGGTTAAAGAGTTGCTCGTAGGTCGTTACATGGCTCCCCTTGATCCAACCCTCGAAGGCTCGGCTGAAATAGTTGACGTACTCCACCCAAGTTGTACCCGGGATCCGGGTGCAGTCTCGGAACCTCTGGCGGTACATCTCGGGCGTGAGGCCGTAGCGGGTGAGGAGGGCAGCCTTCATGTGGTCGTAGGACGACATCTGGTGATCTGGGAGCTGCAATAGGGCATCGCGGCCTTCGTTGACGAACCTCCCCCATAGTCCGGCTCCCCAATCACTCCGGTCGATCCGGTGGGAGGTCATGGCGATCTCGTAGGCTTTGAACCACTGTTGTATGTCGTCCTCTCGGACATATTCTCGGACAACATCCTTGGGGATGTGGACTTTTTTCTCGGTTGCTCCCGGGGGGTGCGGTCGCTCAGGCACCCCCAGTTCTTTATTCTGTTTCCGAAGTTCTATTTCCGCCAGTTTGCGCTCTTGTTCGAGTGTTATTCTTTTTTCCTCGAGCTCTCTCTGTCTCTGTTTTTCTTCTCGTTCTTCTCGGAGCCGCAGATGTTCTAGATTTAGTTTCTGCTCGGCTAACTTTAGTTCACCGTCCATCTTGAGTCGTGCCATTTCCAACTCATGTAATCTGGTTCTTTCTCTTTCTTGGATCTCCTCCTGCGAGAGGCCCGTTCCCCGCTCCTCGGGAGCCGTGGCGTTCCCCTCTGGTGCGACACTGTTTTGGTCGGGTGATCCGGCGACCCCAGTTTCTGCCCACGACTCAAGGGCGCGCTTCAAATCGTCTTTGGTACTCAGGCCGGTGGTAGCAATGCCTAGTTCCATGCAGAATTGTTTAAGTTCGCGGTGGCTATATTCTTCCAACTTATCCATTTGGAACTTTTCAGTGGAACCGCTATCTTTGGCTGACATCGTGGTTTTGTCGTGGGGTGAGCTACTCTCTGTACGATTACGCGTTGATTCGGATCGCGCCGCTGGCCACCAATGTTAGACGGACCGGGAGGGTCGGCCGAGGACAATGGGAGAGGTCTCCGGGGAGAGCCGTCTCCAGCGGTCGTACAGATAAATAACTTCCCCCCCCACAGACAGGCACCACACAAGGAGAAGATTCAGCGTTCTTTATAGGCAATTTCTTACGGTACGATGAAATGGTACAAGGAGGTCTGGACTCAGGGGTCCCCTCGATTCAAGTCTCTCAAGGTGGGGAAAGGGGGTAGCGGGACAGTCTGGTTACCAGTCTGGTAGTTGAGATGGTATGGTGGATAGCTCACAATCCTCGAGCTCGGTGTTCTAGCTGGGACGGGCCGCGGCAGCGCCAGCAGGTCCCGGTGAAGATGGTTGATACACGGTCCGCGGCAGCGCCAGCAGGTCCCGGTGAAGATGGTCGTTACACGGTCCGCGGCAGCGCCAGCAGGTCCCGGTGAAGATGGTCGTTACAACGGGCCGAGGCAGCGCCAGCAGGTCCCGACGAGGATGGATGTTGCAGAAGGCCGCGGCAGCGCCAGCAGGCAGGACGATAGTTCCCAAGGTAGGGCTACGGCAGCGCCAGTAGTCCGTCAAGGCTGAGTTCTCTCGGTGTCTCTCGACTCCAGGATACAACTGTCGTCCTGCTCCGGAGCTGCCCTAGTTATAGGTCTGGCGCCCTTTGATGTCCGGACCCTCGCACTTGGAGGTCGGAGGGCCCGGGATGAAAGTGTCCAGACACCCAGCAGGGGGTGGAGCCAGTGCCTGGGGGAGCTGGAGGCGATCGGCACCTGGCGGGGGAGAGCCCTTGACGCTTCGTTCTCCCATTGACCTGCCAAGTGGTCCGCTCACCTCCTGGGTGGATGGTGGTGCCGGGATGTCGGGGCCGGCCAGGCCCAGGGCTAGGGTCGGGTGGAGGCCACGCGGCCTCGTGGTGCAGGGCCCAAGATGGCGGCTTGATCTGGCCGGGGGAGCCGGGGGAGCCGGTGGTGGCTCTGTCCCGTGACACATGGAAGTCCGGGGGCAGGAGTTCCGTCGGGGGACGGGGTGAGGGTGATTCTTGTGGGTCACGCCTGGCGGGCCGGGGCTTGGGCCCTGTCGTGCGGGGAGGGAGCGAGCCCTTCGTGTGGCCTGTCCAACATGTACTTCCATGTTTGTAATGTTTATTTCCCGGGTACGAGTCGGACGGAGAAAATGCACCGACCGACGGTTCGTACCCGGTTTCTCCAGGATCCGAATCGGCACCTTATTTGTTAATTCAATGTACATTAAAACTGGCTAACACGTCACCTAAGCAATTCTTACAGCGTTGGTGCTGGAACAGTCTGAAAGGTCACACTTGTAGGAGTGTGATGGTTAGTAGTAGTGTTGGTACTGTCATTGGCAGCACTGGCAGGGGCAACGGGTGGTGCAAGCTGCTGTGGCCTTCTGACAAGGGACCTGGGACTTCTTTATTTACAAATTAAGCACTAGTCGGCAATGCTGGGCTGAACTTTGAAGGCCATGTTTGAGACACAGAGGCAGCTGAAGAGACTAGCACAGGCAGGAGAGGACTGTACTTCCGCAGTAGTAGTTTATCAGGATTTGGCTGGGTGGTGCTGTTAACAAGCATTGGCAAAGCCAACAGATTTGGCTTTTAAACTTCATGCACACATGCGTTTGAGCAGCTTTACCAACGCCAAAGGAAATGCAGAAAAAAGCATTGCTTCCTGAATAGAATGCATATATTAGATTTTACAATGTGATGACTTGGAGCACTTTTCAGATGTAAAACGAGGCCTCGTGCACTCCAGCGGTAGCATGTCCTGATGATACACAAAACAACCAGTACATTGTGAAGGGAGAGCAGTACTGCTCTCGGTGGAGCCAAAGTATGCTTTATATATGTTTTAAAGAATGTGTAACATTAGGTGATGCAAACAACTCACTATCAGGAGAGACTTAAAAAGATAGCAAGGAAGATGAGTCTGGTGCGTGGGAGTGGTCCATGAAGCAGGCAGAGCACCTGTGCCTGCTGAGACCTCTCAGGTAGGAGATAAGTGGTCATTATTTATTTATGGAAAGGGTGTTATACACAAACCACTGTTGCACTATAATGTTGTGGACCTTTACAAACGTTGATAGAGAAGGATGTCAAGAAGAGTGCGCCTGAGTGCAGCGAAACAGTGATTCATATAATAGTTTACAGAGCAGAGGTGAGCACAGGTAAGCAGGTCACTTCAGGAAGAACCTGAAGAGGAGTGTCTTTAAAACCCTCCTGAAGGAGGGGCGGGGGCCTGGGAGAGCATTTCAAACCCATCTTTCTTCCCAGGAAAGTCTGATTGTGCCCGTGGGAGGATTCGAACATTAGGCGTCAGGTAAAGTGAGTCCTTTTTGGCCCGAGATGGTTCGCAGGTTCGTCCTGTTGGGAGGAGTCCACAGATGAACTTGTTTGTAATGTTAAATCGCTTTCACTAACATGACAGGAAGTTTGGATTCTGTTAAAGACACGGAGGCGAAGATGATGACTCCGCCTCTTAACTGGTAAAATCCATCAACAAAGTAACAACACAAGAAATTCTCAATAATAAAGGTGAAAATTAAATAAATACAGCAAACTATCCATATGGCCTTCTTCAGTGGTTAGCATTCTAGTCCTTCATCTGCTGTAACATCACAGTGTCGTGTAGTTTCTACCAATCAGTAGGAACTGCCCGTTTGTGGACAACATTAACCTAGGATGGTGCCAGACTGATTCCATGCACCCGCACAGGGTATGCTGTCCCTTGGTCCAGCTAGTTCACAGTGCCACTCTAACCTAGACAGGGAGCAACCAGTTCTGGCAGCTACTGGGCAAGACAACCCTGTTCCCTCAGGACCCGTAGTGACAAATCTAGAACCTTTCGCTCTGACACACTGCTCTCTTTCGCTCAGAGACATATGCAAAGGATACACAAAGGGACGTTTTTCAATATTTATTGAACCAAAGTGATCCTTGTATAGAAAATATGTGCTTCAATGATCAATAGACAGAAGCAGACAAAAGTTATAATAAGTTTCAAGACAGTGAATAAAATTAAGAGTTTCATCATTTTGCTGAGACAATTTAGATGCATTCATACACAATATTTTCACAATCTGGCGTACTCCTACGATGCAAATCCTAACGTATCTGAATAAGGCGTAAATGAACGGGCTGCCAAGAAACCCCCTTATGGATGATCTAACCCGTTACCTGGTGAGTGAGAGTGTGAGAGTGTAGGACCCCTTCTTTGTCATGAACTGAACACCCGTCATAGAGATGGAAGTCAGCTGCTGGACGAAGGCTTCAGCATGCAGGGACCCCCCGAAGTCAGCGGTAGTGTCTCCTCTGAATACTCCTGGGAAACAAAAGGTTATATATAGAAAAAGTCACCCTTGTCTTGGGCCGAGATTGTGATCAGGCGGCCATTGTTTGTATTCCACAGATAGCTGTGTCGCCATATGGAAGTTATAATAAACACATTTGTATAACGCACGTGAGGGCCTTGTACATAATGCAAAGCATTGTGATAGTGTTAGCAATGTCGATGTTTCCAAGAAACTAACCCAAGTGTCACGCATACAAATGTGTGTCAATAGTTGATGTGACAAAGTGAAGGTAACTTTAGGAAAGAACCATGTACATGTAAAATGGCGCTGTTTCCTACCAGGCCGAACTCACGCACATGACAACAGAGGACCTTGTGTCATCATAGCCCGAGTATAAACAGCCCTGACAGAAAGAACCCTTTCTCCTCTTTGACTGCAAATCCCTTCTAAGACATATTATTGAGATAAACAGTGTTGACCTATGTTTCCTTTAGAGTGCGTGTGTGCACGCGCACCATTCCTTATAAAAGCGCCCAGGTTATCTTTTAGAACACACACGACAAGCATACAGAGAGAGAGAGAGAGAGATTTCGAAAAGTGCTCATTTGAAATGCAGCCAAGGCAAGTTTCCCAGACCCGTGCATGATGTGCTGCTCCAGTCCGGTTTTGTCTTTGAATTCTGGGACTTGTATTCTTATTGCATTATAAATCAGGGCTACACATCCAGTGGCGTAGCTAGGGGGGGGGGGCGGTGGGGGCGGTCCGCCCCAGGCGGCACTATTTTGGGGGCGACAAAGGCATTCAGATAAGGCTCGGCTTGCTTTCATGGACGTTCTGGGACGGGCAGAGAAGGAATAGGACTCGGGCAATGTCCTCTTCTTTTCTGTGCTGGCAGCTGTCCCCCCCTCTTTCTGTCTTGCTCCTCACTTACTGAAAACCCTAATTTAAAGAAACGGTTCACAACCTCTTTCCTTCTTACATTTAGTTGCTTCCCTGTGAAATAGATCCAAAAAACGAAAAACACTCTTGCGGGAAATGCCCTTTTCCTGTCATTTTTCTATTCCAAAGTGCAGCGGGATGGAGAGAAATAGAAGGTTTTAAATATTAAAACTAAATACATAACTAAATAAAGCAAGACAGAGAGGTTGCAAAGTGGCCAGATTGGTTTTACATCAGCCTCACTTTACAGAGTTTGCCAGTGAAGCGCTACTTTTGTTTTCTCGTCTTTCTTTGAACAGCATTGTTGTCCCCAGGTGGGGAAGTGCACCATTCCTGGAGGTACTGCAATACCTGGTTGATGGGTGGATTGGAAAACAAAATGCGTACCATGGCTCTGTTTATGTTATGTGGAGAAGTGTGGCTCACTGGTTAGAGCAGGCAGACCCTGAAGCAGAGGTCAGACCCGGGACCAGGGTTCAATTCCCGACGCGGCAAGGTCTTGAGCTCAAATGTCCATGGACTCGATAATTCTCGCTTCGGTGCCTGACCTAATCATGGGTTCACACTCTGCAACTCTGGGCATTAAGCTTGCTTAATCTCCACAACGGCCCCCCGCGGCGGGATGCCTGGCTTTCACCTTGGGGATGCCCTGTAGGGGCTATCTCACAGGGAAAAGCCAGGACGGGTTCCCAAGGCAAGCGCGGAGATACCCCTTCGGGGGTCGATTCAGGCGCTATATAAGAAACATAATAATAATAATAATAATATGGATGTGGTCTTTTTAAACCATGCTGCTTACATTTATTAAGCATATAAGCAATGGACATTGAAACGGTTCCCTTCAGGGCCCTCTAGTCATGTCCTTAACTTTTCAGGTAAAACCACTCGCTGATCTCTGAATAGTGAGTGAGAGATCGTTATGGTAACCATGTTGTTTCTGCTTACATTTCACATGCTTTACTTAATCTTGCATTCCCTATGAGTGTTTGCTTTTACTTTTTTTTTTAGGCAGCATATTACTCTTATCAAGTGCATAATTTGAATTGAGTCACATACAGGTGTTTATAGCCGGCACAATTAGGTTGTAGCTGAAGGCAGTGAGAGTTTCTCTTTGTGGGGCAGTATGGTGTGCAGTGCGGGAGAGGATGTGGCACTATGGCCAGAGCTGTTGAATTTGGAACTGGGGAACTGGGTTCAGCCTTCATGACCAGTCCACCAGACCACTCTACTGAGGGAGCACATTCCCATGCTAGACCTTACAAGGCCCCACTAGACCTTAGAAGGCTTGATGTCTTAGCACAAGCAGGTGTACCCTAGTGGTATCAATTGTGAGTTAACCTTGAAGGCCTGTCCACCACAATCCATACTGAAGTTCATCTCCAGTCTTCCGGGCAGGCCTACGAAGCAGCACACCCTAGAGCAACAGTGATCCAGTCACTGTGACTCTGTCACTGAGGTCACATGAACCTTGAGCAGGTTAGGGCGATGCGAACGGTGTGACCGCACTGGGTACCTATTTCGGTGGGTGCATAGTGTTTGCAAGTATATTATGGTTTAAAAAAAACTTGCTGCCTCCTTCCTGGCCGCCAGCAATTGTCAGAAACAATAAAAATGTCATGATAACTTCGGTGATTAATGTTCTTCCTAGAGAGAGATCCGAGTTTTGTCTAGTGGAAGGGTTGACTCCTGGAAAGGTAGCACAGAGGGTTAATGTGCCTGCTGCAAAGAACATGTACCATGCAGATCACAAAGTGCACTGCTTTAATGGCGGGACCATGATGAATGGTCATTTAATGTCAGCTGTAGATGATGGATCCCTGAACAGTGTCATGTATGTGCATGTTTGCATTGTGCTGAGTCCCCAGATAGACCATGCAGTCTGTGTGTTCTCTTTTGTACTGCCAGTCACTGCCAGTCACCGGTGTATTCAACTGTGTAGCCTTGGACCGCGTCATGTATGTGCATGTAACTTGCATGATCGAGGTAACTATTAGCGGCGAAACTACGTGTCTCTCGGTCCTCTTTCAAGTGCTTGCCGCCCTTTTTCCCCAGCAACCCCCCCCCCCCAGGGGCGGCAATCCGAGGGATAGCCCCGGGCGTCACAAGCTCTCGCTACGCCTCTGTACACATCTAGCAATTCAAAGAAATAAGCCTGAACAGGAGAAGCACATCTCTCACGGACATGGAAAATTTGGCAACTATGAAAATGAGCTGCTTTCTCTTGGTGCACGCTGGCACACACTGTCCTGTGGGGGGTTCACATTTCAGAGCGGAAGAGGCTGATCATGCACACACCACCTGCATCAGGATTTATCTCTGCTGCAGATTCAGGGATGTAACGGGCAACCCCGCAACCCCGTGAGCCCCCAGTCTTCCATGCATAAACGGGGGCCACGTCAGCTTGTTAGCTCAAGTCTATGGGTATTGCAAGGGGCCCCTTCACCATCCCTTGCAGGGGCCCCCAAAGGTTCCTTAGGCCACTGTACAGAGTTATTTGGTGTTTGTGTAATAGTTAAGAAGCTGCCACCACCCACTGAGCACAGAAGCTGCTCTGTTGCAGTGCAGTGTGCTTCTTTCCACGGTACTCAAGTACCAGGCGTGCAGCAGGAATGTCATCTCCTGCCATCTCTTTCTATAAGCTCTGGACACACAGGAAACAGGCCTGCCTAGTTACTCTGCTACAGCAACTATCCTCCAGCAGAAGGCTGGACAGTAGAACCTACCCTGTCACACGTGTCGCCTACCACATTCCAGGTCACTTACTTTATTACTAAGTATACAAACCATAACATGCAGACAAGAGCAGCATAGCAACGCCGCATCCCCAGGCTGACCTGAGCACCCTGCTCCCATCCCAGGCTTTTTAGGTCTCGCCTGACCCAGCGCATGCGCTGCTCTGGCGAGACTTTGTGTGAGGGCTTAAAAAAGTGCTACCATGGCCAGCCTAGAGCTACAGTGCATGTGCGCGGGCGCGCGCCGCGCTTGATCGTGATCACTTTCACTTTCGCGGCCGCACGGCCGCTTTGATGTTCTCCGTGAGCCAATGCTTGTTTTTTCTTTCTAATGAGCTTTCCCGCGCGCGCTTGTTTTTTTAAAACTTTGAGCGCGAGGCGCGCGTGCTTGTTCCTCTAGTTTTCCCCTTGTCTCACTACTTGCACCTCATGCTTCCAATTTTCCTGTATGTTTGCTGTCCCCAAAGTTGCTTGTTTTCACTGTTAGTCATTCCACTATCCCCTGAGTCTGACTGCTTTCCAGCCTCCCCTGTTTGACTGCTTTCCCCAGAGTCTGCCGTTTCTGATCCTTAGCCTGCCCTTTTACCACAGTGTCTGTTTTGCCCTCGAGTCCTTCCATGTTTCCCTCGAATCAGCCCACGTATGATCTTTCCCCCGTCAGTGTTGCCTCGCTCCCCGGCAGTCTCTCCGCTCTCATCTGTCACCGCCGGTCTGTTCTTTCTCCCCAGTGTTGCTGCTCTCCATGCATGTCTCTACCCTTACCACCCTCATTCTCTCCTCTCCCCCTCCCCTGCGGATCTCCGCTCTCCTCTGCCAGCCTGCTTCTGTTCTTTTTCTCAGTTTCAACGCTGTCCCTGCTGGTCCTTCTGCCCTCCTCCTCGTCCCCTTCATGTTTTTCTCTCTTCCTCGTGCCTCTCCTTTTAATCTCCTCACTCTGTCAGTCTAAGCACTCACCCCTTCCACCCTTGGTATGTTCTTCCCCCTTCAGCTCTCCCTCTCAGCGCCTCTCCTCCGTGTCTCCGCTCTCTCTGCCCGTCTTGCCATCCTTGGTCAGTTCCCTCTACCGTCAGCTTCTCTTCCGTCTCGCATCTCTCCTCTCTCATTCTGCCAGCATTGGTCTGTTCTCTCTCCCTTACGCCTCACCTCTCTCCCTGCCAGTCTTTGCTCTCCTTCCTGCCATGCTAGTTCTGTGCTCTCTCCCCTCAGTCTCGCCCCACAGCATGCCACCCCCCCACCTGTCACCCTTGTCTCCTCTTTCTCCCCTCACCGTTACTGCCCTCCCAGTCCCTCCACTCTCCTCCCTGCCACCCTCATGCTGTTCTTTCTTCTCCTCAGTCTGCCTGGTTCAGGGCTCAGATATCCGCGAGGAGCTGTAAAGTGATGTATCGCGAGATGTGCTGGTCCACGCAGATGCATGGCTGCTGGGGAAGCTCAAAACTCATTCTTTTAATGGGAATGAAAAAGATTGTAAATGTACAAAAGGTATATTTCTGATGTGAAAGACGTCCAGTCTCGTGCGTTGTGGGTGAGACTCAAACATTCGGAGGTGAGTTTGAGCTGTCTCACTCCAGGCATATGCCACACCACCTGGGAAGAGTGGAACCTGCTCTAAATAGACCTCTTTCCAGACCTCTGCTTTGTGCAAAGTGTAGTGTCGCGGTCTAGTGGACGCGCGCACTACGGAGTGACGTAGAGGCGCGTAGCGGCCGTTCGGACGCTACTGCGCATGCGCGAGGCATAGCGCGCGAACGAGAGACGCGATCGGAGCGTGTTGCCCGGCGCTCTCTCTATAGGTGTTCTAGAAGTTGCAATAAAGGTTCCACCAGCACCTAGAACGTCTCCTGTGAGTCTGTGGGGGGAGAGCAACACATACCTGGCACCCAGCAACATTACAGCGGCGACGAGACTGGGACAAGAAGAACCCCAGGTGCAACAGGCGGAAGGTGCCCCCCTAACCTGCATCAGAGAAGAAGCCCACCAGGAGAGACACCACCATACGCGGTGAGAAGACCGGAGGGACTAAGAGCAGACACCTACACACCGGGAGAGCGCGGCAGAGGCAGATAGAAGCCGGAGAGTGGCACGTGGGCAACGAAGGAGCCAGCCACGTGGTAGAGGATATCGCAGGCGGACGGCGGAGCCGCAGAAGAGATCCTGGCGGAGTCAGGGGACGACGGAGCAGCCGGCTCGAACGCAGTCCCAGGTACCCGAAGCAGGGGAGCGGGGACGGACGCACCAGGTAGCCCGAGGAAGCAAGTGGACGCCAAAATGAGTGCACAGTCAGCGACTCTGACGACGCCGATACCTTTCCTACCACGCCCGGGAGAACCCATAATGAAGTGGGAAGACTGGAGGGAGTACTTCAGAAACTACCTGGAAGCGCTAGAAGATGAGAACGAGGAGGCGTTCTCTAGCGCCAGGAGGAAGAGGATACTTCTACACAACCTAGGACCAGAAGGGATACGGGTGTTTCAAAATCTTACACCGATCACCAGACCAGTAGGGGACACAGACGTGTTCACCCACGCCATAGAAGATTTGGACAACCACTACCGGCCAGCAGTGTGCACCTCCATCGACCGCTATAACTTCCAGCAGAGGAAGCAAGAAGCAGGAGAAACCGTGGATGACTACGTGGCGGCACTGCGGAAGCTGGCGATGACGTGCAGGTATGGCGGACTGCAGGACGAATTCATCAAGGACCAGATCGTCATGCACACGACAAGCAAGTCAGTACAGGACAAACTATGGGCGAATGGAGATGCGACACTGAACGAAGTGATCGCCATAGTGAAGAGAGCGGAGCTAACAAAACGCTGTGCGGAAGCAGCCAAAAGGGAACAGGCCCCCAGACTCACAGTCAGCAAAGTAGACGACGCGGACCACCAGATGCGGGGGAAACAAACGACGGGGGAGTACAGAGGAGCGGCCACAGGGAAACCAAGACCCGGACCGACATGGAAACAAGGCAAAGGCGAGGCCATGAAATGCTACAGGTGCGGCAGCTCGAACCATGCAGCGCACGACAAACGGTGTCCCGCATTCAGAGCCAAGTGCGCGTTCTGCGGCCTAGTTGGCCATTACGAAAAGGTATGCCGCAGGAAAGGAAGACAGCAGGCGGTGAAGTTCGTGGCACAGGACGAGGGGGAAGAAGCAGAAGGCCGTGAAGAAGACGAGGAAGTCCTGTGTATTGAAGACCAGGTACTGGGCATAGAGGAGAGAAGATCGCGCAAACCCCAATGCGACATGATCATAGGAGGCATACCCATCACCATCGTGGCGGACTCAGGATCTCCTTACACGATCATTCAACGTTCAGTATGGAGCGAGAAGTTCAGACCCACGTGGGGCGCACACCTAGAACCCCCCGACATTCGACCTGTCACCTACACAGGGGACCCAATCCCGATGGTAGGGTTCAAGACAATGAAGTTCCAGTTCAAGGAGCGGAGTGCACTCTGCAAGCTGTACGTCGCGGAGAAAGGACCGTCAGTCCTGGGCTGGATGGACCAAGGAGTGTTGGGAATACAGCTGAACTCAGGAGGGGACACCCAGGTGCTAGTGACGCTGGACGGAGAGGAGTCGACGGCAGGAAAATGGCGGAGCGGGCACCCGAAGGTCTTCGGCGGGAAGATAGGGAGGCTGGAGAAGTTCTCCCACAAAATCGTCCTCAAGGACAACGCCCGGCCAGTTGCGCACAAGGTACGGAACATCCCGATTGCCGTTAGGGAAGCGGTGCAACAGGAGCTCCTCCGACTGGAAGAAGGGGGAATCATTGAGCCCATTGACAGCGCGGAGTGGTTGGCTCCCTTGGTGGTGGCCATGAAACCGTCAGGCAAAGTGCGCCTCTGTGTGGACCTCAGGGAGTTGAACAAGTGCATAGTGGTGGAGAGGTTCCCCTTGCCACGCATTGAGGAAATGTTGGCCCGCACGAAAGGAGTGAAATGGTTCTCCACCATAGACTTGCAATCGGCGTACCATCAAGTAGCACTACATCCGACAAGCAAAAAGTTGACATCGTTCATCACGCCGTTCGGATGCTACCAATTCTGCCGCATGCCCTTTGGTCTCGCCTCGGCAGCGGCGGTGTTCCAGAAGCTAATGGCCCGCCT
Organism: Triturus cristatus; assembly: GCF_964204655.1. Lineage (NCBI taxonomy): Eukaryota > Metazoa > Chordata > Amphibia > Caudata > Salamandridae > Triturus > Triturus cristatus. The sequence continues at coordinate 1,207,675,077 of NC_140584.1, read as the reverse complement.
ATTCAAGGACATAGAGGGAGTGCAATACTTTCAGGACGACATCCTAGTGATGGGGACGGAGCTGGAGGACCACGACAGGAAACTGTCGGCAGTATTGAAGATCCTGGAAGAGAAGGGCCTAACAGCAGAGTGGGAGAAGTGCCATTTTGGGATGACATCAGTCACCTACCTGGGACACGAGATAGGGGCACAAGGAATAACGCCGAAGAGAGGGAACGTAAAGGCCATCTGCGAAGCACCGCCACCCACATCCAAGGAGGAAGTACGGTCGTTTCTAGGGATGGCAGAGTACTATAGTAAATTCGTCCACCACTTTGCCACGAAAACCCACCACATGAGGCAGCTCACGAGGGACAAGACGGCGTTCAGATGGACTGAGGAGACGCAAGAGGAGTTCGACACAGTGAAACGGGAGATTGGCGGAGCGATCCCGCTGCAAGGATTCGATCCCCAGGGGCGGTCGATATTGATGACGGACGCGAGTGAAAAAGGGCTGGGAGCCGTGCTCATGCAGGAAAGACCAGAAGGCGGAACGGAGACGATCAGCTTCGCGTCCCGGACGCTGACAGCATCGGAACAAAAGTTCAGTGTGATAGAGAAAGAGATGCTAGCGGTAGTGTGGGCCATGGCGAAGTACCGTCAGTTCCTGTGGGGAACCAGATTCCAGGTGAAGACAGATCACAAGCCTCTCGTGAAAGTATTGACATCAGATGGCCATGCCAGCGCCACGCCCCGGATTGCGAAGATGACACTGAAACTCCTGGAGTACAGGTACGACGTGGAGTACATCCCGGGCTCCAGAAACAAAATAGCGGACTACCTCAGCAGGCATCTGCGATGGACAGCGCCTCCAACGACAGGGAAGACGACGACGAGATGGTGGCTCTGACGGACGATCCGGAAAAAGCCATCAGCAGGCAGGACTGGAAGAACGCGTATGAGGCGGATGCTGACATGGAGGAAATCAAGGCGTGCATTGTGCGGGGATGGCCGGACAGGAGGAAACAAGGATCAAAAATCAGGCAGTTTTAGGAAGTCAGAGAAGAGCTGTCGGTGGGCAACGATGGAGTATTCGTCTACAGGGGTGACAGGGTGGTGCCGCCGGAGAACATCGTACCCACCCTGCTAGCCATACTTCACGAAGGCCATCTGGGAATTGTGAAGACAAAGGCCAGGACAAAACAAACTTACTGGTGGCCAGGGATGGACACGCATGATGAGAGGCACGTGAAGGACTGCGCGCAGTGCCTAGGGGCGGACAAGACACTCAAACCGATGAGACCACCCTTAGGGAAATTCACTAACCCCAGCAACCCGTGGGAAGAGGTAGCAGTAGACATCCTGGGACCAATACTGGACGACCAAGGTATCCCCAAATATCTATGCGTAATAGTGGATAAATACTCGAAATGGCCAGAAGTGCACATCAACGAGGTCATGGACACGGACGTGATACTACGCTTCCTCAAGGAGGTGTTCCTTCGGGAAGGCATACCCAGGAGCATTATCAGCGACAATGGCCCCCAGTTCATCTCCGACAAGTGGGTCACGTTTGCGAACAGGAACGGCATAATACTCAAACGCACCTCGATATACCACCCATCCAGCAATGGACAAGTAGAGAGGTTTAACAGGGTGCTGATGGGCTCCATACAGGCGGCCATCACAAGAGGCAAAGACTGGGAGAAAGAGGTGCTCAGCACGGTATGGGCGTACCGCATCACCCCCACCGGAACGGGGTACAGTCCCTTCCAGATCTTACGGGGACGGCAACCCTTTACCAAAGACAATGTGGCGTGGCAGGAGAAGACCATCACCAGCAAATGGTCTCCAGCAGTGGTGCAGCACAACCTGCAGAAGGCACAACGCATCTATACGGAACACTACAACCGCCACAAGAGGACAAAAGAAACGGCGTTGGAAAAAGGGGAGTGGGTCAGAGTGAAGCTGGCTGTCCTTAAGCGGAAAGGAGAAAGCAAATACTCCCCACCCCTCAAAGTAGAAGAAGTGTATGACCGGGCGGCACTGCTCAGTGACGGTAACGTGTGGTCACACGAGCGCATGGCCAAATGCAATAAGATCCTACAGTGGCCCCGAGAGTGCACGGAAGGGGAAACCCCGGCAGAAGGGGGGATAAAGGACACAGACTCATCCGAAGGAGGCCCCGGAGAAGACATGGGCGGTGAGCAAGAGAGAGAGAGACAACTCAGGGAGAAGAACCTTGGGGGAGACCACGAGAGAAGATGGCGAGGTAAAAGAGAGAGAGAGTCCGGGCACTCCGAAAGGTACCGACGGAGGCCTGGTCACAGAGGGAAGCCGAGAAGGACATTCCACTCCGGTAAGACACACCCGGGGGGGAAGAGCAGTGGTGAGACCATCCAAGTTCAGAGACTTTGAAATGGACTGACCTCCGGGTCGGGGACTTTGTGTGAGTGGTATGAAAAGGGGGAGATATGTAGTGTCGCGGTCTAGTGGACGCGCGCACTACGGAGTGACGTAGAGGCACGTAGCGGCCGTTCGGACGCTACTGCGCATGCGCGAGGCATAGCGCGCGAACGAGAGACGCGATCGGAGCGTGTTGCCCGGCGCTCTCTCTATAGGTGTTCTAGAAGTTGCAATAAAGGTTCCACCAGCACCTAGAACGTCTCCTGTGAGTCTGTGGGGGGAGAGCAACACATACCTGGCACCCAGCAACATTACACAAAGCAACTCCCGGGAGCTGCAGACGTTTCTGGAAGCAACGCCATTTCTGGGGAGCCCTCCTACAGACTCCTTCCTTTAAGGGGAGTAGCCGCTCTGAACACTTATTCCTACTGCTCCACAGATGTCGTCAACCATTCGTCTACCTTAGTGTCGTTTTGTGTTATTCTTTTAATTTTACCTTCATTTTGATTTTTATCATTAAACTGTTAGATATCAATTCCTGTGCTGTCATTCATGTCAAAGTTAAAATAGCAGCGCTTCCGGTGGTGTTTTAAAATATGCCAATTAGTTCTCTCATTAACATTTGTTTTACTTGAGAGAACTGTGATGTACTGGTTCTCTTTCATGTGCGTCACTCCACCCTCCTGTAGTGTCGCCAGGTGGACCCTTCCACTGCGTGGGGGTCCCTGGCTGAAGCGAAAGCAATGTCCCCCTGTGAACGTGCCTCCGGTGGACGTGCCTGACGTCCAGGGAGGAGGCACGTGATGTCAAGGAATAGAGAGCCCGGAACACCGGGCGTGGGAAGCAGTGTTCTAGCCACTAGTTACAAACACCTGTGTTGTGGCCCCCTGATTTTTAGGCCCTAGGCCTCAACACTACACCTCCGTGCTGCTCCCTTTCTATTGTACTGCCTTCCCCTCCTCTCGACTTTATGTTTACTTTACACACTCCCACCCCGTTACCAGCCACTCCACCCTGTCTTTATTCATAGGAGGGTCTAGCAGCAAATAAAAGATGCACACGTGATTTTTAGGCATCTGTCGCTGTGTGTTCTGTCTTCTTCGATCTGTGCTTCAGGGCTGCCTTGAAGTATGTTTTGTGGTCTCGCGATGCTGCGCTCAGATCTGTATTACCAGAGCATTAACGGGAACGTAATGACGGTTACAGCGCATCATTCTCGTGCAGTGATGCAGAGCAGTGCTTGGTGTGGGGCCTTGAGTATTATCCAGATGTTTCAGCCTCTCGCACACCCTGCCAATGAACATTCCGCGCGAGATGCCTCCGCCCCTCCGAGTACAGCCAAGGCATAGGCGCCTGGTAATCCTGGTGTTGAGTTAGAGTCTCACCAGGGTTTTACTGGGAGACCGCCACCGTATGCCCATCAGAATCCCCCTTCAACCTCAGCCCACCCTCTCCTGTGTGGCCACCAAGCTCTATTGTGCTATTTTTGCTTCCTCTGTTCTCTTATTCTCAGCACTAAAGTCGCTGCACTGTTTGTTTGCCTCCCCCACACTGTGCATTTCTTTATGTATTTGTTTTAGATAATAATACTTTGCAGTATTGCAGTTTGGAACTGGAACCGAGGCAGGCATCGGAACACTGCACATTAGTGAAACTAAATCACAAAAGAGAAAAGTATCTGAAACCAGGACATGCTCGATTCTGTACCCTCAGAAATGCAACTCGAGAAACCAGAGCCCCCACTAAATCTACGCTTTACAACAACTACAGAAGAGCTTTCGAGCCGACAAATCCCCAGACCTGGGGATTGTTCCCCACTGATCTTCAGACTGTCAGGCCCACTTTGCCTACAGTTTACTGTCCGCTGCCGCTCCTTGGGGGCTTGACCCTAGAGATTATTTCTGGTGTCTGACCCACGGCATTGTGAGCAGACCTCCATCTCAAACACAAAGGTGATTTTTATTCAGTTAGTGGCTTGAGATGCCAGAGTTTGATGACTTTCCATCCCGTAGGTGCTAGAGATGGGTGTCAAGATGTATTGCATGTTGCCTTCTTGAGATCTATCTGGGTGTCATTTCAGCAAATGTTCGCGAGAATCAAGTTTCCATTAGTTCTTATTGGGGTTTTATGTATATATTGATTGATAAAGACAGTCTTCATTTTTTTTTTACTGGACGCGATAATCCTCTTCCCCATGCATCATTTCACAGTATTGAGGAGTCTATTGCAGTCAGCCATCTTGAATTCTCAGTGAGATTTCTATGTCCTGTTTCACTGCACTATTTGTCGTTATTCACTAGCTTCCTTTCTGTGATTCTTGTTAGCAGCTGATTACAGCTGTGCTTGGTCTTGAAAGCACTATGGGCCATATGTAGGTAGCTAAATACCGGTCGGTAACGGCCAAAATTCGGTAAATATCCCGTTACCGACCGGTATTTAGCCAATTGAGATGTAGGAGTCCAAAAAGAAGGATTCGGTAATTATGAATCGGTAAATACCGATTCATCTTTACCGAATCCTAAATTACCGATTCATATTTACCGAATTCATATTTACCGATTCGGTAAATATAAAATGGTAAAACGAGATAAGAGATGTAGGTAAAATCGGTATTAACGAATTCCATGAAATTCGGTATTTAAGAGTCGGTAATTAACACAGAGTGAAAGCAGGTGGTAATCAGCCACAGAGCATATAAGCAATCCCAAAATGCAACAGCGTGAACACCATGGCGGCTCTGTATGTGATTGCAAGGCGCCTACGTCTACAGGCAGCAGGTCTGAGGATTTGGAGTCGGGAGGAACGCATTTACAGACAGCGCATCACACTCTTTCAACAGACTGAGGCTGAGATACATGAAAGGTACAGGCTACACCCCCAAACCATCATGGACCTGATAAGGGACCTGCACCCACTCCTGGACCAGCCAACAACAAGGGCGCATGCCATACCACCACATGTGCAGGTGCTCTGTAGCCTACATCTACTGGCATCTGGCAGTTACCAGGGGGTGATAGCTGCGGTAGGCGGGGTATCCCAGAGTTGCCTGTCCCGTTTCTTCAGGAAGTTCCTGGATGCCATGATGCAGAGAATGCAACACTACATTAGCTTCCCAAACACACAGGCTGAACTGCTGAAAACAAAGACCAACTTTTACCAGATGGCACAGTTCCCGCATGTCATAGGCTGTATTGATGGCACACACATTCCAATCTGCCCACCAGCAGCCACTGAGCACATCTACAGGAACAGAAAGTCCACCCACTCCATAAATGTGCAGGTAATCTGCGATGCAGGGAACATCATCACAGATATCGTAGCTAAGTTTCCTGGGAGCACCCACGACTCCTACATCTTCCAGAACAGTGGGATCTACACACGCCTGATTGCCGGAGAATTTGGAGAAGGATACCTGCTAGGTAAATCACAGTGACGCTCCCTAATACTTATTGCAAATGATTGTGTATTGAGGCATGTGACTAATGGTACTCTCTTACTCACCTAGGCGAGAGTGCATATGCCGTGCGGTCATTCATCCTCACTCCCTACCTACACCCATCAACCCTGAGTGAGAGACGATATAACGTGGCACACAAATCAACACGCAACGTGGTGGAGCGCACGTTTGGACTCTTGAAAAGCAGATTCCGCTGCCTCCACAAGAGCGGAGGCGCACGCCAGTACACACCCATCATCTGCTGCAACATCATTGCCACTTGTGCAATGCTGCACAACCTTGCCACGAAGAGAGGTACAGAGGTGGAAATAACAGATTTTGAGGACAATGATGATGAGTCTGCACAGCCAGAGCCCAACGCAGCAGGAGTGGCAGCAGCAACAGATGGGAGAGAGAGACGGGCAGAGATCACATGCAACTCTTTCTAAGTAAGTAAGGGGACACAGCCAGTAGTTGGATGCTATGATGTAGTTTGAATTATCCGGCACTACGCCACAACACAACGGCAAAACTGGCCTAACAAATTGGTGACATCCCTAGTTGGAAGTCAAGGGTTCCTTCACCCAACTGTGTCCTGCAATTGTGTGCTGCATCAGCGTCTGCACCCACGCACTACAGTGCTGGATGCCAGTGATTGAGTGTCCTCACTGGCTGTGGGACCAGTGGCAGCCCCATGCCGTCTGTTGCTCCTCCGTGTGGCTGTAACAGGGGGGGTAATGCTGCTCCTACTGGTGGTGTCCTCGCTCTCCCCAGCATCCACAGCACCAGTGGTGGCAGAGTGGCTTGTAAGCAGCGCCTCAAGTGCACTGGTCACCCTCACCATCCCCATTGACACATCATTGCTGCAGTGCGCAAGCCCCTCCTGCATTGCCACGGAGCGCCTGCAGAGCAGCGAAGTGGCAGTCGCCAGGCGGTTCACTGCCCTTGTGTGGTGATCTTTTTTCTGCCTCTCCCTTCGCCGTGCTGCTCTGTCCTCATCCATCTTTGTGCACAGTAGCATGACGGACTGGGACATGTCCCGCATGCCCGCATCCATCTCCCTCATGCCCTCAGCCATTGAGCTTATGCCCCTGTCAATGTTGCCCATTGTGTCATTTAGGCCCTTCATCTGGCGCTGTACTGACTGGATTGCCTTGCCTTGTAGGCGCTGCACCTTCACCATGGTGGCCTCCAGCCCTAAGAACACACAATGGCTCTCACCCTGTGGAGGTGGACTGCGCACCGAGCCCTGCGGCGGCGTCTGGCCCCTGTGTGTGCACCCTCAGAGGCGGAGGGCAAACCGGCATTGCTACAATCCAGTGGCACAGTGGATGTGTCCTCCCCCCTCGAGTCTTCTGATGAGGACTCTGACACCTGCAGTCTGGCAACTGCACGCCTCCTAGACCTCACCAATGCAGGTGGTGTTGATGCGGGTGAGGCCAGCAGGAGTGGCGAGGGTGGATGTGGTGGCGAGGCTGGCTGTGGTGGCGTGGCTGGCTGTGGTGGCGAGGCTGGCTGTGGTGGCGTGGCTGGCTGTGGTGGTGATGCTGGCTGTGGTGATGTTGTCTGCCCAGCACTCGTGGTTGCGTTCTCTGTCCTGTCCTTCCGGGGTGCCCTCTCTCCCGTTGCATGAGCAGTCCTGCGCGAAGTATCGCCTGTGGACAGAAATTCAACATCAGCTCAGTGTACCTGAGCCCTGCATTGCTTACATCATAATAAATTTCTGCATCACTATCTCATTGTCCTCTGCCTGCTTATCGCTTATGTGTGTCACATGCCTTGTTGTTCTGTGCGAATCTTGTCATGATAGGGGTTTCACAGACTACATCTCCCATAATGCATTGCTGGTATGCACAAACCCCTGTACTTGAGTGGGATCACATTGCACAATTGGGGATTTGGGATAGGGGAAGGGGGTGCACAATGCTGTGCATGCGTCTTACCTTGTTTGGTAGCAGCTCTGGCAGAGCTGTATTCATCCCCAATCCCAACGACACTTTCTGGCTCAATCGTGGACTCCACGAGCTTCTCCAGTTCAGTCAGGGCAGGTGCCCTGTTCCTTCCTCCTCCTGTCCGGCTGGCCTGTTTCTTCAGATCTGCCATCTTACTCTTTGTGATGATACGGATGTCGTACCACCGCTTCTTCAGCACATCAATGTCCCGGGGGGTCACTCCTATGGCATTTACCTGCGCCTGGATTCCAAGCCAGATCCTTCCTTTCTCTGATTCTGCCACTTGCAGGGACTGCTTTCCAAACAGCTTATGGTGCTGCTTCACCACCTCCTCCACAAGTACCTGCAGTTCCTTTGGGCTGAATTTGAGTTTCCTCTTCCTTTCCCCTCCATCTCTCTCTGTGTCCTGGCTGGCCATTGTGTCAGATTTCCTGTGCAAGTTCAGCCACTGGCTCTGTTGCTCTCCTCTGCACTCCCAGCCTCTCCAGAGTCTGCTGATTGTGTGCACCTGCCTGGGTGTGGCCACTTCCTGGTTGGGTGGGGTGGGGTTTGCACAGGATTGGCTGATTCCTCAATTGCTGTTCATTTGAGTTACCAAATCGGTAAATTCCGAATAGGTATTTACCGAATCGGAAAATACCTAATCGGTATTTACCGATTCGGTAAATACCGAATCAGAAACACCGGTCGGTATTGTAGAATCGGTAAACATTTACCGATTTTTACCGAATCGGTAAGTGTTACCGAAAAATTAGGTACATAGCAAATACCGATTCGGTAAAATTCGGTATTTAGGAATCGGTATTTCTAGGTTACCTACATATGGCCCTATGCCTTGGATCAACTTCTCTTCAAGTTATATGTGTACTTATTGCCTTACAATATGACCCGCTTAATCTTCTGTGAGTTAGTGTCGTCCATTCTGCACTGCAGAAAGGCACCGTGGCAGCCCCTGAGCCACTTTATTAACTCCGTTTTGCGGTGTCATGGCTGGATCATTACAATCTCTCACAGAGCTATTGCTCTTTGTGCATGTATTATTGACCCTTGATCTTAATCAATGTGATTTACTTTTTGAATGCTTTAGGGATTTGGGTATTTCATGTTTAAGGTGCCTCTGTTATCTTATTTTACTAAAACTCTTTTTTGATTCATCAGCCTGTATAAAAGCACCTCCAGATATAGACGTACAGACTACCAGTTTTACAAAAAACCACTTTAGGTTTACTTCTCAATGAAGTGCAGCTATTAGTGTCAAAGCTTCTTTTTCTTCTGTAACCTCCCCGCTCCCGCCTCCCAGCTGCTCCGCCCTCCCTCGCACTTCGCCATATATGGCGACCGTGCGAACGCGCAGCGGTCACGCGCAGCGGGCGCACCGATTGTGCGCCGAAGGCGCGCCAAAGGTAAGCCCGTCTGCGCCCGTCCGCGCCTTGACCGCGCCCAGTGCCAGGACCCCTGGCCCCCACAGACGGAAGACGACCCGATTGTCCTACAACGCCACCGAACTCAGCGCACTCAACACCGGCGGCATCCCTGGATGTTACCGAGCCACCCCGAAGCACACCCACGGACCCTTCAGCTGCCACGCCTGCAAGTTCACCTGCATCCGAACCTGCCCCACACCTGCAACCACCAAGCCGAACACCAGCAGCAACCACCTCAAGTGCATCCTGCTCAACACCCGCTCCGTCCACAGGCACGCCGTCGAACTTTGGAACCTCCTCGACACCACATCTCCTGACGTCGCCTTCCTCACGGAAACCTGGATGAACGCCTCTTCAGCGCCCGACATCGCCATCGCCATCCCAGAGGGCTACAAGATCACCCGGAGGGACCGCTCCGCCAACCAGTTGGGAGGAGGCATCGCCATCATCCACAGGGACACCATCCACATCACGACCAACATCGACGACACCCTGACCACCGCCGAACACCTACACTTCCAGATCCGTACCGACCCGAAGACCACCCTCAGAGGCACCCTGATCTACCGACCCCCGGGACCACGCACACAATTCAGCGAGGACATCGCCGACTTTGTCAGCCCGCATGCCCTCCCCTCCGCTGACTACATCCTCCTGGGGGCCATCAACTTCCACCTGGAGAACAACAACGACCGCAACACCATCATCCTGCTCGACAACCTCGCCAACCTCGGACTCAAGCAGCTGGTGTCCACCCCCACCCACCTCGCCGGACACACACTCGACGCCGTCTTCTCGTGCAGCAAAGACATCGCCTTCAGCCACGCCACTAGACTCCACTGGACGGACCACAGCTGCATCCACTTCAACTTCAGAAGAACGACGATCCACCACCACCAGAAACCGGTTGCCCGAAGAAGCTGGAACAAGATCACAGCTGACCAACTCGCCGCTTCCCTGAGCCAGCACCCTCCCGCCAGCTCAGCAAACCCCAGCCAGGCCGCCGACAACCTCACGAAGGGGATCAGCAACTGCGCGGACGAACTCGCCCCTCTGAGGACACCGCCTAGCAGACCCGGCAGACCCGGCAGCAAGAAGGCCCCTTGGTTCACCGACGAACTCAAGAGCTCCAAGAAGAACTGCCGAGCCCTCGAGAAAGCCTGGAAAGGGGAACCAACACCAGACAACATTACCGCCCTCAAGCTTGCCACCCGGAAGCACCACCAACTGATCCGCGCCACTAAGAAAACTGCATTCAAGGACCGGCTGGACAACAACGCACACAACTGCAAGAAACTCTTCAACATCGTCAAAGAGCTCTCCAACCCCAACGCCGGAAACAACGACATCACCCCATCGCAAGACCTCTGCAACTCCCTCGCCTCCTACTTCCACAACAAGATCGCGGACATACACAACAGCTTCAGCACACAACCGACGCCCGCCACGACCGAACCACCGCCCCCCACCACCACCCTCCGCACCTGGACTCCGATCAGCACGGAAGACACCGTCCGCATGATGAACTCCATCCACTCCGGATCTCCAACCGACCCCTGCCCTCACCACGTCTTCAACAAGGCCGACGCTGTCATTGCTCCCCACCTGCGGAACATCATCAACACCTCCTTCGACACCGCCACCTTCCCGGAGAGCTGGAAGCACGCCGAACTCAGCGCTCTACTCAAGAAACCTACAGCGGACCCCACCGAACTCAAGAATTACCGCCCCATCTCGCTCCTCCCGTTCCCAGCCAAAGTCATCGAGAAGACCGTCAACAAGCAGCTGGCCGCCTTCCTCGAGACATATGGATCCCTCGACCCCTCACAGTCGGGCTTCCGAGCCAACCACAGCACCGAGACCGCACTCATCGCTGCTACCGATGACATCCGAGCCCTGATGGACAACGGAGAAACAGCGGCCCTCATCCTCCTAGACCTCTCCGCGGCATTCGACACTGTCTGCCACCGCACCCTTGTGCAACGCCTCAACAACGTCGGAATCCAGGAGAAGGCACTGGATTGGATCAGCTCCTTCCTCAACGGAAGAACACAGAGAGTCCGCCTACCACCGTACAAGTCAGAGGCCACCGAAGTCATCTGCGGCGTCCCTCAAGGATGCTCGCTGAGCCCCACCCTCTTCAACGTCTACATGAGCCCCCTTGCGGCCATCGCACGCCAACACAACCTGAACATCATCTCCTACGCTGACGACACCCAGCTGATCCTCTCCCTGACCAACGACCCCGCCGCAGCCAGAGCCAACCTTCACGAAGGAATGAAAGACGTAGCCGAGTGGATGACGACCAGCCGCCTGAAACTGAACTCAGACAAGACGGAGGTCCTCATCCTGGGCTCCTCACTCTCCGCCTGGGACGACTCCTGGTGGCCCCCCGCCCTGGGCTGCGCACCAAAACCGACAGACCACGCACGCAACCTGGGCTTCATCTTGGACTCCTCCCTCACCATGACCAGACAAGTCAACGCCGTCTCCTGGTCATGCTTCAACATCCTGCGCATGCTACGGAAGATCTTCCGGTGGATCCCCACCGAGACCAGGAAGACGGTCACCCAGGCCCTCGTCACCAGCCGACTGGACTACGGCAACGCCCTTTACGCCGGAACCACCGCCAAGCTCCAGAAGAGACTCCAGCAGATCCAGAACGCCTCAGCCAGACTCATCCTCGACATCTCACGACATAGCCACATCTCCGGACATCTGAGAGACCTACATTGGCTTCCCGTCAACAAAAGAATCACCTTCCGCCTCCTCACCCACGCACACAAAGCCCTACACGATCAAGGCCCCAGCTACCTCAACAACCGCATCAACTTCTACGCTCCCAAACGACATCTCCGATCAGCCAGCCACGCCCTCGCCGCCGTCCCCCGCATCCGAAGAACGACAACGGGAGGAAGATCCTTCTCCTACCTGGCCGCCAAGACCTGGAACTCCCTACCGACCGACTTGCGCCTGACCCAAGACCACCTCTCCTTCAGGAAGAAGCTCAAGACCTGGCTATTCGAGCAGTAGCAGCACTCCCCCCCCCCCCGAGCGCCTTGAGACCCTCCGGGTAAGTAGTGCGCTATATAAATGCCTATGATTGATTGATTGATTGATTGTCTCAGTTTACCTTTGTGAATCAGGTCCATTTTATATCTGATTATTTTTATTCTAATCATTTGAGAGAGTGCTGCTGTATTTCAAAAAGTGTATATTGAGAAAATTGCTTCTGCTGCACCTTTAAAAATATACTGCTATAAAAACATTGTGGTTTATACAGGGGAATTTTAGCTGAGTGAGTGGTCCTTGCACACTAGATATCGACAGCGCTTAGAGGTGGGGCAACATGTAACATGCAGCACTTTTTTTTTCAGTCTTCAATTATTCAGCGGTGGCTCCTCCGTCACCCCTCTGCCTGCAGATGCAAACGCAAAAAATAAAATGAGAATAAAACTATTTTATTATCATGTTATTTTTCTTCATGAGCCGAGTCTTGGGGCAGGGCCATCATGACGAGGACACTGCAGCAAGCATGGGGGAGGAGGGGTGGGCACTGCTGCAAGTGAGCATGTTCGTCTATCTTGGATGGCCGATCTGACATGCGCACTGAGATCTCTCCAACCTGAGCTGTGTTGCGGGTTAGAGAACAGCAGGCACAGGCTCCCAGTCCCCACAGGAGAGTAAAACCAGCACACTTCGACCAATGTCTGTGCTTCTCTCATGCTGGGTAACAGTACTACCAGCATGACAGCAGTGCCTGGATTGGTGGAGGGGAATCTAGGAGCCTGTGCACTAGCTGCAGAGGAGCACTGAGGAGTGAGCCGGCGAGCGGCAGACAAGTGCTTTAATTTTTTAGGTCTCGCCTGGCGAACGCAGCGCGAAGCGCTGCTATCGCCAGCGAGATCTATTGTTGCTGACTTGCCTCGGAAGTGGGACAGGAGATGGGCACGCGCATGGTCTCGGCGGATTTGAGTTGGTGTACGCGCTTCCAGCCACGCGGCGTGCACATCTCCTGTCCCCCTTCCCTCGCAAGCCAGCATGCAGTTTCACTTTCGTCCTCACCATGTGCACGCTCACGGGGTCTCTTTCAGTCAGCCGATGTGCACCCGCAGCGTCTGTTCTCTGGCGATCTCAGCACTTTCCCTTTATTTCCGTCTCCCTCTCTCTCTCTCGCCGGCTCTGTTTCTCCCTCTCGTTCTAGTTTCCTATTTGTAATAAACTCTTTTTAATGATCTCTTTTAGCTCCTTCTCTTCGTCTTTCTCTGCCTCGCCGTAGCTGTCTCTCCTCTCTCCACATCCTGCCCTCCTCCGTCCCTCTCCCCCCCCCCCCCCCCCCCAGGTCTCGTATTCCCTCTGTCTGCCGTCAAACGCCCTCCGCAGGGTGCCGAGCGCCTGGAGGCGGGAGTTAAGTTTCACACACCGAGAAGGGAAGGAGATGCGGCGGCTGCCAGCGCTCCGCACACCCGGCATGTGAGTACCGATTCAGTCCTTATCCGGTCCGTGCCCCGTCCTGGCCCCCTCAGCGCCCCTATGCTGCCCGCGCGGATCCCGAGGCACCTTTTGGGGGTCTCATAGGGAGGTGAGGGCAGCCTCGGCCCTCTGGTGGGGAGGGATCGCCTCCCTACCCCTCAACTACAGCGAGGATCTAGGGCAGACACCGACCCAGAGCCGCGTCCTTCCAGCCCCCCCCCCCCCCCATTACCCTCCTGTTGTCAGCCCTGGGTGCCCCGACCCTCCCTGCCAACGAGTGGACTAAGAGGATCCAGGTATCAATTGTGCAAGTAGACATGGCTGGTAACATGCTACCCTTTAGACTGCGATTAATTTAATTATATCACTTTATAGTGCGCCATACCACCCCATAAGCTGCCAGCCCCCACAACACTTTTCACCCTGGACTCTACGTTTAAATAGCCGCAAGTGTTTCCAAGCAAGGCGGCAGCTACATGTAATTAAATAACTGCTCTGGTGGCTCCTTTTTTACCATCATCTCGGACTCTGCATGTTTTTCCTTTGCCAAGCGATCAGCGGAGCTCCTTTCAAGGAGGGCGGGGGGCTTCAACTTCATTTAATCTCCCCGTCCTGTACCCCAAAATCAATTCCAGCCAGAGTATCGTAAGATTGCAGCAGCCATGTCGAGCTGTATGTGTAAAGGGCGGCAGCTACATGCTATAAGTAAGTGACTTAGTAATTAAATAGGAGCATTTCTTTTCAGCATGAATTTAAATGTTTTCCATCTTGGTTGGTACTTTTGTGAGCTCCGTGATTATGTACAAAATGGTATGTCTGAGCTGCTTTGTATGTGTTCTGAGGAATGCTCTCTTTTACCTTCTGCAGTGTTTATGTTCACGAGGACTTCTAAGAAACATTGGCATCTCTGCAACTACATGTCCAAATGTAGCTCCGGGGGCTTTGTATATAATTTCGTTTTTTTGGTGCCGTTTTTTACAGCGCGAAATCGACCCCAAAATACTGGGGTGCTTTACATGAGGGATAGTTACATTACACAAGGGCACATTCATTTTTGGTAGGCACGTGGAGATTAAGTGATTTGCCCAGAATCACAGAAGCATTTGCAATGTAATGTGTCTCGTATTACTGAAAGTTTGAGCTATTGGTGTTGCTAATAATAGTTCCATTATTGTTAGCAACGCCAATAGCTCAAACTTTTAGTAATGCGAGACCTATTGCATTGCAAATGCTTGTTTTCTTATTGTCCCCGCGCACTGCCCCAACACTTTGTCAGAAAGCAGCCGCTACTGCAATTAGTAGAACTCCTGAGTCTGACTGTCCTATTCTGAGCATCTCTCCTCTCACAGGACACAGGCTCTTCACCCTCGGGTACCAGCCGTTATGTTTTAACAGTGAAGCGCCCTGTCCAACACTGCGTTCTGCAAAGTGAAAAACACATATGTCTGTCTTACTGCCGTTTACCTTTTAGTCTCTGAGCTGTGGCATTGCTAAGAAAGGTTTTTTGGGTAAATCACGAACCATAATTTCAGCAGGTGGGCTGCAGGAGAAAAACAACATGTTTCACCGGTCAATATATCAGATGTCTCGCATTTGAGGGCAGCTGTACACCTCAAACTCTGCCCTCAAAGCAGCACATATTTCACAAAACATCCAAAATGCCTTTCCCATGAAAGAGCCTGAACAGGTTCACTGGGGTGATGGTTCTGGGAGCTCAGAGGACTAATGCGCCTTCCACAAGGATCTGTGTTTGACCTCATGGTGTAAGGTTTGAATCTTGGCGGGTCCACTCATCCATTCGTCCTCCCATGATCTAATAAATCAGGTCCACTGCACCCCAAATGTTGCTTTTTTTGATTTTTTACTTCTAAACTCTGTGGAGAGAGGTCATTTCCTTGCTTCCATTTGGGCTGTTGTAGCCTCGCTGGTTCGCTGAGTGATCAGACTGCAGAAAGCGCACACAGACCTGATATGGTGCTGGGTAGGCCTGGGCAAAATTTCCTTTCCGTTCACGGAATTTGCGATAATTTGGCATTTCCGCGGAGAGCGCGGAAATGTCAAAATTTCCGCATTCCGCAGCTTTGCAATAATTTGGTTCTTGCTCGCGCTGTAAAATAATACATTCTCGCGCGCGCGCGATCGCCTTACCTGAATCCCCGCGTTCGCCGACAAGTTTTCCCGATCCGGTCGCGTTCTCCATGAGATGTTGTATTGTTTTAGCCATTTGCGCTGTCTCGCGACAGTTCGCGTCCGCAGTGACGTCATGCGTCGCACGACCACGTCTTTCTTCTCGCGATCATGCACCGCGAGACAACTGAAAACAAGATGGCCGCGCCCGCGAGCAACCGCAGGGGTAAGTTAGCGACCCGCAACCATGCAGAAAATATCGCGAACGGGCGGGAAAAAAACTTCCGCATCTTCGCGATATTTCCGCTTGTTTGCGGAGATTTTTAACATTTTCGCGATAATTTGCGAAAGTCGCTTTCGCAAATTCCGCCCACCCCTAGTGCTGGGGAAGTGTTGGTTGGTCTCAGGGTGCCTGATGAGACCTTTCATGACCACCTCTGGCTCACTGATGAGTCCTTTCATAACCACCTCTGGCTCACGGATGAGACCTTTTATGACCACCTCTGGCTCACTGATGAGTCCTTTCATAACCACCTTTGGCTCACTGATGAGACCTTTTACGACCACCTCTGGCTCATGGATGAGACCTTTTATACCCACCTCTGGCTCACTGATGAGTCCTTTCATAACCACCTCTGGCTCACGGATGAGACCTTTCATAACCACCTCTGGCTCACTGATGGGTCCTTTCATAACCACCTCTGGCTCATGGATGAGACCTTTCATAACCACCCTTGGCTCAACAGAGACACCTTTCATGATCACCCCTGGTTCACCAGAGAGACCTTTTATAAATTCCCCTGGCTCACTATAGAGACCTTTCATAGCATTCCCTGGATCACCAGAGAGACCTTTCACAACCCCCACCCATTCTGGCTCACCAGAGAGAACTTTCACAACCCCACCCCAATTGTCTCAACAGAGAGATATTTCACAACTCCCCACCCCTACTGGCTCACGCAAGAACCCTTTCACAACCCCCACCCCTACTGGCTCACCAGAAAGACCTTTCTCAACCCCCACCCCTTCTGGCTCACCCGAGAGACCTTTCACAACCCCCACCGGCTCACCAGAGAGACCTTTCACAACCCCCACCCCTACTGGCTCACCCAAGAGACCTTTCACAACCCCCACCCCTACTGGCTCACCTGAGAGACCTTTCACAACCCCCGCCCCTACTGGCTCACCCGAGAGACCTTTCACAACCCCCACCCCTACTACCTCACGTGGGCCAGTCTGCTATTGCAGACAGGTGGGTGCGCACTGGCATTTATAATGAATAAAGTCATGAGCAGTCCGCTAGTGCCGGCCGCTGTGTGTGCGCACACACACCTTTGGTGCCTGTGATTGCATGTGCAGCCTGCCATCGCAGGCATGCATGCGCACCCACCACCCTATTAGCTAAACCCGTGTCCAGCCGGCAGTTGCCGACTGGTGTACGCGCACTTGAACCTCTGGTGCTAGGGATTATGTGTCTGACCTGCCATTGCCTGTAAGTGTGCGCAATAGTGCACGTGCACCCAGGGAGGGAGGAAAACCTGTGTGTTTTCACCACCTATGAGGCTCGCTATTCGCATAGGTTAAATGGGGAAGCGGTTGATGTTACTTCGGGCTGCAATGGTGGATTGCAGTGAAGCAGCCTCATGATGTTTCCTACCGATGGATTCGCTGCGCCAAACCCTTTCCAGTGGTAAAGGTGATGTTGGCATAACTCACTTAGAAATGCCACTTATGGAATATGGAGACTTCCATGCTCTCAGAGTCTCATGTGCTGTGGTGCCTGGCCCCAGTGGACACCAGGGGTCGGGGGAGCACATCTGTGTATTCCCCAGCAACAGCCATAAACAGTGGGCATACAGTGGGAACGACAGACCTCTGCTATTTGATGCTCGGTCGATTGGAGTAGATAGGAGAGCCAGGTTTGGACACTTAGCCTCTCGGGCTGGCTCATGGCCCCATTTAAGATTAAGATGTCCATTCCATGGCCCCATGGCAGGAGAGACATCTGTGGTTCAAAGGGGTAACATTACACCACCCCTAACTTCAAAGGCACACAATAGTTTAACTGCTGGTGCCATCCTTCAGCAAAGGGTGAGATTCGCTTATGGGTACAGGGGACCGGAGAACTGGACTACATGATGCACATTACCAGAGGACTCTATTGTGCAGATGTAGGATTGCTGCCCTCGAAGGGGACAGTGCGCCCTTGCTGAATAGTGTGCTCTCCAAGGGCCTGTCTGCAAGCCTCCCGTTCTCTCTGGGATCTCAGGGACATCAAAGATTTACACCATCTACCTTACATCTGGAGAGTGGTGCCCTCCGTCTCAAGTGCCCACATCCACTACTCAATCTCAACGGGTAGCATTGTGTGAGCGTGGAACTAAAGACTTGTGCCTGGAGATAGACTTGTCTAGTGTGGAGCCCAGCAATCTTGCCCGCATCTGAGGCGTGTGGTTCCCGTATCACAGGAACCCTGACACTCATAAGCGTCTTTTTAGTGGCGAGCGGATTCACCGGTTGCAGAATTGAAGGTGACCTGCTTTGTCGATCGTGCTGCATTTCTCTCATGTGACACGGCCACAGCATGCTCATTGTGTGTGTTCTCCGAGTCACAGGGTGCAACCATCAAAGTTGGGGCTGTACCCGTAGTAGTGCCACATGCTACCTCTTGTGGCTCTGCTGAACTTACACCTGTGTGTGTGTGGCCGGACCAGTCTTGTGCAACCTGATCATCGTGAACCGGACATAGTGCTGTAATATTCCATATAGGTACCCTATATAGGCGCAGGTAACACTGCTACCTTTCACCTATATCCTTCCCTACATTACGTGCATAACAGTTCATAGGGACTGACCTTTTACATAGATACAACACTGCATTCAGAACACGGGTTTTTTCCTAGTTCGAAACTCCTACATTATGCATGAGGTTTCTTGGAAGCACAGCAGGACTGACAGCAGGACGAACATCCACTCACACGGACGGGGCCCCCTGAAGTTGATGACAGGCAGAGAGGGCAGAGGAAATATTCAAAATAATCACAAAGGAAATCCCTCTGCCTGTATGCTGCTACATATCGAGCGAAACAGTCACTGATAAATAAGGAGAGCCCAACTATCCTGGCCTTCCAAATTACAGTATGAACGACATAATGTGCTGACAAGTCACAGTTATTTATTTTGTTTTATCAAAATGATAGAAAACATAATGAGTATCAAAATTCCAAGCGCATCCAACGTCACACACACACGACCTCTCAGTCAACATAACCCAGACACATACCCAGACAAACTCTTACATACTACCAATTACACAATCACTATACAGCAAAACAACATTATTAATAAATATATATATAAAATGATTACAAAACCCTCTCACTAAATGGGGGAATACAAAGATTCATTGGTATAATTAAATAGAATCCATAACAACATCTGAGGATCCCATGATCAGGTGGACATACAGTTCATCATCCAATCTCTTCTCACAAGGGTAGATGAGAACAGGGAAACTAAAATCAACTTCAGCGCCGACGCGCATTTCGGTGTCAAACCCGGCTGTGGGTCACACCTTCTTCAGGGCACATGGGTCATGTGGGAGATGCACGGAGTGATGCGCCTGGAAAGACACAATGGGAAACAGATCACCACTGGATGATACAAAGCGAGAAAACGCGGATTTGTATGATCCCGGGGTTAGACACCGAAGTCTCGATGCGGTAAGTCGAGGAGGTGCTGCGTCGTCATTGATCCCATGGATGTAGATGAAGCATCGGTGCCGATCTGCACAGTCGATGAAAGCTTTGGCGTCAAACCCCTTTACGATGCAGACGATGCGTCGATGTCAAGCTGCACTGTCCATCGGCGTCAAGCTGTGCAGTCTGTTGAAGCGATGTCATCGATTGGCTCCTAAGTTGAAAGGCAATGCGTTGGTTCTGATTGGTGCAAATTTATAACTGTGTCACTTTTGATGCAAAAAACAACTACAGGAGCCACGTCTGAGGCCCAGGAGGGTAGGGGGCACCTCAGGGAGATGTAGGACTCACAGATGGCAGAGTACACCTGCACCAGCAGAATTGCAAGAAGTCTTTTATCACCCTAAAACTTCAGAAACAGGAGGCAAGCCAGCAAGACCTTGGAGTGACTCTGGGTTCAAGTGAGATGGGTCTGGTCCTTGTCTTCAGCAGGGCAGAGATCAGCAGGCAGCAGGGAAGCTCAGCACATGAAGTAGTTCCTTAGAACAGAACAGTCAGTCAAGCAGAGTGGCAATTCTTGTAGCACAGCAGTCCTTACTCCTGGAAGAGTTCTTCGCAGGTCCAGTAGTGTACTGTGTTGGTAGGGTCAGCGCCCCAGTACTCCACAGTACTTATACCCAAATTTGCCTTTGAAGTGGGGGTGACTTCAAAGTGGTTCCTTGAAGTGCACAGGTCACCTTTCATCTCTGTCCTGTGTGCCCGGGTAGGGGGTAATCAGTAGGGGTGGGCGGAATTTACGAAATTCACTTTTGCAAATTATCGCGAAAATGTTAAAAATCTCCGCAAACACACGGAAATATCGCGGAGATGCGGAAGTTTTTTTCCCGCCCGTTCGCGGTATTTTCTGCGTGGTCGCGGCTCGCCAACTTACCCATGCGGTTGCTCGCGGGCGCGGCCATCTTGTTTTCACTTGTCTCGCGGTGCATGATCGCGAGAAGAAAGACGTGATCGCGCGACGCATGATGTTACTGCGGGCGCGAACTGTCGCGAGACAGCGCAAATGGCTACCAACAATCCAACATCTCGTGGAGAACGCGACCGGATCGGGAAAACTTGTCGGCGAACGCGGGGATTCAGGTAAGGCGATCGAGCGCACGCGAGAATGTATTATTTTACAGCGCGAGCAAGAAACAAATTATCGCTAAGCTGCGGAATGCGGAAATTTGGACATTTTCGCGCTTTCCGCGGAACGCGAAAATGCCAAATTATCGCAATTTCCGCGAACGGAACGGAATTTTGGCCCAGGCCTAGTAATCAGTCCTTGTGTGTGGACAGGACACAGCCTATTGAGATGTAAGTGTCAGCTACCTCTCCCCCTTTCTGAGCCTATAGACATAAATGATAACATATAATAAAGGAAGAAAGAGGAGCCTGCCATATGAGGAACCCCAACCAATTAATAGTTACAACTAAATAATACACAAAGAAATATGAGACCAATTAATGCAATAAGGAAAAGAGAATTGAAAACTACGCCCCCAATTATTCCCAAAATACAAAAGCAGTGACCAATTGCAACAATTGTGAGTGAAGATTAAATTGACAAAAATGGAAAGATATAGTCACAAAAGGATTTTTAATTAAACCAGCAATTTAAAAGAAACACAAAAAATGCTGGTAAGGATTACACAGAGCAATAAGCTGCCAACAGTTAATCAAAGTGGCACAGTTCATCAAAAATAACAATAATTCAGAGATTTCTGAAAAATTAAGAATCGAACTAAACAAAACATAAGGCAGTCAATATTGCCTAGATAGAGGTCGACGTGTCAGCCGAAAGGTAGACTTGACCAGGGCCAAGATCTGGGCAATGTGTCGGAATATCCTTGTAACCATGGAAGTTTTTACTTTGAGATACTCCGAGCAGGGTATACAAGTTACTGGCAGCCTGGGGAGTAAATCCAATTGAAATTATACAAGGGATTGGATCCTTACATCCGGTCAGGATAAACGCGACTTTACAACCGAAGTAAGTCAAACCCAATGAAGCGGGACCACGCCTCGTCTGGGATCATGAATTCAGGGAGCGCAATCTGTGACTGACTGACGCATCTGACTCTGGGTGGAAGGAATCGACCACTCAGATTTTTGAAAGTAAGGGTAGTCCAGGAGGCACTGATGTATCAACCAAGGCCAACATGGAAGACTGCAGCATCTCATAGTCAGTGGCGGCCAACGCCAATAAAACTGGTGGCACAAGTATTTGCCCCACTGACAAACCCTGCTTACTCACCCAGCCCTCTGGGTCCCTGATGCAAACTTACCACTACCATCGTAGCAGTCAGGGTAATATGACTTAAAATTCAATTGCCAGAGGATAAATTCCTTTTGATGCCACAAAGACACGTGAATGACAGCAGGAAAAACTGGCAGGTTTTCAGTGGAGCTGAAATGTACTTTTGACCACCCTCAACTCAGTGGAATTCTTCACACAGGAAATAAAAATTTCTGAGAGAGTCATAAATAACACCTTGACACAAATAAACATGGGAGATCTGTAAACAGTCCTGATTTTTCATATGGTATTTGTAGATCCTTATTTATAATGGAAAAAATTGGAATAACAATTTCCAGCATCCACAGTACTATTGACTGAAACAGCTCGAAAGTCATCCTGGTGATATGTGAATAGCGTTTTTATGACAGGTGGCTCCATGTCATATGTGACACCAGTGCTTGTTTTGTATCCAACAGTACATTGCATTCTGTGAATTGTAGTTTAATTCGCTATATTACTATGGGGCTGCAACTTTTAGTGTACACGGTGCCGATGTGACAAGTTTGTGCTCCCTAGCCATGCCTGGATTTTTAACTCTACCAACTTCACCGAGTTAGATCATGGAACAAGCAAAATTCAAGTAACAATGTGCAAAGGTGGGTTATAAAAGCCAGGGCTGTCTGAACTCTCAACCAGCGAGGGATAGCCCTGGAGTGAGCCCTTACTAGCAGTGCGAGCTACAAAGCCAGGAATGACTGAATCCATCCCACATGACCTGAGGACGACTTGCAACAATGCATGCCTCCAAAATCTACCAAACCTCTGTATGAGTGGCAGATAGCACCATGTCCTCTGCTATGCCTTCTTCAAATCTTGGGTTCTAGTTAATATCACTATGCATAATGGAACTTATAGTTAAGGTATTTCCTTTCAATGCCAGATCCTCTCTGCTTCTCACTTTGATTGCATCACCATGCAGATTTAATCAATTAATGACAGACTCTAAGGGAATAATTCCCCACATTTTACAACATGCAGTCTTTTTTTACCTTATTCTCAGACCTGATTTTTATTAGTGTCATCACACCCACCTAAAGAACAGTTTTATGTTTTTGGTTTGGGCTATCCAGTAGGTTTCTCTTGGGAAGTTTTTGTTAACATAGTCTGATATTATACAAAATGTATATGCAAAGTAACAAATCAGCTTCTTTTTTTCAGAAATAGTCTTAAAAAGAAAGGAAGTATTGCGCATCAGTGTTATCACAAAAGCAGTACATAGCACCATATTGAAATACGCTGTTAGAAGAATAACAAGCCGACCTCTAGCACTTAGCGCTTTAGTTAACTGTTATGTAGAGAAAATGATAACATTTGTCAGCAATGCCAGCCGACCGAGTGCAAGAGTGACAGATTCAATTAGTTGCATGTACGTCAAGCACATTTCCATGTGTGATCAGCCGACAGCAGGGTTGGCTGAAGCACGCTGGTGCGACACTCATTCAGGCACTGGGTGCCTGTGCATTCGCTCCACCCAGCTGTTTAAGAAAGCTCGGGTTGGACCGCTTTAACTGCGCATGTCAGGCTGGCCATCGCAAGAGGACATGCGTATTTTAAACTGAAGTGCCCACTGTCCTCCCTGCTGCCGGCCAAACCCTCGGGCATGGCTGCTGCCAGCTTGGAAACATTAAACAGTAATACATTTGATTGATTACCAATTTATTTTCCATGGTTGTACTTACAGCTAATGGGGAACCGCCACTGCTCATGGTTCATTTCTAAGACAGGCATGTCAAATCCAACTTTGGCACTAAAGAGCATTTATCATTACCATTCCAAAGTATGAAATATGATTAGGCTATCCTGTTTGAGGTTTAAACATATAATAACTGATAAAACACCATCGAAAGGGAAATAGACCTCACCAATGTGAACATATAAACACTGAAAAAACAACTGTACAACCACAAACTAAACACCATTCAAAGAAAGGAAAAGGAGAGTGAAAGAGTCATTTTTATTTCTTCCTGAAGTGGGCAACACAATGTAACTTTGTTATACAAGGCAGCAGCAAGAAACACTGGGCTAACATTATTCTGCTTGAGTTTTGCTGTTTAGGGATGTCACTAAAATAATGTTTCTTCTTCCTTTTGCTTTTTTCAGTTTGTGGTCTTTGGTCTAAAGATGCAGTCTTTACAAGCAAGTTTAAGGTCTTATATAATTATTTTATAAACTGTGGAGAGTTTGGAAATATCAAAATCATATGTGATATTTTGGCTACGTTTGATTCTTTCACTGATAGGTAAAATTGCTGGTCTCATATTGATTTGTCCCAGTATGTACCATCGCATTTACCCACAGAGAATGGGTGAAAGCCTTTCATACATCAGCCCCCTTTTCTAGTGAGTCTGTATTGATAGTAGGTGAATTGCTAAACAGCCCAGGCTTTAAACATTCAATGCAAGGTGCAGTGATAGGTATATGTGAAAAGAGTCCTGTCACCAAGCTTCTGGGATAGTGGTGAAAACATGACGGCAGACGTTTGGAAAACATGGAACACAGTTTCACTTGGGATGCTGTTCCAAAAAGTTCATAACAAGTTCAACAAAGATTAGAGTGATATTGTTTGTATTTGCAGTAATTCAGCTACACGTGAAAAAGTTGTGTGATGACTTGTCAACATGTATGCCTGCACTGAAGTGCTTCTCTGTAAGAGATCCTTGCCACTTGTTAGATGGTATGCTCAAAGCATCTTTGCAATCTTCAGGGTTATTGAAGAATGCTATTTACTTTTTAGTCCAGTCTGGTGCACTGTTTCATTTTGCACGGGAACTAAAACACAAATATTTCTCATTTCGTGCTTTTTGTGGCATCAAAGAAAGAGTCATCCCAACTGTGTCACTTAGCTGGTGGTTCTCAGTCCTAGAGGCCATGAATGCTATATTATCCACGTGGCAACCGTTTACAGAATTTTTTTCTGAGTGATGATGCCAAAGGCAAGAAATGTGGGGATCGTTGGTCACATATTGATAGTGATTAGAAAAACAAGTACACTCTAGTGCATTCTTAGATTTTCCAGGAAAATATGACTGCTGTAGTGGGCATAATAGAAAAAACTAGAGTCTGAAAACACCCTTGTCTACCAAGTGTTCAGTGTAATTGTGAAACATCTTCTTGAGAGTAGGGTGAGCGATAATTTTAGTGACTTTGGCACTGCAACATTTCCCATCTTAGAATGCTTGCCACTGGGTAAACAAAGAAATGTTGAGGAGCGATTCTGGAAATTTTATTTTACAATGCATGAGTCACGGCTTGCAATCATGCATAGAAATGTCCCTTTGTCAACCATGGCATTTAAAGTCAATGAAGCCTCACTGTGGTACTCTGCACAAGTTCTAGTGCCCTTTCATAAAGGGAAATTGATTAATGACCACTTCAATAACTCTGAGGGCATACACGACAACTTCAAGCATAAGTTGCAGAATGTGTCCCAGAGAATTGCAATCTTCAGGTGCGCCAGTATTGACATGGAAAGGTATGTCAGTGGCCAGAGTTAGCAAGTTGTGTACTGGCTGGCTTGGCGCTGCCCGTCTCAAGTGCCAATGCTGAGAGAGCCTTTTCTCAGAGAAAAGTTTACATGTGAAGGAAACAGTGAGCGTGCATGACCAAAGACTCCCTGAAGAAGTATTGCATGGTATACTACAATAAGATTGATTTGTAAGAATGTATTTGGACCTCATATACGTGGTACGCACACTGTCTATGTTCCATGCACTACCAGGGCAGAAAGCGAGCAATGAGAGAAGCAAAACATTCCATAAACACCAAAAAACGTGGTTTCGCTTGATTTTAATTGTGTGAAAATGTGCAACCACTGGGAACCACTGTTTTTTAAGGTATTGAAATCACTGGAAAACACTGAAAACATGCCACCAGCATTTACCATAAATAGAAACTGAAAACAGGAAAGCCTAAACACGAGTTAGATACTGTTCTCTAATCATGAATTACAGCTTAAACGTGTTTTAAGGAATTACCAATGCCAGCCTTTGAGAGGAGTAGGCCTCACAGTAGTGAAACACGAATGTAGCTGTTTCTCATTGCTAGGACATGTAAAACTTGAAAGTACATGTCCTACCTTTTGCTTAAACAGAACTCTGCCCTTAGGGCTACCTCTTAGGGGTGGCCCATGTGTAATAAGAGGGGAGTTTAATGTTTGGCAGGTGATTTTAAATGCCAAGTCGAAGTGGCAGTAAACTGCACACTTAGGCCTTGCAATGGCAGGCCTGAGACAGGTTTAAAAGGCTATTTGTGTGGGTGGCATAAACAGTGCTACAGGCCCACCAGTCGGATTTAGATAACAGGCCCTGGGAATATAGTCCGCCACTTTGCATGAGACTTATAAGTAAACTAAATATACCAATCAGGTATACACCAGTGTCACCGCGTTTTAGGGGAGAAGCACATGCCCTTCAGCACTGGTTAGCAGTGGTAAACAGCTCAGAGTCCTACGGCCAACAACAAGATACAGCAAAAAGTGGAGGTAAGCAGGAAAAAAGTTGGGGGAAGATCACCCTAAGGATGACAGGTCTAACAGATGACATCTTGATTTTTGTAGAAAGTATGGAAAAACAAAATCAAATTCTGAAAAAGATTTTTACCATACTTCCACAGGCAGTTGTGACTGAGGCGTAACATGTACACCTTTGAAACACAGGAGTTAGAGTATGTGTGGGACACACAGGGGCAGATTTACAAGCCCCTTGCGCCACCAGTGCGTTATTTTTCGTGATGCACCGGCCGCGCATTTCACTGCCCCATATTTACAAGGACAGGAAAAGCCACCCTGTGTGACTTTTCCTGCCCTTGTAAATACGACCCCTTTACACGCAACACTTTGTGTGAAAGGGGCGTTCCATGGGTGTTACAAGATTTACAAGGAATTGTAAACCTGGAAATGCGTTGGAATGCTACGCCACCCTAGGGGTGGCATAGCGAGGCGTAACGAGGAGAAACTTTTTCATTCCTCCTTGTTTTTTTCCTCTTTCAATGCGTTCTGTATTCCACAGCACGCATTGAAAGAGGAAAATGCCGGTAGGGATTGTTTTTGTGCAGGTAGGTGCCCCTTCCTGCACAAAAACAATCTGCCCATGATGCAGGCATCCTTGCACCATGGTGCAAGGGTGCCTGTGCCGGCACATGACAGCTGTTTGTGCACCAGCGCAGGGGAGAGCACAGGAATGCGACATTTTATTGTAAATATGTTGCATTCCTGTGCTTTGAAAGTGCCGCAGCGTGACGCAGCCAAAGGGCTTGCGTTGCCGCACTGCAGCACTTTCTTGTAATTCTGCCCCACAATCTCTTCTTTAGGTAAACCAAAATCAGTTTCATCAAAGCCATTGGAGATGCGCCTCCACCTACAGACAGTGATGCACTCGTTCTTTTTTAGGTCTGGCTGACTATTAAGCTTGTTTGTTTCAGGGGTAAGCCCAAATAATTGAACCTTCAATGGCGTTGTAATAAAGTCTCCAATCCAAGAACAGTTTCAAAAATGTATTTTCAGAGCCAGCACAGTACCAGTCATCAGCAGGCAGTTCAACTCCCAAGAGCACCTTCATTCTAGGTCAGGAACCCATGGAGCTTCCATAAGAGTTGGTTGATGTGTTTGTGTCTAGGTAAGCCGAGGACGATTCTGGTGGTGCTGTTCTGTATTGTCTGGAGTTGGTGGAGAAGGGACTTGTTTATGCCGGCGTAGAGTGCGTTTCCATAGTCCAGTCTGCTGGTGATGAGTGCGTGGGTGACTGTTTTCCTTGACTCATGGAGGATCCATTTGGAGGTCTTTCGGAGGATGCAGAAGGTGTGGAAACAGCTGGAAACTACGTCATTGATCTGTTGGTTCATGGAGAGGGATGAGTCGAGTACGATGC
Source organism: Triturus cristatus (assembly GCF_964204655.1). NCBI lineage: Eukaryota > Metazoa > Chordata > Amphibia > Caudata > Salamandridae > Triturus > Triturus cristatus. Next base: position 1,207,647,380 of record NC_140584.1, on the reverse strand, counting down.
TGAGGTTTCTGGCATGGTCCGTGTGGGTCGGTGGGCTGCCGATGGCAGTGGCCCACCAGGTGTTTTCCCATGCTGAGGGGGTGGTTCCGAGGACTTCTGTTTTCTCGGAGTTGAGCTTCAGGCAGCTGTGTGTCATCCAGGCTGCGACGTCCCGCATTCCATTCTGAAAGTTGAGTTTGGTGGTGGTGGGGTCTTTGGTGAGGGAGAGGATGAGCTGGGTGTCGTCGGCGTAGGATACAATGCTGAGGCCATGTTGTCAGATGATGATGATTAGGGGGGCCATGTATATGTTGAAGAGGGTCGGGCGGGCTGAGAGATGACCCCTGTGGGACTCCGTAGGTGATTTCCGTGGGGTCGGAGAGGAAGGGTGGCCGTCTGATTCTTTGGCTTCTGTCGGTCAGGAATGACCGGATCCAGTCAAGGGCAGTTCCTTGTATGCCGGCGTTTTGTAGTCTGGTTGTGAGTGTATGGTGGGAGATGGTGTCGAAGGCTGCTGATAGGTCGAGTAGGATCAAGGCTGCGGTGTGGCTTTGGTCGAGGAGGGTGCGGATGTCGTCTGTGGTGGCGAATAGAGCGGTCTTGGTGCTGTGGTTGCTTTGGAATCCAGGTTGAGAAGGGTCGAGGATGGCGTTGTCTTCGATAAAGATTTTTAGTTTTGCGCTGACTGTTTTCTCCGCGACTTTAGTGGCAAAAGGGAGAAGCGAGATGGGCTGGTAGTTCATGAGATCCGTGGGAACGGCCGAGGGCTTCTTGAGCAGAGGTCTGATTTCTCACGTTTCCAGTCATCTGGGAAAGTGCCAGTTTCCAAGGTGGTGTTGATGGTTCGTTGGAGTTCGGGTGCGACGGCGGTGGCGGCTCCGTGGTAGATGTGTGGTGGGCAGGTGTCGGTGGGGGTCCCTGAGTGGATGCTTTTCATAGTTGATGCGACATCTTTGACCGTGATTTGAGTCCAGAAGGAAATGGTGGGCTGGCTGGTTTGGTTGGAGGGTGAGTTGACTGCTGAGTTGGGTATCTGGTCGACGAAGTTGTCGTAGAGGTTCTTTATCTTCAGGTGGAAGTAGGATCCGAGTTTGTCGCATAGGTCTTGGGACGAGGTGATGTCCATGGCTTCGCTGTGGGGGTTGGTAAATTCCTGGATGACACTGAAGAGTGACTTGGAGTTGCTGGAGTTGGCGAGGATTTTGTTGTGGATGAAGGTCCTTTTGGTGGTTCTGATTTGTTGGTGGTAGTTTGTCATGGTGTCCTTGTAGGTGGTGTGGTTTTCCGGTGTCTTGCTGTTTCTCCAGTTCTTCTGCAGGTGCGTCTGGCTTCTTGGAGGTCGGTGGTGAACCAGGTGGCCTTCCTGGGGCCCTGTTTGTCAGGGTTGCGTAGTAGGGCGAGTTTGTCTGCACAGTTGGCGATCCAAATGTGGAGATCACTGGCTGCGGCATTGGCGTCGGATGATGTGGCGTGGTTGTCCCGGGTGAGGGTGGAGTTGAGTTGCTTGTCGGTGATTTTGCTCCAGTTCCTTCGTGGCGGGTGTGGGGCTGGTTTAGGTGCCTTGGGTTTGTAGACCAGGAAGTGTACGCAGTGGTAGTCGGTCCATGGGGGCGGCGTTGTGTGCCTGAAGTGGATGCTGTTCCTCCTGTGAAGATGGGGTTGAGGGTTTGTCCTGCCTTGTGGGTCGGTGACAAGTTGTTTCAGTCCGATGTTGGCGAGGTTGTCATGGAGGGTGGTGGAGTTGGGGGTCGCTGGGGTTGTCGAGGTGGAAGTTCAGGTCATCTATTAGTATGTAATTCACAGAGCGATGGCATGGGGTGTGATGAGGTCCGTTATAGTCGTGGCGAAGGGGGCCTGGGCCCCAGGGGTCTGTATGCGAGGGTGCCGCAAAGTGCGGCGTTGGGGCTGGTCTGGACCTGGAAGTGGAGGTGTTCGGCGGCGGGGAATGTTTTGCGGGAGGAGGTGAGGCAGAGTGTGTTCTTGTGAACGATGGCGAGACCCCCTCCTGGGCGGTTAGGGCTGTCCTTTCTTTGGATCTTGTATCCGTCTGGGATGGCCATGTTTCTGTGAGGAAAGCAAAGTTGTGCAAGAGAGAGTCGCTCAGGTTCCAGATCTCAACGGCATATCTGTGCATGGAGCGCATGTTAAGGAGGATGCATCTCAGGGAGTCGGTGGTGTTGGGGGCCAGGGTGGTGGTGAAGGTCTGACGCTAGTGGCGGCAGGAGAACTGGACGTGGGTTGTGTTCGGCATGGCCTGTTGGTAGCCGTTGTGTCTTCCCGGTGTGAGTGCGAGGAGAGCGGCTGTGTTGTAGCGGTGGGTGGTTTGGGTTTCAGGGTCCCTGGCACTGGTTGCAGTCGGGTCGTGGATGGGCGGACAATCCTAAATGTCCTTCATGAGCTAATAACAGAATGCGATCACTTAAACCCTCGCGGGGTATGCACTTCCCTTCTTTGAATAACATCCCTCCTTCCACTTCCAGCTCCTCAGAAACCCTCCAAAAGGGATACAATTCTGCAGAAACCTCCCATCTTCTAGGCCAACCTTCACTGACACACACTAAAACTTTTTTCAACAACCGATCCCCTTGCAATGCCAATTTCCACATTTCCTCATCACTGCCCTCAAAACTTTTAGGAATGACATCAGCGAAACTAGCAACAATTTCAGTGTACTTTCCTTCTTTGCTTTCTTCCATATAATCTCCTGGAAGTCTTGACAGTCAGCGGTAATATATTTTTCCAAGGTACATGCTCAACTTTAAAGTTATACTCTTGAAGCCTGGACGTCAACCTGGCAATGCGTGCAGTGGCACAACTTCCCCCACCCAGAGATCAAATTCCCACGAACGGTTTGCGATCAGTCATAAGTGTGAAACGTGAACCCCACGCATTATTGCGGAAATGTTCTACAGCCCACACACACGCCAGGAGTTATATTTCAATTACTGCATATTTGCTTTCAGCCTCACTAAGGGTGCGAGAGACTGTTACATTCCATTCATCGTTTCCACACCTCTGTGACGAAACATTCCCCACTCCATACAGACTAGCATCAATGATAATTATGCATTCTCTGTTCATACAAAAAGGCTTGAGAGTGGAAGCTGTCACAATTTCAAACCTGACCAAATCAAACGCTTGCTGTTGCCTGTCAGACCAAGTGAATTGCACATTCTACCCAGACCGTCCTCTCAGCTGTTCCACTTTCATAGCAAAATCCTTGATAAACTTGCTGTAGTGCTCGCAAAGTCTAGCAAAAGAGAGTAACGCTTCTTTGTTATCTGGCGCCGGAGCCTTGGGAATAGCATCTACTAGTGACTGCTTCAGTACTACGCCCTCGTTAGACAATATGTGTCCCATATACTCTATTGATTCTTTGAAAAGTTTGCATTTGCCCTCCTTCAAGGTCAGACCATGCTCCCTCGATTCCATGCAGACTTGATGCAGGTGTTCCAGATGTTCTTGCTTATCCTTGGAAAATATTAAAATATAATCTTGGATACTTTTACCAAAAGATTCCGCTCCTTTAAAGATTCAAAACATTGCCCTCTGAAAAACTGATGTTGCACGCTAGGCCAAACGGCATCCTCTTAAATTGGTATAAACCTTGAGGAGTTATAAAAGCTGTAAGAGACCTTGAGTCTGGACTGAGTTCAATTTGGTGGTAAGCTGAACGCAAATCCAGAGTAGAAACCACATGAGCGTCTTCCTACATACTAACCACCTCACTGAAGTTTGGAAGGGGGGTGCAGTCTACCACGATATATGCATTTAATGCTCTTAAGTCAATGCATAGCCTCAAAGATTTAGCACCCTTCTGGGCAAAACCTAAGGGAGACCCAATCCGAAGACTCTATCTCCTCTATAATTCCTCCATCCCACATCCCTTTGATGGTACTCCTAAGTTCATGTCTCACGTTAATGGGTGCATTCCTGAGTATTTGCTTCACTGGTACAGGCCTACTCTTCACCTTAATGCAGTGTGAGAACCCTTACAACTTGCCCAACCTTTTAGAAAACACTTCAGTAAAATTTTAGATGAACTCAGCCCAGCTTTCTGAGTCACCCACCAGCAGTACAGATTCTTTGAATTGAGGATTTAATATAATGCCGAGCTTCCACTGATCTTTCCATCCAAGAACACTTACACCTTTCACAGCCACATACAATTTAATATGGGCTGCCCTATCCTTGAACTTCACTTCCACTTCCATGAACCCTCTCATTTCAATATTGGACCCATCAAAACTTTAAGCCAAAATATCCGATTCCTTTAGTCCTTCCACCATTCTAATATCTACAAAAATGATATTGAAATACTGCTTGTTGATTGTAGTCCAAGGTGACCCTGAGTCCGCCATGAGTTCTAACTCTCTGTGAAGCACTTGCACCTTACACTTAGGCGGTTTGACAACATCACCTTCCCATTCCTGATTGTTCACAGATAATACAATTCTTTTCTCAGCATCACTGTCTGAACTACATACACACTTGAGACATGCCATACCCTTTGAGGGTCCAGCCTTAGTATGGAATATAGGTAAACCTTTCCTCCTCGCACTCCTGCAAACACAGGAAAAGTGCCCCTTGCGTCCACAGCTGCTACACTCTTTCCCCGCTGCAGGACAGTGAGGTGAAGAAACCAAATGTTTGAAACTACCACATCTGTAACAAGCCAAACTTTTGTCAAGTTTTTTAGCAAACCCTACATTTCCCTTGTCAGCTTTGTACATCACAACTCACACGAAACTTTTGCACCCTTAACAGCACTGACTTGGACAGACTTCATCCAAATATCTGACTGTTCCATGGCTAATAGCGTCTTGTAAATTAGGAATTTCCCATGACCCACAAACTTTCCTGTACTTTCTTGTTCTTAACATTCACTATGATCTGATCCCAAATCATTTCCTCAGTAAAGGCCCCAAAATTGCAGTGCAAAGCAAGGCCCCTCAGGGTAGATAGAAAATCATCAAAAGACTCTCCCTCTCTCTGAGCTCTGGTGTAAAATGGAAACCTGTTAAGTGCCAAGCTAGAGGAAGGTTTACATCGAAGTTCCATATGTAGCAATGTCTCCTCAAACACATTACGCTCCCCCTCTCCTTGAGGCGGAACTGGTGGCAAAGTTCTAAACACTAATTGGCCTTCAGAACCTGAACAATGGAGAAGCATGTTTTTCTTCCTCTCTGCACCCATGCCTTCCCCATCAATGGCTTTCATACATGTGAGGAACTCCTCCTTCCACCGTGCCCAGGGCAGGAGGCTCAAACTGCATGTCTACACAAAATGAGAAAGAAGAAAGAAAATAGTAAAACAAATATGTAATATTTATTCAATTTTGTGAAATTTCCTTTTCAGAATGACAATAATATTCTGGAACGGCCAGGCCTATGATACCCAAAACGCACCGGGGTGTTTGGGTGGTAGCTCCTTCAGTCTTCTAGCGGCAAAGATGTGGAATCTCCTTCCTCTGGGCCTTAGAATGCAACCTTCAGAAATGTTGTTTTGTAGAAAGTTAAAGACCCGGTTCTTCAGGCAATCGGTGGTGATCTAATTGCCATGGTTGACTTTCTGAATAGTTTGACTAGATTGCTATTAGGAGAAAACCTAACGCGGGGACATGCCGTACTGAAGTAACCAGGCACTGTACAAATTCCTAACATAACATAGCAGCGTAGAACACACACATAACAACCCATGCATGCCAGTGTTGAAGTAATGTAGCTCAACCAAAAGACTGTCTTGCCGTGTGAATCAGCGTTGAAAAATAAAGAAAAATAAACACTCACAGCCTTTGAGCCATGCGCATCAGCATTGGATGTATAGATCCATGCGCACAGCTCCTCCGTGTACTTTCAGTCTAGCCATGCACGTCGGCATTGAAGAAATGCACGCCGGCTACTCCGCACATTGTAGGTTGCTAGGTCGCACGAGAAAGCATCATGACATTGCTGACGTTCTTGACATTTCCAACGTCACTGACATTGCTGATGTTGGAAGTTGGACATCTCCAACGTGAAGGTGCGCCATTGAAGTGTACCACAAAGCCTGAATGACGTCTGAAGAATGCTGAAAAATTCCAGACCAACGTACGTGAATCCAGAAAGCACTGCGCCCGCCAAATTTTTAGGTCTCGCCTAGCGATGCAGCGCATGCGTTGCTCGACTTGGCGAGACCTATTGTCATTGGTTTCTCTGCCGAAGGGGGACAGGAGATGTGCACGCGTACCGACAGGAGATGTGCACATCTCCTGTCCCCGCGTAGGGCTGGCGTTTGAACACAGCACGCGCCCCACCTAGGCCGCCTCGCGCCTCCTCCTGCAAAACTGCACCAAGTGAAACCCATGCGTAACTCCACGCAGGGGCTTCGGGCAGGGGTGCCGTCCCACATAGTCCGCCTCACGCCTCTTCCTGCAAAACGGAAGGAGCGAGCAACACTCCTCAGAATATCCCTGACGTGCTGCGCGTCCGCGCGCACGCCTCAGCCAGCAACAAACATGAGCAGCTGTCAAATGGCACTGATTAAGAGCAGTAATATGGTATGGCACGAGGAAAAAGACCGCTTATTCCAATGTCCGCATGTTAGTCCACATTCTAGTGGCCAATAACTTATAATGCACATTTATTTGGTACAGGGATTCCACCCAGACTCGGAGAGTCCGGATCCCCAAATCCTCGTACCGAATAAGCAGGTGCTCGTAACGAGGCTCAAAGTTGTGAGAGGTGGGCGATCAGGTCTCAAGGAAAGATGCTAAGATTTGGTTTGATACTGATGGGTGATTCATTAATTGATTTATATATACCCATGGAAGGTCTCTCCTACAGGGAGGCATTTATTAGGCGCCCCCCCTGCCTAGAAAAACATGAATTTTGCATTGTGTAATGTAACTGATGCTCATGTAAAGCGCACCGTTACCTTCGCGCAATACAACACTGCACACAAAAAACCACTAATAACTACTTACAATTATAACCGCAAACTTCGGGTACTTCAACTCCTTAACAAACTGTTTGTTACTTCTCAAAAATGTGATTGGAAACAGCTGTTTACTTAAATGTTTTCTACATGGTAAATAAGCCTTGTCAATCAAGTACCGATACCGTGTCTTTGTTCTAGGGGAATCACTGAAAAAAACAAGCATCTGCAATGCAATAGGTCTCGCATTTACGCAAGTTTGAGCTATTGGCATTGTAAATGAGAATGCCTTCTATTTAACCAAAACGTAAATAAAAGTCATTGTCATTTATAATAACAATAGCTCAAACTCGCGTAAATGAGCGACCTATTGCATTGCAAATGCTTGTTAAGATGCAGGTGAGGGTAAAACAGGTATTATTGATAACAGGTGAACAACGATAAATCTTCTCCAAAAGCACTGCGCCCGCTGAATTTGAATATCCAATGTTGAAAGTTTCCAAACACGATACAATCCAGGCCTCTGTGAATAGTTCAATGAAGATAAAACAGTAAAATTGCACACGTAGTTTCAGCCAAAGAACGGTACCACTCCTGTGCGGTCATGAGCAGGGTAGAACTTACCTCTTTCGCATGTCGCCAAATGTTGTAATAAAGTCTCCAATCCAAGTAGAGTTTCAAAGATTTATGTGCAGAGACAGCACAGACCAGCCATCAGGCAGGCAGGACAACTCCAAGGTGCCCCATCATTCTAGATCCAGAACCCAGGCAGGTAACTGGTGTGACAAAGAGAGAACAATACTCTTAAAGGGAACAAGAAATACAATTGTAGACTAAATGTAACATCGCTACTGAAAGAGGGAGCTACATTTAGATGATCTTGTGAGTTGGATGATTCTTGCATCAAAGCAAAACATTTATTTGAAGAAGCACCGGGATTGAGCGCCTCTCAGGCATTTAATAAATGTTTGATTACAGTCGATGCAAGTTTAACTGGACTGGCAGCGGTCCTTAGCCAATGGTTCCAGGTAGAGAGCAAACAGTAGCATTTGCATCCAGAAAATTGAAACCCACAGAAACTCCATCAGTACTACTGAGCGTGAGGCGCTAGCCTGCACGAAGGCTGTGCAAGAATTTAGAAGTTAGATATGAGACTTCGAGCTTGAAATCTATACCGATCACAAAACTTTAATACAAATTCTTGGTGAATGTGGTTTCATTCAAGCATCTGCTCGATTGGTGAGACTGCTATCAACACTTCAGAAATGCAACTTTGAGGTAAGTCCTTTGCCTGGGGGTGATGTTTGTGCAGACTGGCACTTGAGGAGGCCTCTGATAGTGATGGCCCGGATGACCCGCAGTGTGCGATCGCAGCGTTGGATGCTGCCAATGAATGAGCACCCATGATGATCTTGTAAAAAGGAGCATCACAAGGTTAAGCTTTTTGTAATACATGGTTTGCCTGGTAGCAGACATTTGTCAGGAGACTTGAAGGTGTTTTCTCAAATTTCTGATGAGAGATCTCGTGTAAGTGACATGAACACGAGGATTGACCTTTTGTACCAGCGGAAAGTTTGCGAAATGATATCATTTTGATGGCTCAGCAGGGTCACAAAAACTTGCAATTGATTGAAGCAGTATGTAAGGAGAAGCCTCTTTTTGTACGGTCACCCCAAAGGTTTGGACTCATGCTGCTAATTTTTCAACTCTTTGAGTGCATTGAGGCCTGCTTACCAGACCACAGTGCCTGTGCTCTTACCCTTAAACTGATAGACGAATTGGCTTCTACCTATTTGGCTGTGATAGCTTACCTGTAAGTCTCTAGTAAATGGTACCCAGGGCATGTAAGCTAGTGGGTCCCTCACAGAAATGTCAGCACCAGTTGTGCCACCCTGGGTGAGGCAGGAGTAAAACGAGACTCCCCAGCCCGTCGTTTGCGGGCCGAAAGAGCAGTTTAACTGATGGTCCGACCTTGCCATGTAAAGCACTTGCAAATCAGACTTTCACCCACTACAAGATTAAGTAACCCCTAAGGCAGGTCTAGTGAGTCCCAAGGCAGGATGCAACATATCTCATGGCCAGAACATGTATTTTACATGTTCTGGTAGTAACATCGGTAAACTATCATTTTTACTATGGAAAAGCCTGGTTGCCCAAATGGCAAGTGCAGAGTTACACGCGGAACCTCAGCGGTGCCATTCTGGAATGGTATGACCAAAGTGGGTCAACAAAGGTATCAAACAACTCATTACATTAAGTCTGACTTGATTCTCAGGCCTAAATTAATGTAACAAGTTACAGTGTGCAACTTTAGTCCCTTGTGCCCATACTGGTTGCGCATAGGGTCCTGTAGCCAAGACAGCTTTCTGCCCTTCTGGGGAGTCTTGCTAATGACTTCCAGGAAAGGATACAACAGGAGTTTTCTCTGCTCACCTCTCTCCTGCAGCAAGCTGTAGGACAGTAGGATCTGCCTCTTATGGTTACCCCCACTTTTTGCTGCTGTAACACTGTTTTGCAACTTTAGTCTGGCTGGGGCCCTGCTATTCAGGACCCCAGCCTAGCTGCTTCCTCTCTAAATTGATTCTATGTACTTTAGGTACACTCCAGATTGGATTCTGGAGTACCCTTGTGAGTCCCTAGTATATGGTATACTATGTACCCAGGGCATAAGTACCCCAGAGGCCGACCAGGGGCTAAAGCATCTATTATGCCACCCCTGGGAAGCCCTCCAAAATGACACCACAGGTCTGCTACTGCAGCCTGGGTAAGGGTGGGCTTGCACCCCTTACAGTGGTATAGGCTACCTATATCACTACCATTGCACACACATATAAAACCTATAAGTCACTCCTATGACAGGCCTTAACAATCCTGAAGGCAGAGTGCTTGGTTTTTATGTGAGAGGGTGCCCCTGCATGAGCAGAGCCCCTCTGCAGCGTTCGGAGTACCTCCTCTGATGCTGTTTGTGGTGCAGCCGTACCATATACTTTTAAGTGCATTATAACCTCGCGGTAAATGCTAACTTTGGGATGGCTGCATGGAAACATGTCGTGTTTGGTGTCAAACGCTTTGGAATACTAACCCCCGCTAGTCCTGGCGGCGGGGGTAGCATTCCACCCTCCTAGAGGGAGAGACATGTTCACACTGGTCTAGCTGGTAAAGACTTCTCGACGTCTCTTGAAGTCGTGCTTTGAGTTACGTGTAACCCAAGCACCGAGCACCATCTGCACCGAAGATTGTGGGCCTACACTCCACGAGTGTTCCGTGAGCCCGCGTCTTGCATTTCAGCTCGAGGCTCCTTCGCGATCCCTGGTCCGTCGACTGGTGGGTCCCTGTGAAGGCAACTTTGATTTTCCTTGGGTTCCCTGGTTGCTCCAGACGTGCCCTGACTCCCCACCGTGTGGTGAGTCCCTCAGACGTTGCTGGTCTGCACTGAAGCATCTTTCTCCTTTCTGCGTGGGTTGCTGTTGCCAAGGCTTGTTGTGTCCAATCCGGGCACTGATGCTGCAGAACTCGACATCCTTTGTGGAACAGCTCGAATCCATCTCCTGGTTGTCCTCGATGCCTCCTGGTCCTCGTGGCTGAAGAGTCAAGCTTCACCTTCTTCACCTGAAATCACCCGACATCGGTGGGCATTCGTCTATTGTGCCCCTGGTCACTGGCTAGTGACCCAGACTCTGTCCCCTCTGCTTTCAGGTTCTTCTCGACTTTGATCCAGGCTTGGATCTCTTCGGACACTTTGCATCTTCCCGGCAGCAGCACTTCTTTGCCAGCTCCCATTGAAAACTACGACGCCACCCGACACCATTTGACACCTATGCACCCGGCTTTCCTGGGTGAGGTAACTCAAGTACTCCGGTGCTCCCGTGGGTGTTGACCCTAGAACTTCCTAAGTCCAAAAGGGTTTGGTCCTAGTTCATCTCTAAGTGTCCCTAATCTTTAAAAATCTAATTGCGACTTTCCCCATAGAAGCTAACGGGAGCTCATGGCTGTGTTCTCTCACTGCACACGGCCCCCGTGGGTCCCCTGTGTCACTACCTTGGGTGATTCTTTGGGGTCCCAGCAATTCTACAGGCTCTAGGCCTTGTGTCTAGTTAAGTCGTGGTTCTTATACCACTATTTTAGTATAAGGTTTGGCTCGCCCCTAGGGCCTAATGTGTATTTGTGCTATTTTACTGTAATATTTGAAGTGTAACTTATGTGTTTGGACCTCTAGCCTCATAAAGAGACCAGTGGGGTGTGTTTAGAAATAAATACATATATTTTAAATATATACCTGGTGTGGTGTCCTTTCATTTGGTAATTCAAGAGATTATAAGGTAAAACAAGCTGCTTTACATTCCTTCAAGACTCAGCCTGAAGGCTGCTCTCCATAGCTACCACCAGGATAGCTTTCAATAAAGGTTGTCTTTAACCTATCACCATAAGGGGTTGTTTGGACTGGTGCAAGGTGCCCACTATAATTAGTGGACAGCATATATCAGGCCAGCTTCTCACACAAGCCCGAAATGCGAGCTTCAAAGGAGTAGACGCTTTTGAAGGGCAAATGGGTAACACTTTGGAGCTGTGAGGCTCCACTGTTCAGGCAGACATGCTGCCACTTGGGACAGAAGAGGGGAAAGCAGTTGCCAAACTGGGTTTTCCGGGAGTGTGTAGCACCCTTTATAGCCACAACCCTGGGTTTGGCCAGGGAGCTCCATATGCCAGGAGATGGGTCCTGACATACTGGAAGCCGGCAGAATGGTGCATCCTTTCCTAGACTTTGCAGGGAGTGCTCATCAGATGAGAGGGAACCTCTTAGCCCATCCTGCCCTGTGGGCATTTTCTGAGCATAAGTAGGGCTCCCCTGGTATTCCAAACTCAGATCTTGACTGGACTGGAAGAGGATTAAAGAAGAACTGCCCTGTTGTGCTTTGGAACCAGCAAAGTGAGGCTGCATCAGTCTGCACTGCACCTGCTGAACCTGGTGGCTAGCAAAGGCGAGGGACTGTGTCTCGTGTGTCCTGCTTGAGGAGAAGCCTTCTCCTGAGCCTAGCGAAAGCCAAGAGACTCCAGTGTGTCAGTGATCCGACCTCCTGTTCAGAGCACAGGGTCACAACAGCTGAGCAGCCTGCTGGGGCAAGTTGGTAGCCCAAAGTCTTTAACCCACCCCCAACCGCCGCAATGCTGCACCAGGGACAAGAACCCAACACACAAAGTTGCACCTGAGTTCGCTGAGCGCTGGAGTGTTGAGTTACACATGGGACCCCCCGAGGACGAGTCATCGACCCAGAAAGTATTGACCTGTAACCGGAATATTGGGTGACCAGTAGTCTAGTGGTGACTGGATTTCTGCCAGCACTGAGAGGACTTCCAGCAACATCGACCCTGTGACCAAGGCCGCCACACCCCCTTCGTGGACTGAGGAGTAGTGGCAGCAAGACCCCCATCGACGGCATCACATCCACAGCATCCCTGGAGCATCTTCAGCATCCTTCATCCCTTGCACCACGACCAGTACCATAGGAACCCCTGCGACATATAAAAGTGCCTGGAACTGACTGACTGAGGACTGTGTCACCTACTGGGGAAACTGTCTCCGAGGACCTGGCTGGTCCCCCTGAGTGGCTTCCTACTGGAGTTGGCCACCTAAAGTGACTCTCTGTGACTATATTCCGAATAGCCGAACGTTTTGGAGAAAAGGATTCAAGTGTCAAATTTGTTGAATTTGCCAAGGCTTATTCACAGTTGAGTGAAATAATCCAATTTACTATGCCGTGTAAATTCTATATCTCTGGAACCCTTTGGTGGATCTTTTTGATTGTAGTGACTAAAAATACATTTAAAAAAGTCAAATTTGTCTTTGAAAGTTGTTCTGAATGTCTCCTTTCAAACAAGCATTGAAGGGCTGCATTCTGTTTTATTTCCAGATTTTCCAGGAGAAAAGGTTGGATTAGACTTTTCTGGCTCCAAATCAATATTACCAAGCCATACGAGCTATTTCATATTATTGATTGATTATCACTCTAAATAGATGGACTATTCTTTTGTTGATTCTCCTGGTGCGGATGCTGGTATTATGTTTTTGGAGACTGTGATTACCACAGAAGGTTCACTGTATGAGCTGGCTTGTTATAGGGTGTACACGTATTCAAGTGTAGCGCCCTTCACCAATCCAGACAACCCTTATGGCATTTTTAGTGGCTTAGACAACCTTAGAAAGCTCTCTGAGCGTTAGCTGTGGAGGAGTGCAAAGCAGCTAGTTTCACCAGTATCTAACCTTATCGTGCAGGTTAAGTGACAAACCACACAGCATTGTTATAAAAATAGTTATTTATGACACACTTACTAACCCAATGCAATATCTCCTACCCGGAGATATAATAACAATACACACATTACTTTGATAATGCAACAAGTAAATAGCACAAAAACACAGTGAGCTCCAGGGGGAGACCAAACCATATACAAAAATAGTGGAATACGACTGACGACCAAAGTTGAGAATGGACCCAGAAGACTTAAAAGTGCTCGGGGATCAAGGAACCACCCAAGGTAAGGACCCAGGATCCCCACGGAGGCCGTGTGCTAAGTGGATACACGACCGCGTGCTCACAGTAAGTTAATGGGGAACTAGCGGTTGCAAGGGAAAAGGACCGTTCGCAGAGGACTTGGAAGACTCCCCATGGAAAATGGACGTTTCAAGAGTCACCCCACCCATGGATGCCCATGAGACTAGGTTACCTGCCCGCCATAGACCCCAAAGAACAACTTCAAGCAAGATGCTGCTGGCGAAGAAGATGGAAGAGTCCAGTGGAATCTAATGGTGGATTCAAGAAAAGTAGTACTTGAAAGCAGAGGGGACAGAGTCTATGTCACTCAGGAGTGACCAGGAGACACATGAGTCAAGTGCCCACCAATGTCGGCTGTTGCAGGAAAGTTGACGGTGCCCTAGTGTCTGCAGCTACGTGGACCAGGTGACGCTGTGGACAACCAGGGATGGTGTACGAGCTGTCCCATGTGAGATGTCGATATCCAGGGGGTCGTTGTCCGGCGGGAGCCCCAACAGTTCTTGGCAACAACAACCACAAATGGAAGAAGACAAAAAGATAATGTGTCTGGATCAGCAAGGTCCAAGTGACTCACCACCAGGTTCAAGCATGTCAGAGCAGGCCCCAAGCAAGCAGAGGAGCCTACTGGAATCAAAATATACCCTCGAGAGGGCCCAAAGATCTCTGGAGATGAGAGTCGCCCAGCCTTAACAACAGCCAGCCTACACAGTGCACAGGGACTTGGTTCCGGCGGTGTCGATGAGGGATCCTGGCATCAGACTCGGTCTGAAGGCAGTGCAGGCAGTTGTAGAACACCTGTGTTACCGACCCGGTTGGAGACCAGGATCAGCAATCAGTCAGCTGTGTTGCGGTGCCTGTGGATGCAGGGGAGTGACTCCTTCACTCCAAGGGAGATTCCTTCAGGTATATTTGGATGTCCACAGGACATGGAAGGGGCCTGTATGGAGTACGGACACTGACGGTGCAGCGGGCTTACAGAACGTAGAGATCGGGAGTAGACCGAGTCTTCCCAGTTGCAGTCTCGGTTCCAAAGGCGAAGTCCAATGCGGTTAGTCTGACGCGGTCTGCACAACTTGAACAGAATGTCCAGAAGGTTGAAGAGGACATGGAGTTTGATCTGAATAGACTCCCATGACGAATCTAGGGACTCATCCCAGGTAAGCCCTCAAGTACCATAAAGAAAGGGTTGGGATGATTCAGGGATCCCTCCCATTGGAGGGTCTGGACAGTTGGGAAGGTACTCCCATGCCCTTGTCCAGTTTTGCACCAGAGTGGGAGCCAATGACTCCCCAAACTGGTTTGGGCTAAAGTATGGAATGAGGGCACTAAATGTGCTGATAAGCTCCTCCACCCTGTCCCAATACACTAAAACCTGACGTGGAGGTGGCCATACCGCCCTGTGACAGGATACTTATTGTTCTGCCTTCCCCTGCTTGAGCTTGGCTCTTCAGCAGGAGGGCAGATTCGTGTCTCAGGTTGACAGCAGCCCTAGCTTACTGTCCGATTCTGGAAGACTGGTACCGGGAGCACTGAGGGCCCCCCGAAGGAGCTTTACAGTGCATGGAATCATACCTCCCACTCCATTTACGGGGTGGGGGTATGATTCCAACATGTTTGATGCCAAACATGACAGGGTTCGTTACAGCCAGTTCAGGGATGGTCATCGCGCAATGACGCATGGCCACTCTATATATCCTAATGGCTGATTCACTGACACCCCGGGAAAATGGACTCCGAAGATCGCAGAGGCGTCCTGTTCATGCAGGGGCACCCTCACACTTAGAACCGGACACCCTGCCTTTAGGACTGAAAGGCCTACGAGACGGGTGACTTAGAGGTTTTAAATGCAGTGATGTTTGATATAAGGAAACTTACATCGTTCATGAGAGGTGCAAACACCAACTCACACAGGCTGCAATGGCAGGCCTGTAGTCAGAGTTTGGAGGGTCCCTTCTGGGTGGCAAAGAGGCGGAAACTGAAGGGTGGTGTTATTTCTTGTAGAGTTGTAGAGGCTGAAACTGAAGAGAGTGATGGTAATTCTTGGAGAGCTGTAGTTGATGACAAAATGTACTTGAATGTTATTCCATTTTTTTTTTTATGAAATACTTTTGTAAAGCAAAGACTAATTCTCAAGGGTTGTGGCCTGGTGGGTGAATTGCAGCTGACATGCTCGGCTAAGCTCCTGCCGCCCGCAACGCCTCTGACCTCAATTATCCTGCTTTTAGACCTGCAGGCAGTGGCGGCTGACACAATGAAAAGGTGGTGGGCTGGTGGAGGGAGCACGGGGGGGAAGAGCGGGCGGGAGTAATAATTAGTTTTTTTTAAAAACACTTACCTGAAGCCACCGCCGCAATACTCCTCGCGCCTTGGTGTTCTGCTGTGCTGCTTCCTGATCCCAGCAGGCCCTGGGGCAGCATCAGACTCCCTGTGTAATCCAGCGCTGCTCTCATTCTATATGAGCAGCGCAGGGATTGGCGTGAGTGGCTGCTAAGATGCTCCGCTCAGGACAGGAAGTATGTGCTGTTTCTCCTGCCCGGCTGTTCAGTACAGCTGGGTTAGAGAAACCTAAGTGCGCATGTGCATTTGGCCAGCCTGAGACGGCCAGCCAAACACACATGCGCACTTAGAAGTGCAGATAGCACTCCTCCACCCCCCTCTCATGCCCCAGCTCTACACCTCCCTGAACAAGCCTAATCAGAGCCGGCAAATGAAAAATAAAATGTTTATGGTATATCGTTTTCTTTTTCACTTGTTGGCTCTGAGCCAATGGGGCGATGCTCCTACGCCATTGCGGTGGAGCCGCCTCTGCTTGCAAGACCCACAGAGCGAGGGGGATGACCCTCCTAGACACGGTGGGAGACAAAAACGCCACTGCCCGAGGTCCCGAAGATCGGTGGATGCTCACTCCGAGAGGACCGAGCTGAGACCCGTGAGCGTCACGTCAGGCAAGATGGCGCTGGAAGGGACCAGCTGGGTGCAGTAAGCCAGCAGTGCGTTTGGCACCCGCTCAGCTCGCTGACAAAAGGTACGGAAGACACGCAGCTGGCTCGCTTGTGAGTAGAGTCAGAGTGCGGGGGCCGTGGCCTGCAGCACTTCAGAAGACCGGTGGCAAAGGGAGGGCCCGTGAGGGAAACAGCCTCCATACCCGGCGGCACGCTTGAGCCATGCCGTGCATGAAGAGTCGGAGTAACTCTCTGCATATTCCCCCCGCCCCCACGGGTCAGGAAGCCGCCTGGCATGCCATGAGGAGCATTATGCGCATGAGTGGAGCACCGGTGGCGTCTCCCGAGAAGGGAGTTTTCGGCAAGCACGGTGACTGTGAACGCCTGCTGGAAGGCGGAGGGCCGTATGAGGTAGTCCAGCATTCACTATACTTAGTGCGCCTGGGTCTCACTGCACATTGAGCATTGGGGCGACTCTCTGGCATCCTGCCCCTCTTGCCGAGAGTCGCCGAGAGGGGCATCAGGGGCCAGGGGTTGTGCACGGTACACACGGGAACGTTTCATTTAGGGGACCTAAAGTTAGAGGAAGCTTGGCACACAATATCCTCCTATCCGGAGTTTAAATGAATAGTCAATAAAACGATCAAGCAACGATCTCAGGAAAAAGACAAATCCTCATTGACCTCAAAAATCAACGCATGGATGGTGTTGCCAACATATAAAACAACCATACCTGTCGGAACATTCAGCAAATCGCAAAAAGAGGAAACTGATTTTATTGAGACTGGGAGTGTATCCATCGAAATATCTTATCCCAAAATGGAAACGGAGCTGGCTCTCAATGGAATGCCGCCCTTGTGGACAAGAAGATGAATCATTGCTCCACCACTATGCATTTGCCCGGCACTATTATCCATACGGAAAGAACTTCTATGACCAACAATGGAAAGAGAACCAATAAGGACTTGTAGTTCCGCCGTAATAAAATGTAGAGGAGGCTCGACAGTGCAACTGGCATGCAAGGCAATAAAGTTTCTGGGCTTAGCGGCAAACGAATTCGAAAAGAGCGACAGAGAACTTGAACCGGTTAGGCACGCAAGGTGACAACGCGCAATGAATCCCTCCACAGTCTACTTATTGACAGCACGATGCACTTTACCTCCGAGAAATAACGGGAAATCAGCAATGGTGTCAGTACCTTATCTTAGATCATTAAGTTGAATTTAAAACCATTCATAAAGAAAACAAAACAAAGACACAGTTTCTTAGAATCTCATATTTCCTTTTTAATGAACATTGTCACTACATTTGCTAATCGCCCTGAGGCTACTCTGAGAGACCACGAACCCAGCCCGGCCGTGCACAGCCCAAGTATAACCTCTCAAGAAGTACGTCTTTCATAGCATGACTGGCAACCAATAAGACTGTAGGAAGCAATTGCACACTGTTTTAACTTGTTTTTATTACACATTTTAATGAAAGTCTATCAACAAATCGGTACATTTGCTTGTGAATTTTATGTGCATTAGCGGTTGTGCCGCTCTTTTATGATTTAAAATAAATCAAATAAAAGTAATTTTTGACTTCATTTAATTTCATTTAAGGGGACCATAAGGAGACGATAAGGGCGCATACCTCCAACGCTGAGACCTAAACAGTGGAGTGCAGGAAGGCTGGTTTGCGACATTTGAGGTGCCCACGTGCAGCACACATTAATGGGCCTGCCTGAGACTATGGAGTAAGCAGTGTGACGTCCAACACTCCGCAGATACCCATTGGTACGCAGAGCACGCAGTTATGGTAAAAACTACATCAATTAAGGACATACTGCTGGCCCTGCCCTCATTGGGGAATGGGAGTATGGCTCAGACCCAGGACTCTGGAGATGACCCGTTAGCGGCACACACATCAGCGATCCTACCTGGCATAAAAGATACAAAACAGTCTTTAGAGGCTCAAATAGCAGCTGTAGTCAATGAGGTGGGCATCTTGCCCACTCACCACAGGGAGTAACGGAGAGGACCCAGAAGACAGAAATGAAGCTGGATAAGATTCACCCAACTCAACAGGAGCTAGAAAAGTGATGTGTGCAGCTGGAGAAAGGAATGTTCACCCTTACTGACCATCTCGAAGACACTGAGGGACTGTCGAGAAGGCACAATATCTGACTGGAGGGTGGTCCAGAAAAGGCAGAGGGGCTGAGCGTGGAGCTGTTTGTGGAAGAAGGGCTGGACACAACGGTGCTACAAGGCCACCACTCCCACTTTTTCTCAGTTGAGCGAGCACATAGAATACCGGCGAGGATCCTGGCACTGAGACAATTCCCTCGACCAATCATTGCTCGATTGATGAACTATATGCATCGGGACAACATCCTTCAAGTGTCCCCTAAGCATGGACCATGGCTGATCGAAAGGAAAGAAGTATATATTTACCCTGACTACACCACAATGGTCCAGAAACAGAGAGGAGCCTTTATTCCAATTAAGAAAGTGCTGCGCCAACTAGGAATTAAATATGCCCTTATATTCCCTACAAAACTTAGAGTGGTATACAAAGACACTATGCACTTCTTCTTCTCTGCACAGGAGGCAGGGCAATGGTCGGAGCATGAAAGACTATCATCTGGACCAGAGGTACCGCCGGAGACTGGAGCAGGTTGGCAGCCTCGAAAATATAGGAGACGGCGAGGAGCAAACCACAGTTCCTCCCCAACACAATCCTAGATGAAGGCGGAACAGGAACGAGCAGTGGAGGCAAACAAAAAATGGGAAGACCAGTTGGGCAGTAATAAATGGAGAGCGATAGCACCTGATGGGGGAGTGGGACAGGGTCCCTGTATTCATACACAGAGACTGATGGTGAAAGACTGCTGGTGGCCACCGCGATGACGTCTGAACATATTGCCTGAACCTACACTCTGTTCCTAAGCTGCAGGCGGTGAGTACAACATGTGGCCAAGGGTGCCTTGAGCCGGTAATGTCTGGACTGGGCTCCATTCTGGTACCCATGCTGCCTTGATGATGCACTCCGAGGTGGCGGGGGAGTGGGCGAGATCTGTGGGTAAAAGGAATGGATCGGGTAGAGTTTGTTTTGTTCCAGAGGGCCTGCAGACTTTTCACCATCATGAACAGCATTAAAATGTTTGTTTTTCAAATGTTACCGTTGATGTGGGTACACAAGTACTGTGAATTGGGGGTTGGTCATGTTACCCATCACGTCACGTTAAGGTATGTTGGGGGTGCTATGGGGTTTGTTGACTCTGATACACATACAGGGCATGCACACCATATATCTTAAGGACAACGTACCCACCCACCCCCTGGTCGTAGAGGAGGACCAAACGTACAGCTTCCAGATGACTAAGACGAAAACTCAGGATTTTAAAACTAATATCATGGAATGTTAATGGGCTTGGAAACAGGATAAGAAAGGTCTTGGGACCAAAGCCCTGAACAGTTATAAAGTTGATATCAGCTTCTTACAAGAAAATCATTTGACGGACGCACAACACAACTGGTTGGGCAGATGGAAATATAAGGTTGTGTCATATGTGCAGCACACGGAGGGTGGTAATTCTAATTCGAACATCTACAGCCTTCCACAGACTGTGGACATGGTGAGAAACTTCAGGATGCTGCACAGCTGTACTGGGTGGATGGGAAGGGGTGGCTGTGCTGCTTCTCAATGTATATGTACCACCAGGCCTCCAATCTACGATGCTCTAAAGGTTGGGACATATGTCTTCCAGCCTTGATTACATTCTGACACCCACAGAAACTCTGGGTAGGTTCACTGAGTCGAAATATTTAACGCAGGAATCTCTGATCACCCCCTGTTAGACCCGGCCTCGTGGCATGGCCATCCCTGTCCCCGCACCACATATCCTGACCCATGCACCTCATGCAGCCCCCGAGCACACGGCCTAGCCGATCCTTCCCACCAGGACACACACACACACGACCCGGACTTCCCCGTCCGTGGCCTTCCTCCTTTCGGCCACTCCGGGCCCGCGTGCCCACTTCATGCACCATGATGGCCACCCGGCCCCAGCGCGACCCTGGCCTAGAGGCGCCACTCCGGCGGGAGGACATCGCGCTCCCATTGGGATTAGAGAGGGAGGAGCAGTTTCCATCGCACCTCTGAGCTCCCCTGGGAAGGTGGGTTTCGATCGGCCCTCCGGCCTCCCCGAGGGCTGGCTCCACGCCTGCTGGGTGTCTGGGACTCCTCCCGACCCGGCCCTGAAAGGATCAAAAGACAATGGCAGGAAACCCCGACAAGCGACCCCCAGGTGACAAGACCCCTGCCTGCACAGACTCCGGACATCAAAGAGGAGTCGACCTATAACAAGGGGTGCTCTGGGACTATCCGGCAGATTCGCCTTTGGAAACACCTGAGCCCTGCTGAGTGACTCACGGCTCCCTGAAGATCGTAAGACCTCCGAACTTGTGCTTGAGCCTTGCTGAGTGACTCGCGGCTCCCTGAAGATCGTAAGACCTCCGAACTTGTGCTTGAGCCCTGCTGAGTGACTCGCGGCTCCCTGAAGATCGTAAGACCTCCGAACTTGTGCTTGAGCCCTGCTGAGTGACTCGCGGCTCCCCGAAAGATCGTAAGACCTCCGAACTTGTGCTTGAGCCCTGCTGAGTGACTCGCGGCTCCCACAGACTCTCCTGGTCCCGCCGGACCCCGACGACGACAAGCGTATCCCCCAGCTCGAGGATTGTGAGCTGTGCGCCGGGTACGCCCCTGCATTTGATCCATATCCCCAAAGACTGTCCCGCTACCTCCTACCCCCCCCGAGACTCTATGAGCCCGTGCTCTACTTGTATATATTTGCCTTGCTGATCATAAAGATCCTACGACTCCGATTTGATAAAGATTTGTTCTTAAGAACTCACGGTGTGGCGTCTCTTTGTCGTGTGGTGCCGAGTGTACGATCCTAGATACGAGATTCCTCCCCTGAGGAGTCTCCCACCAGTGCCCGGCTACGATACCTCGAGGGTTGGTCTCAGGATAGTCAGGGCCCCCTCCGGGCTCCTCTGAGGTCGCCAGCAGATGGAGAGAGCCCAGTGAGTGGCGGATGGCCAACAAGAAAGTGGCAAGGGCGTTAGATGAGGCCACTGAATTCTTCTTCCGGGAAAACGAGGGAACGGTTACTAGTGCAGGCACGATGTGGAAAGCATATAAAGCCACACTATGGGGCATATCTACAAGGTGGCAATATAAAATTATCGCCGTTTTTGCGGCCGTTTTCGGCCGAAAAGCGGCGAAGAAAAGTAGCGATAACCTCTGTTATCGCTACTTTCCTTACGCCTGCTTTGAAACTGAGTTAGCCATGATATCCTATGGAAGGTGGATATCATGGCTAACTATGTGAGGCCCTATCAGCAAGCTATCACCAAACTTCGTGGGATTATTGCTGGATTTCCAGCGATAATCTCACGTTTGGCAGTTAGCGCTAGGATTTTTATCGCTTTTGAGATAAGCGTTGCTAATAGCACGCTATCTGAGCGATAAAAATGCACGCTAGCCGGCGATAATTATCCTAGTGCTAAGTGCGCTTAGCGATAATTATCGCCGGTTGTTGCTGATATGCCCCTTAGTGAGGTGATAATAGTAGGAGAAGTGGATGACAGGAGGGCCCGTTGTAGGCACCTGGAGGAATTGGAACATGACATAGAGGTTCTAGAGAGAGATCAGGCCACTCGGCCTGTGACATCTTTCCAGCAGAAGATGAAACATACTCGTAAGGAGTAACAAGAGGTAATGCGTCATGAGGTCAAGACCTCTTTTCTGGCCATGCAGAAGTAGATATACGAAGCCGGTGACAAAGCTGGGAAGCTGCTGGCATGGCTTGGAAACAGAGAAAGGGAGTCCATGCACATTTAGCGACGGCAAGACTGTAAGGGGCGGCAGACAATTAGAAGAAACCATTGCACATTAAATGGCAACCTTCTATGAACCAAGGATAGAGGTATCGGATGAGATTAGGAATGTTGTATGAGCCTGCCTGGTGAGAGCGTTGAGCCTGGAGCGACGGGAGTCTCTGGAGTCCGACCTCACTGAATCTGAGATCACCGTGGCCCTTGCCCAGCTGCAGACTGGGATGGTTCCTGGCCCCAATGGATTGCCTGCGGAGGTTTTCTGCAGGTTGGCTCGATGAGTGGCAAAGCTGCCATTGCTGATGTTTCGGGAGGCTCTGCGCATGGGGTCCTTGTCGCCAGACCTACGTACGGTGACTATTGTTCTCCTGCCCAAGGCCTGATGACCCACACATAAATGTGTCTCATACTGGCCGATATCGCTGCTGAACGCAGATGTAAAGATTCTTGCATAAGTGCTGGCCAATAGATTATGCGCGGTGATCTCAGACTTGGTACGGGTGGATCAGACGGGCTTCATCCCATATCACTCGACCAAACTGAACTTCCGACGCTTCCACAATAATATGGCACTGGCTGGTGTGGAAAAGGGTCCCTGGGTGATCAAATCCCTTGACGAAAACAAAACGTTTGATTCAGTGGAATGGCCATTCCTGTTTTTTCTCCTTCATAGAATGGGGTCCTGAACACGGTGCATTAAATTGATCAAACTACCATACGCCAGACCCTCCACCATGGTAAAGGTTAACAGCTGCCTTTTGGAGGAGTTTCCACTGGCACGGGTACGCAACAGGGATGCCCTCTCTCGCCGATGTTATTTGTCTTGGCGGTGGAACCTTTGGGAGCTCGGGTGTGGGTTGATGCTGGAATTTGGGGCTGCACAGGAGGCTAGGGGTGGGAAAAGTGAACCTCATTGTAACTACTTTACCTGACTCATACAGATGACTCCCTGACCCGGATCCGGGAGATATTTCAGGTCTTTGGGGAACTCTTGGGATTTGCGATAAAGTGGGAGAAATTTCTCCTCTTCCTGATTGGGAGCTGGAAGCAGTGTACCCCACTGCTGCTGACCCTACGAGTAGAGCCCCATGGGTTCAAATATCTGGGTATCTGGATTACCAGAGATGCAGAGTCATTCATGCTAGCCAACCTTAACCCGTTGCTCCAAAGACTAGAGAAGGATGTGAAACACTGTTTCCTGCTGCCTTTGTCTTTATTGGGCAGAGCGGCCATGTTTAAAATGACCGCCCTTCCTCGGCTGCTGTATGTTTTGCAGAACACCCCTAAAATGTTGCCGGGAACCTTTTTTGCCCGGGTGGACTCTTTGTTGAGGACGCTATTGTGGGTGGGGTGATAACCTTTGGTATCAATGCAGACCCTACAATGCTCTAGATTTGATGGTGGTACTGTGCTCCCCAACATTAGGAAAAACTATTAGGCTGCACGGGTTGATGTGGTAAACAACTGGATCTATGCGGATACAGACGACCTGTCGATCAGAGTTGACAGATGGGGGATGGGCGACTACAGGTGCATGCATGACTTCTATGGAGGCATGCTACACAACAGGGCCTGCCTGCCAACGCGTCTGGTCCTGGCAGTTTGGAAGAAATTACTCAGAGAAATGAAGTGGAACACAAGGCTCACACCAAGGACCCCTCTGGGAAGGCACTCGGCTACGACAGGTGACCGCATTGCAAGGCTTCCAAGGTTGGGACTGGATAAGCATGACCATGTTGGTGGATGTATTGGGCACTAATGGTGTGGCTCCCATGCAATATCGGCAGAAAGAATTCCAGAAGCCGCAAACACACTGGCTAAAATACTGGCAGTTAAGACTCGCGCGCAAGAAGAGTCTCCGTTGGAGAGCAGGCTGTTCGATGGATGGATTAAACGTAAATTGATCTCCCTGACGTATGGCACACTGGTACAAAACATCCAGGGGACACTCGCACACCTCAAAGACAGGTGGGAGCTGGACACTAGGGAAATAGAAGATGAGTGTTGGCAAGATGCCCTAGGCTTCCCGGCTGAGGGAGCAGTCAAAGCCGGCTATAGGCTAATCCAACTGAAACTC
The DNA here is from genome assembly GCF_964204655.1 of Triturus cristatus. Classification (NCBI taxonomy): domain Eukaryota; kingdom Metazoa; phylum Chordata; class Amphibia; order Caudata; family Salamandridae; genus Triturus; species Triturus cristatus. The sequence continues at coordinate 1,207,623,034 of NC_140584.1, read as the reverse complement.
CTGCACAGATCATATTGCACTAGGACATTATGGTGTTAGATTGGGAAGGCGGGAGATGCCAGGGCCTGCGGACTTGCGGCACAGAAGGCGCCTTCATTCGTACCTAGTGGCATTCCCTGCACGTACGCCACTTCTGGGACTGTGTGACAAGATTCCTGGAGGGAATGGTGGGTGACTCCATAGAGTTAACGCCTGGATGGGCCCTACTGGACATATGGGCACTCTCAGACCTCACCAAATATCAAACATTTCTGGTGAACGTTTATTTTTGTGGCCAAGCGAGACATTGCCCAGAAGTGGGGCTGTGAGACGACCCCATCCTTCCTGCAGTGGAAGGAAGGGAGGGGCCGCGGCAAAATAATAGAACAAGAGGTCTACAAGGGTAGGGGCTTTGAGAAGGAGTTTGAGATGGTCTGGGGTACATGGGACATGGAGCTGTGGGATCACCTGTCAGGATTTGTGAATGGAGATGTTGCGTAGGTTGGCGGGGTGGACTGACGATGGGCGGGAAGAGGATACAATGAAATCGGCATATATTGAAGGATTGATAAAATGGAATGGTGTTAGTGTAATGTACAAATGTCCTTATTGTTCTTGGCAACAGTAAATAAACTTTTAAAAAACAGAGGAACTCTCAGGATAACAAATTGGGTGTTAATGTGTGGGGTTTGATTAAAAAAAAACACAGAGAGTTAAAAAAGGTGAGTCGGAATTTTCCTTACCTGCTCAGATTGTAAGAGGGTCAAAAGCATTTGTATTACTTGATGGTGGGGAGTGGTGGAATTAGAAGGAATCTTGCCCAGGTTTCTCAATATCAAGAGGAAATTATTAGAAAGGGAAGTAATAAAGATGTAGGGGTTGCTTCCAATTGGTTGAGCTGGTTACAAGCAGAAGATATTGTCCTGCATTGATTGAATAATGACGTGCAAGAAACAGTTGGGTCTCCTAGATCTGAAGGTTGCCTAATGATGCAGAATGTGGTGTTTCTTGGACATGGTGGCTCCAGGCACAGAGTGTGTCAATGACTCCTGCTGAGAAGGACCAGGGCAGGGGCTCCTCACATCTGGACTGCAACAGAAGGGAAGTAGTCGGTGCTCGCGAAGAGCGGAGACCAAGTACCGTCACTCATTCTCTTGAGTAGTGATGCTTTGTTACTTCCTTAATATTTTTATTGAGTAATCATTCTTTGTTTAAAAAAGGGACGTCGTTGTACTGATGTTGAATGTAAATAGGTGTATGTTTACAATGACAGTTATGCTGGTGTTTACCTCGCTATTGAAACGCAAACACCTAGGGCAACTCAAATATATTCAAATTGACATAATGTAACTTTACATAAACATGAGGGACAAAAATACCATATTATAAACAAATACAAATGTTATTTTATTCAGAAATACAATATAAATATTGAATTATGTAAATCACTTCCACACTTCAAACATATCTGCATTCACTCTAAAATCATTCTACACAATACGAGCGCCGTACACAGACAAGACAATGACAACGGAGTTATGATGAACTGATAATATCTTGTGTTTCCTAGTATATAATAAACACTTCATCAAAGTCAAAAGATGCTGGTCTATACCACAAGAGATAATCAATTAACAATCAGTGGCTGGAAACACAAATCCCTTTCTAGGTGTGTTTCGACACAAAAGTGCCTTCTTCAGGAAGAGCTACAAAGGAGACTTGTGTCGTGCCTGTTAAAGTCAAAAAAAGTGTGCATATAGTCCCAACAATAATTCAATAGTAAAATGAGAATTCAATGCTTTGTGTCTATGAGCTAACGAGTAGTAAAAACACCAAGAAAATGTGAAAAGAAGAAAAACAAGCACTGGCATAGCCAATAGGTATCGCCTTTGGGACCTTATAAGTGTTTAACCATGCAACAGTTGCATAACTAAATACTTATAAGGTCCCAAAAGCGAGACCTATTGGCTATGCAAAGCGGCCGTGGGGCCGCAAAAGTGAAAGTAATCGCGTCAATCGCGGCGCGCGCGCCCGCGCACATGCACTGTATGTAGCTCCAGGCTGGCCTGGTAGCACTTTTTGGAGCCCTCTCAATAATGCTCGGCAGACTAGCGCATACGCTGGGTCAGGCGAGACCTAAAAAGGGGGTACAAAACAAAATTAAGTATATAATTGAAACCCAGATAGACCAGAGAAATGATACACCAAAACACGAAAAGAAGAAAAGGAAGAAGAGTCTACATACATTACACCGATGTGCTGTGCACCCAACCCATTCACCTCCTTATTTTCAGCTTCACCTGCTGGGATAGACTAGTGGCCTCGTGCGCCTGCAGCAGCGGGGTTGTCAGTTGCTGACTGGAACTGAGTTCAGGCAGACACTTCCAGGCGCTGGGTTTATGTTCATTGAATGAAGTCTTTTCGTCTCTACATCGTTTGAGGATTATGAATTCTACACTTGTTCAGGAGCCTCCTGCATGTGCTCTGAACACTTCCCACCCCGGCGAGGCCAAACACACGCAGGGTCATTCTGTCACCCAGCGCCCTCTGCGGCTGCGCAGAGGATGGTCGTGGCAACCGGTCGCCCCTGACCTCTATGAATATGTCCCTGCCCTGTAAGACTAGTTTCATTTGTCCCGAAGATGCTGCCCATCATGTGTGCAGGATCAAAGAAAACTGACACCACTCATGCTCCGGTCGAAATGTTGTCTAAATCCTGAGGCTAGCCTCATAAGACAGTGTATGTATGAGTGTCTGTCCCTCCCAAACATGTCTAACATACCTTGGCTGGCGTAGGTTAAACATGCTTTGCTCATCTAGGGCTCCAGGGAATGTCCAATGTCCCATCCCTAATTAATGGCCCTGCCAGAGACACAGTGAAGACGCGTTTTCAAAACTTTGTGTCAACGAAAGATTATGTAAGGTGTTGAATATGAGGACAATGGAGGCTTAGATCCCGATTGTGGCCGTTAAAAGTCTTGAACCATGCCTATGTTGGATTGAAAACCCTTTTAAGTGTTTGCTTCGAACCCTTTTTGACTCAATCCTATACATTTTAAAGTGTCCTGCCCCACTCCATCTTCCTGGAGCCTCGACTTGCCACCATGTCACCGTCACAGTGCACCGTGCACTTTAACCTGTTGTGCCCCTGTATGCGCCTAGCTGGTTTTAAACATTACTTTTACATTTTTAATTTTTGCAAAGGCTGCCCTCGGTCGAATTATGTATTGGAATTCTGAATTTTATTAAGGACGCTATGAAAATTAGAAACCGTTATGAACACCTAAACTTTTAAAAGGGATCCTTTTAGTTGCACGCGCCGGACTCTACAGCTCAGTTTTTTAAATTTTAACGAGAGGTAGTTTTAAATGATTTTGACATTTAAATGGATTTGTCTTACGCTTGCAGGTATTTTATAAATGTATACTTTTATGACATTTTTAAGTATCGAAAAAAGATTTTTGATTGATTATTTTTTATTGGTAGACTGGTTGCCCGTCGGCTCTACCGGTGACCTTTGACCCGGCTCCCCACAGGATGCTGCAGTGCAAGGGTCCCCAGGGCCCGGGTCAGGCGTGGAGCGCAAAAACAATTAGGGTTAGACGTTCAAAGCAGGAACAGGTGAGACCGGTGGGCGTGGCCAAGCCCCGGAGGCTAAGGCGTCATTCCAGATTTACTTCAAGTGTTTGTAGGTAGGCGCAAATCAAAACTATAGAAAATAGAGGGACGGGCATGGGTCACCAGGGAACCACCAATGAAGCTCGTCGTCCCAGTGTCTGTGACCCCTGAACCCGACGAGCCGGGAAGAGGAGGCTGGTTAAAGTAATAACGAATGACGAATCCTTGGAATGCACATGGTAAAGCGGGGGGGTCAAAAATAATATTTCAGCGATGTTTAGTCACTAATGTGTTTTTATCACAATGTTAGAGTTTAAACGTTGACCTGTATTTATATTGTCTCCACAGTATCGACTATCAACCTATCGTCTGGAAAGTAGATGTGGTGTTAAGAAGGACGTATCTGTGCTATCAATTCCCACCCCATATATATTGCAGTTTCTGAGATGTGACATATGGGATTAACTCCCCCTGTTGTACATTATAAGGGTGCTGTTAGTCACACAGGTGTTCCATGACCATATAGAGGTACAAGGCCAAATGTAGGGGGTACTTTATTCATTATAATACATAGTCACACCAAAACCTTTCCCACAAATCCCTTAAATACTTCACACCTCGTTCATATGAAAGAAAGAGCGTGTTTGCAAACACGAAGAATACAAATAGAATCTCTAGTGAAAAATTAAACACAACAAAAAAGGTGCTGGATATTTCTTGAAAAACCATAATAGAATCAGTTTCCTACAAGTCGCTTGGAATATATATAAACATGTAGAAAGATGCCATCATTTCAATAATGAGCTATGGAATGCAAAAAATAAACATGTTGCTATAAATATGTCCTCTCTACTTGTCCCTGTGCAGCTAGAAAACCAGACCTGAAGAAAGATAAGCAATGTTTCATTTTGTTCCTTAAACCACTGCTTTAATTCTTCTCAGTTACTTGACCCGCCTTTCACCTCGGCTGCTGACTCTAGGAGCAGGCACTGTAATGTCTGAACTCAACTGTCATAAGTTATTGTATTCAAATTCTGATGTCATTTCTTTATAATAGACGACTGGGTGGTCAAGGGTCGCCTGTAAGTTAGAGACGGGGCTTTAATGCAGGGACTGCAGAATCCCATGTATTATAATCAGATTCATTCAAAACCACGTAAGACACCTGTTTAAAACAGATGTTTGTTGGAACTCATAGACGCTAATACACTGAAGGGGTAGCAGAGGTGACATCATGTACCCTTTGAACCCAAATTGATGGTCAACAGTCTCCTTTGTGATGGTGTAGTGATACTCTGTCATAAATCCCTCTCGCTCTCACTCTTGTCTCAAGAGTCGGACACTAGTGGTAGATGGTCGAATGTTAAGTTGTCTTTAAAGGGTGTTCCAGTCTCACTTCTGAATGTCTATGCTCCTACTTGCGGAGAGCCTTCTTTCTGGCCCACACTTGCCAAGCAAATATCTCATTGCATAGACGATAATTTTATTTTGGCAGGTGATTGTAACCAGGTACTTGACCCATTTATTGACAGGAATTCTTCCAAAGCTGACCTTTTGCTGTGCCTGCTCATACCTGGGGGCCGGTCGACATTGTACCGGAGCGTCCTGCTGCTGCTTTGTCCTTTCCCCCCCCCCTCCCGCCGCCGCATCCCAATCTTCCGTGGCCATAGCGTGGAGGGAGGGTGTGCAGGGGACTACACTACCCAGGATCCCCGGGCCCACCTGTGAAGCAGCGTCACCGGATTTGCACCCGGAGGCGCTTTAAAATCGCCATCACACCCCGCGCCGGGAGAAGCCCGGGACAAGGGCGGGACCGTCTGTGGCCGTCAGGGGCCAGAGGAGGCCGGGCAGGGCCACGGACTTTGGCTCTATTTTTGTCATGGACCTGTAAGTAGGTGTTAGTTTTTTTTTTTATAGCATATTGGTGCACGCGTGTAAGCCCAGGTGGGCGCATTGCCCCTATTACAGTGTACATAGCTCAGATAAAAATAGTTGTTTAATTGTATACTGTAGTCAATCATTGTCAATCACTTCATGTCTAAGCCTAGGTCAGTAAAATCTGCCGTCATAAATGAAACTAGGACAATGGACAGCTATCTTGTTAAAGTGGTTAACAAGATCAATCAAGATAGGAGACTTTCTTTTGGTAGATTAAGTCCTGAGTCATCACCATTAAGGACTACTATGTCTACCACTCCAACGCTATCCCCAGACAGAGGAAGTGTTAGCACTCATAATGTAGACATAAACATGGTTGCGACTACTTTAGCCAACACAGTAGAGGGGGCAACCACAAATGTTCTTAGTCTTAGCCAGAGCACGGCATCACCCACTAAGGTCACACAAAACTCATCTCCCGTTCGGAGAACAGTGCGTGCCTGTAGGAAGATCCCGGTTAAGAGGGCAGTGACCCGTAAGCCCAAAAAACAAGGTTCAGTACCATCGACTGGGGGGGTTACCTCTGAGCCCTTAAACAAAGTCCCAGAGCCTACAAATAACATTGAGGGCAGCCCCCTTTTTCCAGCACACATTGAACTTCTGGCAACCATTTTAGAGTCTAGACTTGAGGCCCTGATTAGTCCATTGTTGGCAAAGTTAGACTCAGTCGCACTAGAGGTTACCAGACTTAAGGGTCTCTTAGACTCTAACCTGATTGGGTCCTCCCGATTAACTTCCACCCAATCCGCTCCTTCGTGCCCCACAGGACCTAGCCTTTTGGATCCCGCCTTACACACTTCTGATAATACTAGGGAGAATGGCACTGGGGGTAATAATCAAGTACTCCAGGCCGCAAATGCCTTGACTACTATCTTACCATCACAACCATCTGTAGGTCCTAAAGTCGTATTAGCTTCATCATTACGACAACCCCAGATAGTACAAAACAGCCGCCAGATTGCCTCGAAGAATGTGGTAAGGGGTGATGCTACGGGGTATAGTAAATCCATGAGGAAAAATGTTGTCAACCTCCCACCACAGTGCGTTCCTTACACTGTGGTACTAACTAATGTTCCTGAGGTTGACTCCTGTATGTCTAATCCCAGGTTGGAAACCCATGATGCTTTAAAAAATAAAACACTCGCCTGGCTGAACAAGAACTGCGGCTTCCCGGTGGCCTTCTCAAACGACATTTTATCCACTCGTAGAGTTGGTTGGATTGGCCATGGTAGGAAAGTCACCGGGGGGGGATTGTATTATTGTCAATTTTAAATATCCACAACACGTTGCTACGGTCCTCCTTAGAACTGCCTCTTTACCCCTCCAGGATAACTCTGTATGTGTTAGACCACTTGGTTATTTTTATAGTCACTTGGCTAACACTCAATCACCACTATCTCATCAGCCAGAGTATTGTGGAAATGCCTCTGTAAGGGGAATGGCTGGTTCTTTCCCTATTAGGCCGTTGAATGCATCTTTGTCTCAAATCGGAGGAGATGCTCATGGGTATCAGCCAGTTAACAGGGAGACGTTTAATATTACTAGGCCGTTGAATGCATTTTTGTCCCAAATTGGAGGAGACCCTCATGGGTATCAGCCAGTGAACAGGCAGAGGTTTAATCCCCTTCCCCTTCAAAATCGTTACACTGCTTTATCCTCATTGGAGGAAAATGATTGACTTCCCGACACCACGAGGAACCCCACTCAGCCACTTGCCACATCCCCTTCTCTTAAAAGTGCCACCTGGAACATTGCGGGCATAAAGAACAAAATTGGGAACCCGGAATGGCTATTGACACTTAAAGCTTTTGACATTATTGCCTTACAAGAGACCTGGGACCAGACGAACAGTTTTTCCTTGGATGGCTATAGCCACTTTTGTATTCCAGCCATCAGCAGTGTGGCAGGACGATCCAAGGGAGGCCTGCTAAGTTTATTTAAATTGGATATAAAGGGTAAACTTACTCAATGCTTATCTGGCTCCGATCACTGTTTGATTGTTGAACTCGCTTTGCAAGATAGGGCTAAGATTCTCTTTGTCAATTTTTATAATTCTAATGCTAATGATTGTACCAGTCAAAACTTAGAATTACTGGACAAATTTTTGTCAGTCTACAGTACTAATGTACATACTTTTGAATTAATATTATTAGGGGATTTTAACATACACCCATGTTCCCTACCATGCCCTAGCCAGGATGTTGAAGTTCCCCCCTTTTCTTCCTTAGTGCACCTAGAACATACTAGGCGTGGTGAACTTCTTGAAATCTTCTTAGCTAGTTGGAACCTACACAAATCTGCTTGTGGGGATGGGAAAGATAGAGCCCCTACGTTTAAAGGAAATGACATGGGTACCATTATAGATTACATTTTTTTGACTTCTTTTTTGTTAAATTATGTGATTAAATATCATACAGAGGTTTCAGTTTTTAGTGATCACAACCCTGTTCTATTAGAACTAATGATCGCAGATGTAATTACCTTAAAATCTGTGAAATATAAAGGGGGTACTAATCTTATGGCAAAAGATCAAAATCGCCGGTTAAAATGGACAAAAATAGTCCCTGAAACCTTCCTACAGGAGGTTCTGTCTAGGACTGAGGATGAAGTTGCAATTTGTCTATCTAACAGAACCCAGAGAAACGAGGTTAGAACGGCTTTCGATCTTATTTGTATGGAAATCGAAAGTAGCCTCCTGAATAAATCGAGTTTAAAGCTGTTAGACGGTAAAAGATGGTTTGACAAGAATTGCTCAAGGGCTCACAGCGAACTACTAAAAACACTGAAAGCCATTCCTAAAATCCGTGCGGATATAACGAGTGCAAGGACCACGTATAAAAGAACAATTTTAGAAAGAAAGAGGGTCTTGAAAGATTCTGCTCTAGCGCAACTCTTAGATCCTGATACTTTAAAAAACAGTGGCCTATTTTGGAAAATAATAAATCAGCCACTTTTCGCAGAGGGTTCAAACACACCTCTAGAGGCAAACATCCCTGATGAGGGCTGGATTAAACACTTCAGTGAGATGTACTCAGAATCCAATAGCACTGTTAACACTGCCGCCCTTACAGAAGAGTCAGATGGCGAATTAAGCCCCGCTAAGGCCACTGTAGTCTTTGTTGCAGCTGAAGTGGAACGGGCAATAGAATTGACTCCGAAAAATAAAGCTCCAGGCCCCGATGGGGTGCCTGGGGATGTTTTTAAACACGCACCCAAGCTTTGGTCCAAAATCTTATGTAATGTTTTCAATGTCCTCTTAACTGATAAAATTCCGGATTCATGGAAGAAATCTATCATTATACCGGTTTTCAAAAAGGGCAACAGGCTAGACCCATCCTGTTATAGACCGATTTCTCTAATCGACTCATCGGTGAAAATACTGGGGAGGGTCATTCTATCTAGACTGAATGACTGGCTACTTGAGAAAGGGGTACTATCTAATGTGCAGTATGGTTTCAGGCCTAAAAGAAGCACAATCGATCAGGGCCTTAACTTGCATTTACTGGTCGAAAAATATACTAGAGCTAGGGAGGGGTCCATGTATCTGGGGTTCATGGACCTCTCGTCTGCTTTCGACCTTGTAAATCGCTCCAAGCTGTGGAATATCCTGCTTGAAATAGGATTGGATAGGGCCCTCGTCTGTCTTTTAGCTGACCTTCATTCTGACCTAACAGCTGCGATCAGAGTTACCTCGGAAGGTCGCTGCACTAGTAATTTTAAGTCTGAAAGAGGGGTGAGGCAGGGGTGCATTTTGGCTCCCCTCCTCTTTACCGTTTACATAAATGCACTGGAATCTTCCTTAAAAACGGCAACCCTGGATGTTCCGCGTATAGGCGAACTTGGCATTCCAGTCCTCCTGTACGCGGACGACGCTGTTTTGCTCTCTCGTACTGGCGTGGGCCTTCAACGGCTACTGGATGCATTTGAAGTTTTCATGGGTTCTTTGGATTTAAAGATTAACGTCAAAAAATCCCAAATCATGATACTGGGTAAGGGTAAAAACATTAAGTCATCAAAAACATTTACATGTGGGAAACAAGAGCTTTGTAGAGAACTACTTTCCCCTATTTAGGGATTACCTTTGATGAGAGAGGATCCTGGGGTCCCCAGATAAAAAATCCTCCTCAGCCCTTCATAGTTTCATAAAAAAACTGGGGCAGTTCTTTCTGTACCCCAGTCAACCTCTACATATATTGTTCATTCCGAATTAGGCATGGGGTACATCTCAGATTTGATTAAAACAGCCCCTGTCTTGACCTGGCTTAGGATCTGGCTGAACAAGGAAATTCCCCTCAACCATATCATTTTAAAAGATTGTCTGCAGTTAGACAGGGCAAGCAAAATACCATGGATAGCTTATATTAAAGATAGCCTCGCCAAGCTAGGGAGAGCGGATCTCTTTTTAACCCCTTCCATAATAACCGTGAAAGATATAGTTCTAATTAAAGGCATGATGAGAGATATGTTATGCCTAGATAGGGAACAATTGGAGCTCGAGAAACCCACGGTAAGGTCTGGCATTATTTTGTGTACCCACGTGGGCCCAGAACCATATTTGACTATTGTTAACTTGCCCTATCATCGCTTCCTGTTAACTAGGTTTCGGTTGAACCTGATCCACTTATTTTTGGGTCATTTTCCAAGTTGGTGTTCTCCGGATAATGCTCCGCCATGTAAGTGTGACAACTTTTCGACCCAGAACACTCTGCATTTTTTGATGTTCTGTGACCACTTTACGGCTTTAAGAAGGAAATTTTTGAGACCGATTCTTAAAGAGGCAGGGTTCATACAGGTCAAGCCAGCATTATTGTTCCTTCAGTTATTACAAACCCCAAGGATAATATTCCATGTTGCCAACTTCCTTGTGGGGGCTATCAGGGCCAAGAAAAGGATGGTGCCTGATAATCCGACGAACATGGTCCAATAGAAAGATGAATTGTATATTGCCTATTAGTATTGGTCCCCCCTTGAATTATTCTTGTATTGATGAGTTCTTCGTTAATGATGTGTACAGTTTGTTTTATCTTTACTGACCTCTTTTTTAAATGTATTTTTAGGAACGGATTTTAGAGAAAGTATTTATTTTTGTATTTATATGTAAGCAGTATCAGTATGCAAATATATTACGCTTTTATTATGTATTTAATGTTTTTGACGATTGAGTGTAAACATTTTGTTCCTATGTCTTTTTATGATATTGATTTATCGAAATAAAGTATTCTGACTGACTGACTGACTGACAGGAATTCTAAGATTTCCTTTGTACCTAACAAGACTCTTAAATCTTTTGTTCATACCATCAATCAACATAAGCTTTTTGATGCTTGGCGACTTTGCAACCCAACTACTAGGGAATTTACCTTTTATTCCCCATCTCACCACTCCCAATCAAGAATCGATTATATTTTTGTCTCCCATAATATTTCACAAACTCTTACCCACGCAGAGATTGGTCCTATTCTGATTTCAGATCACGCCCCTATTTCTATTGGCATTGATTTCTTACCTAAAATTACAGGTCCCAGAAGGTAGCGTTTTAATAACTCCCTTCTCTTAGACCCAAAATTTACGGCTTCCTTCATCACCTTCTTTGACGAATTTTTTATGATAAATCAAACTGATTTCATGGCTTTTTCTACGGTTTGGGATGCCTTCAAAGCCTCAGCTAGAGACTTTATAATAACCTTCGTTGCAAAGAAGCGTAAAAACGCTCGTAAACAGACTATGGATCTCCTCCAAGATATTAAGAGACTGGAGCACTCTTATTATACCTCACATACAAACGACAGTTTAACAGCTCTTATCAACGCCAAATTGCAATATAATAAAAAGTCCACAGAGGACGCCTCACTATATCTGTTAAAATCCAGCGCCAAATTTTATGGTGGTAAAAATAAGGCTGGGAAAACTCTAGCCAATTATTTGAAAGTTAAGCATAATAAATTGAACATTGAATCTATTTATGATGCACAACTAGATCTAAAATTCAAGGATGATGACATTTTACATGAATTTCCTCTTTTTTACAAAACATTGTATGCTTCCGAAACACAACCCACTGACCGTGCCGTGTTACATTTTTTCTCTACCATTCAAAGGCCTCAGAATGCCACTCCAGATTTAATTTCATTAGAATCTGATTTAACGCAGCTAGAGTTGTCGAACGCCCTTCAATCCCTTAAACGTGATAAGGCACCTGGACTCGATGGTTTTACTGTTGAATTTTATTCACACTTTTCCAAACTCCTATTACCGAAATTGAATTCTTTATTACACTCTTTCAGTATACTAGGACACTCTTCGGGTTCTTTTTCAGATGCTCATATCTGCCTCATCCCCAAAGAAGGTAAAGACTCTAAACATTGTAAGAATTATAGGCCCATCTCCTTGGTAAACATCGATTACAAGATCTTTTCCAAAGCACTAGCCTTACGATTGGACTCTTATTTACCAGACCTGTTAGGGATAGAGCAATCTGGATTCGTTAAAGGTCGTTACATAACTGATAATACACGACTCTTGTTTGACGTTTTGTCAAAGTCTTCACATTTTAAGGACTCCTTGGCAGCAATAGCGTTGGATGCTGAAAAGGCGTTCGATAGGGTTGAATGTGCCTACCTTTTTTTATACTCTCAATTGGTTTGGCTTTTGTGCCAATTTTATATCAATGATTTCTCTCCTTTATTCTAAACCTAGAGTGCCGGTTTGTGCTAATGGACTGATATCCCCTTTTTTTGATTTAGGAAGAGGGGTGCGTCAAGGTTGCCCACTCTCCCCTTTCCTTTTTAACTTGGCTTTGGAACCATTTTTATCAAAATTACATCAGAATCCCAATGTACATGGCTTCCAGACGTTTCACTTTCATATTAAACTTGCAGCAGATGCTGATGATATCCCGCTCTCCATGTCTCACCCGACTGACTCAATCCCGGCTTTTTTAGCGGAAGTACAAGCTTATTCTGACATTTCAGGGTACAAATTGAATAATGATAAATGTGAGATTCTACCTTTAACAAAGTACACTTTTAAACCTGATTTTACTGCCTCCAATTTTACTTGGAGTCCTAATCACATTAAATACTGGGGTTTACATGTCACATCTTAAATTTCAGACACAGTTTCATTGTGCATGAACAAATGTATGCAAAAGATTTCGGATCTAACTACCAAATGGCACCCCCTTTATTTACCATGGTGGGGCCGTCTGGACACTATAAAGATGATGCTATCACCCATAATCATATATACTATTTCCAATATCCCAGTTCCCATTCCACAAAAAATTTTCAGGAAAATTAATTCTATTCTTTCTTCCTTCCTTTGGAATAATAAGAAACCTCAAATGTCTATACATAGATTAATTCGCCCCAAATCTGAGGGTGGAGTTAATTTTCCTGATTTTCCAGCATACCAAAAAGCATTCCTTCTCCGTCAAGCTTCATTGTGGTTGCGTGACCCTAAAAACGTTTGCCCTTTATGGACCGCAATCGAGTGTCTCTCTTTGTCCCCCTTTTCCTTCGATGAATACCTTTCCTTTTCACGCAAGCCCTATCTACTCCTGTTATTAAATTGACATCTAAGCTTTAAATGCCTCTAATCCCTTTTCCTCATAATACTATTGATTCCTTTCTCAGTTCCACAATTTGGCACAATAAAAGTCTGCTCATTCGAAATAAACCATTTTACTGGAAGTCCTGGCATCAGAGAGGTCTAATCTGGATTCATCAGCTTTTTTCACACTCAGATTTTTTATCTTTTTCTTCACTTAGCCACTCATTCAATTTACCTACTTCATCCATCCACAAATACCTTATACTCAAAAACACTGTGTTGGATACACGTGCACAATTCTCAGTAACACCTGCTGTCTCTGTTATTCAAGATCCTTCCTCACAATTACGATCCTTATTAGCAACAACACCCAAGGCTTCCACACAATATAATTTTTTACATAACACTGACAAAGTTCGACAGAAATCCAAAATTGAAGAGGCTTGGAAATGTGACTTTGAACTATCTTGGCCAGTGTCTTTATGGAATAATTTATGGGTTAAGATTCGTAAATCCTCCAGAGATGCAAGCACAATGCAAACGTTGTTTTTTGTATATAACAGACTTTTGGTATCACCCAATGCTCTGAGCAAGAATTATACTACTGTACCTGATATTTGTTGGACTTGCTCTTCTCCAAAGGCTGATTTATTCCACATGTTATTTTCTTGTTCTATTGTATATAATTTTTGGAAACAAGTCTGGTCTCAAATCAATTTGATTTTCGGCACTACATTTTCTTTTGCCTATACTCATGTTTTTTTAGGAAGCTTGTCATCTTGCTGGGAGAATACTATGCTTAGGTGCCGATTCCGATCCTGTAAAACCCGGGTACGAATGGTCGTACGGAGCGTATTCTCCGTACGACTCGTACCCGGGAATTCCACCTTACAAACCAGCAAGTACGATTCGTACAGAAATACCATTTCCGTACGAATCGTAAAACACACCGTACGGGTAAAAAATACCTACTATTCTGATCATGGACAGCGCGTACGCAACGTCCGCACGGAGTCAGGCAGCGTTTTACGGACCAGCAAGTACGATTCGTACCTACATCACTCCGCACGGCTATATTTTTACGGGAGCCAAAAAGTGCCGGAAAAGCTTAGTACGCTGCGATGCACGAAGAAAAGCGGGCCCAGTACGTGACGTACACGCCATCACCCACATCGTACGTGTCATCATGTACGGTGCGTACCCCAACATTGCATATGTACGTGCGTACATACGCGCTGTTGGGGTACGTACCGTACATAGGCCAACAGTGTGTATGTACGGTGCGTATGTCCGCACCGTACCCCCCCACCCGCGTATGTCTGCACCATACCCTCCCACCCACGTATGTCCGCACCTTACCCCCCCACCCGCGTATGTCTGCACCGTACCCCAGGCGTACCCCAATCCTCGCGTATGTACGGACCGTACATATGCGAGGATTGGGGTACGCCTGGGGCACGGTGCAGACATACGCGGGTGGGGGGGTACGGTGTGGACATACGCGGGAGGGGGGGAGGCTGGGGGGGCCGTACGACTCATACCCCGGGCACAAGTGTACTCGGAGTAGGGGTCGTACAAAGTTCGGTCCGTACGGGACGTTTTCCATACGCTTGTGTATTCGGAACGCCGCTACGGATCGGACTTGTGCGCTCAGACTTCAGTTTTACGACTCGTACGTAAAACTGTCCGGGGGACGTCTCGTAGTCTTTTCCCGAAGCGATTTGTATGTATTTTTCACGTACGAATCGTACTTTACCGGTTATGCGGGACTTGTACGATTCGTACGTAAAAAAATACGGATACGAGTCGTACGGGAATTTTTTTTAACGGATCGGAATCGCCACCTGAATGTTAAAATTGTTGATTTATTATTAGCAGTTGCATTACAGCAAATCACAGAAAATTGGAAAGATTTCTCAAAAATTTCTTACAGGGCATGGTGGTACGCTGTTTGTCATAATCACGGGCTGGACACTTCCTTTGTATACCCTATCCACTTGGTGTCGAAAAGGTTGGATTTATGGTCTCCTATTACCATTTATTTAGATGCATGTGCTAGCCATTCTTTTCAATTGCATCCATCTCAACAAGAAGTCTCAAAACCCCCTTAAATAACCTGAATCGTTCCTCATTCATTTGATTTTCAAGTATTCTGTATCATTGCTTTTGATGTTTTATTACTTCCAGTTTTATTCTTTAACCTGATTCATTAATAACATTGTGGATTTTCTTTTGTATGACATATAATTATTATGTTTTAATACGTTGTGACACTTTCTATTTCTTATCAATAAAATCTTTTTGAACTGAAAAAAAAAATAAACACAAAACCTGCTCATAACATTGGGCCCGATTCACAGAACAAACTTAAGACAAAATCCTAAACTTAGTACCATTTTGGATTTACGACTACTAACTTTACGTCCGCACTCGGGCCGGAAATTCCGGCCCGGAGGCGGAGCTTTCGGGCCGGAGGCGGGGCTTCTGGACCGGAGGCGGGGCTTCTGGGCCGGAAGCGGGGCTTCCGGGCCAGAGGCAGAGCTTCCGGGCCGAAGGTGGGGATTCCGGCCAGTGGCGGAGATTTAGCCATGGCCAAAATCTCCACCTCTGGGCCGGAAGCTCCGCCTCCGGCCCGGAAGCCCGTAAAGTTAGTAGTCGTAAATCCATTCTGTGAATAGCAAAAGTAGTAAGTTTATTCTGTGAATCGCAAAAGTAGTAAGTTCATTCTGTGAATACCAGAAGTAGTAAGTGCATTCTGTGAATACCAAAATGGTACTAAGTTTCGGATTTTGTCTTAAGTTTGTTCTGTGAATTGGGCCCTATATGTCTACGCCTAAACATAACCCCTACCCTAATCTCTAATGCTGCTCCTAATAAACCCAAACAAACTCACAATTCTATCTCTAACATGAACCTAACCCAAATCCTACACCTAAGAAACCCACCAACAGCCTAATCTCTCCCCATACAAAATCCTGAACCAACTGTTGAAAAATCTACACCTACTCACAACTCCATATCTACCCATAAACATAAACCTAACCCTATACTCTAATCCTCCTCATAATACATCCAAAAGGTACTCTACGCCCTATTTATTTTTCTAAAAATAATCAAAACTCTAAACCTATTTATGACCCTATATCTGCCCTAAACACAAGCCGAACACCAAACTCTACTGCTGTTACAAATAAACATAAAGTAACTGATACGTATCTATACCCTTAAACTTAAGCATAACCCTTCACTGTAATCCTACTCCTAGTAAGCCTGGATCTAGCCACCTCCCCATCTCTACCCCTAAGCATGCATCTAACACTAACCTGTGACACTGCTCCAAATCTACTTGTAATCCTATCTCTATCCTAAATATGAACTACCTCTAAACTCTAATTCTACATCTAATAAACCCACACCTATTCACACCATTCTCAAACCCTAACTCTAAACCTATAACAAAACACAAATCCTGCTCCTAATAAACTCACAATCTTACCCATATCCCTAAATATAAACCCACTCATAGACTCAAATCCTATTTATAATAAGCTCAAGCCCACTCACAACTCCATATCTAACACTAAACATAAACCTAACCCTAAACTCCAGTCCTACTAATATTAAAACCCATTCTCTACCCACAACCATAAACCTAACCCTAAACTCCAGTCCGAGTAATAATAATAAAACCCAGTCTCTACCCATAAACATACACCTGACCCTAAACCCCAGTCCTACTAATATTAAAACCCAGTCTCTACCCATAAACATAAACCTGACCCTAAACCCCAGTCCTACTAATATTAAAACCCATTCTCTACCTATAAACATAAACCTACCCTAAACCCCAGTCCTACTAATATTAAAAACCAGTCAATTCCCATAAACATAAACCTAACCCGAAACCCCAGTCCTACTAATATTAAAACCCATTCTCTACCCATAAACATAAACCTAACCCTAAACCCCAATCCTACTAATATTAAAACCCATTATCTACCCATAAACATAAACCTAACCCTAAACCCCAGTCCTACTAATATTAAAACCCATTCTCTACCCATAAACTTAAACCTAACACTAAACCCCAGTCCTACTAATATTAAAACCCATTCTCTACCCATAAACATAAACCTAACCCTAAACCCCAGTCCTACTAATATTAACCCCTTCCCCGCTCATGACGGAACCGCTCCGTCATGAGCCACGGTTGCCGTGTGCTCATGACGGAGCGGTTCCGTCATGCCACGACCGTTGGCGGCCGCTCCGCCCAGGCGGCGCTGTTTCCCCGCCTGTGCGGGGGGACAACGCAACTGGGCAGAGTCATGATGGAACCGCTCCGTCATGAGCACAGCTCAACCGTGGCTCATGACGGAGTGGCTCCGTCATGAGCACAGCGCCACCGCGCTGCCCCCCCGCACCCCCAGCGCTGCGGCGGAATTCCCGCTGCAGCGAAAGGGTTAAAACCCATTCTCTACCCATAAACATAAACCTAACCCTAAACCCCAGTCTGAGTAATAATAATAAAACTCATTCTCTACCCAAAAACATAAACCTAATCCTAAACCCCAGTCCTACTAATACTAAAACCCATTCTCTACCTATAAACATAAACCTAACCCTAAACCCCAATCCTACTAATATTAAAACCCATTCTCTACCCATAAACATAAACCTAACCCTAAACCCCAGTCCTACTAATATTAAAACCCATTCTCTACCCATAAACTTAAACCTAACACGAAACCCCAGTCCTTCTAATATTAAAACCCATTCTCTACCCATAAACATAATCCTAACCCTAAACCCCAGTCCTACTAATATTAAAACCCATTCTCTACCCATAAACATAAACCTAACCCTAAACTCCAGTCTGAGTAATAATAATAAAACTCATTCTCTACCCATAAACATAAGCCTAACCCTAAACCCCAGTCCTACTAATATTAAAACCCATTCTCTACCCATAAACATAAACCTAACCCTAAACCCTAGTCCTACTAATATTAAAACCCATTCTCTACCCATAAACATAAACCTAACCCTAAACCCTAGTCCTACTAATATTAAAACCCATTCTCTACCCATAAACATAAACCTAACCCTAAACCCCAGTCCTACTAATATTAAAACCCATTCTCTACCCATAAACATAAACCTAACCCTAAACCCCAGTCCGAGTAATAATAATAAAACCCATTCTCTACCCATAAACATAAACCTAACCCTAAACCCCAGTCCTACTAATATTAAAACCCATTCTCTACGCATAAACATAAACCTAACCCTAAACCTCAGTCCTACTAATATTAAAAACCAGTCTCTACCCATAAACATAAACCTAACCCTAAACCCCAGTCCTACTAATATTAAAACCCATTCTCTACGCATAAACATAAACCTAACCCTAAACCCCAGTCCAAATAATAATAAAACCCAGTCTCTACCCATAAACATAAACCTAACCCTAAACCCCAGTCCTACTAATATTAAAACCCATTCTCTACCCATAAACATAAACCTAACCCTAAACCCCAATCCTACTAATATTAAAACCCATTCTCTACCCATAAACATAAACCTAACCCTAAACCCCAGTCCTACTAATATTAAAACCCATTCTCTACCTATAAACATAAACCTAACAGTAAACCCCAGTCTTACTAATATTAAAACCCATTCTCTACCCATAAACATAAACCTAACCCTAAACTCCAGTCCGAGTAATATTAAAACCCATTCTCTGCCCATAAACATAAACCTAACCCTAAACCCCATTCCGAGTAATATTAAAACCCATTCTCTACCCACAAACATAAACCTAACCCTAAACCCCAGTCCGAGTAATAATAATAAAACCCAGTCCCTCTCCATACCATAAAGATAAACCTAATCCTGAACTCAAATCCTGCTCATAATAACAAACGTCCTCACACCCGCTTTATGTAACCCAAAACAAAATCCTAAAGATAAATTCTAATCCTATTCCTAGCAAACACAAACCTACCCACAACCCCATCTCCCTCTCCACATATAAACCTAACCCTAAACTCGAATCCATCTCAATAATCCCAAATCTACCCCAGTTTCATCTCTATCCTAAACATAAACATAACCATAAAGCCTTCTCATAATAAATCCAGATGTACCCACTACTGCGTCTCCACCCCTAACTTACACTTAACCCTCCCTAAAGTCTAGTGCTACTCATAAGAAACCCAAACCTACTCACAACCCCATCTCTAAACCTAAACATAAACTTGACCCTGAATTATATTGCTACACCTAATAACCCCAAGCATACTCACAACCCTCTTTCTAGCATAAACCAAACCCTAAACTCAATCCTACTCTTAATCTAAACATGTTCACAACCCCATCTCTAGCCGTAAACATAATCCTGAGCATAAACTCTAGTCCTACGCCTCATAAACCCAAAGACACCCACAAACAATCTCTAGTGTTAATAATGAGCAGAACAGTAACTCTAACCCTACTCATAATAAACCCTAACCTACTCACAAGCCCATCTCTATCCCAACACATAAACCTAACCCTAAACACAACCCTATTCCTAAGAAACCCAAATTCAGTCACAACCTATTCCAATCCCCTAACCATTACATTAATCCTAAACTCTAATCCGACTCCTAATAAACACAAACTCTCTCACAACCCTGTCTCTAACCATAAACCTTGACTGCAGTCCTAAACTGTCATCCTAATCCTCAGAAACTGAAGCCTGCTCACAGCCCTGCCTCTACACTAAACATAAACTAAATCTTAAACTCTAATTCAACTCCTAATAAACCCAGACTCATGACTTTTTCTCTACCATAATCCTAAACTCTAATCCAAACCCAGTTTAATCTTACTAAGGACAAGTGCAATTTTGTTTTGCCCCAAACCTCGTTCCCTTGTATCACAGTTTCTAGAGTAAATTCTGTAGCGCTTCAGTGTGATGCTGCAGAGTCTAGCGCCGAGAAGGTAGCTCAGCATTCTGAAGTTGCAGTTTCTAGAGTAAATGCTGTAGCGCTGCAGTGTGATGCTGCAGAGTCTAGCGCCGAGAAGGTAGCTCAGCATTCTGAAGGTGCACATTCTAGAGTAAATGCTGTAGCGCTGCAGAGTGATGCTGCAGAGTCTAGCGCTGAGAAGGTAGCACAGCATTCTGAAGGTGCACGTTCTAGAGTAAATGCTGTAGCGCTGCAGTGTGATGCTGCAGAGTCTAGCGCCGAGAAGGTAGCTCAGCATTCTGAAGGTGCACATTCTAGAGTAAATGCTGTAGCACTGCAGTGTAATGCTGCAGAGTCTAGCGCTCAGAAGGTAGAACAGCGTTGTGAAGGCGCACGTTCTAGAGTAAATGCTGTAGCGCTGCCGTGCGATGCTGCAACGTCTAGCACACAGAAGGTTGCACAGCATTCTGAAGGTGCAGGTTCTAGAGTAAATACTGTAGAGCTTCAGTGTGATGCTGTAGAGTCTAGCACTCAGAAGGTAGCACAGCATTCTGAAGGTGCAGGTTCTAGAGTAAATGCAGTAGCGCGGCAGTGTGATGCTGCAGAGTCTAGCGCCGAGAAGGTAGCACAGCATTGTGAAGGTGCAGGTTCTGGAGTAAATGCTGTAGTGCTGCAGAGGATGCTGCAGAGTCTAGCGCTGAGAAGGCAGCACAGCATTGTGAAGGTGCTGGTTCTAGAGGAAATGCTGTAGCGCTGCAGTGCGATGCTTCATAGTCTAGCGGTGAGAAGGTAGCACAGTATTCTGAAGGTGCACGTTCTAGAGTAAATGCTGTAGCGCTGCAGTGTGATGCTGCAGAGTGATGCTGCAGAGTCTAGCACTGAGAAGGTAGCACAGCATTGTGAAGGTGCACGTTCTAGAGTAAATGCTGTAGGGCTGCAGTGTGATGCTGCAGAGTCTAGCACCGAGAAGGTAGCACAGCATTGTGAAGGTGCAGGTTCTAGAGTAAATGCTGTAGCGCTGCAGAGTGATGCTGCAGAGTCTAGCGCCGAGAAGGTAGCACAGCATTCTGAAGGTGAAGGTGCACGTTCTAGAGTAAATGCTGTAGCGCTGCAGTGTGATGCTGCAGAGTCTAGCGCCCAGAGGTAGAACAGAATTGTGAAGGTGCACATTCTAGAGTAAATGCTGTAGCGCTGCAGTGTGATGCTGCAGAGTCTAGCGCCCAGAGGTAGAACAGAATTGTGAAGGTGCACGTTTTAGAGTAAATGCTGTAGGGCTGCAGTGTGATGCTGCAGAGTCTAGCACCGAGAAGGTAGCACAGCATTGTGAAGGTGCAGGTTCTCGAGTAAATGCTGTAGCACTGCAGAGTGATGCTGCAGAGTCTAGCGCTGAGAAGGTAGCACAGCATTGTGAATGTGCAGGTTCTAGAGTAAATGCTGTAGGGCTGCAGTGTGATGCTGCAGAGTCTAGCACCGAGAAGGTAGCACAGCATTGTGAAGGTGCAGGTTCTATAGTAAATGCTGTAGGGCTGCAGAGTGATGCTGCAGAGTCTAGCGCTGAGAAGTTAGCACAGCATTGTGAAGGTGCACGTTCTAGAGTAAATGCTGTAGCGCTGCAGTGTGATACTGCAGAGTCTAGCGCCCAGAGGTAGAACAGCATTGTGAAGGTGCACGTTCTAGAGTAAATGCTGTAGCGCTGCAGTGTGATGCTGCAGAGTCTAGCGCCCAGAGGTAGAACAGCATTGTGAAGGTGCACGTTCTAGAGTAAATGCTGTAGCGATGCAGTGTGATGCTGCAGAGTCTAGCGCTGAGAAGGCAGAACAGCATTGTGAAGGTGCAGGTTCTAGAGTAAATGCTGTAACGCTGCAGAGTGATGCTGCAGAGTCTAGCGCTGAGAAGGTAGCACAGCATTGTGAAGGTGCAGGTTCTAGAGTAAATGCTGTAGGGCTGCAGTGTGATGCTGCAGAGTCTAGCGCCGAGAAGGTAGCACAGCATTGTGAAGGTGCAGGTTCTATAGTAAATGCTGTAGGGCTGCAGTGTGATGCTGCAGAGTCTAGCGCTGAGAAGGTAGTACAGCATTGTGAAGGTGCACGTTCTAGAGTAAATGCTGTAGGGCTACAGTGTGTTGCTGCAGAGTCTAGCGCCGAGAAGGTAGCACAGCATTGTGAAGGTGCAGGTTCTAGAGTAAATGCTGTAGTGCTGCAGAGGATGCTGCAGATTCTAGCGCTGAGAAGGTAGCACAGCATTGTGAAGGTGCTGGTTCTAGAGGAAATGCTGTAGCCCTGCAGTGCGATGCTGCATAGTCTAGCGGTGAGAAGGTAGCACAGCATTCTGAAGGTGCACGTTCTAGAGTAAATGCTGTAGCGCTGCAGTGTGATGCTGCAGAGTCTAGCACTGAGAAGGTAGCACAGCATTGTGAAGGTGCTGGTTCTAGAGGAAATGCTGTAGCCCTGCAGTGCGATGCTGCATAGTCTAGCGGTGAGAAGGTAGCACAGCATTCTGAAGGTGCACGTTCTAGAGTAAATGCAGTAGGGCTGCAGTGTGATGCTGCAGAGTCTAGCGCCGAGAAGGTAGCACAGCATTGTGAAGGTGCACGTTCTAGAGTAAATGCTGTAGCGCTGCAGTGTGATGCTGCAGAGTCTAGCACCCAGAGGTAGAACAGCATTGTGAAGGTGCACGTTCTAGAGTAAATGCTGTAGCGCTGCAGTGTGATGCTGCAGAGTCTAGCGCCCAGAGGTAGAACAGCATTGTGAAGGTGCACGTTCTAGAGTAAATGCTGTAACGCTGCAGAGTGATGCTGCAGAGTCTAGCGCTGAGAAGGTAGCACAGCATTGTGAAGGTGCAGGTTCTAGAGTAAATGCTGTAGGGCTGCAGTGTGATGCTGCAGAGTCTAGCACCGAGAAGGTAGCACAGCATTGTGAAGGTGCAGGTTCTATAGTAAATGCTGTAGGGCTGCAGTGTGATGCTGCAGAGTCTAGCGCTGAGAAGGTAGTACAGCATTGTGAAGGTGCACGTTCCAGAGTAAATGCTGTAGGGCTGCAGTGTGTTGCTGCAGAGTCTAGCGCCGAGAAGGTAGCACAGCATTGTGAAGGTGCAGGTTCTAGAGTAAATGCTGTAGTGCTGCAGAGGATGCTGCAGATTCTAGCGCTGAGAAGGTAGCACAGCATTGTGAAGGTGCTGGTTCTAGAGGAAATGCTGTAGCCCTGCAGTGCGATGCTGCATAGTCTAGCGGTGAGAAGGTAGCACAGCATTCTGAAGGTGCACGTTCTAGAGTAAATGCTGTAGCGCTGCAGTGTGATGCTGCAGAGTCTAGCACTGAGAAGGTAGCACAGCATTGTGAAGGTGCAGGTTCTAGAGTAAATGCAGTAGGGCTGCAGTGTGATGCTGCAGAGTCTAGCGCCGAGAAGGTAGCACAGCATTGTGAAGGTGCAGGTTCGAGAGTCAATGCTGTAGCGCTGCAGTGTGATGCTGAAAAGTCTAGCACTCAGAAGGTTCAACAGCATTGCGAAGGTGCAGGTTCTTCAGTAAATGCTGTAGCGCTGCAGTGTGATGCTGCAGAGTCTAGTGCCAAGAAGTTAGCACAGCCTTCTGAAGGTGCAGTTTCTAGAGTAAATGTTGTAGCGCTGCAGTTTGATGCTGCAGAGTCTAGCTCTGAGAAGGTAGCACAGCATTGTGAAGGTGCAGGTTCTAGAGTAAATGCTGTAGTGCTGCAGTGTGATGCTGCAGAGTCTAGCGCTGAGAAGGTAGCACAGCATTGTGAAGGTGCTGGTTGTAGAGTAAATGCTGTAGCGCTGCAGTTTGATGCTGCAGAGTCTAGTGCTGAGAAGGCAGCACAGCATTCTGAAGGTGCAGGTTCTAGAGTAAATGCTGTAGCCCTGCAGTGCGATGCTGCAGAGTCTAGCGTTGAGAAGGTAGCACAGCATTCTGAAGATGCAGGTTCTACAGTAAATGCTGTAGCGCTGCAGTGTGATGCTGTAGAGTCTAGTGCTGAGAAGGTAGCACAGCATTGTGAAAGTGCACGTTCTAGAGTAAATGCTGTAGGGCTGCAGTTTGATGCTGCAGAGTCTAGTGCCAAGAAGGTAGCACAGCATTGTGAAGGTGCAGGTTCTAGAGTAAATGCTGTAGCGCTGCAGTTTGATGGTGCAGAATCTAGCGCCGAGAAGGTACCACAGCTTTGTGAAGGTGCAGGTTCTAGAGTAAATGCTGTAGCGCTGCAGTTTGATGCTGCAGAGTCTAGTGCCAAGAAGGTAGCACAGCATTCTGAAGGTGCAGGTTCTAGAGTAAATGTTGTAGCGCTGCAGTGTGATGCTGCAGAGTCCAGCGCTGAGAAGGTTGCACAGCAACGTGAAGGTGCAGGTTCTATAGTAAATGTTTTAGCGCTGCAGTGTGATGCTGCAGAGTCTAGCGCTGAGAAGGTAGCACAGCATTGGGAAGGTGCAGGTTCCAGAGTAAATGCTGTAGGGCGGCAGAGTGATGATGCAGAGTCTAGCACTCAGAAGGTTGCACAGCATTGTGAAGGTGCTGGTTCTAGAGTAAATGCTGTAGTGCTGCAGTTTGATGCTGCAGAGTCTAGCGCTGAGAAGGTAGAACAGCATTGTGAAGGTGCAGGTTCTAGAGTAAATGCTGTAGCGCTGCAGCTTGATGCTGCAGAGTCTAGTGCCAAGAAGGTAGCACAGCATTGTGAAGGTGCAGGTTCTAGAGTAAATGCTGTAGCGCTGCAGTTTGATGCTGCAGAGTCTAGTGCCAAGAAGGTAGCACAGCATTCTGAAGGTGCAGGTTCTAGAGTAAATGTTGTAGCGCTGCAGAGTGATGCTGCAGAGACTGGTGCCAAGAACGTAGCACAGCATAGTGAAGGTGCGGGTTCTAGGGTAAATGCTGTAGCGCTGCAGTGTGATACTGCAGAGTCTAGTGCCAAGAAGGTAGCACAGCGTTCTGAAGGTGCAGGTTCTAGAGTAAATGTTGTAGCGCTGCAGTTTGATGCTGCAGAGTCTAGCTCTGAGAAGGTAGCACAGCATTCTGAAGGTGCACGTTCTAGAGTAAATGCTGTAGCGCTGCAGTGTGATGCTGCAGAGTCTAGCACTGAGAAGGTAGCACAGCATTGTGAAGGTGCAGGTTCTTGAGTAAATGCTGTAGGGCTGCAGTGTGATGCTGCAGAGTCTAGCGCCGAGAAGGTAGCACAGCATTGTGAAGGTGCAGGTTCGAGAGTTAATGCTGTAGCGCTGCAGTGTGATGCTGTAGAGTCTAGTGCTGAGAAGGTAGCACAGCATTGTGAAAGTGCACGTTCTAGAGTAAATGCTGTAGGGCTGCAGTTTGATGCTGCAGAGTCTAGTGCCAAGAAGGTAGCACAGCATTGTGAAGGTGCAGGTTCTAGAGTAAATGCTGTAGCGCTGCAGTTTGATGGTGCAGAATCTAGCGCCGAGAAGGTACCACAGCATTGTGAAGGTGCAGGTTCTAGAGTAAATGCTGTAGCGCTGCAGTTTGATGCTGCAGAGTCTAGTGCCAAGAAGGTAGCACAGCATTCTGAAGGTGCAGGTTCTAGAGTAAATGTTGTAGCGCTGCAGTGTGATGCTGCAGAGTCCAGCGCTGAGAAGGTTGCACAGCAACGTGAAGGTGCAGGTTCTATAGTAAATGTTTTAGCGCTGCAGTGTGATGCTGCAGAGCCTAGCCCTGAGAAGGTAGCACAGCATTGTGAAGGTGCAGGTTCCAGAGTAAATGCTGTAGGGCTGCAGAGTGATGCTGCAGAGTCTAGCGCCGAAAAGGTAGCACTGCATTGTGAAGGTGCAGGTTCTAGAGTAAATGCTATAGCGCTGCAGTGCGATGCTGCAGAGTCTAGCACTCAGAAGGTTGCACAGCATTGTGAAGGTGCAGGTTCTAGAGTAAATGCTGTAGCGCTGCAGCTTGATGCTGCAGAGTCTAGTGCCAAGAAGGTAGCACAGCATTGTGAAGGTGCAGGTTCTAGAGTAAATGCTGTAGCGCTGCAGTTTGATGCTGCAGAGTCTAGTGCCAAGAAGGTAGCACAGCATTCTGAAGGTGCAGGTTCTAGAGTAAATGTTGTAGCGCTGCAGAGTGATGCTGCAGAGACTAGTGCCAAGAACGTAGCATAGCATTGTGAAGGTGCCGGTTCTAGAGTAAATGCTGTAGCGCTGCAGTTTGATGCTGCAGAGTCTAGTGCCAAGAAGGTAGCACAGCATTGTGAAGGTGCAGGTTCTAGAGTAAATACTGTAGCGCTGCAGTTTGATGCTGCAGAGTCTAGTGCCAAGAAGGTAGCACAGCATTGTGAAGGTGCAGGTTCTAGAGTAAATGCTGTAGTGCTGCAGTTTAATGCTGCAGAGTCTAGTGCCAAGAAGGTAGCACAGCATTGTGAAGGTGCAGTTTCTAGGGTAAATGCTGTAGCGCTGCAGTGTGATACTGCAGAGTCTAGTGCCAAGAAGGTAGCACAGCGTTCTGAAGGTGCAGGTTCTAGAGTAAATGTTGTAGCTCTGCAGTTTGATGCTGCAGAGTCTAGCTCTGAGAAGGTAGCACAGCATTGTGAAGGTGCAGGTTCTAGAGTAAATGCTGTAGCGCTGCAGTGTGATGCTGCAGAGTCTAGCGCTGAGAAGGTAGCACAGCATTGTGAAGGTGCTGGTTCTAGAGTAAATGCTGTAGCGCTGCAGTTTGATGCTGCAGAGTCTAGTGCTGAGAAGGCAGCACAGCATTCTGATGGTGCAGGTTCTAGAGTAAATTCTGTAGTGCTGGAGTCTGATGGTGCAGAGTCTAGCGCTGAGAAGGTAGCACAGCATTGTGAAGGTGCAGGTTCAAGAGTAAATGCAGTAGCACCTCAGTGTGATGCTGCAGAGTCTAGCACTGAGAAGGTAGCACAGCATTGTGAAGGTGCAGGTTCTAGAGTAAATGCTGTAGCGCTGCAGTTTGATGCTGCAGAGTCTAGTGCCAAGAAGGTAGCACAGGATTGTGAAGGTGCAGGTTCTAGAGTAAATGCTGTAGTGCTGCAGTTTAATGCTACAGAGTCTAGTGCCAAGAAGGTAGCACAGCATTGTGAAGGTGCAGTTTCTAGGGTAAATGCTGTAGCGCTGCAGTGTGATGCTGCAGAGTCTCGTGCCAAGAAGGTAGCACAGCATTCTGAAGGTGCAGGTTCTAGAGTAAATGCTGTAGCACTGCAGTGTAATGCTGCAGAGTCTAGCGCTGAGAAGGTAGAATAGCATTGTGAAGGTGCAGGTCATAGAGTAAATGCTGTAGCGCTGCAGTGTGATGCTGCAGAGTCTAGCGCTGAGAAGGTAGCACAGCATTGTGAAGGTGCTGGTTCTAGAGTAAATACTGTAGCGCTGCAGTTTGATGCTGCAGAGTCTAGCGCTGAGAAGGTAGTACAGCATTGTGAAGGTGCAGGTCATAGAGTAAATGCTGTAGCGCTGCAGTGTGATGCTGTAGAGTCTAGCGCCGAGAAGGTAGCACAGCATTGTGAAGGTGCAGGTCATAGAGTAAATGCTGTAGCGCTGCAGTGTGATGCTGCAGAGTCTAGCGCCGAGAAGGTAGCACAGCATTCTGAAGGTGCACATTCTAGAGTAAATGCTGTAGCGCTGCAGTGTGATGCTGCAGAGTCTAGCGCTGAGAAGGTAGCACAGCATTGTGAAGGTTCTGGTTCTAGAGTAAATGCTGTGGCGCTGCAGTTTGATGCTGCAGAGTCTAGCGCTGAGAAGGTAGTACAGCATTGTGAAGGTGCAGGTCATAGAGTAAATGCTGTAGCGCTGCAGTGTGATGCTGTAGAGTCTAGCGCCGAGAAGGTAGCACAGCATTGTGAAGGTGCAGGTCATAGAGTAAATGCTGTAGCGCTGCAGTGTGATGCTGCAGAGTCTAGCGCTGAGAAGGTAGCACAGCATTGTGAAGGTGCACGTTCTAGAGTAAATGCTGTAGCGCTGCAGTGTGATACTGCAGAGTCTAGTGCCAAGAAGGTAGCACAGCGTTCTGAAGGTGCAGGTTCTAGAGTAAATGTTGTAGCGCTGCAGTTTGATGCTGCAGAGTCTAGCTCTGAGAAGGTAGCACAGCATTCTGAAGGTGCACGTTCTAGAGTAAATGCTGTAGCGCTGCAGTGTGATGCTGCAGAGTCTAGCACTGAGAAGGTAGCACAGCATTGTGAAGGTGCAGGTTCTTGAGTAAATGCTGTAGGGCTGCAGTGTGATGCTGCAGAGTCTAGCGCCGAGAAGGTAGCACAGCATTGTGAAGGTGCAGGTTCGAGAGTCAATGCTGTAGCGCTGCAGTGTGATGCTGCAAAGTCTAGCACTCAGAAGGTTCAACAGCATTGCGAAGGTGCAGGTTCTTCAGTAAATGCTGTAGCGCTGCAGTGTGATGCTGCAGAGTCTAGTGCCAAGAAGTTAGCACAGCCTTCTGAAGGTGCAGGTTCTAGAGTAAATGTTGTAGCGCTGCAGTTTGATGCTGCAGAGTCTAGCTCTGAGAAGGTAGCACAGCATTGTGAAGGTGCAGGTTCTAGAGTAAATGCTGTAGTGCTGCAGTGTGATGCTGCAGAGTCTAGCGCTGAGAAGGTAGGACAGCATTGTGAAGGTTCTTGTTCTAGAGTAAATGCTGTAGCGCTGCAGTTTGATGCTGCAGAGTCTAGTGCTGAAAAGGCAGCACAGCATTCTGAAGGTGCAGGTTCTAGAGTAAATGCTGTAGCCCTGCAGTGCGATGCTGCAGAGTCTAGCGTTGAGAAGGTAGCACAGCATTCTGAAGGTGCACATTCTAGAGTAAATGCTGTAGCGCTGCAGTGTGATGCTGCAGAGTCTAGCGCTGAGAAGGTAGCACAGCATTGTGAAGGTTCTGGTTCTAGAGTAAATGCTGTGGCGCTGCAGTTTGATGCTGCAGAGTCTAGCGCTGAGAAGGTAGTACAGCATTGTGAAGGTGCAGGTCATAGAGTAAATGCTGTAGCGCTGCAGTGTGATGCTGTAGAGTCTAGCGCCGAGAAGGTAGCACAGCATTGTGAAGGTGCAGGTCATAGAGTAAATGCTGTAGCGCTGCAGTGTGATGCTGCAGAGTCTAGCGCTGAGAAGGTAGCACAGCATTGTGAAGGTGCACGTTCTAGAGTAAATGCTGTAGCGCTGCAGTGTGATACTGCAGAGTCTAGTGCCAAGAAGGTAGCACAGCGTTCTGAAGGTGCAGGTTCTAGAGTAAATGTTGTAGCGCTGCAGTTTGATGCTGCAGAGTCTAGCTCTGAGAAGGTAGCACAGCATTCTGAAGGTGCACGTTCTAGAGTAAATGCTGTAGCGCTGCAGTGTGATGCTGCAGAGTCTAGCACTGAGAAGGTAGCACAGCATTGTGAAGGTGCAGGTTCTTGAGTAAATGCTGTAGGGCTGCAGTGTGATGCTGCAGAGTCTAGCGCCGAGAAGGTAGCACAGCATTGTGAAGGTGCAGGTTCGAGAGTCAATGCTGTAGCGCTGCAGTGTGATGCTGCAAAGTCTAGCACTCAGAAGGTTCAACAGCATTGCGAAGGTGCAGGTTCTTCAGTAAATGCTGTAGCGCTGCAGTGTGATGCTGCAGAGTCTAGTGCCAAGAAGTTAGCACAGCCTTCTGAAGGTGCAGGTTCTAGAGTAAATGTTGTAGCGCTGCAGTTTGATGCTGCAGAGTCTAGCTCTGAGAAGGTAGCACAGCATTGTGAAGGTGCAGGTTCTAGAGTAAATGCTGTAGTGCTGCAGTGTGATGCTGCAGAGTCTAGCGCTGAGAAGGTAGGACAGCATTGTGAAGGTTCTTGTTCTAGAGTAAATGCTGTAGCGCTGCAGTTTGATGCTGCAGAGTCTAGTGCTGAAAAGGCAGCACAGCATTCTGAAGGTGCAGGTTCTAGAGTAAATGCTGTAGCCCTGCAGTGCGATGCTGCAGAGTCTAGCGTTGAGAAGGTAGCACAGCATTCTGAAGGTGCAGGTTCTAGAGTAAATGCTGTAGCGCTGCAGTGTGATGCTGTAGAGTCTAGTGCTGAGAAGGTAGCACAGCATTGTGAAAGTGCACGTTCTAGAGTAAATGCTGTAGGGCTGCAGTTTGATGCTGCAGAGTCTAGTGCCAAGAAGGTAGCACAGCATTGTGAGGGTGCAGGTTCTAGAGTAAATGCTGTAGCGCTGCAGTTTGATGCTGCAGAATCTAGCGCCGAGAAGGTACCACAGCATTGTGAAGGTGCAGGTTCTAGAGTAAATGCTGTAGCGCTGCAGTTTGATGCTGCAGAGTCTAGTGCCAAGAAGGTAGCACAGCATTCTGAAGGTGCAGGTTCTAGAGTAAATGTTGTAGCGCTGCAGTGTGATGCTGCAGAGTCCAGCGCTGAGAAGGTTGCACAGCAACGTGAAGGTGCAGGTTCTATAGTAAATGTTTTAGCGCTGCAGTGTGATGCTGCAGAGCTTAGCGCTGAGAAGGTAGCACAGCATTGTGAAGGTGCAGGTTCCAGAGTAAATGCTGTAGGGCTGCAGAGTGATGCTGCAGAGTCTAGCGCCGAAAAGGTAGCACTGCATTGTGAAGGTGCAGGTTCTAGAGTAAATGCTGTAGCGCTGCAGTGCGATGCTGCAGAGTCTAGCACTCAGAAGGTTGCACAGCATTGTGAAGTTGCAGGTTCTAGAGTAAATGTTGTAGCGCTGCAGCTTGATGCTGCAGAGTCTAGTGCCAAGAAGGTAGCACAGCATTGTGAAGGTGCAGGTTCTAGAGTAAATGCTGTAGCGCTGCAGTTTGATGCTGCAGAGTCTAGTGCCAAGAAGGTAGCACAGCATTCTGAAGGTGCAGGTTCTAGAGTAAATGTTGTAGCGCTGCAGAGTGATGCTGCAGAGACTAGTGCCAAGAACGTAGCACAGCATTGTGAAGGTGCGGGTTCTAGAGTAAATGCTGTAGCGCTGCAGTTTGATGCTGCAGAGTCTAGTGCCAAGAAGGTAGCACAGCATTGTGAAGGTGCAGGTTCTAGAGTAAATGCTGTAGCGCTGCAGTTTGATGCTGCAGAGTCTAGTGCCAAGAAGGTAGCACAGCATTGTGAAGGTGCAGGTTCTAGAGTAAATGCTGTAGTGCTGCAGTTTAATGCTGCAGAGTCTAGTGCCAAGAAGGTAGCACAGCATTGTGAAGGTGCAGTTTCTAGGGTAAATGCTGTAGCGCTGCAGTGTGATACTGCAGAGTCTAGTGCCAAGAAGGTAGCACAGCGTTCTGAAGGTGCAGGTTCTAGAGTAAATGCTGTAGCCCTGCAGTGCGATGCTGCAGAGTCTAGCGTTGAGAAGGTAGCACAGCATTCTGAAGGTGCAGGTTCTAGAGTAAATGCTGTAGCGCTGCAGTGTGATGCTGTAGAGTCTAGTGCTGAGAAGGTAGCACAGCATTGTGAAAGTGCACGTTCTAGAGTAAATGCTGTAGGGCTGCAGTTTGATGCTGCAGAGTCTAGTGCCAAGAAGGTAGCACAGCATTGTGAAGGTGCAGGTTCTAGAGTAAATGCTGTAGCACTGCAGTGTAATGCTGCAGAGTCTAGCGCTGAGAAGGTAGAATAGCATTGTGAAGGTGCAGGTCATAGAGTAAATGCTGTAGCGCTGCAGTGTGATGCTGCAGAGTCTAGCGCTGAGAAGGTAGCACAGCATTGTGAAGGTGCTGGTTCTAGAGTAAATGCTGTAGCGCTGCAGTTTGATGCTGCAGAGTCTAGCGCTGAGAAGGTAGTACAGCATTGTGAAGGTGCAGGTCATAGAGTAAATGCTGTAGCGCTGCAGTGTGATGCTGTAGAGTCTAGCGCCGAGAAGGTAGCACAGCATTGTGAAGGTGCAGGTCATAGAGTAAATGCTGTAGCGCTGCAGTGTGATGCTGCAGAGTCTAGCGCCGAGAAGGTAGCACAGCATTCTGAAGGTGCACATTCTAGAGTAAATGCTGTAGCGCTGCAATGTGATGCTGCAGAGTCTAGCGCTGAGAAGGTAGCACAGCATTGTGAAGGTTCTGGTTCTAGAGTAAATGCTGTGGCGCTGCAGTTTGATGCTGCAGAGTCTAGCGCTGAGAAGGTAGTACAGCATTGTGAAGGTGCAGGTCATAGAGTAAATGCTGTAGCGCTGCAGTGTGATGCTGTAGAGTCTAGCGCCGAGAAGGTAGCACAGCATTGTGAAGGTGCAGGTCATAGAGTAAATGCTGTAGCGCTGCAGTGTGATGCTGCAGAGTCTAGCGCTGAGAAGGTAGCACAGCATTGTGAAGGTGCTGGTTCTAGAGTAAATGCTGTAGCACTTCAGTGTGATGCTGCAGAGTCTAGCGCTGAGAAGGTAGCACAGCATTCTGAAGGTGCACGTTCTAGAGTAAATGCTGTAGCGCTGCAGTGTGATACTGCAGAGTCTAGTGCCAAGAAGGTAGCACAGCGTTCTGAAGGTGCAGGTTCTAGAGTAAATGTTGTAGCGCTGCAGTTTGATGCTGCAGAGTCTAGCTCTGAGAAGGTAGCACAGCATTCTGAAGGTGCACGTTCTAGAGTAAATGCTGTAGCGCTGCAGTGTGATGCTGCAGAGTCTAGCACTGAGAAGGTAGCACAGCATTGTGAAGGTGCAGGTTCTTGAGTAAATGCTGTAGGGCTGCAGTGTGATGCTGCAGAGTCTAGCGCCGAGAAGGTAGCACAGCATTGTGAAGGTGCAGGTTCGAGAGTCAATGCTGTAGCGCTGCAGTGTGATGCTGCAAAGTCTAGCACTCAGAAGGTTCAACAGCATTGCGAAGGTGCAGGTTCTTCAGTAAATGCTGTATCGCTGCAGTGTGATGCTGCAGAGTCTAGTGCCAAGAAGTTAGCACAGCCTTCTCAAGGTGCAGGTTCTAGAGTAAATGTTGTAGCGCTGCAGTTTGATGCTGCAGAGTCTAGCTCTGAGAAGGTAGCACAGCATTGTGAAGGTGCAGGTTCTAGAGTAAATGCTGTAGTGCTGCAGTGTGATGCTGCAGAGTCTAGCGCTGAGAAGGTAGGACAGCATTGTGAAGGTTCTGGTTCTAGAGTAAATGCTGTAGCGCTGCAGTTTGATGCTGCAGAGTCTAGTGCTGAAAAGGCAGCACAGCATTCTGAAGGTGCAGGTTCTAGAGTAAATGCTGTAGCCCTGCAGTGCGATGCTGCAGAGTCTAGCGTTGAGAAGGTAGCACAGCATTCTGAAGGTGCAGGTTCTAGAGTAAATGCTGTAGCGCTGCAGTGTGATGCTGTAGAGTCTAGTGCTGAGAAGGTAGCACAGCATTGTGAAAGTGCACGTTCTAGAGTAAATGCTGTAGGGCTGCTGTTTGATGCTGCAGAGTCTAGTGCCAAGAAGGTAGCACAGCATTGTGAGGGTGCAGGTTCTAGAGTAAATGCTGTAGCGCTGCAGTTTGATGCTGTAGAATCTAGCGCCGAGAAGGTACCACAGCATTGTGAAGGTGCAGGTTCTAGAGTAAATGCTGTAGCGCTGCAGTTTGATGCTGCAGAGTCTAGTGCCAAGAAGGTAGCACAGCATTCTGAAGGTGCAGGTTCTAGAGTAAATGTTGTAGCGCTGCAGTGTGATGCTGCAGAGTCCAGCGCTGAGAAGGTTGCACAGCAACGTGAAGGTGCAGGTTCTATAGTAAATGTTTTAGCGCTGCAGTGTGATGCTGCAGAGCTTAGCGCTGAGAAGGTAGCACAGCATTGTGAAGGTGCAGGTTCCAGAGTAAATGCTGTAGGGCTGCAGAGTGATGCTGCAGAGTCTAGCGCCGAAAAGGTAGCACTGCATTGTGAAGGTGCAGATTCTAGAGTAAATGCTGTAGCGCTGCAGTGCGATGCTGCAGAGTCTAGCACTCAGAAGGTTGCACAGCATTGTGAAGTTGCAGGTTCTAGAGTAAATGTTGTAGCGCTGCAGCTTGATGCTGCAGAGTCTAGTGCCAAGAAGGTAGCACAGCATTGTGAAGGTGCAGGTTCTAGAGTAAATGCTGTAGCGCTGCAGTTTGATGCTGCAGAGTCTAGTGCCAAGAAGGTAGCACAGCATTCTGAAGGTGCAGGTTCTAGAGTAAATGTTGTAGCGCTGCAGAGTGATGCTGCAGAGACTAGTGCCAAGAACGTAGCACAGCATTGTGAAGGTGCGGGTTCTAGAGTAAATGCTGTAGCGCTGCAGTTTGATGCTGCAGAGTCTAGTGCCAAGAAGGTAGCACAGCATTGTGAAGGTGCAGGTTCTAGAGTAAATGCTGTAGTGCTGCAGTTTAATGCTGCAGAGTCTAGTGCCAAGAAGGTAGCACAGCATTGTGAAGGTGCAGTTTCTAGGGTAAATGCTGTAGCGCTGCAGTGTGATACTGCAGAGTCTAGTGCCAAGAAGGTAGCACAGCGTTCTGAAGGTGCAGGTTCTAGAGTAAATGCTGTAGCCCTGCAGTGCGATGCTGCAGAGTCTAGCGTTGAGAAGGTAGCACAGCATTCTGAAGGTGCAGGTTCTAGAGTAAATGCTGTAGCGCTGCAGTGTGATGCTGTAGAGTCTAGTGCTGAGAAGGTAGCACAGCATTGTGAAAGTGCACGTTCTAGAGTAAATGCTGTAGGGCTGCAGTTTGATGCTGCAGAGTCTAGTGCCAAGAAGGTAGCACAGCATTGTGAGGGTGCAGGTTCTAGAGTAAATGCTGTAGCGCTGCAGTTTGATGCTGCAGAATCTAGCGCCGAGAAGGTAGCACAGCATTGTGAAGGTGCAGGTTCCAGAGTAAATGCTGTAGGGCTGCAGAGTGATGCTGCAGAGTCTAGCGCCGAAAAGGTAGCACTGCATTGTGAAGGTGCAGGTTCTAGAGTAAATGCTATAGCGCTGCAGTGCGATGCTGCAGAGTCTAGCACTCAGAAGATTGCACAGCATTGTGAAGTTGCAGGTTGTAGAGTAAATGCTGTAGCGCTGCAGCTTGATGCTGCAGAGTCTAGTGCCAAGAAGGTAGCACAGCATTGTGAAGGTGCAGGTTCTAGAGTAAATGCTGTAGCGCTGCAGTTTGATGCTGCAGAGTCTAGTGCCAAGAAGGTAGCACAGCATTCTGAAGGTGCAGGTTCTAGAGTAAATGTTGTAGCGCTGCAGAGTGATGCTGCAGAGACTAGTGCCAAGAACGTAGCACAGCATTGTGAAGGTGCGGGTTCTAGAGTAAATGCTGTAGCGCTGCAGTTTGATGCTGCAGAGTCTAGTGCCAAGAAGGTAGCACAGCATTGTGAAGGTGCAGGTTCTAGAGTAAATGCTGTAGTGCTGCAGTTTGATGCTGCAGAGTCTAGTGCCAAGAAGGTAGCACAGCATTGTGAAGGTGCAGGTTCTAGAGTAAATGCTGTAGTGCTGCAGTTTAATGCTGCAGAGTCTAGTGCCAAGAAGGTAGCACAGCATTGTGAAGGTGCAGTTTCTAGGGTAAATGCTGTAGCGCTGCAGTGTGATACTGCAGAGTCTAGTGCCAAGAAGGTAGCACAGCGTTCTGAGGGTGCAGGTTCTAGAGTAAATGCTGTAGCCCTGCAGTGCGATGCTGCAGAGTCTAGCGTTGAGAAGGTAGCACAGCATTCTGAAGGTGCAGGTTCTAGAGTAAATGCTGTAGCGCTGCAGTGTAATGCTGTAGAGTCTAGTGCTGAGAAGGTAGCACAGCATTGTGAAAGTGCACGTTCTAGAGTAAATGCTGTAGGGCTGCAGTTTGATGCTGCAGAGTCTAGTGCCAAGAAGGTAGCACAGCATTGTGAGGGTGCAGGTTCTAGAGTAAATGCTGTAGCGCTGCAGTTTGACGCTGCAGAATCTAGCGCCGAGAAGGTACCACAGCATTGTGAAGGTGCAGGTTCTAGAGTAAATGCTGTAGCGCTGCAGTTTGATGCTGCAGAGTCTAGTGCCAAGAAGGTAGCACAGCATTCTGAAGGTGCAGGTTCTATAGTAAATGTTGTAGCGCTGCAGTGTGATGCTGCAGAGTCCAGCGCTGAGAAGGTTGCACAGCAACGTGAAGGTGCAGGTTCTATAGTAAATGTTTTAGCGCTGCAGTGTGATGCTGCAGAGCTTAGCGCTGAGAAGGTAGCACAGCATTGTGAAGGTGCAGGTTCCAGAGTAAATGCTGTAGGGCTGCAGAGTGATGCTGCAGAGTCCAGCGCCGAAAAGGTAGCACTGCATTGTGAAGGTGCAGGTTCTAGAGTAAATGCTGTAGCGCTGCAGTGCGATGCTGCAGAGTCTAGCACTCAGAAGGTTGCACAGCATTGTGAAGTTGCAGGTTCTAGAGTAAATGCTGTAGCGCTGCAGTTTGATGCTGCAGAGTCTAGTGCCAAGAAGGTAGCACAGCATTCTGAAGGTGCAGGTTCTAGAGTAAATGTTGTAGCGCTGCAGAGTGATGCTGCAGAGACTAGTGCCAAGAACGTAGCACAGCATTGTGAAGGTGCGGGTTCTAGAGTAAATGCTGTAGCGCTGCAGTTTGATGCTGCAGAGTCTAGTGCCAAGAAGGTAGCACAGCATTGTGAAGGTGCAGGTTCTAGAGTAAATGCTGTAGCGCTGCAGTTTGATGCTGCAGAGTCTAGTGCCAAGAAGGTAGCACAGCATTGTGAAGGTGCAGGTTCTAGAGTAAATGCTGTAGTGCTGCAGTTTAATGCTGCAGAGTCTAGTGCCAAGAAGGTAGCACAGCATTGTGAAGGTGCAGTTTCTAGGGTAAATGCTGTAGCGCTGCAGTGTGATACTGCAGAGTCTAGTGCCAAGAAGGTAGCACAGCGTTCTGAAGGTGCAGGTTCTAGCGTAAATGTTGTAGCGCTGCAGTTTGATGCTGCAGAGTCTAGCTCTGAGAAGGTAGCACAGCATTGTGAAGGTGCAGGTTCTAGAGTAAATGCTGTAGCGCTGCAGTGTGATGCTGCAGAGTCTAGCGCTGAGAAGGTAGCACAGCATTGTGAAGGTGCTGGTTCTAGAGTAAATGCTGTAGCGCGGCAGTTTGATGCTGCAGAGTCTAGTGCTGAGAAGGCAGCACAGCATTCTGAAGGTGCAGGTTCTAGAGTAAATTCTGTAGTGCTGGAGTGTGATGGTGCAGAGTCTAGCGCTGAGAAGGTAGCACAGCATTGTGAAGGTGCAGGTTCAAGAGTAAATGCAGTAGCACCTCAGTGTGATGCTGCAGAGTCTAGCACTGAGAAGGTAGCACAGCATTGTGAAGGTGCAGGTTCTAGAGTAAATGCTGTAGCGCTGCAGTTTTATACTGCAGAGTCTAGTGCCAAGAAGGTAGCACAGGATTGTGAAGGTGCAGGTTCTAGAGTAAATGCTGTAGTGCTGCAGTTTAATGCTACAGAGTCTAGTGCCAAGAAGGTAGCACAGCATTGTGAAGGTGCAGTTTCTAGGGTAAATGCTGTAGCGCTGCAGTGTGATGCTGCAGAGTCTCGTGCCAAGAAGGTAGCACAGCATTCTGAAGGTGCAGGTTCTAGAGTAAATGCTGTAGCACTGCAGTGTAATGCTACAGAGTCTAGCGCTGAGAAGGTAGAATAGCATTGTGAAGGTGCAGATCATAGAGTAAATGCTGTAGCGATGTAGTGTGATGCTGCAGAGTCTTGCGCTGAGAAGGTAGCACAGCATTGTGAAGGTGCTGGTTCTAGAGTAAATGCTGTAGCGCTGCAGTTTGATGCTGCAGAGTCTAGCGCTGAGAAGGTAGTACAGCATTGTGAAGGTGCAGGTCATAGAGTAAATGCTGTAGCGCTGCAGTCTGATGCTGTAGAGTCTAGCGCCGAGAAGGTAGCACAGCATTGTGAAGGTGCAGGTCATAGAGTAAATGCTGTAGCGCTGCAGTGTGATGCTGCAGAGTCTAGCGCTGAGAAGGTAGCTCAGCATTCTGAAGTTGCAGTTTCTAGAGTAAATGCTGTAGCGCTGCAGTGTGATGCTGCAGAGTCTAGCGCCGAGAAGGTAGCACAGCATTCTGAAGGTGCACATTCTAGAGTAAATGCTGTAGCGCTGCAGTGAGATGCTGCAGAGTCTAGCGCTGAGAAGGTAGCACAGCATTGTGAAGATGCTGGTTCTAGAGTAAATGCTGTAGCGCTGCAGTTTGATGCTGCAGAGTCTAGCGCTTAGAAGGTAGTACAGCATTGTGAAGGTGCAGGTCATAGAGTAAATGCTGTAGCGCTGCAGTCTGATGCTGTAGAGTCTAGCGCCGAGAAGGTAGCACAGCATTGTGAAGGTGCAGGCCATAGAGTAAATGCTGTAGCGCTGCAGTGTGATGCTGCAGAGTCTAGCGCTGAGAAGGTTGCACAGCGCTGGTAAGGTGCAGGTTCGAGAGGAAATGCTGTAGCAATTCCATGCGATGCTGCAGAGTCTAGCGCTGAGAAGGGTGCACAGCGCTTTGAAGGTGCAGGTTCGAGAGTAAATGCTGTAGGAATGCAGTGCGATGCTGCAGAGTCTAGCGCTGAGAAGGTTGCACAGCGCTGTGAAGGTGCAGGTGCTAGAGTAAATGCTGTAGCAATGCAGTACGATGCAGCAAGTTGTAGATCTCATGATGTAGCTCCAGTGTGATGACGTAGCACTCCTGGAGCCCAAGGGATCCGTGAAAAGTCGTATAATGGTGACGCCTCTCAATATTCACAATGGGGGTAAACAGAGGCAAGGCGAGGCTGAAAGAAAACAAGAGACAGGTGTGAGCCAAACCGTGCCCAGAAGCAGCCAGAGGGGCTCGCACCTCATTAAACAGGGAGGGTGCCAAGGAAGGAATGTGCGCATTGACGGCCAGGTGAGTCAGAAGGGCGCTGGTGAGGATCAAGCAGATATTGGGCTTTAAAGCGGGTGAAATGAAGGGTGAAATTAGACACAAACAAGCGTAACGCAGACACACCCCTGACTGGAGCAGGCGAGCATGCAGGGGCATGTGTGAAGAGGCCGGGAGGGAGTGCTGTGATGCACGCCATCTTGGGAGTGCTGTGAGGCACGCTATCTTGGGAGTGCTGTGAGGCACGCCATCTTTGGAGTGTTGTGAGGCACGCCTTCTTGGCAGTGCAGTGAGGCATGCCATCTTTGGAGTGCTGTGAGGCACGCCATCTTTGGAGTGCTGTGAGCCATTCCATCTTGGGAGTGCAGGGAGGCACGCCATCTTGGGAGTGCTGTGAGCCATTCCATCTTGAGAGTGCAGTGTGGCACGCCATCTAGGGAGTGCTGTGAGGCACGCCATCTTTGGAGTGCTGTGAGCCATTCCATCTTGGGAGTGCAGTGAGGCACGCCATCTTTGGAGTGTAGTGAGGCACGCCTTCTTGGGAGTGCTGTGAGGTATTCCATCTTGGGAGTGCAGTGAGGCACGCCAACTTTGGAGTGCTGTGAGGCCTTCCATCTTGGGAGTGCTGTGAGGCACGCCATCTTTGGAGTGTTGTCAGGCACGCCATCTTTGGAGTGCTGTGAGGCACGTCATCTTTGGAGTGCTGTGAGCCATTCCATCTTTGGAGTGCAGTGAGGCACGCCATCTTGAGAGTGCTGTGAGGCACGCCATCTTTGGAGTGCTGTGAGCCATTCCATCTTGGGAGTGCAGTGAGGCACGCCATCTTTGTTGTGCTGTGAGGCATTCCATCTTGGGAGTGCTGTGAGGCACGCCATCTTTGGAGTGCCGTGAGCCATTCCATTTTGGGAGTGCAGTGAGGCACGCCATCTTTGGAGTGCTGTGAGGCATTCCATCTTGGGAGTGCTGTGAGGCACGCCTTCTTGGGAGTGCAGTGAGGTATGCCATCTTTGGAGTGCTGTGAGGCACACCACCTTTGGAGTGCTGTGAGCCATTCCATCTTGGAAGTGCAGTGAGGCACGCCATCTTGGGAGTGCTGTGAGGCACGCCATCTTGGGAGTGCTGTGAGGCATTCCATCTTGGGAGTGCTGTGGGGCATTCCATCTTTGGAGTGCTGTGAGGCAGACCATCTCGGGAGTGCTATGAGGCACGCCATCTCGGGAGTGCAGTGAGGCACGCCATCTTGGGAGTGCTGTGAGGCATTCCATCTCGGGAGTGCTGTGAGAGACGCCATCTTGTTTACGTTCATTATTGGCAGCTATAGATGCTTGAGTGTGACTAACGATGTCTGTGGACATCTTACAATCCTCGCGACGTGTCTGACTCCAGGCGTGCTTACATTCTCACCTGGTGATCTGTTACTTGCGATCATCTGAGCTGGGGTTTCATCCAGAATAAACATGTGTATCCTTATTCAAGTGCCTCGAAGTGCCTGCTTCACAGCCCGCATCATACCTCCTTCCACCCCTCAGCAGGCCCAGAGGGCAGTGAAGAGAAAAGGCGGAGCCCTTAGCTGGCCACCCTGGTGTAAGCCTACCTCTCAGCAAGCCAGCAGCCTTCAACAGCCTGCCTCCCAGCTGGCCATAGGTTTGTCCATGTGCATCTTTAAAATGTGCATTGTTAACACCATGCAGGGCATGGAATTACCCTCGAGTTCACACTTGTTAATGTGCCTTTTGCTGGCTTCTGCTAGCTGAGCTCAGTCGGCCCTATTGAATTGTTGGTCCGGTCTGGACACTCACCTGTCAATCGGGCCTGGGTCTTGCTCTGTCCGATGTATGGGGGACTGTTTCTGGAAGCCACGATGTCGTCACACGCTGCAATATGTGGTTAGCAAGTGCATTTGTTAGGGTGACCACCCGTCCAACAGCCGCGGCCTGTGCGGGTAAGAGCGTTGGGGCCGGGTGGGGGGTATTTCGACAGACGATGAGAAGGAAAAATGAATTATTTATTTAATTTTCTCTTGTCATCGTCTATTTGAAATCCCCCCATACTCGGCCCCACCGCTCTTACCTCCACGTGCCGGGCTGCGTCCTAATTTACACGGACTGTCCTGAGTGGGCTCTAAAGTCCGTTGTCCATGACGGAAGTTTCCACGGACGGCGTTTGTCCGTAATTTTATCCTTTGTGCTAAATGACAAATGAACGTCCACTCCAAGAGTTGAGATGGCTCCGCTGAAGCAGAAGAGACGGGTCTCCTGTGCAGTGCTCCCACGGAAGGGGCAGACAGCTAAACTAGAAAGCAGCCCTCCTGCCAGGGTGCCAGCCGACTCAAGGAAAGGTAATTGTGGCGACTGGCATGTAAAGGCCGCTTGAATGCGGGTACAGGCGTTAATGGACGGAGTTCGCTTCCAGCTGTCTGAGACGAAAGAGCTATTCTTTTTGAGCGGTGTTGTGAGGGTGCCCCGAGCTGAGCTGTGAGCTGTGTGCTTTTAATGGGCAGTTATAAAACTGTTTGCACTCTGTACACTCCGCATAGTACTAAAATCTACACTTTGGAAACACTTTTTTGTCTTTAAGCCTAAATGTATTTCTGCATTTTGTGGCAGCCAATCATATACTGTATGTAATGCAAATTTAAAATAGGGACTTGCATATTCACAGTGCTTTCTGTGAGGGGCAGGGGCCTGTTAGCACTATTCAATTCAATTTATTTATTATGTTTTGGCACTACAAAGAGGGCCACACAAACAAAATATACAAAATACATATACATATTCCATCATAAAAAGAAAAAATAAACAATTACAACATTCTCCATCGAAAAGGGCATACTATGACACAATCCTCCTCATTTCATCAATAAATATCTAAAAAACCTTTAAAAAAGTTAAAAATATTGAAGCAAAACATTTCATTGGGAGGGGTATACAAAGCTTTTAAAAAGGAATTCGCATCAAGGATTCCTAATTGTAGACAAATTGATTTTAACCACCTTAAACGGAGTAAACGTAATGCAGGACAAATAAACAATACATGAGTACGATCCTGTGCTGACATATTACAGAGATTACATAGGGGGGAAGACCCATACCATTTAGCCAAGAGGGAATTAAGCGGCAATAGATCTTGCCTCAAAAGAAACCAAAATCTCCGAATACCATGTGTTAAATTCCAAAATACATAAGGTTGAACAAACTTCCTAGAGTAAGTATTACACAGTAGGGCACTTCGCTTCTTAGCTATCATGGATTCTTTATCCCTCCTGAAGCAAAGAGACCAGGAAGCCTGCTTCAAAAGAGATTTTAGTTGGGAAGAAGAAATAATAAAAATAGAACTCTCATCTAATTCAAGAAGTGCCACTGCCTTTCTGAAATTCTTAACAATTTGAGAGTGCTCTTTAAAACTTCCCAATAATTCACTCTTGAGAAGGGATCTCAAAGTCCCCATTTCTCCTCTGGCAAGGCTGGCGACCCAACGTACTAATGCAGACAGGCCCTGTACCCAACTGCTACGCAGACCAAATTCTAGTCTAAGAGCAGCTGTAGAGCAAGCTGAATTCAGGGTGGTTAAAGACCTTAATAATTTTCCTTCAATCATATGAAGGAAGCCCCAGTGTTTTAAATCCATCAATTCTATTCCGTATAGGAGGGTTGAGGGGATTTTTGCCTTATAAACCTCTAATAAAAGAGCAAAATGTCTTCTCCCTGTAGCGGAATAAAGAGAACTCAAGCTTTTGCCTTGAGACAGGGCTTTACGAGAGTTGTTATCAATGTGTTGCCTCTCGCTCAGGTTTGCTGAAACAATTCTTCCTAAAAAGGTATATGATTTAACCACTTCTAATTTCTGCCCACCTACTGACCAACCATAATTCTCAGATTTGGATTTTTTCCTCCCTGTGATGCACATAATTTTACTTTTTGAGGCATTTATCTTCAAAAAGTGGGACTCAGCAAAATCATGTAAAGCCTGCAGACGATTAGCTAAGCCTTTAGGAGTTAAATCTAAAATTAAAATATCGTCAGCATATAAAAGGCAGGCTATAGTATAGCCCCCCACTACCGGGGCTATACCAACACAAGATGCGAGCGAGTTTGGAAGATCAGCAATATACAGGGAGAACAACAGAGGAGCCAGAAGACAACCTTGTTTTAAACCATTAG
The DNA here is from genome assembly GCF_964204655.1 of Triturus cristatus. Lineage (NCBI taxonomy): Eukaryota > Metazoa > Chordata > Amphibia > Caudata > Salamandridae > Triturus > Triturus cristatus. Next base: position 1,207,580,274 of record NC_140584.1, on the reverse strand, counting down.
TGGAAGGAATAGCACACGAGAGTCCCCTTTCTCCACCCTGTAACACTCGACACCAAGTGTCCGAATGTAGAGATCGTACTAGGTCTAATAGAAGGGGGGGCATACCTAATATAGCTAGCTTTCTCCACAGCAGAGGACGATCCACTTTGTCGAATGCTGTAGAGAAATCAATAAAAGCCGCATAGACTCCTCCACCCCGAACTCTTACGTATTTGTCCAGGATAACCTGCAGGGCTGTAAGGTTATCCAAAGTACTATGCCCTTTGCGGAAGCCCGTTTGTTCAAGAGGCAAAATCTGATTCGCCTCAACCCAATCAGTGATTAAAGCTAGAAGGCATTTGGAAAAGACTTTTCCAATAGCATCAAGGAGAGCTATCTGACGATAGTTCATTGGATTATTCCTATCGCCCTTCTTGAACAGGGGCACCAAAATGCTCCCCTTCCAAGAGGATGGCACAGTCTTACTTGAAAAGCAAGCACTAAATAAAGGAAAGAGGATTTTACTCCACAGAGCAGGATCTAACTTTAGTATCGAAATGGGAAGTTCATCGGGCCCCATAGCTCCAGAGGAACGCATATCCTTAATAGCCATTTCAATGGTTTTCTCTGAAGGGGCTTCAATAGAAAGCTCAGCATCTCTCGGAGCTTCTAAGGAGCACTCACCTTCAAATGTTACGCCATTCCCAGCATAAAGGGCGGAGATAAACGACACCCATAATGATTCGGCAATAGGAATAGGATGAGGGCTGACTCTAGCTCCACAACCCTCTCCGATGAGAGACCAAAATTTTCTAGTATTGCCATGGACAACCGCCTCCCTTAATCTGATCCAAAGAGAATCCTCTTTTTCCTTTTTAAGTTTCTTCTTGATGCGACTTCTCCTTCTTTTTAACAAATATATTTTGTTTTTTAATTCAGTAGATCTACACAGAAATTGTTCCCGCACTAACCTATTTATTGCCTTATTTAAAGGGATCAGCGAACTGGGAACAAAGCTCCTCTTTTTGGAAAAGGAGGATCTATTAGCAACACGAATAACCTCCTTCATAAAATCCTCAAAATGAGTCAGTTCAGAACCCTGCCAATTGATCAATTTTGGGATAGTTTTTCCTAAAATACACTTCAGGCCCTTCCTGGCTTTAAAATTCCAGAAACATCTTCCGGTATTCTTATGAAAATTAAATATATCGCTATTAAGATGCCATGAGTCAGAATTTGGAAAAGATAAAGACAAATCTATAATGATCACGTTGTGATCACTGAATAATGACGGTAAGACTACCAGATCTTTTACTAGAGAAAAGACATCATAGTCAATAATTACATAATCCAAGATTGACTGACTGAAGGGGGATCTATGAGTATAGTTAGCAGGAAAATCGGAGGGAAGCCTACCATTCACTATTATCCCCTCAGTTGCAGAAAGTTCTTCCAATAACAACTTCCCTCTTTTATTAGTTTTAATTTTATTAGGGAAGAGAATCTGAGGGATAAGGTAGGCTTCTTCTTTGCATTTATTTCTGAATAACTCTAAACTAGTGTTGGAAACCTTACAATTAAAATCGCCAACTAACAGTACATGGGGGGAAGGATCTAGCTCTTTTAGCTGTTTAATGTATGAAAAGACTTGCTTCAATAAAATATTAAAACATTCATCCGGGGGAATATATACGTTTATTATTACTAATGAAGTATTGGTACCCCAACTTGATTGCGAGCAGAGGGTCACTGCCTGAAAGAGATTCTTTGGATCAACATAATGTGTAAAATTCCATTTCAATCTATTTGACAAGAGGCACGCAAGACCACCTTTGGCATGCCCTTTCTTTGAAGGTAATGCCCTTGCCTCGAGGACAAAATAGTCTTTTCCTGCATATAGACTACTAGAACACCAGGTCTCTTGGAGGCAAATAATGCTAGCTTTCATAGAGAATAAATACTGTAATTTCTCTGCATTATTATGAATACCAGCAGCATTCCAAGAGATTACTTTTAAACTATTGCTAAAGATGTTGAAAAAGCTTAGGATTGTCTAAAGTTTTAGTAGACAAAACCCCAGGCAACCAATTCCACTGAGAATTTTCATTGTTTGGGGGAATATTCTGGGTAAGCGAAACTGGCTTTGCCTGAGTCACCCGGCGTGTATTTTTTGAAACAGAAATCTTTAATTCATCATATAGGGAAAAGAAAGTATCTTGACCATTGCCCTGCTGAGACAGTCTATTTGGAGGGAAACAATTTCTCCCAAAGGGGAGAACAGGTAAAACATCAATTCCCCTACACTGAAAACTCTCGGCCTGTTGTAGAATAAGGTTTAATATAAGTTTAGAATAGAATTTTACCCTAACAAAGGGAGCGGACGCTGTTCCCAATATAGAGACTAAATCAATATCATTAGATTGAATCAATTTTAGGCTCTCAATATCCTTAAAATATTTGAGTAGCCATGCTCTATTTAGGGATAAGTCTGAATCAAATAAGGGTAAAAAATCTACTGTAAATGTATCTACATAGACTTCCGGAATTTTTGAGGGCAAATGCTGGGGCCGTACCTCTCCCACATCCAAAGCAACAAAAACGGGGGCAAAAGGATCAAGAGCTACAGACCGCCCAGGCGATTCTACCTCGGGCAGGGGAGTTGCACATCTTCCTACATCCGATGGGGGACCATTCCCAGGGCAATCAGAAATAATTTCTGTGCCCGGGACTGAGAACTTTAAGATATCAGAAGAATGGGAAACCACCTCCTTACACATTAATTCTCCCGTCATTTGGAACTTAGAGTCTAAGACCTGGGAATCCTCAAAAATGATTTGTTTCTGCTTTTTCTTTCTGAATCTACGGATTGGTTTCCTCTTTTTTCCTAGATTCTTTCTTTGTTTTCTAATTTTTCCCTTTTCAACCCCCCCTGATCCCTTTGATTCAGGTAAAAAGATTGGAAATAGTTCTCTTTCAAGATTTGGAGCAGCAACCTCAATGATTTCTTCTTCAATTTCAAGGTCGCAGAGCTTTGCGCAATTAGATACAGGTAAAATGGGAGCTACAGGGGGCTTATTTTGAACTGAGTTTACATTTTCATTTAAGAGCACACTACCCAACTCATGCCCCAGAGGGCTTACTTTAGAAACAACATCAGGAACCTTTTCCTGAGCTTTTAACACTAAGGCTTTTAGTATCTGGGTGACTGATTCCAGAATGCAATCGGAACTTCCCACAAATTTACTCAATAACTGTAGGATGGATGCCAGCAAATGTTCCAATGCAATCAAGGATTCAGAAATCGGTTTTTCCACTTTATCATAATCGAGTAGATCCTTATGACCAGTGTCAGATAAATTAAGCAGTGGACTCATAGAAAAATTTGACTGAGAAAAAATATCTGGCAATTTTAGAGAAGGGGTACTACTAAAAAGAAAGAGACCAGAGGAAGAAACACCAGTCGGGGGTTTAATCACTTCAGGTAAATTCAAAGGACCGTCAGCTAAATATCGACCACAGAGCTCCAGGTCAATACTTGACAACTGAGAAACTCCCTTACTGTCCGTCATTAATTGTGGACCTCCAATGGGGTCAGCAAGGGGAAGCTCTGCAGAAACGGCAGGCGCATTGGTTTGCTGTCCAGTCTTAGGATAAACAGAAGCATCCCCAATATTTCCTGACCTATCAGATGGCGGAAAGAAGGGATCTTCAGGAGGAGGGATGTCTGACTGATCTTTTTTCCCCCTACTAGATACCGTCTTCTCCCAAAATTGAGGCAGCAGGGACTGACCCTTTAGTAGCAAGTGACTAGAAGATCTGTTGCTAGGGGAAATGGGTTTTGACATTGTACAGACCCTATCCCCTATTACTCTCCCGGACCGTAGTTTTTTGGCTGACATCTTTATATAACAAAGTACTATAACCCCAAAAGAAACAATAAATATATGTTAAAATTAAAAGAAGATGAAATATTTGGGAGAGAGTGACAAAGGGTTCCTAATCACAAGGAGAATGTGCACACCAAACGAAAATATATATAATACAAATAATAAAAGATATTTTAACACAATCGATAAATAAATAGGCCCAGTCCAGTCTCCTCGAGCCTCTGAGGGCCACAGAGGGCCCGCCCTTTGCCCGGGCTTAGCCCGGCGCCACCCGCGCGCTGTCCCGCGACGCGGGAGGTATGCAGAAATTTAAAGCGCCTCCGGGCGCGTGAATAACGTCACCTGATTGGCCCACCGGAGCAGGGGAGGCTGGGGTGTGTAGTTCTCTCCACTCGGCGGCCGCGATTTCAGCAAGGCGACGGCGGGAGAAAATGGGTCCAGGAGCAGCCAGGAGCAGCCAGAGCTACAGCAAGGGGCTGCAGGTAAGTTTTGAATGGGTCCCAGAATTCGCCACAGCGTCAAAGCAACACCCGCTCCCCCGGAGGTATGCAGAAATTTAAAGCGCCTCCGGGCGCGTGAATAACGTCACCTGATTGGCCCACCGGAGCAGGGGAGGCTGGGGTGTGTAGTTCTCTCCACTCGGCGGCCGCGATTTCAGCAAGGCGACGGCGGGAGAAAATGGGTCCAGGAGCAGCCAGGAGCAGCCAGAGCTACAGCAAGGGGCTGCAGGTAAGTTTTGAATGGGTCCCAGAATTCGCCACAGCGTCAAAGCAACACCCGCTCCCCCGGAGGTATGCAGAAATTTAAAGCGCCTCCGGGCGCGTGAATAACGTCACCTGATTGGCCCACCGGAGCAGGGGAGGCTGGGGTGTGTAGTTCTCTCCACTCGGCGGCCGCGATTTCAGCAAGGCGACGGCGGGAGAAAATGGGTCCAGGAGCAGCCAGGAGCAGCCAGAGCTACAGCAAGGGGCTGCAGGTAAGTTTTGAATGGGTCCCAGAATTCGCCACAGCGTCAAAGCAACACCCGCTCCCCCGGAGGTATGCAGAAATTTAAAGCGCCTCCGGGCGCGTGAATAACGTCACCTGATTGGCCCACCGGAGCAGGGGAGGCTGGGGTGTGTAGTTCTCTCCACTCGGCGGCCGCGATTTCAGCAAGGCGACGGCGGGAGAAAATGGGTCCAGGAGCAGCCAGGAGCAGCCAGAGCTACAGCAAGGGGCTGCAGGTAAGTTTTGAATGGGTCCCAGAATTCGCCACAGCGTCAAAGCAACACCCGCTCCCCCGGAGGTATGCAGAAATTTAAAGCGCCTCCGGGCGCGTGAATAACGTCACCTGATTGGCCCACCGGAGCAGGGGAGGCTGGGGTGTGTAGTTCTCTCCACTCGGCGGCCGCGATTTCAGCAAGGCGACGGCGGGAGAAAATGGGTCCAGGAGCAGCCAGGAGCAGCCAGAGCTACAGCAAGGGGCTGCAGGTAAGTTTTGAATGGGTCCCAGAATTCGCCACAGCGTCAAAGCAACACCCGCTCCCCCGGAGGTATGCAGAAATTTAAAGCGCCTCCGGGCGCGTGAATAACGTCACCTGATTGGCCCACCGGAGCAGGGGAGGCTGGGGTGTGTAGTTCTCTCCACTCGGCGGCCGCGATTTCAGCAAGGCGACGGCGGGAGAAAATGGGTCCAGGAGCAGCCAGGAGCAGCCAGAGCTACAGCAAGGGGCTGCAGGTAAGTTTTGAATGGGTCCCAGAATTCGCCACAGCGTTAGCACTAACCGAAGAGGACCGCGACACCTTTGACTCCGATGCCCTCCAACAGCTCGTAGACAGCCTTCGCAGCCCACTTCCAGGAGCAGGGCAGCACAGCTGCTCCGAGGAGAACCCACCCCCTGCACAGAACACACAGCAGGCAGCACCCACCACCACGGCTGCCTCCCAGGACCGCCACGACGAAGACATGGCCTTCCAACACCGTGTGTTGGGGTGCCAGGAGAAACTGGCTGAACAGGTGCAGGTGGGGTTCGACCGCATGGCAGACAAATGAGATGCCATACGTGGGTGTCTTATGTCCCATCAGAGACCACTCACAGTCCCTAACGGACACGATAGTCCGCTCCATGCCCTCCAATGAACCTGGGCTAACATCGCCAGAGTCCTGACTCTGCGACAAGAGCAACTGTCTGGTCAGAATGGCTCTAGCGAGCTCGCCCGGGAGTTGGGACTCATGCGGAGGCTCATGGAGAACATGGAGCGGACGAGGGCGGAAAGATCGGCTGCCACGGCTGCACACGAGCAACAGGTAGCTGGGTCACTCAATGCCATAAAGACCCTCCTCATGGCATTGCTGCCACAAGGCCCGTCGCTGATGGATGCTGCTGCTACCACTCCACCCACATCCACGGCCCCTGATGTGTCAGTGCCACGCAATGCTGGAGACAGAACACCACCACCCACATGTGAGGCACCTGAAACAGCAGAGGACGAAGATGCGGATGAATCTGCCCCCATGGCCAGAAGGAAGCCGTAGCATTCATCTGCACCATGTGGCCTGTTTCTGCTTGGTTCGGCACTCTGCATCATCACCTTCCACTGTCCCCCGATGCACTCTGCGGCACTCATCTTGAACCTCGACATGGACTGCCATATCCCGTTTGGTCACCAATGACGCAGCATTCAGACTGCGGACTGGACTCCTCCTCCTCTGATGTACTTGTCATTCCCTGAAGGACTCTGGCTGGCCCTCCATGGGCTGTCAATGTGGCGTGGGGTTTGCATGGCCCTGTTCTGCTCCAGCTACAACGCTCCACTGAATGTGCATTAAGCATTCATTTTCACACCGATGTGTCATGTCTATGATCTTGCAAGTGTGGAGGTATGGATGAATGTAGGGTCAATGATTCCCCCTCACGTCCATGTTGCTCATGTTGTGGGACTTGGGTCCAGAACAGAAACACGCTCAGAGCCCTGGGGTCATTGTTCACACCCTTACACTGGACTGGCATGCGCCAGGCCAGCCCACTCTGCTTACCCTCGCGGCGAGTCGGGACAACGCTACATGTCCCAGGTCTTCCCTGTTGGGATCTGCTGCTCACAGGTCTAGGTGTCAGCATGCCACAGTCACTCCCTCATGGCTGGTTTACACCCACACCACAGCCATCCAGCACAGCCGTCACAGGACATGTGACCATGCCAATAAAAAGGGCCTAGCGCACGTGCTGGACGCCATTTCCACTCTGTCACTGGGTTTCTCCGCGTGGGGATTCTTTCTGCCTGGGGGCCTAGGGCCCTGCCACAGCACATTGCACAGTGCCGGGGGTGACATGATGGCGTCTGCACCATGGGATTCAATCATAAAGGGTCCATGGCTTGCGATGCACAGACTTGGTGGCACCGGATACACTGCGTCAGGCACGGGCACACCGCCACGGGACGGTGGCTTTCGGTGCACTGAGGTAGGGGCACTGTAAGTGCTGAACGCTTCGAGAAAACCAAAGCGTTAAAAATCCTCCTTCCTGGAAAACCAGGAGTCTGGAATCCAATTGTGGAATTCTTTAAAAGTGAAGAGTTAGGATCAGCTAGTGGAGGGAGCGAGGAAACAAGCAAATAAACACTGCTTTGTTGCGAAGCCCCCTCCAACCCGAGAGAAACCTCTACATAGGAAAGGAACAGGAAAGGGAAATGACAACTAAACATCACATGACAGGAAACACAAAGGATTGGGAAAACCAGGAAGGAATCAATAATGGAACGGGCATGATGGAAAAGAAAAAACAAAAGATAATAATAGCTTTAAAAGGCTTCTGCAAACCGTCAGTCAGCTGATCGCAGTTTAGGAGCTCGAGCAGGGAGCATCACCTAGGAGCCCAAGAGCACAAGGGAAGGGAGCCCAGGTGAGGGAAACTCACAGTCTGCATCTGCAGGCTTCGTGAGGTGTCTTCTCAGCCCTGGGAACAGCTGGACAGTGCAAGGACCTGCGGATCTTGGACATGTGGATGGCAGAGACACCACAATCACAACAGTGTACCCCCTCCAGAGGCCCCAGGCTTCTCAGGAAAGCCCAGAAACCATCCATGGCCCAAACTGGGGCATGGACAGAAGAGACAGGAACCCAAGAATGCTCACTACAGGATCGCCTTTCCAGTGAAGGAAAAAGTGCACTGATCTCTGAAAATTCTAACTACATATTGTGGTTCCTCATCTACCATAAAAGGAGGAGGAGAAGAGCTCTGATGAAAAGGATCAGGTACAAAAGGTTTCAAATGAGAGAGATGAAAGGTTGGGTGAAATCTGCATAAGCTAGGAAGACAGAGTATAAGAGCAATGGAATTTATGTGTGGATATTTCAAAGGGAGCCAAAAATCTAATTCGAAACCACACTGGCAGCTTTTGAGTAGACAAGAACCTGCAAGACAGCCATACCTTTTCTTCTACATTAAAGTTTGGGACAAGTCTTCTTAATTTAACAGTTTTAACTTTCATGCCAGTTTTGAAGATTTGACATTCCAGGCAATCATTTTTCTTTTAGAGTCAAGTCTCGCTAGGAAATCAGTTGCAGCAGGCACAAGATCAGAGACAATGGAGAAAGTGAAAAGGAAGGAGGATGGACACCCTGGATACAACAGAATCGAGAAACCACGGTAGCAGAGTGAATAGAGTTGTTAAAAGAGAACTCTGCTAAAGTTAAGTATTCTGCCCAGTTATTTTGAGTGGCATTGAAGAAGCACCTCAAATACAGTTAAAGACTCTGGTTCACCCTCTCAGTTTGTCCACTGGATTGCAGACAGTAACTTGAGGACAGAGCTTGATGGATACTTAGGGTAGAGCAAATTGAGCCCCAGATTGTAGAAATGTACTGAGAGCCTCTGTCAGAGATTATGGTGTCAGGAAGTCCACGCAGGGGAATATATCAGCCAGAAATCTTCTTGCCATCATGCTGGAAGATGAGAGCCTCTGGAACAAGGAAAAATGAGCCATTTTAGAAACAAGGTCTACTATGACCAGCATCACTTGATGTTTAGCGAAGGTGGTACGTTCACAATAAAGTTGGTGGACATTGTGCGCCATGGATGAGAAGGATCAGACAAAGGCTGAAAAAAGTCAAAATTCTTATCATGGACTGTCTTAGACAATGCTCAAACTGGAGAGGATTTAATATAAAGCTCTACATCCCTGCGAACAATAGGCTACCAGAAGGAACGTAGGATCTAACACTGTCTTAACACCGTGATGCATCAAACGCACAAAAGGTGATAAGAGGAATGCTTGCAATTTGTCAAACCACTGGCAATCACTTTTGGTAGCATCCCAACCCAATGTTCTTTTGCCCACCATGCCACCTCAGTTTCAACCCAGCCATATATAAATCATACCTGACCCTGCTCCTCATGGGAGCAGCCCAGCCTGAATTGCCAGGCTGCAGGGCAGTGCTGCGGGTTCGCTTACAGTAAAGTGCAAAGGCCTTGCTGCACTAGTGTTGCTGTACGTTCCAGTGCTGGTGCAGTGTCTTTACAGTGGAATGATGATGCAGGCCCCAAGGCTGAGAAAGAAAGCCTGCAGTGTAATGCTGCAAAGTCTGGCGGTGTTAAGGTAGCACAGGTAGTAAAGTAGCACGAGGTAACACAAGCCCTCAACGAACTGGAACCTAAGCAATATAGGACCGATTAGCCAGGTATACTTTGGCTCCAGTGGCACAGCGAGCATTGGACACATATCTGGGCATAGTCTTGCCACTTAGAGCAGTAAATCAAACATACAAAAGGGGATGGGAGGAATACTTGAATTTTGGCTAACCAGTGCCAATCGTTCTGGGTAGCATACCAAACCATTGTTGTTTTGCTCACCGTGCCAACTCAGTTTGGACCCAGCCATATGTAAATCAGCCTTGACCCTGCTCCTCATGGGAACAGTCCAGTCTGAACTGCCAGGCCAAGTCCTCACTGAACTGATACACAAGCAACCCGGGACCGGTCTCGCCCTACTAATGGGCTCGTCATCAGCCGGGTACAGCTTGGTCAGTGAGCATTGGACCCATGTCTTGGGATACTCTCGGTACTTACGGCCGTACATCAAACACATAAACGGTGATGGGAGGAATGTCATGCTCATTGTGCCAGTGGAACCAAGCGTTACCTGGAGTGCTGTGTCCATTGAGGGCTGGGTATTTGGAATGTCCTGTCCATCAGGCTGCATTCCTGGAAGGATATGTCCTTCAAGCCATCAACTGCCATGTGTGTGTGAAGTGCTATATTTCTCAAGGACGGTGTCTTTAGAGTGATATGTCCATGAAGGGCTGTGTCCCTTGAGTGCTATCTCCCTCACAATCTGTATCCCTCGAGTGCTATGTCCATCGAGTGCAATGTGCGTATAGTCTTATGTCCCTGTAGTGTTATGTCCATTACTGCATATGTCCCTGGAGTGGTATGTCCCAGTAGCCTTATTTCTCTTATGTGTTATGTCCATCACGGGATGTGTCCATGGAGTGATATGTCCCTGGAGTCTTAAATCCCTGGAGTCTCTGCCCCTTGTGGGTTTTGTCCTTCGAATAGTGTGTCTCTGAAGGGCTGTGTTCCTGGGATGCTATGTCCCTCAAGGAGTACTATGTCCCTCAAGAGATGTGTCTGTAGAGTTCTATGTCCCTTAAGAGATATTTCTCTGGAGTGCTATGTCCCCAAAGAGATATTTCTCCGGAGTTCTATGTCACTCAAGAGATATGTGTCTCGAGTGCTATGTCCCTCAAGAGATATGTCTCTAGAGTTCCATGTACCTCAAGAGATATGTCTCTGGAGTTCTATGTCCCTGAAGATATTTGTGTCTAGAGTGCTATGTCTCTCAAGAGATATGTGTCTAGAGTGCTATGTCCCTCAAGATATAAGTCTCTAGTGTGCTATGTCCCTCAAGAGATAGTACACAAAGTAGTGGTGGCTATGCCTTAATGGTCGTACTTACCTAGCCCTACAAAAATTACGAAAATAGTTACATAGAACCACAACAAATTAACAAGGTTGGTGCTCTCATGGTGCAAACACCTAAAGTGAGATCGCCAGAACTGGGAAGTCCCCCAGGTCGGTAAACTAATGAAGAGAAAAGTACGCAAGCTCACAGAGAAGTCCAATGGTTGTGATGTATGGCTAGTAATAAAGTAACACAAAGTTCAAAGTTGTGTTGGACGTATTTATTCTTCCCAGTGTTATTCACAATTCTTGCGTCACAGGCATGATATCCATTACAAAAAGGCAGCCGACACCTGGTTCGTCACAGAGACTTTTTCAAGGCTGGAAAAGGATGCATATAACATCTTAACAATGTTGTCACGATGACACGGGGATGAAATACTTGGCTGTTGGGTTACCTTCACCAGACAGACTGTGAACAAGATTGGTTCGTCCAGGAAGTCGCCCACAGCAAAGCCAGGCGCGAACGGTGCACATCCCAATTTAGATAGCAGGGTATTAACTATTCAGACTAAATATGCACAACATTAAGTGCTAGAACCAAGAGATGGCATTCAATAAAAGAGAGTGGTAAGATGGCGAACATGCCACAGACGATAGTAGTGCTACGTGGCACAAAATGCCGCTTGTGGGTAAAGCCTTGAGTATATTTAAATGTGTCCTAAGTAAACATACCTAGCCATGACGGTACGTGTACAGAGCACACGAGGAAATAGTCACAAAGGGCATCTGGCAGCTGTGGGACACCATCTGAAAACAAGCGTCAGCAAACTATCAAATAATGAAAACGCCCCCAACCTCAGCGAAAGCGAAGCACTAAACGACATGTAGTGCCAAGGTAGAGCAACGTCCATCTAGCCACTATATCAAAGTACCTTGCGAGAAACAAGCACGACACACAAAATCAGTAGAGAGAGAAATGTACGGACAAGGCCTTACGAAGCCTAGGAAAGAGTACAGATGTAACGTACTGACATCACGGAGAGATGAAGGGGTAGATTTACCATTTAATCACGCAGCGCAGTGCAGCAGCCCCAAATGCTGTGCCGCATGAAAAGGAGAGCCCCATATTCACAGAAATATGGCCCACTCCTCCCCTTTCCATGGCGCTGAAATCAGCTGCTGTGCGCCACGGAAACACCTTTGCGCCAGGGTGCTAGGGTGTCTGAGTGAGTCTAGCATCGGGTTTGTACTGGAAGGGTACCCTTCGAGTACAACATACAATGCATAGACTTACTTTTACCCGTTTCCCTCTTAGTTTGTGTACTATAAAATGCAGCACACGCACAAAGTTGGAAAAGGAAGGAGAAATGAAAGCACTTCCCCTCACTTGCGTCCACTTCAAAAGGGCGCAGATTTTACTCTAAACCTGGTCAATCTAATTTAGTAAATTGGGTTTAGTGTTAGAAACCTTGGGTGGTCGCATAGGAGCGCCTCTGCTCCAGCCATGCTATGCCCCATTGATGCTAAGTTATGCAAAGCAGCGCTATGCACTACTTTGCGTTACTTTCACGTTATTTCCAGCTGGGAAGTAAATCAGCAAAAAAGATTTTGCACGGATTTCAGTCAGTTTTGTGGTGCAAACATGGCATAAAATCTTAGTAAATCTCCCCTGAAGTCTAGATACATGAAGCCTATAGAGCGCACAGCGCTTACCTGAAAGCATGTAAAATGCCCAGCGAGTATGGCTCTAAGCCTGTGCCGAGAGGCGTATGTGTCACGGCCACTTACATCGCGGCCAGGCCATGAACAGTGAAGCAGGATTTAAGAATAAGAAGAGCGCGTTATATAGAGTGGAATGGCCGTCGTCTTCTTAACACAGGGGTCTGTTTTCAAAGCACGTCTTAGGATTTGACAATAAAAGGAAGTAGAGAGAATGGAAGCAGAAAATATATATATATATATATATCAGGATTAAAAATGTATAGTCATATGTCTCATAAATATAACCTCTGCATCACAGAGAGATGAGGAAGCAAAAATGAAACGCTTATAAGAGCATCTGCACAAGTCTACGGTACGACAATTATGTAGCAGTGAGTTAGTAATTAATTTGGTGTAAAAGACGTGTGCAACCCAAGGAACGAAGTGAGCAGAGACACACCTCCATAGATTGTGAGATGAGATGATGATAGAGACTGGGAAAGACATAAGTGGGAAAGCCAACATGGTAAATTGAGTCATGGTTGCAACTCGAGAGTTGTACCTATGAGACTCCCAGTTCCTTATCAAAAAACATAAAAACAGAACAAACTATTAATTATGAATTGGTCACCAATCAGGCCACTGTGTTAGAAGGGGAAATATACAAGAACAGCAGCAACAGTTGCCTGAACAGTGTATGAAGAACGCATGTTCTGCACTATGAGCAAAATAATCCAAATTATTACATACTTACCTTGAATGGCCACATGTGGGTACATGGTACACTCTATACACACAGGAATGCCCAAGTCGCAGTACTCACATGATCAATTACTTTTTCAAGAACAGTCACTCTCCCAGGAAGACATGCAGATCTCTGTCAACATTCAGGCCCTCGTCCAGTGCTCTGAGCTGAAGGATCCACCAGCTCTCCTGGTGCCTGAGGGCCAGAGTTGTCTCCACCCCAGGGCATGGATCCTGTTGCATCAATGCCATGGAGACACATCTTGAGGATTCTCTCTGTCCATGGGCAGTGTTGTAGTGCACTGCACACGGGTAATGGCTGCTATCATTTCTTACAGCCGGAAGTGTTCCTGAATACGTTCCTTCGGGGGTCTTACTGCGCTTCCATTGTAAATGCGACTACATTCACAAGAATGCAGTAGAATACGCACCTTGTGTTGCAATTAATACATTACCTTATTTTGTGTTCTTTGTTGGTTTTGTATTGAAAGGTGGTGTTTTTGTCCTTGGCATATGGGCAAACGTCGCATTGGCCACATTTGTGAAAACCCTCAGGTGATGTGGGCCGCCAAGGTTTGTGGGTGGTAGGTTTCATGTAACTAAGGGTGTTTCCCTTAATATCCGTCCTCGGCTATGTGTGAGCCTCATCTTTGTGGTGACGGCCCCTCTCAGAGGGATGCTATGTCCTTCAAGGAGTGCTATGTCCCTCAAGAGATATGTCTCTGGAGTGTTATTTCCCTCAAGAGATATGGCTATAGAGTGCTATGCCTCTAAAGCGATATATCTCTGGAGTTCTATGCCCCTTAAGAGATATATATCCGGAGTTCTATGCCCTTTAAGAAACATGTCTCTGGAGTGCTATGTCCCTTAAGAGATATGTCTCTGGAGTGCTATGTCCCTCAAGAGATATGTCTCTAGAGTGCTATGTCACTCAAGAGATATATCTCCGAGTTCTATGCCCCTTAAGAGATATATCTCCAGAGTTCTATGCCCCTTAGGAGACATATCTCTGGAGTTCCATGTCCCTTAAGAGATATGTCTCTGGAGTGCTATGTCCCTTAAGAGATATGTCTCTGGAGTTCTATGTCCCTCAAGAGATATGTCTCTAGAGTACTATGTACCTGAAGAGATATGTCTCTAGAGTGCTATGTCCCTTTAGAGATATATCTCAGAGATCTATGCCCCTTAAGAGATATATCTCCGGAGTTCTATGGCCCTTAGGAGACATATCTCCAGAGTTCCATGTCCCTTAAGAGATATGTCTCTGGAGTGCTATGTCCCTTAAGATATATGTCTCTGAATTTCTATGTCCCTTAAGATATATATCTCCGGAGTTCTATGCCGCATAGGATACATATCTCCGGAGTTCCATGTCCCTTAGAGATATGTCTCTGGAGTGCTATGTTCCTTAAGAGATATGTCTCCGGAGTTCTATTTCCCTTAAGAGATATGTCTCGGAAGTGCTATGCCCCTTAATCAATATATCTCTGGAGTTCAATGTCCCTTAAGAGATATGTCTCTAGAGAGCTATGTCCCTCAAGAGATATGCCTCTAGAGTGCTATGTTCCTCAAGAGATATGTTTCTGGAGCTCTATTTCCCTCCAGAGATATGACTCTGGAGTTCTATTTCCCTCAAGAGATATGTCTCTGGATTTCTATTTCCCTCCACAGATATGTCTCTGGAGTTCTATGTCCCTGAAGAGATATGTCTCTGGAGTTCTATTTCCCTCCAGAGATATGGAGTTCTGTTTCCCTCCAGAGATGTCTCTGGAGTTCTATTTCCCTCCAGAGATATGTCTTTGGAGTTCTATGTCCCCGAAGAGATATGTCTCCTGAGTTCTATGTCCCTGAAGAGATATGTCTGTGGAGTGCCATGCCCCTTAAGAGATATATCTCCGGAGTTCTATTTTCCTTAAGAGATTTGTCTCTGGAGTTTTATGTCCATGAAGGGATATGTCTCTAGAGTGCTATGTCCCACAACAGATATGTCTCTAGAGTGCTATCTCCCTCAACAGATATGTCTCTAGAGTGCTCTTTCCCTTAAGAGATATGTCTCTGGAGTTCTATTTCCCTCCAGAGATATGTCTCTGGAGTTCTATATCTCGCAAGAGACATGTCTCTGGAATGCTATGTCCCTCAAGAAATATGTCTCTGGAGTGCTATGTCCCTCAAGAAATATGTTTCTGGAGTGCTATGCCCCTTAAGAGATATGTCTCTGGAGTGCTATGTCTCTCAAGAGATATGTCTCTCAAGAGATATGTCTCTTGAGTGCTATTTCCCTCAGGAGATATGTCTCTGGAGTGCTATGTCCCTCAAAAGATATGTCTCTTGAGTGCTATGTCCCTCTAAAGCACAGCTTTCCAGAATTTTCATGTTGGTGACACACTTTTAAGATTTGCATCATTTTGGGACACAGTAAGGCAGTGTAGCGAGTGAGCCCGAACCACTTAAGGAGGGTTCAGGGGGGGGGGGGGGGGTGGGGGGGGGGGGGTGGGGGGGGGGATCCGGGGGGGCTCTACCCCCGGAAGAAAATTTTGAAATAAAAGTGGGCAAATTGTGCATTTTCAAGCAAATTTTTGACCATGAGGTTGAACACAGGCCCCTGCAGCGAATGCCTTCGTCCACTGAGCCACCAGGCCGGTATACACAAATCTCTCTCTCTCTCTCTCTCTCTCTCTCTCTCTCTCTCTCTCTCTCTCTCTCTCTCTCTCTGTCTCCCTCCCTCTCTCTAGCTCCCCCTCCCTCTCTCTGTCTCCCTCCCTCTCCCTCTCTCTCTCTCTTTCCCTCTCTATTTCTTTCTCTCTCTCTCTCTCTCTCTCTCTCTCTCCCTCTCTCTCTCTCTCTCTCTCTCTCTCTCTCTTCCCCTCTGTCTCCCTCTGTCTCACTCACTCTGTCTGTCTCCCTCTCTCTCTCTCTCTCTCACTCTCTCTCTAACTGTCTCCCTCTCTCTGTCTCCCTCCCTCTGTCTCCCTCGCTCTCCATCCCTCTCTCTCCTTCTGTCTCCCTACCTCTCTCTCCCTCTGTCTCCCTCCCTCTGTCTGCCTCTGTGTGTCTACCTCCCTCTGTCTCCCTCTATCTGTCTCGCTCCCTCTGTCGCCCTCCTCCCTCTGTCTGTCTCCCTCTGTCTCTCTCTGTCTGTCTCCCTTCCTCTTTCTGTCTCCCTCTGTCTGTTGCCCTCTGTCTCCCGCTCTCTGTCTCCCTCTGTCTCCCTCTGTTTCCGTCCCTCTGTCTCCCTCCCTCTGTCTCCGTCCTTCTGTCTCCCTCCCTCTGTCTCCCTCCCTCTCCCTCTGTCTCCCTCTGTCTCACTCTCCCTCTGTCTGTCTCCTTCTGTCTGTCTCTCTTCCTCTGTCTCCCTCCCTCTGTCTCCCTCTCTGTCTACCTCTCTCTGTCCCCCTCTCTCTTTGTCTCCCTCTCTCTATGTCTCCCTCTCTCTCTTTCTGTCTCCCTCTCTCTGTCTTCCTCCCTCTGTCTCTCTCCCTCTGTCTGTCTCCCTCTCCTTCCCTCTGTCTCCGCCTGACTCCCTCCCTCTGTCTCCCTCTGCCTCCCTCCCTCTGTCTCCCTCTCTCTCTGTCTCCCTCTGTTTTCCTCTCTGTCTCCCACCCTCTCCCTCCCACTGTCACCCTCTGTCTCCCTCTCTCTCTGTCTCCCTCCGTTTCCCTCTCCCTCTCCGTCTCCCTCTCTGTCTCTCTGCCTCTCTCCGTCTCAGTCTCTGCCTGTATCTGTCTGTCTGTCCCTGTCTCTGTCTGTCCCTGTATGTCGCTGTCTCCCTCCCTCTGTCTCCCTCTCTCCCTCTCTGTCTCTGTCTGTCTCTGCCTCTATCAGTCTGCCCCTGTCTCTGCCTCTATCTGTCTCTGTCTGTCCCTGTCTCTATCTCTGTGTCCCTCCCTCTCTCTGTCTCTCTCTCTGTCTCCCTCCCCCTCTCTCTCTGTCTCCCTCCCTCTCTCTATCTGTCTCCCTCTATCTCCCTCACTCTGTCTCCCTCTCTCTCTGTCTCCCTCTCTCTGTCTCCCTCCCTCTCTCTGTCTCTGTCTCTCTCCCTCTCTCTCCCTTTGTCTCCCTCCCTCTGTCTGTCTCCGTCTGTCTCCTTCTTGTCTTTCTTCCTCCATCTGTCTCCCTCCATCTGTCTCCCTCCCTCTGTCTCCATCCCTCTGTCACCCTCCTCCCTCTGTCTGTCTCTCTCTGCCTGTCTCCCCCCTCTGTCTGTCTCCCCCTGTCTGTCTCCCTCTGTCTGTCTCCCTCTATCTCCGTCCCGCTGTCTCCGTCCCGCTGTCTCCCTCCCTCTCTCTCTCCCTCTGCCTCCCTCTGTCTCCCTCCCTCTCTCTCTGTCTCCCTCCCTCCCTCTGTCTCCCTCCCTCTGTCTCCCTCTCTCTGTCTGCCTCTCTCTGTCTCCCTCCCTCTATCTGTCTCCCTCCCTCTGTCTCCCTCTCTCTCTGCCTCCCACATTTTCGCTCTCTCTCTGTCTCCCTCTCTCTGTCTCCCTCCCTCCCTGTCTGTCTCCCTCCCTCTGTCTCCCTCTATCTGTCTCCATCACTCCCTCTGTCTGTCTCCCTCCCTCGCCCTCCTCCCTCTGTCTTCCTCTGTCTGTCACCCTCTGTCTCCCTCTCTGTCTCCCTCTGTCTCCGTCCCTCTGTCTTCCTCCCTCTGTCTCCCTCCCTCTCTCCCTCCCTCTCTCCCTCTCAGTCTCCCTCTCTCTCTGTCTCCCTCCCTCTGTCTCCCTCTCTCTCTGTCTCCCGCTCTCTCTGTCTCCCTCCCTCTGTCTTCCTCCCTCTATCTCCCTCTGTCTGTCTCCCTCTGTCTGTCACCCTCTGTCACCTCACCCCAGCTTCCCGGGCACACACACAGCCGCACCGGAGTACTTTGCAGGTCTTTAAAAGACCATTTACTGTGAGGCGTAATGCAATAGATGAGGCATAGTGAGAACAAAGCTTTCAAAGGAATGCCTCTTAATTAGCAGCAGTTATGATACCAGTGTCATCTCGCGACACACCCACCATTTGCAGGCGACACAGTACTGTGTAGGGACACACAGTTTGGAAAGCTCTGCTCTAAATATATGTCTCTGGATCTCCATGTCCCTCTAGAGATCTGTCCATAGAGTGCTAAGTCCCTCAGGAGATATGTCGTAGTGTTATGTTGCTCAAGGTGTGTGTCTCTGATAGTCTGGGACCCTGAAGGATGAAACCTCATGAGAGTAAGTCTTGGTGGGTCTCGCCTCCAAAAGGATACATCCTTGGTACCCACAGATGTGCGGTGAGACACGCTCAGGAGGAGGGCTGGCACCCTTGTGCATGTGTCAGGGGCTTAACGCGCTGTAACAACCATTGTCCCTCTCTCCAGGTGTGTCCGGATAATCAGGTTTTTGTGAGCTCCACAATGCGCGAGTGCTCCAGGGAGCTTAAGTCGATGGTTTCACTGCACACTTCCTGCAAAGCGACACTCAGTGAAGTCTCACGAGAGCTCTACAGGCTGGAGAGCCACGTGACACAGGGATCCTGTTTGGATATTCTCAAACCCTACTTCCTGTTCAGCCAGACCTCCCCTGCCCGTCATGGGTAATCCTTGCCATCCTGCCTGCATGCCTGCTTCTGGTTGGGAGACCTGTGTGATTATTCCAATGAGGTTGAACATCTAGGAGTGCACTGGGGGGTGGAAAGATAAAGGGAGTCATGGGCGCAACTCCGGCCTGGTAGGAAATAGTGCCATTTTTACATGTACATGATTCTTTCCTAAAGTTACCTTCACTTTGTCACATCGACTTTTGACAAACACTGGCATTCGTGACACTTGGGTTAGTTTCTTGGAAACACCAACCTTGCTGACTCCGAGAACTTTGAGGCATATTTACAAGCCCCCATCAACACAGAAACGTCACTTTTTATGACATTCTTGTGGGGATAAACCCTTCGCCTTACTTACAAAGTGGCTTAACGCTGCCTTGTAAATAAGTCCCCCCTTTACACTGCATTTAGCGTGAAAGGGAAGGGCAATGGGTGCTGCGGTGGGCGTTCCGCCACAACACCCATTGATTTTGATGCTGCCCCCTGTTTGCAAGGGTCGTGTAAACAGAAGGCAGCACCAAAACTAATACCAGGGAAAACCTGGTCTTGACATGGCATAAAGAGGCAAAATGCTTAGTTTCTCCTCTTTTTGCTGTTTCCATGTGTGCTGCTTTGTACAGCACACATAAAAACAGCACATCGTCATGAATGATTGTTTATGTGCAGGAAGGTTTTCCTTCCTGCACATAGTTAATCATTGAAAAAATGACGATTTGCAACTTCTACGTGTGTTGCAGAATGCAGCACAGATAGAAGTTACAATTCACCCTTCTGGATATGTAGTAAGGGACGCCTTCCTGGACATAAACGATCATTCCCCCCAATGCAGACACCCTAGCACTATGGTGCAAGGGGGCCTGCATGGGTGCTAGGCAGCTAGATTTAGCACCAGTGGTATGAGAAATGCACGGGTGCTCCGCATTCTTGTGAATACGGTGCATCCCTGCCTTTTCAGAATGGCTGAGCGTGGCATTAGCAATGTTTGCTTAACACCACGCTTCACCATTCCCTTGTGAATGTGCCCCTTTGTGAGAACACTATCACACTGCCTTGGCATTGTGTACATTGCCCTAATGTGCATTATACAAATGTGTATATTATTTCTTCCATCTGATGACACAGCTATCTGGAGAATACAAACAATGGCAACCAAATCCCAATCTCGGCCTACGGCAAAGATACCTTTTTCTGTATAAAACCTTTTGTTTCCAGAGTATAATTAGAAAATATACTTCTGCAGACTTCAAGGGGCCCCTGCATGCTGAAGCTTTCGCCAACATCTGACTGACATCTCTGTGAGGGGCGTCCACTTCATGGCCAAGATTGGTTCGAACATTCTTACCCAACAGGTAAAGGGGTTAGATCATCCAGAAGGGGGTACATGAATGCTTATATATGTTGCCTCAACAAGCTGGTGGAACTCTTCGTTTTATTCCTATCTTGACTTTTGTCTATTTCTGTCAATTCATCATTTCAGCACATATTTTCTATACAGGGATCACTTTGGTTCAATAAATATAGAAAAAAGTCCCTTTGTGTATTCTTTGTATATGTCTCTGAGCGAAAGAGAGCAGTGTGTCAGAGCGAAAGGTTCTAGATCTGTCAGCATGGTTCCTGAGGGAACAGGGTTGTCATGTTCAGCAGTTGCCAGAACTGTTTGCTCCCTGTCTCGGTTATGGGGGCTAATGGTGGCACTGCGAGCTAGCCGATCCAAGGGACAACATGCCCTCCGGGGGTGCACGTAATCAGTCTGACACCATCCTGAGTTTATGACGTCCAACAACGCGCAGTTCCTATTGATTGATGGAAACTACACGACTTGGCGCTGCGGGCGTTGCTTGGTTTCTTATTTTGTATAGATCAGCTGAGTGGTCAATCGTGCTTTCAGAGATCCCTACATCCCTTTTAACCAGAGACGTCCGTGGTGGAAGGGAATATCCTCCTCAGCTGAGTAGGTGCGCCCTATGTCTGGGCTGTTGGTAAATTCAGGCTTAAAAGGATCTAATTCCCACCATGTTAGCTGAATTCTGTAATCCATTTCTTGAATATCATGGCACAAATCATTTCTGAAAACTGCAGACATGCAGTCACGCACAAAATA
Source organism: Triturus cristatus (assembly GCF_964204655.1). NCBI lineage: Eukaryota > Metazoa > Chordata > Amphibia > Caudata > Salamandridae > Triturus > Triturus cristatus. Next base: position 1,207,559,423 of record NC_140584.1, on the reverse strand, counting down.
CTACAACATGGCTTCACACTCAATGGTTGTGAGGTTACCTTTGTGGTAGAGGCACACGAGGCATATAGAACAGAAGTATTTTACTCCTAGGTTACATCCTATGCTACACGGGTATTTCACATATATGAAGTAGGAGAAATACCAAATGAATATACTCCATGTAAGGAGGTAGAAGTTACTCTCACTTACCAAGAACATGCTAATTGGTTTAAAGGTGCCCTCACCCATAAATATACCTCTTTTTAACGCATGCTTTTTCCTCGCAGGGAATTACAGCGCGGTTGTTACAATGACCCCATTGTAACCGCGCATTCCATTACCCCGCAAGTCGTAACAACAGAGGGGGGGGGGGACGCGGGACGTTGGAATAGTATAATTTACTATTCCAACTCCAGTATGTGCAACAGTAGGGAAGGTGTTGGATTTTGAATCCAACACCTTCTGCCCCCTTTGCAAGTTGTTGTTCTGACTTGTGGAGTAATGGTATGCGTGGTTACAACGCGGTCGTTGTAACGACCGCATTGTAATTCCCTTCGGGGAAACGTTTTCGTGGTAAACGATGTTTACCCTCCCCCATAGTATACAAGACATGAGACTTGGCCCACTCAGCAATGAGGAAGCGACATGGTCAGTCCTAGCCAGTTACACACCCCATCCCGGTATCAACAACTTGACCACAGGCCAGCTGCGGGGATTATATAATAATTGAGTAATAATATATAAAAGCCTCAGATAATTTGTGATGCGAACAATAACTCCTGCACGGACTGTTCAAGCGGTAGCACCACACTTAGCTACACCAAGCATTAGCCCACAAACATTAAATACAGTAATGGGAAAAATGCCCACCAAAAGGGAAGAAATTCAGTATAGGATTGCACAGAAAACAAACCAGCTTGGAGCAGTATTTCCCCATAAGGGCCCACAGGATAAGCATAGGATACTAACAATTTGCTTGCCATTGGGGTTGGCTGCTCCAGTGGAGGACTGTGCCACTTGGGCATGGTCTTTGCTGCAGTGTATACAAGAACACATGGTACCCCTTCTTTGGCGGTTCTACCTGATGTATTAAAACAGGTCTGGAATGAATATGGGGCAGCACCTGCCTTGGATTTAGGGATGAAACTGATGGGTAATTTTGGCGCAGTGTCTGCCATAATGTTGAGTAAGATTAAAGGGGAAGCAGCAGCATTCGCCATACGCAAACGCCTAAGGGATCTGCACAGCAGGAGTGCAAATTACCTAAAATTATTGACGACAGCTATGCCATGCTGGGTAGAGATAATTTGTGAGCCAGAGCAGGAAACCCCACAATTGAAGAGTAATTCTGAGAAGGAGAACTCTAAGCAAGCACCTGACTCTTCAATGAAGAAGAAATGGGCCAATAAGAAAAACAAGTACAAAACAAAATCACGGCCTGGGTCTCCTACTCAAGAATCTATTGTAAAACGTTACAACTTACGTAACCGTGATAATAATAAACTACCTGATTGGTATCAGGATACTGATAAACGTACCTATCGTTCCTTCCAGAATTCGTCGATAAACATTCAGAAAGAGAAGGACGGTTAGAGCAGAGGTCAGACGAGCACCTGAAACCAAGAAAGGAGTCGCAACTCTTATCTGACTACATAATTAAACAGGAAGACAAGCCTAAAACATCAAAACCTCATTTTACAAGGAAGAAGGAAGTAGTCCGCTTCTGAACGGGGAGTGAGTCACAATATTTCGCCAGAACCTGATGGATTGTCTGGTGGGAGTAGCACTGAGTGAGTATATCACAGTGGGAACCAGGGTAAGTGTTCCATATCATTGATATAAAGTTCAACTTCGGTTGGAAGGGGACGTGCCCAGATTTCCTAATATCCTCTTATGAAAGAAACTCACTCCAGGTTATGATATACTACTGCCCGAAAAATATTGGCCACCTGTCTTTGTAATGGAATGCCCGGAGGGGGAAACTGTGATTTTACCAGCCTTTGCCTACCTCGGTCCAGAATCAATTAAACATATGCCAGGGAGTGAGCTTTAGCATTGGCGCCTGCGTTATACCACAACCATGTGGGGTGGGATGACGGTTCACCTTATCAAGATATACCATTAAAGACAACCTCACAACCTCAAAGACAGTAGCCAATAAAGAATGCAGTAAAACAACAAGTGAAGGAAATCCTAGAACAACTTGAATATCAACGTGTGCTCGGAAAGTTGGACCTCTTCAATGAATAATCCTCTGTTTCCTGTTATGAAACCAGATCATTCATATTGGCACGTATTAGAGTGCTGACATTTAAACTCACCTACTTGCATATTTGCAGTACAAAATGCACATAGTAGCATGCTAATGGATATCATTGTGCAGAAGGAATACAAAACAACACTAGACATATTGAATGGATTTGTCTACCAAAATATAGCACCTGCAAGCAGATATCTGACAGCCCTCACAGTGCTTGGTTCTCAGAAACATTTTCTCTGTTTACCACAGGGGTATAAGAATAGCCCCAAGCTGTTTTCAGCCCAAGTTATAGAACTACTTGAAAATGTTGATGATCAGATATTGTCATATGCTGATGACACATACTTAACGGACGATGATCTGAGTGGATTGCGTACTCTTGGGGTTTGCTCACATGGACCATAGATCCAATTTGAAAAAAAACTAAGATCGCCAACCTCAGTATCGGATTTTTTTAATACGAGCTGTCAAGTGAGAGAAAATGCCTGGCAACCCATTTTATTTTTAAATGTGCGTTGCTCCAGCCTCCAACGACTCTTAAAAAATTACAATCCATATTAGGATTTCTGAATGATGGCAGAACATACATTCCAGATTAAGCAGAATGGGTAAAACCATTCTACGATCTCATTCGTCTGGACTTTTCAAGCACACATTGGACCCAAGAGCACACGGAAATTTTACGTCCAAGCTGACATGATAGCTTCCAAACATTTGCACACACATGTAAATACAACAAACCTGGTGATCCCTGTAATCGCAGGTATATCAGGGTACACATACGTCATGTTCAATTAATGTGACAAAGTACTGGTTGTATATTAATCACATCTCTATACCAATGCAGAAATGTGTTTTGCACCAACTGAACAAATACTGACATCAATTCAGACTGCTGTAGTGAGAGAGCGTGCCCTGGCTCAAGGGAAATGTTAGACTTGGGGGTCTCTAGTTGGCACAGGTATGCACTTGTGACAAATAGGGACCCTCGCCTCTAGTCAGGGTAAAGGGGTACACTCCTAAAATAACCCCTGCTCACCCCCTTGGTAGCTTGGCACGAGCAGACAGGCTTATCTCAGAGGCAGTGTGTAACGCATTTGTGAACACATACAGTAATGAAGTGACAACACTACAGATGAACACCACACAGGTTTCATATCAAAAATAAGTATTCTTTATATAGATTTACCACAAGATCATTAAACGACAAAAATACACAATACTGTTACTTTAGATGGTAGAATTTTGCTTAGTTCTCTTTAGTTCTTAAATGCAACACTTTAAGTCAATGTACCTTTTAGATGCGACACGCAGGGCAACGAAAGTTGTTGCAACGATGTTGATGCGTTGAGATTTTGGTGCAAAGAAATAAAGACGTGAAGATCTTCCAGATGCGGCACCCTTCTCCGATGTTGCGAGAAGACTCGATTCAATGCTTCAGCTGCAGCGGCGACACACTTTACGTGATGCGACAACAGCGGTCTTGACAGCGGCCCTCTTCTACGACATTGCGAGATGCTTCCGCTTGATGCGATGCTTTAGTAGCGACACCCCTTTACGCGATGCGACGACAACAGCTCCGACGGCGGCATGCTTCTCCGTGGATGAGAGGCGCTTTTCTTGATGCGGTGCAATGCGACAACTACGATGGCTGCGATGGCGACACGCTTCTTCCTCGATGCAAGACTCTTCTCTTGATGTGGTGCAATGCGTCAGCTACGATGGCTGCGATGGCGACACGCTTCTTTGGCGTTGCGAGACACTTCCTGGATGATGCGAGATGCTTCCGCTCGATGCGACAGCTGCAGTGGTGACACACTTTACGCGATGCGACGACAACAGCTCTGACAGCGGCACGCTTCTCCTTCTTGAGTCGCGCTTCCAGCTACTTGCGACACACAGTCCCTCAGAAGCCCCAACAACAGCAGCAGGCACTTCCAAAGAACTCTGGGGAGCTGGGGGGTGAAGTCTGTTGTACCTGAAACTTCAGCAGTAGGCAAGCTCTTTTCCAAGCTCTTGGAGATCCTTCACAAGTTGAGCAAAAGTACACACAAAGTTCTTTTATCCTCTCTTTGGCAGTAGGCAACCACTGCAGGCCAATCCCCCAGTTTCAGGGATAGTTCCTCCTCAGCTTCTTCTTGGTTCCTCTCCTCAGCAGAGTGTTCTTCTTGTTTTCCCAAAGTGATCTAAATTCTTGGGATCAGGGTCCCAATACTTATACCCCAAAATCCTTTGTCCTCTGAGGGCAGAGGGGCCTTTGCCTTGTTCAAACCGGTTCTGGTCAGTCATGGAGCACTATTTTTACCTGACTCCTTCTTTCCTTTCAGAGTGTAGGGCAGAGACATCAGACGTCCCACAGGGGGTGGAGCCAGCATTGTGGAGGGAAGGCACAGCCCTATTCAGGTCCCAGGTGTAACTCCTCCCACCTATATAGATGCAGATCTCTCTATTCTGATACTTGACCCCCCAATGCCTCTCCCTCGGAAATTTCCCTCTGTTGTCCATCATAGTAGGGTCTCTTCTCCCTCTCTGCGGATTATGAACCTAAATGTGAGGTCGATCTTGAAACATCAGCAGAATCTGTACGATCTCATTGAGGATGAAGCTCCGGATATCCTTGCTATAACTGAAACATGGCTTCAGGAAGCTGACACTGCCATTCTCAATCTGGCATGCCCCTCTGACTATTCGATGTACACCTTGAATAGAGCATCTAGAGGGGGTGGAATAGCGCTGATAGTTAGGTCTTGTTTTCCCTGTGTGTGGAACAGCCTTAAGATCGCTGGCTGTGAAAGCGCCTCTTTTAAAGTCTCTGTCAACCCAGAGTTTACTCTCTCTGGGATGGTGGTATATCGTCCGCCGGGCAGTGACGTGCTGTTTAGAAATGCTTTTTCGGATATGGTCGGCACTTTGATCACTGACTGCGCCAACTTTTCTATACTGGGCGATTTAAATCTGCATTTCGATACACTGTCCAGTCTGACAGCTCGTGCCATCTCTTTGGACTTAGAGGCTCTTCAATTGTTCCAGCTAGTTTCCCAGCCTACGCACATTGGGGGACATACTCTTGACCCTTTTTTCACCAACTTGACTGAGGCCAAAATCACTGCGATTACCCCAGTAGAATGGTCTGACCATTTCCTGGTGTCTATCCAGTGTCCCGTATCAGTGACTACTCCCACTTCTTCAGCTAGACGGGTACTTAGGAGATCTTGGAACAGACTCAGGCTGGAAGACTTTCATCATCTTTTGTTGGTGGGGCCCTTGGGCCCATTGAACAATGTTGATGAAGGGTATGACCTCTTCTGCTCCTGGCTTACTAGGGCTCTGGACGCTTTGATACCTATTGTATCGACTAAGATCAATCCTCGTGAGTCGAGTCCCTGGTATGACGGGGCCTTACGCGCCTTGAAGGGAGCCAGTAGGCGGGCGGAGAGGGCCTGGCGGAAGACATATGGGGCCGATTTAAAAGCCGCATATGCCGCGTCAGTCAAGCTCTATCATCGGGCCATATGTCGTGCTCGTGCGGCCTTCTATGCCGAAGAATTCCGGAACAGCACTAACCCGTCGAAGGCCATCTTCAAGGCGGTTAAAGATCTTATGGCCAAGCGGACTACCTCTTTAGCCGAGAGCTCTGTCTCCCACTGTGAATCCCTTGCTTCTTATTTTTTGGGAAAGGTCCAAGCCATTTATCCGACTTTCCCTAGCATTGGGGTTTCGCTGGGAAGTTCCAATGAGACACCACGTCAGATCACCCTGCCTTCATTTCCCCCTCTCACCTCGGACGGATTTGATAAACTTGCTTTGCAAGTTAAATCTGGATCTCCATCCGATCCAGTAAGGCCTGCTCTCTTTCGAGACCAGACCTTTATGGGACGCCCCGTTGTGCGTTCCCTTGTCAACCTCTCCCTGGAGTCGGGGGTAGTTCCAACTAAATGGAAGCAGGCGGTAGTGTCCCCGATCATCAAAAAACCCTCCTTGGACCCGTCTAAGCCTGAAAGTTTTCGCCCCATTTCGCTGCTACCTTGGCCGGCAAAGTTGACAGAGGCCCATGTCAATCTGGCCCTGTCAGAACATCTAGCCCAGACCAACGCCCTTGATCCCACACAGAATGGTTTCCGTGCTGGTCACAGCACGGAGACCGCTCTCCTCGCAATGGTGGAATATCTGCGTGCAAGGTTGGATGCGGGTCAGACGGCGGTGCTGATATTGTTAGATCTCAGCGCCGCCTTCGACACTGTATCTCACAGCATCCTCCTGCATCGGCTTGAGGAGATCGGTGTCAGTGGTCTGGCGCTGCAGTGGTTCCGCCCCTTCCTGGACAACCGCTCCTTCTGTGTGGCCATTCCTCCCTTTTCGTCCAGTTTCCAGCCTCTGGCCATGGGGGTTCCGCAAGGGTCCTCGCTAAGTCCCACGTTGTTCAACCTTTACGTGAGACCGCTGGCTGATGTCGCGAGGCAGTGGGGCCTAACTTTGGTCTCATATGCCGATGACACTCAGCTGGCGGTTACTCTTAGCGGAGATGTACAACAAGATGCCCCCAGGTTTCAGTCTGGACTGAAGGCGGTGGCTAGCTGGTTGACAGAAAACTGTCTCCAGCTTAATGCCACAAAAACGGAGGTAATGGTTGTTGGGAAGGGAGTGGAGCTTTGGGGCGATCAGTGGTGGCCTTCTGAGCTGGGCCCTACTCCGACCCCAGTATCGGAGGTGAAAAATCTGGGGGTCTGGTTGGACGTTGGCCTTACCTTTATAGGACATACCAAAAAAACGGCAGCCTGTTGTTTTGGTCTGTTAAGAGGACTTAGACCAGTTCTTAAATATTTCGATGCCCCAACCAGACAGCTTGTAGTCCAGGCTACTATCATCTCTCGCCTGGACTACACTAGCTCTCTTCAGGCTGGGGCTAATCAGGCTGAGTTAACCCGCCTACAGCGGGTTCAAAATGCTGCGGCTAGAGCCATTGTTGGCCTACCCAGATTTTGCCCGGTGGCGAATGTCCTCCGCTCCCTGCATTGGCTCCCTGTAAGGAAGCGTATTCTTTTCAAGGTCCTTTGCTTGGCTTTTAAAATATTAAGAGGTATTGGCCCTGAAATCCTGTCCAATCTTATCTCCTTCTATGTCCCCACCCGTAGCCTCCGATCTCAGGGCCAGGCCCTTGCTGTGGTCCCTAGATTTAGACTCAGTCGAATGGGGGGTCGTTCCTTCAGCGTGAAAGCTGCACTAATTTGGAACACCCTCCCAGTTGAAGTCCGTCAGTTAGACGATCTGCTGTCTTTCCGGAGAGCTATTAAGACTTTTCTGTTTTAGCTGTTCATTTCAGGTTTTTTCTTTTTCCTGTTGTGTTGTGTTTCTCCTTGTCTCTGCGCCGGGACGCTCCTTGGCTGGAGTAGCTGTGCGCATAATAAATTAATATAACATAACATAACATAACATATTCACCACTGGGACACCTCACCCTGTCTCCTGGAATTCCCCAGCCCTGTCACAAAAACTCCAGACAGGGAATACACAGCCTAGCAGAGGCAGGTTTGAATGGTTAGACAAGAAAATGCCTACTTTCTAAAAGTGGCATTTTCAAACAAAGAATGTTAAAACCAACTTCACTAAAATATGTATTTTATCATTTTGAGTTCAGGCATAGTAAATTCCATTTTCTACCATGTTCCCTGAGTCAGTTAGGATTATAAAATGTGATAACCAAACTGCCCATTGTGGCCTATGGAGAACAGGTAGCCTTGCAATAGTGAAAAACAAAAATGGCTGTAATTCACTATTAGAACATGCAACACACACCAGGGCATGTCCTACCTTATCCTTACAATGCACCCTGCCCTTGAGCCTACCATAGGGGTGTCTGATATGAAGAAAAGGGAAGGTTTAGGGACTGGCAAGTGGGTGCACTTGCCCAGTCAGCATGACAGTACCAGACTGCACGCAGGTTCTGCAATGGCAGACCTTAGACACATTTTCACAGGCTGCTTCAGTGGGTGGCACAACCAGTGCTGCAAGCCCACCAGCAGTATTTGGATTTACAAGCCCTGGGCACTCCTGGTGCACTGTACTAGGGTCTGACAGGTAAACAAAACCAACCAATCATGGAATCACAAATCATACATCAATTTACAATAGGGAGCACTTGCACTATGGCACTGGACAGCAGTGGCACAGTGCCCTGAGCAACTAACACCAGCCAAAACATATGAGGCAACAGCAAAAAATGGAAGGGAGACCCACGCCAATGTGCCAGGTCTAACAGGAAACAAATTATTGTTGCAACCCTGGTACTGACCTTAGAGGCAGTCACCAGAGCAAGCATTCTGAGCACTAAAACTCTACATCCAAGATAGATACAATATACAAACTCCCTCACTGCAACAGGTGTAGATTAAAGATTTGACCCTACACTACAAACAAAAGTATTTCTCCATTACAAGCAGGAATATCCTCCGCCTAATCAAGTCATGCCTCTAGATTACTATGACAATGTCATTTACACTGATGGTTCTGCGCAGCCTGTCGTAGGGACCATGTACCAATATTCAGCTGCATGCGCAGTACGGGTGGCAGAGTTCACGGAGTTGGACTATGCAGAATTTCGTAGAGATGCATAAAAACTCTGTGGAATTCTGCTGAGTTCTGCTCTGCCCTACTCGACAGTCCTTCTTCATACTGCAGCACATGCCCAAACATTAGCTTCATACATCAAACACGCCCACCAGTCAAAAGCATGTTGAGGTAAACTTCAAGATACACCTGCATGCCAGTGTCAGCAGACATCACAAGGTTGACAGGCGGAGAAGGCAGCTCTCAACACAATATATCCACCTTACAAAGTCTCTCTTCATTTCTCCATAAAAACCTCTGACTCTAGAACCTTTAGTTCCCTTCTCCCATACAATGCTGAGCCCTACTCCTCTCAGCTATATAATTACCTCTCTTGTTGTGGCCAGTAAGTTGGGGGCCAGAACCGGCCCCCGAGACTTCATCAAGTTTCCCAGGGGCCGGCACATCCCGGGCAAGGTTAAAGGTCAGATGCTCCAGTTACCAGAGCCTGACATCACTACTCCACTAATGGGCACATCAGCGGTGCCGGGCCCCTAGAAGCTAGTGCCTCACCCTTCCACCATGTGGACACTCCTCCCATTGATCACGCAAGACAAAACTATGTGTTCCAAGTCTCTTTCTGGCGACTATCACCAACTTCCAGGTTCTGGGTGCATTTTATTGGTCGGTAATTGATTGTTACACCTTATGTTACTCCGATTGGGCCAAAAAGGGAGAGTTGCGCATCCCCATGGCAATGCGTCGCCCTTTGTCCTTTTCAATCCAGAAAGTCATTGAGCAGCACAGCCTTTCAAGGGGACCATCTTGGGGAGGGTGAGACACGTCAGCCACATTCAACACCCGCATTAGAAAACAATTTCCATTCTCACGTATTTGCTAGAGGTGGGTCGCGGGGGCAAACTCTGCCACTTGACAAAATCTGAATTTTTTGCCGAACTCCGTGCTCCCAGTGGAATGTGGGGTTGGAAAAACTCCTCAAATTCCAGTGGCAGAGCAGAGTTCACTGCCCACCCCTAATGTGCCGTCTTAAGAGGCTATATGCATGATGGAATTTTCCACCCTGAAAAACTCTACATCTAGTCACTAGGTGATTGCAGGGCACAGCTGGCAGAACTTAAAGCTCTGGTACTGGCACTACAGAATACGGATGCTGGATTCCCCACACTTATAGTGTGCGATTCGTATTATTGTGTACAGTCATATAATGAGTATCTTTATTATTGGAGTCAGAATGGATTCTGGGATTCGAAAGGCTGCACAGTGAAGCACAAGTTGCTGTGGAAACAGGTGGTGAAGCTGAAAGAATGCTTGTCACTGGCTCATGTCATTCATACATTCTCCCATCAACATGTTGGAGTTCATTTTGCAGGGAATTCACTGTCTGATGAAGCCGCAAAGGCAACGGTTTGCACTGCCGCAGTTGCTGCAATCACTTATAAAAGTACGAGGATAGACAGAGACATCATGGTGGCCGACAATGCTGCACGCAATGACACACGCTTGCTGAAGGGCTTTCCACTCAAGTACTCCTACAATTTAAATGCACAAAACACACCGTATGATCAGATTCCAGGAGTGGGGGACAGAATAATACTACACAGTGATCGCAGACTAAGATTAATTCTGGCTGCACATTAGGGTCTTGCTCCTGCACACGCAGGGGTGGCTGCTACAATTTCATTATTTCATCAACGCTATCGGTGGCCGGGTCTCCATACAGACCAAGGACTTTGCCCTTAAATGCAACATCTGTCAGCAGATGAAGGGTTCCACCGTGGAAAATCAACCTCAGACACTTCTTTTGATTTCAAGCAAGCCTTTGGCTTGTGTTTATTTGGACCATTGCGCGCCCTATCATCTGAAGGGGTTTACAAGTATATCTTGGTGGCAGGGTATTCCTGCTCTCAATTCCTTTGGGTGTGGCCAAAGCGATTGGCTGACTCCTAAACTGTTATAAAGGATCTTCAAGTCTTTATTCAGACATATGCAGTTGGCACACTACATTCTGATCAGGGTCCCGCATTTAGATCTCGGACTTACAAAGAGGCCATGGTAAGTTTGGGTATGACCTTTCGCTTCTCTTCTCCATGCCATTGCGAGGGAAACATGGTTGTGAAGAGGAAAAAATGGGACTTAAAGCAGTCTTTAACAGCAAGGGTATTAAGCTCGGTCTTAGTTGGGTTCATCATCTGTATGGAGTCCAGAGGGCTTTGAATAATACATACAAATTCCCCAGCACACGATAGACATGTAATACAATTATCTTGGTGCAGAGTGTGAGCGCAGATTCGACAACAGTCTAATAATTCTTGTTCTCCTTTCTTTTAATTATTCCTCTGGTCTTCAAAACAGCAGACACGTGTTTCGTTGCTAACATGGGAAATCGTCCCGCGACTTTATCAAGGCTGTGTAAATAAAATAAGAAACATGTTGTGTGACCTAGTGACTTGTCTCATTGTTCATTTCCAAATTACCCTGTGTTTGGTAATGCAACATGTGTGTAGTCCTGGACATGTACAAGGTCTGTACACACGTGAGGAAATGAAAGTCCAAAGATAAGGATATCAAATTAGATTCTAAAGATCAAATGAAATTGGTAAGAGAGAAGTGAGTCACACGTGAGGTGAGAATAACTATATGTAAAATAATTTGTAATGCTCCTAGTGTCCGCACCCGAATAATGTGCGTGCTCTGAATTACAATAAAACTAGTTGGTGGGGCGTGATTACTAAGAAGTGGTTGTGCTTATAGGAGGTATAAATCCCGTCTATATCTACCTTTCTTCCTGGTTAATCTGTCCCTATAGTTTGAAAAAGGAAAGTATCAATATCGGGTCCGCATTTCAAATTGTCTCTACACCTGCACCAATCATGTAAGTAAGGTGGAAAGGTCACCTACGTTGTCTGTGGTGATATTTCCGACCCACAGAGGGGTTCTGTTGTCCTAGATGTCCGCTGGTGTGAATTCTATATGCAACCCAAAGTTCTGGCTTGACTTCACAATCTAAATCAATATGACAAAATACACTCATGTATAAGGATATCTTTGTGCAGGTATCATCCTAACTACCCAGTCTGAAGTAGCTGACTAGTCATTCGAAGGCATCTATATGTTAAGCTACGCTCAATCAAATGCAGCGCTATTTTAAATACAAGGACTACAGAATAAAACAAGATGTCTATATATCAAGTCTGTATATGGGCCCCACATGCAGCGCTATCTCCGTATTGAAATATATACCATTGTAATAATCTCACAATCTAATGGTAAATCGTTTGTACTACTGAGGCTTTTTTTTAGGGCCTGTTTAATACCATAACAAATGATTTTTCTGAACAAAAATATGCAACAGACAATGTGGCTTGGCCAAGATCAAGGACTCCAACACACCACAGGTTCCCGCTCTTACACAATTTGACAACTGGAAACAATTGACACCATACAATGAAATCACTTTTGATTGCATGCTGCGTGAGATTAAGCATAACTCACCAGATCCCAATTGGAAGGGATGCTTAGTCTGGCCTCCAGACACTAACAAAAGTGAGATTACATTTCTGGACAACCTCAAGGGATTTACAGCCAATAGGCCTGATGTGCGATATGGGTAAAGTGAACATTCGGGAGTGGTCACAACTTACAGCTTTGGGAAGTTGTGCCTTGATTGGTTAAAAACCTCAACACTGACTCAGATGAAACAGCACTTGTCAATTTTATCTTATGAGCTACTCAGATTTCTTGTTGGATCCTCAGAAACCACGTCAAAAATGCTTCCTTTATGTCATCTATAATGAAATATGGGAAATATCTCAACTAGAGGCTGCTGAAAGGCTGTATGAGATTGAAAGGACCAACTTTGAACAGGCTCTTGAAGTAGTGGACATGGGTATGACTACATATCATCTAGAATATATTTTTTAGGTAACACTATCTCATCCATGATAGATGTGCTTCAGCAAGACTTGTCTACGTTGCAGCATGGGCAGTCCTAGCGTAGGTCAATTCTATTGTTAAACTGGACACTACAGAACTACATTCTGGCTACGTGCCTTGGTGACACATAAATATCACTATCTGTTTTCACCATACCATCTTTTTGAAGAACAGATAGCTTTTGCACAAAAGGATGCAAATTACACAATGTTACACATTGAAAGGCTGGAGAAATTACCTTTTACCGTTGCTGAGATAGCACCCTCGGATAATCCATGGGTACATTACACTACCAATCTCAACTTTCCACTTTCAGTACTGTCTACAACACGATCAAGTGGGCAGATATGAAGCGTTAGGTGAAGGGTTCATTCATGAACAATGGGAACTTCCTTTCACATTCCTGTGTTGGAGTAAGGAGACTGAAGTATTTCACTGCAGCTCAGACTGTGAGAATACTTTAAGTGGGTCCCTAGTATGCAAGGACATTGTGTTGCACGGAGCATGCAATGTGTCTGTAGCAAACTTGTGCTGCTACTTGAAAGGTTCTCCAGTGGCCATGATACGTCTGACTTTCAGATTGCTCTCGAATGAGAGTTACCTTATATTGAATATTCAAGGTTGCAGCGGGATTAAACCAGGATTGCTTATGTGGTGATCGTATCTTCCATTGTTACATGCTGTACACAAGTCCTGTTTCCGCCTGCCTGTGTACTTAGGAAGGATATGCTATGGACTTCAATTAATCTTACCAATATGCATTTTAATGCCCTGAGCAAACAGAAAGCCATATTATTTTTTGAAAGATGTGGCCTTAACTTCAGCCAAGGAGATATTCAGGTGGCCCGTTCGTGTTCGGAGATACAGGCGCATCTCCATACCAACTTCTCACAACTTCTTGGGCGGCTAGTCCATCATATTTCTAACATGTCTAGTACAACTGGAATTGTAGGGTTATTTAGGAGTATTGGCCTTGGGTTGGTCAGCACCTTCCAGACAGTGTTTGGAGTTATTCCATCCTCGGAAGCATCTTTGGCGATCTTCCACTGGTCCTGCTCCTAGTTGCAGGAATACTGCTTTTAATATTTTTGCTCCACAATGGATGTCCCAGTTCGAGATCAGATGGAGTTGACACTAGGCCTGGGCCAAAATTCAGTTCCGTTCGCGGAAATTGCGATAATTTGGCATTTTTGCGTTCCACGGAAAGCGCGAAAATGTCAAAATTTCCGCATTCCGCAGCTTAGTGATAATTTGTTTCTTGCTCGCGCTGTACAAAAATACATTCTTGCGTGCGTGCGATCGCCTTACCTGAATCCCCGCGTTCGCGGACAAGTTTTCCCGACCCGGTCGCGTTCTCCACGAGATATTGGATTGTTGGTAGCCATTGTGCGCTGTCTCGCAAAAGTTTGCGCTCGCATTGTCGCGCGATGACGTCATTTGTTGCGCGAACACGTCATTCTTCTCGCGATCATGCACCGCGCGAGTATGAGAAGATTGAGATCTAGAACACATCATTCTACACCGCGAGCGAGAGGGTGAGGACGCGGGCATGTCTAATCGAACGCGAACAGGAGAAAGAGACCCCGAACACGTCATATCCAACGCGACAGGGACGAAGAGGACGCAATCATGCCATTTTCGATACGCCGGCGGAAGTAATGTGAAGCTCGAGAACTCGAACATGTAAAATTTTCAATTTGGAGAGGAATATCAGCTCTAGCTGCATGAAACCTTCTGCAAATGCTGATTTTGGATGAAAACAACTCCTCACATTGACATTTGGCTGTCCCTTTTGTGCCTGGAGTCCTTTTTTAAAAAGGTGGGGAGAGGGAGGAAGTAACACAGAATCTCCAACTTCCTGTTCCTGTCCAGCAGGCTCCTCCCAGTGCTTTGTCCATCTCCTGCTCATTCTGCCTTTGGATTTGGAGCTGGAAAGATCACTCTTTTTGTCTGCTGCATCATTGCAATTGGATTTGAGGATTTTTGGAATAGGATATTTTACAAGTAAGTGGTTGTTGTGTCTGTTTGATTGTGGGCATTGCAGTTGTTGTAACTACAATTTATTTTTGATAACTATCATCATTCCTTTTTTTTTTAAAAATGTTGTGGGTAGTAGTAGTAGGCCCGAGCTAGCCATGGGCATGGCCTCATGGGTGTGTGCATGATGAAGCAACTGTTCCTTTTGGTGTTTTTTAATGTATTTCATTTTCAAGCATCATTTAGGGCATGGATGGCATTGGATTGAGTTGGGGAAGAGTGTGTTTTTGGGGTGGCCTTTCTGATGTTGTTGGGCCTGGCCATGTGGCTGGTGGCCATTTTGAAGCCTAGGCCTGCAAGCTTGCCTGGCCTTGTCTGCCAACAGGCCTGCTTTCATCCACTAGGATCAGAGCAGGTAGCCACAGCTTTATTAATCAAGTGTTTTCTGTGTGGTCTGTTGAATTTATTTTAGACTTCATTTAGGGCATGGGTGGCATTGGATTGAGTTGGGGAAGTGTGCTTTTTGGGGGTGGCCTTTCTGATGTTGGTTGTCTTAGAGACATGCTTTTGTTGTATGTGTCTGGTCACTGGTGTGTTGGTGTGCAATGCATGCACCCTGCAGACCTTTTTGGGGCCTGTGAATGTTAGTATTTACATTTTGTTGCATTAAAAAGGCAGAGCAGTGTGCTTTAGCATGCATCCTTTACCTGGCTTTTATAGGCCTTTTGTCAGCTCAGGGTGTTTCCCAGGCCCCCGGCTTGTTTGTGATTTGTGAGTGTCCATGTGGGTGGTGGCCTTTTTTTGTGTTTGGACTGGGAGTTATTAGTGTCCTGCTTTTGCCATAGGCCTGCATGGTTTTCCTATTGGCTATTTGGCTTACTGCTTCCATCCATCCACCCCCTTTGCCAGCAGCAGCTCCATGGATGCTCAAATAATTTATTGGCAAATAGGGTCCACCCCACTTCCATTACATTTTTATTTTGGTGGTTATTATTATTAACTTTCCTATCCTTCTTGAGAGTGTAGTGTGTGGCTGTACACAGTAGTATAACATAGCCCTAGTTAAAAAAAAAGTCATAAATGACTAGACTATCTTTTGTTTGCACCAGTACAGTACTAAGTAACTGAACCACAACAACAAATGCAACATTTCACTGATGTTCTTCTCCTGGCTTATTTGCTTTTAGGTGCACAAAAGACAGAGTAGGAGGTGTCATCATCAGCATCACCCAGCTACCCGTTGTACTGCCAGCCAGACAGAAGTCCTGCTGCGCATCACGTCCATGTGTGACCAGAACTTGTTGTGCATCTGCATCCTGCCTGACATCTGAAGAAGATGGCCCCAAAGAAAGGTACCAGGTCCAGTACCAAGAAAGTTGCCGGTGAGAAGAAGGAACAGAAAAAGGAAGTGCCATTAACCACGACTGGTGGTGTGCCGGCCAATGTTTTCTTTGGCACCAAAAAAGTTACGCCTGCAGCAGCGTTGTCCGGGAACCAAGCTGGGAGCAGCACAGCGGTCCAACCCCACCAACCTAGGCCCAAGGGCTTTAGTGTCGCAGAGGTAGCCAGTCTACTAACGAGCAGCGATGTTGAAGAAATGTGATTACCGCAAAGTAGTACACAATCAAGTTCAACGCAGGCGCAAACTCAGCAGATCAGTGTGCAGCCGCAACAAGAACAGCAGCAGCCGCCGCAACAAGAACAGCAGCAGCAGCCGCCGCAACAAGAACAGCAGCAGACGCCGCAACAAGAACAGCAGCAGCAGCCGCCGCAACAAGAACAGCAGTAGCAGCCGCCGCAACAAGAACAGCAGCAGCAGCCACCGCAACAAGAACAGCAGCAGCAGCCGCCGCAACAAGAACAGCAGCAGCAGCCGCCGCAACAAGAACAGCAGCAGCAGCCGCCGCAACAAGAACAGCAGCAGCAGCCGCCGCAACAAGAACAGCAGCAGCAGCCGCCGTAACAAGATCAGCAGCAGCCGCCGCAACAGCCAACCATAGTAGTTGTTGCTCCTGACGTAGGGGCATTTCAGGAAATCGAGCTTCCTGCAGACAAAGTGGAGCAAAGTGAAACCACTGTTTCAGAAGATCTATTGTCCTCCAGACCACCAGCAAGGAAAAGGAGGCTTAGTCCGTCATCTTCTTCTTCAAGCCCCGCTTCTGATGATCGTGATGCCACTTGGCTACCACCAGCTCAGTCTGAGAGTGATATACGCCACAATACAATGCTTCTGAAAAGGAAGGTCCCAGAAAAACTTAGAGTTATGGAGGTAGATGTAGAAGAGGGGGGTGATGATGTTGATGAAGACGAGCCAGTCATCACGCACATTACTCCCGCCCCAAAGGGATTGGAGACCAACATTCTCACCCTATCCAGAAAGGCTGCTACTGAGCGGGATGTAGCACGGATATCACCAACACAGGTTACACCACTACTACCTCCAGCTGCCATATTTTCCAAGGCCCGGCAGGGACCTACATCCAGCTCAACCATCTCAGTAGGTAGTGGTAGTAAAAGTCACAGTCTAGTTGCACAGGGTCACATTTCAAGCACCCCCTCCAGTTCATCTGGTGTTGAAAGTGGAACATCCAGCAGTGCCAGAAAGTTCTCCTCCCCAGTTTGGGACTTCTTTGCTGTTAGCACCAAGGAGAAGAACGTTGCTATCTGCTCAATTTGTCATCAAGGTGTCCGGCATGGTAAGCTTGGTACAAACTATGGTACCGGAGGACAAGCAAGTCATCTAAGAATACACCACACTATCGTGTGGGAGGATCACCTACTTAAGTTAAAAGAAAGTAGAAAAACTCAACCCATTGAAGTTGGTCAGGATGAATCAGGGAGCGATATTATTGTGGTGGCAGGTGAAGAAGAGGGAGGCATTTCTAGCCCTGTCCCCAGTAGTGCAGTGGTAACGCCCACATCCTCCTCAGTAACATCAGAGTGGCACCACAGTAAGAGCCATACTCAGAGTCAGGGTGAGACACCAAGGCGACCGATTACCTCAATGAGACAATCTGTCTCGTTGAGCCTTAGTGGGTTAATGAAAACAGCACCACAAAGGAAAGTAATCCAGCCTACCATTGAGAGCATGTTTAGGTTGGAGGGGCAGTTCCAACACAACCACCCAACGGCACGATTGTACAATGCGAAGCTTGCTAAAATGTTAGCGCTGGACCTTCTTCCTTTTTCATTTGTGGAAGGGGGGGGTTTCTTGAATTTGTGTCCTACATCTGCCCTAAATGGAATGTTCCCAGCCGGTGCTATTTCGCAAGAATTGCTGTTCCGGCACTACATCATGATGTGCTGGAATTGGTTGGACAAGCTTTGCAGCAGAGTGCTGGGCACAATATCCACCTGACAACAGACATGTGGACCAGTTGCCAAGCCACAGATTACATGTGCATCACTGCACACTGGATCTCTTTTGTGGGGGTTAGAGATAAGATATCTGCACAAGGTGTTGTTGACACAGCTGCGATTTTTGAAGGTACTCGGAAACATGCAACTGTAGCCATGTTTGCCATGGAGAAATCTCATACGCCTGAAAACATTTTACACGAGTTTCGCAGCAAGGTTTTGGAATGGCTGCGGCCCAGAGGGCTTGGTATTGGTTTTGTTGCCACAGACAATGGCAGTAATGTACTTAAGGCCATGGAACTTGGTTCCTATTTCAGGGTTCCCTGTTTGGCGCACTGCATAAACATTATAGTTCAAGACTTTCTTAAAAAAGAACCCATAGTCAGCAATTTACTGGCCATCTGCCGAAGAATATGCACTCATTTCAGCCATTCTTTTAAAGCTCGGAAGCAGCTGAGGATCATCCAACGTGAACAAAGGATGCCAGTCAAGGCACTCATCCAGGAGGTGGCAACACGTTGGAACTCAACGTATTACATGCTTGATCGTCTGTACGAACAGTACAGGTCACTCCATGAATATGTCTGGAACAGAAGCGGGGATGCTAGTGTTAAAGGCATGAGCCTTGAGATGGATCAATGGACCCTAATTAAATGCCTGACTGAGATGCTGTCTCCTTTTGAGGTCTTCACACGTGAAGTCAGCAAGGAGGACTGTACAATGGGCCAAGCTATCCCATTATTGCAAATGCTAGAGCATGAGCTGAATAATGTGTCTGAATCCTACAAAGGTGTAGAGGACAGAAGGCAAGCCCATGACTTGGTGGCGAGCTTATCCTGGCGTTTAGCTGAAAATGTAAGGATACAAAATAAAATTTTGTCACAAGAACATTACATTTGTGCCACAATTCTGGATCCACGTGCAAAATTAGCACTGAAGACATTCTTTGCTTTTTCCGACATTGATGTTGCCCGCTACAAAAGTTGTATAGCTGAAGCAGCCAGGAAGTTGGAAAATGAACGGCAGCTAATTAAAAGCCCGCAAGATCAACCCACAAGAAGTACTGAAGCAGGCCATGCAGGATCAAGTGCAACTTCGTCGGCTGAGGGCAGTGCGTTTGGATCACAATCACAACACTACAGGATTGGTATCTAAAGTTAGGCTTTAATAAGCACAGTGCTGATGCACAGAAAAAACAGCACGGAAGCTTACCAGCAGCAACCCTGAACATTGAGCGGATGGTCCAGGCCTATCTGGATGACCCAACAGAGGTGTACATTGATCAAAACCCATTGCAGTATTGGTATAGGAAAAGGTCTGAATGGCCACAGCTCAGCAGGCTGGCGATAAGCTATCTGGCTTGCCCTGTCGCAAGTGTCTCTTCCGAACGTGTTTTCAGTGCTGCTGGTTCCATTGCAACATTGAGAAGGACCAGTCTATCGCCAAAAAACGTGGAGAGGTTAACAATGATCAAAATGAATCAGCACTTCATACCACCGAATTACACAATACATGAAGCAATGGAGGAAGATGAGGACAGCGGCTCAGGTGACGGAAGTATTGTGTCAGATGATTACCTACTACTGGCTGAACCCCCAGAGTTTGAGGACGAGCTATACTTCCCTGACAATTAGGCTCGCACTTACTGTCTTCCTCCCTTTTTCCCCCCTTTGTTTATGTGTCTGTCGTTCCGGTTATAAACTTGTGAATCACAACAAATCCATTACCACCGTCTTCTACTCTTCAAATTTAATATACAAGTTTCAGGTGTCTGCTATTTGACAGTACAGTCCTCTGAATCCAGCTCCTCCGCTCCATCATACTGAATCTCCTGCTCAATTCCATTTCCCTCATGAATGATGATTGGATGATGGTAACAACAAATTCAAACTTTCCTAGTCCTTCCAAAAGAAGTGGAGCATGAATCAGATGACTACTATAGCTATCCTCCCTTCAGAGCCGAGAGAGACTGGCCATTAACTGAAAATAAGATGGAACAGGTAATGATTGATGCCATGCATTGGACGCAGAGTCACAGACTGAATGATTTAGATTTTGTTGTGTTTGTTGTGCATGAAGTTATGTAATTGTGCACTGCCACTAATCAACTTTCTACAGAACACACTAAACTTAACGCAAGGTAAATTCAATTGTCCCCTTATTGCAAATATTAAATTTGTACTTTTCCTACAGCTAGGTGATACATTGCTTTTAATTCAATGCAGGAAGGGGACTCACTCAATCTGCGCAATGAGTATGATTGACACAACAGACCCGTCCATCATGATGATGGCGAAATAGACGGCCCGTTAACTTAAGATGAGAAGGAACAGGTAATGACAATTAATGGCATGCATTGGACACCTGACTCAGAGCGATTGGTCTTTGTGTTTTCGTTGTTTGTTTGTTGTGCACAAAGTGAAGTCAAAGTGTACTAGTAATCTGTCTTTCTGTACACAATAAAGAATGACTCAAGTCAGTAATATTTATATTTCTACTCTTGTTGTGTCATAAAAATTTTACTTATACTGCAGGCCGATCTTCACAGTCAGTCAGTAAAAGTATCGGAGATGATGATGAAGTCAGGAGGACATTTCATGAGTGGCATAAAACGGAAAAGCATAAAGGTAAACACGTCAACAACAACCACAGCAGACACAAATGTCTGTGTAGAAGTGGAATAGAGTGTAGCGGTGGGATGACTGCAGTGCATTGATTTTACTAACTGAAACTGTAAAATGCAATGTTTGGAATGGATAATGTGCTTTGCGTTTGTCCAACTCTTTGAGAGAAAAAAAAAAGGACTCTAAAGTGTTAACGTAGGATGTGCTACTGCTAAGCACTTTGGGCCTGCTCTCTCCTGTTACTGTTGAAGGTCAATGCTGGAAACAGACTAGAGTAGAGATGATGCATACATGCCACCTCGGAAAGTGTTCTTGTTGCACTACACCATCACTTGGGCATTTGTTTTAACTTTCTTTCTCAATATCCCCTTTGGTTTTCCATCTACAATTACAGGCCGGGCCTTGCCCTAAACTTTGTAAAACATTACAATGCATAATTACCTTACCAATAAATCACCTTTTTTTTGCCAGCCGGGCAGTGGCGAGTGGTGAGGCGACACACCCAAGATTGATGGACGAGAGGAGCAAGAGGAATGCCGAGATGCAAATCCAGTCCACATTTTTGACCAGGATAACGCAGTAACAGTATCCACTTTTATCTTCTTTTAAATAATTTGATTAATATTTTGTATACAATCTTTACAACAGTGTGTTCTTGGAGTTGTTATTATCATCATTAGGTTTGCTCTGTGTTTACGATTCTTCCCTACCAATATTTAAAATTTCTATTTGCTATCTGTAAAAGTATTAAGGCCGGAACAGAACAAGAACTAGAAGTGTATGTAATCCGGGTCTCTCATCATCATGCATGCATTGCCTTTTTCTCCCTTAACATATGGATATGGTAGTCTTCAATGATTGTCGTTTGTTTGTCTATGTATGCATACGGTTTTTCTATGTCAAACCTTTCCCAAAAACCCCCTTCCCATCCATTCAACAAACCCTAACCCTCTTCCCCCGGGCTGTGTGACTTATTGTCGAGGTGTAACTAAATTAAATGTACACCAATACTTAATCACACACTTGCTGGGGCGGATGTGGTGAAAGCAACACTACTTCAATTTCAAGGCAGAGCGATGATCTTCTTCTGCTTGCCCACCCATGAGTAGGATATTTCAGAGGTTATTTTATTTAACAAAGGAACATATACCTCAGCATGAATTGCCGGCATTGATTGGATTTGTTTGTTGTCATTCCTCATATACAGCACTAACTGTTAGGCTGTAGGCCTAGTCAAGTGACTCGACACAACTATAGTTTGTAACTCTGTCTAGTAGGCTATCCCAACCACCATTATGTTTTTTTGTCAAATATTTGAGCATATTATTGTTGCTCGGTAAGTTCTGCACTGTACTTCATTCTACTACTCCTCTAACAGTCTCTCAAAGGCGATTGACTGTCTCCTTTTCTTTTTTTGCAAATGCTGCCGCCCTGCCAGTCTCTACTACTACTACTATGCTACCACCACCACCACCCCAATCATGGCATGTATGAAAAAGGAAACCATCTTCACCATGCAGCCACTGCTGTGCCACAGTTGGACATAAACATCAAGCACCGGTAAGAGAGAAGTTTGGGGGAGGCAGAATTAATAATGGACATGTTGTCAATGATTTCATTTTCACACACCAGTACAAAGAATGCATAGACTAGAGGACAGACTGAAAGTACTAGAAGGACAAGTCAATGAGTGAGGTGTGTCGCATCTATCTGTTTGTATCTTATACAGGAAGCCAATTATTTAAATCAAACACAGGCTATGGGCGGCCATGCACCAGCAAGGAAACAGTGTGATGTAAAACAGTTACCCCACCTACAAAACATTAACAACATTGCATGTAACATAGAAAAATATATTTAATTTACCGTAACAAAAATAAACTAAACCCACAAAAGCTGACCCACCCCCCTCCCTAACCCCAACCAATGTCTATAGGAGAAAAAAGTCCGTAACGGCCAAACAAGTTCCCACCCACCCACCCAAACAAGAATTAAAAAAGGGGCAGAACAGGATGACAGGGACTAAGTGGTGGGGCGGGACTCAAGGAGGACACGCATCTGGCCCTCTAAAGAGGCGACGCGGCGTCTAAGGGCGCGGTAGTTGCAGCCACAGTGGGGGGGGGGGCACCGGAGATGGCACTACGGTGGTGGCGGGCAGCCATCAGACGGTGGCGCCGTACCGCTGGAGGGCGGTGGCTGGGGCCCGGGGCACTGGAGGAGGCTTCAACAATTGCTGCCGCAGTCTCCTCCTCCTCCTTGGCTAAGACCACCAGCCGCCGGTATTCCCGCTGGATGGCCTCCAGCTTCCGGTGCCGTGCCTTTGCGGCCAACTCCTTTCGATTTTGTTTCGGAGTAGCTGTGTATCAAAAAGAAAATAAAAAAGACATTTGTAAAATATACTCTTAGAAAAACAGTAAGACAAGTTAATTATTTATACACATAGTGGCATGGTAGAGTAGCACTATAAAGCACAGTAGTACATAACATTTTAAATCTCGCCCGTCCTTCTTCCTTCCACCCGTCTTTCACTTTTTAGTTGAACAGTGCACCAGGTGCTCTTCTCCATAAAACTTTCAAAGCGGAGTTGAAATCAGATAGATGAGGCCATTGGTTACTCAATACTCCCGCTCCTATGCCAATTAAAGGGAATTCTAGTCTTCTAGTTCACTCTCCAAACGTCACCAACAACTCATACTTACTTACGACATCGGATAGCGGGTGTACTTTGTCCGCCCTCCATCCTCACGCTAAAAAGGGTGGGGGTCCCGTGGGGACAATTAATTAGGATGATGCGCCCGGCACAGTGGCGGGCGCATCCTATTTTTTTTACATTCTGGTTGGCGTTGCCGAAAGCAATGCTAAAAATACATGTTGTGCTGCTTTTCCAAGCACAACATGACGGGCCCCGCACGGAGCCTGTCACGTTTTGCTTTGAAAGGCGGGGGGGTACCATAGCATAGGTACGTAACCTCCATGGGGGCCCCCAAGCATACTCTGCAATGTCTGCATGCCTTTCCGTGGCGGACGGCAATGCCGCCACGCAAAGGCATTCCAAAATGCAGATTATATGGCTGGCGGTGTGTTCAGAGAGACACCACCGCCATATTGAACCCTTTTCCGCCTGGTCGACATGTGGGGGGTCTGAATTTTGTCTACAGGGATGGCGGGAGGTTTGCCCCTGCGGTGTCGGCAGTGAATTCCAGCCGGCCCGGCGGGGGCAATACGCCCACCATCCTAATGGGGCCCTAAGTCACAACTGTACAGTATACATATACATACAGTACACCCTTGCAGTGAGTGTACTGTCAAGTTCAACAATAGTTAAGGATTATGAATCTAACTTACCACCGCCTGCCACTGGTGCTGCCACTCCCCCTACTGCTCCGTTGCTATCTGCAGCAACTGCCGCATCCTCACCCTCCGTGTCGCCTTCGCTGGCCCCGGCAATGGTGGTCGGTAGTGCGCCTAGAAAACATTACACATTTATTAGGCGTCATATACACCTCCCCCCTATTGATCAGTAGCAAGGTTGAAAAATGAGTTAATACTAACATACATCACTAGTACAAATCAGGTAGTAGTAGAGTAGACACTAATAGTTATATATGATCATTGTAGCCTTTGCCTAATTAGCCCGAGCCATGCTACAATTTTACCTTTGTGTCTTTTATTTTTGCTCATATGACGTTACCTTGCAGCTTCTTGTATAAGACACCTTTGAGCCCACATGACCTGACTCACACTGCTACTGTCTAGTCTACGCGCTGCGTACAAGCGGTCAACAAACACATTAACAAGCCACTTTTTTAGGAAGTACTGGTGTACTACTGTTACTGTTAGTCCATATTGCTTATCCATAAATGCTACACTTTTTGGCACGGCTGAGAAATGCTTGCAAGTTTCAATATACTAACGCACACCATTTCATTTTTCGCATTACAGACGGAAGATTCCCTTCTACGAAGCAGAGCTTCTGAATGATGCAACAACTACCAGTACTAGGTTCTTCTAAGGTGAGGGGTCCCTTCACTCACATATTCATTTATAAATTTATATAAACTAAATTCCTAGGGGATGGTGGTCCTGCCTTCCACCACTGTTCAGTTATCATGATTTAATCCCCAACTGTATAAGTGTAACAACGTATATTGTTTTAATGTTATTGATTTTCCGGTTGGTGCTACATTTTATAATAAAACAGTGTACAGACCTTCTCAAATTGAAATAAACATTTTGAACTTACATAGACTTGGTGGTATTTGGTGTGGACTAACTTACACGAGTGAGCAAATTAAAGTAAGGGTGTGCATGTGCATTGCTTCCACGACTGAGAGGTTGGGTGTGTTATGTTCTGGGTTGTCTACTTGTTGGGTATCTTGGGGGGAGGGTTCGGAGACCTAACTTGTTGGGTATCTTGGGGGGAGGGTTCGGAGACCTAATAGTTATGACAAGACAGTACTATAGTCAAGCAGTGGAATTGTGGTGGGTGCGGAATTTCTGATTGAGGTGTGCGAGGAAGGTCCAACCTACCATCACCAACATCCTATTTTCTGGTGCAAATGTCTGTGTATGTGCAAGGTCCCTACAACAGTAGTATGTCCTATAGGCTATCATATCAAAATAGTGGCCGGGCTCGACCAGTGTATGGGAGGGCCCCGCACCTGCACTGCAAGGAAGGACACCAGAGCAGCAGAGTAAGGGAGGGCCGGGCTCGACCAGTGTATGGGAGGGCCCCGCACCTGCACTGCAAGGAAGGACACCAGTGGTGGTAAAAAAATAGCATTTGGAAACAAACAATAGTTTGTGAAAAATATGGGGCAGTAAAAGTTATGGAATAAGAAATATTATTAAAAACAAGAAGACTTACTGGGGCCAGCAGAGGAGCCCTCAGCGGTGTCCTCCTGGTGGTGTTCTGACTGTCCCGCCGACTGCCCACTCCCTGTCTGTCTGCCCCTGGGTGCTGATGAACAGGAAAGATATAAGAAAGAGACAAACATTGATGGATGGTGTCAAACAAATACAATATTTTTCAACAACGGTCAAAAAACACTTATGTAAACAACAATTGCAATAACTAAATTGACCGATCTCATCTGGTCAACAAGTAATATCAGGGGATTCGCAGTTCGACTACTTAAGTTACTATTTATCAACAGTAATCCAGTCTTCCATTCTGATTCCAGAATACTAAGTTACAACTAAGCCTAAGTACAACGTACCACCCAACCTAGCCCACCTATTCCAGGCATGCCAATTGTACATTAAGTATACATTTGCACTGTATTCCTCAACAATGCATATGGTCAAATCACGGAGGACACATGACTACATTTTTTGTATACACCAAATTTTGGTTTGATTGATTGATGCTGATCTGCTAGTGCTAACTGCTAAGCCTACCACCACTCATTGAACAAACTAGAAAAGGTTCTAATAAAGCCTGCCGTACTAGCAGCACGTGACGTCACGTAACTGAGTGAGGGGGCATCACGCATACCACTAACAAATTAGAAGCTCATACAAAGTACCTAAACCTAAGTATCAATCTGCCCCTATCTATTAGTGACAGGACAAAGTAAGGAGTGGACCAGAGTCACTGTAGCATTACGTAACGTAATTTCTCTAAAATAAACTCGTAAAGAATCACGCTAAGCAAGCGCAAACGCAAAGCTGCAAACAAGTAAGATTAGTAGTAGCGCAGAAGAGCACCTGTGTCATAATCACAGAAGACTTTTAAACGTTATTAACCTGGAATGTATTGTAAGCAGCAACATTCTAGCTGGTTGGAAGGAAAAAAAGATATTCGCAATATATAACACAGAGCAGAAGAACAGACACAAAGTTGTAATAATTAAATAGGTACTCACCAAGCCCCGGGACCTCCACTCCTAGCAGGTCCAGCAGGTCTGCTCACGGTCCAGGATGTCGGACCACCGGTGCGTCAGCTGCGCCTGGGTGCGCCGGACGCCAGAGAAGCGCCAAACTGCCCGGGGCACCTTCCCCCACCGCTGCCGACGCTCCCGGAGGCCGTACCCGGACCCAGGCCTGCCACCTGCTGCCAGGGTTGAGGGGAGGTGGCGCTGCACAAAGAAAATTAGTGCAGCCAACTCCACCTCCCCAAATAAGGCCCGTGCCTGCACCCCTTGTGGGCGCCGCCTTCCGCAAGGAAGGCGGTCGCGGCTCTGGCTGCGACGGCGAACAGCCCTACCCTTAGACATGGTTCTGGGGACGGGGCGGGAAAGAAAAGGTAAAAAAAATAAAGGAGTAAAGGAAATAAATAGCAGGCAATAGAAAGAGAGAAAAAGTAGCTAAAAAACAAAAAATAAGTAGACAAAAACCAAAAATATAGAAGCAGGAAAATAGTTAGAGAAATAATAAGTAAGAAAGATCCAAAAAAAGTGGCTATAAACAAAGGATTGAAAAGATTTTTGGAGGATTCAAAATCAGGCCCCAGAACCATGCAATAGAGTGAAAAACAAGATGGCTGCGCCCATTGCGACCACATGCGCAAGTTTGCGCGATATTTTCTCCCCGAGCAAGCAAAAAGCAACGTGATCAAGTAAAAGCGGTCGCGAACAGGAAATATCGACCGCGAACGGGCGCGAACATGCATTGCGCGACCCGGAACAGGAAGTAAGCATCGCGAGAGGGCGGGACAAGTGAAAACAAGATGGCCGCGCCCGTGAGCAACCGCATGGGTAAGTTGGCGACCCGCGATCACGCAAAAAATACCGCAAACAGGCGGGAAAAAAACTTCCGCGTCTTCGCGATATTTCCGGCGTGTTTGCGGAGATTTTGAACATTTTCGCGATAAATTGTGATAGTTAATATCGCAAATTCCGCCCACCCCTAGTTGACACTGCCTCACATCCTGTTGTGCCCAAAGGCATGGTGCATTTCTTTAGCACAACTTTCCTTCGAGAACTGGATGAGCATTGGATTCTGTCATTTTGGTCTGTATGGCTTCATTGCGTTCAACCTGTATTCCGCTGTCTCTTGTGCACTTACGACTGTGTCTTGCACTTCTGCCCGGAGTTGCTATTGGTTGAAGCTTTAGACATATACTTTCTAATGGATCCGCTGAAGGCCCATCTATGCAGGTGTCCCTTGCGGATCCATTGCTCCTGGCTGCGTTCTATGAGCTTTTCTGGGTTGCCTCCGCACCTGGTGGTTTGGATCTAGGCTCTGTTTCAATGGAACATCGAGTGGCTGGCTTGGCTCCCTCAGCGGCTGCAGTGGGGGTGGATGGGAATATACTTGCTCCATCAATTTGCTCAGAGTTGTGCCTCTGGGATCATCGTCTGTAGACTCTGGGAACAGCAGTGTTTCGTCTACCACTTGGAACATGCAAACATTTGCCTTTCCGTGTGGTGGAAACTTTTCATTCTGCCTGTTTTTTACCTTCCAAATTTGTTTTAAATTGCCTTAAATTCTATAGTTTTTATATTTTTAACAGCTATTGTTTTTCTTTATACTTTGAGCCTCCAAATTGCATGAGTGCCTGATTTTAAAGCAGTTTTATATTCCTTTTATCATATACATTTTTGTATTTTCATTTATATATACTGATGCATTTTTTTCAATGAAAGGATTAGTTTTCTTTGGATAGCTGCTTAACTGAACTATGTACGAGGAATGGGTGTCATGTGCACGAGTTCAGCCTGAAAGGTAATACTGCCATTTTACATGTACACGGTTCTTTCCTAAAGTTGCCTTCACTTTTTCACATCGACTTTTGACACACATTTGCATTTGTGACACTTGGGTTAGTTTGTTGGAAAGGCCAACCTTGCTAGCACGGAGAACTTTGTTAGAACACTATCACACTGCCTTGGCATTATGTACAAGGCCCTCACATGCATTATACAAATGTGTTTGTTATTACACCCATATGGCAACACAGCTATCTGTGGAATACAAACAATGGCAGCCTAATCACAATCTCGGCCCAAAGCAAGGATGACTTTTTCTATATATAACCTTTAGTTTCCCAGGTATAATCAGAGGAGACACTTTTGCTGACTTCAGGGGGTCCCTGCATGCTGAAGCTTTTGCCCAGCAGCTGACTGACATCTCTGTGAGGGGTGTACAGTACATGACCAAGACGGGGTCCTACACTCTTACCCACCAGGTAAAGGGGTTAGATCATCCAGAAGGGGGTGTCGTGGCAGACCATACATTTACACTTTAGACTTCAGTTAGGGTTTGCATAGTAGGGGTACGCTATATTTTTATAAGACTGTAAATGAATGCATATTTAAGTTGTCTCAGCAAGATGGTGGAACTCTTCGTTTTATTCAGTGTCTTGACACTTTTTATAACATGTATATGCTTCTGTCTATTGATCATTGCAACACATACTTATCATACAAGAATCACTTAGGTCCAATTAATATTGAAAAACGTCCCTTTGTGTATTCTTTGTAGATTTCTCTGAGTGTAAGAGAGCAGTGTGTCAGAGCGAATGTTTCGACATCTGTCAGCACAGTTCCTGAGGGGTTGTGATGTTCAGTTGTTCCAGAACTGTTTGACCCTGTCTAGGTTAGGGGGGGCTAATGGTGGTATTGTGAACTTGTTGGTCCGAAGAATGACATAGCCTGCGGGGAGCATGGAATCAGTCTGGCGCCATCTGAAGTTTATGACGTCTATAAATGCGCAGTTCCTACTGATTGGTAGAAACCGCATGACAAGAGCTTTACCTTTGTACTGTTCTGTTTATCATCTACGCTGTGTTCTGATGATGTGGAGGGTGCAACAGTGAACTCTCATTCACTATTCAGAGATCCCATTCATTGAAGTGAGGGTGGCTACACCCCTATTAAACCAGGCTGGGAGGTGACTGCTGGTTGTGTTTGCATACTCGTAGTCCATGCTCACAGGCCTGCTCACCTCTATCCCTGTGAGGAGACTGCAGTGTACTCGTAGTCCAGGGTGACAGGCCTGATTACCTCTACCCTTGAGGAGACTGCAGCGTACTCGTAGTCCAGGGTCACAGGCCTTCTTACCTCTATCCATGTGAAAAGACTGCAGCGTGCTTATAGTCCAGGGTGACAGACCTTCTAACCTCTACCCTTGAGCAGACCGCAGCGTATTAGTAGTCCATGGTCACAGGCCTTTTTACCTCTATCCCTGAGAGGACACTGCAGCTTAGTCGTAGTCCAAGGTGACGGGCCTTTTTACCTCTACCCTTGAGGAGACTGTAGCGTACTTGTAGTCCAATGGCACAAACCTTCTTTCCTCTATCCGTGTGCGTAGACTGCAGCATAATCGTAGTCCAGGGTAACAGGCCTTCTTACAACTATCCCTGGGAGGAGGCTGCAGCTTACTCGTAGGCCAGGGTCACAGGCCTTCTTACCTCTACCCCTGTGAGGAGACTGCAGCTTACTCATATTCCAGGGTCACAGGCCTTCTTACCTCTATCCCTGAGAGGCGACTGCAGTGTACTCATAGTCCAGGGTGACAGGCTTTCTTTCCTCTACCCTTGAGGAGACTGGAGTGTACTCGTAGGCCAGGGTCACAGGCCTTCTCACCTCTATCCCTGAGAGGCGACTGCAGTGTACTCATAGTCCAGGGTCACAGGCCTTCTTACCTCTACCACTGTGAGGAGACTGCAGTGTACTCATAGTCCATGGTGACAGGCCTTCTTTCCTCTACCCTTGAGGCGACTGCAGTGTACTCATACTCCAGCGTCACAGGCCTTCTTACCTCTACCCTTGAGGAGACTGCAGTGTACTCGTACTCCAGCGTCACAGGCCTTCTTTCCTCTACCCTTGAGGCGACTGCAGTGTACTCATAGTCCAGGGTCACAGGCCTTCTTACCTCTACCACTGTGAGGAGACTGCAGTGTACTCATAGTCCATGGTGACAGGCCTTCTTTCCTCTACCCTTGAGGCGACTGCAGTGTACTCGTACTCCAGCGTCACAGGCCTTCTTACCTCTATCCCTGAGAGGAGACTGCAGTGTACTCATAGTCCAGGGTGACAGGCCATCTTTCCTCTACCCTTGAGGAGATTGCAGTGTACTCGTACTCCAGGGTCACGGCCTTCTTTCCTCTACCCTTGAGGCGACTGCAGTGTACTCGTACTCCAGGGTCACAGGCCTTCTTTCCTCTACCCTTGAGGCGACTGCAGTGTACTCATACTCCAGGGTCACAGGCCTTCTTACCTCTACCCTTGAGGAGACTGCAGTGTACTCGTACTCCAGCGTCACAGGCCTTCTTACCTCTACCCTTGAGGAGACTGCAGTGTACTCGTACTCCAGGGTCACAGGCCTTCTTACCTCTACCCTTGAGGAGACTGCAGTGTACTCATAGTCCAGGGTGACAGGCCTTCTTTCCTCTACCCTTGAGGAGACTGCAGTGTACTCGTACTCCAGCGTCACAGGCCTTCTTACCTCTACCCTTGAGGAGACTGCAGTGTACTCGTACTCCAGGGTCACAGGCCTTCTTACCTCTACCCTTGAGGAGACTGCAGTGTACTCGTACTCCAGCGTCACAGGCCTTCTTACCTCTACCCTTGAGGAGACTGCAGTGTACTCATAGTCCAGGGTGACAGGCCTTCTTACCTCTATCCCTGAGAGGCGACTGCAGTGTACTCGTAGTCCAGGGTCACAGGCTTTCTTACCTTTTTACCTGTGTGAGGAGACTACAGCGTACTCGTAGTACAATGGAACAAACCTTCTTACCTCTACCCATGTGAAGAGTCTGCAGTATACTCTTAGTCCAGGGTCACAGGCCTTCTTACCTCTACCCTTGAGGCGACTGCAGTGTACTCGTACTTCAGGGTCACAGGCCTTCTTTCCTCTACCCTTGAGGCGACTGCAGTGTACTCGTACTCCAGCGTCACAGGCCTTCTTACCTCTACCCTTGAGGCGATTGCAGTGTACTCGTACTCCAGCGTCACAGGCCTTCTTACCTCTACCCTTGAGGCGATTGCAGTGTACTCGTACTCCAGGGTGACAGGCCTTCTTACCTCTACCCTTGAGGAGATTGCAGTGTACTCGTAGTCCAGGGTGACAGGCCTTCTTTCCTCTACCCTTGAGGATATTGCAGTGTACTCGTACTCTAGTGTCACAGGCCTTCTTACCTCTACCCTTGAGGAGACTGCAGTGTACTCATAGTCCAGGGTGACAGGCCTTCTTTCCTCTACCCTTGAGGAGACTGCAGTGTACTCGTACTCCAGGGTCACAGGCCTTCTTACCTCTACCCTTGAGGAGATTGCAGTGTACTCATAGTCCAGGGTGACAGGCCTTCTTACCTCTACCCTTGAGGAGACTGCAGCGCACTCGTACTCCAGCGTCACAGGCCTTCTTACCTCTACCGTTGAGGAGACTGCAGTGTACTCATAGTCCAGGGTGACAGGCCTTCTTTCCTCTACCCTTGAGGAGACTGCAGTGTACTCGTACTCCAGGGTCACAGGCCTTCTTACCTCTACCCTTGAGGAGACAGCAGTATACTCGTACTCCAGCGTCACAGGCCTTCTTACCTCTACCCTTGAGGAGACTGCAGTGTACTCGTACTCCAACGTCACAGGCCTTCTTACCTCTACCCTTGAGGAGACTGCAGTGTACTCGTACTCCAGCGTCACAGGCCTTCTTTCCTCTACCCTTGAGGAGACGGCAGTGTACTCATAGTCCAGGGTGACAGGCCTTCTTACCTCTACCCTTGAGGAGACTGCAGCGCACTCGTACTCCAGCGTCACAGGCCTTCTTACCTCTACCGTTGAGGAGACTGCAGTGTACTCATAGTCCAGGGTGACAGGCCTTCTTTCCTCTACCCTTGAGGAGACTGCAGTGTACTCGTACTCCAGGGTCACAGGCCTTCTTACCTCTACCCTTGAGGAGACTGCAGTGTACTCGTACTCCAGGGTCACAGGCCTTCTTACCTCTACCCTTGAGGAGACAGCAGTATACTCGTACTCCAGCGTCACAGGCCTTCTTACCTCTACCCTTGAGGAGACTGCAGTGTACTCGTACTCCAGCGTCACAGGCCTTCTTACCTCTACCCTTGAGGAGACTGCAGTGTACTCGTACTCCAACGTCACAGGCCTTCTTACCTCTACCCTTGAGGAGACTGCAGTGTACTCGTACTCCAGCGTCACAGGCCTTCTTACCTCTACCCTTGAGGCGACTGCAGTGTACTCATACTCCAGCGTCACAGGCCTTCTTACCTCTACCCTTGAGGAGACTGCAGTGTACTCGTACTCCAGCGTCAGAGGCCTTCTTACCTCTACCCTTGAGGAGACTGCAGTATACTCGTACTCCAGGGTCACGGCCTTCTTACCTCTACCCTTGGGGAGATTGCAGTGTACTCGTACTCCAGGGTCACAGGCCTTCTTACCTCTACCCTTGAGGAGACTGCAGTGTACTCATAGTCCAGGGTGACAGGCCTTCTTTCCTCTACCCTTGAGGAGACTGCAGTGTACTCATACTCCAGGGTCACAGGCCTTCTTAACTCTACCCTTGAGGAGACAGCAGTGTACTCGTACTCCAGCATCACAGGCCTTCTTACCTCTACCCTTGAGGAGATTGCAGTGTACTCGTACTCCAGGGTGACAGGCCTTCTTACCTCTACCCTTGAGGAGATTGCAGTGTACTCGTACTCCAGCGTCACAGGCCTTCTTACCTCTACCCTTGAGGAGACTGCAGTGTACTCATAGTCCAGGGTGACAGGCCTTCTTTCCTCTACCCTTGAGGCGACTGCAGTGTACTCGTACTCCAGCGTCACAGGCCTTCTTACCTCTACCCTTGAGGAGACTGCAGTGTACTCGTACTCCAGCGTCACAGGCCTTCTTACCTCTAGCCTTGAGGAGACTGCAGTGTACTCGTACTCCAGCGTCACAGGCCTTCTTACCTCTACCCTTGAGGAGACTGCAGTGTACTCGTACTCCAGCGTCACAGGCCTTCTTACCTCTACCCTTGAGGAGATTGCAGTGTACTCATAGTCCAGGGTGACAGGCCATCTTTCCTCTACCCTTGAGGAGACTGCAGTGTACTCGTACTCCAGCGTCACAGGCCTTCTTACCTCTACCCTTGAGGAGACTGCAGTATACTCGTACTCCAGGGTCACGGCCTTCTTACCTCTACCCTTGGGGAGATTGCAGTGTACTCGTACTCCAGGGTCACAGGCCTTCTTACCTCTACCCTTGAGGAGACTGCAGTGTACTCATAGTCCAGGGTGACAGGCCTTCTTTCCTCTACCCTTGAGGAGACTGCAGTGTACTCATAGTCCAGGGTGACAGGCCTTCTTTCCTCTACCCTTGAGGAGACTGCAGTGTACTCATACTCCAGGGTCACAGGCCTTCTTACCTCTACCCTTGAGGAGACTGCAGTGTACTCGTACTCCAGCATCACAGGCCTTCTTACCTCTACCCTTGAGGAGATTGCAGTGTACTCGTACTCCAGGGTGACAGGCCTTCTTACCTCTACCCTTGAGGAGATTGCAGTGTACTCGTACTCCAGCGTCACAGGCCTTCTTACCTCTACCCTTGAGGAGACTGCAGTGTACTCATAGTCCAGGGTGACAGGCCTTCTTTCCTCTACCCTTGAGGAGATTGCAGTGTACTCATACTCCAGGGTCACAGGCCTTCTTTCCTCTACCCTTGAGGCGACTGCAGTGTACTCGTACTCCAGGGTCACAGGCCTTCTTACCTCTACCCTTGAGGAGACAGCAGTATACTCGTACTCCAGCGTCACAGGCCTTCTTACCTCTACCCTTGAGGCGACTGCAGTGTACTCGTACTCCAGCGTCACAGGCCTTCTTACCTCTACCCTTGAGGAGACTGCAGTGTACTCGTACTCCAGCGTCACAGGCCTTCTTACCTCTACCCTTGAGGAGACTGCAGTGTACTCGTACTCCAGCGTCACAGGCCTTCTTACCTCTACCCTTGAGGAGACTGCAGTGTACTCGTACTCCAGCGTCACAGGCCTTCTTACCTCTACCCTTGAGGAGATTGCAGTGTACTCATAGTCCAGGGTGACAGGCCATCTTTCCTCTACCCTTGAGGCGACTGCAGTGTACTCGTACTCCAGCGTCACAGGCCTTCTTACCTCTACCCCTGTGAGGAGACTGCAGTGTACTCATAGTCCAGGGTGACAGGCCTTCTTTCCTCTACCCTTGAGGAGATTGCAGTGTACTCATACTCCAGGGTCACAGGCCTTCTTACCTCTACCCTTGAGGAGACTGCAGTGTACTCGTACTCCAGCGTCACAGGCCTTCTTACCTCTACCCTTGAGGAGACTGCAGTGTACTCGTACTCCAGCGTCACAGGCCTTCTTACCTCTACCCTTGAGGAGACTGCAGTGTACTCATACTCCAGGGTCACAGGCCTTCTTACCTCTACCCTTGAGGAGACTGCAGTGTACTCGTACTCCAGCGTCACAGGCCTTCTTACCTCTACCCTTGAGGAGACTGCAGTGTACTCATAGTCCAGGGTGACAGGCCATCTTTCCTCTACCCTTGAGGAGACTGCAGTGTACTCGTACTCCAGCGTCACAGGCCTTCTTACCTCTACCCTTGAGGAGACTGCAGTGTACTCATAGTCCAGGGTGACAGGCCATCTTTCCTCTACCCTTGAGGAGACTGCAGTGTACTCGTACTCCAGGGTCACAGGCCTTCTTACCTCTACCCTTGAGGAGACTGCAGTGTACTCGTACTCCAGCGTCACAGGCCTTCTTACCTCTACCCTTGAGGAGATTGCAGTGTACTCATAGTCCAGGGTGACAGGCCATCTTTCCTCTACCCTTGAGGAGACTGCAGTGTACTCGTACTCCAGCGTCACATGCCTTCTTACCTCTACCCTTGAGGAGATTGCAGTATACTCATAGTCCAGGGTGACAGACCTTCTTACCTCTACCGTTGAGGCGACTGCAGTGTACTCGTACTCCAGCGTCACAGGCCTTCTTACCTCTACCCTTGAGGAGATTGCAGTGTACTCATAGTCCAGGGTGACAGGCCTTCTTTCCTCTACCCTTGAGGAGACTGCAGTGTACTCGTACTCCAGGGTCACAGGCCTTCTTACCTCTACCCTTGAGGAGACTGCAGTATACTCGTACTCCAGGGTCACGGCCTTCTTACCTCTACCCTTGGGGAGACAGCAGTGTACTCGTGGTCCATGGTCACAATCATGCTTACCTCTGTCCCTGAGAGGAGACCGAGGCGTACTCGTAGTCCAGGGTTGCAGACCTTCTTACCTCTATCCCTGTGAGGAGACTGGAGCGTACTCGTAGTCCAGGGCGACAGGCCTTCTTACCTCTATCCCTGTGAGGAGACTGGAGCGTACTCATAGTCGAGAGTGACAGGCCTTCTTTCCTCTACCCTTGAGGAGACTGCAACGTACTCGTAGGCCAGGGTCACAGGTCTTCTCACCTCTATCCCTGAGAGGCGACTGCAGTGTACTCATCATAGTCCAGGGTGACAGGCCTTCTTTCCTCTACCCTTGAGGAGACTGGAGTGTACTCATAGGCCAGGGTCACAGGCTTTTTTACCTTTATACCTGTGTGCGGAGACTACAGCGTACTCGTAGTACAATAGAACAAACCTTCTTACCTCTACCCATGTGAAGAGTCTGCAGTATACTCTTAGTCCAGGGTCACAGGCCTTCCTACCTCTACCCTTGAGGAGGCTACAGCGTACTCGTAGTCCAGGGCAACATGCCTTCTTACCTATACTTGTGAGAGGAGACCGCAGCGTACTCATAGGCTAGGGTCATAGGGCTCCTTGCCTACAACTCACACAACTGGTGCATCTGCCCACTCACGAAAAGGGCCATATTCTGGACCCCATTTTCTCAAATGACCCCAGACTGGAGCCATTGGCCTCATACAGATCCCATGGACAGACCACTTCTTCATCTCAATTCGGTTTCTAAAACCCCATATTGAGAGCCCAAAAATGTAAGGTCTGTACTGGGACATAAATGGCCAAGGCGGGCTCCTTAAGCCTGAATTACAGACCTTGTGTCGTCCGACCCACCAGAAATGAAAGATCTAGAGGAAGCCCATGAAAATTGGCTAACCTGGATAAACGGATCCATAGATCGAAACTTCAGGAAGCCAGGTCCATTTAAGTAAAAAAACACCAACAGATCGTCCTGGTTCAGCCCTGAGTTGGTAGCTCAAAAGAAAAGTTGCAAAAAGCTAGAACGAAACTGGAGAAAAACGTATGACCCTGAGCTTAAAATAGCTATCCAGCAATATCATAAGAACATCAGAAAAGCGCAAGCTGCCTTTTTCGGAGAAAAAATTGGGAAGTCCTCTACCTCTCCAAAGGAGCTGTTTAAAATTGTAAAGTCCCTCTCTACAATCGACTCAGGCGCAAACGTCTCCCAATGCTCAAAAGAGAGATGCAATGGGCTAGTCACATTTTTCAAGAGCAAGGTGGAAAATATTTACAATTCACTCCACCCCAACATAAGCCAGACATCAGTAGCCACCGTAGCCCCCAACACCTCTCCTGAACCTCCCAAGAGTGCAGAACAGTCAGTACCCCCCCCCTAGTCTACTCACCTCTCCCAAACTGAATGAGGAATAGGCTGGCTCCCTGAGCCCAACCCTCTTTAATATCTACCTGAGCCCACTAGCTCACTTAGTACAGGAGTTCGGTCTCTCCATTGTGTCATATGCCGATGACACACTAATAGTGGTCTCAATCTCAGGTGCCCCTAATTCAGACCATAAGCAACTAGCCCCTAGCCTCGAAAAAATTGGCTCATGGATGACTGACTGTAGTTTTAAGCGGAATGGGGCTAAAACCAAGCTTATGATCCTGGGCAGCAACTTCAGCCCACGCTCGCTGATCCTCTGGCCAGCAAAATGGGGTCCGCCCCCCCTTAAACTTCATTAAAAAATCTGCGGATGTGGCTGGACCAGAACCTAACAATGGAGATCCAAGCCAAAAAAACTTTTGAGTACCTGCTTTGGGATACTTCGAATGATCTGGAAAATAATGAGCCTTCTCCCAGAAAACTCAAGGCAGACGGTAGTTCAAGCCTTGGTAGTGTCGAGGCTTGACTACCGCAACGCCTTATACCTGGGCTCCCCCAAAAATGTCACGGACAGACTACAAGTAGTACAGAATGCAGCAGCCAGAGTGCTTCTGAATATACCCAAAGCGGTACAAAAGGGGGTGGTGATGGACGGAGCATCAGAACCAATCAAACACTCACACCCAGTCAACAGATCTGGGTTTGATCCATCACCGTTCTTTAGCCCACTCTGCCACCCCAGTTCAGACATGGCCATATGCAAATCAGTCTGACCCTGTGCCTCATGGGAACAGTCCAGCCCGAACTGCCAAGCCATGCCTTCCCTGGACCGGAAACAAGCTTCCTAGGACCGGTTTCTGGCATTTCAGCCGTCTTCAGCCAGGCTTGCTTGAATCCAGTGGCAAAGTGAGCAAGGGACTCACGTCTGAGCATACCCTGCCAACTTATGGCGAACAAAGCGGTACAAAAGGGGGTGGTGATGGACGGAGCATCAGAACCAATCAAACACTCACACCCAGTCAACAGATCTGGGTTTGATCCATCACCGTTCTTTAGCCCACTCTGCCACCCCAGTTCCGTCATGGCCATATGCAAATCAGTCTGACCCTGTGCCTCATGGAAAAAGTCCAGCCCAAACTGCCAAGCCATGCCTTCCCTGGACCGGAAACAAGCTTCCTAGGACCGGTTTCTGGCATTTCAGCAGTCTTCAGCCAGGCTTGCTTGAATCCATTGGCAAAGTGAGCAAGGGACTCACGTCTGAGCATACCCTGCCAACTTATGGCGAACAAAGCGGTACAAAAGGGGGTGGTGATGGACGGAGCATCAGAACCAATCAAACACTCACACCCAGTCAACAGATCTGGGTTTGATCCATCACCGTTCTTTATCCCACTCTGCCACCCCAGTTCAGACATGGCCATATGCAAATCAGTCTGACCCTGTGCCTCATGGGAACAGTCCAGCCCGAACTGCCAAGCCATGCCTTCCCTGGACCGTAAACAAGCTTCCTAGGACCGGTTTCTGGCATTTCAGCCGTCTTCAGCCAGGCTTGCTTGAATCCAGTGGCAAAGTGAGCAAGGGACTCACGTCTGAGCATACCCTGCCAACTTATGGCGAACAAAGCGGTACGAAAGGGGGTGGTGATGGACGGAGCATCAGAACCAATCAAATACTCACACCCAGTCAACAGATCTGGGTTTGATCCATCACCGTTCTTTAGCCCACTCTGCCACCCCAGTTCAGACATGGCCATATGCAAATCAGTCTGACCCTGTGCCTCATGGGAACAGTCCAGCCCGAACTGCCAAGCCATGCCTTCCCTGGACCGGAAACAAGCTTCCTAGGACCGGTTTTTGGCATTTTGCTCTGAATATACCCAGACATCAGTCAGTAAGAGCTTCCGTTCGGGAGCTTCATTGGCTACCGGTCCAGTCCAGGATCAAATTCAAGTCCCTTTCTTTGGCCCATAGAGCCATGTACGGGAGAGGCCCCGCGTTGGTACAAGATCTGATCTCCTACTACTCACCTCGTCGACATCTCAGATCAGGATCACATTTTCTGATGAAAACCACCAGAATCGAGAGATCTAGATGGGGTGGAAGGTCGTTCACACACCTGGTACCCAAACTGTGGAACAGTATGGACCCAGAGCACCGACTGATTGGGAACGAACTGACCTTTAAAAAGAGACTTAAAACATGGCTGTTCCCTTAAACCAATGTGCATGATATGTCCCTATCTTGTTTCACACTAGCACTGGGATGCCTGTGGGTAGCCACGTGCTCTATAAATCCCTAAACCTAAACCTAAACCTACTCACCTCTACCCCTGAGAGAAAATCGCAGTGCACTAGAACACAAACTCTGTTTTCTTACTACAATCGGTTATTTAGCACTCCAGTTTTCTTTTTAAAACTAAACTTGCTGGTGTTGTGATGCACACGCTGGTTCATACTTACATATGTTTTTCCATGTCCTGTTGTTTCAGAATTTTGGATTCATGCTTGGGAAAAGTTTGAAGCTATTACCAATGTCTCCTCACCATTTACATTAGATACATTTTTTTTGGGAGGGGTACACTCTGTTTTGTCTTAACATATCGCTAGAAAAACTTGTAGATCTCCTAATAGCAATTGCTTTACCGGTCAATACTTCTAACTGGAAATCACCAAAAAATATTCCTATTAACTGTTGGTGGGATTTAGTTTGCCACAACCACAGATTGGATCGATTTATTCTGAACTCCCTACAGTCAACATTTAAACGTGACAAATTGTGGTTACCCAATACTCTTTATTTATTTCATGATGCTATGGTTGCTGCTACTACGGGCCTGTTTTAGATCTCGCCAATCTGTTACAATGGTGACTGATATCCCGTCTATCGAAATATAAATCCCATTATATACTATGAGATTTCAGTTGATGGAATATCTGTCACTTTTGTGACGGAGTAAGCCGTCTGCCGAGATCTAAATCAGCACTAAGTCTTTACAAGACTAACATGCTTTATTGATGAATTTCCTCTATATTAGCTATCATTAATCATTATCATTAATGCCATATATAATTGACTCTGATTTAAATAGGATATATTGTTACATCTCTTTCTATATTATAATTTTGTCTCAACATGTACTTGATATCCTTTTTACCTTCTTTCTTCCAATCTTTTTCCTTCCTTTTTTCTCCTTCTAGCTTTTGTTTTTCTTTTCTATCATAGGATCACTCCATGTATTGCCTTTTTGGTGATTTATTCATTTTGACTTTTTATTTCTCTTTATATTGATATATTGTTCACATCTTACTATGTTGTTGACTATATGACATATTAGCTTACGTTATGATTTATTGTTTTGATTCTTTAATACAAAAAGATAAGTAAAAAAAAAACTCTTATATCATCTAAAGTGTATCTTTAAAAAGTTCTAGGTTCAAGAAGGCAATGAACGGAGGGAGGGTTTTCTAGATCTAAACAGCTGAGACCTGCACTCTTCAGAAGGTCTCTCTTAGAGCAGAAGGATCTCAGTTACAGTTTAGAAAATCTTTAAACTGTTGGCAACAACAACTACAGAATCTGCCAACATTAACAATGCCCAGGAATGAAATACTTCTTGTGCCCTCATTAGTGCCTGGGAGGGAAGCCACGATTTCAGCCCGGATGTGCATCCGTCTTAGTTCTTGGGAGTACAACCACCACTAGTGCTAAAAAGTTGAGCCATCAAAACACATAAACACGCTAATATGTGGGAGTACAACTAACACTAGTGCTTGAAGCACCACCATCACTAGTGACTGAGAGCACCACCATCACTAGTGACTGAGAGTGCCACCATCACTAGTGACTGGGAGCACCACCATCACTGGTGACTGGGAGCACTACCATCAATGACGGAGTGTTACCGTAAATAGTGACGGGGAGCGCCACCATCACTAGTGACAGAGAATGCCACCTTCACTAGTGACTGGGAGCACCACCATCACTAGTGACTGGGAGCACCACCATCACTAGTGACTGGGAGCACCACCATCACAAGTGACTGGGAGCACCACCATCACTTGTGACGGAGAGTGTCACCATAAATAGTAACTGTGAGCGCCACCATCATTAGTGACTGAGAGCGCCATCATCACTGGTGCCTGGGAGCACACCATCACTAGTGTCTGAGAGCGCCATCATCACTGGTGCCTGGGAGCACATCATCACTGGTGCCTGGGAGCACACCATCACCAGTGTCTGAGAGCGCCATCATCACTGGTGCCTGGGAGCACACCATCACCAGTGTCTGAGAGCGCCATCATCACTGGTGCCTGGGAGCACACCATCACCAGTGTCTGAGAGCGCCATCATCACTGGTGCCTGGGAGTACACCATCACTAATTTTCCCTCTGCATCCTCCCTCAAAATCCCCCCTTACACAGCCCGACCACTCCACTGCTGTTACCTGCACAGACCACGGCTGCGGGTACACCTACATTACTTTTGATGAAGGCGATACAGTA
This sequence comes from Triturus cristatus, assembly GCF_964204655.1. Classification (NCBI taxonomy): domain Eukaryota; kingdom Metazoa; phylum Chordata; class Amphibia; order Caudata; family Salamandridae; genus Triturus; species Triturus cristatus. Next base: position 1,207,517,747 of record NC_140584.1, on the reverse strand, counting down.
CCTATTGCATACAAATTTATACACGAACGCTGAAATGCGTATTGCATCAACTGAAAAAATACTCACAGCAGTACAGACTGCTGTAGTGAGAGAGAGAGAGCGCTAGCACAAGGGAAACGCATATTTGTCGTTAGCCTGGTACTGACCTTAGAGGCCGTTACAAAGGCAAGTATCCACGATGGATCCAGTGGGCTAACTCTCTCACTGAAACAGATGTAGATTACAGATTTGATTCTACATTACAAACACAAACATTCCTGCAGTATGAAGAAGAATATCCTCTACCGACTGAAATAATGCATCTAGATCGATATGAATGTATCATTTATACCAATGGAGCTGCCCAGCTGGTCTGAGGTACAAAACAACAATATTCCACGGCATGCACAATTGTAAAAGGGTGCATGCAGAATGGAAAGTTTCTTCTTGGAAAAACACACACTCAGGCTCTAGGAAACTGTACGGCGCCGTTGGCTGAACTAAAACCACTGATGCTGGCACTACGAAATACAGATCATGAATTCCCCACACTTATAGTGTGTGATTTATTTTACTTTGTCCAATCCTATAACAATTATTTACATCATTGTGACCAGATTTGATTTAGAGATTCCAAAGGTTGAACAGTAAAGCACAAGATGCTCTTGGAACAAGTGGAAAAGCTGAAAGACGGGCTCATGTTATTCATACATTGAGTCCTCAACATCTTGGCGTTCATGTTGAAGGGAATTTGATGGCGCACACAGCGGCCGAGGCAAAGGTGCGCACTGCTGCCATAACTCGCACTAGTACAAGGATAGACAGAGCAACTATGATAGCTGTGAATGCCACGTGCAACAGCTCTGTCCTGCCGAAAGGCTTTCTGCCTAAATACTCCTACAAATTAGATGGGCAAACCATTCCGTATGCTCAGATTCCAGGAGTGGGGGATTGAGTAATACCAAACAAGGATTGGAATTGATACTAGCTGCACACAAGGGTCTGGGTTCAGCACATGCAGGGATCTCCGCTACAGTATCACTACTGAAGCAGCGCTATTGATGGCCAGGTCTTACTAAGCAGACCAAGGACTTTGTCTTCAACTGCAACATCTGCCAGCCAATGAACGGCTCTACTGAAGCACGTCCACCACAAACACCTTTATTGATCTCAGACAAACCTCTCGCATGTGTATATTTGGATCACTGCAACCCCTTACACTCAGACAGGGCTCACAAGTATATCTTGGAGGCAGTGGATTCATGTTCCAGATTCCTGTGGGTGTGGCCCCAGCTTTCGGCTGACGATCGAACTGTTATAAAGGATTTGTGAGTCTTTATTGCACATATGCAATTGGCACACTACATTCCAACCAGGGCCCGGCGTTTATCTCTCAGGCTTATAAAGAAGCCATGGGAAGTTTCAGTATTGCATTGCAGTACTCCTCCCCCTATGATTCTGAGGGACATTTGGTATTCAAGAGGAAAAACCTTGACTTAAAGCAATCCTTAACAGCAAGGGTAATAGGCTCTGACTGAAGGTGGGGTCCAGAGGGCACTTAACATGCCAAGAAAATCTCTTTGGGGTCGTACACCTTATCAGCTCTGGTGTAAGAATGTGGGTACCAGACCTCAAAAGTGTCAGCACAGTGGCAGCTGAAACCCCATTTGACCTGAGTGATCGTTTGGATGTTTTACAGGACTTTAAAGAATACCAAGCTTTACAAAGCACCATCCAAGTAAAACGCACAGCCACTGGGGAAGTGAAAACAGTGACAGCAAGACATGTCAGGGTCCCTGAGATTGGGGACCTGGTCAAAGAGAAAATTGTGGCCATAAAAGAATTTGGGCCATCTTACAGAGCGCCTGTGCCTGTCCTAGCTGTCAAAAGAACCAGAACTCTCCTTCTTCCACCTCTTTCTGGCTGCAGAGCAGTGGCGGCTCGCCGAGGGAGTGCTGCGGAGTGGTGAGGCGGGGTGGGGGAGGGGAAAGGTGGGGGGTAGTAAACTCCGGCATACGGCGGTACAGAGTTACGTAAATAAATAATTAAATAAAACAATTTACATTGCGCCAACTCGGCGATGCAATGCGTGCAATTTACAGCATCTGGCCACGTCATGCATTATGATGACTTCTCATCAGATCCAAGTGAACCTGATCCACCGACACTGCCTCTCCCTTTCAAGCTTCGAGTTGATGCTTTCTATCTTTGGCTGAAAGAGACTTACTTCATTGTTCTGTGGATACACCTATGGATTACAATTGGATAACTTTTCCTGATACTTTGGATTGGTATAACAACTGTCTTTTTCCTGCTTCTGAATGGACTCTTTCTCCCAGGACCTACTGCAGCACAACTCATGAACCTTGTTCTTAAACCACATGCATCATCACACCGTGAACTAAAAGACTTGTCCCTGGTGAATATTTCAGCGGTTCCAGTTCCTGAAGGAATGTTATGGGAACAGAATATCATATGATTAGGGCTCCTGGTTTTCCGTTTAAACGGATTTTTACATATAAATACAGACGGAAAACAAGTTTGCCTTTGTCTGTATTTATATATAAAAACGGGAAAATAACAACGGCCGCTGCGGGAGCAGTCATGGTGGTTCAGCTCTGTCCCTTTAATGGCGCTCTCTCACGATGTAAATAGGTGTCAAGGTATTTTCCTACTTTGACACACTTCTTAAATCTCAATTTCTAGCCTGCCCGGCCCCCAAGAGTTATTTGTCGCCCTGTACCGAGTTAAATTATTACAGGAGGAGGCTGGTGTCCGGCCTGTCACCTCCTGACCTCGACACTTCCTGTCTGCTTAGCCCCTGTCCTGGGGGATCCCTGAAGCTTGTGTCTCGTCACAGTGTGAGTCTTTGACAAGCACGGCTCTCAAGTCAATAGTGCCACTTAGCAGGTTATCTCACGGTTATACCGGAAATATATCCTGATTGCCAGCAGCTGTCTGCAGCCAAGGAGGGTGAGTGACTCCAAGAAACTACGGAGGCCCATGGCTAGCAGTGTTTATATCTCCATCTGCAGCACTGTGACTCAGAGTCTTGCTAAGTGTAAAAACTGAAACCTGCTGACATTATAAATGTTCCTGCTAAGGTCAGAGTTGCAGTTTTAACATCATGGTTAGACAGAGGCGCAGCTAGAGCCAAATTTCATGGGGTAGGGTGGCTGTGGGGGGGAGTCTTCAGCAATAGGCAGAGTGTAAATGCAGGGGCTCTCAGAAGCGGTGAAAAACAAGAAAGCCTCATTAAAAATTAAATTGTCTTTTAAAGACCTGTGAAGTACTTGGGTGCGGCTGCGATAAAACGGACGCCAGCCCACAGCTGCTCAAAAACAGTCTGTGTGTGTGCCCAGGAAGCTGTCTCAGCCCGGGCGTCACACACGATGGGTGGTGGTGGTGGGGGGTAGGGCGTGGGGGGGCAGAAGCCCCTTGGGCCCTATGGGCGTTGCGCACCTGTGGTTAGATATATGTTTTACTGTGCAATCAGGTTACTTTTCTTTTCATGTTGTTAGCATTTCCAGCAAAAACACTCATTGATTTCTGAATAATGAGTGTAAAAGCTTTAAGTTGTATTCCCTATGAGTGTTTGTTTTTTCCAGAATATTGTTACTTTTTTTTCAGGCAGCATATTACTCTAGTCTAGTGCATAATTTGAATTGAATAGCTTCCAGGTATTTATAGTGGGCACAATTGGGTTGTAGCTGAAGGCAGTGCGAGTTTCTCTCAGTGGGGCAGTATGGTGTTCAATGTGGGAGAGGATGTGGCACTCTGCCGATGATAGAAACTGCAAGGCTCTGAGGCAAATGGCTTGTGATAGCACTTTTAAGTGTATTTGGGGCATTCTGCAAATAGCAAAGTTTTCAGTGAATGTATAGTGTTGGCAGTATAACAACCGAGTGCATGTGTGCATTGTCAATTTAAATAAATGTGGAAAAATACATAGATGCTGCGTCGACTTTTGACTGTGGCAAAAATAAATGTGGATAAATACAGATAAAATGCCCCAAAAACTAAATATGGATAAATACAGACAGAAATGGCAAAAAAATAAATACCATAAAACCGGGAGCCCTACATATGATATATATGGTCCTACTGAACTTTTAAAAATTCCATATTTGTTTCAAATTTCTGAAGGAAGCTGGCTCTCTCTATAGCGCACTAAAATGAAGTGCATTGTGCAGAAAGTCCAGTGAGTCCCTTATTGGTATATTGAGGCAAAAGTAGATAATACTAATGCTCTTTTTATGGTAGTGCGGGTGAGCAGTTAGGCTTGTCAGAGGGAAGTATTAAGTATTTCTTATACTCAAAGAGGCAATTAATGGTACACACACTCAAAAATAAATCTGAGACCAATTTGCAAAAAAACATCAAATTTTATATATATTTTCAGACCAGATATACATTTTTCAAGTTGGCAAAATAAATCACTCTTGTGCACAATTGAGCACATTTGAAGCCAATGGGAGAAAATAAAAAAATGCATATGAAATCATACAGTTGGATTTCAATGTTCACCTTCTGGTTTTGGATAAGTAGCAAGGCCAGGTCCAATGTTCCACCAGAAGATTCTCAGGAGCATTCTGGATTCGGCCGGGAGCAGGGTGCTGAGGTTGTTGGTAGCTGGCACACTAAGAAGAAGGGGGCCACCTGAAAACACACTGCACAAGGGGACTTAAAGGCAAGTCCGAAGGGTCCCACTTTAGGGAGCAGGTTGCAAGAGCCCCATGACCACGGAGCACACCTGGTTCATCGGTACCCAGGCCAGGCAGGCTATGTGCAGGGCAGATAGCTCAGCCGGGCGACTTGCATCAAGATGTCTTTGCAGTCAGAATAGGCAGGTTGCAGGGACGATTCTGGGACAGCTGGGCCATTCACAAAGTGAGTCTCCGGGGTCTTGATGTCCCTCAATGGGGGCCTGATGGGTAGTTGGAGTCTGGTATAGAATCTTTGTCTCGGTGTAGGTTGCTGGGGGGCTGGTACCCTGGGTATTGCTGCGGCATGGCTCTGTTAGGCCAAACTCAGTGGGAAGACAGATCTGACCCTCCGGAGCTGATGTACCTCTTTGTGCTTGGATTCTGCGACAGAGTCACCGGGGAGCAGCAAGTCGGTAATCCAGTCTCTGTGGGTTTGGTTCCTGCGGTCTGCAGAGGAGTAGTTCCTCTACACCAAGGGTGTTTTCTGGCAATTAGCAGAGGGCTGGTGTACTCCGGGGTTCTTTTTGAGTCCTCACAGTAGCAGTCCGAGACAGCACACCACAATTGTCGATTCCTGGAACCAGCAGGCAGAGTTTCATGCCAAAATTCTGCAGCAGGTCCTCTGTTATCGGGTCAGCAGATCTTCTTTGTCTGTATCTTCTTTGTATCCATTGAATCTGAGGTTCAGGGTTCAGCGATGCCACCTAAATAATACATTTAGGGGTGTTTAAGGGGACGACAGATAGTAGCCAATGACTACCTACCTTTAGGGTGTCTACACCTTCTAAGTGACCATTTCCTGTGGGAAGGAGCCCTACACTAGCCCTAATAGGTTAATTCCTGCCATCCTAAGATGGAGGAATTGGAAATGTTGTGCCCACATTACCTGCCTTACCTTAGGGGTTTTTCTGGCTGAATGTGGGCACAACTCCTAATTTAACAAATGTTCCTGGCTGTCCTCCTGCCAAATGTGAAGTAGGACAAGGGGGTTGGCATCCTCCACTAGCTGGAGCCTCCTAACTTGCATTTCAAAAGCGGCATCGCCTTTGAAGCTTCCTATTCTGGAAGGCCATCCGGTCCTGAAGGAGGTGCGAAACTCCTCTGCCCAGAGGAGGTTGTGTTTCCGGCCTCTTGGACCTCTGGCTGTCACCCATGACGTCAGAAACATGTCTAAGGTTGGCAGACTGGCTAAGACTAGTCAGAGACCACACTAATGCTTATTAGGTTTTCAGGGGACCTTCTAAGGTGTCTCCTGTGTGCATTTATTAAAATATACAACACTGGCAACAGTGAGGATTTATTAAGACAAGATTTTTGGGGCCAAACATTTTAAGGTACAGTGAAGCCATCATGGAGCTAGGAAACTCGAAACTAGAATGGACTTATATATTGTAGGGTCATAGGGCTTATGCAGATATGTCCACACATGTGGTATAGTGCACCCTGCCTTAGGGCTTTAAGTCCTGCAGAAGAGGTGACTTACCTCTACCTCATGCAGTGTGTGTGCCATTTCGGCTCTTCGAATTTCCTCGCACCAAGACACGAAGCCTGCAATGGCAGTTTGCATGGTCTTGGTCAGGGGTCCCTAGGGTGACACAATAGGTGCTGCAGCCCTAGTGGACCCTCTTCAGTCTCAATGCCCTAGATACCAGGGGTACCATTTACTAGGGACTTACAGGGGTTGCTAAAGATGTGGCAATCATAGTATAGTTTTGGGAAAGAGATCTGGCACTAGAAACCTAGTTAGCAGAGAACCAATGCACTTTCAATTCGAAATCACATCATGCACTAGGCAAAAAGTGGGGGGTAACCATGTCAAAAGAGGCACTTTCCTACACACCCTAAACATTTCCTATTCCGGAACCCCAAAACACTTTCTACCTAGAAATGCCACCAATCCTTGATGCCTAAAACCCTCACCACCCCTAAACTAAAAATCCTTCACCACCCTTAAACACTCAAAAATAGAAACGCTGAATAGAGGAATGCTTGCAATATGCCTAACCACTGGCAAACTCTTGAGGTTCTTTTGCCCACCATGCCACCTCAGTTTGGACCCAGCCATAAGGAAATCAGTTTTGACCATGCTCCAATCCAGTCCAAACTACCAGGCCAGGTCTCCCTGATCTGGAAGACAAGAAACCCAAGACTGGTTTTGCCCTAATTGGGGCTCATTAGTTGGGTGTAGGTCAGTTCCAGTAGCACTGGGAGCACAGAACCCACATCTGGGCATACCCTTGTCACTTAGGGTGGTACATCAGGCACCCAAAAGGTGATGGTAGGAATGCCTACAATAAGTCTTACCACTGGCAATTACTTGGGGTAGCATTCAAACCCACCGTTGTTTTGCCCACCATGCCAACTCTATTTAAAAACCCTCACCAGCCCTACACTTCATCTGTGTACCCTAAAAACACCTTAAAACACCCTAGACTTCATCCATCCCTGAACCACAAACATCCCTCAAAACACCTAAACGCCACTCAGCCATTGTTAGAAATGAGGGGGCTCTGGTTGACGCAGGTGTGTACCCACAACAAGCAGGGACCCTTTACTTCTTGTCAGGGCAAAGGATGACTCCTCAGAATAACCCCTGCTCACCCTCTAGGTGCGTGGCGCGAGCAGTCTAGGCTAAGTCTCAGGCGTACACGGTTAAGCAAATGCAATTACACATACAGTAAACCCCTTGCATGCACCACAAACGGACACCAATCAGGAAGTATATAAAAATAAGTTTTTATGTAGATTCAGCAGATTCAAATACAAGGCCCAGTAACATTGAACTGATGGGGCCACAACTCTTGGAAATACGGTAAAGTCTCTTTGTTACGGAAAGTTCTTTAGGCGGGTACAAGGTAACTGTGGGCCTCAGCGCACTTCGTGCTGAGGCGGCGCCCGGGAAGCACACGGCAGATGACAGGGAAATCAGAACGTTGCGGACCCTGGATCCGATGCGAGCTCGCGGTCGAGTTCGTAAGTACCTTGTTTCTTGACGCGAAGGCAGGTGCGGGATTTCAGCGGCTCTTCGACAGAAGGGCGAGGCGGCGTCCGGGGCTCCCACACTTCACGATGGGGGTCTGATCTTCAGGCTCACGGCAAGAGCGGGGTGTTGCAGGTGGCGGGTGAACAAAGCGGGGCAGCCGGGCACGCAGATTACGTCCGGGCCGTCCGAGGCTTGGAGATGCTCACAACGCCGATTCCGGCGGGAGGGTGAAGGTGCACAGCGAGCCTCCAGCAAGCGAGGTGGCAGGGGCAGCCCAGCACAGCGTAGGGGGAGTGGCTCCGATCGAGCGAGGCTCTTCCCAAGGCGGGGGCGGCTAAGCAGTCCTGGTCACGGCTCAGGGAGGGACTGGGGCACGAGGGTCACAGCTCCGGCGAGGGAAAGGACACCACAGTCCAGCAGCAGGCGAGTGAAGATCAGGTAGAGCCCAATGGTCCTGGGGCTCAGTTCAGGGGGCAAGTTTGTTTCAGGCCCTTGGAGATCGTTTTGAAAAGCACAAGTCTTGAAAGTAAAAATAAAGCAAAGTCTTCAGCAACAGTTTCTCTTCTCCCCTTTGGCAGCAAGGTCACCACTGCAGGCCAATCCCCCAAGATAGGGACAGTCTTCCTCCTACAGCTTACCCGGTGCCTCCTCCTCAGGCAGAGATTCTTCTTGGTCAAAAGCGGATCTAGTTTCTTAGGAGCAGGGCTCCTACATTTATACAGCAAATCTTTTGTTCTCCCAGGCCAGGGGGGCCCTTGCCTAGTCCAGTCCGGTTTCTGAGCACTTTGTTTACGCGATGCAGGCTTCTTCTTTCAGAGTGCAGGGCAGAGTCATCAGACGCTCCACAGGGGGCGGAGCCGAAATTGAGGTGGCAGAGCACTGTCCTATTCAGAGCCTAGGAGTACTCCTCCCCCCCATCTACCTGTCGATCGTCCTATTCACCACCAGGCTACCTAGCCCTGCCCATCTGGGTTCCCCCAGCCCTGCCACTCACACCAGCCAGACATCAGATACACATCACGCAGAGGCGGGCTGAAATGTTTAGGCAAGCAAAGGCCTTTTTTTTGTAAAAGCGGAATTTGCAAACGCGGAATATTAAAATAAACCTTGGAACAAGATGTACCTTATTATTCCGAGTTCAGGCATACTAAACTCGATCTTCTACCATGTTCCCTGGGTCGGTTAGGATCATAGGATGTAACAATCCTAGCCGCCCATACTGGCCTATGAGAACAGGGTAGCCTTGCAGTAGTGAACAACAAGATTGCGGTAATTCACTACTAGGACATGCCACGCATCTAGGCTTGTCCTACCTTATGCTTACAACGCACCCTGCCCGTGGGCCTACCAGAGGGGTGACTAACATGCAGTTAAGGGAAGGTTTTAGGGACCGGCAAGTGTGGGCACTTGCCAGTCAGCATGTCAGTACCAGACTGCACGCAGGTTCTGCGATGGCAGACCTTAGACGTATTTAACCGGCCGCTTCTGTGGGTGGCACAACCAGTGCTGCAAGCCCACCAGCGGTGTTTGCATTTACACGCCCTGGCACTCCTGGTGCACTTTACTGGGGTCTGACAGTAAACCAAACAATCCAATCATGGAATCCAACCAACATATACAATTTACATAGGGAGCACTCGCACGCGACACTGGTTGGCAGTGGCACAGCGCGCTGAGCTGCCAACACCATAAAAACACATGAGGCACAGCGACAAAAAGAGGGAGGGAGACTCACGCCAAGGTGCCAGGTCTAACACGTCTCCCCTCCAGCTGAAAAGTGGGCAGAACTACCCTACCCCAGGGAGTTCCTCATCACTAAGGCGGAAAAATCTGAACAGACCGTCAGCATTGGCGTGATCTGTACCAGGGCGATGTTCCACCGTGAAATCCATACCCTGTAGGGAAATGGACCACCTCAACAGCTTTGGATTCTCACCCCTCATATGCATCAACCATCTGAGGGGCCTGTGGTCCGTCTGAACCCGGAAGTAAGACCCAAACAGGTAGGGTCTTAGCTTCTTCAGCGCCCAGACCACAGCAAATGCTTCACGCTCAATAGCCCTCCACCTCTGTTCCCGTGGAAGTAACCTCCTGCTAAGAAAGGCTACGGGTTGATCTAGGCCCTCCTCATTAATCTGTGAAAGAACAGCCCCCACACCATGCTCTGAAGCGTCTGTCTGAACGATAAACTCTTTGGAGAAGTTGGGAGCCAGGAGCACGGGCGCCGTGCACATAGCAGTTTTCAAGGCCTCAAAAGCTTTCTGACAGGCGTCAGTCCAAATCACTTTCCTGGGCTGCTTCTTCGAAGTCAGCGCTGTCAAGGGGGCAACCATGTTGCCATACCCCTTGACAAACCTCCTGTAGTACCCGGTGAGACCTAGGAAGGCTCTCACCTCGGTCTGGGTTTTGGACGACTCCCAATTCAGGATTGTTTCTACCTTGGGCTGAAGGGGTGCCACCTGGCCACTCCCTACTTGGTGCCCCAAGTACACCACGGAACCCTGCCCGATCTGGCACTTACTCGCCTTGATCGTGAGGCCTGCCTTGCGCAGCGCCATCAACACTTCCCAGAGGTGTCGCAGGTGTTCTTCCCAAGTGGAGCTGAACACCGCGATGTCTTCCAGGTAGGCTGCACTGAACGAATCCAGCCCAGCCAACACCTGGTTGACCAATCTCTGAAAGGTGGCAGGGGCATTCTTCATCCCAAATGGCATAACCCGGAACTGGTAGTGCCCATCTGGGGTGGAAAATGCTGACCTCTCTTTGGCCCCCTCGGTCAAGGCGATCTGCCAATACCCAGACGTTAAATCAAACGTGCTGAGGTAATGGGCAGCCCCTAGCCGATCTATGAGCTCATCAGCTCTGGGGATGGGGTGTGCGTCAGTCCTAGTGACTGAATTGAGTCCTCTGTAGTCCACACAGAACCGGAGTTCGGGTGTGGCTCCCGGCGCTGCAGCCTTTGGGACCAAGACCACTGGGCTGGCCCAAGGACTGCTGGAAGACTCAATTACCCCGAGTGCAAACATCTTGGAGACCTCCTCCTTGATGCATGTCCTCACCCTGTCAGTCACCCGGTAGGCCTTGTGCCGCACAGGTGTACTATCCCCAGTGTCCACATCATGGACGCACCAATTAGTGACACCGGGAACCAGGGAAAACAGATCAGAAAATTGTCCCAGCAACTGGCGACAAGCATTCTGTTGCTCAGGGGTCAGGGTGGATGAGAGGATGACACCGTCCACTGACCCATCTTGCTCCTTGGCTGACAGGAGGTCAGGAAGAGGTTCTGTCTCCTCTTCCATCCCAGCATCTGTTGCCAAGAGCATGCCCACTTGGGACCTCTCCAAGTGAGGCTTGAGGCGCTTGACATGTAGGACCCTTAAGGGGTTCCTAGGAGACTTCAGGTCCACCACGTAGGTAACAGGACTCTTGCGCTCCACCACCTCAAAGGGACCGGTCCACTTATCCTGGAGCGCACACGGCTCCACGGGGGCCAAGACCCATACCTTCTATCCAGGCTGAAGCTCTACCAGAGTGGCATTCTGGTCGTACCACCGCTTCATCTCCTCCTGGCTGGCTTCCAGATTTGCCTCAGCAAGTTGCCTGAATCGCCTAGTCTGATTCCTGAAGGCCAGCATGTAACTATATACATTCTGGGGAGGTTTCCTGGGAGATTGCTCCCAGCCTTCCTTGACCAGACTTAGAGGTCCTCTGACTGGGTGACCATACAGAAGCTCAAAGGGACTGGACCCCAGAGACTTCTGTGGCACCTCACGGTAAGCGAAGTGTGGTAAATAATTTAATTACCGGGACTTAATTTGATGCGGAAAATCTATAACAATAGCTCAGTAAAATAAGAGGCAGAATCCGTGGTATTAGAGGTTCGGAACGGGCTTTATTCCAGAATCAATTTAAATCGATGAGCTCCATATTCCATCACCACGAAGGTTCAGGAAGTGAAGACCCAACTTTATTGACAGGTAATCATTTTTATACAATAGGCATTACAGTGAAACAGATGGAGGAGGCGTAACAATTGATAGCAAAGATAAGACATACATGCGTAGCAAAAAATGGGTGTAACTGGGTGTAACTAAAGAACGTCATTGGATATGACGTCATAAATGGGTGGTTCCATGAAAGAATTTCGCAATGTCAGCAGAAATACTTGGCAGAGATGCGCACGCAGCAGCATGACGTGTGACTGACGTGTAACTAGGGGGTGAAGGGAACTTGACATTTAGCTCTACATGTGGAGACAGAAGTCTGGGGTTATGTCAACCTAATCCCAAATCATATCTAATATCCTATGTTTAAAGAACTGTGTTATCCAGAAAGAAAGGTCTCTTAGAGTAGAATCTTATTCTATACTGACTATACTGACTGTTAGTGCGTGTACAAGCGTCTAAGTGTCTACACTAGATGCGAGGGCCGAAATCTTTCATATTAACAGGGCTATGAATTACTTGCATAAAGACAGAGAAGCCGGGCCTTTTGCTCGGTAGCTGAAAGAATGTTTACTTAAACTACTAGACAGGAATGCATTGGATAGGGAGCGGAGCAAAGCAGATAATCTTGAAGGTGAAATACGGTTTTTGGCAGGCAACAGGCTGGAGTCAGGCACCGTTAGCCGCGCAGGGAGTAGGACAAAGTTCATGGGTACAGATGCGAGCTCGGACTGGAGCTTTCAGAGGCAGAAGGCAGAAAAGACTTGATGGCAGAATCAGGGCCTACTCGTCTGAACTGAAAAATGGGATAAGTGAACCATATAAAGCCGGTGGCCTTTCATACTTAGGGATAGAATATCCAGCCCATTCATGGCGGATCTGAAAGAGGACATGCTGGCGGTGGACGCACATGTGTTTGCGTCTTCATAACTGGAACTGGAGGAAACATACATGTACTTGTGATTTATACATGAAACCGTTGGGGTCCAAGATAGGGGACATAACTGACCAGAAAAATCCATATTTCCACATTCCCTTCTTGTCCCCTACTTGCCCGTCAAGAGATATCAATCTTCATTAATCCATCGATCTGTTCATATAGCATCATTTGTTCTTCTTTCTTCTTCCGTGATGAATGAAATCTTGGTGGTGGAATACACGATGTGGCACACAGACCACAGATCGCTGGTCCACATTGTAGGCATAAGCAGCAACTGAATAGTATGAGAAAGCCAATACCTAGGAAGGATAGGACCTTCCATCCAAAGGTAGATAATACACTCCAAAACCAACCGGACCAAGTCCAGGTGCCTGGATTCTGGTGTATCTGGCTTACAATCTTATGAAGGCGAGTTATGGCTTTATATACAGATGGCGAATTTTCTGGTATGAAAATGCAACAGCTTGATCCGATGACCCTACAAGCTCCGCCCCTATCGGCCAGGATGACGTCAAGGACAAGACGATTTTGAAGTACAACAATCCGCATAGCAGACTGTTCTTCTGTTAAATTGCCTAAGGCGGAAATAGTTTCGTTCACTACTGCTTCAAGGGTTCTGGTTAATCTACGTATCAGCTTACTATTGGTAACTGTACCTATATAGGGAAAGAGACCTTTATTGAAATCTGTGTATTTTTCCCATGCTGTCTCAGTGTAATCGACTATTGGGAGATCTCTCCGTTCTCTATTGTGTACTAAATGAGTATTTCTATGATAATCAGGAGGAGCTAGAAAAACAGGTGGCAAAAGGAATCCAATGTAGCAGGTACCATCCCAATCTAGAGGCAAACGTATATATGCAGTCTGACCACATACAAAGTAGGAATGGCGAGAAGCTTTGAATGTATACTTGCCTTGATCACTGAATTCTATTACAGTGGTGCATTTACTGTGGCCCATGTGTATAGAGCCATTCTTTCTTATACATAATTCACCTTTAACTGGAAATACTGACATAGCGGGCAAAATTGGGGCAGCTTCGGATTCGACATTCAGGATCATGAGGTTAAGCGTGAAATTACCTAATCCATATACTTCATTTTCTAGATCAGTTCCTGTTCTTTTGGGAAGTCCCTCCTTGTCAGGGTAGCAGACTTTAAGTAAAACTAAGTGCAGGTTTCCCCATACCCAGTTGTCTGGATAAACTGCGGAATTCGAATCTAGGAAATTAATTAAACTAAACCATGCTCCGCAGGAGCCATTGTGTGTGAACGGATATGGGAAGAGAGGCAGAATTCCTTGATAGTTCTGATAGGGAGGGAGTCGGCCACATATCCAACAATTTGTAGCATTGCTAACCTGATGGGAATGATGTAACATACTAATAAAAGTGTTGTTGCGCAGCGCAAATCTATATGATAACTCATGCGGGGGAAATTCACTAAAAGAATGTTCAGCAGTAACATTATGAACATGTTTAGAAATAGGATAATATGTGTGCAACAATATACTTGCAGTAATTATTAAAAGACTTAGGAAAAACAAAATTAATAACGTCACTGTGCAATGACTACGCAGTGATTTACAGTACGCATGTCGTTTCAACTTGATCCTTCTGTTTCTTTCTCTATACAGGTCTAATTGATACATGTCAGAGACAAATTCGACCGATTCACCTTGGAGAGGACTTAAACAATCAAATTGCCTGACTTGTTAGACCTAAGTTTTAGTCTATATTGTTCTGAGTTATTTTGTTCAACCAAAGGAAGTTTTGAGTCTGTCTTCGAGGTAATACAGGGTTTAGTCTCTATATCGGATGGTAGTCCATGAAATTTCTTGATATGACTTGAATGTATCCAGCCTTTTCGACCTTCGATCTTCACGGCTGTCCTCGTTGTTAACAATACGAGCTGAGGCGATCTCCACCTAGGATCCAGCTGGGACTTCCGATCAAAGTTCCTCACTAGAACTAGATCCCCTGGAATTACGTCATGGGGTTTCACCTCGGTGTTGTCGGGAAAGGCTGCAGCTACCTGTGAACGACAAGATTGTAGTGCAGACATCAAGGAAGCCAGGTAATCTGTCAGCATATTACAGTCAATATCAGTTATTTTTCGTGGTATAGGCGTCCCCCACATATTTGGTGGTCTACCGAAGATCACCTCATAAGGGGATAGCCCTGTTCGAGAGTGCGCTACCATTCTCATGTAAAAGAGTGCAACTGGTAGGGCTACTACCCAGTCGACACCTTTCTCTCTACATATTTTGGACAATCTAATTTTCAGAGTTTGATTATGTCGTTCCACGAGACCTGCTGCCTCGGGGTGTCGGACACAGTGGAATCTCCACTGATAGCCTAACAAAAGTGAAACGTGTTTCATTAGTTCGGAGGAGAACGGCTGGCCGTTATCTGAGTAGACAGCACGTGGTAAACCGTACCGTGGGAAGAATTCTCGAACTAACTGTTTGGCAGTAGTCGGGGCAGTGTAATCTGAAACCGGGTATGCCTCTGTCCAACGGGAAAGAGCACAAACAACTACAAGAACGTATTTGAATCCTCGACATCGTTCCATCTGGTTATAATCCATCTGGAGGACTTCAAAAGGGTGATCAGGAGGCTGAAATCCACCCTGTTCTACGGGAATGCTTTTACCTGGGTTAAACTGACAACAGATCATACAGGTACGGACTTTTTGTTTAGCTGCTGCTCGTAAATGTTTGTTGAACCAAATGTGTTGAATGCTGTCTAGC
This sequence comes from Triturus cristatus, assembly GCF_964204655.1. Lineage (NCBI taxonomy): Eukaryota > Metazoa > Chordata > Amphibia > Caudata > Salamandridae > Triturus > Triturus cristatus. Next base: position 1,207,502,441 of record NC_140584.1, on the reverse strand, counting down.
ATAGCTTTTTCTCCTAGGTGCGCTGGACTATGTACAGTGTTAATGATAACTTGGACCATTGAATCAGGAAGGAACCACACAGATTTTTCCTTCGTCATCCATCCTTGATCCGTTTGGGTCCCTCCTAATTCAGTCCATTTCTTTATTTCATCTGGTGTAGCATGTGTCTGTATGTCGATTACGTCAAGAGCGGGATCATTAACTGTCATGCAATGTGTTGGTGTCGGAACTATTGTCTTTGTCATGTCAGACGTGTGGGTTTGAGCAGTCTGTTTAGCTGTTCTGTCAGCTAAATCATTGCCTTGGGAAATGATATCAGTAACTTTCGTATGAGCTTTACATTTCATAATTGATATTGCAGTAGGTAGATGTATTGCATCTAGTAAGGCATGAATAAGGGGTCCGTGCTGGATGTGGGTACCGTGGGAAGTTAAATAACCTCTCTCTCGCCACAGCACGCCGAAGTCATGTACAACTCCGAATGCATAACGTGAATCAGTATATATGTTAACTTTCTTATTCGTAGCTTGAATACAGGCTTGTGTCAGAGCGATGAGCTCTGCTGCTTGAGCTGACAAGGTATTAATACGATTTGTTTCAATGACTTCAGTGTCTGTTGTGACTGCATACGCGGCCACTAACTCTCCTGTACTTGTTCTCATACATGAACCATCTACATACAACGTCAGGTCTGGATCTGACAATGGGACATCTGTCAAATCTTGTCTAGGTTTCGTCGTGATAGTGATAACTTCAATACAATCATGTGCAAGTGGGTCTGTTCCGTTTACTGGTAACAGTGTAGCAGGATTCAATGTACTACAACGTCTGATTTCTATATGTGGCTGAAACAATGTTAACTCGTAACCAGTGAGTCGTGCTATAGTCAAGTGTTGTGTCTGTGTGCGGTTCAAGAGAACCTCTACTGCATGTGGTACTTGTACTGTCAATTGGTGTCCTAACACTATGGCATCGCTTTGTCTAATTGCTAAAGCTGTTGCTGCCACTGATTTCAGGCACGCAGGCAGAGCCTGAGCTACGGGATCTAATGTACTAGAAAAATAAGCACACGGTTTGTGTGATCCTGCTTGTTCCTGTGTGAGTACTGACAAAGCAGTACCTTCGCGTTCTGTAACAAAGAGCGTAAATTGTTTGCTGTAACATGGTGTTGCTAAAACGGGTGCTTGACATAAAGCTTTCTTTAGGCTTTCAAAAGCGTGTGTATGTTCCTGAGTCCAAGGGAGGACAGTCGATGTGGCTGCCTCCTGTGTTGTCAACTGAATGAGTGGTTTTGCTAGAAATGCATACTGAGGGATCCACTGCCTACAATATGAAGTGAGGCCTATAAAAGCCCGCACCTCCTTTTGTGTCTTGGGTATTGGCATGTTAGCAATTAACTGGATGCGATCTGGTGTAAGCTGCCTTCCCTCCTTGGACAGCGAGTGACCAAGGTAAACAACTCGCTGGACACAGAATTGCAGCTTAGAAGGGGACACCTTGTGCCCCTTTTCGGCCAAAAAATGTAAAACCGTCAGTGAGGCTTTTTCACATTCAGGTTCGCTTCTAGCGGTGATCAGCAGATCATCGACATATTGAAGCAGGGCAGTGTTGACCGGCATGTGTATACTGTCAAGTTCTCGTTTCAGTGCTTGGCTATAGATGCTGGGGCTTTCTGTGAATCCTTGAGGTGCGCGTGTGAATTTAAAGCTTCGTCCATTTAAACTAAATCCGAACAAGTATTGGCTTTCCGGATCTATTGGGACGCTGAAAAAGGCATTCTTGAGATCAATTACAGTAAAGAATGTTGCTTCGGAATCAATAGCTGTCAGTAATGAAGAAATGTCTGGAACTACGGGGTATTGTGGTACAATACATTTATTTAATTCGCGCAGATCAATAACCAATCGATATACTGGCGGAGCCTTTGGATCAGTTCGTTTAAGAATCGGAATTATCGTTGAATTACATACATTGGAGTCGGTCTCCACAACCACTCCTTGGCCAATAAGCTCGTCAATGATTTGCAGTAAAGCCACTACAGCATCTGGGGGTAACTTATATTGTCGCATTCGTGGTAGTACCACTCCTGCCTTTAGTGTGACTCGATATGGTGTAATGTTCATGCAACCAACATCTGTAGGGCCTTGTGCCCATAAATGTGTAGGTAAAGTCTGTAGTCGGGAATCCATGTCTCGGGACACATAGTGCCCTTTGAAATCACGTAAAAACAATCTTACTCCTTCCGGAGAACAACATATTATAGCTCCTAGAGCTTTCAAAGTTTTTATACCTAACAAGTTTTCTGGGCATGATGTAGTAAGCAATAAATCTGTAGTTCGTGTCAAAGGACCAATCGTAAGGGGAAGAGGCTGTGATACTTCGTTAACGATAGGTTTTCCTGAAAACCCAAGGGAAATATTCTGTGAGCCTGAGAGGGGTGCCCCTGGAACTTCACTACGTTTTATGGTTGTTCGGCTTGCCCCTGTATCAAGTAAAAATGTTCTATCTTGGCCTAATAGTTCACTGTGTACATAAGGTCCTTCTTGATCTACAGGGACCTCAATAAGGGGTAAGCCAAGTTCCCTCTCTAGGCTGTTTCATGAGTATCGTTGATAATCAGGATAGTCATACTGTGCGGTCTGGTACATCTGTCGTGTCGTTGTTTGTATGGCAGCAATAGGCTGCTGTGGTGGAGCTGGCATGGACTGTTGCGGCGCTGGCATGGACTGTGCATGCTGCGGGGCTCCTTGTCGGTTCTGATCCTGTCTAGGTGGCCGTGGTCTTTCTTTAGTATTACCTATGGCGATATTATGTTTTAAAACTGGACAATTGTGTACATAATGACCTGGCTGTTTACAATAGTTGCACGTTCCTTTTACAGGACCTGTTGGAACACTGGACTGTGTCATACCCTTTTTATGACCGTCAGCTGGAACTGTCTGGGAAACTAGCATTTTCATTTTCGTGTCTTTCATGCGTCTTTGTTCATGTTCTTGTTCCTCTCTAATTCTATTGTGATGGTACTGTAGCATCTGTAACATTTGTGACTGAGTGTTACCTTGCCAGGTACTCTCGAATTTCAATACTCTATTCTTAACTTGGGGCAAAGAATTTTCAACTAACTTTGTCACAAACAGATGTGGATAAGATTCGCTACTTGCTTTTATTCCACTATTTATACCAAAACATTTTTCGAATCGGGCATAGAAATCACTAGTGTCTTCATCTTGCTTTTGTTTACAGGCTGAGATTGCACCCCAGTCTTCCTTTTTCGTAGTTAATAAACGTGGCAGTACCTGTACTAGTAAACCTGGTAGTGTTTTGGTCTTCTCCCCAAGCCCTGCACCTGGACCTCGAGCTGTTTCTTCGTTTTCTAATGCTGTCCAATCTATCTTTTGGTCTCCCACCTCCCAATCCTTTTCCTTGAGTTTTTCATAAATGCCCGCAGGCATTAATACCTTCAATATCGTCATAATGTCTGGATAGGTATACTCTCCCATGAGCAACATGTCTTTAATTTCACGGTGGAAACCTGCTGGGTCTTTGTCATGACTGGGTACCACCTTCTTCATTTCCAATAGTTCTATTTTAGATATGGGTGTGTATACAAACACACGTTTAAACTGATTGTCATCACCTTTTATCGGGTGCACTTCACGTAAGGGATTCTGTCTATCCATATAGTACGTCGTTCTTTCCTTGATGGGCAGTGAAACATGTTCGGGACATACAAAAAGAATGTACTGCTTTCTGGATTCTAGTATTTCTCTAATTAACTCAGTACCTGAACCTCTCCATTTATTCGTGAGTAATTTAGTCAATATATCAGGTAATGGACCAGGATCGGAGTGTTGGCCTTTATATAATATAAGGAGTTGTTGAATCATATAGGTACCAGCTAAACGCTGTTCATCTGGAGCGAGGTTCAAAAACGTGTGTGCTAATGTATCATCGCTATATTTTCCGGGACTGTCAACCCAATGAACGGCTGACCTGGCTAATTCTTGTTCGTCCATAGAATCGAGTATATGATAACCCCTTCGTTCTCGGAGTAGTTTGTCAGCGGCTTGGAACGAATGTTCGGGGGACCTTATATTTATTATAGGAGTTTGGAATTTTCTGCTATTATCTGGACGTACCGGACGTATCGGATCAGTGAAGCATCTAGTATTATTGCAAGATCTTCCTCTACCTACATAGGCCATGGTTTCTAACTGTCCTGTGGGTAGTTCTAATTCTTCCTCCTCCTCGGTTTGTTCAGGTTCGTCTACTGCTAATCTGTCTTCGTGTATTCGTTCTATTTCTTTGCGAATTTTTCGGCACATAGCTACTATACATGATCGTTTATCGTGTCTCCCCTCTGATATATTCTGACTCCATGTGGTAAGAATTTGCATTTCTTTCGGATTTACCCCTGGTCGGTCTTGATTTCTAATCACACAATTTATGAGGAAACGTAACAGTTCCCCCTGTATTTCCACTTTTTGGTACTCCATGGCTCTGTCAATACTTTCGGAATCTCGTCCTGACTGGACAAAGTGATATATATTTTCTAAGTGCGTAGTCATTCCTGGTAGCTTCCCTAAATATATAGCAGCTCGTCGGATACGTAATGATGCTAGCACCATTTCGTCCCCTTTTCCGGGCACCGGGTCATATCTACAGTCTATTAGAAGTTCCTTGAGCGTGTTGGGAGTTACTAGTTTGGGCGTACGTTGGTGAGCTAATTCTTGAAAGGAAAGTTTATTTACTCTGGGTGGCGTGGAAAAAATGTTTGATGCACCTCCGGTAGCCCCACCTGGGGTGCTGGATGCGAAAGGATTCGTCGAACGTGATATAGCAACTATAGGTGTGGATACAGATGTCGAAGCAGATGTGCTTGCCTGAACTTGTGTCAGAGTTTGCTGTTGCGGAGGTACAGACGGAAGAGGGTCTTGGCGTTGAACCCCCTCTGCAGGCGGTCTATGTGGCGCAGCATTAGTATACTCGGGAGCTGCGTCGTCTAAATAAGAGGAAAGAAAAACATCTTCTGCGGTTCTGGGATGTCCTTTGGGATGTACCTTTATCGGAAACAATGGGGGTGGCAAGTCTTTCGGTATCTTCGGCGTAGCCTTAGGTAATCCTTCGGCCAGGAGAGGATACATACCATTCATAAGGGTATTTCGTTGTCTGTCTACTTGTTCTGATTTTACTCGAATACCTTCTTCAATTAATATATTTTCTCGAACTTTATTTGAATTTTCCTTACTCTTCTCTTCCTGTCTACGTGCTTTTTCTGTACGTCTATATGATTCTTTACGCCATAATTCAATGGCGTCTTTCTGTGATTGTCTAGCTTTCTTTTTCCATAATTCTTCCTCTACTTTCACGATGCAATCTGCATCCCAGGTCCCAGCTGCGGGCCACCTGTGACTTTCTGGTAATTCCTTGGTGTAGTCTACCCATAAATCAAGAAATAATATGGCGTCTAGGCCATGTTTATGATACATAAAGTACCCTGGAGTGTCCCTAGGAGGAATGGGAACAGCTTCTTCGAGTAACCCTTTTCTAGTTTTGATCTGTCTTAATTTCGAAAAGAGCGGCATTTTGAGAACTGATCTGATCTGATACCTAATTTTGAACACGTTTAATACAACGAAAACACAATAATGAACAGTCATTCACACCACAATATGCAGAACATATTTAAAACATTTAACATTTAATGAACAACAATGATGGCCGTTCACTAAGCATAATACTCGATACTAACTAGATAATTCTGACTTCATATACTAGACATACTTGATATACTGCTAAACAGTACAGGTACACTGCTGAAACAGTGCAGACCGGATTTGTGTACCCAAACCCGTCTTGACCGGCACAACCTATGTGCACGTCAGAACGCCTCCCCGACAATGGTACTCACCGGGTAGCTCGGAACGGAAGGCCTCGGAACTGAACTGAACTGGACTCGGACCGGACTAGACTCGACTCGATACTTCGGAACTTCGGAATTTCGGAACTGGTGGGCCTCTGTATACCTCGGATCTTGCTCTCTCAGCTAGGCTCTGGTCGGGATACTTCGCACTTCTCACCGCCTCGTCTGGGTGTTGATCGCAGCCTCAGTTACCCCCGCTCGGCAGGAGGGAGATACAGGAAATCCTGTGGGTACGCGTTGTTGTCCGTCCAGCTGTGACAGGAGACCGGGCCTGCAACGCACCTCCGGCGCGTGAGATGAGAAAGTGTCCCTATTCAGGCGCCATTCATGTGGTAAATAATTTAATTACCGGGACTTAATTTGATGCGGAAAATCTATAACAATAGCTCAGTAAAATAAGAGGCAGAATCCGTGGTATTAGAGGTTCGGAACGGGCTTTATTCCAGAATCAATTTAAATCGATGAGCTCCATATTCCATCACCACGAAGGTTCAGGAAGTGAAGACCCAACTTTATTGACAGGTAATCATTTTTATACAATAGGCATTACAGTGAAACAGATGGAGGAGGCGTAACAATTGATAGCAAAGATAAGACATACATGCGTAGCAAAAAATGGGTGTAACTGGGTGTAACTAAAGAACGTCATTGGATATGACGTCATAAATGGGTGGTTCCATGAAAGAATTTCGCAATGTCAGCAGAAATACTTGGCAGAGATGCGCACGCAGCAGCATGACGTGTGACTGACGTGTAACTAGGGGGTGAAGGGAACTTGACATTTAGCTCTACATGTGGAGACAGAAGTCTGGGGTTATGTCAACCTAATCCCAAATCATATCTAATATCCTATGTTTAAAGAACTGTGTTATCCAGAAAGAAAGGTCTCTTAGAGTAGAATCTTATTCTATACTGACTATACTGACTGTTAGTGCGTGTACAAGCGTCTAAGTGTCTACACTAGATGCGAGGGCCGAAATCTTTCATATTAACAGGGCTATGAATTACTTGCATAAAGACAGAGAAGCCGGGCCTTTTGCTCGGTAGCTGAAAGAATGTTTACTTAAACTACTAGACAGGAATGCATTGGATAGGGAGCGGAGCAAAGCAGATAATCTTGAAGGTGAAATACAGTTTTTGGCAGGCAACAGGCTGGAGTCAGGCACCGTTAGCCGCGCAGGGAGTAGGACAAAGTACATGGGTACAGATGCGAGCTCGGACTGGAGCTTTCAGAGGCAGAAGGCAGAAAAGACTTGATGGCAGAATCAGGGCCTACTCGTCTGAACTGAAAAATGGGATAAGTGAACCATATAAAGCCGGTGGCCTTTCATACTTAGGGATAGAATATCCAGCCCATTCATGGCGGATCTGAAAGAGGACATGCTGGCGGTGGACGCACATGTGTTTGCGTCTTCATAACTGGAACTGGAGGAAACATACATGTACTTGTGATTTATACATGAAACCGTTGGGGTCCAAGATAGGGGACATAACTGACCAGAAAAATCCATATTTCCACAGAAGAGAAGGCATGGTAAGAGGACGTCCCACTTACGCCTCATGGGTCCTTCTAGGCCCATTATCATGCCTTTGAGGGTTCGGTTGAATCTCTCAACCAACCCGTTTCCTCGGGGGTGGTAAGGTGTGGTGAACTTGTAGGTTACACCACACTCTTGCCAAAGGGATTTCATGTACTTGGACATGAAATTGGTACCTCGGTCAGACACCACCTCTAGAGGGAATCCCACTCGGGAGAAAATTCCCATCAGCGCACGTCCCACCACGGGGGCCGTCACTGTCCTCAGAGGAATGGCTTCCGGGTACCGGGTGGCATGGTCCACCAGGACGAGGATGAACCTATTGCCCATCGCAGTCCTGGAATCCAGTGGCCCTACAATGTCAATCCCCACTCGCTGGAATGGGGTACTGACCACAGGGAATGGCTGGAGTGGAGCCTTTTGCTTCCTTCCACTCTTTCCACTTGCCTGGCAAGTCTGGCATGTCCTGCAGTGAGTATCTGAACTCCTGCGCATTTGAGGCCAATAAAAGTGGGTGACAAGCCTTTCAAAGGTCTTGTCCTGCCCCAAATGCCCTGCCAATGGCACATCGTGAGCCAGCCCCAGTAGGAAGGCTCTGAAGTCCTGGGGTACCACCAGCGCACGGGCTGACCCAGGCTCAGCAACCTTAGGCTCTGTATATAGGAGGTCGTTCTCCCAGTAAACGAAATGTGATCCTGACTGATCACTGGTGGCCTGGTCTGCAGCCTGCTGCCGCATACCCACAAGAAAAAGGGCACTCCTTTTGCGCCTTACAAAAGTCCTCCCTGGTGGGACCCCCTTCCTGCTGCCAATGGGTCAGCTCCGGCAGGTCTCCCAGTTCAGCTATCTGTTCCCCTGTAGGCTCCAGGGCATCCCCCTCAAGGTCTGCTTCCTCCTGGACCGTGGGAACTTTAGGGGCCGGCTTCCCGCGTCCCTTGCTCCTTCTCTCTGAGGCCGGTTCCTGGGCCTCCCTCTCAGGCTCCAGAACCTCTTGAGTACCTCTACTGGCTGCCATAGACCGTGTGGTGACACACGCCCAATCCGGCATACCCAACATCTCCAGGTGAGCACTCCGCTCCACCTTAGCCCAAGGTGAGCTCTCCAAATCGTTCCCTAACAAACAGTCTACAGGCATGGAGGGCCTCACAGCTACCTGAAGAGTACCAGAGACCCCCCCCCCCACTCAAAGGGAACCTGAGCCACCTTGCAGTGCCTCTCTGTGTTGTCAGCGGCAACAACGGGATAGAATGCATTGGGGACCACCTGCTCCTGAGACACCAGGTGACACCTGACAGCTGTCACACTGGCTCCTGTATCTCTAAGAGCTTCCACTCTATGGCCATTTATGGTCACCCACTGCCTGTACTTCTTAGTGTTCTCAGGCAGCTGGGTTGGAGGGACCACTTCACGGTCTCCTAGCGAGACAAGGGACATCTCTGCGGGACCCCACCCACCTTGGACATCCCTCTCCTCCCCCAAGGCTACACTAGTCACCTGCCGGGGTGGAGCACCAGTGGGTGCTGGTTTACCAAACAATGGACACTTTACATCAGAGGCAAAATGCCCCAAATTGTTACACCTGTAACATCTGACGGGCCCCTTCTGAACAGGAGGACCTGTCGGGGCCCCGGTCGGTTTCTGGGGTGGGGGAGGCTGAGAACCCTTCCCTTGGTTCCCTTGGGGACTACTTTGGGGCCCTTTTGGGAACTGCTTCTGTTTACCCCTGTCCCCCCCACTCTTCTGCTGGGGATCCTGCCCACCTTTGGCGGAATCTCCCACGGGACCCTTGTGGACCCTGGTACTGACCAAGCGGTCCGCCTCCTCAGCAAGCTTCCTAGGGTTAGTCAGCCTACTATCTATCAGGTGCTGGCGTAGCTCAGGAAAACAATTACTGGACAAGTGCTCCCATGCCATTAAATCAAGAAGCCCTTGATAATCATTTACCTTACTACTCTTTACCCAACCATCCAGCGCTCTGCAAAAGAAAGTCACATACTCCACATACGTACTATTGGGAATCTTAGTGCAACCCCTGAACCTCTGTCTGTATAACTCAGGGGTCAACCCATACCTAGTCATCAATGCTTCCTTCATATGGGCGTAAGAATTATGAACATCAGCAGGTAAATCTAACAGTGTGTCCCGCCCTTCACTCAGGAACCGTCCCCACAACCCCGCTCCCCAATTTCTCTCAGGGACCCGGTGGGAAGACATGGCTACCTCGTAGGCTCTGAACCACTGCCCGATGTCGTCATTCTTAAAGAACTCCTTCACTACATCCTTGGGAATATAAACTCTTGGTTCCGCCTGTACTGGCGGTGTGCTGCCACCAGAGGGATTAAGCTCCAAACTTTTTGCTTTCAGCTCCAGCTCCCTCAGCTTCATGTCATGCTCTAATTGTAGTTTCTTTTCTTCCATGGCTAATCTTTGTTTTTCCATATCCATCTGCCCATTAAGTCTTGCCATCTCCACTTCGTGTGCCCGGGTTGCTGCCCTGTCTGCCAACCCTTCTGGCGACAGGCCTCTGCCAAACTCAAGGACACTCTCTGGTGGAACCATTTCCACCTGATTCTCTGGTGCCTTTGACTCATACCAGGCCCTCAGCGCCTTCACGAGTTGGGCTTTGTTTTTCAATCCAGTTTGGGCAATTCTGAACTTGGAGCAAAAACCTTTGAATTCTTCATGATTCTGGAGTGCGCCTTCTTCCCAATCTATGTCCTCAAATCCAGAGATTATAGAAGCTGCCCTTCCGGCGGGAAGTGAACCAGGCATGGCTTTAACAACGGAGATTCTTGGCAAAACAAAAACAATTACTAGTCTTGTGGCTGTGTTACTGGTCTGCTCTCACTACGTGGTGATCAGTGGTTCACTATACGCAAACCGCAAATGCAAATCCGTAAATCCTCACCGCTGCCACCAATGTTAGAAATGAGGGGGCTCTGGTTGACGCAGGTGTGTACCCACAACAAGCAGGGACCCTTTACTTCTTGTCAGGGCAAAGGATGACTCCTCAGAATAACCCCTGCTCACCCTCTAGGTGCGTGGCGCGAGAAGTCTAGGCTAAGTCTCAGGCGTACACGGTTAAGCAAATGCAATTACACATACAGTAAACCCCTTGCATGCACCACAAACGGACACCAATCAGGAAGTATATAAAAATAAGTTTTTATGTAGATTCAGCAGATTCAAATACAAGGCCCAGTAACGTTGAACTGATGGGGCCACAACTCTTGGAATTACGGTAAAGTCTCTTTGTTACGGAAAGTTCTTTAGGCGGGTACAAGGTAACTGTGGGCCTCAGCGCACTTCGTGCTGAGGCGGCGCCCGGGAAGCAGACGGCAGATGACAGGGAAATCAGAACGTTGCGGACCCTGGATCCGATGCGAGCTCGCGGTCGAGTTCGTAAGTACAGTACCTTGTTACTTGACGCGAAGGCGGGTGCGGGATTTCAGCGGCTCTTCGACAGAAGGGCGAGGCGGCGTCCGGGTCTCCCACACTTCACGATGGGGGTCTGATCTTCAGGCTCACGTCAAGAGCGGGGTGTTGCAGGTGGCGGGTGAACAAAGCGGGGCAGCCGGGCACGCAGATTACGTCTGGGCCGTCCGAGGCTTGGAGATGCTCACAACGCCGATTCCGGCGGGAGGGTGAAGGTGCACAGCGAGCCTCCAGCGAGCGAGGTGGCAGGGGCAGCCCAGCACAGTGTAGGGGGAGCGGCTCCGATCGAGCGAGGCTCTTCCCAAGGCGGGGGCGGCTAAGCAGTCCTGGTCACGGCTCAGGGAGGGACTGGGGCACGAGAGTCACAGCTCCGGCGAGGGAAAGGACACCACAGTCCAGCGGCAGGCGAGTGAAGATCAGGTAGAGCCCAATGGTCCTGGGGCTCAGTTCAGGGGGCAAGTTTGTTTCAGGCCCTTGGAGATCGTTTTGAAAAGCACAAGTCTTGAAAGTAAAAATAAAGCAAAGTCTTCAGCAACAGTTTCTCTTCTCCCCTTTGGCAGCAAGGTCACCACTGCAGGCCAATCCCCCAGGACATGGACAGTCTTCCTCCTACAGCTTTCCTGGCACCTCCTCCTCAGGCAGAGATTCTTCTTGGTCAAAAGCAGATCTAGTTTCTTAGGAGCAGGGCTCCTACATTTATACAGCAAATCTTTTGTTCTCCCAGGCCAGGGGGGCCCTTGCCTAGTCCAGTCCGGTTTCTGAGCACTCTGTTTACGCGATGCAGGCTTCTTCTTTCAGAGTGCAGGGCAGAGTCATCAGACGCTCCACAGGGGGCGGAGCCGGCATTGAGGTGGCAGAGCACTGTCCTATTCAGAGCCTAGGAGTACTCCTCCCCCCCATCTACTTGTCGATCGTCCTCTTCACTACCAGGCTACCTAGCTCTGCCCATCTGGGTTCCCCCAGCCCTGTCACTCACACCAGCCAGACATCAGATACACATCACGCAGAGGCGGGCTGAAATGTTTAGGCAAGCAAAGGCCAGCTTTCTAAAAGCGGCATTTGCAAACGTGGAATATTAAAATAAACCTTGGAACAAGATGTACCTTATTATTCCGAGTTCAGGCATACTAAACTCGATCTTCTACCATGTTCCCTGGGTCGGTTAGGATCATAGGATGTAACAATCCTAGCCGCCCATACTGGCCTATGAGAACAGGGTAGCCTTGCAGTAGTGAACAACAAGATGGCGGTAATTCACTACTAGGACATGCCACGCATCTAGGCTTGTCCTACCTTATGCTTACAACGCACCCTGCCCGTGAGCCTACCAGAGGGGTGACTAACATGCAGTTAAGGGAAGGTTTAAGGGACCGGCAAGTGTGGGCACTTGCCAGTCAGCATGTCAGTACCAGACTGCACGCAGGTTCTGCGATGGCAGACCTTAGACATATTTTACCGGCCGCTTCTGTGGGTGGCACAACCAGTGCTCCAAGCCCACCAGCGGTGTTTGCATTTACACGCCCTGGCACTCCTGGTGCACTTTACTGGGGTCTGACAGTAAACCAAACAATCCAATCATGGAATCCAACCAATATATACAATTTACATAGGGAGCACTCGCACCGCGACACTGGTTGGCAGTGGCACAGCGCGCTGAGCAGCCAACACCATAAAAACACATGAGGCACAGCGACAAAAAGAGGGAGGGAGACTCACGCCAAGGTGCCAGGTCTAACAGCCATGAATCCTAGAAAACACTCTCCACTCTTAATTTCACCCATTCCTGATCACTAAAAACCCTCATCACTCCTCCACCTAGTGACCTATTTCTACGCCTGAATTCCGCCCATCCCTGACCCTTAAAAGCCACCATCACCCCTAACCAACAACCTTCCCTGAATCCTAAAACTCCTCATGACCGCCTAAACTCCATTGAAGCTTAATGTAATTGTGTTATTTTCCTCAAAATTACCTTTCCTTCAATTTTTGACTTCTTTGTATTTCCCTAATATTGTCTTTTCTTAAAATTGATTTTCCATAATTTGGTTTCCTCCCATGTGGGTAAAGAAAACTTGCCGACGCCAAGAGAGAATTTAGAGACATCATTATGCTTCGGTGGAAAAACAGAAGCATAAGACATTGATTCAGGAATACAAAAACATGACAATATCAGAGAAAACAATATATTTCTCTGAGAAAATCAGGTCTGCTTCTAATTCTACCAGGGGTCTCTTTGAAACAGTAAATAGACATGCCTCTTGTTCAACACCTTACTCTCAACATTTCTGCAATAACTTTGCTCTTATTTTCAAAAACAAAGTCAAAACCATTTATAACCATCTTCCTCATGACAACAGGACTGACCAGATCTCTCCAATCTCTCTCTGTTCTGATCATAACTAGTCGACCCTTCAGGAGTTCCCTGTCATTTTCCCAGAACTGTTGACTGAGTTCATCAAAGCAACTAAGAGGTATATGTACCAGAACTAGCGCTAACTAGAATTAGTGTTATTTCCAGTTTTCTTAACGCGGCCTATCACCAAAATGGCCCTGTTAGCGATGTATTGACAATACGTCTTTACATGGCGATACTAACAGCTAGCCACGGTGAAAGCGCCAAGGCGATAAACATTTTGACGTTAGTGAGAGAAAAGTCATGAAAGGCCCATTAGCGGCAAAAAAACTGGCATTATTCAGCCCAGCGTGAAGTTTTTTGCCTATAGAGGCAAACTTTGCCTATAAGTCCATCTTCAATGAAAAACGGGAAATAAAACCAATGGAATGCAGAATGGAGCAGCCAGGGCCAAGTGCAGCAAGAACAAACAACCCCCTCAAACCCCTGAACTGCCAGGATGACCACCGAGAGTCCCAGTGGAAGATAAAATGCAATTTCAGGGCTACAATTATGAAACGAAGCGCATCGCTGGGAAAAAAACAGTGATGCGTCACTTATCATTGCGCACTCCTTACAGTCCCCGGGGCCCGAATGCCTCGCTGGGCCTGCAACTGTAACACGGAGTGAGAGGCAGAGGTGCTGTGGAGTTGCTGGGTCATGGTGGTAGACATTGAGGCGTCGGCGGTCGCCCTTACCTGGTGGTGAAGTCTGGCAGGTCGCATGGAGACACTTTGCTGATCTGTGTGAGACCTGGCACACCTTGGAGCTGTGAACGGTATAGGTGCTCATGTGCACCAACGTAGGGAGGTCTGCATCGCATACCAGGCGCCACCACTACACCGGGGTGCACGGAGGAGATTACCAATGGTGGGCCGCACCACTCTGTATCACAGGCCGAAGGATGTTGCGCTGGCTGGATGCTGTGGAGGTTGAGGCCCCTGAGCTACGCCAAACGTATGTGGCGGGAGCACCGCCACTTCACGTCTAAGGGGGCCCTGTTGCATCACCCGCATCGGGTTTCCCAGTGGACTTGGCAGCAACTGCTGTACCCAGGCTTTTGAACACCTGGCTGAGGCTCCTACTGGCTGAGTCACAGATTTGGAGAGAGTGCGACGCCTTGAGCCCCCATGTCGATGTCCAGGTGAGAAGAAGGTGCGACGCATAGCGCAGGAGGCCCGGGGGCGAGTATGGCCCAGGCCTAGCACCTGTGGGTGATGCACACCATGCCCTGAGCAATCCCTGCGCTGCGGGTGACCTACATCACCGAGGGCACTGCACAAGACTGGTGGGGGACTCCACTAACGGGCTCAAGTCACTGAGATCGGCCATTGGTGGCAGTGGGTGCCAGGGGCACGGGCCGGTTCTGGCCCAGACTCTTGGGTATGCAGCTTGATCCGCCATTACTCGCTGGGGAACTGGGAACACGGAATCTGGTCACCACTGTTAAATCGAAAGAAGCAACCGGGTTGTGCTGCATTTCCTTGCACCTTGTTACTTTGCTTATGGGTGTACGGGGGCCTAACCCTGAGTGGACTTCCTCTTCCCACAGCTCTGCGCCATCTGGTTGCTGCTGTCCCCATCTGCTGCTGCTGGTTCCTCTGACCCAGAGGACAGGTGTTCAACCCCTCCACCACCCGCAGGCTGCCTGCGCCTCATCCCCTGTGGTCCAGTGGTAGAGCAACACTGCTCTGCAGCTTGACTGCGCCCCTGTCCCTCTTTTCTGCTGTTCCTGTTCATCTTTCTGTTCTTCTCCATTGCTTTTCTCCATTTGTCTTTTTTTATCTTTGCTTTGTTTGGCTTTGTTTTACCTGTGCATTTTAGCAGTTCCTTTTCCCTATCCTCTCCCTTGTTGCAGCGGTGATCCTCCGTGTCCCCGCCCCTCAACTGTCAATTCCCGCATTTCCCGCCTCCCAGCTGTCCAGCCCCCTGCAGCACTACATAATGGCGGCCGCTATGTGGCCGTGCGCAGCAAGCGTGTCACTGGTGCACCGAGGGCAATCCAAAAGCAAGCCCCTCTGCGTCCATCTGCCACTGTACAGCCCCAGCACAAGGGACCCTGCCTCTCAGACACTCCACCGCTTAGACGCCATCACCCTCCTCACCCTCAACCCTGGATGCCATGCCGCCTGCCATTTAGCATCACCGAAGAATATGCTTGCACCCTGCGGAAACCGCAAACACACCTCCTGCCACATCAGCACACCAGCACCTCTTGCCACCCAGCCGACCAACAGAGCACCCAACCAGCTCAACTGCATACTCCTCAAAGTGAAGTTCCTTCACAAATACACCACAGAAATCTGGGACCCACTTGATGCCACCTCTTCGGACATCGCCTTCTTCATGGAAATTTGGACCAACCTCTGCTCTGGACCGGACATCACCATCGCCATCCCCGACTGCTACAAAATCGCCAGCAAGGACCACCCCGACCATGCTCTCTAATGACCCAATGGTGATCATGGATCATCTCCTCTTCCAGATCCGGAACATCCCCAACACCACCCTCCACGGCACCCTCATCTACAGGACCCAGGGCAATGAACCCCCATTCACCGATGCCATTGTAGACCTCATCATACCCCAGGCTCTCCCACCCACCGACTACATCCTACTTGGAGACCTCAAGTTACACCTGGACCACCCCAGTGACCATAACACCACCTCGCCAACATCAGACTCAAGCAGCTAGTCACACACCAACCCACATAGCCAGGCACATGCTTGAGCCCGTCTTCTCTGTCAGCGGGAAGTTCAACTACAGCCACACCACAGAACTCCCCTGGACCGACCATCATTGTATACATCAAGCCTTCGAGACGCCCACCGTACACCTCCGCCATCATTGCCCCCCGTCGCAGCTGGATCAAGTCCACTGAAGAACTTCTCGTCAACTCCCTTAGCACCACCACTCTGCCAACACTTACGGATGCCAACACCGCAGCACGCAACCTCCACCGATGGATCTCCAAATGCACTGACACCCTTCCAAAAAAGACCAGGCAAACAACACTCCTAGAAGGCCAACTGGTTCACTCCTGCCCTCCACTAGTCCAGCGCCACCTGAAGAAGTCTCGAAAAGAGATGAAGCCACAACATCAATCAACTCAGCAACACAGTCACCCTTGCACCATGGAGCAAGGGTGCCTGCATTGGAGCGTGTCAGCCATTGTGTGCCATCGTAGAGGAAAAAGACAAGAGGGCTTAATCCAGAGCCCCTTCCAACAGTTTAACGCCACCAGTGCGTCATTCTTTTGATGTACTAGCAGTGTCCATCTTGCACCACATTGCGCCGTATTTACAAAGTAACACATCTAGGCGTATGAGTGACCTTGTGAAACTCTGTGCCAAATTATACCTGCATCAGGTATGATGTATGCAGGGTGGGTGTTTCCACACAACAAAGCCTTGCAGGAGTGGCGCAGTGAAGTCTGTCAGATTTCACTGCGGCAATTCTAGGACGACACTGTGTCAAAACCATATGCCTGCCTCATCTAATATGTGGACCCAAGTGTCTGCTCAATTTTAAGACCAGCTATATTCTGGTCTTAAAAAACTGCCTCTATCTGGACTTAGCGTCAGTTTTGGGGGGTTATCGCTGTATGGGAATTTCATTGTAAATATCGCAAAGTAGGGTTAGCATCAGTTTTTGCACAGGGACACCCACCTTGCATCTCATTTTCATTAAGTCCCGCTAACAGAAGTGGCGATCTAAAAAAATTCACGTATATGCCGGAAAAGTGAGCTAACTGCAGTCAGTGACACTTCGTAAATAAGGCGATAAAAAAAGCTGCCGTAACGTCAAAAAAATGACGCTACAGCAGCGTGAAGTTCTTGTACATAGGACCCTTCTGAAAAAAACCTAGCCTAGACCCGAGGTCAGAAGTTAACTATTTCCTGATAGCAAGACTCTTTTTTCTTAATAAAGTGTTAGAGAGACACCTCAATTCCATTTTTAGCACCTTACAAGGAAATTGGCATTTGTGATATCTCCCAGTTTGGCTTTAGGAAAGCTCACAGTACGGACGCTGTATTGATCTCAGTAACTGAGCGGTTAGATCTCTTCTAGATCAAGGTGACAAGGCTGCGGCTATTCTACATCGAGGTGACAAGGCTGCGGTGATCCTTCTGGACCTACCCGCAGCCTTTGGCACCGTGAGCCACACGATCTTGAAACAGCGATTGAGTGAGATAGCTGTTCAAGGCTCTGCCCTTCAACTCCTCTGCTCCTTACTAGATGATAGGGAGCAAGCATTAAGCCTTGGAGACATTAGTTCAAAGCCTTTCTCACTGCCTTGCAGTGTCCCACAGGGCTCATTTCTGAGCCCTACACTGTTTAACATATATGTTGCCTCTCCCATGAGTCTTATAAGGTCATTTGGCTTTTACACTGTGTCCTACGCTGATGACACTCAAATTATTGTCCCCATAAATAATGACACTGCACTGCACTGCACAACTGAAATCTTCAACCGGATGTCTTCTCAGTGTTTGAAACCAAATACCAAAAAAAACAGAGGTTCTCCTCATGAGAATAGATGCCTCTTTCTGGAATAATTCCTGGTGGCCACCAGTTCTTTGCCCTCTTCCTACTCTAAAGGCCAAAGCAGGAAATCTTGGAATTATCTTTACTTCCAATCTCTCTTCTAAGGATCAAACCAGTTCTCTGACCTTTTCTTGCTTTCATTCCTTAAAAGCAATGACGAAAAAACGTCCTTTTTTGCCTTCAGATCTGCAGAAGGTAGCGGTCACTGCCCTGGTGCATTCAAAGTTGGACAATTGTAATGCTCTTTATGCTGGAGCCCAACAGAATGTTTTGGATAGACTCCAGAGGGATGTATGACGTTACAACGCACACTTTTACAACGCATGCACTTACAACGCATTTTTTACAACGCATAATCCATTACAACGCATGACATTACAACGCATGACACTACAACGCATTTTTAAAAAATACCTTTACAACGCATTGCCATTACAACGCATACTACCTTTACAACGCATACCATTACAACGCATTATATTAAATTACATTTAAGGTAAGTATTAGATAGTATAGGGGTAAAAATTACTATTATAACTCCAGGGGGTGCAACAGTAGGGTAAGTGTTGGATAGTATAGGGGTAAAAATTACTATTCTAACTCCAGGGGGTGCATCAGTAGGGTAAGTGTTGGATAGTATAGGGGTAAAAATTACTATTCTAACTCCAGGGGGTGCAACAGTAGGGTAAGTGTTGGATAGTGTAGGGGTAAAAATTACTATTCTAACTCCAGGGGGTGCAACAGTAGGGTAAGTGTTGGATAGTATAGGGGTAAAAATTACTATTCTAACTCCAGGGGGTGCATCAGTAGGGTAAGTGTTGGATAGTATAGGGGTAAAAATTACTATTCTAACTCCAGGGGGTGCATCAGTAGGGTAAGTGTTGGATAGTATAGGGGTAAAAATTACTATTCTAACTCCAGGGGGTGCATCAGTAGGGTAAGTGTTGGATAGTATAGGGGTAAAAATTACTATTCTAACTCCAGGGGGTGCATCAGTAGGGTAAGTGTTGGATAGTATAGGGGTAAAAATTACTATTCTAACTCCAGGGGGTGCATCAGTAGGGTAAGTGTTGGATAGTATAGGGGTAAAAATTACTATTCTAACTCCAGGGGGTGCATCAGTAGGGTAAGTGTTGGATAGTATAGGGGGTAAAAATTACTATTCTAACTCCAGGGGGTGCATCAGTAGGGTAAGTGTTGGATAGTATAGGGGTAAAAATTACTATTCTAACTCCAGGGGGTGCATCAGTAGGGTAAGTGTTGGATAGTATAGGGGTGAAAATTACTATTCTAACTCCAGGGGGTGCAACAGTAGAGTAAGTGTTAGATAGTGTAGTGTAATATTATGCGTTGTAATGGTATGCGTTGTAATGGTAGTATGCGTTGTAATGGAATGCGTTGTAAAGGTAGTTTTTAAAAATGCGTTGTAATGGTATGCGTTGTAATGTCATGCGTTGTAATGGATTATGCATTGTAAAAAATGTGTTGTAAAGGTAGTGCGTTGTAAAAGTTGCGTTGTAAAGGTTGTTCCCCCTCCAGAGGCTTCAAAAGGCAGCAATACGGGTTCTGAAAAAGATTTTAAAAATCTGAACCTGTTTCTAAAGCTAGGCATGATCTACATTGGCTTCCAATCACAAAGAAAATTGCCTTTAATTTGAACTGTACAGTGCACAAATCACTTTATTATGCGGGCCCCGCTCTGCTTAGAGACAAACTCTGGTGGTGCACCTCAAATAGACCCGTGCGATCAGCTTCAGCTAACAACGTGTCTGTTCCAACTATCTCCAAATCTTCCTGGGGAGGTAGAAGTTTATCTTATGCAACCACTCACCTCTGGAATCAAATGCCAGACCATTTAAGAAATACCCTCAACCATCTGGCTTTTAGAAAGTCACCAAAAACCTGTCTGTTTACTTCTGTCTTTTAATCTTCTCATCACTAGTTCCAGACTTTTCACTGCAGGTAGCGCCGAGACGCCTTTGACATATGTTACGCTTTATAAATTAAATCAAATCCAATGCAGCACAGCTGTGCTCCTGAAACCACCGCCCTAATTCGATACCGCAAGAAAGCAGCAGATTGGTGCCAGATGGACTGCCTGGATTGAAACCTTTGATTACTTCATAGACGCTGTAGAAGAAGTAGATGTCAAAAGATCCTCAAGGAATTAAGGAATCTTACAGGTGACAGAGTACAAGAAGTGATAAAGAAGATGTTGCAGCAGATAAAGTATCATACAATAAATCAAGACAATAGAAGCCAAGTTAAATTCAATGTTGACTATGAAAGGTACCATTTGAACCATGCAAGACAGCAGCCTTGTGAGACAATAGAGGAGTATTGAGAGACTTGGTACGCTTATAAAGCACTGCAAGTTCAGTGAATTCAATGATGATGAAGCCATGTGTCTGAGAGTTATAGATGGTTGCCAATCCGATTCATTCCGATGACGCATGCTGCAAGAAACACTCAGTTTGAAGGAAGAGCCCACGGCTGCAAGAGCGGAGGAATGCGCTGATCGACAACCTGCTGTTATGGAAGCTTCAACAACCCAAAATGAATCAGCATTGAGTAGGCAAAGTAAACTGAAACACATGACAGAGGCCCGCAGAGTGATGTCTCAGAAGAAAAATAAATTGTGTTTCCGCTGTTAATTCTCCTTTCCACATGAAGGTAAATGTCCCACCATCGGACAAATATGCATAGGCTGTGGGAAGGAAAGCCATTTCATAGCGGTTTGCAAAGCGAAAGGGAAACTAAGTGCATCACGGAGAGATGAGAAGATGGACTCCAGAAAGTTCCAAAAGCACTCCAGCCACTTCCACAAAGCCAAAAGGCAACCTTGAGCAAGGCAAGTGGAAATGTAATGAAGTCGATCATTATCAATTTCATCTTCCAAAGGTTTGGAACATCATCATTGAGTGACAGTGAGGAAGATGGGTGTGTGATGATTATGTCAGTCACAGACAACGTGCACATGTAGGATTGGCCGCTTGCAAAGAACACACATCCAAAACGAATTGTCACACGAAGCAACAAAGTTCATTTGGACATTGTCCTAAAATCATGCTCAAGATGAATGGTTGCCCTACAGCTTTTATTATAGCCAGTGGTGCGTCGATAAACATCTTGCTGACAGAAAAGTACAGTGAACTATCTCTGATACCATGTCTCATACCGTCGGGAACAAAGGTGTACACCTGAGCAGCTTCTATACCTTTGCAGAGTTAAAAATACTTGGTAGTGACCATGGGGCACAAGAAAATGATAGAGCAAGCGCCTGTTCATGTCCTCAAAGGTACATCATCGAATAAATGCTTATTATGTTTCAATACTGCTGCTGACATTGGACTGATCTCTATTAACTACAACTAGAATGACATTTCTGAAATAATGAATCAACTCACAACATTGTTTCATGTACTTGGGAAACTTAAGACAATAAAGATGCAGCTTCACATTAATGAAGACATTTGCCCTGTTGACACCGTCAAATTGCTTTTCACTTTCAGGAAGTCATTGAGGCAAACTAGAAACACTGTTGAAGCATAGTTTAGTTTAGTTTAGTTTAGTAATTTATAGAGCGCGCAAATACCCTGGGGTGTCTCGGCGCTGCGGACTAGGTAGAGGTTGGGCCGGAGTGAGAGGGTCTATTGATTGAAAAGCCAGGTCTTGATCTGCTTCTTAAACGCTGGTAGGGATGGGCATGTTTTGATATGTTGGGGCAAGGTGTTCCACAGTTTAGCGGTAGCGACCGTAAATCTTCTGTCACCCCAAGCTACTGTCTTTGTTCGGGGGATGTGCAGGAGGTTGGCCGTAGAGGAGCGGAGGGTTCTGCTAGGGATGTAACCACGTAAGGCTTTCCTCAGAAAGACTGGTCCGCTGTTATGAATGGCCTTAAAGGCGAGGCAGAGGGCCTTGAACTTAATCCGGCCTGTTATGGGTAGCCAGTGAAGGCTTCGTACTGTTGCTGAGATAGGATGGTACTTGGGGGTGCCTGTTATCAGTCGTGTGGCTGAATTCTGCACCATCTGGAGTCTGTTGATGACTTTTTTCTGGGCGTTAATTAGAAGTCCATTGCAATAGTTGATTTTGGAGGTGACTAGGGTATTGATGAGGGTTTTCTCTGCGTTAAGTGGAAGGAAGGGTAGAAGTTTTTTGATCATCCTTAGAGTGTAGAAGGAAGATGAGACAATAGAGTTGACGTGTGAGGTGAAGTTCATTTTATTGTCGAAAAGTATGTCCAGGTTTCTAACTTTAGACACCGGGGGAGGTGGTGGGCCTAGTTCAGTAGGCCACCAGACGGAGGACCAGACCAGATGGAGTTTGCCGAGTATCAGGACCTCGGTCTTGTCGGAGTTTAACTTTAGCAAAAACAACAGTTGATGGACAGAATGCAGAACAATGTCATACATTCACCCCAGTACAGAGATCTGGGCCTATATCCATCATTTTTTTGCTCACCATGCCATTCCAGTGTCAACCCAGCCGTATGCAAATCAGTCTTGACCCAGTGCCTCTTAGGAACAGTCCAGCCCGAACTGCCAAGCCAGGTCCTCCCTGGGCTGGAAACAAGCATCCTAGGACCGGTGTCGGGGTTTCACCCCTCGTCAGCCAGGATAGCTTGATTCCAGTGGCATGGAGAGCACGCGACTCACGTCTGAGCATACCTGTCCCACTCGGGGTGACAAATGCAAAAACAACAGTTGATGGACAGAATGCAGAACAATGTCATACATTCACCCCAGTACAGAGATCTGAGCCTAAATCCATCGTTTTTTTGCTCACCATTCCATTCCAGTTTCAACCCAGCCATATGCAAATGAGTCTTGACCCTGTGCCTCATAGGAACAGTCCAGCCTGAACTGCCAAGCCAGGTCCTCCCTGGACTGGAAACAAGCATCCTAGGACTGGGTTCGGGGTTTCACCCCTGGTCAGCCAGGATAGCTTGATTCCAGTGGCATGGAGAGCACGGGACTCACGTCTGAGCATACCCGTCCCACTCGGGGTGACAAATGCAAAAACAACAGTTGATGGACAGAATGCAGAACAATGTCATACATTCACCCCAGTACAGAGATCTGGGCCTAAATCCATCGTTTTTTTGCTCATCATGCCATTCCAGTTTCAACTCAGCCATCTGCAAATCAGTCTTGACCCTGTGCCTCATAGGAACAGTCCAGCCCGAACTGCCCAGCCAGGTACTCCCTGGACTGGAAACAAGCATCCTAGGACCGGTTTCGGGGTTTCACCCCTCGTCAGCCAGGATAGCTTGATTCCAGTGGCATGGAGAGCACGGGACTCACAGTTTAACTTTAGGCAGTTTTTAGCCATCCAGGAACTGATAGCAATCATGCCCGTTTGGAATTTGGCAGCAATTTCTCCTCCATTTTTATGGATTGCTAGCACCAATTGAGTATCATCGGCGTAGGAGGTGAGACTCATCCCGTGGGTTTTGATGACCCTGGCCAGGTCCGACATATAGATGTTAAAAAGTGTCGGACTCAAGGATGAGCCTTGTGGCACACCACACGGAAGAGTGAACTGGGGGGATTTGTAGTTGCCGAGGCTCAGTAGTTGTGTGCGGTTGGCAAGGAATGAGGTCAATAGTTGTTTGGCCTTATGTTTGATGCCTATATTCGAGACACGGTCGATCAGGGTGGAATGATCGACCGTGTCAAAGGCTGCTGACAAGTCCAGCAGTACCAATACTGCTATTCCCCCTTGGTCTAAGATGGATCTAATTTCATCTGATGCTTTGATGAGGGTTGTTTCCGTGCCATGGCCTTTCCTGAAGCCGAATTGAGTGTCGTCCAGGAGGTTGTTGTTTTCTATATAGTTGGCAAGTTGTGTATTCATTCGTTTTTCAAATATTTTGGCAGGGAAGGGAAGGCTTGTGATGGGTCTGTAATTTTTAGTATCAAGAGGGTCAAGGTGCGACTTTTTCAGAAGTGGCTTGATGATGGAGTTTTTCCATGTGGTTGGGTAGTTGCCGGTGTTATACATGGCATTGCAGATGTCCGTGAGGTTTGGGGCCAGAAGTTCAGGGAAGTTCAGGGAAAAGTTTTAAAACTGAAGAAGGGCATGGATCAGTCGGGGAACCGGACTTGATAGTTAGAATGAGGTCCATGATTTGTTTTGGTAGCACTTGGCTGAAAGTTGGGTAGGAAGGAGTATATTCCTTATTGTCAGAGGTGACTGTTGAGAGATAAGGTTTAGCTTGGGAGGCGAAGTTGACATATATATTGTTAACTTTGTCTGAGAAGGATTTTGCTAGCTCATTGCAGAGTTCTTGGGTGGGCGCGATTGGGGGGTTTATGGCGGAGCCTGATAATTTAGTGACCACTTTGAAAAGTTGTGTGGTGGAGTTTTGAGCTGTCTCAATCTGGTTGAGGAAGTATTTGCTTTTTTCCTGAATGATAAGGTGTTTATATTTGGACATGGCTTCCTTGTATCTGGCTTTATCTAGGATGTTGTCGTTTTTACGCCAGTGTCTCTCACGGTTCCTGCAGCGTTGTTTTTCTAGCCTGAGGACCTCTGAGAACCAGGGAGCTGAAGGGGTTGTTCTATTTTTAGAGACATTTTTCCGTGATACAAGGAGGTTAAAGGCGTTGTTAAGCCAGTTGGAATAGTTTTGTGAGGCGAGTGATGGGTCTGGAGTAAAATCGTAGTTGGTCGATTCCAGGTGTGTTTTTAGGCGTTGCTGGTCCAAGAAACCCCAGGTTTTGAATTGTATTGGTGGGGTAGGGGTGTTGGAGCAGTGGGGGGTATATTTTGTCTGAATTGTGAATAGAATGGCACGGTGGTCAGTCCATGTGAGTGGTAAGGTTTCTGTTAGTGAAATATATTTGTTGTTGGTGAAGAGCCCATCAAGCGTATGGCTTGCTAAATGAGTAGGGCCATTTACTAACTGGCGAAGAATTACTGCCTCCATTTCTGTGATGAGTGTTAGTGTGTCGTTGTCGTCAGGGGAGTCTAGGTGAAAATTAAAGTCACCCAGGAAGGTGAAATCTGATGCTCCAGCGAGAGGCTCCAGAAAGGTGTTTAGGGCCAAGAGGAAGTCAATTCGGGGGCCTGGGGGACGGTATAGAAGTGTTCCTTTGAAGGATTGCGAGTGCTTAACTGTTATGGTAAATGTGATGGCTTCACATGTTGTGGTGGGGATTGTTTCTGTCCTTACTAAAAATGTATCTCGGAAAATGATAGCGAGTCCTCCTCTTTTCCTTGTGGCTCTGTCCTGTCTAAGTGTGCAGTACCCTTCAGGGGTGGCAATACCGAAAACAGGACCAGAAGCCGGGTCTCCCCAGGTCTCTGTGATGAATAAGATGTCTAGTCTTTGGTTTAGTATGAAGTCACCTATCTCATATTTATGTTTGGGAAGTGAGCGGGCATTTATAAGTGCTAGCTGTAAGTCGTCGTGGTTGTGCTGCGTGAATTGGGTTGGGAGGGGTCTTTGCTTGGTATGAATGTTTAGCTTGAAAGTGCAGCTAGGAGAACTGAATGGAGCAGTACTAGTTAGTAGGCGAGGGTCAAGGCGCGGGCAGGTGTGGCTTTTAGCTGTGATGTGAATGCTTTTGAGCTGGGTGCTGGAGTAAGTAATCAGCAAGCGGTGAGTAGCTGATGTGGGGGGACCAGGGGTCGTGGCCCTGGGCCCGGTCCAGGCGCAGACTGGCGCAGACGGGCTTGCCTTAGGCGCACCTTCAGCGCGCCAGCGGCACGCCCGCTGCGCGCGTCCGCTGCGCGATGAGGCGAGCATCCGTTTTAATGGGGCCTAAAAGAACTAGAATGCTGACCTGGGAAATGCGAGATGTCACGCAGGCACTACCCTTCCGGTCTGCGCCATGATTTCCCTCCACTCAATCGGAACAATCCGTGGTGGACCGGGGAAAGGTGCTAGGCGATCGGTAGTGAGAGCAAGGTGCACAGGTAGGATAACGTGACTTTAAAAGTTATTAAAAACAGTGAGATTCGGCATGCAGCGCAATAGTCAAACATGCGGCAATTTCAAATATTAAATGCAGCTTTCTTTAAAAATGAACCAAGCAGTTGGCTAGAAGCCCTTTGCCAGGCGCTTCATTCACCAGCTTTAAGGCACAGTGACTCGTCCTCTAGCGCGTCCGCTGCGTGTTGAGGAGAGCATCCGTTTTTATGGGGCCTAAAAGAACTAGTAAGCATGACATTTGAGTGCTCCACTGGTCCATTGTGGTAGTGCCACAAAAGGACATTGGAGATACAGTGTGCAATTTTGTTAATATGCGACAGGTCAACAAAGAAATGGAAAAAGAAAGGCATCCAGGTCCACATTTTGCAAACATGATCACGCTGCTGAATGTTGCCAAAGTTTTCTCCTGTCTTGATTTGAACAAAGGCTACCATCAACTTGAACTGGAAGAAAACTCTAGATACATTACTACTTTTTCAACTCACGTTGGTTTGTTCAGCTATAATAGACTCCGTTTTGGTGTGTCATCAGCGGCAGAAATCCTTCAAGAAATCATTTGTTGAATAATTCAGCCTGACACACGTGCTTTTATCTACAGTGATGATATATTGGTGCTACACGAAAGGAACACGATAAAGACAGACAGAGCTCTTGAGGCGGAAGCCGAGAGCCAGGAAACATTAGTTTGAAAATTGTTTTTTTAAAATTGTTAGTGTGTGGAATACTGTGTATTTTAAAAAGCATTTTACCTTCGCTCACTTGAGGATTGCCTCGCCGCACAGCTGAGTCAGGCGCTGTAGCGGGCTGCAGGGTAACCGCCGGGAACTCCCGGGCTCCGCCCACCGAATAGGCCACGCCCCCGTGATTATAATTAGGCGCGCTTAGCGTCCAAGCGCTGCTTACAGACAGAGCTCTTGAGGCGGAAGCCGAGAGCCAGGAAACATTAGTTTGAAAATTGTTTTTTTAAAATTGTTAGTGTGTGGAATACTGTGTATTTTAAAAAGCATTTTACCTTCGCTCACTTGAGGATTGCCTCGCCGCACAGCTGAGTCAGGCGCTGTAGCGGGCTGCAGGGTAACCGCCGGGAACTCCCGGGCTCCGCCCACCGAATAGGCCACGCCCCCCGTGATTATAATTAGGCGCGCTTAGCGTCCAAGCGCTGCTTACAGACAGAGCTCTTGAGGCGGAAGCCGAGAGCCAGGAAACATTAGTTTGAAAATTGTTTTTTTAAAATTGTTAGTGTGTGGAATACTGTGTATTTTAAAAAGCATTTTACCTTCGCTCACTTGAGGATTGCCTCGCCGCACAGCTGAGTCAGGCGCTGTAGCGGGCTGCAGGGTAACCGCCGGGAACTCCCGGGCTCCGCCCACCGAATAGGCCACGCCCCATCCCTCTGGTACAAACAATGTGCAGCTTCTGGAAGCGCAGCGGACGGGCGCAGCGGGCGCGCCGACGGTGCGCCGAAGGCGCGCCAAAGGCCAGACGGATCTAGGGGCCACAACCCCTGCCCCTAACGCCCCCCAGGCCAATACCTACAGCTCGGTGGCCATCCAGAATATGAGGTACACCACAGCTGCTCTATGCCCACACTCCTATTTCCCAGCGGATCTCCCCGCTCGATGCCCCGGCTGCAAACACTCTTTCGATAATACTGTATTGCCAGCCATGTCACAGGAATACCATATGTACGTGCTTAATTGCCGATCCTTACCGCGGCACAGCACCCAAATTGCATTACTACTAGAGGAGCTCAACCCAGATGCCATCTTCCTGACGGAGACATGGCTCACGTCTCATTCAGAACCAGATATAGTCTCTGCCTTACCCTCCGGGTTCCAAATTCACAGACTAGACCGGATTAAGGGGAGAGGTGGAGGCCTGGCTATCATTTTAAAAGACAAGTATTGTTGTCGCATTACTACCGAAGCTATTCCTGAGTGCGAAAGCCTAGCATTCAGCATTGACTTTACTGCGAACATCTCCTTTACTGGTACTCTGATTTACCGGCCCCCAGAACCAGCCAAGCTGTTTCATAAATCCTTGCCAGATATCTTAGCCAACCGAATTTTAACCTCTGCCAACTACACGGTCCTAGGAGATTTTAACCTGCATTTTAACTCTTCCACAGATCTTCTCGCCAGGGAATTAATCAACGATCTTGCAGCCCTTCAGTTGATCCAGCTGGTTACAGCCCCCACCCATGAAAAGGGTAATCTCCTAGACCCAATATTTAGCAACTGCACTAAGCTAATAGTGGGGCAACCTATTCGTCTTCCCTGGTCGGACCTTTTTTTGGTCCCTTTGTCCTGGCTCACCGATAAGTCTTACTCATCTACCCCTCAACCCGTAACCAAGCGTAACTGGAAAAAACTCCCTATAGAGCAATGGGTAACTAACCTAGAGCGCACCTGCCCACCACCCTGTATAGACCCCAACCAAGCAAATAAAAATTACGAGAGTTGGGTCAGGGACTCACTAGACACTATCCTTCCTCTACGGAAATCCACTCCAAAGAGGACACACAAAACTGCACCTTGGTTCTCAGACACTTTGAGAGACCAAAAGCGCCTCTGCAGGAAAAAAGAGAGAGCCTGGCGACTTGATTTCCACCCTGACAAAAAATCCCAATATAAAGAGGCAATCAAAACCTATAGAAATGGGATCAGTGCGGCGCAGGCCTCCTACTTTGCTGATAAAATTATAGCAGCCAACTCAAAACCCAAGGAGATTTTCCACATAGTAAAAAATTGCATCAAAGCAAATACTGCCCCCCCCTTGACAAAAACGCCGGAACAGTGTAACGAGTTAGCAGATTTTTTTCATAACAAAGTCTCTCAAATATGCTCCTCTTTCCCGATAGTAGCCAATAACTCAGGAACATCCAATCATACTCTTTTGAGCACTGCCCCCCCCTCAGACCAGTCTATTCTGGAACGCTTCCCTCTACTAGACCTGGACACCCTTCACAAACTGGCACGGCTAGTTAAATCTGGCTCCCCCCGCGACCCGGCCCCTCCGGAGACACTACTCCAGGCAAGCCAATCTATACTTCCCGTGGTACTAGACCTACTCAACTCTTCCATCGCCTCCTGTACTGTACCCACCGGATGGAAGAGAGCCATGGTTCGGGCGTTGTTAAAAAAACCCACCCTCAATCCAGAAGACCACTCCAGCTACCGCCCAATCTCCTTACTTCCCTGGGTAAGTAAGGTGCTGGAGAAGTACATAAATACCCAACTAGTACAATTCCTGGAAAACAATCTGCTCCTGGACCCAACCCAGACAGGTTTTAGGCCCAAGCACGGCACTGAAACGGCCCTGCTAGCAATCATCGAAGAGTCACGGAAGATATTAGATCAGGGAGGATCAGTGGCAGTGATCCTCCTTGATCTAAGCGCGGCCTTCGACACGGTCAGCTACGCCACCTTGCTGAACCGCCTATGTAACATCGGCGTCACAGGCGATGCTTTGAGATGGTTTGATTCTTTCCTTAACAATAGATCTTTCCAGATCTTTGACGGGGATGCAGTATCAGCCAGTAAATCGCTGAACTGTGGAGTACCGCAGGGCTCTTCATTGAGCCCTGCGCTGTTTAATGTATACATGGGGCCACTGGCTGGGATCGTCAAACCATACGGTATAAATATTGTATCGTATGCCGACGATACCCAGCTAGTGGTCTCATTGGCTCAAGAGGGCACCAAACATATGGCAGGAGGTCTGATGAAATGCCTTGAGGATGTTAAGGAGTGGATGACACTCTCCTCCTTAAAGCTTAATGGAGACAAAACTGAGCTCATGCTCCTGGGCCCAGCATCCCCAGTGTCTCTCATCCCCCTCTGGCCTCCCTGCTTGGGTACCCCCCCAACTCCTAAGGACAGCGTAAAAAGTCTAGGAGTTTGGCTCGACAAAACCCTCTCCTTCTCTACTCAGGCCACCAAACTATCTGCCACATGCTTTGGCCTACTAAGAACACTAAGGAAAGTTCTTCCTCTCCTACCAATGGAAGCCAAACAAGTGGCAATACAGGGCCTGATTCTGTCCCGGCTAGACTCGAACAATGCCCTGTATGTTGGAGCTCCAGAGATGACCCTGCGAAAGTTACAGGTGGTGCAGAATTGTGCGGCCCGCACCCTGTTACAGATCCCGCGAACTCAGTCAGCAAAACCCGCAATGAACAGTCTACACTGGCTTCCAGTGAGACAAAGAGTGGCATTCAAGGCACTTTGTATTGCCCACCGGGCTTTCTGGAAGTCGGGCCCAGCTATCACCGACAAATTAGTCACGCAATACCACCCCAACAGAAACCTTAGATCTAAGGAGGCCTTCCTGGCTGTGGTACCCAGAGTCAGGAGAGCTAGGTCCGGAGGCAGGATGTTCTCCTTAAACGCCTCTAAGATGTGGAACTCACTCCCCTTACACCTCCGGATTAATTCAAACCTACTCTCCTTCCGCAAACAATTGAAAACCTACCTGTTTGCGAGGTCTACCGAACCTTAAACCCATCCGTCATATTCAGTTCTGTCTTATGCTTCAGCGCTTGGACGCCCTTGGGCAGCAACCGCGCTATATAAATGACAATACAATACAATACAATAAAGCACTCACACAAGTATGCCGTCTGCTTGCTGATCCCGACCTCACACTGAACACAGAAATGTGTATATTTCACAAAACAAAATTACATTCTTTGGGCAAATTGTTTCTCAATAGGGAATGACTACTGACCCCGAAAAGGTGCATGTGTCGTCGTCTACTTGCCCTCCAGAAGATGTGACTAATGCGCCAGTGGCTGCTGTAGGTAAGAGTGGTGGGGCCGACTAGGGAGGGATTTCGAGAGATGACCACAACGGAAAATTAAATAAATAACTCATTTTCCCTGGTGGTAGTCTCTCGAACTCCCCCCCTGCCTGCCCCACCGCTCTTACCTGCAGCGGCAGCGGCCGCGGCTGCAATGAACAATCATTTTTAGGCATGGCTGGCTACTGCTACCGGTACATTTGTGATTTTGCCACTATGAGTTTCCCTCTAAGAGAACTAACTAGGAAAGTTGAACTTTCAAGAAAATAAACACGCAATTGAAAAGACAACCGAAATAGCTTATTTTGATCCGAAATTGCATTTATAGATTGTGGTAGATGCAAACCCAGTGGGGTTGGGCGCAATCCTGGCTTAACACAATAGACAGCCCGATGCTCAGAGGCGCATTGTGGCCTATGCTAGCAGGAGTCTATCTGAGACCGAACGTGCTTATTCTCAACCTGAGAAAGAAAGCTGCGCTGTAGTATGGGTGTGTGAACACTTCAATGTGTTTCTGTACAGAAAGCATTTCACCGTTGACACAGATCATCAGGCGCTGCTCACCATTTACAGAAATCCGAAAGTCAAGATGCCCCCTCGCATCGAGAGGTGGGGGTTGCGTCTGCAGGAGTATGATTACACTATTGTGCATAAACTGGGGCAGGATCAAAACTCCACAGACTACTTTTCATGAGTGCCACTACAGCGTCATAGTACAACGCCCACAGCGGCTGAGGCCTACATCAATTTCATGGTAAAGTCAAGTGCACCTGCAGCTCTTTCTATTGAACAGATTCGAGCAGCTACTAGTACTGACAAAGACAGGCTGAAGCTTAAAGAAATCATTGCAACGCAATCATGGAGGAAACATACTCGCCCTGTTACGGTTGATGTTGAGTACCAGAAATTCAAGAATGTTCGGTAAGACACAATATGGTGTCATAATAAAAAGAGCAAGAGTAGTTATCACTAAAAGCCTAAGGCAACAAGTTATGGAACTGGCACATGAAGGACATTGTGGCTTTGCCACCACTCAAAGAGCCCTCAGGGATCGAGTGTGGTTCACGCGCCTTGATGAACGAGTTGAAAGGGAGCTGAAAGCTTGCCATCTGTGCAACTGTCTCACTCCCAAGGCGACTCTGCACCCTTTGAATCTGTCTGATCTCCCTAAGCAGGCCTGGGAGAGGATTGCGGTTGGCTTCTTTGGACCTCTCAATAAGGGACATCATCTCATAATAGTTATCAGTGAGAGTCACGTTTTCCTCTAGTGGAAGACTTATCATCACCCACACATGACAAAGTCCTTGAGAGGCTGGATCAAATTTTCACAGCATGGGGTGTTCCTTCCATTCTCAAATCTGACAATGGTTCACCCTTCAATATCAGAGACTTCAAAGACCATCTTAATAATTTTAAAATAAAAATTTCACAAAAATACACCTCTTTGGCCACAGGCAAATGGCGTTGTTGAAATACTTATGACTACTTTGGAAGGGGTGGTAGAGCATGCTGCGCTGGAAGAAATCGACCTCAAGTCAGCTTTACACCCAGCCCTCTGTACCTACCGTTCCAGTCTCATTCTATGACAGGAAAAACTCATGCCTCCTTGGTGTTCAGAGCGCTCCTGGAACGAAGATACCACAATGGACCACCTATCGGTCAATAGACTCTGATGAGATTCGAGCCACTGACACCTCTCGCAAATGTAAAATGAAGGCTTATACCGATAAGCGCTGATGCGCTGAGCAGTGGCGGCTAGTGAGTGTTATGTTGCGAGTGAGGAATGCAAACAAGCCCAACTGAGAACATGTGGGCTAGGGAGAGGTTCTCAACCAACAACATTTTGAAATGAAGGGTGGTAAATGGTGCAAGTTGAAGCACATTTGACAAAGCAAAAAGGTTATTAAAGCAATTGTGAACATGCAGTGTTGAAATATTTGAACCCATTAAAAACAACCCCATTTCTTTCTGCATTAAATGTGCTCCAAGTCCCAGCCTACCAATGGGTGGCAAATGATCCAGTCAGTCTCAGGCACCTTAGTCTGAAAGGGACTTACTTGACAGCTAGATGAAAATTGATCTGCTTGCAAGATGTGAACACGTTGACTTGGGGAGAACATTCTTTCATCCTTGGGGAAACCTATGCTAATTCTATTCTATTCATGGAAATTTGTAGAGCTCATAGCTACCCATCCGGGACTCCCAGTGCTAGGATAGCGTACAGATAGCATTTCCGTCTGGCCCCTTGGTTAAACAGAGCAGTTTGTAGCAGTTTTCTCAATTGTAATTCTGACTCTGCTTTCCTTATTTGCAGAGGAAGGGAATTCCAGAGTTTTGGTGCCAGGAACGCAAAAGAGCATTCCTCCACTCCTCCATCTCTTCATTCTTGGTAGTGCAAGGAGTTGTTGGCTGGTGGAGCACAGCGTTCTTGGAGTATCACAGACGATTAGTAGTAGCAGTAAGTAGTAGTTAGTTAGTAGTAGCTGGTGGAGCGATGCGTTCTAGTATGACCACAGGCCGTTGGTAGTGTTTGAATCAGCTTAGGGCCCTTCTTGTACTTGACTCAAAATGAATTCTCTTGGCTACTGGGAGTCAGTGCAGGTTTGCCACAGCCGCGGTGACTGACTGGTGTTGGGTATTTTCAGTAGTATGCACGCGGCAGCATTCTGAACCACTTGGGAGTTTCCATAATTGAGTTTTAAGATGACTAAGCCTTGCACTACCACTGTACGCGATGAGTCAAGGAGCCATCTCATAAGCTTTCTCAAAGAGCTTAATAGGCCGAAAGTAGTTGCCGCTGGGTTTTACACCTGTGTTGCCATTGAGAGCTCGTTGTCTGACCAGAAGCGTAGACGCCTGAGCTCCACTTTGGGTCTGGGTCGCCCTCCCACAAAATCTGAGCAATTAAGCTCCATCCACCAGGCAGGTTTGTCACCTAACACCAGGACCTCCGTTTTCTCCCCGTTTAGTTTAAGAGTCCCGGATGCCACTCAGCCCACAACATTTTCCAGGCTGCTATTAAGCTGACTGAAAGAGTCAGTAGTTAGATGAGAAAGGGAGATGGGCTGAGTGTCATCAGCGTAGGATAGTGAAGAGATGCCATGAGCCTTTATAATCTCTGCCAGAGGCCGGTCATACAGGTTGAACACAATGGGGCTCCGACGAGGACCCCGTGCTACCCCACAACCCAGGGAGTAGCTTTCTGAGCATGCATGTTTCCTCACAGACTTGGAAGGTTCTATTTTGGATGGAGGAGGTGAGCCGTTTTACGGCTCTTTCAGGTGAATCTACTTCTTGCAGCCTTTATTCCAGTATTGGGTGGGAGACAGTGTCAAAAGCTGCACTCAAACCCAACAGACCCAGTGCAGCTCTCCCACCTTCATCCAAAGTGGCTCTGATCTCTTCCATGGAAGCCAAAGAGCTCTTCCCGTGCCGTGCCGCTGCCTCATCTAAACCCAGTTTGCAAAGGATGCAAAATGCCACTGGTTCCTAGATCAAGACAGAGTTTTCTGCTAACAAATTATTCTACAATTTTGTCAGGACCTGGAAGGAGGGAGTTCGGGTGATAATTTTCACACTTTTTTTTTTTATTGCAATCCATATATTACCAAAATTAGCATCTTATTATTCATACATCAAAATGTTGAAATTCATACATCAAAATTCATCAATATCATCGGATTCGCAGGAATCAAAAATGTAACCTAAACACTTAATCAAAAATTCATCAAGCTAGTAAATCAGAAACATTTCAAGTCCAATCGCATAAAATGCCTATTGCCCTAAAATGTCATCCATTGCCCCGTAGTCCCATCAACTTTAAACATATTCTCAGATCTTCCATTCCTAAAAACATAAGCCTAGTAAAAGTACGTATCAAAAATATAACTTGATCCTAAATAGTTCACTTAAATCCCACAGACCCTTCTAAGCGGAGTGTAGTGCTACTACCTTTTTCCTAAAAATCCACCAAATCTGTCAAATTAAGCATCCCATTAAAAAACTCTGTCCAGATCTTATCAAACATTTTCAGCCTACCCGTTCGTAAGGCATATGCTCGTTCGCTTCTTTTGACCTGTTCCATTTTCCAGATGCCAAATTTGCCCAGGATACAAAATAAAGATTCCCAGATAACCAAATCAAATGCCTTTTTGGCGTCTAAAAACAGCACCAAGGCTGGTATTTTCAGGGTATCAAAATAATCTAGTGCCTCCACCAAAAAGTGCGTGTTCATGTCAAGTTGCCTTCCAGCAATAAAACCATTCTGATCCTGATGAAGTAAATATGAAGCAATTGCATTGAAACGATTAGCTAAGAGTTTAGTAATTATTTTGCAGTCAGATTAAGAACTTAATGGGACGATATGTATTGGGGTCTTCACTATTTTTACCTTTTTTTTTAAAACTGACTACACTTCCTCCTCTAAATGACAGAGGGATAGGTCCACCCTCAAAAATTGAATTTATGAATAATTATAAAAAGTCCCCAATTACACCTAAGAATGTTTTTAAAAATTCCGCTGGCAGACCATCTGGACCACAGGGTTTACCATTTGGAAGATTTTTATAAAAGAAATTGTATTGTTTTCACAACAAATACAACTAAAAGACATGGAACAGACCGTATATATAGTACATTAGACAAATCACCATGCACAGTCATAATTATTTCAAATAGGCCCAGGTCGGATACCTGGAAATCACCAGTGTCGCCTACCCTCCCCTCCACCCCCCCAGCCTCCCTAGCCATCCGAGTCAGAGGATTCCTCATCAGAAAGAGGTGGTGGATCACATATGTTACCCCTATACTTGTTCAAGATTTTTAATAAACTCCCCTAACTCATCTTTTGTGAATGGGATGTCTTATGCCCTTTATCCTCTTCAGATAGCCCAGGTACTTCATATCCCTGTAAAAATCTTCCAATGATGAGATCTCAATTGGTAATTGCTGGCCATAGATCTTCCTGTAATGCTGGACCATTATCTCTCCTATTTCTCCCAAACCCTCCGTACGGGAACCAGAGGTAGGGCATCTCAGGGCCAATATTTGATTACTTGCGGCCCGCTCCCTAGCCTGCCAAGCCAGAAATCTCCTGGTATAGTTGCTTTCTTCAGAGGTCTTTTGCCTATCCTGCTGGAAAAGGGTATCGCTTTTAGCATTATATATTTCAGTCAGGTCCTGCTTAGCCTGAACCCACTGACGTTTATTCAAGGCCGAGGGGTTAGAGACAAACCTTTCGAAAGAGTCTTGCACTTTTTGCTCTGATAACAGTTTTTCTCCCTTCCTTTTTCTTGAATTCTCTGCATCTTTACCTATGGCTAGGCCTCGAAAAAAGGCTTTAAATGAATCCCATACCAAATGGATTGGAGCAGAGTCAAGATTTTGCTCATAAAACTCTAAAATGTGTGTTTTACTTGAAGACACCCAATCCTCTTCTAGCAAATATTGTCGGTTTAATGACCACCTTTTAATAAATGAACTATGCTGACCAGTGCATGGTCAGAAAATCCATTTTGAAGAATTTTCTGCTGTAAAAAAAACAAATTCCTAGAGATAAGAAAGAAATCGATGCGTGAAAAAGTGTGAAATCTCCCTGAGAAACAACTGTAGGCAATATCCTTCGGAAATGCTGTTCGCCAGGGGTCAATAATGTCAAGCATTGAACTATAACTATGTATTGTTTTAAGAGGTTTTTGCTTTGACTGTCTTTTTAAGTTAGATGAGGAATCGATCCTGGGATTCATTAGCAAATTAAATTCACCCCCCACGATCAACTCTCCCGGGACTTGGATTAAAGATTGAAAGAGTTCCTCATATGGGAGGGGATTATCCTCAACGGGGGCATATATACTAGCAAACGTCAGAGATCGAATGGTCCACATTACAAGTGACCCAGCACCATCTTCCACTTTGGTCTCTCGCAGAATTAACCACCTCCACCTGAAATTGTTTATTTAGAAAAATCGCCGTCCCCCTATGTGCTACTGAGGAAGAAGAGAAACCCCTATAAACTGCCCAAGTCCTGCACATTGCAAACTCAGAGATTTTCCCCGCTGGCATACGGGTTTCTTGTATTAAAATGACCGAGGGATTCTCTGTTTTAATCCAAGCCTCAATGGCCCGCATTTTCCTTTTATTATTAAGGCCATTCACATTAATCGACACTATTTTCACTATTTCTTTATTACCCATTTCATAAAAAGAGTAGGTTTCTGAATGTCCCCATATTCAAAGAATATTCCTTTTACAAACTCTGAAAAAAGCCTCCAACCCAGATCTAACAAAGGTGACGGATTCTCCTTTCTTGCTCTCACATAACAATCAACAAATGAGTATGAACTTAAAATATGGATTTCATTTTTTCCCCGATGCTCTCAACCCAACGCTTGACCCATTGTCACCTGAGCAGATGGCCGCCCCTGCTCAGAGGCCGACATCATCTCCCACCCACCCTACAACAGGCACGCTGACTTGGTGCCTAGTGCAGCTGAATGACGCCCTCCCCTTACCCTCACTTCCCCTTCCTACACTACAAAAACTAAAGTTGAACCGCCTTGTAATATCATTAACCTTCTACGCCTTATGCTAACACCTTATCTTTTCACCTGCTATTCTCATTTGACCAAGACAAGAAAAAAAAGAAAAATTGCAGTAATACAGTCCTCAAGGGATGAATAGCCCTTTTCCAACCCAAAAATACATACACCCCCAGCCTTTCAGCCAAATACTGGCTTCAAGCCACTAGGGTCTGTTCGCCGAAATTTCTTGTAGTAAACCCTGTGCCTCATTACAAAAAATATGAAATTTGCCCTTAATTAGCACTTTGAGCTTATTCTGCTGAGCTATCATGGCTTTTGCCCCTTGAGCTTTAAACAAATGAAGCATTTTGACGAATTCTTTCCGCCTTTTTGCTGCGGAGGCTGTCATGTCTGAAAAAATACGACACATTGGCACCTCTGCTGAAGAAAACTGTCTTTGCCTGATTGCTCTTGACACAATCTGCTCCTTGACCCTAAAGTCTCCAAAATTTACCAGGATCGTCCGGGGGAACTTTGCATTAGAGGGGAGATGTGCGGGGACCCGATGAGCTCTCATTATTGTCAGATGGCCCTTAAATTCTGGAAGGACATTTTCTTTTATGAAGGAGTCGATCCATTGTAGCATCTGCTGGCCCTCCAAACCTTCTGGAATGCCCAGGATTCGGAGATTGGAACGTCTGGAATGATTCTCCAACTCCTCCAGCTTCATTTCTAGTGAGGCTCTCTGGGACTGGAAGGTAGTCACTTTACGGTTTAGAGATGACATTTGATCCTCCAATTGGGAGATCCTGGGTTCTGCCTCCAAGAGCCGTGCCGGGACCTGTGCCATGGATTCCTAAATCTTCCTCAAGCGGGCATTTATTGTAGCAATCTCATTAGATTGGGAGGTTTTTAGGTCCCGAATTTCTTCCAGAATTAAATGAAGGAGGCTCTTAGCGTCCCATTGCATAGAAAAAGAACCACCACCTTGAGGAGGATCAATCTGAGAACCCTCTGGACCCGTCGGCACCGGGGCCACTGGTGAGGTCGACATAGACATAGACATTTCTGCGACCCCCGGCATTGAAAGATGCATGGGCTCTCCCCCAGCTGATGGATTTAAGAGACCTGGAGATGGAATAGAAGGAAGGGGAAGAGGCGATTGACTGCCAGGCTTGGGCACTGAAGACTCTGGGCCGGCATCCAATAAGGTATCTGCTACTAAAGGGTCGTCACCTTCAGTCCCCTGTATTGCTTCCACTTCAATCAAAGGCCCATCCGGTTTGGCTTTGAAAAAAATAGGGTACTTTCTGGCTGCGAGAGTTTCGCCCGCTGCCTTTCCGGAAGTCAAAGTCTCTTTAGGGGAAGCAGAAGGAATTGGTGAATCCAGCCTTGAGGAAACCATCTCACTGGGGCTAATGGGGGAATCCAAGTCCACCATGTCAGACTCAAGCTGATCCTGTTAGATCGGATGAGCACTTGTCATGCCCACAAGCTCCGATGATAGAGGAAGATCTTGTCGATATGCGGCTGCGTAGTTTAACCGCGCTGTGGTCTGGGCTGCACGCCTTTTAACCTTTTGACTTGGAGTCGGTGATTCAACCGGAGTTGTACCCTTTGCCCCTTTGACAGGCTTTCGCATAATGTCCTCTTTATAATGCCCCTCTGCTGATAGCTGGTAAAAATGCTGCCCAGAACTTTTCCAGAGTCAATTAAATGGGACCTGCCCAGCGACCCTCAACCAAGACAGGTGAGTAAGAGAAATGCCACTTACCTGCTCTTGGTGAGAAACCTGGGGTCCCTAATGATGCTCCCAACGCCTCGGCAGTCCACCGTTCTCGAAAAAGAAGAAAAAAAAGAAAAAGGCAGGCTAACTGCAGTCAGACCGCCGGACCGCTCTCTTGGGACTCAGAACCCTCAGAGCAGTCCTTTTCTTTTAAGGGGCCACTTTGCAAGAAAAAGGAAAATATATCGCTAGTTCGCAATTCAAAGGGGCCGCTCTCAGCCGATCGGCAGCATCTGCTCTCTCTGGACTCAGGACTCTCAGAGCAGTCTGTAGAGATTAGACGGAGTCAGAAGCGTTGAACAACACGTCTTTATTTACGAGCTCCCACGGGCACGAATCCATGACAGTTGCTAACCACAACATACAACTGTTATCACCAACCGTCAAAACCACTACGTCATCGCTGACAGCGCGAGACGCGGAATGTCCGCCTCGCGCTCAGGCAGCGCGAGGCAGGTCAACCACTACATATCTCCTTTTCTTAGAGAACAGAGAAATAGAGAAAGCAGCAAAGAGGAGAGCAAGAGAAAAAGAGAGAGAGAGAGAGAGAGAGAAAGAAAAAGAAAGCAAGAGCAGGAGAAACACTACAGTGGCTAGAAGAAACACAGAAAATCATTGGCGGTATCTAACAGGAATATTAACTGTTCTGGTACTCCTCCTGACAGCGGCGTGGCTGGGAGACGAGCTCTGAACATCAAGTTTACCTTGAGAGATCCTATGAGAGACCTCACTTTTCAACCTGGAACACTTGACGTCATTGAGCACATTTTTAACTTTCGCCACCTTGTTACTATTCCACCAGTCTTTACCATTGACTCGAACAGCATTACCACACACTTTATCCACCCCCACAATTTCCCCATACTTAGCTTCTCCTTTTCTTACAAAACCTGGTTTCTTAATTCTGATCCTGTCTCCCACCGCAAATTCTCTGACCTTAACACGCTTCCTTTCATCAAAGTACTCTTTTTGTTTGACCTGGACCTCAGCAGACTTGGACCTCACTTTCTCATCCATTTCTCGGGGAGTAGAATTGGATTTATTCCATTTAGACATCCAAACCGGTCTAAACTCGGTACATGGTTTCCTACCTCTCAGTAGTTCAAAGGGGGACACACCAGTGGAAGAATGAGGAGTGGTT
Organism: Triturus cristatus; assembly: GCF_964204655.1. Classification (NCBI taxonomy): domain Eukaryota; kingdom Metazoa; phylum Chordata; class Amphibia; order Caudata; family Salamandridae; genus Triturus; species Triturus cristatus. Next base: position 1,207,462,417 of record NC_140584.1, on the reverse strand, counting down.
CTATAAAACCACAACATTGTCCTGACACTTTGGGGAACACCTTTGTGGTGGGCAAGAGCCCACTTGACACAATCACCTATGACTCTATTAAGCCTCTCTACCAAGCCGTTAGTTTGAGGATGATAGAGAGAACTTCGGTGATGAGTAATGGCAGATTCTCTAAGAAACTCTTGTACTTCAGATGATACAAATTGTACTCCGTTGTCTGATATTAAAGTTTGGGGAAACCCTTCTCTCATAAATGTTTCCCTTAAGAAGTCGATGATTTCTTGGGAATCAACCTTAGAGACAAACTTGGCCTCGGGCCACTTTGTGTAATAGTCCACCATAACAATAGCAAATCTGCATTGTTGGGGCAAACTGTGAAAGGGTCCTAGGACATCTATGCCAAGTTTTTCCCACGGTCCACCCGGGAGGGGAATGGGTTGGAGAGGGGGACAACTAGTGTGAAGACTTTTGTCACTAGAGGAACAAACAGTGCAGTCTTGCACCATTTCTTCAATATCTCTATCCATTTTAGGCCACCAAAAGTACTCTCTTACTCTACGCTTGGTTAATGTGGCACCTAGGTGCCCATCATGTGCTTTGGTCAGAAGAGTGGATCTGATGTCCACCGGTGGAACAAGTTTTTCTAACCTGAAAATTAGACCATCCTCAATCGAAAATTCATCACACACCTTGACATAGGGTTGCAAGTTAACATCTACATTCCTTTCCCTGGGCCACCCTTGGGAAATATATTTCATAAGTTTTTTTGAAACTTCATCACCAGCCAACGCCTCTCTCCATTTTTGCTGATCAATAGTACAAACATTATTAAGTTCAACACTAGCTATGATATAATCCTCCTTTTCATCAGAACAACATTCATCAATCCCTTGTATGTCCTGACTGGTGTTAGCAGGTAAACGTGACAGTGCATCCGCTCTTACATTTTTCCCCCCAGCAATATGTACAATGTCAAAGTTGAATTGTAAGAGTTTGGAAGCTAAGCGTGCGATGCGGGGAGTGGCCCCGCGGCTGTTGGTACATCCTAAAATCGCAACTAATGGTTTGTGGTCCGTTTGAAGAATACATTTTTGTCCCCACAAATAATTTTTAAATTTTTCAATGCCCCACCAACACGCTAGAAGCTCCTTCTCAATGACTGAATAGTGAGTCTCTGCTTCTCTTAATACTCTGGATGCAAACCCTACAGTATGTTCCTTTTGGTCCACAATCTGTGTCAAAACAGCGCCCAGTCCATAACTGCTAGCATCAACAATCAAGGTACACTGGACCCCTTGTACAAATGGCTTCAAGGCCTTGACAGTGCTAAGTTGCTCCTTGATCCAATCGAAGGCGGTCTTGCATTCATCATCCCACACAAATTCACTTCTGTCTTGGAGCAGCTTGGAAATGGGGCGAATCTTTGTGGCATAGTCTTGGATAAAGCGGGCATAAAATTCTGTGAGACCTAACAGTGATTTGACTCCTGCTTTGTCTTTGGGAGCAGAGGCATCAACAATGGCTTGAACCAAACTCGGTTTGGGCGTGACTCCTTCACTTGATATCGTGTGACCCAGATAATCCATCTTGTCTTTGGAGAATTCGCACTTGTCTCTTTTTAGGACCACCCCATGTTCCTGGAATATAGACAAGATCTTATTCAGCACTATGTCGTGTTCTTGTTGGTCTTTTGCGAACAGCAGAATGTCATCTTGGAATATGGCCACGTTTTTTATCCCCTTCAGTAAATTGACCATAACTCTCTGAAAGACAGAGGCAGCTGAGGCCAACCCAAAAGGCATTCGACAAAATTGGAACAAACCTGCAGGAGAGTTGAACGCAGTGAAATGGCGTGAATCCTTGTCCAGTTCAATTTGGTGATATGCCGAGGCCAGATCTAATTTGGTGAAGACCTTGGCACCTTCGACTACACCCAGCATTTCTGATATATTCGGTAGAGGATGCGAATCCACCCAGATGACCTTGTTTAGATTGCGCAAATCAATGCAGATTCTGAGATCATTATTTTTCTTCCTTGCCACGACCAATGCTGAAGACCAATCAGACGATTCTATGGGTTCAATAACCCCTCTTTTTTGCATGGACAAAAGTTCTTTTTCCAAGTCTTCTCTGATGCTGAAAGGGATACTCCTTATTTTGTGTTTTACCGGTTCCGCATCACTCTTTATCTTAATCTTGTGTTTGAATCCTTTGATTTTCCCCAATTCGCCTGAAAACACTCTGGGATATTTATTGAGTAGTTCCTCCACATGTGTTTGGTCCTGAACCACCAGAATCTGTTCCTTTGCTCCAGGGCACAGCATCATACTGAATAAACCTTGGTGGAACCATCCCAATATGTCTAATCCATTGACAGCAACATAAACTTTCCCATAAATGTGTCTGTTCTTGAAAATCAAGATGTCCTCAAAGTACCCCATCAGTTCTATACTTCTCCCTTCATAGGATACAGGTTCACGGTCAGGCGGTTGCAGAGGTCTGTTACCCCATTTTTTCCTGAACAAAGATTCACTGATCATTGTGATCCTTGCACCAGAGTCTACAAGCAGTCTCACACTTTCTTCACCTACTCCAATGATGGCATAGGGATCTATACAGTCATCAGGGTTACCACTCCTTATGTTCCCTTCGCTGACGACTACCACCATGTCCTTGAGTTCGCAAAGAGTGTCATCGCTGTCACTGCCACTTGCATCCATGGCACATGCTACCTGTTCTTTCTTATATTTTTGGCTTTGGCATACTTTGTCAAAATGTCCCAATTTCCCACATTTGCGACAGGTTGCATTTCTCGCAGGACACGGTCTACCACTTTTCACATGGGAGGGATATCCACATCTGTAACAGATATCAGTCCTTTTGAAAAAATTATTTGGCTGATAATCTTTTTTCCTCTCATACTTTTTAAAACGGACAGGGGTAACAACTTCCACACTTTTACTTTCCAGTTCCTTTATTGAAGATTGTGACGTTTCAATACTTTTCGCTATGCGAATAGATTCATCCAGGGAGGGATTTTCCAAAGATAAGAGCTTCTGTCTTATGGTTTTGTCCAGACATTTTCCTATGAACTGGTCACGAATCAATTGTTCACTGAAATTTTCAAATTCACATTCTGCCACCAGCTTCCTCAAAGCAGTAATGTATGTGTCTACATCTTCCTCGGTTTTCTGCACTCTTTTAAAGAATTTATGCCTAGACACCACCACACTGGGTTGCTTATCAAATCTGACTTTTAATTTCTTCACTGTATCTTTGTATTCATCGGTATCTTCCTCTTCATCACCCACTACATCAGGTAAATGTTTAAGGGTTTCTCTCCCTTCAAACCCCAGAGAATGAAGTAGTAAAAACTTTTTCCTTTCTGGCCTGAACCTATGTGCTCCTATTGCACCCAGGTAATTTTCGAATGCATCGAACCACTTTCTCCAAGGCACAGGAGGTTCGCCTGGTGTGTCCAGAAAAGGAGGTGGAGGAAGAATAGACTGCATCATGTAAAGTTTTCCTCAAGAGTACGAATGAGGAAATGTAAGTATATTTATTGTTCCTACTGATAAGTGGTGAACAGTGGCAATACCAAGGGTGTACGAACTTACATCAAAGCTAGTATTCTTTTTGAGCCACAACGTTTGAAACAGCCTCTATTACTCCAACCAAAGAGACTGCGAGAAGAATTATGTATTATGTTCGTGCCCACGTCATGTCCTATTTGCCAAGTGCAGAGTTAGTAACCCTCTTTGTCTTAAAGCATTTCTTTACACATGTAGATGCTGCCTAGACCACTCCAGACCGATTTTCTAAGCCCCAGCAATGTCCGTCGATAAACCTTGCGCAGCTGACCATAAGCACAGAAGGTGTCAAAAACGAAGCTGCCTCTTTAAGAGCTGGGCGGGGAAGATCGTGTGTCAGCAGGCAGAGAGGGAGGGACGAACAGCGAAGACAACGCGCCTAACGCCTGTCGTCACAAGTTTCCTCACCTCAGACTGTCCGGATCATTCACCAGGAGACAGACGCTCGCGTAAGGCTGTGGCAGTGAATCGACACCGACCATCACGTGAGGAATGCGGAGAGCGTCTTGTTCTTCAGGTACTTTTGACCGTAGTCCTTTGTGGGTTCTGTGGGAGTCGAACTCGTCTCCAATTTGTAGAGATTAGACGGAGTCAGAAGCGTTGAACAACACGTCTTTATTTACGAGCTCCCACGGGCACGAATCCATGACAGTTGCTAACCACAACATACAACTGTTATCACCAACCGTCAAAACCACTACGTCATCGCTGACAGCGCGAGACGCGGAATGTCCGCCTCGCGCTCAGGCAGCGCGAGGCAGGTCAACCACTACACAGTCCTTTTCTTTTAAGGGGCCCTTTAATTGCCTCGAAAGCGGGAAGAGAAAAAAACCCCACCTGCGCCGGGCACCAGAGGGAAATGTGACCACTATTGGAAGGAAAAGGGAAATATATCGCTAGTTCACGATTCAAAGGGGGCGCTCTCTGGGACTCCGCAGCTCCGGGAACATCGGTGGCAGCTCCTCTCCGCTCCAGGCGTCTAACGTCAGAGGAAGTGAGGGGGAGTGGCAATGGCCTGCTCTCTCAGCCGATCGGCATCATCTCTGCCATCTGCCTTTGTTATCTCATTAAGCCTTGTTTTACCGATAATTTTCACACTTTCGAGGGTGTGCCGAAGCTTTTTTAAACAGAGGCCTGACAATGGCATGTATCCATGCTGGGGTAATCAAGGGAAAAGCTCAACATATCTGTTAGCAGAGTTATCACTGCTTCCCCCCTTTGAGCATGATGTCGGGAGGGGCAGGGTCCAATGGGGAGCCTGAGTTTACAGATTTGACAGTCTCAAAGGTATCTTTTTGGGTGATTACTGGGAATATACTTAATTGATCATGTCTTCGTTGGGGGGCAATAGCTATCTCTTCCACCCCTCCAAGTGTGAGTAGGACACTATTAACCTTCACCTGAAAAGGTTGGCTAACTTGTTACATCTTGAATCTGAGGGGGAGGGGCAGGTGTGCCTTTTGCAGGATACATTAGACTACTCACCAGATTGAAAAACTCTTTGGATGGATGAGCAGCATTGCCAATCTGTGTAGCAGAGTGGTCAGCGCTTGCCTCCCTGGTGGCATCATGCTATTTTTTATTACAGCTTTCTCACAGTCGTCATTACTAATTATGTTGTCGCTTATTCTCCAGACCCTTTCTAGTTTTTTTATTCCTTTTACAATTGTCCAAGCACCGGTGAGAACCATGGTTCCCTTTCTCCTGGGCGTTTTGGTTTCTGTTGCCTCAGAGGGGCCAAGATATTTGAGGTGTTCACCATCCGTGTTTCGAATTTACTGTGTCTACTGGTCAAATCTCCTACCACTCCTCACTGTACATGTTTGACCAGTTCCGTCTCAGTTTGGGCTGGTGAAGTACCAGACTTGTGGCATTTGGTAGACATACCTGGAAGGGTATTCACTTGGGATTAGACCACAGGATCTCTGTTGGGTCACTTAACCTAAACTCAGTTATGTTGGAAAATGTTGGGTCATGGAAGTGACCATGTTTATGGGTAGGGGCAGAGACTCAGAGTGTTAATTGGACCAGTACAAGGGCCATTGGGAGGCTCTTTCACAGCAGACAAATATAGGTGATTATTCAGGTCCCCGAAGATGGTGAAATTGGCCGATAGTGAACCCTGTTCTGTCAGAATGTCAGGAAGACACCATGTAAAGTGGACGGCAGGACCTGGTGGGCGACATATGAGTACTAAGGCAAAGAGCAAGCTGTGATAGCCAGGTAGAGATACTGTGTTAGATGTTATTTGTAGCTCCTCTTTGTGAATAGTACCTGTCCCCCTCCCTTTTGTTTCCTTCCCGCCACCCCTGGCAGTTACACAGCCCCGAGGCGAAGGGATTGCCATATTTGGCAAGGAGTCCTCTCGAAGCCATACTTCCGTAAGGAACATACCTGACCGTTTGCCAACTTCTAAGACAAAGAATAATTCAAGAAAATGTTTGGGCAGGAGGCAAAACGGACGCCGCTGCTTTTCTTCCCCTTTTCTCTCCTTGCTAGGACAGTCGGCATTGGATTGACTCTATTCTTCTCACATGTTACATACTCGTTGCAAATATTGATGGAGTTCGTTCTTACAAGCATCGTGTTCCATGAAATGAAGTCAGTGCAGTATGTTTGCTCAGAAGCTGATCCTTTGGGTGTTTTCACGGGCAAGGGTCCTGGCCTCTGGTTCCGGCTGGGTGCGGACAGGCGCAAACGGGCGTGGATGGGCACGGATGAGTGCAGACGGGCAGAGATGGGCGTAGACAGGTGCGGATAGGTGCGGACGGGTGCAGAAGGGTCACTGACAGGCGCAGACAGGTACGGATAGGTGCGGACAGTCACAGACGGGCGCAGATGGGTGCGGATAGGTGTGGACGGGCGCAGACAGGCTCGCCTTTTGTGCACCTTCGGCGCGCCAGCGGTGCGTCCACACCCTGATGCATATTTTGTAGCCGGCATTAGCTGAAAAGCTAGTGCGCTGACCAAGATGGTACCTGCTGTATGCAGATATCCGCAAAAAAACAATTGTGGACAGAATGCAGAACAATGTCATACATTAATCCCAGTACAGAGATCTGGGCCTAAATCCATTGTTTGTTTGCTCACCGTGCCATTCCAGCCATGCAGATATCCAGTGTGGCACTGAACACTGCCAGCACTGTTATATCTGTAAATGAAGGACTCCTTCCCTCCCTGGGAGGCTCAGGGGTGTCCCGCTCACCCCCGCAGGTGCGATTAAAAGAACAGAGCGGTGAAGTCTGAGCAGTGAGTATTAAAACGCTTTTAGTGCAATGACGGTGAAGAAATCAAATGAGCTATTTTGCAGAAACATCAAGAGTTCGATCTCAGCACCAGCATGAGCCGAAGTCCTTATTTAGATTTTCTGCGCTTACTGCAGCCAAACCGCAGAGATGACCTGCAGCTGTGGCACCATCAAAACCCTCCTTGAATTTCCCCATGTCAAGCAGGACGCCATCTTGTGGGATTTTGTTAGTATATACTTAGAAGGCTCCCCTGGCTGTGTTGTACAGCACAGTTCTGACCCAGGTGAAAGGGTATGCCCAGATTGGCAAGCTACAAATGGACAAACTCCCCTTATTCTACCCACTATGACAAGTCTACAGGCTCTGCGGAAGCCTGAATTAGGAGGAAGGTCTTTTCATACACCTGCTGCCCCCATGTGAAGCTCCTGACACCCCATGACGCAGACACACACAGTCAAATCTGGTTTACAAGTTTGTGGCTGTAAAATTTAAATTACAGGTTTTATTGTAGAGTGAAAAAGGCATGAACAAAGTATCAACAAAACCAGACAAGGCACTGCGCTCCATTGGCACCTTGTCTCAAACGATTTACATCAGTCACTGCAGAAAGGTGTTAGGGACCTCTAAGTAACCCTGGGTGTAAAATCCGCTCCACTCGCTTAGTTTGCGGATTTCTGGGGACTCAGCATTCCACGTAGAATGTGGAGTTAACGAAAACTCAGAGTGGAGTTTTCTTTGTGTTTGCACTCTCAAAATGTGTTTTCGCGTACCCGGGAGCGCCTTACCGGGATGCCTGCGACAGGCAACGAGATTTCCCATCTGTTTGCAAGCGCCACAAGAATTGGTCGCCAGCCGCACGTTCCCGTGAGAGTGTGCAATCGCGAACACGTCATTTGGGTGCGCCACCAGACTTCCGGCATAAGTTTTGCAAAGCTCACAATCCTGAACACACAGAATTTGCAATCTGGAGAAGAATCTTTCTCGAACAGCATCAAAACCTTCTCGAAAATTGTGATTTGGATGAAAAAAAACACCTCAGATTGACATTTGGCTGTACAGTTTTGTGCAAGGAGTCCTTTATCTTTTTTTTAAGAGGAAGGAGGTGCCCCAGAGTCTCCAGCTTCCTGTTCCTGTCCAGCTGGCTCCTCCCAGTGCTTTGTCTATCCCCTGTTCAGTTTTCATTTGGATTTGAAGCTGGAAGGATCACTCTTTGTGGCTGCTGCATCATATATCATTGTATTTGAGGACCTTTGAATATGAGATTTCACAAGTAAGTTTGAAAATTGGTGTTGTTTCTTTTGGAGCATTGCACCTACATTTTGTTTTGTACTTTACCTCTTTTTAAAAAAAATGTATTGTGGTGGGTGGCCTCAACGTTCAGGAGGAGCTTAGTTGTTTCTTTGTACGTTTTCTCCAACTTTTGAAATCAATTTTCAATATTTATTTACTTCACTAGCCCAGTAGTCTGCAATAGGCATTTCAGCCAATATGCCCAGAGCTACTCATTAGGGTGCGTGAAGCAGCTGTTTTTGTGGTGTCTGTCGAATTTAAACATCATTTAGGTCATGTATGTCATTGGATTGAATTTCAAAATGTGTTTTTGGGGGGTATTTAACTTTTTGGTGTATGTTAAATAAATGCCTTTGTTGGATGTGTGTGGTGTGGTTGTTGTGTGACTTGCAAACACTTTTGCCCTGTGGATTTTCGTTTTTGCATTGTTGCATTAAAGCTGTGTTGTTTATCATGCCTCCTTTGTCTGGCCATATGGTCTGCTTGAGTTCATCGTTTTCCAGGCCTCCTGCTTGTTGTGACTGTGAGTGACCATGTGGCTGGTGGCTATTTTATGGTGGTAGTTATTGTGCTGCTTTTGCCAGCCCACAGGCCTGCATGTCTTTCCTTTGTTCCTCTAGGCTGACTACTTCCATCCCCATTGCCAGCGGCAGCTCCCTGAATGCTGCATCCCACGTGATGCACGATGCCAAACAGGTTTCATCCCTTGTTGTCAAAGTCTCACAAATTGCTACACTCTTGTTATGTTTGTTTAATAACTGAGTTAATAAAATGTAATAATAATGATAATAATAACACTAACAAGTGTGACCACACACTAAGTTATATACTATATTTTTTTGTTTGTACTAGTAGTAATTGAACCACAACAATAAATGCCACATTTCACTGATGTTCTTCTTGCTTCTTTGCTTTTAGGTGCACAAAAGAGGAGGAGGTGTCATCACCCATTGTACTGCAAGACAGAAGCCCTGCTGCGCACGACATCACGTGACGTGTGGCCACAGACATCTCTTCAACTTGTGCCACTGCGTGCTGCTGACATCTGAAGAAGATGGCCCCAAAGAAAGATACCAGGTCCTCCGGTAACAATAAAGTTGCCAGTGAGAAAAAGGAACTGCCACTTACCAAGACCGTATGCCACCCAAGATCTTTTTTGGGAAACAAAAAATTGCACCTGCAGTAGAGGTGTCCAGAGAGCAAGCTGGGAGCGGCACCCCCGCATCAGTGAACCCATCTCACCCACCTAGGCTCAAGCCCATGTTTGTCTCAGACGCAGTCGGTCTAATCACGAGAACGCCAATGAGCAGTGATGTTGAAATTGACTTATCGTTATCACAAAGTAGTAACCAAGCAACGCAGGAAACTCAGATAAGTGGACAACAACAGCCGCAACCACTGCCCACAATAGTAGTTGTTCCTCCTGAAGTAGGGGCAGTTCAGGAAATCGAGCTTCCTGCAGAAGAATATGAAGTGCAAGCCACTCTTCCAGAAGATCCATTGTCTTCCAGATCCCCAGCAAGGAAAAGGAGGGTTAGTCCATCGAGTTCTTCTGCAAGCACCCCTTCTGATGATCTAGACGCCACTTGAATCCCACCACCTCAGTCTGAGTGAGACACACCACGAGACAAGGCTGGGGAAAAGGAAGGTTCCAGAAAGCCTTAGAGTTTTGGAGGTAGATGTAGAAGAGGAGGATGATGACGAGCCAGTCATCATGGACATTAGTTGCATCCCAGTGGAGACTGACATTACACCATCTCAAATTGCTGTGAGGGATGTGGCATGTATACCATCAACACAGATAACATCAACACCAACTCCAGCTTCCATATTTGCATTTTCAAAGGCCCAGCAGTGACCTACATCCAGCACAACCACTGCAGTAAAAGTAGGTACTGCAGAGAGTCAAACTCCACGCCCACCTACCAGTTCATCCAGCATTGGAAGTGGCATCAACAGCCCCAGAAAGTTCAGCTCCCCAGTTTGGGACTTCTTTTCGGTATGCAGGAAGGAGGTGAACATTGCGATATGCTCCATTTGTCGACAAGGTGTTAGTCGGGGTAAGCTTGGTACAAACTATGGTACTTGAGGCCAAACAACCCATCTGAGAAAAAACACCACTTGGTCCAGTGGGAGGCGCACCTTAGCGGCCAAATAACTGCACCCATTGTTGTTGGTGGGGATGAAGGAGTAGAATATCCAATCACAGTGGAAGGTGAACAAGAGGGAGACATTTTCTCTTGTACACAAAGTAGCCCTGACCCCAGCAGTCCAGTGGTACTGGCCAGATCCGCATCAGCAACATCACAGTGGCACAAGAATAAGAGTCAGGCTGAGACAACAAGGTGTCCCAGGCAAGAGAGTACAGCAACAAAACGTGTGTTGAGCCTAACAACATCTAGCATCAAGATGAAACCTGCATCAGTGGCACCAGAAAATAAAAAAATCCAGGCTACCATTGTCAGCATGTTTAGGTCGGAGGGGCTGTACGAACGGAACCACCCAACGGCACGTTTGTACAATGCGAAGCTGGCTAAAAAGTTAGCGCTGAACCTTCTCCCTTTTTTCTTTTGTGGAAGGGGTGGGTTTTCTTGAATTTGTGAAAACCATCTGCTCAAAATGGAAGGTTACCAGCTGGTCCTATTTTTCCAGAGTTGCTGTTCCAGCACTTCATCACGACGTGCTGGAATTGCTTGGACAAGCTTTGCAGCAGAGTGCTGTTCACACTATCCACCTGACAAGACATGTGGACCAGTTGCCAAGCCACCGATTACATGTGCATCACTGCACACTAGATCTCTTTTGTGGGGGTTCGAGAAAAGATATCTGCAGGTGTTGACACTGCTGAGATTTGTAATGCCACTGGGAAACATGCAACTGTAGCCGTGTTCACCATGGAGAAATTTCATACTGCTGCAAACATTTTGGAAGATTTTAACCACAAGGTCTTTGAATGGCAGCACCCAAAAGGGCTTTACGTTGGTTTTGTTGCCACGGACAATGGCAGTAATATAGTTAGGGCCATGTACGATGATGGCTATTTCAGAGTCCTGTGTTTGGCGCACTACATTAACATTATTGCTCAAGACTTTCTAAGTCAGCAACTTACTGACCGCCTGCAGAAGAATCTGCACACATTTCAGCCATTCTTTTAAAGCCTGGAAGCAGCTGAGGATCATTCAACATGATCAGAGAGTGCCAGTTAAAGCACATATCCAGGAGGTTCCCACACGTTGGGACTCAACTTATTACATGCTTGAACGTCTCTTTGAGCATTACAGACTAATCAATGAATATGTCATGCAAAGAGGGGATGCTACTGTTGAAGGCATGACCATTGAGCTGGACCAATGGGGCCTAGTTAAATGCCTGACAGAGATGCTACTTCCTTTTGAGCTCTTCACACGTGAAGTCAGCAAGGAGGGCTGTACTATGGGCCAAGCTATCCCATTGTTGCACATGCTACAGGAACAGCTGAAGGGGGTGTCTGCAATATACACAGGTGTGGAGGAAAAAAGAAGCGTATGAGTTTGTGGAGAGCTTAACCCTTTGCTTGTATGAACATACAAGGGTACAAAGAGACATTGTGTCATCCAACCATTACATTTCTGCTACAATTCTGGTTCCATGGTACAAAGCAGTACTGAACACTAACACATTGATTCCTTTTTTAGAAGTGGATGTTGCCAAGTACAAAACTTGGATAGCTGCGGAAGCCAGTCGCTTAGAAAAAGAACAGCTGGGTATTAGAGGCCAGGTACTTCAGCCCACAACAAGTACTGCAGTACAGCAGGCGTCAAGTTCAACTTCAGAGCTGAGGGCAGTGCGGTTTACTCACAGCAGTCAAAACCACCAACAACACCAAGAACAGGATCATCAGCCCCAGTAAAATCGGCACAGGAATGATATGTACGGCAAGGACTTGTTAGGTCCAGTGCTGAGGCAAAGGCAAAAGGGGCGGAGCACCCCTGAGCATTTAGCTGGTAGCCAGACCTATCTGGATCACCCAACAGAGGTCTACATGGATCAAAACCCATTGGTGTATTGGTTTGGGAAAAGGGGCCAATGGACAGTGCTCAGCAGGCAGGCGATAAACTGTCTGGGTTGCCCTGTTGCAGGTGTCTCTTCTGAGCGTGTTTTCAGTGCTGCTGGTGCCACTGTAACAGTGAAGAGGACCAGTCCATTTCCCCAAAACGTGGAGAGGTTGACCATGATCAAAATGAATAAGCACTTTATACCACCAGATTACACCATACCTGAAGTAGCACAACAGGAAGATGATGACAGCGACTTAGGTCATAGAAGTTGTGTGTTAGATAACCTACTTCTGGGTGAACCACCAAAGCTTGAGGACGAGCTCTACTTCCCTGACAACTGGGCTTCAACTTGTTATTTTTTCTTTCTTCCTTATTTACTTTTATTATTTGTGTGTGTCTCTGTCTTAATGGTTCGAACTTCAAATCACAACAAATCCATCACCACCGTCTTACTCTTTTTATTGCCGTATTGGAGTTGCAACTGTGTGCAGTCATTAAAGAAGTCACTCCACTCCTCTGAGTCCTGCTCAAGTCCACTCCTCCAGTCCTGACTGGCCCTAAATCAATTTTCCTCATGCCAGACATTGAATATAGAGCAGTACCTGCCTCGTCGAGTCTCTCCAAAGAACATGACTAAATGACTATAGCTATCCTCCTTTACGAGCCTTAAGAACAGGTAATGATGATGGCATGCATTGAACGCTGACTCTGAGTGGTTGGTGTTTGTGTTGTTGTTGTTGTGTATTAAGTGTATTAGTATTTAGTCTATTCTTCACACAAAAAAGTGACCAAAGTAAAAGTCTGGATGCACTCGGTACACTACAGAGTTTGACACCATGATGACCATACTATATTTGTTGCAGTCAGTCAGTAGGATCGGAGATGATTGATGGAATAACTCGGGGCATTTCATGAAGTGGACTAAAAGGTAAACAAGTCAACAACAACCACAGCAGACCTACATGTCTGTGTAGTGGTGGAGGTAAGTGTAGTGGTATGACTGACAGCTGTGCATTGATTTAGTTTCTTAATTTGGAAAATGCTATGTGGCTGTATATGTGTGCTCTGTCTAGCTCAAAATCTAAGCTAAGTGGAGGTTGGGTGGGTGCCGCTGGCCTGCTCTGTCCTGCTGTTGTTGTAGGTTAATGCTCTTAATTTTCGAAATAAAACCCATTCTGTTTACCACCCCATACTAATACCTTGTATTATTTTATCTAGCAAAAGCTTTTAGTTTAAAGCTGCTTTTCTATTATTTGTGCACAACATGCAAAAATGTGCAACTAAGCATAAAACATGCACTAGTGCAAATTTTCAAAGCGCACACAGTTAATACATGCTCACAGCGACATGCTCTAATGTTTTAGATAGCTTTTCATGCAGCATGCTTTAGCCCCACGTGTAGTGTTTGGTGCATAGTTAATTAATACACATTATAAGATGTGTTATGAACTGAATATATTTGTCTAAATATGCAACAAAGCCAAAGTCTCTTGAGACAGGGAATAGGGAGTGTAGATTACAAGGAAAATGAGCTGGGAAGAGAGAACACATTCAATAATTATTTTCACAGCTAAAGAGGCCAGTAAAATCAGGAGTTTTCTCTACACTGCAAAAACACATGTTAATTCAGCACAAGCATTTCAGACTGAAAGCATTGACCAGGCCTCATTTCATGTCTTTCATTTTGAATGCACCAAAGTGCACCTTTTAAAAAGCATTTGACTAGACCTCATTTCATAATCTCATGTGCCATGTGTTTTTCACCTACACCAAAATCTGTCACTTAAAAAGAATACATTTGACCAGGCCTTATGTCATGTTTTCATTTTGCTTGCACAATATATGCATCATTTTAAATGCAGTCTGTCTGAAGCAAAAAAATAAAGCAATACCTAATCTTGACATCTAGCTCTATCAACATCACTATCTACAATTCGGATACTAGAGTAGACAGTATGTCCCATCAAATAACAATATCCGGTTGGGCCTTTTGTTGGTGGCAATTTTTGAAAAGCCTCTCAAGCAGAGGACAACCCAAAGGGCTGGACTCTGTGACTAGAGAAATTAGTGCATCTAATTTTATTTTTAAGAAGAAAGAGTGGCCAACTGGGCGGACATGAGGTCTCTCTTAGTTGAAAAATAATGGTGCCGTCCTCCTCATACTTCCTTCCAGCCATGGTGCACAGTAATCAGTTGTTCAGTGTTCACCATCAACTGCTGCTACTAAAAAAAGGTACTAGACCTGGATTAGAAAAAGTAAAATACACCACTTTGAGGTGTCCTGTCCAACGTGAGTGATCTCCATTGCTGATTGAGCATGATGAGACAGTAAAAGGAACTAAAGCCTTCTCATCTCACAAACCTGTGGAGAATACCTTACTCGAGCATGCAATCTGCACAGCAGATTAGTGCTACTAGTACTAGTAGTAGTAAGGAGTCCTTCCTAGTACTATTACTAGTAGTAGCCTAGGACCAATGGGTTCTCTTACAGTACCACTACTAGGCAATCCACATGTAAGGGGAGAGGGAAAGCTGAGTGAAACCCAGGAGAAAGCAAGCTACAGACTAATACAGAGTCAGAGCAGAGGTTATTCAGATGCAGTTTGATTTGAAGTAAAAAGCTAAAAAACAGACACTAGAAACAATGCTAGTACTAGTACTTAGTAGTAGGTAATGGAGCAAGAAAACCAAGAATTTAGAAACAGATAGATTGAAGATGATTTTGGAAAAATTTAAATTAGGAAATGGAAATAATAAAGTGGCAAAAGTTAGGCAAATATTAATAAATAACAACACCAGGAGGACTTACTGGGGCCAGCAGCAGAGCCATCTGCGCCTGAGGACGCTTCCTGCTGCTCCTGGGAGCCCCCTCTGGCTCCCGCACCCGCCTCACTGCCAGCTGACCCAGTCTTCTTCTTGCCCCTGGATGCTGATCATGTTAAACATAATTAAAGAGACAAAAAATGATTTGTGTTAAATAAATAAATATAATTGCTCTAAAAATATTTTAGATAGGAAACGGCAATTGCAATAACATTAACCTATCCTAAAGATCGACTTATTCGACTAGTTGTAGTCGACTAGTATGTATCACAGTCGAGTACCATCCGATCATTATTATTCCACATTTCAATTCCGATTCCTGAATCCTAAACATACCTGGCCCGCCTATTCCAGACTTTGGAATGAATTGCAAAAAAACATATTTGCTTCTACTAATATCCGATATCATTCCCAATCATCTCTGTCTCCAACACAAATCCCTTTGACGGGCCAATTACTAAGACTGCATTTTTATTCTTTTTAATGCATAGATGGGCGCATGCATTCTGCATACACCATTGGTTGGTTGTGATTCTATTCACTCACTATACGAACAAACTACAAAAGGTTCTACTAGGACTGAAATCATGTGAGAGGACGTGTCAGGCAGGCTGCTAAATTACTAAATAATACTAACTATTAGCACTATCTTAGCAACAGGAGACAGGAAAGCCTGACAGGAAAAAGGAAAGGACTGGAGCCTTTCCTATCTGGATTACCTACCTAACTTAAATTCTCTAACCTCTCTTACATAACCAGCCCAAGAGAGCGCAAAGTTGCAAACAAGTACGATTAGTTATTAGCGCCAAGCAAGAGCACCTGTCTGGAAGTAACAATCACATAATAATAAGATTTTTAAACATATGTTACCTGCAAGTAAGCAGCAGCAGCATTTGAGCGATTTGCGAAAAAAAGAATATTCAAAATAACAAAGAACAGAAGAACACAATAGTAATATAATTAGCTACTCACCAAGCCCCGGGACCTCAACACCTAGCAGGTCCAGCAAGTCCTGCTCCCTGTCCAAGATGTCGTACCACTTGTGCGTCAATTGGTTATGGGTGGGTCGGACCCCAGAGTAGCGAAACACTGCCTGGAGCACCCCCTACCACCGCCGGTGATGCTCCTGTGACCCGTACCCAGATCCAGGCCTAACGTCTGCTGCCAGGGTTAAGGGGAGGTGGCGCTGGACAAAAAAAAACAGTGCAGCCACCTCCGCCTCATTGAATAAGGCCCTTGTGGGCGCCGGCGACTCTCACTCCTTTTCCCCTGGCCCTTTTTCTTAAGGCCCTTTGCCTTGGTTTGGGTAGGCGGAGGCGGAACAGAAAAGGTAGGGAGTAAGAAGGTAAGTAAAAAAAAGCGAGTAATAGAAAACGAGTGAAAAACACACTATAAAACACACAAAAAGTAGGAAAAAACACAAAATATAAAATCAGCAATAGAGAGGGATAGATAATAAATAAAAAAGATCAAAATAAGTTTCTAGAAACAAAGTATTGAAAAGATATGGGGAGGATAAAAAAACAGGCCCAGAACCATAGAAAAAAGTGAAAAAACAAGATGGCCGTGCCCATTGGCGACCGCAGGGTGAAGTTCGTGCGATATTTCCCCCAGCACGCAAAAAGCATCCCCGAACACGTAATACTCGTTCCCGAACAGCAAAAACGCATCGCGAAGGGGCGGAACAAGCAACTCTGGATGCTTGCGGAACTCACTGAGTTTTTTTGCGACTTCACGTAATTCCGCGTATCGCATCTCCACGAACTCCACCCAGGTTTAGCTCCAAGGCGGCAAAGAGGGTTCAGGGAGTTGAACTTCTTCTAGCCTTTTGTGTATCAGTTACAGTCACCATGACATGGTTAAATCAGAAACAAAAAATAAAGTAATAAATGAATGCACAATAAAAAAATCAAAACAGGAATAGGAAAGCAATAACGGTTAAGAGAAAGAATTAAGTTAATGAAAAGGAATGTGAATTGTGGTGAAAATGTTAAGAAAAGCAAGCCCGGCTCTTTTACATCACAGCACATAAACAAGGCGTGATTGGTTGGTTATTTGTGGGCAGAGCACACATCCTTTATATTAATGGAACTACGAGGGACATGAGGTTTGCAAGAAAGTGGGCCGTCCAACAAACAGAAAATAGGATTGTCAAACAGGCTCAGCACGTCAGCACTGTGTACAGCTACAGCCTTTTAACCAGGCCGACAAACTTTCAGGGAAACCGGTTGTGGTGCGAGCTGCGGAATCAAGTGTCACCTTCGTACGTCCATTAAATAGAAACTCAAGAACTGTGTTAGACCGACACAATAAAACAGCCTGGAGCTTTGCTATTTTTCGGATATGATGTTTTGAGGCGGCACCTGCTTCTGGCGTCGTCTTTCCCATACAATGGGGGCGTGCAGACACACAGCCTGCCACATGTAAGCAGAGTGTCAGTGTCACATGTATAGCCTGCCACATGTGAGCAGTGTGTCAGTGTTACACGTATGGCATGTGCAGCATGTGAGAAGTGTTTTGTTGTCACATGTATAGTTTGACACATGTGAGCAGTGTGTCAGTGTCACATGTCTAGTCTGGCACATGTGAGCAGAGTATTGGTGTAACATGTATAGCCTGTACCACATATGAGCAGTGTTTTATTGTCACATGTATAGTATGCCACATGTGAGCAGTGTGTCAATGTCACATGTATAGTCTGCCACATGTGAGCAGGGTGTCAGTGTCACATGTATAGTCTGCCAAATGTGAGCAGTGTGTCAGTGTTACACGTATAGCATGTGCCACATGTGAGCACATGTATAGTCTGCCACGTGAGCAGAGTGTCAGTGTCACATGTATAGCCTGTGCCACATATGAGCAGAGTGTCAGTGTCACATGTATAGTCTGCCACTTATCAGCAGAGTGTCAGTGTCACATGTATAGCATGTGTCAAATGTGAGCAGTATGTCAGTGTCACATGTATAGTCTGTCACATGTGAGCAGTGTGTCAGTGTCACATGTATAGAATGCCACATGTGAGCAGAGTGTCAGTGCCACATGTATAGCCTGTGCCACATATGAAAAGGTGTTTCATTATCACATGTATAGTGTGCCACATGTGAGCAGAGTGTCAGTGTCAAATGTACAGCCTATGCCATATGTGAGGAGTGTGTCAGTGTCACATGTATAGTCTGCCACATGTGAGCTTAGTGTCAGTGTCACATGTATAGCCTGTGCCACATGTGAGCAGTGTGTTAGTGTCACATGTATAGCCTGCCATATGTGAGCAGTGTGTCAGTGTCACATGTATATCTATACGAAAGAAGGTAACCTGCCAGCAAGTATATGATAGGACAAGGCCCTGAGTGGGGTCCTAGAGGATAGGTGTTCAAGACCAAAAAGGCAAACCAGGACAAAAGGCAACTCAGGAACAATGTATCACAAAATTCATTGAATCATTTTTTATTTATTTTTTTGATATTTTGATTTGATTTACTAGAAATTATACATAAATGTACACACACACAAATATTTTTATACTTTAGACGTATTAATAAATTACACCCAACAGGGTTGACAGTAAGGAGCCTATCAAAATTCAAATATAAAACAGATAATCATCCCACACACTCTCTCAAAACAACACAATCATACTACTACACATTCGACAACAACATCAAACCTCGGGTCATATTAACCCACATGAAATAAAAACAATGGATAGTTTGAAGGGAAATTCTGAAGTTCAAGTCCTTTAGAGGGAATTTCAACAGCCCGATAGGCTAAGAAACACCGGTAAATACAGTCTCAGGAGCCCGATGGGCTTACAAACGCCAACGCGCGTTTCGGTGTCACAACCAGATAGGGGCTACACCTTCATCAGGGCGAGGGAGGGCATGTGAGGTGGGACAAACACACCTAGAGAGGGGTTCTGTGGCTGATCCGATAGGGGAGACAATGGGTCTCGGGGGGGGTCCAGAGTGTTCTTGTGAGTTTTTGGAACCCCGTAAATGATAGGCATGCGGGTATAGCTCGGTGTTAAAAACTCCTCTTCCTTAGGACAAATAAACCCTTTATCAACGGCTTCCTCCACCAAGGTAAGAATACGTCTTTTCAGGGTGGGTTCAGGGTTCTTGCCGATTTGTTTATAGTGTCTATCGGCAGCCAACAAGGTGTTCATTTTATCAATGTATGTAGGCGTGTCGAATATCACAATGCCGCCACCCTTGTCACAGGGTTTGATGGTCAAGTTTTGGTTGGATTTAAGAGCTAGCAAGGTGTTGTTTTCCACAGTGGAGAGGTTGCTAGGGGGTTTAGGTACGTATTTGATGATTCTGGAAATCTTTTTGGTAACAACCTTCTCGAAGATACTGACCTCCGGGCCAACTGTTTCCAACGAGGGGGTGAAGCTAGATGGAGGCCTAAGACCAGACAAATTTTCGTCCATTTCAGAAGAAGTTCTATTCAGAAAATACTTCTTTAGTCTAATCTTGCGAAAGAAAAGATAAAGATCTTTCAGGAGTTCAAATTTGCTGAAGTTGTTAGTGGGGACAAAAGACGAACCCCTTGATAGCAAGGTCAGCGCTTCAGGGCCCACATCGGTAGTGGACAGATTAAAGACCGGGATGCTCCTTATGTTTTCCAGTACTGCTGTTGACGTGTCTGGATGTATATTTCTGACCCTGAGACCGATGGGGATCGTACCTGCTTTAAGATATTCCAGCATGAATTTGGCATGGAATTCAGTGCGTTTGCTCTTCTTCTTCATATTTAAGAGTTTTGTCCATTCCCCATCCAGTCCTTTGTTACAAGAGAATTGTTGGTCATTGCCGACAGCTAAGCCGATCATTTTAGCAAAGTCTTCATCGGAACATCCGAAGGTCTTAATACTGTCCATGGGGTGAGAGAGATGGCGTTGGGATCAATTGATGGGGTCCCAGGTCAGTGACAAAAAAAGAGAGAAAAAAGGGAATAGAGAAAAAGATAGAGACAAATGGTGGGACAAAGACACAAAGAATGAGGAAAACAATAAATGCACAATTATTCCAAAGCGGACCAAACAAGCCCCCACAGCAAACGGCTGTGACTAAACATCTAATAAGAAGGGGGACCCCTGAAGTGTGATAAGGCAGGTACAACAGGGGAACTAACAGAAAATCTATACGAAAGAAGGTAACCTGCCAGCAAGTATATGATAGGACAAGGCCCTGAGTGGCGTCCTAGAGGATAGGTGTTCAAGACCAAAAAGGCAAACCAGGACAAAAGGCAACTCAGGAACAATGTATCACAAAATTCATTGAATCATTTTTTTTTTTTTTTGATATTTTGATTTGATTTACTAGAAATTATACATAAATGTACACACACACAAATATTTTTATACTTTAGACGTATTAATAAATTACACCCAACAGGGTTGACAGTAAGGAGCCTATCAAAATTCAAATATAAAACAGATAATCATCCCACACACTCCCTCAAAACAACACAATCATACTACTACACATTCGACAACATCAAACCTCGGGTCATATTAATCCACATGAAATAAAAACAATGGATAGTTTGAAGGGAAATGCTGAAGTTCAAGTCCCCTAGAGGGAATTTCAACAGCCCGATAGGCTAAGAAACACTGGTAAATACAGTCTCAGGAGCCCGATGGGCTTACAAACGCCAACGCGCGTTTCGGTGTCACAACCAGATAGGGGCTACACATTCATCAGGCCGAGGGAGGGCATGTGAGGTGGGACGAACACACCTAGGAATAAAAAACTGTATAAGTACATACAAATATAGATACACATTTAGTTGCCCACAAAATATCTACACATAGGGTGAGGATTACATGGTTATAGGATAAGCATTTTCTATGCGGGGAATTAATGGGTTATATACTGCATTTAATGGTCAAATATATATCCACCAGTTGGCCTGCACTAAAAGGCTCAATTGTCACATAGGTTTGCCCTCGGTCAGGAGGAGGGGATATAGCGTTATGCATGATAAAGGTTAAAATAAGGAATATTGTGCAAGGACAAAGGAGTGAAGAGAGAACAAATCATGCGACATTAAAGATCATATGAATACGTATCTAGAAAGATACCAAATATATGTTAAATGAACATATATCCAGACAGAGGAGATAAGGAAAAGTAGAAAGAGACCCTCACCAAGAACAGAATAGTTAGAAAAAGTGCACGATACAGAGCGCCAGATGTGCATCAAAGAATGAACCATTAGTGACTGAAAGGGACAGAAAAATAACTTAGTCTAGCAACCTTACAGCCCGTAATTGGAAAAAGAAGATAAATGAGGGCATCAGAGCGTGGGAGGACATGAAAGAGTGCTCAACAAAACTAAAGATAAACATAAGGTCAAGCGAGGAAGTAAAAGAATACCTCTTAAAAAATGGCTCTCGACAGCAATAAGGATTGCCAAACGATGGACAAGGTTCAGGTAATAAGGAATCGCCTGAAACGTAAGAGCTTCTAAGAGATGGGGGGAACATAGACAACAATAGAAAGTTAGGTCCCACCAATGATTAGATTCCAATATGAATGCCCGGGATCGAATCAAGATGTAATTGGACCACCCACCCGTAATCGGTCAAGGCAACGGTCCAAATGTAGATGCAGATGCTAGTATGGGGTAACAGCGATTAGCAGGGTTCAGGTATTAAAAACCGCCTGAATAGTAGATGCTTCTGAAAAATAGATGAAAAATATTCAATGAATTTTGTGATACATTGTTCCTGAGTTGCCTTTTGTCCTGGTTTGCCTTTTTGGTCTTGAACACCTATCCTCTAGGACGCCACTCAGGGCCTTGTCCTATCATATACTTGCTGGCAGGTTACCTTCTTTCGTATAGATTTTCTGTTAGTTCCCCTGTTGTACCTGCCTTATCACACTTCAGGGGTCCCCCTTCTTATTAAGTGTCACATGTGTAGCCTGCCACATGTGAGCAGAGTGTCAGTGTCACATGTATAGCCTGTGCCACGTGTGAGCAGTGTGTCAGTGTCACATGTATAGTCTGCCACACATGAGCAGAGTTTCAATGTCTTTGTAAAAGAACGAAATGCGTTGAGAATTATGAAACTGTAAAGAAGAATAAAGAGGAAGCTTTGGAAATACACACATCACTGGATGGACATTTTGTTTTGGACTTATAAGAGTGGTGCGATTTGCAGTGGGTTGAATGTTTTGGATCTAGTTGATCGCCCCCGTGAAACGGTGGGGGTAGCAGAGTTGCACACTACTTTAGTTAAACAGCTTTTCATACCTTATTTAAACTTGGGAGGGCTGGCAAGAAAGTTGTCAGGTGAGGTGCGACCTGAACCTTTGGGTCCAGTAAATTGAACCGTTTCCTTTTGGTCTGTATCTTTAATCAATTTGTTGCACTCCTTTTTGCCCTCGTAATAATGATATTACCAGCTTTCATTATGGCCAAATTCAAAGACAGAAGAGAGGAATTTGCATCTAACTTATTCTCAACACAAGGAATGGGCGGTGACAAACCGGTTGAGACATGTCCAATGGGGGGGTCTAAAAGCACAATTTCAAAAATTGGAACGACTAAAGAAGCAGGAACTTGCAAGGTGGTGGGACGGCATCACCTTGCAACAGTACTTGGATAACAACAGAGTCCCGCGGGGATTAAGAATCTTGATCTTTCCTACATTCGAGGATCTAGATGAACTACTACTGAAGGAGTGGGAGGAGAATCTACCCCACTCTTCCAGCACGATGATGAAAATACTTATCGTGCATGCTGAAAAAAAGGCGACTTTACTTTTGGAGGAAATAGACAAATTGGAAAAGGAAATAGGGGCCAGTCCACTCACTGAGGTTGTGAAAAAGAACTATGATATTCTGGATAAAGTGATGGAAGAATATCAAGTATATCAGAGAGATAAAAAGGCCAAGAAAATCAGGAGAGACGAACAAGATTATCGAGAGGGAAGAATATATACGTTTGCTAAACGTTTTGATAATACTCAATCGTCGGAAAAAGCAAAGAGAAGTAGGGAGGAGAATTCTGAATCTAGAACAGCGAGTGAGAGTTCTCTTGCATCTACTGAAAGCTTACAATTAGGGAGTGAAAATTCCAATGTGCTGCTACCACAGGAGAAAAAGAGTTCTTTTTTATTAGAGATGGAGAGATTACGTATCAACAGCAAACAGCCCAAAAGAAACATCAGACAAGACGAGGAGGTAGGAGTTGGGCTAAAAAACAAAAAAGAAATTCCAAAATTAGCAGTGGATTTGAGGTCATCGAGGAGGAAGTAGTTGCAGAGAATGAAAGAGTAACGAATGAGGTTCGCCTAAACACAATGATGCCAAATACAAGTAACTTGTCAATTATTAATCTATCAGACCATAATCGTACATCGGAAGAAAATAAGGTTCTACAAAGGGGTTTAGGCTTTTGCCCGACACAGTCTTGTAAAATCATTGATGTCATAGTTGATTTGTACAAATTTGTACGCATTTTGAAATTAAAACATTTTTTTCATTGCAATTCTGGAATTAAGGAGTCTAACATTGTGAGTAAGGTACCTGTTGGGTATACTGTGGGGGATGTGGAAGGTATACATTTAATCATGTCACTCAAAGAGGAAAACGACATTACTTTAGAAGACTTAAATAAAGAACTGGGAATTACAGCAAAGGATGATATAGATAGTGGTTTGAAAATGAGTTCTAAATTTGTACCACACTGTACACACCCAAATATTGAGCTCTTCAAAACATGTGTCAAGGATGATCTACACAAATTGTTGAATGAAAGCCCTCGTAGAGACAGGGGTCCCTATAATTTAACAAGGGGGGAACAACAAGCACTTCAGGCACTCAGCAACAATGATGATATAGTAATACGTGAAGCCGACAAGGGTGGAAATGTAGTAATCATGAGAAAGTCTGACTATATGGGAGAAATCACAAGGCAACTGTCAGACACCTCCTGTTATGAACAAATTCGACTCAACCCCATCATTGACCTTACATTTTTTATAAATGCCAAATTGGGAGATTGGAAAGAAAGGGGCTTAACAGAAGATGAAACCAGGTACCTTATGGTCAGTAAACCAAATTTTCCATGCATATATATCCTCCCGAAGATACACAAGGGGGGGGGGTTTCCCCCAGGCCGACCGATTATTGCAGGTATAGACTCCCCTACAGAAAGATTATCAGAATATGTAGACTCTTTTTTGCAGCCACTGGTGAAAAATCTGCCAGCATATATACAGGATAGCAAGGACATCCTCAACAAATTTGAGGATGTCATATGGGCTGAGGGACTATCTTTTGTCACCTTTGATGTGGTCAGCCTATATACATGTATCAAGAAAGAAACAGGCTTACGGGCAATTAAATACTTTCTTGACACAAGGTCAGCAGAATGGTTTGAACATAATGACATGTTGCTTGAGATGACGGAGTTGATACTCTCAAAGAATTTCTTTTTACATGACAAGCAATGGTATCATCAGCTACAAGGTACCGCGATGGGAGCCAAATTTGCTCCTTCGTACGCGGGACTATTTATGGGACTCTGGGAACAAGAACATGCTTGGGGCAGATATGCCTCCCCCTGGATAGAAAATATTATATTCTGGGGGAGGTATATCGATGATATCATTGTAATTTGGAATGGTACGAAGGTAGAGCTCAACAACTATTTTACTTTCCTAAATGACAATTCATGCAACGTAACTTTAACTATGTCACATTCCACTGACAGGATTGATTTCTTGGATATAACATTTGTGGCATGTGATAACAAGATCGAAAGTATTTTGTATCGTAAACCGACCCATAGCAACAGCACTTTACATGCTACAAGCGCACATCCTAAGGCTTCGTAGAAATTGCAGTGATAGTACCTCTTTCTTAGAGAATCTAAAACAGACTAAATTAAGGTTTAAACAGAGGGGATACAAAGAATCAACTCTGGATAATGCAGAAAGACGAATCCTGGCAAAACCGCGAAAAAGTACTTTAGTGTGCACTAATTACACTGATTCCATTAAAAACAAAAACGGAAAACGATCAGACTCCATTAGCTTTGTTACCAGGTTTAATAAGCAGAGCCAAGATGTATATAGAATCTTTCATAGACATTGGTCTCTGCTTCAGGAAATACCAGGAGTCAAGGAGGTGATCTCCCCAAAACCGAAAATCACCTACAGACGCGGAAGAACTTTGAGGGAAATGTTATGTCCCAGTTATGTATTCTCTAAGGAGGGCATAGGAGCAACTTGGCTACCTAGACCATTGAATGGCTTCTATACATGCACTAACTGCAACATTTGTCAATTCGGAAAAAATAAACTAAAGGAGTTTAGTTACAATACACAACGGACCTATACTATGAGACACATAATTACTTGCAAAACAACATATGTGACATATATAATAGGGTGTAGTTGTGATATGATTTATGTAGGGAGCACCATCAGGCCCCTAAAAAGTAGAATCCAGGAACATGTACGGGCCATTCGCAACAGGGACACGAGATACCCCATGACGTTACACATGAATGAACAACATGGAGGGAAACTTGAAATTTGGTTCCATGGTATAGACCATGTCCCAATGTGACCTAGGGGTGGGGACAGAGAGACTGCACTTAGACGCAATGAAGCGGGTTGGATTTGTAGGTTGCGGAGCACTAATAAGGGCCATAATAGTGATGATGAACTACACTATTTCTTGTGACAACAAATTAGGACTTTACTGAAATAACAAACTGGAAGATGCAGTTATGGTAAAAAGGTACATTGATGTGGGAGTCCTCATTAGGTTAAAGATTGGGAAGTGGGAAATCTGGATACAATTTTGTATTTATGACATTTTGAACATAAACTTACTTATTCACTTTTCCTTGTACATGGCACACATGGCATATATACCTTTGAGTCTATAATATAATTGTATTTGAGAGGGGGCTAATATGTATGCCTCTTTGTTATGCCAAAAGGATGTGCGGATGTCTGGTCGTAATTTCATAAATATCAGGATGTAATGATCAGGTCATCAATGGATAGTGCTAATGTTGAATGATATGACAAGAACAGGTGATTATTCTTTTGTCTCTGTAGGATACACCTTGGGGTTAAAAACATGCTCAATGCCAGATTAATTCAAAATCAAAGGATTCCTTATAGATCAATATTTGTCTAAATCTGGTAAGGACCATCAATTCGGTTATGGAGGGTACATCTATGATCAGGACATTTAGTTTGGTCTTTCTTTGTAGATTTGGATGTATATTGGATGTGAATTATGATCATTAATAATAATGCATTGATATGTCATGTCACAATTAAGTTAGTAGTATTTTACTGTTATCTCACTTGGTTAAGAGGATATTACATTTCTGTTAAATAATCCAAATGTATCAAACACGGGGTTTACATGTAGGACCTCTGGAATGGACCATCATGAATGTTTGCAACTGCATTGTTTATAAAGAATTGTTATTCAAAAGAAGACAGGCGCGGTAATTTTGACACTTAATATTTTGAGATTATCCCTAGCAAATTGTTAACACACGTTAAGTCTTGTGACTTACGCGGTCTAACGATTAAAGGATAGAAATACGCCCGCACGGTTTTTGAAAGTTTTGGAAGAAGCGTATATATATAACCATTGGAGGAAAGCGTGTCTGAGCAACGCATGTTAAAATAGCGGTATGCTCTTTACTCAGGGCTTCCCCTTACGCTCATTCCAATATCTAGAATGTAGCGATCGTCCCTAACAATTCCGCAATTACACGTTAGGTCATGTGACTTACGTGGCTTATTGAATAAAAGACGTGAAGATGACCGCGCGTTCTTTTGAAGGCTCGAGACGAACATCAAGCTGGTCGGCAGCATACATCACATTGGAGGTGAGGGGAATTTAATAAACGGATGCTAAAACAGCGGCAACTTTTTTATTTTAAGCCTCCTTTTAGTGTAGGGACTTTGCACGCCTTAGATATAAAGCCTGGAGGGTCTGTTGTATACAGCTATGGACCATTTGCTATATTAAAAAAGTTTATACCAAAAGGTTTCACTAAGGAATTGACCACGTTCGGGTTGATAATATATGTATTGACAACCGAAGTAGCATAATAGTGGGGCGAATCCTTCCTTTTAGAGACGGGCAATACAGCAGCCTCACTAGTACGTTTTGCGTGAAATTTGACTGGTGTATATGGGGTGTGGGACATATAGTGAGTATCTTTGGCCATTCTAGATAACGCTAGATTAAGTGGGGCTATTAATCTTAGGCCTTTGCACAGGTTGTGAACCAGGGCCGATAATAATTATAAGTTCGTGACATGGGGATGGCTGGTCATATCCAGACTAGCACCCTCATGAGGCAATAGTTAATACGAATTATTGTGACTATTTTCTATACATCCATAGTAGGTTAATAATAAGTATTTTGCAATATGTTGGCTGACACAATACAGTATATTATATTAAGCTTTACTTCATTACAGGCACATTAGCCTTGAATAGGATTGATGGGAATTTAGATATGTGACCCACTACGCCCTGACCTAGGTAAGGTTTACCTTTCTGGTTTACTATCATGTTAAATAATTGGCTATCAGTAATGCTACAAGTTAGAGTCTTATAATATTATGACTATATTTTTGGTAGGTTGAATGTTATAAGGACTACATTGTATAACAACATTGAATGTGCGACAACACTAGACGGATCTGCGCTGTACAGAGTACAAGCGACGCCGTTAAAAAACATTGGTAGGTGTGCTTAAACTTTTTCAAACCTTTTTGAATTTAATAGTTGAATAGAGTGGAAGGATTAGTAGGCCAATTTAAGGTTCTATAAATATCATTGGATAAGACAATTAGTTGTACCCTTAAAATTATAAGAAAAAATTATAAGAAAAAAGTATAAGAAAGAATTGAAAAAATTATGAGAAAAATTGTATGTTTGATGGTCCCATAGAGTAATTTTTGGTCTTATAGACATCATACATGGCAAGCATATTAAAGCAGGATCTAAAAGATGATTGTACTGTATAGGTGTAACAGGTGGGAGATTTGGCTTGCCATATTGTGAATTTTTCATGACTTGCCTCATATATAGTATGGGTAGTAAATACAATTTTTTGCCTATTTAAGGTTCATTTTAGTTCCCATGTGGAACCATTGGACATGTGAAATTATTGAAATGGTAATACTCGTAACTTCTGTCTCAGGGATAATGCGATTTGCACATAATGGATTGTATCATGATAGAT
This sequence comes from Triturus cristatus, assembly GCF_964204655.1. Lineage (NCBI taxonomy): Eukaryota > Metazoa > Chordata > Amphibia > Caudata > Salamandridae > Triturus > Triturus cristatus. Next base: position 1,207,434,194 of record NC_140584.1, on the reverse strand, counting down.
ATACAATTTATATTACTTCTGTATTATACATATATTTTAAATGTTTTTTCAGCCCTGACGAAGTTCTTTGTAAAAGAACGAAACGCGTTGGCTGCTTAAGAATTATGAAACTGTAAAGAAGAATAAAGAGGAAGCTTTGGAAATACACACATCACTGGATGGACATTTTGTTATGGACTTATAAGAGTGGTGCGATTTGCAGTGGGTTGAATGTCAGTGTCAGATGTATAGCCTGCCACATGTGAGCAGTGTTTCATTGTCACATGTATTGTATGCTGCATGTGAGCAGTGTGTCAGTATCACATGTATCGCCTGCTAAATGTGAGCAGTGTTTCGGTGTCACATATATAGCCTGCCACATGTGAGCAGTGTTTCAGTGTCACATGTGTAGCCGCCACATATGAGCAGTGTTTCAGTGTCACATGTATAGCCTGCCACATGCGAGCAGTGTCTCAGTGTCACATGTATAGCCTGCCACATGTGAGCGGAGTTTCAGTGTCACATGTATAGCCTGTGCCATATGTGAGCAGTGTGTCAGTGTCACATGTATAGCCTGCCACATGTGAGTAGAGTGTCAGTGTCACATGTATAGTCTGCCACACGTCAGCAGAGTTTCAGTGTCACATGTATAGTCTGCCACATGTGAGCAGTGTTTTCGTGTCACAGGTATAGCCTGCCACATGTGAGCAGAGTGTCAATGTCACATGTATAGCCTGCCACATGTGAGCAGAGTGTCAGTGTCACATGTATAGCCTGTGCCACGTGTGAGCAGTGTGTCAGTGTCACATGTATAGCCTGCCACATGTGAGCAGTGTGTCAGTGTCACATGTATAGCCTGCCACATGTGAGCAGAGTGTCAATATCACATGTATAGCCTGCCACATGTGAGAAGAGTGTCAGTGTCACATGTATAGCCTGTACCACGTGTGAGCAGTGTGTCAGTGTCACATATATAGTCTGCCACACCTGAGCAGAGTTTCAGTGTCACATGTATAGTCTGCCACATGTGAGCAGTGTGACATTGTCACATGTATAGTCTGCCACGTGTGAGCAGTGTGTGAGTGTCACATGTATAGTCTGCCACATGTGAGCAGAGTTTCAGTGTCACATGTATAGTCTGCCACATGTGAGCAGTGTTTTAGTGTCACAGGTATAGTCTCCCACATGTGAGCAGTGTTTAAGTGTCACATGTATAGCCTGCAACATGTGAGGAGTGTTTCATTGTCACATGTATAGTCTGCTGCATGTGAGCAGTGTGTCAGTATCACATTTATCGCCTGCTAACTGTGAGCAGTGTTTGTGTCGCATGTATAGTCTGCCACATGTGAGCAGTGTTTCAGTGTCACATGTGTAGCCGCCACATATGAGCAGTGTTTCAGTGTCACATGTATAGTCTGCCACATGCGAGCAGTGTGTCAGTGTCACATGTATAGCCTGCCACATGTGAGCGGAGTGTCAGTGTCACATGTATAGCCTGTGCCATATGTGAGCAGTGTGTCAGTGTCACATGTATAGCCTGCCACATGTGGGTAGAGTGTCAGTGTCACATGTATAGTCTGCCACACATGAGCAGAGTTTCAGTGTCACATGTATAGTCTGCCACATGTGAGCAGTGTTTTAGTGTCACAGGTATAGCCTGCCACGTGTGAGCAGTGTGTCAGTGTCACATGTATAGTCTGCCACATGTGAGCAGTGTGTCAGTGTCACATGTATAGGCTGTGCCACGTGTGAGCAGTGTGTCAGTGTCACATGTATAGCCTGCCACATGCGAGCAGTGTGTCAGGGTCACATGTATAGTCTGCCACATGTGAGCAGAGTGTCAATATCACATGTATAGCCTCCCACATGTGAGAAGAGTGTCAGTGTCACATGTATAGCCTGTGCCACGTGTGAGCAGTGTGTCAGTGTCATATGTATAGTCTGCCACATTTGAGCAGTGTGTCATTGTCACATGTATAGTTTGCCACGTGTGAGCAGTGTGTGAGTGTCACATGTATAGTCTGCCACATGTGAGCAGAGTTTCAGTGTCACATGTATAGTCTGCCACATGTGAGCAGTGTTTTAGTGTCACAGGTATAATCTCCCCCATGTGAGCAGTGTTTCAGTGTCACATGTATAGCCTGCCACATGTGAGGAATGTTTCATTGTCACATGTATAGTCTGCTGCATGTGAGCAGTGTGTCAGTATCACATGTATCGCCTGCTAAATGTGAGCAGTGTTTCAGTGTCACATGTATAGTCTGCCAGATGTGAGCAGTGTTTCAGTGTCACTTGTATAGCTGTCAAATGTAAGCAGTGTTTCAGTGTCACATGTATAGCCTGTCACATCTGAGCAGTGTTTTATTGTCACATGTATAGTCTGCCACATGTGAGCAGTGTTTCAGTGTCACATGTATAGCCTGCCACATGTGAGCAGTGTGTCAGTGTCACATGTATAGTCTGCCACATGGGAGCAGTGTGTCAGTGGCACTTGTATAGTCTGCTACATGTGAGCAGAGATTCAGTGTCACATGTATAGTCTGCCACATGTGAGCAGTGTGTCAGTGTCACATGTAGAGTCTGCCACATGTGAGCAGTGTGTCAGTGTTATATGTATAGTCTGCCACATGTGAGCAATTTGTCTTTGTCACATGTATAGCCTCCGTGAGTGGAGTGTCAGTGTCACATGTAAAGTCTGCCACATGTGAGCAGTGTTTCAGTGTCACATATATAGCCTGCTAAATGTGAGCAGTGTTTCAGAGTCACATGTATAGTCTGTCACATGTGAGCAGTGTTTCAGTGTCACATTTATAGCCTGCCACATGTGAACAGTGTTTTATTGTCACATGTATAGTCTGCCACTTGTGAGCAGTGTTTCAGTGTCACATGTATCACATGGTAAATGTGAGCAGTGTTATCAGTGTCACATGTATAGCCTGCCACATGTGAGCAGTATGTCAGTGTCAGATGTATAGCTTTCATTGTCACATATATAGTATGCCACATGTGAGCAGAGTGTCAGTGTCACATGTATAGTGTGTGCCACATGTGAGCATTGTTTTATTGTCATATGTATAGTCTGTCACATGTGAGCAGTGATTCAGTGTCACTTGTATAGCCGCCACATGTGAGCAGTGTTTCATTGTCACATGTATAGTGTGCCACATGTGAGCAGAGTGTTAGTGTCACATGTATAGTCTACCATGTGTGAGCAGTGTTTCAGTGTCACAGTTATAGTCTGCCACATGTGAGCAGTGTTTTAGTGTCACATATATAGACTGCCACATGTGAGCAGTGTCTCATTGTCACATGTATAGTCTGCCACATGTGATCAGAGTCAGTGTCCCTTGTATAGCCGTCACATGTGACCAGTGTTTCAGTGTCAGATGTATAGCCTGCCACATCTGAACAGTATTTTATAGTCACATGTATAGTCTGCCACGTGTGAGCAGTGTTTTAGTGTAACATGTATAGCCTGCCACATGTGAGCAGTGTTTCATTGTCACATGTATAGTCTGCCACATGTGAGCAGAGTGTCAGTGTCACATGTATAGTCTGCCACACGTGAGCAAACTTTCAGTGTCACATGTATAGTTTGCCACATGTGAGCAGTGTGTCATTGTCACATGTATAGTCTGCCACTTGTGAGCAGTGTGTCAGTGTCACATGTGTAGTCTGTCACACATGAGCAGAGTTACAGTGTCACATGTATAGTCTGCCACATGTGAGCAGTGTGTCAGTGTCACATGCATAGCCTGCCACATGTGAGTAGAGTGCCAGTGTCACATGTATAGTCTGCCACATGTGAGAAGAGTTTCAGTGTCACATGTATAGTCTGCCGCATGTGAGCAGTGTTTTAGTGTCACATGTATAGTCTCCCGCATGTGTGCAGTGTTTCAGTGTCACATGGATAGCCTGCCACCGGTGAGCAGTGTTTCATTGTCATATGTATAGTCTGCTGCATGTGAGTAGTGTGTTAGTATCACATGTATCGCCTGCTAAATGTGAGCAGTGTTTCAGTGTCACATGTATAGTCTGCCACATGTGAGCAGTGTTTCAGTGTCACATGTATAGCCGCCACATATGAGCAGTGTTTCAGTGTCACATGTATAGCCTGCCACATGCGAGCAGTGTGTCAGTGTCACATGTATAGCCTGCCACATGTGAGCAGAGTGTCAGTGTCACATGTATAGCCTGTGCCACGTGTGAGCAGTGTGTCAGTGTCACATGTATAGTCTGCCACATGTGAGCAGTGTGTCAGTGTCACATGTATAGTCTGCCACATGTGAGCAGACTGTCAGTGTCACATGTATAGCCTGACACATGAGAGCAGTGTTTAAGTGTCACATGTGTAGTCTGCCACATGTGAGCACTGTATCAGTCATATCTATCGGCTGCTAAGTGTGAGCAGAGTGTCATTGTCACATGTATAGTGTGTGCCACATATGAGCAGTGTTTCAGTGTCACTTGTATAGCTGTCAAATGTGAACAGTGTTTCAGTGTCACATGTATAGCCTGCCACATCTGAGCAGTGTTTTCTTGTCACATGTATAGTCTGCAACATGTGAGCAGAGTGTCAGTGTCACATGTATAGTCTGCCACATGTGAGCAGTGTGTCAGTGTCACTAGTATAGTCTGCCACGCGTGAGCAGAGTTTCAGTGTCACACGTATAGTCTGCCACATGTGAGCAGTGTGTCAGTGTCACATGTAGAGTCTGCCACATGTGAGCAGTGTGTCAGTGTCACATGTATAGTCTGCCACATGTGAGCAGTGTGTCAGTGTCACATGTATAGTCTGCCACATGTGAGCAGAGTTTCAGTGTCACATGTATACCCTGCCACATGTGAGCAGTGTTTCATTGTCACATGCATAGTCTGCCTCATGAGAGCAGTGTGTCAGTGTGTCATTGTCACATGTATAGTCTGCCACGTGTGAGCAGTGTGTGAGTGTCACATGTATAGTCTGCCACATGTGAGCAGAGTTTCAGTGTCATATGTATAGTCTGCCACATGTGAGCAGTGTTTTAGTGTCACAGGTATAGTCTCCCACATGTGAGCAGTGTTTAAGTGTCACATGTATAGCCTGCCACATGTGAGGAGTGTTTCATTGTCACATGTATAGTCTGCTGCATGTGAGCAGTGTGTCAGTATCACATTTATCGCCTGCTAAATGTGAGCAGTGTTTGTGTCGCATGTATAGTCTGCCACATGTGAGCAGTGATTCAGTGTCACATGTGTAGCCGCCACATATGAGCAGTGTTTCAGTGTCACATGTATAGTCTGCCACATGCGAGCAGTGTGTCAGTGTCACATGTATAGCCTGCCACATGTGAGCGGAGTGTCAGTGTCACATGTATAGCCTGTGCCATATGTGAGCAGTGTGTCAGTGTCACATGTATAGCCTGCCACATGTGGGTAGAGTGTCAGTGTCACATGTATAGTCTGCCACACATGAGCAGAGTTTCAGTGTCACATGTATAGTCTGCCACATGTGAGCAGTGTTTTAGTGTCACAGGTATAGCCTGCCACATGTGAGCAGAATGTCAGTGTCACATGTATAGCCTGCCACATGTGAGCAGAGTGTCAGTGTCACATGTATAGCCTGTGCCATGTGTGAGCAGTGTGTCAGTGTCACATGTATAGCCAGCCACATGCGAGCAGTGTGTCAGGGTCACATGTATAGTCTGCCACATGTGAGCAGAGTGTCAATATCACATGTATAGCCTGCCACATGTGAGAAGAGTGTCAGTGTCACATGTATAGCCTGTGCCACGTGTGAGCAGTGTGTCAGTGTCATATGTATAGTCTGCCACATTTGAGCAGTGTGTCATTGTCACATGTATAGTTTGCCACGTGTGAGCAGTGTGTGAGTGTCACATGTATAGTCTGCCACATGTGAGCAGAGTTTCAGTGTCACATGTATAGTCTGCCACATGTGAGCAGTGTTTTAGTGTCACAGGTATAATCTCCCCCATGTGAGCAGTGTTTCAGTGTCACATGTATAGCCTGCCACATGTGAGGAGTGTTTCATTGTCACATGTATAGTCTGCTGCATGTGAGCAGTGTGTCAGTATCACATGTATCGCCTGCTAAATGTGAGCAGTGTTTCAGTGTCACGTGTATAGTCTGCCACATGTGAGCAGTGTTTCAGTGTCACTTGTATAGCTGTCAAATGTAAGCAGTGTTTCAGTGTCACATGTATAGCCTGTCACATCTGAGCAGTGTTTTATTGTCACATGTATAGTCTGCCACATGTGAGCAGTGTTTCAGTGTCACATGTATAGCCTGCCACATGTGAGCAGTGTGTCAGTGTCACATGTATAGTCTGCCACATGGGAGCAGTGTGTCAGTGGCACTTGTATAGTCTGCTACATGTGAGCAGAGATTCAGTGTCACATGTATAGTCTGCCACGTGTGAGCAGTGTGTCAGTGTCACATGTAGAGTCTGCCACATGTGAGCAGTGTGTCAGTGTCATATGTATAGTCTGCCACATGTGAGCAATTTGTCTTTGTCACATGTATAGGCTCCGTGAGTGGAGTGTCAGTGTCACATGTAAAGTCTGCCACATGTGAGCAGTGTTTCAGTGTCACATATATAGCCTGCTAAATGTGAGCAGTGTTTCAGTGTCACATGTATAGTCTGTCACATGTGAGCAGTGTTTCAGTGTCACATTTATAGCCTGCCACATGTGAACAGTGTTTTATTGTCACATGTATAGTCTGCCACTTGTGAGCAGTGTTTCAGTGTCACATGTATCACATGCTAAATGTGAGCAGTGTTATCAGTGTCACATGTATAGCCTGCCACATGTTAGCAGAATGTCAGTGTCAGATGTATAGCTTTCATTGTCACATATATAGTATGCCACATGTGAGCAGAGTGTCAGTGTCACATGTATAGTGTGTGCCACATGTGAGCATTGTTTTATTGTCATATGTATAGTCTGTCACATGTGAGCAGTGATTCAGTGTCACTTGTATAGCCGCCACATGTGAGCAGTGTTTCATTGTCACATGTATAGTGTGCCACATGTGAGCAGAGTGTCAGTGTCACATGTATAGTCTACCATGTGTGAGCAGTGTTTCAGTGTCACAGTTATAGTCTGCCACATGTGAGCAGTGTTTTAGTGTCACATATATAGACTGCCACATGTGAGCAGTGTCTCATTGTCACATGCATAGTCTGCCACATGTGATCAGAGTCAGTGTCACTTGTATAGCCGTCACATGTGACCAGTGTTTCAGTGTCAGATGTATAGCCTGCCACATCTGAACAGTATTTTATAGTCACATGTATAGTCTGCCACGTGTGAGCAGTGTTTTAGTGTCACATGTATAGCCTGCCACATGTGAGCAGTGTTTCATTGTCACATGTATAGTCTGCCACATGTAAGCAGAGTGTCAGTGTCACATGTATAGTCTGCCACACATGAGCAAACTTTCAGTGTCACATGTATAGTTTGCCACATGTGAGCAGTGTGTCATTGTCACATGTATAGTCTGCCACTTGTGAGCAGTATGTCAGTGTCACATGTATAGTCTGTCACACATGAGCAGAGTTACAGTGTCACATGTACAGTCTGCCACATGTGAGCAGTGTGTCAGTGTCACATGTATAGCCTGTGTTGGACAGGGCCCGAGCCCCGGCCCTCCAGGTGTTACCCACAGAGACAACATGCACCCCGTCCCCAGACGGGACTCCTGCCCCCGGACCTCTCTGTATCATGGGGCCGAACCACTACCGGCTCCCTCGCCCGGCCCGGCCGCCATCTTGGACACTGCACCACGAGGCCGCGTGGCCTCAGCTCGACCCTAACCCTGGGCCTGGCCAGGCCCCGACATCCCGGCACCACCATCCACCCAGGAGGTGAACAGACCACTTGGCAGGTCGATGGGAGAAAGAAGTGTCGATGGCTCTCCCCCGCCAGGTGCCGATCGCCCCCCAGCTCCCCCGGGCGCTGGCTCCACCCCCCTGCTGGGTGCCTGGACTCCCTCATCCCGGACCTCCCGACCTCCAAGTGCGAGGGTCCGGACATCAAAGGGCGCCAGACCTATAACTGGGGCAGCTCCAGAGCAGGAAGGCAGTTGTATCCTGGAGTCGAGAGACACCGAGAAGAACTCATCCTTGACGGACTACCGGCGCTGCCGTAGCCCTGCCCTGTGAACCATCACTCTGCCTGCTGGCGCTGCCGCGGCCTTCTGCATCCTCCATCCTCATCGGGACCTGCTGGCGCTGCCGCGGACCGTTGTACCTACCACCTTCATTGGGACCTGCTGGCGCTGCCGCGGACCGTTGTAACTACCACCTTCGTTGGGACCTGCTGGCGCTGCCGCGGCCCGTTGTAACCTCCACCTTCATCGGGACCTGCTGGCGCTGCCGCGGCCCGTCCAACTAGAACACCGAGCTCGAGGATTGTGAGCTATCCATCATTTCATCGCATCTACCAGATTGGTAACAAGACTGTCCCGCTACCCCCTTTTCCCAACCAAGAGACTAGAATCGAGGGGACCCCTGAGTCCTGACCTCCTTGTACCATCCTACCGTACCTAAAGATTGCTTATAAATAACGTTAAAACCTATCTTTGTGTGGTGTACATCTGTGGGGGGGAAGTTACTCGTCTGTACGATCGCTGGAGACGGCTCTCCCCGGAGACCTCTCCCCTTGTCCTCGGCCGACCCTCCCGGTCCGTCTAACATTGGTGGCCAGCGGCACGATCCGAATCAACGCGTAATCGTACAGAGAGTAGCTCACCCCACGACAAAACCACGATGTCAACCAAAGAGAGCGGATCCACCGAGAAATTCCAGATGGAGAAATTGGAAGAGTACAGCCATCGTGAATTGAAACAATTCTGCATTGAACTAGGCATTGCTACCACCGGCCTGAGTACCAAAGACGATTTCAAGCACGCCATTGAGTCGTGGGCAGAAACCGGGGCCGCCAGATCCCCGGACCAAAACATTACAGCATCAGAGAGGAACACCACGGCTCCCGAAGAGCGAAGAACGGGCCTCTCGCAGGAAGAGATCCAAGAGAGAGAAAAAAACAGACTACATGAGTTAGAAATGGCACGGCTCAAAATGGACGGTGAACTAAAATTAGCCGAACAAAAACTGAACCTAGAGCATCTGCGGCTCCGAGAAGAACGGGAAGAAAAACAGAGGCAGAGAGAGCTCGAAGAAAAGAGATTAGCATACGAACACGAGCGCAAACTGGCAGAGATAGACCTACAGAAGGAGAACAAAGAACTGGAGGTGCCCGAACGACCACGCACCCCGGGAGCGACAGAAAAGAAAGTCTACACCCCCAAGGATGTCGTTCGAGAGTATGTCCGAGAAGACGACATACAACAGTGGTTCAAGGCCTACGAGATCGCCATGACCTCCCACCGGATCGATCGAAGTGACTGGGGAGCCGGTCTATGGGGGAGGTTCGTCAATGAAGGCCGCGATGCCCTGTTACAGCTCCCAGACCACCTGATGTCATCCTATGACCACATGAAGGCTGCCCTCCTCACCCGATATGGGCTCACACCCGAAATGTACCGCCAGAGGTTCCGATACTGCACCCGGATCCCGGGTACAACTTGGGTGGAATATGTGAACTATTTCAGCCGAGCCTTCGAGGGTTGGATCAAGGGAAGCCACGTAACGACCTACGAGCAACTTTTTAATCTCATGGTGTGGGAGCACCTCTCTAACAACTGTTTCGTCGAGCTCAGGCAGCACCTCCTCGACAGTAAATTGACTGACCCACGGCAACTCGCCGCCGAAGCTGACCACTGGGAAAGCACCCGAGTGGGCCGGAGAGGGCCACACGAACAGAACCGGAACAACCAAGGTCAGCACCGTCCCCGAGGAGGAGGAGGAGGCCAGGGACGAGGAAGAGACACCGTCCCGGCCGCTCCCGCTGCCAGCACCCCGCCCCCGGCCAGCCGGGGCCACCCCCTGATGCGCGCGGGGCTCCGAGCCAATGTCACGTGCCACCGATGCCAGCGAGTCGGCCACTACGCCAATGACCCGAACTGTCCACAGAACCAAACCCCGAGACCCCGCCAGGTAGCTGCCGCCGCCCTGGGGGGAGAACAAATCTCCGAAGAACAGGAGGAATATGAGCAGGGTCAACAAGAGTGGGAACCGGCCGCCATGGTTCTAGCGTGCCTAGGGGGACATGGTCCCGCGGGCTCCCCTACCCGCCAACACCAGGAAATATAGTCAGTGGGTGAACATTAATGGACGCCGGGCCGAGGCACTACGTGACACGGGGGCCAGTGTGACGGCCGTCCGCTGTCACCTGGTAAAACCAGAGCAGATCCTGCCGAACATTCTCTGCCCCGTCCGTTCAGCCGACAATTCGGAGAGTCTATGTCGGATGGCCTGTGTCCCCTTCGAATGGGGGGGAGTCTCCGGCATGTTGAAGGTGACGGTCCGAGATGATGCCCCCGTGGACTGTCTCCTGGGGAATGATCTTGAGAGTTCCCCGTGGGCCGCCGTAGAAAGAAGAGAGCACCTGGGGATGTTGGGCCTCCCGGACTGGGCGTGCGTGACCACCCGGTCCATGGCCGCCCGTGCCATCCCCCGACCAGAAGAACCAGAATGGCCAGAACCTCCTCCCCCGATCGCTCCAGTAGAGGACACCGACCATACTGACCCCCCAGAGCAAACCCCCGAAGGGCTCGCTCAGCCCCAGGACCTTCCCAACCTGGCTCAGTGGCGTCAAGAAGGGGGGCCCACCCAGGAACAGTTCCATCACGAACAGAAGACCTGTCCCTCCCTCGAGGGACTCCGCCAGCAAGCCCTCGCCCAGAGCGCAGGGGACACCACCGGAGCCCATTGGATCTATTGGGACAACGAACTATTGTACAGTGAACAGAGAATCGCGGAGTTAGGGGCCAGTCGAGTGCTGGTGGTGCCCCTCCGTTTTAGAGACTTCCTGTTAAATCTGGCCCACGATGTCCCTCTGGCTGGACACATGGGCCAGGACAAAACCTACAGTCGCCTGGTGACCCACTTTTTCTGGCCAAAGATGAGAAACGACATCCTCAACCACTGCCGGTCCTGCCCCACGTGCTAGGCCAGCGGGAAGAGCGGCCGCAAACTCAAAGCACCTCTGCAGCCCTTCCCAGTTGTCACCACCCCATTCGAGAGGGTGGGGATAGACATTGTGGGGCCCCTGGACCCCCGTACAGCACAAGGACATCGGTTCATCCTGGTACTGGTGGACCACGCCACCCGCTACCCCGAGGCTGTACCCCTGCGAACTGTAACAGCCCCGGTGGTCGGCCGGGCCTTAATGGGGATCTTCTCCCGGGTGGGCTTCCCCCGAGAAGTCGTCAGCGACAGAGGCACAAACTTTATTTCGAAGTACATGAAGTCCCTCTGGCAACAGTGCGGGGTCACCTACTGATTCACGACCCCCTATCACCCTCAAGGAAACGGACTAGTCGAGCGGTTCAACCGCACGCTCAAGGGAATGATTGGGGGGTTGGAAGAACCCCTCCGTCGCCAGTGGGATGTACTACTTCCGTGCCTCCTCTTCGCCTATCGAGAAGTTCCCCAGAAGTCCCTCGGCTTTAGCCCTTTCGAACTCTTGTACGGGCACCCGGTGCAAGGGCCCCTCAGCCTAGTCAAAGAAGGTTGGGAGATGGCCCCCCTAAAGACCCCTCCAGACGTCTTCAAGTACCTCCTGACCCTACGCAATCAGACCAGGCGATTCCGAGAGATGGCGAAAGCGAACCTTGAGGCCAGTCAGGAGGACATGAAAAAATGGTACGATCAAAATGCCTCCTCCATCGAATTCGAACCTGGCCAACAAGTGTGGGTGATGTCCCCCACCGAACCATGTGCCTTGCAGGACAAGTGGACGGGGCCCTTCAAAGTGGTCGAACGCAAGAGCCCCGTCACCTATCTCATCGATATGGAATCTCCACGGAACCCCCTCCGGGTCCTCCACACCAACAGACTCAAACCCCACTTTGTGCGCTCGGAGCTCAGCCTCCTGATGGCTACAGACAGTGGAGCGGAAGAAGACTCCGAGCCTCTCCCTGATCTCCTGAAGACTCGTGAAAAAGATGGTTCCGTGGACGGGGTCCGGCTCTCCGATGCCCTCACCCCGGAACAGCGCCAAGGCTGCCGGGACCTCCTGCTGCAGTTTGCTACCTTGTTTTCCCTCACCCCAGGGGTCACCCCCTGGTGCTTGCACGACGTGGACACTGGGGACAGTCCCCCTATCAGACACCGGGCGTACCGCGTACCAGATCGGGTACGGGCCTGCATCCAAGAGGAGGTATCAAAGATGCTCACGCTCGGGGTCATCGAGCCCTCGGACAGCCCCTGGGCCAGCCCGGTCGTGCTGGTCCCCAAAGCTGCTGCCCCCGGCACCACTCCTGAGCTCCGATTCTGCGTCGACTATCGGGGCTTGAATGCTGTTACCAGAACCGACGCTCATCCCATCACCCGAGCGGATGAACTAATCGACCGCATGGGGGCTGCCCCCTACCTCAGCATCTTCGACCTGACAGCGGGCTACTGGCAGATCGGTCTCACACCCCGGGCCCAAGAACGATCTGCATTTTCCACCCCCGATGGCCACTACCACTTCAAAGTTATGCCCTTCGGCATGAAGAATGCCCCAGCTACTTTTCAGCGACTAGTGAACCAGGTCTTGGCGGGGCTCGAGGAGTTCAGCGCCGCCTACCTGGACGACATCGCTGTGTACAGCCGCCACTGGTCCGACCACCTCCACCACCTCCGAGAGGTCCTGCAGGCCCTCCAACGGGCCGGCCTCACAATCAAGGCCAGCAAGTGCCAAATTGGTCAGGGGTCCGTGACCTACCTCGGACACCAAGTGGGAAGCGGTCTGGTGGCCCCTCTGCAACTCAAAATCGCTGCCATCCAGTCCTGGCAGCCCCCAGTCATGCAGACCGAGGTCCGAGCCTTCTTGGGGCTCACCGGCTACTACCGGCGGTTCGTGAGGGACTATGGCAGCATTGTGGGGCCCCTCACGGGACTCACATCCAAAAACCACCCGAAGAAGATCAACTGGACCCCCGACTGTCAAGCGGCCTTCGAGAAGCTGAAAGCCGCCATGTGCACTGCCCCGGTGCTCCAGGCCCCCGACTACAGTCGGGACTTCATCGTACAGACAGATGCCTCCGACCATGGCATCGGGGCGGTCCTCTCCCAGCTGAACTCCGAGGGACTTGACCAACCGGTGGCCTTCATCAGCAGATGCCTCCTGGCCCGAGAACAGCGATGGAGCATCATCGAGAGGGAGGCCTTCGCAGTGGTGTGGGCCCTCAAAAAGCTCCGGCCCTATCTCTTCGGTACCCACTTCCGGGTGCAAACAGATCATCGACCCCTGCAGTGGCTAATGCAGATGCGGGGGGAAAACCCCAAACTATTGCGGTGGTCCATCTCCCTGCAGGGGATGGACTTCACTGTGGAACATCGCCCGGGCCAAGACCACGCCAACGCAGACGGCCTGTCACGCTTTTTCCGCCTCGACGAGGAGAGTCCCCAAGAGGATGGGTGACTCTCCCCGCCTTCAGCTGGGGGGGACGCATGTTGGACAGGCCACATGAAGGGCTTGCTCCCGCCCCGCATGACAGGGCCCGAGCCCCGGCCCTCCAGGTGTTACCCACAGAAACAACCCGCACCCCGTCCCCAGACGGGACTCCTGCCCCCGGACCTCTCTGTATCATGGGGCCGAACCACTACCGGCTCCCTCGCCCGGCCCGGCCGCCATCTTGGACACTGCACCACGAGGCCGCGTGGCCTCAGCTCGACCCTAACCCTGGGCCTGGCCAGGCCCCGACATCCCGGCACCACCATCCACCCAGGAGGTGAACAGACCACTTGGCAGGTCGATGGGAGAAAGAAGTGTCGATGGCTCACCCCCGCCAGGTGCCGATCGCCCCCCAGCTCCCCCGGGCGCTGGCTCCACCCCCCTGCTGGGTGCCTGGACTCCCTCATCCCGGACCTCCCGACCTCCAAGTGCGAGGGTCCGGACATCAAAGGGCGCCAGACCTATAACTGGGGCAGCTCCAGAGCAGGAAGGCAGTTGTATCCTGGAGTCGAGAGACACCGAGAAGAACTCATCCTTGACGGACTACCGGCGCTGCCGTAGCCCTGCCCTGTGAACCATCACTCTGCCTGCTGGCGCTGCCGCGGCCTTCTGCATCCTCCATCCTCATCGGGACCTGCTGGCGCTGCCGCGGACCGTTGTACCTACCACCTTCATTGGGACCTGCTGGCGCTGCCGCGGACCGTTGTAACTACCACCTTCGTTGGGACCTGCTGGCGCTGCCGCGGCCCGTTGTAACCTCCACCTTCATCGGGACCTGCTGGCGCTGCCGTGGCCCGTCCAACTAGAACACCGAGCTCGAGGATTGTGAGCTATCCATCATTTCATCGCATCTACCAGATTGGTAACAAGACTGTCCCGCTACCCCCTTTTCCCAACCAAGAGACTGCTTATAAATAACGTTAAAACCTATCTTTGTGTGGTGTACATCTGTGGGGGGGAAGTTACTCGTCTGTACGATCGCTGGAGACGGCTCTCCCCGGAGACCTCTCCCCTTGTCCTCGGCCGACCCTCCCGGTCCGTCTAACAGCCTGCCACATGTGAGTAGTGTGTTAGTATCACATGTATCGCCTGCTAAATGTGAGCAGTGTTTCAGTGTCACATGTATAGTCTGCCACATGTGAGCAGTGTTTTAGTGTCACATGTATAGTCTCCCGCATGTGTGCAGTGTTTCAGTGTCACATGGATAGCCTGCCACCGGTGAGCAGTGTTTCATTGTCATATGTATAGTCTGCTGCATGTGAGTAGTGTGTTAGTATCACATGTATCGCCTGCTAAATGTGAGCAGTGTTTCAGTGTCACATGTATAGTCTGCCACATGTGAGCAGTGTTTCAGTGTCACATGTATAGCCGCCACATATGAGCAGTGTTTCAGTGTCACATGTATAGCCTGCCACATGCGAGCAGTGTGTCAGTGTCACATGTATAGCCTGCCACATGTGAGCAGAGTGTCAGTGTCACATGTATAGCCTGTGCCACGTGTGAGCAGTGTGTCAGTGTCACATGTATAGTCTGCCACATGTGAGCAGTGTTTCAGTGTCACATGTATAGTCTGCCACATGTGAGCAGACTCTCAGTGTCACATGTATAGCCTGACACATGAGAGCAGTGTTTAAGTGTCACATGTGTAGTCTGCCACATGTGAGCACTGTATCAGTCATATCTATCGGCTGCTAAGTGTGAGCAGAGTGTCATTGTCACATGTATAGTGTGTGCCACATATGAGCAGTGTTTCAGTGTCACTTGTATAGCTGTCAAATGTGAACAGTGTTTCAGTGTCACATGTATAGCCTGCCACATCTGAGCAGTGTTTTCTTGTCACATGTATAGTCTGCAACATGTGAGCAGAGTGTCAGTGTCACATGTATAGTCTGCCACATGTGAGCAGTGTGTCAGTGTCACTAGTATAGTCTGCCACGCGTGAGCAGAGTTTCAGTGTCACACGTATAGTCTGCCACATGTGAGCAGTGTGTCAGTGTCACATGTAGAGTCTGCCACATGTGAGCAGTGCGTCAGTGTCACATGTATAGTCTGCCACATGTGAGCAGTGTGTCAGTGTCACATGTAAAGTCTGCCACATGTGAGCAGAGTTTCAGTGTCACATGTATAGTCTGCCACATGTGAGCAGAGTTTCAGTGTCACATGTATACCCTGCCACATGTGAGCAGTGTTTCATTGTCACATGCATAGTCTGCCTCATGAGAGCAGTGTGTCAGTGTCACATGTATCGTCTGCTAAATGTGAGCAGTGGTTCAGTGTCACATCTATAGTCTGTCACATGTGAGCAGTGTTTCAGTGTCACTTGTATAGCTGCCACATCTGAGCAGTGTTTCAGTGTCACATGTATAGCCTGCCACATGTGAACAGTGTTTTATTGTCACATGTATAGTCTGCCACTTGTGAGCAGTGTTTCAGTGTCGCATATATTGCCTGCTAAATGTGAGCAGTGTTATCAGTGTCACTTGTATAGTTGCCACATGTGAGCAGTATGTCACTGTCACATGTATAGCGTGTGCCACGTGTGAGCAGTGTTTCATTGTCACATGTATAGTCTGCCACATGTGAGCAGAGTGTGTGTCACATTTATAGTCTGCCACGAGTGAGCAGTGTGTCAGTGTCACATGTATAGTCTGCCACATGTGAGCAGTGATTCAGTGTCACATATATAGACTGCCACATGTGAGCAGTGTTTCATTGTCACATGTATAGTGTGCCACATGTAAGCAGAGTGTCAGTGTCACATATATAGTCTGCAACATGTGAGCAGTGTCACATATATAGCCTGCCACATCTTAGCAGTGTTTTATTGTCACATGTATAGTCTGCCACGTGTGAGCAGTGTTTCAGTGTCACATATATAGCCTGCCTCATGTGAGCAGTGATTCAGTGTCACATGTATAGTCTGTCACATGTGAGCAGTGTTTCAGTGTCACATGTATAGCCTGCCACATGTGAGCAGTGTGTCAGTGTCACATGTATAGCCTGCCACATGTGAGCAGAGTGTCAGTGTCACATGTATAGCCTGACACATGTGAGCAGAGTGTCAGTGTCACATGTATAGCCTGTGCCACGTGTGAGCAGTGTGTCAGTGTCACATGTATAGCCTGCCACATGCGAGCAGTGTGTCAGTGTCACATGTATAGCCTGCCACATGTGAGCAGAGTGTCAGTGTCACATGTATAGTCTACCACGTGTGAGCAGTGTTTCAGTGTCACATTTATAGTCTGCCACATGTGAGCAGTGTTTTAGTGTCACATATATAGACTGCCACATGTGAGCAGTGTCACATTGTCACATGTATAGTCTGCCACATGTGAGCAGAGTCAGTGTCACTTGTATAGCCGTCACATGTGACCAGTGTTTCAGTGTCACATGTATAGCCTGCCACATCTGAACAGTATTTTATAGTCACATGTATAGTCTGCCACGTGTGAGCAGTGTTTTAGTGTCACATGTATAGCCTGCCACATGTGAGCAGTGTTTCATTGTCACATGTATAGTCTGCCACATGTGAGCAGAGTGTCAGTGTCACATGTATAGTCTGCCACACGTGAGCAGACTTTCAGTGTCACATGTATCGTTTGCCACATGTGAGCAGTGTGTCATTGTCACATGGATAGTCTGCCACATGTGAGCAGTGTGTCAGTGTCACATGTATAGCCTGCCACATGTGAGCAGAGTGTCAATATCACATGTATAGCCTGCCACATGTGAGAAGAGTGTCAGTGTCACGTGTATAGCCTGTACCACGTGTGAGCAGTGTGTCAGTGTCACATGTATAGTCTGCCACACCTGAGCAGAGTTTCAGTGTCACATGTATAGTCTGCCACATGTGAGCAGTGTGACATTGTCACATGTATAGTCTGCCACGTGTGAGCAGTGTGTGAGTGTCACATGTATAGTCTGCCACATGTGAGCAGAGTTTCAGTGTCACATGTATAGTCTGCCACATGTGAGCAGTGTTTTAGTGTCACAGGTATAGTCTCCCACATGTGAGCAGTGTTTAAGTGTCACATGTATAGCCTGCAACATGTGAGGAGTGTTTCATTGTCACATGTATAGTCTGCTGCATGTGAGCAGTGTGTCAGTATCACATTTATCGCCTGCTAACTGTGAGCAGTGTTTGTGTCGCATGTATAGTCTGCCACATGTGAGCAGTGTTTCAGTGTCACATGTGTAGCCGCCACATATGAGCAGTGTTTCAGTGTCACATGTATAGTCTGCCACATGCGAGCAGTGTGTCAGTGTCACATGTATAGCCTGCCACATGTGAGCGGAGTGTCAGTGTCACATGTATAGCCTGTGCCATATGTGAGCAGTGTGTCAGTGTCACATGTATAGCCTGCCACATGTGGGTAGAGTGTCAGTGTCACATGTATAGTCTGCCACACATGAGCAGAGTTTCAGTGTCACATGTATAGTCTGCCACATGTGAGCAGTGTTTTAGTGTCACAGGTATAGCCTGCCACGTGTGAGCAGTGTGTCAGTGTCACATGTATAGTCTGCCACATGTGAGCAGTGTGTCAGTGTCACATGTATAGGCTGTGCCACGTGTGAGCAGTGTGTCAGTGTCACATGTATAGCCTGCCACATGCGAGCAGTGTGTCAGGGTCACATGTATAGTCTGCCACATGTGAGCAGAGTGTCAATATCACATGTATAGCCTCCCACATGTGAGAAGAGTGTCAGTGTCACATGTATAGCCTGTGCCACGTGTGAGCAGTGTGTCAGTGTTATATGTATAGTCTGCCACATTTGAGCAGTGTGTCATTGTCACATGTATAGTTTGCCACGTGTGAGCAGTGTGTGAGTGTCACATGTATAGTCTGCCACATGTGAGCAGAGTTTCAGTGTCACATGTATAGTCTGCCACATGTGAGCAGTGTTTTAGTGTCACAGGTATAATCTCCCCCATGTGAGCAGTGTTTCAGTGTCACATGTATAGCCTGCCACATGTGAGGAATGTTTCATTGTCACATGTATAGTCTGCTGCATGTGAGCAGTGTGTCAGTATCACATGTATCGCCTGCTAAATGTGAGCAGTGTTTCAGTGTCACATGTATAGTCTGCCAGATGTGAGCAGTGTTTCAGTGTCACTTGTATAGCTGTCAAATGTAAGCAGTGTTTCAGTGTCACATGTATAGCCTGTCACATCTGAGCAGTGTTTTATTGTCACATGTATAGTCTGCCACATGTGAGCAGTGTTTCAGTGTCACATGTATAGCCTGCCACATGTGAGCAGTGTGTCAGTGTCACATGTATAGTCTGCCACATGGGAGCAGTGTGTCAGTGGCACTTGTATAGTCTGCTACATGTGAGCAGAGATTCAGTGTCACATGTATAGTCTGCCACATGTGAGCAGTGTGTCAGTGTCACATGTAGAGTCTGCCACATGTGAGCAGTGTGTCAGTGTCATATGTATAGTCTGCCACATGTGAGCAATTTGTCTTTGTCACATGTATAGCCTCCGTGAGTGGAGTGTCAGTGTCACATGTAAAGTCTGCCACATGTGAGCAGTGTTTCAGTGTCACATATATAGCCTGCTAAATGTGAGCAGTGTTTCAGAGTCACATGTATAGTCTGTCACATGTGAGCAGTGTTTCAGTGTCACATTTATAGCCTGCCACATGTGAACAGTGTTTTATTGTCACATGTATAGTCTGCCACTTGTGAGCAGTGTTTCAGTGTCACATGTATCACATGGTAAATGTGAGCAGTGTTATCAGTGTCACATGTATAGCCTGCCACATGTGAGCAGTATGTCAGTGTCAGGTGTATAGCTTTCATTGTCACATATATAGTATGCCACATGTGAGCAGAGGTTCAGTGTCACATGTATAGTGTGTGCCACATGTGAGCATTGTTTTATTGTCATATGTATAGTCTGTCACATGTGAGCAGTGATTCAGTGTCACTTGTATAGCCGCCACATGTGAGCAGTGTTTCATTGTCACATGTATAGTGTGCCACATGTGAGCAGAGTGTTAGTGTCACATGTATAGTCTACCACGTGTGAGCAGTGTTTCAGTGTCACAGTTATAGTCTGCCACATGTGAGCAGTGTTTTAGTGTCACATATATAGACTGCCACATGTGAGCAGTGTCTCATTGTCACATGTATAGTCTGCCACATGTGATCAGAGTCAGTGTCCCTTGTATAGCCGTCACATATGACCAGTGTTTCAGTGTCAGATGTATAGCCTGCCACATCTGAACAGTATTTTATAATCACATGTATAGTCTGCCACGTGTGAGCAGTGTTTTAGTGTAACATGTATAGCCTGCCACATGTGAGCAGTGTTTCATTGTCACATGTATAGTCTGCCACATGTGAGCAGAGTGTCAGTGTCACATGTATAGTCTGCCACACGTGAGCAAACTTTCAGTGTCACATGTATAGTTTGCCACATGTGAGCAGTGTGTCATTGTCACATGTATAGTCTGCCACTTGTGAGCAGTGTGTCAGTGTCACATGTGTAGTCTGTCACACATGAGCAGAGTTACAGTGTCACATGTATAGTCTGCCACATGTGAGCAGTGTGTCAGTGTCACATGCATAGCCTGCCACATGTGAGTAGAGTGCCAGTGTCACATGTATAGTCTGCCACATGTGAGAAGAGTTTCAGTGTCACATGTATAGTCTGCCGCATGTGAGCAGTGTTTTAGTGTCACATGTATAGTCTCCCGCATGTGTGCAGTGTTTCAGTGTCACATGGATAGCCTGCCACCGGTGAGCAGTGTTTCATTGTCATATGTATAGTCTGCTGCATGTGAGTAGTGTGTTAGTATCACATGTATCGCCTGCTAAATGTGAGCAGTGTTTCAGTGTCACATGTATAGTCTGCCACATGTGAGCAGTGTTTCAGTGTCACATGTATAGCCGCCACATATGAGCAGTGTTTCAGTGTCACATGTATAGCCTGCCACATGCGAGCAGTGTGTCAGTGTCACATGTATAGCCTGCCACATGTGAGCAGAGTGTCAGTGTCACATGTATAGCCTGTGCCACGTGTGAGCAGTGTGTCAGTGTCACATGTATAGTCTGCCACATGTGAGCAGTGTGTCAGTGTCACTTGTATAGTCTGCCACATGTGAGCAGACTGTCAGTGTCACATGTATAGCCTGACACATGAGAGCAGTGTTTAAGTGTCACATGTGTAGTCTGCCACATGTGAGCACTGTATCAGTCATATCTATCGGCTGCTAAGTGTGAGCAGAGTGTCATTGTCACATGTATAGTGTGTACCACATATGAGCAGTGTTTCAGTGTCACTTGTATAGCTGTCAAATGTGAACAGTGTTTCAGTGTCACATGTATAGCCTGCCACATCTGAGCAGTGTTTTCTTGTCACATGTATAGTCTGCAACATGTGAGCAGAGTGTCAGTGTCACATGTATAGTCTGCCACATGTGAGCAGTGTGTCAGTGTCACTAGTATAGTCTGCCACGCGTGAGCAGAGTTTCAGTGTCACACGTATAGTCTGCCACATGTGAGCAGTGTGTCAGTGTCACATGTAGAGTCTGCCACATGTGAGCAGTGTGTCAGTGTCACATGTATAGTCTGCCACATGTGAGCAGTGTGTCAGTGTCACATGTATAGTCTGCCACATGTGAGCAGAGTTTCAGTGTCACATGTATACCCTGCCACATGTGAGCAGTGTTTCATTGTCACATGCATAGTCTGCCTCATGAGAGCAGTGTGTCAGTGTGTCATTGTCACATGTATAGTCTGCCACGTGTGAGCAGTGTGTGAGTGTCACATGTATAGTCTGCCACATGTGAGCAGAGTTTCAGTGTCACATGTATAGTCTGCCACATGTGAGCAGTGTTTTAGTGTCACAGGTATAGTCTCCCACATGTGAGCAGTGTTTAAGTGTCACATGTATAGCCTGCCACATGTGAGGAGTGTTTCATTGTCACATGTATAGTCTGCTGCATGTGAGCAGTGTGTCAGTATCACATTTATCGCCTGCTAAATGTGAGCAGTGTTTGTGTCGCATGTATAGTCTGCCACATGTGAGCAGTGATTCAGTGTCACATGTGTAGCCGCCACATATGAGCAGTGTTTCAGTGTCACATGTATAGTCTGCCACATGCGAGCAGTGTGTCAGTGTCACATGTATAGCCTGCCACATGTGAGCGGAGTGTCAGTGTCACATGTATAGCCTGTGCCATATGTGAGCAGTGTGTCAGTGTCACATGTATAGCCTGCCACATGTGGGTAGAGTGTCAGTGTCACATTTATAGTCTGCCACACATGAGCAGAGTTTCAGTGTCACATGTATAGTCTGCCACATGTGAGCAGTGTTTTAGTGTCACAGGTATAGCCTGCCACATGTGAGCAGAATGTCAGTGTCACATGTATAGCCTGCCACATGTGAGCAGAGTGTCAGTGTCACATGTATAGCCTGTGCCATGTGTGAGCAGTGTGTCAGTGTCACATGTATAGCCAGCCACATGCGAGCAGTGTGTCAAGGTCACATGTATAGTCTGCCACATGTGAGCAGAGTGTCAATATCACATGTATAGCCTGCCACATGTGAGAAGAGTGTCAGTGTCACATGTATAGCCTGTGCCACGTGTGAGCAGTGTGTCAGTGTCATATGTATAGTCTGCCACATTTGAGCAGTGTGTCATTGTCACATGTATAGTTTGCCACGTGTGAGCAGTGTGTGAGTGTCACATGTATAGTCTGCCACATGTGAGCAGAGTTTCAGTGTCACATGTATAGTCTGCCACATGTGAGCAGTGTTTTAGTGTCACAGGTATAATCTCCCCCATGTGAGCAGTGTTTCAGTGTCACATGTATAGCCTGCCACATGTGAGGAGTGTTTCATTGTCACATGTATAGTCTGCTGCATGTGAGCAGTGTGTCAGTATCACATGTATCGCCTGCTAAATGTGAGCAGTGTTTCAGTGTCACGTGTATAGTCTGCCACATGTGAGCAGTGTTTCAGTGTCACTTGTATAGCTGTCAAATGTAAGCAGTGTTTCAGTGTCACATGTATAGCCTGTCACATCTGAGCAGTGTTTTATTGTCACATGTATAGTCTGCCACATGTGAGCAGTGTTTCAGTGTCACATGTATAGCCTGCCACATGTGAGCAGTGTGTCAGTGTCACATGTATAGTCTGCCACATGGGAGCAGTGTGTCAGTGGCACTTGTATAGTCTGCTACATGTGAGCAGAGATTCAGTGTCACATGTATAGTCTGCCACGTGTGAGCAGTGTGTCAGTGTCACATGTAGAGTCTGCCACATGTGAGCAGTGTGTCAGTGTCATATGTATAGTCTGCCACATGTGAGCAATTTGTCTTTGTCACATGTATAGGCTCCGTGAGTGGAGTGTCAGTGTCACATGTAAAGTCTGCCACATGTGAGCAGTGTTTCAGTGTCACATATATAGCCTGCTAAATGTGAGCAGTGTTTCAGTGTCACATGTATAGTCTGTCACATGTGAGCAGTGTTTCAGTGTCACATTTATAGCCTGCCACATGTGAACAGTGTTTTATTGTCACATGTATAGTCTGCCACTTGTGAGCAGTGTTTCAGTGTCACATGTATCACATGCTAAATGTGAGCAGTGTTATCAGTGTCACATGTATAGCCTGCCACATGTTAGCAGTATGTCAGTGTCAGATGTATAGCTTTCATTGTCACATATATAGTATGCCACATGTGAGCAGAGTGTCAGTGTCACATGTATAGTGTGTGCCACATGTGAGCATTGTTTTATTGTCATATGTATAGTCTGTCACATGTGAGCAGTGATTCAGTGTCACTTGTATAGCCGCCACATGTGAGCAGTGTTTCATTGTCACATGTATAGTGTGCCACATGTGAGCAGAGTGTCAGTGTCACATGTATAGTCTACCATGTGTGAGCAGTGTTTCAGTGTCACAGTTATAGTCTGCCACATGTGAGCAGTGTTTTAGTGTCACATATATAGACTGCCACATGTGAGCAGTGTCTCATTGTCACATGCATAGTCTGCCACATGTGATCAGAGTCAGTGTCACTTGTATAGCCGTCACATGTGACCAGTGTTTCAGTGTCAGATGTATAGCCTGCCACATCTGAACAGTATTTTATAGTCACATGTATAGTCTGCCACGTGTGAGCAGTGTTTTAGTGTCACATGTATAGCCTGCCACATGTGAGCAGTGTTTCATTGTCACATGTATAGTCTGCCACATGTAAGCAGAGTGTCAGTGTCACATGTATAGTCTGCCACACATGAGCAAACTTTCAGTGTCACATGTATAGTTTGCCACATGTGAGCAGTGTGTCATTGTCACATGTATAGTCTGCCACTTGTGAGCAGTATGTCAGTGTCACATGTATAGTCTGTCACACATGAGCAGAGTTACAGTGTCACATGTATAGTCTGCCACATGTGAGCAGTGTGTCAGTGTCACATGTATAGCCTGTGTTGGACAGGGCCCGAGCCCCGGCCCTCCAGGTGTTACCCACAGAGACAACATGCACCCCGTCCCCAGACGGGACTCCTGCCCCCGGACCTCTCTGTATCATGGGGCCGAACCACTACCGGCTCCCTCGCCCGGCCCGGCCGCCATCTTGGACACTGCACCACGAGGCCGCGTGGCCTCAGCTCGACCCTAACCCTGGGCCTGGCCAGGCCCCGACATCCCGGCACCACCATCCACCCAGGAGGTGAACAGACCACTTGGCAGGTCGATGGGAGAAAGAAGTGTCGATGGCTCTCCCCCGCCAGGTGCCGATCGCCCCCCAGCTCCCCCGGGCGCTGGCTCCACCCCCCTGCTGGGTGCCTGGACTCCCTCATCCCGGACCTCCCGACCTCCAAGTGCGAGGGTCCGGACATCAAAGGGCGCCAGACCTATAACTGGGGCAGCTCCAGAGCAGGAAGGCAGTTGTATCCTGGAGTCGAGAGACACCGAGAAGAACTCATCCTTGACGGACTACCGGCGCTGCCGTAGCCCTGCCCTGTGAACCATCACTCTGCCTGCTGGCGCTGCCGCGGCCTTCTGCATCCTCCATCCTCATCGGGACCTGCTGGCGCTGCCGCGGACCGTTGTACCTACCACCTTCATTGGGACCTGCTGGCGCTGCCGCGGACCGTTGTAACTACCACCTTCGTTGGGACCTGCTGGCGCTGCCGCGGCCCGTTGTAACCTCCACCTTCATCGGGACCTGCTGGCGCTGCCGCGGCCCGTCCAACTAGAACACCGAGCTCGAGGATTGTGAGCTATCCATCATTTCATCGCATCTACCAGATTGGTAACAAGACTGTCCCGCTACCCCCTTTTCCCAACCAAGAGACTAGAATCGAGGGGACCCCTGAGTCCTGACCTCCTTGTACCATCCTACCGTACCTAAAGATTGCTTATAAATAACGTTAAAACCTATCTTTGTGTGGTGTACATCTGTGGGGGGGAAGTTACTCGTCTGTACGATCGCTGGAGACGGCTCTCCCCGGAGACCTCTCCCCTTGTCCTCGGCCGACCCTCCCGGTCCGTCTAACATTGGTGGCCAGCGGCACGATCCGAATCAACGCGTAATCGTACAGAGAGTAGCTCACCCCACGACAAAACCACGATGTCAACCAAAGAGAGCGGATCCACCGAGAAATTCCAGATGGAGAAATTGGAAGAGTACAGCCATCGTGAATTGAAACAATTCTGCATTGAACTAGGCATTGCTACCACCGGCCTGAGTACCAAAGACGATTTCAAGCACGCCATTGAGTCGTGGGCAGAAACCGGGGCCGCCAGATCCCCGGACCAAAACATTACAGCATCAGAGAGGAACACCACGGCTCCCGAAGAGCGAAGAACGGGCCTCTCGCAGGAAGAGATCCAAGAGAGAGAAAAAAACAGACTACATGAGTTAGAAATGGCACGGCTCAAAATGGACGGTGAACTAAAATTAGCCGAACAAAAACTGAACCTAGAGCATCTGCGGCTCCGAGAAGAACGGGAAGAAAAACAGAGGCAGAGAGAGCTCGAAGAAAAGAGATTAGCATACGAACACGAGCGCAAACTGGCAGAGATAGACCTACAGAAGGAGAACAAAGAACTGGAGGTGCCCGAACGACCACGCACCCCGGGAGCGACAGAAAAGAAAGTCTACATCCCCAAGGATGTCGTTCGAGAGTATGTCCGAGAAGACGACATACAACAGTGGTTCAAGGCCTACGAGATCGCCATGACCTCCCACCGGATCGATCGAAGTGACTGGGGAGCCGGTCTATGGGGGAGGTTCGTCAATGAAGGCCGCGATGCCCTGTTACAGCTCCCAGACCACCTGATGTCATCCTATGACCACATGAAGGCTGCCCTCCTCACCCGATATGGGCTCACACCCGAAATGTACCGCCAGAGGTTCCGATACTGCACCCGGATCCCGGGTACAACTTGGGTGGAATATGTGAACTATTTCAGCCGAGCCTTCGAGGGTTGGATCAAGGGAAGCCACGTAACGACCTACGAGCAACTTTTTAATCTCATGGTGTGGGAGCACCTCTCTAACAACTGTTTCGTCGAGCTCAGGCAGCACCTCCTCGACAGTAAATTGACTGACCCACGGCAACTCGCCGCCGAAGCTGACCACTGGGAAAGCACCCGAGTGGGCCGGAGAGGGCCGCACGAACAGAACCGGAACAACCAAGGTCAGCACCGTCCCCGAGGAGGAGGAGGAGGCCAGGGACGAGGAAGAGACACCGTCCCGGCCGCTCCCGCTGCCAGCACCCCGCCCCCGGCCAGCCGGGGCCACCCCCTGATGCGCGCGGGGCTCCGAGCCAATGTCACGTGCCACCGATGCCAGCGAGTCGGCCACTACGCCAATGACCCGAACTGTCCACAGAACCAAACCCCGAGACCCCGCCAGGTAGCTGCCGCAGCCCTGGGGGGAGAACAAATCTCCGAAGAACAGGAGGAATATGAGCAGGGTCAACAAGAGTGGGAACCGGCCGCCATGGTTCTAGCGTGCCTAGGGGGAAGAGACATGGTCCCGCGGGCTCCCCTACCCGCCAACACCAGGAAATATAGTCAGTGGGTGAACATTAATGGACGCCGGGCCGAGGCACTACGTGACACGGGGGCCAGTGTGACGGCCGTCCGCTGTCACCTGGTAAAACCAGAGCAGATCCTGCCGAACATTCTCTGCCCCGTCCGTTCAGCCGACAATTCGGAGAGTCTATGTCGGATGGCCTGTGTCCCCTTCGAATGGGGGGGAGTCTCCGGCATGTTGAAGGTGACGGTCCGAGATGATGCCCCCGTGGACTGTCTCCTGGGGAATGATCTTGAGAGTTCCCCGTGGGCCGCCGTAGAAAGAAGAGAGCACCTGGGGATGTTGGGCCTCCCGGACTGGGCGTGCGTGACCACCCGGTCCATGGCCGCCCGTGCCATCCCCCGACCAGAAGAACCAGAATGGCCAGAACCTCCTCCCCCGATCGCTCCAGTAGAGGACACCGACCATACTGACCCCCCAGAGCAAACCCCCGAAGGGCTCGCTCAGCCCCAGGACCTTCCCAACCTGGCTCAGTGGCGTCAAGAAGGGGGGCCCACCCAGGAACAGTTCCATCACGAACAGAAGACCTGTCCCTCCCTCGAGGGACTCCGCCAGCAAGCCCTCGCCCAGAGCGCAGGGGACACCACCGGAGCCCATTGGATCTATTGGGACAACGAACTATTGTACAGTGAACAGAGAATCGCGGAGTTAGGGGCCAGTCGAGTGCTGGTGGTGCCCCTCCGTTTTAGAGACTTCCTGTTAAATCTGGCCCACGATGTCCCTCTGGCTGGACACATGGGCCAGGACAAAACCTACAGTCGCCTGGTGACCCACTTTTTCTGGCCAAAGATGAGAAACGACGTCCTCAACCACTGCCGGTCCTGCCCCACGTGCTAGGCCAGCGGGAAGAGCGGCCGCAAACTCAAAGCACCTCTGCAGCCCTTCCCAGTTGTCACCACCCCATTCGAGAGGGTGGGGATAGACATTGTGGGGCCCCTGGACCCCCGTACAGCACAAGGACATCGGTTCATCCTGGTACTGGTGGACCACGCCACCCGCTACCCTGAGGCTGTACCCCTGCGAACTGTAACAGCCCCGGTGGTCGGCCGGGCCTTAATGGGGATCTTCTCCCGGGTGGGCTTCCCCCGAGAAGTCGTCAGCGACAGAGGCACAAACTTTATTTCGAAGTACATGAAGTCCCTCTGGCAACAGTGCGGGGTCACCTACCGATTCACGACCCCCTATCACCCTCAAGGAAACGGACTAGTCGAGCGGTTCAACCGCACGCTCAAGGGAATGATTGGGGGGTTGGAAGAACCCCTCCGTCGCCAGTGGGATGTACTACTTCCGTGCCTCCTCTTCGCCTATCGAGAAGTTCCCCAGAAGTCCCTCGGCTTTAGCCCTTTCGAACTCTTGTACGGGCACCCGGTGCAAGGGCCCCTCAGCCTAGTCAAAGAAGGTTGGGAGATGGCCCCCCTAAAGACCCCTCCAGACGTCTTCAAGTACCTCCTGACCCTACGCAATCAGACCAGGCGATTCCGAGAGATGGCGAAAGCGAACCTTGAGGCCAGTCAGGAGGACATGAAAAA
This sequence comes from Triturus cristatus, assembly GCF_964204655.1. Lineage (NCBI taxonomy): Eukaryota > Metazoa > Chordata > Amphibia > Caudata > Salamandridae > Triturus > Triturus cristatus. Next base: position 1,207,406,052 of record NC_140584.1, on the reverse strand, counting down.
ATGGTACGATCAAAATGCCTCCTCCATCGAATTCGAACCTGGCCAACAAGTGTGGGTGATGTCCCCCACCGAACCATGTGCCTTGCAGGACAAGTGGACGGGGCCCTTCAAAGTGGTCGAACGCAAGAGCCCCGTCACCTATCTCATCGATATGGAATCTCCACGGAACCCCCTCCGGGTCCTCCACACCAACAGACTCAAACCCCACTTTGTGCGCTCGGAGCTCAGCCTCCTGATGGCTACAGACAGTGGAGCGGAAGAAGACTCCGAGCCTCTCCCTGATCTCCTGAAGACTCGTGAAAAAGATGGTTCCGTGGACGGGGTCCGGCTCTCCGATGCCCTCACCCCGGAACAGCGCCAAGGCTGCCGGGACCTCCTGCTGCAGTTTGCTACCTTGTTTTCCCTCACCCCAGGGGTCACCCCCTGGTGCTTGCACGACGTGGACACTGGGGACAGTCCCCCTATCAGACACCGGGCGTACCGCGTACCAGATCGGGTACGGGCCTGCATCCAAGAGGAGGTATCAAAGATGCTCACGCTCGGGGTCATCGAGCCCTCGGACAGCCCCTGGGCCAGCCCGGTCGTGCTGGTCCCCAAAGCTGCTGCCCCCGGCACCACTCCTGAGCTCCGATTCTGCGTCGACTATCGGGGCTTGAATGCTGTTACCAGAACCGACGCTCATCCCATCACCCGAGCGGATGAACTAATCGACCGCATGGGGGCTGCCCGCTACCTCAGCATCTTCGACCTGACAGCGGGCTACTGGCAGATCGGTCTCACACCCTGGGCCCAAGAACGATCTGCATTTTCCACCCCCGATGGCCACTACCACTTCAAAGTTATGCCCTTCGGCATGAAGAATGCCCCAGCTACTTTTCAGCGACTAGTGAACCAGGTCTTGGCGGGGCTCGAGGAGTTCAGTGCCGCCTACCTGGACGATATCGCTGTGTACAGCCGCCACTGGTCCGACCACCTCCACCACCTCCGAGAGGTCCTGCAGGCCCTCCAACGGGCCGGCCTCACAATCAAGGCCAGCAAGTGCCAAATTGGTCAGGGGTCCGTGACCTACCTCGGACACCAAGTGGGAAGCGGTCTGGTGGCCCCTCTGCAACTCAAAATCGCTGCCATCCAGTCCTGGCAGCCCCCAGTCATGCAGACCGAGGTCCGAGCCTTCTTGGGGCTCACCGGCTACTACCGGCGGTTCGTGAGGGACTATGGCAGCATTGTGGGGCCCCTCACGGGACTCACATCCAGAAACCACCCGAAGAAGATCAACTGGACCCCCGACTGTCAAGCGGCCTTCGAGAAGCTGAAAGCCGCCATGTGCACTGCCCCGGTGCTCCAGGCCCCCGACTACAGTCGGGACTTCATCGTACAGACAGATGCCTCCGACCATGGCATCGGGGCGGTCCTCTCCCAGCTGAACTCCGAGGGACTTGACCAACCGGTGGCCTTCATCAGCAGATGCCTCCTGGCCCGAGAACAGCGATGGAGCATCATCGAGAGGGAGGCCTTCGCAGTGGTGTGGGCCCTCAAAAAGCTCCGGCCCTATCTCTTCGGTACCCACTTCCGGGTGCAAACAGATCATCGACCCCTGCAGTGGCTAATGCAGATGCGGGGGGAAAACCCCAAACTATTGCGGTGGTCCATCTCCCTGCAGGGGATGGACTTCACTGTGGAACATCGCCCGGGCCAAGACCACGCCAACGCAGACGGCCTGTCACGCTTTTTCCGCCTCGACGAGGAGAGTCCCCAAGAGGATGGGTGACTCTCCCCGCCTTCAGCTGGGGGGGACGCATGTTGGACAGGCCACATGAAGGGCTTGCTCCCGCCCCGCATGACAGGGCCCGAGCCCCGGCCCTCCAGGTGTTACCCACAGAAACAACCCGCACCCCGTCCCCAGACGGGACTCCTGCCCCCGGACCTCTCTGTATCATGGGGCCGAACCACTACCGGCTCCCTCGCCCGGCCCGGCCGCCATCTTGGACACTGCACCACGAGGCCGCGTGGCCTCAGCTCGACCCTAACCCTGGGCCTGGCCAGGCCCCGACATCCCGGCACCACCATCCACCCAGGAGGTGAACAGACCACTTGGCAGGTCGATGGGAGAAAGAAGTGTCGATGGCTCTCCCCCGCCAGGTGCCGATCGCCCCCCAGCTCCCCCGGGCGCTGGCTCCACCCCCCTGCTGGGTGCCTGGACTCCCTCATCCCGGACCTCCCGACCTCCAAGTGCGAGGGTCCGGACATCAAAGGGCGCCAGACCTATAACTGGGGCAGCTCCAGAGCAGGAAGGCAGTTGTATCCTGGAGTCGAGAGACACCGAGAAGAACTCATCCTTGACGGACTACCGGCGCTGCCGTAGCCCTGCCCTGTGAACCATCACTCTGCCTGCTGGCGCTGCCGCGGCCTTCTGCATCCTCCATCCTCATCGGGACCTGCTGGCGCTGCCGCGGACCGTTGTACCTACCACCTTCATTGGGACCTGCTGGCGCTGCCGCGGACCGTTGTAACTACCACCTTCGTTGGGACCTGCTGGCGCTGCCGCGGCCCGTTGTAACCTCCACCTTCATCGGGACCTGCTGGCGCTGCCGTGGCCCGTCCAACTAGAACACCGAGCTCGAGGATTGTGAGCTATCCATCATTTCATCGCATCTACCAGATTGGTAACAAGACTGTCCCGCTACCCCCTTTTCCCAACCAAGAGACTGCTTATAAATAACGTTAAAACCTATCTTTGTGTGGTGTACATCTGTGGGGGGGAAGTTACTCGTCTGTACGATCGCTGGAGACGGCTCTCCCCGGAGACCTCTCCCCTTGTCCTCGGCCGACCCTCCCGGTCCGTCTAACAGCCTGCCACATGTGAGTAGTGTGTTAGTATCACATGTATCGCCTGCTAAATGTGAGCAGTGTTTCAGTGTCACATGTATAGTCTGCCACATGTGAGCAGTGTTTTAGTGTCACATGTATAGTCTCCCGCATGTGTGCAGTGTTTCAGTGTCACATGGATAGCCTGCCACCGGTGAGCAGTGTTTCATTGTCATATGTATAGTCTGCTGCATGTGAGTAGTGTGTTAGTATCACATGTATCGCCTGCTAAATGTGAGCAGTGTTTCAGTGTCACATGTATAGTCTGCCACATGTGAGCAGTGTTTCAGTGTCACATGTATAGCCGCCACATATGAGCAGTGTTTCAGTGTCACATGTATAGCCTGCCACATGCGAGCAGTGTGTCAGTGTCACATGTATAGCCTGCCACATGTGAGCAGAGTGTCAGTGTCACATGTATAGCCTGTGCCACGTGTGAGCAGTGTGTCAGTGTCACATGTATAGTCTGCCACATGTGAGCAGTGTTTCAGTGTCACATGTATAGTCTGCCACATGTGAGCAGACTCTCAGTGTCACATGTATAGCCTGACACATGAGAGCAGTGTTTAAGTGTCACATGTGTAGTCTGCCACATGTGAGCACTGTATCAGTCATATCTATCGGCTGCTAAGTGTGAGCAGAGTGTCATTGTCACATGTATAGTGTGTGCCACATATGAGCAGTGTTTCAGTGTCACTTGTATAGCTGTCAAATGTGAACAGTGTTTCAGTGTCACATGTATAGCCTGCCACATCTGAGCAGTGTTTTCTTGTCACATGTATAGTCTGCAACATGTGAGCAGAGTGTCAGTGTCACATGTATAGTCTGCCACATGTGAGCAGTGTGTCAGTGTCACTAGTATAGTCTGCCACGCGTGAGCAGAGTTTCAGTGTCACACGTATAGTCTGCCACATGTGAGCAGTGTGTCAGTGTCACATGTAGAGTCTGCCACATGTGAGCAGTGCGTCAGTGTCACATGTATAGTCTGCCACATGTGAGCAGTGTGTCAGTGTCACATGTAAAGTCTGCCACATGTGAGCAGAGTTTCAGTGTCACATGTATAGTCTGCCACATGTGAGCAGAGTTTCAGTGTCACATGTATACCCTGCCACATGTGAGCAGTGTTTCATTGTCACATGCATAGTCTGCCTCATGAGAGCAGTGTGTCAGTGTCACATGTATCGTCTGCTAAATGTGAGCAGTGGTTCAGTGTCACATCTATAGTCTGTCACATGTGAGCAGTGTTTCAGTGTCACTTGTATAGCTGCCACATCTGAGCAGTGTTTCAGTGTCACATGTATAGCCTGCCACATGTGAACAGTGTTTTATTGTCACATGTATAGTCTGCCACTTGTGAGCAGTGTTTCAGTGTCACATATATTGCCTGCTAAATGTGAGCAGTGTTATCAGTGTCACTTGTATAGTTGCCACATGTGAGCAGTATGTCACTGTCACATGTATAGCGTGTGCCACGTGTGAGCAGTGTTTCATTGTCACATGTATAGTCTGCCACATGTGAGCAGAGTGTGTGTCACATTTATAGTCTGCCACGAGTGAGCAGTGTGTCAGTGTCACATGTATAGTCTGCCACATGTGAGCAGTGATTCAGTGTCACATATATAGACTGCCACATGTGAGCAGTGTTTCATTGTCACATGTATAGTGTGCCACATGTAAGCAGAGTGTCAGTGTCACATATATAGTCTGCAACATGTGAGCAGTGTCACATATATAGCCTGCCACATCTTAGCAGTGTTTTATTGTCACATGTATAGTCTGCCACGTGTGAGCAGTGTTTCAGTGTCACATATATAGCCTGCCTCATGTGAGCAGTGATTCAGTGTCACATGTATAGTCTGTCACATGTGAGCAGTGTTTCAGTGTCACATGTATAGCCTGCCACATGTGAGCAGTGTGTCAGTGTCACATGTATAGCCTGCCACATGTGAGCAGAGTGTCAGTGTCACATGTATAGCCTGACACATGTGAGCAGAGTGTCAGTGTCACATGTATAGCCTGTGCCACGTGTGAGCAGTGTGTCAGTGTCACATGTATAGCCTGCCACATGCGAGCAGTGTGTCAGTGTCACATGTATAGCCTGCCACATGTGAGCAGAGTGTCAGTGTCACATGTATAGTCTACCACGTGTGAGCAGTGTTTCAGTGTCACATTTATAGTCTGCCACATGTGAGCAGTGTTTTAGTGTCACATATATAGACTGCCACATGTGAGCAGTGTCACATTGTCACATGTATAGTCTGCCACATGTGAGCAGAGTCAGTGTCACTTGTATAGCCGTCACATGTGACCAGTGTTTCAGTGTCACATGTATAGCCTGCCACATCTGAACAGTATTTTATAGTCACATGTATAGTCTGCCACGTGTGAGCAGTGTTTTAGTGTCACATGTATAGCCTGCCACATGTGAGCAGTGTTTCATTGTCACATGTATAGTCTGCCACATGTGAGCAGAGTGTCAGTGTCACATGTATAGTCTGCCACACGTGAGCAGACTTTCAGTGTCACATGTATCGTTTGCCACATGTGAGCAGTGTGTCATTGTCACATGGATAGTCTGCCTCTTGTGAGCAGTGTGTCAGTGTCACATGTATAGTCTGTCACACATGAGCAGAGTTACAGTGTCACATGTATAGTCTGCCACATGTGAGCAGTGTGTCAGTGTCACATGTATAGCCTGCCGCATGTGAGTAGAGTGCCAGTGTCACATGTATAGTCTGCCACATGTGAGAAGAGTTTCAGTGTCACATGTATAGTCTGCCGCATGTGAGCAGTGTTTTAGTATCACATGTATAGTCTCCCGCATGTGTGCAGTGTTTCAGTGTCACATGGATAGCCTGCCAACGGTGAGCAGTGTTTCATTGTCACATGTATAGTCTGCTGCATGTGAGTAGTGTGTCAGTGTCACATGTATAGTCTTCCACATGTGAGCAGTGTTTCAGTGTCACATGTATAGCCGCCACATATGAGCAGTGTTTCAGTGTCACATGTATAGCCTGCCACATGCGAGCAGTGTATCAGTGTCACATGTATAGCCTGCCACATGTGAGCAGAGTGTCAGTGTCACATGAACAGCCTGTGCCACGTGTGAACAGTGTTTCATTGTCACATGTATAGTCTGCTGCATGTGAGTAGTGTGTCAGTATCACATGTATCGCCTGCTAAATGTGAGCAGTGTTTCAGTGTCACATGTATAGTCTTCCACATGTGAGCAGTGTTTCAGTGTCACATGTATAGCCGCCACATATGAGCAGTGTTTCAGTGTCACATGTATAGCCTGCCACATGCGAGCAGTGTGTCAGTGTCACATGTATAGCCTGCCACATGTGAGCAGAGTGTCAGTGTCACATGAATAGCCTGTGTCACGTGTGAGCAGTGTGTCAGTGTCACATGTATAGCCTGCCACATGTGAGTAGAGTGTCAGTGTCACATGTATAGTCTGCCACATGTGAGCAGTGTTTCAGTGTCACTTGTAGAGCTGTCAAATGTGAACAGTGTTTCAGTGTCACATGTATAGCCTGCCACATTTGAGCAGTGTTTTCTTGTCACATGTATAGTCTGCCACATGTGAGCGGAGTGTCAGTGTCACATGTATAGTCTGCCACATGTGAGCAGTGTGTCAGTGTCACTAGTATAGTCTGCCACGCGTGAGCAGAGTTTCAGTGTCACACGTATAGTCTGCCACATGTGAGCAGTGTGTCAGTGTCACATGTAGAGTCTGCCACATGTGAGCAGTGTGTCAGTGTCACATGTATAGTCTGCCACATGTGAGCAGTGTGTCAGTGTCACATGTAAAGTCTGCCACATGTGAGCAGAGTTTCAGTGTCACATGTATAGTCTGCCACATGTGAGCAAAGTTTCAGTGTCACATGTATAGTCTGCCTCATGAGAGCAGTGTGTCAGTGTCACATGTATCGTCTGCTAAATGTGAGCAGTGGTTCAGTGTCACATCTATAGTCTGTCACATGTGAGCAGTGTTTCAGTGTCACTTGTATAGCTGCCACATCTGAGCAGTGTGTCAGTGTCACATGTATAGCCTGTGCCACATGTGAGCAGTGTGTCAGTGTCACATGTATAGTCTGCCACACATGAGCAGAGTTTCAATGTCACATGTATAGTATGCCACATGTGAGCAGTGTGTCATTGTCATATGTATAGTGTGCCACGTGTGAGCAGTGTGTGAGTCACATGTATAGTCTGCCACACATGAGCAGAGTTTCAGTGTCACATGTATAGTCTGCCACATGTGAGCAGAGTTTCAGTGTCACATGTATAGTCTACCACATGTGAGGAGTGTTTTAGTGTCACAGGTATAGTCTCCCACATGTGAGCAGTGTTTCAGTGTCACATGTATAGCCTGCCACATGTGAGCAATGCTTCATTATCACATGTATAGTCTTCAGCATGTGAGCAGTGTGTCAGTATCACATGTATCGCCTGCTAAATGTGAGCAGTGTTTCAGTGTCACATGTATAGTCTGCCACATGTGAGCAGTGTTTCAGTGTCACATGTGTAGCCGCCACATATGAGCAGTGTTTCAGTGTACATGTATAGCCTGCCACATGCGAGCAGTGTGTCAATGTCACATGTATAGCCTGCCACATGTGAGCGGAGTATTAGTGTCACATGTATAGCCTGTGCCATATGTGAGCAGTGTGTCAGTGTCACATGTATAGCCTGCCACATGTGAATAGAGTGTCAGTGTCACATGTATAGTTTGCCACACATGAGCAGAGTTTCAGTGTCACAGGTATAGTCTGCCACATGTGAGCAGAGTGTCACTGTTACATGTATAGTCTGCCTCATGTGAGCAGACTGTCAGTGTCACATGTATACCCTGCCACATGTGAGCAGAGTGTCAGTGTCACATGTATAGCCTGCGCCACGTGTGAGCAGTGTATCAGTGTCACATGTATAGCCTGCCACATGTGAGCAGAGTGTCAGTGTCACATGTCTAGCCTGTGCCATGGTTGAGCAGTGTGTCAGTGTCACATGTATAGCCTGCCACATACGAGCAGTGTGTCAGTGTCACATGTATAGCCTGCCACATGTGAGCAGAGTGTCAGTGTCACATGTATAGCCTGTGCCACATGTGAGCAGTGTGTCAGTGTCACATGTATAGTCTGCCACACATGAGCAGAGTTTCAATGTCACATGTATAGTCTGCCACATGTAAGCAGTGTGTCATTGTCATATGTATAGTGTGCCACGTGTGAGCAGTGTGTGAGTGTCACATGTATAGTCTGCCACACATGAGCAGAGTTTCAGTGTCACATGTATAGTCTGCCACATGAAAGCAGAGTTTCAGTGTCACATGTATAGTCTACCACATGTGAGCAGTGTTTTAGTGTCACAGGTATAGTCTCCCACATGTGAGCAGTGTTTTAGTGTCACATGTATAGCCTGCCACATGTGAGCAGTGCTTCATTGTCACATGTATAGTCTTCAGCATGTGAGCAGTGTGTCAGTATCACATGTATCGCCTGCTAAATGTGAGCAGTGTTTCAGTGTCACATGAATAGTCTGCCACATGTGAGCAGTGTTTCAGTGTCACATGTGTAGCCTGCCACATGCGAGCAGTGTGTCAATGTCACATGTATAGCCTGCCACATGCGAGCAGTGTGTCAATGTCACATGTATAGCCTGCCACATGTGAGCGGAGTGTCAGTGTCACATGTATAGCCTGTGCCATATGTGAGCAGTGTGTCAATGTCACATGTATAGCCTGCCACATGTGAATAGAGTGTCAGTGTCACATGTATAGTTTGCCACACATGAGCAGAGTTTCAGTGTCACATGTATAGCCTGCCACATGTGAGCAGAGTGTCACTGTTACATGTATAGTCTGCCTCATGTGAGCAGACTGTCAGTGTCACATGTATACCCTGCCACATGTGAGCAGAGTGTCAGTGTCACATGTATAGCCTGCGCCACGTGTGAGCAGTGTTTTAGTGTCACATGTATAGCCTGCCACATGTGAGCAGTGTTTCATTGTCACATGTATAGTCTGCCACATGTGAGCAGAGTGTCAGTGTCACATGTATAGTCTGCCACACGTGAGCAGACTTTCAGTGTCACATGTATCGTTTGCCACATGTGAGCAGTGTGTCATTGTCACATGTATAGTCTGCCTCTTGTGAGCAGTGTGTCAGTGTCACATGTATAGTCTGTCACACATGAGCAGAGTTACAGTGTCACATGTATAGTCTGCCACATGTGAGCAGTGTGTCAGTGTCACATGTATAGCCTGCCGCATGTGAGTAGAGTGCCAGTGTCACATGTATAGTCTGCCACATGTGAGAAGAGTTTCAGTGTCACATGTATAGTCTGCCGCATGTGAGCAGTGTTTTAGTGTCACATGTATAGTCTCCCGCATGTGTGCAGTGTTTCAGTGTCACATGGATAGCCTGCCAACGGTGAGCAGTGTTTCATTGTCACATGTATAGTCTGCTGCATGTGAGTAGTGTGTCAGTGTCACATGTATAGTCTTCCACATGTGAGCAGTGTTTCAGTGTCACATGTATAGCCGCCACATATGAGCAGTGTTTCAGTGTCACATGTATAGCCTGCCACATGCGAGCAGTGTATCAGTGTCACATGTATAGCCTGCCACATGTGAGCAGAGTGTCTGTGTCACATGAACAGCCTGTGCCACGTGTGAGCAGTGTTTCATTGTCACATGTATAGTCTGCTGCATGTGAGTAGTGTGTCAGTATCACATGTATCGTCTGCTAAATGTGAGCAGTGTTTCAGTGTCACATGTATAGTCTTCCACATGTGAGCAGTGTTTCAGTGTCACATGTATAGCCGCCACATATGAGCAGTGTTTCAGTGTCACATGTATAGCCTGCCACATGCGAGCAGTGTGTCAGTGTCACATGTATAGCCTGCCACATGTGAGCAGAGTGTCAGTGTCACATGAATAGCCTGTGTCACGTGTGAGCAGTGTGTCAGTGTCACATGTATAGCCTGCCACATGTGAGTAGAGTGTCAGTGTCACATGTATAGTCTGCCACATGTGAGCAGAGTGTCAGTGTCACATGTATAGTCTGCCACATGTGAGCAGACTGTCAGTGTCACATGTATAGCCTGACACATGAGAGCAGTGTTTAAGTGTCACATGTGTAGTCTGCCACATGTGGGCACTGTATCAGTCACATCTATCGGCTGCTACGTGTGAGCAGAGTGTCATTGTCACATGTATAGCGTGTGCCACATGTGAGCAGTGTTTCAGTGTCACTTGTAGAGCTGTCAAATGTGAACAGTGTTTCAGTGTCACATGTATAGCCTGCCACATCTGAGCAGTGTTTTCTTGTCACATGTATAGTCTGCCACATGTGAGCAGAGTGTCAGTGTCACATGTATAGTCTGCCACATGTGAGCAGTGTGTCAGTGTCACTAGTATAGTCTGCCACGCGTGAGCAGAGTTTCAGTGTCACACATATAGCCTGCCACATGTGAGCAGTGTGTCAGTGTCACATGTAGAGTCTGCCACATGTGAGCAGTGTGTCAGTGTCACATGTATAGTCTGCCACATGTGAGCAGTGTGTCAGTGTCACATGTAAAGTCTGCCACATGTGAGCAGAGTTTCAGTGTCACATGTATAGTCTGCCACATGTGAGCAAAGTTTCAGTGTCACATGTATAGCCTGCCACATGTGAGCAGTGTTTCATTGTCACATGTATAGTCTGCCTCATGAGAGCAGTGTGTCAGTGTCACATGTATCGTCTGCTAAATGTGAGCAGTGGTTCAGTGTCACATCTATAGTCTGTCACATGTGAGCAGTGTTTCAGTGTCACTTGTATAGCTGCCACATCTGAGCAAAGTTTCAGTGTCACATGTATAGTCTGCCACATGTGAGCAGTGTTTTATTGTCACAGGAATAGCGTGCCACATGTGAGCAGAATTTCAGTGTCACATGTATAGTCTGCCACATGTGAGCAGACTGTCAGTGTCACATGTAATGCCTGAAAAATGTGAGCAGAGTTTCAGTGTCACATGTATAGTCTCCCACATGTGAGCAGTGTTTTAGTGTCACATGTATAGTCTGCCACATGTGAGCAAAGTTTCAGTGTCACATGTATAGTCTGCCACATGTGAGCAGTGTTTTATTGTCACAGGGATAGCGTGCCACATGTGAGCAGAATGTCAGTGTCACATGTATAGCCTGCCACATGTGAGCAGAGTGTCAGTGTCACATGTATAGCCTGTGCCACGTGTGAGCAGTGTGTCAGTGTCATATGTATAGTCTGCCACATGTGAGCAGTGTGTCAGTGTCACATGTATAGCCTGCCACATGTGAGCGGAGTGTCATTGTCACATGTATAGTCTGCCACACATGAGCAGAGTTTCAATGTCACATGTATAGTCTGCCACATGTGAGCAGTGTGTCAGTGTCACATGTATAGTCTGCCACGTGTGAGCAGTGTGTGAATGTCACATGTATAGCCTGCCACACATGAGCAGAGTTTCAGTGTCACATGTATAGTCTGCCACATGTGAGCAGAGTTACAGTGTCACATGTATAGTCTGCCACATCTGAGCAGTGTTTTATTGTCACATGTATAGTCTGCCACATGTGAGCAGTGTTTCAGTGTCACATGTATAGCCTGCCACATGTGAGCAGTGTGTCAGTGTCACATGTATAGTCTGCCACATGGGAGCAGTGTGTTAGTGGCATTTGTATAGTCTGCTACATGTGAGCAGAGATTCAATGTCACATGTATAGTCTGCCACATGTGAGCAATGTGTCTTTGTCACATGTATAGCCTCCGTGAGTGGAGTGTCAGTGTCACATGTAAAGTCTGCCACATGTGAGCAGTGTTTCAGTGTCACATATATAGCCTGCTAAATGTGAGCAGTGTTTCAGTGTCACATGTATAGTCTGTCACATGTGACTAGTGTTTCAGTGTCACTTGTATTGCCGCCACATCTGAGCAGTGTTTCAGTGTCACATTTATAGCCTGCCACATGTGAACAGTGTTTTATTGTCACATGTATAGTCTGCTGCATGTGAGTAGTGTGTCAGTATCACATGGATCGCCTGCTAAATATGAGCAGTGTTTCAGTGTCACATGTATAGTCTTCCACATGTGAGCAGTGTTTCAGTGTCACATGTATAGCCGCCACATATGAGCAGTGTTTCAGTGTCACATGTATAGCCTGCCACATGCGAGCAGTGTGTCAATGTCACATGTATAGCCTGCCACATGTGAGCAGAGTGTCAGTGTCACATGAATAGCCTGTGTCACGTGTGAGCAGTGTGTCAGTGTCACATGTATAGCCTGCCACATGTGAGTAGAGTGTCAGTGTCACATGTATAGTCTGCCACATGTGAGCAGAGTGTCAGTGTCACATGTATAGTCTGCCACATGTGAGCAGACTGTCAGTGTCACATGAACAGCCTGTGCCACGTGTGAGCAGTGTTTCATTGTCACATGTATAGTCTGCTGCATGTGAGTAGTGTGTCAGTATCACATGTATCGCCTGCTAAATGTGAGCAGTGTTTCAGTGTCAAATGTATAGTCTTCCACATGTGAGCAGTGTTTCAGTGTCACATGTATAGCCACCACATATGAGCAGTGTTTCAGTGTCACATGTATAGCCTGCCACATGCGAGCAGTGTGTCAGTGTCACATGTATAGCCTGCCACATGTGAGCAGAGTGTCAGTGTCACATCAATAGCCTGTGTCACGTGTGAGCAGTGTGTCAGTGTCATATGTATAGCCTGCCACATGTGAGTAGAGTGTCAGTGTCACATGTATAGTCTGCCACATGTGAGCAGAGTGTCAGTGTCACATGTATAGTCTGCCACATGTGAGCAGACTGTCAGTGTCACATGTATAGCCTGACACATGAGAGCAGTGTTTAAGTGTCACATGTGTAGTCTGCCACATGTGGGCACTGTATCAGTCACATCTATCGGCTGCTAAGTGTGAGCAGAGTGTCATTGTCACATGTATAGCGTGTGCCACATGTGAGCAGTGTTTCAGTGTCACTTGTAGAGCTGTCAAATGTGAACAGTGTTTCAGTGTCACATGTATAGCCTGCCACATCTGAGCAGTGTTTTCTTGTCACATGTATAGTCTGCCACATGTGAGCGGAGTGTCAGTGTCACATGTATAGTCTGCCACATGTGAGCAGTGTGTCAGTGTCACTAGTATAGTCTGCCACGCGTGAGCAGAGTTTCAGTGTCACACGTATAGTCTGCCACATGTGAGCAGTGTGTCAGTGTCACATGTAGAGTCTGCCACATGTGAGCAGTGTGTCAGTGTCACATGTATAGTCTGCCACATGTGAGCAGTGTGTCAGTGTCACATGTAAAGTCTGCCACATGTGAGCAGAGTTTCAGTGTCACATGTATAGTCTGCCACATGTGAGCAAAGTTTCAGTGTCACATGTATAGCCTGCCACATGTGAGCAGTGTTTCATTGTCACATGTATAGTCTGCCTCATGAGAGCAGTGTGTCAGTGTCACATGTATCGTCTGCTAAATGTGAGCAGTGGTTCAGTGTCACATCTATAGTCTGTCACATGTGAGCAGTGTTTCAGTGTCACTTGTATAGCTGCCACATCTGAGCAGTGTGTCAGTGTCACATGTATAGCCTGTGCCACATGTGAGCAGTGTGTCAGTGTCACATGTATAGTCTGCCACACATGAGCAGAGTTTCAATGTCACATGTATAGTATGCCACATGTGAGCAGTGTGTCATTGTCATATGTATAGTGTGCCACGTGTGAGCAGTGTGTGAGTCACATGTATAGTCTGCCACACATGAGCAGAGTTTCAGTGTCACATGTATAGTCTGCCACATGTGAGCAGAGTTTCAGTGTCACATGTATAGTCTACCACATGTGAGGAGTGTTTTAGTGTCACAGGTATAGTCTCCCACATGTGAGCAGTGTTTCAGTGTCACATGTATAGCCTGCCACATGTGAGCAATGCTTCATTGTCACATGTATAGTCTTCAGCATGTGAGCAGTGTGTCAGTATCACATGTATCGCCTGCTAAATGTGAGCAGTGTTTCAGTGTCACATGTATAGTCTGCCACATGTGAGCAGTGTTTCAGTGTCACATGTGTAGCCGCCACATATGAGCAGTGTTTCAGTGTCACATGTATAGCCTGCCACATGCGAGCAGTGTGTCAATGTCACATGTATAGCCTGCCACATGTGAGCGGAGTATTAGTGTCACATGTATAGCCTGTGCCATATGTGAGCAGAGTGTCAGTGTCACATGTATAGCCTGCGCCACGTGTGAGCAGTGTATCAGTGTCACATGTATAGCCTGCCACATGTGAGCAGAGTGTCAGTGTCACATGTCTAGCCTGTGCCATGGTTGAGCAGTGTGTCAGTGTCACATGTATAGCCTGCCACATACGAGCAGTGTGTCAGTGTCACATGTATAGCCTGCCACATGTGAGCAGAGTGTCAGTGTCACATGTATAGCCTGTGCCACATGTGAGCAGTGTGTCAGTGTCACATGTATAGTCTGCCACACATGAGCAGAGTTTCAATGTCACATGTATAGTCTGCCACATGTGAGCAGTGTGTCATTGTCATATGTATAGTGTGCCACGTGTGAGCAGTGTGTGAGTGTCACATGTATAGTCTGCCACACATGAGCAGAGTTTCAGTGTCACATGTATAGTCTGCCACATGAAAGCAGAGTTTCAGTGTCACATGTATAGTCTACCACATGTGAGCAGTGTTTTAGTGTCACAGGTATAGTCTCCCACATGTGAGCAGTGTTTTAGTGTCACATGTATAGCCTGCCACATGTGAGCAGTGCTTCATTGTCACATGTATAGTCTTCAGCATGTGAGCAGTGTGTCAGTATCACATGTATCGCCTGCTAAATGTGAGCAGTGTTTCAGTGTCACATGAATAGTCTGCCACATGTGAGCAGTGTTTCAGTGTCACATGTGTAGCCTGCCACATGCGAGCAGTGTGTCAATGTCACATGTATAGCCTGCCACATGCGAGCAGTGTGTCAATGTCACATGTATAGCCTGCCACATGTGAGCGGAGTGTCAGTGTCACATGTATAGCCTGTGCCATATGTGAGCAGTGTGTCAATGTCACATGTATAGCCTGCCACATGTGAATAGAGTGTCAGTGTCACATGTATAGTTTGCCACACATGAGTAGAGTTTCAGTGTCACATGTATAGCCTGCCACATGTGAGCAGAGTGTCACTGTTACATGTATAGTCTGCCTCATGTGAGCAGACTGTCAGTGTCACATGTATACCCTGCCACATGTGAGCAGAGTGTCAGTGTCACATGTATAGCCTGCGCCACGTGTGAGCAGTGTTTTAGTGTCACATGTATAGCCTGCCACATGTGAGCAGTGTTTCATTGTCACATGTATAGTCTGCCACATGTGAGCAGAGTGTCAGTGTCACATGTATAGTCTGCCACACGTGAGCAGACTTTCAGTGTCACATGTATCGTTTGCCACATGTGAGCAGTGTGTCATTGTCACATGTATAGTCTGCCTCTTGTGAGCAGTGTGTCAGTGTCACATGTATAGTCTGTCACACATGAGCAGAGTTACAGTGTCACATGTATAGTCTGCCACATGTGAGCAGTGTGTCAGTGTCACATGTATAGCCTGCCGCATGTGAGTAGAGTGCCAGTGTCACATGTATAGTCTGCCACATGTGAGAAGAGTTTCAGTGTCACATGTATAGTCTGCCGCATGTGAGCAGTGTTTTAGTGTCACATGTATAGTCTCCCGCATGTGTGCAGTGTTTCAGTGTCACATGGATAGCCTGCCAACGGTGAGCAGTGTTTCATTGTCACATGTATAGTCTGCTGCATGTGAGTAGTGTGTCAGTGTCACATGTATAGTCTTCCACATGTGAGCAGTGTTTCAGTGTCACATGTATAGCCGCCACATATGAGCAGTGTTTCAGTGTCACATGTATAGCCTGCCACATGCGAGCAGTGTATCAGTGTCACATGTATAGCCTGCCACATGTGAGCAGAGTGTCTGTGTCACATGAACAGCCTGTGCCACGTGTGAGCAGTGTTTCATTGTCACATGTATAGTCTGCTGCATGTGAGTAGTGTGTCAGTATCACATGTATCGCCTGCTAAATGTGAGCAGTGTTTCAGTGTCACATGTATAGTCTTCCACATGTGAGCAGTGTTTCAGTGTCACATGTATAGCCGCCACATATGAGCAGTGTTTCAGTGTCACATGTATAGCCTGCCACATGCGAGCAGTGTGTCAGTGTCACATGTATAGCCTGCCACATGTGAGCAGAGTGTCAGTGTCACATGAATAGCCTGTGTCACGTGTGAGCAGTGTGTCAGTGTCACATGTATAGCCTGCCACATGTGAGTAGAGTGTCAGTGTCACATGTATAGTCTGCCACATGTGAGCAGAGTGTCAGTGTCACATGTATAGTCTGCCACATGTGAGCAGACTGTCAGTGTCACATGTATAGCCTGACACATGAGAGCAGTGTTTAAGTGTCACATGTGTAGTCTGCCACATGTGGGCACTGTATCAGTCACATCTATCGGCTGCTACGTGTGAGCAGAGTGTCATTGTCACATGTATAGCGTGTGCCACATGTGAGCAGTGTTTCAGTGTCACTTGTAGAGCTGTCAAATGTGAACAGTGTTTCAGTGTCACATGTATAGCCTGCCACATCTGAGCAGTGTTTTCTTGTCACATGTATAGTCTGCCACATGTGAGCAGAGTGTCAGTGTCACATGTATAGTCTGCCACATGTGAGCAGTGTGTCAGTGTCACTAGTATAGTCTGCCACGCGTGAGCAGAGTTTCAGTGTCACACATATAGCCTGCCACATGTGAGCAGTGTGTCAGTGTCACATGTAGAGTCTGCCACATGTGAGCAGTGTGTCAGTGTCACATGTATAGTCTGCCACATGTGAGCAGTGTGTCAGTGTCACATGTAAAGTCTGCCACATGTGAGCAGAGTTTCAGTGTCACATGTATAGTCTGCCACATGTGAGCAAAGTTTCAGTGTCACATGTATAGCCTGCCACATGTGAGCAGTGTTTCATTGTCACATGTACAGTCTGCCTCATGAGAGCAGTGTGTCAGTGTCACATGTATCGTCTGCTAAATGTGAGCAGTGGTTCAGTGTCACATCTATAGTCTGTCACATGTGAGCAGTGTTTCAGTGTCACTTGTATAGCTGCCACATCTGAGCAAAGTTTCAGTGTCACATGTATAGTCTGCCACATGTGAGCAGTGTTTTATTGTCACAGGAATAGCGTGCCACATGTGAGCAGAATTTCAGTGTCACATGTATTGTCTGCCACATGTGAGCAGACTGTCAGTGTCACATGTAATGCCTGAAAAATGTGAGCAGAGTTTCAGTGTCACATGTATAGTCTCCCACATGTGAGCAGTGTTTTAGTGTCACATGTATAGTCTGCCACATGTGAGCAAAGTTTCAGTGTCACATGTATAGTCTGCCACATGTGAGCAGTGTTTTATTGTCACAGGGATAGCGTGCCACATGTGAGCAGAATGTCAGTGTCACATGTATAGCCTGCCACATGTGAGCAGAGTGTCAGTGTCACATGTATAGCCTGTGCCACGTGTGAGCAGTGTGTCAGTGTCATATGTATAGTCTGCCACATGTGAGCAGTGTGTCAGTGTCACATGTATAGCCTGCCACATGTGAGCGGAGTGTCAGTGTCACATGTATAGTCTGCCACACATGAGCAGAGTTTCAATGTCACATGTATAGTCTGCCACATGTGAGCAGTGTGTCATTGTCACATGTATAGTCTGCCACGTGTGAGCAGTGTGTGAATGTCACATGTATAGCCTGCCACACATGAGCAGAGTTTCAGTGTCACATGTATAGTCTGCCACATGTGAGCAGAGTTACAGTGTCACATGTATAGTCTGCCACTTCTGAGCAGTGTTTTATTGTCACATGTATAGTCTGCCACATGTGAGCAGTGTTTCAGTGTCACATGTATAGCCTGCCACATGTGAGCAGTGTGTCAGTGTCACATGTATAGTCTGCCACATGGGAGCAGTGTGTTAGTGGCATTTGTATAGTCTGCTACATGTGAGCAGAGATTCAATGTCACATGTATAGTCTGCCACATGTGAGCAATGTGTCTTTGTCACATGTATAGCCTCCGTGAGTGGAGTGTCAGTGTCACATGTAAAGTCTGCCACATGTGAGCAGTGTTTCAGTGTCACATATATAGCCTGCTAAATGTGAGCAGTGTTTCAGTGTCACATGTATAGTCTGTCACATGTGACCAGTGTTTCAGTGTCACTTGTATTGCCGCCACATCTGAGCAGTGTTTCAGTGTCACATTTATAGCCTGCCACATGTGAACAGTGTTTTATTGTCACATGTATAGTCTGCTGCATGTGAGTAGTGTGTCAGTATCACATGGATCGCCTGCTAAATGTGAGCAGTGTTTCAGTGTCACATGTATAGTCTTCCACATGTGAGCAGTGTTTCAGTGTCACATGTATAGCCGCCACATATGAGCAGTGTTTCAGTGTCACATGTATAGCCTGCCACATGCGAGCAGTGTGTCAATGTCACATGTATAGCCTGCCACATGTGAGCAGAGTGTCAGTGTCACATGAATAGCCTGTGTCACGTGTGAGCAGTGTGTCAGTGTCACATGTATAGCCTGCCACATGTGAGTAGAGTGTCAGTGTCACATGTATAGTCTGCCACATGTGAGCAGAGTGTCAGTGTCACATGTATAGTCTGCCACATGTGAGCAGACTGTCAGTGTCACATGAACAGCCTGTGCCACGTGTGAGCAGTGTTTCATTGTCACATGTATAGTCTGCTGCATGTGAGTAGTGTGTCAGTATCACATGTATCGCCTGCTAAATGTGAGCAGTGTTTCAGTGTCACATGTATAGTCTTCCACATGTGAGCAGTGTTTCAGTGTCACATGTATAGCCGCCACATATGAGCAGTGTTTCAGTGTCACATGTATAGCCTGCCACATGCGAGCAGTGTGTCAGTGTCACATGTATAGCCTGCCACATGTGAGCAGAGTGTCAGTGTCACATGAATAGCCTGTGTCACGTGTGAGCAGTGTGTCAGTGTCACATGTATAGCCTGCCACATGTGAGTAGAGTGTCAGTGTCACATGTATAGTCTGCCACATGTGAGCAGAGTGTCAGTGTCACATGTATAGTCTGCCACATGTGAGCAGACTGTCAGTGTCACATGTATAGCCTGACACATGAGAGCAGTGTTTAAGTGTCACATGTGTAGTCTGCCACATGTGGGCACTGTATCAGTCACATCTATCGGCTGCTAAGTGTGAGCAGAGTGTCATTGTCACATGTATAGCGTGTGCCACATGTGAGCAGTGTTTCAGTGTCACTTGTAGAGCTGTCAAATGTGAACAGTGTTTCAGTGTCACATGTATAGCCTGCCACATCTGAGCAGTGTTTTCTTGTCACATGTATAGTCTGCCACATGTGAGCGGAGTGTCAGTGTCACATGTATAGTCTGCCACATGTGAGCAGTGTGTCAGTGTCACTAGTATAATCTGCCACGCGTGAGCAGAGTTTCAGTGTCACACGTATAGTCTGCCACATGTGAGCAGTGTGTCAGTGTCACATGTAGAGTCTGCCACATGTGAGCAGTGTGTCAGTGTCACATGTATAGTCTGCCACATGTGAGCAGTGTGTCAGTGTCACATGTAAAGTCTGCCACATGTGAGCAGAGTTTCAGTGTCACATGTATAGTCTGCCACATGTGAGCAAAGTTTCAGTGTCACATGTATAGCCTGCCACATGTGAGCAGTGTTTCATTGTCACATGTATAGTCTGCCTCATGAGAGCAGTGTGTCAGTGTCACATGTATCGTCTGCTAAATGTGAGCAGTGGTTCAGTGTCACATCTATAGTCTGTCACATGTGAGCAGTGTTTCAGTGTCACTTGTATAGCTGCCACATCTGAGCAGTGTGTCAGTGTCACATGTATAGCCTGTGCCACATGTGAGCAGTGTGTCAGTGTCACATGTATAGTCTGCCACACATGAGCAGAGTTTCAATGTCACATGTATAGTATGCCACATGTGAGCAGAGTTTCAGTGTCACATGTATAGTCTGCCACATGTGAGCAGAGTTACAGTGTCACATGTATAGTCTGCCACTTCTGAGCAGTGTTTTATTGTCACATGTATAGTCTGCCACATGTGAGCAGTGTTTCAGTGTCACATGTATAGCCTGCCACATGTGAGCAGTGTGTCAGTGTCACATGTATAGTCTGCCACATGGGAGCAGTGTGTTAGTGGCATTTGTATAGTCTGCTACATGTGAGCAGAGATTCAATGTCACATGTATAGTCTGCCACATGTGAGCAATGTGTCTTTGTCACATGTATAGCCTCCGTGAGTGGAGTGTCAGTGTCACATGTAAAGTCTGCCACATGTGAGCAGTGTTTCAGTGTCACATATATAGCCTGCTAAATGTGAGCAGTGTTTCAGTGTCACATGTATAGTCTGTCACATGTGACCAGTGTTTCAGTGTCACTTGTATTGCCGCCACATCTGAGCAGTGTTTCAGTGTCACATTTATAGCCTGCCACATGTGAACAGTGTTTTATTGTCACATGTATAGTCTGCTGCATGTGAGTAGTGTGTCAGTATCACATGGATCGCCTGCTAAATGTGAGCAGTGTTTCAGTGTCACATGTATAGTCTTCCACATGTGAGCAGTGTTTCAGTGTCACATGTATAGCCGCCACATATGAGCAGTGTTTCAGTGTCACATGTATAGCCTGCCACATGCGAGCAGTGTGTCAATGTCACATGTATAGCCTGCCACATGTGAGCAGAGTGTCAGTGTCACATGAATAGCCTGTGTCACGTGTGAGCAGTGTGTCAGTGTCACATGTATAGCCTGCCACATGTGAGTAGAGTGTCAGTGTCACATGTATAGTCTGCCACATGTGAGCAGAGTGTCAGTGTCACATGTATAGTCTGCCACATGTGAGCAGACTGTCAGTGTCACATGAACAGCCTGTGCCACGTGTGAGCAGTGTTTCATTGTCACATGTATAGTCTGCTGCATGTGAGTAGTGTGTCAGTATCACATGTATCGCCTGCTAAATGTGAGCAGTGTTTCAGTGTCACATGTATAGTCTTCCACATGTGAGCAGTGTTTCAGTGTCACATGTATAGCCGCCACATATGAGCAGTGTTTCAGTGTCACATGTATAGCCTGCCACATGCGAGCAGTGTGTCAGTGTCACATGTATAGCCTGCCACATGTGAGCAGAGTGTCAGTGTCACATGAATAGCCTGTGTCACGTGTGAGCAGTGTGTCAGTGTCACATGTATAGCCTGCCACATGTGAGTAGAGTGTCAGTGTCACATGTATAGTCTGCCACATGTGAGCAGAGTGTCAGTGTCACATGTATAGTCTGCCACATGTGAGCAGACTGTCAGTGTCACATGTATAGCCTGACACATGAGAGCAGTGTTTAAGTGTCACATGTGTAGTCTGCCACATGTGGGCACTGTATCAGTCACATCTATCGGCTGCTAAGTGTGAGCAGAGTGTCATTGTCACATGTATAGCGTGTGCCACATGTGAGCAGTGTTTCAGTGTCACTTGTAGAGCTGTCAAATGTGAACAGTGTTTCAGTGTCACATGTATAGCCTGCCACATCTGAGCAGTGTTTTCTTGTCACATGTATAGTCTGCCACATGTGAGCGGAGTGTCAGTGTCACATGTATAGTCTGCCACATGTGAGCAGTGTGTCAGTGTCACTAGTATAGTCTGCCACGCGTGAGCAGAGTTTCAGTGTCACACGTATAGTCTGCCACATGTGAGCAGTGTGTCAGTGTCACATGTAGAGTCTGCCACATGTGAGCAGTGTGTCAGTGTCACATGTATAGTCTGCCACATGTGAGCAGTGTGTCAGTGTCACATGTAAAGTCTGCCACATGTGAGCAGAGTTTCAGTGTCACATGTATAGTCTGCCACATGTGAGCAAAGTTTCAGTGTCACATGTATAGCCTGCCACATGTGAGCAGTGTTTCATTGTCACATGTATAGTCTGCCTCATGAGAGCAGTGTGTCAGTGTCACATGTATCGTCTGCTAAATGTGAGCAGTGGTTCAGTGTCACATCTATAGTCTGTCACATGTGAGCAGTGTTTCAGTGTCACTTGTATAGCTGCCACATCTGAGCAGTGTGTCAGTGTCACATGTATAGCCTGTGCCACATGTGAGCAGTGTGTCAGTGTCACATGTATAGTCTGCCACACATGAGCAGAGTTTCAATGTCACATGTATAGTATGCCACATGTGAGCAGTGTGTCATTGTCATATGTATAGTGTGCCACGTGTGAGCAGTGTGTGAGTCACATGTATAGTCTGCCACACATGAGCAGAGTTTCAGTGTCACATGTATAGTCTGCCACATGTGAGCAGAGTTTCAGTGTCACATGTATAGTCTACCACATGTGAGGAGTGTTTTAGTGTCACAGGTATAGTCTCCCACATGTGAGCAGTGTTTCAGTGTCACATGTATAGCCTGCCACATGTGAGCAATGCTTCATTGTCACATGTATAGTCTTCAGCATGTGAGCAGTGTGTCAGTATCAAATGTATCGCCTGCTAAATGTGAGCAGTGTTTCAGTGTCACATGTATAGTCTGCCACATGTGAGCAGTGTTTCAGTGTCACATGTGTAGCCGCCACATATGAGCAGTGTTTCAGTGTCACATGTATAGCCTGCCACATGCGAGCAGTGTGTCAATGTCACATGTATAGCCTGCCACATGTGAGCGGAGTATTAGTGTCACATGTATAGCCTGTGCCATATGTGAGCAGTGTGTCAGTGTCACATGTATAGCCTGCCACATGTGAATAGAGTGTCAGTGTCACATGTATAGTTTGCCACACATGAGCAGAGTTTCAGTGTCACAGGTATAGTCTGCCACATGTGAGCAGAGTGTCACTGTTACATGTATAGTCTGCCTCATGTGAGCAGACTGTCAGTGTCACATGTATACCCTGCCACATGTGAGCAGAGTGTCAGTGTCACATGTATAGCCTGCGCCACGTGTGAGCAGTGTATCAGTGTCACATGTATAGCCTGCCACATGTGAGCAGAGTGTCAGTGTCACATGTCTAGCCTGTGCCATGGTTGAGCAGTGTGTCAGTGTCACATGTATAGCCTGCCACATACGAGCAGTGTGTCAGTGTCACATGTATAGCCTGCCACATGTGAGCAGAGTGTCAGTGTCACATGTATAGCCTGTGCCACATGTGAGCAGTGTGTCAGTGTCACATGTATAGTCTGCCACACATGAGCAGAGTTTCAATGTCACATGTATAGTCTGCCACATGTGAGCAGTGTGTCATTGTCATATGTATAGTGTGCCACGTGTGAGCAGTGTGTGAGTGTCACATGTATAGTCTGCCACACATGAGCAGAGTTTCAGTGTCACATGTATAGTCTGCCACATGAAAGCAGAGTTTCAGTGTCACATGTATAGTCTACCACATGTGAGCAGTGTTTTAGTGTCACAGGTATAGTCTCCCACATGTGAGCAGTGTTTTAGTGTCACATGTATAGCCTGCCACATGTGAGCAGTGCTTCATTGTCACATGTATAGTCTTCAGCATGTGAGCAGTGTGTCAGTATCACATGTATCGCCTGCTAAATGTGAGCAGTGTTTCAGTGTCACATGAATAGTCTGCCACATGTGAGCAGTGTTTCAGTGTCACATGTGTAGCCTGCCACATGCGAGCAGTGTGTCAATGTCACATGTATAGCCTGCCACATGCGAGCAGTGTGTCAATGTCACATGTATAGCCTGCCACATGTGAGCGGAGTGTCAGTGTCACATGTATAGCCTGTGCCATATGTGAGCAGTGTGTCAGTGTCACATGTATAGCCTGCCACATGTGAATAGAGTGTCAGTGTCACATGTATAGTTTGCCACACATGAGCAGAGTTTCAGTGTCACATGTATAGCCTGCCACATGTGAGCAGAGTGTCACTGTTACATGTATAGTCTGCCTCATGTGAGCAGACTGTCAGTGTCACATGTATACCCTGCCACATGTGAGCAGAGTGTCAGTGTCACATGTATAGCCTGCGCCACGTGTGAGCAGTGTTTTAGTGTCACATGTATAGCCTGCCACATGTGAGCAGTGTTTCATTGTCACATGTATAGTCTGCCACATGTGAGCAGAGTGTCAGTGTCACATGTATAGTCTGCCACACGTGAGCAGACTTTCAGTGTCACATGTATCGTTTGCCACATGTGAGCAGTGTGTCATTGTCACATGTATAGTCTGCCTCTTGTGAGCAGTGTGTCAGTGTCACATGTATAGTCTGTCACACATGAGCAGAGTTACAGTGTCACATGTATAGTCTGCCACATGTGAGCAGTGTGTCAGTGTCACATGTATAGCCTGCCGCATGTGAGTAGAGTGCCAGTGTCACATGTATAGTCTGCCACATGTGAGAAGAGTTTCAGTGTCACATGTATAGTCTGCCGCATGTGAGCAGTGTTTTAGTGTCACATGTATAGTCTCCCGCATGTGTGCAGTGTTTCAGTGTCACATGGATAGCCTGCCAACGGTGAGCAGTGTTTCATTGTCACATGTATAGTCTGCTGCATGTGAGAAGTGTGTCAGTGTCACATGTATAGTCTTCCACATGTGAGCAGTGTTTCAGTGTCACATGTATAGCCGCCACATATGAGCAGTGTTTCAGTGTCACATGTATAGCCTGCCACATGCGAGCAGTGTATCAGTGTCACATGTATAGCCTGCCACATGTGAGCAGAGTGTCTGTGTCACATGAACAGCCTGTGCCACGTGTGAGCAGTGTTTCATTGTCACATGTATAGTCTGCTGCATGTGAGTAGTGTGTCAGTATCACATGTATCGCCTGCTAAATGTGAGCAGTGTTTCAGTGTCACATGTATAGTCTTCCACATGTGAGCAGTGTTTCAGTGTCACATGTATAGCCGCCACATATGAGCAGTGTTTCAGTGTCACATGTATAGCCTGCCACATGCGAGCAGTGTGTCAGTGTCACATGTATAGCCTGCCACATGTGAGCAGAGTGTCAGTGTCACATGAATAGCCTGTGTCACGTGTGAGCAGTGTGTCAGTGTCACATGTATAGCCTGCCACATGTGAGTAGAGTGTCAGTGTCACATGTATAGTCTGCCACATGTGAGCAGAGTGTCAGTGTCACATGTATAGTCTGCCACATGTGAGCAGACTGTCAGTGTCACATGTATAGCCTGACACATGAGAGCAGTGTTTAAGTGTCACATGTGTAGTCTGCCACATGTGGGCACTGTATCAGTCACATCTATCGGCTGCTACGTGTGAGCAGAGTGTCATTGTCACATGTATAGCGTGTGCCACATGTGAGCAGTGTTTCAGTGTCACTTGTAGAGCTGTCAAATGTGAACAGTGTTTCAGTGTCACATATATAGCCTGCCACATCTGAGCAGTGTTTTCTTGTCACATGTATAGTCTGCCACATGTGAGCAGAGTGTCAGTGTCACATGTATAGTCTGCCACATGTGAGCAGTGTGTCAGTGTCACTAGTATAGTCTGCCACGCGTGAGCAGAGTTTCAGTGTCACACATATAGCCTGCCACATGTGAGCAGTGTGTCAGTGTCACATGTAGAGTCTGCCACATGTGAGCAGTGTGTCAGTGTCACATGTATAGTCTGCCACATGTGAGCAGTGTGTCAGTGTCACATGTAAAGTCTGCCACATGTGAGCAGAGTTTCAGTGTCACATGTATAGTCTGCCACATGTGAGCAAAGTTTCAGTGTCACATGTATAGCCTGCCACATGTGAGCAGTGTTTCATTGTCACATGTATAGTCTGCCTCATGAGAGCAGTGTGTCAGTGTCACATGTATCGTCTGCTAAATGTGAGCAGTGGTTCAGTGTCACATCTATAGTCTGTCACATGTGAGCAGTGTTTCAGTGTCACTTGTATAGCTGCCACATCTGAGCAAAGTTTCAGTGTCACATGTATAGTCTGCCACATGTGAGCAGTGTTTTATTGTCACAGGGATAGCGTGCCACATGTGAGCAGAATGTCAGTGTCACATGTATAGTCTGCCACATGTGAGCAGACTGTCAGTGTCACATGTAATGCCTGAAAAATGTGAGCAGAGTTTCAGTGTCACATGTATAGTCTCCCACATGTGAGCAGTGTTTTAGTGTCACATGTATAGTCTGCCACATGTGAGCAAAGTTTCAGTGTCACATGTATAGTCTGCCACATGTGAGCAGTGTTTTATTGTCACAGGGATAGCGTGCCACATGTGAGCAGAATGTCAGTGTCACATGTATAGCCTGCCACATGTGAGCAGAGTGTCAGTGTCACATGTATAGCCTGTGCCACGTGTGAGCAGTGTGTCAGTGTCATATGTATAGTCTGCCACATGTGAGCAGTGTGTCAGTGTCACATGTATAGCCTGCCACATGTGAGCGGAGTGTCAGTGTCACATGTATAGTCTGCCACACATGAGCAGAGTTTCAATGTCACATGTATAGTCTGCCACATGTGAGCAGTGTGTCATTGTCACATGTATAGTCTGCCACGTGTGAGCAGTGTGTGAATGTCACATGTATAGCCTGCCACACATGAGCAGAGTTTCAGTGTCACATGTATAGTCTGCCACATGTGAGCAGAGTTACAGTGTCACATGTATAGTCTGCCACATCTGAGCAGTGTTTTATTGTCACATGTATAGTCTGCCACATGTGAGCAGTGTTTCAGTGTCACATGTATAGCCTGCCACATGTGAGCAGTGTGTCAGTGTCACATGTATAGTCTGCCACATGGGAGCAGTGTGTTAGTGGCATTTGTATAGTCTGCTACATGTGAGCAGAGATTCAATGTCACATGTATAGTCTGCCACATGTGAGCAATGTGTCTTTGTCACATGTATAGCCTCCGTGAGTGGAGTGTCAGTGTCACATGTAAAGTCTGCCACATGTGAGCAGTGTTTCAGTGTCACATATATAGCCTGCTAAATGTGAGCAGTGTTTCAGTGTCACATGTATAGTCTGTCACATGTGACCAGTGTTTCAGTGTCACTTGTATTGCCGCCACATCTGAGCAGTGTTTCAGTGTCACATTTATAGCCTGCCACATGTGAACAGTGTTTTATTGTCACATGTATAGTCTGCTGCATGTGAGTAGTGTGTCAGTATCACATGGATCGCCTGCTAAATGTGAGCAGTGTTTCAGTGTCACATGTATAGTCTTCCACATGTGAGCAGTGTTTCAGTGTCACATGTATAGCCGCCACATATGAGCAGTGTTTCAGTGTCACATGTATAGCCTGCCACATGCGAGCAGTGTGTCAATGTCACATGTATAGCCTGCCACATGTGAGCAGAGTGTCAGTGTCACATGAATAGCCTGTGTCACGTGTGAGCAGTGTGTCAGTGTCACATGTATAGCCTGCCACATGTGAGTAGAGTGTCAGTGTCACATGTATAGTCTGCCACATGTGAGCAGAGTGTCAGTGTCACATGTATAGTCTGCCACATGTGAGCAGACTGTCAGTGTCACATGTATAGCCTGACACATGAGAGCAGTGTTTAAGTGTCACATGTGTAGTCTGCCACATGTGGGCACTGTATCAGTCACATCTATCGGCTGCTAAGTGTGAGCAGAGTGTCATTGTCACATGTATAGCGTGTGCCACATGTGAGCAGTGTTTCAGTGTCACTTGTAGAGCTGTCAAATGTGAACAGTGTTTCAGTGTCACATGTATAGCCTGCCACATCTGAGCAGTGTTTTCTTGTCACATGTATAGTCTGCCACATGTGAGCAGAGTGTCAGTGTCACATGTATAGTCTGCCACATGTGAGCAGTGTGTCAGTGTCACTAGTATAGTCTGCCACACGTGAGCAGAGTTTCAGTGTCACACGTATAGTCTGCCACATGTGAGCAGTGTGTCAGTGTCACATGTAGAGTCTGCCACATGTGAGCAGTGTGTCAGTGTCACATGTATAGTCTGCCACATGTGAGCAGTGTGTCAGTGTCACATGTAAAGTCTGCCACATGTGAGCAGAGTTTCAGTGTCACATGTATAGTCTGCCACATGTGAGCAAAGTTTCAGTGTCACATGTATAGTCTGCCACATGTGAGCAAAGTTTCAGTGTCACATGTATAGCCTGCCACATGTGAGCAGTGTTTCATTGTCACATGTATAGTCTGCCTCATGAGAGCAGTGTGTCAGTGTCACATGTATCGTCTGCTAAATGTGAGCAGTGGTTCAGTGTCACATCTATGGTCTGTCACATGTGAGCAGTGTTTCAGTGTCACTTGTATAGCTGCCACATCTGAGCAGTGGGTCAGTGTAACATGTATAGCCTGTGCCACATGTGAGCAGTGTGTCAGTGTCACATGTATAGTCTGCCACACATGAGCAGAGTTTCAATGTCACATGTATAGTATGCCACATGTGAGCAGTGTGTCATTGTCATATGTATAGTGTGCCACGTGTGAGCAGTGTGTGAGTCACATGTATAGTCTGCCACACATGAGCAGAGTTTCAGTGTCACATGTATAGTCTGCCACATGTAAGCAGAGTTTCAGTGTCACATGTATAGTCTACCACATGTGAGGAGTGTTTTAGTGTCACAGGTATAGTCTCCCACATGTGAGCAGTGTTTCAGTGTCACATGTATAGCCTGCCACATGTGAGCAATGCTTCATTGTCACATGTATAGTCTTCAGCATGTGAGCAGTGTGTCAGTATCACATGTATCGCCTGCTAAATGTGAGCAGTGTTTCAGTGTCACATGTATAGTCTGCCACATGTGAGCAGTGTTTCAGTGTCACATGTGTAGCCGCCACATATGAGCAGTGTTTCAGTGTCAGATGTATAGCCTGCCACATGCGAGCAGTGTGTCAATGTCACATGTATAGCCTGCCACATGTGAGCGGAGTATTAGTGTCACATGTATAGCCTGTGCCATATGTGAGCAGTGTGTCAGTGTCACATGTATAGCCTGCCACATGTGAATAGAGTGTCAGTGTCACATGTATAGTTTGCCACACATGAGCAGAGTTTCAGTGTCACATGTATAGTCTGCCACATGTGAGCAGAGTGTCACTGTTACATGTATAGTCTGCCTCATGTGAGCAGACTGTCAGTGTCACATGTATACCCTGCCACATGTGAGCAGAGTGTCAGTGTCACATGTATAGCCTGTGCCACATGTGAGCAGTGTGTCAGTGTCACATGTATAGTCTGCCACACATGAGCAGAGTTTCAATGTCACATGTATAGTCTGCCACATGTGAGCAGTGTGTCATTGTCATATGTATAGTGTGCCACGTGTGAGCAGTGTGTGAGTGTCAGATGTATAGTCTGCCACACATGAGCAGAGTTTCAGTGTCACATGTATAGTCTGCCACATGTAAGCAGAGTTTCAGTGTCACATGTATAGTCTGCCACACATGAGCAGAGTTTCAATGTCACATGTATAGCCTGCCACATGTGAGCAGAGTGTCAGTGTCACATGTATAGCCTGTGCCACATGTGAGCAGTGTGTCAGTGTCACATGTATAGTCTGCCACACATGAGCAGAGTTTCAATGTCACATGTATAGTCTGCCACATGTGAGCAGTGTGTCATTGTCATATGTATAGTGTGCCACGTGTGAGCAGTGTGTGAGTGTCAGATGTATAGTCTGCCACACATGAGCAGAGTTTCAGTGTCACATGTATAGTCTGCCACATGTAAGCAGAGTTTCAGTGTCACATGTATAGTCTACCACATGTGAGCAGTGTTTTAGTGTCACAGGTATAGTCTCCCACATGTGAGCAGTGTTTTAGTGTCACATGTATAGCCTGCCACATGTGAGCAGTGCTTCATTGTCACATGTATAGTCTTCAGCATGTGAGCAGTGTGTCAGTATCACATGTATCGCCTGCTAAATGTGAGCAGTGTTTCAGTGTCACATGAATAGTCTGCCACATGTGAGCAGTGTTTCAGTGTCACATGTGTAGCCTGCCACATGCGAGCAGTGTGTCAATGTCACATGTATAGCCTGCCACATGCGAGCAGTGTGTCAATGTCACATGTATAGCCTGCCACATGTGAGCGGAGTGTCAGTGTCCCATGTATAGCCTGTGCCATATGTGAGCAGTGTGTCAGTGTCACATGTATAGCCTGCCACATGTGAATAGAGTGTCAGTGTCACATGTATAGTTTGCCACACATGAGCAGAGTTTCAGTGTCACATGTATAGTCTGCCACATGTGAGCAGAGTGTCACTGTTACATGTATAGTCTGCCTCATGTGAGCAGACTGTCAGTGTCACATGTATACCCTGCCACATGTGAGCAGAGTGTCAGTGTCACATGTATAGCCTGCGCCACGTGTGAGCAGTGTATCAGTGTCACATGTATAGCCTGCCACATGTGAGCAGAGTGTCAGTGTCACATGTATAGCCTGTGCCATGTGTGAGCAGTGTGTCAGTGTCACATGTATAGCCTGCCACATACGAGCAGTGTGTCAGTGTCACATGTATAGCCTGCCACATGTGAGCAGAGTGTCAGTGTCACATGTATAGCCTGTGCCACATGTGAGCAGTGTGTCAGTGTCACATGTATAGTCTGCCACACATGGGCAGAGTTTCAATGTCACATGTATAGTCTGCCACATGTGAGCAGTGTGTCATTGTCATATGTATAGTGTGCCACGTGTGAGCAGTGTGTGAGTGTCATATGTATAGTCTGCCACACATGAGCAGAGTTTCAGTGTCACATGTATAGCCTGCCACATGTAAGCAGAGTTTCAGTGTCACATGTATAGTCTGCCTCATGTGAGCAGACTGTCAGTGTCACATGTATACCCTGCCACATGTGAGCAGAGTGTCAGTGTCACATGTATAGCCTGCGCCACGTGTGAGCAGTGTTTTAGTGTCACATGTATAGCCTGCCACATGTGAGCAGTGTTTCATTGTCACATGTATAGTCTGCCACATGTGAGCAGAGTGTCAGTGTCACATGTATAGTCTGCCACACGTGAGCAGACTTTCAGTGTCACATGTATCGTTTGCCACATGTGAGCAGTGTGTCATTGTCACATGTATAGTCTGCCTCTTGTGAGCAGTGTGTCAGTGTCACATGTATAGTCTGTCACACATGAGCAGAGTTACAGTGTCACATGTATAGTCTGCCACATGAGAGCAGTGTGTCAGTGTCACATGTATAGCCTGCCGCATGTGAGTAGAGTGCCAGTGTCACATGTATAGTCTGCCACATGTGAGAAGAGTTTCAGTGTCACATGTATAGTCTTCCGCATGTGAGCAGTGTTTTAGTGTCACATGTATAGTCTCCCGCATGTGTGCAGTGTTTCAGTGTCACATGGATAGCCTGCCAATGGTGAGCAGTGCTTCATTGTCACATGTATAGTCTGCTGCATGTGAGTAGTGTGTCAGTGTCACATGTATAGTCTTCCACATGTGAGCAGTGTTTCAGTGTCACATGTATAGCCGCCACATATGAGCAGTGTTTCAGTGTCACATGTATAGCCTGCCACATGCGAGCAGTGTATCAGTGTCACATGTATAGCCTGCCACATGTGAGCAGAGTGTCAGTGTCACATGAACAGCCTGTGCCACGTGTGAGCAGCGTTTCATTGTCACATGTATAGTCTGCTGCATGTGAGTAGTGTGTCAGTATCACATGTATCGCCTGCTAAATGTGAGCAGTGTTTCAGTGTCACATGTATAGTCTTCCACATGTGAGCAGTGTTTCAGTGTCACATGTATAGCCGCCACATATGAGCAGTGTTTCAGTGTCACATGTATAGCCTGCCACATGCGAGCAGTGTGTCAGTGTCACATGTATAGCCTGCCACATGTGAGCAGAGTGTCAGTGTCACATGAATAGCCTGTGTCACGTGTGAGCAGTGTGTCAGTGTCACATGTATAGCCTGCCACATGTGAGTAGAGTGTCAGTGTCACATGTATAGTCTTCCACATGTGAGCAGAGTGTCAGTGTCACATGTATAGTCTGCCACATGTGAGCAGACTGTCAGTGTCACATGTATAGCCTGACACATGAGAGCAGTGTTTAAGTGTCACATGTGTAGTCTGCCACATGTGGGCACTGTATCAGTCACATCTATCGGCTGCTAAGTGTGAGCAGAGTGTCATTGTCACATGTATAGCGTGTGCCACATGTGAGCAGTGTTTCAGTGTCACTTGTAGAGCTGTCAAATGTGAACAGTGTTTCAGTGTCACATGTATAGCCTGCCACATCTGAGCAGTGTTTTCTTGTCACATGTATAGTCTGCCACATGTGAGCAGAGTGTCAGTGTCACATGTATAGTCTGCCACATGTGAGCAGTGTGTCAGTGTCACTAGTATAGTCTGCCACGCGTGAGCAGAGTTTCAGTGTCACACGTATAGTCTGCCACATGTGAGCAGTGTGTCAGTGTCACATGTAGAGTCTGCCACATGTGAGCAGTGTGTCAGTGTCACATGTATAGTCTGCCACATGTGAGCAGTGTGTCAGTGTCAAATGTAAAGTCTGCCACATGTGAGCAGAGTTTCAGTGTCACATGTATAGTCTGCCACATGTGAGCAAAGTTTCAGTGTCACATGTATAGCCTGCCACATGTGAGCAGTGTTTCATTGTCACATGTATAGTCTGCCTCATGAGAGCAGTGTGTCAGTGTCACATGTATCGTCTGCTAAATGTGAGCAGTGGTTCAGTGTCACATCTATAGTCTGTCACATGTGAGCAGTGTTTCAGTGTCACTTGTATAGCTGCCACATCTGAGCAGTGTTTCAGTGTCACATGTATAGCCTGCCACATGTGAGCAGTGTGTCAGTGTCACATGTATAGCCTGCCACATGTGAGCAGAGTGTCAGTGTCACATGTATAGCCTGTGCCACATGTGAGCAGTGTGTCAGTGTCACATGTATAGTCTGCCACACATGGGCAGAGTTTCAATGTCACATGTATAGTCTGCCACATGTGAGCAGTGTGTCATTGTCATATGTATAGTGTGCCACGTGTGAGCAGTGTGTGAGTGTCATATGTATAGTCTGCCACACATGAGCAGAGTTTCAGTGTCACATGTATAGCCTGCCACATGTAAGCAGAGTTTCAGTGTCACATGTATAGTCTGCCTCATGTGAGCAGACTGTCAGTGTCACATGTATACCCTGC
The DNA here is from genome assembly GCF_964204655.1 of Triturus cristatus. Taxonomy (NCBI): domain Eukaryota; kingdom Metazoa; phylum Chordata; class Amphibia; order Caudata; family Salamandridae; genus Triturus; species Triturus cristatus. The sequence continues at coordinate 1,207,372,970 of NC_140584.1, read as the reverse complement.
CACATGTGAGCAGAGTGTCAGTGTCACATGTATAGCCTGCGCCACGTGTGAGCAGTGTTTTAGTGTCACATGTATAGCCTGCCACATGTGAGCAGTGTTTCATTGTCACATGTATAGTCTGCCACATGTGAGCAGAGTGTCAGTGTCACATGTATAGTCTGCCACACGTGAGCAGACTTTCAGTGTCACATGTATCGTTTGCCACATGTGAGCAGTGTGTCATTGTCACATGTATAGTCTGCCTCTTGTGAGCAGTGTGTCAGTGTCACATGTATAGTCTGTCACACATGAGCAGAGTTACAGTGTCACATGTATAGTCTGCCACATGAGAGCAGTGTGTCAGTGTCACATGTATAGCCTGCCGCATGTGAGTAGAGTGCCAGTGTCACATGTATAGTCTGCCACATGTGAGAAGAGTTTCAGTGTCACATGTATAGTCTTCCGCATGTGAGCAGTGTTTTAGTGTCACATGTATAGTCTCCCGCATGTGTGCAGTGTTTCAGTGTCACATGGATAGCCTGCCAACGGTGAGCAGTGCTTCATTGTCACATGTATAGTCTGCTGCATGTGAGTAGTGTGTCAGTGTCACATGTATAGTCTTCCACATGTGAGCAGTGTTTCAGTGTCACATGTATAGCCGCCACATATGAGCAGTGTTTCAGTGTCACATGTATAGCCTGCCACATGCGAGCAGTGTATCAGTGTCACATGTATAGCCTGCCACATGTGAGCAGAGTGTCAGTGTCACATGAACAGCCTGTGCCACGTGTGAGCAGCGTTTCATTGTCACATGTATAGTCTGCTGCATGTGAGTAGTGTGTCAGTATCACATGTATCGCCTGCTAAATGTGAGCAGTGTTTCAGTGTCACATGTATAGTCTTCCACATGTGAGCAGTGTTTCAGTGTCACATGTATAGCCGCCACATATGAGCAGTGTTTCAGTGTCACATGTATAGCCTGCCACATGCGAGCAGTGTGTCAGTGTCACATGTATAGCCTGCCACATGTGAGCAGAGTGTCAGTGTCACATGAATAGCCTGTGTCACGTGTGAGCAGTGTGTCAGTGTCACATGTATAGCCTGCCACATGTGAGTAGAGTGTCAGTGTCACATGTATAGTCTTCCACATGTGAGCAGAGTGTCAGTGTCACATGTATAGTCTGCCACATGTGAGCAGACTGTCAGTGTCACATGTATAGCCTGACACATGAGAGCAGTGTTTAAGTGTCACATGTGTAGTCTGCCACATGTGGGCACTGTATCAGTCACATCTATCGGCTGCTAAGTGTGAGCAGAGTGTCATTGTCACATGTATAGCGTGTGCCACATGTGAGCAGTGTTTCAGTGTCACTTGTAGAGCTGTCAAATGTGAACAGTGTTTCAGTGTCACATGTATAGCCTGCCACATCTGAGCAGTGTTTTCTTGTCACATGTATAGTCTGCCACATGTGAGCAGAGTGTCAGTGTCACATGTATAGTCTGCCACATGTGAGCAGTGTGTCAGTGTCACTAGTATAGTCTGCCACGCGTGAGCAGAGTTTCAGTGTCACACGTATAGTCTGCCACATGTGAGCAGTGTGTCAGTGTCACATGTAGAGTCTGCCACATGTGAGCAGTGTGTCAGTGTCACATGTATAGTCTGCCACATGTGAGCAGTGTGTCAGTGTCAAATGTAAAGTCTGCCACATGTGAGCAGAGTTTCAGTGTCACATGTATAGTCTGCCACATGTGAGCAAAGTTTCAGTGTCACATGTATAGCCTGCCACATGCGAGCAGTGTTTCATTGTCACATGTATAGTCTGCCTCATGAGAGCAGTGTGTCAGTGTCACATGTATCGTCTGCTAAATGTGAGCAGTGGTTCAGTGTCACATCTATAGTCTGTCACATGTGAGCAGTGTTTCAGTGTCACTTGTATAGCTGCCACATCTGAGCAGTGTTTCAGTGTCACATGTATAGCCTGCCACATGTGAGCAGTGTGTCAGTGTCACATGTATAGCCTGCCACATGTGAGTGGAGTGTCAGTGTCACATGTATAGTCTGCCACATGTGAGCAGACTGTCAGTGTCACATGTAATGCCTGAAACATGTGAGCAGAGTTTCAGTGTCACATGTATAGTCTCCCACATGTGAGCAGTGTTTTAGTGTCACATGTATAGTCTGCCACATGTGAGCAAAGTTTCAGTGTCACATGTATAGTCTGCCACATGTGAGCAGTGTTTTATTGTCACAGGGACAGCGTGCCACATGTGAGCAGAATGTCAGTGTCACATGTATAGCCTGCCACATGTGAGCAGAGTGTCAGTGTCACATGTATAGCCTGTGCCACGTGTGAGCAGTGTGTAAGTGTCACATGTATAGTCTGCCACATGTGAGCAGTGTGTCAGTGTCACATGTATAGCCTGCCACATGTGAGCGGAGTGTCAGTGTCACATGTATAGTCTGCCACACATGAGCAGAGTTTCAATGTCACATGTATAGTCTGCCACATGTGAGCAGTGTGTCATTGTCACATGTATAGTCTGCCACGTGTGAGCAGTGTGTGAATGTCACATGTATAGTCTGCCACACATGAGCAGAGTTTCAGTGTCACATGTATAGTCTGCCACATGTGAGCAGAGTTTCAGTGTCACATGTATAGTCTGCCACATGTGAGCAGTGTTTTAGTGTCACAGGTATAGTCACCCACATGTGAGCAGTGATTCAGTGTCACATGTATAGCCTGCCACATGTGAGCAGTGTTTGATTGTCACATGTATAGTCTGCTGCATGTGAGTAGTGTGTCAGTATCACATGTATCGCCTGCTAAATGTGAGCAGTGTTTCAGTGTCACATGTATAGTCTGCCACATGTGAGCATTGTTACAGTGTCACATGTGTAGCCGTCACATATGAGCAGTGTTTCAGTGTCACATGTATAGCCTGCCACATGCAAGCAGTGTCTCAGTGTCACATGTATAGCCTATGCCATATGTGAGCAGTGTGTCAGTGTCACATGTATAGCCTGCCACATGTGAGTAGAGTGTCAGTGTCACATGTATAGTCTGCCACACGTGAGCAGAGTTTCAGTGTCACATGTATTGTCTGCCACATGTGAGCAGTGTTTTAGTGTCACAGGTATAGCCTGCCACATGTGAGCAGAGTGTCAATGTCACATGTATAGCCTGCCACATGTGAGCAGAGTGTCAGTGTCACATGTATAGCCTGTGCCACGTGTGAGCAGTGTGTCAGTGTCACATGTATAGCCTGCCACATGTGAGCAGTGTGTCAGTGTCACATGTATAGCCTGCCACATGTTTGCAGAGTGTCAATATCACATGTATAGCCTGCCACATGTGAGAAGAGTGTCAGTGTCACATGTATAGCCTGTGCCACGTGTGAGCAGTGTTTCAGTGTCACATGTATAGTGTTGGACTTGGCCCTTCTGGCAGGTTCACCCCTGAACTTTTTGCTTTTTATTGGTGACTTGGTATAGTGGTTTTTGGTTTCTGCGCACTTTCCCTGTGTCCCAGGGTAAAGTGCGTGTGCACTCTGAGTGCATGTGGTGAGATAGGCCTGCCCTCCCATAGGAATGCATGGGGAATGTATGTGTCCCTAGTAGTTCCTGATGCGTGGGGTGTGCAGGCCCGAGTTTGGTATGTGCGGACTCGGGTGATTGAATGCTGCATGATGATGTGTGCGCCGTGCATGTACCTAGTGTGGAAGTGCCACTTCTAGAAGTGGGCACTTCTGTGTGCAGTGTGTCTGGCGTGTGATTGGCTGGAGCTGGCTGGTGAGCCTGGCTCCAGGAGTCTGGTTGAGTCTGCCCCAGTGGTGAGTGTGAGATTAGCATGCTGATGGCTGGGGAGGAGTGCACCTTGGACCTGAAAAGGGCAGGGCTTTCCCCACACAATGCTGGCTCCGCCCCCTGTGGTGCGACTGACGACCCTAGCCCTGCCAGTGAATAGAGTGAGGGGCTGAGCACATCAAGGGTGCTCCCCAACCAGCTGCGACTGGTTTTCCCCCTCACCCTGAACCAAGAACAAAGGGTTTTAGTGTATAAAAATGGGGCTGTGTCCCCACAGAAACTGTTCACTTCCAGGATCCTTAGGGGGGCTGCTGCTGCCGGAGGCCAGGAGGAACCGCCACTTGGGACTGCCTTCTTGCCCTGGAGGGCCCAGTGAGCTGGCCCCTGGCCCAGCCGTGTCCCCCTGCCCACCTTCCTAAAAACTTTGCTGGACTTTGCTGGGATCCTACTTTAAGCGCAGGGAGCGCTTTATGGTTCCCCTAAAGCACCTGGGAGTGCTTTTCTTTACCCTAAAAGCGCCTGGAAGCGCTTTCCATTTACTTATAGCGCTAGGAGCGCTTTATGCGTGGCCAGCAGCGCGGAGCTGCAATTGTTAGCGAGGAAACCCCGGCATAGGGATTCCCTGCTAGTCCGCCTGGTAGTAAAGCGGGTGCCCACCCCGCATTGTGGAGCTCGAGCGGGAGCCTACCCCGCTTTATTGGAAAATCCGTGTCCCTAGCGGGTGCCCACCCCGCCAGGGACCTTGCCGCTTGTTTTTGCCCCTTAATACTTTAAAACCGAAGGCGGGAGCCCACCCCGCGCTTCGGAGAAAGCCGGTATCGAGTTAACCGCCGGCAGCCTGCTGACGTCACCTCCCTGCCGCGCTGGGATTGGTCCAGCGGCCGGGAGTGTCACCCACGTGACCGGAGGCTCAACCGCGAGAGCCCCGAGCAGCGCGTCGGAAACCCATCGAGCGAAGACTCAGGCGGGAACCTACCCCGCGCTGGGCCGGACCGGAAGAGAAGAGCCCCGTGTCACCTGCTGTGCCCGACCCGACGGAGTCCGGAGGTGAGTGGGTGCCACAGGAGGGCGATCCTGGTCTGTGAGCCCCGTGAGGCTCCAAGTGCTCTACGGAGTTGCTCAGAGCGCCCAGAGCGCTCCAACGAACGGGGGCAGTATTTGCTCAGAGCGCTCGGAGTGCTCCAACGTCGGGGGCATTTCTTTTGCACCCAGAGCGGCCCCGGAAGGCAGCGGGCCGCTCCCACGACCGGGGGCATTTTGATAGAGCCTGTGAGGCTCCAACACGTGGGCACATTGTTTGCCAGAGCCTGCGAGGCTCACGAGTCCCCCGCGTGGGACTCCAACGGTTGGGGGCAGTATTTCCGAGTCCAGAGGGACTCCAACGATGGCGCATTGGTTGCTTAGAGCCCACGAGGCTCCCACCACGTTTTAGGGGCACATTTGTTTATTGAGCCTGTGAGGCTCTAACGGGGGCATTTCTTTATCGTTCATAGCCCAGAGGGGCTCAGGGGACAGTCCGTGGACAGAGCCTGCCAGGCTCCAGCGTTGGCCCCATCATTGTCTGACAGCTGCCCAGCCCTTAGTGGGCAGCTGCTACGTTTAGGTTGTGCGCCCTGGTTTGCGCAGCCTGCGCAGGCGCACCCTGACTCTGCTGGACAGAGGGCGTCCTTGCCCCTTCACGGCGAGTTGGCCTAGGGACTGCCACAGTTTGTGGCTAATGTGAGTTTGGTGCTATTCTTCCTAAGCTGCACCTCTGAATGTGTTTATGCGTCATGTGCCTTGTTCTACAGCTCTGAATGTGATGCATCATGTGTAATGTGCGTTTACCCCTATAGGTATTGTGATACTTAGGTGGTTGTTTTCTCCCTAGTACAGGTGGTGCTAGTGTGGTCCTGATTCCCTGCGCAATATTTTCCTAAGGTGGTTAGGGTTGCGTAGGTGGTACTTACCTGATACCAGTAGTTACTGGTTGTGTGCTACATTTGCTATTTTGTACTACAGTATTATTCCTATGTTCTAAGTGCTAGTTTCCAAAAGTGCTAATTCCTGACAGTGGTCCATGTGGCCCTGTCCCCTGTACATATAATCCCTTGTAAATTCTGCCCGTGCCTGTTGGCACATTGTAGAGTGTGTGTTTTTATCTAATGTGTTGTGGTATAATACAAAGGTTATTTTTATACAATACCTTGTGTGGAGTTTCTTTTGTGGTGGGCCTTGGGTGTTGTTGCTGGGTGCGCGCACAAACGCTTTACACATTGCCTCAGAGATAAGCCTGACTGCTCGTGCCAAGCTACCAAGGGGGTGAGCAGGGGTTATCTTTGGCGTGTAACTCCCCAGCCCTGACTAGAGTGGTGGTTTCTGCCTGGCTTTGGCGCAAGCCTCAGCCAACCAGAAATCCCATTTCCAACATATAGTCTGCCACACATGAGCAGAGTTTCAGTGTCACATGTATAGTCTGCCACATGTGAGCAGTGTGTCATTGTCACATGTATAGTCTGCCACGTGTGAGCAGTGTGTGAGTGTCACATGTATAGTCTGCCACATGTGAGCAGAGTTTCAGTGTCACATGTATAGTCTGCCACATGTGAGCAGTGTTTTAGTGTCACAGGTATAGTCTCCCACATGTGAGCAGTGTTTCAGTGTCACATGTATAGCCTGCCACATGTGAGGAGTGTTGCATTGTCACATGTATAGTCTGCTGTATGTGAGCAGTGTGTCAGTATCACATGTATCGCCTGCTAAATGTGAGCAGTGTTTCAGTGTCACATGTATAGTCTGCCACATGTGAGCAGTGTTTCAGTGTCACTTGCATAGCCGTCAAATGTAAGCAGTGTTTCAGTGTCACATGTATAGCCTGTCACATCTGAGCAGTGTTTTATTGTCACATGTATAGTCTGCCACATGTGAGCAGTGTTTCAGTGTCACATGTATAGCCTGCCACATGTGAGCAGTGTGTCAGTGTCACATGTATAGTCTGCCACATGGGAGCAGTGTGCTAGTGGCATTTGTATAGTCTGCTACATGTGAGCAGAGATTCAATGTCACATGTATAGTCTGCCACATGTGAGCAATGTGTCTTTGTCACATGTATAGCCTCCGTGAGTGGAGTGTCAGTGTCACATGTAAAGTCTGCCACATGTGAGCAGTGTTTCAGTGTCACATATATAGCCTGCTAAATGTGAGCAGTGTTTCAGTGTCACATGTATAGTCTGTCACATGTGACCAGTGTTTCAGTGTCACTTGTATTGCCGCCACATCTGAGCAGTGTTTCAGTGTCACATTTATAGCCTGCCACATGTGAACAGTGTTTTATTGTCACATGTATAGTCTGCCACTTGTGAGCAGTGTTTCAGTGTCACTTGTATCACATGCTAAATGTGAGCAGTGTTATCAAGTTCAAGTTCAAGTAAACTTTATTCGGTTATAAAATCAAAATAACCATAAAAGTACAAAAAACAAATTACATATATAAAATTACTGTCATTGGCACCACGCAAGGAAAAACTGCATAAGTTCAGATCATAATTGTTTTCCGTAGTTTAAAAGCATTTTTAAGGAATGAGGAAATAAATACGACTGTTAAAATACTATCCAATTTCTGTACAGCTAAAAAAGCAGGACGACAACGATTAATTTCCATGATCTTTAGCAGAGGAACAACATACATTCATCTGGGTCTAATATAAAACTTACAGAAGAAAAGTATATGCATGTCAGATTGGACTGATAAATCGTCACAAGGACATTTAGTCAAAGTTTTTGACCAATTATTCATAGCTGGGAAGCTGAGTGATCTGAATAATAAATTGAATCTAAAGCGTATTAGCAAAAACCTTTCATAATCGCTCATCAATAGCTTAAGATATGGCTGTAAATAGTTGCAGAAGACAATTTGCTCATGGGCTGCCACCGTGGTTTTCTCAATCTCTTTTCTAGTTCTAGTCTCATGCAAGTAGGTCATACATGTTTCTTTTAGACATTTCCTAGCTATATTACACAGAGTAGGTGGATCTGTGTAATAATTCCCCATCCCTAATAGTGTGAAGAAATATTTAATATAGTTCAGCCATCTAATTTTTCCACACTTCTCTAAACCCATCGCATTTTCCATTATCATTCGGTTTAGTCCAGGCTCATCTGCAGTCCATATTCTATGCCATAATAGAACTGGTGCAGTTTTTATTATATCTTCCAAATATGGCTCCCCAAGTTCTACATGGCAAACATATGTCGAGACGCTCTGTGGGACCCCTAGAAGATATTTCATAAAGTTATTTTTGACCTCTTGTAGAGTACTGATATTTGCATGCCCCCACAGGCCTGCCCCATAAGTAACAATAGCTACGCAAGTCGCTTTATAAACAGTCAACATTTCTTTAATTGGCTTCCTCCCTATTTTACGACTAAAAATTTTTAATGCCATGATAGATTTACAGTACAACAATTTTCTTGTCTTAATTGTATTGTTCCATAGGCCCGTACTATCAATTAAAACCCCTAAATAGGGGAAAGTTAAAATATCCTCTACTGGGGTAGATCCAATATAAATTGCTTTTTTCTTTCTCTGTGCACCCGGCCCACAGTGCATGGTAAATGTCTTAGAGCAATTTATACTTAAATCAAGCTGGTTCATAAAATCAGAGAAGGATGTCACTACTCTTTGCATGGCCTGCGGTGTTCTGGCCATCAGGACCGCGTCGTCCGCATATAGCAGTATTGGGATTGCTCTTTTTCCTACCATCGGCACGTCCCCACACTCAGTTACCAGTGTTTTTTCCACATTATTAATATAGAGTGTAAATAGGAACGGTGCCAGGACACAGCCCTGTCGTACACCCCTTTTGATTGCAATTGATCTAGTACATTCTCCATTTTTTCCATACCTAACTCTGGCCGATGCTCCTGCATAGAGATCTCTAAGAAAATTAATAACTTGTTTATCTACTCCCAAATTACTCATAACTATCCAAAGTTTACAATGTGTTACAGAGTCGAATGCAGAGGTAAGATCCACAAATGTTAAAAACATTCGTCCCTCTTTGGCTTTAGTATATTTTTCAGCTAAAATATGCAAATTCAAACACTGTTCAATTGTCCCGAGCCCTTTCCTAAAGCCTTACTGTAGGTCACTTAAAATTTTAGCTTCATCTGCCCATACATGTAATCTGTTTAAAATTACCCTTCCTAGGATTTTAATAGTAGAATCCAGGAGTGATATTGGGCGGTAACACTGACAGTTATCTCGGTCGCCCTTTTTAAAAATAGGGACTATCAGGGATTCGCACCACGATGGGAGGAGGCCTTTATTCAAGGTCGCATTAAAAAGACGTGTGAGGATTGGTGCCCAGAGTTCCCTGTTGTTTTTAAAAAGATCAACAGGAACCCCATCAGGGCCGGGTGCTTTCCCCGCCAAACAGGCATCAATACAGTTTTGCACTTCTATTACTGTTATTTCAGGTTCAAGTGGGCTACCAATGTGAGTACAATCTCTCATTTGGGTGTTATCATTAACACATTCCCTCGTATCTTGTGCATTGGAATACAACTTGGCAAAATATTCACCCACTCACTCTCTGTGATTGCCACCTCTAGTGGGTCTGTAGTACTATAATTTAAAAAAGGGGCATTAACAACTTTCCAAAATAAGGCAGAGTCTTTGCTTAACGAAGCATCACATAAAGCATCCCATGCTTCAGACTTTAAAGCATTTTTCCTGTTTTTAAGGGTTTGCTTATAGACATTCCTACAGTTTCTAATTAGGTCAATGTCTTTCTCCGTGGCATGTATAGCATGATTTAGACTTTTATATGCCTTTGTACATTCAGTGTCAAACCACCCCTTCTGCCTTGTATTCCCACCACTGATACCAACCCACAATAGCTTTCTTGTTTGGGCAATAATCAATAAAAAATTATTGATGATATCAGAATCATTGGCATTCTCGTCAGTACATGCATAAAATTGGGGCAACATACTTTTTATTAATTTCTCCTGAAAGTCAACTGGGGAAATTTTTGTCCACTTTAAAGCGTATCCATTTTTTCGGGCCATGGTGAAATTATCTATTATAACTTTAGCTTTGGCCCTACCACGATATTTCTTGGATCTCAAACTTAGTTTAAAACTTAAAGGGAAATGGTCGCTAAGCGGGCAATCCAGAGTACTATAGTTCTGTAACATATCCCTGTGACTAGAAGTCATCAAGGTATAATCGATAGTTGTATTTGCCCCTCTGCCATTAAACGTTGGTAAAAAGGGGATTTCTGGACTAATCAACCTGTTTACAAAGTCCAAATCATTCTCAAATATTAATTCATTTAGAAAATCCCCTCGACTAGTATGTTCAAAATGACTAAAGCCAATGTCTCTATCTAATTTTACCCCACATAACCCACTCTCTGCACTCCTGCATATTTGGCAGTTAAAGTCTCCTACCCAAATAATACAAGTATCCTCGGTCCTCCTCCCTGCCGCCGAGGTGATATTGCTACCTAATAGTCTGAAGACATCCACTAAGTCTTCTCCTTGGATATTATTATAAAAATTAACCAACACTAAAGAAAACCCTTTATTAATTGTGATCCTAATAATGTGATAGTACACATTATTAAAAACTAACTCAGTTTTAATACCTGCTAACAGATTTGAAACGTAGGTACACAAACCTCCTTTAGCCCTGCCATAAGGTGAGCTTACTGCTCGGGAGAAAAATGTTTTAAATCCATTAATATGTATAGGTTCAGTTGTCCAGTTTTCCTGGAGGCTAATAACATCATAATTACTTAGCAGTTTTTCCCAGTTTTCATTACCCAATTTAGATCTCAACCCTGCAATATTCCAGCTCAAAAAAGACCATACCTCCCCAATAGATTGTTCAACCACTCGATCATTATTGCTGTTTAGAGATGATTTTCCACCACAAGGTACCTCAATTTGTGGGCTCTGCTGACACACGAGGCCTTGCCTCTTGCTAATATGAACCACCTTAACTATCTCTGGTTCTATACTAGTACTTTGAAGCCCTTGGTCCTTAAGCTCATTCCATTCACTCGTGATCAAATCAGTGGGTCTGTTGTCCCCCTTGAGTCAGTCAATGTCTTCTAACCCCTGCAGGATTTGAAATCTATTTGCTAAAGGGATTTCAAAATTTGGGTTGACATTACCTCTATATCTAAACCTATGCTCCCCTTGATACCAAGTATTATCTCTCCTTGAATCCATTAATGGATAAAAATAGGTTAGGTCTACAGTTTGAATTCTGCCAATATCATAGTTAGGTTCCCAATGACATATAAAACTCACCGCTCTTCTATCTCTTAGGTTTACAATAATACAATCTCCTGGTATATCTTTGTGTCTCTGACCAATCCAATGTACTCTCCTAACATTTAGAATTTCCACACGTGTTTGTCCAGGTAGAGGTCTATTGTAGTTCAGCCAGTGTATTACCTTATTCTTAAGTTCTTGGTAATTTTCTGCCTTTCCTTTACTCAGCTCTGGTACCCCTGCCAGCACTACTGTATAGGGAATTGACTGTGGGGGGAGATCAATATGTATTTTCTTGTCCTTATCGTAGTTATTTGCAGCCTTATTTTGATTATACACATTCGATTCTGTCATTCCCTCCTTCCCCACAGGTCCCTTGTCTTTGTCTCTCTCAGTTCTTTTAGATCCAGAGTCCCTATGGTTTAACATATTTGCCCCCGTAGGTGAAATAAGGGGTACATTATCCTTCTCACACCTTACAGCTGAAATTGTCGGTTCTAGTGTATGCAAAACACTAATAGCGACATCATCTGATTTATTAGTGATAGATGCAGCTATAGGACTAATTAATGTACTCAGTTGTTCCAGTGTTTGTGAATTATCTACCCCTTGCTTTTCTAAACCCTCCATTTTTTCAACAAGAATTTTTAATCTTCCTACTATTGGCAGTACAAAAGACTTCATTACCTGCTCAATTTTTACCATGAAGTCTACCAAATCTGTCAGTGTAATTCCTTCTTGTATAGTGTGCTTGTCTTCATGGTTAAGGGTTTCAGTACCACTTAGTGACTTTCTTTTCTCCCCTTTTCCTTGTAGGGGGATTGGTACAGTTTACTTATTTTTACCTTTTGATTTCCCTTTCTTACGTGTATTCTGTACACCTTTTGCTTTTAAACGATTCCCTTGTATTCCTAATAAGGGAATAGCACTGTGTCGATCCCACGCTGTTAGTATCTTTATTTTCACAGATAATTATCTCCTCCAAATGATCGGACACATTGGTTATATTAGGTAGATCCTCAGTTAGCCCTAATCTGGGAGTAAGCGATAGTCTATTTTCCCGTGTCATAAACTCATCTGGAGGTGAAGTTTGCGAAATTATGACACAGTTAGGGTCCTTAACCGGAAGGTCCACATATGAAGCCATAAGGATTGATTCTTGTGAATATGCCATGCTCAACGTAGGGTTAGGATTGTCTTCAGAGTCTTGGTTCTGTTGCGTCTGCAAACATAGGCTAGGGGGTAGTGACAGCCACCTCTCGGTGCTCTCGATCGCATTAACGACTACCCCTATAGTTTTTTGCAACATCATATCTATTGCAGTCAAGCTTGGTAGAGGGGTTTTGAGTGGACCTTTGGTTTTTGCACTTGAACGAGTAGCCATCGGCGTGGTTTTTCCCATTCTTAACAACCAACTTACGTTCAATATATGTCAAACACCCCTTAAATACAAATATCAGTCAAAGTACCTGTAATGACTGCCAACGGAGGTGGCCCAGCCCAGCCATGGTCAGCCCCGGACGGCCACAGACGGCCCGCCCTTTGCCCGGGCTTAGCCCGGCACACGCCCGCACGCGTCCCGTGTAGCGGGCCTTGCACTGCTTATATGCGCCTCCTGGCGCTGTTGTTACGTGCGTGCTATGCGCCGCCGCTGGTGCTGTCGGGATTCGTAGTCCCGTTGTGCGGCGACGCAGTTACTGGCTGGGAATGACTCCTGGCGGTGGCGGCACAACCTTCTAGTAGGTATGACTCCTGGCGATGGCGGCGTGAAAGGTCAGGTAAGTTCCCCCCGCTTCGCCGGCCTTGCACTGCTTATATGCGCCTCCTGGCGCTGTTGTTACGTGCGTGCTATGCGCCGCCGCTGGTGCTGTCGGGATTCGTAGTCCCGTTGTGCGGCGACGCAGTTACTGGCTGGGAATGACTCCTGGCGGTGGCGGCACAACCTTCTAGTAGGTATGACTCCGGTATGACTCCTGGCGATGGCAGTGTGAAGGGCAGGTAAGTTCCCCCCGCTCCGCCGGCCTTGCACTGCTTATATGCACCGCCTGGCACTGTTGTTACGTGCGTGCTATGCGCCGCCGCTGGTGCTGTCGGGATTCGTAGTCCCGTTGTGCGGCGACGCAGTTACTGGCTGGGAATGACTCCTGGCGGTGGCGGCACAACCTTCTAGTAGGTATGACTCCGGTATGACTCCTGGCGATGGCGGCGTGAAAGGTCAGGTGAGTTCCCCCCGCTCCGCCGGCCTTGCACTGCTTATATGCGCCTCCTGGCGCTGTTGTTACGTGCGTGCTATGCGCCGCCGCTGGTGCTGTCGGGATTCGTAGTCCCGTTGTGCGGCGACGCAGTTACTGGCTGGGAATGACTCCTGGCGGTGGCGGCACAACCTTCTAGTAGGTATGACTCCGGTATGACTCCTGGCGATGGCGGCGTGAAAGGTCAGGTAAGTCAGTGTTATCAGTGTCACATGTATAGCCTGCCACATGTGAGCAGTATGTCAGTGTCAGATGTATAGCTTGTGCCTCGTGTGAGCAATGTTTCATTGTCACATATATAGTATGCCACATGTGAGCAGAGTGTCAGTGTCACATGTATAGTGTGTGCCACATATGAGCATTGTTTTATTGTCATATGTATAGTCTGTCACATGTGAGCAGTGTTTCAGTGTCACTTGTATAGCCGCCACATGTGAGCAGTGTTTCATGTCACATGTATAGTCTGCCACATGTGAGCAGAGTGTCAGTGTCACATGTATAGTCTACCACGTGTGAGCAGTGTTTCAGTGTCACATTTATAGTCTGCCACATGTGAGCAGTGTTTTAGTGTCACATATATAGACTGCCACATGTGAGCAGTGTCTCATTGTCACATGTATAGTCTGCCACATGTGAGCAGAGTCAGTGTCACTTGTATAGCCGTCACATGTGACCAGTCTTGCAGTGTCACATGTATAGCCTGCCACATCTGAACAGTATTTTATAGTCACATGTATAGTCTGCCACGTGTGAGCAGTGTTTTAGTGTCACATGTATAGTTTGCCACATGTGAGCAGTGTGTCATTGTCACATGTATAGTCTGCCACTTGTGAGCAGAGTGTCAGTGTCACATGTATAGTCTGTCACACATGAGCAGAGTTACAGTGTCCCATGTATAGTCTGCCACATGTGAGCAGTGTGTTAGTGTCACATGTATCGTCAACCACATGTGAGCAGTGTGTCAGTGTCACATATATAGCCTGCCGCATGTGAGTAGAGTGCCAGTGTCACATGTATAGTCTGCCACATGTGAGAAGAGTTTCAGTGTCACATGTATAGTCTGCCGCATGTGAGCAGTGTTTTAGTGTCACATGTATAGTCTCCCGCATGTGTGCAGTGTTTCAGTGTCACATGGATAGTCTGCCACATGTGAGCAGTGTCAGTGTCACATGTATACTCTGCCACACGTGAGCAGAGTTTCAGTGTCACATGTATAGTTTGCCACATGTGAGCAGTGTGTCATTGTCACATGTATAGTCTTCCACATGTGAGCAGTGTGTTAGTGTCACATGTATAGTCAACCACATGTGAGCAGTGTGTCAGTGTCACATGTATAGCCTGCCGCATGTGAGTAGAGTGCCAGTGTCACATGTATAGTCTGCCACATGTGAGAAGAGTTTCAGTGTCACATGTATAGTCTGCCGCATGTGAGCAGTGTTTTAGTGTCACATGTATAGTCACCCGCATGTGTGCAGTGTTTCAGTGTCACATGGATAGCCTGCCACCGGTGAGCAGTGTTTCATTGTCACATGTATAGTCTGCTGCATGTGAGTAGTGTGTCAGTATCACATGTATCGCCTGCTAAATGTGAGCAGTGTTTCAGTGTCAGATGTATAGTCTGCCACATGTGAGCAGTGTTTCAGTGTCACATGTATAGCCGCCACATATGAGCAGTGTTTCAGTGTCACATGTATAGCCTGCCACATGCGAGCAGTGTGTCAGTGTCACAGGTATAGCCTGCCACATGTGAGCAGAGTGTCAGTGTCACAAGTATAGCCTGTGCCACGTGTGAGCAGTGTATCAGTGTCACATGTATAGCCTGCCGCATGTGAGTAGAGTGTCCGTGTCACATGTATAATCTGCCACATGTGAGCAGTTTCAGTGTCTCATGTATAGTCTGCCACATGTGAGCAGTGTGTTAGTGTCACATGTATAGTCTCCCACATGTGAGCAGTGTTTCAGTGTCCCATGTATAGCCTGCCACATGTGAGCAGTGTTTCATTGTCACATGTATTGTCTGCTGCATGTGAGCAGTGTGTCAATGTCACATGTATAGCCTGCCGCATGTGAGTAGAGTGTCCGTGTCACATGTATAATCTGCCACATGTGAGCAGTTTCAGTGTCTCATGTATAGTCTGCCACATGTGAGCAGTGTGTTAGTGTCACATGTATAGTCTCCCACATGTGAGCAGTGTTTCAGTGTCCCATGTATAGCCTGCCACATGTGAGCAGTGTTTCATTGTCACATGTATTGTCTGCTGCATGTGAGCAGTGTGTCAATGTTACATGTATCGCCTGCTAAATGTGAGCAGTGTTTCAGTGTCACATGTATAGCCGCCACATGTGAGCAGTGTGTCAGTGTCACATGTATCGCCTGCTAAATGTGAGCAGTGTTATCAGTGTCAAATGTATAGCCTACCACATGTGAGCAGTGTGTCAGTGTCACATTTATAGCTTGTGCCACGTGTGAGCAGTGTTTCCTTGTCACATATATAGGCTGCCACATGTGAGCAGAGTGTCAGTGTCACATGTATAGCCTGTGCCACATGTGAACAGTGTTTCAATGTAACATGCCTTGTGCGAAGTGCTTCACCGCCAGTGCTCAAAGATGGCCTCTGTTGGAACCAGTCCTGCCAAGTACCATGCATCAGGTGTTAAACTAGCGCTTTTCAATGTGGTGCTCCGCATCACCGCACCAAAAATCATTTTCACGCATTATAGATGTATCGCCACAGCTGTCACTCAAGCCGTTAGCGCTGCCTAAAACCGTTAAACTGGAATGTCAGCTGGAAGCAAATGTCTCACTCCAGTAGCCATTTTTTCTTCTAAACGGTGACAGATTTTGGTCCAGCTATGGCGGTTTAATAAAGGGAAATGCCATTACACCCTAATAATTGATCACATCGTCAAGGGTGTACCGACTTGCACGGTGGCACAGAGCCACAAAGTGAACAGCCATAACTTGAAACATCAATGTGAGTAAATTGAATCTTCACATCAGAGACATTGCAATTTTACCGCATTATAATTCCTTTTCCACTACAGGCCTGAAGACATTCCGTTCAGGACGATGGGACAACAACCACAGGGTAACCCACGGCAAGAGCTGGAACATGAGGGCTCCGTGGGGTGAGAGGTCAGGTGAGAATGTCACTTTCCACTACCTCGTGCACAATGTCGTTAACGGCGCTGGGCACACAGAGTGAAGAGCACGGGACAGAAACTGGCCAATCACTGCATGGCTTCATAATAAAGCTGAACAGTGATTGGCCATATCTGTGCGCTGCCTCATGTTCAGCACAAGACTAGAGGCCTACACATTGCTCCTGAGCCAATCAAGACACTGTTCCCTTGCTCTTTATGTTTAAACAGAATGAAAGCAACAACAAGATTGGCTGGGGCAGGAATACGTGCCCCATAATTATTTACGCATGCCCTAACAGTCGCATGTACTTGATGAAATATACCTCATAGCGGCAAGCTAATAGTTTGCGTTGTTCTACCACACGCGTTTCACATCTACCCCTGCTCTTTATATTCATGCATGCTCACATAAGTCGCATGCACTTGTAGATACATACATCTTAAGCGGTCAGCCAACCCTTCTTGTTAAAAACAAGTTTCCCTCCATTTTCTCTATATCTACCCTTTTGTTTTTCCCCACAGGCAATTTCGTTCAAATCAGGCATGTACACATCTCAGTCCTGATGATGATCCTGTAATTCTTTTAATAGGATCGAAACGTCGTCGACCCCTGCAAATAGCATGCACGTTGTTCCATTGTGTTATGAAAGTGCATTCGCTGTTTCGTAAAAGCTTTTGACACCGAATAATCTCACAAAGCTCCATTTTTTGTCTTGCCTGAAATGCCTTGTTTGTTTTGTTAATGTCTAATGTTCTCTCTGGACACAGGACTGTGTCCCACACGTATTGCAATTTGAAGATTGTATATGTTCTTGAATCATTAAATCAGTTGTCCGGCTGGACTTCTAGAATATAGTTTCGATTGTGTACTATATTTATCTGTTGATCATCCCTTCTCTTGAGGATCACTGTTGCTTGTATTATACGATTACCCAAGGTCCTCAACTACCTCTTTGGGTTCCCTTGTTCCAAAAAATGTGTTAAGCGCAATCGCTGGATTGCAAGGGTAGGATACCAATCCCCTTTCTTAATAAGTGGGTCCTTTCTCTGTTCCTTCCTTACAACTTTCACTATCTGTTATGTCAGATCATGCACCTCTTTATTCTGATGATTACATCAAAAAAATCTGCGAGGGCCCGTCACTCTTCTCAGACTCGGTAGAAGGCCCTTCCTCTACTAACATATCATCCGCAGATCAATTAGAAAAATGTAAAAAGAAACAAGTACGCCTCCAACTTATGATCCGCATGCTTACTGAATATCTCAAAGCAGAAACCATTCCCACTGGGTTACAAGTACGTAACATCCCTGGAATCTTCACCGATAATCCAAAATATATCCACAATTTCAGCTACATAGGCACAACTTGCTCCAGACACTGGCTAGTACTGGGCATTGATACTGCCACAGAAGCGCTCAAAAAAGTAGCGGAAGAAATTGAAGAGATTGAAAAGCAAATTAAAGATACATGCCCAATCACTGAAAGCAAGAAACTTTTGGAACAGATTCAAAAGACAACTGATGAATTTCACAGAATAGAGCAAAACAAAAAAACTGTGAAAGTTAGAAAAGATATCAGATCATACAACATTGAACGTACTTACCCATATTTGCAAAAGGACTTCTACACTAACAGGTCATACTCCAACCCACAAAACAGTAGACCTTGGGGCCGCTTTAATAGACGCAACAATCTGGTGGGATTCTCAGATACTTCAGCTGAATCTTCTGATAACTCCGACGTTGGTGAGGGGACCAGTACATCAAACCGTACCCCTGGCCCTAACTTTCCAGCCCCTAATAGTAATTTTTTAGGACGGGGCCAAAACGAACCACCCAGACGCGGCCGCGTCAAACAGACCCAGAGATGGTACAACCCACCGGGGGAACGTCAAACCCGCCAGAAATTTTACCAATGGTAACTGCTGACAACCCTCAATGCATTCCCATTTTCAACCTTTCACAACACACACTTTCAGACCCAGAATTATCTCTACTGAGCAAAGGTTTATCATTTGTCCCTACTACCCATCCTAATTTCTTAGAACTTCACACTGAATTACTCAGATTCTTTAGGCGGTTACGTCTACATACATTCTTCCTCCTTAATCCTTCCCCGCCTTCTTTCTCCTATACCCCGTTCAGACTTCCATCTACCTTCTCACCCTCCTCCACGATGATTCCCAGTGAAATAACCACGTTTGAAAAACTGGTTTTGAATGATTTTTCTACCATAGAATCGAAAAAACGTTTCATTCCCTACAATATCTCTCTTCCTGAAAAGAAAGCCATTGCTTCTCTGAAAACAAATGATTCCCTAATCATTAAATCAGCCGACAAGGGAGGGGGCATTGTTCTCCAAGAAAGAGTAGCATACAAGGAGGAAATCCTACGCCAATTATCTAATACAGATCATTATTGTAGGCTTCCCACGAACCCAACCAAAGAGCTTCAAACGGTTATCCTGAAAATCACCACAGAAGCCAAACAGGATGGTTTTCTCAGCCAAAAAGAATTCTTATTCCTTAATGTAAAATCGCCTCGGACACCGGTGATCTATACCTTACCTAAGGTCCACAAAAATCAGACAAATCCTCCTGGACGGCCAATAGTTTCAGGCTGTGGCTCGATCTTAGAACCCCTGGGTCAATACATTGACCACTTTATTAAGGACTTCGTACCACTCACCCATTGTTACATTAGAGATAGTATGGCCATGATAAACCTCATTGAACATCACCCCTTTGACCCCTCCTCAGATATTCTCTGTACCATGGATGTAGAATCACTTTACACCAACATTCCCCAGATCCCAGCTCTCCTCGTGATCCAAAAGGTGCTAGACTCTAGACCTCGCCCCCACTCAGTCCCCACACTTTTCATTATTCAGCTTCTTGAACTCTGCTTGACCCGTAATTTCTTTACTTTTGATAATGAATACTATCAGCAAGTTAAGGGTACGTCGATGGGTGCAGTTTTCGCACCAAATTTAGCGATCCTCTATATGGACCATCTAGAAATGACGACCATCCTTAAATCCACCAATCCATTTCTCCCAGGCATAATTATATGGCGTCGTTACATAGATGACATTTTCCTGATATGGCATCAAAATGAGGACACACTCTCCCAATTCAATCATTGGCTCAACAATAACTGTTCTGGCCTCAACTTTACCAACACTTATGATAGATCAGAAATCTCATTTCTTGATCTAACCATTTATCATTCAGATGGTGAATTACTGACAAAACTATACAGGAAAAGTACGGAGAGAAATACCTTGCTCAGGTACGAAAGCCACCATCCCCGTGCACTCAGAGACTCCCTGCCATACTCCCAATTTCTCCGCATCAGAAGGAATTGTTTCTCCAAACATGACTATTTCTCTGAAGCACTCATTCTCACCAACAAACTGAGAGCCCGTGGTTATCCAAAAAGACTGGTAAAAAATGCACAAAAACGCGCTTGGTACTGTCCAAGGGAAATACTGTTGTCACCAAAAGAAAAAACCAACGCAAACCGCTTGGTCTGCGTGACCACTTTCTCACCAGTTTCTAACCAAATACGCAAATCCATTCTACATCATTGGCCAGTAGTGAATGCAGGTAATCTCTCAATAGAAAGACCAATTTTTGCATTCCGCAAGAACCGTAACCTAAAAGATCATCTTGTAAGAGCAGCTTTGCCTTCCTCCAGCCCACTGCTGACCTTAGATGCACATTGGGGGTTAGGCCCCCTCATTGGACATGCCAAATGTGGCAACTGCAATGTGTGCAGTAGCACTATGGAGGGCAAAGACTTTGTATTCAATAATGTGTCTATTTCCTTGCAATCCTTTTCAAACTGTAATACCTGTAATGTTATTTATTTGATTACCTGTCCCTGCAACAAAATTTACATCGGACAGACGACACAGAAGGTGAAACTGCGTATTGGCCAACACAGGAGCAGAGTACGCTGCAAAACGCCAAATGCCCCCCTTGTTGAACATTTCACCGAAATGGGGCACAAAGATGTTGACATTAAGTGGACAGTTTTGAAATGCATCAAACAGCCGCCAAGAGGTGGAGACATTGCCAGAATCCTGAATAAGGAAGAACTAAGAATGATCATCCGCACTGACAGCATCAGGAATGGTTTAAATCGGAATGAGGACTGGACTAACCTCCTTTAAAACCAAGATCTCCCACCTGAATGTTCCCTCCTGTCAGGGTGAACAACAATTATTTCTAATTGAATGTCACAATTTTTTGTCCACTAAGTGATTTTAACAACATGCAAGTAATGTTCTGGTCTTACTTTCCATGCCAATTCACCACAAGAGCTCTCTAGATAATTTCCGTTCACTTATGTCCTAAATACAGTCAAGGCAATGGTATTTGTAATTTTGAGGCAACAAGTTTCTTTCTAAATCAAGAATTATAGGTCTTGTTCTGTCTATATTCCCGCTGTATTTCTTCTCTGTCTATTTTTCCTCTCCAAAATGGCGCCGTCTTTCACCCACTCTAGCTATCAGACGCATATCGGTATTTAAATGGTTTAGGCACGCGCAACGCTACCACTCGGATAATTGTAACCCGTCGGAGCAGGCTGTATCACGGTAAGCGCTTAATCTCCCCTCCGCTCCCCTCCCAACCACCTTGCCTGGAAAGTGTGCATTGTGCTTACTCCGCCCGTTCTTATTCCCATGCAGTGCATTGTCACGCCGCATTTACCAAGGGTACCTCTCAACCGGATGTTCCTTTGTTTTGGCAAATTCCAGGTAAATTACTTTCCATACACGCCTGCTTACTCACGCCACTCCCGTCACAGACCAGTAACCCTTGGTTTCCTTTTCCAGTGGCCGCTCATCTTCAACTTTTACCGCGCGTAAGTCTGCCCGGCTCAGACCCTCGAGCCTCCGCAGCTGCCTCCGTCATTGTACGGTTTACCTCTATGTTTACAGGTCAGAGCCTCCAGCATAGTGGATTCACCACCACTGCACGGTCACGGATTCATTTTTCGCACGTTACCGCAACACACTGTTCTCGGCTGCATACACCCAGCATTATTTTCACTGCCCGAGATCACACACTGTTTCCGACCCCCTTGGCTGGTCACAGGCACGATTCCAGCATGTCTATCACCGTAGTCTCTACTACTCTCTACCGATGTTGATCTATGCTAGTTGCATAAGTATTGACACCCTATCACATCACCCATGCGTGGTACTACCGCGCTTTCTATCCGTGTCCCATAATTATTTACGCATGCCCTAACAGTCGCATGTACTTGATGAAATATACCTCATAGCGGCAAGCTAATCGTTTGCGTTGTTCTACCACACGCGTTTCACATCTACCCCTGCTCTTTATATTCATGCATGCTCACATAAGTCGCATGCACTTGTAGATACATACATCTTAAGCGGTCAGCCAACCCTTCTTGTTAAAAACAAGTTTCCCTCCATTTTCTCTATATCTACCCTTTTGTTTTTCCCCACAGGCAATTTCGTTCAAATCAGGCATGTACACATCTCAGTCCTGATGATGATCCTGTAATTCTTTTAATAGGATCGAAACGTCGTCGACCCCTGCAAATAGCATGCACGTTGTTCCATTGTGTTATGAAAGTGCATTCGCTGTTTCGTAAAAGCTTTTGACACCGAATAATCTCACAAAGCTCCATTTTTTGTCTTGCCTGAAATGCCTTGTTTGTTTTGTTAATGTCTAATGTTCTCTCTGGACACAGGACTGTGTCCCACACGTATTGCAATTTGAAGATTGTATATGTTCTTGAATCATTAAATCAGTTGTCCGGCTGGACTTCTAGAATATAGTTTCGATTGTGTACTATATTTATCTGTTGATCATCCCTTCTCTTGAGGATCACTGTTGCTTGTATTATACGATTACCCAAGGTCCTCAACTACCTCTTTGGGTTCCCTTGTTCCAAAAAATGGGGCAGGAATACACAGCGCTCCTTTGGAGACCTGCTGAGCTGTGACTGTGATCCTCCCCCGGGCCGGTTCACTTATTGTACATTTGGAGAAGGGGCGTCTTCCAGATGTAGTTGTACAGGTGGAGAAGGGGCACCTTCCAGATGTAGTTGTACAGGTAGAGGAGGGGCGCCCCTCCTCAACCTGTACAACTACATCTGGAAGGCACCCCTCCTCTACCTGTACAACTACATCTGGAAGGCGCCCCTCCTCCACCTGTACAACTACATCTGGAAGGCGCCCCTCCTCTACCTGTACAACTACATCTGGAAGGTGCCCCTTTTCCACCTGTACAACTACATCTGGAAGACGCCCCTCCTCCACCTGTACAACTACATCTGGAAGACGCCCCTCCTCTACCTGTACAACTACATCTGGAAGACGCCCCTCCTCCACCTGTACAACTACATCTGGAAGGCGCCCCTCCTCCACCTGTACAACTACATCTGGAAGACGCCCCTCCTCCACCTGTACAACTACATCTGGAAGGCGCCCCTCCTCTACCTGTACAACTACATCTGGAAGGCGCCCCTCCTCTTCCTGTACAACTACATCTGGAAGGCGTCCCTCCTCTACCTGTACAACTACATCTGGACGACGCCCCTCCTCCACCTGTACAACTACATCTGGACGACGCCCCTCCTCCACCAGTACAACTACATCTGGAAAGCGCCCCTCCTTTACCTGTACAACTACATCTGGAAGGCGCCCCTCCTCTACCTGTACAACTACATCTGGAAGGCGCCCCTCCTCTACCTGTACAACTACATCTGGAAGGTGCCCCTCCTCAACCTGTACAACTACATCTGGAAGGCACCCCTCCTCTACCTGTACAACTACATCTGGAAGGCGCCCCTCCTCCACCTGTACAACTACATCTGGAAGGCGCCCCTCCTCTACCTGTACAACTACATCTGGAAGGTGCCCCTTCTCCACCTGTACAACTACATCTGGAAGACGCCCCTCCTCCACCTGTACAACTACATCTGGAAGACGCCCCTCCTCTACCTGTACAACTACATCTGGAAGACGCCCCTCCTCCACCTGTACAACTACATCTGGAAGGCGCCCCTCCTCTACCTGTACAACTACATCTGGAAGGCGCCCCTCCTCTTCCTCTACAACTACATCTGGAAGGCGCCCCTCCTCTACCTGTACAACTACATCTGGAAGACGCCCCTCCTCCACCTGTACAACTACATCTGGACGACGCCCCTCCTCTACCTGTACAACTACATCTGGACGACGCCCCTCCTCTACCTGTACAACTACATCTGGAAGACGCCCCTCCTCTACCTGTACAACTACATCTGGAAGACGCCCCTCCTCCACCTGTACAACTACATCTGGAAGGCGCCCCTCCTCTACCTGTACAACTACATCTGGACGACGCCCCTCCTCTACCTGTACAACTACATCTGGACGACGCCCCTCCTCTACCTGTACAACTACATCTGGAAGACCAGTGCAAGCACCTCCACGACTCATCGGGGGTTACAATGTGTAGATTTGTTTGTACTTTTTACAAAAGGGGAGATGTCGTGCCCTGTGTTTATGTGCTTGAAGGCTCTAGTGGCCCTTGGTGGACTCTTTACAAGTATTAGGTAATCTGGTGGGTGTGGCTGGTGTGGTAATAAAGTTTGTGAGGCAGTACGTTCACTCAACGGTTGCATGCTGACGGATGAAGACATGCAAACCAGAGCTCGTGTGAGGCATGGTCTGTTACATGCTCCCGGCTGGAGAGGACGCTACAAGGGGGTTCAGTGCGCTGTGGTTGGGTTGCTTGAGAGAGTGCGTTGTATCTAGTGAGTTGGTGTTTTGTGATGGTATTTGGGGTGCTTTTTTGCGCTGTGCTTCGGTTTGATTTGCGACAGATGCTTTGTGCTGTCATGTTGTGACACACTTTCATCAGAATCACGGCACCCTTTCAGGAGGCACAGAGGCTGTTTGTGCGGAAGTCATGAACTCCAAAGGTATGAAGGTGTGGAGGCTGAGATTCCAAGGAAGGACACAAAAACATAAAACAAGTCACTGCCCACGCTCCTTTCCAGATAACATATGGTATTAGCTCCTGCAGGTAACTGCTCACCTGTCTGGACTTGAACTTCCTCTGAAGTGGTTCTGCAAGTCTGCAGAGGAAGCACTGAGGTGTGTGCACGGAATCACGCACACAAACCACCGTGTGCACCCATGAGGATACAAATAGCTCCTCATGCAGACAAAACATGCTCAAAGCATCACAACATATACAGACACACAGAAAAACACACAAGTACTCAGTGAAACAAATGCGCACGCATTGTACTGCTGTACGTGTGTGTGGCAAACAGACATAAGAACATACAGACATGCAAAGACACCACTACAGGTAAATATACACACCATAGACACACACATACATACAAAACCGCACACCGTCACCATGCCACGGGCTTAAAAAACAAGCATTTGTCGAAGCCAGCGCCTGACATTCGACCTCTGTCTTTGAAGCGCTTGAAATGTGACCAAATACATGCAGAATGAAAGGCATCTTTGTTTATTGCTCGGTGGGCGGGGCCCACAGTTTGGGATGGATACAATATTTCAGTCACCTCTGGTGTGTGGTTTGCAGGGTTGGGGTGGCCTCCGGGGTGTAGTGGGCCTTCCAACCGTGCCTCGTGTCTCTGGGTGTGTCTCGGTGGGGTCGCCGCCTTCCCTCTCTCCTGCCAGTGCTCACCTGTCACGTGCTTGTTCTTGAGGACCCCCCGTGCCCCGAGGGTGTTGCATCCTTCTGATGCCGGTGGGCAGCTGAAGTGGGAGGCTGCACTGAGGGCTCTCCAATGGCTGCCCTAGTCCGGGGAGAAGGTACCCGTCCGGGTCTAGGATTAGCATCTCGTCTCGTGACACTCGGGGTTCAAACAGTCCCAGGACATGCCTTGATTTGAGTGTCACTTGTGTAGTTGGGTCATATGCCTTCTCCCGGGTCTGGAGTTTCCCCGTTAATCATTTATTTGTGTGCTGAAATCCCTCTTGGGAGGGGGTATCCCTAAATCCTGAGGGGATATCCCTAAATCCTGATCGCAGACGTCAGCCAGGTGTCTGTCTGGTGCACGGGCGCTTGGTTGTGCAGGAGTCCAGACAAGGCCTGTGCAGAAGTGGGTTAAAGTCCACACGTGGTCACTTTGGGGCAGCAGAGTGTGCTGGGATGTTGCCACTAACTGGTTTGTGGCGAAAAGAGAAGTCAAGTCTTGCGTCAGGTGTAGTGTGGTGGACTCGTGAGAGGCACAGGAGAAGTGGGCATGGGGGTTGGGTGCCAGCTTGGGTGTGGATAACGGCAGTTTAAGCTAGGGTGACCAACTGGCATTGGTGCAAATTCAGGACGGTGAGTGTAAAAATTCAGTACAAAGGGTCAAAATTCAGGACACAAATTCAGGACAGGAGGTCAAAATTCAGGACAAAACTTCAGGACAATAGATACATTTTACAGACACATCATAGGAGGTCGCGCAATAGTATATAAGTAAACCCACATATTCAACCATTTGCAAACCTATCCATCATGTATCCTTCCATCTATCATTTCACCCATCCTTTCACTCATCCATACATCATCCATCCACCCTATCCATCTGTACACTCATCCATCCACTCTTCTACCCATCCATGCATTCACTCATCCATCCAGCCTTTTACCCATCCAGCCATCCTTTCACTTACTCATCCAGTCACTCATCCTTCCACCCACCCATCCACCCTTTCAGTCATCCATCCATCTGTTAGAAAAGATAGACGAACCGGGAGGGTCGGCCGGGGTCAGGAGGAGAGGTCTCCGGGGAGAGCCGTCTCCAGCGATCGTACAGACAAGTAACTTCCCCCCCACAGACAGATACCACACACGGATAAGGTTCAGTGTTCTTTATAAGCACTTCTTAAGGTACGGTTGAATGGTACAAGGAGGTCTGGACTCAGGGGTCCCCTCGATTCAAGTCTCTCAAAGCAGGGTAAGGGGTAGCGGGACAGTCTGTCTACCAGTCAGGTAGTTTGGATGAGATGATGATTAGCTCACAATCCTCGAGCTCAGTTGGTGCGGGCCGCGGCAGCGCCAGCAGGTCCCGGAAAGATGGTCGATGTACGGTCCGCGGCAGCGCCAGCAGGTCCCGGTGAGGATGGTCGTTACAACGGGCCGCGGCAGCGCCAGCAGGTCCCGGTGAGGATGGTCGTTACAACGGGCCACGGCAGCGCCAGCAGGTCCCGGAAAGATGGTCGATGTACGGTCCGCGGCAGCGCCAGCAGGTCCCGGTGAGGATGGTCGTTACAACGGGCCGCGGCAGCGCCAGCAGGTCCCGACGAGGATGGATGTTGCAGAAGGCCGCGGCAGCGCCAGCAGGCAGGACGATGGTTCACAAGAGCGGGCTACGGCAGCGCCAGTAGTCCGTCAAGGCTGAGTTCTCTCGGTGTCTCTCGACTCCAGGATACAACTGCCTTCCTGCTCCGGAGTTGCCCCAGTTATAGGGCAGGCGCTCTTTGATGTCCGGACCCTCGCACTTGGAGGTCGGAGGGCCCGGGATGAAGGTGTCCAGACACCCAGCAGGGGGTGGGGCCAGCGCCTGGGGGCGCTGGAGGCGATCGGCACCTGGCGGGGGAAGAGCTCTTGACACTTCGTCCTCCCATTGACCTGCCAAGTGGTCCGCTCACCTCCCGGGTGGATGGTGGTGCCGGGATGTCGGGGCCGGTCAGGCCCGGGGTTAGGGTCGGGGCGAGGCCACGCGGCCTCGTGGTGCAGGGCCCAAGATGGCGGCTTGCACCGGCCGGGGGAGCCGGTGGGGCTGGGCCCCGTGATGAGTAGAGGTCCGAGGGCAGAAGATCCGTCGGGGGACGGAGTACGGGTGCTTTTCGTGGGTTATGCCTGGTGGGCCGGAGCTCGGGCCCTGTCGTGCGGGGAGGGAGCAAGCCCTTCGTGTGGCCTGTCCAACATGCGTCCCCCCCAGCTGAAGGCGGGGAGAGTCACCCATCTCCTTGGGGACTCTCTTCGTCGAGGCGGAAAAAGCGGGACAGGCCATCCGCATTGGCGTGGTTTTGGCCTGGTCGGTGCTCCACAGTGAAGTCCATTCCCTGCAGGGAAATGGACCAGCGCAAGAGTTTTGGGTTCTCCCCCCGCATCTGCATCAGCCACTGCAGGGGTCGATGGTCGGTTTGTACCCGGAAGTGGGTACCGAAGAGATAGGGCCGGAGCTTTTTGAGGGCCCACACCACTGCGAAGGCCTCCCTCTCGATGGTGCTCCAGCGCTGTTCTCGGGCCAGGAGACGTCGACTGATGAAGGCCACCGGTTGGTCATGACCTTCGGGGTTTAACTGAGAAAGGACGGCTCCGATGCCGTGGTCGGAGGCGTCGGTCTGTACCATGAATTCCCGACTGTAATCGGGGGCCTGGAGCACAGGGGCGGTGCATAGAGCGGCCTTCAGCTTCTCGAAGGCCGCTTGACAATCGGGGGTCCAGTTAATCCGCTTCGGCTGGTTCTTGGACGTGAGACCCGTGAGGGGCCCCACGATGCTGCCGTAGTCCTTCACGAACCGCCGGTAGTAGCCGGTGAGCCCCAAGAAGGCTCGGACCTCGGTCTGGGTGACGGGGGGCTGCCAGGACTGGATGGCAGCAATCTTAAGTTGTAGCGGGGCCACCAGCCCGCTTCCCACTTGGTGCCCAAGGTAGGTCACAGACCCTTGGCCAATTTGGCACTTGCCGGCCTTAATTGTGAGGCCGGCCCGCTGGAGGGCCTGTAGGACTTCTTGGAGGTGACGGAGGTGGTCGGGCCAGTGGTGGCTGTACACAGCGATATCGTCCAGGTAGGCAGCGCTGAACTCTTCGAGCCCCGCCAAGACCTGGTTCACGAGGCGTTGAAACGTGGCGGGGGCATTCTTCATGCCGAAGGGCATGACCTTGAATTGGTAGTGGCCATCGGGGGTAGAGAAGGCTGACCGTTCCTGAGCCCTGGGTGTGAGGCCGATCTGCCAGTAGCCCGCTGTTAGGTCGAAGATACTGAGGTAGCGGGCGGCCCCCAGCCGGTCGATCAGCTCGTCTGCTCGGGGGATCGGATGAGCGTCGGTCCGGGTGACAGCGTTCAAGCCCCGGTAGTCGACGCAGAATCTTAGTTCAGGTGCGGTGCCGGGGGCAGCGGCTTTGGGGACCAATACAACCGGACTGGCCCAGGGACTGTCCGAGGGCTCGATGACCCCGATTGTGAGCATCTTGGCTACCTCCTCCTGTATGCAGGCCCGTACCCGATCTGGTACGCGGTAGGCCCGGTGTCGGACAGGGGGACTGTCCCCGGTGTCCACGTCGTGCAAACACCAAGGGGTGACCCCGGGGGTGAGGGAGAACAGGGTAGCGAACTGCAGCAGGAGGTTCCGGCAGCCCTGGCGTTGCTCCGAAGTGAGGGCGTCAGAGAGCCGGACCCCGTCCACGGAGCCGTCATTCTCCTGAGTCTTCAGAAGATCCGGGAGGGGTTCGGAGTCTTCCTCTGCCCCACTGTCCGTAGCCATCAGGAGGCTGAGTTCTGAGCGCACAAAGTGTGGTTTGAGTCGGTTGGTGTGGAGGACCCGAAGGGGGTTCCGGGAGGTCCCCAGGTCGATGAGGTAAGTGACGGGGCTTTTGCGCTCGACCACTTTGAAGGGCCCCGTCCACTTATCTTGCAAGGCACATGGTTCGGTGGGGGACATCACCCATACTTGCTGTCCAGGCTCGAACTCAACGGAGGAGGCATTGTGATCATACCACTTCTTCATGTCCTCCTGGCTGGCCTCGAGGTTCGCCTTGGCCATCTCTCTGAAGCGCCGGGTCTGATTGCGTAGGGCCAGGAGGTATTTGAAGACGTCTGGAGGGGTCTTTAGGGGGGCCATCTCCCAACCTTCTTTTACTAGGCTGAGGGGCCCTCGCACAGGGTGCCCGTACAGGAGTTCGAAAGGGCTAAAACCGAGGGACTTCTGGGGAACTTCGCGGTAGGCGAAGAGGAGGCACGGGAGTAGTACATCCCACTGGCGACGGAGGGGCTCTTCCAATCCCCCAATCATCCCTTTGAGGGTGCGGTTAAAACGCTCCACTAGTCCGTTCCCTTGGGGGTGATAGGGGGTCGTGAATCTGTAGGTGACCCCGCATTGTTGCCAGAGGGACTTCATGTATTTGGATATAAAGTTCGTGCCTCGGTCGCTGACGACTTCTCGGGGGAAGCCTACCCGGGAGAAGATCCCCATTAGGGCCCGGCCAACCACCGGAGCTGTCACGGTCCGTAGGGGCACCGCCTCGGGGTAGCGGGTGGCATGGTCCACCAGTACTAAGATGAACCTGTGTCCTTGTGCCGTGCGGGGGTCCAGAGGCCCCACGATGTCTATCCCCACCCTCTCGAACGGGGTGGTGACCACAGGGAAGGGTTGCAGAGGGGCTTTCAGCTTCCGACCACTCTTCCCGCTGGCTTGGCATGTGGGGCAAGATCGGCAGTGGTTCAGGACGTCGTTCCTCATCTTCGGCCAGAAAAAGTGGGTCACTAGGCGGCTGTACGTTTTATCTTGGCCCAGGTGTCCAGCCAGGGGGACATCATGGGCCAGGTTGAGCAGAAAGTCTCTGAAGCGGAGAGGTACCACCAGTACTCGACCGGCCCCCAGCTCGGCGATTCTTTGCTCGCTGTATAGCAGGTCGTTATCCCAGTAGACCCAGTGAGTTCCGGTGGAGTCCCCTGCGTTCTGGGCGCTGGCTTGTTGGCGGAGTCCCTCGAGGGAGGGACAGGTCTTTTGTTCCTGGCGGAACTGTGCTTGGGTGGGCCCCCCCTCTTGACGCCACTGAGCCAGGTCAGGAAGGTCCTGGGGTTGCGCGTCCCCTTCGGCCGTCGGGTCTGGGAGGCTGGCCTCGTCGTTGTCTTCTACTGGGGCGACTGGGGGCGGAGGTGCTGGCCATTCTGGTTCTTCTGATCGAGGGACGGCACGGGCGGCCATGGACCAGGTGGTTACGCAGGCCCAGTCCGGGAGGCCCAGCATCCCCAGGTGCTCTCTTCTCTCAACGGTGGCCCACAGGGAACTCTCGAGGTCATTCCCCAGGAGGCAGTCCACGGGGGCATCGTCCCGGACCGTCACCTTCAACAGGCCGGAGACCCCTCCCCATTCGAATGGAACGCAGGCCATTTGACACATACTTTCAGAGTTGTCTGCCGAGCGGACGGGGCAGAGAATGTTCGGCAGGATCTGCTCGGGCTTCACCAGGTGACAGCGGACGGCCGTCACACTGGCGCCTGTGTCACGCAAGGCCTCGGCTCGCTGTCCATTAATGGTCACCCACTGACCGTATTTCCTGGTGTTAGCGGGTAGGGGAGCCCGCGGGACCATGTCTCTTCCCCCTAAGCATGCCAGGACCATGGCGGCCGGTTCCCACTCTTGCTGGGCCGGCTCATACTCCTCTGGTTCCTCCAATGATCGCTCTTCCCCCAGGGCGGCGGCAGCTACCTGGCGGGGCTTGGGTGTTTGGTTCTGCGGGCAGCTCGGGTCATTGGCGTAGTGGCCGACTCGCTGGCATCGGTGGCACGTGACGTTGGCTCGGACCCCAGGACGCCACGGGGGGTTGCCCCGACCGGCCGGAGCCGGGGTGCTGGCCACGGGTGTTGCGGGCAAGGCGTCTCTCCCTCGCCCCTGGCCCCCTCCTCCTCCCCGAGGACGGTGCTGGCCTTGGTTGTTTCTGTTCTGTTCGTGTGGCCCCCTCCGGCCCACTCGGGTGCTTTCCCATCGGTCAGCTTCGGCGGCGAGCTGCCGGGGGTCAGTCAGCTTACTGTCGAGGAGGTGCTGCCTGAGCTCGACGAAGCAGTTGTTCGACAGGTGCTCCCATACCATCAGGTTAAAGAGTTGTTCGTAGGTGGTGACCTGGCTCCCCTTTATCCAACCCTCGAAGGCACGGCTGAAATAGTTCACGTATTCCACCCAAGTTGTACCTGGGATCCGGGTGCAATCTCTGAACCTCTGGCGGTACATCTCGGGTGTGAGGCCGTAGCGGGTGAGGAGGGCAGCCTTCATGTGGTCGTAGGACGACATTTGGTGATCTGGGAGCTGCAGTAGGGCATCGCGCCCCTCGTTGATAAACCTCCCCCAGAGTCCGGCTCCCCAATCACTCCGGTCGATCCGGTGGGAGGTCATGGCGATCTCATAGGCTTTAAACCACTGTTGTATGTCGTCTTCTCGGACATACTCGCGGACAACATCCTTGGGGATGTGGACTTTTTTCTCGATTGGCCCCGGGGTGTGTGGTCGCTCAGGCACCCCCAGTTCTTTATTCTGTTTCCGAAGTTCTATTTCCGCCAGTTTGCGCTCGTGCTCGAGCGTTATTTTTTTCTCCTCCAGCTCTCTCTGTCTCTGCTTCTCTTCTCGTTCATCTCGGAGCCGCATGTGCTCGAGGTTGAGTTTCTGTTCAGCTAACTTGAGTTCCCCATCCATCTTGAGTCGTGCCATTTCCAACTCGTGCAATCTGGTTCTTTCTCTTTCTCGGATCTCCTCCTGCGAGAGGCCCGTTCCCCGCTCCTCGGGAGCCGTGGCGTTCCCCTCTGGTGTGATGCTGCTTTGGTCGGAGGGTCCGGCGACCCCCGTTTCTGTCCACGACTCTAGGGCGTGCTTTAGATCATCTTTGGTACTCAGGCCGGTGGTAGCAATGCCAAGTTCTATGCAGAATTGTCTCAGTTCGCGGTGGTTGTATTCTTCTAATTTATCCATTTGGAATTTCTCGGTGGAGTTGCTATCTTTGGCTGACATCGTGTTGTTGTCGTGGGGTGAGCTACTCTCTGTACGATTACGCGTTGATTCGGATCGCGCCGCTGGCCACCAATGTTAGAAAAGATAGACGGACCGGGAGGGTCGGCCGGGGTCCGGAGGAGAGGTCTCTGGGGAGAGCCGTCTCCAGCGATCATACAGACAAGTAACTTCCCCCCCACAGACAGATACCACACACAGATAAGGTTCAGTGTTCTTTATAAGCACTTCTTAAGGTACGGTTGAATGGTACAAGGAGGTCTGGACTCAGGGGTCCCCTCGATTCAAGTCTCTCAAAGCAGGGTAAGGGGTAGCGGGACAGTCTGTCTACCAGTCAGGTAGTTTGGATGAGATGATGATTAGCTCACAATCCTCGAGCTCAGTTGGTGCGGGCCGCGGCAGCGCCAGCAGGTCCCGGAAAGATGGTCGATGTACGGTCCGCGGCAGCGCCAGCAGGTCCCGGTGAGGATGGTCGTTACAACGGGCCGCGGCAGCGCCAGCAGGTCCCGGTGAGGATGGTCGTTACAACGGGCCGCGGCAGCGCCAGCAGGTCCCGGAAAGATGGTCGATGTACGGTCCGCGGCAGCGCCAGCAGGTCCCGGTGAGGATGGTCGTTACAACGGGCCGCGGCAGCGCCAGCAGGTCCCGACGAGGATGGATGTTGCAGAAGGCCGCGGCAGCGCCAGCAGGCAGGACGATGGTTCACAAGAGCGGGCTACGGCAGCGCCAGTAGTCCGTCAAGGCTGAGTTCTCTCGGTGTCTCTCGACTCCAGGATACAACTGCCTTCCTGCTCCGGAGTTGCCCCAGTTATAGGGCAGGCGCTCTTTGATGTCCGGACCCTCGCACTTGGAGGTCGGAGGGCCCGGGATGAAGGTGTCCAGACACCCAGCAGGGGGTGGGGCCAGCGCCTGGGGGCGCTGGAGGCGATCGGCACCTGGCGGGGGAAGAGCTCTTGACACTTCGTCCTCCCATTGACCTGCCAAGTGGTCCGCTCACCTCCCGGGTGGATGGTGGTGCCGGGATGTCGGGGCCGGTCAGGCCCGGGGTTAGGGTCGGGGCGAGGCCACGCGGCCTCGTGGTGCAGGGCCCAAGATGGCGGCTTGCACCGGCCGGGGGAGCCGGTGGGGCTGGGCCCCGTGATGAGTAGAGGTCCGAGGGCAGAAGATCTGTCGGGGGACGGAGTACGGGTGCTTTTCGTGGGTTATGCCTGGTGGGCCGGAGCTCGGGCCCTGTCGTGCGGGGAGGGAGCAAGCCCTTCGTGTGGCCTGTCCAACACCATCCATCTTCCCTTTCTGTCTAAGTCGACCCTTTCACTTAGCCATCCTTTCTTCCTTCCTTCCTTCCTTCCATCCATCCACCCACCCATCCATCTACTCATCCACTCATGAATCCATCCATTGACCCTATCACTCATCCATCCTTTCTCTCATCCATCTATCCTGTCACTCCTTCACTCGTCTATTCATCCTTTTGTCCATCTACCCTCCCTTTCACTCACTCATCCAGCCTTACATCCACCCTTTCACTCATCCGTCCATCCATTCACCCTTGCACTTATCAATTCATCAATCCAGCCATCATTTCACTCATCCATCCACTCACTCATCATCCACCTTTTCACTCATCCATCCTTTCACTCATCCATCCACCCTTTTACCCATCCAGCTACCCTTCCACCCACACATCCAGCTATTTACCTTTTCTCTCATCCATCCTTCCACTCACTCATCAATCCATCCATCCATCCATCCTCTCTCATTCTCCATCTATTCAATCTTTCATGCATCCATTCACCCTTTCACTAATTCATCCAGCCATCCACCCATCCCTTCACTTACTCACTCGCCCACCTTTCCATATTAATTTTGAGCTGATCCTTTTTGACAAGAGGCCCATCAAGAACTTCACCCTTGCTGCAGGAGCCATTCCAGGACTGGGGCAGAAGCCACCCAGGGCAGAGACCGGATCCATCACAGGGGGGACAGGAGCCATCACAGACGGGGATGGGGGGCAGGAGCCACCACATGGGAGGACAGGAGCCATCACTGGGGGTGGGGGAGCAGGAGCCATCACAAGAGGGGGAACAGGATCCACCAGGGTGGGCACAGGGGTGGGCATGCAGTATTCATGTATCATCTTGGCCCTTCCAGGGTGGGGGTAGGGCTCCCTCCTGGACAATACAACGAGAAGACAGGCTCTCTTTCTAAAATGTTAGTTTTGCCATCCCACACTGATGTACAGTACTTAAAGGAGATACTCCAAGAGAACTGATTTAACTGATTGTCCTCCATACTTGTTAATCAGTGTGGGTGCGATTGCGCCATTTCTTTATTTTATTACATTATAGACTGCATGTTTGAAGAACCAAGGATTGCTTACAATTTAGTGACAGTAATTAAGCTCTGTGAAGAGAACCACGTGCTGCCTCGGTGTAATCAGGGCCGGTTCTAGGATGTTTGGGGCCCTGGGCAGAAAGGGAATTTATTTATTGCGTTTTTATATAGCGCGGACTTTACCCGAAGGTGTCAGAGCGCTTCACAATAGGAGCAGTAATGATACACAAGTGAGCATGTTACAAAATCAAACGGCACGTTACATGAGGCAATCGTGACAATTGTGCAAGTATCAGGAGCAAACAGTGCGAGGCCCCTCTAAATTGCAGAGACATGACGCATTCAGGGCTGTTTGCATCTGAATAGATGCCCCTGCAGCTGCAGCCCCTCCCGCTCAGTCACCTTCAAAACCTCTTAACAAGGGCTGAAGGTGTGAGGGTCGCCATCCCGCTGTGCCCCTCCAATGCTGCTGGGTATTTGAGCCTTGGTGCAGCATCGGAGTCAAGAAGGGAGGTGGGTGGAAGCTGGGCCGCTTTTAGGGTGGTGCGACCGGTGCCCGGTTAAAATTACGGACAAATGGCGTCCGTTAAAGAATCCTTCACGGACAACGGACAGACGGCCGAAATTACGGACTGTCCGTGAAATTTACGGACGGTTGGTCACCCTAGTTTAAGCATGTGTGGGTTTAGGGGCGTGGGGTGTGCTGGAGATGACTAGTGGCTCTAGGATACGTCAAGCAGCACATAGATGACATGTTGCACTTTGCATTGTTGTGTGTGATACGGTGGTGTTCTGTGGT
This sequence comes from Triturus cristatus, assembly GCF_964204655.1. Lineage (NCBI taxonomy): Eukaryota > Metazoa > Chordata > Amphibia > Caudata > Salamandridae > Triturus > Triturus cristatus. Next base: position 1,207,337,661 of record NC_140584.1, on the reverse strand, counting down.
GGTGAGGATGGAGGGCGTTCGGGGAAGGTAATCCCAGGTGGGTGTTATTTCAAGTGACCTGTTTTGATTGGTTCTGAACTGGTGAAATGTGAACCAAGGAGGGCAAAGGTGATAGGTGGTCTGTGGATAAGGCAAGCCTGGATTGCTGGATGTGAAAGGAACTGGTGATGTGCCGGGTGGTGTGGTAGTTGTGTGTTGGTGGAATTTGAGGTGTATCATGTGCATGTGGTGGTCTCTTGTGTATGTATGATGCGCTGTGTTCATGTGCGCATTTGGTGAGGTGTATCTGTGTGTGTGTGAGTGCACATGTGGTGTTACGTGCATCTAGCCGTATTTTTGTGTGACTGTTTTGACTTAGGAGTTATTTGTTTACAAGGCAGTACCAGAGAGTTAAGATACCCTGCACTTGAAGGGTACCTCTAAACACAGCGCGCATGTGAAGACAACGCACCGGACTACATCCCCCCCATGGTAAATAAAAAGGCCACACTACACTTTCATGATATTTGTAAGATAAGAAGTCGAGGCGCTCGCACTAGTCGGCCAGATCAAGGGGAACGAAGTGGTTGAGACTCACTCTGTTCAGGCACCGTTCGTTCAGGTTCTGATGCTTGACCGGGACTGTCAGGCGGGGCGGCCTCATTGGTAATGGCAGGAGCCGATGATCGCAGAGGTCGGTGCTTAAAATGTGACAAGTCCTGTGTGATGGACTGTCCAGAACAGTGTACAGTCACCATATGTCCTTTGCACATCACAACCCTCAGAGGATCGACCGCAAATGGGGTGTCTGTTTTCTGCTTTCACTTCTGCTTGACCAGGACTAAGTCACCTTCAATAAAGACTGTCGCGTGGGCTCTCCGTCACCGATCAGGGCACATCTTCATCTTGTACTTTTCAGAAGTGTCAGAAACTCGAACTTTGTCATCACTCAAGGAACGCTCTACTGTCCATTGTGGCAGTTTGGTTTTGATGGCTCTCCCAAATGGCAAGGTGGCGTGACTTCCACCCGTTGTGGAGGGACAAGTTGAACGATAGGCACGGAGGGCTTGGCACAAGGCTTGCTTTAATTCAATCCCCTCCATTGATGTTTACTGAAGAACTCTCTTGAAGGGACCCATAAAGCGTTCCTGTGAGAAGTTGGCCTTGTATAAGCTGTCTACTAGTTAAAATGGGCACCTTGTACCAGTCCAAACGACCCTTATTGACGATTAGGTTAAATACAACCTCTATTGAAAGCTATCCTAGTGGTAGCTATGGCGAGCAGGGTCAGTGTCCCGATTGAACACCAACAAGCCTTGGCAACTGCAACCCACGCGGTCAGAGGAAAGATGCTTCGGTGAGGACCAGCAAGGTCCTGTGGACTCTCCAAGCTATGGAGAGTCAGGGCACGTCTGGAGCAACCAGGAAAGCCCACTTAAAGTTAGAGTTCCCTTCTCAGGGATCCACAGGTCGACGGACCAGGGATCACGACGGGACCTCGTGCTGAATCACAAAATACCAGCCCACGGAACACTCGTGGAGTGTAGGCCAGAAGTCTTTAATGGAAATACTGCTCGGGGTCAGGACTACAAGTAGCCCAAAGCACAACCTCAGAGGTTGCCAAAAAACATATGCTGCTGCAAATTGACACCTGCACAGGGGTACGGGTTGCACGGTCCCCATGAGGGATGTGGGTCTCAGGTTTGCTGAGAGCACTAGTCGACCTCGGGGACACTTGGGAACCCACCTCCTGTGTTGTTGAAATCTTCGTAGTCCTTAGGAGCTCGGGAAATACAAACCGGTCAGATGCGTTTAAGGTGCCTGCCTTGCAGGGGAGTAACTCCTTTACTCCAAGGGAGTTTCTTCAGTCATCCAACGTAGTGTAGATAGTTGAAGTACTTGGTTTCTGTACCAGAGTTTCGTCCAGGTAAATCTAAAGTCCTGTAGTCAGGGGTTCCTATTTTATACCCAAGAAAGGGGTGGGACAAACTCTGGGGACCCACCTATGGGAGAGTCAGGACAGAGGGGTAGCTATACCCATGTATTTTGTTCAGTTTCACGCCAGAGTAGGTGCAAATGGCTCCTGCAACCGGTTTGAGCCTGACTATGCACAGGGACACCAAATGTGCCCCCAGTGCAGACATTAAAGCACTCTCAGAGTGCACCCACCCAGCCCCAATACACTAAAGCCTGTTTGGGAGTTGGTCACACCTCCCTGTGACAGGAAACCTATTGTCCAGCCTTCCCCTGCTGGAGTTTTGTCCAGCAGCAGGAGGGCAGACTCGTATCTGTGGATGGCAGCATCTATTTTGTGATGCCAGGTTCTGTTAAGCTGGTACCGGGTGTACCCGTGTTGTCATATTTCTCCCTCTAGGAGAGTGGAATCATACCTCCCACACCATCTACTGGTGTGGAGTTATGAGTCCAAGGTGTTTGACACCAAACACGACATGTTTCCATGCAGCCGTTTTAAAGTTAGCCTTTACCGCAAGGTTATAATGCACTTAAGTATATATAGTTGGCTGCATCACAAACAACCCCGGAATATAGGTTCCAAATAGCTGCAGATGGGCTCTGCTCATGCAGGAGCACCCTCTCACATAAAACCCAGCACCCTGCCTTCAAGATTGATAAGGCCTGCCATAGGGGTGACTGATAGGTGTATATGTGCAGTGATATAGGATAGATATAGTGAACCTATATCTAAGTAAGGGGTGCATGCACCACCTTGCAAAGGCTGCTGTAGCAGACCTGTGGTGTCATTTTGAATGGTCTCCCAGGGGTGGCATAATACATGCTGCAGCCCCTGAGAGGCCTCTGGGGTACCTATGCCCTGGATACATAGTATACAATATACTGGGGACTGATAAGGGTACCCCAGAATCCAATCTGGAGTGCACCTAAAGTACATGCAATACCAATTTAGGGAGAAAGCATATAGACTGGGGTCCTGATTAGCAGGATCCCAGTCAGACTAAGTCAAAAACCAGCAAAACACCAGGAAACAAGTGGGGGTAGCCATGCAGCCCGATTCCACCTTCCTACAGTTCCACAACACCATCTGGTCGGGGCCACAGAGGTTTACTGTTTACTGCTTGATATTGAATCTGACTAGGAGCTCTCTCAATTCTGTGCTGATGAAGGGTGGAGCATTGTCAAATTCAAGAATGACGGGGATGCCCCACGCTGCAAGGATGTTGGCCAGGCTCTCAATTATCTTGTCATGGGTTGTTGATGATAACTCCTCTACCAATGGGAAATGTAAATATTCATCCATGACTACCATGAGATGATGTCCGTTTCCAAGGAGCTCAAAGAAATCAACTGCAACTCTCTCCCAGGCCTGTGTGTGAAGGTCAGACATAGTCAACGGATGTTGCATCACTTTGGGGGAAAGGCAGTTACAAAGATGGCTCTCCTTTAGTTCCCTCTCAACTCGCTCATATGAACACGGGAACTACACTCAGTCTCTCAGGGCTTTTTTGGTGGCTACAATGGCACACGGCCCTTCATCGGCAAGTTCAATGACCTGTTGTCTGAGTCGCTCAGGCGTGACAATCCTCGAGCCTCAATACAACACCTTTCTTGGTCATGGACTGTTCATCTTGTACATTTTTGTATTTTTGAAATTCAACATCGTCAGCGAGAGGCCGCAGACTCCTTTTCCAGGACTGAGTTGACATTATGTCTTTGAGGATAAGCATGTTCCTGTGAGCATTGGTAGCATACTCATCTGTTTACTGGATGGGGCGGCTGGCATACTGGACTTCACAAGTAAGTTGATTTACTCCACAGCTGTTCTGATGTTGAACTGTGATGATGTAACGGTACTCACGAAAAATAACCAGCAGCGTTCTAGTCTTTACCTGGCTTGTGTACACTTTTGTAGTTGTTCTCGTGCAGTCTCAAACCCCAGCTCTCAATGCGAGGGGGCATCTTGCCTTTCGGATTTCCAAAACGGGCGATCAGCACTAGATGGTCTGTTGAGATAGTGACAAACGCAGAGTCGAAAAAGAAACAGCATAGTTGGGAGTTCTCTTTAATAATAAGAATCGATTTCTAACCAAATTAATCCTTTTTGCAACATTGATCAATGTTCTAATAATGTATACTTTGCAGTGTGTATGCAGTTCTAGGATGAAAGTTAATAGTTCACTATTCTATATTAGGACTTTAAGTTATAAATTGCAAGTAACAAAAGGATGTCTCTTTTGAAAGCAGTAACCTGCTGATCTGTTTACATCATACGCACTCTGTTATCTACTTGGTACACGTTCTTTGCAGCAGGCATGTTAACCCTCTGCACTAACTTCACCGAAGTCAAAACCTCAACTATTCAAAATGCTGATCTGTCTCCAGGACGTTAATTAATCACAGGAGTTATTGTGACATTTATGTGAGGCCTGGTAATTGCCGGGGAAAGAAAGGCTGCAGCAGGTGCTTCAATAGCATAATAAACTTTCAAGCACAGTGCCCACAGGAAGCCAGCACCCGTTGCGGTGGCACCGGTCGCACCGCCCTAAAGCCAGCCCTGATCAACGCTGATTCATTTTTTGCTGTTCCAGCTCCCATGTCGGCTGCTTGTTGATCAGCTCTTTCTTTGGCTCTTGCCGCCGTTAGTACTTTCTCTGAGCTGAATGTCTCTCTCAACATGCGTCTGAAAGAGTCTGAGACAGCCGTTGATGACTAGGATACAAATGATCTCTTCATCATTGAATTCACTAAACTTGCAGTGTTTGATAGGCACATCAAGTCCTTCAACAAACTCATCCATCCTTTTACCAGCTTGCTATCATGCTTGAGTGAAAAATGTACCTTTCATAGTCCACATTAAGCATTGGATTAAACTTGGCTTGCAACTCCTCCTTGATTTGACGGCATGATACTGCATCAGTTTGTAATATTTTCTTCAGCACTTTATTTACTCCGTCACCTGCAAAGTTCTTCAAATGCTTCATGATTTTCTTATCATCTCCTTCTCTAGGGCATCTATGAAATCATTGAACGTCTCAGTCCGTGCAGTCCACCTGGCACCAATGTTCTGCTTCTTAGCGGTGTCAAATGGCAGCGGTGGTCTCAGGAACACTGCTGCACCGTACTTCGCGCTCTTTTCTGCAGCCATTAAATGTCACAATTCATACGGCCTTTGTTTGCACTGTATGCCACTTGCCTCTGTGCACACAGCAGCAACTTGACCGGGCCTGGTCGCCACACCTGATTCACGGTTGTGCGGTACTTCCTCCACTCATGCTAGTTAGTATGTTTGCACTTTTGTACCTTTAGAGTTTCTCTTGGTATCGATGATGACTCTGTGCTATGTTGTGGTGCAGTGTCTTTTCTTTTGGTATTACCAGTGGGTTTCTGCACTCCTCCTCTTCGAAGGCCATGTATGGGCTACTGTGGGGCTTCAGTTCCACACACGCCGCCTTCTAACTGCTTTTCATCAAAATAGACGCATGTGGCACAAACAGAGAGTTTTCCGTAATATTGTAAACTTCCAGGAAGAGCAGCCTCATTTCTTTGGGTCACAGATCCCACACTCGTTGCTAGTTGCAGCATCCTCCTCAGCTCAGGAGCATGCAAAGGAATACACCACACATGGGCTGCTGGATTGTGCTCCTCACACATGGGCCTCTGGATTGTGCTCCTCACACATGGACCGCTGGATTGTGCTTCTCACACATGGACCGCTGGATTGTGCTCCTCACACATGGGCCGCTGGATTGTGCTCCTCACACATGGGCCGCTGGATTGTGCTCGTGCTCCTCACACATGGACCGCTGGATTGTGCTCCTCACACATGGGCCGCTGGATTGTGCTCCTCACACATGGGCCGCTGGATTGTGCTCGTGCTCCTCACACATGGACCGCTGGATTGTGCTCCTCACACATGGACCGCTGGATTGTGCTCCTCACACATGGGCCGCTGGATTGTGCTCCTCACACATGGACCGCTGGATTGTGCTCCTCACACATGTACCGCTGGATTGTGCTCCTCACACATGGACCGCTGGATTGTGCTCCTCACACATGGGCCGCTGGATTGTGCTCCTTTAGTCCTCCGCATACAATCACACAATGTTCTCTGATTAATTCATAACCATCATTAAAAAAAAGGCTTTTTTCGACAAATTTCTCATTAAAAGCATTTGCAGCATAAAATACAAATTAACACTATAAAAGAAATGTTTCCAGCAAACAGGAACATTAGTTTCAAAAATGATAAATTCATCAAAAATACAGCTTAAAAGTTGAATCATAGTATACAAATCAAACATAGTATTAAAACACTAGGAGGCAACGAATATACATAATAAAACATTTAAAATAGAATGGGGACCACAACTCAGAGGAAAGCAGCCAATAGATCTTGCACATATCAGCACCTTAGCACCTCCCAGCCAGTTACATACTTCCTCTGTTGAGTCCGCCCCGTACCGCAAAGGTCCTACCACACATAGTCTCACGAAGCCACACTTTCCTCATCCTCCCATCCATCTATCCATCCATTCACCGAGCCATCTATTCATCCATCCATTTATCCTGTCACCTGTGTGTGCGCCCAACCCTTACCCCAACCAACCATTTTTCCCATCCATCCGATGCATCCTTTCAAGTATACATCCATCATTTCACTCATCATTCCCACACATGAATGAATCCATCCATCCATCCTTTCACCCATGCCTTTCCTCTTCTGTCCATTCTTTATTCTTCCATGCATTCATCCGTGCGCCTCTTGGTCCTTTCACTATTCTAGCCAACCTTTTAGCCTTCCATCTATTCATCCATACATCTGTACATCCCGTGACTTTCCATCCACCCTCCCATCCTCAATCCAACAATACTTTCCAACCATCCTTTCATATAAACACCCATCCCTTCACCCAATCACCCAGCAATACATTAATGTATCCATCCATCCATCCATTCACTGTTCTCCATCTATCCATCTTTTACCCTCCCATCCACTCATTCTTATACCATCTATTAATTCATTATTTCACCCTTTCATCCTTTCATACATATATCCCTTCATCCTCCTTTTCATCTTTTTTCCTTCTTTCCTTTCAAGAAGACTTCTTTCCTGTCAGTTTATTTTCTACCACCCGTTTTTCCTCTTTCTATCAACTAATCAAGTTTCTCTCATCCTTACTTTTTCGTGCTTTCCTTTCTCCTTCTTGCTTATTGTTTAGAGTCTCAGAGCATGCTTTAATGCACGTGTCTCGCTTGAGAGACACTGCTGTATACATAAAAGGTCTTGGAGCCCACCGGTTGCCTACTATTTGTTAGCTTGCATGGCACTCTTCTTTACAGCCTACTAATTAGTCAAGTAAGGCCTGACATAATTTCCGTTCCACTCTGTGGAGCAGGGACCAAGCACTGATTGATTCAGCTCAGTCAGTGCCTGTCCACTGCTCCCAATGTGATTGACAGACTATTTTGTTCTTTTTAACTTTCAGTGCCCTGCAAACAGAAGGCATGTGACTTGGAAAAAAGATGCCCCAGGACAAACAAAATTACAAAGATTTATTTTCTATAGTTAAGTTTCTTTAATTTTGCCAAGTCTTCTTTTCTCACTTTGCACTCATGTTTTCTTTTGTTTTTGCTTGTAGGCGCTGTTCTGAAAATTGCAAAGCAACATTGTTTCTTTCTTATGTGCAATTTCCGAAATGATGCTTTAACACATGAACTTGCAGTACACTCCAATCCACCCCACTCCAATCCACGACAATCCACCCCACCTCACCCCACACCAATTCACCCCACTCAATCCAATCCAATCCAACCCACCCCACTCCAAACCAAACCACTCATTCCAATCCAATCCACTCCAATTCACCACACTCCAATCCTTCCAGCCCACCCTACTCCAATCTGCTCCACGTCAATATGCCCACTCCAATTCAACCCCCTTCAAACCAATTCAATCTGCCCCACTCCAATCCAAAACAATTTTCCCCACTCCAAGGTTCCGCACTCCAATCTGCCCCACTCCAATCCAAAACAATCTGCCCACTCCAATCATCCCCACTAAAGTACAAAACCATCTGCCCCACTCCAGTCCAAAACAATCTGCCTCACTCCAATCCACAACAATTTGCCCCACTCGAATATGCCCCATTCCAATCTAAAACAATCTGTTCCACTTCAGCCTGCCCCACTCTAATCCACCCTGCTTCAATTCAAAACAGTCTGCACCAATCCAATCCAAAACAATTTGCCCACTCCAATCCAACGCAATCTGCCCCACTCCAATCCAAAACAATCCGCCCCACTCAGTCCAAAACAATCTGCCCCACTTCAATCTGTCCCACTCCAACCCGGCCATTCCAATCCACTCCACTCCAATTCTCCCCACTCCACTCCAATCAATCTCACCTCAATCCACACACTCCAATCAGCACAATCCACCGCACTCCAATCCAATCCACCCCATACCAATACAATCCACCCCAATACAGCCCAATCCTCCTTACTCCAATCCAATCCACCTCACCTAATCCAATCCACCCCACTCCCTCCCCAATCTACCCCACTCCAATCTTAAACAGTCTGCCCCACTCAAATATGACCCACTCAATTCAAAACAATCTGCCCAATCCAATCCAAAACAATCTAACCCCACTCAAATCCAAAACAATTTGCACCACTCCAATCTGCAAAACTTCAATCCAAAACAATCTGCCTCACTCCAATCTTCCCCTCTCCAATCCAAAACATTCTGCCCCACACTAATCTGCCCCACTCCAATCCAAAACAATCTGCCAATTCCAATAAGCCCCACTCCAATCAAAATAAATCTGCCCCACTCCAATCAGCTTCAATCAAAAACAATCTGCCCCACTTCAATGTACACCACTCCAGTCTGCCCCACTCCATTCCAAAACAATCAGCCACACTCCAATATGCACTACTCCAATCCAAACAAATCTGACCCACTCCAGTCCACCCCAATCCAATTGAATCCACTTCACCCCAACCTAATCCACCCCAATTCAGCCATATCCAATATGCCCTACTTCAATCCATTCCACCCCAATCCACCTCAATCCAATCAACCCCACCCCAATCCAGTCCACCCCACCCCAATCCAAACCACCTCAATCCAATCCACCCCAATCCAATCCACCCCACTGCAATCCAATCTACTCCACTCCAATCCACCCCACCCCACACCAATCCAATTCACCCCACTCCATTCCACCCCACTCCATTAGACCCTACTCCATTCCATCCCACTCCAGTCCAACACACTGCACTCCAACCCACCCCACTCCAGTCCACCCTACTCCAATGCATCCCGCTCCAATCCATCCCACCTCACTCCAATCTACCCCATCACATTTCAGTCATCTCCACTCCAATCTAATCCATCCCATCCAGTCCACCAGACTACAATTTACCCCATTCCACTGCAGTCCAATCTGCCCTAGCCCACTCTACTCCAATCCACCCCACTATACCCAAATCCAATTTACCCCACCTCAGTTCAGTCCACTTCACTCAATCTAATCCATCCAGCCTTCCACACGCCAATCTACCCCACTCCAGTCCAATCCATTCCATTCCACTCCAATCCAATCCACCTCTTCCAGTCCAGTCCAATCCACCCCTCTCCACTCTAATTCACCCCACCCCACTCCAAACCACACTACTCTAATCTAATCCATCCCACTCAAAACAATCTAATCCAACCCATTGCAATCCACCCCACCCCCTTTAAATCTACCCCACTCAAATTCGATCTACCCCATCCAGTCCACGCACTGCAATCCACCCTACTCTACTCAATCCAACCCACTCTACCCCACCTTATCCATACCAATCTACGCCAATCTAAGCCACGCCATTACCTCAAACCCCTCCAACCCACTACATTCCACTCTACGCCATTCAACTCCACACCACTCCACTCTACACCACTGCACTCTATAACGCTGCACTCTACAACACTCTCTGCTGCTGAACCGCTGACCTCTACTCCCCTCTACTCAATTCTACTCCTCTCCACTCCAAGAAATAGAGTCTACGACACTCTACTCCCCCTTTCCACTCTAGGACACTCCATGCAACTAACATTTAGCCATGCTGAACAGCAGCCACCCGTGGCAAAGACACATTGCAAAAACATAAAGATTAGGAATTCCGCACACAACGATATACATATATTCAGAATCAGTTGAACAAAAGTTGTTATTGACGATCCAAAAAGCTGAATAAATCAAGTTAATAAAATCCAAGATTCACAATTCATTAGCCGACGCGTTTCGTCCCAATAGCCGAAACAGACGCTGAGACGATAATTACTGGCTACCGTGCCACGTTATTGGTGACTATACAGATATGTTACTCACATGTCACAAGAACTATTTGTGGACATACTAATTTTTGATTGTGAATGTACACCTTGAACTGACATTAGAGCCTTAAAGAAGTCCCTATTGGGACGAAACGCGTCGGCTAATGAATTGTGAATCTTGGATTTTATCAACTTGATGTATTCAGCTTTTCCAATAAAGAATAATTTTCAAAAAAGAAAATAAGAATATATGGCCTTGAAAATTTCTTCAGATCGTCAATAACAACTTTTGTTCAACTGATTCTGAATATAAGTATAATCTTTGTGTGCGGAATTCCTATTCTTTATGCTGTTGTAATTCTGGGTCTTCCAAATAGGGAGTGGAGAGGGGTGCACTCCCTGGTTTTCCTGCACCAACATTACTTGCCAAAACGTCTGCTGACAGGTGCTGTCTCTGTGTTTGCCTCACCCCTCAGTTTGCTTTTTATACATTGCAAAAACAATAGCTCTTGAATAGGTGAGACTTATTGGATTTGCATATTCTTGCTTTATATTTGTTTATCTGCCTGTATTTTCCTCTAGTTTAATTGATTCTCTTTCTCTGTTTCCTTCACTTTGCAGGATAGCGGATGCCCTTTTCTCAGTTTTCTTTTCCAGTGTTATTTTTAACCAGACCGAAGAGATCCATAAACGTCTAATGACCATTTAGGAGGGTCCTAGATCACCTGCCCAGGGGGCCAGTGGGGGCCCCTGGGTAAGCTGTGTGAGGGGGTGGTTCCCTGTTTGCTTTTGTATGAGTGTGTGTCTGCGTAGTGTGCCCCCTATGGCTGGACACGGTGGCAGGGTGGGATTTTGTATGTCTGTGTGTGTCTCTTGTGTGTATATTTAACAATAGTGGTGTTTTTGTGTGTCTGAATGCTTGTATGAGTGTTGGGCATACAAACATACAGCAGTACAATGCGTGTGCGTTTGTTTCACTATGAGTACTTGTTTGTGTATTTCTGTGTGTGTCTGTATATGTTGTGATGCTTTGAGCATGTTTTGTTTGCACGAGGAGTTATTTGTGTCCTGATGGGTGCACACGTTGGTTTGTGTGAGTAATTCAGTGCACACACACCTCAGTGCTTCCTCTGCAGACTTGCAGAACCACTTCAGTGGGAGTTCAAGTCCAGACAGGTCAGCAGTTACCTGCAAAAGCTAATACTGTATGTTATCTGGAAAGGAGCGTGGGCAGTGACTTGTTTTATGTATTAGTGCCCTTCCTTGTAATCTCAGCCTCCACACACCGCACCTTCATACCTTTGGAGTTTCAGAATCATTACATTTTCCCAAACAGCCCCTGTGCCTCCTAAAAGGATACCGTGATTCTGATGGCAGTGTGTCACAACATGATAGCACAAAGCATCTGTCGCAAATCAAACCAAACCACAGAGCAAAAAGCACCCCAAATACCATTGCATAACACCAACTCACTAGATACACTAACATCACCCTTTCAGGCAACCAAACAGCAAATAACAACCCACCATACATTTCACCCCATAACACCAACTCACTAGATACACCAATGTCACTCTCTCAGGCAACCAAACTGCAAACAACAAACCACCTCTAATTCCATCGCAAAACACCAACTCACTAGATACAGCAACTTCACTTTCTCAGGCAACCAAGCCACAGAGCAACAGAGCACCTCATATACCCCGGGATAACACCAACTCACTAGATACAGCAACGTCACTTTCTCAGGCAACCAAACACAGAGCATCAGAGCACCTCATATACCCCGGGATAACACCAACTCACTAGATACAGCAACGTCACTTTCTCAGGCAACCAAACCACAGAGCTTCTGAACAACCTCACATACCACTGCATAACACCAAATAACTAGATACACCAACACCACTTCACTAAATACACCAACTCCACTCTCCTAAGCAGCCCAACTACAGAGCACTGTAGCCCCTCACACACCGCCACATAACACCAAGTCACTAGATACACCAAGGCCACTCTCTTAAGCAGCCAAACCACAGAGCACTTAACAACCTCTCATACTACTGCATAACACCAACTCACTAGATACAGAAACATCACTCTCTCAAGCAGCCAAAACACAGAGCACTGAAGTACCTCACACACCGCCACATAACACCAACTCAGGAGATACACCAACGCCACTCTCTCAAGCAGACAAACCACAGAGCACTGAAGCACACAGCGCTGCATTACACCAACTCACTAGATACAGCAACGTCACTCTCTCATGCATCCAAACCAAAGAGCTCCGAACAATCTCACATACTACCGCATAAGACCAATTCAATAAATATACCAACACCACTCTCTCTAGCAGCCAAACCACCGAGTACTGAAGCACCTCACTCACCACTGCATACTACCAACTTATGAGATACACCAACGCCACAACTCAAGCAAGCAAACCATAGAGCAAGTAAGCACCTCATATACCACCAACTCACTAGATACAGCGACATCACTATCTCAAGCAGACAAACCACAGAGCACTGAAGCACCTCACACATCACCACATATCTCACGAGATATAGCAATGTCACTCTCTCAAGCAGCCAAACCACTGAGCACTAAACAACCTGACATACTACTGTATAACACAAACTCACTAGATACAGCAAAACCACTCTCTCAAGCAGCCAAACCATAGAGCACTGAGCCATAACATCAACTAGCTAGATAGAGCAACGTCACTCTCTCAAGTAGCCAAAGCACAGGGCACTAAACAACCTTACATACTTCCTCATAACACCAACTCACTAGATACCACAACACCATTCTCTCAAGCAGCCAACCACAGAGCACTGAAGTACCTCACACACTACCACATAACACCAACTCACTAGATACACCAACACCACTCTCGAATACAGCCAAACCAAAGAGCACTGAACAACATCACATACCACCGTATGAACATCAACTCACTAGATACCACAACACCACTCTCTCAAGCAGCCAAACCACAGATCACTGAAGCACCTCACACACTGCCACATAACTCCAACTGACTAGATACACCAATGTCACTCTCTCAGGGAACCAAACCACAAACAACAAACTACCTCAAATACCATAGCAAAACACCAACTCACTAGATACACCAACGTCACTCTCTGGCAACCAAACCACAGAGCAACAAAGCACCTCATATACCACCTAAAAACACCAACTCACTAGATATGCCAACGCCACTCTCTGAAGCAACCAAACCACAGAGCAACAAAGCACCTCACACACCACAGCATAACACAATCTCACTAGATACACCAATGTCACACTCTCCGGCAACCAAACTACAGAGCAACAAAGCACCTCATATACCACCCCATAACACCAATTAACTAAATACACCAATGTTACTCTCTCAAGCAGCCAAACCACAGAGCACTAAACAAGCTCACATACTACCACATAACACCAACTCACTACATACAACTTTGTCACTCTGTCAGGCAACCAAACCACAAACAACAAACCACCTCAAATTCCATCAGATAACACCAACTCACTAGATACACCAACGTCACTCTCTCAGGCAACCAAACTACAGAACAACAAAGCAACTCCTATACCACCCCATAACACTATCTCACTAGATACAGCAATGTTACTATCTCAGGCAGTGAAACCACAGAGCACTGAACCAATGTTACTCTCTCAAGCAGCCAAATCACAGAGTACTAAACAAACTCACATACTTACACATAACACCAACTCACTACATACACCTTTGTCACTCTTTCAGGCAACCAAACCACAAACAACAAACCCCCACAAATACCATCGGATAACACCAACTCACTAGATACACCAACGTCACTCTCTCAGGCAACCAAACTACAGAACAACAAAGCAACTCCTATACCACCCCATAACACTATCTCACTAGATACAGCAATGCTACTTTCTCAAGCAGCGAAACCACAGAGCACTAAACAACCTGACATACTGCCACATAACACAACTTCACTAAAAAACCAACACACAGTACACAAGGTGATCATTCGCCCCTCATGCTAGACACCATGACACAATACCCACTGGCCCACATTGCGTACACGCAAGGCCGAGGCTTACCTGCATTTGTTATCAGGGTCCTTAATTACGACTCCACTGACAAGGCCCACATTCATTACCAAACAGGGATCGCCGGTAGTATTTTTATGAGACCAATAACCTGTATATGAATTCGCTCAGATTGATTGTGCTTTGAGACAATCCTTAGACTCACATCTGTAGCTGTGCTCACGGCTGAAGTGTTTAATGAAACCAACTGTTCCAGTTTTGACAAACGCCTCTTGTCTTTTTTCTTTTTCAAGGTAAATTCATATTCAAGCAACACCTGCTTACAAGTCTCCACATTCTACATGTTTGTAATTCTCACCTCCCTCTCTTTGTCCCATCTCCCTCACTGATCTAATAATAGCCATTCCCCTGCTTACTGGTCTTTAGGTCCTACCTGCCTGTACTTCTCACCTCCATCTCTGCACCCCATTTCCTTTGCTGCACTAATAATACCTGCACCCCCTGCTTGAGGGCCTTGAAGTTCTATCAGTCTGCAGTTCCCAGCTCCTTCTTACTGTCCTGTCTTCTTTGCTGTATTAATATTAGATGTACCCCTGCTTATGGGTCTCCAGGTTCCACCTGTCTGTACTTCTCACCAGTGGCGGCTGCCTCTGAATGGGGGTGGTAAGGCGGGGGGGTCGGGATGAAAAAAAATAAAATAAACTTTAATGCTTTGCCACTGCATCCGCCGCACGCCTCTTCTTTCTCGTTTTCTTCCCGGCTCCTGCATGCAGCCTGCACCAGAAGCACCCAGGCTTCCGACACTGCCAGCCAATCATGACCCTGCAGGAGCAGTGTCGTGTTTGGTCGGAGAGTCCTGTTAGGCCACTCAGGCAGTGCCTGGGGAGGCTGGGCATGTTCTCCATGGGGCTGTGGAACACAGCCCAGTGGAGAACATGCCAACTATTCATAACTGTTTGCCGACCCTAGAGTGCTGGTCAATGCATCATGCACATGTAGGGAGGGAGTGCAAACGACTCCTGCTCCCTCTGCGCAAGCCAGCCTCCCCCTGCTCGGAGAAGCAAAGGAAAATAAAATGATGATAACTTCTTGGTATTATCATTTATTTTTATTTTTCACTGCTCAACGAGCAGTGAGTGACACTCCTCCGCCATAGCGGAGCAGCCGCCACTGCTTCTCACCTCCCTCTCTCCACCCCATCTCCTTCGCAGCACTAATAATAGCTGCACCCCTGCTTACGGGTCTCCATGTTCCACCTGTCTGTTCTTTTTGTAGAAAACGGTCTCTGCATATACTATACCATAGTAAGGTGTGCACAGAGTCCATTGGATCCCGAAAGGTAGGCAAAGGCTAAGGTAGATAGCACCTTACTCTCTATTTGTGGTAGCTTGGTCGAGCAGTAAGGCTGTATCAGAGGACAGTGTTAAGCATTTGTTGTACACACTCAGGCAAGAAATGATGTCACACACTCAAAGACTGAACTCAGACCAATTTGTTTGTATAAAAAATATTATTTTGTTGTAATTTATTTGTAGAACCAAGCCAGGCCTGGTGCAGGTAAGTGAAATAATACTTTGCAAAAACAATACAGTTGAATGCAGTTGTATGTACTTGTTTTGTATACGGGTAGGTCAATTATTTAGAAACAGTTGTGATTACTTTTCAGTTAGTTTGCAGGTACTGTATGATTACTTTTTAGATTACTTTTCAGTTTACTTTTTTTACTCAGTGTGATATGCCTAGATATCACACAGGGACTTTTCCTAGATAAAAGGTAAAGTAAAACAGTTTCTCTCACGACACAGAGGCATATTCACAAGCCCCTATCGCCACCACAGCGTCACCTTCAGTGATGTTGTGGTGGCGATAGGTGCCTCACCTTATTCACAAGGCAGTGTTAAGCCACTTAACGTGGCTTAATGCTGCCTTGTGAATAGGCCCCCTTTCACGCTGTGTTTAGAGTGATAGGGGCGTGCAGTGGGTGTTGTGGTAGGCGTTCCACCGCAGCACCAATTGATATTTACGCTGCCCCCTATTCACAAAGGCAGCGTAAATAGGAGCTAACGCCAAACTTAAGACCAGGAAAACCCTGGTCTTAAGATGGCGATACAAGGAGAAATGCTTTATTTCTCTTCGTTTTTGCTTTTTCCATGTGTGCTGCCTTGTGCAGCAAACCTTTTTTCAAAAATGCCGTTTTGTAACTTACATGTGTGCTGCATGAAGCAGCACACATGTAAGGTACAAACCGGCATTTTAGGTTTGTTTATGTGCAGGAAGGGACACCTTCCTGTACATAAACAAACCTCCCTGCTTGCAGACACCCTTGCACTCTGGTGCAAGGGTGCATGTGTTGGCGCTAAGTTGTGAAACTGAGCACCATCACAGGGGGGAAAGCAAGGCTGCACCATGTCCTTGTGAATATGGTGCAGCCATACTTTTCTTGAAGTAGCTGAGAGAGGCGTTAAACCAAGAAGGCTAACGCCTCTCTCCGCCACTCCCGTGTGAATATCCCCCACAGTTTCTTAGGTTCCCATACAAAACCCTCTCCACACACAGAAGCTTTTCAGAGGAAAACTGTCATTGCAATCCTATGGAGGAAAATTGGGTTATCGTTTTGCAGGTAAGTAAACAGTCTTGAGGGGTGAGTTTCTAAGGTTTGAACAAGTGTTCGCCCAGGGCCAAGGATGCACTCTCAGAGCACCCTCAGCGGCATTAGGGCAGCCGGGTGGAGTGCTGAGGCCCAATGTTATCCAATGGGGGATAAGGGGTCTCCAGTTGGTGGCTGCTCACAAGCAGGCCTCGAGGTTGAGGGAGCAAAGCTCCTGGACATAAGCTTAAGGCAAAGGGGGGGGGGGGTTCAAGTTAGCACCCAAGGTACTTCCACAGCGGCACTAGGGCAGCCGGCTGCAGGCAGGGCTGAACTGGCCGTAGCGGGCGTTTTCCTGGGAGGCTGGAAGAGTGGGAGCTGGTTTTGCAGCAGTGGGGGCATTTTTTTGTTACTAGTATCCGGTTTTACAGCAGTGCAGAAATATCGGATCCCAGTAAAAAAAACAGCAGCAGTGCGTCACACTTGCACATCCCCTGCTCCCTCTTCTCTCAGAGGCTGGTCCTTCAAAATTACCAGGGCTGCTTTGGGTTTCCAGTCCGGCCCTGGGTGCAGGGTGCTGTTTTGGAGCCAGGTGCCCTGTAGCTTTCAATGGAGATTCTCTGGTTGCAACAAACACTGCAGACTCGGGCACGAAGATCTTCTGGAGGTGACCACCAGTTGGAGAGGTAAGTTGGGATGTGGTGGGATGCCGTGACACCATTGGTTGGGCCACCCTACGCCGCAGGGCATCGGGTGCAAGGGAGTCTTTTGGCATCAGATTCTTCTTACCGGCTCCGGTTGCAGTCGGTGGGATCCTCCAGAAAGGGGTTGCAGGCATCATAAGGAGATTCGAGACAGGTCAGGTATCACCAGATCCCAGGTCAGGATCACCGGGGAGACCTCCTCGTGGTGTTAGACCACTCGAATTTGGGCTATGGGCATCGGATGCAGAGTGGTGAGAACCCGCAGATTTGGCCGGGGCAGAGTTTGTTGGAAAGCAAATCCTGTGCTCACGGACACAAAGTCTGGTTGGGGAAGGCAATGCAGACCCTCTGGGTTCCCTGGGGCTGCTGGCTGCAGGACATTGGGATTTTGTTGGGGCAGGTCGAGGTCGGGACAGGCCGGTAGGGCTGGGGCAAAGTCAGTTGGTGTCCTCCTCTTCTTTCAGCACGGCTTTTTCTGTCCTTCTTCTTCTTGTATCTTCTTGTCTGAGGAGACAAGGTTCAATGTTGCCCCTAAATACTAAATTTAGGGGCGTTTCAGGTAGGTAAAGGTTGGGACCAATTGGTCCCTTCCTTTGGGAGGGGAGCATAAGCCTCACTCTGGTTGGCTGTGTCCTCCCCATATTCAAGATGGGGGGGACTGGGAGTTGTGCTTCGCCACGCCTCCCCCATCTGAGGGTTGGCAAAGGTGGGCACATCTCTCCTCCTATCTTGGTTTTCCTGCTGATTCTCACGCCAAAGTGGGGGTCAGAACTGGTGGGGGCCGGTTGCTGGGAGCAGCAAAGAGCTGTGTCAGCTTACAAAGGCAGCAAGCCTTTGAAGCTTCCCCTTCGTGAACCCTGCCCATCCTGGGGGAGGAGGCTTGGCACCTCGACCCAGGATGTGCTTTGTTTCAGGACCCCGAGAGTGTCAGGCTCTCGAAAGAAGAGTCCAGAAACATGTCTAGTGGTGGCAGCTGGCGAGCAACCACTCAGCCTGGACACTAGAGTCAGGTTGTTTTTCAGCGGGCTTCTCTAAGATACCCTATGAGTGCATTTTTCATTCAATCCCACACTGGCTTCAGTGTGCTGAAAAGTTTGATATCAAAGTCCCAGTTTTCAGTGTAGCCATGATGGTGCAGTGGAGATCGTAATGACAAACTCCCATACCATATACTATGGTATTACTGCACTTACAATGTCTGAGAATGGACTTAGACACAGTATGGGTACAGGGCTCATTCACCTGTACCCTCACCACTGGTATAGTGCACCCAGCTAGAGGAGTGACTGACCACTGCCATAGGCAGTTGGCTGTAGGCATGGCACACAGGAATGTGTGCCATGTTGACTTTTCACTTTATTCAGCACCAAAACTCTCAGCCTGCAATGACAGTGTGTGTGTAAAGGTTAAGGGTGGGTGAAGTTGGCGGAGTACCACTACACGGTTTCATCCCAATTAATTAAACAGAAACCTCACACACCTTTAGTAAAGCAAAAAGTTTCTCTATCTTAACATGCTAAAATGCATATAGTCACCCCACAAAAGTGAAAATGCAAATGTAGCAAGCAGCGAGAGAGGGGATGATTTTGGGGTCCTCCTTAACATAGGGAGAGAACCAAGCATATGCCTTGAACACAAAGAGCTCATCATGCTGAACAATTTGGTGGTGGTCCCATCCTCCTTGGACCACCCCAAGCACAGTTATCGACAAAAATACAATCCTAACCAAAGGCCCTGCAAAGCATTATGGGACGAGATTCTAGAGTGAAGTGAATATTATAGTATCCAATATCAAAACATTCCTCAAGAGGCAGGCTCTCCTGGCTCAGCTGAGAGCTAATACTATAATATTCACTGCACTCTAGAATCCCAGGGCACACTTAGTCAAAGAGCAACAACATCAGGCACAAAGTGGGGGGCAACCAGTGCTTAATTTGTGCCGGTGCTTTCCGGTGCTGAGCACCGGCACCTATTTCTCAGGGCCGGGTCTATTGAATTGTTCTGAAGTCTGCAAGTGCAGGTGTCTCTTTATTACCCTGAAAGAAGTTATGTCCTGGAGGAGATTGATGTTGAGAAGGGAAGATGAAAGTTGATAGTTTTTTCTAGAGCTGTTATAGATTTGTTGATGAGTCTAAGGGTGTGTCAGATGCGTGTCTCTCGTCAGGCCCTCCCCATGCTCAGCAATGGTAATAAATAGCACATTCCATTCTGAGGATTCGTGTCTTCAGTTTTTTCAGTTACATTTGTTATGTGAATTTTTAAAAGAAAAGTATTTCCAGGATGCATTTGTGGAGTAAATAAAATGCCAGCAAACAGGTCAAATTGCTATAAAATAGCAACACAGATGCACACATGGAGGAACGTGTTTTTATATACTATTCATAAAAGTAAAACTAGCCAGCTTGGCGCCACTAAAAATGAAATGATGTATTTATACGCTATAAAAGAACATTTGGAAGCAAATGCGCTCAAGTGTCCTAGTTCCCTTCGTGCCCCGACCTAGCCTCGAGTCAAGCGGATCTTCAATACATTGCTCAGAATAATAACATTTGCTGCTATTGGGCTGTCGGCGTAGAATGTAGAACTAGAGATAAAGGAAGCTGTCAACTCAAGGTCTGTTTCCTGAACAAAATGCTCTATGTAAAGGATGGAAATGGAAATTCATGTATGTAGTTTAAAAAGATGCCATGGAAAGCCTTTTAATGTGCTTTCTAAGCATTGTATGAACAAGAACCGGCCAATGGCAGTGAACCAGAAATACACATCAATGCACTAAAACGAATTTGAAGTCATTCATCATGTTTTAAACAATGAAAATCGGATCTATAATCACTCAAAAAGACAATATGTTTTGGGAACCTTACGAATATAATGGTGCAGCATGGGCTTGGGTCCAAACGCACAGCAGGCCTATGTGGTGAGGCGTACCTCCCGGTGCTTAATTTGTGCCAGTACTTTCCGAACACCGGAACCTATTTCTCAGGGCCAGGTCTATTGAATGTTTCTCCCATGCACAGTCAGCACTGTACAGAGGCCATTTAAACGCCCCAGCCTCGGAGCGAGGTTTGCACAGCCACGCGTTCAGATTTGGTGCATGCTGCTCGTGTGCTTGCTTTGGCCCGCGCCAGTGCCTGGTCTTCAGGGTGGGGGAAGGGTGGGTGTGTTGTCATGCGCAGTATAAAGTGCACGAGCTGGGAGCATAATTTCAGTGGCGCCAGCCAGCAGTCTGCGCTTTCCAGTGTAGCCGAAGCTGCAAGGTTAGGTGAGTTTTGCGTTCGTTATTTTACACACAACTGTTATCCTACAGGTAACAGAGTGACAGAATGGTGCTTGGCGCTGGGACATCATTGATAAATTCCTGCACAGAGGCACCCGCAGGAAGCAGCCAGCAGCCCAGTAACTGCCTGCCTCAGGAGCCCAGACAAGGCCTTGCAGCGTAATAACAAAATACAGGAAGGAGCTGAGGGTGGTCCGAAAGTGAAAAGGATTCTTCCTGCCAGTCAGTGAATTAGTACCTCGCTAATACCTGTCCCAGTACCATCTCGTCCCTATCATTCCCGCCCTCTCCCTTCTGCAATGGGCACCCTTTCAGCCACAAGCGCCCTGCCATCCCTGCCACTGTGACTGTGCCACACCGCTACCTCCGACAGTGCCCCTTTCTCCAAGGTGGCCTTCTCCCGCTATCACAGTGTCCCTCTCTCCACAGTGCCTTTCTTACCTGTATCTTACTGCCCCTCTACTTACAGCCCCCTTCCCCTCCATATCACAATGCCCCTCCCTGCCACAGCACTCACTCACTGCTGGTACAGTGCCCCTTGGCTCCCGCCCTTGCTCTCACAGCACTCTGCCCCACTATCGCTTTCAATTAAAGCCTGCACTGGGCTCTGAGTATCCATACTTTAAGAGTTTGCACTTGAGACCGCGAAGCTCTTCTCAGTCTTGGCCACTCGAACCAGGAGGCTTTCCCTATTCGCCTCCACCAGAGAGTGGATACACGGGGACTTTTCTCAGCTTCGACCTGGAGAAAAATAGCATTGATTCAAAAGGTGCTATCAGAGGGGCTGTGTTGGGCGCTCTGTACCTTCCCCCCATGCCCACGAGCCTGCACAAAACTATCGCCCCACACCATCTCCGTCCCGTCTGCTTCTTCCCTTTCACTCTCTTCTGCCCAACCCTCTCCAGTCACCCTTCTTTGTCTCCCCCCGTCTGCTCCTCACCCCCTTCCTCCATTCTTTCTCTGGCTTCCATATTCTGGTTCTTTCTCTCCCTCCTCCCTTGCTTCTTTTGCACGTCATTTCCTTTCTCTTTCTCTCATTTCAATATTTTCTTCTCCCCCTGCATCACCTTTTCCTCCTCTCTTCTTCTTTCTGTCGGTTAATGTCCCAGTTGGTACAAAAATCCTGAAAATCTCCTGAAGCCAGTATTTTACCCCTTATGAATACATACTTAAAACAGGAAGTCAGGACATCAACATCATATCCTACGACACACAACTCATCCTCTCCCTGACGGACGAGACAACCACCACCAAAGCCAACTTCACCCACTGCATTACACTTGATAGCAGAATCGATCAATCCATTGACATTCGTACAGCGCATAGCTGCTTCATCGGAAGCGTCCCGGCGCTAGTGGCTGCAGAAGACTGACATCAAGTGGCATCGATCACTGAAGGCTAATCAATGTCGAAGAGAAACGTTTTTAACTCTCTTTTGAAGATAGAGACGGGAAGAACACTGCGGAGGTTGACCGGGAGAGCATTCCACAACTTGGAAGTTAGGGACGTGAAGGAACTACCTCCCCGTCAGACCTTAGAACATTTTGGGACCTGCATCAGGTGTAGATTCTTGGACCTGAGGGATCTGTGTTGCTTATGGGGTCGAAGTCTGTTTCTCAGATAGAGTGGACCATCCCTGGTAAACGCTCTGTATGCCAATGTAAGGGCTTAGAATTGGGGGCATTTTTACAAAACGATCATGCAGCGCAGCTAGTCACCTTGGTGCGCTGCATGATTGGGAAAGATCAAGAATAGGTCATATTAACATTATACGGTGCATTCTGTCTTTTTCTTGTGCTTTGCACAATGTGCTGCCTAGTGCCAACACAGGCACCCTTGCGCCATGGCCAAGAAATGTCTGGCGCAAGGGTACCTGCGTTGAAAGTAGGCTTGTTTTGTGCAGGAAGGGACACTTTCCTGCACAAAAACAATCCCATGAGGCATTTTACTCTTTCTATGTGTTCCATGTGTGCTGCATATACATGAAAAGAAAAAAACGATGGGGAAATAAAGATATTTCTCCTCATTACACCTCCCTTTGGGATGCGTAGCATTTTGACACATTTCCCGGTCTACCACTCATGGAATCATCTATGGGTGGATGCGTGGTAACACCCATGCTCCACCCAGGGGAGGCCTCTCTGCCACAGAGTAACGCAACGCAGTGATTCGTGCTGCATTGAGTTACTATAGATTTATCAAGCCACGCAGGGCCACGCAAGGTGGCCCTGCATGGCTTGATAGATCACATTTATGAGGTACGTCGCTCTTGCACCCCTTTGCATGGCCCAAGGGCGATGCAACTCTTTGATAAATTTAGCCCTTAATGTGCTTGGTACCTGCAACCAATGTAATTGCTTCAGATGGGGGGATGGGGTAATAGATTGCCGGAGAGAAGCTC
The DNA here is from genome assembly GCF_964204655.1 of Triturus cristatus. Lineage (NCBI taxonomy): Eukaryota > Metazoa > Chordata > Amphibia > Caudata > Salamandridae > Triturus > Triturus cristatus. The sequence continues at coordinate 1,207,314,342 of NC_140584.1, read as the reverse complement.
TCTCAATAGGTTTTGCTGCTTCATTTTGAATAATCCGGAGTCTTTGAGTTAGAAATAGAGACTATTGGAGTGAGGACGGGTGAGAACCATCTGCGTGAAGCTCGACACCAACAGAATTGAAGCACCGGTCTTCAGAAACAAGACTTCCCCATGGGACGCCACCTGGTGGCCAACGGACCTATGACCAACACCCACTGACCACACCAGGAATCTGGGAATCATCCAGACGACAAGCTCAACATGACGGCACAAGTCAACGCAATGAGTACCACATACTTCAACATCTTAGGTATGTTAAGTAAATCTTCAAAGTGGCTAACACGGAACACCAGACGTACCACCACTCAAGCACTCATCACCAGCAGGCTCGACTACGGTAATGCACTCTATGCCCGTGTCTCCAATCACCTCCTAGGCAGACTGCACACCACCCAGAATGCGGCCGCAAGACTCATACTCGGCCTCCCATGCCAAACACAGATACCACCCCACCTCAGAGAGCTGTACTCGCTACTCATTCACAAATGCAGCCATTTTAAAGTCCTCACACACACACAGATACAACGTCTTGAGCAATACTGGTCCAGCATACCGTAACAATCACATACAGTTTCCCCGGCCTATCAGACACCTACTCTGACCTCACTCACTCGCACACATCCCCAGCATTCACAAGAGCGGACCAGGAGGTCGTTCGTTCTCATACATCGAACCGCAAACATAGAACGGCCTCCATCACACATCAGAGCCCCCTCCTCACTTCTTGAGTTCCGCAAGAAGCTGAAGATCTGGGGACACTCACCTACAGACCTGCTCAAGTGCCTGGATACCTTCACGGGGGGTTTGTGTGCTATACGAATCAACACAACACAGCATTGTGCATGACACTCTAACAGACAAACAAGCACTTCTATGTGTGCATAGTTATGTATATGGAGTTATCTGTTTTTTGGGTCTGGCAGACGTCTTCACCTCTCAATCCTCCTAAGAGGGTCTATCGAGGAGTAACACAGGGCATGTGTCCTATGCCCAGGGTTTGCCAAAGGAGGCCGGTCGTCCGCATCGACATCCTTGCTCACTACAATAATCTATGAGATTCATGGAGCAGAACACATCTCGACGGGCTTTAACACAGTGTAGGAACTATTAACCCTTCTAGACCTGGTGGCACTAACACACGATTTAAACAATAGATAAGTCAAGCCTACTGCCTTTGTTGTAACTTTTCACAATAAATCGATCAGGCCTGTGGCATCAGACACTGGCCCAAGGGGGTCGGTTGGCTTTCCCAGGGGCTTTTCAGCAAAAGCATCTCATGTCTACTCCATCATGCATAAGCGTTGCCTCAAAGCAACCAGTACGCAAACATTCAAAGCATAACAAATACGCACACAATTACAGTTGTCACAACATCCAACTGCCCTCCCTAAGAGGTGTTAATGAGGATTAACAAAGCAGAAAGCGTCTGTATGTGGGGTTTGTCAGAGGCAGTGAGTAACACCAGAAGACTACGTACAGTAATCTGTGAGAATTCCTCTAACATGACACCTGTCAGGACAGCACAATAGCAATATGGCGTTCACATATGCTTTTCACAATAAATCGGTCAGGCCTACTGCTTTGACATAATGTTTCGTAATAAAGAGAGCAGTTCTTTCGCATCTGAGACAGCGCTCTCAAATGAGCCAATAAGGGGTTTAACATTTATTGCAGAATCGTCACCATCCCCAACCCAGATCGACTGTGTTCGGCATAAGCATTGTCCAGAGAGGTGTGGCATAGCGACCAGAGCGGCTGGCTCCAGAGCGCAGGGCTCACGGTTGGATCCACGGCGGCAGCTCAGCTCAGCATCATGTGACTCTTGCTGACTGTGTTGAGCATAAGCTTTGTACAGAGAGGTGTGGTGTAGCGGCCAGAGCAGCAGACTCTGGAGTGTGGGGCTCACGGTTCAATCCCCAGTGCCTGTGGCAGCTCAGCTCTGCATCATATCGCTCAGTTCGGCAGTGTTCAGCATCAGCATTATCCAGAGAGGTGTGGCGCAGCGGTCAGAGCAGCAGACTCTGGAGCGTGAGGCTCACAGTTCGATCCCCGGCGGCAGCTCAGCTCCGCATCATGTCACTCAGGTGGCTGTGTTCAGCATAAGCACTGTCAAGAGAGGTGTGGCGCAACGACCAGAGCTGCTGACTCCAAAGTACGGGACTCACAGTTGGACCTTGGTGCCAGTGGCAGCTCAGTGTCATGTGACTCAGTTCGGCTGTGTTCAGCATAAGCACTGTCCAGAGAGGTGTGGAATAGCGGCCGGAGTGCGGGACTCGCGGTCTGATCCGCTTTTTGCACTGGCGGGAGCTCAGGCCGACTCTGTTCAGCATAAGCACTATCAAGGCGACCATCAGGCGCACAGTCATAAAATTACAAATATGAAGAACCTTACAGAATGCCACCCTCTATCACAGGGCAAATCTTCTACGCCAGGGTTTATTCGAGGGGGCAACCGACTCTGTGCAACAAAATGCCAGTCTGCAAGCTTCAACACAGTGTAATAACAATCTCCTCACATATGCTACCCTGTGCCATGCTGTAATCCTCCGTACCTTCCGCTGGAGCGCTGTAATCCCCGCCCCGTCCTGAACCTGACCACATTCAGTGCCACCCATCGGGGATTCCAAGGATATTCCTATTATACTATCACCACGTGAGGTCATTGTTACCGCTGTCCCTGTGCTGTCACCGCTGTCCTTGTACTGTCATCATTCTCCCGGCACTGTCACCACTGTCCTGGTACCGTTACCACTGTCCTGGAACTGTTACCACTGTCCTGGAACTGTTACCACTGTCCTGGAACTGTTTCCACTCTCCTGATACTGTTACCACTGTCCTGGTACTTTTACCACTGTCCTGGTACTGTTGCCACTATCCTGATACTGTTGCCACTGTTCTGGTACTGTTACCACTCTCCGGGTAATGTTATCACTCTTTCTGTACTATTACCACTCTCTCTGTACTGTTACCGCTGTCCTGGTACTGTTACCACTGTTCTGGTACTATTGCCACTGTTCTGGTACTATTGCCACTGTTCTGGTACTGTTACCACTGTTCTGGTACCACTCTCCGGGTAATGTTATCACTCTTTCTGTACTATTACCGCTCTCTCAGTATTGTTACCACTTTCAAAGTACTGTTACCACTTTTACTGCAGGAATCAGTCGAAGAGCCAGGTCTCGGCCCCGTCCTGAAGTGGGTCAGTGAGGGTGCAATGCGGAGGTGGAGGAGCCGGGCGTTCCAGGATTTGGCGACGTGGTGGGAGAATCCTCCTGAGCGGAAGCGGCAGATGTGTGGTATCTAGGCGAGGTATGCGAAGCGGAGATTCCTTGGAGGCCGGTGAAAATGCAGGAAGTTCTTGGTCATGGAGGTTTTTGTGGGCCTGGGTCTGAAGCTTGAAGTGGTATCTCTTCTGGACGGGGAGCCAGTGAAGGTCCTTCAGGTGCTGGGTGATGTGGGGTCTCTTGGGCTGCGTGAGGATCCTCTGGAGTCTCCTCATGAGTTCGGTGGTTGCGCCAGCATCGAGTGCGTTGCCGTAGTCCAGTAGACGAGGTATGAGGGTCTGCATCACCTTTTCCATGCTTACCACTCTCCCAATACAATTATCACTCTTCCAGTATTATTATCACTCTCCAAGTACTGTTAGCACTCTCCCACTACTGTTAGCACTGTCCCAGTACTGTTAACAGTCTGTGTGTAATGTTTCCACTCTACGGGTACTGTTACCATTCTGCTGGTACTGTAAACAGTCTGTGTGTAATGTTTCCACTCTACGGGTACTGTTAGCACTCTCCCACTACTGTTAGCACTGTCCCAGTACTGTTAACAGTCTGTGTGTAATGTTTCCACTCTACGGGTACTGTTAGCACTCTCCCACTACTGTTAGCACTGTCCCAGTACTGTTAACAGTCTGTGTGTAATGTTTCCACTCTACGGGTACTGTTAGCACTCTCCCACTACTGTTAGCACTGTCCCAGTACTGTTAACAGTCTGTGTGTAATGTTTCCACTCTACGGGTACCGTTACCATTCTGCTGGTACTGTAAACAGTCTGTGTGTAATGTACCCACTCTACGGGTACTGTTACCACTCTGCCGGTACTGTTAACAGTCTGTGTGTAATGTTTCCACTCTACGGGTACTGTTACCATTCTGCTGGTACTGTTAACAGTCTGTGTGTAATGTTCCCACTCTACGGGTACTGTTACCATTCTGCCAGTACTGTTCCCACTCTCCTGCTACTGTTAACAGTCTGTGTGTAATGTTTCCACTCTACGGGTACTGTTAGCACTCTCCCACTACTGTTAGCACTGTCCCACTACTGTTAACAGTCTGTGTGTAATGTTTCCACTCTACGGGTACCGTTACCATTCTGCTGGTACTGTTAACAGTCTGTGTGTAATGTTCCCACTCTACGGGTACTGTTACCATTCTGCCAGTACTGTTCCCACTCTCCTGCTACTGTTAACAGTCTGTGTGTAATGTTCCCACTCTACGGGTACTGTTACCATTCTGCCAGTACTGTTCCCATTCTCCTGCTACTGTTAACAGTCTGTGTGTAATGTTTCCACTCTACGGGTACCGTTACCATTCTGCTGGTACTGTTAACAGTCTGTGTGTAATGTTTCCACTCTACGGGTACTGTTACCATTGTGCCAGTACTGTTCCCACTCTCCTGCTACTGTTAACAGTCTGTGTGTAATGTTTCCACTCTACGGGTACTGTTAGCACTCTCCCACTACTGTTAGCACTGTCCCACTACTGTTAACAGTCTGTGTGTAATGTTTCCACTCTACGGGTACCGTTACCATTCTGCTGGTACTGTTAACAGTCTGTGTGTAATGTTCCCACTCTACGGGTACTGTTACCATTCTGCCAGTACTGTTCCCACTCTCCTGCTACTGTTAACAGTCTGTGTGTAATGTTCCCACTCTACGGGTACTGTTACCATTCTGCCAGTACTGTTCCCATTCTCCTGCTACTGTTAACAGTCTGTGTGTAATGTTTCCACTCTACGGGTACCGTTACCATTCTGCTGGTACTGTTAACAGTCTGTGTGTAATGTTTCCACTCTACGGGTACTGTTACCATTCTGCCAGTACTGTTCCCACTCTCCTGCTACTGTTAACAGTCTGTGTGTAATGTTCCCACTCTACGGGTACTGTTACCATTCTGCCAGTACTGTTCCCATTCTCCTGCTACTGTTAACAGTCTGTGTGTAATGTTTCCACTCTACGGGTACCGTTACCATTCTGCTGGTACTGTTAACAGTCTGTGTGTAATGTTTCCACTCTACGGGTACTGTTACCATTCTGCCAGTACTGTTGCCACTCTCCTGCTACTGTTAACAGTCTGTGTGTAATGTTCCCACTCTACGGGTACTGTTACCATTCTGCCAGTACTGTTCCCATTCTCCTGCTACTGTTAACAGTCTGTGTGTAATGTTCCCACTCTACGGGTACTGTTACCATTCTGCCAGTACTGTTCCCACTCTCCTGCTACTGTTAACAGTCTGTGTGTAATGTTTCCACTCTACGGGTACTGTTACCACTCTGCCAGTACTGTTAACAGTCTGTGTGTAATGTTCCCACTCTACGGGTACTGTTACCACTCTGCCAGTACATTTGACAGTGTATGTGTAATGTCCCCACTCTATGGATACTGTTACCACTCTGCCAGTACTGTTCCCACTCTGCTGATACTGTTAACAGTCTGTGTGTAATGTACCCACTCTACGGGTACTGTTACCAGTCTGCCAGTGCTGTTCACAGTCTGTGTGCAATGTTCCCACTCTACGGGTACTGTTACGACTCTGCCAATACTGTTAACAGTCTGTGTTTAATGTTCCCACTCTAGGGGTACTGTTACCACCCTTCCAGTACTGTTCCCACTCTGCTGGTACTGTTAACAGTCTGTGTGTAATGTTCCCACTCTACGGGTACTGTTACCATTCTGCCAGTACTGTTCCCATTCTCCTGCTACTGTTAAAAGTCTGTGTGTAATGTTCCCACTCTACGGGTACTGTTACCATTCTGCCAGTACTGTTCCCACTCTCCTGCTACTGTTAACAGTCTGTGTGTAATGTTTCCACTCTACGGGTACTGTTACCACTCTGCCAGTACTGTTAACAGTCTGTGTGTAATGTTCCCACTCTACGGGTACTGTTACCACTCTGCCAGTACATTTGACAGTGTATGTGTAATGTCCCCACTCTATGGATACTGTTACCACTCTGCCAGTACTGTTCCCACTCTGCTGATACTGTTAACAGTCTGTGTGTAATGTACCCACTCTACGGGTACTGTTACCAGTCTGCCAGTGCTGTTCACAGTCTGTGTGCAATGTTCCCACTCTACGGGTACTGTTACGACTCTGCCAATACTGTTAACAGTCTGTGTTTAATGTTCCCACTCTAGGGGTACTGTTACCACCCTTCCAGTACTGTTCCCACGCTGCTGGTACTGTTAACAGTCTGTGTGTAATGTGTCCACTCTACGGGTACTGTTACCATTCTGCCAGTACTGTTCCCATTCTCCTGCTACTGTTAAAAGTCTGTGTGTAATGTTCCCACTCTACGGGTACTGTTACCATTCTGCCAGTACTGTTCCCACTCTCCTGCTACTGTTAACAGTCTGTGTGTAATGTTTCCACTCTACGGGTACTGTTACCACTCTGCCAGTACTGTTAACAGTCTGTGTGTAATGTTCCCACTCTACGGGTACTGTTACCACTCTGCCAGTACATTTGACAGTGTATGTGTAATGTCCCCACTCTATGGATACTGTTACCACTCTGCCAGTACTGTTCCCACTCTGCTGATACTGTTAACAGTCTGTGTGTAATGTACCCACTCTACGGGTACTGTTACCAGTCTGCCAGTGCTGTTCACAGTCTGTGTGCAATGTTCCCACTCTACGGGTACTGTTACGACTCTGCCAATACTGTTAACAGTCTGTGTTTAATGTTCCCACTCTAGGGGTACTGTTACCACCCTTCCAGTACTGTTCCCACGCTGCTGGTACTGTTAACAGTCTGTGTGTAATGTGTCCACTCTACGGGTACTGCTACCACTCTGCCAGTACTGTTAACAGTCTGTGTGTAATGTTCCCACTCTAGGGGTACTGTTACCACTTTGCCAGTATTGTTCCCACTCTGCTGGTACTGTAAACAGTCTGTGTGTAATGTACCCACTCTACGGGTACTGTTACCACTCTGCCGGTACTGTTAACAGTCTGTGTGTAACATTCCCACTCTACGGGTAATGTTACCACTCTGCCAGTACTGTTCCCACTCTGCTGGTACTGTTACCACTCTCCGGTACTATCTGCACTCGCTGGTGCTTATCAAACGTTTTGTTATTTGTGTTTCTCAGACCTTTACTTGTCCTGGTTTCGGAGTTTGCTTTGAGTTTTATCTCTTTCCCAGAAACGCTCAGATGTGTTCACCAGTTGGTGCCCCCCCCTCCCCCCCTCCAAGGCTTGTGAGTACTGCCGAAGTACAGATGGCTTTGTTGGCTACAACTCATCACAAGCTCAAAACCTAATCATGTGTGGCCCCACACAGTGAAAACTTACCAGTCTTTATCAATATGGGGCCGTATTTCAGTAAAGGCGCCTTTTCATTGTTTGCGCTGGGCTCACCTTTTAAAAGGTGTGCTTGTCGCAAACAGGCCAAATTCACCCTTTTATATAGAATGCACTGCCCCCAGGGCAGCCGTGAACACACGCTGCCCCCAGGGCAGCCGTGAACACACGCTGCCCCCAGGGCAGCTGTGAACATGCGCGGCCCACAGGGCAGCGCATTCAGGTGAAAAACGGAGCGCCTGCTTTGAAACCTCCAGAGGGCATCTCTCCGGGGGGCGCATAGACATTGATTCTCCTGACAGCTTCTTTGCCTCTGCACCTGCATCTATAATACGGTGCGGGCGCAGAAGTCAAAGAATTCCCTTCATTTGCTTGAGGCACGCCCGCATGCAAATGAGGGTACGCCCCCTGCAGATACAGCTGGTGCTTTATGTGTACTAGCGCTATCGGTATTACAGAAGGGGCCGCACAAGCAGGTGCCAATGCCCTTTGCGCCTTTCTCGGGCACTCTCTGTAATATGGCCCCTGGACTGGTATTGTTTGATGTGAAACTAGTGCCAGGACTTGCGGCTAGGTGCTGGAAAAAGCAAGAATGGTGACACTGTCCTTCCCACACAAATAATGCTGCAGTTGCAACTATATTTGTGTAATATATAAAGGTAGGAAAATGGTGGGTAGGGACTTTTGTTTAGATTACTTCAAAGTCATTACAAAGGTATCTCCAGAATGTGAAAGGTCCAATTGTAAAAGCCCTTCTAGTGTGGCGACGGGGGCAAGGAGACATTAACAAAAAGTTTCATGGGCTCTGCTTGGTGCCTGTTGAGGAAAGCACTAAATGTGAGGCCTTGTGCTCTGTGCACAAATACATCACACAACGGAGCCTGGTGCAGCAGTAAAAGAGGCCGCGCTGCAGCTTCACTAGAAGTCTGGGGTCTCTTACAGCTACCGCCCTGTCCAACCCTAGGTACAGGTGGCCACCATGGGAGGACAGCTGTGGCACCTCCTGTGCCCAAAACCTAGAAGTTACAAGAGAAATTTGAAGAAATATAGGGGCATATCATCAAGCCAGAAAAGCGGAGATAAAACCAACGCCCTATCAGCGAGAGGGTGCTAACATGCGTATTCGCATGTTAGCACCCTTTTACACTACGCCTACCTTTGTATCTCTAATGAGATGCAAAGTGGGCGTTCCTGACATACACTACATGTCAGGAGAGCAATAACGCGTCTTTGCGCTATCAGCAAGGATGCCCTTGCATTTTAGCAGACGTTAGTTTTGGGAGAAAACTGCTGTAACGTCTGCTAAAATCCTGACTAAGCCACCCCTAACATTGGGGGTGGATTATGCTGACACGACCACAGGGTCGTATCAGCAAGGTTATCGCCCTTTTGCAGGGAACATCGCTGGAAAACCAGCGATGTTCCATGCAAAACGGCGATAACATCGCTATCTCTGGAATTTTTATCGCCCTGGAGCAGCGCGTTGATGATAACGCGCTACCAGGGCGATAAAAAGCAGAGATAGCCAGCGATAAGAAAATTATCGCTAAGCACGGCCAGCGATAATTATCGCTGGCCGTTGCTGATATGGCCCCTAGTTAGGGCCTCTAAATGCATCTCTTTACCGCTGTATAGGGATAACTATTGTCTACACTCTCGCACCCTCCTCCTCCGTTGACGCCACAGGAAGAAGCTGGAAGTTGACACCTCCGTGTAGTGTGCTGTACGAACGTAGTAACTAGACAGACCCTCCAGGATTTTGCAGCGATTTCGCAATTTGCAATAAAATTGTGAAATCGGCACTTTTCTAAAGAGGCTGCACTTTTTACAAAAGTGGCTGCGAAATCTTGAAGGAATGCGGACCCTGCCTTGTATTGGGTGTCCAGTGGGCCAATAGAAGCAGGGTCCTCGCAGCAGGCAGGTGAGGAGGTGCTCATTCACTCCTCCCCTGCCTGCTGCACCTGACCCGGCCGCCTTTCCTCCTTTGTTGTCTGCCTGGACCTGCACCCTCCTGACCGCACTCATGGTTTTGGTGGAGTTGGAGACCCGGGGGACTAGGTAGGTTATCCCTGTCCTGGCCTCTTGTGCACCCGGGGGCATTTTTTTAAATTTGGATCCACTGCACATGGGGCATGCGGTGGGCCCAGGGGGCATTGCATGTGTTTTTATAATATGGGCCTGCCCCATGTGCAGCGGGCCCAGGGGGAATTACATTTTTTATTAATAAGGGCCTACCGCACACTGGGTACGCATTTGCCAAAGGAGTGTGTTATTTTTTTCTTATTTTTGCCCACCGCATATGGGGCACTCAGCGGTCCCAGGGCCATTTAATTTTTTATTAATATAGACCCGCTGCACACGGGGGAGACTTCACCAGCTGCTTCTCCGGATCGGGTGACCAGCTGACTGCCATAACCCTTCGAATAGGGTCTCACAATAATTAGCAGCTGCATATTCTGAATACTCGTCTGCATCACAGAATATAGGACCGTAATCATAGGACTTTAGCCCTGAAGAAGTCGCTGTTTACTTCATGGTAGCAACGAAACACGTGTTGGCTAGGCTAAGACTCTGAATCAAGGAACGCATAACAAGGACAATAAATCTTGGAACCACACAGAGCAGTGGATGATCAGTGTTATTTTCTATCCTACACTCTTTACTGTACTAACTTAAATCTATGTACCACTAGCATGTGCAGGGGACCTTGGAGTTCTTTGTCTGTGGTTTACCACAATCTAGGGAGAGGGGTGGTTCTCCCTACCCTTTTGCACCACACTTATGCCTAAGTTCACCCTATAATATTTGCGTACTGCCTTAGAGCGCCATCACCCCACTAGAACAACCACTGGGCGTGCAGTGCCCACTGCACAGAGGGTAGGTGGTGGGCCCAGGAGGCATTTTTAAATGTTGTTTTTAATCTTTTGGGCCCACAGCGTGCCCTATACGTGACAGGTTAAATGTTTGTTTTGGGCCCACCGCAAACAGGGCACGCTGGGGGCCCATGGGGGCCATTACTTTTTCATAATGTTTGTTTTGAGCCAACTGTACATGGTGGACCCAGGGTGGTATTTTTATTTTTTTTATTTTATTAGGGTCTGCCGTGTGCCCCATGTGCAGCGGACAGAGGGGCACATGGCAGGCCGAGGAGGCACTTCATTTTTTAAAATTTCAGCCCATCGCACATAGGGCACGCAGCAGGCCCAGGGTGGCATAATGTTGTTTATGCTGCTTGGGGTCAGCCGCACATGTGACATGCGGCGGGCCCAGGGGGCATTTCATTTTTTATTAATAATGACCTGCTGCACACGGAACTTGGCGGGTCAGGGTGGCATTTCAAGTTCATTATTGTGTTTGGGCCCGCCGCACATGGGCCACACGGTGGGCTCAGGGTGGCATTTTATGTATTTTCTGCATGTGCGGTAGATCCCAGGGGACATTTCATTTTTTTAAAGATTTGGGCCCGCCTCACACTGGGCACACAGCGGGCCCATGGGGTATTTCATTCTTTTTAAATCTGGCCCTGCCACACACGGGAGCATCTGGGGGGGGCTGGGGTTTTTAAGGATGTTTTTGGTGGGGAAAGTGGTAGTGTTGTGGGGTAGAGTGGCATGAAAAAGGGCTAGCCTAGTCTCCTCTAACTCTTTTTTGTTCTTTTGTAGAGTCTCACAAAAGAACCTCCTGGTCTGAGAGCCATGGGCGGTCTGGCAACTACAATATATACTTGCTGCTGCACAGCGCAGGCAGGTTTTGGGTTCTGCATACTTCTGCGGAGATGAATAATGCATATGCTACAGCGCAGAACCTTGAGGCCTCCGTCCATGTTTGTGAAGTCCTGCTGTCAATGGGTGGAAGGGCTGTGGGTGGCCCCACACAGTTTGCATCATGTCTTTTCATAGGAGTAGCCCAACGTCAACCCATGGTTTTTGGGTGCAATTCTGTGTATCCTTGTAAGTTTGTTTTTAAAATGTGTATTTATCTATTTATGCATTACAGATTAATACAGTCTGTTTTGCACGTTGAGTTATGGGATGTATGACGTTACAACGCACACTTTTACAACGCATGCACTTACAACGCATTTTTTACAACGCATAATCCATTACAACGCACTACACTTACAACGCATGACACTACAACGCATTTTAAAAAACTACCATTACAACGCATACCATTACAACGCATAATATTTAATTGCATTTAAGGTAAGTATTAGATAGTATAGGGGTAAAAATTGCTATTCTAACTCCAGGGGGTGCAACAGTAGGGTAAGTGTTGGATAGTATAGGGGTAAAAATTACTATTCTAACTCCAGGGGGTGCAACAGTAGGGTAAGTGTTGGATAGTATAGGGGTAAAAATTTCTATTCTAACTCCAGGGGGTGCAACAGTAGGGTAAGTGCTGGATAGTATAGGGGTAAAAATTACTATTCTAACTCCAGGGGGTGCAACAGTAGGGTAAGTGTTGGACAGTATAGGGGTAAAAATTACTATTCTAACTCCAGGGGGTGCAACAGTAGGGTAAGTGTTGGATAGTATAGGGGTAAAAATTGCTATTCTAACTCCAGGGGGTGCAACAGTAGGGTAAGTGTTGGATAGTATAGGGGTAAAAATTGCTATTCTAACTCCAGGGGGTGCAACAGTAGGTTAAGTGTTGGATAGTATAGGGGTAAAAATTGCTATTCTAACTCCAGGGGGTGCAACAGTAGGGTAAGTGTTGGATAGTATAGGGGTAAAAATTGCTATTCTAACTCCAGGGGGTGCAACAGTAGGGTAAGTGTTGGATAGTATAGGGGTAAAAATTACTATTCTAACTCCAGGGGGTGCAACAGTAGGGTAAGTGTTGGATAGTATAGGGGTAAAAATTACTATTCTAACTCCAGGGGGTGCAACAGTAGGGTAAGTGTTGGATAGTATAGGGGTAAAAATTACTATTCTAACTCCAGGGGGTGCAACAGTAGGGTAAGTGTTGGATAGTATAGGGGTAAAAATTACTATTCTAACTCCAGGGGGTGCAACAGTAGGGTAAGTGTTGGATAGTATAGGGGTAAAAATTACTATTCTAACTCCAGGGGGTGCAACAGTAGGGTAAGTGTTGGATAGTATAGGGGTAACAATTACTATTCTAACTCCAGGGGGTGCAACAGTAGGGTAAGTGTTGGATAGTATAGGGGTAAAAATTACTATTCTAACTCCAGGGGGTGCAACAGTAGGGTAAGTGTTGGATACTGTAGTGTAATATTATGCGTTGTAATGGTAGGCGTTGTAATGGTATGCGTTGTAAAGGTATTTTTTAAAAATGCGTTGTAGTGTCATGCGTTGTAAGTGTAGTGCGTTGTAATGGATTATGCGTTGTAAAAAATGCGTTGTAAGTGTAGTGCGTTGTAACAGTTGCGTTGTAAAGGTTGTTCCCCTGAGTTATGTGTCCACTGCATTGCTGTGTAAACTGCTTTTCTTTTTCTTTTTATGTTTTTTATTCTTTGGAGCCACCGGCGTTGCTTTATGCCTGGTTTGAGCATTTAATGTTGAGGTTTGTTATGGTGGCTTGGAGCAACTTTTGGATTTTCCGTACTCACCCTTTAAGCTCTGTTGGCTGCTCCTATTCTTTTTTCCTGTCGAGTTCCAAATACAGGCTTATGTGCTCCTATATTCAAAGCACGCTTGTACAAACATTTTTGGGATGATTTTAGGTTTCGCTTTCTTTTTAGGTGGCTCATCTTGCCCTTTTTGCGAAATTCATGCAACCTCAGTTGAAAAAATGTTAAGGTTTTCCATTGTGGTTCCTTTGCCTTTGTCATGTTAGTTTTTCTTACAGGCACTTTAGAGCAGGCTTGGATGTTTTTCTGAAATCATTTTTGCCGTATGTTTTTTATGTTGGCCGAACCCACCTCTCTCCCCCATCGTCCTCCACAGACGACTCAAACTAACCTACAAGGACCAAACAAGTGTGCCACTGCAATGCAAAGGTATGCAAGTTTGTTTCAAAAGGTTTCATGTTTATCTTTCTTTGCAACTGACCATGCTGACACTGTGCTCAACTCCATTTGAGGACTGCTGTTTGCCATTTTGGTTTCATTTCAACGAATTGTCCTTTTTTTCCCCTTAATTTGCACGAGTTTCAGAGTTAAGTGCGTTTTTTAAACACTGCTTCCCAAAATGTTCTACACTCTCTGTTTAACAATTGCAATGCAATGCCTCTGTTTCCCTTTGGAATGCATCAAATAACACCAAATATATTTTTAGGCCTGTCCTGTGACTGCACCACACCCCGACAAAGGCGACTCAGATTTGCCTAAAGGAATCTATAAGTGTGCCATCTCACTACAAGGAACTTCTGACTACCTGTATGTTTTAACGCTCCATGTATGCAACCTTGCTTCAAAAGGTTTCACGTTCCCTTTCTTTGCACCTGAGTGTGCTGTTTTTACACTGTGTGCTCAACTCTATTTGGGGGTTCCCTTTTTCATTGTGGTTTTGTTTCAGCAAGTTTTCATTTTTTGCCATTTCCAAGTGCTTCAGAGTTAAGCGCAATTCTTAATCACTGTTTCCCGACATTTTCTTAACTCTTTGTTCAACAATTGCGATGTGTGTTATTCCCTATGGAGCACATTAAATAACACCAAATATTTTTGAAGATTAGTTACGCGACTGCCCCACATGCCCCAAAGATCTTTTGAAACCTAAGGGAGCAATGAGCACCACACCAAAAGCAGGATGGAGAAGTGTATGCAGCCTGTGAAGGCTTTGACGCCCCAATCACATCTACCTACGCAATAACAGCAGCAGATCGGGCCAAGAGTACAGTGACGTGATGCTTGCTGATGGTGGAGCGCTGTTTTGCGGTGTGTGCATTTTGTCGGTGGACCACATCTGGAAACACACAGTGGATATGCATGTGCGGTCCCAAAAACACATGAAGTGCTGTGCAGAGGCTCCAGACCCTCACTCTTCACCGAAACGTGCCCGTCAGACGACTGTGAACTCACTTTTCACAAAGACTAAAACTGCCAGTGCCTAAGACCAGGAAATAATAAGTGAGTGAGTCAATGTCTGCACAGCACTGAACTTTCTGTTGAGCAAACCTGAGCCCCCTGAGCTGCACATGTTTCTCCGCGAGCTAGTACGGAACGGTGGAGTGATGCCTGGAAGTCATCAGCGTCAAGAACGTTATCTCCCAGAGAGCTGTAGAGGAGCCAAGAACGCGCTGTAAGAAAAACTGCAAGATCAGAAGATCAGTTTTATATTTGATGAAACACCTCATGTCCAGGGGCGGTGTGTGTTGAATGTGTTATTTGCATTGGTGTCTGCAGAGGGTGGCTGTCAGATCGGCACCCACCTAGCAGACACAGTGTTCCTCTCACGGTGCAACCAAGGGACTGTAGCGCACGCAGTTATGAAGGTGCTCACAGAGTACAGCGTAGCCTTTCAGAACGTTATTTCCCTTAACACTGACAACGCGGCATGCGTGCTCAAGGCATACAACACTCTATTGAGAAATCTGTACACAAACTCCGTACATATCCCCTGCTTGGCACACATCATGAACGTTATTGGAGAGTCATTTAGGAAGCCTTTTATGGAGTTAAATGCTTTCCTTCTGTACTTCTCATGAATACTTCTCTGAATCCAGAGCTGCAAATCCTCGTGCACCTCTGGTGCAGAGATGGTGAATCTCTGCACCATCTTGCTGAGAACCATGGGATGAAACCACAGATGCCACCTGACCCTTGCAGTACCCGCTGGAAGTCTTGGTTTGCTGCTGTCCAGTACCACCGCAAGCACTTTGAGGCCTATGCTGGGTTTGTTGACTCTGAGATGTAACCCAGCAAGTCTTCCCCCCAGATTCCCTTAAAAATCTGCAAAGGATTTTGAACGGCAACCAAAAAAACTGTATTAGAGTTCAGTTGGACATTGTGCCAAAACATTTTAAATCTGATGGACTTATTCCAGAGTCAGATACCAGTGCCAATGAAGGTGTGCGATTATCGAGAGGACCTCCACATGAACCTTGCAAACAATTCAGTCCTCACTCTGGAGTCACTACAACCATTTCTGCAGACCCCTGCAGGGGCTGAATTAACTCTGGCACAGAAAAAAGATAACAGCCCAGCCTAACAAAGCTTTTGAAAATTCACTGGAAAAGGTGGGCAAGTACATGGGGGAAGCCAACCAGGCATTGGATTCTTAAAACTAGTGCGCCTTTTTCAATCCTGCACCGCTCTGCATCCTGCCTAAGGACAAGAGTGCCTTTCAGCCATCCCTGGTTTGAGTGAAGTTCCTGATCAGGAGATTCGCCTCTACTTTGAACATGTAGGCCCAGAAGCAGTACAGGCATCAGTTTCTAGGGTGATCAACACTGACCTCTGTTTGGCGTGGGATGGCTGACCGCATTCCAGTCCTTTCACAGCTTGCAGCGGTGTACAAGGACCATGTGACCAGGTCTGCAGATGCTGAAAGGAGCAACAGCATTTACACACATTATAGTGTCGGCCAGACGCCGGTCCCTCTCAGAGCAATACATCCGGGCATGATTGTGTTTGCCTCATAATCGGCAGCACAATACTGGGCCAGACTTGGACTGCTCAGAAGAATTGCACATACATGGCCAAGACTAAAACCTAAGGAGACAAGCATACAGGCTCTGTGGGCATTATTCATTAACAGGTTTATGTCACATATGTAGATTTTGACCCAAAACAAATTGTCAAGCTTGTAAATAAACAACATATACATAAGCCTTCCCAATCAAAAGAATTGCAGTTGTATTCTCCCAAAAAATGTATACGAATCCGTAAGTAACGATGGCACAGTGCTCAAGTTGGAAACAATGTGAACATAATTACTACATGATATACACAGCAGATAAACCCGGCAGCATAAATACTGTGCACAGTGCTTTGGTGTAAACTTTCTCGTTGTAAGACACCTCATAAAAATAAGATCTCTGTGTTTGGTGTTGAACAAATTGCAAAATAATGTGCCACAAAAATGCCACAAAATTCCCATATTTGTGGTGCTAAATTTCCATATTTGTAGCTCTAAATTTGCCAATCCATGCCGCAATATCCTGGGAGGTCTGAGATAGATACAGGTTGAAGGGTGGGTCGTAGGACTCACTTCACCTAATTGTGGGGTTTCCACCTGTGTAGGTCCACGGTGGGGGTGGGACTTACCAGTAGTTTCTGGAGGGGGGCTGGTCGGACTCAACAATTGTTGGGGGGGGGGATGAGCGTGTTTAGGAGATGACCGAGGTCTCCTTCAGGGTGGGACCAATAGGGGGTTCAGTGAGAGGTTGGTGACTTTTGATTGGTTGTTTTGGGGTAGTTGGGGGTCGGAGATTCTGGGTACGGAGGGAGCACATCTGCATCTCTCTTATTAAAATGTTTGTTGTAAAAATATTATTATAGTTTTCTATGTAGCACAGACTGTAACACTTCTACTGTTTCTAAGCGCTCTAAATAACATAATCTGATAATACCAGATGAACTACTTCTACATTTATTAACCTCTAAGAAAGGTTTTGTCAAGATGACAATGTATGACTTCAGGTCACTGCAGGTCACTGCAGATATCAGCAGCGAGCATCAACTCGCTGAGCCACCGGCTGGCTTCTTGATTCCTTCTACAGATGGTCAATGCAGATGTCAGCAGCGAGCATCAACTCGCTGAGCCACCAGCTGGTTTCTAGATTCCTTTTACAGAAGGTCCCTGCAGATGTCAGCAGTGAGCATCAACTCGCTGAGCCACCGGCTGGCTTCTTGATTCTTTTTACAAAAGTTTACTGCAGATGTCAGCAGTGAGCATCAACTCGCTGAGCCACCGGCTGGCTTCTTGATTCTTTTTACAAAAGTTTACTGCAGATGTCAGCAGTGAGCATCAACTCGCTGAGCCACCGGCTGGCTTCTTGATTCTTTTTACAAAAGTTTACTGCAGATGTCACCAGTGAGCATCAACTTGCTTAGCCACAGCCTGGCTTACTGCAGATGTCAGCAGTGAGCATCAACTCACTGAGCCACAGACTGGCTTCTTGATTCCCTAATCCCTCATCCCTTACCAAACATGTTCTACTTAGGAACTGCCACAAGTGTATTCTCTAAAACAAATTTCCCCTTTTCCAACCAAAACCTGTTTTAAGTTCCCTCCTGACCTTAGTCATAACTCATTACTTTTCTTTGAATAGAACCATCAGCCTAGACCTAACCCCACCTAATACACTAAACTCAATAAATCAGGGGTTTGTAAAGCTCGCTAATCACCCGTTAGGGTCTCAAGGCGCTGGGAGGGGAGGTTTGCAGCTTAGGATCAGTCGAAGGGCCAGGTCTTGAGGTCCTTCCTGATCGTGTGCAGGGTCGGGGAACGTCTGATGTTAACAGGGAGCTTGTTCCAGGTGTTGGCCATGATGTAGGAGAAAGCTGTCCCACCGGTTCTGTTTTTGCGGATGCAGGGAACCTCTTCCTGGGCGAGGTCTGCGGATCGGAGGTTCCTCTTGGGTATGTGGAAGGATACTCTATTGTTGAGGTATTTGGGTCCGATGCTGTGAAGGGATTTTTAGGTGTGGGTGAGGAGTTTGAAGGTGACCCTCTTCTCAACGGGGAGCCAGTGGAAGTCTCGTAGGTGTTTGGTCATGTGCTTATGGCGCGATGTCCCAAGGACGAGTCTGGCTGCAGCATTCTGGATCGCCTGGAGTCTGTGCAGAAGAGTATTGTTGATTCTGGCATAGAGGGCGTTGCTGTAGTCCAGTCTGCTGGTGATGAGTGCATGGGTGACGGTCTTTCTGCAGTCTGGGGGGATCTACTTGAAGGTCTTCCGGAGGATGCAATGGCACTTGAAGCTGGTGGAGGCGACAGCGTTGATCTGGCGGTTCATGGAGAGAGAGGAGTCAAGGATGATGGTGAGGTTCCGGGCATGGTCCGTAGGGGTGGGTGGGCTCCCGAGGGCAGAGGGCCACCAGGTCTTGTTCCAGGCGGAGGTGCAGGGTCCGAGGATGAGGACCTCGATCTTCTCTGAGTTTAGCTTCAGGCAGCTGTCCTTCATCCATCCTGCCACGCCCTTTATACCTACCTGGAATCTTAGTCTGGTGTCCTCTGGATTCCTAGTAAGCGAGAGGGTGAGCTGGGTGTCGTCGGCGTACGATACGATGCTGAGCCCATGTTGTCTGACGATGTCAGTGAAGGGGGCCATGTAGATGTTGAAAAGCGTGGGGCTGAGTGATGATCCCTGGGGTACTCTGCAGTTGATTTCCGTGGGCTTGGAGAGGAAGGGAGGGAATCGAATCCTCTGTGTTCTGCCGGAGAAGAAGGATTGGATCCAGTCGAGGGCAGTTCCTCATATTCCTACGTCGTGAAGTCTGGCTGCTAGCATGCGATGTGAGACGGTGTCGAATGCTGAGGAGAGGTCCAGGAGGATGAGGGGCGCGGTATGTCCCTGGTCCAGTAGCATGCGGACGTCGTCAGTGGCGGCGAGGAGGGCGGTCTCGGTGCTGTGGCTGCTACGGAATCCAGACTGGGAGGAGTACAACATGGAGTTCTCTTCTATGAAGGCGGTCAGCTGGGTGTTTACGAGTCTCTCGGTGACTTTGGCTGCGAAGGGGAGGAGAGGGATGGGCCGGTAGTTTTTCAGGTCCGTTGGGTTGGCTGATGGTTTCTTGAGGAGGGGTTTAACCTCTGCCCGTTTCCGGTCATCTGAGCAGATGTTTGATGTGAGGGAGGCTTTGATGGTGCGTCCTAGTTCGGGTGCGATGACGGTGGCCGCTCTGTGGACTATGTGTGGTGGGCAGGGGTCCGTTGGGGCTCCTGAGTAGGTTTTCTTCATGGTTGCTGTGATGAGTTCCAAGGTTGAGGACTCCCAGGACGTGATGGTCGGCTTATCGGCGGTGGTGGGTGGAGGGGTGGTGCTGGTCCTTGGTTCGCTGAAATTGTTGTAGAGGGCCTTGATCTTCAGGTGGAAGTAGGAGCTGAGTTTGTCGCAGAGTTCCTGGGAAGGTGTGATGTCCGTGGATTCGCTGGTGGGTTTAGCGAACTGCTCTATGACACTGAACAGTTCCCTGGTGTTGGTCACGCTGGTCTGGACTTTGTCTCTGATGAAGGTTCCTTTGGTGTCTCTTATGCGCTGGTGGTATTCCTTCAGGGCGTTTTTGTGGTCGTTCCGTGCTTCCGTGGTTTTCCATGGTTTTCAGGCTGCGCCAAGTTTTCTCTAGGCATCTGCTGGAGCGTCTGGCATCTTGAAGTTCAGTGGTGAACCAGGCGGCTTTCGGCGGGCGTTGTTTGGCCGGGGGGCGAAGGGGTGTGAACTTGTCGGCGCAGCAGGAGATCCAGCGGTGAAATTCTCTGGCTGCGGAGTTGGTGTTGGTCGAAGCGATGGGGGGTATTGAAGGAGGGTGGTGTTGAGGTGGTCCTCTGTGACCTTGCTCCAGTTCCGTCGTGGCGGGCGTGGGGCGGGTTTGGGTGCGGTGGTGGTATTGAAGGTGAAATGGATGCAGTGGTGGTCCATCCAGAGGGGCTGGGTGGTGTGGCAGAAGCGGACGTTTCTACCTCCTGTGAAGATGGGGTCGAGGGTGTGACCCGCTCTGTGGGTGGGTGTGTTGACGAGCTGATTCTGTCCTAGGTTGGCGAGGTTGTCAAGGAGAGCAGTGGAGTCAGGGTCGTTGCTGTTGTCGAGGTGGAAGTTCAGGTCTCCGAGTAGAATGTAGTCTGTGGAGGTGCTGGCGTGGGGGGCAGCGAGCTCGGCAATGGTGGTTGCGAGGTCCTGGAGGTCTGTAGATGAGGGTGCCGCGTAGGGTGATCCTGGGACTAGTCTGGATCTGGAAGTATAGGTGTTCTGTGTTGGAGTAAGGGTCACTTGTGCTAGATGTGGAGAGTCGGAGGGGGGTCTTGTGTGTGATGGCAAGTCCTCATCCTGGGTGGAGCGGGCAGTCTTTCCTCTGGATCTTGTAGCCATCAGGAATGGCGGTGGCGATGTTGGGACTGGAGGTTTCCGTGAAGAAGGCAACGTCGGGTGAGAGGGTGTCAACCAGTTCCCAGATTTGGATGTCGTGTCGGTGCAGGGAGAGCACTTTGAGCAGGATGCAAGTCAGGGTATCGGTGTTGTGGGCCTCGGGCGTTCCTTCGGCGTTCGCGGGGGCACTGTCGATGGTGAAGGAATTGCAGCAAGGTCTGCACGAGAACTGTCTGTGGGTGGTGTTCGGAGAGGATCTTGCGCAGTCAGCGTGTCTTCAGGGGTTGAGTGCATGGAGGGAGGTTGAGTTGTAGCGGTGTGGCCTTGGAGAACTAGGGTCCCTAGCGCTGGTCGCGGCTGGGTCACTGACGGGCGCGGCCGGACTTGCCTTAAGCGTGCTTTCGGCACGCCAGCGGCATGCCCGCTGCGCGCCTCCTCTGAGTGACCGCGCAGTGGCCGCCATTAAGTAGGGGAGAGGGGCGGGACAGTAGGTAGGGAGGTGGGAAACGGGGGCTGAGACGGGGGCGGGGCTGCTGGGAACAGTGGCAGTAGAGGAAAACGCAGAGACCTAGAAAATGAGAATATACAACACGAAGCCCAAGTAACAGGGAACTTAAATACAATACAAAAAGAGAATACAAATACCAATGCTAGGAGGCACTGGAGGCAGAGTTAAGTTAAGGCACTAGAGGCAAAATAGACCACACGGGGCACTGGAAAGGAAAAGTACCGCTGGGTGAGAGCTGCAGGCGCGAACACCAGGCTGCAGGAGGGTTCGCGGGGCACTGGAAAGGAAAAGTACCGCTGTGTGAGAGCTGCAGGCGCGAACACCAGGCTGCAGGAGGGCTCGCGGGGCACTGGAAAGGAAAAGTACCGCTGGGTGAGAGCTGCAGGCGCGAACACCAGGCTGCAGGAGGGCTCGCGGGGTACTGGAAAGGAAAAGTACCGCTGGGTGACAGCTGCAGGCGCGAACACCAGGCTGCAGGAGGGCTCGCGGGGCACTGGAAAGGAAAAGTACCACTGGGTGAGAGCTGCAGGCGCGAACACCAGGCTGCAGGATGGCTCGCAGGGCACTGGAAAGAAAAAATACCGCAGGGTGAGAGCTGCAGGCGCGAACAACAGGCTGCAGGAGGGTTCGCGGGGCACTGGAAAGGAAAAGTACCGCTGGGTGAGAGCTGCAGGCGCGAACACCAGGCTGCAGGAGGGTTCGCGGGGCACTGGAAAGGAAAAGTACCGCTGGGTAAGAGCTGAAGGCGCGAACACCAGGCTGCAGGAGGGCTCGCGGGGCACTGGAAAGGAAAAGTACCGCTGGGTGAGAGCTGCAGGCGCGAACACCAGGCTGCAGGAGGGCTCGCGGGGCACTGGAAAGGAAAAGTACCGCTGGGTGAGAGCTGAAGGAGGGCTCACGGGGCACTGGAAGGGAAAATTACTGCTGGGTGAGAGCTGCAGGCGCGAACACCAGGCTGCAGGAGGGTTCGCGGGGCACTGGAAAGGAAAAGTACTGCTGGGTGAGAGCTGCAGGCGCGAACACCAGGCTGCAGGAGGGTTCGCGGGGCACTGAAAAGGAAAAGTACCGCTGGGTGAGAGCTGCAGGCGCGAACACCAGGCTGCAGGAGGGCTCGCGGGGCACTGGAAAGGAAAAGTACCGCTGGGTGAGAGCTGCAGGCACGAACACCAGGCTGCAGGAGGGCTCGCGGGGCACTGGAAAGGAAAAGTACCGCTGGGTGAGAGCTGCAGGCACGAACACCAGGCTGCAGGAGGGTTCGCAGGGCACTGGAAAGGAAAAGTACCGGTGGGTGAGAGCTGCAGGCGCGAACACCAGGCTGCAGAAGGGTTCGCGGGGCACTGGAAAGGAAAAGTACCGCTATGTGAGAGCTGCAGGCGCGAACACCAGGCTGCAGGAGGGCTCGCGGGGCACTGGACAGGAAAAGTACCGCTGGGTGAGAGCTGCAGGCACGAACATCAGGCTGCAGGAGGGCTCGCGGGGCACTGGAAAGGAAAAGTACCGCTGGGTGAGAGCTGCAGGCACGAACACCAGGCTGCAGGAGGGCTCGCAGGGCACTGGAAAGGAAAAGTACCGCTGGGTGAGAGCTGCAGGCGCAAACGCCAGGCTGCAGGAGGGCTCGCGGGGCACTGGAAAGGAAAAGTACCGCTGGGTGAGAGCTGCAGGCGCGAACACCAGGCTGCAGGAGGGCTCGCGGGGCAATGGAAAGGAAAAGTACCGCTGGGTGAGAGCTGCAGGCGCGAACACCAGGCTGCAGGAGGGCTCGCGGGGCACTGGAAAGGAAAAGTACCGCTGGGTGAGAGCTGCAGGCGCGAACACCAGGCTGCAGGAGGGCTCGCGGGGCACTGGAAAGGAAAAGTACCGCTGGGTGAGAGCTGCAGGCACGAACACCAGGCTGCAGGAGGGTTCGCAGGGCACTGGAAAGGAAAAGTACCGCTGGGTGAGGGCTGCAGGCGCGAACACCAGGCTGCAGGAGGGCTCGCGGGGCACTGGAAAGGAAAAGTACCGCTGGGTGAGAGCTGCAGGCGCGAACACCAGGCTGCAGGAGGGCTCGCGGGGCACTGGAAAGAAAAAGTACCGCTGGGTGAGGGCTGCAGGCGCGAACACCAGGCTGCAGAAGGGCTCGCGGGGCACTGGAAAGGAAAAGTACCGCTGGGTGAGAGCTGCAGGCGCGAACACCAGGCTGCAGGAGGGCTCGCGGGGCACTGGAAAGGAAAAGTACCGCTGGGTGAGAGCTGCAGGCGCGAACACCAGGCTGCAGGAGGGTTCGCGGGACACTGGAAAGAAAAATTACCGCTGGGTGAGAGCTGCAGGCGCGAACACCAGGCTGCAGGAGGGTTCGCGGGGCACTGGAAAGAAAAAGTACCGCTGGGTGAGAGCTGCAGGCGCGAACACCAGGCTGCAGGAGGGCTCGCGGGGCACTGGAAAGGAAAAGTACCGGTGGGTGAGAGCTGCAGGCGCGAACACCAGGCTGCAGGAGGGCTCGCGGGGCACTGGAAAGGAAAAGTACCGGTGGGTGAGAGCTGCAGGCGCGAACACCAGGCTGCAGGAGGGCTCGCGGGGCACTGGAAAGGAAAAGTACCGCTGGGTGAGAGCTGCAGGCGCGAACACCAGGCTGCAAGAGGGCTCGCGGGGCACTGGAAAGGAAAAGTACCGCTGGGTGAGAGCTGCAGGCGCGAACACCAGGCTGCAGGAGGGCTCGCGGGGCACTGGAAAGGAAAAGTACCGCTGGGTGAGAGCTGCAGGCGCAAACACCAGGCTGCAGGAGGGCTCGCGGGGCACTGGAAAGGAAAAGTACCGCTGGGTGAGAGCTGCAGGCGCGAACACCAGGCTGCAGGAGGGCTCGCGGGGCACTGGAAAGGAAAAGTACCGCTGGGTGAGAGCTGCAGGCGCGAACACCAGGCTGCAGGAGGGCTCGCGGGGCACTGGAAAGGAAAAGTACCGCTGGGTGAGAGCTGCAGGCGCGAACACCAGGCTGCAGGAGGGCTCGCGGGGCACTGGAAAGGAAAAGTACCGCTGGGTGAGAGCTGCAGGCGCGAACACCAGGCTGCAGGAGGGCTCGCGGGGCACTGGAAAGGAAAAGTACCGCTGGGTGAGAGCTGCAGGCGCGAACACCAGGCTGCAGGAGGGCTCGCGGGGCACTGGAAAGGAAAAGTACCGCTGGGTGAGAGCTGCAGGCGCGAACACCAGGCTGCAGGAGGGCTCGCGGGGCACTGGAAAGGAAAAGTACCGCTGGGTGAGAGCTGCAGGCACGAACACCAGGCTGCAGGAGGGTTCGCAGGGCACTGGAAAGGAAAAGTACCGCTGGGTGAGGGCTGCAGGCGCGAACACCAGGCTGCAGGAGGGCTCGAGGGGCACTGGAAAGGAAAAGTACCGCTGGGTGAGAGCTGCAGGCGCGAACACCAGGCTGCAGGAGGGCTCGCGGGGCACTGGAAAGAAAAAGTACCGCTGGGTGAGGGCTGCAGGCGCGAACACCAGGCTGCAGGAGGGCTCGCGGGGCACTGGAAAGGAAAAGTACCGCTGGGTGAGAGCTGCAGGCGCGAACACCAGGCTGCAGGAGGGCTCGCGGGGCACTGGAAAGGAAAAGTACCGCTGGGTGAGAGCTGCAGGCGCGAACACCAGGCTGCAGGAGGGTTTGCGGGGCACTGGAAAGAAAAAGTACCGCTGGGTGAGAGCTGCAGGCGCGAACACCAGGCTGCAGGAGGGCTCGCGGGCCACTGGAAAGGAAAAGTACCGCTGGGTGAGAGCTGCAGGCGCGAACACCAGGCTGCAGGAGGGCTCGCGGGGCACTGGAAAGGAAAAGTACCGCTGGGTGAGAGCTGCAGGCGCGAACACCAGGCTGCAGGAGGGCTCGCGGGGCACTGGAAAGGAAAAGTACCACTGGGTGAGAGCTGCAGGCGCGAACACCAGGCTGCAGGAGGGCTTGCGGGGCACTGGAAAGGAAAAGTACCGCTGGGTGAGAGCTGCAGGCGCGAACACCAGGCTGCAGGAGGGCTCGCGGGGCACTGGAAAGGAAAAGTACCGCTGGGTGAGAGCTGCAGGCACGAACACCAGGCTGCAGGAGGGTTCGCGGGACACTGGAAAGGAAAAGTACCGCTGGGTGAGGGCTGCAGGCGCGAACACCAGGCTGCAGGAGGGCTCGCGGGGCACTGGAAAGGAAAAGTACCGCTGGGTGAGAGCTGCAGGCGCGAACACCAGGCTGCAGGAGGGCTCGCGGGGCACTGGAAAGAAAAAGTACCGCTGGGTGAGGGCTGCAGGCGCGAACACCAGGCTGCAGGAGGGCTCGCGGGGCACTGGAAAGGAAAAGTACCGCTGGGTGAGAGCTGCAGGCGCGAACACCAGGCTGCAGGAGGGCTCGCGGGGCACTGGAAAGGAAAAGTACCGCTGGGTGAGAGCTGCAGGCGCGAACACCAGGCTGCAGGAGGGTTCGCGGGGCACTGGAAAGAAAAATTACCGCTGGGTGAGAGCTGCAGGCGCGAACACCAGGCTGCAGGAGGGTTCGCGGGGCACTGGAAAGAAAAAGTACCACTGGGTGAGAGCTGCAGGCGCGAACACCAGGCTGCAGGAGGGCTCGCGGGGCACTGGAAAGGAAAAGTACCGCTGGGTGAGAGCTGCAGGCGCGAACACCAGGCTGCAGGAGGGTTCGCTGGGCACTGGAAAGGAAAAGTACCGCTGGGTGAGAGCTGCAGGCGCGAACACCAGGCTGCAGGAGGGCTCGCGGGGCACTGGAAAGGAAAAGTACCGCTGGGTGAGAGCTGCAGGCGCGAACACCAGGCTGCAGGAGGGCTCGCGGGGCACTGGAAAGGAAAAGTACCGCTGGGTGAGGGCTGCAGGCGCGAACACCAGGCTGCAGGAGGGCTCGCGGGGCACTGGAAAGGAAAAGTACCGCTGGGTGAGAGCTGCAGGCACGAACACCAGGCTGCAGGAGGGTTCGCAGGGCACTGGAAAGGAAAAGTACCGCTGGGTGAGGGCTGCAGGCGCGAACACCAGGCTGCAGGAGGGCTCGCGGGGCACTGGAAAGGAAAAGTACCCCTGGGTGAGAGCTGCAGGCGCGAACACCAGGCTGCAGGAGGGCTCGCGGGGCAGTGGAAAGGAAAAGTACCGCTGGGTGAGAGCTGCAGGCGCGAACACCAGGCTGCAGGAGGGTTCGCAGGGCACTGGAAAGAAAAAGTACCGCTGGGTGAGGGCTGCAGGCGCGAACACCAGGCTGCAGGAGGGCTCGCGGGGCACTGGAAAGGAAAAGTACCGCTGGGTGAGAGCTGCAGGCGCGAACACCAGGCTGCAGGAGGGCTCGCGGGGCACTGGAAAGGAAAAGTACCGCTGGGTGAGAGCTGCAGGCGCGAACACCAGGCTGCAGGAGGGCTCGCGGGGCACTGGAAAGGAAAAGTACCGCTGGGTGAGAGCTGCAGGCGCGAACACCAGGCCGCAGGAGGGCTCAGGACGCTGCCCTAACCCCACTTTATTGTAAAGTTGTCAGGTGTGGGTTGGTGTGTTCTGTTTGCGCGGGGAGTGCAGCGTCTCCGGGCTGTTGCTGCCTCTCAGGGGTTAGAGAAGCCCGTCATTGGTTGTCGAGTGATTGGTGGTTGTTGGTCGTGGAGTTGGAGAGTCGCCTTGGGTTGTGTGTTGGCTAAACGCCGGAGAGGTGGCCGCTAGTCATACAACCTCTGGCGGGTTCTTCCGGATGGACGCAGTGGCTGCTTCAAAAAGGCAGAACAACCCCCGCATAATTCCGTGTTCTTCACTGAGTCCTCCTAGGCCTCTCGACTCTGCCCTCCAGTCATCCTGCCCAGTCCCTTTATCCTGCCCTTCAGTCATCCTGCCCAGTCCCTTTACTCTGCCCTCCAGTCATCCTGCCCAGTCCCTTTACCCTGCCCTTCAGTCATCCTGCCCAGTCCCTTTACTCTGCCCTCCAGTCATCCTGCCCAGTCCCTTTACTCTGCCCTCCAGTCATCCTGCCCAGTCCCTTTATCCTGCCCTTCAGTCATCCTGCCCAGTCCTTTTAACCTGCCCTTCAGTCATCCTGCCCAGTCCTTTTATCCTGCCCTTCAGTCATCCTGTTTAGTCCTTTTATTCTGCCCTTCAGTCATCCTGCCCAATTCCCTTTCTCTCTTTTATAATTCTTACCGGGCGCTGGGTTTACACACACATTGGGTGACCAGACGTCACGGATCTCCCCGGGCCGTCCCGGTTTTGAAAGGTCTGTCCCGCTGTCCCGACCCTTCTATTGATTTTAAAAACATGTCCCAGTTTTTAGGACAAGGGTCGGGTCACCCTGCAAAGCAGAATTTAAACTAAGCTCTCCTTTCAGGCGCCCGAAAGTCTTTTATTCGTTTCACAATTCTTTATTAAAAATGTTTTCCCAAAAATACAGAAACAATGAATAACTGTCATATATCAATCCAAAAGCAGAAAAACATATGAACAAAATATACACTATGAATAAGAAAAACGTAGGAGAGTAAAGTAGAAGAGCACCCAAAAAGAGAACAAAAGAAAGAAAAATAACATCAAAAACCAGAAAAATCAAAGTTCAATACCAATCAATGTCTGTAATAACCTATGCTTCTGCTAGGCATCACCGGAGGAGGTCGCTGCCTGTTCCCAGCGAGAGGCATAGTGGGGATGAGGGGGCGGGGGCACACGCTGGGGGTCCTGCTATTGCGGTATGTAAACGTAGGCTAATAAATGTGTGTGTGTGTATACACAATATTTACCAGCTGAGATATAGATATGTGTGTGCGCATATAAATATACACACACACACACGTTTACAAGGATGTGCAAAATAGGAACTGGCTATAGTAGTAAAACTGAAGGCTTTACTCCTTCTTTAATATCTGTCCTGGTCAAACACACACACACACACACACACACACACACGCACACACACACACCACACACACACACAGGCACACGCACGCAGGCACACACTCTCTCACAACTGACAGAAGTTCGCAGCTCACAAGCCCTTCAACTGGGAAGCCTGTCATCTACATCAGCAGTGCAGATGCTGCCCCCTGCTGGTGGGTTGTTAGAAATGCCATAGCCTCTTTAGCTCAGGCGAAGGTTAGTGGTTTTCAGGGAATACACACATGGCCCGATTCACAAAGGTAAACTGAGATGAAAGTCTAACTGTCCAACTTTTGGTATTCACAAAGAGCATTTACGAATAGTAAAGTTAGATTTGTGTCTCAGTCTAATGACTTCTAGTCTCAGTTAAACATAAGACCAACATTTAAGTTTAACTAGGACAAAAGTCTTACTTTAATAGTCGTAAATGCCCTTTGTGAATACTGAAAGTCATAGAGTTAGACTGTCATTTCAGTTTACCTTTGTGAGTCGGGCCCCAAGCCTTCTTGGGATCCCAGTTGTTACCCTGGGACCAACCCGTGGGCTGTGATGAGTTTTAGGGACCACCCTCCTGAGGAGGTTTTTGGGGCCTGAAGAAGACAACATTTTGATTTTATCTTTTTGGTCACCATCTATCCCTTTGGGAGACTTTTTGACCTCCTTCGTTTGGTCACCCCCTCCAGTGGTAGTTTTGGTAACCCTTGTTTTTACCCAGTGGTCTGCCATCTTCCCCAACTCTAGGGGAGAAACCCACCCAATCTAATCAGCGTCTATCAGATGCTGATGTAACGTCTCATTGTAACAACGACTCCAGATATTCTCTCTCATAATCAAATGGTAAACCCTTCATACGCGTTCACACTGTGACCTGTTAACCAACCACCTGGTGCTTTCGCTGAAAAGTCAGCAAATTCCACCCAGGACTGACCCTGAGTTTTTTGAGTCTTCCTGAATCGCATCCTATACTCCTCAGTGGTGAGTCCAAAGCCCTCATTCAGGATACCACTCAGGAGGTCGCAAGACTCAGTGTCTTTTCCAGGCAATGTCAGGAGTCCATCCCCGCATTTCCCTGAGAATAGTTCCCACAAGAGAGGGACACCATTTCTTCTGACTCTTTTTCTTCCTATACAGGCTCTCTCAAATGCAGTGGACCACTCGGTGATGTTCTCGCCATCTGTATATTTAGGGATAATCCCTCTGGGGGGTTTAAAGTCGTAAAAACCTTCCCCCTCCCTATTTTTGTGTGTGCTGCCACCAGAGATACATCAAAGGCCCATCTCTTTCCTTTGTCGTTCTATTTCCAGGTGCTGAGCTTCTAAGTTCAGTCTCTGGGTCAACCTTTCTAGCATGAGGTCCTCGTCTGAGGGACTCTCAGCTGTGATCAAGGAGACTGACTCACGTCCATCCTCAACACCCGTATCATTGATTCTGTCTTCCTCCTCAGTATAGTCTACCAGTTCTGAATGATCTCTCTCGAACTGAGCTACCAGTTCTCTGAGATATTCCTTTTTAGGGCTTTACCCTGGTTTGATTCCATCGCTCTCACAAAGGCTTCTCAATTCAGCATGGCTTAGGTCCATGAAAGGGGTCAGGTTGGGCTCCTGAACGTGGCTACTGGCTTCAGGCAATATTTTATTAAAGTTGGGACCTTTTTAGGAAGTTAAAAAAAATAACTACACACTAAAATACTTTGTCCTAACTAAAGTACAGATTTTTAAATTTCTAAACTGTTTGTTTCAGGGACTTAGTCAAGGCCCAATTAGTTAATTTTAAGACATTTTGAACACTAGACCAATCAAAACTTTGACTGGCTAATGACATTTCTAGATTTACTCCAGTGTTCAAATATTGACACAGGGGTTCCAGTAAATGCAAGACTTCTATCCCACCACTGAGCCACCAAATGTACGACGCTGGCTCTCTATATAGTGCAGTAAAATAAAGTCCACTGTGAAGAGAGTCCAGTGAGGCCCATATTGGTAAACAGAGGTAAAGCAGGTACAAATAATACTCCTTTTGTGCTAGTGTGGGCGAGCAGTTAGGCTTCTCAGAGGGGAGACCTATCAGAGGGTAGTGCTAAACATTTGTTGTCGCACACAGAGGCAATAAATGAGACACACACTCAAGAATAAATCCGAGACCGTTTAGGAAAAATAAGATCGTATCTTTATGTATATTTTTTAGAAACCAAGAACTACATTCACTGGTTAATAAATGCTTTGTACGTCGATTTTTAACCAAGTGTAGTTCAAGACACCAATGCTTACAGGTTTTAAGCAACAGTGGTCAATACCATTCAGTAGAGACCGTCGTGGTCAGGGGGAAGACAATCATAGGGTTAGATAGCAGAGTACTGCCCACACATTTACCATCATGGCTGATGGAAGCAACTCTCCGCCATGGAGTTTTGGGGGGACAATGGTCAACAACAGTTCAGAGGAAGTTTTACTCAAGGAGAGTCAGAGTTTTGTAAGTCCCAGGGCTCGGGCACAGCAGGCAGTTCTGGGTTACCTGGATCGGAGGTGCCAGAGGTCTTGGGATGCAAAATTGGTTCTTCATTGGCAGCGTTCAGCTACAGGTGAGGTGAGAGCAATCCGTCACAGTCGGGCGGTTGTGCCCAAGTTGCTGCTTATGATAGAGATCAGGGTGTGTACAATATTCCCACTACCACGGATAAAGTAATCTCACAGTTACACGCACATGCATACATCATACGCTAGGGCCCATTTCACTAACATACGCTCAAATACTCTACCAGCAATAAACCTGTGGAAGGAAAACACTCCTAAACACCCTGCATCTATACCGAGGTCGATAAGACCTGGTTTTTGTGACTGTCCCTAAGCATAATCTATACAATATATACAACAATAATCAATAACGCAAACCCAATAATTGACAAGAAAGAATATCCAACACCATGTTTAAAATTATATTGCTTTATCTAAAATTAGTCAAAGAAAATCAATCAGAGTAAATCATTTCTCATAGTTACCTATTCTAGCTAAATGTCAGAACGGGTCAGGACAAGTCTCTCGGTAAATGTCTCTCAAGACGAAGTCCCTTCAGCATCAATCCTCAGCAACGCAGATTCGGTACGCGGCAAAGGCAAAATGGCAAGTGGCAAAATGGCCCTCTCTAGGCTAACATCTCTTATAGTTTCTAAACAATAGAAAGATACATTGGGAACATAGAAAAAAACTATAATGTCCGCCGGACTTGCTGAGCAGAGCGAGAAGGAAAGGATGTAACATTGCTACATTTGAGAATCTCCGCTCAGGAAAAGTACACATAATGAAAACTACGGAACAGGAACCAAGAAAATAAAACATGTATCACAATAATCCTGCTTCTCCTCGGCTATCGAGCCACAGTTCAGAGCTTCTCTCTAAGGCTCCTTTGTTTCCCAAGGCTGCCAAGGACACTTTCACTTCTCTTGGAGACTTCCCAAAAACTGCTGCTGTCCTCATGGAAAGTTTTTCAACAAGGACCATGGTCAGTTAGCTTCAGGACCATTTCCAGCAGGGGTCTCCCTCGTCACAGTTTTCATATTATAAATCACAGCCAGGCTCACAAGTCGGCCATCTTTCTAGGCCAACATAGGCCTCAATAGACCATCTTAATTAAAAGAGACAAAACAACGTTACCACAGCATAGTGATTAAACAGTGTTAACCCCACTAATACCCTTATGTGTATGCATTTATCTAGCACTTGCAACATAAAAAAGCATTAATTCAGAAAGCGTTTTGTGCTCAAAAATAAACAGCACATAGCAACGTTTAAACATGAAAACATGCACATTATTTTTTAAAAACAGCACATTTATGCACACTCACGTGTAACTCTCTCTTGTTAGGACAAACGGATTGATTAATATAAACGCACTTGCACAAGACAAATAATTAATTATTAATTATTAATAAATTAATACAACGAATAGACATGCCAGAGCTTCAAAAGCCCCAGAATTTTCAAACTGAAAACTCTGCTCCAGCACTTACGCGCAGTCAACGCCACCAGAAAGTGGGTACAGGCTCACAGGAGTGGGACTGTTTCCAGCATCGGTCGCAGGCTGCCCTAAAGGTGGTGCAGGCTAAGGGGGGGCCCTTCTCATCTATTTTTCCCTCCTCACACAGAAACAGGAAAGGGGGCTTGACCTCCTCCACTATCTGGGGGTTCCTGGGTTGGATTTCAAAGGTGGCATCGCCTTTGAAGCTTCCTGGAAGACCATCCTGTCCTGGAGGAGGTGTGAAACACCCTGGCCCAGAGGAGGTGTTGTTTCTGTCTTCTGAGAGCGCTGGCTCTCACCCCATGAGGTCAGAACTACGTCTAGTGGGGGCAGGATGGTGGAAACCGGCCGGAGACCTCACTAGTGTTTGGTTAGGTTTCAGGGGACTTTCTAAATGGGTTTCCCATGGGAATGTATTAATAAATCCCACACTGGCATCAGTGAGAAATTCTTAAGACAAGGGAGAGCATTTGGCCTAATGGCTAGGGCGGTCGACCTCGGAGCTGGAGAACCGGGTTCAAGTCTCGGCAAGGACACTTGACATCATGTGATTCTGGGCAAATCACTTAATCTCCCTGTGCCTAACAAAAATGAATGTGTCCATCTGTAACGCAGCTGGTGCTCATGTAAAGCGCTCTGATACCTTTGGGTCAAGTTCGCACTATGTAAAAGTCTACAAAAAAGAAAATGATGTTTGGTGCCAAACCCCTTAGAAATCAGTGAAGATGTCATGGCGCTAGGAGCCTGGTGTTGATGAGTGTCCAGCTCATGTACTCTTGATGGCTTCCCTGTTCACTTACAGCATCGCAGAATGGGCTGGGCATAGCAGGGGCATATCTGCTCATGTTGATATGCCCACAAATAGGATAAAGTGCACTCTGCCTTGGGGCTATAGGCCTGCAGTTTGGATGACCTACCTATACTTCATGACGTGTATGGAGGCATGGCACACAACGCCTGTGTGCCATGTCATCTCTTCGGATTTTCCTACACCAAGACACACAGCCTGCAGTGGCAGAGTGCATACCCTTGGTGAGGGGTCCCTGGGGAGGCAAAACCAGTGCTGCTGAACCAGAGACACTCTTCAGTACCCATGCCCAAGGTACCAGGGGTACCACTTACTAGGTACTTACAAGGGTAGCTGAAGTTGTGCCAATCGTGGTATCATTTTGGAGAAAGAGATCTGGCACCGGGAACCAGGTTAGCAGGGACCCAGGGCACTTACAGTTCTTAATCACATCAGGCAATCGGCAAAAAGTGGGGTTAACCCTGCAAAAAGAGGCACTTTCGTACACATTGCAAGTACCGCATTTGGGAGGCCCAGCCTCAGGTTCTTGGTTAAGTCTTTCAACTTGCAGTGATGGGTCTTCACTCGTCTGGTCTTCTCTGTCATACTCTTCAGGGAGTGTCCTTTTTAAGTTTGACCATTTAGCAGCAGAATCTTGAGGTTCTTCCGGCGGAGTCTGCACAGTTATGGAGCTATCTATGTTTTGCAACAAGGAACAAAGTCTCACAAGAGCATTGCCTGGGAGGCTCCGATTGAAGTTCTTTGGGTCCAGTCCAGCTATATCTGCTGCCAAAGGGACCACTGACGAGATATCGAGAAGAAGAATATCGAATTGCCAAAATATCGAAGGAAAAATATAGAATGCCAAAATATCGAAGCCCTATCTCCAAACAGGTAAGTACAAAAATATAGAATCCAAAATATCGTTGTAAAAAATATAGTTAGTCACAATATCGAATTATTGTAAATGTCTTAAAATTAATGTAAAATTAATGAAATAAAACATGTAATTAACTGAAACATACTTAAAAATACTTAAATTACTTTAAAATTAATAAATAATTAATGTAAGCAAAAAAATAATAACAATACATGTATATTAACGTATGATTAATTTAAAAAATGCAATATTGTTTGCGTAGGATAGCGGGCGGGTAAAATTTACTATTACCACTCCAGTAAGTGCAATAGTAGGGAAAACGTTGGATAGCGGGAGGGTAACAATTACTATTCCCACTCCAGAGAGTGCAACAGTAGGGAAAGCGTTGGATAGTGGGAAGGGTAAAAATTAGTATTCCCACTCCAGACAGTGCAATAATAGGGAAAGCATTGGATAGCGGGAATGGAAAAATTACTATTCCCACTCCAGCGAGTGCAACTGTAGGGAAAGCGTTGGATAGCGGGAGGGTAAAATTTACTATTCCCACTCCAGTGAGTTCAACAGTAGGGAAAGCATTGGATAGCGTAGGGGTAAAAATTACTATTCCCACTCCAAAGAGTGCAACAGTAGGGAAAGTGTTGGATAGAGTAGGGCTAAAAATTACTATTCCCACTCCAGAGAGTGCAACAGTAGGGAAAGCATTGGATAGCGTAGGGGTAAAAATTACTATTCCCACTTCAGAGAGTGCAACAGTAGGGAAAGCGTTGGATAGCGGGAGGGCAAAATTTACTATTCCCACTCCAGTGAGTGCAACAGTAGGGAAAACGTCAGATGGCGTAGGGGTAAAAATTACTATTCCCACTCCAAAGAGTGCAACAGTAGGGAAAGCATTGGATAGCGTGGGGGTAAAAATTACTATTCCCACTCCAAAGAGTGCAACAGTAGGGAAAGCGTTAGATAGCGTAGGGGTAAAAATTACTATTCCCACTCCAGTGAGTGCAACTGTAGGGTAAGCGTTGGATAGCGTAGGGGTAAAAATTACTATTCCCACTCCAGAGAGTGCAACAGTAGGGAAAGCGTTGGATAGCGGGAGGGTAAAAATTACTATTCCCACTCCAAAGAGTGCAACAGTAGGGAAAGTGTTGGATAGCGTAGGGGTAAAAATTACTATTCCCACTCCAAAGAGTGCAACAGTAGGGAAAGCGTTGGATAGCGTAGGGGTAAAAATTACTATTCCCACCCCAGAGAGTGCAACAGTAGGGAAAGCGTTGGATAGCGGGAGGGTAACATTTACTATTCCCACTCCAGTGAGTGCAACTCTAGGGTAAGCGTTGGATACCGTAGGGGTAAAAATTATTATTCCCACTCCAGTGAGTGCAATAGTAGGGAATGCGTTGGATAGCGTAGGGGTAAAAATTACTATTCCCACTCCAGTGAGTGCAATAGTAGGGAAAATAATAATTTAATATTTTATTAAAAAGACATAAATTATTAATAACAAACAAAAATATTAAAATTAATTACCAATCAAACAATATTTAATAATTTCTTTATTATAAATACCAATGTTTTTTTATTAATAACCTATTAATAATTAATTTGCAACCAATTAATTTTCAATACCAAAAATTAATAAATAAAATTAATACCAATTAATAATTAATTAAGAATACATTAATTAGCAATATACAAAAAAAATCAATAATTAATTATTTACAATTAAATTAATTCCCACCATATTCCCCTATAAACCCACAACCCGCTACAAATAATAAATTAATACAATTAACATGATTATCAATTAAACAATTAATACTTATTAATTACCAATTAATACAATTTATTTACCAATTAATAATTAATCAACTACCAATTAATTTTCAATACCAATTAATAATTACCTAATAACAATTACATTACTTCCCACCCTATTCCCCTATAAACCCACAACCCGCTACAGAAGTAAAACGCAAAATTAAATTAAAAATAATTAATAATTCCTAAAAATTATTATTTAATGTACTATAATTAAATTACTTCCCACCCTAATCCCCTATAAACCCACAACCCGCTATGGAATTAAATTACCCAAAAATTAAATAACATAAAATTCATTACTTTAAAAATATTCAGACATACATTCCAAAATTTATACATACTTTTAACACATATACTATCACTTAAAACACTATAAAAAAATTCGATATTTTTAACAACTATATTATGACTGTCGATATTACTTACTTCTATATTATTTAAATCGATATTTTATTTCTTACCTGATTGTCGATATTCTTCACCACTATATTTTGGCAATTCGATATTCTGTCCATTCTATATTAAAAACTCGATATTCTGTCCTGTCGATATTTTGAATTCGATATTATGTCTGTTTACCTGCCAAAGTTAAGTGTGTCTTGAAACGAGTGGTCAGACTTTGAGTAGCCATGTCCATTCCTGTATTATGCACACCAATATGAAATCGATCTTTGGGTGGGGTTACAGGCTCCTCCTTTGTACCCATCCCAGGCATCTTTTAAAGGACACTCTGCCTTCTGGAAGTGTTGTTTGTACTTCTTGGTCACAGTTCCTTTCTTCTAAACCTTTGTTAGCCCACTCTGCAAATTGTGTGGCAGCAGATTATACAGCATCATAATTGCAGAAATCTGAGGCAAGGAGTTTTATAGTGTCTGACAACACTCTCCGTGCTTGCAGGATATCCGTTTCAGCTGTTTGGAGATACCTAGACAGTGGTGTGGTTGAAGCAAAAATGTGAAGATACAATTGGGTAGTTAGAACGGTTTGAAACTTACATAACCCCTCAGCAAATTGTAAGGCGTGGCACAGTACGTTTGGAATAAATCTAAGAATGTCAAATGAAATATTATGGAGGACTTTGACCAAATCAATAAACATAGCATTGGCAGGGTCATTGAAAAAGCCAAACCCTTCCTTGAGAACAGCATCTTTTGCCCACCATCTTGTCTCTCCAATGATCTGTAATTATCCGACCATCCTTTGCCAGCTCACGCCACACATCTATCCTTTTATATGACTCCCGGAGAAAGACTGCACAAGAGTGTAGCTCACCAGAGAGAGAGGTGGACGCCGTAGATGCTTGGGTCCCATCAACAACTACAAGGCTTAACACATGTGCATAGCACCAGACATGTATGTGACTTGGAGATTCTTTGGTTAGCCAAGTACTGCATCCATTGTACTGGCCTTGCATGGTGGAAGCACCGTTAGTCAAATTCTCAATACACTTGGATATGTCAAGACCA
Organism: Triturus cristatus; assembly: GCF_964204655.1. Taxonomy (NCBI): domain Eukaryota; kingdom Metazoa; phylum Chordata; class Amphibia; order Caudata; family Salamandridae; genus Triturus; species Triturus cristatus. The sequence continues at coordinate 1,207,277,474 of NC_140584.1, read as the reverse complement.
TTTTGTTGATTTGCAATTCATACCAACTTGAACAATCCTTTTCCTGTTGACAAAGTGCAATTTCTGACTGCTAGTAGGTGTTCGTGTACAGTGACTGTGACGTATAGGATGATAACTGAACACTGGTCAGTAGCAGTTATATCTTGAGTTGAGTCTATCTGGATCGAGTACCTACCTGCGTCGTGTATGTCTTTAGTAATGTGTCTTTTTACCAGTTTACACAATTGTTTCTATTGCTTAGCCAATAGTGGTCTTTGACATGAAGGTCACAGAGGTACCATGGCCACCTTACTTTTTTGCTTTGTAAGTGAGAGACTCAATGTGTTGTTAAGAGGTGGCTCATATTTTGACAGGAAAAAGAAAAGTTCAAGAAAGTTCCCATGATCAATCTAATCCTTATCCAACTCAAAAACAGACTCTGGTTTTTCCGCAATAGCTGAGCCCTCTTTCACCAATCACTTTAATAACGTCAACCCCACACTCCGATATTTCTCTCTTCTTTCTGACTGGCATTGCCCGAGTTGCGAGGAATAAGTGAGGCAACATGGACACAACATATCCACAAATTGTACAATAACACACAAACTGATAAAACACGAGGGTGGAAATTGGCTTGGAAGCACTGGAGGGGGTAAAGTACATTGTGATTACCATCTGCCCCCTCAACCAGGAAAATGCGCAATCGGAGGGAGACCCACAGGAATTTAATACCCATGGCTCAAATACCTTAATTAACATCAAACAACTAAAAGAAGTAATTAAAAAACGTAAGGAGCAGCAGGGCCACTTTTTAAGCAAGAACCCGATTTCTGGGCCAACTACCTTACGCCGCTTTTTAACCACATATATTGCCAAAACAAGACCCCAAAAATCCTGGAGAGGAAACTTGTTTCACCCAATCTAGAAAAACGGAAGTCATACTGAGCCTGGGAACTACCGGCTCATCGCCCTGATTGACGTTGAGGCAAAACTTTTCGCATTCTGCATCTTACTACAATTACAAGCATGGATGGAGGAAAAGAGCATAATCCCGAAATATCAAACAGGTTTTAGGCATGGAATGGGCACAAGCACGAACCTGGCAGCGCTGACAATTCTAACAGAAAAAGCCATAAATAAAAAATCCGGACTATTTGCATGTTACATCGACCTAAAATCTGCCTTCGACAGAGTGCCACGAGATCGCCTCGGGGTAAAATTGAAAGCATGAGGATTACCCCAAAAACTAATGGACATCATAGTAGCCTTACATAGTGACACCTGGGCTAGGGTGAAGCCTGGAGATGGCAGTAGAGTATCATCTAATATGAACACAAACAACGGACTGAAAAAGGGTTGCGTTTTGGCACCAAAGCCTATTTAATCTGCACCTCGCCGATCTAAACATCCATCTGTCTAAAGCAAATGGCCGCCCACCCAAATTGGCAAATGAGCCTATACAGTTCATGCAATATGCGGATGACATAGTGGTCATGAGCCAAACTCCAATTGGGTTGCAAGGAGTTCTTAATAATATGATAAATGACTTTGCTAAGAAGAAATTAAAGGTGGTGCATCTAGCTTTGCTCCAGTCCTGGTAAATATAAATGGTATGCAAAGGACGAACAAACAGAGGAAACCAGCTCATATAAATATCTGGGCATCAAGTTGGGTCGATGTATGTCTTTCACTGAACAGAAAAGAGAAGTAAAAGCCCAATCACTCATTTTTGCAAAGGGAACTGAGCTGCCCCTCCTAGAGTCACCTCCTGAAAGTAATGGCAGCACAGTTACTCCCTACACTGGCATACGGCCTAGAAATACGGCATGGTCGGGAAATTGAAATTTTAAATGAGCTCCAGACTAAGGTGTACACAGCAGTTTTTAATCTTCCTAAAGCCGTGTCGCCAGCACAGATCCGCTTGGAATTCGGTCTTCAGAACCAGAAATACCAAAGAAAAACCATTTTCGTGAAACTGTGTTGGAAATTTCGCTCCTCGGAACCCGGATCCCTGAACAACATGTGCTGGTCAGAGATAATGGCTCGGTTTGATCAGAAATCACCGTACACATGGGGCGAATACTTGAGATCAGCTCTGGCCGAGTTAGAAATTCAAGAGGTATGGGACAGCAAGGTGGAAAGGATAGCATTCAACAGAGTGTGTAATGCCACTGCAAAGAAACTGTCCATTTTGGAAGATAAAAAAAATTAGTTAAACACTGACACGCCTGGTCGGTAATAAATTCTTACTCACAACTCAAACCGAAAGCTTATTTAGAAACACACTTCAGACTAGCACTAAACAAGAGGTTTATGCTGTACTATTGGACATGGCCCTTTTTGCAGGGTCATGCCTGAACTTTTTGCCTTCCTCCTGTATTTTGTGTGACCTGTTTTTGTTGGTTTTATGACTCTGGGCACTTTACCACTGCTGATCAGTGTTAAAGTGCATACGCTCTCCCTATGGTAAATTGATGTATGGATTAGTGATTCCATGATTGCTGATTTGGTTTACTTGTCAGACCCCAGTCCAATGCACCAGGAGTGCCCAGGGCTGGTAATCCAAATGCCGCTGGTGGGCTTGCAGCACTGATTGTGCCACCCACAGAAGCAGCCTGTAAAAATGTGTCTAAGGCTTGCCATTGCAGAGCCTGCATGTAGTCTGGTACTGCCATGCTGACTGGCCAAGTGCACCCACTTGCCAGTCCCTAACCCTTCCCTTTTCTTCATATCAGACACCCCTATGGTAGGCCCAAGGGCAGGGTGCATTGGAAATATGAGGTAGGACATGCCCTGGTGTGTGTGGCATGTTCTAATAGTGAATTACATCCATTTTTGTTTTTCACTATTTCAAGCCTACCTGTTCCCCATAGGCCAGAATGGGCAGTTTGATTATTACATTTTATAATCCTAACTGACTCAGGAACATGGTAGAAATTCTAGTTTAGTATACCTGAACTCAGAATGATAAAATACATCTTTTAGTGAAGTTGGTTTTAACATTCTGTGTTTGAAAATACCACTTTTAGAAACTAGGTATTTTCTTGTCTAACCATCCAAGCCTGCCTCTGCTAGGTTGTGTATTCCTTGTCTGCAGTTTGAGTGACAGGGGCTGGGGGATTCCAGGAGACAGGGTGAGTCAGCACAGGGCTGAATAGAAAGATCTGCATGTAGATGGGCGGGAGGAGTTGCACCTGGGACCTGAATAGGGCTGTGCCTTCCCTCCACAATGCTGGCTCCACCTCCTGTGGTGTGTCTGATGTCTCTGCCCTGCACTGTGAAAGGAAAGAAGGAGACGTGTAAACAGAGTGCTCCAGGACTGACCAGAACTGGTTTGGACTAGGCAAAGGCCTCTCTGCCTTCAGAGAACAAAGAGAAACTGAGTATAAATATTGGGACCCATACCCAAGAACTTTAGATCACTTTTGGGAAACAAGAAGAAACTTTTGCTGAGAAGAGGAACCAGAGAGACTGAGGAGAGACTATCCCTAAGCTTGAGGGATTGGCCTGCAGTGGTTGCCTGACTGCCAAAGAGAGTAGAAAGGAGCTTCGTGTGTACTTTCATCAACTTGTGAAGGATCTCCAAGGGCTTGAGAAAGAGCTTGCCTCCTGCTGAAGTCTCAGGGACAACAGACTTCAACCACCAGCTCCTCAAGGGTTCTTTGGAAGTGCCTGCAGTTGTGTTGGGCTTTCTGAGGGACTGCGTGTCGAAAGGAGCTGGAAGCAAGACTCACGAAGAAGCGTGTCGCCGCCGCAGCCGCTGTCGTCGCATCATTGAACAAGGGTGTTGCCGCTGTAGCTGTTGCATCGCATCAGCATCTCGCAACACCGAAGAAGCGTGTCGCCGCCGCAGCCACTGTCGTCGCATCAATGAAGAAGGGTGTCGCCACTGTAGCTGTCGCATCACATCGCAGAAGCATCTCGCATCACCAGAGAAGCATGTCGCCACTGCAGCTACTGTCGTCGCATCACTGAACAAGGGTGTCACCGCTGCAGCTGTCGCATCGCAGAAGCGTCTCGCATCACCGGAAAAGAGTGTCGCCGCCGCAGCCACTGCCGTCGCATCACTGAACAAGGGTGTCGCCGTTGCAGTTGTCATATCACATCGCCGAAGCGTCTCACATCACCGGAGAAGCGTGTCGCAGGGCCCGTCGCGGCTCAGAAGAATCGTTGAGTCGCTGCACGGCCGTCGGGCGTGCACGGATCGTGTCGCATCAAGAAGAAGACGCCATCTTTGTTTCATTGCACCGGATCTTCATTGCATCACAGCGTTACGGGCCACATCGCCACAGAAGCGCAGTAAGAAACTGATGCATCACAGTTCCTGCGTGAAAGGAACCGATGCATCACCTTCCCTGCATCACTTTCGTTGTAGAGCGTTACGCATCCAAAGGTACATTGAATTCAAAGTGTCGCATTTTAACATCTAAAGAGAACTAAGCTAATACTACCATTTTAAGTACAGTATTGTGGATTTTTGTCGTTTATGATCTTGTATTAAGTCTATATAAAGAATACTTATTTTTTATATCAAACTTGTGTGGTGTCCATCTGTAGTGTTGTGACTTGGTTACTGTATGTGTGCACAAATGCTTTACACACTGCCTCTGAGATAAGCCTGCCTGCTCGTGCCAAGCTACCAAGGGGGTGAGCAGGGGTTATTTTAGGAGTGTTCCCCCTTACCCTGACTAGACGCAAGGGTCCCTATTTGTCAAAGGTACCTACCTCTGCCAACTAGAGACCCCAAATCTAACATGTACCCACTTGATGTGCATCTGCCCTATAATCACAGATGCAAGAAGGAAGCTCTTAAAATCGATCTTAAGTGAATTAAACATCCGATCCTGCAGGCGGCTGTAACCTGAGGGGTGGGGGGCTCATAAAACATTCTAATCTGCCGAGGGGTAAAGCTCCTCACATTGATTGGCAGCCGCCTTCAAAAAGCGGATGCTAAACAAGTGAATAAGGTCATTAACGGGACTGTAAATTGTACAAACACTGTAAAATGTAATAATTAATCACTCTCTTGGAACAAATCGCTTTAACCTTTTGTAATAGACAGATTTTATATTTTTTATGGTATGCTTAATGGTTTCGAAAAACCAAATAAAGGACTCTTTGACTGAGTTGTCTGCTGAGAGGAGAGTGGTTATGTCAACTCCAGCGATGGTCATCATATATGAACCAGTGCACCTTTTGTGGAGTGTGGGGTGCCTCATGCTCTGTAATGCGCCTAACATTGTTCTATTTATCCCTCAAATAAAAGGGCACATTTCTTCACATTTGCTCAATGCCAAGCAAACTGTGCAAAAGAAATCTTTTTGGGATTCTGAAAAGCGTAACCAGCATTGCACGCGCCCATCGTTTCTAATGAATGCCAACCGCCCATGCAACTGTTGACTTCAGGAAGGTTGGTAGAGTGGTACAGAAAGAACTCAGAAAGCTGGTCATGCTCTGGCTGGTGGGAAAACATGTCAACTACCTTTGCTTGGTCTGTCCCTGGTGTCTCCTTCATCTCTTGGACCCCGGCTGCAGGCAAACCCAACAAGATGGATGCAGATCTCCCTGCACAGGGCGTGGTCCTTGCACTGGATCCTGTTGCTTCCTCTACGTTTCCTCCAAGTGTTGCAGAAGTGCTGCTTCCTCTGACTTTAAATCCGCCATTCTTTACAGTCATGTTCTTCAATCATTGGCTTCCAAGGGGAGTCTTCTCTCAAAGGAAAGGTCTGAGCATGTGCATCCTCTGTTGTGATACAGCCCTTTGGTCTCCACTGTGAGCATTTGAAAATGTTTCTTATTTCTCTCACTTCTTCAATCTGTCTTCTCTTCTACTCTCATCATTTTTCAGCATCCCCGTTTCTTTTTTTCTGTCCCATTTCTTTCCCTAGACAAATAAAACATACTGTTGTTTGTGCCATATATTTAGGCTCAGTGAGAACAACCAGAAAAGAGGGAAACTACTGACAAATACATCTTCCCGGACTTCCTGTGCAGCGGGGTCATTTGCTAATCATGATTTGTCATTTTCTTTTGACACCTTACATGTTTTAGTAAGAACACTGCGCAAAGAAAGCACCTTAGGCCAGTGACACTCAAAGAAAGCACCGTAGGCCAGTGATGCTCAAAGAAAGCACCGTAGGCCAGTGATGCTCAAAGAAAGCACCTTAGGCCAGTGATTCTCAAAGAAAGCACCTTAGGCCAGTGATACTCAAAGACAGCACCTTAGGCCAGTGATGCTCAAAGAAAACACCGTAGGCCAGTGATACTCAAAGAAAGCACCTTAAGCCAGTGATGCTCAAAGAAAGCACCTTAGGCCAGTGATGCTCAAAGAAAGCACCTTAGGCCAGTGATGCTCAAAGAAAGCACCTTAGGCCAGTGATTCTCAAAGAAAGCACCTTAGGCCAGTGATGCTCAAAGACAGCACCTTAGGCCAGTGATGCTCAAAGAAAACACCTTAGGCCAGTGATACTCAAAGACAGCACCTTAGGCCAGTGATGCTCAAAGAAAACACCTTAGGCCAGTGATACTCAAGGACAGCACCTTAGGCCAGTGATGCTCAAAGAAAGCACCTTAGGCCAGTGATTCTCAAAGAAAGCACCTTAGGCCAGTGATGCTCAAAGAAAGCACTGTAGGCCAGTGATGCTCAAAGAAAGCACCTTAGGCCAGTGATGCTCAAAGAAAGCACCTTAGGCCAGTGATTCTCAAAGAAAGCACCTTAGGCCAGTGATACTCAAAGAAAGCACCGTAGGCCAGTGATTCTCAAAGAAAGCACCTTAGGCCAGTGATACTCAAAGAAAGCACCGTAGGCCAGTGATACTCAAAGAAAGCACCTTAGGCCAGTGATACTCAAAGAAAGCACCGTAGGCCAGTGATGCTCAAAGAAAGCACCGTAGGCCAGTGATAGTCAAAGAAAGCACCTTAGGCCAGTGATTTTCAAAGAAAGCACCGTAGGCCAGTGATGCTCAAAGAAAGCACCTTAGGCCAGTGATTCTCAAAGAAAGCACCTTAGGCCAGTGATACTCAAAGAAAGCACCGTAGGCCAGTGATCCTCAAAGAAAGCACCTTAGGCCAGTGATTCTCAAAGAAAGCACCGTAGTATGGAATAATTTACCGATACGAGTCGTACGGGAAAAAAAATACAGGATCGGAATCGGCCCCTTTATATGGATTTCTGTGTGTAAGCAGCCTATTCCTTGCATTTTAAGTGGTAAGGTAAGGGTGATTTGGTTGATGTTTTGTGAACTAGCACATAATATACCAGTAAACTAAACAGGCATTGTGTTTGCAATTGTAGTTTTAGTTATATTTACTAATATCATCCTTACAGCAACAATGACGATCAAAGCACTGTTCTGAGGAGTTTCACCATTCCATTGGGTCTATCTGTACTTTCCTCCTTATTTCTCTTCCCCCCCTCGTCCCTCTTCCCCTCTTTCTCTGTGTTCACTGCTCCGGTTGGACAGTGATCCCCATTTCTGCTGGAAAGTAGCAACTGAAGGGCTGGGAGAAAAGAAGAGCTGAACAGAGATGCAAAGAGGCAGTCTAATGATAGAGGAGAACTAGAACTAGAAAAGAGGAAGTGATAGGGAGATACATAAGGTAAAGACGAAAGGATCGGGTAGCCAGAAGAAAAGATACATAATTGTCGAAAGAGGAAGAGTTAGGTAGATAATGAGTGGAAGAGATGTAAGTCGTACTTTATGGTCCTAGGAAAACACATGCAACCCTACAACGTGCACCTTCTTCGCTTTTGCAAAGATGTTGGAAAGAGTTTTATCTCTCCTTCGATTTTTAGTTTTGCTAGTTCCAGTTCGTGGTTGCGACCTCTTTCTCGGTCCGCTAGTTCCTCAGGGGATAGGCCCCCCTCGGGGGCGCCATTCCTCCCCGGGCTGCTTCGTGGTTCGTTGGGGGTTTCTCCTTCTGTTCATGTCCGGGGAGCTTCTGCCTCGACCCAGGTTTTTAATGCCCCCTGGAAGTCCTCTTTCGTGCTCAGTCCGGTGGTAGCGATTCCAAAGTCTTTGCAAAATTGTTTCAGTTCTCGGTGCGTATAAGATTCTAACTGGTCTCTTTGAAATGCCGTGCTTGGGTTGGTGCCTGCGGCACCTAGGGAAGTTTCTCCTTCCATTCTTCTCGGTAGTGCGTCAGCCGTCTACTGCACGATCTCTAGGTGTTGGCTCGGATCCCGTCGTCTGCCACCAAATGTTGGAAAGCGGTTCCCGGGGAGGCTGCGGAATGTGCTCCCGTCCACCCTGGGGCCCACCTTTCCCAGAATTAGGCCGAGCAAGAGCAGAGAGGCCCTGCCTGGCAGGGTCTCGCACCTAGGATCGCACGCGCTGCGCTTACTCTCTCTTCGGATAGAGGGACACCACACAGTAGGTCGTTTATAAGGTAATAAGTCTTTTTCGGTAGTTGTCAGGGATCTTTATGATCCGGTAAGCAGGTACCAAAGTAAATGCCACAAGCGGCAGCGATCTTGTGATGAGGGAAAAAGGGGGTAGCGGGACAGTCTTTGAATCAGTGTTTCTGCGAGTTATCCGGCGCCCAGCTCTCAATCCTCGAGCTGAGGGGATATTGCTTCTCTCGGCGATCTCTACCGATCTTCTTGGAGGAACGGGCAGCGAGTCACTCAGCAGGCACCGGAGGGTCTTAGTTCAGGGAGCCGCGACGGCGTCAGCAGGGCTCAGATGGATCAGAGTTCGGGGAGCCGCGACGGCGTCAGCAGGGCTCAGATGGTCTCAGGGTTCGGGGAGCCGCGACGGCGTCAGCAGGGCTCAGATGGTTCCAGAGTTCGGGGAGCCGCGACAGCGTCCGCAGGGCTCAGGTGGTTTCAGGGTTCGGGTAGCGTTCTTCTGTTCGGTGAGCGATCGAGCCGCGACCAGGTCAGCAGGCTCTCGTCAGTCCAGGTCTTCTCTGCCTCTCGTCCCTTCAGCACCCCTTGTTATACTCCCCTTCCTCTTTGAAGTCTGGGGTCCTCACGGAGAGGGGTCTGGTGCCTGGGGGCGGTGTGTCGGGGTTTCCTGTCGCTCAGCCCCTTGATCTATTCAGATGTGTCCGGGAGGGACTCCAGACGCCCAGCAGGAGAGGCGCCCACTCACCGGGGGCCTGGTGGCCGATCGAAACCTCCCTCGGGGAAGAGACCAGAGGTGTGACAGAGTCGGCGCCTCTCGGTCTGGTTTGGGGGGGGTGTCGTTCTCCCTCGGCCGGGCATGCGTGTTGGAGATCTGTTCGGCCCTCGGGATGTTGGTCCATGGAAGCCGAAAGGCCGTGCCCACGAGGTTCGGCGTGTTTGTAGTGTGACTTGCTGGTCGGGAGGGCCCACGCCACGAGGCCGGTCTCACAAAAGAGAATATGGACCAAATGCACCACAGAATTCAGAAAAAAACAATAAATACCCTCTGTTCTCTGAACTGAAGACAACTAGTGATGTTGGTTTACATATTCCATCTGTGTAAGAATCACTTACAATTATTGACATGTCGCTCCATGTGTTGGCCACATGCTGTAGCACCAAATCTGAAGCACGGTCTGAGGGCCACATGCATGATAACAAAACACAACCAACACGAAAACGTTGTGCAGATACCAAAGGGCCTTCCTCTTTCAGGAATATTAGACCCACATGTTTAGTCATAAAAGGGCCTAAGCCCTTAAACAGACCTGAGACAATGATCTGGAAGGAAAGCACCTTTAAGTACACCATGAAAAACATAGCAAATCTGAAACAAGGACATATCGCCTCAAAATACGAGAAGAGGCAATCCTGCTGCACTGAGAAAGAAGTATCAAGTTTAAAATGTTGCTTAGGCCTTGAGCAGGGCCTAGTTCAGAATGAGGCTCAAACAGTTCTCTTTTGAAAAAGCACATTAACACAAAGGCTCAAACATATCCTGAAAGCAACACACATAAATGTTGCCACATTCCGGCCTGGTACCTAAAACAGAGTCTAGTCAGAAGGACCTACAAACTACAACCAAATCTAACCAAAAGTTACTGAATAATATTACTAGCATATGGAGAAGTAAGTCCCTTGTCTGCATTTTGGAGCAGAATTGGACTGACACACAAATGACTGAGTTTAATTATGCAAAGAATTGGTAAAAGTGCCATAAAAATGGTTCCCTCCTGTTCCTTCTTGCTCCATAGGAATGATCGGCTGGCGACACGCTGCATTTCTGGGTGCCTTGGTGCTGGATGTGGTATGTCAGTGAAGCTTTGGGGCAGACATACATCACAGGGCGTAGTGCAGGATTTTCTGGATGTGGTGGGACCGTGATTGAGGAGAAGTAAATGTGGCTTTGAGGGCTGCTTTACTCAGCCTGCTTTCGTCAGCCCTGTTGAGAGAGGGGCGCCAAGGGGATTAGATGGCCCTCTTGAGCTGGAGCTTGGCCTTGTGGTGCATCTGGTTAGAAGAGTAACTGAATACAAAAGGCTGGGAGAACACTCTGTAGTTCTGTATGGGAGGGTCAGGACTGTCTTCTGCATAAGTCTCAGGTGTTGGACTGGTCCACTGAAGGCCTAAACATGGATTCCTTCCTCCTCAGAAGGATAGGAAAAGGTTGTGGCCTAAAGAGGTGAAGATGTAGGCTGAAGCAGGAGCCTGATAAAGCAGGTCTTGTGTGAGCCTGAGGGCTGGGATGAGCAGGTCCGCACTTTGACCTCTTGCTGCTATTTCTTGACAAGCTCCTCCTGGTGTTGGCGCTGTAGAGTCTAACTTGAAGTTGTCTGATGAAAGCTGCTGGCCAGTGCTTTTATGTCCCTCAGCTGGTTAACGTGGGAATGGTAATCAGGAATCGGGAAGGAAATCTATCAGTTAATCAGGATTTATAAAGGTCGGCTAATCACCCGATAGGGTATCCAGGCACTTGCAGGTCCCGGAGGCTTATTCAAACAGCCAGGTCTTGAGGGCCATTCAGAATTCCAGAGGTGTGTGGGGAGGCTGTTGCAGGTCTTTGCTGTGATTTAGGAGAAGGAGCGTCCTCCACTTCTGCTTCGGTGGATGCAGGGAGTATGGGCAAATAAAAGGGAGGCGGAGCGTAGTCTTCTCAATGGTTGGTGGAAGTTCAGGCAGTGGTTAATGTAGGCGCGACCTTGGTTGTGTAGAGTAGGCCTGGGCAAAAATTTCGTTCCGTTCGCGGAAATTGCGATAATTTGACATTTTTGCGTTCCGCGGAGAGCGCGAAAATGTCAAAAATTCCGGTTTCCGCAGCTTGGCGATAATTTGTTTCTTGCTCGCGCTGTAAAATGATACATTCTCGCGCGCGCGCGATCGCCTTACCTGAATCCCTGCGTTCGCCGACAAGTTTTCTTGATCCGGTCGCGTTCTCCATGAGATGTTGTATTGTTTTTAGCCATTTGCGCTGTCTCGCGACAGTTCGCGCCCGCAGTGACGTCATGCGTCGCGCGATCACGTCTTTCTTCTCGCGATCATGCACCGCGAGAACAACTCAAAACAAGATGGCCGCGCCCGCAAGCAGCCACATGGGTAAGTTGGCGACCCGCAACCATGCAGAAAATCGCGCGAACATGCCGGAAAAAAACTTCCGCATCTTCGCGATATTTCTGCTTGTTTGCGATAATTTTAAACATTCTCGCGATAATTTGCGAAGGTTAATTCCGCAAATTCCGCCCACCCCTAGTGTAGAGCCTTGTGTGTGTGGGTCAGCAGCTTAACTTGACATCTCTTCTGTGCAGGGAGCCAGTGGAGTCTCCTGAAGTGGGGAGTGTTCTGGGTTCATCGAGAAGGCCAAGAAGGAGTCAGCCTGTGGTGTTCTGTATGGTCTGAAGTCTCTGCAAGAGGTGTGCGGTGATTCCTATGTAGAGAGCGTTGCAGTAGTCCAGTCAGCTGGTGATGAGGCCTATGCAAAAAACAGGAGAGAAAGTGGCGCACCTCATACGACCCTGAAGTAAAAGCCACATACAGGGAAATGATCAGGAACTATAAACTGGCTATTAAATCTTCGCAAGCTGCCTTCTATAACCTTAAAATAACTACGGCAAAATCTAAATCCAAAGAAATCTACCGCATAGTTAACTCCATGATCAAACCACCGTCCCCAGCCACAGATAACAATAACTCTCCAACCAAATGCAATGATCTGGCGGAATTCTTCTTCCAAAAAATTAATAAAATCTACCTTTCCTTTCCCAATCCCCCCTCCGACTCCCCTGGCCAGAACCTGCACCTGACTTCTAATTCATCCAAGTGCCTAGACTCTTTCCCCTTGATTACTTTGGAAACCGCACAGACATTGGCACAAAAAATAAAATCTGGCTCCCCGTGCGACCCCGCCCCCCCAGGCCCACTGAATCTTGCCAATATTGCCATTCTCCCCACGCTCCTGGAGCTCATGAACTCCTCCATAATCAGTGGGATAGTCCCTCCAACATGGAAGCATGCTATGGTGCGGGCCCTGCTGAAAAAACCTACTTTAGACCCAGCTAATCCCAGCAACTATCGTCCGATCTCGTTACTCCCCTGGGCATCGAAAATCCTGGAGAAACATGTCAATACCACCCTGACAATGTTTTTTGAAGAAAACCATCTCCTCGACTCCTCCCAAACAGGCTTCCGTACCAAACACGGAACTGAGACGGCGTTACTGGCTGTGACTGAGGAAGCAAGACGGCTCCTGGATCGGGGAGGATCAGTGGCAGTGATCCTCCTCGATCTAAGTGCCGCATTTGACACGGTGCATCACAAAATCTTGCTAACTCGTCTTGCCAACCTAGGAGTGACCGGAGATGCCCTGACATGGTTCAATTCTTTTTTGTCCAACAGAACCTTTCAGGTCTTCGATGGCACATCACGCTCATCCACTCGTCCCTTGGGATGTGGAGTCCCCCAGGGCTCCTCCTTAAGCCCTACGCTCTTCAACGCTTACATGAGGCCACTGGCTGAGGTGGTCCGTCCGCATGGTGTAAAGATCATTTCCTATGCGGACGACACCCAGCTGGTGGTCTCCCTGGCAGAAAAGAGCGGCCTCCAGGCACCACCAGACCTAGCGGCCTGTCTGGAGGACGTAAAGAAGTGGATGATGAGCTCCTGTCTAAAATTGAATGATGACAAAACTGAGCTGATGATCCTGGGCACAGCCTCCCCCGTCTCCATAGAGCCGAGCTGGCCGTCAAGCATGGGAGTGGCTCCACCCTCTAGAGATAACATCAAAAGCTTAGGGGTCTGGCTCGACAAGTCTCTGAGCTTTAACACACAGGCCACTAAGATCTCAGCCACCTGTTTTGGCCTCCTCAGAGTGATCAAGAAAGTCCTTCCCCTCCTCTGCTTCGAGGCCAAACAGATAATTATACAAGGCCTTATCCAATCCCGCTTGGATTTTAATAACGCCTTATACCTAGGGGCCCCGGACTACACCCTACAGAAGCTCCAACGCACCCAAAACTGTGCTGCCAGAGCACTGTTGGGCATCCCCCAGAGGACCTCAGTGAGAACCAGCTTGAGGACCTTGCACTGGCTACCTATCAGGGACAGAGTAAGATTCAAATCGCTCTGCATTGCCCACCAGACTTTCTGGGAAACGGGCCCAGACATCAACCGACCCCTGATTTCTCCCTATAGGCCAAATAAATCCCTCCGCTCTTCTACAGCATTCCTGGCTGAGATCCCCAGAACTCGCAGAGTTAGAGCAGGAGGACGCTCCTTCTCGTATAACGTCTCCAAACTCTGGAACTCACTCCCTTTGCAGCTAAGAAACAACCCCAACCTGACCACTTTCCGTAAACAACTAAAAACCTTGCTGTTTAATGCTTAGCTAGTAACCTCAAGAGGGTCCCATCTGTCCCAGCGCCTGGACGCCTCAGGGCAGCTGTAGCGCTTAATAAATCTAATTTTCATTTCATTCATTTCATTTCATTTCATTTCATGTCACTGTGCATCTCGTGTTTAGGGGTAGCCACTTGAAGAACTAATGTAACATGTGCAGAGAGAGGAAGCAGGCGGAGGAGATGGCGTTGATCTGTGATTTCATTTTGAGCATGTTGTCAATGATGATTCTGAGGCTTCTTGCATGGTCGGAGGTAGTGGGTGCGGGTCCAAGGTCTGACGGCCACCAGGAGTCGTTCCATGTGTTGCTGCTGTTGCCAAAGATCAGTACTTCTGTCATGTTTGTGTTCAGCTGCAGGCAGTTGTTCTTCATCCAGTCATAAAGCAGAGGGTAGCGAGGGTACAAGAGAAGCAACAGACAATCCTGGGGAGGATGTGAAAGCGAAGAGGAGCACTTGCAAAATGGTGTGGGTAACCATTTTTGGTTTTTGCCAATCCGAGATTGAACAGTAAATGAAAAAAAAGATGAAAGTAGTAGTGTCAAAGTCGTTTTGTTGCGAGAAAGTGGCTGACTTCAATTTGCTGCCTGCTCCTCCCTGAAAAGAAAATTTTAAAAAAGATGGTGGGTGTGGCAGGCAATAGAGGAGCAAGTGGGGGCGGGGAAGGGGAAGCAGCCTACCTGGGAGAGCAAATTGGGGTTGGGGCCGAAGCTCACAAATGAGAAAGTAACTCAGAGAGTGGTGGAGTTTGGTAGGGGGAAAGGCATAGGAGAGACACCTTGCACCTAGGCAGATAGCGGCAAGGAGCACATGGAAAGGTATTTGACGGGGAGAAAAAGCACACGAGGAAGAGAGCTGGAAGACCCATGCACTCTCAGGAAGTACGTCAGTGAAAAGAAATTTTTTTTCTCCTAAAAGTGAGCAAAGAAGGCTAGAAGGTAGCCAGTAAGAGAAATGGAAAAGAGGCCAGACTGCAGGGGCGGGCCAAACACAATTTATTTATTTGAAAATTTGTAGAACGCACGGCTACCCAACAGGGTTTCTCGACGCTGAAAAGCGGGAGCAGCAAGGTTAATGGAGGTCAGTTGGCAATTAAGCCTGGCTGAAAAGAAAGATCTCAAGCATTTTCTGGAAAGCCAGGAGAGATTGACAAGTCCTCAATTCCAGCGGAAGGGAATTCCACAGTTTTGGCCCCAGGAATGAAAGCGAGCGACCAGCCATATGGGTCAATCGCACTCTAGGAACTGAGACGAGAGAGAGACTGGCCGATCTTAGGTTGCGAGAGGGATGATAAGGCTTGACAAGGTAACTTATGTACATGGGCCCCAAGCCGTGCTGAGCTCTAAACATATAGCAGAGAGCCTTGAACTCGACACGCTTACTAACTTTGAGCCAGTGAAGTTGATGCAGCAAAGGGGAAACAGAGGAATGACGAGGCAACCGAAAAAGCAGATGAGCTGCCGCATTCTGAATGAGCCGACGGACAAGATGAACAAATTGACATAAGGAAAGTCAATTTTCTGGAAGAAGCAATTTTAAGCACACAAGTGAGAGTCACACTAAAGCCAACCAATGGCAAGCAGTCTTGGTGAGGCCAAAATAGATCTTTTGCAACCAGATTATACTGCCCAGAAGGAGTCACCTAAAAAGCAGCTCTCTCTGGGTAGTATGAGGATAACAGTCATCCAATCAAAAGAACAAAAAAAAAGCTATTATTCAGGGAAGGGACAAACACAAGAAGAGGCAGCAAGCAAATAAGAGTGACAATAAAGTCAACCAACGATAAGCAATAGACCGGCCAAAAATCTAATCGTAGTATTGGCATGTCAACAATAAGTCTTCAACAACATGCAGCCAAAGCTGTCTGTAGGCAGGACCTATTAGTGGCAGCAGGCCATGACGTTCCAGCATTACACAGTCTTAATGGACCACCTGGCTGTGATGCCTAGTATTGTATTGTATTGTATTGTAATTAAATTTATAACGGCGCACAGCTACCCGCCATGGGGTCTCCCGGCGCCAAGGATGGAAAAGGCCAGAACTGAGATAGCTGATTGTTGAGAGAAGAGCCAAGTTTTCAGGCCCCTACGGAACTGTGTAAAAGTGGGTTCCAATTTTAAAGAGGCAGGAAGAGAGTTCCAAAGCTTAGGGGCAAGGTGAGAGAAGGAGCGCCCGCCCATTCTAACCAGTCTAAATCTGGGGATCACATAGTTACCCTGAGAAGCTGATCTAAGGGACCGGGAAGGGGCATAGGGATAAACAAGTGATCGCAGATACAGAGGTGCCAGGCCTTGTTTGATTTTAAACATAAAGCAGAGAGCCTTAAATTTAATACGGCTCTCTATACACAACCAATGTAAGTCCCGCAGACAGGGAGAGATGGAAGATCTCTTAGGGCCCTTGCAAAGGAGCCGGGCGGCAGAATTTTGCACCAACTGGAGCTTCTTTCGTACCTCCTGGCTACTACCCAGATAAAGTACATTACCATAGTCAAGGCGGGGGGTGACAAGCGCCTGGACCACAGTACGTCTAGATGAAGCGGGAAGCAGCCATAGGATTTTCCGAAGCCACCTTAAGATGGTGAAACAGGTGGCTGCAATGCTGACCACTTGTTGACGCATAGATAGAGAATCGTCCAGCAGGAAGCCCAGATTGCGTACATGCGTAACCGGTTGGGGTAGCGGGCCCATTGCCAAGGGCCAGTGATTCGGGCCCCAGAGATGTTTATCCTTGCCCAATATAACTACCTCGGTTTTGTCGCCGTTAAGTTTTAGTAGATTCGCCTGCATCCATTCTGCCACGCGACCAAGTCCCTCCGGTAAAGTAGAAAAGGAACACTCTTTGTTTGAGGATAAAGAAAAAATAATCTGCGAGTCCTCCGTATAAGAATAGAGGGATAGCCTCGCATCCTCCACAATCGAGGCCAGGGGTCGCACGTAGATGTTAAAAAGCATAGGGCTTAATGTGGACCCCTGGGGAACCCCATAAGCAGAAGCGCGAATAGAGGAGGAGCAACTAGATGAGCAGACCTGAAATGAGCGCTGACACAAAAACGAGGCTAGCCAGGTCAGAGCGCACCCCGCCACCCCAGCATTTTTTAGTGCGGTGAGAAGAATAGAATGGAACACCGTATCAAAGGCGGCGCTCAAATCAAGCAGGATCAGCGCCGTGGTTTCGCCTTGATCCAAACGAGCACGTAGAGTCTCTGTAATCCCCAGTAGGGCAGTTTCCATAGAGAAATGAGTGCGGAAGCCTGACTGAGAATACTGGAGATAGCCCACTGCCTCCACATGGGCAGTCAGATGAGTGTTAACATGTTTCTCCAGGATTTTTGAGAACATGGGTAGCAGGGAAATAGGCCGAAAATTAGCAAAGATTTTAGGATCCGCCCCAGGTTTTTTCAGAAGAGGGATCACCATAGCCCTCTTCCATTCTACGGGAGCAGTAGATTCACGAAGAGAGGCGTTAAGCAATTCTTGGACCACCAGGAGGGGAGCAGGTGCGAGCTGGCCAAGAATGGCAGTAGGCATAGGATCTAGAGGGGCACCAGATTTTACCTTAGAAAGGCAAAGGCGGAAAGACTCTCGATCCAATAGAGGCCAGTCAGAGATCACTTCCTTGGGAGAAAGAGTCTCACCATGAATAATGGGAGAAGGCTCACTCCTGGGCAGTGGCAAGCTAGCTGCCAGGGAATGAAGGATATATATGAAGACATACTAGAGGTTGAAGAGGAAGATGCCAGATGGGGTATTCCCCCTCTGATGGTCCCTCCAGTCAAAAGGTGGACGCAGGTGGCAATTCAATTGAACGCTTTCACTTTGGAATGTGGGCTGAGAGCCGCCAATGGTCGGCTCCCCTCTGATCTTCATGGAGCACCCACTTTTAACAGAATTTCCAGCCCATCTCGCATCGATTATATTTTGATCGATCGCAGACTATGGCGATACGCAGTGGATTTGGTCATAGCCCCTACCACCGACAGCGACCATAATCCCTTGTGCTTAAAATTGAAGAGACCATGGCCCTTCGATCTACCAATTTCTGACCCTTGCCCCATCATGACTACCAAAGAAGTTATTCCATCGAACTGCAATAGATACCTTAAATGGCCAAAAATCGCATTAGACGAGCAAAAACTCACATCTATAAAAGAGATTTTGCTGTCAAAAACTGCCAAACTCAAGAGAGCTTGCGACGAACCTGATGGGAGTTTAAGGGCCGGGACTATCCACACAGCCATAGCTGAGTCGATAGGTTCATTCTTCAGGGCACCCACTTCCACTGGTAAACCGATCAGACGTAAGCCGCCTGGTTCTTGGTACAACTCTGATTGTAGGATTAGCAAGAAAAAGCTTGTCATCGCTGTCAAAAAAAGGGATTGCTGCCTAATCCAATCTGCCAGATCAAACTACAGAAAGGCCGTGGCTAAAGCCAAGTGTGCTTGGGAGGAATCCCACTGGTTGGCCTTGAAAACCGCTAGCTTAGCCAGAGATGGGACTACATTTTGGAATCTTTGCAGATATTCAAAAGATTCCGACCCTGACATAATTTTAAATCATATCACAAACCAGGAATGGTTTGCTCATTTTTCAAATCTTTATTCTGGCGAGGACACCCAAAGCTTTAGAGTTTCTTCTCATACCTTTCAGACAGACCCTACTCTTGTGAGTTTTGATCTTTTTACGGAGGAAGAAGCCATGACTGCAATTAACAAATTAGTCCCAGCTAAAGCCCCAGGCCCTGATGGCCTTCCTGGTGACCTGTTCCGTTCCGACTCCAAACATTGGGCAGCCTATTTTTCCACCTTGCTCAATGCATTCCTTAAGGGATCGCCCATCCCCGAGTCATGGAAAGGAGCAGAGGTAATACCAATATTCAAAAAGGGTTCCAGAGAGGACCCTGCCAACTACCGACCCATAAGTCTTATTGACGTTAGCCAGAAGGTGGTTGGCAGGGTCCTGTTGGAGCGTATTCTATTGTGGGCCAATGAGAACAACATTCTGTCCCACTTCCAGGCCGGGTTTAGACCAAACACGGGCACGATCGACCAGGTCTTTAGGTTGTTATTGTTACACTGGAAGGTTGTCTTGATCGGTAGGGGCAGTCTCCATCTGGCCTTTATAGATCTGAAGACCGCCTTTGACCTGGTCCCTCGTGATCGCCTTTGGTCGGTTCTGCAGGACATGGGCGTGCCGTCCCCCATCCTCGACCTTTTGGTCCGTCTCCATGAGGGTAATTATGCACAGGTGAGGTGGGGAACTCAGGCCCAGAAAACAGAAAAGATCACAGTTAACAGACGAGTCCGCCAGGGCTGTGTACTGGCACCCACCCTCTTTTCCTTATTTGTGAACGGAGTGGTGACGTTTTTGCAAGATATTCCAGCTGATGCCCCTGCCCTGGCGGGCGAAAGAGTCCCCACTCTCCTCTTTGCAGACGATACTCTTCTAATCTCTAAGACACCAGCAGGGCTACAAAAGCTTCTGGATAGATTCCATTTGTTCTGCACATTGAGAGGTCTGACCATTAATACATCAAAGACCAAGCTTCTTTCTTTTAAATCATATAGATCACCCAGTGTCGCCATCATGTTTGATGGAGCCCCTTTGGAATACGTCAATTTATTTGATTATCTCGGAATTAGAATTTCCGACAGCTTAAGCTGGAGACCCCATATCCATAAGATGCTGCTCTATCACAAACGAGCCACGGGGGCCATTGCTAAAGAACATCGCTCCTCGAAGAGCAAGCCAATCACTCCCGCATTAGTGATCTATCAGGCTAAAGCAGTTGGCTCGGCGCTGTATGGAGCCGAACTATGGGGATATGATAATCTCGACGAAATTTCTTTGTCCGAGAACAAATTTATGAGAGATTTGGTCTCTCTGCGAAGGGGTACTCCACTGAAACCACTCTTTAGCGACCTGGGTAGGCGCTCGATTAAGGACATGGCGAGGCTACGCCCTTTACTATTCTGGGCTCGCCTCTGGCGCACTCCGGAGCTAGCTAAATACACCGAGGGCCTAAAAGAAATAATGAATTCTCTGGGCTCACACAGAGTAAGCTGGCTCTGCAACATCAAAACGTCTCTCAATCAGCTCGGTTTTAAAGAAGCCTGGGAATATGGAGCCCCCTTGAGTAAGGTAGACCTCAAAAGAGCTTACTGGGCATGGATTGATCATCAGGATCTCAGTAATACTAACATGGGCAGGCTAACCGAAGTCTTTTATATCCATAAACAAATTGTTAGCTTCGAGCCCTACCTTGATTTTGTGCAGAAACCAAGGGATAGATCATTGTACCTCCAATTTAGATTTGAGATACTCCCAACTCGAGAGTTTACTAGTAAATGGAAGTCTCCCCATCAGACCCCGGACACTTGCCTGAATTGTGTGGGGAAGGTTGAAAGCACGGCACACATTTTGTTTGAATGCCCAGCGTATAAAAAACCAAGAAGAAGATGGCTAGGTCCTGCTTGTCGCCTGCTGGGCATATCAAACTACCGTGTTGCACTGCGCACATTACGATCAGATACCAGCCTAGTGCTAGTCTGTGCCATGGCCAAATTTCTGGGGTGGTCATGGATCATCAGAAGTAAACTCCCTTGCTCCACCACATGATTTTGTTTAATGTTTTCTATTTCTGATTCTATCATATGTGAAATGATTTTTACCCATATTTTAAATTTTTAACTTTTTTGATATTTTATATTTCTGTAATCTTTTGAGATAAGTCATCAAGTTATTAGACGGAGAGTCCTCCTACAGTCATTGTCATTTGTTATAAAGGTCGCTCTTTCGTTAAATATTATCTTTTTTGTCTGTATGTTTATGCTTTTATGATACAAGTTTTATCGAAATAAAGCTTTTTGACTGACTGACTGATGGATAGTTTCAACTTTGGTGGTAAAAAAGTCAGCGATCTCATTGCATTGGGATTCCTCAAGTATCGGGGGGCAGGGGAGGTGTCAGCCCCTGCCAGCTTCTTTATCATAGAGAAAAGAGCCTTAGGGCGATTACTGGCCTTAGAAATAGAGTCAGAAATAAAAATCCCTTTCGTTTTCCTGCAGGCTAGGGGATAGTGTTTTTGAGCTAACCTATAAGTTGATTTACTATCTGATGAGTAGGTTTTCCTCCAACACCTTTCCAGGTGTTTACACTTGGACTTATTTTCAGGTCCTGCGTGAACCAAGGGGCAGGGGGCAAGTGCACAAGGGGATGTCTAGTGCATAAAGGAAGATGGTGATCGATCGTAGATGACAGCCACTGTGACACCTCCAAGTTCAGAGAGGACACAGGAAGAGAGGTATCAGGGCATGTAGATATCAACTTGGCATTGAACTTGTCCAAGTTCAGTTTAGACCATGCTCTGTACCTAACAGCATTGAGGGGCAAGGCTGGTGTGACAACACTGTCTGAAGTTAGGCTGAATTGAACGGCAAAGTGGTCCGACCAAATAAGGGGGAGGGGCGGGATACTACAATCAAGCAAAGTATTAGATAGAACAGGGTCAAGTAAGTGTCCAGCCTGATGGGTAGGTCCTCGATTACATAAAACTAGGTTGATTGCCTCACAGTCAGCAAGGAACGTTTTGCTCAGGTTGTTATGAGCGTCTTCTAGATGAAGATTGAGATCTCCTATGATGATGAAATTTGCAGCCTTCAAAACATAAGGAGCTATCTGCTCTGAGAATGAAGAGAGCCAATGGGTGGGTTTATCTGGGGGACGATAAAGAAAAATGCCTGATAGAGTCAGGTGAGGTGAGAAGCCCGGCTTCACAGTCGGGGAATGGCAGAGCTTCTAGCCGGCATGTATAGATGTCTTTAAATATGAATGCAATACCACCACCTTTCCCAGAGCTTCGGTCTCTTCTCAATATTACATAGCCTAGTATGAAGGCTACTGTCTCCAAGTCATTTATTGCGCGTCTGTCCCTGACGGGAATGTTCTAGTAGGCTCTGTGTCTGCTTATACGCATATAGTGCCACAGCACCTCTCTGGTGCAAGAAGCGCTGGGTGGACAGGGATTGTAGGAAGCTGACTCTCTATATGTAGCACTAAAACGAAGTACACTGTGCAGAGAGTCCAGTGAGTCCCTTATTGGTACACAGAGGCTAAAGGAGATCACACTAATGTTCTATTTGTGGTAGTGTGGGCTAGCCGTTAGGCTTATCAGAGGGCAGTGCTAAGCGTTTCTTCTACTCACAGATGGTATAAATGAGGCACACATTCAAGAATAAATCCGAGACCTATTTGTAAAAAAAAGCATACATTTTTCAGACCAAGAACTTCGTTCTAAGGTAAGTACTTTTAAAGTTATGAATTTTGAAAGTTCGCAAAATAAATCACTGTTGTGCGCAATTAAGCACAATAGAAGTCAATGGGAGGAAATAGGAAAAAGCATATAAAATCACACAGTGAGTTCTCAAGGTTCACCTTCTGGATTGAGGTAAGTAGCAATGCCGGGTCCAATATTCCAGCAGCAGAAGTTCAGGCACATCCAGGATTCGACTGGGAGCAGTGTGCTGAGGTTGTTGGTAGCTGGCATGCTATGATGAAGGGGCACTGAAAACACACTCCACAGCTGGACTTAAAAGTAAGTCCAGGGGGCTCCCACTCAAGGGAGCAGGTCGCAAGGGCCTTGGGACCATGGGAGCACAGATGGGTCCTCATTACCCAGGCCGGGCGGACTGGGTACAGAGCAGATAGGGCAGCCAAGCCTCGTGCATCACGATGCTCCTCGCAGTCAGGGGCAGGAAGGTTGCAGAGCAAATTTCAGGACAGCTGGTCCACCCACGGAGTGGGTCTCAGGGGTCTCAAAGTCCCTCGACAGGTGTCTGTGTCCTGTTTCGGAATCTAGATTGGACTCTTTCTTCTCAGTCTTCGGAGCATGTGGTCTGGTACCCTGGGTATTGACATGGCACAGCACTGATAGGTCTGATAGGTCCTGGTGTCCTCTCACTTGGTGTGGGGGGCAGATTGGACCCTCCGGCGCTGATGTACCTCTTCTTGCTTGGATGCTGCGTTGAACTCGCTGGGGAGCCGCAGACTGGTAAACTAGACTTAGCGGTTCAGTGCCTGCAGGCTACTGGGGAGTAGCTCCTCTACTCCAACCGAGGTTCTCAGCAGTTGCCTGAAGGCTGGAGGTGCTCCGAGGTTCTTAGAGGCCTCACCGTTGCCGGATGAGACAGCAGCCCATGATGGTTAAGTCCTTGAAGCAGCCGGCAGGGTTTGGCACCAATTTTCTGCAGCAAGTTGTAGGCTCTCGGGTCAGCAGATCTTCTTTGTCCGTTGCTTTTCTTAGATCCATCGAATCTAAGTTGCAAGGTCCAGGGATGCCACCTGAATGCTACATTTAGGGGTGTTAAAGGGGCACATAGGTAATAGCCAATGGGTGTCTACACCCTCTTAGTGACCACTTCCTGTGGGTAGCAGAACTACCCAAGCCCCGATAGGTTGATTCCCTATCATCTTAAGATGGAAGAATTGAAAAAGTAGTTTCCACTTCGCCTGCCACACCTTATGGGTGGTGCTGGCTGAATGTGGGCACACCTTCTCATCTAACTAATTTCTCCACCTTTCCTCCCACCAAACGTGCAGCAGGAAAAGGGGGTTGGCATCCTCTACTATCTGGAGATGCCTGGCTTGGATTTAAAAGTGGCATCGCCTTTGAAGCTTCCCACTCTGGCAAGCTATTCCAGCCAAAGAAAGTGTGAAGCACCTCTGCTCAGAGCGAGCTTTGGTTTTGGCCTTTGAGAGCACTGGTTCTCACCCCATGAGGTCAGAAACATGTCTGGTGGTGGCAGGCTGGGTAAGACTAGTCTAAGACCACACCAGCGATTGGTAGGTTTAATAGGGACCCTCTAAAGGGTCTCCTGTGTGCATTCATTGATAAATTAAAAAACACTGGCATCAGTGAGGAGTTATTGAGATAGCATGTTTGGTACCAAACATCTTAGGGTAGAGTGAAATCATCATGGAGCTTGGACACTCGTAATGACAGGTATCCGGCCCATGTACTCTCAATGGCTTCCCTGTGCACCTACAGCATCCAGGAATGGGTCAGATATTGTAGGGACATGTCTGATCATGCAGTTATGTCCGCGTATGGGATATAGAACACTCTGCCTGCCTTAGGTGGGAAGCATCCTTTAAAATGAAACCAGAATCACGCTGTGCCTTTACAGTACCGGCAACAGAACAAAAGTGTCCTTACAACGCATTTGTTCAGCACTCAAGTCCCTAAAATTGCTTGCTTTAAGGGGGCGCATTGGTGGAGTGGTGGTGGATTCCAAGTCCAACACCTTCCCTACTGTTGTGCAGATTGAAGTTGGACTAGTAAAAGATGCTATTCCAAAGTCCAGCGCCCCCCTAAGGCAAGTCATTGGAATGACTTGCGTGTTAAAGGAACATGTCTTAACAACACGTTAATTCTAATACCGGCGTGATGAAGGTATGCGTGCTACACGCATCGAGGTTTACATCACACATTCGCTTTAGGGCTATAAGGGCTGAAGTAGGGGTGACTTACCTATACCATATGCAGTGTGTCAGTGGCATGGCACACCGGGCGGTGTGCCATGTCGACTTCAGATTTCTCTGCACCAAGACACACAGCCTGTGACTGCAGAGTGCATAGTCTTGGTGAGGGGTCCCTGGGGTGTCACAGTTTTTGAAGCAGCCGAGGGGACCCTCTTTACCACCCATGCCCTAGGTACCAGGGGTACCATTTACTAGGGACTTACAGGGGTAGCTGAAGTTGTGCCAATCATGCCACAGTGTTGGGAAAGGGATCTAGCACGGGTTACCAGTTGAGCTGGGACTCAGTGCTCTTCAGTTTGAAATCACATCAGGCATCAAGCAGAAAGAGGGGGCTAACCTGTCAAAAGAGGGGCTCCCTGCAGGGGTCCACAGCCCACTCTGCGGCAAATGCACATATTCTGTGAATTGCAAACATTTTGCAGATCGAGGTTTATGAGTTGTTTTTTTCCAGTAAAGCTTCTTTGGAATCCAGTTGTTTGCAGCCTGTAAGTTTATAGAGACTTAAAGCGCTATGAAGAGAGCCTGAGGAGCTTCTTGGCGCGTTATACCAGACTTCGGAAATAAGTAAAGAGTGTTTTTCTTTGCACACAGTACAGATATGCCTTAGCACACTCCTCTCAGGGGACACTGTACCTCATGCCCATGCATGCAGGATGTGCCCTGATGCCCCAGTTGCGAAGAGCACCCACTGTAAGGGTGGCACCGTTGGCCTCTGTGCCAGGTGCAGCCCCATGCATGCAGGATGTGCCCTGATGCCCCAGTTGCGAAGAGCACCCACTGTAAGGGTGGCACCGTCGGCCTCTGTGCCAGGTGCAGTCACAATGGCCCTAGGCAGCACAGGTGTGCGTCAAGCATGCGTCAGCCTTCATTGCACAACGCAGGAGCAGCAGGAAGCACTGGCACAGACTGGCAGACTTTCCCACAAGCCCCACCTTGGCAGATCCGGCCAAGTTCCTGTATTTACGTCAGTTCTCATCTCTCGTGCCCAAACTGCTGCCTCTGGGCATGGTGGCAGCCTGGGCCTGAGGGGTCAGGAGGTGTACATGGTGGCACTGGAGGTGCGGTGCAGGGTACCGGTGCCTCGGGCGGGGTGGTGACCCAGACCCTTGGGGTCAGGCGTAGTGGTGCAGGGTGGCACGGGGGCCTGTGCAGGGTACTGGTGCCTCCGGAAGGGATAGCTGCCCAGGCCGGAGGGTCCAGGTGCTGTGGCGGTGCAGGGAGGCATGGAGCTGCTGGTGCACAGTACCAGTGCCTACAGGTGGGGTGGCAGCCCGGCCTGTGGTTTACGACGTGTGGTGCAGGGTGGCATGGGAGGAGCTGGTGCAGAGTATCAGTGCCTCCGGGCGGGGATGCAGTTCGGGCCCATCGGGTCAGGAGGTGTGGTGATGCAGGGTGATATGGGAGGTGCTGGTGCAGGGTACCGGTGCCTCCAGGCAAGGCGGGGGTGGCCCTGTGCGATTAGGAAGTGTGGTGGTGCAGGGTGGCACAGGTGATGCCAGTGCAGGGTACCAGTGCATCCAGGCGGAGTGAGGGGTGAGCATGCGGGGTCAGGAGGTGTGGTGCAAGGTGGCAAATGGGATGCCAGTGCAGGGTACCGGTGCCAAGAGCCAGTCCCGCCCGGTGTTACTAGGGGAATATGTCCCAGAGAGGAGCACTGCAGATGCCCCCCAGGGGGGTTGGCACCCAGTCCAGGTGTCTTCCCTGTAGTGCCGGAGGCTGACCCTATCAGTCATTACTTGCCTCAAAGTCCACAAACTGGCAAGCATTGTCCCCCGTTCACCTCACCCTAGGAGCAGAGCATTGTTTCCATGAGGTCAGAGCTCACGGGCTTGGTAGTGAGCCTTGTGAGGAGAGGCCAGCTCAGCCAGGGGCTGGGCCTCCGGGACACTTCCGGTTTGTGGGGTGTCTGAGGCACCAGGCGTGCCTGGGAGCCCCAACCCCACACTTAGGCGCCCCCCGTTCTTGTTAAAGAGCCTGTTTCCAAAGTGTGACCTGTCTACTGAGGTTAATTACCACCACTTTGGATTAAGAGCGGACACATACAGGGGGGAGGGGAGTGTGAAGGAAGGGGTGACAGTGATACAGGGAAGACGAGGCCGCACAGGAGGGAAGGAGCAGGAGCGGAGCATAAAAGATGCAAAGGAGAACAGAGACACGCATGGGAGAGCAATGGAAGAGTGGAGAGCCCCATCGGATCCCTGCCTGTACCACATCTTCCAAAGAGCAGCTGCCTCCATCACCCCCAGCTTCACCGCACCATCAACTGCTCCATCAAAACCGCCACCTTCCCTGATGACTATAAACACACCAAGATCAACCCCCTGCTGAAGAAACCATCGGCCGACTTAACTGACCTCAAGAACGTCAGACCCATCTCCCTCCTCCCCTTCATGCCAAGGTCAGCAAGAAGGTAAGCAAAGCCCAGCTCTCCAAGTTCTTCGAAGAGAACCACATCTCAGTCCGACTACCGAAGCAACCACAGCACCAAGACCGCACTACTTGCCACCCCAGACGACATCCGCTCCATCCTCAACTGGGGCAAAACCAAAGCCCTCATCTTACTGGACCTCTCTGTCGCTTTTGACACCATCTTCCATTGCACCTTAATCACAAGACTCCTCAAAGCAGGCATCCGTGACAAGGTACTGGACTGGATCCACTCCTTGCTGACCGGCCGAAGACAGCGATTTAGCCTACCCTCGTTCCTCTCAGAACCTACAGAGATCAACTGCGGAGTGCCTCAGGGCTCCTCCCTGAGCCCCACCCTCTTCAACATCTACATGGCCCCCCGCAGCCATCGCCAGAAGCCACAGACTCAACATTGTCTCCTACGCCGACGACACACAACTGATCGTCTCCCTCACCAACAAACCCGCAGCCGCCAGAATTAACTTTCACAGCAGCATAAAGGCTGTTGCTACCTGGATGCAAGACAGATGCCTCGAGATCAACTCGGAAAAGACCAAAATACTCATCTTGGACCCACCCCCTCAGCCTGGGACAACTCCCAGTGGCCCGCCACACTAGGAACCCCTCCCACCCCTACGTACCACGCACGCAGCCTTGGCATCATACTGGACTCCTCGTTCTCAATGAACCACCAAATCAATGCAGTATCCTTAAGCTGTTTCCACACACTCCACCTGCTTTGAAAGATATTCAGATGGATCCCCACAGAAGCCAGAAAGACGGTCACCCGGGCACTCATCACCAGTAGACATGACTACGGCAATGCACTCTACGCCTTCGTCACCCAGAAACAGCTCAGGAAACTCCAGAAAGGCCAGAACTCCGCAGTCAGACTGGTCCTCGAAATCACCCACCAAAGCTACATAACTCAACACCTTGGACAACTCTACTGGCCCCCTATCAACAAGAGAATCACCTTCAAGCTCTTCTCACATGCCTACAAGGCCCTCCATGATGCAGGATAAGAATATCCAAACCACCGCCTTGCTTTCCACACATCCGCCAGACTAAAATGCTATGCCCAACTCTCCCTGGCCTCCGTCCCACAGATCCACAAGACCAGAACCTGAGGGAGATCCTTCACCTACCTTGCGCCAGGACCTGGAACACCCTGCCCCTCCACCTCAGGCAATCCGCGTTGTTGACCCAGTTCGGGAAGGACCTCAAGTCCTGGCTGTTCGACTGAACCGCCACGCCCAGATGGACGCCCATCCCCCCGCTCCCCCCAGTGCCATGAGACCATCACAGGTGAGTAGTTGCGCTTTACAAATCCCTGATTGATTGATTGATAGAGGTGCAGGTAGTAAGTGAAACAGGACGGACTAGCGGTACAAGGGATGGGTAGATATAGGGGAGGGATGGAAAGAAAGTGGGGGTGGAGTGACAAGATTTAGGAAAAACAAGGGAGAGGTAAAAGGAGAAATGATCAAAGAGAAAGACTGAGGAATGGTAGGAGGGGACAGTGGAGGGAGGGTAAAGGGTAGAGAGGTGGAGAGAGGGGGGTCTACAAGAAAGGATGTAGTGACACTGGAGCATTGTAGGAGGCAAACAAGAGCTTAGAGAGAGGGAGGGATAAGGGGGAGGGGCGGGTAAAGTATCTGAATGAAGATGGATACAGGGGAGATTGGGGGAGGGTGAAGGGTAGAGAGGTGGAGAGAGGGATCTACAAGAAAGGATGTAGTGAAACTCAGGGCACAAGTCAGGGGCACATGCAAGTGAATGACATCCACCCACTATTTTCACAGGGTGAACGCCATCCACCCTGCCAAGAAGTTGTGCCCCACTGAATATTGTGCTAAACCCGTCCCGGTGTAATTTTCAAACCCCGGGACACATTCAGCAGCGCTGGGCCCATAACAAAGGCCGAATTTGAGGGGCCATCAGGCCTCCTTTTGTTTGAGTCTCTTGGCTGGGAGCGGCCAGGAGCCGCACACCTAGAAGCAAATGCAGGAGAGGGGAAACAAAGGTTAGCACTTCGCGCATACTTAAGAGAGGCAGCTTTTCACTTTGTTCAGTCCCTGTTTAGGAGAAATGCATGCACTGTAAGAATGTCAGATGTGTTGGTCGTTCCCAGTATACACACAAAATAAATATAATTTATATCGTGCTTGCTACCCCTGAGGAGGCGTTGAAATAATTTAAAGTACCATACAATTGTTTATTTGTATAGTGCTACTCTTCCCAATGCAGAGTGCCAGAGCACTTTGCATCACACGTACATATTACATATACAATGAATCTTATGCATTTATAAATCATTGTACAGGATGTGTTACATAAAACAGTGGGGGAGTACAAGGCTTAGAACTCACATTTCATCTTCCATAGCTCACTGTGCTATATTGGAAGATTTACAATGAAAGTGCTGTGTTCAAAGCAGCAACCCACTCACCTATCTACATGAAATAAAATCTGTCACTTGCATGTTACATGTTGTACTTTGCATCAACCCTCTATGATACTTAGAATCAAAACTGAGTATAGACACAACACAGATCTTTCCAGCAAGTGCATTAACCTCCAGAGTTATCTTGCAATTATTATTCACTCAGAGTTACTAGGAACACACAGATCTCTGTAGCAGGTGCCTGAACCCCACAAGATATTTTAGAATACAGTCTTTGCACCCAATTAACCAGAACAGATTTAACTTCAGTTTTCTTCTTGTTGCCACTTTCTTTGTGGCAGAGTTAAAACAATGTATAATTTGAGGCCCAGATTTTGTGTCAGTGTTAGAAATGGGATTTTTTGTCGGCTAGGGCATGTGCCAAAGTCGGGCAGAAACCACCACTCTAGTCAGGATAAGGAAGTTACACTCATAAAATAACCCCTGCTCACCCCCTTGGTAGCTTGGTACGAGCAGTCAGGCTTATCTTAGAGGCAGTGTGTAAAGCATTTGCACCTAACCAACAATAATACAGTGCAAGCACTACAAAAGGACACCACACCAGTTTACAAAAATATCCAATATTTTTATATACTTAAGACAAGACCAAAAACTATAAAAAAATCCACAATACAGTACTTAAAAATCTTTGGTTATTAAAACATGCTTAAAAAACAGTTCCTTGATGTCGATAGCTCCGTCCGGGGCTCTCGACATCAGACATGAGCAAACAAATCCAAACAGTTCTGGCTGACTGCGATGTTGCGGGCCAGCTACGGTGTTGAGAAGACCGTCAAGCAGTACCTTTTAGAAATGCAGGGCGTCGGCGACCTCCTGTTGAACTTCCGAAAGCACGGCGTCCGCAGGCGTCGGTTCCAGAGGTCGGTGCAGGAGTCGTCGGGGCCCTCAAAGTCACACGCGTTGCAGATCGAACTCCTCTCTGTTGAAGTCAGGAGCGCTGGCGTCGGCAGGCGTCGGGTGCTGCGGTGCGAAGTGCAGCAGTACGGCGTGTGGTGCCCTCAGATATCGGTGAGAGCTGCAGCTTGGTGGCGGCGCAAGATGGCGTCATTGGTGAGACCAGGGTCGCGGTGCATTGTGAATGCAGTACTCGTCACTGTGCTGGCAGGTCGCGGTGCAAGCAGTGGCGTCATTGTTGCTGAAGCGCTGTTGTCAGCTGACGAACTGGAGTTGATGGCACTGGCATTGGTAGGCCAAGGCTGCGGTGCGGGATGAGGGCGGTGCATCGTGTAACTTTACGAGCGGTGCCCTCGAACCACGGTACAAGCAGCTTCGTAATTTTCCGCATGGAGCGGCGGCGTCAGGGATACCAAGGCATCGTCATGAAGCGAGGCGATGTGAAGTGCGGTGCTCACAGGTCGCAGTGTGAGCAGCGGCTCGGTGGTGGCATCAGCAGGCGTCGTCGGTGAGATCAGGGTCACGGTGCGGTATTGTGGCGGTGGACACGGAGTCAGCAGCGGCATCGTAGACGACATTGGATTGCTTTTTCCTCTGTTGCAGCACAAAACACACAGTCCCCAGTGCTGAGGGCAGAAGAGCTTGAAGTCTTTGCTGTTCCTGAGACTTCTTGAACAGGGGGCAAGCTCTACCTCAAGCCCTTGGAGAAACTCACAAAAGTAGATTGCAGAATGTTCAGTCCAGTCCTTTCACTGACCAAGACAGAAGCAGCCACTGCAGGCCAACACAGCAAAGCACACAGCAAAGTGGTAGTTCATCCTCACAGCTTCTCCAGCTCTTCTTCTTGGCAGTCTTCTTGATCCAAAAGAGTTCTAAAGTTCAGGGGTCTGGACCCCAGTATTTATATCCCCAAATCCTTTGATCTCTTAGGCAGAGAGTGTCTGTGCCCAGCCAGAACCAGTTCTGCCTTCTCTGGTGTGACTTCCCGGCAGGAGGTGAAGACGGCATGGTCAGAGGCAGACTAGGCCTTTTGAGGTGCAAGGAAATCTCCTCCCCCTTCCTCAATTGCAGCTGAAGTCTATTTGGAGCCACTCCTGCTCACAGCCTTCTGTCATCCAAAACCCAGACAGGCAATCCACATTCCAGCAGAGGCACATGGGATGATGACTGAGCAAGAAAAGACCTACTTTCTAAAAGTGGTATTTTCAAACACAGAATGTAACAAGCATTTACAATGCAATGGTCTCGGCATTGGTAAAGTTAGAGCTATTGGCATTGCTCATGACATTATTTTTGTTTATGTTTTTGTTTTTAAAGAAACGGCATTGTCATGAGCAATGCCAATAGCTCTAACTTTAACAATGCCGAGACCGTTGCATTGTAAATGCTTGTTTCCTTCGTTGAAGCGAGAGGCAGGGAGAAGCCGCCGTATTTGTAGTTTGACGCGTCCTGCCCGCGCCGGTATTCTGCTGTGTCTTCTCTTGGCCACTTGCTTACACAAGCACTTTCTGAGAAACGTGGATTGTTTCATTTGTAAATATCAGCTTCGTGTCTCTTAGTTGCAGAACGCAGGTCGTGGAGCCTGTTTTTTTGTATTCCAGGGTTATGAAAGAATAGATATCCTAAATAAACAACCTTACTCATTTATTTCACCTTTTCCTGCAGCCAGAGCTTACTTGATTCAACAACAGTCCCCGTTCCTCGTAGTTGACGCACTATCTCCCCAAAACAATTGTCATTACATCGGATCTCCATAATGTCAAGTGTATTTTATCGCGATAATCCATAGACCAGTCAACTAAGTACTGACATATAACATCCTATTCATGAATCTACTTTTAAAAAGTTATTAAAAATACAAACGCTGATGTTCATTAGGAGGACGGATTAAAATATGTCACTTGAGGATTTTACTTTATACTTTATAATTAATGGATATAGAAGCTTTTTTCAACGTACTTTCAAATCTGAGTAGATGAATATGATATGGTCAAGATCTTGGACTCGCAGTAAAATACATTTAATTGAGCGTAAAGATTTCCTATCAATTTTCTGAAAATTGTGTTCTCAGAAGAATGTATTAAGCCAGTTTGTGGGGGAATCGGAGAATGTTGATGTAGAAGCTCACGGCTGAATTAATATTTAGCATACAGAGTAAGAGCAGCGGGAGAGGACGCCAGGAACACCACCGCCTTTCTCCGAGGCAGAGCAGATGCCTCGGAGAAAGGCAGCCTCCTTTTCGGATTCGGGGGCGTGTTTGCTGTTGTCTCCTCCTTGAGACTTTTCGCAAAAAACACGCCCCCCGATCCGAAAAGGACGGGGCATGATTGGAGTGACGGGACCTCTTCTCCAATGGCTGGCCAGCATTTACGAGGCCAGCCAATGGAGAACAGGGCAGAAGAGGGGCGGGTTCAAGCCCCTCTTCTCCCAAGTCATTAAATCTCCGGACTTCCGGTCTGCCGACCGGATGGTCCCGAGACCTAAAAACTCACCTTCACCAAAAGATGCATCTTTAGATTCTGAGTTCAGGCATACTATACTTTATTTTCCTACCTTATTCCCTGGTCCAGTTATGTTTATAAGATGTTATAAACAAACTCCCTATTCTGTCTTATGGGGAACAGGTAGCCTTGCAAAAGCCAAAAACTAAATTGGCCATAATTCACTATCAGGACATGCCACACACACTAGGGCATGTCCTACCTCTCACATACACTGCACCTGGCCCACAGGGGTACCTTGGACCTACCTTAGGGGTGGCTGATATGTAAGAAAAGGGAAGGTGAGGTGAGGGACTGGCAAGTGTGTGCACTGGCCAAGTCGGAATGGCAGTTGCAAACTGCACGCAGACTCCACAATGGCGGGTCTGAGTTACCTTTTCAGGGCTACTCAAATGGGTGGCACAATCAGTGCTGCAGGCCAGGGAGTTGCATTTGATTCACAGGCCCTGGCACACTCAGTGCACTTTACTAGGGACTAGAAGTTCAATGATGGCTTTGTGAAAATCAAAGTGCCTGTGCGAAGGAGCGTGTCCATCAGACCAAGCCCAGTGTTGGAGGTACAGTATTCAATCTTACCCGCTCCCGCCGGAGTGGAGGGTCAGGGTGCCCAGTATTCCGTCTGTGGCCCGGTGGTGAGCAGAAGACTGGATGCAGGCATCCACACGCTCCTCCTCCTATGAAGTAAGCCTCCCTGTATCCGGCGGCAGATCTTCGGTCCTCCTGGATTGCTGGTAGTTTAATTGTTTCTCTTCCTCTGCGAGTAATGGCTTGCTTCTCCTTCAAAGCTGCACGCTGCTCCAGGGCGACGGCCCTCTCACTTCACCATGCCCCCCCTCCTGGCATACGGGGTTTATGACAGCGCATACAGGAAAACGGCCCCTTCAGGTGACAGCATTACACAATGCAACTGCCCTCTTCTCGATAGAGCAATGCACCAGGACAACAGCCCTAGATCATCACCGTGGCCCCCACCTGGCATCCATAGGTCATGGGCAACACACAGGTTTTCTGCATTCGCTTTGTGCAATTCAACCACTAAATGGCCATCTCTTTATTTCTCATATTTCACATCAATGCTATGCATTTAACTCTTGGTGCCTGAGGTTAGAGTATGGCAGGCAGGAAGAAGCCCCATGAAAGTCAAGTGTCAAATGCATTATATATGCGGCTTAGATTCGTATTACTATATTGAATGAATAAGTGAGTGAGAACCGATACAGGGTTTGCTCACCTTCCCAAACACCTAACGATAGAAAAACAACAGGAGCGAGCCCCTACCGTGCTTAGCCTATCCCGCCATACCAGCCCAGGAGGATCACCCTATGGCAATAAAAGGGCACTCACCCAGTGGAATTCAAAGTCGTATGCTTCATCATAGATTCCTCGGCCAGATAGCTAGTGTATCTGGGTGGACTCAACCTTGGTAGCCAAGGAAACTCTTTGGTTATTGGGAGGGATCCTAGATTTAAAATAGTCTAGGGTGTCGCGAGGGTTAATTTATGTTCAAAGGGCACCCTGACATAGTTAAAAACAGGTGGGAATGCACTAAGGATACTGGCGTCCTCTGTAACCCTGGGTCAACATGTTTCAGCCATCACACCAATGCCTCACCAAGCTAGTTGCTTGCCTCAGGGCCTCACAAGTATCCCATCAGTATCCTATATGTTTGCATTCATTTGTGAAGCTTCCACTCACCATATTCATACATGCCATACACACTGACTCAATTGATCGCATTTGTTTAGTATCGTCCTATTTGGAGCTCCTTGAGGGTAAGGAGGTAGGTGGGCCTTGTAGTCAAACTTTCATCACAGATCTCTTCCCGGCCATGAACTTATTTGGTTTCTCCTTTCCCCACATCCTAGATTCTTATTATACATGGTGCAACATTACAGCCTAATAAATCAAACACAAGAGAAATTTGGCTAGAATCACAGAATTTGGTCAAGCTGGGAAGCCGGGATTGATCCCAGGTTTTCTACTTTAACATTGTTCATTTCAGCCATTAGATGGGCATATCTGTATTTCTCCTATTTCTCCTATTTTACATCAAATGTCAATGCATTTTCTTTCACTCTTGGCAAACTAGGTTGAAACTTGGGTGGCGGGCAGATGCTGCGACTGTGCACTTTTCACTTCAAAAAAGGACTACCTTGCATAATCCTGCTTGCTTCGCAATAATCAAGTTATTTTAATTTTGTGCAGAAATATCTAACAAAAAATTATTCCCAAAGATTTTAAATTGTGTGCTTTGTTTACCAGTTCCAGTCACTAAATGTTGAAGAGCTGTTTTCCTTGAAAGAAAGACAAGTTGCATTTTTGTAACCCTGGAAATTCGAGCGAGTTGGATATGGCTGTGTTAATTGCCAAGTTGTTACCCTGCCGAGATGTGGGTGGTTTTGTTTTTTGCCCTTCTCACACCTACCTACGGCAGCGATGTTGCAAAGTTTGCAATGTACTGTACTAAAACACAATAACACAGGTTAGCTTTGTTGTTATGATGCTCTGCGGTCTGGGAGGCTGATGTCATTCAGAGTTATGCTACCTCTGAAATGAAAGCTCATGTGTGCTGACCTAGGGCTGGCTCCTTTAGGGTGAGGTTACAGTGAGCAGGTGAGCCCGCAGGTCAGTGATACTGTAAACAAGAAGGCAGTCTATGCTGCACCATGTTTGCAGCGTAACTTGTCTAGACTATGCCGAGGTCTCATTAGCGAGCATAGTCTTGTGTAGATTCTGATTACAGGCGATAGTTTGTGGTGTCTCTCGCTGTTTCTACATCTCCCCACTTGGGTAGGTTTTATAATCATTCTTTCTAGTCCTATTTCCTTCAGAAGGCGAATATTTTTTTGAAAGTGCTAGCTGGGACTGGAGTTGCATGTGCCTTTTTTTGTGAGTTACATTTGTCACCATTTCCTTCTCATCCTCGGATACTGTGCAGCGTACACTTATATTGATGTGCAGCTGATGCCGCTTACTTTGAAATTTATGGTCCACCCTTTGGGTGGCATTC